>NC_136429.1:58377355-63177355 GCF_052849685.1 Lactuca virosa
ATAAATAAATAGCTTGAATCTCCTATCGCCATGTGTCAAAGTCTTTAACTGCCATGTGTCATGTGTAAAAGTCTTTAACTTCCATGTGTCATGTGTCTGCCTCTTAGTCTTCCAAGCCGTTTACATCCACATACATCCCAAAAAATCAGGAAACAAATACGAGAAATCAGCAATTATCGAGTCTTTTTGCTACTAATTAGCAAGATCAAAACCTATTTCATGGAAATCTATTCCAAAATTAAAGGCCAGCCTATTTATTTATATGATTCCTGCTCCCACTCGACTACTCCTTTCCTACTGATCGATTGTTGTTGCCGATTAAATTCCAACCTAATTCTTTGATTTAGGGCAAATTCCAATCTTTTTCAACACCAAAACCCCTGTATCGGTTTCGCCTGAAACCCAAGATTTGTTTTAGGAATAAAATGGAGGGTTGTGATCAAAGCAAGGTATTTGTGGGTGGGTTATCATGGGAAACAACAGAGGATGTGTTGAGAGAACACTTCGGAAAGTATGGAAATGTTATGCACGCTGTAATTGCTAAAGATAGAATCACTGGAACTTATCGTGGATTTGCATAGAATCACTGTAAGTTCTTGTGGATTTGCGTTTATTTCCTTCACTGATGCATCGGCTCTGAATGAAGTTCTTAATACACATACGATTCTTAGGAGAGCGGTTTGTTTTCTTTAATCTCCCACTTATTACTTCTAATTTGCTTAATCAGTCTGTTTGATTTCATATTACTCCCTAAATCGCATGAAAATTCCATTAATATATTTGCATGTTGTTGTTCAAGATAATCCTTGACTAAATTGTTTGACGGTTTAATTGAATTAAGATGATCCTTTTTGACATATTCTTTCTGATTCTTAACAGGTTGAAGTGAAAAAGGTTGTACCAAGACATGAATACAACCAAAGCAGATTAAATAAAAAGGTAAAACTAACGATGTTATTATTAGCAACGGTAATATAAAAATTAAGAAGATTTTTGTAGGGGGGTTACCTACTAACATAACAGAAGATGAATTCAAGGTCTATTTTGAAAAATTCGGTAGAATTACGGATGTAGTTGTGATGCGTGACAACATAACACATAGGCCAAGGGGTTTTGGTTTAATCACTTTTGATTCTGAAGATTCTGTTGAACAGGTTATGCAAAAAAGTTTCCACGAATTATGTAGGAAGCTTCTGGAGGTCAAAAAGGTTGTACCAAAAGATGATAATGGTGGTGGGAATGGAATCAACAATTACCCCTATGGTGGGAATGGAATAGGCAATTACTTTGTTCCTGTTTACGGTGGTTATTCTTATGGTTATTATCGAGGATTTAACTATGGTTTGGGTCCATGTGTCTGCCTCTTAATCTTCCAAAGATTGGTTTCCCGTTCACATCCACGTACATACTAAAAAATCAGGAAACAAATACAAGAAATCAGCAATTATCGAGTCTTTTTGCTACTAATTAGCAAGATCAAAACCTATTTCATGGAAATCCATTCCAAAATTAAAGGCCAACCTATTTATTTATACGATTCCTGCTCCCGCTCGACTACTCCCTTCTTACTGATCTAAGATTGTTGTTGCCGTTTTTTTTTTCTTTTGTGTTTTGGTATGTATCTGTAGATAAGTAGAGATCTATCAATCATACACCAATCACAACCAGCATGAACCTCCATCCACACCTTTCAATTCCACATCTAAGGAGTTCAATCAATTTTGCAGCCTCCATTTCTTCTTGTAAGCATAATCTTTTCCTGTTTTAGGGTTATATACATTTCTTCTGATAATGGAACCCTAATATTAATTTTTCTTTTATTTGATAATAGAATGGTCTGATTAATCAGATTCCATATTGACTAATATTAATCATCGAAAATTTTGACTTAACTAGCATGATGAAGGTTATTATTTCCAATTATTTTGCTCAATCTTTGTATTTAGTATTTTAACTTGATTGTTCACTTAAGTCAACTGATTTTAATTTTAAATTTTGAATATATAGGTATTTTAGGTATGAGAACTAAAAATGAGTGAGATACTAAATATTTTGATTTGATTATTATTTTCAAGGTTATCATTTCCAAATACACAGGTAAATCATTGTATTTAATTCATTGGGTTGACTATCATTATTTATCCCTAATTTATGTTGTTCTGTTAATTGCTTCTTCATTCATCCACAAGAATTATTGTTGCATTTGGACGTGTTTTACCCTAAAATTCCATCCACAAGCTGTAAGTAGTATGTGTTATCTATTTTTTTAGTTTTTTTTATGTATTTTTTTTACTGATATTACGTAGTGTTTTTGGTGACAATCTTGAGCATTAAATGAATGGAGATATATACAGGGACAAGTGCACAACAATTTCACAACAATTTTCAACTATTTGCGATATTAACATCTTGACAATGGGTTTATAATGATAAAATCCTGTTACATCAAGCCACAATTGAAGCAAATTTCCTTTCTCTCAACTTTCACTAACCATTTTTTTTTCAGGTTTAAGTAAATCACAAAAATTGGTCCTGTGTTTGTATATGTAAAGGTTTAGTTATGTGGTTAATTATCGGTATGGTTTTATTTATTGTGGTTTTGATCATTGGGTCGTTAAATCTTACTACTTAACTTATTATTATTTTTTTAAATTGCCATTTTACCCCTGAACTAACACTGAAAAATGAAAACCTAAAACTTATAAAATCTTAATTTAGTATTACATACAACTTTTACGTTTTTACATCTTCAAATAACAATATTTTATATAATTCATTGTTAATATTGGTTACATTGGTATATGTTTTTATAGGTTTCATACAAGGACAAAATTGTCATTTAATTGATCAAGGATTATGAATTTGAACTATCAATATTCGTCTAATTTAATAATCGTGGTTTCCGTTATAAACTGGTATACTATAATAAAAATCTGATGCACTTATTAATAATGAGATTAAAACCATAAAAAGATAAATTTTTTAGTTTATTTTAAAACTACGTCAATGTTGGTGTGTTTTTATAGAGAATAAAAAGTTATAAATTTTGATATATTTAAAATCATTTGTTGACAAAAATAGCTAAAAAAAAACTATGTTTTGTAGGTATTAAGATGATATTATCAAAATTTAAGGAATATATTTTGTTTGAACGCGGGTACATTGTATTCATCGGTTATTATCTTCAATAGAATGTAAAATGAATTTCATTGTTTGGTCTACTTGACACTTCCTGACCTTATCGCGCGCTCGTCTTTGTAATCCTTTTTGTTAGCCTGTAGTTATTTATTCCTTTAATGTCGGATTTTTAATTTTGGCCGAAAATTCATCTTTACGTATTTTATCAATTTCTATGTGTATTAGCCTGTCTTTAGGAGATGGCAACTTTACCAAAAAAAGAGTCTCTTTATCTAAAGAACACGTACAACTAGTTAAGACATCATAAGATACATTTTGCATCACTTTTTTTGAAACAAAAGTCTTTATTCATACTTTCTTCCTGGGGCTGGGATTGCTTACTCTTCTTTCCTTTAAACTTTGAGTGTCGTAAGACACTTTCAAGGTGTATATATATAATTGCAAATCATTACCTTGCAAGTTATTGTCATTCTTTATTTTTGCTTAAATTGTTTTTTTTCTTCAGATATAAATGCATTTTTATTTTATCTTGACGTTAGTCTAAACCATTACGAGTTCGTTATGTTAGAACATGCATAGCATGGAATTATGTTGATAAATATTTACGTAAATATTTCATCTAGTTCTATTATTGTGAAAAATTGCAAAACATATATATACTCTTTATATCGTATGTGCTGACAAAGGTAACAAGTCACCAAGGAGCCTTATCGAGTCTAAAGAAGAGCTGGTGACATAAACTAGTATATGTATAGTTGCAAAAACGCAAATACAAAATAATATATATATATATATATATATATATATATATATATATATATATATATATATATATATATATATATATATATATATATATATATATACTCGGTGTGAGACCCATGTATTACATGGGTTTATTTAAAAAAAATTGAAATACAAAATACAAAATATTTGATAAGTTTGAATTTATAAAAAAAAGTGAGAAAAATATTGAATTATAAAAATTAAAATGTTTTTTTTTAAAATTTAAACAAATAATTTAGATAAATAAATAAAAAAAAATGATGAAACTTTAATTTAGTAATTCTGAAATTAAAAGGAAAGTCCATTGATGAATTTGATATGCATTTATTATTAGATTTAAATAATATGTGGAATTTAGTAGAAATAGAAAAACCATAAAATAATATATGGAATAAAAATTAATTTAAAACAACCATAAAATTACATATAGCAAAATGAATAAGATGAACATGTGGTAAAAAGATCTTTAATCTAAAATAGTATAACCGCATTTATTAACCGTTTACTACTCCTATAGTTTCACGTATCTTCATAACCGTTAAAAATATTACTAGTCGTACTTGTAGAATTTATCGTTTAATTCTCTTGTGTTCTGTTGCATAAAAGAATTCCTACACCCAATCTTTGTTTATTATAATTCATATTCATTTAATATTATATAATTATCTTCCTTTATTGTGAATATGGATGGTTTCTGATAACTTTTAATAAGAGCAACGATGATTTTAAAAACCGTTTCTCGCTTTGTTACGCATACGGTCCTTCATCACTTTTTCAAGAATTTTCAAAATTAAAGAACCTATTGCTATTATCAAAGAATTCCTTATTTATAATAAATTCACATTAAAAAATTGGATATTATTACGATCAATTTTCATCCACGAGGTAAAAAATTGAGATTTAATAATAAACTAAACTCATAGAATAATCTTATAGATATTGTCGGCAAAGTAAGTAATTGAATCAATGAATATTGCTAGATGAAATACGGTAACCGCCGCTAATAATCCATCGTTGTTTCAACAGAAAGTTACTTATCGAAAATTTGAAACTATTAATTTTATTCAAACCAAATGGTAGATTGCGATACATATTCTAAACCATGTGGACCATTTGTGTAATTTACTCTAAAACTAATTGTTGTCCTAGTTATTCATTTTCCACGTAATCTTTCCATATATATATATATATATATATATATATATATATATATATATATATATATATATATATAGAGAGAGCTAGGTTCAAATATTCTAACTAGTTATTGTATGGATGTATGAATGATTGTGGGCCAATCAAAATTAAATAAAAATTTAAATAATTAAACAAATAAACAAGGGTATTTTAGTAATTTGATAAATAGCTTCCACAAATAGTCCCTATAATCATGCTAGCATTCACTTTTAACCTTATTTCTTTTCTTATATACAGGCGTCATCGATGTCTTCCAACAAAAAGAATGACCTGAAACAAAAAGAAGGGCTTTATTTCCCTGTGTTCATCACCTGACTAACATATCAGGCAAAGATGGAAGAAGGCAGACGAATGGAATACAGTGAGAGGGAAACACGAACGCAATAAGGGGGTGCAAAGGGTCGCATTTGGTCAATCGATTTGCAAGGAGGTCGTCTCCGGAATCGACGAGGCCGAAGTAGTGAAGGTGGGAAGAATCTGTGAAGCCCTCTTCCTGCTCTAATGGTGATGTGTGAAGGGGAAAAGAAATCATCGACCTTGTAGACCGATGGTTCGGTGGTGGCTAAGAGATTGCAGGGAGTGAGCGCCTCCGGTGTTTGGCCGACAATCCTCGGTTGCTTCTTCTCGTTGTCGACAACAAGAAAACCGGGGAAAAGCAACAGTAGCAGATGGCGGTGAAGAGGTTTTTGGTGGTTGGTGTGGATTGGAGGTGAAGGTGAGTCTTCCACATGAATTGAACGAGATCAACAACACAGGTAACCTTCTTGCTCTATTATTATTATTATTATTATTATTATTATTATTATGTGATTTGAAATCCCCATTATGATGATGAAACAAGCAGAAGGGTCGAGCAAGGGGGTGTTTGTTTGATTTTGATTTTGTTTTTCTTTTCTTTGTTTAGACAAAAAAATCAGTTGAGTGTCATGGGTTTTGGGTTTGATTGTTCTTGATAGAAATGGATAAATGGAAGCCATTTCTAGGGTTAATGTTTTACAGGAAATTGTTTTTTTGCTTGAGAGAATTTGATGTGGTGTTTATTGCTTGAAATTGCCATGGAAAGAAGATGAAGCAATAACAATGAGTGGTTGTATTTCTCATTTGCAGGTATACATGAAATCAAGAACAAGAATGTTCTTGTTTTCTTGGCTGGGAACGAAATCAGAGATATCGAAGCAAGACAGGGTATTTTAGTAATTTGCAGACATATGAACCTTACAACATTCTACTGGAATGGAATCTTGAATTCCGATTCTGTCATAATAGAATCTTGAATTCGAATCTCCCAAAAAGAATGGATAACATTGTATGGAACGAAGATGAACAATGACCGCCAATCTTCCAAAAAGAATGGATTATTCTAGCAGAATAATATACAATATAAGGAAAAAACTATATGTAATAGTATATTCTGGTAGAATAATTTATATATTGTGTTTCTTTGTTATTAATAAATGTAACATTATCATAGAATATTATATAAAAAAAAATTCTTTTCTAAGAATGTAATGAAAATAAAATTAATTTGTATCCAAAATTTTGTTATTCTTCAAGAAGTTCATAAAATCAAAATATATATTATGTCAGAATGTGTATTCTTATATGGTTCAAGCATTTTTGTTATTTTTCAATATAGTGATGAACATATTCTGTCAGAATATCCGAATTAGGAGAATTATCATCCTTACAATCAATTTTTAAAATTAATAGAATCTATTTTCCCTTAAAATATGCAATTTTCCTTTTTTAAATTTATGTTAATTGACTAAAATACCCTTAGAATGAAATTAGATGGTATTTTTTAATTATCTTTAATTTAATAATATGTATTTCTCACTTTCCAAAAATAAGTAAAATGATTGGTCCACAATCATTCATACATCTACACAATAATTAGTTAGAATATAATAACCTAAGCCTATATATATATATATATATATATATATATATATATATATATATATATATATATATATATATATATATGATACGGATGCTAGCTCACCTCCATGACTGTGGGTTAGACTTTCATTCTCTTTCTCCGATTCGTGTGGGTGATGGGGATGCTACTTCTTTTTGGCAGGATGTTTGGAAAGGAGATGTTCCTCTTTAGATGGCGTTTCATATGATCTATTCTCTGGATCATCACAAGCACGTGTCTATTAGAGATTGTATGTCTCTAGGATGGGGTGAGGAGAGTTACAGATGGTTGCCAAGGGGTGGCATTGAGCAGACTCAATGGGACCAATTCATGTTGTTGATGCAGAGTGTGCTTCTTCTTAGCACTACATACATATTAGGGTGGCTATATGATGCGACAGATGTGTTTTATGTAGCTTCGGCTCGTTCTCTTTTTGACAATAGATTTCTTTTAGTGGATGACTTGGAAACTAGATGGAATAACTGGGTTCCCATCAAACTCAATGTTTTTATTTGAAGGTAGTCCTTACAAAGTATTCCTATATGAGAG
Organism: Lactuca virosa; assembly: GCF_052849685.1. NCBI lineage: Eukaryota > Viridiplantae > Streptophyta > Magnoliopsida > Asterales > Asteraceae > Lactuca > Lactuca virosa. The sequence goes on from NC_136429.1 coordinate 58,384,947, forward strand.
AGATTATCTTATAGAGGTATCAATGTGGAGTCGATTTTATGCCCTCTTTGTCATAATGGTGTGGAGACTATTAAGCATCTTTTTGTTGGTTGTAGTGACTTGCACGATATTTGGACCTATATTGCTATATTGTGGGATGTTCCTCTTCCAGACCGTATGTCTATTCTGACCTTACTTTCTTGGGCGGATCAGGTTTTCCTTAGGGGAGGACAAAGGAAGGCGTTTGATGCTGTGGTTATGAGTACTTTTTGATGTCTTTGGAATTTTCGTAATTCTTCTATGTTTGGTTCGACTACTCCTAGGAAATCTATTTTTTTAGATGATGTCATAGATAGATCGTATTTTTGGATTCCCAATACATGTAGTAAAGCTAAGAGTACTTGGACTGCCTGGCTTCATAACCCAACCTTAGCTTCTATTCTTTTGTAATGGGGATTTTCTAGCTTCTGTCTAGTTTTAATAATATTTCCGCCGTTAAAAAAATGAGGGGGAGCCATCCACGAAAATAAGAGACGTAAAATAAATTGAAACATCTTCAAGCATTTCTAATTTGTCTAGTCCAGTTGAGCTGCTTGCCTGACATAACTTCTCCTCATTCCTCAAAAGAGACGTAAAATATCACAACCCATTCTGGCCTAAAGACAAAAGAGTGGAATGTTAGCTTGGAGGCGATAAGAAGATTTACCCATGAGAGTAACAAAGTCCTCCACCATAAAAAAATTTTTAAGCTGACATAGTATATGCTCACGACCTTGTCATTGAAGGCGGGTCAATCCCAATTGACGATGATATTACAAAGAAACAATAGATGATTCAACAATATAATTTTTTTTTGGAAAGGAAACAGAGGGTTTACACAAGAAGTCTTTTATATCATATTATAAAAGTCTGATTCACTAAGCCAAAAGGTATGAAAACCTCAAATTACTCATGACAACAAAATTCAACATAGGGAATTTTACTTATGAGATTGTAGTAAACGGGATAAGGAACTTTAGGTTTAATGAATAGAGAGAAGTTGTGAAATATATTGAGGGGCACAAAGGGGTGTGTTTAGAAGTAAAGTAGATAACTAGAAAAACCAAAAGCACACAAGACACAGTATTTATGTGGGTCGGTCAAGGTAATTTATGTCTACGGGCAGAAGGGGAGTATTCTTTATTTCTGAGTTCTCAAACAAAGGTTACAAGTATAATTTTCATAGAGATTCACCTAACACTCTAGAATTCAAGATACAAATGACTTAGCATGAATCCCTATTTATACTTGAAGGATCAGACCTAAAACCCTAATGGGCCAAACCCATTGACCCATAGACCTATGAATGGTGGCAACCAATCATATTCTGCCATGTAACAACTTCTAGAACATTCTTCCATGACATACAACATATATGTATCAACAACACACATGATGGAGCACCTTGTGTCATAGTGGAACATCATGATGCACATGTGTTGCATCCTTAACACTAATGGTCCAACATCCATCATGGTAGCACAACCATAAGTATATTGTTATGGAACGTACAAATCCGAAATGGGTCAAATGAATCATCTAATATTCATGAATTCAAATACACACATCATATGGAATCACATTCATCATATAATCATCACAATAATATATTAATATTATTCTCCATTTGAGTCTTCTCTATCAATCCCAATTGACGATGATATTACAAAGAAACAATAGATGATTCAACAATATAAATGTTTTTTGGAAAGGAAACAGAGGGTTTACACAAGAAGTCTTTTATAGCATATTATAAAAGTCTGATTCACTAAGCCAAAAGGTATGAAAATCTCAAATTACTCATGACAACAAAGTTCAACATAGGGAATTTTACTAATGAGATTGTAGTAAACGGGATAAAGAACTTTAGGTTTAATGAATAGAGAGAAATTATGAAATATATTGAGGGGTACAAAGGGATGTGTTTAGAAGTAAAGTAGATAACTAGAAAAACCAAAAGCACACAAGACACAGTATTTATGTGGGCCGGTCAAGGTAATTTATGTCTACGGGCAGAAGGGGAGTATTCTTTATTTCTGAGTTCTCAAACAGAGGTTACAAGTATAATTTTCATAGAGATTCACCTAACACTCTAGAATTCAAGATACAAATGACTTAGCATGAATCCCTATTTATACTTGAAGGATCAGACCTAAAACCCTAATGGGCCAAACCCATTGACCCATAGACCTATGAAAGGTGGCAACCAATCATATTCTGCCATGTATCAACTTCTAGAACATTCTTCCATGACATACAACATATATGTATCAACAACACACATGATGGAGCACCTTGTGTCATAGTGGAGCATCATGATGCACATGTGGTGCATCCTTAACACTAATGGTCCAACATCCATCATGGTAGCACAACCATAAGTACATTGTTATGGAACGTACAAATCCGAAATGGGTCAAATGAATCATCTAATATTCATGAATTCAAATACACACATCATATGGAATCACATTCATCATATAATCATCACAATAATATATTAATATTATTCTCCATTTGAGTCTTCTCTATTAAATACACTTCATTATTCTTTTTTTATAGTTATTCTAGGGTTTGGAATTTAATTATTTCAAAATTAACTTTTAATCAAAAATTTAAATTCCAAAACTTGAGGGCAAGTTTTGAAACATTTCAAAACTAACTAGATCAAAATTCAAATAAACAATTAAACAATTAATTTGGTGATTATCTAAATTTGACCTAATCCAATTGCATGCAAGATAATTGATCAAATAATTCAAATAATTAATATTTATCAAATAAGGTAATAATTATCTAATTAAATGACAAAAATCTTTTATTTTGACAAAGATAATCATATAGAATCAATAAAATCCGGATTTTATTAATTAGAAATACTTATGGTAATTATCCCAAGTCAAAATAAGCAAAAATCCCGAAATTCCCTCTGTCTGACAGCCCGACTCGTCGAGCCCCCTTTTACACTCGTCGAGTTCATCTGACTCGGCGAGTCCTCTTTGGGACGAGATCTTTAATTTTTTCAAGAAGTTTGAGGAGCATATTGTATCTCGACCTAGTTTTCATAGCGATAGAGTAAAAAATATTTCAGGTGCACAAAGTGATCAGTTAGAAGTGACTTTCACCATGGAGGAAGTTCAAATGGTGGTTTGGATTTGTGGGAACAACTGTCACAACTTGAATTTTCCTAGAACAATTCATGTTTAAAACTCCAACCAAGTACCAATTGATTTACAATGTAATTGGATGCAATGAAAAAATGATTTTCATTAGCCATACTTGTGGATTTTGATTTAAGTATGTGTGGTAATAACCCATGTTAGTTTAAGTTATTATAAGCTAATACAAGTTAACAAGACATTAAGGACTCAATGAAATCAACACTAATTCAAGTAATAAGTATGTGAGCATGTTGCGGTATAAAACTTAACTAAAAAACATAAAATAACACATGTATATATAGAATTCGGTTTGGGGAATCTTTTCCCAAACTCAAAACCGAATTTACACTATGGATTAAAGCTTGACCGAATTCCTTGTTCTCTTTGACTTGAAACCGAAATCAACCCTTTCTAGAAGAACCAATACCAAATTCACTTTCTATTGGACCTCCATGACCGAATTCACTTTCTATTGGACCACCATGACCGAATTTACTTCCCTCCATGTGAAGTTATGGCCGAAAACCTCAATGGTGATCCCTTTGACACACTTTCCTAAACTTACATTCACCGCCTCATGAGTTCCTTCATACTTAAGATTCATTATAGAAATCATTTGTTACACTTCTTACACACAGTAAACTATTTCCTTACAATTCTCTCTAAAGTCTCAAATTTCTTTCCTCTCAAACTTCATCCTTTCTATTACAAGCGCCAGGAGATTTTTAACTTAACATAGTTATAAGATTAAGTAAGTATTCTTCATTTTTGTGTTTATTCAACACTTCAAGCCATTAGTTCATTCTAATTCACACACAATTGTGTGTTAAATACTCGTAGGATACAATCACTTTCCCGTATTCTAGCCTGAAGGTCACCGCTTTCGTCTCGATATCTAGTCAAAACCACACATAAGGTGAGTTCATACCCGCATATTTTTACAAGCCTTTTCAATGTTTTTAGGGGGGGAATACAAGTAAAACACAAGAAATTTTGTGTTTAAAAATATAATTTACTTATTATGTTTTCCTTCCCATTAATATGCATTTAAACATGAAACTTGTTAAAACTGATGGGTTTTGAGCAAAAGAACATTCCTATGTGCACATGCAAAACCCTAAAGCTTTGGATCTAGGTTTCTCTATTGTACATGCAAATCTATCCAAAGCTTTTAAACCCTAAACTAGCATACAACAAAACTATTGAATATTAAATAAACAAGTTAGATGAATACCTTGATTGTTGATTGTAGATCTTGAAGCTTTGAGAACCTTAGCACCCCAAATGTTGTGCCTCTAATGAATCACAAACACCAAAAGAAATTGGATGGAACAAGAGAGAGAGGGGAGAGGGAAAAATCGGCTCCAAGACTTCTAGGGTTAGCTGTAGCCGATTTCTCATGCCCAAGGGGTCTTTATATAGGTGTGGGAATTAGGGTTTCAGTCATTATCCTTATCTGGTTACTTATCCACCAAGCAGCCCATAAGATAATTCTAGAACCCTTCCTTTGCACGAATTCCTAAGGCCTTATCCTTAGAATTCGTCCACCCTATACTCTAGGGTTTCCTTACCCAACTTTGCAACTATCACATAATTACAAGTTCAGTCCCCTTAATTCAATTAACCTCTTTTGACCACAAAATCAATTCTTAATTAATTCTTGACCAATGTTAATTAAATAAATATGATTTCTCTTTTAATATATTACTCATATAATATATTTATGTACCATAATATCCTCTTTCTCTATTATTCATCCAGTCAAGTTGCTTTGGTGAAGACAACCCAAAAGGACCATGCACAACCGGGTCAAGTACATACCAAATATAGTTATGGACTTAGACACTAATTTAATAGTCTCCCACTTGGATAAGTCTAATAACTACAAATGCAAGTACGACATCAGGATCCGATTAGCAATCGCAGTTCTCAAAACTCTTGATCTTATCAATAACCTATCCTTTAGATAAGGGATCGTATAATCCTCCGTTCAAGATATCGTGCAGACAAATACATGGAACATAGTCATGTTGGGTTTTGAGCATTCTAACTGTAACACCCAAATTTTCAAAACAATTTTTCACTTTTTAAAACCATATAAATTCATCCACAATTGCTTTCAAAAACAATGTATCAATTTTATCTCACTACAAATCCCAAGATCAAATCATAATAAACTCTGCGGGTGTGTGTACAGATCATGCCGGCGCCTTCCCGCGATCACCACTGGTACCTGAAACACATAACACATAACACCATAAGCATAAAGCTTAGTGAGTTCCCCAAAATACCACTTTAACACATATTAGCCACTCGAGGCTATGACTCTGCTGACCCTCTGGTCAGTGTGTCTCAGTGGGACCCTCCAGTCCCAACTCTCTGTGGGCTCTCTAGCCCTAACTCTATGGACCCAAAGGTCCTAACTCTGATAACTCTGGATCATGCATATCACATATCACAATAAATCTCAACACATAAATAGCATACAAATACACTGGTACATAACTATAAAACATAACACACATTAGCCACTCGAGGCAATAACTCTGTGGGCCCTTGGGCCCTAACTCTGTGGACCCTCTGGTCCTAGCTCTTTGGACCTTCCGGTCCTAACTCTGGTATACACACAACATAAATCACATAGAAATAATGTCGTGCCACAAATCACATAGATAGCATACAATAACTCTGTCACATAACTCTGTTACCACTCTAGGTAAAGTATAGTGAGAAGACTCACCTCGGGTAACTCGGTAAAGCTCGAACTCTGTAAAATCAGGTCTAGCCTCCGCCTAATCATGTAAAATAAATACTCTCAATCAATACATCTCTCAAGGCTAGACTATTCCTCCTCTTAGTACTCTCAGAAGGGTAAAATACCATTTTACCCCTCTCATAACTCAAAGGCCCCACTATAGACCAAACCCTAAAAGTCAACCAAAAGGCAACCCTCCGGGTTACGCTGCGCGTACCAGATGTGTACGCTGGGCGTACCCGACAGTCTCTCAGAATCGGGGAACGCCACCCCGTACGCCGCACGTATTGGGATTACGCCCGGCGTAAATCCCAGTTTCAGTCCCTTAGCTCTTGAGGTCTTAAACAGTTAAGACTCACGTCCAGCTTTTAGATCTGACCATTTTTAAGCCTCTTAATCCATAAAGTCGATGACTTTAAGCCTTTGCATGGCTGAACAAGTCACTAACACCCAAAATATACCATTTCCTAACACTAGAAAGCCCAATACTCAAGCATGATCTCATATCCACGACCAAGATGGGAACTTTATGGATCTATAACACAAATACCACTGAAATGGGACAGATCTAGGTCCATAGAGCACATTACGCTCATAAAGTCTCTACCTTTGGGGCTTTTAACCCTAAAATGGTCCATGAAGCAACAAACCAAATGAAGAGGAAAGTTTTGAACTTTATACCTCCAAATGCAGCTCCTTCCTCTGTAGATCTCAGATCCAAACTTGCACTTCAAACTCTAGTCTCCACAAACTCCTCTCCTTCTTCTTCACTAGCACACCAAGGCACTTTTAGCTCCAAAATCACACACACTCACTAAGAACGATGAAAAGTTCTCTCTTAGGGTTTTACTCACTGCTATGGAGGCTGAGAAATGAGCCTTAGCATCCAATATATAGGGCACAAGTCAGAAATTAGGGTTTGCACCTGGACACATTACGCCCAGCGTAACCCTGAGTACGCCCAGCGTACTCAGGCGAGTCCGCGTCCAAAATAAGCGCATGAGTACGCGCAGCGTACTCTTGAGTACGCCCAGCGTACTCATTTGCTACCAATTCCTCTTAAGGGCTTAACTTGACACTTTGAATAAAAGAAGGGCTAAATAGTTGTACCTGAATTTCGGGATGTTACAATTCTCCTCCACTAGAACTAGACTTCGCCCTCGAAGTCTCACTCAACAAATAACTCTGGATACTGCTCGCGCATCTCTAACTCCGGCTCCCAGGTCATTTCAGAACCCTTCGGATGTTGCCACTTGACTTGAACCAATGACACCTCCTTGTTTCTCAAAGTCTTGATCCTTCGATCCACAATCGCAACCGGTCTCTCAACATAATTCAGGCTCGCATCCACCTGAATGTCCTCTAACGGAACCACTGCCGACTCATCAGCGATACACTTCCTTAACTGAGACACGTGGAAGGTATCGTGAATCTGGCTCAACTCCGTAGGTAGCTCCAAACGATACGCTACCCTGCCCACCCTGGCAGTCACCCTGAAAGGACCAATATACCGAGGTCCCAACTTACCCCTCTTCCTGAATCGGATCACCCCCTTCCAAGGAGATACCTTCAGGAGTACTAAATCACCAACCTGGAACTCAAGCTCGGATCGTCGCCTATCCGCATAACTCTTCTGGCGACTCTGAGTGGTTCAACAACCTCTGTCTGACCCGCTGAATCTGCTCAGTCGTCTGAAGTACTATCTCTGTACTACCCATCACACGCTGCCCGACCTCACCCCAACAAATGGGAGTCCGGCACCTCCTCCCATACAACAGCTCAAAGGGTGGTATACTGATGCTCAAATGATGGCTGTTGTTATAGGAAAACTCAACCAAGGGTAAATACGTGTCCCAACTTCCTCCGAAGTCCAATACACATGCCCGAAGCATGTCCTCGAGCGTCCGAATCGTCCGCCCGCTCTGCCCGTCTGTCTGTGGGTGGTAGGCGGTACTGAAATGCAACCTCGTACCCAACTGGAGATCGACTCAACCCCGACCTCTATCATCTGATACTCATCGTTGGACCCTTCGGTCCGGTCTATATCGTTGGACCCTTCGATCCGGTCTGTACAACACATCACCAGGACTCAACTCAACTCAAGAGTTTGGTCCGCCCGTAGTTGGAATCGCTCGTTCCAATGAATCATTCAACTCATAGCTTGGGGTCCCGCAACCCATGTGTACTTTACTTATCCAATCCCTTCGGATTGGATGTCCACACTTACTCAGAATGTAATGATTCCCAATCATTGAGGAGACCCCGGTCTCACCCCTGGTCCGACCACCAGGCTCCCAAAACTCATGCGTAGGGCTTTTCAAGCCTAAAACCCTCCTGTGTCATGCTCAGATCAAGAAGGCTTCCTCATAACAACCTCTCGCTAATTAGTGCGTATTACGGCTCCCCATAACATCACCACAACCTCCTACTGACTAGTGAGTACTACGGCTCCCCATAGTATCACAACAACCTCTCTCTGACTAGTGAGTACTACGGCTCCCCGTAGTATCACAACAACCTCTCTCTGACTAGTGAGTACTACGGCTCCCCATAGTATCACAACAACCTCTCTCTGACTAGTGAGTACTACGGCTCCCCATAGTATCACAACAACCTCTCTCTGACTAGTGAGTACTACGGCTCCCCATAGTATCACAACAACCTCTCTCTGACTAGTGAGTACTACGGCTCCCCATAGTATCACAACAACCTCTCTCTGACTAGTGAGTACTACGGCTCCCCATAGTATCACAACAACCTCTCTCTGACTAGTGAGTACTACGGCTTCCCGTAACATCACAACACCCTTCCCTAGTAGCTCCTGAAGCTGCGAGGATAACTACTGCGTCTCTGGCGGCGCAAGGCGATAAGGCGCCTTGGCGATAGGCGCTGCCCCCGGAACCAACTCGATGCGAAACTCTACTTGCCTCTCGGGAGGCACACCCGGCAACTCCTCGGGAAAAACATCCGGGGACTCTCGCACTATCGGAACGTCATCCATCGAACTTGGCCTCCCAGCGGCCTCTCGTGTGTCCATCACATAGGACACATACCCGCTGCAGCCTTGCTGAAAACTCTGTCTCGCTCTGGCGGTTGAACAAAACGCCGACCCACATCGGTTACCCTCGTTGTACACCGTAAGTACTCCCCCACTGGGGTCTCGTATCGTCACCAACTGTCGCTCGCAGTCTATGACAGCCCCAAATCGGCTTAACCCAACCATGCCCACTATGACACACACGTCCCCCATCGATATCGGGACCAGATCTATCGGGGACTCAACACCGAAGATCTCGAGTACACATCCTCGACTCACATTCATAACATACTCCGCTCGCTCGTCCGCTATGGAAACTCGTAGAGGTCGACTCAACGCCTCTCGTCGGCTACTGAGGTGCCGACCAAACGTTATTGACACAAATGATCGACTCGCCCCCGAGTCAATTATCACCAAAACAGGTACGGAACCCACAAAAAGTACCAGCCACAACATCGGGCGATGCGCGGAACTCCTTCGCTGTCAACTGTAAAGCTCTCCCGCGAGCCTTCGGTGCCTCGACCTTCGCTGGCCGAACCTCGATAACTCTAGCAGCAGGTGCGGATTCCTCAATTCAAATACTCGGTTCTTCCCCGCTTAGGGTTCGAACCACCACCAATTGGTGCACCAACACTCTATCCCTCATGCTGTCTCCACCAGTAACATCGCACCTAATTCCGCAAGGTGCTATGCAACGCTTGATGATTTCTCTGACAAGGATCAAACAACTCCAGATACCAAGGTCTCGTATGCAACCTTCAGAACTTACCATCGTGACTACCTCTAGTCATTCAGGACCTCACACTATACTCTCACCGGACCTCCCAACTGTCCCGTGTTAACACTAACTCTGGATCTGGAAATAATAAACCATCATACTCCTCATCCTTGACTCCTTGCCCAACGTTCCAACATGCTCCTTATCACAAGAGCCGAAACCACATTTCCACCCCTTATACCTCTCAGAAATAATAGGAGTCACTGCCCTGATATACCCTTCTTGATCGCCCAATACCGCACCTAACACCTGCCCTATTATACTCAATTAGGGTGCATCCTGATCCTTGACCATTTCAGTCTCCACTGTCAACCTGCTCAAACTATATCACTCCCTCGCGGAAGACCTACTGCCGGATACTCTGATTGAAAAGTCACCATCAGTGCGATCCCACAGGGTTCACTCCAACTCAGAAACCGAAATCTCAACACCTCTTACGCCCCCACAAGAAACGGAAATAGCACCACTCGGGTCACGGGAAGTGACATATCTACTATTGGCCGGCTCTCCAGCTCAGACCGTATCCCTCCATAACGCACCGTCCCTACTCTACCCTGATTCTTGCGACTCGAATGGCATATCACCAACAATCCCTTGGAGCTAACTCGGTTTCCCTATCATGGGATGCTCCACTAAAACTCGTTCTTCCTGGCCTTCTGGGCCCATACTCCTTCACATCAGACCTTGGTCTAGATAATCGCTGCGGAATAACCGGCAAAACCAGAAGCACTCACCGCCACATTTCATGGTACTCGAACCATGTCCTCTCTTCTCAACCCGCCTCAAATCATGGTACTCGAACCACAAAATCACCCCTCGATCTGCCACCAATCATGGTACTCGAACCATGACATCACCTCTTGATCTGCTACCAATCATGGTACCCGAACCATGACATCACTTCTCGACCTGTCACCAATCATGGTACTCGAACCATGACATCACCTCTCGATCTGCTACTAATCATGGTACTCCAACCATGACATCACCTCTCGATCTGTCACCAATCATGGTACTCGAACCATGACATCACCTCTCGATCTGCTACTAATCATGGTACTCGAACCATGACATCACCTCTCATTTTGCCACCAATCATGGTACTCGAACCATGACATCACCTCTCGATCTGCTACTAATCATGGTACTCGAACCATGACATCACCCCTCGATCCGCTACTCACAATCCTCCGGATCGCCACGGTCATTTCGTCAAAATCATACTGCGAATCTCTTCATCGCTAATACCGCTGCCCTCCGGCGTGTGCGGTGTTCCAACCATGATGTCTCTGAAACACAATATGAAGATACCAGAGACTCGATCGAGTATACTCGCACTCGATAACTCAACCCTACTTGTTCCTGAGTACCCAATGGATTCTTACTTAGGGTGCGCGCTGCTCCGGTGTCTTCAGTAGTACGGGCCCTATACTACCGTCCACACCGCATCCGTATTCACTCTAAGTCCTCCTCCTTGGATCCCAAGTCCCAAGTACTCTACTCTCTTTAACCATATGCTACTCACTAGCAGCTCTCTCATAACTCCTCGCTGCTATCTAAACACTCTCAAGTATCCCTAGCAGCAAAACTCCTAGACTAAGGCATCACATATCAGGCCACTCTAGTCCTAATAAGAATACCTAGTCTACTCTAGCATGCATAGCATAACTCATCACATATCATAACATAATATATCTCATAACACTAATTGCAAGGGTATTTTGGGAATTTACCGTTCGGGCGCTGGCTGATCGTACACACGGCTCTGCTCTGTTTGTCTCAAAACTCTTTTTACTCTTTTAAAAAGTTTTTAGTCATCAAAAATTTCTCTCAAATCCTCAGTTTGAGTTCAGATACGCCCGAAGATGAATCCGAATCCCTCAAACCAAGGCTCTGATACCAACTTGTAACACCCAAATTTTCAAAACAATTTTTCACTTTTTAAAACCATATAAATTCATCCACAATTGCTTTCAAAAACAATGTATCAATTTTATCTCACTACAAATCTCAAGATCAAATCATAATAAACTCTGCGGGTGTGTGTACAGATCATGCCGTCGCCTTCCCGCGATCACCACTGGTACCTGAAACACATAACACATAACACTGTAAGCATAAAGCTTAGTGAGTTCCCCAAAATACCACTCTAACACATATTAGCCACTCGAGGCTATGACTCTGCTGACCCTCTGGTCAGTGTGTCTCAGTGGGACCCTCCAGTCCCAACTCTCTGTGGGCTCTCTAGCCCTAACTCTATGGACCCAAAGGTCCTAACTCTGATAACTCTGGATCATGCATATCACATATCACAATAAATCTCAACACATAAATAACATACAAATACACTGGCACATAACTATAAAACATAACACACATTAGCCACTCGAGGCTATAACTCTGTGGGCCCTTGGGCCCTAACTCTGTGGACCCTCTGGTCCTAGCTCTTTGGACCTTCCGGTCCTAACTCTGGTATACACACAGCATAAATCACATAGAAATAATGTCGTGCCACAAATCACATAGATAGCATACAATAACTCTGTCACATAACTCTGTTACCACTCTAGGTAAAGTATAGTGAGAAGACTCACCTCGGGTAACTCGGTAAAGCTCGAACTCTGTAAAATCAGGTCTAGCCTCCGCCTAATCATGTAAAATAAATACTCTCAATCAATACATCTCTCAAGGCTAGACTATTCCTCCTCTTAGTACTCTCAGAAGGGTAAAAGACCATTTTACCCCTCTCATAACTCAAAGGCCCCACTATAGACCAAACCCTAAAAGTCAACCAAAAGTCAACCCTCCGGGTTACGCTGCACGTACCAGATGTGTACGCTGGGCGTACCCGGCAGTCTCTCAGAATCGGGGAACGCCACCCCGTATGCTGCGCGTATTGGGATTACGCCCGGCGTAAATCCCAGTTTCAGTCCCTTAGCTCTTGAGGTCTTAAACAGTTAAGACTCACGTCCAGCTTTTAGATCTGACCATTTTTAAGCCTCTTAATCCATAAAGTCGATGACTTTAAGCCTTTGCATGGCTGAACAAGTCACTAACACCCAAAATATACCATTTCCTAACACTAGAAAGCCCAATACTCAAGCATGATCTCATATCCACGACCAAGATGGGAACTTTATGGATCTATAACACAAATACCACTGAAATGGGACAGATCTAGGTCCATGGAGCACATTACGCTCATAAAGTCTCCACCTTTGGGACTTTTAACCCTAAAATGGTCCATGAAGCAACAAACCAAATGAAGAGGAAAGTTTTGAACTTTATACCTCCAAATGCAGCTCCTTCCTCTGTAGATCTCAGATCCAAACTTGCACTTCAAACTCTAGTCTCCACAAACTCCTCTCCTTCTTCTTCACTAGCACACCAAGGCACTTTTAGCTCCAAAATCACACACACTCACTAAGAACGATGAAAAGTTCTCTCTTAGGGTTTTACTCACTGCTATGGAGGCTGAGAAATGAGCCTTAGCATCCAATATATAGGGCACAAGTCAGAAATTAGGGTTTGCACCTGGACACATTACGCCCAGCGTAACCCTGAGTACGCCCAGCGTACTCAGGCGAGTCCGCGTCCAAAATAAGCGCATGAGTACGCGCAGCGTACTCTTGAGTACGCCCAGCGTACTCATTTGCTACCAACTCCTCTTAAGGGCTTAACTTGACACTTTGAATAAAAGAAGGGCTAAATAGTTGTACCTGAATTTCGGGATGTTACACTAACACTCCTATGATGTACATGCAACCCTATAAACCTTGGATCTATGTTTTTTTTATTATACATGCAAATATTAACTATTCCAAGGTTTCATCCTAACTAGCATATTATGAAGCACCTATACTACAAAGTTCTAGTTAGATGACATACCTTTTGATGTAGCTTGATGTCTTCAAGCTTTAAGAGCTTAGCCCCAATAGTGTGGAAGCCTCAAATGGAATCACAAATCACCAAAACACCTTGGAAGAACTTGAGAGAATATGTATGCACACTAAAATCGGCCCACTCTTATTTTTACACACTTGTACCAATTTTGTGAGCCAAGGACCCCTTTATATTTATTATGGAGGATTAGGGTTACATCCATGTAAACCCTAATACCCATGTCCTTTCATTTACATAGGATCCATGGGTTAAAAGCTCCATGGACCATCCATGAAAGCTTAGCCCAACCTAAATGAACTTGGCACATTCCATATATATAAGAGTCCATATTTAATTAGTTCTTTTTGATCACTTAATTAATTCTAAATTAATTCTTGATCAATACTAATTAAATAATATGATTCCATATTAATATATTAGAACTTATAATATATTAATATAAATCATAAATATACTATTCTCAAAAGACTATCCATATAAATTGTGCCGGTGAAGTGCAACCCAAATGGACCATGCCGGGTCGGGTCAAGTACATACCAAATATAGTTATGGACTTAGACATTAATCCAACAAGTCATACTTATTGTCCAAAAGTTTGTTTATCGATCTCTGATTCGTCTGACATAGAACTTAATTGAACACATCAATTCAGTCCTGACCGGGCCCGATACATAAGTCAAACCAAATCATCGAGGGGCCCAGATATCGCTTTTATCCTCATAGGATAAAAGGAACAGATAAACTTCGACTTATATGCATTTACTATTCACTCATCAAATCATGCACAACAATGCGTTTTATAACATCAAGTTACTAATGCGTTTACGCATTATCAATGCACAACCAACTTGCAAACAATGAACCATATATCTAGGTTTAAAGACTATATGATATTATCTTCTTGCGATCACTCGTGATAAATTCCATGAAGTGATGCCAGGAAGCGTGGGTTTAATCCAGTGCTCAAATCTTCGTTCATAAGCACTCATGAACGTTGTAGCAAACGTTTTCTATGTCTAATACACTTTAGACAGTCTACAAGCCAATTCATGACAGTCTTCTTTCATACCTACTTCCAAAGTATGAGCGACCGTGGACTGTTCGAATAATCTTATTATTCGGGAAGTCAAAACATGCAAAGTGAAACAATAGGTAAATGATTAACACAAGACAGTAACTTTATTTATAACTAATACTCCTTTATTTAATCATCAAATGTTAATTACAATTTATCTATTACAAGTTTCGAAGCTATCTAATCTAAACTAATATCGTCCTTCATCCCAATGCTCCTAGCATGCTGCAAGTGCTTAACCCTACTCAGTCCCTTTGTAAAGGGATCTGCTGGGTTATCCTCTGATGATACCCTCTTCACTACGAGGAGTCCCTTTTCTACTCGATGTCTAATAGAGTGATATTTCCTGTCGATATGTCGAGATCTGCCATGATCCCTCGGTTCCTTGGTCAAGGCAACCGCTCCTTCATTATCGCAGAAAATCTCCATAGGCTCCTTTATGGATGGCACAACTCCAAGGTCTTCAATGAAGTTCTTCAACCATATCGCCTCCTTTGACGCTTCGCTCACTGCTATGTACTCTGATTCGCACGTTGAATCAGCTACGGTCTCTTGCTTGGAACTTTTCCAAGTCACTGCTCCTCCATTTAGGGTAAAGACCCAGCCTGACTGAGATCGATAATTATCTCGGTCTGTCTGAAAACTGGCGTCACTATACCATCGCACCGTTAAGTCATCGCTCCCACCGAGGACTAGAAACCATTCCTTGGTCCTCTGAAGGTACTTAAGAATATTCTTGATCGCGGTCCAATGTGCTCTGCCAGGGTTCCCCTGATATCCGCTGACCATGCTCAAAGCGAAGGCCACATCAGGGCTAGTACAAGTCATATCATACATGATTGAGCCAACTACAGAAGCGTAAGGTATTCAACTCATCTCTTCTATCTCGGTCTCTGTACTTGGGCTCTGAGTCTTACTCAGTTTGGCGTTGCTTTGGATTGGTAACTCCCCTTTCTTAGAATTCTCCATACTAAAACACTTTAGTACTTTATCCAAGTAAGTATTCTGACTAAGTCCTATCAGTCTCTTACTCCTGTTTCTCACTATCCTTATTCCCAGAATATAGGCAGCCTCTCCGAGGTCCTTCATAGCGAAAAACTTCCCAAGCCAGGACTTAACTTCCTTCAGGGTCGGGATGTCGTTTCATATGAGTAGTATGTCATCAACATACAATACAAGGAAGCTAACTATACTCCCACTAGCTTTGACATATACACATGACTCATCTTCGCTTCGTAGAAAACCAAACTCTTTGACTTTCTCATCGAAACAAAGATTCCATCTGCAAGATGCATGTTTCAATCCATAAATGGATTTCTCAAGCTTACACACTCTATTAGGATGCTTCGCATCGACAAAACCTTTTGGCTGACTCATGTAAACATCCTCAGCCAACTTTCCATTAAGGAAAGCGGTTTTGACATCCATTTTCCATATTTCATAGTCATGAAATGCAGCAATGGCTAGCATCACCCAAATAGACTTTATTTTTGCAACTGGTGAGAAGGACTCATCATAGTCAACTCCTTGAGTTTGAGTAAAGCCTTCGCAACCAATCGTGACTTATAAGTGTGTACCTTCCCATCCATGTCGGTCTTCTTTTTGAAGATCCATTTGCACCCGACCATCTTACGACCTGGCACATTGTCAACCAAATCCCAAACTTGGTTGTCGTACATGGACTGAATCTCACTGTCCATAGCCTCTTTCCATTTTGCAGACTTCGGGCCTGCCATGGCTTCCTTGTAGCTGTTAGGTTCATCCAAATTTATTAGTTTACTGTCACTAATAAACGTATCACCTTCAGTTGTTATATGAAAACCATATAACACAGGCGGAACACTAACTCTACTGGAACGTCTAAGAGGTAAGGACTCGTCGATCGGTTCAACAGGAGTATCCTCCTCAAGTTGAGTGCCAGTGTTAGAGGTTCCTTCATCGTTCGATTCTTGAAGCTCTTGAAGATCGATTTGCCTCCCACTGTCCCCTTGGCTTTTGAGTTCTTGCTCTCGGAAGACCCCTATCCTCACAACAAAGACAACATTGTCACTCAGTCTATAGAAGAGATATCCAAAGGACTTCTGCGGGTAGCCGATGAAAATACATCGCTCACTATGAGGTTCGAGCTTGTCGTTAGTCTCTCATCTTACGAAAGCCTCGCAACCCCAAACCTTGATATGTGCCAACGAGGGAGCTTTCCCTGTCCACATCTCGTGAGGTGTTTTGGCAACCTTATTTGTAGGAACTAGGTTAAGGATATGGGCAGCAGTCTCTAAGGTATACCCCCAGAATGAGATAGGTAGTGAAGCACGACTCATCATGGAACGAACCATGTCTAGCAAGGTTCGATTACGCCTCTCAGCTACACCATTCAACTGCGGTGTCCTAGGTGGCGTCAATTGCGAAACGATTCCACATTCCTTGAGGTAGTCATGGAATTCAAGACTAAGGTACTCTCCACCTCGATCAGATCGAAGCATCTTGATTTTCCTACCCAACTGATTCTCCACTTCCTGCTTAAACACTTTGAACTTTTCAAAGGTTTCTGACTTGTGTTTGATTAAGTAGATATAGCCATATCTGCTATAATCATCAGTGAAAGTCACGTAGAAGCGACTCACATCCTTTGTGGTGGATCTAAAGGGCCCACACACATCTGTATGTATGAGATCCAATAAACACTCACCCCTTTCACAAGTACTATTGAAGGGTGACTTGGTCATCTTTCCAAGTAAACAAGACTCGCACACGTCATCGTCCCTAAGGTCGAATGACTCCAACACTCCATCCTTTTGGAGTTGGGCTATACGTTTCTTGTTGACATGTCCAAGACGACAATGCCACAAGTATGCTTTATCCAAATCATTGGAAGAATCGATATACAACACATCATTTCGTAAATTGTCTACAACCATCACAATTTCATATATTCCATTACAAGGCAATGCTTCAAAATAGAAAACACCATTAAGAAAAGCATTAATAGAACCTTTTTCATTATCAAACGAAAATCTAAATCCTTGTTTATATAAACCATGAAAAGAAATGATGTTTCTTGCCATTTCTGGTGAATAGCAACAATTATTCAACTCTAGTCCTAACCCACTACTAAGCACTAAAGAGTAAACTCCAATCTTGATGACAGGCGACGATCTTCTGTTTCCCATGATCATGTTTATCTTCCCATGCTCCACATCCCTATTTCTTCTTAGACCCTGCAAATTGGAACAAATATGAAAACCACATCCTGTATCAAGAACCCAAGAAATAGCATGCAATGAGTTATTAGATTGAATAGTATAAGTACCTGTGTAGGATGGTTTTATCTTTCCATCCTTAATGTCCTGCAGATACTTTGGGCAACTTCGTTTCCAATTCCCCTTCTCATGGCACTAGTAGCACTCTGTATCCTTTGGGTTGGAGGTGGGTGCAGTGGGACCAACCTTTGTTCCACTAGAAGAGGTGCCATCATGAGACTTTCCCTTATGGTGGCTCTTGGAAGGAGCCTTCCTCTTCTTACCCTTCCCCTGCCCAATAGCCAAGACGGGGGTAGCTGTTGTCGCAACCCGAAACTTTTTCCGTTCCATTATGCAATTTCCGTTAATGAAATTTAAATTTTATTAATCTTCCGTCGAACCTTTGATTTAGAAAATCATCTAGTATGATATAATTAAATTTATATATGCAAGTCGGTACCAAAACCGCGCGAAACTCGAATTATCCTCGAAAAACATCATGTTCAAGGCCTGACTGGAGTTCACGGCCGTAAACCTGTTTACGGCCGTAAACTCGTTTGCGGCCAGCGTCGGGTGGACCCCACCCACCGACCACAAAACCCCTATAAATATGAGACCCCCACCCTCATTTGAACACCTTTGACCGGAAACTCTCTCTTTCTCTCTCTAAAACTCTTGACCGTAAACACCTAGAAGGCCTCCAATCTTCGAGGAAACACCGAGAAACACCGTTTAGAGTTATTTTGGGGCATCTGGTACACATTTCTCTTCGAAATCAACACCCTTGTTCTTGAGTTTACGGCCCATCTTCAAAGACCGTAAACCCGTTTACGGCCCATCTTCAAAGACCGTAAACCCGTTTACGGCCCATCTTCAAAGACCGTAAACCCAGTTCACGGCCGTAAACTCTTCACGACCGCAAACTCTTCCTAAGTGGTGAAAGCTCGTTTTCTCGATTCAAGCAGGTTCCGGTAACATTCCTTGACCGAAAGCAAGTGTTTCTCTAACACTTTACCTAACGAAATCGCTAATTTAGATACATATCTGTATTTTTTTGATAATAGGATTCCGTTAAGTGCCACGTACAACAACTCGAGGATCTTCATTTCAGTCGACGCTTTCACGCAACAACAGTGAGTTCATACCCCTAAACTTTTACTGGTTTTAAAATGTTTTCAGGGGGAGAATACAAGCTAAACCATAAATGCTTTTGTAAATTAATACAAAGAGCTTTTAACAAATATAAAACTCATGAAATTCTCATACTTCAACCTTTTTGTACTATGTTCAGCATAAGGGAAGGTTTTCAACTTATCACTAAATTGCATAGTTTTCCGGACTCGATGTTCACTACGCTATTCATCCAAACTATAATCGATATAGTTTGGGGTTTTCGAAACATAACAAGTACAGAAACTGGCACTACTAAATATATATGACATATTTAGTTATAGTTTGCATCACAACATGAACATGGCATTCATAACTGTAATTGTCACTACATATGGTATACATACGAATTTCACTACGGTATAACGCTACAACACTACATGTAAACTAGATTGTATGATACTGTGAGGCTCTACTTCAACACTGTACCCTTAGGTGTGTTGGGTTATGAGCATTCTAACACTCCTAAGTGTACATGCAACCCTAAATACCTTGGATCTATGTTTTCTCTATTATACATACAATTATGAACATCCAAGGTATTATCCTAATCTAGCATACAAAATAATAAATATAACAAGATAGAATACATACCTCTTTGATGTAGAATGTCTTCATGAAGCTTGAGTTCCTAGTGCCCCAAGTGTGACACCTCAAATGGTTCACATAACACCAAATACACTTGGAATAACTTGAGAGAAACTTGAACACTCCTTGAAATCGTCTAGCCCTCACACTCACACATTAGTGCACGATTTCTTGAGCCATGAGATTCTTTTATATGGTGGCTATTAGGGTTACACCATGTAACTCATAACTTTACCCATTCCTTATGCTCCATGGATTTTAACTTCCATGGAGTATCCATGGGTCACCCCATGGACTTAGTCCAACATAAGGAATCTTGGATCACAAGCCCACATATATAAGAATGAATGATTTACACAATCAACCCATATATTTAATTAGTCTCCTTTTGATCACTTAATTAATTCCAAATTAATTCTTGATCAATACTAATTAAATAACCTTATTAATATATTAGAACTTATAATATATTAACCAACCTTAAGTGTTATTTCTCTCATTATAGTCTATCCAAATGCATGATGCCATGCAACCCAAATGGACCATGCCGGGTCGGGTCAAGTCTTACCAATTATAGTTATGGACTTAGACATTAATCCAACAGTCTCCCACTTGGATAAGTCTAAAACTATTATTGCGTATGACTTCAGGAACCGATCAGCAATCGTAGCTCTCAAAAGCTTCTGTCGAACTCTGACCTTGTCGATGAACTCTGACCTTTGTCAATGACTTGTCCATTAGATAAGGGATCATATATTCCTCCATTCTAGATATCATATGGACTGAGACATGGATTATCAATCATTCTCTCTGTCCATTTGTTGTTTCCCGATTTCCGATTCATGATGACTGACTGATTGAACAAATCAAATCAGTCCTGGCTTGGCCAAGCACTCACATGTATCATCTTTAAATCATCGAGGGGCACACAGATATCGCTTTTATCCCGAAGGTAAAAGGAATGGATAAACTTCGACTCATATGGCTTGTTCTACTACTTGTTGAATCATACACAAAGGCACGTTTTATAACATCGAGTTACCAATGCGTTTTTGTGCAATCAATGTATAACCAACTCATAGTAACAACTCATATCTCTAGGTTTGAAGAATATAAGATATTATCGTCTTATGATCACTCGTGATAAAATCCATGAAGTGATTCAAATGAGCGCGGGTTGAATCCAATACTCAGAACTTATGAGCACTCATGAGTGTTGTAGCACCACTTTGTCCACCAACTTGGATCTCTACAAACCAACCCATGACAGTCTTGATTCATATCTACTTCCAACATATGACCGACTGTGGATGGTTTGAATAACTTAATCATTCAGGAAGAGCGACTTAGTTATTCTGGAAGTCAAAACAAGCAAAGTGAAACACAAGAATAAATGAATCAAATATGGTATCAAACCCTATGAATATAAATAAACACTTTTATTTATCACCATACTGATTACTCATTATTCATTGTTTCGGTTTTATCAACTTTATACTTGAATTTAAAATAATAGTTGTCCCATGCTCCAAGCATGTACACTATGTTTTCTAAACACTAGTCATGCCATACACCAAGTATGCATACTATGTTTGTCTATGATCATTACTTTGTAAAATAGATCAACTGAACATCACTCCAATGATCCTCTTTTCACAGTCCCAAATCCTTACTGCAAATGCAAGAATTCCAAATTCATGCCATTTACTGAAATCTGTTAGATTCTAAACTTATATGCATTGATCCTCTTAATGATTATGCACAAAGTCAGAAAGACTTGACAACAATCATTACAGAGCATTCCAAAGGAGATCAACTCCTTGGAAACATCCTTCTTTCATTAAGTTTCCTAATCTTACACAGATTGAATAATTTCTAACGTTGAAACATTTCCATATTCCATTTTGACTATCACTTCTGAACAAGAGTTGCCTCCTTACAGATTATGTCAATATGGTCCTTCCAGAATTAACATTATACTTCCAACTGTCCTTGAGCAACCAATCTTTGGTAAACCTTAGATTGTCCTCGACAATTGCTTAATCATTTTAGTCATATCCAATTCTAGACCTTTTCCCTTCATAATGCCCCAGGCATTTGGAAAATTTTAGAAAGGATGAATATAGCACATGTAATCGATCCTATATCCGAAGCATATGGGACACGATTCATGATGTCTCACATAAAGACTAAACCAGTCTTTTGCTATAATATTTCCCTTTCAATTTGCCAAGTTCTCAAAATTCAGATTATGAAAAGGGATGCCGTAATCATAATCGAATTTTAGAACGCAAATAATGGACCCATATATAGAATTTCCTTATGTTGAGCCATTCCAACATGAAATTCATATATATATCCTTGATTAAATACGATTAAAATCTCAATCTAAGCTTTTTAGAATTGAAATGAAGTATAATTTCCTCTCCCTTAATTATAGCAAAACAACTTTTTCAACCCCTGCAACCTCACGAATTGAAACTTTTGTTTTCTATAATTAACATTGCTAACTTGCAACCTTTGTCATAATTATCATGCTCCCACTAACATGATGATTATTAGCATAACACTTATGCTCCCACTAGCTTTGACATGTACTCAGAAATCAGCTGACTTTCTTACCAAAGTTCAGATTTCTGATACTAAATTGTTTTGATAAAACTTTATCAAAATCATACACCTCTCTTAGATAGCTCACATGTGTGTCTAAACAATTTTAGAACTATGAAAAGGGATGCCGTAATCATAGTCTCAATTGTTTAGACCTTTGCCACTTCTCACAAGTCCATGTTAGTGTGCCGATAAACCACACACGCTCCACTAACGACTTTGAGAATGCAAATATCACAATTGCTATCTAGCTAAAATCTACTTAGTGAAAGTGTTTCCTCACCATCATTTTCATGAATCGGAGAGAAACCTTATGACACTTAGATTTAATAGTGTATGTGTTCTTATCCATGTGAATTTGTCAAAACCATAATCACAAGACAAGGTTAGTGACAAATCCAAACTCATATTGATTAAACTTGTGCAATCTTAAATTCTTGCCATTTGGCAGCTCAGGTGCCTGCCATTGCTTCCAAGTAGTTGTGCAACCAATTGAGAACTCTCAGAACTCCTATGCAAAGCCAACTTGAATAGGCACAAAAATTTCAACACGATAGGTTATAAACCTCAAGTCGTGTGCTAGTGAAGGACTTTAGGTTTTATTCTTGATTAAGTCTTGAAACTTTCAAGAGCTTTAAGACTCCCACTGTCCTCTTGACATATAAGACTCCCTTGTCAAATATTCAAGAGATAGTGCAGATTCTTTATCAAGACTAACACTTTACACAATTAGCCTAAGTTGGTCTCTGTTTTATCCAAAACATCACAACTTACCAATTTCAAATGTACAAGAGTAGATAACCTTTTACTCTTACATTTGACTAGTGTTAACAAACCCTCTTTAAGATATGTCACTCAAGTTACAATCTTGGAGTATGACTCTAAGAATTGTTTTGGAACGAAGTATGACTCATCTTTTTGATTTAACCATTTCAACAATTCATGACTCCTCTTCTTGACTTTAGAGGACCAATTGTGATATGGTATCTTAATCATTAAGATGATCATAAACATGATACTAAAGTACTCTCCCATCTTTTCAGATTTGAGAAACTTTTATCTTTCTGCCATACTTTGATTCTTCTTATTCGTTCTGTCTCACATTGAAACTTCTCCAATGCTACATACTTATACTTAAACTTATAAGTATAACCATACTTACTGAACTTAAGTAAATCATGACGAATAGTCTTCTTGATCTTTTGTGGTGGACTTGACCAGTACACAAGAATGTGTACTCGATCCCTTAGTCATTTCCTTATTGACATAAGGAATTAGTCTTAATTTTCCAAGCTGAAAGTTCTCATTCATCATACTATACAACTTGCATGATTCCAAGTTTCGGTCCAATTGAACCTTGGGTGATGAGAATCTTTCCTTATTTGGTAATATTAGACACTACCACAACCGAAAGAATCAAATCCATTTTTCCAATATTGCTATCAATGGAATCTTATAAGCAACAACTTTTCACAAATGCCATTGTAAGGATACTTAAAATAAATAAAATCAAAACCTTTTTTCTTTTATTTTAAAACTTTGCGGAAAAACTTATCCTTACAATCCATATGAAAACCTTGTTGTTATCTATTCCTAAGCAATATAAATATCATAACTCTTAAGTAATAGCCCAAAATTCTGATCACCGAACCATGCGATTGAAATCCATATTCGCGATCAGAATCAGCATGTACTTAATAGAGTTAGACAATGGACTTTACCTGAAGTAGAGCCAAACTTATTGACTTTAACATCCTTAGGGAAATTTGGCAGCTTTGTAACCAATGCCCCTTCCTTTGGCAATAGTTACCTATGGATCCTTGATAATGGGACTATCTCAGACTTCGCCTCTCTCTTTACCATTGGGTCAACAGAGTTGACTATGGCCGATCCCTTTCCATTGGGAAGAGAGAGCTTTACTGGATATCCAATGACATCATTGTCAATGTCCATAGCGTTTTAGGAAGTTGATCTTAGCAAATAGATAAGATCATTAAGGGTCTTGTCTTAGTCTGTTTCATAGGATTCCCAAAAGAACTCACTATGTGACTTAGAAAGTAGTTGAGCCACCAACTTTCTCAAGACTTTGACACCCAACTCTCCCGGCTTGTCAATATGTGACTACATCTCCAAGATGTGATCACACTTAGACCTTGCCTTGCCAATAGGGCTTGAGTGACCTTAAACTTTTTAGGAACTTGTGGGTTAGGCAGAATAATTGGAGGAGGTGAGAGAAGTATGATATCCATGGGACATCATCTTCATTTAGGAAAGCTTGTTTCAAGAGATTTGGGAAGATCATAAATGTCTAGACCAGACATCTTTTTGGGAGATATTCAAGATAGTTGATTTAAAGTCCTTAATATGACACCCAATATGAAATATTAAGGCTAGGACCCAACAAACTATTTTATAACTTAGAAGAGGGATGCCGTAATCCAAGCTATAAAATATTTGAAGGTAGGTGAATGACGATTCACCAATTTCCACCATGAAAAACGAAATAATTTATTAGGTTTTAATTGGATTTGAAAGTCCTAGATCTTTGAGATTCATTGAACTGTTCAAAGGCATGTTTCAATCTCGAGTGTGCCCTTCAGGTTTTGTGACTGGGATGCCGAGGATCACAAAACAAGGTGTGAATAACCATGTAAATATACTTGGTACCCTTAATATTTACCCCTTAATCAGTGTGCTGGTTAACCACACACGCTCCACCGATACTATGATAAATATTAAGTTACCCTTTGCCTACCTTGTTAGGTCCAGGTTAGTGTGCCGGTTAACCACACACGCTCCACTAACGACTTAAGCAAAGTGCAAAGTGTAATTTCATGGGTTAGCACCAAATTCACATTTTCCTAAGTAACTAAGATTGGGTATTAATAAGAGTTTAGTTACTTAGTATTTATCATTAATACTTTTAATGAAAGGAGAATTATAGTCCTTGTCCTACCTGTTCGGCTAACGACCCTCCACCAGTCAAGGAAGCGGTGGGTGAGAGTGGACACCCATTAAACTGCCATTTTATAGGCAGTAACCTTATACCCCCCTTATAGACCGGCTTCGTGAATGAGGCCTACTAACGGTAAGACTGACTTTACTCTTATACATATATATAAATATTATTAACTTATAATATTATAAAGTATAAGGGTTGAATTTTAACTTTTAAAATTCTAAGGGCTAACTTGGAATTAAAGTATTCATAAGTGAAAACTTTTCAAATTCCAAAACTTGAGGGCAAGTTTTGAAACTATTCAAAACTAATTAATTCCATAACTTATGAGTTTAAAGTAGTTTTAATTAAAAAAAAAAAAAAACTCTTCAAGTTCCATAACTTGAGGACAAGTTATGGAAGACTTTAAACTAATTAATAAAAAAAATAACTTTTTTTTATTGTAACTTATGGAACTAATTAAGGTTACACTTTTTTTTTAATTTAATGAAGAGACTCTTTATTTTGTAACCTTTGCCAACTTTTATGAGTTTTATGATTCTTAAATGTGACTTTTCATATAACTTGAGGACAAGTTACAAAAACACACTTTGGAATCAACTCTTAGATTAAAATGGATTGAAAACAACTCTTTCACACAACTTTTCTATTAATCTAAGAACCTCATAAGAACAAGATAATTCAAATCATCAATCTTCAAGAAATTAGCATGAACATACAAACTAATACAAATCTTGAAATTATGACAATTATCTTAGAAATTGGATTAGCATGAACATTACCACATCAAAAACAAGTTTATAAGTCCAAAAACATCTTAGGGTAATGTTCCTAGTCCAATTCCAGCCAAAACAATCGAATATATGCATCCAACTCGATTTTTCAGCTACTTTTGCAAGTATAACAAGAAAAAAAACCAGTCTCTGATACCACTGTTGGGTTATGAGCATTCTAACACTCCTAAGTGTACATGCAACCCTAAATACCTTGGATCTATGTTTTCTCTATTATACATACAATTATGAACATCCAAGGTATTATCCTAATCTAGCATACAAAATAATAAATATAACAAGATAGAATACATACCTCTTTGATGTAGAATGTCTTCATGAAGCTTGAGTGCCTAGTGCCCCAAGTGTGACACCTCAAATGGTTCACACAACACCAAATACACTTGGAATAACTTGAGAGAAACTTGAACACTCCTTGAAATCGTCTAGCCCTCACACTCACACATTAGTGCACGATTTCTTGAGCCATGGGATTCTTTTATATGGTGGCTATTAGGGTTACACCATGTAACTCATAACTTTACCCATTACTTATGCTCCATGGATTTTAACCTCCATGGAGTATCCATGGGTCACCCCATGGACTTAGTCCAACATAAGGAATCTTGGATCACAAGCCCACATATATAAGAATGAATGATTTACACAATCAACCCATATATTTAATTAGTCTCCTTTTGATCACTTAATTAATTCCAAATTAATTCTTGATCAATACTAATTAAATAACCTTATTAATATATTAGAACTTATAATATATTAACCAACCTTAAGTGTTATTTCTCTCATTATAGTCTATCCAAATGCATGATGCCATGCAACCCAAATGGACCATGCCGGGTCGGGTCAAGTCTTACCAATTATAGTTATGGACTTAGACATTAATCCAACAAGGTGTACATGGATAAATCCTATCATAGTATAACCAGAGTCTCCTGGAGGGAGAGCGTGAGATTTATGAATATATCTATTTGGGGACTGACAATCCCACACCTAAACTGCTAGCTACAGTTAGGCGGGCAGATGTCATTTAGCTTAACGCTTGAAGAATGTTATAAAGGTCTCTAGTCATTCAAGTATGGTTATACAACTCACAATATGTATAAATCACCTTTAGTTTGCAAGATGGCACTCTTCAACAGTTTTATTTATACTAAATAGAACTAATACACACTACAAGTGGAGAATTTCCAGGGTTTTCAAACAGAACCGATCATACAATGGTTTCACGTACGAAATACCTATACATCATGATTTACATTAACTAGTCACATGAAGTATTATTTACGTATATCACTACAGTTTTCAGTAACGAACATTCATGGTCTTATACAGAATTTAAAACAATACATTTTCACTAAAGAAAATATCGGATTTTCTTGAAACTATACGAACACCTTTACAAGCTCATCAACAAGTTTTCATTACAAAATACCACTTATGAACTCACCAGCTTTATGCTGATATTCTTTCAAAACTGCTTGTATTCTCAGGAAATCAGTAGACACGTACCTGCTGGATTCGATAAGCTGGAGCAATAAGAGTCTTAAGTTTATATTTTACATACTTTTGCTGTACCTAAAACAAGTTTCAAACTGATGTAAAACACTTTTCTTATATATGTATCCATTGTACTGGTTGTGTTGCTATGTTTCCTATTATTCATTGGTTGTGATGCTAAACATGACGTCCTCCACCCCGGAACGTTTCCGCCATTCTGGTTTCGGGGTGTGACAGATTGGTATCAGAGCCCTTGTTTATAGCGAACTAAGTATACCGAACCTTACATGGTATACAACTATAAACACTAAGGGGCTAAGTGCTCTAAACTAAAAGTATATTTTCGAAATATAAAGTATTTTGTAACAAGTATACTAGTATGCATACATAACAGAACCAGAGTCATAGATAGAACGAAACAAAAGTTTTTGGATGTTGGGACACTGTGGTTAAACCTGGGCAGTTATGTAATCATGTCTAGGGTCAATATAGCCTGATCAACTATATTCATTCGAGACATGACCAACATGTGCTTGGGAGTGACTGTGGTGTTACAGCAAGCCTAAAACTTACCAAGAATAAAAACATCCGACATAAAATACTATAGGAGTATTTTAACTAGAGCCAAATTCAGTATACAGATTCATTCCAAGTGTTGATACCACTTTCTTCTTAAGCGATAACTTACTTGCGTTAATAACCTTTCTGTACTTATCGCTCGGTAGTATACTTTTATTATCAGGATGAGATATATCTTGTTTTATATATCTCGAGGACTTACCATCCTCTTCTTCCTGATTGTTTCTAGAACAAGATGCCTCCCCGACCAAGACCCATCAGAAGAAACGACGACACTCCACCACCACCACCCCCTCAGTTCGATCCCGTCATGTTCCAGGCAACAGTTACCGCCGCTGTAACCGCAACAATGGCACAAGTGAACTCTGGTGGGGCTGGAGGTGGAACCGACCCCCAGCGGCAAGACGGAAGTCAGGGACATCAAAAGGAGTGTTCCTACAAGGACTTCATGACCGCAAAACCCAAGCCCTTCAACAGGAATGGAGGTGTTATCGCTCTAACTCGATGGTTCGAGAAGATCGAATCCATCTTC
Source organism: Lactuca virosa (assembly GCF_052849685.1). Taxonomy (NCBI): domain Eukaryota; kingdom Viridiplantae; phylum Streptophyta; class Magnoliopsida; order Asterales; family Asteraceae; genus Lactuca; species Lactuca virosa. Next base: position 58,413,642 of record NC_136429.1, read on the forward strand.
GAAATTTGCGCCTGTTCCAAAGCCAACAAGGTGAAGTTCGCCGCCTGCACCTTCACTGACAGAGCCTTGACCTGGTGGAATGGTCGAGTCAAAACCCTAACCCTGCCAGTGGATAATGCCATGGGTTGGGAAAGACTGAAGGAACTCATGCTTGCGGAATACTGCCTGAGGGGCGAAGTGCAAAAGTTGGAGCACGCACTCTGGAACTTGAAGATGAAGGATTCCGACATCACTGCCTACACCGCTAGATTCTGTGATATGGCTCTCCTCTGTCCGGGAATGGTCACCCCGGAAAGCAAGAAAATCGAGAGGTACATCTGGGGACTGACACAACCAACCAAAGGAAATGTCTTGGCTGCTAGACCGGCCACGTTTGAGAGTGCTAAGGATCTGGCACAGACTCTGATCGATCATGGGATCGATCTGGACGAGGCATCAGCGGTCGCCGAGCCACAAAAGGAGAGTGGCGAGAAGAAGAAGAAATTTTGAAACAAACGCAAGGGCCAGTCTCCTCAGGAGCCCTCCAAGAAGCAACAAACAGTGGCAGTTCATTCTGCTACTACTCCTGCTGCTACTCCAGCTGCCATTCCAACCACTCAAGCTCCTACCGGTGGTTATGCAGGGAAGCTACCTCTATGCAACAAGTGTAACTTTCATCATCACGGGCCCTGCCGTGAGTTGAGTTGCAACAGCTGTGGAAGGAAGGGACACACAACTCGATACTGCAAGGTGCCAACCCAACCAACCAACCAGGCTCCGGGAACGGGTGCTGGTCAAGCTTGTTATGGATGTGGAGAGGCTGGGCACTTTAGGAGAAACTGCCCCAAGGCAACAACTGGTGGCAATGCAGGAAGGGTTCTGGCGATGGGCCAGGAGGAAGCGGTCGCTGATCCTACCGTTGTTACGGGTACGTTCCTCCTTGACAACTCTTATGCATGCATTCTTTTCGATTCTAGTGCGGAGAGGAGTTTTTGTTAGTCATGCTTTCAAACATCTAATCAAATGTAAATCCCAACCTCTAACCGAAACATTTACCGTCGAGATGGCTAACGGAAAGAAGGAGAACACTAACGATATATTCATAGGCCGTACTCTTACCCTAGACGGTCATTCCTTTCCCATCGACCTTATGCCCGTGTCCATCAAGAGCTTCGATATCATTATCGGCATGGACTGGTTGAGCCCCAATCGTGCTGATATCCTTTGCTACGAGAAGGCTATCCATCTCAATCTTCCCTTTGGCGAAGCCCTCACTATTTTCGGTGATAAACTCAGTTCGAGCCTTCGTATCATTTCATGCATCAAGGCCCAGAAGTATTTGCGGAAGGAGTGCCATGCATTCCTAGCCCATGTTCTCGACGAGACACAAAAAGTTAAAGACCTCGAGAGCATCCCCGAAGCCTATAACTTTCCTGATGTCTTCCCCGAAGATCTTCCAGGAATTCGTCCCGAGCGTCAAGTAGAGTTTCGCATCGACTTAATCCCCGGAGCTACTCAGTGACTACGAGTGCGACATTCGCTACCATCCCGGCAAGGCCAATGTGGTAGCAGATGCCCTCAGCCGAAAGGAGTACTCACGGGAAAGGGTGAAAGCATTAACAATGACCATTCATTCCCATCTATCCGCGCAAATCAGAGAGGCTCAGCTGGAAGCCTTGAAACCAGAGAAAGTGGCGGATGAAGCATTGCAGGGAATGGATAAGAACTTAGAGGTCAAGGGAGACGGAGTGTACTCTTTCATGAACCGGATCTGGACCCCAAAGTTCGGCAGGTACAGAGAGGTTGTCATGAATGAGGCTCACAAGACGAAATACTCCGTACACCCAGGTTCAGATAAGATGTATCTGGATCTCAAATAACTCTATTGGTGGCCAAACATGAAAGCGGAAATTGCAACCTTCGTGGGTAAGTGCTTGACTTGCGCCAAGGTGAAGGTGGAGTATCAAAAGCCCTCAGGTTTACTTCAGCAACCAGAAATACCTGAGTGGAAGTGGGAAAGGATAACAATGGATTTTATCACTAAATTACCCAGATCTCCGAGTAGGCACGACGCCATCTGGGTAATTGTCGATCGACTGACTAAATCCGCTCACTTCCTGCCAATCAAGGAAAACTTCAAAATGGAGAGACTCACACGAATCTACATTCGAGAGATAGTCCGCCTTTATGGGGTACCTGTATCCATTATCTCCGACCGAGATAGCAGGTTCACCTCGAGATTTTGGCAATCGCTACAGAAGGCTCTTGGAACTAAGCTGGATATGAGCACGGCTTATCATCCACAGACAGATGGCCAGAGTGAGAGAATAATTTAAACATTGGAAGATATGTTGAGAGCCTGCGTCATAGATTTCGGCATGTCATGGGACATCCATTTACCCTTGGTTGAATTTTCCTACAACAACAGCTACCATACCAGCATCAAAGCCGCGCCATTCGAAGCCCTCTATGGCCGTAAGTGCAGATCCCCTCTATGCTGGGCGGAAGTGGGTGACTCGCAGCTAGCCAAGGGTCAAATCCCTGACAGCACTCTCACTGGTCCTAGATCATCCGAGAGACGACTGAAAAGATCGTACAAATCCGAGAACGACTGAAAGCTTCAAGAGATAGACAAAAGAGCTACGCGGATAAGAGACGAAAACCCTTGGAATTCCAGGTCGGTGACCGTGTTCTTTTGAAGGTCTCACCCTGGAAGGGCGTGATACGCTTCGGAAAGCGTGGAAAGCTGAATCCAAGATACATCAGACCATTCAAGATCCTCGCTAGGATCGGTCCCGTAGCATACAAACTCTAGTTACCTCGAGAACTTAGCAACGTACATCCTGTCTTTCACGTCTCGAACCTAAAGAAGTGTCTGTCTGATGAGACACTTGTCATTCCCCTCGATGAAATTGAGCTAGAAGAAAGTCTACACTTCGTGGAAGAACCCGTGGAAATCATGGACCGGGAAGTCAAACGAACGAAACAAAGTCGCATCCCGATAGTGAAGGTTCGCTGGAATGCCAAGCGGGGACCTGAATTCACTTGGGAGCGTGAGGATTCAATGAAACAGAAGTACCCACATCTTGTTCCAAGTCCATAATTGTATCTTTATTCTTGAATTTCGGGACGAAATTCCCTCTAACGGGGGGAGGATGTGGCAACCCGAAACTTTTTCCGTTCCATTATGCAATTTCTGTTAATGAAATTTAAATTTTATTAATCTTCCGTCGAACCTTTGATTTAGAAAATCATATGGTATGATATAATTAAATTTATATATGCAAGTCGGTACCAAAACCGTGCGAAACTCGAATTATCCTCGAAAAACATCATGTTCACGGCCTGACTGGAGTTCACGGCCGTAAACCTGTTTACGGCCATAAACTCGTTTGCGGACAGCATCGGGTGGACTCCACCCACCGACCACAAAACCCCTATAAATATGAGACCCCCACCCTGATTTGAACACCTTTGACCGAAAACTCTCTCTTTCTCTCTCTAAAACTCTTGACCGTAAACACCTAGAAGGCCTCCAATCTTCAAGGAAACACTGAGAAACACCGTTTAGAGTTATTTCGGGGCATCTGGTACACATTTCTCTTCGAAATCAGCACCCTTGTTCTTGAGTTTACGGCCCATCTTCAAAGACCGTAAACCCATTTACGGCCCATCTTCAAAGACCGTAAACCCAGTTCACGGCCGTAAACTCTTCACGACCGCAAACTCTTCCTAAGTGGTGAAAGCTCGTTTTCTTGACTCAAGCAGGTTCCGGTAACATTCCTTGACCGAAAGCAAGTGTTTCTCTAACACTTTACCTAACGAAATCGCTAATTTAGATACATATATGTATTTATTTGATAATAGGATTCCGTTAAGTGTCACGTACAACAACTCGAGGATCTTCATTTCACTCGATGCTTTCACGCAACAACAGTGAGTTCATACCCCTACACTTTTACTGGTTTTAAAACGTTTTCAGGGGAGAATACAAGCTAAACCATAAATGCTTTTGTAAATTAATACAAAGAGCTTTTAAAAAATATAAAACTCATGAAATTCTCATACTTCAACCCTTTTGTACTATGTTGAGCATAAGGGAAGTTTGTCAACTTATCACTAAATTGCATAGTTTTCCGGACTCGATGTTCACTATGCTATTCATGCAAACTATAATCGGTATAGTTTGGGATTTTCAAAACATAACAAGTACAGAAACTGGCACTACTAAATATATATGACAGATTTAGTTATAGTTTGCATCACAACATGAACATGGCATTCATAACTGTTATTGTCACTACATGTGGTATACATACGAATTTCACTACGGTATAACGCTACAACACTACATGTAAACTAGATTGTACGATACTGTGAGGCTCTACTTCAACACTGTACCCTTAGGTGTACAGGGATAAATCCTATCATAGTATAACTAGAGTCTCCTGGAGGGAGAGCGTGAGATTTGTGAATAGATCTATTCGGGACTGACAATCCCACACCTGAACTGCTAGCTACAGTTAGGCGGGCACGCCTGGGGTGAACAAATGTCATTTAGCTTAACGCTTGAAGAATGTTATAAAGGTCTCTAGTCATTCAAGTATGGTTATACAACTCACAATATGTATAAATCACCTTTAGTTTGCAAGATGGCACTCTTCAACAGTTTTATTTATACTAAATAGAACTAATACACACTACAAGTGGAGAATTTCCAGGGTTTTCAAACAGAACCGATCATACAATGGTTTCACGTACGAAATACCTATACATCATGATTTACATTAACTAGTCACATGAAGTATTATTTACGTATATCACTACAGTTTTCAGTAACGAACATTCATGGTCTTATACAGAATTTAAAACAATACATTTTCACTAAAGAAAATATCGGATTTTCTTGAAACTATACGAACACCTTTACAAGCTCATCAACAAGTTTTCATTACAAAATACCACTTATGAACTCACCAGCTTTATGCTGATATTCTTTCAAAACTGCTTGTATTCTCAGGAAATCAGTAGACAGGTACCTGTTGGATTCGATAAGCTGGAGCAATAAGAGTCTTAAGTTTATATTTTACATACTTTTGCTGTACCTAAAACAAGTTTCAAACTGATGTAAAACACTTTTCTTATATATGTATCCATTGTACTGGTTGTGTTGCTATGTTTCCTATTATTCATTGGTTGTGATGCTAAACATGACGTCCTCCACCCCGGAACGTTTCCGCCATTCTGGTTTCGGGGTGTGACAGATTGGTATCAGAGCCCTTGTTTATAGCGAACTAAGTATACCGAACCTTACATGGTATACAACTATAAACACTAAGGGGCCTAAGTGCTCTAAACTAAAAGTATATTTTCAAAATATAAAGTATTTTGTAACAAGTATACTAGTATGCATACATAACAGAACCAGAGTCATAGATAGAACGAAACAAAAGTATTTGGATGTTGGGACACTGTGGTTAAACCTGGGAAGTTATGTAATCATGTCTAGGGTCAATATAGCCTGATCAACTATATTCATTCGAGACATGACCAACATGTGCTTGGGAGTGACTGTGGTGTTACAGCAAGCCTAAAACTTACCAAGAATAAAAACATCCGACATAAAATACTATAGGAGTATTTTAACTAGAGCCAAATTCAGTATACAGATTCATTCCAAGTGTGGATACCACTTTCTTCTTAAGCGATAACTTACTTGCGTTAATAACCTTTCTGTGCTTATCGCTCGGTAGTATACTTTTATTATCAGGATGAGATATATCGTGTTTTATATATCTCGAGGACTTACCATCCTCTTCTTCCTGATTGTTTCTAGAACAAGATGCCTCCCCGACCAAGACCCATCAGAAGAAACGACGACACTCCACCACCACCACCCCCTCAGTTCGATCACGTCATGTTCCAGGCAGAAGTTACTGCCGCCGTAACCGCAGCAATGGCACAAGTGAACTCTACTGGGGCTGGAGGTGGAACCGACCCCTAGCGGCCAGATGGAAGTCAGGGACATCAAAAGGAGTTTTCCTACAAGGACTTCATGACCGCAAAACCCAAGCCCTTCGACAGGAATGGAGGTGTTATCGCTCTAACTCGATGGTTCGAGAAGATCGAATCCATCTTCGAAATTTGCGCCTGTTCCGAAGCCAACAAGGTGAAGTTCGCCGCCTGCACCTTCGCCGACAGAGCCTTGACCTGGTGGAATGGTCGAGTCAAAACCCTAACCCTGCCAGTGGATAATGACATGGGTTGGGAAAGACTGAAGGAAGTCATGCTTGCGGAATACTGCCCGAGGGGCGAAGTGCAAAAGTTGGAGCACGAACTCTGGAACTTGAAGATGAAGGGTTCCGATAAGCTGGAGAAATAAGAGTCTTAAGTTTATATTTTACATACTTTTGATGTACCTAAAACAAGTTTCAAACTGATGTAAAACACTTTTCTTATATATGTATCCACTGTACTGGTCGTGTTGCTATGTTTCCTATTATTCATTGGTTGTGATGCTAAACATGATGTCCTCCACCCCGGAACGTTTCCGCCATTCTGGTTTCGGGGTGTGACAGCTGTAGTGGGAGTTGATGCAATGGATTTATCCTTGAGGTTGCTCTCAGCAGTCCTCAACAAGCCTTGAAGCTTGCTCAAGCTGACCTCATCTTTGTTCATGGGGTAGGTGATGCGAAACTGGTTGAAGCAGCGTGGAAGTGAGTGAAGAATAATATCAATCGCCAACTCTTCGTCAAAATTAACATTTAACTTCAGCTTGCGGTCGACATATCTCTGCATTTTCTGCAGATGATCAGTGACAGACTCTCCGTCTCTCATCTTGGTCGTGATCATCGAAGTGATGATCTCGTATCTCTCCTGCCTGGCACTCTGGTGGTACCTGTCCAGTAAATCCTGGTGCATCTCATAGGGATAGTAGTCCTCGTAGGACTTTTGGATTTCTGCAGTTATAGCCGTGAGCATGATGCAATGGACTTTCGTAGCATCTCGCTCGTGGGCCTCAAAGGTAGCGATCTCCTAAGGAGTAGCAGTGTTAACATTCACCTCCTTCAGTTCCTTGTCGAGGACATATTCTTTGTCCTCATAGCGGGTAACCATTCGAATATTGCAGATCCATTCATTGAAATTGGTCCCATCGAAAATCACCCTCCCACACAAATTCATGAGTGAGAACGAGCCTGAAGAGGTTGAGCCTGAAGCGTTGTTGTTGTTGTTCGAGTTAGACATCTGAAAAGAAAAGAGACAAAGTTTGATTAGATAAGAATCCCCAATTAACCACCCAAATGAGAAATCAGGGCTAGGATCCTACAACATTATTTTGCAATTTAGAAGAGGGATGCCGTAATCTAAACAACAAATAATTTGAAGGTAAGTGAATGACGATTCACTAATTTCCACCATGAAAAACGAAAAAGAAATTAAGTTTTAAATGTATTGAAAACTCCTAGATCTTTTGAGATTCATTGAACTTTTCAATGGCATGTTTAAATCTCGATATGCCCTTCAAGTTTGTGACTGGGATACCGAGGATCACAAACAAGGTGTGAATAACCATGCAAATATACATCGTGTGTCACACCCCCAAACCAAGGATGGCGGAAACGTCCGGGGGTGGAGGACTTCATGTAAAGTATCACAACAACGAGTATAATAGTGCTCAAAGTAAATACAACCATCATAAATATAATTGAAAAGGTTACACCATAGTATATGTTTACATGTTTCAAAATCAATTACATTATGATGACAAAATGAACTGTTTGACGATTTAACGTTCCATCCTCAAAATGTTGTTGATTTCCTGTTTCACTGATTTCCTGAGAATACAAGTAGTTTTGAAAAAGTGTCAACAATTAAGTTGGTGAGTTCATAAGAGTTTTATTTGAGAAAGAAGCCGTTTTCCTTGTAAAAGCAATAGAGTATGATTCCAGAAAATCCAATATTTTCTTTATTAAGTGTGAAATGAACGCTCCTATGTTATGCGATAATGTACCCTAGAAAGACCCTTAGATTCCTTCTATAATCACCCAGCGTATATAAGTTATATAAAATTTAAGTTAAATAAACCGTCGAATATAATGGGTCTGCCCTAGGTCCACAACCAAACAAGGAACATGAAGTAAGGCGGGCCCACCAATTCTAAGTCGATTGCGACTAAACTCATATATAACTCTAACATGTACACTTAGCAATTATAGCTGAAGTCTAACAATTCTAGATGAAACGTAGTTTTAATAGAAATGTGTTTCCAAAGAAAATCCAATATTTTCCTTATAAAAGTTATGTAGCCTTAAATCCCAAGACCAAGAGTATGAGTGTGTTTTATACTTATAACGTGTTTGTAGTTTTAAATAGATAAAATCCTTTTTTAAATTAGAATTTTCCCGTAAACTTGAAAGATTGTTAACTCCCTATGTGAGTCGTTATAACCATACTACAACGAGAAATAACCTGCAACAACGTTTTCCAGACGTTAAGATCCTATGACTCTTGTCACCCGCAGACCTGCAGGTCCGGCTGTAGCTAGCAGCGAGGTGTGGGGTGTCAATCCCAATATAGATCTATACACAATTATCACGCTCTCCCTACAAGAGACTCTGGTTATAACTTACAGGAATTTGAACACGTACTCTAAGAGTACGATGGAAGAATTGTCTCATAACTTACGTTAACTAGTTTACATATAGTTTGAGTATAAAACCTCTTCCGTGGTGGAAGTGAAATCACCTTTTATGAAATAAATTAGTGATATGAAATCCATAAACTATTACTATTACAGTTTATCATGTATTATATGAAAAACCCATTTGTTTTGAGAGTAAGACCTTTGTCATGTAGTGTGCTTTTATCGTAGGATCCATAAACTATACTTATCGTAGTTTATTATATGTGTTCGAAATGAATGAAAAACCTTATCATGAATGACTAATTTCTATTTATGATGATAAACTAACAAGAAATACATTCAACATTTAGAAACTTATTGTTATGCACTTTGCTCAACATGTTACAAAGTGTTATGAAAGTTGTAAGCTGTTAACTAGTTTTTAACCTTTCTGCACTGTTTTAGAAAAATCATAGAAAAATCATACAAAGTCGAAAACTAAATCCGCAAACTATGAGAGTTTAGAAAATGTGTGTAGTTTATTCATAATTTGTATTATGATTTTTAGAAGTCTCTAACTTGTGTGAAAATGTTCATATTCACAGACTGGTCCGAATTCGTTTCTGAAATGATAGGCAGTTTTGTAAAAATCTCCATACATTGTAGAAAAATCGTATGGAGATGTGCAAGTAGTAATTTTAAAGGTATGAACCTGAACTATTTGCATATTAAACAGTTTTGAAAGATATTAAGTCTAAGTTGGTCAAAACAGTCCGTGAATAGGACTCAACGTTTCTGATGAAAGCTGTTGTTTGAATTTAGTTAAGTTCTTGGTGTGTTAACTTGTATCCCCCCCCTAAAACTTGAAGAAAACATGAAAATGTAGGGGTATGAACTCACATTGACTGATTTCAGTAGATGGATGATGAAGAAAAGGAGTTTCCAAGTGAAGAACACTTGGGAGATGCTTGAAGATTCGAAGATTCTATGAATAAATATAATGATATTAGTGTAAGGAATCCAAGATTTGAGTGAAAGGGTGTAAGATAATCAAGTGAAGGATGAAGTTTACTTACCAAAGGTGGATGAGAAGCTCCAAATCCCTGGAGAATCTCGAAATCTTGGAGCGAAAGGAGAGAGAAAGTGTGTTAGTTTATGGTGGGAGTGAAAGAGATCTAGGAGATTGTGAGATGTATTTACTCTTTATGTGGGTGTGGGTGAAGGAAGCTTGTGGGGGAAGGATAAAAGTACAATGAGTGGAAAAGGATTATGTGAATAGTGACTGAGGGTGTCATGGAGTGGGTATGAGAGGTAGCTTGTGTCTTTGCTTTATGGAAAAGTCAACACTCCACCTTTTGTACTTTGCCTTTGTCCTTAAGAAAAGTGTGAGATTTAATACAAGAATCCTTAGAATAGGCATATTTTATGATCTTGGAAGGTTAAAAATAATAAAATATGGATTTATACGAAAATCACATGCGAAAATCATCAAAAACGGGCTTAAAACGTGAAAGTAGTTGAAAACCGGGCAAAGAGGCGAAGTCTGAGAGGATCTGAGGTCAGCAGTGCAGGTTCGGTCCTAGAAGGCCGAGGACCAAAGGGAGGTTCGGTTGTATGAGGACGACCGAAGGCGAAGTTGTCAGGAGCGAACTTGTCAGAAGCGAAGTTCGGCGAGGAGGAACCGAGAGCGAAATGGACCGAACCCGAAGGTGACTTCGGTTCTTAAGAGGCTTCGGTTCTAGGGGTAGCTTCGGTCTCATCAACAGAGTTCGGTCCTCCTAGTTCGGTTCTTAAGGCTGTTCGGTCCAAGAGGCTTCTTAGGGTTTCGCCTCTAAGAGGTTCGGCACTAAGAGGGTTCAGCCCTAAATGGTTGTTTTTCAAATAAATTTCCCGTTTTGCGCGGTTTCTGACTAAGTTAAGGGTCGGGATGCCCCAAATGATTTTAAAAAGTTAAGGGAGGTTATGAGAGAGATTTGGGAGAGACTTCACATAATTGGAGAGATTTGGGAGAGATTTCACATACTTGGAGAGATTTGGGAGAGATTTCACATACTTGGAGAGATTTGGGAGAGATTTCACATACTTGGAGAGATTTGGGATAGAGAGAGATAGAGCGAGAGAGATTTAGAGAGACATTATTTGCGACTTTGTGAGTGTTTAACTTCGAAATGCAAGGTTTGTAAACCCCGTTATGACTTGTTATGAGTGTTATACGCCCCCGAAGGGTATGTATCAGTGTTTTATCGAGTAGTTCCATCACTTATCCTAATTTGGGTTTAGATTTTATGAACCCTTGAAACTTCTAAGCGATACTTTGTGTTAAGATGGTGCATTGTACAATAGTAAACATAATGTAAACCCTAATATACAAGGGTTAGTTGAGTTGACCGGTTTGACTTGTTGACTTTAGTTGACTTTGACTTGACCGGAAATTAACGGTTGTCACATCGTGCCCCCAATGTTACAGTCACCTAATCAATGTGCCGGTTAGCCACACATGCTCCATTGATCTATGACAAACATCGAGTCACCCTTTGCTCCCTTTGCTAGACCCAAATTAGTGTGCCGGTTAACCACACATGCTCCATTAACATCTTGGCAAGGGTACAAAGTGTAATTTCATGGGATAGCATCATTATATATTTAATGAGGAATTAGTTGTCCTATCCTACCCGTTCGGCTAACGACCCTCCACCAATCAAGGAAGTAGTGGGTGAGAGTGGACACCCATTAACCTGCCATTTTATAGGCAGCAACCTTATACCCCCCCCCCTTATAGATTGGCTTCGTGAATGAGGTCTAGTAACGGCAAGACTAGCATTTATCTTATACATATATAATAATTATTCTTATAATATTATAATAGTATAGGGTGAATTTTAAACTTGTAAAATTATAGGGTTTAGAATTTAAATATTTTAAAACTAAACTTTTAATCCAAAAAATTTAAATCCCAAAACTTGAGGGCAAGTTTTGAAACATTTCAAAACTATCTAGATCAAAATTCAAATAATACAAATAAACAATTAATTTGGTGATTATCTAATTTTGACCTAATCCAATTTCATGCAAGATAATTGATCAAATAATTCAAATAATTAGGATTTATCAAATAAGGTAATAATTATCTAACTAGATGACAAATATCTTTTATTTTGATAAAGATAATCATAAGGAATTAATAAAATTTGGATTTTATTAATTAGAAACAATTATGGTAATTATCCAATTCAAAATAAGCAAAACTCCCGAATTTCCCTCTGTCTGACAGCCTGACTCGCCGAGTCCCCTTTTGGACTCATCGAGTTCATCTGACTCGGCGAGTTCACTTTGGGACTCGACGAGTCTGTCAGGCAGAAGGCTAGAAAATCGATTTTAAGCAAAGGACAAACACACAATGCATCAAATACAATAGAAACCAAGCAAGGCTCTGATACCACTGATGAGTTTTGAGCAAAAGAACATTCATATGTGCACATGGAAAACCCTAAAGCTTTGGATCTAGCTTTCTCTATTGTACATGCAAATTTATCCAAAGCTTGTAAATCCTAAACTAGCATACAACAAAACTATTAAATATCAAATAAACAAGTTAGATGAATACCTTGATTGTTCATTGTAGATCTTGAAGCTTTGAGAACCTTAGCACCCCAAATGTTGTGCCTCTAATGAATCACAAACACCAAAAGAAATTGGATGGAAGAAGAGATAGAGGGGAGAGGGAAAAATCAGCTCCAAGACTTCTAGGGTTAGCTGTAGCCGATTTCTCATGCCCAAGGGGTCTTTATATAGGTGTGGGAATTAGGGTTTCAATCATTATCCTTATCTAGTTACTTATCCACCAAGCAACCCATAAGATAATTCTAGAACCCTTCCTTTGGACGAATTCCTAAGGCCTTATCCTTAGAATTTGTCCACCCTATACTCTAGGGTTTCCTTACCCAACTTTGCAACTATCACATAATTACAAGTTCAGTCCCCTTAATTCAATTAACCTCTTTTGACCACAAAATCAATTCTTAATTAATTCTTGACCAATGTTAATTAAATAAATATGATTTCTCTTTTAATATATTACTCATATAATATATTAATAAACCATAATATCCTCTTTCTCTATTATTCATCCAGTCAAGTTGCTTTGGTGAAGGCAACCCAAAAGGACCATGCACAACCGGGTCAAGTACATACCAAATATAGTTATGGACTTAGACACTAATCCAACAAAAACATGGAAATAAACATATAAACTATAATAGGTATAGTTTATGGATCATATGAACTATTTTACAAAGTCCAGGTTAAAACATGAAAATAAACTTATAAACTATAATAAGTATAGTTTATGGAATAAAGGGATCTTTTTACAAAATTACCTGTTATTTATAAAAAGATTTTCCCATTATTACTTGTAAATTCATTGAAGCTAATTGTGAGACACGTCTTTGTGTACTTACCTAAGTACCAAGGGAAGTCTAGCCTTATGAACCAGAGTCTCCTGGAGGGAAAGCGTGAGTTTGTGTATAGATCTATACGGGATTGACAATCTTGCGTCCTGACTATTAGCTACAGTCATTCTGGGTGACCAACGTCATTAATGATATTGACGTCCGATTCACGTCGTATCAGGATAGCCGTCATATTAGTATGGTTATATGAACTTACAAGGAGAAAAAACAATATATTTACGTAGTAATATACTTTTTCTTAAACACTTTCAAGGTATATTAACTATGTGATTACTCAGTATATACAATAGGGTTATATAAATTGAAGTTCGGTAGACAGTGGAATGTGTGACTTCTGCCTTACTTCCTGTTCCTTGTTTGGTTGTGGGCTTAGGGAAGATTCACCCATTCAACTGTCTGTTAAATCTCGGTTATATACAACTCGTATGTACTAAGTGATCATAGGAGAGTAGTATCGCCGCATCGAGTTTTCAGGGCAAACACATCTTCAGCTAGTTTTACTTATAGATAAAACTAGTTATCATTAAACTAAGTATGGTAATTATACTTGTGCTTTTCGGTCTTAGAACGATTAAGACTACAAATCGGTTTTATAGAAAATATAGGATTTTATATGATAAACATCATATTTACAAAAGGTTCAACACTTATTTACAAACTAGTATAACATAAAGGACATGTAATGGTTAATTCTATAATTCCTTAGTTTATACATCAGAATTATAAATAAATTATATCTGATAGGCAGTGGAATGTGTGATTTCCGCCTTACTTCCTGTTCCTTGTTTGGTTGTGGGCTTAGGGAAGATTTACACATTCAACTGTCCGTTCGATATTAGATTATATATAGCTAGTATAAACTAAGTGATTGTAGAAGGAACTATTGTGGTCACCATTTTACCAAGAAAATATAGGATTTTCTGAAGGAAACACATTCATCATATTTAAAAGAATCATTAATGTTAATTATGTGATTACTTAGTGAATATGTTAGAATTATATATAATGAAGATCCGATGGACAGTGGAATGTGTGACTTCCGCTTTACTTCCTGTTCCTTGTTTGGTTGTGGGCTTAGGGCAGATCCACACATTCAACTGTCTATTCGATGTGTATTATATATAATTTGTATTTACTAAATGATTGCAGAAGGAATTGGTATGTCATAATTCTTACTAAGAAAATATAGGATTTTATGGAGGAACAGGCGAACTTTTCCAAAGAACAAAGAGTATACTTTTTATAACAAAAATACTTATGAACTCACCAACTTTAATGTTGACACTTTTTCAAACCACTTGTATTCTCAGGAACGTTAGTAGACAGGTACCCTCTCAGGTGTTGCGAAGACGGAGCTTTACGTCTTATATTTTGCTATAGTTTTAATGTAAATCAAGTAATGTTTTGAACACAATGTAAACTTTATATTTTTAATATAATGGTTGCTGTTGCTTTGATTACTATTATACAATTGTTGTGATACTGTACATGACGTCCTCCGCCCCCGAACATTTCCGCCGTTCCGGCTTGGGGGTGTGACAACAACAAAGCACCGGGCCCAGACAGGTTCACTTTCGCCTTCTTAAATTTTTTTTTTGGGATGTTGTCGGGTCTGATTTCTATTATGCGGTTAAAGTTTTTGAAGAGAACTCTACCATCAACCCGATAGCAAATCGTCATTTTTTACTCTTGCGCCTAAGGTGATTGATCTGCAAAATCTTTTAGATGTTAGACCTATAAACCTCATCGGGTGCATTACTAAGATTATTTCCAAAGTTCTATCGGAAAGACTCAAAGAGTCATAGGCACTATCGTTATTGACGAGCAATATAATTACATATGCGGTAGAAACATTCTTGACAGTCCATTAGTGGTTAACGAGGCGATCATGTGGGCGAAGAAGTGGAAGAGAAAGTTGTTAATCTTTAAAGTTGACTTTGATAAGGCCTTCGATAGTCTCAAATGGTTTTTTTTGGACAATATGTTTTGCCTTATGGGGTTTGGAGAAAAATGGAGATCTTGATATTTTGGGTGCATATCATCCGCTAGAGTTTCTGTACTTGTCAATGGAAACCCTACCAAGAAATTTCCCATTCAAAGGGGAGTTCGACAAGGTGACCCTCTTTCGTCGTTCCTGTTCATTGTCGCAGTAGAAGGCCTCAAAGTTGCTATTGACGAGGCTATTGACAAAAAACATCTTGAAGGGGGTTACCCTTCCTAATTACGGTCCTACTATTTCAGTGTTTCAATATGCAGACGACGCTATGCTTCTTGGGGAGTGGTCCAAAGAAAATGCTCTTAATCTCATACGTATCTTGATGTTCTTCCACCTTGTGTCCGATATTAGGGTCAACCTTGCCAAGATCAAGGTCACGTGAATTGGCGTTCTTGATTTGGAGATCAACACTATGGCTAACTGGCTTGACAGTGGGGCCGACTATCTCCTCTTTTACTATCTAGGTGTACCGATGGGTGATAATATAATCAAAACTTCTACTTAGTCTTCTCTTGTTGCCAAATTCCAATCGAAACTCTCTAGTTGGAAACCCTGTAATCTCTCTTTTAGTGGTAGATTAACTTTATGTAAGAGCATTCTTGGAAGCCTCATCAACTACTTATTCTCCATCTTTAAAGCCCCTATTAAGGTTATCAACAAGCTCAAAAGCATCCACAAAAGGTTTTTTTTTTGGGGTGGGACTGATGACAACAAGAAAATCACATGGGTTTCATGGAAGAAGGTTCTTAACACGATGGATGGAAAAGGTCTTGAAATCGGAATTCTTCATGCTTTAAAACTTGCCTTGCTTGGGAAGTGGTGGTGGCGCTTCAAGAATGATGATGACTGACTTTGGAAATTGCATTGTCTCTCTTCATGGGATTGATGGCAGCCTTGAAAACACTAGATCCATATCATTTAGAGGAGGAACTTGGGGAAAAATTAGCCATCTGCACCTACACCATTCTCGTTTCAACATTGACTTTATTTCGTTGTTTTATGTGCAAAATAATAGATGGAAATGTTTGGGAAATAGCGAAGACACATACATAGTTTCTCATTTCAGAGATACCATCAATGAAATATTTCTAGACACAGACCCTACGAACACGATATGGCAAAGTATTGCTCCTGGTAAAGATAACATCCTCTTTTGGCGTGCTCATTTGAAACGGCTGCCAACATGTCTAAACATGGAAAAAAGAAGGGTCATTATGAGCAACAACCTCAATCCTAACTACTCCCCTGTCCCCAATTCGAAGGAACATCTATTGTTGTTATGTCCTTTGGTTGTGGAGGCGAGATCTATAATATGCAGGTGGTGGTCTGATATGCCAAATGAATGTATCTCCATGGATAATTTCCTTGTTTCAAGTTCGAGTGACATCAAAATCAATCAGGTGACCAATATTATTCTCACGGCTTTGGTGTGGTGACATGAAGCTATAGGAACAATCGCCTCTTCAACTCTATCACTAGAAGCAGTAAGGATATTGCTAGTGATGTTCAAATCTCGGTCTTCAATTGGTTAATAATTAGAGCTAAAATTGGTGCTAATGTCAATTGCCAAAAGTGGTGTACTGAACCGAAAAGAGTTTGTATCAATTGGATGTAACTCTAGCTTCTCACTAGCCTCTTATCAATAAATATTTCTTCTTGTTGTTCAAAAAATATTCTTAAAAAATTAATCTACTTTTTCATTCATCATTTTCTGTCACTATAATATTTATTAAAATATTAATCTTCATTTTCATCGTTAATAATTACTCTCCTCTAATCACATTTGTAATTATTCATCATTTTACTTCCTTATTATGGATTATATCACTAGTAAAAAACTGGGCTATGGCGTCGGTTTTTGAAAACTGGGTGGTCTCGGTTTTTATACTTATCATCACTAAAGGTCATAAACAAATTCACATGATTGTTTCCATGATTGTTCACTGAAAACGAGTCACCACCGCACATCAGACTTCACACATTCACATCGGTGTTACATAAAAAAAGTGACAATTAGTACGACAGCCTAAAACGGTGGGAAAGTGTCTTCTTTTTATAACGGGTCGGTTATTGAGCGAAACATAAGGTGTTGAGGTTTCATTTTAAGTGATTGAAATCTTATATTGAAATTTGTAACATGAAAAAACCCGTGACAAGTCGTCCCACGGTAAAAAATGATGGCCAAATGTCATCTTTTATAACATTTTTTTTTATTTTATATATACCTTAATAGGCTAAGTGAAATCCAACTATCCAAGTCCAATAAACCGGTTCAAACTATCCAAGTCCTTTCAACCGATACCTGCTTTTTATGTTATATTTACATTTACCTTTGGGTATTGAGTAAGACATAAAGACATAAGCTGATAAATACATATATGTTGTCGAAGTTTCGTTTTAAGTGATTTCATCTACTTATTTTGTTTAGATGAATATAAATATTAAGTAATAGGTAATATGTGTTTTGGATTTCATTTTGAACGTCAAGTTAAACTTATTGACTTATAATGGTGAGAAAATGAGTTTTTTAAGAAGTGTCTCATTAGCTTTTGTGGTGGGAAAGTCAATAATTTAATAAGTTGTTTTTGATAAAGTGTTTGTCTTCGATTTATGCATGTTTTAAGGGGTATTTGTCTTTTACAATCCAAAAAGTTATAAGGAGTTTTGAAAAGTTAGAAATCCTAACTTAATGAAATCTAATTTTTGAAGGGTTAATGAAATGTTATTTTAAAAGTCTTTTTCATATTGAAAAACACATTTTTTTTTGACTAATTGGCTTTTCAAAAAGCCATAAGTTAATAAGTTGTTTTTAAATGAAATATCAAACACCCTAACTTGAAGTCAAATAATAAAATAACCATTACAATTGTGAGAATTCATTTCCCAATGGTTGTTTATTGTGTTCACCATTAACTTATGATTTGTTAAATGTTAAATAAGTATATAAACAACATTGAAAAATTAAAACACATGTATTTTTACTATAATAAGATCGATATTTAGCTGCATTTATTTACACATTACTAGCTATTTACATCCATCAACAAAAAAACCCAAAAAAGTATTATGTTTACATTCACAGTTACCATTAAATGTTATACACCTACCTAATGAAGATATTTTACAAATTTACAAAAAACAATGTACTCACGATACCACTTACAAAAACGACAGAAATCCAATTGTGGCATATTATACCCAACAAATTCATCAGTCACCTATGCAACGCTATGCTCTTCACATGCTAAAGTCTTGACTTGATCTTCTGAAGGTTTACGCCGAACATTTAAATTCTGCAACACTGCCTAACGTTTGTTGAATAATCAATAAAGTCATGATCATATACCGTCAAAGGATCAAAACAAGTATCCAATACGTCCAAGCCTACAATTACACATGAAACCTCAATAAATAACAACTTTTGTTCAATATAACAAGTTCCTTTTGTCCACCATAAATTACAAATGATCATTCTCTTAATATATGTGGAGCCCAAGATCTTCTCTCCAAAAGAGCACTTGTGGAGAGAAGGGAGACTCCAACATATATAGCCACTTATATTACCGTGTCGCACCGATGTGGGATACACTAACACATTTAACTCCTTATTTCAACTCTACTCCATGCCATCACTCAAACTCCATTCAACTCATATTCAATCCTCTCACACCCCATTCAAATCATATTCAGTCCTAGTCATCACCCTATTCAAATCTTATACTACTTGCATTATAGATTATATTGCAATAAAAAGAAAATTTATATGAATAGTTTGAACGTGTGGATGATGCTCCCCTGAACTTCTGAACCGGATAGGTTGACGTCATCTTCAGGTGGGAATTCGAAGAAGTTTGCATCATCATCATCGATGTTGATAGGATTGGAGTCGAATTGAGCAGTTGCATCTAGAAATCCATCCACATTTGATTCAAGGGAAGATTGACCATTCTCCCCCTCAACCTGAGAAGGTTGAAACAGTTTGGAATCAAATGGAGGAAGACTGGGAGTCGGACCGGAAACGTTTTGGTAGACCGGAGCTTCGGATGTGGTTTGTCTTGTTCGAGATTCCAAATCAAGAGCCATTTCTGAGTGTCCGAACAAGGTCCCAAAGTCAACTTCATAGATTATTTGTTGGTTCGGACATCCTGGCGCTGGAGCATCGGACTCCATGATGTGAGTTGTAACACGGGTTGGGCCAGAATTCCGAATGAAATTGTCATCAAAGGTAACGTCAAAACATTCTTCCAGAACACGGGTTCGTCGATTAAGAACTCGATAAGGCTTTGATTTAGCAGAGTATCCAAGAAAGATGGCTTCATCAGTTTTGGGTTGGAACTTGGTAAGGTGATCACGGTTATTCCTTATGAAGCATCTACATTCGAAAATATGAAGAAAAGAGATACTTGGCTTCCGACCGTTCATGGCTTCATACGGTGTTTTGTTGAGGCGTCGATTGATGATACTTCTATTCTGAGTAAAGCATGCTGTAGAAACAGCTTCAGCCCAAAGATAGAGAGGAAGATTTGCAAAGTTGAGCATGGATCGAGCAGCTTCAACAAGTGTTCTGTTTCGTTGTTCAACTACACCGTTTTGTTGAGGAGTGTATGGAGCAGAAAAAATATGGTCGATGCCCTTCTCGGTGAGGAAGTTTTCAATGGTGGAATTTGTAAATTCCGAACCATTGTCACTTCGGATTCACCTTACTGGGAGTTTGATGAGAACTTCAATTCCTTTGATAAAGTTGATGAGTTCGGAGGCTGTTTCTGACTTGAGCCTTAGGAAGAAGACCCAGGTGAACCTAGTAAAGTCATCCACAATCACAAGAATGTATTTTTTGTGATGCAAACTCTCTACTGTTGATGGTCCACACAGATCAATGTGTAGAAGTTCTAATGGCTCCGAGATTTATTTTTCAATGATGATGGGATGACCCTTCTTTGACTACTTTCCACACTCACATGCAGCACATAAATGATCATTTTCAAACTTGAGGAGTGGCAAACCTCTGACCATTTCACCAGAAACAAGATCATTCACATATCTAAAGTTTAGGTGAGCAAGCCTCATATGCCATAACCAACTGACGTCAAGAACAACTTTTGAGAGTAAGCAGAGTTGGGGCTTGCCAATGATTATGTTGATATCAAGAGGATACATGTTCTTGTTGCGATTTGACTTGATCAAACATTCCTTTCAATCTTTGGACATGACGTAGTTGTGTCTCTTGCAGAATTCAACTCGACGATTTGCATCAGTGAGTTGGGCCACACTTATCAAATTATGCTTCAAGTCAGCTATATATGCCACGTTTGAAATGGAGAAGTTTCCATTTGCAAGAATGCCAAAACCTCGGATCTGAGAATTGGAGTTGTTGCCATTCGTCACATAGCCAGCATTTGGTGAAAGTTTGAGATCTCGCAGAAAGTCTTTCTGCCCCATCATGTGCATGGAGCAAGCACTATCAACATAGCATATTGTTTCTTGCTCCAAAGCACAGAGTGCCTGTTGAACGATGCTTCTACCAGGTGGATCGTTGGTAGCCATGTAGCAGTAGTTTGGTTCAGCATCTTCATCGTCTCTTTCAGACCCAGATGACCAGTAGCCTTCATCGCATTCAGTTTCTTGTCGAGCCATAAGACACATATTTCTGCCTGTAGTTACGTCATCATCATCTCCAGACGACCAATACCCTTCCACATCCCTAGATATAGTTGTAACAAAAGCCTTTTCACTTTCATCCATTTATTGAGCTCGTCGTGCATAATAAGCAGAGTCCTTGATCTTGGGTTTCTGTTGGAATTCGGCTAAGCAATCTTTCGCAAAGTGGTTTGCATGGCAATATTTGTGACATACAATCTTGGGTTTTTCAGACTTTGGAATCTGTGGTGGTTCCGAGGTGTGATTCGGAGTAGGAAGATTAGGCTTGTAGGCTGGTGGGTTTTCAGAAGGTTTGTTGAATGGTTGATGATTATTTTGGTGAGGAGCTTGAAAACGGTTGTTTTGGTGAGAAGTGTGGAAACCATTGTCGTGAGGCTTGTTGAAAGGTCGGTTGTATATCATGGAGAGTAAGGCAAACTCTTGTTGGAAACGCAGTTTGGAGTCCATTTCTTCAGGGTTAAGATCACCCATAGATTGATAGTTAGAGTTTGTGAGAGTAGGAACAGTTGGAGGTGAGGGTTGAACAGGAGGGATATAAGGAACAACAGCGGTGAGAGGGTCCGAAACGATTGGGTTTGAGGTTTGTGTATCATAGGAACTGACTATAGGTAAAGGACGTCCAGTGAGTTCGCGTAGAGTTTGTGCAACATTTGACTCATGACCTTGAAGCTCATCGAAAAGTTGATAGAGCTTGAGCTTTTTCAGAGACCCATTGCTCTGAAGACATGATTTCACATTTCCCCATCCCTTTCCAAGACTGTTAATGGACTTGAGATTGTACTCAAGTGGGGTTCGGACTATCCCATGAGCTGTCATGTTGTTGACGACGATCCGGTATCTGTTTGAAGCTGAGGCAACAGATTCACCAGGTGTTGTAGTGAAAGTGTCGAACTCATTGACAACCGAAGTCAGACGCTTATCCTTCATGTTCTCTGACCCTTCAAACAATCTTGAAGTGTGTCCCAAATCTCTTTTGCGGACTTGCACAGTTTGATGTGCTCAAAGAGAGAAGGTGGAATACCAAACAACATTTATGAAAAGGGAACTTGATCAACATGCAACTTTTCGAGATCATCAGCAGTGAGAGGTGCTTGTCGTTGTTGATCCTGTCCCAAGAGAGTTGCATCAGCATCTCTAACAATGGTTCGAACTGGAACATGAGGACCTTCTTTAACGGATCTCCAGATAGATTCACCTTTTTCTTTTCCAAGTAAAAATCTTTCCATTCTGACTTTCCAGTGATCATATTCTTCAACAACTAGTAGCGGGGCACGTGTAGGGAAACCCACGCTATTTGCTATTTGCATTGAGTACATTTGTTGAGAATTAGAAGCAGCCATTGAAGTTAAGATATCTTGAGCAAAAGTGGTATATAGAAGAACATTTATCCTGAACACAAAAATGATCGAAATACCAAGGTAATCTCGAATCAACTATAATATGTTCTTATGGATTCAAAGGACAACCACTCAGGATCTGATACCAATTATGAGAAGTTGAACACAAATATGATACTTCTGTTGATCACTACCTTGACACCATCACCAAGATGTTAAAGGTCCATGACGATATGCTCAATGCTTCTAACGAACTCATTAAGAAAAATCATATTCTTCATGAGAAGCAGATCCAACGATTAGATAAGGAGATCCGGAAGAAGGATAAGATGAATCTCATCATGCAACAGGTCCTCATCAAGCTTCTTAGAGCATGTTGGAACATCATGGATGTACCGAACAACAAGTTCGATGAGATGCTCTCCATTCTCTCCTAACTGTTCGATCACCTAAAAGCTTAGGCTCCCACTGCTGAAGCCTACGATGCCCTCACTCTTCAGCTCAACAGCAGTTTCTAAAAGGTGTTTGAAAAATTTTCGGACCTGAAATAGTCTGATTTGCTTGCATCGGTTGCTGGGCCACCCGTTGCAAGAGGGGGAGAAGGACCAAGTACAAGATCTCACCCATGGAAACCTATCTCAGAGTTTAGACTCTGAGATAAATCTGATGACTCAATGCAAATCATTTCAGGTTCTCCTGGTGATGATGATGACAACAACAATGATGATGATGATGATAGTGAAGATGAGGATGTGTTTTTAAAGAATGGAGTGTTAGGTTTGCAAGCTTCAAGGAAGTTTCCTGCTAAGGTCCTTACGGAGGAAGAACAAAAAATATGGTCAGCAGTATCATGGCCATCCACTGTGGCTGAAGTCCTTCACAATAGCATAGTAATGGTTAAGGCCAAAAGCGAACTAACTCCTAATGCCTTCTGAGCCACTACTTCGATGCTGCCTCCTATTCCGGCTCCAAAAATTGATCCAATTGATGAAGGTTCTGCACTCCGGAAACCAGATGATATTCCGGAAGAGCCCCTGCCCTCCTATCCTCCAAATTTTATGATCGATGAAAACATGCAACATATCCTCTCCACTCTCCAGAAGCAAAAAGATAAGGGCAAGAAGCCCATTTCGGACGTCTCTTACACTGCTCCGCCTCTGACTGAAAGAAGTGGATGGTCCCAAGAAGAGATCAATATATCCCTTGAAAATAGCATCTAGATCTAATCCTTCAAGGATGATAATCCTCATCCGATGCTGGGTATCTCTCCTCTTTGTAGAGATGGAATCTTAAAGGACGTAGACATAGTGCCCTTCATGTACTATGATCTTCCGAATCAAGATTCGGACCAGATCGACTTGCCTCTCTCTCCTTTCAGCAAGACCTACACCAAATTTGCTCCTCTTCATCTGGAAGATGATCCTCAAATGATCATCTGGACTGAGCGCGAAAGACTAAAGACTTTCTATTCCAAGAATGCACTTCCTCTCAAAGAAGTCTGGTCTCAGAAAAGGATCACGAAAATTTCCGGTTTCGGAAGAAAGATCCTGACTAAGTTTGAACTCCACTACGTGTTGTTCCGGTATCACATCTTCCGGAACAAACCAATTCAAAAAACCATTACTGATGCTGACTTCCCTGCCATCAATCCAAATGACATCTTGACTATTGCTTCTCACTTCCGAAGCATTCAGTCAGATGATCTCAGTATGGGAGCTTATCACGCTGCTTTAGGCTTCCTAAAGGACTACATTGCTGAATTATGCCGATGTAACTATGAACTGGACCATCTGTTCGGAACAGAAAAATATTTGGCCAAAATCGACTTTAAACTGCCAGAAGCTGAAATCTCGGCAGATGGCCCCATCGATGAGCCAGTGCTTGTTTTGTCTATCATCGAAGAAAAACAAATCAGAAGGACTTCTTCCGAGTTCAAGACAAACACTTGGTTCCCACCAAGGCACTTCAGAAGTTCATAACTCGAGCATCCAAGTCTGAAGCACCGGAGCACGTGAAGTCTAAGTTCTTCAGTCAGCTGCAATGGTACATTGGAGTCCAAGAATGGTTATACCGGTCGTACGTGTTCATCAAATAAGATTCGAGCAAAACTGACTAGATTGCTAAGTTCACTTACGGGGAGATTGTTGGAACCTGAAAGTGAACCTCTAGCAATGTCTATCCTTTGTATGTTCCGGAGTCAGCCCTGTTCCGAAGTCAGTTCTTGGTCCGGAGTCAACTTGTGGTCCGGAATGAAGATGGTGCATGTCCGAATCTATTTGCCCGTCTGTATTAATTAACTTCGTCATTTTGTTTGATGTAACGTATCATATCTCTTTTGTCATCTTAGATAATCAGAGTGTCAGGAGTAACTCTATTATCCAGTCCTATGTATGTTTACGGTTTGTACGATGTATCTTATTCTCCTATTTAAGGAGCATTCAATGACAATATCAAATAACAGATTGTTCCACCAAAGATAGATATTTTCATATTTACTTCACTTGCACCTTTCTCTCTAATCTATCTTTCAAACATTCCTTGTGTTCATTTATTGTCTTTACGTGATCATATTCATAGTCTTATATTTAATACTTGAAGTACTTTGTTGATTCTTATATTCAGTCTTGACTGGTCTTGCTAGACTTGACTAGAACTATAAATCTGAAGCAGACATTGATCTTAAGCATTAACTCAAGGTTTCAGTTTTCAATCCTTGTCCCTGCGCAATCAGATCCTTGTTCTCACACTTACCCACCACACTCTGGACTAGTGGAGGGTCGTTAGCCGAACGGGTAGGATAGGACATTAAATTCTCATTAATAATTATAATGAAAATATAAAGTAACTAAATGCTTTTATAAATTCTCAGTCTTAGTTACTTTAGGAAAATATGAATTTTATGTTAATCCATGAAATTGCACATTGCCTTAATTCGTTTTTAATGCCTAGACCTGAATTTTCTGAAAGGTAATATGATATCCTTATCATAATTAAAGGACTTGGTTAAATTTGGGTAATGATAAGATTATTTTATTTTTTAATAATTTAACCTAGTATTTTGAAAAGTTTCTATTACAACCCTTTTGTTTTGTAATTTAAATTTGAAATTAAAAGTTTAATTTTGGAAATTTAAATGGAAGACCCTAGAAGACACCCTTGTGGATTTTATTAATAATTTAATTAAAAGATTAATTAAAAGACAATTAATGAATCCATGTGTGGTTTAAATTTAATTAAATTAAAAGTTTAATTTATTAAAATATTAAACCCTTAATATTTTAAAAGTTTAAAATGCACTCTTATACTATACAAAATTAATAGTCTAATATTATATATGTATAAGAAAATGTCAGTCTTACCGTTAGTAAGCCTCATTCATGAAGCTGATCTATAAGGGGTGTTTAAGGAAGCGACCTGTAAAATGACCGTCATTGGGTATCCATTCTTACCCACTACACTCTTGACTAGTGGAGGGTCGTTAGCCTAACGGGTAGGATAGGACATTAAATTCTCATCAATAAGTATAATGAAAATATAAAGTAACTAAATGCTTTTATAAATTCTCAATCTTAGTTACTTTAGGAAAATGTGAATTTGATGCTAATCCATGAAATTGCACATTGCACTTTATATAAGTCGTTAGTGGAGCATGTGTGGTTAACCGGCACACTAATATGGACTAATAAAGGTTGGCAATGGGTAGCTCGTAAATTATCATTGATCAATGGAGCGTGTGTGGTTAACCGGCACATTGATTAGGTCATAAATGACATCGAGTGTACCAAGCTAATTTGCATGGTTATTCACATCTCGTTTGTGATCCTCGGCATCCCAGTCACAAAGTGAGAGCATGATCGAGATTAAATATGCCATTGAATAGTTCAATGAATCTCAAAAGATATAGGAATTTCAGTTAAAACTTAATTCATTTTAAATTTTGTTTTCATGGTGGAATTGGTAATCGCCATTTACCTACCTTCAAATAATTTATAATTGGATTACGACATCCCTCTTCTGAATTGTGAATTATTATGTTGGGTCCTAGCCTTAATATTTCATTTGGGTGTTATATTCAGGAATTAAATCAACTAACTTGAATTTTCTATTCTCCCTATATAGATGTCGAGTTTGGACAACTATGGTATTCCTCGTCCCTTTGGAAATGTTTTTCCTTCTAAAGATGATCTTCCACGTGTTGATCAAGGTGAAAGAACCTTCCCTTCTTCAAACAATGGTGGAACTGGAAATCATGCTTCTCCAACTCTTCCTCCACCTCCTCCTCCTCCAGTGATTCTCCCTGACCCACATTTTCGTCAACTTGAAAAGTTCAGAGTTACTCAAGCCATATTGGCATGCAAGCACGAAGATGGAAATTTTGTGTGTGCGCATGTTCTGAAAATGAAATCGCACATTGACAGATTGGGGATGTTGGGTGTCGTTTTCCCAAAGGACCTGGCTGTTGACTTGGTTCTTCACTCGCTTCCTGAGTCATATAGTCAGTTCTTTAAGAACTACTATATGACTGAAAACGATGTGACCCTTATTGATCTGACATATTTGCTGGTTAATGCTGAAGCAGAAATGCTTGAGAGCAAAAATCAAGAAAATATGATTGAGAGATCTGTCTCCCAAATTTCCATGGACATTGACAATGGCAAAATTGGAAATCCAGAAGAGATTTCTCTTCCTAATGGAAAGGGATCGGACAAGGTCAAACCGTTTGACCATATGGTAAATAAAAAGGCTAATTCTGAGATAGTCCCATGTGCTATTCTTGAAGAGTCCATATATTTCTACTACCAATTGAAGAGGCATTGGATGCGAAGCTGCCATGTCTACCTGAAAGATTGCAAAGATAGCAAAGTCAACTTGTATGACTCTACTTCAGGTATATCCACTATCTAACTCTATTAAGTTCCTATTTATAGATTCTTATTACATGATGTGATAATCACATTTTGATGTTTTGTAGGATCGAAGAGAAAAGAAGGAAGCTTAAAAGAAGAGTAAATTGAATCTGATCGTGAGAAATGGATTTTGGTCGCATGGTTCGATAATCAGATTTTGAGCTACTGCTTAGGAGTTATGATAGATTAATAGATTGCTTAGGAAATATCTAGAAACATAGTTTTCATATGTATTTGCATTGTAAGGAAAAACAATTTCGCATATCATCAATAAAGTGAAGTTGGTTTTGTTTACTTTATATTTCCTTGCAATGGTATTTATGAAAAATTGATGTTTATATTTCTATTGTTAGCAATGTTAAATGGATTTGATTCTTAATTATATCATTTGTGGTTATGTCATAATTAACCAAGTGAAAGGAATTCTCATCACCCAAGTTTCAGTTGGATAGAAACTTGGAGTCATACAATTCGTATTGTGTGATGAATGAGAATTTTGATCTTTGGGAAATTGAGACTAATTCCTTGATCACATGTTTATGTGAGTCAAGTGAAGGACTGAAGGATCTAGTACACATTTATGTGGAATGGTCAGATCCACCACACAGAACGATAAGTCTATTCGTCATGATTTACTGATAGCTCAGTAAATATGGTTATACTTATAAGATTAAGTGTAATTCTGTTTCTTTGAAAAAGTTTCAAGGAATGGCAGAACGAATATGAAGAATCTGTTAGGCGGAAAGATAAAAGTTTCTTCAATCTGAAAGGAAATGAGAGTACTTTAGTATCGTGTTTTTATGATCATCTTTATAATTATGGAACCATATCACAATTGATCCTCTAAGGACATCTTAGTACAATTGTTTGACTAAGAAGAGGAATCGGATATTGTTGAAGTGGTTCGATCAAGAGATGAGTCATACTTCGTATCAAGTCAAGTTTTAGAGTCACACCTTAGTAACTTTGAATTGTATCTTAAAGCTAAGTAGGTTTATAACACCTCATGAAATGTGGAGTGAAAATGTTTTCTTGCTCTAGCACATTTGAAATTGGTAGTTGTGATGTTTTGGTTTAAAACAAAGACCAACTAAGACCAATTAAATGAAGTGTTTTCTTGATAAGAACCCACACTAACTCTTGATTATTTGTTTGTCGAGGAATGTTCCTTGACAGAGAATCTTCTATTTCAAGAATTCAGTGGGAGTCTTATTGATCTTGAAGAGTTTTAGGAGTCAATAAAGAATAAACCTTTTAGTTATCACTAGCACACGACCTGAGGTTTATAACCTATCGTGTTGACACATTCTTGTTTATATGCATATTCATGTTGTGTTGGCAATTCTCATGAGTTCTATGGTTCTCATTTGACTGTAATAGTAGAGCACATTGGTCAATGATGATACACTGGTCAATGGAAGTGAGCTGCTTAGCAACTTGGAAGTGCTAGTAAGCCCTTGTGCTATTAGAAGGCCAAAAATTTAGAATAAGCAAAGTTCAGTCCATGAAAGAAAAACTGAATTTGATTTTGGTTTTTGTCATAAAACTTATCTTATGATTATAGGTTGGAAGTGATGAGTTCACATGGATAGGAACGTATACACCACAAAATCTAGGTGGCAAAAGGTTTCGCTCCAACTCATGAAAATGATTGTGAGGAAACATTTTCGCTGGTAGATCTTAAAATTTGATTGATATCATTATGGTTAGCGGTTGTGATAATTGCGTTCTCAAATTCGAGTATGATTACGGCATCCCTTTTCATAGTTCGAATTGTGAGAAATGGCAAGAAATTGTTTGAACATTCAAGAATTATTGCTATAAGTTATGAAAGGGTTTAAACACACACATATGCTATCTAATAAAAGGTGTATGAGCTTGACAAGTCTAGATAAAGACTTATCGAAGCGCTACGTATCAGAAATATGAACTTTAGTAAGAACGTCAAAAAGTATTGATTTCTAGAAGCTCATTTGACTTCTCGGTACTTGTCAAAGCTAGTGGGAACATAATCGTTATGCAGGCGTGAGCATAATTGCTATGCTAGTGGGAGCATATTAGTTATGCTAAGTATTGCAAGTTAGCAATACTGTTCGTAGCAAAAAAAGTTTTGGATTTTGCAAGTTGTAATATTTGGAATTGTGTCGCTATGATAAGTTTAGGGAAGAAGGCACTCATGCTTCATTTCAGATCTAAAAGTTTAGATTGAATTTTTAATGGAACTTAGTCTTTTATATATGTGGATCTCATGCTAAAATGATTCAACGTTGAAATTCAATATATATGGAAATATTATAGCAAGAGATTGAACAGATACCAGGTCTTTGTATAAGACATTATGAATCAATTCCCATATGCTTCGGATATAGGATTGATTACATATGTTATAATATTAAATTGTTCTGACTTTTCCAAATGCCCAGGGCACTGAGAGGGAAAAGACCAGAACTGGATATGACTATAGTTGTTAAACAACTGTTAGAGGATAATCTGAGGTTCGATGAAGATTGGTTGCTTGCAGACAGTTGGAAGTGTAAAATTTGGAAGGACCATATTGACATAATTCTGAATAGAGGAGACTCTTGTTTGGAATTGATAGTCATATGGAAATATGGAAATGTTTCCATAATGATAGTTGGTTATTGAAATCTACGTGTGAGTTAGAAAACTTTAATGCATGAAAGATGTTTAAGGTGTGTACTTTGAATTTGAGACTTCACTTCCATGGAATTGTTTTAAGTAACAAGTTTCAAAGGAATGCTTTGTAATATCGTTGGCTCAGTCTATGTGACTTTGTAGCCTTGATGTAACAAAAGAATATTGCATGTAAGGTTAAATTCTGACACATTTAATGGTGGCAAGAATTTGGAATTCTTACACTTGTAATAAGGATTTGGAATTGTGGAATGAGCATCATTGGAATTATTTCCAATTGATCTATTCACAAAGGAAGAACCATAAAGAGACATAGTATACATGTTTGGAACATGGTATAACTGATGTTTAAATTCAAGTGTTCGGTTGATTTCTTGAAACATTATACAATTAATAAAGTCTAGTTAATATGGTGATTAAATAAAATGAGTTTTATTTATATTCAATAGATTGAGACCATAGTTAATTAGGTTATTATTGTGTTTCACTTCGCATGTTTTACTTCCTGAATAATTGGATTATTCAAACTATCCACAGTCGATCATACTTTGGAAGTAAGTAATGAATTAAGACTATCATGGATTGGCTTGTAGATTCTCTAAGTGTTTAGACATAGAAATGGTTTGCTACAACGTTCATGAGTACTCTTGAAATGGGGATTTGAGTATTGGATTAAACCCACGCTCATTTGAATTACTTCATGGAATTTATCACGAGTAATTATGAGACGATAATATCGTATAATCTTTAAACCGAGATATATGAGTTGGTCGTGCATTGATAATACGTAAACGCATCAGTAACTTGATGTTATAAAACGTATTGTTGTGTATGATTGATGAGTAAATAGTACAAGCATATAAGTCAAAGTTTATCTGTTTCTTTTGCCCCAAGGGGTAAAAGCGATATCTTGGGCTCCTCGATGCTTTGGTATTGACTTATGTGTCAGGCCTGGTCAGGACTGAATTGATGTATTCAATTAAGATCCTTATCATACAAATCAGAAATTGGGAAACAAACTGTTGGACAATGAGAACGATTCTATTTCATGTCATTTGTCCACATGATATCTTGAGAACGGATGATTATATGATCCCTTATCTAAGGACACACAAACTGACTAGGTCAGAGTTCATCAGCGGCTTTTGAAAGCTACGATTAATTAGAAATCATATTAATATATTATGGAAATAATATATTAATTAGAAATAATAAATTGGTGGAATTAATTTTGTGATTAATAAATTGGTGGTTAAAATGATTTATTAATATATTATGGAAATAATATGTTAATTAGAAATCATATTATTAATTAGTATTTAATCAGAAATTAATTTGGAATTAATTAGGTGATTAAAGGAACTGATTAAAAATGCAGGGGCTGTTTTGCAAATCATTGATAGTTTTGAAACTGAGCTCTTGGATCCCTTGGATAGAAGTGGACGAAAACTACAGGGAGACCCTTTAGATTTTCATCCAAGAGCTTCTAAAGGAGGAGTCCATGGGCTGCTTAGGCCCTAAGCAGGAAATTAGGGTTTATACCTTAAAACCCTAGCAGCCACAAGTATATAAGGTGAGTTAGACTTAGATTTTCGGCCAACTTAACCCTTGGAAGAACCCTAGCCGATTTTCTAAGTGCTCTCCTCCTCTCTCCTCTCTTCCTCTTGCATTGGGTGTTTGTAAACCATTAGAGGTGCAACATTTGAGGCACTAAACATTCAAGAGTCAAGATCTACAAGGTGTTCTTGTTCTTACTACATAACAAGTAAGGTAATCTTCTAAACCCTTTTTCATATGTGATTCTCGAAATTATATGCTAGATCTAGGGTTTTGCTTTGGAGTTCAAATTTGCATGTTCAATTAGTGAAAAACTTAGATCCAAAGCAATTAGGGTTGCATGAACACATAAGTTGTTGTTATGCTCAAAACTCATCAGATACTAGCTAGATATATAGTTGGCCGATACCCCTAAGGATCCTAATCCATGACCCACAAACAGTCGCAAACTGATAGCAGCGAACCCGGACTAAGAACATAAGAAAATTAGGAAGCAATGTCTCGGGCCATGATACTAGCTAGCTATTTGGCCTATACCTCCAAGGATCCAAATTAATCAATGCATATAGCCACACATTGATACAAGGGTGCCCCATGACTGGTAACAATAAGAAAAATTAGGGAGCAGTGTCTTGGACCATGATACAAGCTACCTCGCCGGCAAGGATCCAAGTTATGACCCATAAACAGCCGCACACTGATACGAGGGCGCCCCCGGCTGAGAACATAAGAAAATTAGGGAGCAATATATTGGACCATGACACTAGCTAGTTGATCGATACCCCCAAGGATCCAAATTAATCCATTCATACAACCGCACATTGATGCAAGGGCGCCCCCACCCCCCCAACCCCCCCCGGCTGGAAACAATAGAAAATTAGGGAGAAGTGTCTCGGACCATGATACCAAATAGCTAGCTGGTCGATACTCCCAAGGATCAAAATTAATCCATGCATACAGCCGCACATTGATACAAGGGAGCCCCCGCCTGGGAACATAAGAAAATTAGGGAGAAGTGTCTCAGACCATGATACTAGCTAGCTAGTTGGCCGATACCCCCAAGGATCCAAATTAATCCATTGATATAGTCGCACATTGATACAAAGGTGCCCCCCAGACCGGGAACATAAGAAAATTAGGGAGCACTGTCTCGGACCATGATACCAACTAGATATAAAGTTGGTCGATACCCCAAGGATCCAAATCCATGACCCACAAACAGCCGCTCAAGCAAAGGGTGCTCCCCCTCCAACTGAAAACATAAGAAAATTAGGAAGTAGTGTCTCGGAGCATGATACTAGCTAGCTAGTTGGCCGATACCCCCAAGGATCCAAATTAATCCATACATACAACCGCACATTGATACAAGGGTGCCCCCGACTAAAAACATAAGAAAATTAGGGAGCAGTGTCTCGAACCATGATAGAAGCTACCTCCACAACGATCCAAATCCATGACCCACAAACAGCTGCACACTAATACCAGGGCGTCCCCCGGGTAAGAACATAAGAAAATTAGGGAGAAATGTCTCGGACCATGATATATACTAGGTAGCTAGCCGATATCTGAAAGGATCCAAATTAATCCATGCATACAGCCGCACATTGATACAAGCCCCCCCCCCCCCCCCCCCACCCACGTGGGAACATAAAAAATTAGGGAGCAGTGTCTTGGACTATATATATATATATATATATATATATATATATATATATATATATATATATATATATATATATATATATATATAGTTGACCGATACCCCCAAGGATCCAAATCCATGACCCACAAACAACAACTCATGTAAAGGGCGCCATATGGCTGATATTATAAGAAAATTAGGGAGAGTAGTGTCTCGGACCATGATACAAGCTACCTCCCCAAGGATCAAAATCCATTATCAACAAATAGCTACACATTGACACCAACCCCCCTAGATTGGGAACATTAGAAAATTATGGAGCCATGTCTCGGATCATGACACTAGATAGCATGATGGCCGATACCCACAAGGATCTATATCCATGACCCACAAACAGCCGCACACTGATACTAGGGCGCCCCCGACTAAGAACATAAGAAAATTAGGAAACAATGTCTCGGACCATGATACTAGCTAGCTGGCCGATATCCGCATGGATCCAAATCAATGACCCACAAACAGCCGCACACTGATACCACCCCTCCTTACCGAGAACATAAGAAAAATAGGGAGTCTGTCTCGGACCATGATACTCGCTAGCAAGCTTGCCGATACCCCCAAATAAAATTCACAATACTTCAATTCACTCCTGATTTATTATAAATATATAATATCAACGAAAATATTAATTATAACCAATAGTCAGTATTTTAACTAAAATGTTTTATTTTTACATTAAACTCAAATAAAATTAATAATATTTCAACTCCCTCCTAATTTATTATATTCATATCTACACAAATATTATTTATAAGTAATAGTTAAAATTTTATTGTGTTTCCTAAAACATTTTATTTTTACATGAAACTCAAATACAATTCATAATATTTCAATTCCCTCATAATTTATTTTAAATATATAATATCTATGAAAATATTAATTATAACCAATAGGTAGTATTTTAACTAAAATGTTTTATTTTTTAATTTAACTCAAATAAAATTAATAATATTTCAACTCCCTCCTAATTTATTATATTCATATCTACTAAAATATAAATTGTAAGTAATAGTTAGAATTTTATTGTGTTACCTAAAACGTTTTATTTTTACATGAAACTCAAATAAAATTCATAATATTTCAATTCTCTCCCAATTTATTATAAATATATAATATCTACGAAAATATTAATTATAACCAATAGTTAATATTTTAACTAAAATGTTTTATTTTTACATGATACTCAAATAAAATTAATAATATTTTAACTCCTTCCTAATTACAATATAAATACTTCATATCAACAAAAATAATAATTATAAGTAATAGTTAAAGTTTTATTTTGTTGCCTAAAAGTGTTATTTTTACATGAAACTCAAATAAAATTCATAATATTTAAATTCCCTCCCAATTTATTATAGATATATAATATATACGAAGTGGACTAATGTTGGTGCATGGAAATGTTCCACAAATAATGAGTGTTTATTAGGTTGTATTTTCCCTTTATTGTATTTATGGTATATATACTCTCCCTCGTATATAAAGGCAGAGTTGGTCATTTATTACCTTAGCTAGCTCATTTTTGGTGATGCTTGCACCGCAACGGCGATTGATCAACAAAGTTGTTTCGCATTCTTCACTTTATGAGATTTTATGACTTGTCGCTCTTGATTTTTGGTTGACGGATCATGTATCTTGAGCATGTGGACTTTATTCTCTATTGAAGACCACTTCAAGTGTTCTGGCACCGCAGTTTGGATATTTGGATATATTTTTGGCACAACAGATTATTCTCAGCACAGCTTCAGCAACTATGTCGCCCGCCTCCTCATGACCGCAAGAGTATCTCTTTTACTCTGTCTCGTTTTTTATCGAGACCCTTCATACATCTAGGGAGAGCTTCTCTATTAGCTCTTGGTATCCGACACTCTCCATCCGATGATTTGTTGATTTTTGATATCCGGTCATTGGTTATCAAAAATAGGGAGAGAATATCATCCGGATTTGGTTATTATGATTGTTTGAGTTTGGATTTTGAAGACTTCTGAAGACGATTATTTATTTAGTGATGCGATGTGGCACTTCTTTTTGGTCTTTACGGATCAAATTTTTGGTATTACTCGATGTTTTCCGATTCAGATTATTTATTATTCGGACTCTACCACAGGATGATTTTGTGTTCGCATCTGGTTCAAATCTTATGGTTTCACGAGTTTGGATTTGTGATATGTTGAAGACGAAGATTATTTTGGCAATGTGACGTGGCACTTATTTTTTGTCCTTGGATCAAATTTTCGGCATTGCTAGACCATGTTTTTGGACTCACATTATTTTTATCCGGACTTCATTTTATGGATGCTTCACATTTTTAGCAGGTTATTCTTTGAAGAACTTCGGTGTACTATGATTCGAGAACTCGAGATGTTTTTCAGACTTTTGAAGCCGAAGTGTTTCTTTTATTGGATCTTCTACTTGTTCATGGTGACCTCCTTCTTCGGGTGATTATGACTGGTTTGAAGATTTGGATCTTATTTTTTCTGCTTCATTGGTTGTGCTTTGTAGCCGAAGACCTTCATTTCAGATATTCATGGCCAGTTTCAGACTTCACAGACACTTCAAAGTTTCAGAGACATTTTAGCACTTGATTTCATTTTATTACCACACTTGCTAGTCGGATTACTGTATTATAGCCTTGTATCACTTATTGTATCTCTCATAATTTGTAAGCATTTAGGGAGAGAATGTTGGTGCATGGAAATGCTCCACAAATAATGAGTGTTTATTAGGTTGTATTTTCCCTTTATTGTATTTATGGTGTAAATACTCTCCCTCGTATATAAAGGGAGAGTTGGTCATTTATTACCTTAGCTAGCTCATTTTACTTTTCATAGAGATTACTTTTCTTACAATGTAATCCTAGAGAGAGAAGTGGTGGGTTCTCCCACCCAGGGAGAGTTTCTCTCCCACCATGTTCTTCATGCAATATTATGATTATTCTCTCTTTGTTCTTGGTCTCTTTTTATGAACTCATAACATGTTCTTCGTGTTCATACTTCCAAAAACACGATTAATCTCGAGATATCTTTCTTCCGCACTCAGCGTTCGTTATAAAAATGGGTCTCTACAACTAATTATAACCAATAGTTAATAATTTAGCTAAAATGTTTTATTTTACATGAAACTCAAATAAAATTATTAATATTGCAACTCACTCCTAATTACAATATAAATACTTCTTATCTATGAAAATATTAATTATAAGTAATAGTTAAAGTTTTATTTTGTTGCCTAAAAAGTGTTATTTTTACATGAAACTCAAATAAAAATCATAATATTTAAATTCCCTCCCAATATATTATAAATATATAATATCTACGAAATGGACTAATTATAACCAATAGTTAATATTTTAACTAAAATGTTTTATTTTTACATGAAACTCAAATAAAATAAATAATATTTCAACTCCGTCCTAATTACAATGTAAATACTTAATATCTACGAAAATATCAATTATAAGTAATAGTTAAAATTTTATTTTGTTAACTAAAAAGTTTATTTTTACATGAAAATCATCCTTAATTTTAATTCCTTCTAAATCCCAAAAAAATGGGTTTTAAATTTTCCCAAAATTTCAACTCCCTCCATAATATATTCCCAGTTTAAAATTATAGTACTTTACACATGATAGTCTTTAAACATCTACCAATTAATTTAATTTTCATCTTCATTATAATTTTTCGATATCCAGGTCATACTTATACTATAATGGTTGTCGTCAATGACAAAATGGTCGATAAACATGGAAACGAATATGATATTTATAGTTCTGGTAGTGACTCAGGAACAAGTGATGACTCCGGTGCTGAAAATGATGCAATATTGTTTTGGAGGATGATAAAGGTTGGTTTTGGTATAACAAAATGATGGCTCTTATTTCTATTATATATTAATTTACTTGTATATTGTTTGATTGGTTTTGGTATAACAAAATGCAGGAACAAGGGGTAGAGGTATCACTAGATTACTAAAACTTCACGTAGAGTGGGATAGATCTGGAGGCAAAAGGCGTAAGATCATCGATTTTGATAAAATGGGTAAATTTTCTGGTGATGATGCACCCTGTTTTCAAGCTTTATGGGTGACCTTGTTCGGAAACATGTCGGACTGAGGTACATAGAGTGGAAAAGCGTCCCAAATAAAGTGAATGACAATGTATGGGCACAAACAAAGGTTGACAACATGCATGCATGATGAATGAATATAATTAATTGATCAATCCTAATGTCTTTTTCATTAATTGTACATAGAGTGGAAGAGCGTCCCGATCACTCTTTAATTTTTAACATGCAATACAACTCATGCAACAGTTTTTTGCAATCGAAGAACGTGAAAGGAAGAAAGTTTTGTCCCATCTTGGTGGATTTTGGCGCACTTTCATAAATCATGTTAATACGAACTTCATAAAGCCCAACTTGGGTACAACATGGAAACTAAAACATAGACCACCTCAGTATCGTTCGTTCATCAAAAAAAGGCATCGGCGCACATTCATTGAAACTGTACAATTAAAACCATTCAATGTTACAAAATTGGTCTAAATTAATGTTAATTATGTTCATGATAAGCAATTTCGTTATATTTTGAACTAATTTATAATTCATTTGATGACATTCTTTTATTTACGACTCTATGTTGAAGGCCAGGTCTGATAAGCGAAAAGTCGCCTGAGCAAAGTCCCATTACCCACATAACATGGGACGTGGGCGTATGCTAAATTAAATGAAAAATAAGTAAGTCCATTGATCAATATATTTCGACTGTTATGAACATGTTTTTATTAATTATGGTATATATATATATATATATATATATATATATATATATATATATATATATATATACACTTGCAACTGAATTGTTTGATTTTCGCTTCATCGGTTTATCATTCTTAATTTTGATAGGTGAAAGATAAAGTGATTGGTGTGAATGAACTTCCCCCGTGGTCTTTAATGTGGAGGAAAGGACGGGAAATAAAAGAGGGAAAATTTGATCTGAAAGAAGTGAAGCTTCTTGCAGAAGAGTTTATATATATATATATATATATATATATATATATATATATATATATATATATATATATATATATATAGTGTCAAACTAGCAGCTTCTCTCTCTCTCTCACACACACACACTCTCTCTCTCTCTCTCTCTATATATATATATATATATATATATATATATATATATATATATATATATGGTTTTGGTGTTTGTTAATTCTAACCGATAATGAACACAGCTAGTACTATATTTATTTGACATACATTTTTCTAGATCAATCATGAAATTGCAATTGAAGAAGGAAAAACCATTCTTGAACCAGACAGAAATGCCCTTTCACTAGTATTTGGCAAATATCATGGTGGATTTGTAAGAGTGGTTGACACATGAGTCACTCCAACTAGATATTGGGATCTTCCTCGAGCCCGATCCTCATCAAAAGAAACAATTTCTGTCCTTCAGCAAAGGCTACAGGAGCAAATAAATGCAAATCAAGATCTGAGGTCCAAGTTGAGTATCTGATGAGGTTGGCAGTTCCTCCTATCGTTAATCATGCAGACTCTCCAATAACTACTACTCCTCCTCCAACAAAGGCTCATTTAGAGAAACTACGTAAGTGAATTTTTGATGATAGTTTTAATACAATAGGTTTCTAATTAATGCTTTCATCGCATATTGTCATCCCAGAGAAGGAAAAACAATTATGTGGGTAAATCGGCATCTCAAATACCCCCCAAACAGGTCGAACGCCATGTAAGTTAATTAATACAATAATATGTTTTGTATAATTCTTTTACAATATTTTTAACGTATTTCGTTGACTAAACATGGTAAACTATTTTCAGGAAAGTCTGAATGAGGATGAAGTAGAAAATGTTACAACTACGCATGAGCCACAAGCTGGGAATTTAACTGAAAAAGGAATAGCAGCACCTCAACCCAAGATACGGCAGCAACTGAACAAAGTATCTATATTCGACATGTTTACATAGATATACATCTCACTTAATTAAACTTTATACTTACACATTTATTAATAATATGTGCATATATATGTGGATGATAAAATGTTCACTGTTAGTGGCTCAGCATAGCAACGTCGTTGCGAAGGGTTTTATTATGTATTCTACCAATGAAAACCAGAAAATACGTGGAAAGCCACTGACGGCTGATTACTATAGAGTTTTTGTGGATGAAGCAATAAAGCCATCCTCCTGCGTACCAAACGGAGATAACTAATGCCCGTTAACAGTTAAGAATGCAATAGGCTCTTTTGTGGCTTGGGAGAAATATTTTGTAATCCTGGATCCTAAGGTACTTTATTTGCATAAGTTATATTAATATTTATACTAATTAATTAAACATTATAATTTTTTTAAAATGATTCTGTTAGTTAATTCCATACATTAATTGTGCATGTTTGCTTCAACGCCTATTTTAATTTATGTTGTTACAAGATCCGAATATACATATAGTTGAAGTAAATAATGAAATACAAAATCCCAAGAAAAGATAGTCCATTTAAAAGTAGCCCATGAGTTATTGCCCAACAACCGATGTAACATCCCAAAAATACAGTCTGAAAATTTCGTTTTAAATCAGTAATAAAACCATAGTCATCATACGTCATAGAAAAATCACAACAATGTATCTCAAAATAATATAACAACTGTCATGTATATCAGAGTATAAACATCCCAGGCTGAACAAATGGTGTGTGCACTGCAATCTTCCCGAGCTCCTCTTTTGAAAACTGAGCACCTGAAACCAAAACTGAAAACTGTAAGCACAAAGCTTAGTGAGCTCCCCCAAACTACCACATACCATACAATAACACATAAAACACATACTGGGCCTTGCCCACTGCATCGGACCGCAGTCTGGAATTAACTAGGGCCTTGCCCCCTGCATCCGACCGAAGTCCGGAACTAACTAGGGCCTTGCCCCCTGCATTGGACCGAAGTCCGGAACTAACTTGGGCCTTGCCCACTGCATCGGACCGAAGTCCGGAACTAACTAGAGCCTCGCCCATTGCATCGGACCGAAGTCCGGAATAACTTGGGCCTCGCCCACTGCATCAGACCGAAGTCCGGAATTCACTTGGGCCTTGCACATTGCATCGGACCGAAGTCCGGAATAACTTGGGCCTCGCCCACTACATCGGACCGAAGTCCGGAATAAACTGAAGATAACATAAACATGAACATAAACATATAACATAGTCACATATACTGCATCGGGCTTGCCCGGCATCGGACCGAAGTCCGGAGCATATAACACATAGCATACACATGCATGAATCACAAATACATCAAGCATTCATAACTACTTCTCGGGACCACCTCGGCATCAGACCGAAGTCCGTAAGCATATAGACTGCATCGGGCTAACCCCGGCATCGGACCAAAGTCCGGAACTACTAACATCTAAACGGGCCGGCATTGTGGCCGTAGACCCGTTCCTACTGGAAGGAAACTCACCTTACACTGCTGAAGTCCCGCTGACAGAACCATAGCTGCTCGATGACAGATTCCCGATCTGTCAATATCAAAATAGCACCCAATTAATAATTGGGTTCTAACACATATTCATAAATCCATGCTTGGGGTAAAAGACTACTTTACCCCGTAACTTAGCTTGACTCAAGCCCAGGGACCAATCCAAAGGCCCAAAAGTCTAATAATGGACCAAGGCCCAACTATGGCCCAATTTTCCAAATTAGGCCCAAACATCTACATGGACTTCCATTAAGGCCCAATTGTTCAGTCCAGTCCAACATGTCTCGTTCTAAGGGCCCAATATCATACAACCATCTAGGCCCAAACTATGGCCCATCTATGGCCTAATTTTCCAAATTGGGCCCAAGCCTTCATATGGGCCTTACCCTAAAGCCCAACTAATTACTCTAGTCCATTTGATTATTCTTGGATGGCCCATTAATAAATCAAATACCAAAACCCAATCGAAAGGCCCAACTCAAGGCCCAAGTGAAACTAGGGTTTCACATAAAATGACGATTAGGGTTAAATGTTTCTTACTTAACCCATTAAGGACTTAATCCATTAAGGACTTTACTCTAGTAGATCAATGATATGGAGAAATTGGGCTTAATACACAATGCAATCTCAATAGCCCAAGAGTGGGTCCAATAAGTCTAAGGCCCAATTACTCACAATTAGGGTTTTCTAAACCCTAATTAGGGTTTCCACTCAAACATGGCCCAATAGGCCCAAAATTCATCTTTAAGCCCATTAGGGTTTTGCTTGTGGGGCACCACCCACTACCACCTCAGGTAGTGGTGGTCAATGGCGGCTCACGGCGGCGGCCACCACCTTACGGTG
Source organism: Lactuca virosa (assembly GCF_052849685.1). Classification (NCBI taxonomy): domain Eukaryota; kingdom Viridiplantae; phylum Streptophyta; class Magnoliopsida; order Asterales; family Asteraceae; genus Lactuca; species Lactuca virosa. The sequence goes on from NC_136429.1 coordinate 58,454,873, forward strand.
GTGGTTATCATTATTTTTTATTATTAACCAAAGCTAATTACAATTACAATGTTTAATTCAAACATAAACACACACACACACTAACTAACACACACACACACACACACAGCCACACCACGGTGGCCGGCGGCGGTGCTTGGCGGCAGCCACCACCTCACGGTGGTGGTGGCGGCTGATCTTGATCTTTTTCCGGCTAGGCAAAATACTCTAACAAAATAATACAGCCACACACACACAGCCTTTGCCCGAGATGGAAGCACAGCCACCCACCTATAGCATTGGCGGCGACAGAACCTCCGGAGAGGCGGCAGCGGCGTCGCAACATCCCTTCCCGATTCGCACCACAACTAAAAAGGTTTGCTTTCCCGATCTCGACGGCTTTCCGACTACGCATCGCGTCTCCAGCAGTCGGTAGCGATGGCGGCACTTCGATGGTCACGGAATGGATGCAGCGGCGGCGCTTCTGGTGGTGCTACGGTCCAAACTCAATGACAGCTTCCCCCATCTGGTGGTGCTACGGTCCAAACTCAATGACAGCTTCCCCCATCTGGTGCCCAATCGCCTAACACGGTGGTTCATTCCCAGCTACGTGCGGCTGTCGGCGAGAGAAATAGAGGGAGAAGGACGGATAGGGTTCGATGGCAATTCGCGGCGGCTGAAGGGGTTCCACGAGCAACCGACGGCAGCAACGCAAGCGGCTTCGATTTCCGGCGGTGGTATTGGGCTTTAACGGCGGCGGTTGGGGAGTTGATCGGAATGGAGGGTGGAGCTGGTGGGAGAGGCATAAGGGGGAAAGAAGGTGACGGCTGCTACTCTTCAGCTAGGGTTAGGGTTTCCAGCGAAATAAGGATTCATATATACCCGCCCATATGACATCTTTACCATAATTACCATTATGGTCCCTCCCCATGGGATCTTTTCATTTTTAATCCATTATTTACCCTTTTACCCCTGATTCTATGATTTCCTTTCATAATAAATCCCTAAATTACCAATAAACCCTTAAGCCTTCAAATATTTTCAATTTAAGTCCATTAATTACCAAACGCACCCTGACTTCTGTAATTATGACTTTTAACTCCTCGAAACTAACGCATCGCTCAATTATTATTCATTTTAGGGCTTCTATACATTTATTTATTTATTTTATAAACGGGGTGTTACAACCGGGCTAAGGAGTGCAACACCTATTTTAATTTAATTAGAGTTTAGTTTATCAGTGTATATTTGTATGTATATTTTTGATGTTATAAATTTTTACGTATTATTATTAAAAAATAGTTTTTTATTACATTATATTTTATATTTCCGTTTTTACGCTTCATAGTAAAGAAAGGTGGCCAATATATGTGGAATTAAATTAAAAAAACATTCTACAAGATAAATAATAAAAAACATATTGTGACGGGTTTAACACATTTGAGACTCCAAAAGTCAACAATGGCCGCGATAATATTTATAAACAGTCATCGTAAGTAATCATTTATCACTCTATATGAAAAAACACATCACTATAAGTATTTTATGTTCATTGTTTAATTGCTTGTGAGTGAGTAAACGTTCACAATATTCACGATATAATATTAAACATGTTACTAAAAGTGATCCATAATCATAATAAAAGAAATAACATGTTGGTATGAATCATTTTTGGTGACGTCTTAATTTTTTTTATTCGTCGGTGTATGTAAGCAATAGTAATGATAAACAATTACATATGTTAGAAAACATAACTTACCCTTACAACTTAATTACATTTGTTTCTCCAAAAGTCAACAATGGCCGCGATAATATTTAAAAATGGTCATTGTAAGTAAACATTTATCACTCTATATGAAAAAACACATCACTATAAGTATTTTATGCTCACCGTTTAATTGCTTGTGAATGAGTAAACGTTCACAATATTCACGATATAATATTAAACATGTCACTAAAAGTGATCAATAATTTCAATAAAAGAAATAACATGTTAGTATACATCATTTTTGGTGACGTCTTACTTTTTTATTTGTCGGTGTAGGTAAACAATAGTTATGATAAACGATTAAACATGTTAGTAAAGATAGCTTATCCTTACAACTTAATTACATTTGTGTCACCAAAAGTCTACAATGGCCACGATAATAATAATAAACGGTGACTGTAAGTGAACATTTATAACTCTAGGAAAAAACACATCACTATAAGTTTATTATTCATGACGGTTATCAATATAAAATAGATATATCTCCGAAAACACCCTATCATATAATGATGGGTTTGACCTATAATAACGGGTTTTCATGACTTATACTAACTACAATTGAACGACAACATAACTTAACTTCAATGACACGACCTTTCCTCTCATGTTCTTCAAAAAAAACCCGACATAAAATGTATTTAATGACGGGGTTTTTACATGGATAAAACCCAATTTTGTACTAGTGTATGTGCGTTACTAACCCCAAGGTAAGTATCCCATTCACCACTAACGTGACCAGCTCGACCTAATGCTCTAAGTGAGATGCGACTCTCACCCGTAACATTGCCCCTTATTCGATGCGTTCCTTACTCCTACGTTAAATATGCTAGTACACATGTTTTCGTTAAGGATCAGTACAAGTAGTGCCAATTTCATCCTGTTACAACTCCCAAATCCCATATGATGTTTGCACTAACGTCCTCCAACTGTCAACACCACTCCAACCCTGGAAATCATGGACCATGCCCCAAATGGTTGTCTAGAAAAACCACTCAACATCTTTTTGGCTTAAGCTCTTCTCCTATAGGTATATTTAAACCTATTACGCCACCTCTCAATCTGGATAGGGTACACACTTATGTTTAGGTTGCTACCCTTAACCCCACTAAGTGTATTCCACTTCTTATTAATATATTTTAATTCATCACTCAAGGAAATATATATTAAACCTCACTAAGTAATCATGCTAATTTGTTATTATAATTAAAGGAATATTAGTTCCTAAGTTACTTATTATGTAAACATGCAAACTAGTTAATACAAGTTAAAATATTTTACATTATCACACATGTCATCATTTCATCATTATGACATATCATATCACTAGCATGCTTTGTCCTAATCGTCATATACAAATAATTTTAGAAATCACAAAATGCTTTCATTATTCAAAATCAACACAAACCTTCTTTCTAACATGAACCTATCACACCCCTCACACCAAATTACCAAATCAAAAGTTGAGCATTTAATACAACCTAAACTCTTAATCACAATAAGGAATCATCAATCTCAACAAACATACCAATCAAAACTGGGGTACATGCATGCTACAACATTTTAGGTTCATTCCAACCAATCTAAGATATGGAAATCCTTAACAAAGTACTTGAACTTCCACAAGGATTGAATCACCTCTTGTCCAAGATGTGTGGGGGTTATGAACAAAGGAGAAACACCTTCCAGTAAGCACTAAGTACCCTAGAACATCATACAAATACATGATAAAAAACAAAGCACAAAACAAAAATGGTTCTTCTCAGACTAAATATGCACCATGGTAGGTAAGAGACCATGCCACATTCCGAGTACCTGATCGTGATTTGAAACGTCGAGTCTTCCTTCATTATGCATTGGTGACGCTGATAGTTACAAACGAGAATTCTGATTACCATACCTTTCTATATCGATTTTGGTTCGATCAAATCCTTTATTGGGATACTTTTAACCCCTCAAGCCATATCAAAGTGTCCATAATGATAAGAACTGTAACACCCATTTTTCCGGTTTGATCAGTTGAGGACTTAAAGGGGTCAAAGATAAGGTTTTTGGGGAAAACGTTATACCATGACGTGGTATGTTGATGACCACAACGTACCATGATGTGACAAGAGGATGACCACAACGTGGTGACTGATGCAGCCCAAGCCCAAGATTTTTAGGGCTCCCCCATATTTAAAGGCTTTAACTCATGATTTAGGTCATCATCTTCAGCCTCCACCCTCCACCATCCAAACTCGAAAACCTAGCCCCTAATTGAGTTTTCTTGATGTTTGAGTGATGTTCTTGAAGTTTTAAGGCTTGAAATACATATTGGTAAGAAGAAAGTGGTGTGCTTGTTGGTTGAAAGGTGGTATCTACTTCAAATCCTGCATTTCCTACATCTTGTGGAGCTTTAGAAGGTATCAAGCTTCCACATGTAGCATTCTTGTTCTATTTTTATGCTTTGGGGTCCTTTATAGTCCTTGGAAAGGATGTTCTTGGAGTTTTGAGCAACTCCATAACCTTAGACTCGCTTGGCGATCATCTATTGGCCATATTTGATGGAAAAAGTGTTTGTTCATGGTTCCCTTTGAACCATGCACAAGTTTTGGTCATATTAAGAACTTGATGGACTTGGGGTTATAGATCATTCCTTATGGTGGTGTCCAAATGGATAAAGTTGGAAACTTTATCCATTAAGTCATTGAGAAGAATCATATCTAAAGATATGGGCTCTAATCTATAAGGATTAAGTTCTTAATGAGAGAATGGCATCCTGACAGGAATCATCATGTGGCCAAGGAAGGCCCACGAAGTGATGATATATTATAGTTCGATTTTTTGTCTGGACATGCCCACGACATGGAAAACAGGTCACCACGCCGTGGTAATCGTTGATTTGGTTGGCCATTGACTTTTGTTGACTGTTGACTGTTGACTTTTGTCCATTTTGACATTGGGTCAAACTTGGAGGATTTGAGTTGTTGATTGAGGATTTATCTTTATTTGGTGTTAGTCGGTTTGCGAGATTGATTAGTACAAGGAGTAGGAGTGTTGTTGTGCTTCTTCAGTTTTACGATTCAATGAGTGTTCTCACTATGCAACGTATGGTATTATATATCCTTGTATGACATGATAGAGGTACCGTTGGAGTACGAGCATGCAAGTTGACTGGGATAAGTCCTTGTATTTTTTCAGTGTAGGAAACTTAGTGTTATGATATGATAGATGGGTAGGGTCTTGCTTGTAGATTGTATGATAATGATAGGTGTCATGATAATGATAGAAATAGTTGTGTGGGGTTAAGTTAGATAGCCTAAGAACTCTTGGACTAAAAGCCTTATTGCATGGTTCTTGTTTGAGTGATTTCTTTCGGGTGAGATCATTTGTTCGACTGTCTATATGATTCCTGACTACATATGACTATGTATTGTATGCAAGACTAGGATTTGGCCCCTGACAATTGTATGAAAGACCATGGGAGGAACATGGTAACTGTACGTAAGAATAGGGGAGGGCCATAGCAAATAAGACTGAAAGAAGATGGTAGCAACGAGTGATTATAAGACTGTAGGAGGACCATAGCCTTCACATGTCTTGTATTGTTATGTACATTGTATGCATGTTGATAGGTTGGCGTTAGATTTGAGGATGTTGCTTGTATGCATTATATGTATGGTGAAATATGTGGTATACTAGGGAATTCACTAAGCTTTATTCTTACAGTTGTTGATAAAATGCTTTGTAGGTTATTCATGAGAAGAGCTCGGCATGACTGTACACATGCATCAAAGATGATGATTTCCATTGTTTGTAATTCAAATCTGATAACATTATGATTTCAAACAAATGAATGTCACTTATTGTTTTTAAGTTAAAGTTTTAATTGGTTTATCTTTTTTTAATGTAAAATATCTTTTAAATTTTCGGGACGTTACAAGAACACTAATGAAACTAATCAACAAACCTAAACCATGGATTTTTACATCTTCCAAGGTTCCTTAATGAGTGTAAATAAAAGGACAAAAATGAATTCAAAGAACACGATTTATACCTTCTGTGGAACTAATAAACTTCAGAGATTGGATTGAAAGGAAGCAATCCAAGAACTCCACATCAAAACTCCACCAAAAAGATTAGGATCTTCTTTACAACTCCAAATATGGAAGCTCCCTTAAGAACTCTCTCAAGAACTCTATGTAGAAGTACATAGTTGCTGCAAATGGAATAAATTACCGGATTTTCGGGTTAGGCATCCTTAAAAACAATGCAAGTTACAAACTAGACCCTCAAAGTGTGAGAAAATGACCCCATGGCCCATATACATGATCAAGGATTGTTTTATTACACTTTTGGTCTCCTTAAATTAACTCTATCAAGATAAAATGGTAAATTAACAGAGAACATAATGGAACTAATCTTGATTACAATATTGGAGAAGTCAGGTCATTACATATCGATACCAAGCTGCCCATGGGAGTAGAACTGGTGAGAAATATGCTTATCATCAAACTTGTGCATGGAATATTTTCTCGATATGACAATGATGTAATGTGTTTTTAAAGAACTTCTAACATTATAAAAGCTATTTGTGCTTATTTTTTTGATTTTATATTGGATTATTAGAAGGATGAGTTGGTCAAGAAGTTAATACTGTTGATTTCTTTGAAGCTTTGAAAAAAGATAGAAGCTGAAGCAATCTAATTACGTGCACTTGAAATAAGAAATAATCGATGAAGTTAATGAATACAAATATTAACCACATGTTTTCAAGTATGTATGAGTTTTGTAGATATGGTTATTATATATATATATGCAATCATTTATTTTTTCATGTAATGAAAGCCCCATTTTTATAAAAGACCTACATCGAATAGTTTTCTTTTGTAAAGTATATATATATATATATATATATATATATATATATATATATATATATATATATATATATGCTTTTAAATAATAAAATAAGGAGTTTGTTAGGATTGAAGCTTAGAATTTGTTTTAAATGGAATAATTTTTGTGAAGCTAATTTATTTTTACATTAAACAGAAATAAAAATAAAATAAAAAATGATATAATGAGTTTAAGAGTTTCAAAGTTCAATAATATAAAATTAACTGGATGAACATGTAGTTAAATTGGTTTAGGTGAAAACTAAAGTTAAAAAAAAATTTAAATATGGAATTAAGGAAGGATATTTGAGTAATTCCTTTTAATTAGAAATTTGAATTTAATTTTAAGGAATGTTATCTTTGTGAGTCTAAGATATGCAACTAGAAATATAAACTAGAAAGTTTTAGTGAGTTAAATTCAATATTTGAAGAATGAGGGACCAAACTTGCCAATTATAAAATCTTATGTTTCACTTGATTTAACTTGGACAATTAGATTTGAGGACTTATTTGCTAATATTTTAATCATCTAGTCTTATATTGGTAGCTTCAAGATTTCTTATTGATTAAATGTTTTTCTAGGGATAAATGTTGGAGAATTGAAAGTCTAGGGGTTGTTTATGCCAAATGTCCTGACTTTAGGCTTAAACTTCACAAGCTATCTTTCCTTCCATCATTTGGAACATGTCTATGGCTAGACAGAGGAAATATAACATTTTTTAAGGTTACTAGAGATCTATTGTGACATTCCTATTTTTACGGCTAGAAAAGACCAATTTCGTTTATGCTTTTTAATAAAAATCAGAGTAACTTCTTAAGAAAAGTGTTGCGGAATTTGTTCCCAATACAAAATATGATAAAAAAAAAATTTATCAGAGCATTTCTTAAAGAAATGTATTTTCATTACATTACAAAAACTCGGGATGTCAATCATCGATACAGATCATAAGCATAAACCAAAAATATCATAGGCCACAAAACACAATTTGGCCTCAAAACAACATAGGCCTTACAACATTCCATTTATTTTCTACTGGCCTAAAATCCATAATCTCTCGTCAAGTCATCCAACTATGCTTTTGCCACTACCTGTAATACAAGAAACTGAGTGGGTCAGGCTGGGGAGCCTGGTGAGCATATATGGTTTTCAACCCACAATAAATAAGTTTATTATTTTCAAAAATCATTAAACCCGATTACCCGTTCCCGTTATCCTCACCTTACGTCCCTAAAACATCTCTCATAAGGGACCTATCCTAAGGAATATCATCGGGATGGACACTACTGCTAAGGGGATTCCTCAGCCATATACGTCCGTAAGGCAACCATGGGGGGGATGGAGTACACCGGTGAACACTCCGTTCACAAACACCTACAGGTTGCAAGTCTGCTAGCGTTCCATTGGACTTCCTAGAAAAGTCTGTGGTCGTCATCCATACTCCGCTAGATGACTGGATCAACGTCAACATTGAGGCCTCTCATCATTTTATTTCACCACACACCAACTATTTCATCTACCCATGTTCTACCCAACATATTTGTAGATATAATATACATACATGGTCCAGATCTGTAAAACAAAGCTTACATCTTTCATCCAGCATAACTTTCAAAGCATAAAATACATATACGGTCTAGATCTGAAGAAAAAGTTCAGATCTGAAGGAAAGAAGTTCAGATCTTTCATCCAACATAGATCTCAAAGTATACAGTTTAGATCTGAAGAAAAAGTTTAGATTTAAGATGAGGAAGTGTAGATCTGAAGAAAAACGTTTCAGATCTGAAAGAAAGAAGTATAGATCTTTCATCCAACAAACATCTCAAGTAAACAGATAACATATATATACACATTGCACATAGTTTATATAAAATACTTCATATCTTTGTGTAAGATGAAAGTGACTATACACTCACTTGATAAGGAGTGATTCGGACAGCACTTCGCTTCTTAAAATAATCTTCTTTGACGAAACCGAGAAGTTTACTTGAACACCGGGCTCTGCACGCGCAGAGTTTCAAACCGAAAAACTCTTTTTCTCGGAGACTCCGGGCTCTCCGAGGCCTTCTTCTAGAGCTAGAAAGGTTTCCTAGGCTTCGGGGGAGTTAGGATAGTCTAAAGAGAGAGTATAGGGAGAAAGATGTGAGAAATGAGTGAGAAAAGTGGCTGGCTTCGCTGCCTTTTTATAGTCTGTGAGGCCTCGGTACGCTGGGCGTACCTCGAACCTACGTTGGGCGTACCTCGAACCTACGTTGGGCGTAACGCTTGCTCCGTACACACGTGTCGTTCTTCGGATGGAGGGACGTGGCTACTTTGGGTCCGCAGAAAAAGTCAAAACACGGGGCGTACTTCGGTACACTTGGTGTCCGAGGATACGCTGGGCGTACCGCTCGCACCCAGCTTCGAGATTTCCCACTCCAACTTCAAAAATTCATATATTTCGCATACGAGCTCCGTTTTCGACGTTCTTTATATCCACACGTAGGTGATACCGTACTCTAGAACTTTCGTTTAGTCATCGTCGGTTAATTCTCGACCGATTTTAAATTTAATAGTATGTGAAGATTACACCGTGTAAAACTCATAACTTCTAAATACGGAATCCATTTTCGTCTGTCATTTTATCATTGAGCTCCTATTGACGAGATCTTCTATTCTCGTGTAGGTTGTGTCAGCTAAAAACCGCTCGATCTAATATTCGAACTTCGGGCTGTGCACTGCCGATCTGAAACTTAGAAAAATCATAACTTCCTCATACGAAGTCAGATTTGGGCGTTCTTTTTATGTACGCTCTCGGTTTAACAAATACTATGACTTTCGTTTAGATCGCTAGGGCTAAAAAGTCCTCTATCATAAATTCACTATTTACGTCACGCAGTGTCGTGCCGGTTCTGTCGCGAAACTTCGACTGGCCATAACTTCTTCGTTATAACTCGGATTTCGGCGTTCTTTATATCTCCGAAATCCTTGTCACGACCACTACAACTTTCTTCATAGATATCGGGTTTATCTAACATTTTATTTTTGACGCTTATTTTTATCCTTTATTTATTATATTATTATAAACAAGTAATAAGCACACAAAAGCACATAATTCACATAATATTCAAGTAATTCATTTTTATTACTTTAAAATGGGTTACAATGGTTGACCTAGACTATTACATCATCGCATCAATGCTTAGCCTCGAAACACGGGCGTCACAATTCTCTCCCCCTTAGGATGATTCTGTCCTCGGAATCATGCATCAGCAAACAAATGCGGATAGCGACTCATCATGTCACTCTCCTTTTCCCAGGTGAGATTTGGCCCATTCGAATGTTTCCATCGCACAAGCACTAAGTCGACCATCTTGCGTCGCAACTTCTTCGTCTTACGGTCAACAGTTGCCTCAGGCTCTTCGATTAGCCTCTTAGTGTCATCCATCCTTAACTCTGAAATTGGAATTATGTCGGGAACTTCTCCCGTGAACTTCCTCAAATAACACACATGGAATGTGTTATGAATACCATCTAGTTCTTCAGGTAATTCGAGCTTGTAAGCTTGGTTCCCAATCCTTTGAAGAACTTTGAACGGTCCAATAAACCTTAGACTCAACTTTCCTCGTTTTCCAAATCTTATAAGTCCCTTCCACGGTGAGACTTTAAGCAAAACTGAATCTCCAACTTCAAATGTCATCGGTCGTCTTTTCTTGTCTGCATAGCTCTTTTGACGATCCTGAGCTGCTAACATTCTTTCCCTGATCACCTTCAGCTTTTCAGCAGTCTGATGGACTATCTCCGGGCCCATAAACTGCTTTTCTCCAGCCTCAAGCCAACAAGACGGCGTACGACACTTCTGTCCGTACAAGGCTTGATAAGGTGTCATCTTAATGCTCGAATGGTAACTACTGTTGTAGGAAAACTCTACCATGGGTAAGTGTTCATCCCAGTTACCTTGGAACTCTAGGGTACACGCTCTTAGCATATCCTCCAATGTTTGAATCGTTCTTTCGCTCTGACCATCGGTTTGCGGATGATAAGCGGTACTTAAACACAATTTCGTACCCAATTCCTCTTGTAGACTCCTCCAAAACCTTGACGTGAAACAACTATCACAATCTAATACAACCATTAAAGGAACACCGTGAAGTCTTACCACCTCCTTCACGTAAGCATTGGCGAGCTTATCCATAGACCATCTTTCGTTGGCTGCTATGAAGTGTGCACTCTTAGTGAACCGATCAACAACCACCCAAATCATGTCGTGACCGTCCTTCGTTCTGGACAGTTTAGTGACAAAATCCATGGTGATGTCTTCCCATTTACCCATGGGTACACTTAATGGTTCTAAACTCCCACACGGTTTCTGATGTTGTGCCTTAACTCTTGCACATGTCACACACTCGACCACATACTTTGCAACATCGAGCCTCATCGTCGGCCACCAGTAGTAGGGTTTCAGATCCCTATACATTTGTGCTGCCGGGATGAATCGAGTACATGGTCTTGTGAGCTTCTTCCATCAGAAGATCTCTTATTCCTCCCATTTTAGTTACCCAAATCCTATCTTGGAATACCTTCAATCCTTGATTGTTTGTACCGAACACCAGCGTTTTGCCCAAACGTTCTTCCTTTCAGTCATTTTTCTCTGAAGATTCTTCCTGAGCTTTCTTGATGCTTTCCACAATTGTTGAGACCACTTCAATTCTTAATGCTCTTGGCCTTTTCCTTTCAAGGCTCACTTTTCGGCTCAAAGCATTAGCTACGACATTTGTTTTACCAGGGTGGTAAAGTATCTCGCAATCGTAATCTTTCAGCAACTCTAGCCAGCGTCGTTGTCTCATATTCAACTCTTTTTGATCAAAGAGATACTGAAGACTCTTATGATCAGTGAAAAGCTTGCACTTCATAATGCCTCCATATATTTAGTGTAAATACTACCGCTGCCAACTCCAGATCATAATTGGGGTAGTTCTTTTCGTGTTCTTTCAATTGTCTCGATGCATATGCTATCACCTTATCCCTTTGGGTCAGAACACATCCCAACCCGACTCCGGACGCATCGCTATACACTGCGAAGTCTTCAACTCCATCGGGTAGAGAAAGAATCGATGCTTCACATAACTTCTGCTTTAACTTCTCGAATGCTTCCTCGTGCTTCTCACTCCAAGTATAAGTAGCTCCCTTATGGGTCAAAGCTGTCAATGGAGCAGCTATCGAAGAAAAGCCTTGGATAAACCTTCGATAATATCCAGCTAATCCCAGAAATCTTCGAATCTCCGTGGGACTTTTCGGTCGTTCCCACTTCATCACAACTTCGATCTTTGTTGGGTCAACCATGATCCCTTCTTGGTTAACCACATGACCCAAGAATTGGACTTCTCAAATCCAAAAATCACATTTGGAGAACTTTGCATACAACTTCTCCCTCTTCAAAACTTCTAGCACCTCTCATAGATGCTTGCCATGCTCCTGCTCGCTGAGTAAACCAGAATGTCATCTATGAACACTATCACGGATATATCGAGGAATGGTTTACAAACCCTGTTCATCAAATCCATGAATGTTGCTGGAGCATTGGTTAGTCCAAACGACATAACCAAGAATTCATAGTGCCCATATCTTGTTCTGAACGCGGTTTTCTCAATATCTTGCTCTCGCACCTTCAGCTGATGATACCCTGACCTAAGATCGATCTTGGAGAAATAACTCGAACCTTGCAACTGATCGAAAAGGTCATCAATCCTCGGCAATGGGTACCTGTTCTTCACCGTTGCCTTGTTCAGCTCTCTGTAATCTATGCACATCCTCATGATCTCATCTTTCTTCTTCACGAATAACACCGAAGCTCCCAGGGTGATGAACTAGGTCTAATGAAACCGTTGTCCAACAACTCCTGAAGTTGCGTCATAAGCTCCTTCATCTCCGTCGGTGCTAATCGGTATGGTGATTTTGCTATTGGTGTCGTTCTTGGTAACAAGTCTATTCGAAACTCTACTTGTCTATCAGGGGGAAATCCAGGAAGATCTTCGGGAAAGACTTCCAGATAATCACACACCACTGGTATATTTTGCATTTCCCTTTTCTCCTTCTTAGCATCGATCAGAAATGCCAAGTATGATGTGCATCCCTTAGACAAACGTTTTATGGCTTTCATCGGGGAGATGATTCCAGAATTTACTCTGCGTTTGTCCCCATACACCACAAATGGCTCTTTTCCAGGCGGGTTTACCCTTACTATCTTCTTCTTGCACAGTATATCTCAGCATCATTGGCGCTAAGCCAATCCATTCCCAGTACGATATCAAAACCATTCAGCTCAATAGTTAATAGATCCTCATGAAATTCGTTTCCGTTTAGGTCGATGACGATATTCCTAATGCAATCGCTAACAGGTATAAATTTGCCACTGGCAACTTCTACAACTAGGGCATCATCAAGTTTTTCTATAAGCAATGCTAGTCTTCCACCAAATTTATGTGATATAAAGTAGTAATTTGCTCAAGAATCAAACAATATATTGGCAAACAATCCATTTACAAGAAAGGTACCTGAAGCGATGTCCGCTGCTTCCTTCGCGGCTTCGAGTGTCATCTGGAAAGCTCTGGCTTTGGCTTCGGTGGGACATTAGGCCTTCCTGCCTCCTTCTTCTTCGGGCAATCCCTAAAAAGGTGCCCTTCCTCATTACAACCATAACAAATTTTCTTGTTGAACGTACACTCGTTGGCATAGTGCCCAGGCTTCCCACATTTAAAACAAGTGACCTCCCCGTCACATTTCCCATGATGTTTCTTTTTGCACTTTTCGCACCATTTCGCTTCGTCTCCTCCTCCTCTCGAACCAGACTTCGAGGATTTACTTTTCTTGTTGGATCTCGAAGATCCCTCAAAATTCCTCTTCTCACCAACCTCGATTCTCTCCAGACCCCTTTCTTTTAGCCGGGTCTCAACATTCTTGGCTGCTCTAACGGCTGCCTTCAGCGTACTTGCCATTTTGACTGTTGGGCCAAAGTCTGATGGCAATCCGTTAGCAAATTTCTCTATCTTGGCGAGTTCAGTCGGCACCAAGTATGGAAATAGCTTCATCTTCTCAGTAAACGCAGTAGCATAGTCATCAATGCTCATTTTCCCTTCTTCAAGTTCTAGAACTCATTGTTTAGATCGATCAGATCTATCTCGGAGCAGTACTGCATCTTCAACTGTTCCATGAACGCTTCCCAAGACATCTTCAAAGCTTCTTCTCGTGGCATCGTATCCGCCAACAATTTCCACCAGCTCAAGACTCCGGTCTTCAATTGTCGAACCGCAAAGACGGTTTTCTGCTTATCACTACAGTTGCAGCTTTCAAATACCATCTCCATTTTGGAGATCCAGTCCATAATCTGTTGGATAAGGTGTCTAAGTCCATAACTTATTTGGTATATACTTGACCCGACCCGGCATGGTCCATTTGGGTTGCACTTCACCCGAACTAGTTATGGATAATTTTATGAGAGTTGTATACTTACGATTTATTAATATATTATAAGTTATAGTATATTGATATAAAGTCATGTTGCTTAATTAGTTTTAATCTTGAATTAATTATGAATTAATCTAGTGATTAAAAGGAAGACTAATTAAATCATGGGCTATTATATTTATATAGTGTGGGCTAGTGCTCATTTGTTAATGGGCTAAGCTTATATGGAAGTCCATGGATGATCCATGGAGCTTTTACCCATGGATCCTTGGAAGAGGAAAAGACATGGGTTATTAGGGTTTCACCCTAACCATGTACACTATATAAACAAGCTTATGTTGCATGAAAAAGACACTAAGAGTGTGTGTAAGTGTGGTGGCCAAAACCAAGAGTTAGAATACTCTCTCATATATTTTCCAAGTTTGGGTGATTTGTGATTTCCATTTGAGGCATTCACATTATTGGTGCTTGGCTCTCAAACTCCAAGGAATCAACAATCAACAAAAGGTATGTAATTCATCTAGTTCCTTTATGGTTAAATGTACCCCATGACATGCTAGATAGGTTATAAACCTTGGAAAATAATATTTTGCATGTATCTTAGACAAACATAGATCCAAGGTTTAATAGGGTTGCATGTACACTTAGGAAGTGTTAGAATGCTCAAAACCCTACAGTGGTATCAGAGCCTAGGCTTGTTTGTTTGATACTTGATGCAAAATAGTGATAAAAGGTCGATTTTTGCTTTCTGACTGATGAACTCGCCGAGTCCATGGGGGGACTCGCCGAGTTCATGTGTAAACTCATCCTACTCAGCGAGTAGGTTCGTGCACTCGGCGAGTAAGAGCCTCAGAATGCAGATTTTCGACTTTTGCTGCTGGAAATGGACTAGAAACTGTTGGATAAGGTGTCTAAGTCCATAACTTATTTGGTATATACTTGACCCGACCCGGCATGGTCCATTTGGGTTGCACTTCACCCGAACTAGTTATGGATAATTTTATGAGAGTTGTATACTTACGATTTATTAATATATTATAAGTTATAGTATATTGATATAAAGTCATGTTGCTTAATTAGTTTTAATCTTGAATTAATTATGAATTAATTTAATGATTAAAAGGAAGACTAATTAAATCATGGGCTATTATATTTATATAGTGTGGGCTAGTGCTCATTTGTTAATGGGCTAAGCTTATATGGAAGTCCATGGATGATCGATGGAGCTTTTACCCATGGATCCTTGTAGGAGGAAAAGACATGGGTTATTAGGGTTTCACCCTAACCATGTACACTATATAAACAAGCTTATGTTGCATGAAAAAGACACTAAGTGTGTGTGTGTAAGTGTGGTGGCCAAAACCAAGAGTTAGAATACTCTCTCATATATTTTCCAAGTTTGGGTGATTTGTGATTTCCATTTGAGGCATTCACATTATTGGTGCTTGGCTCTCAAACTCCAAGGAATCAACAATCAACAAAAGGTATGTAATTCATCTAGTTCCTTTATGGTTAAATGTACCCCATGACATGCTAGATAGGTTATAAACCTTGGAAAATAATATTTTGCATGTATCTTAGACAAACATAGATCCAAGGTTTAATAGGGTTGCATGTACACTTAGGAAGTGTTAGAATGCTCAAAACCCTACAGTGGTATCAGAGCCTAGGCTTGTTTGTTTGATACTTGATGCAAAATAGTGATAAAAGGTCGATTTTTGCTTTCTGACTGATGAACTCGCCGAGTCCATGGGGGGACTCGCCGAGTTCATGTGTAAACTCATCCTACTCAGCGAGTAGGTTCGTGCACTCGGCGAGTAAGAGCCTCAGAATGCAGATTTTCGACTTTTGCTGCTGGAAATGGACTAGAAACTGTTGGATAAGGTGTCTAAGTCCATAACTTATTTGGTATATACTTGACCCGACCCGGCATGGTCCATTTGGGTTGCACTTCACCCGAACTAGTTATGGATAATTTTATGAGAGTTGTATACTTACGATTTATTAATATATTATAAGTTATAGTATATTGATATAAAGTCATGTTGCTTAATTAGTTTTAATCTTGAATTAATTATGAATTAATTTAATGATTAAAAGGAAGACTAATTAAATCATGGGCTATTATATTTATATAGTGTGGGCTAGTGCTAATTTGTTAATGGGCTAAGCTTATATGGAAGTCCATGGATGATCCATGGAGCTTTTACCCATGGATCCTTGTAAGAGGAAAAGACATGGGTTATTAGGGTTTCACCCTAACCATGTACACTATATAAACAAGCTTATGTTGCATGAAAAAGACACTAAGTGTGTGTGTGTAAGTGTGGTGGCCAAAACCAAGAGTTAGAATACTCTCTCATATATTTTCCAAGTTTGGGTGATTTGTGATTTCTATTTGAGGCATTCACATTATTGGTGCTTGGCTCTCAAACTCCAAGGAATCAACAATCAACAAAAGGTATGTAATTCATCTAGTTCCTTTATGGTTAAATGTACCCCATGACATGCTAGATAGGTTATAAACCTTGGAAAATAATATTTTGCATGTATCTTAGACAAACATAGATCCAAGGTTTAATAGGGTTGCATGTACACTTAGGAAGTGTTAGAATGCTCAAAACCCTACAGTGGTATCAGAGCCTAGGCTTGTTTGTTTGATACTTGATGCAAAATAGTGATAAAAGGTCGATTTTTGCTTTCTGACTGATGAACTCGCCGAGTCCATGGGGGGACTCGCCGAGTTCATGTGTAAACTCATCCTACTCAGCGAGTAGGTTCGTGCACTCGGCGAGTAAGAGCCTCAGAATGCAGATTTTCGACTTTTGCTGCTGGAAATGGACTAGAAACTGTTGGATAAGGTGTCTAAGTCCATAACTTATTTGGTATATACTTGACCCGACCCGGCATGGTCCATTTGGGTTGCACTTCACCCGAACTAGTTATGGATAATTTTATGAGAGTTGTATACTTACGATTTATTAATATATTATAAGTTATAGTATATTGATATAAAGTCATGTTGCTTAATTAGTTTTAATCTTGAATTAATTATGAATTAATTTAGTGATTAAAAGGAAGACTAATTAAATCATGGGCTATTATATTTATATAGTGTGGGCTAGTGCTCATTTGTTAATGGGCTAAGCTTATATGGAAGTCCATGGATGATCCATGGAGCTTTTACCCATGGATCCTTGGAAGAGGAAAAGACATGGGTTATTAGGGTTTCACCCTAACCATGTACACTATATAAACAAGCTTATGTTGCATGAAAAAGACACTAAGTGTGTGTGTGTAAGTGTGGTGGCCAAAACCAAGAGTTAGAATACTCTCTCATATATTTTCCAAGTTTGGGTGATTTGTGATTTCCATTTGAGGCATTCACATTATTGGTGCTTGGCTCTCAAACTCCAAGGAATCAACAATCAACAAAAGGTATGTAATTCATCTAGTTCCTTTATGGTTAAATGTACCCCATGACATGCTAGATAGGTTATAAACCTTGGAAAATAATATTTTGCATGTATCTTAGACAAACATAGATCCAAGGTTTAATAGGGTTGCATGTACACTTAGGAAGTGTTAGAATGCTCAAAAACCCTACAGTGGTATCAGAGCCTAGGCTTGTTTGTTTGATACTTGATGCAAAATAGTGATAAAAGGTCGATTTTTGCTTTCTGACTGATGAACTCGCCGAGTCCATGGGGGGACTCGCCGAGTTCATGTGTAAACTCATCCTACTCGGCGAGTAGGTTCGTGCACTCGGCGAGTAGGAGCCTCAGAATGCAGATTTTCGACTTTTGCTGCTGGAAATGGACTAGAAACATTACCCTAAACTGTTTTGGTGTTTTAAAACTTGTTTTAGTTGGTGTAATGGTTATTCTAATCCATTTACAATAGCTTATATCAAAATTTCATGCTTTGTATGTGTTCATATAATTCTTGAAACTTTGATGATCATGTTCATGTTCTTATGAATTTAGAAGATGATAGGAATTATTTGCTGAATTGTTTAGGATTAATTCTTGATCATTTATGTGTTTTAATGGAGTCGATAATTTGTCCTCAAGTTATGGATATCCAAAGGTCACTTCTTTTAAACACACACTTAAAACACATAAGTTACATGGAAATGAAGAGTCTTCATTTTTATGAACCTTTAATTCATAAGTTATGAAATGAAAAGTTTTGAATAGTTTCAAAACTTGTCCTCAAGTTTTGGAATTTGTAAAGTTACACACACTTTAATATACTTTAATTCCAAACCCTTAGAGTTTTAAAAGTTAAAATTCAACCCTTATACTATTTATAACATTAATGGTTAATTATTATATATATGTATAAGATTAAAGTCGTCTTACCGTTAGTAGGCCTCATTCACGAAGCCAGTCTATAAGGTGGGTATAAGGTTGTTGCCTATAAAATGGCAACTTAATGGGTGTCCACTCTCACCCACCGCTTGCTTGACTGGTGGAGGGTCGTTAGCCGAACGGGTAGGACAAGGACTTATAAATTCTCATTAAAAGTATGATGAATATTATAAAGTAACTAAACCAATTTATAAATTCCCAATCTTAGTTACTTTAGGAAAATGTGAATATGGTGCTAACCCATGAAATTCACACTTTGTACCTTACCAAGTCGTTGGTGGAGCGTGTGTGGTTAACCGGCACACTAACTTGGACTAGTAAGGATCACGAAGGGTGACTTAATGTTTATCATAGATCGGTGGAGCGTGTGTGGTTAACCGGCACATTGATTAGGTGATAATATTAAGGGTACCAAGTGAATTTGCATGGTTATTCACACCTTGTTTTGTGATCCTCGGCATCCCAGTCACAAAACTTGAAGGGCACAATCGAGATTGAAACATGCCATTGAAAAGTTCAATGAATCTCAAAGGAATCTAGGAATTTCAAAACCAATTAAACCTAATAATTCATTTCGTTTTCATGGTGGAAATTGGTGAATCGTCATTCACCTACCTTCAAATATATTATAGCTTAGATTACGGCATCCCTCTTCTAAGTTATAATATATTGTGTTGGATCCTAGCCTTAATATTACATTTGGGTGTATTATTAAGGATTCAATATATCTAATCTAAACTTGTTTTCTTCTTTTCAGATGTCTTGCAACAACAATGCTTCGGGCTCTAACCCTACTAGCTCCTTTTCCCTCATGAACCTTTGTGGGAGGGTCATCTTTGATGGTTCCAACTTTATGGATTGGATCCGGAACATCAGGATGGTTACTCGTTACGAGGACAAGGAATATATCCTCGATAAGGAGCTAAAGGAGCTTGATGAGTCCACTGCTACTCCTGAGGAGGTCGCTGAGTATCAGGCACATGAAAGAGATGCCACCAAGGTGGCATGCATCATGATGGCCACCATGACAGCTGAACTCCAAAAGTCCTATGAGGACTATTACCCTTTTGAGATGCATCAGGATCTGATGGAAAGGTACCATCAGAGTGCTCGTCAAGAGCGGTATGAAATAATCTCCTCCATGATCACTACCCGTATGAAGGATAGCGAACCAATCACGAGCCACATGCAGAAAATGCAAAGGTATGTGGACCGTCTAATGAAACTGAATGTGAACTTCCCTGAGGAGTTGGCAATTGATATCATTTTGCACTCCTTGCCATCGTGTTATGATCAATTTCGTATGACATACCACATGAACAAGGAGGAAGTCACACTCAGTAAGCTTCAAGGACTTCTGAAGACTGCCGAAAGTGGTCTTAAGAGTAAGTCGGTTGCTACTCCTACTCCTACTACTACCCCTGTTTTGGCTATCGGGCAAGGCAAAGGGAAAAAGAGGAAGCACCCTTCGAAGGGTACCAAGGGAAAGTCCCTTGAAGGCTCCTCATCTGGAACCAAAGGTGGTTCTATCACTCCTTCTGCCATCCCTAAGGATGCTGAATGCTTCTACTGTCAAAATAAGGGGCACTGGAAGCGAAACTGCCCAAAGTACTTGCAAGATGTCAAGGATGGGAAAGTGAAACCATCCCATGCAGGTATTTACACTATATTGTCTAATAACTCACCATATTCTAATTCTTGGGTTCTTGATACAGGTTGTGGTATTCACATCTGTTGTGACTTGCAGGGCCTAAGAAGAAGTGAGGATGTGGAGCACGGAAAGATAAACTTAATCATGGGGAACAAGAAGGTTGCACCTGTTACCAAGTTTGGAGTTTATACTTTGTTGCTAGATAGTGGGTTAAAGTTAGATTTGAATAAATGTGTGTACTCGTCTGAAATGGCGAGGAATATTATTTCCTTTCATGCTTTGTACAGACAAGGTTTTACCTTTTCTTTTGATAATGAAGTTGGTAGTATTAATGCTTTCTTTAATAATATTCTTTATTTTAAAGCATTACCTTGTAATGGTGTGTATGAAGCTGTATCGGTTGTAGATAATTTAGGGAATAATGTATTGTGTATTGATTCTTCTACTAGCTTGGATAAAGCATCTTTGTGGCATTGTCGTCTTGGACATGTAAGCAAGAAACGCATAGGCCAGCTCCAAAAGGATGGAGTCTTGGAGTCGTTCGACCTCAATTCGGATGATAGTTGTGAGTCTTGTCTACTTGGGAAAATGACAAAATCACCCTTCACTGGTACTTGTGCAAGGGGTGAGGGTTTGTTGGACCTTATACATACTGATGTGTGTGGACCATTCAAAACCGCCACAAGGGATGCTAATCGCTATTATGTGACTTTTATTGATGATTTTAGTAGATATGGTTATGTCTACTTAATCAAACATAAGTCAGAAACTTTTGAAAGGTTTAAAGAGTTTAAACAGGAAGTAGAAAATCAATTGGGCAGGAACATTAAGATGCTTCGATCCGATCGAGGTGGTGAGTATCTTAGTACTGAGTTCCTCGATTATCTTAAGGAGTGTGGGATTGTCTCACAATTGACACCTCCCAGGACACCACAGATGAATGGTGTAGCTGAGAGGCGCAATCGAACCTTGTTGGACATGGTTCGCTCTATGATGAGTCGAGCTTCGCTACCAATCTCTTTTTGGGGGTATGCCTTAGAGACTGCCGCCCACATCCTTAATCTAGTCCCTACAAAGAAGGTTGCCAAAACACCTCATGAAATGTGGACTGGGAAAGTTCCCAATCTAGACCATATCAAGATTTGGGGTTGCGAGGCTTTCGTGAGGCGCGAAACTCATGACAAGCTCGAACCTCGAAGTGAAAGGTGTATTTTCATCAGCTACCCACAAAAATCCTTTGGTTACCTCTTCTACAGACCCAGTGAGAATGTGGTCTTTGTGGCTAGGAGAGGGGTCTTTCGAGAGAGAGAATTTATAAGCCAAGGAGACAGTGGGAGGCAAATTGACCTTGAAGAAATTCAAGACTCAATTGGTGAAGGAACCTCAAACACTAGCAATCAACTTGAGGAGGAAATTCCTGTTGATCCAGCTGACGAGTCTGTACTTCCGAGGCGTTCCACAAGGGTTAGGAACACACCTGAGTTTTATTATGGATTTCATATTACTACGGAAGGTGATACATTTATCAGTGACAGTACACTGGTAAATCTGGATGAACCTAACAGTGTTAAGGAAGCCATGGCAGGCCCAGAGTCTACTAAATGGAAGGAGGCTATGGACAGCGAGATACAGTCCATGTATGACAATCAAGTTTGGAACTTGGTTGACCATGTACCAGGCCGTAAGACAGTCGGGTGCAAATGGATCTTCAAGAAGAAGACCGACATGGATGCGAAGGTGCACACTTATAAGGCTCGACTGGTTGCGAAGGGGTTTACTCAGACTCAGGGTATTGATTATGATGAAACCTTTTCACCAGTAGCAAAGATTAAGTCTATTAGGGTTATGCTAGCCATTGCTGCATTTCATGATTATGAAATATGGCAAATGGATGTCAAAACCGCTTTCCTTAACGGAAAGTTGGCTGAGGATGTTTACATGAATCAGCCAGAAGGTTTTGTCAGTGCAGAGTACCCCAATAGAGTGTGCAAGCTTGAGAAATCCATTTATGGATTGAAACAAGCATCTCGAAGTTGGAATCTTTGTTTCGATGAGAAGGTCAAAGAGTTTGGTTTCTCAAGAAGTGAAGATGAGTCCTGCGTGTATGTCAGAGCTAGTGGGAGTATAGTTAGTTTTTTGGTACTGTATGTGGATGACATACTACTCATAGGAAATGACATCCCAACCTTGCAGGAGGTTAAGTCCTGGCTTGGGAAGTGCTTTGCTATGAAGGACCTTGGAGAAGCTACCTATATCCTAGGGATAAGGATATTAAGAGAAAGGAGTAAAAGACTAATTGGACTTAGTCAGAGTATCTACTTGGATAAGGTGTTGAAAAGGTTCAACATGCAGAATTCCAAGAAAAGAGAATTACCGATCCAAAGCAATGCCAAACTGAGCAAGGCTCAGAGCCCGAGTACAGAAGATGAGATAGCTGAGATGAGTCGATTACCTTATGCTTCTGCTGTTGGTTCGATCATGTATGCTATGACTTGTACTCGTCCTGATGTGGCCTTCGCTTTGAGCATGGTCAGCAGATATCAGGGGAACCCTGGCAAGGCTCATTGGACTGCGGTAAAGAATATTCTCAAGTACCTGCGGAGGACTAAGGATTGGATCCTTACCCTTGGTGGGAGTGATGACTTGAGAGTAGTAGGGTATAGTGATGCTAGCTTTCAGACTGATAGGGATAACTTCCGCTCTCAGTCGGGCTGGGTCTTTACCTTAAATGGAGGGGCAATCACTTGGAAGAGTTCCAAACAGGAGACTGTAGCTGATTCGACTTGTGAATCAAAGTACATAGCAGCGAGTGAAGCGGCAAAGGAGGCGATATGGCTGAGGAACTTCATCGGTGACCTTGGAGTTGTACCAACTATTAAGGAGCCTATGGAGATTTTCTGTGACAGCAATAGTGCGGTTGCCTTAGCCAAGG
This sequence comes from Lactuca virosa, assembly GCF_052849685.1. NCBI lineage: Eukaryota > Viridiplantae > Streptophyta > Magnoliopsida > Asterales > Asteraceae > Lactuca > Lactuca virosa. The sequence goes on from NC_136429.1 coordinate 58,477,894, forward strand.
AACCAAGAGATCATGGCAGATCCCGACACATTGACAGAAAATATCACTTCATAAGACACAAGATAGAAGAGGGACTCCTCGTGGCAAAGAGGGTATCGTCAGATGAGAACCCTGCGGATCCCCTTACGAAGGGACTGACGAGGGTTAAGCATTTGCAGCATGCGAGGCGTATCGGGCTGAGGGACGATATTAGTTTTACAGATTAGATAGCCTTCTCTGAAACTTGTAAAATGTAATCGACGTTTGATGATGAATAAAATGTGTGATTTATTTATGAGTAAAGTGTTACTATCATTGTCAATTATTTACTATTGTTTCAGTTTTGCATGTTTTGACTTCCAGAATAATCAATTTATTCAAACCTCCACAATCGGTCATACGTCGGAAGTAGGTATGAATCAAGATTGTCATGAATTGGGTTTGTAGATGGCTAAAGGTGTTTAGACATAGCAATGGTTGCTACAACGTTCATGAGTACTCATAAGTTATGAGTATTGGAATAAACCCACGCTCACTTGTATCACTTCATGGAATTTATCTCGAGTGATCGTGAGACGGTAATATCATATAAGTCTTCAAACCTAGAGATATGATTTGTTACCTATGAGTTGGTTGCGCATTGATTGCACGTAAACGCATCAGTAACTTGATGTTATAAAACGTGCCTTTGTGTGCAATTCAATAAGTAGTAGAACAAGCATATGAGTCGAAGTTTATCTGTTCCTTCTAGAAATAGAAGCGATATCTGGGCCCCTCGATGATTTTGTGTTGACCCATGTACCGGGCCCGGTCAGAACTAAATTGATATGTTCAGTTAAGTTCTTTGTCAAACAAATCGGAAATCGAGAAACAACTGCTAGACAATAAGTAAGACATTGTTCCATGTATTTGTCCGGCTGATATCATGAGAGCAGAGGATTATATGATCACTTATCTAAAATGGCGCTTCATAGTTCACAAGAGTTTTCAAGAGCTATGATTGCCGGTTGGTTCCTGAAGTAATATAGGCAAATACAGTTATTAGACTTATCCAAGTGGGAGTCTGTTGGATAAGGTGTCTAAGTCCATAACTTATTTGGTATATACTTGACCCGACCCGGCATGGTCCATTTGGGTTGCACTTCACCCGAACTAGTTATGGATAATTTTATGAGAGTTGTATACTTACGATTATTAATACATTATAAGTTATAGTATATTGATATAAAGTCATGTTGCTTAATTAGTTTTAATCTTGAATTAATTATGAATTAATTTAGTGATTAAAAGGAAGACTAATTAAATCATGGGCTATTATATTTATATAGTGTGGGCTAGTGCTCATTTGTTAATGGGCTAAGCTTATATGGAAGTCCATGGATGATCCATGGAGCTTTTACCCATGGATCCTTGGAAGAGGAAAAGACATGGGTTATTAGGGTTTCACCCTAACCATGTACACTATATAAACAAGCTTATGTTGCATGAAAAAGACACTAAGTGTGTGTGTAAGTGTGGTGGCCAAAACCAAGAGTTAGAATACTCTCTCATATATTTTCCAAGTTTGGGTGATTTGTGATTTCCATTTGAGGCATTCACATTATTGGTGCTTGGCTCTCAAACTCCAAGGAATCAACAATCAACAAAAGGTATGTAATTCATCTAGTTCCTTTATGGTTAAATGTACCCCATGACATGCTAGATAGGTTATAAACCTTGGAAAATAATATTTTGCATGTATCTTAGACAAACATAGATCCAAGGTTTAATAGGGTTGCATGTACACTTAGGAAGTGTTAGAATGCTCAAAAACCCTACAGAAACATTACCCTAAACTGTTTTGGTGTTTTAAAACTTGTTTTAGTTGGTGTAATGGTTGTTATAATCCATTTACAATAGCTTATATCAAAATTTCATGCTTTGTATGTGTTCATATAATTCTTGAAACTTTGATGATCATGTTCATGTTCTTATGAATTTAGAAGATGATAGGAATTATTTGCTGAATTGTTTAGGATTAATTCTTGATCATTTATGTGTTTTAATGGAGTCCATAATTTGTCCTCAAGTTATGGATATCCAAAGGTCACTTCTTTTAAACACACACTTAAAACACATAAGTTACATAGAAATGAAGAGTCTTCATTTTTATGAACCTTTAATTCATAAGTTATGAAATGAAAAGTTTTGAATAGTTTCAAAACTTGTCCTCAAGTTTTGGAATTTGTAAAGTTACACACACTTTGATATACTTTAATTCCAAACCCTTAGAGTTTTAAAAGTTAAAATTCAACCCTTATACTATTTATAACATTAATGGTTAATTATTATATATATGTATAAGATTAAAGTCGTCTTACCGTTAGTAGGCCTCATTCACGAAGCCAGTCTATAAGGTGGGTATAAGGTTGTTGCCTATAAAATGGCAACTTAATCGGTGTCCACTCTCACCCACCGCTTGCTTGACTGGTGGAGGGTCGTTAGCCGAACGGGTAGGACAAGGACTTATAAAGTCTCATTAAAAGTATGATGAATATTATAAAGTAACTAAACCAATTTATAAATTCCCAATCTTAGTTACTTTAGGAAAATGTGAATATGGTGCTAACCCATGAAATTCACACTTTGTACCTTACCAAGTCGTTGGTGGAGCGTGTGTAGTTAACCGGCACACTAACTTGGACTAGTAAGGATCACGAAGGGTGACTTAATGTTTATCATAGATCGGTGGAGCGTGTGTGGTTAACCGGCACATTGATTAGGTGATAATATTAAGGGTACCAAGTGAATTTGCATGGTTATTCACACCTTGTTTTGTGATCCTCGGCATCCCAGTCACAAAACTTGAAGGGCACAATCGAGATTGAAACATGCCATTGAAAAGTTCAATGAATCTCAAAGGAATCTAGGAATTTCAAAACCAATTAAACCTAATAATTCATTTCGTTTTCATGGTGGAAATTGGTGAATCGTCATTCACCTACCTTCAAATATATTATAGCTTAGATTACGGCATCCCTCTTCTAAGTTATAATATATTGTGTTGGATCCTAGCCTTAATATTACATTTGGGTGTATTATTAAGGATTCGATATATCTAATCTAAACTTGTTTTCTTCTTTTCAGATGTCTTGCAACAACAATGCTTCGGGCTCTAACCCTACTAGCTCCTTTTCCCTCATGAACCTTTGTGGGAGGGTCATCTTTGATGGTTCCAACTTTATGGATTGGATCCGGAACATCAGGATGGTTACTCGTTACGAGGACAAGGAATATGTCCTCGATAAGGAGCTAAAGGAGCTTGATGAGTCCACTGCTACTCCTGAGGAGGTCGCTGAGTATCAGGCACATGAAAGAGATGCCACCAAGGTGGCATGCATCATGATGGCCACCATGACAGCTGAACTCCAAAAGTCCTATGAGGACTATTACCCTTTTGAGATGCATCAGGATCTGATGGAAAGGTACCATCAGAGTGCTCGTCAAGAGCGGTATGAAATAATCTCCTCCATGATCACTACCCGTATGAAGGATAGCGAACCAATCACGAGCCACATGCAGAAAATGCAAAGGTATGTGGACCGTCTAATGAAACTGAATGTGAACTTCCCTGAGGAGTTGGCAATTGATATCATTTTGCACTCATTGCCATCGTGTTATGATCAATTTCGTATGACATACCACATGAACAAGGAGGAAGTTACACTCAGTAAGCTTCAAGGACTTCTGAAGACTGCCGAAAGTGGTCTTAAGAGTAAGTCGGTTGCTACTCCTACTCCTACTACTACCCCTGTTTTGGCTATCGGGCAAGGCAAAGGGAAAAAGAGGAAGCACCCTTCGAAGGGTACCAAGGGAAAATCCCTTGAAGGCTCCTCATCTGGAACCAAAGGTGGTTCTATCACTCCTTCTGCCATCCCTAAGGATGCTGAATGCTTCTACTGTCAAAATAAGGGGCACTGGAAGCGAAACTGCCCAAAGTACTTGCAAGATGTCAAGGATGGGAAAGTGAAACCATCCCATGCAGGTATTTACACTATATTGTCTAATAACTCACCATATTCTAATTCTTGGGTTCTTGATACAGGTTGTGGTATTCACATCTGTTGTGACTTGCAGGGCCTAAGAAGAAGTGAGGATGTGGAGCACGGAAAGATAAACTTAATCATGGGGAACAAGAAGGTTGCACCTGTTACCAAGATTGGAGTTTATACTTTGTTGCTAGATAGTGGGTTAAAGTTAGATTTGAATAAATGTGTGTACTCGTCTGAAATGGCGAGGAATATTATTTCCTTTCATGCTTTGTACAGACAAGGTTTTACCTTTTCTTTTGATAATGAAGTTGGTAGTATTAATGCTTTCTTTAATAATATTCTTTATTTTAAAGCATTACCTTGTAATGGTGTGTATGAAGCTGTATCGGTTGTAGATAATTTAGGGAATAATGTATTGTGTATTGATTCTTCTACTAGCTTGGATAAAGCATCTTTGTGGCATTGTCGTCTTGGACATGTAAGCAAGAAACGCATAGGCCAGCTCCAAAAGGATGGAGTCTTGGAGTCGTTCGACCTCAATTCGGATGATAGTTGTGAGTCTTGTCTACTTGGGAAAATGACAAAATCACCCTTCACTGGTACTTGTGCAAGGGGTGAGGGTTTGTTGGACCTTATACATACTGATGTGTGTGGACCATTCAAAACCGCCACAAGGGATGCTAATCGCTATTATGTGACTTTTATTGATGATTTTAGTAGATATGGTTATGTCTACTTAATCAAACATAAGTCAGAAACTTTTGAAAGGTTTAAAGAGTTTAAACAGGAAGTAGAAAATCAATTGGGCAGGAACATTAAGATGCTTCGATCCGATCGAGGTGGTGAGTATCTTAGTACTGAGTTCCTCGATTATCTTAAGGAGTGTGGGATTGTCTCACAATTGACACCTCCCAGGACACCACAGCTGAATGGTGTAGCTGAGAGGCGCAATCGAACCTTGTTGGACATGGTTCGCTCTATGATGAGTCGAGCTTCGCTACCAATCTCTTTTTGGGGGTATGCCTTAGAGACTGCCGCCCACATCCTTAATCTAGTCCCTACAAAGAAGGTTGCCAAAACACCTCATGAAATGTGGACTGGGAAAGTTCCCAATCTAGACCATATCAAGATTTGGGGTTGCGAGGCTTTCGTGAGGCGCGAAACTCATGACAAGCTCGAACCTCGAAGTGAAAGGTGTATTTTCATCGGCTACCCACAAAAATCCTTTGGTTACCTCTTCTACAGACCCAGTGAGAATGTGGTCTTTGTGGCTAGGAGAGGGGTCTTTCGAGAGAGAGAATTTATAAGCCAAGGAGACAGTGGGAGGCAAATTGACCTTGAAGAAATTCAAGACTCAATTGGTGAAGGAACCTCAAACACTAGCAATCAACTTGAGGAGGAAATTCCTGTTGATCCAGCTGACGAGTCTGTACTTCCGAGGCGTTCCACAAGGGTTAGGAACACACCTGAGTTTTATTATGGATTTCATATTACTACGGAAGGTGATACATTTATCAGTGACAGTACACTGGTAAATCTGGATGAACCTAACAGTGTTAAGGAAGCCATGGCAGGCCCAGAGTCTACTAAATGGAAGGAGGCTATGGACAGCGAGATACAGTCCATGTATGACAATCAAGTTTGGAACTTGGTTGACCATGTACCAGGCCGTAAGACAGTCGGGTGCAAATGGATCTTCAAGAAGAAGACCGACATGGATGCGAAGGTGCACACTTATAAGGCTCGACTGGTTGCGAAGGGGTTTACTCAGACTCAGGGTATTGATTATGATGAAACCTTTTCACCAGTAGCAAAGATTAAGTCTATTAGGGTTATGCTAGCCATTGCTGCATTTCATGATTATGAAATATGGCAAATGGATGTCAAAACCGCTTTCCTTAACGGAAAGTTGGCTGAGGATGTTTACATGAATCAGCCAGAAGGTTTTGTCAGTGCAGAGTACCCCAATAGAGTGTGCAAGCTTGAGAAATCCATTTATGGATTGAAACAAGCATCTCGAAGTTGGAATCTTTGTTTCGATGAGAAGGTCAAAGAGTTTGGTTTCTCAAGAAGTGAAGATGAGTCCTGCGTGTATGTCAGAGCTAGTGGGAGTATAGTTAGTTTTTTGGTACTGTATGTGGATGACATACTACTCATAGGAAATGACATCCCAACCTTGCAGGAGGTTAAGTCCTGGCTTGGGAAGTGCTTTGCTATGAAGGACCTTGGAGAAGCTACCTATATCCTAGGGATAAGGATATTAAGAGAAAGGAGTAAAAGACTAATTGGACTTAGTCAGAGTATCTACTTGGATAAGGTGTTGAAAAGGTTCAACATGCAGAATTCCAAGAAAAGAGAATTACCGATCCAAAGCAATGCCAAACTGAGCAAGGCTCAGAGCCCGAGTACGGAAGATGAGATAGCTGAGATGAGTCGATTACCTTATGCTTCTGCTGTTGGTTCGATCATGTATGCTATGACTTGTACTCGTCCTGATGTGGCCTTCGCTTTGAGCATGGTCAGCAGATATCAGGGGAACCCTGGCAAGGCTCATTGGACTGCGGTAAAGAATATTCTCAAGTACCTGCGGAGGACTAAGGATTGGATCCTTACCCTTGGTGGGAGTGATGACTTGAGAGTAGTAGGGTATAGTGATGCTAGCTTTCAGACTGATAGGGATAACTTCCGCTCTCAGTCGGGCTGGGTCTTTACCTTAAATGGAGGGGCAATCACTTGGAAGAGTTCCAAACAGGAGACTGTAGCTGATTCGACTTGTGAATCAAAGTACATAGCAGCGAGTGAAGCGGCAAAGGAGGCGATATGGCTGAGGAACTTCATCGGTGACCTTGGAGTTGTACCAACTATTAAGGAGCCTATGGAGATTTTCTGTGACAGCAATAGTGCGGTTGCCTTAGCCAAGGAACCAAGAGATCATGGCAGATCCCGACACATTGACAGAAAATATCACTTCATAAGACACAAGATAGAAGAGGGACTCCTCGTGGCAAAGAGGGTATCGTCAGATGAGAACCCTGCGGATCCCCTTACGAAGGGACTGACGAGGGTTAAGCATTTGCAGCATGCGAGGCGTATCGGGCTGAGGGACGATATTAGTTTTACAGATTAGATAGCCTTCTCTGAAACTTGTAAAATGTAATCGACGTTTGATGATGAATAAAATGTGTGATTTATTTATGAGTAAAGTGTTACTATCATTGTCAATTATTTACTATTGTTTCAGTTTTGCATGTTTTGACTTCCAGAATAATCAATTTATTCAAACCTCCACAATCGGTCATACGTCGGAAGTAGGTATGAATCAAGATTGTCATGAATTGGGTTTGTAGATGGCTAAAGGTGTTTAGACATAGCAATGGTTGCTACAACGTTCATGAGTACTCATAAGTTATGAGTATTGGAATAAACCCACGCTCACTTGTATCACTTCATGGAATTTATCTCGAGTGATCGTGAGACGGTAATATCATATAAGTCTTCAAACCTAGAGATATGAGTTGTTACCTATGAGTTGGTTGTGCATTGATTGCACGTAAACGCATCAGTAACTTGATGTTATAAAACATGCCTTTGTGTGCAATTCAATAAGTAGTAGAACAAGCATATGAGTCGAAGTTTATCTGTTCCTTCTAGAAATAGAAGCGATATCTGGGCCCCTCGATGATTTTGTGTTGACCCATGTACCGGGCCCGGTCAGAACTAAATTGATGTGTTCAGTTAAGTTCTTTGTCAAACAAATCGGAAATCGAGAAACAACTGCTAGACAATAAGTAAGACATTGTTCCATGTATTTGTCCGGCTGATATCATGAGAGCAGAGGATTATATGATCACTTATCTAAAATGGCGCTTCATAGTTCACAAGAGTTTTCGAGAGCTACGATTGCCGGTTGGTTCCTGAAGTAATATAGGCAAATACAGTTATTAGACTTATCCAAGTGGGACTCTGTTGGATAAGGTGTCTAAGTCCATAACTTATTTGGTATATACTTGACCCGACCCGGCATGGTCCATTTGGGTTGCACTTCACCCGAACTAGTTATGGATAATTTTATGAGAGTTGTATACTTACGATTTATTAATATATTATAAGTTATAGTATATTGATATAAAGTCATGTTGCTTAATTAGTTTTAATCTTGAATTAATTAAGAATTAATTTAGTGATTAAAAGGAAGACTAATTAAATCATGGGCTATTATATTTATATAGTGTGGGCTAGTGCTCATTTGTTAATGGGCTAAGCTTATATGGAAGTCCATGGATGATCCATGGAGCTTTTACCCATGGATCCTTGGAAGAGGAAAAGACATGGGTTATTAGGGTTTCACCCTAACCATGTACACTATATAAACAAGCTTATGTTGCACGAAAAAGACACTAAGAGTGTGTGTAAGTGTGGTGGCCAAAACCAAGAGTTAGAATACTCTCTCATATATTTTCCAAGTTTGGGTGATTTGTGATTTCCATTTGAGGCATTCACATTATTGGTGCTTGGCTCTCAAACTCCAAGGAATCAACAATCAACAAAAGGTATGTAATTCATCTAGTTCCTTTATGGTTAAATGTACCCCATGACACGCTAGATAGGTTATAAACCTTGGAAAATAATATTTTGCATGTATCTTAGACAAACATAGATCCAAGGTTTAATAGGGTTGCATGTACACTTAGGAAGTGTTAGAATGCTCAAAAACCCTACAGTGGTATCAGAGCCTAGACTTGTTTGTTTGATACTTGATGCAAAATAGTGATAAAAGGTCGATTTTTGCTTTCTGACTGATGAACTCGCCGAGTCCATGGGGGGACTCGCCGAGTTCATGTGTAAACTCATCCTACTCGGCGAGTAGGTTCGTGCACTCGGCGAGTAGGAGCCTCAGAATGCAGATTTTCGACTTTTGCTGCTGGAAATGGACTAGAAACATTACCCTAAACTGTTTTGGTGTTTTAAAACTTGTTTTAGTTGGTGTAATGGTTATTCTAATCCATTTACAATAGCTTATATCAAAATTTCATGCTTTGTATGTGTTCATATAATTCTTGAAACTTTGATGATCATGTTCATGTTCTTATGAATTTAGAAGATGATAGGAATTATTTGCTGAATTGTTTAGGATTAATTCTTGATCATTTATGTGTTTTAATGGAGTCCATAATTTGTCCTCAAGTTATGGATATCCAAAGGTCACTTCTTTTAAACACACACTTAAAACACATAAGTTACATGGAAATGAAGAGTCTTCATTTTTATGAACCTTTAATTCATAAGTTATGAAATGAAAAGTTTTGAATAGTTTCAAAACTTGTCCTCAAGTTTTGGAATTTGTAAAGTTACACACACTTTAATATACTTTAATTCCAAACCCTTAGAGTTTTAAAAGTTAAAATTCAACCCTTATACTATTTATAACATTAATGGTTAATTATTATATATATGTATAAGATTAAAGTCGTCTTACCGTTAGTAGGCCTCATTCACGAAGCCAGTCTATAAGGTGGGTATAAGGTTGTTGCCTATAAAATGGCAACTTAATGGGTGTCCACTCTCACCCACCGCTTGCTTGACTGGTGGAGGGTCGTTAGCCGAACGGGTAGGACAAGGACTTATAAATTCTCATTAAAAGTATGATGAATATTATAAAGTAACTAAACCAATTTATAAATTCCCAATCTTAGTTACTTTAGGAAAATGTGAATATGGTGCTAACCCATGAAATTCACACTTTGTACCTTACCAAGTCGTTGGTGGAGCGTGTGTGGTTAACCGGCACACTAACTTGGACTAGTAAGGATCACGAAGGGTGACTTAATGTTTATCATAGATCGGTGGAGCGTGTGTGGTTAACCGGCACATTGATTAGGTGATAATATTAAGGGTACCAAGTGAATTTGCATGGTTATTCACACCTTGTTTTGTGATCCTCGGCATCCCAGTCACAAAACTTGAAGGGCACAATCGAGATTGAAACATGCCATTGAAAAGTTCAATGAATCTCAAAGGAATCTAGGAATTTCAAAACCAATTAAACCTAATAATTCATTTCGTTTTCATGGTGGAAATTGGTGAATCGTCATTCACCTACCTTCAAATATATTATAGCTTAGATTACGGCATCCCTCTTCTAAGTTATAATATATTGTGTTGGATCCTAGCCTTAATATTACATTTGGGTGTATTATTAAGGATTCAATATATCTAATCTAAACTTGTTTTCTTCTTTTCAGATGTCTTCCAACAACAATGCTTCGGGCTCTAACCCTACTAGCTCCTTTTCCCTCATGAACCTTTGTGGGAGGGTCATCTTTGATGGTTCCAACTTTATGGATTGGATCCGGAACATCAGGATGGTTACTCGTTACGAGGACAAGGAATATGTCCTCGATAAGGAGCTAAAGGAGCTTGATGAGTCCACTGCTACTCCTGAGGAGGTCGCTGAGTATCAGGCACATGAAAGAGATGACACCAAGGTGGCATGCATCATGATGGCCACCATGACAGCTGAACTCCAAAAGTCCTATGAGGACTATTACCCTTTTGAGATGCATCAGGATCTGATGGAAAGGTACCATCAGAGTGCTCGTCAAGAGCGGTATGAAATAATCTCCTCCATGATCACTACCCGTATGAAGGATAGCGAACCAATCACGAGCCACATGCAGAAAATGCAAAGGTATGTGGACCGTCTAATGAAACTGAATGTGAACTTCCCTGAGGAGTTGGCAATTGATATCATTTTGCACTCCTTGCCATCGTGTTATGATCAATTTCGTATGACATACCACATGAACAAGGAGGAAGTCACACTCAGTAAGCTTCAAGGACTTCTGAAGACTGCCGAAAGTGGTCTTAAGAGTAAGTCGGTTGCTACTCCTACTCCTACTACTACCCCTGTTTTGGCTATCGGGCAAGGCAAAGGGAAAAAGAGGAAGCACCCTTCGAAGGGTACCAAGGGAAAGTCCCTTGAAGGCTCCTCATCTGGAACCAAAGGTGGTTCTATCACTCCTTCTGCCATCCCTAAGGATGCTGAATGCTTCTACTGTCAAAATAAGGGGCACTGGAAGCGAAACTGCCCAAAGTACTTGCAAGATGTCAAGGATGGGAAAGTGAAACCATCCCATGCAGGTATTTACACTATATTGTCTAATAACTCACCATATTCTAATTCTTGGGTTCTTGATACAGGTTGTGGTATTCACATCTGTTGTGACTTGCAGGGCCTAAGAAGAAGTGAGGATGTGGAGCACGGAAAGATAAACTTAATCATGGGGAACAAGAAGGTTGCACCTGTTACCAAGTTTGGAGTTTATACTTTGTTGCTAGATAGTGGGTTAAAGTTAGATTTGAATAAATGTGTGTACTCGTCTGAAATGGCGAGGAATATTATTTCCTTTCATGCTTTGTACAGACAAGGTTTTACCTTTTCTTTTGATAATGAAGTTGGTAGTATTAATGCTTTCTTTAATAATATTATTTATTTTAAAGCATTACCTTGTAATGGTGTGTATGAAGCTGTATCGGTTGTAGATAATTTAGGGAATAATGTATTGTGTATTGATTCTTCTACTAGCTTGGATAAAGCATCTTTGTGGCATTGTCGTCTTGGACATGTAAGCAAGAAACGCATAGGCCAGCTCCAAAAGGATGGAGTCTTGGAGTCGTTCGACCTCAATTCGGATGATAGTTGTGAGTCTTGTCTACTTGGGAAAATGACAAAATCACCCTTCACTGGTACTTGTGCAAGGGGTGAGGGTTTGTTGGACCTTATACATACTGATGTGTGTGGACCATTCAAAACCGCCACAAGGGATGCTAATCGCTATTATGTGACTTTTATTGATGATTTTAGTAGATATGGTTATGTCTACTTAATCAAACATAAGTCAGAAACTTTTGAAAGGTTTAAAGAGTTTAAACAGGAAGTAGAAAATCAATTGGGCAGGAACATTAAGATGCTTCGATCCGATCGAGGTGGTGAGTATCTTAGTACTGAGTTCCTCGATTATCTTAAGGAGTGTGGGATTGTCTCACAATTGACACCTCCCAGGACACCACAGCTGAATGGTGTAGCTGAGAGGCGCAATCGAACCTTGTTGGACATGGTTCGCTCTATGATGAGTCGAGCTTCGCTACCAATCTCTTTTTGGGGGTATGCCTTAGAGACTGCCGCCCACATCCTTAATCTAGTCCCTACAAAGAAGGTTGCCAAAACACCTCATGAAATGTGGACTGGGAAAGTTCCCAATCTAGACCATATCAAGATTTGGGGTTGCGAGGCTTTCGTGAGGCGCGAAACTCATGACAAGCACGAACCTCGAAGTGAAAGGTGTATTTTCATCGGCTACCCACAAAAATCCTTTGGTTACCTCTTCTACAGACCCAGTGAGAATGTGGTCTTTGTGGCTAGGAGAGGGGTCTTTCGAGAGAGAGAATTTATAAGCCAAGGAGACAGTGGGAGGCAAATTGACCTTGAAGAAATTCAAGACTCAATTGGTGAAGGAACCTCAAACACTAGCAATCAACTTGAGGAGGAAATTCCTGTTGATCCAGCTGACGAGTCTGTACTTCCGAGGCGTTCCACAAGGGTTAGGAACACACCTGAGTTTTATTATGGATTTCATATTACTACGGAAGGTGATACATTTATCAGTGACAGTACACTGGTAAATCTGGATGAACCTAACAGTGTTAAGGAAGCCATGGCAGGCCCAGAGTCTACTAAATGGAAGGAGGCTATGGACAGCGAGATACAGTCCATGTATGACAATCAAGTTTGGAACTTGGTTGACCATGTACCAGGCCGTAAGACAGTCGGGTGCAAATGGATCTTCAAGAAGAAGACCGACATGGATGCGAAGGTGCACACTTATAAGGCTCGACTGGTTGCGAAGGGGTTTACTCAGACTCAGGGTATTGATTATGATGAAACCTTTTCACCAGTAGCAAAGATTAAGTCTATTAGGGTTATGCTAGCCATTGCTGCATTTCATGATTATGAAATATGGCAAATGGATGTCAAAACCGCTTTCCTTAACGGAAAGTTGGCTGAGGATGTTTACATGAATCAGCCAGAAGGTTTTGTCAGTGCAGAGTACCCCAATAGAGTGTGCAAGCTTGAGAAATCCATTTATGGATTGAAACAAGCATCTCGAAGTTGGAATCTTTGTTTCGATGAGAAGGTCAAAGAGTTTGGTTTCTCAAGAAGTGAAGATGAGTCCTGCGTGTATGTCAGAGCTAGTGGGAGTATAGTTAGTTTTTTGGTACTGTATGTGGATGACATACTACTCATAGGAAATGACATCCCAACCTTGCAGGAGGTTAAGTCCTGGCTTGGGAAGTGCTTTGCTATGAAGGACCTTGGAGAAGCTACCTATATCCTAGGGATAAGGATATTAAGAGAAAGGAGTAAAAGACTAATTGGACTTAGTCAGAGTATCTACTTGGATAAGGTGTTGAAAAGGTTCAACATGCAGAATTCCAAGAAAAGAGAATTACCGATCCAAAGCAATGCCAAACTGAGCAAGGCTCAGAGCCCGAGTACGGAAGATGAGATAGCTGAGATGAGTCGATTACCTTATGATTCTGTTGTTGGTTCGATCATGTATGTTATGACTTGTACTCGTCCTGATGTGGCCTTCGCTTTGAGCATGGTCAGCAGATATCAGGGGAACCCTGGCAAGGCTCATTGGACTGCGGTAAAGAATATTCTCAAGTACCTGCGGAGGACTAAGGATTGGATCCTTACCCTTGGTGGGAGTGATGACTTGAGAGTAGTAGGGTATAGTGATGCTAGCTTTCAGACTGATAGGGATAACTTCCGCTCTCAGTCGGGCTGGGTCTTTACCTTAAATGGAGGGGCAATCACTTGGAAGAGTTCCAAACAGGAGACTGTAGCTGATTCGACTTGTGAATCAGAGTACATAGCAGCGAGTGAAGCGGCAAAGGAGGCGATATGGCTGAGGAACTTCATCGGTGACCTTGGAGTTGTACCAACTATTAAGGAGCCTATGGAGATTTTCTGTGACAGCAATAGTGCGGTTGCCTTAGCCAAGGAACCAAGAGATCATGGCAGATCCCGACACATTGACAGAAAATATCACTTCATAAGACACAAGATAGAAGAGGGACTCCTCGTGGCAAAGAGGGTATCGTCAGATGAGAACCCTGCGGATCCCCTTACGAAGGGACTGACGAGGGTTAAGCATTTGCAGCATGCGAGGCGTATCGGGCTGAGGGACGATATTAGTTTTACAGATTAGATAGCCTTCTCTGAAACTTGTAAAATGTAATCGACGTTTGATGATGAATAAAATGTGTGATTTATTTATGAGTAAAGTGTTACTATCATTGTCAATTATTTACTATTGTTTCAGTTTTGCATGTTTTGACTTCCAGAATAATCAATTTATTCAAACCTCCACAATCGGTCATACGTCGGAAGTAGGTATGAATCAAGATTGTCATGAATTGGGTTTGTAGATGGCTAAAGGTGTTTAGACATAGCAATGGTTGCTACAACGTTCATGAGTACTCATAAGTTATGAGTATTGGAATAAACCCACGCTCACTTGTATCACTTCATGGAATTTATCTCGAGTGATCGTGAGACGGTAATATCATATAAGTCTTCAAACCTAGAGATATGAGTTGTTACCTATGAGTTGGTTGTGCATTGATTGCACGTAAACGCATCAGTAACTTGATGTTATAAAACATGCCTTTGTGTGCAATTCAATAAGTAGTAGAACAAGCATATGAGTCGAAGTTTATCTGTTCCTTCTAGAAATAGAAGCGATATCTGGGCCCCTCGATGATTTTGTGTTGACCCATGTACCGGGCCCGGTCAGAACTAAATTGATGTGTTCAGTTAAGTTCTTTGTCAAACAAATCGGAAATCGAGAAACAACTGCTAGACAATAAGTAAGACATTGTTCCATGTATTTGTCCGGCTGATATCATGAGAGCAGAGGATTATATGATCACTTATCTAAAATGGCGCTTCATAGTTCACAAGAGTTTTCGAGAGCTACGATTGCCGGTTGGTTCCTGAAGTAATATAGGCAAATACAGTTATTAGACTTATCCAAGTGGGAGTCTGTTGGATAAGGTGTCTAAGTCCATAACTTATTTGGTATATACTTGACCCGACCCGGCATGGTCCATTTGGGTTGCACTTCACCCGAACTAGTTATGGATAATTTTATGAGAGTTGTATACTTACGATTTATTAATATATTATAAGTTATAGTATATTGATATAAAGTCATGTTGCTTAATTAGTTTTAATCTTGAATTAATTATGAATTAATTTAGTGATTAAAAGGAAGACTAATTAAATCATGGGCTATTATATTTATATAGTGTGGTCTAGTGCTCATTTGTTAATGGGCTAAGCTTATATGGAAGTCCATGGATGATCCATGGAGCTTTTACCCATGGATCCTTGGAAGAGGAAAAGACATGGGTTATTAGGGTTTCACCCTAACCATGTACACTATATAAACAAGCTTATGTTGCACGAAAAAGACACTAAGAGTGTGTGTAAGTGTGGTGGCCAAAACCAAGAGTTAGAATACTCTCTCATATATTTTCCAAGTTTGGGTGATTTGTGATTTCCATTTGAGGCATTCACATTATTGGTGCTTGGCTCTCAAACTCCAAGGAATCAACAATCAACAAAAGGTATGTAATTCATCTAGTTCCTTTATGGTTAAATGTACCCCATGACATGCTAGATAGGTTATAAACCTTGGAAAATAATATTTTGCATGTATCTTAGACAAACATAGATCCAAGGTTTAATAGGGTTGCATGTACACTTAGGAAGTGTTAGAATGCTCAAAACCCTACATAATCTCCACAGGCTTTGGGTTTCCGGAAAGACTTGGTGGTTTGGCACCCAAGAAGTTCTTATACATACGTCCATCTCGGTCGATTTCCCTCTCCGGGTCATTCCTTCTCACCACTGGGGGTTCCACTTGACTAACAGTGCGGCTGTTGTTCCCTTCTTCAGACTCTCTGTCATTCAGTTCTGGTTGTTCAACAGGCATTGAAGGTTCATTTATGTTATTCAGCAACAGTTGTCTCATTTCTTCCCTCTGTTCATCCATCATAGCCTGAATCATGGCTTGAACTCCGGCCATTGTGATTGGCTCAGGTGCATCTTCGATTATCGGCACCTGCTCAATCACTTCGGGACGAGGCTGCTGATTCCTGTTTCCATTTGCGTTTCCAGCTCCACTTCGGGTTCTTGCCATTTCGATCTATACACCAAATTAGGTGAATTTAGATCTTTATTCATGATAGACGTTTAAATTCCCCTTATCACTCCGAAACGTTACATGCTAGTTCTAATATCGTATTCGAACGCTTAGAATCCTAAACACATAAGGTTTCTGAATCTGGTCGGCAACAGACCATAGATCCGAACAAATAATAGCATACAAGGCAAACATAAAACATTTAGCACATAAAAGCATTTTAGGCATATTTCATAAAATAAACTAGTGCTCGTGTCAAAAATAAGGAAGACACTCATTTCACGATCATCGCTTAGCATTCTAAGTTTAAGTCTAGAAATCCTAAAAATTCATATTTCGCTTAAACTAATGCTCTGATACCAACTATGACATCCACATTTTTACGGCCAGAAAAGACCAATTTCGTTTATGATTTTTAATAAAAATCAGAGTAACTTCTTAAGAAAAGTGTTGCGGAATTTTTTCCCAATACAAAATATGATAAAAAAAATTATCAAAGCATTTCTTAAAGAAATGTATTTTCATTACATTACAAAAACCCAGGATGTCAATTATCGATACAGATCATAAGCATAAACCAAAAATATCATAGGCCACAAAACACAATCTGGCCTCAAAACAACATAGGCCTTACAACATTCCATTTATTTTCTACTGGCCTAAAATTCATAATCTCTCGTCAAGTCATCCAACTATGTTTTTGCCACTACCTGTAATACAAGAAACTGAGTGGGTCAGGCTGGGGAGCCTGATGAGCATATAGGGTTTTTAACCCACAATAAATAAGTTTATTATTTTCAACAATCATTAAAACCGATTACCCGTTCCCGTTATCCTCACCTTACGTCCCTAAAGCATCTCTCATAAGGGACCTATCCTAAGGAATTTCATCGGGATGGACACTACTGCTACGGGGATTCCTCAGCCATATATGTCCGTAAGGCAACCAGGGGGGGGGGGGATGGAGTACACCGGTGAACACTTCGTTCACAAACACCTACAGGTTGCGAGCCTGCTAGCGTTCCACTGGACTTCCTAGAAAAGTCTGTGGTCGTCATCCATACTCCGCTAGATCAGTAGATCAACGTCAACATTGAGGCCTCTCATCATTTTATTTCACCACACACCAACTATTTCATCTACTCATGTTCTGCCTAACATATTTGTTGTTATAAAATACATACATGGTCCAGATCTGTAAAACAAAGTTTACATCTTTCATCCAACATAACTTTCAAAGCATAAAATACATATACGGTCTAGATCTGAAGAAAAGGTTCAGATCTGCAGGAAAGAAGTTCAGATCTTTCATCCAACATAGATCTCAAACTATACAGTTTAGATCTGAAGAAAAAGTTTAGATCTGAGACGAGGAAGTATAGATCTGAAGGAAAAAGTTTCAGATCTGAAAGAAAGAAGTATAGATCTTTCATCCAGCAAACATCTCAGGTAAACAGATAACATATATATACACATAACACATAATTTATATAAAATACTTCATATCTATGTGTAAGATGAAAGTGACTATACACTCACTTTATAAGGAGTGATTCGGACAGCACTTCGCTTCTTAAAATAATCTTCTTTGACGAAACCAGGAAGTTTGCTAGAAAACCAGGATCTGCGCGGGCAGAGTTTCAAACCGAAAAACTCTTTTTCTCGGAGACTCCGGGCTCTCCGAGGCCTTTTTCTAGAGCTAGAAAGGTTTCCTAGGCTTCGGGGGAGTTAGGATAGTCTAGAGAGAGAGTAGAGGGAGAAAGATGTGAGAAATGAGTGAGAAAAGTGGCTGGCTTCGCTGCCTTTTTATAACCTGCGAGGCCTCGGTACGCTGGGCGTACCTCGGACCTACGCTGGGCGTAAGGCTCGCTCCGTACACACGTGTCGTTCTTCGGATGGAGGGACGTGGCTACTTTGGGTCCGCAGAAAAAGCCAAAACACGGGGCATACGAGGTTTGGTACGCGGGGCGTACTTCGGTACGCTTGGTGTCCGAGGATA
Organism: Lactuca virosa; assembly: GCF_052849685.1. NCBI lineage: Eukaryota > Viridiplantae > Streptophyta > Magnoliopsida > Asterales > Asteraceae > Lactuca > Lactuca virosa. The sequence goes on from NC_136429.1 coordinate 58,496,178, forward strand.
CGCTGGACGTACCCCTCGCACCCAGCTTCGAGATTTCCCATTCAAACTTCAAAAATTCATATATTTCACATACGAGCTCCGTTTTCGACATTCTTTATATCCACGCTTAGGTGAGACCGTAATCTACAAGTTTCGTTTAGACTTCGTCGGTTAATTCTTGACCGATTTTAAATTTAATTGTATGAGAAGATTACACCGTTAAACGACCGTGTAAACTCATAACTTCTACATACGGACTCCGTTTCCGTCTGTCTTTTTATCGTTGAAATCCTATTGACGAGATCTTTGATTGGTAGCTTCAAGATTTCTTATTGATTAAATGTTTTTCTAGGGATAAATGTTGGAGAATTGAAAGTCTAGGGGTTGTTTATGCCAAATGTCCTGACTTTAGGCTTAAACTTCACAAGCTATCTTTCCTTCCATCATTTGGAACATGTCTATGGCTAGACAGAGGAAATATAACATTTTTTAAGGTTACTAGAGATCTATTGTGACATCCCTATTTTTACGGCCAGAAAAGACCAATTTCGTTTATGCTTTTTAATAAAAATCAGAGTAACTTCTTAAGAAAAGTGTTGCGGAATTTGTTCCCAATACAAAATATGATAAAAAAAATTTATCAGAGCATTTCTTAAAGAAATGTATTTTCATTACATTACAAAAACTCGGGATGTCAATCATCGATACAGATCATAAGCATAAACCAAAAATATCATAGGCCACAAAACACAATTTGGCCTCAAAACAACATAGGCCTTACAACATTCCATTTATTTTCTACTGGCCTAAAATCCATAATCTCTCGTCAAGTCATCCAACTATGCTTTTGCCACTACCTGTAATACAAGAAACTGAGTGGGTCAGGCTGGGGAGCCTGGTGAGCATATATGGTTTTCAACCCACAATAAATAAGTTTATTATTTTCAAAAATCATTAAACCCGATTACCCGTTCCCGTTATCCTCACCTTACGTCCCTAAAACATCTCTCATAAGGGACCTATCCTAAGGAATATCATCGGGATGGACACTACTGCTAAGGGGATTCATCAGCCATATACGTCCGTAAGGCAACCATGGGGGGATGGAGTACACCGGTGAACACTCCGTTCACAAACACCTACAGGTTGCGAGTCTGCTAGCGTTCCATTGGACTTCCTAGAAAAGTCTGTGGTCGTCATCCATACTCCGCTAGATGACTGGATCAACGTCAACATTGAGGCCTCTCATCATTTTATTTCACCACACACCAACTATTTCATCTACCCATGTTCTACCCAACATATTTGTAGATATAAAATACATACATGGTCCAGATCTGTAAAACAAAGCTTACATCTTTCATCCAGCATAACTTTCAAAGCATAAAATACATATACGGTCTAGATCTGAAGAAAAAGTTCAGATCTGAAGGAAAGAAGTTCAGATCTTTCATCCAACATAGATCTCAAAGTATACAGTTTAGATCTGAAGAAAAAGTTTAGATTTAAGATGAGGAAGTGTAGATCTGAAGAAAAACGTTTCAGATCTGAAAGAAAGAAGTATAGATCTTTCATCCAACAAACATCTCAGGTAAACAGATAACATATATATACACATTGCACATAGTTTATATAAAATACTTCATATCTTTGTGTAAGATGAAAGTGACTATACACTCACTTGATAAGGAGTGATTCGGACAGCACTTCGCTTCTTAAAATAATCTTCTTTGACGAAACCGAGAAGTTTACTTGAACACCGGGCTCTGCACGCGCAGAGTTTCAAACCGAAAAACTCTTTTTCTCGGAGACTCTGGGCTCTCCGAGGCCTTCTTCTAGAGCTAGAAAGGTTTCCTAGGCTTCGGGGGAGTTAGGATAGTCTAAAGAGAGAGTATAGGGAGAAAGATGTGAGAAATGAGTGAGAAAAGTGGCTGGCTTCGCTGCCTTTTTATAGTCTGTGAGGCCTCGGTACCCTGGGCGTACCTCGAACCTACGTTGGGCGTAACGCTTGCTCCGTACACACGTGTCGTTCTTCGGATGGAGGGACATGGCTACTTTGGGTCCGCAGAAAAAGTCAAAACACGGGGCGTACTTCGGTACACTTGGTGTCCGAGGATACGCTGGGCGTACCGCTCGCACCCAACTTCGAGATTTCCCACTCCAACTTCAAAAATTCATATATTTCGCATACGAGCTCCGTTTTCGACGTTCTTTATATCCACACGTAGGTGATACCGTACTCTAGAACTTTCGTTTAGTCATCGTCGGTTAATTCTCGACCGATTTTAAATTTAATAGTATGTGAAATTACACCGTGTAAAACTCATAACTTCTAAATATGGAATCCATTTTCGTCTGTCATTTTATCATTGAGCTCCTATTGACGAGATCTTCTATTCTCGTGTAGGTTGTATCAGCTAAAAACCGCTCGATCTAATATTCGAACTTCGGGCTGTGCACGGCCGATCCGAAACTTAGAAAAATCATAACTTCCTCATACGAAGTCAGATTTGGGCGTTATTTTTATGCACGCTCTCGGTTTAACAAACAATATGGCTTTCGTTTAGATCGATAGGGCTAAAAAGTCCTCTATCATAAATTCACTATTTATGTCACGCAGTGTCGTGCCGGTTCTGTCGCGAAACTTCGACAGGCCATAACTTCTTCGTTGTAACTCGGATTTCGGCTTTCTTTATATCTTCGGAATCCTTGTCACGACCACTACAAATTTCTTCATAGATATCGGGTTTATCTAACATTTTATTTTTTACGCTTATTTTTATCCTTTATTTATTATATTATTATAAACAAGTAATAAGCACACAAAAGCACATAATTCACATAATATTCAAGTAATTCATTTTTATTACTTTAAAATGGGTTACAATGGTTGACCTAGACTATTAAATCATCACATCAATGCTTAGCCTCGAAACACGGGCGTTACATCTACGAAGTTCCATTAAAGAATTATAAGCAAGTCAAGTTTATTAGGATGAAGATAGAGCTTAGAATGTATAATCTAGCTTCAACTTGATGATTAAGATTCTAGATGTTAAAAACCATTCTAAAAATATGAAATTGATGACAAAATTGGAGAATAGATCAAGTTAAGTGTTGAATTATAATCTTGTAACACTAATATAATGATGTATGTTCATCTCTTTAGCTATTGATGGAATTGTGAAGCTTTACTAGTGGATTTGGAACCACGGCTTCATGAATTCATTCATGAATCCAATGTAATTTGATTTCTATGTATGGATTAGTCTTATTAAGTCTTTTATACATGGATTTAACGGTTCTAATTCAAATTAATGTTTATTGACTTCATTTATTATATTGAATATAAATTTTAGATGTTTGAATGGAGTTCTATGCTTTTTACTGATAAAAGACTTGATTCATTTAATTTAAAATTTATAATGTTATTAAAATTACAAAGTGGTTAACGCATTGCTCTAGAGTTTCATTTAAAAAGAGAAACGAAAGGAAGTGCGAAGATTGGGTAAGATCATTGCTCTGGAATTTATTTATTGGAAAGGAGAGCAGAGAAAAGAAATTGAGATTTATGTTAATCATGGGAGAAACCACAATATAGTGATCATCTCTAAATTTTGAAGCATAAAAAATTAAGTTTATGATAACGATATTATTTGATCATGGTATATATATATATATATATATATATATATATATATATATATATATATACCTTTTCACTCCACTTCTCAAAGTTTCTTATTTCCTTATCTTCAAAAATCCAACTCTATTTGTTCTTGTTTTCAAAACCTATCATTGACATCGCTACACCATATATCATTTCATTTGCACCTAAAGAAGGTTGATTCGATTCCAGAATTCAAGGTTCAATCCAACAATTTACTTGCAAATTTGACTCTAAGCCGACTATCTTGGATAATTACGTATATTGATTGTATGTCTCAATAACTCCATTATCTCTCATGCTCTTACTACTTCATTTTCAGTTCCTATGAAGAAGTGGATGAACCGTGATTTTTTATATAGCCAAATACAATGCTCAGAATGATACATTGGTCTTTGAGACTAAAACTTCTGATTAACTGCCAAAAAGCAATTTGATAAGATGCTGAACATTCCTGTTGACGGTGATTTCTATTCTCCAACTACTACAGATCTCATTTCCATGTTTAACAAGATTGGTCATACTCCTTACATGACCTTGATTTGTAGGGGTGAGCACATTAACCGAAAAACCGAATCAAAACTAAATTAACCGATATAACTAAACATTACTAAAAGAGATGGTGCGGTTTTAATTTTTTATTAACCAAGTACATATAGTTTGGTTATAGTTTCATTTAAAACCAAACTATAAATTTAACCGAACAATAATATTAATAAATGTTTTCTATTATAATAAAATATTAAATATATGATATGAATTTTTAAATGGTATTTATTTGTAATTAGATGGGATACAATCTTCTATTATTAATGTAGTTATACACTTTTTTATAACAACGTATTTTATGTTTTTCTCATTTTATAGCAAATTAATCAATCACTTTTTATAGCAATGTAGTTTATGTTTTTCATTTTTTATTGCAAAATATTTTTTTTATTTTTATGTCATTTTGGATCATTCTGGTTAACCAATATTAACCATCAACCATAACCATTAACCGACTAAATCCATTAACCAAAACTAGTATTAACCGATGCCCAACGGCTAATGAAATGCATTAACCACTTATAATGGTTATGGTTCGGTTTTGGCTAATAACCGAACCAAACCACCCCATACACAACCTATTGATAAGTCAACTAAAAATCCCAGACTTCCGTTTATCTGGAATTACCTTTTCAGTGTGTTAATTTGGTCTCATTGGCTGAAAAACAAGTCTTGATTCTGCTATCAAATTGTTTCTTTATGTTCTTTATGGGGTTTATCATGATGCTAAGGTGGATTATACATAAAATTTTTGGAGTAAATTCATTACCAATTTGAATAATGGTAAAAAGTCTTTGGAATTTGTCCACTCATTAGTTCTAGTCATTGATTGTTGGCCATCTTATGTATATGCTCAGATTGTTGCTGATCCTAATCTACATATCTTGTATTTTAGCACTTTTACTATTCCTTCTAAAATTCCATCTCAAAAAATGTTTACTTTCATTAGGGAAATTCTCGAAGAAATGTTAAAGAGGGTTCCTAAAAGTTCTACTCTTTTATAGAAGTATATGTGTGAAATTATAGTTCCTTATCCTACACGACCTTTCCTGAAGATCTTGATGTTGACCAACTAAAGAAACAAGGGGTAAGAGAAAACATGTTTTTATTTGTCATGTCAAATAAGTTATTGTAAAACCCGAACAAGAAAGGAGCATCTTTGAAACCTAAGAAGCTAAAAATCAATGTATCGAAGAAACCAAAGATAGTTGATCCATCATCAACTAAGTATGATACTGATAAAAAAAACTAATTCAACATGGTGGTCGTACTTCGGAAATAGACACTACTACCTTTACATCACAAAATACCGAACCAATAAATCTTTAGCCACTTGTTTCGGTATCTATTCCTACTTCTACGATTTGTTCATCTATTTTGCCTCTACACGTTGCCTCTATTTAATCACATAGTCAGGAGACACACAATGTTGACATCATTATGTAAACTTCTAAAGTGAACACAAGTGTCACACATCATGATATTCATCCTAAACTAGATACTTCGTTACCACCATCTCCATAACCTGAAGATACTTTGAATGTATCTCAAGTATTCGAAATGATACTTTGATTGAAAATTTAGATCTCTCGCAACCTGAAGATACTTTAAATGTCTCTTTTTTGTGTTCTTCGAGAAGTCACTCTCGAAGAACAAGATCAATATTTATAATTAGATGATCCTTTTTTTGTGTTGCTCTAATTACTTTTAAAGAGGACGAGGATGATATATATATATATATATATATATATATATATATATATATATATATATATATATATATATATATATATATATATATATATATATATATATATAGGGCTAGGTTATTTTGTTTCTTACATTTATTGTGTGCTAAAATACACCAATAGGAATTTAGTAAATTAAATAATTTTTTAATTAAATAAATATAGATATTAAATGATTTCCATAATCATATGTATATTAAATGATATCCATAATTATAATTCTCTTTTTATGGAAACTAATTAAATCCTTCATTAATGTCAGCAATAACATTATTTCAGAATGAATTCGCATCTAGGTTTTTATATATGAGTTCGTATTTTGTTTCAGGACTCACTCACTTAAAATACAATAAAGTTGCATGGAATATGAAGAACGAGAGTGTATTCTACTAGAATACACTCTCATTCTGCTGGAATACACTCTCATTCTTCTAGATATGAATTCATTCTGATAGAATATTATTGTTGACATTAATGACGAATTTAATTAGTTTCCATAAAAATGAGTTATAAGTATGGATAGCATTTAATATACATATAATTAATACTGAATTCCTATTGGTGCATTCTAACACACAATAGATGTGAGAAACATTTGAACCTACCTATATATATATATATATATATATATATATATATATATATATATATATATATATATATATGATAATGTTATCATGTCTATAAAACAATATAAGGTTTTGCACAAAAATATGAATATGTTGCTTAGTCTTGCTACTAGTTCTTCTTCTGTTATTCTTTCATCACCTACCGAAACATTCTTTGGATCTTCCACACCTGATATTCTTATTTGTCTCTATAATCAAGATAAGAAGATTGATACTTTGATTTCATCTTTTGATAAGAAAGTAATTGATGCAATGGAGGTCTCTCTAAAGAAATTTTCTGATGTTACCGAACTTAATAAGATGAACCATTCCACTCGGATTGATTCCATTGATGAGTTCAAAGGTTAGATACTCGAATCCACTAAGAAAACGATCAAGGTTCTTGGTGAAAGCCTTGAATCTGAAGTGAAATAGGTTGGTGAAGCTTACAAGGATTTAACTTCTTTGGTTCTACATTTCTATAAGACATTTAGACCTTTAATAAAGACTACAAAGAAGGATCTATGAAAAAGGAATAATATTTAAAGCAAAAGTCATTTGATGCTTGGAAAAGGTTAAGGAGTTGGAACCTAAAGTTGTGATTCAAGATATCAAGCCTTGGCAACAACCTTTCAAGAAAATACTCTTAAATTTGTTGATCGTGCTCGATACTTACTAAAAACTGAAATTCATATGTTGGTTGATGTTATATCACGAATCCCTGGAATGCTCCTAAGACTTCTACAAATCCTCTGTCACAAATGGGAGAATTTACACCTCCTTACATGATGTCTTCAGGATTCTTCTAATGATAGTAATATTATAGGAAGTTTATTTGATTGCGCTTCTAGACCAACAGGTATTTCTACATTGAGGCCAATTATAACTTCTCTACCAATTACATCAGAACACATTCCTGTTACTTTTACTTTAACTGCATTCAATAAACCTCTCGTGATAAGCTCTTCGGGACCAACCATTTCTATAGTTGTTACTGTTTGATTTAAGTGATTAAGGTCCTAACTAAATTGGTATAATGTTGATGAATAAAAGTAAAGTCCTTTTCAGGTTGCCATCATAACCAGGAAATGGCTTAGATTGATAAAAGGAAAGAGATAAATTATTTATTAATATATTATATGATTAATATATTGATTAGAAATAGTAATAATTAATTAAGAATTAATTTAGAATTAATTCTGGGTTAATTAGAATTAATTAAAGGTACAAGGTCTAAGCTGCAATTGTTCAATAGTTGAACAATAGAGAGAATCTAGAATCCTCCTATGGTGGACGGTTTTTGAGACTCTAAATAGAGATTGTGGAAGCCTGCAACTGATAAAAGGAAACTAGATAGTTACTGATTTGAAATATTATTATTTTAAGTTCAGATCTAGGATTTCTGGGATTATCAGGCAACTGTATACAGGGTTGTAATCCTTGGTATCTTCAGCATATGCAAACCAGAACAGAAAATCCGAAAATTCTCTTATCTCTCCCCTTTCTCCTTCAATCCTAGGGTTTCTTGTGTTTTGGGTGTGACGCATTAGAGACTTACATACTTTTGGAGCTAGTTTTTCAAGGAGATTATCAAGATTTTTTATTAGCTTAACTCGAGTTAAGCTATAAGGTATGAGGTTCTATTCATGAATTTGATTCATAGGGTTTAAATTTTGTTTCGTAAGTGTAATATGTAAAAAATCATAAGTAAAAATTTCATTTTCAATTCAACCCAAAACCATCAAAGATTCATATCAACCATCCAGAATATGTCAACGTAAAAATAGTTATCAGAGTACAATCCCAAAATCATAAAAGTGCAGAAACATGGGTGGATGCGCTGCGATCAAGCCGGGCCCTTCCCCTTTGAAACGGAAGTACTTGAAACAAAACTTAAACCGTAAGCACAAAGCTTAGTGAGTTCTCCCCAAAATACCACATACTATACATATAATGGGCCTCGCCCGAAATCTATCGGGCCTTGCTCGACATTGGGCCCCGCCCAATACAAATCTTTCAATAAAATACGATGGGCCCCGCCCAACACACTCATCAGGCCCCACCTGGCATTGGGCCTCGCTCGGTATACATGCAAACACATAAAATACATGCAAGAGTCACACAGATTGCTAGCATTCTAATAACAATAATCAATGGGTGACATTGGTGCCTTCGACCCGCCAAAACACTGTGAGAAGACTCACCTCAATCAAATGATGAATAGACATACACTCAGAAGCTACTGCTACAATGGCTACTCAACTGAACACATTCAACCTAACTTTAACAAATAATTAGGGTAATAACCATAACTAAAGTCCAATCATAACCCTCTCATAAAAGGGTAAAAGACCCTTTTACCCTTCCTAGCCTAGGTCCAATAAGCCATGGACCAAGCCCAAAAGACCTAAAGCCCAAGAAATGGCCCAAGAAGGGTTTTGGTGAGTATGACCCACGTACCACCAGTTACGTCCCGCGTACAAGCTATTACAGCATAAGGGAAAACTGGGACTCAAACATGCTACGCTGAGCATACACCTTTGTACGCCCCACGTACTCCTCATAATGCCAAAAATCACATTAAGCACTTAATTCTGAAGTCCAAACGTCTATAACACAGTTCTAGCTCAAGGGAAATGTCCTAAACGATAAAGTCATCAACTTGATGCCTTTGCATGTCTCAAAGAGGCCTAACATGCATTTCTAACACTCTAAGTTCATATTAAACCATTTAACTCATGCATTGTTGACCTTAACCCATCAAGATGCCATTTTTATGATTCCACAACTCCAGAAATACCAAGAAATGACCAATACAAGTTATAAAGTAATTTCTACTCACAAGAACCAAACCAAGGGACCAAAACATACCAAATATAATCCCAAATGTAGATCTAAGCTATGGAGTCATAAAGTTTGAAGCTTTATACCTCTAGAAGCCTGCCAAGGTGAAGAGAGTGTTGGATCTTCAAGCTCCAATCAAACTAATCCTCTTCCAATGAGCTCTTCTTCTTCAAGATGCACCAACACACACCAAAACACACACACACATACACAAGGCTCAAGTTCTATAAAAAGGGATTATGGTTTCGAGATAATGCTTTAGGGACAATAGAGGCTGATAATGAGAGAAACCTTGGGACATAAGGTGCTTAAATAGGGTCTAAGCCCTAAAATTTAGGTGTTTTCCCCTAGCTTACGTACGCCTTGTGTACTAGGCCATTTCAAAAAATCAATCACCACTTAAAATTTAAGGAATTTACTTGAAGACCGGACATTACAATTCAACCCCAATTGATTCAGACTTCGTCCGTGAAGTCCGCCACTGCAAATAACTCTAGGTAACGCTCTCTCTGTTGGATTAGTGTCTAAGTCCATAACTATAATTGGTATGTACTTGACCCGATTGGCATGGTCCATTTGGGTTGCATGGCATCGGAACAATTTGGATAGACTTTTGTGAGAAAAGGATATTTATGATTTGTTAATATATTATAAGTTCTAATATATTAATATGAAATCATATTATTTAATTAGTATTGATCAAGAATTAATTTGGAATTAATTTTGTGATCAAAAGGAGACTAATTAAATATATGGGGATTGATTGTGTAAATCATTCATTCTTATATATGTGGGCTTATGATCCATAGTTCTTCATGTTGGGCTAAACCCATGGAGTAACCCATGGATACTCCATGGAGGTTTTAACCCATGGAGCATGAAGAATATGGAAAGACATGAGTTACATGGTGTAACCCTAATAGCCACCATATATAAGGACCCCATGGCTCAAGAAATTGGCACTAGTATGTGTACACATGAGGGCTAGTCGATTTGAGCATAGGAACCTTTTCTCTCAAGTTATTCCAAGATGTTGGTGATGTTGTGTGAACCATTTAAGGTGTCACATTTGAGGCACTAGGCTCTTAAGCTCCATGGAACCAAGCTACAACAAAGAGGTATGTAATTCTACTAGAATTTATATTATATGTACTTCATATTATGCTAGTTAGATCAATACCTTGGAAAATAGATATTTGCATGTATAATAGAGAAAACATAGATCCAAGGTATTTAGGATTGCATGTACACCTTAGGAGTGTTAGAATGCTCAAAACCCAACAGTGGTATCAGAGCCTAGGCTTGTTTTCAATTATACTTGATGCAAATTGCTGAAAAAGCTGAAAAAATCGATTTTCTGGCTGTCTGGGCACTGGACTCGCCGAGTCCACTGATGGACTCGCCAAGTCCATGAAGAAAATCATCCTACTCGTCGAGTAGGTTCATACACTCGACGAGTAGGAGCCCCTGACAGCATATTTTCGAGTTTTTTGGCTGGAATTGGACTAGGAACATTACCCTAAGCTGTTTTTGAACTTGTAAACCTGTTTTTGATGTGGTAATGTTCATGCTAATCCAATTTCAAAGATAATTGTCAATAGATTCATGTTTTGTATTAGTTTAATGATTAGGCTAATTACATGAAAATTGTTTGATTTTAATTATCTTGTTCTTATGAGTTTGCTTAGATTAATAGAAAAATTATGTGATAATGTGTTTTCAATCCAAATTGGTCTACATGTTATTCATAAAATGTGTTTTTATAACTTGTCCTCAAGTTATATGAAAAGCCACATTTATGATTATTAAAACTCATAAGATTTCCATAAGTTATGAAAAATGGAGATTCTCATTTTTAAATGTTTTAAAGTCTTCCATAACTTGTCCTCAATTTATGGAACATGAAGAGTTTTTTCATTAAAACTACTTTAAACACATAAGTTATGGAATTGAAAAGTTTTTGAATAGTTCAAAACTTGCCCTCAAGTTTTGGAATTTGTAAAGTTTCCCCTCATGAATACTTTAATTCCAAGTTAAGCCCTTAGAGTTTTAAAAGTTAAAATTCAACCCTTATACGTTATAGTATTATAAGTTAATAATATATATATATATATATATATATATATATATATATATGTATAAGAGCAAGTCAGTCTTACCGTTAGTAGGCCTCATTCACGAAGCCGGTCTATAAGGGGGGGTATAAGGTTACTGCCTATAAAATGGCAATTTAATGGGTGTCCACTCTCACCCACCGCTTCCTTGACTGGTGGAGGTTCGTTAGCCGAACGGGTAGGACAAGGACTATAATTCTCCCTTCATTAAAAGTATTAATGATAAATACTAAGTAACTAAACCTTTTATAAATTCCCAATCTTAGTTACTTAGGAAAATCTGAATTTGGTGCTAACCCATGAAATTACACTTTGCACTTTGCTTAAGTCATTAGTGGAGCGCGTGTGGTTAACCGGCACACTAACCTGGATTTAACAAGGTAGGCAAAGGGTAACTTAATGTTTATCATAGTATCGGTGGAGCGCGTGTGGTTAACCGGCACATCGATTGAGGGGTAAATATTAAGGGTACCAAGTATATTTGCATGGTTATTCACACCTTGTTTGTGATCCTCGGCATCCCAGTCAAAAAATTTGAGAGGGCACAATCGAGATTGAAACATGCCATTGAAAAGTTCAATGAATCTCAAAAGATCTAGGAGTTTCAAATCCAATTAAAACCTAATATTTCTATTTCGTTTTTCATGGTGGAAATTGGTGAATCGTCATTCGCCTACCTTCAAATATTCTATAGCTTGGATTACGGCATCCCTCTTCCAAGTTATAAAATATTGTGTTGGGTCCTAGCCTTAATATTTCATATTGGGTGTTATATTAAGGTCTTTAAATCAACTATCTTGAATATCTCCCAAAAGATGTCTGGTTCAGACAATTATGATCTTCCCAAAACTCTTGGAACAAGCTTTTCTAATGAGGATGATGTCCTGGAAATCATTCTTCACTCCCTCTACCTCCTCCAATTATTATCCCTAACCCACAAGTTCAAGGTCACTCAAGCCCTATTGGCAAACAAGGTCTAGGTGTGCTCACATCCTGGAGTTGAAGTCACATATTGACAAGTTGGGAGAGTTGGGTGTCAAAGTCTTGAGAAAGTTGGTTGTTCAATCACTTTCTATGTCACATAGTGAGTTCCTTTGGGACTATTATGAAACAGACTATGACATGACCCTTAATGATCTTATCTATTTGCTAGGTGCTGCTGAATCAAAAGTGATTTGGAACACTGGTAAAGCAAATTTGATTAGAAGATCAACTTCCCAAACTTCCATGGACATTGACAATGGTAACATTAAAAATCCAGAAAAGCTTTCTCTTCCCAATGGAAAGGGATCGGCCATAGTCAACTCGGTTGACCAAATGGTAAAGAGAAAGGCTAAGTCTGAGATAGTCCTGTGTGCCATTCCCAAAGAGTCCATATGCTTATATTGCCAAAGGAAGGGGCATTGGTTGCAAAGCTGCCCTATTTACCTGAAAGATCATAAGGTTGGTCAAGTCAGGTAAGTCCACTATCTAACTCTATTAAGTTCCTATTTGGAGATTCTTATTACATGATGTGACTGGGTCACATGTTGAAGTTTTAAGAATCAAAGAAAAGAGAGGAAGCTTAAAGAAGAGTAAGCTGATTCTGATCGCGAAGATGGATTTCGATCGCATGGTTTGGTGATCAGAATTTTGAGCTGCTACTTAAGAGTTGTGATAGATTGCTTAGGAATAGATAACAACATAGTTTTCATATGCATTTGCATTGTAAGGATAAGTTTTTCCGCAAGTTTTTAAATAAAAGAAAAGTTTCGATTTTTATTTATTTTAAGTATCGTTACAATGACATTTGTGGAAAAAAATTATTGTTTATATGATTCCATTGATAGCAACATTGGAAAATGGATTTGATTCTTTCATTTGTGGTAGTGTCATAATTTACCAAATAAGGAAAGATTCTCGTCAACCAAGTTTCAGTTGGATAGGAACTTGGAATCATGCAACTTGTATTGTATGATGAATGAGAATTTTCATCTTTGGAAAAATTAAGACTAGTTCCTTGTTCACATGTATATGTGAGTCAAGTGAAGGACTAAGGGATCGAGTACACATTCTTGTGCACTGGTCAAGTCCACCAAAAAATATCGATAAGATTATTCGTCATGATTTACTGAAGTTCAGTAAATATGGTTATACTTACAAGTTTAAGTATAATTCTGAAACATTGGAAAAGTTTTGATGTATGGCAAAACGAATGAGAAGAATCAAATTAGGCAGAAAAATAAAGTTTCTCAAATATGAAAAGATGGGAGAGTACTTTAGTATCATGTTTTGTGATCATCTTAATGATTAAGAAACCAACACACAATTGGTCCTCTAAGGACATCTTAGTGCATTCCTATGGCTAAGAAGAGGAATCGTGAATTGTTGAAATGGTTAAATCAAGAAGATGAGTCATACTTCGTTCCAAAACAATTCTTAGAGTCATACTCCAAGATTGTAACTTGAGTGAAATATCTTAAAGAAAGGTTTATTAACACTTGCCAAATGTAAGAGTAAAATGTGTTCTACTCCTGTACATTTGAAATTGGTAAGTTGTGATGTTTTGGATAAAACAAAGACCAACTAAGGCCAATTGTGTGAAGTGTTTGTCTTGATAAAGAATCCGCACTATCTCTTGAATATTTGGCAAGATAGTCTTATATGTCAAGAGGACAGTGGGAGTCTTAAAGATATTGAAAAAACTTCAAGATCTAATCAAGAATAAAAACCTGTAGTTTATCACTAGCACACGACGTGAGGTTTATAACCTATCGTGTTGACATATTCCTATTTCTATGCCCATTCCAGTTAAAGTTGGCTTTGCATATGAGTTCTGAGAGTTCTCAATTGGTTGCACAACAACTTGGAAGCATTGGCAGGCCCTTGTGCTGCCAGGTGGCAAGAAGTTAAGATTGCAGAAGTTCGGTCCATATGAGTTTGGATTTGTCACTAACCTCCCCTTGTGGTTATCACAAATTCACATGGATAGGAACACATACACCATAAAATCATAGTGTCATGAGGTTTCTCTCCGACTCATGAAAATGATGGTGAGGAAACGCTTTCACTAAGTAGATTTTAGGTAGATAGCAAGTGTGATATTTGCATTCTCAAAGTCGTTAGTGTAGCATGTGTGGTTAACCGGCACACTAACATGGACTTGTGAGGAATGACAAAGGTCTAAACAATTGATACTATGATTACGACATCCCTTTTCATAGTTCTGAAATTGTTTAGACACACATGTGTGCTATCTAAGGAAAGGTGCATAATTTTGATAAAGTTTTATCAAAGCATCTCGTATCGGAAATCTGAACTTTGGTAAGAAAGTCAATAAAGTATTGATTTCTAGAAGTCCAGCTGATTTTGAGTACATGTAAAAGCTAGTGGGAGCATAAGTGTTATGCTAATAATCATCATGCAGGTGGGAGTATGAAAATTATAATAAGTGTTGCAAGTTAGCAATATTAATTATAGAAAAACAAAAGTTCAATTGGGAAAAGTTGTTTTTGCTATAATTAAGGGAGAGGAAATAATACTTTATTTCAATTCTAAAAGCTTAGATTGAGGTTTTAATCATCTTTAGTCAAGGATATATATATATATATATATATATATATATATATATATATATATATATATATATATATATATATATATATATATATATGAACTTTATGCTAGAATGGCTCAACATAAGGAAATTCTATATATGGGTCCATTATTTGCGTTCTAAAACTCGATTATGATTACGGCATCCCTTTTCATAATCTGAATTGTGAGAACATGGCAAATAGAAATAGAAATATTATAGCAAAAGACTGGTCTAGTATCATGTCTTTATGTGAGACATCATGAATTATGTCCCATATGCTTCGGATATATGATCGATTGCATGTGCTATAATATTCATCCTTTCTAAATGACTAAAATGATTAAGCAATTGTCGAGGACAATCTAAGGTTTACCAAAGATTGGTTGCTCAGGGACAGTTGGAAGTATGGTGTAAATTTTTGAGAGGACCATATTGACATATTCTTAAAAGAGACAACTCTTGTTCAGAAGTGATAGTCAAAATGAGAATATGGAAATATTCCCATAGGTGGAAGTTATTCATTAAATCTGTGTAAGATTAGGAAACTTAATGCAAGAAGGATGTTCAAAGCAATGTACTTTGAATTTGAGACTTCGTTTCCATGGAATGATCTCCATTGGAATACTCTGTAATATATGTTGCCAAGTCTTTGTGACTGTGTGCATAGTCATTACGAGAGGATCAATGCATATAAGTTTAGAATCTAACAGATTTAGGTAAATGGCAGGAATTTGGAATTCTTGCATTTGCGGTAAGGATTTTGGACTGTGAAATGAGAATCATTGGAATTATGTTCAATCGATCTATTTCACAAAGTAAAGATCATAGACAAACTTAGTGTGCATACTTGGTGTATGGCATAACTAATGTTTAGACAAACATAGTGTGCATACTTGGTGTATGGCATGACTAATGTTCAGAAAACATAGTGTACATGCTCGGAGCATGGGACAGCTATTGTTTTAATTCAAGTATAAAATTGATAGTTTGAAACGGTATGCAATGAATAATGTGTGATCAATATGGTGATAAATAAAAGGTGTTCTATTTATATTCATAAGTTTTGAGACAATATTGGATTTGATTATTCTTGTGTTTCACTTTGCATGTTTTGACTTCCAGAATAACTAGGTCGTTCTTCCCGAATGACTAAGTTATTCAAACCATCCACAGTCGGTCATATGTTGAAAGTAGATATGAATCAAGACTGTCATGAAGCTACTTTATAGATGTCCAATGTAGTGGACATAGCAAGAGTTGCTGCAACATTCATGAGTGCTCATAAGTTCTGAGTATTGGATTAAACCCACACTCATTTCACTCACTTCATGGATTTTATCACGAGTGATCATGAGACGATAATATCTTATATTCTTCAAACCTATATATATGACTTGTTGCCTATGAGTTGGTTATGCATTGATTGTACGAAAACGCATTGGCAACTCGATGTTATAAAACGTGCCTTTGTGTATGATTCAAAAAGTAGTACAACAAGCATATGAGTCGAATTTTATCCATTCCTTTTACCCTTAAAGGGATAAAAGCGATATCTGTGGGCCCCTCGATGGTTTAGTGATGACACCCCGAAGTGCTTGGCCAAGCCTGGACTGATTTGATTTGTTCAATTAGCCGGTCGTCATAAATCAGAAATCAAGAAACAACAAATGGACAGATAGAATGATTAAAATCCATGTCTCAGTCCATATGATATCTAGAATGGAGGAATATATGATCCCTTATCTAATGGACGCGTCATTGATTTGTTCAGAGTTCGACAGCAGCTTTTAAGAGCTACGATTGCTAGTCCGGTTTTGAAGTCATACGCAATAATAGTTTTAGACTTATCCAAGTGGGAGACTGTTGGATTAGTGTCTAAGTCCGTAACTATAATTGATATGTACTTGACCCGATTGGCATGGTCCATTTGGGTTGCATGGCATCGGAACAATTTGGATAAACTTTTGTGAGAAAATGACATTTATGATTTGTTAATATATTATAAGTTCTAATATATTAATATGAAATCATATTATTTAATTAGTATTGATCAAGAATTAATTTGGAATTAATTTTGTGATCAAAAGGAGACTAATTAAATATATGGGGATTGATTGTGTAAATCATTCATTTTATATATGTGGGCTTATGATCCATAGTTCTTCATGTTGGGCTAAACCCATGGAGCATGAAGAATACGGAAAGACATGAGTCACATGGTGTAACCCTAATAGCCACCATATATAAGGACCCCATGGCTCAAGAAATTGGCACTAGTATGTGTACACATGAGGGCTAGCTGATTTGAGTAGAGGAACCTTTTCTCTCAAGTTATTCCAAGATGTTGGTGATGTTGTGTGAACCATTTGAGGTGTCACATTTGAGGCACTAGGCTCTTAAGCTCCATGGAATCAAGCTACAATAAAGAGGTATGTAATTCTACTAGAATTTATATAATATGTACTTCATATTATGCTAGTTAGATCAATACCTTGGAAAATAGATATTTGCATGTATAATAGAGAAAACATAGATCCAAGGTATTTAGGGTTGCATGTACACCTTAGGAGTGTTAGAATGCTCAAAACACAACACTCTCTTCTCGTCCTCAGGCTCCCATACCCATTCTAACCCCTTGCGGTGCTGCCACTGCACCTTTACTAGACATACCACCCTGTTTTGCAAGATTTTTGTCTTCTTGTTTAGGATCGCAACCGGTCTCTCTATGTAAATCAGGCGCCCATCCACCTGAATATCCTTCAAAGGAACCACTGCGGAATCATCAACCAAACACTTCCACAGCTGAGAGACGTGGAAAGTGTTGTGATTCTGATTGAGCTCCTCGGGTAGCTCCAAGCGATAAACAACCCTGTCCACCCAGGCAATAACCCTGAAAGGACTGATATACCCGGGGCCCAGCTTGCCCCGCATCCTGAACCGGATGACACCTTTCCAAGGTGACACCTTCAGGCGAACCATATCCCCATCCTGAAATTCCAAATATGTCCGGCGTTTATCCGCGTAACTCTTCTGATGGCTCTGCGTGGTCTGCAATCTCCCCTCACCTGTTGGATTAACTCAGTAGTACGGAGCACCACCTCCGTGCTACCCATAACTCGCTGACCGACCTCACCCCATCAAATCAGGTTTCGACACTTTCTCACATAAAGCATCTCAAAAGGAGGTCGATCGATACTGGCGTGGTATTTGTTGTTGTAAGAAAACTCAGCCAATATAAGATACATATCCCAACTACCACCAAAATTCAGCACACGTGCCCGAAGCATATCCTCCAAGTTCTGGATAGTCTGGTCGCTCTGACCATCGATCAGTGGATGAAAAGTTATACTGAAATGCAACCGAGTACCCAACTCCTCATGGAACCTCTTCCAAAACCTGGAAGTGAATCGAACATCCCGATAAGAAACCACTGAGACGGGAACCCCATGCCTTGCTACAACCTCCCGGATATAGACATCACTAACTTCTCTGTGGAAATGCTCTCCTGAATAGGAATGAAATGCGCACTCTTGGTCAATCAATCCATGATGACCCAAATCGAATCCACCCCTCGTGCAGTCTGTGGTAGGTTCGTGATAAAATCTATCATAATATCTTCCCATTTCCAAATGGGAACACAACGACTCTATTTTTTCGTGAGGCCACTGATGCTCGGCCTTGACTTTCCTGCAAGTCAAGAAGCTCTCTACATACCAGGCCACATCTTGCTTTATGCATGACCACCAATAATTGATTTGGAGGTCTCTATACATCTTCGCCGCTCTCGGATGAATAGAAAATTTCAACTTATGTGCCCATCAAAATCTGTCGCACACCCCCGCTGTATGGAACCCATACTCTCCGACAAAGGGTCAGTAATCCCCGGTTGTCATAATCAAAAGAGGACACCTGACCCACTATACACTCATTCTTTTGGGGCTCCTCTTTCATAGCCTCGACTTGAGCCTCTCGAATTTTCTCTAAGAGTGGGATAATCATCTTCATCCTCAAACAAACATCCCTGATCGGTGCGCTAGCCGACTTGTGGCTAAGAACATCGGCCACCACGTTGACCTTCCCTGGGTGATAAATGATCTCATAATCATAATCTTTCACCACATCTAGCCATCTACGCTGCCTCATGTTCAGATTTGGCTGACCCATCAAATACTTCAAACTCTTGTGGTCCGTGTAAATGATACAACGAACCCCATACAAATAATGACGCCAAATATTGAAGGCGAACACAACCGCCCCCAGCTCAAAGTCATGAGTGAGATAATTCGCCTTATGAGGCTTCAACTGCCTCGAAGCATAGGCTATCACACGACCCTTCTACATAAAAATTGCACCTAATCCGAGATCGATGCATCACAATATACCACGACTTATAGGTCAAATACGTGACCTATAAAAAGATACACTGGCCTTTTTTTTTTTACAAAAAAGGTTGACAAAAACTAATAGATATTATTACGGGAAATCTCCAATAAAGTCCCAATACTTTTGTCGAATTTACTATTTAATCCCAAATTAAATTTTGTTTACAAAAAAGGACAGAATACCGGCTAAAACTTCAAAATAACCCTTCGTGGCCGGTTTCGCAGATTTAGCCAGTATTCCGGGTTTTTTCGTTAATTGATCAAAATTTTGGGGCTTTTTCGTTAATTGATCAATTACCCTTAAACTTATTGTGAATTTCAATCATCTGCGTCTCAAACTACTACTCCTTTATGTTTTTCACTTTTCTTATCCATCTCTCCAAGTTGTACTCTTTCAATTTATTTAGTGCTTTAATCTGGCACGAAACGACATACTTCTAAGGTCTATACTCTAAACCAATCAACCTGACACGAAAATAAATTGATTAACACGAAAAATATACGAGTTGAATCATGCACTTCAACACGCTCATGTTAAACTCGTACCTCAATTTGCCAAGGATAGTAGCAACATCTTGGTACCAGCTAGTCTTGCCTTGGATAGACCACAAAACACATATTCGTTTGAACTTTAATACCTCATTTCACACACGCACACATATGTTCCAGATAAGAAACTTTTATATGTGTGTGCACATAAAAAGGAAAGACAGAGATCTATTTGAGGGGTGTGTGTATGTATCCCTTATCATATCCTTCCCAATTTTGCAATAGATAGAAAGAAACAGAGGGAGAAAGAGGCCAGATGGATTAAGGTTTTAAACAACCAATAGAATGAATAAGAAAATGAGTATTAACGAGAAAGGTTATCCCATAGATTTAAGTATACCTGATTAGTGTTATTATGTATGTTTTATGGTTATCTCAATACTTAAATCAATGTTGAAATCAAAAGAAAATATAAAATATTTTTGTATGAATTTCATCTTACAATCATGGTGCATTCTATCTTCGGTAAAGCTTTTCAGACAAATTTATGAAGTTTGTTAGTTTTTTGGATTGTATAGATATTTTTTTATAAATTTCGTGACTTTAAAACTAAATATATAACGTTGTATAAAAAGATATGAAAAAAATACACTCATTTAAAAAACAAACCATTTTTTATATATTGATAATACGGTTATTCCGAAGTTTTAGCTGAATTAACGAAAAAGTCCCAATATTTTGACGAATTAACGAAAAAAACCGAAATACCGGCTAAATCTGCGAAACCGGCCACAGAGGGTTATTCCGAAGTTTTAGCCGGTATTCTGTCCTTTTTTGTAAACAAAATTTAATTTGGGACTAAACCGTAAACTGGTATAAAATATTAGGACTTTATTGGAGATTTCCCATATTATTACTCTTGAATTTTGACGAAAAAGATGATCCAATTCTTTCTCACCTTTAGTATGTGTATATGCGGATCCAAAACAAAAGTTCAGGGGTAGCACAAGTGTTTACAGCATGATATATAATATGATTTTTTTTGGATTCGGGTTAAATCGGGTTCGGGATAAACCTATTTGTCAATTTGTAGCCACCAATAGTGTACATCAACTTTCGTCCACTCATTTTCCCAACCGATTGCATGATAACAATTTATTTCATTGACCACTTATATTATGATATAAACTTAGACTTGTGCATCAATGAAAACACTTCAATATAATGTAAAACACTTCATCCGTAACCGAACATGAAAAAGTAAACCAAATAGCAATCAATTCACAAGCATATAACCCCAATAGTAGAAGAAATTGATGAACAAACAAAATTGATAGTAAAAGTCTGTTAAGGCATTTGCTGCCATTGCAAGAGTGCAAATTAGAGATGCTAGAAAAAATGTATAATCCCACTCAACTACTTCAGACATGGAAGCCTAAGGATATATCGATTGTGTCATCTTGCTAGAATAGAGAAATAATGCTTTAGCTCGATCTAGTAGAACAAGATTCTAACAGATGTTTGAAATAAAGATAAATGGTAGAACTAATACCGGTACAAACAATGATATTAGACATATAGCAATATAAACAGTGACCCCCACTTAGAAATTTAACAATCTTAATCAATTCCATCTTATACAAAATTTCACTTTTAGTTCAAACAGTTATTATGCATTAAAAACGATGTGTAACATCATAAGTCATTCAACCACACAAACCTACTATGAAACAATAATGTTAACAAAGAGACACAAAATGAAACATATAAATGAAAATGTGAGATTAATACCATTTGTCTATGTTCTTCACAAACAACAAAAAAGATCAAGTTTTAAAATAAGTAAGCGAATCCACTTAAATTGAAATCGTCGGCAAAAAAATGACTACAAGAGAGTGATTTTTGAGACAATATGATTTTCAAAATAAATAAGATTCAAAATCCAAATTAAACCACATATTGTCATTGTTAAAACAAAAATTAAAATACCTAAACATGATGTGTTGAAGAACAAAGCATATTTCTTTGTTTCATTGGGGAATAAGTTCTAACCTTCTAGTTCTAGACTTCCAACGATTGCTTCCTTCTACAATCCTTCTGTTATTCCAACGTAAGGGTAGCAAACCAGTATTTTTGGGGTAGCACCTTAACAACTTAATTTACAATTTTTTTTACCACACAGATCTGCTACTGGATCTTGCCCTTATGTTGATGAAGCGTTTGTTTGTCAAACTAATAGAAGATCTGACGAAAAATATATGAAATGGTGATGGGAGCCAGATTCGTATGAGCTTCCAAGGCCCGATTCTCAAAAAATGTTTGTTTTTTAAAGAAAAACTTAAGCATTTGGTACATGCATAGTTCGTTGGTTCACTCCGTAAAAGAGAGTTTGTTGTTGAACATTATTATTATTATTATTATTATTATTAATATATATATATATATATATATATATATATATATATATATATATATATATATAGGGTGAAGTTCAATAGAGAACCATAATTAACCAAGGAACCAATCTTTTTTTCAACGTTTAGAATTTATTTTTTATCAAAAAAAAAACTAAAAATACAGAAATTCATAACTTTTTATCATTTTTCCAATGATATCAAATTCGATAAATTTTTTTTTTCGTCAAATTCACAATGTGAATCTAAATTCACACTGTGAATCCGAAAATATATTTAACATTCACAATGTTAAGTTATGAATTTAGATATTTTTAGTTTTTTTTTTCGATAAATAATAAGCTCTAGAACTTAAAAAAATCATTTGGTTCCTTGGAGAACCAATAATTATGGTTCTCTATTGAACTTTTCCAAATATATATATATATATATATATATATATATATATATATATATATATATATATATATATATATATATATATATAGGCTTATGTTATTTTGTTTCTAGTAACTATTGTGTGCCAGAATGCACAGATCTGGACCATCGGATGGAATAGAATCAAAGGTCATGATCTAAGGGTCTATGATATTACAATAGGGTAACATGTACCATATAATCACACAAATTTCAGTATAAAGACATTTTAGTCAATTGAGACAAAATTAAAATAGGAAAAATCGAGATTTATGAAAAATCGAGATTTATGGCATAATTAATGATTTTGATTTAAAAAATCTGATTTTTTTTCAAATTAGTTCAATTTCAAACGTAATTTGTAAACATAAACCGATTTTATTATATCAGAATGTTATTTTGTTAGAATGATATGCTGTAATTCTGTCAGCATAGTATATAACTATGAACATAATATTATAAACATATATTATCAGGACCAATAATTTTTAATGAATACAACTTTTATATAAGATGAATTTTAATAGTTTAGAATAAGTAATTACATTCATTCTTAAAAGAATACAACTATGAACATAAACTACATTCATTCTTAAAACTCTTGCAAAAAAAAATATCGGCATTCTTGAAAGAATCTTCATTCACTTTCTTGTTTCGTTTCTAGATGTCTTGTGTATGTTTAACCTCTAAGCCACTTCAAAAATATGCTAGCATTCTATGAGATTGACATTTTGTGAGATTGGCATTCTGTCAGAATTGTATTGCATGAGATGATTTTATACAAGGAGTATTTCCCATCAGGTCTTCAAGCAAATTTTATCACAAATTTGTTGCCAAATATTTTGTAGTGATACACTTGTAACAACTGCACATTAAACATATAACTAATTAACTACAATTCTATCAGAATACATCAATAATATTCTTATAGAATAAACCACTCTTGCAGAATGGTTTTGAATATTCTTAAAGAATTTGAACTTAATAGCAGCTTACAGATTCTTTCATTCTTTCATTTTCCTATCAAGAAGAAGCAACCTCATCACATTTCATTTTCCCTTGTTCATTTCCAGTTAAAAATCAAACCCAAAACCCACCAAAACTCCATTGATTTTAGTAAAAAAAAAAAGTAAACAGAAGCAACAGGGAGGCTACCGGAGCAGCCCCCATTCCACTTACCTATTGACCAACTTGAACACCTCCTCCACCGTCGCCGGTCGCTGCTATTTTTGTCCCATCGTTTTCCCACCACCAACAACGAGAAAGAAACTCAAGATGGTTCACAGGAGATAGGCTGCTCCATTTACCCCTGTCAAACACCAAAGCCCAAACAACCACTTAGGTATATCGATTATGTCAAGAATCACAAAAAAAAGATGAAGGAAGAAGGTTACCTGTTGCTGATCCCGTTCATATTTTATGTGGAAGAGGAGCCACCCAAACGACTGCCATGGTCGATGACTGTCCTGCTGCCTTCATTCTTTCTACTTTGGCTCATATGTCTTCCCTCTTCAATCAATCAAGAACCCGGGATAACCTTCCTTTCTCCCATTCGATCGAGCAACGAAAACGCCCCATGTGAGCTGCTACTGCCGTCAATTACTCCCCACCGAACCACCACTTTCCTACTCCCTGTTCGTAGTGGGCATCCATCATCGATCCACCCCTATTATTGTATTTCATTTGTTTTTCCCTTATTTTGATCAAGTTCTTTTTCGTTTTCTTTTCTTCCAGTCGAACTCAATAAACATACCCCTAACCTGAAGTCGCTAATCTCCTCCGATTCGCACCTCACGGTTGGAGTACAAGAGGAACAGATTTCGCATATCCCTTCCGAGGAAGAAGAAGCGTAGAGCTGCCTGAGCAGCCTTGTTGCCTTCGTTCATCTTCTCATTCTCGATCAGACGAGGATCGAAATCCTTTTCTCCCAATTCACATCGTCGACAACGTCAATAAGAAAATGAGAGGAGGCAGAAATAGAATACATATATATGAGAGGCTAGGGTTAAATAATTGGTCAAACAGATTTTTATGGTAATTTCCATGAATTAAGGGATTTTATTTTAATTATCATGCTAAAGTTACATAATTACCCTTATTATAATTTTTAATTATTTAATTAATCCTAAATTCCTATTGGTGTATTCATGCACACAATAGTTTCTAGAAACATTTGAACCTACCTCTCTCTCTCTCTCTCTCTCTCTCTATATATATATATATATATATATATATATATATATATATATATATATATATATATATATATATATATATATATATATATATATAGATTTTGCAATCTTATTTTATATTCGGAGGTTCTATTTTTATTAGGATACTAGTTTATAACCCGTGAGAACCACGATTACAAAACTAATTGCATTTTCATATTAGAAACTCATGATTATTAATTAATTAAAATAAACTATTAATTAAAAGATATTCTATATGTTATGTAAAATTATAATCGTTGATTAATTTTAAATTTACATGTTAATTGTAATGTTTTTTTAAAAAAATATTTCTTATGTAAAATCAATAAATATATCACATTGTAATTTGTTTAATTTTAAATTTAGATTTTAATTGTAATGTTTTAATTTAAGTAATTAAATTAAATTTCAATATGTGTTTATATTCATGGCATACTAAGGCCCTAAAAAGGAAATGAAGTAATTTTATTTTTTATGGAAACTTATTTAATGTGGGAAAATGCAATTCAAAAAGAAGAACCACAAAAGTGACACGTTGCATATGAAATTAATGAGAATATATAATACTTTGACACATGACAGAAGGATATGAAACCTATTCTTTTATTAGAATAGGAACGTTATGTTCCTTGTTAAGACATTTAACTTTGTATTTGGACATAGTATCTCGGAAAATCTACTAAATTAAATTCATACTTTTGTTACAGGGCATTGTATTTTGTATTTGGGCAACATTACTATAATTTTTAAAAAATTTCAAAATAAATTATTCTAAGTTAACCTATTAGAACACTGTATATTTTATTAGGACATTGTATTTTCTAGTTACAACATCTTATTTGTAGTTTGTATTCCGGTACTAAACTTTCTATCAAATAAATATAATTTGTATTAGAATGTTGCACTCTCTATTAGATAATCGTACTTTGGAAAATATATCAAATTATTATAAGTTAATTATATTTTCAGTTTTTTCTCTATTTAGACAACAATGTTATAGTTATATAGATTTTTCGATGTATAATTTGCTAATTCTATTGAATCAGGAGATTCTATTTTCTATTATGGCTATACTTTTGTTAATATGTTGTACGTTAAGGATATATAATGCCTTTGTTTAAGAAATAGTTTAATCACTACTTGGTTGTAGTTGGTCATTATGTTAATATAATTATATTTATTGTAATATGATTAACTTGGGATGAACAAGAAGTTGCATGTGATCACTATTTATGTGTCTAGTAAAAATGTCATGCACCAAGCATGCAGCGCTACCGAGCATCATATTGACTTTGACTTTTGGGTAACTTATATAAAGAAAGAGTGTTTAATAGCATTTTTTTTTTGGGTAAATACCAAAAAAAGATATTAAGTTTATATCAAAATTTTAATCTAACATTGTGTTTTTTTTGTCTTAAATTTAATACTGTGTTTCTAATTTTTTATAATTCTGACCACTTAACTGGTCAATCCGGTTACGGATTGACATGACATTATGACAGGTCAGTTTTGATGACGTGACATGCTGACATTTCGAAATTGATTTTTTTTCTTATAAAAGATACTAAGTTTTCACTTTCTTCGATTCTAACACTAAGTTTATTTATTTTTTTAATTTTGAAACTTCGTTTTTTTGTTTTAAATCGAACATCATTATTTCTAATTTTGTTCAATGTTGACCATTTTTCATTTGAAACCATATAAATATTTTTTAAATACATTTTTTCATTTAAAAATCACATTTTTGTATAAATACAATGCTTTTTTTACATTCAAACCATAATTTTAAGTATAAATGAAATATGTATTAGTTATATAAAAACCGTATTTTATATTAAATACCTAACATTAGAATGAGTTTTGAGGTTTGGAGGCGTATAGTCGATCAAGGCCCAGAGATCAGGTTTGCAACTTATGGAATTTTTACATCTTATTCGAAGCTTATGGTTAATTTGGTTCTCATGATATAACTAATGCATATTTATGCATAACATTATGCTTTGAAACTAAAAAAAAACTTTGTATTTATAAAAAAATGTGGTTTTTTAAACGAAAAAAAACTATTTATACGGTTTGAAATATAATAAAAAATATATTTATACGGTTTCAAATGGAAAATTGTCATCATTGAATAAAATTGGAAAAAATGATATTCGATTTGAAACAAAAAAATATAGTGTCAAAATTGAAAAAAAAAATTAAACTTAGTGTCAAAATCGAAAAAAGTGAAAACTTAGTGTCTTTTGTGGGAAAAAAATTCAATTTTGACACGTCAGTATGTCATGTCAACATGTCATGTTATCAAAATTGACACGTTATCATATTACGTCAGCATGTAACCTGGTTGAAATGTCAAGTGGTCAGAATTGTAAAAAAAATTAGAAAATATAGTGTCAAATTTTAGAAAAAAAAACACATTGTCAAATTAGAATTTTAATGTAAACTTAGTGTCTTGTGTGCTATTTACTCTTTCCATTTTATGATGCATCCGAAAAATAACAAGGTGATGTGATTAGGTTCTAAGAGTCGAACCCTATGTATGTTTTGGTGATATACCTACCAAACATTCCTAGAAAAGTATTATACCGTTACAACCTGAAGTAACATGATTCTTTTCATGGTGTGGATGAACTTTGATTTCATTGATTACTTCCATATCTTAGCAACAACATCTCAAATCTCATATTTGTTTTGAGAAATATTAAATATACATTCCCCATGTATCATGACATTTTACTTTATGTTAGACATTGTACTTTATAGTTTGTATTACGACATTATATATATATATATATATATATATATATATATATATATATATATATATATATATATATAGAGAGAGAGAGAGCTAGGCCCAAATGTGGATTGACATCTATTGTGCGGACGTGTGGACAATGCTATTCTGTGAGAATGACAAAGAAAATATGTTGTTTGATAGTATGAATACGTTTAATCTTATATAACTATTGTCATTATCAC
Source organism: Lactuca virosa (assembly GCF_052849685.1). Lineage (NCBI taxonomy): Eukaryota > Viridiplantae > Streptophyta > Magnoliopsida > Asterales > Asteraceae > Lactuca > Lactuca virosa. The sequence goes on from NC_136429.1 coordinate 58,524,164, forward strand.
ACAATCTCACTCATTAAATCGTCTATAAGGTTATTATAGACTTTTTATTATTATTCTCATTCTGTCAGAATGTTTATTGAGTCGTTTTCTGTAAGAATGAAAATGAGTGAAAAACGATGTGTGAGAACAAAAATGAATAAGAATTAGTGAGAATGCATGAAAATGACGATATTTGTGTGAGGTTGAACGTATTCACATTACTAAACAACTTATTCTCTTAGTAATTCTCATAGAATAACAATGTCCAAACGTCCGCATAATAGTTGTCCATCTACATTATAACCTAGCCCTATATATATATATATATATATATATATATATATATATATATATATATATATATATATATATATATATATATATATATATATTGTATTTGAAAATTATACTTTGTATCATAACATTGTATATTTTTATTTTCATATTTATATCAATTTAGAATTAAATGTGGGAACATTTAAAAATGAGAAGAAAAAAATTGAACATTTTGCAACATATTAGAAAGGGAAAATGACACATACCTCCTATGAAGTTTATAGGGTTTACCCTTTTAGTCCCTAAACTATTTTGATGGCTTTATGAGTGAATAAATTGTGAAGTGACCTGTCTTTTTAATCCCTATAACATGTTATTACCGGTTTCATGTACGGGGGTGGTTTTTAATTAATGAAAAAAGTTAAATCAGCTCTTCTTCCATCTTATAACAATTTTCCACTCAAAAACTCATCCATCCATGGTTGTCGGTGTTTTCTCTACTTCTGAAGTTCCTCTAACCCCGTGAATGTCCTTCTCCCTTGATATCAATAATCCATCTTTCCAACAACGTTTTCCTCTTCGAGTTTTTCGAATGACCTTAACATGGTCATTGGTTTCCGTAGTCTTCGTCTTCTTGAAATCTGAATCCGTCGTCGACGGGAATAAAATACCATCAATCCCGTGAATCGATATTCTTCCGCCGGTGGTCAATTTTGCCATGGATTCGTCATTCGATGCCAACACCATGAGTACGTATCCCTCTTATACTAATTTCCCTATTTTCGTTGCCAAATTTGTGAGATTCAGCAAAATGTTGTCAGCCATCTCATTGTACCTTAACATGAAATCGAATTAGGGATTTTTGGATGATGCAGAAGCGTAGGGTTGAAGTCCTTGACCTGCCTCTCGCCATCAAAATGGTGGAAAGGGCCTCCGGGGCCGAGGACAGAAGTTGGAGCCAACGAAGGACCAGGCGCCATGGCGGAGTATATAGGAAGAACAGGGGCCGAACCAACAGGAACATGAACAACCTGTGTTGGTTTTCTCAATCTATTCGTCCTGGGATCCACCTCCGGTGCTCCCTCCGGTTTAACGATAGAAGTAGCACGCAAGCTCCGGCGGGTATTGAAATCCTTCAAAGAAACCTCCTTGAGCCGATATCGAGTTCTCATTTCCAGAAAATTTCCTTCAACCTATGGTGGTGTTTATCTTGACAACGACGTGATAGTCTGAAAACTCTCCAAATTAAAGAACTCAAACAGAGCACAGTTGGTGATGTGGCAAGTTTGGTCAGCAATTTGGAAAAATTCAAAGTCAATTTAGGGAAATTGGTCAACAAATGTCAATATGGCAAAGGGTTAACCGGGTGACCCATTCACTTTGGCCAAAAGGACTTAATAGACCCGACAAAAAGGACTTGATTCCCTCATAAAGCCATCAAAATAGTTTAGGGACTAAAATGGTAAACCCTAGAAACTTCATAGGACGTATGTGTCATTTTCCATATTAGAAACACAAATTCAACACGGACTGTGATAAAATTTGACTATCACACATGATTATGCCATAAACCAATGGGAAATCTCCAGAAAAGTCCTAAAATTTTACCCTAATTTACGAAAAAGTCTCAAACTAAAATTTGTTTACGAAAAAGCATAAATTACCGGTAAAAATGACGATTTGACCCATTTTTTCCGGTTTTATTACTTACATGTTTCACTAAAGTCCCATTATTTTACCTTAATTTGCGAATAAGTCCCAAAATAAAATTTATTGATGATATGGCCCTTTTCTTCATGTAACATACATTTTATCGGTTTCATTGCTGACTTAGACACCTAGTCATTAAATTAGCTGATAAGATGAATATGATGGGTTATATAATGTCACATTTACTGTAAAATTTGATACCAATCTCATCGACTCATTTATGACTATGTATCTACGTCAGCAATGAAACCAATAAAATGTGTGTTTCCAAGAAAAAAGGGCAGAAAATGAGTTGATGTCTGATGAGATGGATATATTGGGTTACATAAGATTAGATAGACAATTTGATATTTCTTATAAACATAAAAAAATAACGCAGTTGTTGTTAATTTATGTAATTATTGTAGTATTCGTTGGATGCATTTTATGTTCCAAAAAGATATTCAATACATAAGGATATCAAGTTTTATGCTAAACATAACATTATATAACTCAACATATCCATCTCATCATCTCATTTAATGACTAGGCGTCCGGGTGAGCAATGAAACCGGTAAAATGTATGCTACGTAGAGAAAATGGTCAAATCATCAGTAAATTTTATTTTGGGACTTATTCGCAAATTAGGGTAAAATAATGAGACTTTAGTGAAACATGTAAGTAATAAAACCGGTAAACCGGAAAAAGGGGTCAAATCGACATTTTTACCGGTAATTCATGTTTTTTTGTAAACAAAATTTAGTTTGGGACTTTTTCGTAAATTATGATAAAATTTTAGGACTTTTCTGGAGATTTCCCTAAACCAATTAACACCACAATATCAACGAACAACATAGCACATATTTAGCGGCAGACCATACATCGCTAATTTATGTGGCCATAACCAATACTTGTCAATTATTTGACCAATTCAAGACACGACTAAAACCGTGGTTAACCTAACTGATCCGTTAACTTAACGAGGCTACTTACGTCGGTCGCTATTCCGTCTCTTATATAATTTATTTATTTATTTATTTTTTCTGCGTGTATATCCAACGATAACGAACCAATAATACCCCAACTCCAAAGTCAAAAAATGTTATTACCTTTTCTTTGTTTATACCTCTGTCAATATCAGCACAAGACACATTAATCCATTTCTTCCCCATTAAGTATGTCGAAATCAAACATTACGATCATCAACCATGCAAATAGTTTGCCACGTTCTTTAACTGGATATAAAGATCAGGGAATCATTATTTTAATATTTATTATATACCTTAGTTAATCATTCCTTGGCTAGTATCTTTCAATGAATGCCTTTTTACGTTATAATTTGATTAGAATCTCTTTTTAATTAAAAATTATTCTCTTTCCAACAAAGCAACTATCGATAGCGATTTTTCTTATATTAATATACACTTGTTTTCCTATTCAAATTTTTTAACAACACTCATGTCATGTACGATTATAATCATGGAATACAAATGATATATTTCATATACATTTTGACATTTTTACATCATATTTCAAGTTCAATCGATGCAGTTTTTCACTTTTGCACGCATAGTGCCTCGTATGTTTCTTGACATCTAATAATAAGGAAACGGTACTAAATTTTTATATTTTATTCTTATCTTGAACGTAGCAATAAAAAGATAATTTACCATGCTTTATCATTTTCTTTCGGTTTACAAATACTTAAAAGGTAGGATGGATTTGTGACCGAGTGTCCCCATCCATGTTTCTCTTTAAGTATCATATTAAAGGAATCGGATCGTAAGAAGATATATGTATTACGAGATATGATATTTGTAAAATTGATGAATAATTAAATTACGACGTCCAAGATCATTGCATTAAAGCTTCACTTTTGTTAAAGTGGCAAGTGGAAAAATAATTTTATATTAAACTGATAAGCAGGTTACACACAAAGACCGATAAAAGCTGGTCTACATAAAGAATTGCAATATAGAATGCTTCCAAAACACAAAACTCCAAAACAGGAAAAGAAAAAGATAAAGAAACTGTTCCATCATCAACTGTATAATCGTTGCCTTGTCAAATGATTGGCAAAAAAATCAATAATACGTGGAAATTCATCAAAACTTAAAGGGATATACACGTACTAAACATCTTAACTGTGTCGTTTTAACTTAATAAATCTATTCATATCGGGTTTTACTTGGTAAATATACCATCCCATAGAATTTCTTTCCTCCGTTATCGAAAAACCATCAATTTTTTCTTTCTTTTTTACATTATCGTTTGATACTTCACCACTGTGAAAGTTACTGTGTTCAACCGTCACGAAGATCGAACATAATCAATATTAATCCTTCCCTATCAAAATTATTGCTTCAATCTTGAATCTACAGCTTCAAGTGTTAATCGTGAATCCTTTAATCGTAATCCTTAGCTAATAAAATGACGTTTCATAAGGTTTAGTATCTAAGCTTAGATGAGGTTGTAATGTATATATTCATTTTTCTCTATATATAATATTTTTAGAATTTTTTTTTCATGAGAATGTGAAAACAGCTTCTCGCAAACTTAAAAAATTATAAAACTATAAAACGCACATATATATATATATATATATATATATATATATATATATATATATATATATATATATATATATATATATATATATATATATATATATATATGCATTTTCGTAAAAATAATATTTTTTAAAATCATGCATATATGAAACATGAAGAATGCATATATGAACTTTTGTTTTATGTTGTGCACACGAAGTGTATATATACTCTTTATATATGTACGTCTTTTCTTGATATATATATATATATATATATATATATATATATATATATATATATATATATATATATATATATATATATGTGTGTGTATGTATGCAGGTTTGTTTGTATATCCTCAACAATTTACGTAAAGAAAACCCATGATGTATATGGTGCATTGGAAATATGAAAGCAAGTCAAGATTCGATGAAAGCATGTTCTTGTTCAGAAAGCAGGCATGTCGGGATATATCTCTTGGAGTAATTTAATTTTCATGTACTTAATTAGGGTGATAAACACCTTCTGCTAGACCATAAAGTTCTTGCTTCAAGTATAAAGATTTTTCTATGTTATTTTCTCTGTTGTTAATACAAACGTGTTAAAATATTTATAAGCGTTTAAAATAAAATCCACATTATTGAGTATACTTGCCATACTTATTAATGTGTAAAAATATAATTAAAAATGTGATCAATTTCCCTACTCTTGCATTTATGGTGATGTAGTTAATTTCTTCATATTAAAGTTATAACGATTAAAGAGTTGGTGACAGGCAAATTTTTCCTCAAAGCGCCAAGTTATGTGTTTTATGAATTTGCAGTCCTATGAATGCATAAAAGTGACAGAAAACTGTATATACGTAAAGATCAACTAGATTGTTTTATTGTTATGTCATGTTAGTCTTTGCAGAGAAAGTATGTCAAGAATGAACCAACCTTTAAATGACTGAAAGTTTTGGTAAATTGATCTAGTGTTAAGGCATCCTCAATTAATAGACCTTTATAGATTTCAATGGAATGTAATATTATAATTCTATGTTTATACAATTTTATTTTCTTATTTTTTATAATGTATTATTTTATGAAAAATTAATAGAATATATTTAAAAATAATAATTTATCATAAAACCTAATTTATGATATTTATTGAAGGATTAAAAAGTTTATGTTTTAATTACTATTAAAGAGTTTATTGATTATTGAACTTCAACATGAAATCCCAAATTATTGATTTAATTAATCAATTGAACATCAACTAAACGTTTAACTCTTCTGTTAAATTATTTACTATGAAACTCTTATATTTGGTCGTAATAGTTGGCTCTAATGATTGATAAAAACTTATTTTTAGTTTTAAGTATTTGGTTATTTAAACTTAATACTATCAAAATTTGCATAAGTACTATAAAAAGGAGCTCATGTAAAAACCTTAGCATTAAAATAGACTTAAAAAATTATCACATAACCCCTTCTTATCTGAATTATTTTGTAGTTTTTTATGGTGTGTGTTTAGGTGATTCAAATGCTTTTTGCTTGCTAAAGCTTTATACGACTAATAATTGACTAATAATTCGTAATCCAAGTATACAATCCTGTAATGTATTCTCTAACAATTCGACAAAATAATCGCATCGTAAAAATAATCAATTTCTATGATAGCATGCAATTTTTTGTTTGTTTTAATTAACTATTTATGTTAATTTATAAACGAATCCCACTTCATGTTGGAAATGTTTGAACGTATGTTTGGAACTGATTCTATAATAGTACATAATCAAACGTTTTTTTTTTCAAGTTCTATCAAAAATACTAATGGATATCGATAGAATAATAAAAGAAGCTACAAGCGTATAAGATGCTAAAAGGGAGTAAATATCTTATTTCACGTTTTGATCCCTTAGTTTGGAATTAATTGTCTCAAACTAATTACTTGACTTTTATATAGCCAAATAATAGAAAATATAATTCATTTAACCAAACATTGAAATTGTTTAAATATATATTTAAAATACAATCACAACTATTATATAAACAACACCTCTTCAAAATGCACGTCCAACACTTCTTTAATACTATGTTTGATAGCGTATGTTCATAATCATAATATCATAATTTCTACTTTTATGTTATTATTGTATGTGTTAGCTAGGATGGACCAATTAGCAATTCAAGGTCATTGGAAACAGATACATACATGCTATTAGAAAGAAAATGAGAAGCTTGTTATGATCGAAGTTCTTCAAGATATATATTGCTTCAAGTTATTTTTATTACAATAACAAAAATAACATTCATCATAAAAATAAAAACAATAATAATATTGAAAATGATTCTTGACGACTTAACTCATAAACCAAACATTAATTTTGAAACTACGATCAAACCCATACTAAATGATTTGCAGCAAGCAAACCAAACACACCTACACCATTTCTTCAACGTCTCTTGTAAGACCTGGTTGCTTGCTTCATTTCTAGCGGTCTAATCTCCTAATGAGATCGGTTTTGAGTTCATCTTCATCTATGGCACCAGGGATCTTAACCACCACGTCTTGTAGCATTATCTCATTTACACACGACATGCTTGCATGCTGTATTTGTGCTTTCATTTCTCTCAGAGCATCCATCAGTTTAGCTGCTGGCAAGTCTGCATTCCCTGATTGCACCCTTATCATTGCATCCTCTCCCACGATTTTCACTTCCACTTCCCTGAAACCACTCGTCTTGCTGTTAACCTTTATTGTTGGTTTTGTCGACACCCGAGCTTGATACAAACTGCTAGTGCTGCTGCTTTGAAGGTGGTTGTCCACCGTATCCGCCATTTCCACCTTCACTCTCTTGGTTTTACCTTGGCTGTTGCTGCGAGGATGCAACTGTGATTCCAGATTCTCGACTTTGCCTTTCAATTCATTGATATAGCAGACAGCATCCGCCAAGAGCGACGCCTTGTCCATCCTAGACACGTTTGGGACCACGGAGCGCAGCGCATAGAAACGCTGGTTGAGCTTTTCACGTCGCTGCCTCTCTGCCTCCACGTGGTTTACAGGTGGATCCCTACCACCTGTTTTCTTTCCTTTCTTCTTCTGCATCCGTCTTTCTGACGTAGCAAGAACAAGCTGGCAATCGGAATCTGAATGCTCCGACCCAGTCTCTACATACGTATTCGTAGTAGTAGTGGGGATGGTGTTTTTGTTCATGCATGATCTTCCAAGGTTTTTGGACATCTGATGATCGGCTGTTGCTGATTCGAAATCGATCATGTTCATACCCTCTTCCTCTTGCAATCCGCCAGCCATAAGTACCATATCAGCAAAAGAAATAATATTATGATGTTCTTCGTTGAGGTTGTCTAGCTTCATAGGGTTAGTGGTAGACGTGGTTTCATGGTGTTTGTGATGGAAGAAGTTAGGAAGGGTATTAGGTGGAGAACAAGAAGCCGAAGAAGAACCGCCGCCAAACAGTGACCTTGCCTGATGGGCCAAACTCCATGTTTCCTCGATGACATGATACGAACCCATTTCTACAACACCGTTTGGTGTTGGGATGCAAACTAGGGTTTCCAAACCGTGGATGCGTGCTTCTTTAGCTCTCTCACAGTTAAAAGACTGGAGCTGATCGGCACCGGTTAACCAGATCATAGAGCTTGAACCGAAAGACGTACCTGGAACTGAACCGTCTCCGGGGATAAATGATCTGGTTAAGGAGATAACGTAGAACCACTCGGCGTCGTCTCGGTTGTCTGGTCCAAGGAGGGCCTGGATTTCTTTAAGAACAGACTTCCTGCAGTCTGGATCGGAGTCAGAGAGAAAGGTGGCGGAACTCCCAGACGAGGGCAAGGTGGTGTTTGGGACGTCGTTATTGCTTTGGAAATGACCGTCTCCCCAAGATAAGGATACACAGCCGTTGGAGTCGTCGTTAAAGGTCTGCCAGAAAATTGCGTATGCCCATGGTTGAGGCTGGTTTTGAAGCAGGTTTTGGAGTTTTTGCTGGATTGTATCAGAAGGGGGAGGAGTGTTTGTATTGGGAAAAGAAACGATCGAAGAAGATGAGGATGGGGAGACAATCAGATCCTCCATAGCTAAAGTTGGAAACTTCTTTTTCTTTTACTTGGGAAAGATGGTTTTGCTCTTACTATATAGCAATAGGAGATGGAAATGCAGAGGTTGTCACAGGTGGTACATATTTCAACGCCAATGATATAAGATGCTTTGGTCCACCCCATCCCCATCCCATCTCACCCCACCGATTACTTTGGATTATTTCTTTAAAATAAATAAAAAAGTTTAATTAACAGTGAAATCACAAAATATTTAGGGTTTATTATTATTATTATTTTTTTGTAATTGCATATCTAAAACAAAATTTTAAGAGTTTATTAATTTAATCGGTGTCAAAAACGGTTTTTTAAAGTATTTTGAATAATTTATCCGGTATTAAAAGTAATATCAAAATTTAATAAGTTAATAATTTGTTTTCACATAGATTTTCAAGTACAGTTTTTTTATTTTATTATTTTGCAAAAATAACCAAAATTAGCAACTAGCTAAAAATAGTTAATGAAACAACAGACGAGACTAATTCGTCTCCGGTTTCATTACTCCTCTACAATTTCGTCGTGATCTATAGAAAAAATTATTTTTCCTCATGAAATCATAGATGGCTTAGCCCATCTTCATGGCAGTTTCACAATGGTGCCGATAGTGGCACCGACAACCCCTGTTTTTTCAGATGCAGTGTAAAACTTTTTGAATTTTTCGTTGTTTTTCTAGTATTGTGTCACTACGTAAAAAAATGTGACACTGACAACACCTACTATGAAATCTTGCGTCCGCCCCTGCTCATCTTAGGTTTCCTTTCGTCTCATCTTCGGGTTTGTTTGTTATTTGTTTATGGATTCCGAAGAGCAAAACCGTATATGGGCATATCCCATATGTGGTTCGTCACCTCGACTTCAGTTTTGTATATTTTTTTTATGTTGACTACGGTTTCATCACCAACGTACTTATAATTCTCAGCTTCTACATAGAGAATAATAAAAAAAAAAAAATACTTGTTAGCGTAACATTATTATTATTTATTGTATTTCATATCTTGTATATATCTCGGCCCAGTTAGAGTTAGATTGGCCTGATTCCATGTATTTTTCTATATATTCTTATTCATTAATGATAGATCAGATACGTGGAGAATACATCAATTACATGGTATCAGAGCATACCTTCCTTATCCTTTGTTTCTTAAACCCTAGCCGTCTGTTTCTTTACCTTCGACTAATCTGATCTCTCATATCTTAACTCTCCTGTTCTTTTCATTATGTTGATTCCCATTGCTTCTGATAAACTCTCCTCCACCATAAATATAAAACATACAGTTCCCCTCATTCTAGACCTTGACCAAATGAACTACGACATTTGGCGTGAACTATTTGAGATCCATTGCAGTGGATACAGTGTCGATCATCATCTTCGCCCCAGCACAACAGAATCTGCAGACAAAGAGAAAGAAAAAGACAAGGCTACTACAGAATCAGCCGCTGCTAAAGAAGCATGGACTCGTACAGACTCCATCGTGAAATCTTGGATGTTTGGTACCCTTTCTATCTCCCTTATTCATATGATATTCAAGAAAAAGGTCACTGCATTTGAGGTATGGGAAAGTCTTGAAAAGGTCTTCCATGAAAATAAGGCTTCAAAAGTAATTCAACTAGATAGAGAACTTCGAAATATAACGATTGGAAACTCATTTATTACAGAATATTGCAATCGGATTAAAGCCCTTGCTGATAGACTTGAACATATGGATGCTACTGTTCCCGAAACCAATCTGGTTGCTTACATGTTGTATGGTCTCTCTCCAAAGTATCGATACATAGCCATCAACATTCGTCATCGGGACCCACTTCCATCATTTTGGGATGCAAGATCGATGCCGATTTGTGAGGAACAACAGATGATTCAGGATGATCAGCGTGAAGCCTCTCTCTCCCACCCGGATAATCCCTCTTCTCAAACCGCTCTTACAACCGAGACAACAAATCAATAACACCAACAATCATCGTGGTGGGTTTCGAGGGGGTCGCGGCGGTCAGAAACATTGAGGAGGCAGAGGCAGTGGAAGGTACGGTGGCCGACAATACAATAACAACAGTGGCATCAATTTTTCTCATGGCGGACAACAGCGAGGAGGAGGTCAGACTAATGGCCAATGGGCCTATGGTTGGTTCCAAGTTGACCAACTCACATACGGGGTCCATCAAGCAGGTATACTGCCAACCCCAAATGGGCTTTCTTTTCAGCCAAACTCTAATGGACCAAAACAGAAAACGACCCAAAATTCAGCAACCCAACAACATCATTTTTTTTACTCCATCGCAGTCCAATGTTTAATTTGTGCCACAACAGGTTTTTAATGCCTCCCATCAGACTCATCATCAAAACAATGAGCCCATCATACTTCCACAAATGTTCAACACTATGTCTTTGAATGATCCGGGGCAAGCCGAATGGTATATGGATACCAGAGCCACTTCTCACCTTCATTCCAACGCAGGTATCCTAAAAATTGTTTCAGATAATAATAGTAGTAATTTGTCTTCATCCGTTTTAGTTGGGGATGGATCTTCGATACATGTAACTAAAATGGGACACACCACTCTTCCTTTCTCAAACCCATATCATACTTTACAACTCAAAAATGTTTTGATTACTCCGTCTATTATTAAAAATCTTATATATGTTCGTCGTTTTGTTCGTGAAAATATGGGCACCACTGAATTTGACTCCTTTGGTTTTTCTGTGAAGGACTTTCTCACTCGTCAAATTCTCATGAGATGCGATAGCATCAGAGGCCTTTATCCTGTCACCAATCCGACTCTTCTTCCTTGGATCGTGCTTCCATGAGGTTTCCCTCCTCGACAGAGCCAAGCCCAAACAACTACAACATCAACCACGATCCTGTTGGATTAGGTGTCTAAGCCCATAACTATATTTGGTATATATACTTGACCCGATAGTAGCATGGTCCTTTTGGGTTGCCTTCACCATAGCAACTTGACTGGATGAATTATGGAGAAAGAGGTTAATTATGATTTATTAATATATTATGTGAATAATAAATTAAAATAGAAATCATATTATTTAATTAATATTGGTCAAGAATTAATTTAGAATTACTTCTGTGGTCAAAAGAAATTAATTGAATTAAGGGGACTGATATTGTAAATATGTAATAATTGCAGAATGGGCTGAAGATCTCTTGGATAAGAGGTGGACGAAATCTTATGGAAGCCCATAAGGATTTCGTCCAAGGCTAGGTATTCTGGAAGATTCCTATGGGCTGCTTAGAGCCTAAGCAACCAGATTAGGTCTTTGACTGAAACCCTAATTCCTCACCTATATAAAGGACCCCTTGGGCACCCCAAATCGGCTACAAGAAACCCTAGAAGGATCTTAGAGTCAATTTTGAGCCTCCCCTCTCTCTCTGTCTCTCATATTCTCCAAATTGCTTTTGGTGTTTGTGATCGATTAGAGGTATTACACTTGTGATACTAAAGCTCTCAAAGGTTGAAGATCTTCAAGATACAAACAAAGGTGTTATTCTAACTTGTTTATTATGTCAATTTCGAAATATATATACTAGATTAGGGTTTATAAGCTTTGGATGATTATTGCATGTACAAATAGAAAAACTAGATCCAAAGCTTTAGGGTTTGCATGTATACCATAGGATTGTTGTTTTTCTCAAAACCCATCAGTGGTATAAGAGCCTAGGCTATTTTTCTATTGTATTTGATGCTATGCTTGATTGTTCAAAGCAAAAGTTTTTTCGATTTTGCATCTGCCTGATGACCACGATGTGGCATATCTTGCCACGACGTGGTGGCGAGTCAGAATGCAAATTTTCGGGATTTTGGCAAAGATTGGATTTGGAGGATTACCATAAATTGTTTTTCTAATTAAAATTCGTTTTTATCTGTTATGGTAATGCATATCTAAATCCAATTAGAAGATAATTGTCAATCCATAAGATAATTATTAGTTAATATGATAAAGATAATTATTTGTATTATTTGATGTGAATTATCTTGCCATTAACTGAATTAGGTCAAATTTAGATAATGACAAATTATTTGATTAATTAAATTATAAAAATTTGATCTAGAAGGTTTTGAAAAGTTTCAAAACTTGCCCTTAAGTTTTGGAATTTAAATTTTAATTAAAAAGGTTTTAATTTTGAAATATTTAAATTCTAAACCCTAGAGTTTTAAAAGTTTAAAATTCAACCCTTATACTATTATAATATTAAAAGATTAATTATTATATATATGTATATGACGAGTCAGTCTTACCGTTAGTAGGCCTCATTCACGAAGTCAGTCTACAAGGGGGGTATAAGGTTAATGCCTATAAAATGGTGGTTTAATGGGTGTCCACTCTCACTCACTGCTTCCTTGATTGGTGGAGGGTCGTTAGCCGAACGGGTAGGATAGGACAATTAATTCCTCATTAATAAGTATAATGATTATATAAAGTAACTAAATTTTTTTTTATAAATTCACAATCTTAGTTACTTTAGGAAAAATGTGAAAATGTATGCTATTCCATGAAAGTGCACTTTACACCTTGCCAAGTCGTTAGTGGAGCATGTGTGGTTAACCGACACACTAATTTGGGACTAGCAAAGGTGGAAAAGGGTGGCTCGATGTTTGTCATAGATTAATGGAGCGTGTGTGGCTAACCAACACATTGATTAGGTGATAAATGAAATCGAGAGTACCAAGCACATTTGTATGGTTATTCACACCATGTTTGTGATCCTCGGTATCCCAGTCACAAACTTGAAGGGCATAATCGAGATTGAAACATGCCATTGAAAAGTTCAGTGAATCTCAAAAGAATCTAGGAATTTCAATTCATTTAAAAATTAAACTCCTTTTCTTTTTTATGGTGGAAATTGGTAAATCGTCATTTACCTAACTTCATATTATTTGCAATTAGATTACGGCATCCCTCTTCTGAATTGTAAATAATTGTGTTGCGTCCTAGCCCTAAGTTCTCATTTGGGTGTTTAATTATGGATTATTATCTAATCTAAACTTTGTTCCTTTTCTGTTTCAGATGTCTACTCAAAACAACAATGCTTCTGGCTCGACCCCTTCTGTCTGATTCTCACTCATGAACTTGTTTGGGAGGGTGATCTTTGATGGAACCAATTTTAATGATTGGATCCGCAACGTTCGCATGGTCACCCGCTACGAGGACAAAGAGTATGTTCTCGACAAGGAGCTGAAGGAGGTTAACGCGAACACTGCTACTCCCGAGGAAATTGTTGCGTACGAAACTCATGAAAGAGACGCGAAAAAGGTGCATTGCATCATGCTCGCTATAATGACTGCTGAACTCCAAAAGTCCTTCGAGGACTACTATACGTACGAGATGCACCAAGATTTGATCGAAAGGTACCATCAAAGTGCTAGGCATGAAAGGTATGAGATCATCGCCTCGATGATCACTACCAAAATGAAGGATGGAGAGTCCATCACGACTCACTTGCAGAAAATGCAAAGGTTTGTGGACCGCTTGATAAAGTTGAATGTGAATTTCGACGAGGAGTTGGCCATAGATATCATTTTACACTCCTTGCCTCCTTGTTACGACCAGTTTCGTATGACCTATCATATGAACAAGGAGGAGGTCACTCTAAGCAAGCTTCAGGGCATGCTAAGGACTGTTGAGAGTAGTCTAAAAGGCAAATCTATTGCATCTACTCCTACTACTACTGCCCCTGTCTTGGCAATTGGACAAGGGAAAGGGAAGAAGAGGAAGGCTCCTTCTAAGGGCCACAAGGGTAAACCCCATGACGGATCCTCTTTTAGTGGGACCAAAGCTGATACTACTACTCCTTCTTCCAATATAAAGGATGCAGAGTGCTTCTACTGTCACGACAAAGGGCATTAGAAATGAAGCTGCCCGAAGTATCTGCAGGTCATCACGGATGGGAAGATAAAGCCCTCCTTCGCAGGTATTTATACTATTCAATCTAACAACTCATCACATGCTATTTCTTGGGTCCTTGATACAGGATGTGGTTTTCACATTTGTTTTGATTTGCAGGGTCTAAGAAGAAGTAGGGATGTGGAGCATGGGAAGATGAACCTGATCGTGGGGAATAGGAAAGCGTCGCCTATCACCAAGATTGGAGTTTACTCTTTAGTGCTTAGTAGTGGGTTAGGTTTAGATTTAAATGATTGTTGCTACTCGTCAGAAATGGCGAGAAACATTATTTCTTTTTCATGGTTTGTACATACAAGGTTTTAGATTTTCGTTTAATAATGAAATTGGTTCTATTAATGCTTTCTTGAATGGTACTTTCTATTTTGAAGCATTGCCTTGTAATGGAGTATATGAAACTGTGAATGTTGTAGATAACTTAGGAAATAATGTGTTGCACATCGATTCGTCCAATGGTTTGGACAAAGCATGCTTGTGGCATTTTCATCTTGGACATGTCAACAAGAAGCGCATAGCCCAAATCCAAAAGGATAGGGTGTTGGAGTCATTCGAGCTCAAGTCGGATGACACGTGCGAATCTTGTTTACTTGGAAAGATGACCAAGTCACCCTTCACTGGTACTTGTGAAAGGGGTGAGGGTTTATTGGATCTCATACATACGGATGTATGTGGACCCTTTAGATCCACCACAAGGGATGCAGACCGCTTCTATGTGACTTTTACCGATAATTATAGTAGATATGGGTATATCTACTTAATCAAGCATAAGTCAGAAACTTTTGAAAAATTCAAAGAGTTTAAACATGAAGTGGAGAATCAGCTGGGCAGGAAGATAAAGATGTTCCGATCCGATCGAGGTGGTGAGTAACTTAGTATAGAGTTCCACGAATATCTCAAGGAATGTGGAATTGTTTCGTAATTGACGCCACCTAGGACACCGCAGTTGAATGGTGTTGCTGAGAGGTGCAATCGAACCTTGTTGGACATGGTTCGTTCCATGATGAGTCGAGCTTTGTTACCTATCTCATTCTGGGGGTATGCCTTAGAGACTTTCGCCCATATCCTTAATCTAGTCCTAACTAAGAAGGTTGCCAAAACACCTCACGAGATGTGGACTGGGAAGGTTCCCTCGTTGGCACATATCAAGGTTTGGGGTTGCGAGGCTTTAGTAAGACGAGAGACTCACGAAAAACTCGAACCTCGTAGTGAGCGATGTATTTTCATCGCCTACCCACAGAAGTTGTTTGGATATCTCTTCTATAGACCGAGTGACAATGTTGTCTTCGTTGAGAGGAGAGGGGTCTTTCGCGAGAGAGAACTCATATGCCAAGAGGATAGTGGGAGACAAATTGATCTTGAAGAGCTTCAAGAATCAAGTGATGAAGATACCTCTAACACAAGTGATCAACCCGAGGAGAAAACTCCTGTTGAACCCATTGACGAGTCCTTACCTCTTAGACGTTCCAGTAGGGTTAGTGTTCTACCTGTGTTGTATGGTTTCTATATAACAACTGAAGGTGATACGTTTATTAGTGATAGTACACTAATAAATATGGATGAACCTAACAACTACAAGGAAGCCATGACAGGCCCGGAGTCTGCAAAATGGAAAGAGCCAATGGACAGCGAGATTCAGTCCATGTGTCACAATCAAGTTTGGAACTTGGTTAACAATGTGCTAGGTCGTAAGACGGTCAGGTGCAAATGGATCTTCAACAAGAAGACCGACATTGATGGGAAGGTGCACACATACAAGGCGCGATTGGTTGTGAATGGATTTACTCAAACTCCTGGAGTTGATTATGTACCAGGTCGTAAGACGGTCGGGTGCCAATGGATCTTCAAGAAGAAGACCGACATGGATGGGAAAGTACACACATATAAGGCGCGATTGGTTGCAAAGGGCTTTACTCAAACTCCTGGAGTTGACTATGATGAGACCTTCTCACCAGTAGCGAAGATTAAATCTATAAGGGTTATGCTAGCCATAGCTGTGTTTCATGATTACGAAACATGGAAGATGGATGTCGAAACCGCTTTCCTAAATGGAAAGTTGGCTGAAGATGTTTACATGAGTCAGCCAAAGGGTTTTGTCGATGTGAAGCACCCTAATAGAGTATGTAAGCTTGAGAAATCCATCTATGGATTAAAACAAACATCTCGCAGATGGAATCTTTGTTTTGATGAGAAAGTCAAGGAGTTTGGTTTTTCAAGAAGCGAGGATGAGTCCTGTGTATATGTCAAAGCTGGTGGGAGTATAGTTAGCTTTCTCGTTTTATATGTGGATGACATAATACTCATAGAGAACGATGTCCCAACCTTGCAGGAGGTTAAGTCCTGGCTTGGGAAGTGCTTCGCTATGAAGAACCTCAGAGAAGCTGCTTATATTCTAGGGATAAGGATATTGAGAAATAGGAGTAAAATACTAATAGGACTTAGTCAAAGTACTTACTTGGACAAAGTGTTAAAACGTTTTAGCATGGAGAATTCCAAGAAAGGGGAGTTACCAATCCAAATCAATACCAAACTTAGTAAGACTCGGAGTCCGAGTACTGATGCTGAGATAGTAGAGATGAGCCAAGTACCTTTTGCTTCCGCAATTGGCTCAATCATGTATGCTATGACGTGTACTCGCTCTGATGTGGCCTTTTCTTTGAGCATGGTCAGCAGATATTAAGGGAACCCTGGTAGAGCTCATTGGACTACGGTAAAGAACATTCTTAAGTACCTGCGGAGGACCAAGGTCTGGTTTCTTATCCTTGGTGGGAGTGATGACTTGAGAGTGCGAGGGTATAGACCAACCGAGATAATTTTTGCTCTCAGTCGGACTGGGTCTTTGCCCTAAATGGAGGAGCAGTGACCTGGAAGAGTTCCAAGCAGGAGACCGTAGCTGATTCAACGTGCGAATCAGAGTACACAACAGTGAGTGAAGCGTCGAAGGAGGCGATATGGCTAAAGAACTTCATTGGAGACCTTGGAGTTGTACCTGCCATAAAGAAGCCTATGGAGATTTTCTGTGATAACGAAGGTGCGGTCGCCTTAACCAAGGAACCGAGGGATCATGGCAGATCCAGACACATCGACATAAAATATCATTTCATTAGACATCAGGTAGAAGAGGGACTCCTCGTAGTGAAGAGGGTATCGTCAGAATATAACCTAGCAGATCCCCTTACGAAGGGACTGAGTAGGGTTAGACACTTGCAGCATGCTAGGAGCATTGGGCTGCAGGACGATATTAGTTTTAGTGATTAGATAGCTTTTAAAAACTTATAATAGATAAATTGTAATTAACATTTGATGATTAAATGAAGGAGTATTATTTATAAGTAATGTTACTCTCTTGTGTTAATTATTTACTATTATTTCACTTTGCATGTTTTTACTTCCTAAATAATAAGATTATTTAAACTATCCACAGTCGATCATACGTTGGAAGTAAGTATGAATCAAGACTGTCATGAATTGGCTTGTAGATTGTCTAAGCGTTTAGACATAGCAAAAGTTTGTTGCAACGTTCATGAGTGCTTCTGAAATAATATTTGAGTATTGGATTAAACCCGCACTCACATGAATCACTTCATGGAATTAATCACGAGTGATTGTGAGACGATAATATTGTATAGTCTTTAAACCGAGATATTGTCACACCCCCAGCCATCGGCGGAAACACCGGGTGGTGTAACATCATTCTTCGTATCACAGTTATATAACATACATTGAACAGTACTACAGAAAATACATACCTTTATTGATAACTGAAAGTTACATAACTGTTTTTCTAGGACCTATTACATAATATCCGCCTATGGCATACTTCTTAATGAACAGAAAGGTAATAGTAAAACTTCTTCTGTTCGAATACATACCAGCTTTTCAAGTTCCTGAAAACACTTGCATTTTAAAATACGTCAACATAAAGTTGGTGAGTCCACAGGTTTTGAGTCCATAAAATAGTACATTTTCCACACTTAAAAGTATAGTTTTGAAAGTATCATTTTGACTATCCAACATTTAGTATGTGTATTAGGTATAATAGTTTACTTATCAATTAAGTGTTATACCTAAACATTCCTTGAGCCTAAGGTATAAGTAGGGGGAAAATTATACTTAACATTAATACTTGTATACGACAAAGTATAATGTTTCTAACAATTTGCTACCATGAGCCTGTAACCGCTGCTGTGACATAATACCTCTGATAAAACCCACTCATGATTTCCATGAGGACAACCCACTCATGATTTCCATGAGGACAACACCGTACGCTTCATCGACGCCGGAACAATAACAAGTAAAAAGGATAGTTCGTCACTTGCTTATGGTTGACTATAGCTAACAGTCACAAGTGGGGTGGTCAACCCGTATACTAATTATACACAACTTCCTCGCTCACACGGGATTAACGGTTATAGTTCAGAGGATTTCCGCTAAGATCCCTAATCTTAGTTGATGAATACAATTACTCATGTAGACTTCGACGACTCCCTATAGCTCTAACAACAAAAGCATCTTCATGTCTAAAACCCTAAGTTACTAGACTATGCTTTTAAACAGTACTCCTAACTTCATAACATTTTGGCAGTATAACAGCTATAACTTGAAGTAAAACCAGGTTTTATCTTGAAATAAAACCAATAATAACAACATATAACGTTCCTAGTTTTATCTTGACATAAAACTATCAATAACAATATATAACATACCAAGTTTTATCTTGACATAAAACTAACAATAGCAACATACTTTATAACTTAACATATAGAACTTCCGAATATAACTTCGGAACTATATCGCACACAACATATATATAGAATCCTAAGTATAACTCAAGATCTACATTAGTATAATAACATGCTGACAAGTTGATAATAGTTGTATATATTCAAAATATTATATTTAGAACAACTATACCCCGGCTATTATAACTATATACTATCATATAGACATAATAGTAATGTATATACAATATTTAGCATGCGCTTTCCCCCAAAATATTAGAAAGTGGGGTCGTGAAACTCACCCTAGTAGCGTGATTTTATGTAATCTAAGCAGAAACGGTCAGCGTACGAGGTCGTCAGGGCTCGGGATGCAAGATGGCTTCAGCAAAGGAGAGAGGAGAAAGAAGTTTAGGTGTAAGAATGGCTGAAGTTGGACCGGCTATTTATAGTAAGGATTTTGGACCCCCACATCGTGGGTTTTGTAAGGCCCACTTCGTGAGTTTGGATCTTATCCCCGTAGACTTGCCATTTGCGTCCCTAGCTTCGGAAGGTGGCCATGTGACTCTTCACGTCGTGAGATATCCTTGCTCATGTTGTGAGTTTGGATCTTATCCCCTCGCAGCCTTGTCACACACCTTCTAGATTCTGAGATGTGGAAAAATGACTCCTCACGTCGTGAGTTTCTGTGCTCACGTCGTGAGCTCAGTCAGATTAGGGTTTCTGACAGCTGAATCTTCCGAAGGTCGTAACTTTCACATACGAACTCCGTTTTTGACGTTCTTTATATGCACGCATAGGTATTAACAAGTAATACAACTCTCTTTTAGACTCCAATAGCTAATTCTAAGTCTATTTTAAATTCCTCTTATTATAGAGATTTATAGTGTTCGGTTTATCATAACTTCTTCATGCGAAGTCAAATTCAGACACTCTCTATATTTTTGGAATCGTATGGACGTATACTTTGAGTTGTATCATAAAGAAAGTTCATATTTGTATTAGATTTTATCAAGAACTACATAACACTCTTATCACATTACTAGTTTAACAAAATCACATTACATGATTGGCATAATCACATGTGATTGTCTATTGACCTATTTTGACTAGTGTTACAGATATATAAGTTGTTTACGAATTGGTTGTGCATTGATAATGCGTAAACGCATCAGTAACTTGATGTTATAAAACTTTTTGTTGTGTACGATTTAATAAGTAAATAGTACAAGCATATAAGTCAAAGTTTATCTGTTCCTTTTATGATAGGAGGTTAAAAGTTGATGTGTTCAATTAAGTTCTATGTCAGACAAATCAGAAACTGGGAAACAAACTGCTGGACAATAAGTATGACTATGTTCCATGTATTTGTCCGCATGATATCTTGAGAACGGAGGACTACATGATCCCTTATCTAAAGGACGTGTCAGAGTTCGACAGCGGCTTTTGAGAGGTACGATTGCTAATCGGATTTTGAAGTCGTACTTGCATTTATAGTTATTAGACTTATCCAAGTGGGAGAGTGTTGGATTAGGTGTCTAAGCCCATAACTATATTTGGTATATACTTGACCCGATAGTAGCATGGTCCTTTTGGGTTGCCTTCACCATAGCAACTTGACTGGATGAATTATGGAGAAAGAGGTTAATTATGATTTATTAATATATTATGTGAATAATAGATTAAAAGAAAAATCATATTATTTAATTACTATTGGTCAAGAATTAATTTAGAATTAATTCTGTGGTCAAAAGAAATTAATTAAATTAAGGGGACTGATATTGTAATTATGTGATAATTAGAAATGGGCTGAGGATCTCTTGGATAAGAGGTTGACGAAATCTAATGGAAGCCCATAAGGATTTCGTCCAAGGCTAGGTATTCTGGAAGATTCCTATGGGCTGCTTGGAGCCTAAGCAACCAGATTAGGTCTTTGACTGAAACCCTAATTCCTCACCTATATAAAGGACCCATTGGGCACCCCAAATCGGCTACAAGAAACTCTAGAAGGATCTTAGAGTCGATTTTGAGCCTCCCCCCCCTCTCTCTCTCTCTCTCATATTCTCCAACTTGATTTTAGTGTTTGTGATCGATTAGAGGCATTACACTTGTGATACTAAAGCTCTCAAAGATTAAAGATCTTCAAGCTACAAACAAAGGTATCATTCTAACTTGTTTATTATGTCAATTTCGAAATATACATGCTAGATTAGGGTTTATAAGCTTTGGATGATTATTGCATGTACAAATAGAAAAACTAGATCCAAAGCTTTAGGGTTTTCATGTGCACCATAGGATTGTTGTTTTGCTCAAAACGCATCAGATCCCATCACTCCTATAGACAACCCACCTATAGTTGTTTCTTCCACCCATTCTCCCGTTGTCGAGCCTGCTCATTCTTAACATCCAATGCTCACTCGTGCTAAACAAGGTATCTTCAAACCCATTCGCAAATTTAATTTACATATTGATTCTGTCTCTACCGTCCCTAAAAATTATTTACATGCATTTAAAGATCCTAACTAGCTTAATGCGATGACAGACGAATATACTGCTCTTATCTCTAACAAAACTTGGGTTCATGTTCCACGACCGCCAGAGGCCAATATTATTAACTGTATTTGGTTGTTTAAGAAGAAATTGAATGCAGATGGAACCTTATCTCGATACAAAGCCTGACTTGTTGCTAATGGTCGTAGTCAGCGTCCCGGTATCGACTGTGATGAGACTTTTAGTCCGGTTGTTAAACCCGCTACTATTCTGTCTGTTCTGAGCATAACTATATCTCTCCATTGGCCCATTCGACAACTTGATGTGAAGAATACGTTTCTTCATGGACATTTGCAGGAGACTGTGTATATGCAGCAACCACCAGGTTTTCATGACCTGTCCAGGCCGGATCATGTTTGTCTACTTCAGAAATCTCTTTATTGTCTGAAGCAAGCTCCTCGCGCGTGGTTTAAACGCTTTTCCATGTTTATCTCACGTATTGGGTTTGTGCATAGCAGGTGTGACTCTTCGCTTTTTATTTACAGGCATGGTTCTCATATGACATATCTTATACTTTATGTCGATGACATTGTTCTTACCGGATCTACTCCAGAGATTTTGACTCATGACATCTCCTTACTGAGTGCTGAGTTTTCTATGACCGACCTTGGTGATCTTCACTACTTTCTTGGCATTTCGGCTACTCGTACTCCTGATGGTTTATTCTTATCTCAACAAAAGTATGCACATGAGATACTTGAGTGGGCTAATATGCTTCACTGCAATCCTACTCCCACTCCTGCTGACTTGTCCGCAAAGTTTGATGGTTCGGGTCCTTATGTTGCTGATCCTACCCTCTATCGCAGCCTAGTCGGAGCTCTTCAATACCTTACATTTACGAGACCTGACATCACCTATGCTGTTCAATAGATTTGCGTATACATGCACGATCCCCGCGAACCCCATTTTACTGCTTTAAAGTGCATCCTACAATACATTAAGGGGTCCTCGACTCATGGTCTTTGGTTGTTTGCATCACCTAGTCGCGATCTTCTTGCCTACTCTGATGCAGACTGGGGTGGCTGTCCTATCACCAGACGTTCTACATCAGGCTATTGTGTTTTCCTTGGATAAAATCTTCTACCTTGGTCCTCTAAACGTCAAAACACGACATCCAAGCCCAGTACAGAGGCTGAGTATCGGAGCGTGGCCAATACTGGTACTAACCAAAGTTGAGGTGACGAAACCGTATATGTGATATGTCTATATGTGGTTTCATTTTGCTACATCCCAGGAACAAAGAATAAACGGAACCGAAGATGAGATGAGAGGAAATCTGAGATGGCCTATGGCATTTGCGATTTCATGAGAAAAAAATGAATTTTATTTATAGACCACAATGAAACCGTAGACGAAACCGAAGGCGAGTTAGCCCCTTCTATTCTTTCAATGGTTATTTTTTTCTAGTTGCTAATTAGCTATTTTTTACAATGTAATTAAAGAAAAAAGCTATATTTGTAAATCTCTCTTGTTTTTAATGTTTAATAAATTCTATTAATATAAAATTACCGAGAAAAACTTTTTAGGTATTATTGTCTTACTCTATTTTAAAAAAATAACATATTAATTTTTATTCATTTCTAATTGCAGTTTGTCCACAAAAAACATTAATAGTAATGCCTAAAACATTATGTACAACAAAATATAAAACAAAATGCTACAATCATAATTAATAAAAATCTTTATGTGTTAGCTTATAAGTATATATATTTAGCTACGTTTAAGGGCATTTATAACGCCTTAAACTCTATTGAGTTCAAACATATTATTATTCTATATTTATACAAGTATATCATTTTTTCACTATAATGTATTAAACTCTATAAAGTCCACTGGAACATTTTAAACATTTATTTAAGATTTTGAACTTTCTTTTTTTGGATTGAAGGGTTTAATGGTCATTGAACTTCGATTTCATTGAATAGCAAGGTGACATTTCACAATGATAGAGTTTCATCTATTGAATGAGAACTTGGTTTGTCTCCTCATTCAATTCTCCCATTAAACTCCCTATTATAGATGCTCTAATGTAGTTTATTCCAAAGAAAAGTATAAACAAAGGATATTTGTTCTCACGATTCATATAAACAAAAATTAGTTCACATAAATTAAAGAACTCAAAAAATCAGTAACAATTATTGTAGAAGTTGTTTTCAAATTGTTGAGGTCAAACGAGTGGATCCACGATATGGATGAATTCATGGAAAATTTTATATGTGTTCAAAATTACAACACATTACATATTTTGATTAATTAATGATCAATTAGTAAACAGATCAAGAATCCAGAAAACCATTTCGAACATGCAAGATGGAAAGAGAATCATACACATTATATGTGTTCAAATAAGAATAAAAAGGTTAATTATCTTAATAGTGATTCCAAACTGCAATAATAGGGATTTCAAACTACAATAAGTCAATAAACACCTCATATAAGCAATCCAAACAGCCCCTTAGTAGATCTCAAAGATTTGAAATACTTGAAACTAAGATTTTAAAACATTTACACATATTGAAAGTAAAATGTCATTTGATTTCAATACAAAAAAAATCAAATAACATAGGAAGAAAACCCTTATCCAAAATGAAAAAAGTACACCAAAATAATTTAAATCTTCGTGATCGATGAGCACCATCACCCCTACCATAAACGGTTTCTCTAACACCATCATTTAATTAATTAAAATAATTTTGTCCTTGTAAAACCAACATCTCAAAATCATCTTTGTGAGCCAATGGAGAAGAGGAAAAAGTTAATAAGCCAATGGATAAGAGGAATAAACTAGTAAGTTACAATATGAAGGTAAGGCTAAAGTTTGGGAACCTTCACCTGAAATCTAAAGATAAAAGTTAACATTTTCCAAAACTAGATGTGACAAGATCTGATATCGATGTTGGTCTTTTGGTATTATAGATAATTAATTTTATTTAGGTACAAGTTATTATTAATTGTCATTAGAAAATCTATTATATATTTTAGGACTTACAAGATGATGGAAAAACATTTAAGTAAAAGAAAACAAAATAATGAATGTCATAGTTGATATCTCTTTGGCATTTCGAATTTTTTTCAAATGTTTTATACTTTTAAATATTTTTTTATAAAATATGAAATATTTATATAGATTATACTTGATATGCATGATGTTTACTAGTGCTTTAAGCATTGCTATACCACTCATCTTCATCTAAGATTTCTATTTTTATCTAGACAATCAATTGTTTTTCTATTTTATTAGCTAACTTAATGGATATATTGATGTAGTAATATGGAGGAATGTACTTGGGGGTCAATACCAAGTTTTACATTTTATATATTAGTTATTGTATTGAATGGACAAAGTGAATCTTCCACTCATAGTTTTTATCTTTCATCTCATATAATATTCATTTCTATTTAGGTATTCCATAGTCTCCCTGGTTCTCAAAATATATGGTTCTAAATGAGTGATATATCTATAAATTGTAAACACTATAAAATTTCTTTTGGAGGACAAGACACTTGGACCATGAATATTCTTTCTAGTATGAATCTTTGTGTGGCTATTCTTTGAAAATTTTTGAGCTGTTGAACAACTTTGAAAGAACTTTCAAGTTGAAGCTATGAAAGACTCATTTCTTTTTCTTTAGCTACAATCTTGGCATCAAACTCATCTCTCTTTTTTTGTGACTATTTTATAGATACAATTTACTTTCTTATTCTATGTTGAGATACTTTTGATGCATAAGCTTATGATTTCTATGTCATCTTATTTTATTAATTATATTGAAGTACTCTTGATATTCATCATCCTCATCATCATCAGGTTCTAGTTTCTTTTTTTCATTAGATTTGAAAACTTCATTCTCAATTTTCCTTTCTTTTTCTTATTATTATTAGCATTAATGATTTGATCAATAGTTAACACCTTATTCAGATTTCTATGAAACATGGGCTCCGTAATCATAAGTTTATCATCATCTTGGTCTTCTTGATTTTCTCACTCTCAGCTTTGTCATCACTACTTATTTTTGAGGATTCTCTTTTTACCTAAACCAATCTTATCTTACATAATTTCACTTCTACTTTATGTCCCTTATTAGTAATTTCACGTACTTACTTCATCTTAACATTTTTAGGTAGGCCCACAATATTTGAACCATCAATTTCATTTCCTGAGTTATTATCCATCATATTAGTATTAGGACATACCTATGAACCCTCTTAATATTATCCTTAAAGTCATTAGTACTTGTATCCCTCTATTTATTTTGGCAACATTAGCTTTAAAAGGATATGGAGTTAGATTTAGGGCAAACTCTAGCTTAGAAAGGGATAAACCCAACAGGCTCTCTAAGGTAGGCTGATTTGTCTTCATTTCTTATAAGGTGGATTTTTTAAGGCATGAAATATGAATTTAGCATCTAATATAGCCTTTTTATTTGGAAGTTTTATTTATTGTCTTCTGTCTTCTATTGACACCTTAAAAAGAGAAATACATATAGAAAGGATTAAACAAATATATTGTAAATCATTAATTTTCTTATTAACTATTATAATAGTGGCGGAGGTCATGGAATCTTCGAAAATCTTGGATTTTGGAAAGGATGGATTCAAAATGGAGTTAAAAGAATTAAGTTTTTTACATAAAGGTTTTAATTTACTCATGAAGTTTATCTTAAATTAGATAATAATGAGGACATAATATCAAGTTAATAACATTTGAAAAATGATTTTAGACATGATATAGAAAGTGGAAGTTTTTTTATCCATACATTCTAGATTCTTTATCATCTTCAGTATTTATATGTTTGATAATAGATTTGATTGTAACATCCCAAATCTTCTATTTATAAGTAAGTGAAAATTATTATATGCAATGCATTGGAATTATGAAATGATACTAGAAGTCGTGTACATGAAAAAGAAATGCTTGTTGTCAGATTTTATGGAAAATACGTATATGTTGACATATCGGTTGATTTTGGGTACATACAACACTTAAACATCTTATTTAGTTCATTTGAACTAAAATTATAAAAGTGGATTGGTTTCTACTATAATCGACCCAGTTTTAAGAAGAGCAGGTGTACCTGATATAGACTGTGTATATGATTCTTGGGTCCGGAATAGAGGTCTGACGAAAGAAAAGGGAGCTGGTGCATGGTCATGCACCACATACATCTAAGAGATTCAAGACTATTGATGCTCATCAGTAGATCAGGGAGGCTACAGTTATTGCGTCAAGTATGGGAAGACACACAAAAGGGGTTTGTCGTGCTTACGTCTTAAGGTATCTCAAATGTGGTTTGGAGGATACTTATATCCGATATTGTAATTAAAGTGATAAGGGATCGGGTCATGCCAAGGATGGTTGTCTCTGATTGGATGGAATGAATGATGCGGGACCCAACACCCGTCGAGGAGGGCATGTGTTTTGTCTGGTTATGATGGCTTGTTATAATTATGTCGATGCTCGGGTTGAGTGGTGCTATTCTACTGACTCTGATGATGTCTTATTTGGTCAACTCATGAGCATGTTGTGTAACTAGATTGGTTGTTGATTGGCAATAGTTTCATGTTGCTTTGAGAGCATTGAATCATTGGAAACATTGATGACTTCTTTTAATTGTAGAAGACCCTACTAAATTGAATTACATAGGATTAGATTTTGGCTTAGCCCTATTGGATGATTTTGTAGGGTTCTCGGGTGGAGCTAATTATTTGGAGAACTAAGGGATTCTATATTAGGTATAGTCTTTGAGAATCAGGGATTGTAAGTGTTGGATGAGCCGGTTCGGGCTTTGATGTTGTGGGTGGTAGCCAGTGGTAGTTCAAACCTTAAGTAGGGGAGAACTGAGTATTTGGGTTGGGGATTCGAACGACGGTCTGACTTTCGATATCAACTTCATGGGCCAGAAGATTCTGCGGTTCGTAGGATTTTTGTTCAGGTTTATTAATGAGTGAAGGGAGAGGAAACAGTTTATCATCGGAGTGCTCGAGGTTACAAATTTTAGCAATGTATCACTCAAGGGTTTTTTGGATTTCCATCCAATCATTAGAAGGAATGCGAGAATCGATTAGATCGCAGGTGTAACTTGGGTAGCCGAATGGGTCTTTGTCATTAAAGATGCATAAGTGGTCCTCAGATTATAGGAGCTGCTAGATTTGGAACTCACTCTTGCAAGTGTATCACTATGGGAGTCCTTGATATGCTCGTGAGAAAGCAATTGGATCACCCAGGATGTATATTGGAATTTTAGAGATTGGTTAGCTCGCAATAAGGATCAATTATCTATTGTAAAGGATTTGCAATTGCACGTCAATTTTAAAAAAAGGTATGTGTAATTTGTCCATTAGATGTTCTATGGGGTATCGTATCAAGTGTGGGAGTAATTGAGTGTTTGAGGACAATCTTCATTTGGGTATAAGGGTATGTGGCGGTGCAGTTAGAGTTTGCTAGTGCTCCATCAGTATGTGTGAAGATTATGGATTGAGAATTGTCCGACCCATGTTGGTTCGGTCAGTTTCAGTAATTACCGTAGAATTCTGCAATAGTTAAGGTTTTTGGCATGAGGTAACAAAATTTTAGATATGAGGAGCATTATTTCTTCAAATTTCCATATGTGACCTTGAGTTGTGCGAAGTTCAATTGTGGGATGTCATGTCGACATGTGCATGGGGATAGTTGCTTTGGCTCGGGCCGAGGATTGTGTTGTGAGTCTTCCTGTCTGTCCTTGTCTAATAAGGCATGAGGATTCAGGGCACGATACAAACACTTGTTGAAGTTTATCTAAGTTTCTGAGGTCCGAGTTATGTTCTGGTTAGAGTGGTCTTGTGTTTGGTAATTGTGTGTTTTTGGTTGATGTATGTAACTTCATGATTTTTACCATAAACGTTTTTCTTTTATTTAAAACATTTTTTAAACAGAATATGTTAATGGAAGACATACTTATTTATTTTAAAACATTTTCAAATCACAACGTTACTTCAAATCAAAATCATAATTCCAAACCATTTAAAAGAATTTTCAAAATGATAAAACATCAAAGATGGCCAAAGCGGTATCATTTAAATAAGCATGACTACCCCATAAAGTAACCCCTCTCACCAGTGACTATTCCTAAGCTACCTGAACCAACCATAAGGCACAAAATAGAAAATATAAAAGTGTTAGCCCCTACTGAGTGAGTTCATAAAGGTTGCACATAAAACATACAAACCCCAAATGGGCCAATCATTCATTCTATGATAAAGCATAAAAATGAGAAACAAATACCACTTAGCAAGCAACCACATATCATAATCATTCAATCGGATGTTGAACCGCATACATGCATACACGTTCATACATAATTCTACTATATAACATATGTGGTCAACCGCATGCCATATAAACCACCGCATAACATATAAATAATTACATTTCATATATAACAAACCTTTAATCTATAGAAAATCTTTCATTGTATATTCAAACTTTTATTGAATAACCAATCTTTTGTTATATATGATCAACCACAACATTGGCAAGCGTCTCTTAGTGCTACCTAACCCAAGAGAATTACCTTGTTCGCTACTTATGTGCTCGACCAGTCAAATGCTCTATGTGGCTCATGACTTCCACCCGAAACACCAACCCATAGACTCCACTTTTGCTATTCCGAATTTGCAAAGTACTAGTACTTCGCTGTGTCGTTCAGCAATCAGTACAAGCAGTGCCATTTCTACCGCATCACCTCCCATATCCCATGTGATGTCTGATTTAGCCACGAACGAGGGACCAACATCACTCCAGCCCACGAACACCGAAGTGCCCTCAAACCATGGTTGTCAAAATCGCGATCCTGATCGTAGGATCGTACGATCCTACGATCGTAGGTATGAAAAACGATCTGGATCGTAAAAGGATCGTATTTGGGGTAGGATCGGAGGTAGGATCGTAAGATCGTAGGATCGAGATCCGATCCGATCCTACCTTCTTTTGATTTTTTTTATTGCAAATGAAAATTATTTTTACCACTTTATGTCTTTTACCCTTTACCAATTTACCATTTATAATTTTGTGTTGTGACTTATGACTAATATTTTGAAGTTTTTATAACTTTTGAACGAAAAATTAAATGTTTGAAATATTTTTCATGTTTAAAAATTATAAATTAAAATTATTTTTTATTTTGTGGGATCTTAGGATCCCGATCCCGATCTTGCAAACCCAAAAACGATCCTACGTAGGATCTCGATCTTGAGAACCTTGCCTCAAACCATGTGCCACACGACCATCTAAAGGACCGAAAACTGTTGAGAGAAAAACTTGAGACACTTGAACAAACGTTAGAACAAGTATAGTTGCAGAATATTTTATCTCAAAGGATCTAAAAGCTCAACAATAATAATAAGTTAACGAGTTAGATAATTAGAGAGTTAGTTGCCTAAATGTAAGGAAAAGTAAATGACAGCAGGTGATATATCAAGTATACACATAAGTTGATTCATAACATGGAATGCATTCAGACCAAGTTAGTAAGTGAGATCAAACTTAGTGATTAAGTCACGAATGACTTGCTCCGAAGAGAAATAATATTCAGTTATGTTCTAGAGAACTTTGAGAGTAAGGAGAGATTTAAGATGCGTAATCAGATAGAAGTGAAGTTGTGTAAGTTATATTGAATGAGAAAGATTGAGCTCTATATATAGGGACTCATGAATTACTTTGGATCAAATCTCTAAGAGTAGCCATGCAAGGCATACTGG
The DNA here is from genome assembly GCF_052849685.1 of Lactuca virosa. Classification (NCBI taxonomy): domain Eukaryota; kingdom Viridiplantae; phylum Streptophyta; class Magnoliopsida; order Asterales; family Asteraceae; genus Lactuca; species Lactuca virosa. Next base: position 58,554,675 of record NC_136429.1, read on the forward strand.
ACACTAGAGAGTATTACAACAAAAGTAGATAAGGTAAAGTAATCGTCTAAGTAAGAATGACTGCGGTTGAAGATGACTTTGGATGAGATTGCTGATGAAGATCTGACTGCGGCTTCTTGAGGGTTGCGGTAGCTCAAGTTCAAGAGGGTCACTTTTATGATTCAAAAATTTCCCCTAAGTGACCTCTTTAACTTCTCTGCAGTTATCAAGTTTTAGGAACTTGATCAGAATCCACCAAAACTTTCTAATATTTTCCAACCAAGTGATCCTTCTTAAAATTTCGAACTTGACTTCGGCAGTCGTGTGTTTTGATCTTTCAACTGCGGTTCGACAAATTTCAAGTTGCTTCCTTGTAAGACGATTCATGGCAGTCATAGGAATGAAGTATTTGATTTTATCGACCTTCCTTTTGAAAATGACTCCGAGTTCAGGGAAGTTTGGTGCACCTAGAGATCTCTCTTGATAACCTTCGGTAGGCATCGGTGCAGGATCGAGTGATGGTAGATCGAACTTTTTGGCAATTGTAGGGCAGATGTCTGCATCAATCTTTGCAAAGTCACAGACGGTTTCCCTCAGAAATGTGCTTGCCCTTTCAAGTGCTATCTTCATCTTTGGATACTTTTCGCTTTTGTTTTGGAACACCTTTGCTATCAGGAAGACTTCTTCTGGATTCATACATGGGAAGTCAGCTTGGGTGCGGACGTAGTCCTGATTCCATCTTGTAAGAGTATACTGAATGAAGTTAGCTTTCATGAATTTCCGGGGCTTAAAGTTCTTGACTGCGGATGGTCTATCATTAGACCAGATTTTCTCTATGGAAGAAGCATGTTTGGCATAGAATCGATTGAGTCTTTCGAATTCCATAGGCAGTCTCTTGTGATCAGGTAGGCTACGGTCAAACTGTTCAAATACAGTGAAGTACTTAGCATTTGGCGAGATTGGAACATCCCAGTAACCATCAGAAGGGGGTTCAGCATAGGTAAGGTAGGGTTTGTAGTCATCATCCAACAGTATTCGGTGGGGATTGATCCAGGAATTGACTAAGGATTCATCCATGGTGATGTCGAATCCGTTCTCTCTCCAGATGAGTTCAGCAAACTTGGCTGCTTTCCAATCTGCTTTCTTTTGTTTCGTTGTGGGAGAGTCGTTGGAGTGTTCGGATGACATGTTGGATGCAAGATTCTTGAAGTGGGGAGGGGTCTCCGGTCGCTCAGTAGAAGTTTCTTGAGTGATTTTCTGTTGCGGTGGAGACTGATGCGGTGGTGTCTGATGAGCAGATGGTTGCGGTGAGGGAATGTTTTCAGTTATGATGGGGGGCTCCTATGATGAGAGACGTTGTTTGAGTGATGGTCTTCATCACTTCCCCCTCTTGAGGAATGCAACAACGGAGCATCCTCAAGCCATTGTTTGAGACCATCGACTTTGGCACACACCTCCTGGAATTGAGCTTTAAGAGCATCAGCCAGTTGCTGATTGTCTGGGATGGCGGTGTTGAAGAGTAGTCGATGAATCTCCTTTGTAAGTTGAAGAATCTCGGGGCCATGAAAATTTGACGATAAAAATCGTTGAAGTCTGTTGATTGTAGATTGAAGGACTGAGATGGTAGACTCATAGGCAGTGTGAGTCTCAGCTATCAGCTTTTGGGAGTGAGTTGACTGGTCCGCAATGGCTGTTTGTAAATCTGCCTTGATTGCAGATACCTCAGAGATGAGGCGCTCTGCAGCAGCCATGAATTGCTTATGATCAGCCTGGCGACTTGTATCTAGGGATCGGATTCCCATTTGAACTTTCAGGGAAATGCGCTCAACAGTCAGTCTTTCACGGGTTTCCAATCTTTCTATTCTTTCAATTAAGGACTGCGGTCCTGGAATGTCTTTAGGTTGCGGTTGAGTGGGCTTGACCGCATCTAGAATCTGATCTACTTTGGCTTGTAGACTCAGAAACTCTTTTCTGGACACAGCCATCTTCTTCTTCTTCTTTTTCTCTTTAGGCTTGGAGGTTGAGTGTTGAGAGCCACTCGATTCTTCTTCTTCATCAAACATCATCAAATCATCATCAGAAGGGTTAGGCTGATTTACCTCATCGAGATCGAAATCATCAAAGCCGAAGGTAGGAGCAGAGCTAACTTCGATTGCGGTTCCCTCTTCTTGAGAATCTCGAATAGTTGGAGTTGGAGTTGGAGTTGGAGGGAGTTTAGATGTACCTTCACCACCATGAGTAGACTGATCCTTGCAGACCGTCTCAGCCATTTCGGACATCCATTCTTGTACTTTCAGAATGGTGGATACGGTATTGGCATTGTTAATTGCGTTCGCCCAGTACTTGGCTACGGATTGGATCTCCTGTTTTTTCTATTGAAGTTGCTTGATTTGCTGATCCTTCCTTGCTTGAAATGCCCTACGGAAAGCGACATATTTCTTGATGTCGGAGTCAGAAACTGGAGTGTAATGTAACCATGAATCATTCGATTCATCACCGTCAAATCCTTGAAAACGCATCGAGGTGTCCTTCGGGTCCACGGATCCTTGCACATTGGTGCTCACCATGCCTAAACCACCTATAAAAGATGTAAGTAGAGTAGGATTTCCTGAGCTTCCTCGGTCTCCTTGACCAGTGGTCAAGTCTGGCCTCGGCTCAGTTCTGGCAAAGGCGGAAGAATTGCCCTGCGGTTGGGAAGGTGTTTGCAGTGTTTGGGTTACAGACAAAAGGATGGAGTTCAACTCCTCAGGGGAAAAGAAGTGTAGACGGGAAGCCCTGGAGACCTTAGGGCGAGAACCAGTTCCATCCCATTGGGAGTGAGCTGGGGTGAGTCTCCACGTTGAGATGAAACAGACACACTTTATGTGTCTGAGTGGAATTCGATGGTGGTATTGAATGGGTCTGCGACCACCCACTACCAGAGCCTTTTGAGTGGCTTCAGTATCAGTCCGGTCACGCATTTGGTCTGTGGGATTGGTTTTTCTTTTCTTAAGTATAGAGATGGGTTGTGCATCCTCATCAGAATCACTCATAGAGGGAGAGTGAGGTCGATTTTCAATTGATTCGTCATCTAAGGGCACAATTTGTATGATTTTTCGTTTCTTTGAAGGTTCAACTTGTTTGGGAGCATCTGTTTTCTTTGGGGTTCCATGTTTCTTGGAGACATTGCGGGGGCCTTGATGGGCTGAGGCTAACTTCTTGCGTCTTTTTGATAAAGACAAGTTGGATAAAGTGGTGGAGGATGTGACTGCGGTACTACCAGGGATGGTGAGTGCGGATGTGGCTTGTAGAGGCAGGGTAGGAAGGTATGGGCTAATACCTTCCGTAGCCTCTATATGGTCTGTGACTTCAGGGGTTTCAAGACCAAGGGTAGATAGAATATAGACTGGTAGCCGTCTGATGGGTCCAAAAACAGATTGATCAGTAGAGGGATTGTACCTTTTAAGATCTTTGGTGATAAAGAGGTTGGTATCGTTGCCCATGCTAAGTCCTGCATCCGCATGAAGATCTGAGATGCATAGAGACCAGAACCTAGCAAAAGTGAGTTCGGTAGGGTTTTCTCTTGGACTCTCTTTGGGAATGTACTGCAAGAAGTCATCCCACAAGATCTGACCATAGTTGAAATCGTGGCCAGTGAAGATACTCCATACCAACTCCAATAGCTTGAGACCCATATTATCAGTGCCTCCAGTTCGGCCTGATAGGCTGCGGATCACAAAGTGGCAAACAAATTGCCACACCGCAGGCAGCTGATTTTTCTTGAACTCGCCTATGCCTTTGATCTTTTTCTGGTAACCCATCTGGTAGAGAGCAGAAAGAATGTCCGCCATGCTTGGAGTGAAAACCTTGGTTGAAGGATGAACTAGCAGATTGATGGCATTGAGGAATTTTTCTTTGTTCATAATGACCAAGGAATCGTTCACCAGATTCAGATGCACCACTTGAAGATTTTCGAGGGGTCGATATGCAGAGAAGGCACATTTGAATAGAATTGAAAGAGGAACCACATCTGTGAATGAATCGAAGGGGCCAAACAGGGGGTGATTGGTCAGGAACTTGATCATTAACTTGGTCGGAGCATTGTAGGAAGAATGCTCTTCGAACACAGCCCTAAAATTGCTTGAAGCAATTGTTGGGATTGGGTTCCTTGATGCAGAGTCTGAACCAGTAGGGTTTGCTGAGGCAGATGCCTTGGAATGTTTCTTCGAAATGCCGGATTTCACCATTGTTGACAGGTTGAAGAAGGTTGCAGAAACAGTGTGCAAGAAAAATGGAGAGTAAGTTCGATGTTCAGAAAGCATAAACCTTTCTTGGGAAAGAAGAAGGGGTTTAATAGTGGTGGAATTGGAATGGTAATTGATTTTTACCCTAGGTGAAATTAGATAAGGTAAAAAACGTTTGGGTGTTTTCTTCGATTGGGAGATGAAATCACAGCCACAGATTAAGAAAAGGTTTAATCTATTTTTCGAGATTTTCCAAAAAGGGTTGGCATTTAATGAAGTGTCAGTCTAAAACATCACGTCTGAAGAACGTGTGGTGAGGGTGGGTTTAATCCGTTGTGTAAAGGGGAAGGTGTAATGGATTGGACGTTTTGGGGGTAATAGGAAGGGACAGGTTAAAAAGGATTTGTTTATGGAAAAACGTTCTTTTTGTCATCATATCTAAAATAGGTCTGACACAAGGTTTATTCCAAAAGGGAAATTGGACAGTTACACAAAGAATGTTTTTGTTTAATGATTTTCTTATTTAATGAAGGATCATTAAATAGCACACCATGAATCAAGAATTAAAGAAACAGTTGAGAAAATAATTAATGTGGTTGCGGATTGAGATTTCATTGCGGATGGATCATTTGTCATTGCGGATGGATGGTTGAAGGACTGCAGTAGAAGAAACTGAGGAGAACACTTGAACAAAAAATTAGTAACAACAAACAATAAGGACCATTGAAAGATAAATATGATATATGGTTGCGGTACATATACTGCGGTACACAGGATATACCAAAACCATCTATCATAAGTAACTTCAGTTAGGACCGCAACAGAGACTAAGGATGGTCTGCGGTACCTATCAATTCAAGAAGAATTGTGGGTCCGGATTCATCATTCCTAACATTTGTAAGAAACTGTTGAGTTTTGTAGAGTCAAGTGCCTTTGTGAATACATCAGCAATCTCTTCATGAGTATGGAAAAAAATTAGTTCAATGTTACCTTTCAGGATGTGGTCTTTGATGAAGTGATACCGTAGTTCAATATGCTTTGTCTTGGAGTGCTGAATTGGATTGTGAGAAATCGCTATAGCACTTTCAGAGTCACAGTAAATTGGTATCCGCAACATTCTGTATCTGTAGTCCATAAGTTGTGTTTTCATCCATAAGACTTGTGAACAACAGCTGGCTGCGGCCACATATTCAGCTTCTGCGGTAGACAGTGATACACAATTTTGTTTTCTTGATGACCAGCTGACGAGTCTTCCACCCAGAAATTGACATCCACCGGAGGTGCTTTTTCGATCTAGTCTGCATCCGGCATGATCTACATCAGTGAATGCCTGAAGACTGAAGTCATTCCCTGCGGGGTACCATAAGCCAAGAGTCTTGCTACCCTTTAAGTATCTTAGAATCTGCTTGGCTGTGGTCATGTGTGACATTTTTGGGTTAGCCTGGTACCTTGCGTTGTGACATCCCCATTTTCACGGCCAGAAAAGACCGATTTTTTTATGCTTTGTTTTATAAAATCAGAGTAATCCTTTGATTGAAAGAATTGCAGAATTTGTTCCCAAAACAAAATATGATAAGAATTTATCAAATCATTTCTTTAAAGAAATGTGTTTTCATTAAATAACAAAATCTCGGGATGTCATGTTCCGATACAGACTAAAAGCATAAACAATATAAAATAGACCTTACAACAGTTATTTATAACTACTGATCTATAATCCAAAATCTCTCATCAAGTCCACCAACTTATACTCTTGTGCCATTACCTGTAATGCAAAGAAAACTGAGTGGGTCAGGCTTGGGAGCCTGGTGAGCATATAGGGTTTTCAATCCACAGTAAGATATAATATTATATTTAATCATCAGACAATCAACCCAAATTACCCATCCCCATTATCTTCTTATGTTTCTTAAAGCTTTACCCTAAGAGTCAATTATCCTTCATTAATTCATTCCTAAGGATTGACCTAAGGGATTGGCACAAAATCCATTTGCTTCCACGGTTTATACAACAGGCACTACGTCACATAGTCGCCAGGGTTTATACAATAGGCACTACGTCTCATAGTCACCAGGGTTTACACAATAGGCACTACGTCTCATAGTCACCAGGGTTTACACAATAGGCACTACGTCTCATAGTCACCAGGTATTTCATCTACCCATGTTCTACCCAACATATTTGTAGATATAAAATACATATACAGTTTAAATCATTTAAAAACCTGTATAAAACATCCATTCCACACCCATCTCAAATAAACAAACAATACATAACACATAGCACGTATTTCATAGAAAATACTTCATATTTATGTGTTAGAAGAAAGTAACTACACACTCACCTGATAAGACGATGATCGGACAACACCTCGTCTCTTAAAATAATCTTTTCCGATAAAACCGGGACGTTTTCTCCAAAACCGGGCTTTACGCGGGCAGAGTTTCGGCTCAGAAAATTTACTTCTCGGGATCCTCGGGGCTTCGGGACTTTCTTCGGGTCTCGGGATTAATACTGGGGCTTCGGGATATTTCTTGCACGTAAAACGATGCAAAAACGAGAGAGAAGGAAAGAAAATGAGCAAAGAACTCGGCTGTCTTCGACTTCTATTTATAGGGGCTGAAACCCCGAGTTACGCTGGGCGTAACCCCAAATTACGCTGGGCGTAATCCTCCGTCGACATGTACGCTGGACGTACATCTAGGTACGCTGGGCGTACCGGGTGGATAGGGCCGGATGAGTCACGGGTTTGGTATTATCCGATTTTATAATTAAATAAATATATTTTAATTATTTAAAAACTTCAGAAATTCATCTCCTCCTCATACAAACTCCATTTTCGACGTTCTTTATATCCACGCGTAGGTGAGACTATGCTCTACAACTTTCATTTAGACTCCGTCGGCTGATTTCGACTTTATTTTTATTATATTATTTTTAGTAGGCCGGGACAGGAAAACTCCGTTAGAATTTCATAACTTCTTCATCCGACGTCCGTTTTCGTCTGTGTTTTTACCGTTGCACTACTAATAATGAGATCTTCGATTCTCGTTTAGATTGCTTCGACCAAAAATCACTCGATCTCAAATTCGAGTTTCGGGCTGCATACTGTTGAGCTGAAACTTCGAAAAATCATAACTTCCTCATACGAAGTCAGATTTGGACCTTCTTTTTATGCACGCTCACGGTTTAACGAACTCTACGACTTTCATTTAGATCACTAAGGCTAAATATTGGTCTAACGTAAATTCACTATTTACGTCGCGCCGTGTCGTGTCGGTTCTGTCGCGAAACTTCGACAGGTCATAACTTCTTCGTTATAACTCGGATTTCGACATTCTTTATATATTCGGAAACCTTTCCACAACCACTATAACTTAGTTAAGATTATTCATTCTAAATAATCTTTTATCAAAAAGTCATTTTTGACGCTTATCGTCTCTAAATTGACTAGCCCGGATCTACGGGCGTTACATGTGCATACACCTGTTGTAAAGACGAGGTCTGGTCGGCTTGCGGTGAGGTACATCAATGAGCCAATAATACCTCTATAAGTCTTGTGATCCACAGATTCGCCTGAGGGATCAACAAATATCTTATATCCGAAGGCCATGGGGACCTTAGCCGAAGAACAGTTGTCCATTGAATATTTCTTTAACAGTTCAGTGGTGTATTTCTCCTGATGAATGAATATCCCTTAAGGGACTTGTTTCACTTGAAGTCCTAGAAAGAAGTTAATCTCTCTATTCATGCTCATTTGGAACTTGTTGGTCATGAGCTTAGCGAATTCATTCACCATTTTTTGATCAGTTGATCCGAAGATGATATCATCCACATATATTTGTACAAGCATAAGGTGATCACCATTTGCTTTTCTAAATAAAGTGGGATCAATCACTCCTCTTTTGTATCCGGACGAGACAAGAAATTCAGAGAGAGTCTCGTACCATGCTCTTGGGGCTTGCTTTAGACCGTAGACTGCTTTTTCAAGCTTGTAGTGGTGGTCTGGGAATTCAAGACTTTCAAAGCCCGGAGGTTGCTAAAGATAAACCTCCTTTTTTAATTCTCCATTGAGAAAAGCACTTTTTACATCCATTTGATGAACCTTGGTGTTCTTGTGAGCTGCGTATGCTAAGAATATTCAGATGGCTTCCATTCGTGCTACCGGAGCATACGTTTCATCATAGTCAATACCTTCAAGTTGACTATATCCCTTGGCAACTAGTCTTGCCTTGTTTCTGACGACCGCACCAGATTCATCCAACTTATTCTTGTACACCCATCTAGTACCAACAATGGTATGACCTTGCGGCTTCGGAACGAGCTGCCATACTTTGTTTCTTTTGAATTCTTCTAGCTCTTCTTGCATTGCGGATATCCAGTCTGGTTCTAGTAATGCTTTTTTGATCATTCGAGGCTCGACCGAGGACATAAATTCTGCGTAGTGACAATGATCAGATAAATCCTTGGAAGATCGAGTCTGGATACCTGCGGATGGGTTGCCGATGATTTAACCTGGTGGGTGGTCCTTCGTCCATACGTGTAGACGGGGTTGCAGATAATCAGCAGCTGCGGTAGAGGGAATGTCTTCAATATCTGAAGACTTTGCGGTTGGAGATGGCAGTTCCCCCTGGATTTGAGAACATCCTGCTGAATTATCTTGAATTGGGAAGGTGGGATCAGAGTTTTCTTGGGCAGATGGTGAAGGTTCCCCCTGGAGTGCAGTCGGGAGTTCGTTTTGAACCTGAGAAGGTTCCCCCTGGATTCTGGATGGGAGTGTGATAATCCTTGAGTCTGTTCTTGTGTCAATGTTCTCGATGTTTTCATCATCCGAGTCCGAAGACACGTTTGATGGTTGAAAGTTTCTGCGGATAGGGATTGGAGCTGCATCCTCTAGTACTGGAACCTCGATGGTTGTTGTATGGTCCGGAGTTGAGTTTTCCCCCTCAACCGACGAGGTGGAAGTATTTATTGATACCTCATCGGACGGTGTAGGACCAGATACGTCAGCATGCTGTTGCTGAGCTTCCAGGGACACAAGAACTTCGGATAACTTAGCTGTTTCTACAGGGTCAAAGAGATCGTCATAGTTTACTTCAACTAGATTTAGTAGACCCGAAGAGGCAGGAATATCACTTTCTAGGATTGCTGTGGTTTCGGTTGATGGAGCGGTGTTGCGGATGTGATAGTCATCAAATTTCACATCGAAGCTTTCAATTATCAGTCTTGTGCATCTAATGAGAACCATATAAGCAACTTTGTTAGTGGAGTAGCCAAGGAAGATGCCTTCATCAGACTTCGGTGCGAACTTGTTAAGGTGGTCTCTGTTGTTGATGACAAAACATCTACACCCAAATATATGGAAGAATCGGACATTTGGCTTGCGGTTGTTAAGGCCCTCATACGGTGTTTTGCTGAGACGTTTGCACACAATGCTTCGGTTCTGCACAAAGCAGGGTGTGGCCACTGCTTTGGCCCAAAAGTAGAGAGGAAGGTGGGCGAAGTTGAGCATAGATCTGGCAGCTTCTACTAAAGTGCAGTTCATTCGCTCTACTACCCCATTTTGTTGTTGTGTGTAAGGAGCTGAGAAGTTGTGAGTGATGCCCTTTGAAACCAAGAAACTATTTAGAAGATGATTAGTAAACTCGGTTCCATTATCACTTCGGATACGTCGTACTGGTAACTTGATCTGAAGTTCAATTTCCTTGATGAAATTGATCAATATCTGCGGAGTTTCTGATTTGAGTCTTAAGAAAGAAACCCAGGTGAACCGTGTGAAGTCATCAACTATAACCATTATGTATTTCTTGTGATGAAGATTGGCTACGGTAGATGGACCGCACAGATCAATGTGTAAGAGTTCCAATGGTTCAGAAATTGAGGAGTCAATCACCATGGGGTGACTTGCTTTGGATTGCTTTCCACATTCACATGCAGGACAGAGAGTATCATTGCTAAACTTAAGGATTGGAAGACCTCTGACTAGTTCTCGGGTGACCAAATTGTTGATCTATCTGAAGTTGAGATGAGCTAGCTTGCGGTGCCATAGCCAGCTGACTTCGGATACTGCTTTGGATAGGAAGCATAACTGCGGTTTGCCTATGATCAGAGATACGTCCATAGGATACATAGTACCTTCGGATCGGGACTTGATCAAACATGTGCTCCTATCACTTGTCATTACATAGCAAAATTGGTCATCAAATTCAACTCGATGGCCTGCCTTACATAGTTGACCAACACTGATGAGATTGTGTTTAAGGCTTTCTACATAAGCAACCTTTTGAATAGAGAAGTTTCCCGTAGTAAGAACACCATAACCTTGGATTATCCCATTCGCATTGTTGCCGAATGTGACATTTCCACCGTTGCATATTGCCTGAAATCCCGAAGGTATTCTAACCTTCTGGTCATGTGCAAGGTGCAGGCACTATCGATTAACCATTCTTCTTCTTGTTCCTCCTTGCACAAGGCCTGAGAATTACACAGTTAGTTTAGGCATCCAAACTAGTTTGGAGCCTGGGCCAAAAGCTAAGTTTCTAAGTGATGCATGAACCGAGGGTGCAGGGACTGGTTTCATGTCAACTTTTAATCCTAGTCCTGGGTGTTTGTGAGTTTTTGGAGTGTTGTGTTTTTTGGAAAAGTTACGAGGTTTATGATAACTACATTGACATTGACATGCTGAAATTTTGTCTTTTGTTCTGACACTTGGTTTGGTCAGCGGTCTAAAGGATGAAGTAGGCTTGTGATCGGTCCGAGGTTGGTAATATCTGACATTGGTGCTGTTGGATTTTGAAAAAGTTTGTTTCGAAAAAGATTTAGCACGTGTAGATTCTTTCAACCTTTTTATTGGATTTGGTAAAATGCCCTTCCACTTGTTAAAATGTTGATGTGATTTTAAAAGTGTTGGAGTGGGTAAGATACCCTTCCATTTTGGATCATCTGAGGAATAGATTTGAAAATCATTGCTTCGAAAAGACCTTACACTTTTTTGGGTTGTGTCAGATGAGTTAGGAATGACTGTTGAAACTGTACATTCCTTTTTGCATGTTTTCTTGATGGGAGAGTTTTTTGAAAAATAGTGTGAGAAAACAAACTTTTCTGGACTTTTAGATTTTGGAAATCTGATATGTCTTTTGTTTTTAGAAAAGGTTTGTCGATTTGTGCCACGAGATCGAATTTCCTCTTTGAAAGCCTTTTTTGTTAAGGTTTTTGGAGAACCGCAGTCATTAGTGTTTAGATGCGGTTTCCTAGAAGCCTTTGAAATTTTTTGAAAACGAGGGCTTGATTCATCCGAACTTGAAGATTCAGGGTTTTGAGAGCATTGACCCACTTCAAAGTTCTCTATGGGTAATTCATGATGAATTGGCTGAAGAGTCACAGAGCCTTTTATTGAGGACTGCAGTAAGGATGATTTGACTACCACAGAGTAAGTCTGAGTTGGGACTACAGTGGGACTTTTGTGGGACTTCTGTGGTTCATGACTACAGTGAGAGATACTGCGGTATGAAGGCAGAGATGGGAAGTCCTGTGAGACTTCGGGACTCTCTATGACAATTTCTTCATCAACAACTGATGAGGTCTGAGAATTTGGATAAATTGTGCCACAGATAGGAGTTTGATCACTTGTGTGACCCGAAACCTCAGGCACGATTTCCTCTATGACACAGTTATTACTTAAATTATGAAGTCTACCGAAGTGTGTTCGGATATCTTCGGGAAAGGTCTTGTCATTGACTGGGAAATGAAATTCTCGGTCTGGAGGGACATACAGTCGATCTTTGTTAAACCGGGGTGAGGAATCCTTTGCGGTAGGATATCCATTGGACCAACCCCAATTGTATGTATTGTGCACAGTTCCATTATTCACCAAATTTTCAATAGCCTCACTTTCATTGAACATTTTTTCTATTAATAGATTTAAGCGTACAATCTCACTCTGAGCTAAATCTCTTTGGTTCAAAGCAATCTCTAGTTGTGTTTCACTCAACATTCTTGCATCTTTTTCTAACTCTAAGTCATTTTCTAACATAGCCATTTTGAGTATTTTGTTGTCCAGTCGTCCTCTTACATGAAACATCTCTTGGGACGCTATGTTCTTCTCATCTAACGCTTTGTTATAGTCTGTAAGGACAGCAGCACATGTGTCATTAAGATTGTCTATGTAGGGTTGACAGTCATGCATGCTATAGTTTAGAGTTTGAATCATGAGTTTTACCTGTTCGACGATGCTTAGAGTTCCATCCTTTGCCATGTAGCAGTAATTCTTTTCCAGCTTTGTAGACCCATCATCATCCGCAGTTGCCAGCATGCAGATTTTGCCTTTTCCTTTGACATTGCTGATGGCTTCTTCTTCATCTTTGGATGACCAAACTTGATGGTCTCTTTTGACATGGGCTACGTATGCCTTAGTCTTTTCTTTTTCTTCCAATTCTTGAGCCATTTTAAGGTAGAATGCTCTGTCTTTCACTACATTTGCCTTGCAATCTCTTGCAAAATGATTCTCTTTGTTGCACTTGTGACAAATCACAACATCAGTTTTGTCTTCTGAGGGAGTACCAGAGTCATTGGTTTGAATGGACTGCGGTGCCTCCTTTGGCTGAGTATTTTGAGATTGCGGTGGTGGATGAGAACTTTTGGGATAACGAGAATGGTTATTCTGCGGGTTGAAGTTACGGTTGAATGGAGGTTTGTTGAACTGTTGATTTTTACGAAAAGAAGGAGGTGGTAATCGGTTGAACTGTTGACTAACAACATCAATAGCCTTCTGAAATTCTTCTTCATCATCATACTCTGAGTCAGCTTCGTATGACTGCGGTGTAGTGTCATATGAGGAAGAGTAGGATTGATTATGTGGAGCTTGTGCTATAAGAGCTAGGGGTCCTCCGAAGTCAGCACAGTCTTTGAGTACTTTTGATTCTTGTGCTTGCAGTTCCCCGTAGAGCTTGTAGAGAGACAAAGAATGAATCTTTCTATCTCCTTGAACTATCATCTTAACAGTAGTCCAATGTCTTCCCAAACCGTTGAGAATTTGAAGGTTTGTTTCATGGTTACTGCGGATGGTGCTAGCATTTGATAACTTGGTGACTATCAGGTTGAACCTTTTAAAGGAGTCTTCTAAGCTTTCGCCAGTATGAGCTTTGAAATTGTTGAACTCATTGAGTGCAGTTGTGAGCTTCTTATCTTGAGCTTGTTCTGAGCCTTCGTACAAATTCTTGAGAACTTCCGATATCTCTTTTGCTGATTTGCAGTTTATGATAATGTCGAAGTTGTCAGGAGCAACTCCACAAGAGATTTCATAAAAAGCAACATCATCATTTTCCATTTTATCGAGATCATCTTTGGTGGGACGATTCATGACTGGTTGTCCTCCTCCTAGTCTGGCTGTTGCGCCAGCGGTTTGAACTGGTGTAAGAACAGGGACATGTGGTCCTTCTTCTACGGATCGCCATACATCTCTACCAAGTCTCTTTAAGTATCTTTCCATTCTCTGAGACCAGTGATGATATTCATTTGCTACCAATATTGGGGCTCGATTCGAACCACCAACACTGTTAGAAACATTCAGAGATAATGCTTGTGCCATTTTTCCTTGTTTTTTTGTAATGTTTTTTTTAAGAAATGAGCTTCAGTGGTATAGAAGGCCTTTTGAAAAATCAGATTTTTGTTTTTCAAAAAACAACCACTATGGCTCTGATACCAATTGTTGAGAGAAAAACTTGAGACACGTGAACAAACGTTAGAACAAGTATAGTTGCGGAATAGTTTATCTCAAAGGATCTAAAAGCTCAACAATAATAATAAGTTAACGAGTTAGATAATTAGAGAGTTAGTTGCGAAAATGTAAGGAAATATAAATGACAACAGGTGATATATAAAGTATACACATAAGTTGATTCATAACATGGAATGCATTCAGACCAAATTAGTAAGTGAGATCAAACTTAGTGATTAAGTCACGAATGACTTGCTCCGAAGAGAAATAATATCCAGTTATGTTCTAGAGAACTTTAAGAGTAAGTAGAGATTTAAGATGCGTAATCATATAGAAGTGAAGTTGTGTAAGTTATATTGAATGAGAAAGATTGAGCTCTATATATAGAGACTCATGAATTACATTGGATTAAATCTCTAAGAGTAGCCATGCAAGGCATACTGGACAATAGAGAGTATTACAACAAAAGTAGATAAGGTAAAGTAATCGTCTAAGTAAGAATGACTGCGGTTGATGATGACTTCGGATGAGATTGCTGATGAAGATCTGACTGCGGATTCTTGAGGGCTGCGGTAGCTCAAGTTCAAGAGGGTCACTTTTATGATTCAACAAAAACTAACAACCTCTATGGCTATAGCTCTTCCTACAGGTACTCTTTTAACCTAGGCATCCTAAATTATCTGGATATGGTTTTAGGCTAAGATCATCAAACTACCCAAACCCACTACGCATATCCCGTAATATCATATATACATTAAATAAATCATGCAACTCATACCATCTAAATATGTATTGAAATATGCGTTATATTCATAATCAACACATTGAAGCATAGTAATACATCATTGTTTCAGGTAACTTAAGCGGGCATACCATATACACAAAGTTCATTAAAGTGAAAGCAAAATAGAAATTAGCTCATAACATGGCAATAGAACAAAGCATACGATACCATCAAAAATATTATATCATCATCAAACACAAGTAATGACAATGTTATCCTAATTCCTATCAGTTCACCGTCCAAGGATTGCATGTTTCAATTATGCACCTTATTTTCCTAACAAACCATTTATTTAAATTCTATACCTTTAAAATATCCATTAATTATTTTAGGTAATAATTAACGCCCTTTTTTATTAATTTATTTAACACGTCTAGAATAAAAATAACTTTACAACCACCAATATCTGAGTAACGGAAAACTAATATCGTTAATGGAAGGATTTTTGGGTTGTTACAATTCTCCCCTTCATAAAAGGATCCCGTCCGCGTAAACTCTAGGTCACCACATCTTCTTAATTTATATCACATCACCGCGTTATACTTCATATGTGATCATAAGCCGCACTTCATATCTCAACTTTGTATACTTATTCAACCATCTTGAATACTTGCTTTGACTTGATGTGGTTTTCATAGTATTAGTACCTTCTCACAAAAAGCACCACTAGTGGATTTTACATCTCATGCGCTCCTCTCATGGGAGATAACATTCTCTAACTCATTGCCAATAGATCAAAACTACCTATAGTTTTTGTTGGGTTTTTATAGCATCAATACACTCTAACTGTTGTGATCCAACGTAGAATCCCTATAATGGAATCACATCCAAAACTCCAAAAGAAGAAACCAAAAGAAACAAGGAGAAGGTCAAATTTCTACAAACCCAAGGAAGGGTTAAGAAATTCATCACATAGAGAGAAAGGGAAGAAGTTGGTGAAAATCTCAAGCCAAGGTGCAAGGAGGAATGAAACCCTTAACATCATATTTATAGCCTTAAATCCCTTTCCAGGTTTCATCTCCCATCCCATGTGGGATAGAGATAATTTTGAAATCCTCTCACATCCTATGTGGGATGGAGATTTCAAATTTCCCTTATTCCCTAAGGGTTATAGAATATTCCAATTAGCCAATCTTTTAACTATATAATATTCATACCTTGAATTAATTAATTCCAAATTAATTCCAAAATAGTTTCTATTTAATTTATTAAAAATAATAAATTAATAAACTAATTTTCTCCTCAATTCTATTTCTTTCGATTTCTCATGTGTGTCATGAAGGAAACCTAAAAGGATTGTCTTGTTATTTAGAAATATTACCAATAGTTAATGACCTTGGACACTATCTCCAATAGTTTTAGTATCACCTCATCCTTCCCGAAGTCTTCTTTCAAATCCTCCTTTAGAGTAGCTAAAATTTTCTCAGATATACTAGGAACAACCACCAAACCCATATATTTCAGGTAGTAAGACGCCCTAGGCTCCTTATGACTAAAGGCATCGACTACCACATTTTCCTTCCCCGAATGGTAGTTTATCTAACATTCATAGTCTGTTAACATCTCCATCCAATGTTACCTTCTCATATTCAATTCTTTTTGGTTTTTAATGATATGCAAATTCTTATAGTCAGTGTATATCATACACCTCGTACACCATAAATAATGACACCATAACTTTAGAGAACAAAGCACTGCCATCAACTCAAAATCATGGACCAAGTAATTCACCTTCGCACTCTGTAGCTGTCGAGAAGAATACACAATCACCTTCCCTCAATGCATCAATACACACTCTAAACTAGAATAGGATTCTTCACTACATACCACCTATTCGTCATGGTTCCATATTTATTCTTCACAATTCGAAACGACGCTCCCCAAGGTGAGGAACGTGGTTGAATAAACCCTCATCCAAGCAACTTTTGAAGTTGAGACAACATCTCCTTTAATTCTGAAGGAGACAACCTCTAAGGTGCTTGGTTATCAGTGTCTCACCTAGCGTAAGATCAATTTGAAACTAAACATGACATGTTGGTGCTAAACCCATCAAATCATCATGGAAAACATCATTATATTCCCTAACAACCGCCACATCATAGAGACTCGTTCTCTTGCTTGAACTCTCTCATTATATGAGCCATGAAAACCTTGCACACATCCGCTAGGCACTTGCATTCCTTCAACACATGAATATTATGAATTGACCCTAGAATTTCTCCCTATGAACATAGACATATCCTCCCTTGACAAGCAGAATACGTGCATACTTTTCAACGCACATAATTTTGGCCCGATTGGCGGAAAGCCAATCCATACTAATGGTAATATTACATGACATGATCTCTATCAGAATCAAAGTCAAAGAAAAAGTGTGTCCAACAATCATAGTGAAACACTTATCAAAATTCCCAAATAAGAAAACAAAATTCCATACTGCTATCACAATTTCTAACAAAAAACTTAGAGGACTGCAAGGTAACAGAAAACAAGAACAAAAAGGAAACAACACAAAAGGTCTACCATACATACAACTATTCCACCTTTAAGTACCAACCACTAGGTCCTCGAGTTTCTGCGTGGTTCCTCTAGTTTGAAATATATATCCCTTGCTTCTGATCGTATTGGGCCTACACTAGCCTTCATACCTATATATATATATATATATATATATATATATATATATATATATATATACATACATACATACATACATACATACATACATACATACATACATACATACATATGCTTTTGGAATTATCACGAAGTCTTTTGTCTCACCGAGTTAGTTTATAGATTGGTACACGCATTTTGCTTTCTAAATTCCATACCCAGCTAGAATCCTTAAACTATATATGAATCTCTTTCCAGTTTGCCATCGACCAACGATAAACCAAGCTTTCAAGGCTTGCCAAAACTGTGTATTCTAATCATCACCCTAATATGATCTTACATTTCCTCAATATGTGTAAAGCTATATGATCTACAAACATTATGGGATAAATAAGCTTGTGGATCACGAGCAACTTGAGGCATGAGGAATTAAACTCGGTTCAATATTTCTTGGTCATCCAGAGCACTTCTCACACCTCCTAAACTATTGTTACTTTGATATGGAAATATTTTCCTTTATGTCGAGAGATATTATGGAACATAGGATCCATGAGAAGGAAAAGGTTGTTCTAATAACAAAAGGAATAAGATTCCTATCGCTATAAGAAATAACCTATAACTCTCAACATGAACCCTCTCCCCTTAAGAGATTAAAGCAACCTAAATGAGCCAATCTACACCATGAGTCTGAATATTAGCCTTGTTATTCAGTTCACTCACATCATGGATTTGATACCAACTTGTAACTTCATAATTTTTACCTTTATCATTTATTTAAAACACTTTTTAAAAAGAATACATTAGTAGAAGACATCATCTAAATAAGCATACTTGCCCCATAAGATAAACCCTCTCACAAGGACAACTCCTAAGATGACTGCACCAATCATAAGGCACAAAAGACAAAAGACACAAGTGTCAAACCCTGCTAGAGTGAGTTCATTAAGGTTACACATAAAACACAGAAACCCCAAATGGGTCAATCATTCATTTTACAATAAAGCAAAATATGATAAACAAATACCACTTACACTAGTACAAAAATGACCTACAACCACACTTTTCCTGAAAACACCATGCCACACTTCGATTATTCAACTGGCTAGAGCTTAAAAATCTTGCATGTTGTTAGCTACATTTTATTTGCGATATGTGTTCTGTTCAAAAATCAATCAAATGAATATCAACCAAATTGTATGAGAGGCCGTGGTGTTGTGCCTATTGTAAGTATCAAAATGAGATCAAAATGACACAAGTAGTTTACAAGGAAAGCCCTTGCTCCTTGATAGGACCTCCAACGCAAAACCTTGAGAGCTGATAATGATCATCTGCCTTGTTTGATTTTATTGATTTGGATGCAAATTACAGAAATGATAATATGAATACGAGTACAAGTGTTTGAGTAGCACTAGGTGTATGTAGTGTGAATTATACATGTGTATTTATAGACTAATCTGAATAACAAAAAGTATGATATTTCCGAGATCCTCTTAAATAAGTATTCGCACATTGCTTTAACCTGGTATTTCTGGGTCTTAAGCCAGTTTAAAGTGATTCTCCATATTAAATGAGTCTTTTGTGGACTATTTCTGCACAAGTGAAGAATAAGCAAGACATATATCCATTAATCTTGTTAGGATATAATGATCAGGATCTTGGTATATGTTTCAGGATCCTTAGATTCCTTTAAGATTTGGGATCTTAGATAGGATTAAGGATCTTGACCCCTAACAATTTCCCTTAAATTATACGTGTAAAATATTCTTGGATATATGATGTTCAAAACAAAATGGAAGTTAAGAAGATTGTTATAGAGAGTTTAGAGTTTCAATTAAGGAATGTCACAATAGATAGAGATTCTGTTAGGACTGATAACATTTTTTTAGTTAAACAAAGGAATATTTGTTGTAATTCTAGCAAACGTTCGTTTGCTAAATTGAATGAATTGCATCATTCATCTGACATATGCAAAGACTATCATCGAAAGTACCTAATGATTCATATGCATATGGAATAGTTAAGACTGATTGAATGCTTAAATGTTGATGATCTTGTGTATATTGTTAATGAAACTCTCACTAAAAATGAACAAGTTAAAATTTTGAACATAACTGAGAATTCAACATTTGACTCTCAACAAAATTTTGCTGATATCGAAGATGATTCTGACAATATCAGTGAAATTAAAGCTAAGGAAAGTGTCGATTATTCTCAATTATTTGTTATTAGTGTCAATTCGATGGCAAAAGGAAAAGAAATATGTCATGATTCAATGGCGAAGGTTAACATTGATCAAGCTTATTCGTCCAATGTCTATGATCCTCTAGACCGTGTTGTGGTAGAAGACTATGTGAGCGATGTGGATGATGTTTCATATGAAACACCTATTCCTAGAGTCGTAGTCGAACAGGTCTATGAAGAATCAAATGAGTACACAAAGGTTTTGAAAAATAAAAAGAAAACATTAGCTGTAATCAAACTCAGTAGTCTATCCAAGACACAATTGTAAAGATGATGTTGTATTTCCAAATCAAGTATTTGTCACCTTAGGAAATGGTGATAAGGTAAATCCAAATTTGAACAAACTGGTTGAGGAAGACAATAAAGATGTGACAAAAGATGGTTTTTATTCGAATCAAAGCACAGTCGAAAATGGTTTGAACAAAAACTCAACAACTTTTCAACGAAAAAAACCAAAACATGTTTGGGAAGTAAAAACGGAAAAATCAAGTGTTGATAATCAACATAAAGAAAATGTTTTGAAACCTCAAAAGATAAAGCACAAGTTTTCAAGGAAAAAGTTGAAAATTTGTTTTGTAAGGAAGGTATTTCAAATACAAAAGCACGAAACAAATCTAATTGGAAAAATGTAAAACATTTTCAAAAACAAAACGTTTTTAAGCAAAATTCAACTCAACATGTTCAGACATTTTCTTAAAATAAAACGTCAGCTCAAAACAAACCATCTCAAAAGCAATATTGTTTTCCAAAAAGTCAAACTAATGCTCAAAATCAAGTTCGATCTCATAATGCTCAAAACCATCGAAATGGAAACTTTGTTCAAACTCTACGTCAAATAAATTGTGGTTCAAATCATGAAAATAGAAGTTTTGTTCAAAACAAGAATCAAATGAATTTTTTTCAAAATAATGAGCGAAGAATTTTAATCCAACTGTAAAATCCCAAAAATCATGACCAAAAATTTCATTTTAAATCATTGAATAAAACCATAGTTATCAAAACATAAGTCAAGTTATCTCAAACATTGTTATCAGAGTTTCCAAATCAAAACATCAGAACACACATCCCAGGCTAAATCATCATGGTGTGTGCGATGTAGTCATCCCGAGCTCCTCTCTTTGCAACTGGAAGTACCTGAAACCAAAACTGAAAATCGTAAGCACGAAGCTTAGTGAGTTCCCCAACCTACCACATACCTTACATATAATCGAATATAATAGGCCCCCGCCCCTACATCGGGCCCCACCCGGCATCAGACAGTGTCCGGCATCAGGCCCCGCCTAGCATCGAGCCCCGCTCGGTATACATATCTGTTTCTTCCAAGCCCCGCCTGTCTCTGGGCCTCGCTCGCTATACACTTATAAACAATATTATATAATCATACTATATAAAGAATCATACACAATACTATATACTTCAGTCCTAAGGCCTCGCCTATCATGGGCCCCGCCCCTACTCCGCTAATGATGAGATATGGAACCCCATCCACACTTAGCTAGTGATGAGATACGGGACCCCACCCACACTCACCTCCCTACCAGGCACATATAAGTATCACAAAGACAACAAGTATAACTACACATGCCTACCTTCCTCGGGTACCGCCCGACATCAGACCGTAGTCCGGAAACGTACATATAAACATTCCTCAGGCCTCGCCCGGCATCGGACCGTAATCCGGAAACATACCATACAGACACATGCAGGAATCACGAAGACATCAAGCATACCAAAATTCCTTGGGCACCGCCCGACATCGGGCACTAGTTCGGAACATACAATCATACACGCATACATATACAGACCGACATTGGTGCCTTATATCCGTTCACACAAAGGGAAACTCACCTCACAAAGCTGAATCTCACTTATAATCCCCTGGCTGCTAGTTGGCAAATCCCCGAACTGCTGATCCTTCGGCTCCCCGAGCTGCTAGTCATCATATAAACTAATTAAGTTTGGGATTCTCATAACTTAACAATAAGTCCTCACTGGGGTAAAAGACCATTCTACGCCTCACATACTCATGTCCAAAGATGAACTCTACTCAACCCTTGGCCCAAAATGGTAACAATCTTACAAGGCCCAATATATGGCCCAATTTCCAATTACGCCCAATCCCTTCACATGGGCCTTAGCCAAAGGCCCACTAATGCTTCTCTAGTCCAAATGTTAAATTCCCAATGACCCATTAAGGCCCAAAGTAGCCAAGTCCAATGAATGGCCTAATTCGAGGCCCAAAACACGCAAAACCCACATCTGTTGAGTACGCGGGGCGTACTCCTTTGTATGCTAAGCGTACATCTGTAAGACTTGTAAATTGCGCGTACATGCATGTACATGCATTGTACTTCTCTGTTAAGCCACTTTTCCCATTAAGCACTTAATACTCTATTACAAAGGCTATAATCACATATCCAAGTCCTCTTCAATGTCTTAATCCATAAAGTCGATTACTTGGTGGCTTGCAACCTACCAAATGGGCCCAAACTTGAAATGTGACAACTAACTTCCATGGAAATGGCTAGAACTCATACATGACCATAAAAGGACCTTAAAGATCGAAACTTTACTGATATTGGGACTCATATAGCACTAAGGGTGGCAACCCTAAGCCAAGATACGAAGTTAAACCATAAAAATCCATTCTTGGGACCTAAAGAGGTCCAAAACTCCATTAACATAGATCTAAGCATTCATAAGGAAAGTTGAGAACTTTTTACCTCAAATGAGTGCCAAATGGTGATGATAACTTGGATCCTTGAACTTAAGCTACTCAAGTTCTTCTTCTTCAAGTTCTTCTTCTTCAACTTCTTCTTTCTCCTTTCAAACTTCTAAACACCACAATGAGCTTTACAAGGCCAAAAACACACAAGGATGAAGAATGAGAGGCTATCTAGGGTTTCAGAGGTTGAGAGGCTGATAAGGAGCCTTGGGTTTAAGTCATAATGTTCTTTCTATAGTGTTTAACCCTAAAAATTAGGGTTTAGGGACTCTGAACATACCTCTCATACGTTGGGCGCACGCCTCCAAAACCCGCGTCCAATTAGTCCTCTACACTGGGCATACCCCCAACTTATGATGGGCGTACTTTCGCGCTGGCCACCTTGCATGCATGGTATCTTCTTGCCACTTTTCTCCATTAGGGACAGATATTGCCAATAACTTCAAAGTGTCATATCTTCCTCATCAGAGGTCCGTTCCCGATGAACCTTATATCCACGAAAAGGCGGCGAGAAGCCCTACGTCCATAACAACTCACCCAAGCCTTAAAGCCTTCTGATTAAAACCCAAAACCCATAAAGAGCTCTAACTTCCACTTTACCGATATACCCTTTGGCTTCAAGACATAACCTAGTTGTCGGGTCTCTTCAATTACATTATCCATACATAAATGGGTTTAGATTTCTCTCTTCCGAAGGCACTAAGCCTTATGATAACCTATCCTCAGGCCACAGTCCCGAATTAGGAAAGCGATTCGGAATAGAGCATTACAACTCTCCCCCACTTAGATTAGATTTCGTCCTCGAAATCATTCCTTGCTAACACCCATATTCCTATAAGGATCTGAGAAATGCCACCGATGATTCTATGCGTCAGACCATCTTCTCAAGACAACCGAAAACCAACCAAACTTCCATCCCGAAGAAAGCGAACTTCAAGCTTCAGCAAACCACTTCTGCCTTTCTAGAGTCCAAATCTATACTGATCTGTCTCCCTGACAGACTACCCCTGCAAGACAATTATACTTGACAAAAGGCTCAGATAATCCTTCGAGTAGAAGATTCATCCCTGAAACGGTTAGACTCAGACAAGAGTTGCGTAGCATGGTCAAATCAATTACTCTGAGATTATTTAATCCTGCTGCAAGTGATTTATCACTTCCGATCAGCAAACTGCTCCAAGCGCTCGGATCCTCACATCACTACTTCTGCCCGAACATCCTATTGTCTCTTATCCATTGTCCGGAAGAGACGAGACCTCCCAGGTCCCAACTTATCTGCCACTATTTGGAACATCGGATTCCCACACGGTTGTTGAACCCAAGAACACCCTCTCAGTCGCTCCCAGCGACTTCCGTTGAAAGCTTCGGCTATCAAAACTACTCTATCCACAATTTCACTCTTGGCTCTATAACTAGGAGATACGGGCCTCGCCCACACTCTGCTAATCTAGGAGATACAGGCCCCCGCCCACACTCCGCTGACTAGGAGATACCCAGGTCCAACTCCACCTCAAATCCCATCGTCCTATCCTTTCCTGATTCCGGTCATGTTGTGGCCTTCCCATGATCCTACAAACTGACCCACCCGGACCTAACTTATCTGAACGAACCTGTGAATGCTACAACTCTTTCCGTAGTTTAACAACACTTCCTCATACTATCTATCCACATGAAGAATGCTACGACTGCCCCGCAGTCGTACCATACTTTCCATGCTATCTGGTTGCTGGTGAATGCTACGGCTATCCCGCAGTCTTACAACACTTCCCATGCTAACTCAACCGCTGACCATTGTCTTACCGCTGATTACCAATCCGAACATATCCAAAATTGAGCACTCGTGCAGTCTGGCATCCTGACTGAACGCGCGTCCTGACAGGAATTCCCAACATGATTCCCAATCACCAGCTATCAAACACCAGGAAGACGCGAACCCAATGTTGGGAAGTTTCCCAAATTCCCAACTCACACACTTCTCGACCCAAACAACCACTTGGCCTGTCCTCCTTCCCAGCGGGAAATGCGAACTCATCCTAGTTTCGCACCTACTTCTATTCCTGAATACCCAAGGGTTCTCCCCCACTTTGATTCAACTAACATCTTACAACACACAAGACTGGAAGGATTCCCAATCCTTCTTACCTTCCAAAGATCAATCTGCCGTAAATAAAAACTTACCACTGTTGGTGTTCCAAAACTAACCAACACTAAAGCAGTACAACTCTGGAAGACTAATGGAACACTTCCTAAGTTCCAATCACACTTGCCACAACTACCGCATCCTGAGAACCCACTATATAAAGAAACGGTCTCGAACTACTACCCTAAGATTCATGGTATGCATATAGCATATAATCCGAACATAAGCATACAATATACTTATAGATACATCTACTCCTATCGATGCAAGATAATGGTAACAAAATCATAAATAAAAACTGATAAGAAAGTAAAATATACACACCTGCAGCATCATAAGTCGCTCGTGCCTCCTCTGTAGTCAGCTGGAAAGCCATGCTCCTCGCTGCAGCCACCTCTGCCCGGCCCTGACAGTCTTCGGTGATCCTCAATGTCGCAGGGGCAGGTGCTCTCACGTTTCCCACTGTAGCCAAACTCGGACAATGGGCCTTCTTGTGGTCTCGCTGAATGCAATGAAAGCAGATCAGGTCTGATTCCTGGGAGGTGGTAGCAGTACAATCCCTTCTATAATGACCGATCCGGCCGCACTAGAAGCAGCTAGAATCCCCACCACTGCCACTCCTACACGCACCCTCGTGTGTCCTACCGCACTTACCACAGCGGCTACGGTCCTGCTTGAAGGGTTTTGAGCATTCTAACACTCCTAAGGTGTACATGCAACCCTAAATACCTTGGATCTATGTTTTCTCTATTATACATGCAAACTTTCATTTTCCAAGGTATTACCCTAACTAGCATACAAAACTTTGATACTTGGATAATAAAACAAGTTAGATAACATACCTTTTTTTGTAGCTTGTTGCTTGGAGCTTCAAGAGCCTAGCACCAATAATGTGAATGCCTCAAATGGAATCACAACACACCTAGAACAAAGGATAACTTGAGAGAGAATGGCTTGGTCTTGAAATCGGCTCTATGACTCTTCCAAAGATCACTAGTGCAAATTTCACCAACCAAGGGGCTTCTTATATAGTGTGGCACAACTAGGGTTACACCATTCAAACCCTAATGTGCATGATTTTCCACATTCCTTAGGCTCCATGGGTTTTAACCACTATTGAGTATTCATGGGTCAGCACATGGGTTTAGCCCAACATAAAGAAATATGGATCATAAGCCTACTTTATAAGAATTAATGATTTACACAATCAATCCCCATATATTTAACTAGTCTTTTTTGATCACTAAATTAATTTCAAATTAATTATTGATCAATACTAGTTAAATAATGTGATTTCATATTAATATATTAGAACTTATAATATATTAATAAATCATAAATAACCTTTTCTCAAAAGTCCATCCTATCAAATTGCCCTAGTGATATGCAACCCAAATGGACCATGCTACTCTCGGGTCAAGTACATACCAATTATAGTTATGGACTTAGACACTAATCCAACAGTCTCCTACTTGGATAAGTCTAATAACTATTGCTGCAAGTACAACTCCACAACCCGACTAGCAATCGTAGCTCTTAAAAGCCGTTGTCGAACTCTGATCTAGTCAATGACACGTCCATTAGATAAGGGATCATATATTCCTCAATTCTACAAGATATCATATGGACTGAGACATGGATTATAATCATTCTCTCTGCCCATATGTTGTTTCCCGATTTCCGATTTATGACGAACGACTAATTGAACAAATCAAATCAGTCCAGGCTCAGCCGAGCGCTTAGGGTTGTCATCACTAAATCATCGAGGGGCCCACAAATATCGCTTTTATCCCTCCGAGGGTAAATGGAATGGATAAACTTTGACTCAAATGCTTGCTTGTGTTTACTCATCAAATCACACACAACAATATGTTTTATAACACCAAGTTACTGGTGCGTTTACATATCTCAATGTGCAACCGAGTTGTAACTACAACTCACACGTCTTGGTTTCAAGAATATAAGATATTATCGTCTCACAATCACTCGTGATAAAATCCATGAAGTGATTCAGATGAGCATGGGTTGAATCAAATACTCGAATCTTATTCCGGGAGTACTCATGAACACTGTAGCTATGTCTAACACACCTAGACAAAACTACAGACCCATTCATGACAGTCTTGCCACAATACCTACTTCCAAAGTATGATCGAATGTGGATGGTTTGAATAACCTAGTTATTCGGGAAGTCAAAACATGCAAAGTGAAACACAATAATAATACTAATCCTATATGGCCTAAAAACTTTTGAGTCATATTGATTCCTTATTATTCATTGTATAATGTTTCGAATAATCAACTTAATACTTGAATTAAAACAATAGCTATGCCATGCTCCAAGCATGCACACTATGTTTTTCTAAACAATAGTTATGCCATGCCCACTATGTTTGTCTATGGTCCTTACTTTGTGAAATAGATCAATTGAACACATCTTCAATGAAACTCATTTCACAAGTATAAATCTTTATCACCAGTGTAAGAATTCCAAATTCTTGTCACCGCCAGAATGCGTTAGATTCTAAACTATCATGCAATGATTCCTTTCTAATGTCTAGGTACCAAAAGTCACAAAGACTTGACCAACGATATTACAAAGTATTCCTTTGGAGATTGTTGCAAGACAATTCCATGGAAGCGAAGTCTCAAATTCAAAGTACATTCCTTTGAACATCCTTCTTGCATTAAGTTTTCTAATCTTTCACAGATTTAAAGAATAACTTCCACTTATGGAAACATTTCCATATTCTCATTTTGACTATCACTTCTGAACAAGAGTTACCTCTTCTCAGAGTATGTCAATATGGTCCTTTCCAAAATTTTAAATATACTTCCAATTGTCCATGAGCAACCAATCTTTAGTAAATCTCAGATTGTCCTCGACAA
This sequence comes from Lactuca virosa, assembly GCF_052849685.1. Taxonomy (NCBI): domain Eukaryota; kingdom Viridiplantae; phylum Streptophyta; class Magnoliopsida; order Asterales; family Asteraceae; genus Lactuca; species Lactuca virosa. Next base: position 58,581,987 of record NC_136429.1, read on the forward strand.
TTGCTTAACCATTTTAGTCATATCCGGTTCTATTCCTTTTTCCCTCTTAATGCCCTAGGCATTTGGAAAAATTAGAACACGAGAATATTATAGCATATGCAATCGATCCTATATCTGAAGCATATGGGATGCGATTCATCATGTCTACCATAAAGACTTGATACTTGATCAGTCTTTTGCTATAATATTTCTATTTGCAAATTCCTCACAATTCAAATTATGAAAAGGTATGCCGTAATCATAATTAAATTTTGAGAATGCAATTAACATTTCTATATATAGAATTTACTTATGTTGAACCATTCCAACATAACATTCATGTATATTTGACCAAATTTGATTAATACTTAACCTAAGCTTTTAGATTTGAAATGAAGTATAAATTCCTCTCCCTTAATTTTAGCAAAACAACTTTTCAAACCCTCCAACTTGCGAATTGAAACTTTTGTTTTCTATAATTAACATTGCTAACTTGCAACATTCATCATAATTGATTATGCTCCCATTAGCATAATAATCATTACTTTTACTAGCATAACATTTATGCTCCCACTAGCTATGACATGTACCCAGAAATCAGTTGGACTTCTAGAAATCAATACTTATTGACTTTCATTACCAAAGTTCAAATTTCTGATACGAGATGCTTTGATAAGACTTTATCTAGGCTTCTCAAACTCATACACCTTTCCTTAGATAGCTCACATGTGTGTCTAAACAAAATAAGTCTCAAATGTTTAAAATTTTTGCCATTCCTCACAATTCGAATTATGAAAAGGTATGCCGTAATCATAATCAAATTGAGAATGTAAATATCACAACTGCTATCTCCTTAAAATCTATTTAGTGAAAGTGTTTCCTCACCATCATTTTCATGAATCGGAGAGAAACCTTATGACACTTAGATTTTTTTTTGTATGGTGTATGTGTTCCTATCCATGTGAATTTGTCAAACCATAATTAAAAGATAAGGTTAGTGAAAAATCTAAACTCATATGGATTGAACTTGTTCAATCTTAATTTCTTGCCACTTGGCAGCACAAGGGCCTACCATTGCTTCCAGGTTGTTATGCAAGCAATTGAGAACTCACAGAACTCACATGCATAGTCAACTTTAACTGGAATGAGCATAGAAACAAGAATATATCAACACGATGGGTTACAAACCTCAAGTCGTGTTCTAGTGATAAACAATAGGTTTTTTTTCCTCGATTAGTTCATGAAACTTGTCAAGATCTTTAACACTCCCACTGACCTCTTGACATATAAGATTCTCTTTCAAGAACCATTCCTTGACAAAACAAATATTCAAGAGTTAGTGCGGATTCTTATCGAGATAAACACTTCACATAATTGGTCTTAGTTGGTCTCTGTCCTTACCAAGACATCACAACTTACCAATTTCAAATGTACAAGAGTAATATCATTCAACTCTATATTTGATGAGTGTTATAAACCTTTCCTAAGATTATGTCACCCAAGGCACAATCTTGGAGTATGACTCTAAGACTTGTTTTGGAACGAAGTATGACTCATTTCTTGATTTAACAATTTCAACAATTTACGATTCCTCTTCTTAGCCATACAAATGCACTAATATATCCTTAGAGGATCAATTGTGACATGGTTTTTCATAATCATTAAGATGATTATAAAACACGATACTCAAGTACTCTCCCATCTTTTCAGATTGGAGTAACTTTTATTTTCTGCCCAATTCGATTCTTCTCATTTGTTTTGCCATACATTAAAACTTTTCCAATGTTTCAGAATTATACTTAAACTTGTAAGCATAACCATATTTACTATACTTTAGTAAATCATGACGAATGGTCTTATCGTTCTCTGCGGTGGACCTGGCCATCGCACAACCAGTTCACCCGATCCCCTAGTCCTTCACTTGACTCACATAAACATGTGTCACAACCGGCAAAATTAGGTCAAGACGTGAATTCCTAAAACAATATAATCTCCTTGTATAAGCCCAAAACTCGATCCAATAAGCCAAGCCCAATCATTTTTGGGCCTTAACCCATAAATTCTCAACCTAAAACCCTTATTGGACCAAGACATTCTTATTGGGCCTTTTTTGGGCCGAAAACATATACTAGGGCCTTAGTTGGGCCGAAAACCTCTTAATTGGGCCAAAACCCTTGCATAAAATATTAGTGGGCCGAAAAATTTTGTGGGCCAAGCAAAAAAATTGAACACCCCTATTTTTGGGCCTCCAATTGGGCCGAGAACCTTCTTGGTTTGGTTGGCCCATATAAAACAAAGAAAAAAAAGAGAAAGAAATGAGGGATAATGCATGCCAACTCAAATTAGCGCAACATGTAACAAAACTTAATGACCAACAAACTTCCATACACCTCACATCACCAAGCCTAGGTCCACTCCTATCTCCTCTCTCTTTCTCCCTTATAATCGGCCCTTCCCTCCCTCTCCACCCCATTCCCAAACTTCATCTCCAACATATTCTCTCTCAAACTCAAAGAAACTCCCTCATTTTTCCTTCAAATTTCGTGACTTTGTGTGTGATTTCAAGAAGTTCTCTTCTAGCCTTCATAACTTGGTAAGTTCTAGACTAAAACTCAAGTATTTTGCTTCATGATTTTGCTTATAACATTCAATTTACACACTTTGTTGTGTGATAAACTCCTTAGAACCCCCACAATTTTGAGATCTCACCAAAAACTCAAGCTAGGTTCAAAGTTTCATCATCTTCTTCTTCTACATCTCAAAAACCCCAAGGTGAGTTCATACCCCCTTGTTTTCGGTTTTATAATGTTTTTGGGGGAGGATACAAGTGCTTTTGTGTTAGAACTATGTATATATGCATGTTTATGTGTTTAACTTTTAGATCTTTACTTGAAAATGAAGTTTATCACTTGGATCTTCATAAAAACCTTGAGAAACGTATGTTTCATCACATGTAATACATGTAAACTTGTAGATCTGGGATTTAACCACTTAAAATAGCAAAAACAAGTGTTGTGAACAAACTTAGATAACTTAAACTAAAAAATCAGCCCTTGACAGAAAAGTTTTAGTCTAATCTCGAACTGTTTTGACCCCCTTAATGGTAATATTTTTCAAAACTGTTTTACATGCAAAAAGTTCAGGTTATTACCTTTAAAATGGCTACTCTCACGTTTTCATACGATTTTCTACTATTTTTGGTGAATTTTACAAAACTGCCTATCAGATTTGAAATAATTTCAGACCAACCTGTGAAGGTGAGAAATTTCACACTTGTTAGAGGACAATAAGAATTATGAGAAACATTGTGAACAAAGTAGACAAAATTTCCAAACTTACAGAATTTACGGATCCAAATTTCGACTTACGATGATTTTTCTACAAATTTTCCAACAATTAGGTCAGAAAAGCCAAAAACCAGAAAAAATTTATATTACACAAAAATCAAGCCAAAAATGATATTTTTGACAAAAATGGGTTTAAAATGTTATTTTTACCACAAACTAGTCAAAAACACAAGTTTTGAACAAAATGGGGACTAAAGTGTTATTTTTACTATAATTGGGCCTTAATTGAAAATTTTGTGGCTTATTGAGCCAAGAACGTCATTTTTACAAAAGTGAGCTTTTTATATCATTTTTGTAAATAATCGAGCTAAAATAAACAAAACAATAACAAACGGGTTAAAAACGATATTCATATGCTCATTGGGCCTGGAAATAATATACATGTTTAGTGGGCCTTAGTGTCCTTTTACATGTATATTGGGCTCAGTATAGATATTCATATTCCTTTTGAGCCTGGAAATAATAGATACGTATAGTGGGCCTTAGTGGTCCACTTACATGTTTATTTGGCCTGGGAATGAGTTTTATATGTGTTGTTCTTTCTTTTTCCGTGTAAATTTCGATTAAGGATCTAGTGAGACCTTTCGGTTGACACCACTGAGTGTATGGCCGTAGCCTGTAGTTATAATCAGAGTCTCCTGGAGGGAGAGCGAGAGTTTGTGTATAGATCTATATGGGGGTGACTCCCCCACACCTGAGCTGTTCGCTACAGTTAGACTAGGCCAGTCTAGGGTGACAAAATCTTGATCAAAACCGGCGTTTGGAAAATGCCATGACAGGCGAATTAGTCACTATCATGTATGGTTATAACGACTCACTTAGAGGAATTAACGTTATAAGATTTACGGGAAACCATCCTATGTTCTTTTTGGATAAAACGGGAAACCATCCTATGTTCTTTTTGGATAAAACGGGAAACCTTCTTTTTGATGAAACGAAAATCTATACGCACCGGTACTCAACCACGGGGGTTGAGATTCCAGCATCATCTAACGCAGACAACATCGGGTTGTCTGGAAATCATTCTCTTTCTATTTTTTTGTAAACACTAACACACATGCATTAATATAAGATCGGACACAAATATTTCAAAACGTTTCTTATTAGAAAATATCGGATTTTTAAATGCACTATGAAAACGATTCTAAACAAGTACAAATACCATTTTTACTTAAAAACTGCTTATGAACTCACCAACTTTTTAGTTGATGCTTTTCAAAACAACTTGTATTCTCAGGAATTCCAGTAGCAGGTAATAAGCTCGACTATGAGGTCAAGTGGTGCAACTTCAAGAAATTTTACTTTCTTACTTTTGTGTAGCTGATGAACAAATTCAATATGTAAACTATGTAAGCGTGTATCTTCAATGTATGATGTTTGGTTGCTATGTTTCATTCATATTCAATTGTTATGATACTATACACGAAGTCGTCCGCCCCCGGACGTTTCCACCGTCCAGGTTCGGGGGTGTGACAGGTTGGTATCAGAGCATTGTTTATAGTGAACTAGTATATCTAACCATACAAGATATACATCTATAAATACAATGGGACTAAAAACACTCTGACTAAAAGTATACCTTAAGAATATTAGTATCTTCTAAAAGTATACATACTTGCTAGAACCGTATCATAATATGAACAAAACAAAAGTATTTAGATGTTGAACACTACAGTCAAACCTGGGCAGTTATGTAATCATATCTGGAATAAATAGAGCCTGATCAACTGTATTTATTCGAGATATGACTAACATGTTCTTGGGAGTGAGGGTAGCGTTGCAACGAGTCTAAAACTTACCGATCTTACATGCAAAGGAGCATTAGAACCAAACCTAAGGTTTAAAATACTATAGGAGTATTTTATAATACTAAATAATAACAACAAGTCTAAAAACTTGTCGATTCCATACATCAGGAAACCCTAGGATCAAACATGTAATACTATAGTAGCATTTTAGAATACCATATGACGTCCACACTTAAATCTCCTACATATATATCATACCTCCACTTTCGTGCAGACAACATGACTGAGTTTCACCTTGAAGACCCCTACTACCCTGCGGTAATAGCCAACGAATGGATCGAGGGAGAACCAGAGGAAGTGCAAAGGGGAGAACCCAGAAATGGGTCCTAAAGATTACCAAGAGATGAACCACGAGGGAGAGGAATCTGATGAGGAGTCAGACATAGATGACGGGGCCAGAGAGATCCTTAGTGAGACTTACCCCTCGGAAGCAATACCGAACCAACACGCAGAGCAGGGAGACCTTACCAATCATCTCCGCCCCTTAGAAGAGGAGGTGACCACCCTAAGGCAACAACTCATGGAAGCTAAGGCTAGGGCAGCCTTAGCAGAGCAGAGAGCGGAAGAGGCCACTCGTGAGATGAGCGAAATGGTTGGACACCTTTACGCTATTTAGGCATATGAGAATCATCACACTAAGTCCTAGGTCTACCATGTAATTCGTCACAACTAGTAGTAGTAAATCAAGAGAGGTACGTCCTATGAGAACTCATGTAACCTGAGCCAGCTTAAGGATCTGATATCTATAATCTATTAGGGTAACTTAACATTTGTACAATACCTATTTCTACATACTACCATTAATACATCATAGGGATGTAGGTCGAAACAACGAGAATCGTACAAAAAACATGTGATTTATATGCGTATATGCATAAGTTCATATCTATAATAATAGATGAGATACGACTAGAAATAACCATAGTTACTCATTACCCTGTTTCTCATCACGCAACAGAATCATGTCTGCCCATGGAAACAACTAGCTAGCCGGCAAAACACCAGTTCTGCAGATGGACCCCGCAACCTTCCAAGTTGCTGTAACAGCTGTCGTGAGACGTCATGGCACAACTCAACGCCAACAATCCAAATGGAAATGGAAATGGTGTCGATAACTCCAAAAGTGGTATCAACCAAGGAAACCAACGAGGGACAACTTACCCAGACACCCCAAACTCCAAACCTAAGGTCATGAAGCGAAAGCGGGGAAACAAGAAAGGAAGTGGATCGACTCAAGGGCCTACCAAAAGGAAACAAGTTGTAGCAGCCCCTAACCCCACTAGCCCCCCTACCCCAGCACCGAGAAAACCATATCATGGAAACCTCCCGCTCTGCAGCAAGTGCCGCTACCATCATCATGGAGTCTTCCGGGAATTGCATTGCAATAGGTGCAACAAGAAGGGGCACACCTCCCGCTACTGTAGGGCCCCGGCCCCATGCGTCACTCCAACCCTCAACCCAGAAGTAAGTCCAGTATGCCACACATGTGGTGAGACGGGACACTTCAAGAGGAATTGTCCAACAGAGAAGAATGACGGAGGACCAGGAGGAGTTTAACAACAGGACATGATGAAGCAACAAGGAACCCTACTGGGATTACCGGTACGTTTCAAAACAACAAAAATTAAGCATCGCATTTTCACAAAATTTTTACCAATTAAAAATCATAATCATAAAGTACTCCCTCATCCGAACCAATCATATCCTTCGTAGGAAAACTAAAGATCCTTGCGAAAGTTATGATCACTTAGTGTAAACGTAAGGCCGTGTGTAATTAAGATTCTACAAACTTAGAGTTCGTGGACCCGCCTTGATTCTTGTTCCTTGTCTGACTATGGATTTAGGGCATAACCACTCAGTCTACAACCTTTTCAATCTTGAATTACGTACGACTAAGCTACATCGAACCATCATAGAGAGGTCTAATAGAAATCAGACTATGAAATCACATCGTTTATACCAATGCACTTGTATTGCTAGGGCACCCAAAAATTCAGACCGAGACAATCACAGTAGTAATACCAAGAACAAAATGGGTGACATTACAAATTTGTACATAGAACACACTATCATTTCAAACAATTATCCCTTTCAGACCAATCCAACACCTATTACAATAAGGAGCCCAACGGTGTCAATTGATATGGGCTGACTTGATCCTCACCATATGAAATTGATGTGCCAACGAGGCTTTTCTCCTTAGCCAATCGATTAACAAAACCCCTACAACTTGTAACGACAATACTCGAATTATCTCTGGCATCTACACCCTTAGGTACCCGTGCAAGAAATACCACACTCTCTCCAAGCCCTTAATAGGGATAAGGAAACAAGGAGCAAAGGACACCGAGGGTAACCTAGAGACTTATAACCCCCCTAAGATGTCTCCAAAGTCCTTCCGGAAATATCACATACATGCCAAGTTGAGTTCGGAGATCGACTCAACTCATGAAGCCATTCTCATAGCCAGACCACCAAGACCACTTAGCACCAACATAAACAACGAAGATATTCGGTCGATGGAATGACCCAGTAAGTATGAGAGCTATCAAACGAAGATTTGAACCTTAGGAAACACCTATCCAACTCATAAATAAGAAAGGCTAAGTGTCCATAGGACCACTGACTACTAAGGATCAAATGAACCCATCCTCAAGGATCGATATCTCCTATCCCAAATCAAGGATTTACTAGACCTACTTGTAGAAACAAGCAAATATCAACCTCCCACTAGTTCAAAACCTCATAGTAAGAAACTCCCATGGCAACCTAAGAAGTATGAGTCCAACTATACCGCACGAAACTCTAATTTTAGTAACAATAGTGTTCGCCCTAAGGTTTAGAGGCACACCTTCTAGGGCGTCAAATACGTGATCCTCATTAACTGTGACCATCCGTTCACTTCACAATATAGGACTCAAAGGTAGAATACCTCCGTGATGGGCTGAGATGACCAACACCCAACTAACCAAAGGAGCAAGGTCAAAGAGCAGTGGAAACGGTCCGCTAGATCACTAAGCAAGGACTTAAAATCTCCTAGGAACGAAGAGACTAAACAAAACCGAGACACTCACACTTTTTCCTTAGTACTTGGGATGCTGCTTTAGAATGAATTTCGGGACGAAATTCCCTTTAACGGGGGGATGATGTCACAACCGGCAAAATTAGGTCAAGACGTGAATTCCTAAAACAATATAATCTTCTTGTATAAGCCCAAAACTCGATCCAATAAGCCAAGCCCAATCATTTTTGGGCCTTAACCCATAAATTCTCAAACCTAAAACACTTATTGGACCAAGACATTCTTATTCGGCCTTTTTTGGGCCGAAAACATATACTAGGGCCTTAGTTGGGCCGAAAACCTCTTAATTGGGCCAAAACCCTTGCATAAAATATTAGTGGGGGCGAAAACTTTTGTGGGCCAAGCAAAAAAAAATTGAACACCCCTATTTTTGGGCCTCCAATTGGGCCGAGAACCTTCTTGGTTTGGTTGGCCCACATAAAACAAAGAAAAAAAAGAGAAAGAAATGAGGGATAATGCATGCCACCTCAAATTAGCACAATATGTAACAAAGCTTAATGACCAACAAACTTCCATACACCTCACATCACCAAGCCTAGGTCCACTCCTATCTCCTCTCTCTTTCTCCCTTATAATCGGCCCCTCCCTCCCTCTCCACCCCATTCACAAACTTCATCTCCAACATATTCTCTCTCAAACTCAAAGAAACTCCCTCATTTTTCCTTCAAATTTCGTGACTTTTTGTGTGATTTCAAGAAGTTCTCTTCTAGCCTTCATAAATTGGTAAGTTCTAGACTAAAACTCAAGTATTTTTCTTCATGATTTTGCTTATAACATTCAATTTACACACTTTGTTGTGTGATAAACTCCTTAGAACCCTCACAATTTCGAGATCTCACCAAAAACTCAAGTTTCATCATCTTCTTCTTCTACATCTCAAAAACCCCAAGGTGAGTTCATACCCCCTTGTTTTCGGTTTTATAATGTTTTTGGGGGAGGATACAAGTGCTTTTGTGTTAGATCTATGTATATATGCATGTTTATGTGTTTAACTTTTAGATCTTTACTTGAAAATGAAGTTTATCACTTGGATCTTCATAAAAACCTTGAGAAAAGTATGTGTCATCACATATAATACATGTAAACTTGTATATCTGGGATTTATCCATTTAAAATAGCAAAATCAAGTGTTGTGAACAAACTTAGATAACTTAAACTCAAAAATCAGCCCTTGACAGAAAAGTTTTAGTCTAATCTCGAACTGTTTTGACCCCCTTAATGGTAATATTTTTCAAAACTGTTTTACATGCAACAATTTCAGGTTATTACCTTTACAATGACTACTCTCACGTTTTCATACGATTTTTCTACTATTTTTGGCGAATTTTACAAAACTGCCTATCAGATTTGAAATAATTTCGGACCAACCTGTGAAGGTGAGAAATTTCACACTTGTTAGAGGACAATAAAAATTATGAGAAAAATTGTGAACAAAGTAGACAAAATGTCCAAACTTACAGAATATACGGATCGAAATTTCGACTTACGATGATTTTTCTACAAATGTCCAACAACTAGGTCAGAAAAGCCAAAAACAAGAAAAAATGTGTATTACACAAAAATCAAGCCAAAAATGATATTTTTGACAAAAATGGGTTTAAAATGTTATTTTTACCACAAACTAGTCAAAAACACAAGTTTTGAACAAAATGGGGACTAAAGTGTTATTTTTACTATAATTGGGCCTTAATTGAAAATTTTGTGGCTTATTGGGCCAAGAACGTCATTTTTACAAAAAGTGAGCTTTTTATATCAATTTTGTAAATAATCGAGCTAAAATAAACAAAACAATAACAAACGGGTTAAAAACGATATTCATATCCTCATTGGGCCTGGAAATAATATACATGTTTAGTGGGCCTTAGTGTCCTTTTACATGTATATTGGGCTCAGGATAGACACTCATATTCCTTTTGAGCCTGGAAATAGTAGACACGTATAGTGGGCCTTAGTGGTCCACTTACATGTTTATTGGGCCTGGGAATGAGTTTTATATGTGTTCTTCTTTCTTTTTCCGTGTAAATTTCGATTAAGGATCTAGTGAGACCTGTCGGTTGACACCACTGAGTGTATGGCTGTAGCCTGTAGTTATAATCAGAGTCTCCTAGAGGGAGAGCGAGAGTTTGTGTATAGATCTATACGGGGGTGACTCCCCCACACCTGAGCTGTTCGCTACAGTTAGACTAGGCCAGTCTAGGGTGACAAAATCTTGATCAAAACCGGCGTTTGGAAAATGCCATGACAGGCGAATTAGTCACTATCATGTATGGTTATAACGACTCACTTAGAGGAATTAACGTTATAAGATTTACGGGAAACCATCCTATGTTCTTTTTGGATAAAACGGGAAACCATCCTATGTTCTTTTTGGATAAAACGGGAAACCTTCTTTTTGATGAAACGGAAATCTATACGCACCGGTACTCAACCACGGGGGTTGAGATTCCAGCATCATCTAACGCAGACAACATCTGGTTGTCTGGAAATCATTCTCTTTCTATTTTTTTTGTAAACATTAACACACATGCATTAATATAAGATCGAACACAAATATTTCAAACCGTTTCTTATTAGAAAATATCGGATTTTTGAATGCACTATGAAACGATTCTAAACAACTACAAAAACCATTTTTACTTAAAAACTGCTTATGAACTCACTAACTTTTTAGTTGACGCTTTTCAAAACAACCTGTATTCTCAGGAATTCCAGTAGCAGGTAATAAGCTCGACTATGAGGTTAAGTGGTGCAACTTCAAGAAATTTTACTTTCTTACTTTTGTGTAACTGATGAACAAATTCAATATGTAAACTATGTAAGCGTGTATCTTCAATGTATGATGTTTGGTTGGTATGTTTCATTCATATTCAATTGTTATGATACTATACACGAAGTCGTCCGCCCCCGGACGTTTCCGCCGTCCAGGTTCGGGGTGGTGAAAACATGTGAACAAAGAATTAATCTTAATTTCCCAAAGATGAAGGTTCTCATTCATCACACAATACAAGTTGCATGATTCCAAGTTTCTATCCAACTGAAACTCGGGTGATGATAATCTTTCCTTATTTGGCAAATTCTCGACACTACCACAAACGAAAGAATCAAATCCATTTTCCTAATATTGCTTTCAATGGAATCATATAAACAACAATTTTTTTTACAAAAGCCATTGTAAGGAAATTTTAAAAATAAGATAAATTTCAAAATTTTCTTTATTTATAAAAATTGCGGAAAACTTATCCTTACAATGCAAAACAAGTGAAAATATGTTGTTATCTATCCCAAAGCAATCTATCATAACTCTTAAGCAGCAGCTCACAAATCTGATCATCGAACCATGCGATCGAAATCCATCTCTTCGCGATCAGGCTCAGCATACTCTTCCTTTAAGTTTCCTTTCAATTCTTCGATTCTTCAAAACATCAAAATGTAATTACATTACATCATGTATTATGAATATCAAAACAGGAACGTAATAGAGTTAGATAGTGGACTTACCTGAAGCAGAGTCATACACTCTGACTTTACCATCCTTATGGTCCTTCAGGTAGATACGACAGCTTCGCAACCAATGCTCCTTCTCTTCATAATAGAAACATATGGACTCTTTGGAATGGTACACATGACTATCTCAGACTTAGCCTTTCTCTTTACCATTTGGTCAAATGACTTGACCATGGCCGATCCCTTTCTATTGGGAAGAGAAAGCTTTTCTGGACTTCCAATGTTACCATTGTCAATGTCCATGGAAGTTTGGGAAGTAGACCCTCCAATCAAATTTGCTTTACTAGTGCACCAAATCATTGCTGATTCAGCAGCAACAAGCAAATAGGTAAGATCGATAAGGGTCATGTCGTGGTCTGTCACATAATAGTCCTTAAAGAACCCGCTATATGACTTAGAAATTGACTGAAGAACCCAGTCAACAGCCAACTTCCTTGAGACTTCGATACCCATCTCTCCCAGCTTGTCAATATGTAACTTCATCTCCAAGACGTGAGCACATACAAACTTTCCTTCCTGCCAACAGGGCTTTGAGTGACCTAGAACTTGTGGGTTAGGGAGAATTATTGGAGGAGGTGAAGGAAATGAAGTTCTACTAAAGCACAAGGAAGGGATTAATCTTTCACCTTGATTGCCTTGTGAAAATCATCTTTATAAAGAAAGCCTTTTTCAAAAGATTCGGGAAGACCATAGTTGTCTGAACTTAGACATTTATGGGGGAGAAATTCAAGTTTAGTTGATTTTAGTCCTTAATATAACACCCAAATGAGATATTAAGGCTAGGACCCAACACAATACTTTACAATTCGGAAGAGGGATGTCGTAATCCAAAATGCAAAATATTTGAAGGTAGGTAAATGACGATTTACCAATTTCCACCACGAAAAACGAAATTGATTATTATGTTTTAAATGGATTGAAACTCCTACATCCTTTGAGATTCATTTAACAATTCAATGGCATGTTTAAATCTCGTTTATGCCCTTCAAGTTTGTGACTGGGATGCCGAGGATCACAAACAAGGTGTGAATAACCATGCAAATTAGCTTAGTACACCCAAAGTTACAACCACCTAATCAATGTGCCGGTTAACCACACACGCTCCATTGATTTATGATTAACATCAAACTACCCTTTGCCACGCACTGTCAGTCTCAGGTTAGTGTGTCGGTTAACCACACACGCTCCACTAATGACTTAACAAGGTGCAAAGTGCAATTTCATGGGTTAGAACCAAATTCACATTTTTCCTAAGTAACTAAGGTTGGGAATTTATGAGTGTATAGTTACATAGTATTTCATTATACTTTTAATGAGAATTTAAATGTCCTGTCAAACCCATTCGGCTAACGACCCTCCACCACTCAAGGAAGTGGTGGGTGAGAGTGGAAACTCGTTAAACTGTCATTTTATCGGCAGCAACCTTATACCCTGTTATAGACCGGCTTCGTGAATGAGGCCTACTATCGGTAAGCCTGACTTTACTCTTATACATATATATAAATTATTAAACTTATAATATTATAATAGTATAAGGGTTGAATTTTAAACTTTTAAAATTCTAGGGTTTCGAATTAAAGTATTAATGTGAGACTTTACAAATTCCAAAACTTGAGGGCAAGTTTTGAAACTCTTCAAAACTTTTCAACATCATAACATATGAGTTTAATGGTCTTTTAAAATGAGACTCTTCATTTCTCTATAACCTATGACTTTTAATGATCTCTTTAAAAGCAAAACTTTTCATTTTCCATAACTTGAGGACAAGTTATTGAATTCATCAAAAAAACATTTAAACCAAAATTGTAACTTACAAAAAAAACAAAAAATTTTCCTATGATCTAAATTAAACTCATAAGAACAAGACAATTCATATCAAACAAATTTCATGTAATTAGCCTAACCATATAAACTAATACAAAACATGAAACTTTGACAATTATATTTTAAATTGGATAAGCATGAACATGACTCTCTTGAAAAACAGGTTTCTAGGTTCAAAAAACAATTTAGGGTAATGATCCTAATCCAATTGCTAGCTAAAACTCAAAAATCTGCTCACAGGTGCATCACCACGTCGTGGTAAAAGCTGCCACGTCATGGTGAGCAATCAGATGCAAACCTAGGCTCTGATACTACTGAAGGGTTTTGAGCATTCTAACACTCCTAAGGTGTACATCCTACCCTAAATACCTTGGATTTATGTTTTCTCTATTATACATGCAAACTTTCATTTTCCAAGGTATTACCCTAACTAGCATACAAGACTTTGATACTTGGGTAATAAAACAAGTTAGATAACATACCTTTTGTTGTAGCTTGTTGCTTGGAGCTTCAAGAGCCTAACACCAATAATGTAAATGCCTCAAATGGAATCACAACACACCTAGAACAAAGGATAACTTGAGAGAGAATGGCTTGCTCTAGAAATCAACTCTATGACTCTTCCAAAGATCACTAGTGCAAATTTCATCAACCAAGGGTCTTCTTATATAGTGTGGCACAACTAGGGTTACGCCATGCAAACCCTAATGTGCATGACTTTCCACATTCCTTAGGTTCCATGGGTTTTAACCTCTATGGAGTATCCATGGGTCACCACATGGGTTTATCCCAACATAAAGAAATATGGATCATAAGCCTACTTTAAAAGAATGAATGATTTACACAATCAATCCCCATATATTTAATTAGTCTCTTTTGATCACTAAATTAATTCCAAACTAATTCTTGATCAATACTAATTAAATAATATGATTTCATATTAATATATTAGAGCTTATAATATATTAATAAATCATAAATAACCTCTTCTCAAAAGTCCATCCTATCAAATTGCCCTAGTGATATGCAACCCAAATGGACCATGCTACTCTCGGGTCAAGTACATACCAATTATAGTTATGGACTTAGACACTAATCCAACACTGTTGACCCCTAAATCTCGAATCTGATACCTTGGGCCTCTTGCTCGATCCCGCGGATGACTGAACCCCATCTGGCTTCCTCTTCCTCTCTGCCTCTAAGTTGATCTCCCTCTCCCTGTCTCGAGCGATCATATCCTCCAGCGTCTTGCTGCTGGACCGACTTACAAACTGCCTGATGTTACTCCTCAACGTCTCGTGATATTGGGCCTTCTTCATCTCCTCGTCCTCCACATTCTGCGGAACAAGAAGGTCCCTCTCCCTGAACTTGGTGGTGATGTCCGTCACCGTCTCCGTAGTCTGCTGGAGGTCCTGGAACTCCTGTGCTAACTGATGCACCTCAATCACCGGTGCAAACTCGGCCCTGAACCTGGCTGAGAAGTCACTCCATGTCATCTCATCTATCGCGGCATCGTCTCCAATAGCATGTCTGACCTCCGCCCACCAATCATGTGCTCTGTCCTTCAGAAGACAGGAGGCGAGTCGGACCTTGTACCCCTCGGGACATCGGCTCGTATGGAAGGTGTTGGCAACATCAGCCAACCACCTGCTGCTAGCAATGGAGTCCCGTGCCCCATGGTGGTATGGAGCTCCGCAAGCTCGGAACACCCTGAATGTCATCGTACGCGCCCCTAACATGGTCACTATCTCGGTGCGGAATGCACCCAATCTCTCGTCCAGAATCTCTAAGATACCCTCCTTGACCGTACCGAAGATCACATGAGTCTGGTCAGGGATACTGAGCGTAACCTCAGCTGAAATAAACTCTCTCATCTGCTCATCGAGCTGCCAGGCTCCAGAGCCAGAGCTTGATCCCTCACCGACACCTGAACTGCCAACTGGTCTAGTACGTAGGGTCACCATGTTGCAACATATCGTAAGAACCACCAGAATACTCATCACTACCGAGGGATCACACACACACTACAAGTTTCCTGATCTTATCTCAGCCCTTCTTGAATCGAGTACAGATCCTATGCTTTCAGTAGTACAGGCCCATACTACCTTCCATATCTATCCGTACTTTCCTCAAGAATTTCCTTGACTCCACCAAGTCCCTTTCACTACTACTGCTCCCAACACTAATCTCATCCTAGGATTACCCTAGGGTAATCACCGACCCACTCTCCGCCATCAGCTGCGTAAGAAGTCCCTGTTATCTCTACCTAACTAGATTGCGAATATCATTACATATCACTAAGACCAGATAATTCTTTGAATGAGAGGTCCTACCCTACAACGGTTAGACTCAGACGAGAGCTGTGAAATAGAACTAAACCTAACCTTCTGAAATTATTTATTCCTCGTAATATGTAACTTAACGTATTCGTTTACTAGTTAGTTAAAGATAACTAGAACTCCTAAAAGCACAAAGCAAGGAACATTCACGCATTGAGTAAACAAACCAAACATATTACAATCAAGCTATCATATTACTGACTCATCATTACTAGCATGTAGTTCATAAAGCTCATATAGCAGGCATACAAGGCATCCTTCCTAGATCCCTAGCGCTAATCTAGCATGCAGTTCTCATATTCTCAATTCATATCATAACATAACAACTTGTATGGGTAATTTGGGAGGACTTACTTGAGCTTGCCTGATTGCATGCACCGCACCCTTTTCTCTATTCAAAATCTTTTTTATAAAAATGGTTTTCTTTTAAAAAATTTATACCAAGTCCTCAGTTTGAGTTCAGACACACCCGAGAGTGTGCTCGAATCCCTCAAACCAAGGCTCTGATACCAACTTGTAACATCCCAAAAATCATGACCAAGAATTTCATTTTAAATCATTGAATAAAACCATAGTTATCAAAACATAAGTCAAGTTATCTCAAACATTATTATCAGAGTTTCCAAATCAAAACATCAGAGTACACATCCCAGGCTAAATCATCATGGTGTGTGCGATGTAGTCAACCCTAGCTCCTCTATTTGTAACTGGAAGTACCTGAAACCAAAACTGAAAACTGTAAGCACGAAGCTTAGTGAGTTCCCCAACCTACCACATACCATACACATAATCGCATATACTAGGCCTCCGCCCCTACATCGGGCCCCGCCCGACATCAAACAGTGTCCGACATCAGGCCTCGCCTGGCATCGAGCCCCACTCGGTATACATATCTGTTTCTTCCAGGCCCTGCCTGTCTCTGGGCCTCACCCGCTATCCACTTACAAACAATATCATATAATCATACTATCACATAAAGAAACATACACAGTACTATATACTCCAGTCCTAAGGCCTCGCCTATCATGGGCCCTTCCCCTACTCCGCTAATGATGAGATATGCAACCCCGTCCACACTCGGCTAGTGATGAGATACGGGACCCTGCCCACACTCACCTCCCTACCAGGCACATACGAGTATCACAAAGACAAAAAGTATGACTAAACATGCATACCTTCCTCGGGGACCGCCCAACATCGAACCGTAGTCCAGAAACATACATATAAACATTCCTTGGGCCCTTCTCGGCATCGGACCATAATCCGAAAACATACCATACATACACATGCAGGAATCACGAAGACATCAAGCATACAAACATTCCTCGGGCACCGCCCGACATCGAACACTAGTCCGGAACATACAATCATACATGCATACATATACGGGTCGGAATTGTTGCCTTTGACCCATTCACACAAAAGGTAACTCACCTTGAAAAGCTGAATCTCACGGATAATCCGCTTGCTGCTAGCTGGCAAATCCCCGAACTGCTGATCCTTCGGCTCCCCAAGCTGCTAGTCATCATATAAACTAATTAAGTTCAGGATTCTCATAACTTAACCATAAGTCCTCACTGGCGTAAAAGAACGTTCTACCCCTCACATACTCTTGTCCAAAGATGGACTCTAATCAACCCTTGGCCCAAAAAGGTAACACTCTTACAAGGCCCAATATATGGCCCAAAGGCTATAATCACAGATCGAAGTCCTCTTCAACGTCTTAATCCATAAAGTCGATTACTTGGTGGCTTGTAACCTGCCAACATGGCCAAAAAAGGACCTTATACATGACCAAAAAAGGACCTTAAAGATTGAAACATACATGACCAAAAAAAGGACCTTAACGATTGAAACATTATTGATATTGGGACTCATATAGCACTAAGGGTGGCAACCCTAAGCCTAGATACGAAGTTGAACCATAAAAATCCATTCTTGGGACTAAAGAGGTACAAAACTCCATTAAAATAGATCTAAGCATTCATGAGGCAAGTTGAGAGCTTTTTACCTCAAATGAGTGCCAAATGGTGATGCTAACTCGGATCCTTGAGCTCAAGCTACTCAAGTTCTTCTTTTTCAAGTTCTTCTTTCTCCTTTCAAACTTCTAAACACCACAAGAAGCTTCACAAGGCCAAAAACACACAAGGATGAAGAATGAGAGGCTTTCTAGGGTTTCTAAGGTTGAGAGGCTAATAAGGAGGCTAGGGTTTGAGTCATAATATTCTTTATATATGCTTAACCTTAAAACTTAGGGTTTAGGGACTCTGAACGTACGCTGGGCGTATGCCTCCAACACCTGCGTCCATTTACTCCTCTACGCTGGGCGTACCCCCAACTTACGCTGGGCGTACTTCCGCGCTGGCCACCTTGCATGCATGGTAACTTCTTGCCACTTTTCTCCATTAGGGACCAATATTTCCAATAACTTCAAAGTGTCATATCTTTCTCATCCGAGGTCCGTTCCCGAAGAACCTTATATCCACAAAAAGGTGGTGAGAAGCCATACGCCCCTAACAACACGCCCAAGCCTTAAAGCCTTCCGTTTAAAACCCAAAACCCATAAAGAGCTCAAACTGCCACTTTACCAATATACCCTTTGGCTTCAAGATATAACCTAGCTCCCGGGTCACTTGAATTACATTATACATACCTAAATGGGTTTAGATCTCTCTCTTCTAAAGGCCCTAAGCCTTATGATAACCTATCCTCAGGCCACAGTCCCGAATTAGGAAAGCGATTCGGAACTGGGCATTACACCAACTCATGATCAAAGACGTTTTCAACAAAGTCAGCATGTTTTTCATCGAAATGTTGTTAGTTATCAAAATCAATACCAAAATCGTTTTCAAAATTCACCTAAAAGGACATTTCCAAAACGAAAATTTGAGAAATAGGATGTTCAAGGAAAGAAAAATGAACCTTTTAAACCCAAAAATCCACACTTTCCAAACCCTGATTCGAAGCATAAGGTGAAGACATCTTTTGCTAAAGGGAAAAGTGATGTAAATAACATCAATCATTGGCTAGAAGGAAAAGGAAAAAGATATCAATCTAGAAAGTACTCTCAAGAGAAAATTAAGTCTGCTTACAAGACTTACTTCAATGATTCGGTGTACGGAAGTTCTTCGTCACAGGAGTCAAATTCGGCTGTGAAAAAGTGGAAATAAATCCCTAAGAAGAAAGATGATGGATTTCAGGAAAAGGATGAAAAAATGAAAATTAATTTTGAACCTTTTTCATTAAATGATTACATTTTAATGCCTAAAGCCAATGAAATTGACTTAAATGACACTTTTAAGTCTATGTTTCGAAGTTGGCTCATAGGTTCATCCTTTCATAATCCATTTCAATCTAATGTCTGAGGACCCAAAAGGTCTAGGGGACCTAAATTCTTCTAATTTATCGCAGGTACTATGAGGCGAGCAATATGATGAGAATCAGTACATTGTTAGTGGATGCTCACATCACATGACTGGGCGAAAGAAGAATTTAAGAGATTTTCGAAAGCTGGATAATGCAGGTGGAGTAAAGTTTGGCAATAACAACAAATATAAATTCAAGGGGTACGGTAAAGTGACGAATGGAAAATTCACGGTGAATAGAGTGGCGAATGTCGAAGGCTTAAAACTTAATCTGATTAGTGTTGCGTACCTTGTTGTGTGCACTAGAAATCAAGTTGTGTTTGATGAACGAGGAAGCATTATCTCTAAAAAGGAAACAAATGAGATTCTTCTTAAGTCGAAACGAAAAGGAGACATGTTTACTCTCAACATGAAACCTATTGTTGGAGTTCCCTCTGCGTGTTTTCTGCCGAAAGCTTCATCAGACCTCAGCTGGTTATGGCATCGACGTCTGTCCCACCTTAATTTCAAAAATCTTAACAAAATTGTTTTAAATGATCTTGTTCGAGGCTTACCTGTCTTAAAATTTGATAACAATTCGTTGTGTGTTGCTTGTGAACGGGGAAAGCAACATAGACAAGGTCATCTAATTGTCATCGATTCCAAAATCATCGAACCTTTGGAACTTCTCCGCATTGACCTATGTGGATCTTTGACTGTTGAGACTCTCAATAAGAAGAAGTACATGTTAGTCATTGTTGATGATTTTTCAAGGTTTACTTGGGTTTTCTTTCTTCGACAGAAGTATGAAACAACTCAAGTAATGAATGACTTCATCAAAAACATCAGGTTGAGTTTGAAGAAGAAAGTATGAAGGATTAAGACTGAAAATGGCTCAGAATTCAAGAATCTAATTCTTAATTCATTCTTCACTGAGTTGGAAATTTCGCATAACTTTTTGTCTCCTTACACACCGCAAAAAAATGGTGTTGTCGAAAGGAGGAATCGTTCTCTATGTGAAGCTATACGTACCATGCTTACATATGTGAATTTGCCTCAATATCTGTGGGCAGAAGCTGTTTCGACTGCTTGTTTCACACAAAATCGTTCTTTTATTCATCTTCATTTCAATATCACACCTTATGAGATAATAAAGAAAAAAAAACCTAATGTTAAATTCTTTCATGTTTTTGGGTGCAGATGTTTCATAATGAATCTCAAGGAAAATCTTTCTAAATTTCAGTCGAAAGATGATGAAGGAATCTTCTTGGGATTTTCACACAACTCTGTTGCCTATAGGGTGTTGAACAAACGAACGAGAAAGATCGAAGAAAGTTTTAATCTTACGTTCGATGACTATTTTGTCAAGAGAGTCGAACAGTCTTTTGTTTAAAAGCCTATAATTGTTGAAACAAATGATGATTCTGAAATCATGAATTCTTATGATATTAATTATGGTTTAATTTTTGGAATTCTAGATAGGGTGATTGATGTTGAAAACCATGATGATGATAATCATGTTCCTGAAGCATCGAAGCATTCAGATGATTCAACTATTACAAGGGAAGAAGAAGACACAAAATATACATCAACTTCAAGAGTAAATGTCGAACAAGTATCAGTTTCGACTGATGACCAAGTGGAGGGGGAGCACTTGAATTCGACATTACATGATGACAATCATGATTCAACTGTTACGGGGGAGCGTGTGCGAACTACAACTCAAGTCGAGGGGGAACATGTGCTGGACCATGCTAATGTCGAGGGGGAGCATTAGAACTCAAATCCATTGGTCGACAGGGAGCCAAGTGTATCGAATCCTGATAATATCAATGATCAAACTAATGATTTTCATGATGCCACTGACAATATTTCAAATACAGGAAAAGGTTCATAAGTAAATGAAATTTTTGAAGATGCACCTTTAGATTTTGATCCTGCATATCCACCGATGGATAAGTGGACAAGAAATCTTCCAAAGGAACATGTTCTTGGTGATCCACAAGTTGGGGTCTTTACACGAGCTCAGATTCGAGCTAAAAATGAAGTGTTGAAAAATGCTAAATTTAAACAAGGATCAGTTGATCCGACTTTATTTCAAAAGAAACTTGGGAATCACTTGATGCTTGTTCAAATTTATGTCTATGATATAATTTTTGGTTCGACTGACCCTTTATTATCTAAGGAATTTGAGGAGCATATGAAAAGGTTGTTTGAAATGAGTATGATGGGGAAAATTAATAATTTTCTGGGTTTACATATTCGTCAAAGCAGGGAAGGAATCTTTATTAATTACTAATCAGGAGAAATATATTCGCAACCTTCTTGAAAGATTTGGGATGACGAATAATACTAAAGTGAAAGTATCTATGGTTAGTGGCACTTGCTTGAATGCTTCACTGGATAAGCATGTTGTGGACTTAACGACATATAGAAGCATGATAGGTTCGCTCTTGTATTTAACTGCAAGTCGACCTAATATTATTTTTACTGTATGTAATTACGCTAGGTATCAATCGAACCCAAGAGAACCCTATCTCAATGTTGTGAAGAATATTTTCGCTACCTCAAAGGAACAATTTCATTGGGCTTATCCATCGAAGACAAGATTCTTTATACAAGCATTCTCAGATGCGAATCTAGGTGGATGTCAGCTTGATCGAACAATCACAACTAATGGATGTCAATTATTTGATGGAAAGCTTGTGAGCTGGAAATCGAAGAAGCAAACATGTGTTTCTATTTCGACTGCAGAAGCATAATATATGGTTGCTGCAGCATGCACATCACATGTTACTTGGATATAAAGTCAACTGCGTGATTATGCAATCAATATGAAGAAAACTCCTTTGTATTGTGACTCACAAAATGCCATTTGCATCTGTCATAATCCAGTCCAACAATCAAAAACCAAACACATTGCTCTTCGATATCACTTCATCAAATACCATGTAGAAGACGGGAACATTGAGATCCATTTTGTGAAAACAACGGATACTCTTGTAGATATTTTTACAAAACCTTTAGATGAGAAATCATTCTTAAGGATTTTAAATGGATTGGGGATGATCGAAGCAAGTTCTGTTCCAGGATCTTCTTGATCGAAAAGGTTTCTATTCGATTGGTGTTTATCTGAATCATTCAGAGGTTACTGTTTCAGTTTAGCGTTCGCATGCGCTCGCATGCGACTTTCCTCTGAATTGTTCTGAACTTTATTTGACTTTTGGGGGAGAAAGTTGTTCGATGAGCAACATCATTGGGGGTTGCTACTTACTAGGTCGAACGTCACTTGGTAACAATTTACAAGTTTATTTTGGTTGTTCTGTTTCAAATATCAAAAATCCAAAAAAAATCTTATTTTTCTATTTCTTTTTCAAAAACAAAAATCCAAAAAGATTTTCTTTTTTTTTGTAATTTGATTTTCAAAAACAAAAATCCAAAAAGATTTTCTTATTTTTGTAATTTGATTTCCAAAAACAAAAAACTCAAAAATATTTTCTTGTTTTGATTTCATATTTTGTTTTAACATTTTGTGTCTCATTGTAACAACGTACTGCTGAGGTGCATGATCAATGCTTATATCTATCATAGGGACATGTATTCATTCGAACTGATGTACTAGTTAAGCGTCCTTAGAAGCATGTTGGTGTATGTTGACCTCAAGCCTCATAGACTTTATGTGTTCGAAGCCTTAATGGAACTCTCATTATGAAATTTTCTTCCCAATTAGGCTATATTCACATTAGTCGAAGAGCTACCTTTCTCTTCTCATATTGACTAAAGAGATTTCTACAATGACCATATATTTCACAAAGGTACAATGAGTTCTTAAACACAATCTTTTTCACTAAAATTTCTTTTATGTTCACACACTTCACTGCCTATCCTTGACATCTCTGGTCGACTATCTTTATATCGAAAGACTTCTGTTAATGAGATCTTCGACTCTAGTTTAGATTGTTTTGGCTAAAACTCAACCGATCGAAAATTCGATTTATGTGCTAACACAGCTGCATTGAAACTTCGAAAAACCATAACTTCGTCATATTAATTCACATTTGGATGTTCTCTATATGCATGTTCTCGGTTTTATGATTACTACAACTTTCGTCTAGATTACTTAACCTAATGAACAATCCATCTCCGATTCACTATTTACAACACTCGTTGTCATATCGGGTTTGAACGTAAAACTTCAAATGGTCATAAATTCTCCATACGAAGTCAGATTTAAGCGTTCCTTATATCCTCGAAATCCTCATCACGACTACTTCAACTTTCATCAAGGCTATTTATCCTAATTAATATTTTATTTTAATATTTGTTTTGGACTTATTTATTAAGTTTTCTCTTAATATTATATACAAGCCATATAAGCACATAAATCACATAGATTCAAACAATTTCCTTTTATTTATTCATTTAAAAATTACAATTGTTGATCAACGTCGATTACTCATATTATTAGTACCTAGTAGGAAACACATGCATTATAGATTTGTACCTATGCTACGTGGCATGGTTTTGAGTAAAACCCAATGTCCTAGTAATAGTGAAGAACTGGACAGAATGAGTCGAGTCCTATATGCTTCTTCTATAGGATCGATTATGTACACCATGATTTATACAGGGCCAGACATCTCATACGCCGTTATTATGACAAGTCGTAATCTGGCTAACCCTGGTGAAAGTCATTGGAATATAGTCAAGAGAATTTTGAAGTATCTTAGGAGGACTAAAGATTTGTTCTTTGTTTATGGTGGTAAATATGAGCTAAGAGTCAAAGGGTATTTGGATGCAAGTTTCCAAACTGATAGAGATAACTCAAGATCTCAGTCTGGTTTTGTGTTTACATTAAATGGAGGTGCAGTGACTTGGAGAAGTTCAAGGTATAAGACTATAGGTGATTCAACTACAAAGTCAAAGTATATTGCAGTCAATGAAGCAACTAAAGAGGCAATGTGGCTAAAGAAGTTCATCAACGATTTAGGTGCTGTTCCAAGCATAGTTGAACCGGTTGAGATCTTATATGCTAATGAGAGTGAAGTTGCCTTAACTAAGGAACATAGAGATCACAAGCACCCAAGGCATATTAAAAGAAAGTTTCACCTTCTTAGGAAGCTAGCTGAGGATGGAGACATTATCGTGAGTCGCGTTCCATCTGAAGACAATCCACCATATCCGCTCACCAAACCATTTTTACAGATTAAGCAGGATGTTCATACTAGGTTTATTGGCATTAGATTTTCTAGTGAATTGGTTTGATAACAAAATGTGTAGTTTGATCAATTTTGGGAACTTTTGGATATTTTGAATTGGTGTTTATTAATAATAAGTTACTATGTTTGTTCATAATACCTATGTTCCAATTTTTTGCATGTTTAGAACCCCTACCATAATAATTTATTATTCTAACTTCAATAATCAATCCTACTTTTGGAAGATAGTAGTGAATTAAGATTGTCAGAGTACTGGTAGATTGGTCATCGGGATGAACATAGCAAATCCCTACCACCAATACTGATGATTACTTGAAAATGGAGATTTTAAGTATTGGAGTAATCAAGCTTAAATATGAGTCCATCGATCATGTAATGAGTAAATTAAGACGACTAATTTTCATATTCTTCAAATGGAGATACATGAGGCGTTGTTCTATAATCTGTTGTATCTTGGTTTTTCCCCAACCTTGTTCGTAACTGGCATCTATACAGGGTTTGACTAGGTATTGCATGAGGAATAGTATTAACCTATGTAGTCAAAGTTTGTTTGATCCTTATGCTAGAAAGGTGGAAGTATATATTTGGGCCCCTCGTTGATTTGGTGTTGACAATTAATGATTGGCCAAGCTAAAACTTATTAGAATTGATTCGACAGTCAGTCTGAAAGGTCACTACAAGTCGGTTTGGGAAACATAATCTTGAACCATGAGATTGACCATTGATCCATGTCTATGGTTCATAATAAGATATCATGAAGATCAAAAGAATTTGAAGTTCTTAGTCTTAAGGCTGTTTATAGCAAGATAGTTATAAGAAGTACAGTAGTTGCATTGGATTGCCACTCACTGTTGTTCCAACTAAGTATTAGATCGGTTAATTGTTGATGTCTAAGTGCAAGTGGGAGCTGATGGGTATTAGTGTCCATATCCATAACAAAGCTCGGTAATATTACTATAAATATCAGTGTCCTTTTGGGTTACACACAAGAACAAAAAAATAAAGCAGATCAGAAAAGATATTCACTTTAGAGACTTGTTTTGTTAATTACTTAATAGTAAATAAATGGAATATGTAATATTACAGAATGTTTTGAATACCATATATAATTATTATTATACTTGGTAATTATCTCTAGGGTTTCAAATCATCTCCCTAAAAATAGAGGGCTCCAAATCCGATTTTGACACTTAATAAATATACCTCTAAGCTACCAAAGTTTAGAATTCTCAAAACCCTAAAGAATCTCGCATAGTCGTTTCCACGTCGTGGCCATCTGATCCCCACATCGTGATCGAAGAACATAATTGAGATTTCAATTCTATTTGAGCTCAAAGTTCGAGGATTTCTTGGATCTGTTTCTTGTTTGCTTCTTGGGTGCGATCACAAAAGAGGAACTCTCCTTTGTATTCTCTAGTCCAATCCACTGGCTCGACAGAAGAAGAAACCAACTAAGAAATCAAAGGTATGTTTTTATCTATAGAGTTCTAATAAGTTGCATAGCCTAGTGGGTTTAGATCCTTCAGATTTCGAGTTTAGATCTGATTTGTTTAACATTTTTGTTGTCCTATGTTTGATCTAATGAGGCTCGAAACCCATCAATACCTTCCTTATGTTACAATTTTGATCAATAAGTCATGTCTTCCTCTAATCGAATCAAGTTATTTAATTCATTGTACACCTACCCTTTTGGAAATTCATGCATTTAGAACATCAATTTTCCTTGGGCCCTTGCTCCTCAATCTATACCTAAATTCCTACCTTTTTTGGATTATTGTTTGAACCTTTCTACTCTTTTTCTTTAAATCTATATGCTTACCCTTACAGTTATTTTCTCACTCTCGATCTCATGTAATGTCTATGTCAGTTTAGTAGGTTATTATGTTCTAGATTTTTATAAAATCATATATAACTATTTTCAGTCCCCTAGATATACCACCATATCCTCCCTTCATCTATAGCCACATAAAATTTTGAAAATATAGCCTTCTCGATAAAATTAATGATGTGTTCTCATACTTTCAAGTTCCTTTATTTCATGATCAAGAACTCATCCTCCAACTGCTTAATCTTTGTTTTATGACAAAACGTATCTCTTAAAAATTTGGTGAACTGAACTCATATTATTTTCTTAGTTATATCAAAAACTCTTATTTATTTTACCATGCCCACTAGTATACAACAACACTTTTATAAAGAAAAAATTAGCAAAAAAACTAACGCAAAGCCAAAACAGCTAACACCAGTACATCAAAACAAAAGAATAAAAAAAATCCTCACAACTCTAACATAGGTTTATAGAGCCAACCCACACAATTAATTTTCCTACTCTTGAATCTGTTACTAATCCACAAAAAAAAGGATTAAGTAAGTAAACTATCCCACATATCCTTCTTCATAATAAAAAGAGAACAAAAACACAATCAAGTTCCTAAATAACCAAGCAAACCACCACATTGTGAAGAATACAACTTCAAGAACCATCTTACTAGTTGCATTTAGCTGGACTGAAGCAAACCAAAAGAGCTAATACTTAAAAGAGGATAGAGGAGGAGTTATAATCTCACACCAAGTAGAAATGTTTTTAAGCATCTTAATCACCAAAGAACAATCAACAAATAAATAGTTGTTATCTTCCACCCCTTCTCTATAAATCGGGCATATCGTAGAATCTATATCCAAACCACGGTTCTCTAAATTACCTTTACTTGGTAAACACTTCAAATCCATCTTCCAAACCATAATGCTAACTTTGGTAGGAACCAATTTATTCCAAGGAATACGTCTATCGAAAATGGTAAAGTACTATAATCAATAAAATTTCTCATAGGAGCTACTGTATAGTCACCTGAACCCTTAAGAGGTCACTACCACCGATCCTTTAAAGTATATAAAGAAATCATGTCAATTATGGACATCAAATTAGCCTACTAAGCTCCCCCCCTGAATCTCTATGTAAATGTAACATCCCAAAAATCATGGCCAAAAACATCAGAGTACACATCCCAGGCTAAATCATCATGGCGTGTGCGATGCAGTCATCCTGAGCTGCTCTCTTTGCAACTGGAAGTACCTGAAACCAAAACTGAAAACTGTAAGCACGAAACTTAGTGAGTTCCCCAACATACAACATACCATACACATAATCGCATATACTGGGCCCCCGCCCCTACATCGGGCCCCGCCTGGCATCAGACAATATCCGGCATCAGGCCCCGCCTAGCATCAAGCCCCGCTCGGTATACATATCTGTTTCTTCCAGGCCCCGCCTGTCTCTGGGCCTCGCCCGCTATACTCATACAAACTATATCATATAATCATACTAGCACATAAACAATCATACATAATACTATATGCTCCAGTCCTAAGGCCTCGCCTATCTTGGGACCCGCCCTTGCTCTACTAATGATGAGATATGGAACCCGTCCATACTCAGCTCGTGATGAGATACGGGACCACGCCCACACTCACCTTCCTACCAGGCACATACAAGTATCACAAAGACAACAAGTATAACTAAACATGCATACATTCATCGGGTACCACCCAGTCCTAAGGCCTCGCCTATCATGGGCCCCGCCCCTACTCCGCTAATGATGAGATATGAAACCCCGTCCATACTCAGCTAGTGATGAGATACGGGCCCCCGCCCACACTCACGTCCCTACCAGGCTCATATAAGTATCACACAGGCAATAATTATACTAGACATGCACATAGTCATTGGCTACCACCCGACATCGAAACGTAGTACGGAACATACAATCATACATACATACATATATGGGCCGACATTAGTGCCTTAAACCCATTCACAAAAAGGGAAACTCACCTCGCAAAGCTGAATCTCACAGATAATCTCCTGGCTGCTAGCTGGCAAATCCCCGAACTGCTGATCCTTCGACTCCCCGAGCTGCTAGTCATCATATAAACTAACTAAGTTTGGGATTCTCATAACTTAACCATAAGTCCTCAGTGGGGTAAAATACCATTCTACCCCTCACATACTCTTGTCCAAAGATGGACTCTACTCAACCCTTCGCCCAAAAAGGTAACACTCTTACAAGGCCCAATATATGGCCCAATTTCTAATTGGGCCCAATCCCTTCACATGGGCCTTAGCCAAAGGCCCACTAATACTTCTCTAGTCCAAATGTTCAATTCCAGATGACCCACTAAGGCCCAAAGTAGCCAAGTCCAACGAATGGCCTAATCTGAGGCCCAACACACGTAAAGCCCACATCTGTTGAGTACGTGGGGTGTACTCCTTTGTACGCTAAGTGTATAGCTGTAAGGCTTGTACGCTGTGTGTACATGCATGTACGCCCATCGTACTTCTCTGTTAAGCCACTTTTCCTTTAATCACTTAATACTATATTCCAAAGGTTATAATCACAGATCCAAGTCCTCTTTATCGTCTTAATCCATAAAGTCAATTACTTGGTGGCTTGCAATCTACCAACTGGGCCCAAACTTGAAATGTGACAACTAAATTCCATGGAAATAGCTAGAACTCATACATAACCACAAAAGGACCTTAAAGATCAAAACTTTACTGATATTGGGACTCATATAACACTAAGGGTGGCAACCCTAAGCCTAGATACGAAAGTTGAACCATAAAAATCCATTCTTGGGACCTAAAGAGGTCCAAAACTGCATTAACATAGATCTAAGCATTCATGAGGCAAGTTGAGAAATTTTTACCTCAATGAGTGTCAAATGGTGATGCTAACTCGGATCCTTGAGCTCAAGCTACTCAAGTTCTTCTTCTTCAACTTCTATTTTCTCCTTTCAAACTTCTAAAAACCACAATGAGCTTCACAAGGCCAAAAACACACAAGGATGAAGAATGAGAGGCTATCTAGGGTTTCTGAGGTTGAGAAGCTGATAAGGAGGCTAGGGTTTGAGTCATAATGTTCTTTATATAGTGCTTAACCCTGAAAATTAGGGTTTAGGGACTCTGAACGTACGTTGGGCGTACGCTTCCAACACCCGCGTCTATTTATTCCTCTATGTTGGGCGTACTTCCGACTTGGCCACCTTGCATGCATGGTATCTTCTTGCCACTTGTCTCCATTAGGGACCAATATTGCCAATAACTTCAAAGTGTCATATCTTCCTCATCCGAGGTCCGTTCCCGACGAACCTTATATCCACGAAAATGTGGCGAGAATCCCTATGCCCCTAACAGTGCGCCAAACCCTAAAGCCTTCCGATTAAAACCCAAAACCCATAAAGACCTCGAACTGTCACTATACCGATATACCCTTTGGCTTCAAGACATAACCTAGCTCCCGGATCACTTCAATTACATTATCCATACCTAAATGGGTTTAGATTCTATCTTCCAAAGGCAGTAAGCCTTATGATAATTTATCCTCAGGCCACAGTCCCGAATTAGGAAAGCGATTCGGAACAGGGCGTTACAACTCTCCCCGACTTAAATTAGATTTTGTCCTTGAAATCATTCCTTGCTAACACCCATATTCCTATAACGATCTGAGAAAGGCCACCGATGACTCTATGCGTAAGACCATCTTCTCAAGACAACCGAAAACCAACCGAACTTCCATCCCGAAGAAAGCGAACTTCAAGCTTTAGCAAATCACTTCTGCCTTTCCAGAGTACGAATCCATACTGATTTGTCTCCCTGACAGACTGCCCCTGCATAACCATCTGCAAGACAATTATACTTGACAGAAGGCTCAGATAATCTTTCGAGTAGAAGTTTCATCCCTTAAACGGTTAGACTCAGACGAGAGCTGTGCAGCAGGGTCAAATCAATTACTCTGAGATTATTTTATCCCGCTGCAAATGATTTATCACTTCTGATCTGCAGACTGCTCCACGCGCTCGGATCCTCACATCACTACTTCAGCCCGAACATCCTGTTGTCTCTTATCCACTGTCCGGAAGAGACGAGACCTCCCAAGTCCCAACTTATATGCCACTATTTGGAACACCAGATTCCCAGCCGGTTGCTGAACCCAAGAACACCCTCTCAGTCGCTCCTAGCGACTTCCGAAGAAAACTTCGACTATCAAAAATACTCTACCCATATTTCCACTCTTGGCTCTATAACTAGGAGATACGAGTCTCGCCCACACTCTACTAATCCAGGAGATACAGGCCCCCGCCCACACTCCGCTGACTAGGAGAGACGGGCCCCCGCCCACACTCTGCTGACTAGGAGATACGGGCCCCCACCCACACTCTGCTGATTAGGGGATACCCAGGTCCAACTCCACCTCGAATCCCATCGACCTATCCTTTCCTGTTTCCCATCTTTTGTGGTCTTCCCATGATCCTACGAACTGACCCACCCGGGCGTAACTTATCTGCACGAACCTGTGACTGCTACAACTCTTTCCGTAGTCTAACAACACTTCCTCACACTATTTGTCCACATGAAGAATGCTACGACTGCCCCCGCATTCGTACCATACTTTCCATGCTGTTTGGCTGATGGTGAATGCTACAGTTATCCCTCAGTCTTACAACACTTCCCGCGCTAACTCAACCGCTGACCATGGTCTTACCGCTGATTACCAATCAGAACATATCCAAAATAGAGCACTCGTGCGGTCTGGCATCCTGACTGAACACGCGTCCTGACATGAATTCCCAACCCATTTCCCAATCACCAACTATCAAACACCAGGAAGATGCGAACCCAATGTTGCGAATTTCCCAAACTCCCAACTCACACACTTCTCGACCCAAACAGCCACTTGGGTCGCCCTCCTTCCCAGCGGGAAACGCGAACTCATCCTAGTTTCGTACTTACTTCTGTTCCTGAATACCCAAGGGTTCTCCCCCACTTTGATTCAACTAACATCTTACAGCACACAAGACTGGAAGGATTCCTAATCCTTCTTACCTTCCAACGATCAATCTGCCGGGAATCAAAACTTACCACTGTTAGTGTTCAAAAACTTACCAAAACTAAAGTAGTACAACTCTGGAAGACTAACAGAACACTTCCCAAGTTCCAATCACACTTTCCACAGCTACCGCATCCTGAGAACCCACCATATAAGGAAACGATCTCGAACTACTACCTTAAGATTCATGGTATGCAGATGACATATAATACGAACATAAGCTGAGAATATACTTCAAGATACATTTACTCATATCGATGCAAGACAATGGCAATAAAATCATAAATAAAAATTGATAAGAAAGTAAAAGATACACACTTGCAGCATCGGAAGTCGCTCGCGCCTCCTCTGTAGTCAGCTTGAAAGCCCTGCTCCTCGCCGCAGGCGCCTCTGCCCGGCCATGACGGCCGTCGGTGGTCCTCAATGTCGCAGGGGCAGGTGCCATCACCTGTCCCACTGTAGCCAAACTCAGACATTGGGCCCTCTTGTGGCCCTACTGCCTGCAATGAAAGCAGATCAGGTATGATCCCTAGGTGGTGGTAGCAGTACAATCCCTGCTATAACGACTGATCCGGCCACACTTGAAGCAGCCAGAATCACCACCACTGCCACTCCAACACGTACCCTTGTGTGTCTTGCTGCACTTGCCACAGCGGCTACGGTCCTGCTGACCCTCAATCTAGAATCTGATACCTTGGGCCTCTTGTCCGATCCCACGGATGTCTGAACCCCGTCTGGCTTCCTCTTCTTCTCTGCCTCTAAGTCGATCTCCCTCTCACTGGCTCGAGCGATCATATCCTCTAGCGTCTTGCAGCTGGACCGGTTCACAAACTGCCTGATGTCGCTCCTCATCATCTCGTGATATCAAGCCTTCTTCATCTCCTCGTCCACCACATACTGCGGAACAAGAAAGGCCCTCTCCCTGAACATGGCAGTGATCTCCGCCATCGTCTTCGTAGTCTGCTAGAGGTCCTGGAACTCCCATGCTAACTATTTCACCTCAATCACTGGTGAAAACTCGGCCCCCGCCCAGCATCAGACAGTGTCCGACATCAGGCCCCTCCTGGCATCGAGCCCCACTCAGTATACATATATGTTTCTTTCAGGCCCCGCCTGTCTCTGGGCTTCTCCCGCTATACTCATACAAACTATCTCATATAATCATACTAGCACATAAAGAATCACACACAATACTATATGCTCCAGACCTAAGGCCTCGCCTATCTTGGGCCCCGCCCCAGCTCTACTAATGATGAGATATGGAACCCCAACCATACTCAGCTCATGATGAGATATGGGACCTCGCCCACACTCACCTTCCTACCAGGCACATACAAGTATCACAAAGACAACAAGTATAAATAAACATGCATACATTCATCGGGTACCACCCAGTCCTAAGGCCTCGTTTATCATGGCCCCGCCCCACACTTAGCTAGTGATGAGATACGGGCCCCCGCCCACACTCACCTCCCTACCATGCTCATACAAGTATCACGCAGACAACAAGTATACTAGACATGCACATAGTCATCGGGTACCACCCGACATTGAACCGTAGTCTGAAACATATAATCATACATACATACATATACGGGCCTGCATTGGTGCCTTAGACCCGTTCACACAAAGGGAAACTCACATCGGAAAGCTGAATCTCATGGATAATCCCATGGCTGCTAGCTGGAAAATCCCCGAACTGCTGATCCTTCGGCTCCCCGAGCTACTAGTCATCATATAAACTAATTAAGTTCGGGATTCTCATAACTTAACCATAAGTCCTCAGTGGGGTAAAATACCATTCTACCCCTCACATACTCTTGTCCAAAGATGTACTCTACTCAACCCTTGGCCCAAAAAGGTAACACTCTTACAAGGCCCAATATATGGCCCAATTTCCAATTGGACCCAATCCATTCACATGGGCCTTATCCAAAGGCCCACTAATGCTTCTCTAGTCCAAATATTCATTTCCAGATGACCCACTAAGGCCCAAAGTAGCCAACTCCAATGAATAGCCAAATCTGAGGCCCAAAACACGCAAAGCCCACATCTGTTGAGTACGCGGGGCGTACTCCTTTGTACGCTAAGCGTACAACTGTAAGGCCTGTACGATGCGCGTACATGTATGTACACCCAACGTACTTCTCATTTAAGCCACTTTTCCCATTAAGCACCTAATACTTTATTCCAAAGGTTATAATCACAGATCCAAGTCCTCTTCAACGTCTGAATCCATAAATTCGATTACTTGGTGGCTTGCAACCTACCAAATTGGACCAAACTTGAAATGTGACAACTAACTTCCTTGGAAATGGCTAGAACTCATACATGACCACAAAAGGACCTTACAGATCGAAACTATATTGATATTGGGACTCATATATCACTAAGGGTGGCAACCCTAAGCCTAGATACGAAGTTGAACCATAAAAATCCATTCTTGGGACCTAAATAGGTCCAAAACTCCATTAACATAGATCTAAGCATTCATGAGGCAAGTTGAGAGCTTTTTACCTCAAATGAGTGCCAAATGGTGATGCTAACTCGGATCCTTGAGCTCAAGCTACTCAAGTTCTTCTTCATTGACTTCTTCTTTCTCCTTTCAAACTTCTAAGCACCACAATGAGCTTCACAAGGCCAAAAACACACAAGGATGAATAATGAGAGGCTATCTAGGGTTTATGAGGTTGAGAGGCTGATAAGGAGGCCAGGGTTTGAGTCATAATGTTCTTTATATAGTGCTTAACCCTAAAAATTAGGGTTTATGGACACTGAATGTACGTTGGGCGTACGCCTCTAGCACCCGCGTCCATTTACTCCTCTACGCTGAGCGTACCCCCAACTTACGCTGGGCGTACTTCTGCGCTGGCCACCTTGTATGCATGGTATCTTCTCGCCACTTTTCTCCATTGGGGACCAATTTTGCCAATAACTTCAAAGTGTCATATCTTCCTCATCCGAGGTCCGTTCCCGATGAACCTTATATCCACGCAAAGGTGGTGAGAAGCCCTACGCCCCTAACAACACGCCTAAGCCTTAAATCCTTACGATTAAAATCCAAAACCCAGAAAGAGCTCGAACAGTCTTGGCTTCAGCACATAACACATCTCTCAGATCACTTGAATTACATTATCCATACCTAAATGGCTTTAGATCTCTCTCTTCCAAAGGACCTAAGCCTTTTGATAACCTATCCTCAGGGCGCAGTCCCGAATTAGGAAAGCGATTCGAAACAGGGTGTTACAGTAAATGAGAAGACGAACTATAATTGCCTATTTTCTGCTTGACTGTAGCATGTTTGTGACAAGCCAAAGAAAAAAGACAGTGAAATCTATTCTTTAAAGGAATCTCCCTTAACCACACGTCCTCCCAAAAATATATGACAGAGCCATCACCGACTTTCTTTTTACAATACCTGATCAAATGAACACCTTTATGAAGAAGATGATCAACTGATTGTAAAGTAGAATTCCAAGTAGAATTGAGCCATGAGAAATTCGATTACATATTGTAGCGTCCGTTTTCTAGGTATATTTTATTTTAACTAAATTTTTTCGGGATTTGCCACAGAGTGGCGAGGTATTTTGATCATGGGTCTATTTTGACTCGCCACAATATGGCAAGTAAAGGCCACGACGTGGCCGCTGCTGACGTCTAAAACCCTAATTTTCAAGGTATTTAAAGGAAAGTGGGAGGCTAGGGTTGTTCATTCTCAGCCTCCATCACTCTGAAACCCCAAAACCCTAACCTTAATCCTCTTTGGTGCTCTTGTGCTTGATTTAGTGAACTTGTGCTGGTTTTCAAGGAAGAAGAAGAAGAGTTAGTGCTTTGGTTCAGCAAGTGATCCTTTCCTCCATTTGTGTGCATCTTCAGGACTCCTTGTAAGACCTCAAGCTTCAACGTTTTTTGTTCTTCTACATAGATGTAGGGTTTGGGGCATGTTTTGGTCCTTTTGGAGTGGTTATAAGAAATAAATTTTGCAACTTTATGGTTTCTCTATGTCCCTTGAATGTTATATATTATAGAACTGGAATTGTGTGGTAAGTTGTGAACCATGCATGGATTTTGGGTCATATTGTTCCCCTTTGGACCTAGTTTGCAGAAGGACATGCATGGGTCGTGCGTGTCCATAAAGTTTAGATTTTTATGAAC
The DNA here is from genome assembly GCF_052849685.1 of Lactuca virosa. NCBI lineage: Eukaryota > Viridiplantae > Streptophyta > Magnoliopsida > Asterales > Asteraceae > Lactuca > Lactuca virosa. The sequence goes on from NC_136429.1 coordinate 58,617,475, forward strand.
TATTAGGGGTCTTAGGAGAATTCTGGAGAAGTAGGACTAAGGACCTTTGGTATTGAGTGCTTGATGGTTGAGTCTTTGCCATGTTTAGCCTTATGGAACCTAGGGTTTGAGATTTTGTTCTTTTGGGTGGAGTTAATGGATAAAGTTGGAAACTTTATCCTTGTAGACCATATTTTGGACTAGATCTGAGCTTTGTATCTCTTGGGGATGAAGGGAGCAGCTTAACCCATTAAGATGTTTTGAACCCAGTGCCCACGGTATGGCCCTAGGTTGCCACGACATGCCGACTGGGGGGATCCGCATCTGTTTTGTCGTTTGAGGGACACAACGTGGCGAGTCAACTTAGACCGTTGACTTTGACCGTTGACTTTTTACTTTTGTTGACTCTTGGTCAAACCCCTAGTTTTGGAAGGTAAGATAAGGGTGTACTTTTTATGGATGTATAGGTGGTATATAGCAACTATTTTCACGGCAGTAGGAGCGGTAGCAGTTCATCATCGTTTGATAGGTGAGTCTCCGCACAGTATTTACGGGTCGAAGGCACCAATGTCAGCCCATTTTTATGTTATAGGATGCTAGTTGTATGTGTGACTCTTTCATATGTTTGTATGTATACTGAGCGGGGCCTGATGCCGACCGGGGCCTGATGAATTTGCTGGGCGGGGCCCACCATATATGACTGACATATCTATACATGGTGGGACCCGATGTATGTATATATGGTACGTGGTATTTTGGGGAACTCAGTAAGCCTTTTTCTTACGGTTTATGTTTAAATGTTTTTAGGTACTTCTGGTTCAAAGGAGAAGGGCCCGACATAAGCGCATCGTATCCACCTGTGTTTGGCACTGTATGATTTTGGGATTGTACTCTAATAACTATTTTTCTACTATGACATACTGGATGGTTTTGAAATATATGGTTGATGGTTTGGTTGATTTTAAACAAAAAAAATACTTAGTATTTTTGAGATGTTACAAGTTGGTATCAGAGCCTTGGTTTCATGGATTCTGGCACACTCTCGGGTGTGTCAGAACTCAAACTAAGGAATTGGTAAAAAGGAAAAAGGTTTTTTTTTTCAAAAAGTTTTTATAAAAGAAGCGGGTGTGATGCATGCAATTGAGTGAGCACAAGTAAGTATTTCCCAAAATACTCATACATGTTTATTTGTTCCAGTATGTGTATATGTGAATAGCGTGCCAGATTAGGTCTAAGCATCTAGTCAAAATCGCATGATAGGATGCTAGGAGAGATGGCTTTGTATGCCTGTTATATGAGCCTTTAGAACTGTATGCTAGTAAGGATTTCAGATGATATGATAAAGTGGCCGATTAGACAGAGCACTGGTTAAAAGTCGATGCTCGAATGCTGCTTACTTTGAGCTTTTAGGAACTACTGTCAATACTAGTTAACTATTAAGAGAATATGTTAGGTTACATGTTATAGACATTAGATAAATTTAAAAGGTTAGGTTTAACTCTATTATGCATCTTTTGTTTGAGTCCAACCGTTGTAGTGTGATACCTTGTAGTCAAAGAATGATCTAATGAATGTTGCATGTAATTATATCCGTAAGGTAGTTAGCGGGTGTTAGTGGGAGTTCCTTCTGCAGCTGATGTTAGAGAGTAGCAAGAAGTGTATCCTAGGAGAACCTAGGGAGCATGTTAGCATTAGCTGATGCGTTGTTTAGCGGGAATGTAGAATGTTGGTTATTAAAAGAGTTAATTAGGGGAGTCAGGACGAATCTTGAGGAAAGTACGGATAGGTATTGAAGGTAGTATTGGGCCCGTACTACTGAAAAAATAGGATTCGTACTCGAGTCAAGGGCAGTCACGAGGATACTAAGGAACTTGCAGGGTGTGAGATTCTTCGAGTGTCTTCTGATGGTTTGCATTGTTTATTTTCAATTGAGTATGGTGGTCACTCGAGGTGGTTCAGCTCCTGGTGAGGGATCGGGTTTGAGATCTAGAGTCAGACCCTTTGATGATCAGATGCGAGAGTTCATTTTGACTGAGATTACCCACAACATTTTGGAGTAGACTCATGTGATCTTTGGTAGGATCAAGGAGGGCATTATCGAGATTTTAGATGAGCGTATAGGCGCATTTCGTTTCGATATTGTGGCTATGATGTATGCACGCTCTCTGAATTTTCGACAGTTTCATGCATGTAGGGCTCCTGAGTTCTTTGGGAAGAAGGACCCCCTTGTTAGCAGGTGATGGTTGGCAGACATCACAAATGCTTTCCGGACTAGCGGCGAAGGTCAGACTTGCATCCTGTCTTCTGAAAGACAGAGTCGTCACTAGTGGGAAGAGGTAGGTCATGCCTTGGGAGGCAAGGTTGTTGAGGCGATAACTTGGGATAATTTTTTTACGAGGTTTACAGCTAAGTTTGCAGTAGTGATCGAGGTCCAGAAGCTAGCGACACAGTTTCAGGACCTCCGTCAGACTACTAACTCAATGGTAGAGATTACCTCCATGTTCGAGAGAGGGGTTTGCTGGTTTCGCAGTATGTGGAAGACGAGGAGATGAAGAATGACAGGTACCATGATATGTTGAAGGACGAGATAAGGGAGTTTGTGAGAATGTCTAGCTGGAAGACATTGGAGGACATGATAGCTTGGGCTTGCGAGTGGGAGATTGATATGGAGACATTAAGGAAGACGAAGTTGGTTCAGGTGTAGGTATCAGAGGGCTCGGGTAAGAAGCCCAAGGTTGTTGATTCATAATCGAGAGGCCAGCATGGTCGGGGCCACTGTAGCAAGTACGGGAAGGCACGTGATAGGGTTTTAGGGTGGGTGGTTCTATTTGCTTTAAGTGTGGCAAGACGGGTCAGTACAACAGGGATTGCACCGTGACCACCACCACCTAGGTATCTGATCTAATCTCCTTTCATTGCAACCAAAGGGGCCACAAAAGGGCTAATTGTTTGAGCTTAGCAGGAGGAGTGGTTGCAGCACCCGCTCCAGCGACACTGACTAACACTGATGGCCGCCAGGGAAAGGTGGATGCACCAGTTATGAGGAGCTAATCTTTCCAGCTGCAAGCCGAGGAGGCTCGTGCCGCACCTGATGTGGTTACGGGTATGTATTTTCTCCTAATATCTTTTATTGATTTGTTTATTATGCTTATTTTGTATGCTGCTATTTAGGGACGTTCCTAGTGAACGATGTTTTGGCTTTGGTTATGTTTGATTCGGGTGCCACCCAAGTTGACCCCTAATAGGCCAATGATTGATTGCGGTAACCAGTTAGTTCGGGTTCGAACCCCAAGTGAGGGAGAACTAGTTATTCTGGCGAGGGTGCTCAGCGTAGATTGGCTCTCTGTTCAACTGCGAGAGCTATGAGATATCTTCACCAGGGTTGTTCGGGTTTTGTGGCTAATGCATTGGACACCGGGAAGGAGAGAAAAAGGATGATTGAGGATGTGTCGGTCATTCAAGAGTATTCAGATGTGTTCCTAGAGGACTTTCCTGGAGTGCCTCCAGAGAGGCAGGTGGAGTTCCATATTGATCTAGTTCCAGTTGCGGCTCCAATAGCCAAGACACCATATCGGTTAGCACCGATGGAGATGCATGAGTTTTCTACACAGCTACAAGAGTTGTTAGATAAGGGGTTTATCAGCCTGACTAGTTCACCCTAGGGAGCAACGATTTTGTTTGTGAAGAAGAAGGTTGGCTCCCACAAGATGTGCATCGATTATCGGGAGCTAAGCAAGTTAATGATGAAGAACCGTTATCCGCTTCCAAGGATTGATGATTTGTTCGACCAGTTACAAGATGTGTTTTTGTTCTCCAAGATCGATCTGCATCCACGCTATCATCAGATGAGATTTAGGGATGAGGATGTTATGTAAATGGTTTTCAGGACTCGTTATGGTCATTACGAGTTCGTGGTGATGCCTTTTGGGTCGTCAATGCACTAGCGGCATTGATGGATCTCATAAACAGGGTTTGCAGACCAATGCTGGATTGGTCTGTCATTGTGTTTATTGATTATATCTTGGTGTATTCTAAAACCAAGGAGCAACATGAGGATCATCTGCGAGAAGGTTTCACCTTGGAAATGTGTCATCCCGTTCAGGAAGCGGGGCAAGCTAGGTCCCAAATATATTGGTCTTTTTAGGGTTATTGTCTGGGTGGGCATGGTAGCATATCATTTGGATCCACCCGAGGAAGTCGGTCAGATTCATAACACTTTTCATGTTTCTCAACTGTGGAAGTGTTTGGTCGATGATTTCATAGTGGTGTCATTAGAGTATATTCAGGTGGATGAGCGCCTGAATTACATAGAAAGACCATTTTCGATCCTCGACAGGAAGACCAAGGCCATAAGAAACAAGGTGGTGACCTGCGCGATGGTGCTATGGCAACACCAGAAAGGATCAGAGTGGACTTAGGAACCTGAGGAGGAGATTAAAGAGCACTACCCGGAGCTATTTTCAGCAACGGACTTCGAGGACGAAATCTGATTCAAGTGGGGGAGAGTTGTAACATCTAGTTTTTCAGGTATATTTTATTTCAACTAAAATTTAATTGTGGGAGTCGCCACGACATGGGGAAGGATTTCCGCGGCGTAACGAGGCATTTTGGCCACGGGTCTCTTATGACTCGCCACGACGTCGCAATCAAAGGCCATAACGTGAACGCTGCTAACATCTTAAACCCTAATTTTCCGGTTATTTAAAGGAAAGTGGGAGGCTAGGGTTGTTCATTCTCAGCCTCGATTACTCTGAAACCCTAAAAATCCTAACCATAATCCTCCTTGGTGCTCTTTCTCTCATTTTAGTGAACTTGTGGTGGTTTTGAAGGAATAAGAAGAAGAAGACTTAGTGGCTTGGTTCAGCAAGTGATCCTTTCCTCCATTTGTATGTATCTTCACGACTCCTTGTATGTCCTCAAGCTTCAACCTTTTTGGTGTTCTTCTTGATAGATCTATTTTTTGGAGCATGTTTTGGTCCTTTTTGTGTGGTTTGAGTGGTTATAAGAGATAAATTTTGCAACTTTATGGTTTCTCTATGTCCCTTGAATGTTATATCTTATAGATCGCGAATAGTTTGGAAAGTTGTGAACCATACATGGATTTTGGGTCATATTGTTCCCCTTTTGACCTAGTTTGAAGAAGGACATGCATAACTCTTCCATGTCCATAAATTTTGGATTTTATGGATCATTAGTGGTCCTAGGAGCATTCTGGAGAAGTTGGACTAAAAACCTTCAGGCTTAAGTGTTTAATGGTTGAGTCTTTAACATTTTTAGCCTTATGGAACCAAGGGATTGAGATTTTGTTCTTTTGAGTGGACTTAATGGATAAAGTTGGAAACTTTATCCATATAGAACGTATTTCGGACTATATCTGAGCTTTGGAGCTCTTGGGGATGAAGGAAGGAGCTTAACCCATCAATATGTTTTGAACCCAGTGCCCACAGCATGGCCCTAGGTTTCCACGACGTGACGACTATGGGAAACCGCGTCTGTTTTGTCGTTTGAGGGCCACGACGTGGCCAAGGATGGCAAGAACGTGGCGAGTCAACTTTGACCATTTACTTTTGACTTGTGTTGACTTTTGATCAAACCCCTAGTTTTCGAAGGAAGCTGAGGGTGTAATTTTTATGGTTGTATATGCCGTATATTGCATCTTTTTTCAAGACAATCGGAGCGGTAACAGTTTATCATCGTTTGATAGGTGAGTGTCCTCGCAACATTTGCGGGTCGAAGGCATCAATGCCGACTCATTGTTATGTTATAGGATGCTAGTTGTCTGTGTGACTCTTGCATGTGTTTGTATGTATACCAGGAGGGGCCCGATGTCGGTCGGGGCTTGATGAATCTGTTGGGCGGGGCCCACCATATATGACAGACAGATCTGTACCAAGAGGGCCTGATGGATACCGGATGGGGCCCGATGTATGTATGTATGGTATATGGTATTTTGGGGAACTCAGTAAGCTTTGTGCTTACGGTTTATGTTTAAATGTTTTCAGGTACTTCTCGTTCAAAGGGGAAGGGCCCGGCATGATATCATCGCATCTACCTGTGTTTGGCACTTTAGGATTTTGGGATTGTACTCTGATAACTATTTTTCTACTAGGACATACTTAATGGTTTTTGAAATATATGGTTGATGGTTTGGTTGATTTTAAACAAAAAAAGTTACTTAGTATTTTTGGGATGTTACACATATCAAACCATTATTCCCATGAACAACCTTTACCACCTAACCCTCAAAGAATTAAGATGGGAAAGGAATCGTTGAACCCATTTAAAAAGCAAAGCTCGATTTAAAGCAAAATAATAATAATAATAATAATAATAATAATAATAATAATAATAATAATAATAATAATAAGAACAAATTACGGAAATCGTCCTTGTGGTTTGTTGAAAATTGTGCGTTCGGTCCCTATGTTTTTTTGCACTCGGACCGTCCCTAGGTTTTGATTTTATTGCGTTTTTCATCCCTCGTAAAGATAAAAAGACTATATTGCCCTTAGTCTTTTTCTTTTTCAGTTTTTTTATTATTTTTTTATTATTAAATAATATAAATTATCTAATAAGCTTGAAAGAGGACCCACCCAAAACCCTACACCCCGCCTCCTCATGACCTCTCTCGTTTAAGTTCATCTGAAGAACACCACCACCGCCTCAGAGCCACTCCCACTGGAAACACCGTCTCCCCTGAAATCACCTCTCCCCATGTCGCCAGAAAATCACTACTAAACATCGAAATCTTCTAGATATGCTTTCGACTGCCGCCCTGAAGCCACTACCGCCACAGTACCATGAAACCATCACCATCGGATCCACCACAATGCCATAGTGACAAGAAAGGAGGAAAACAGAGTAGAGAGAATCAATGACACCCCTAAACCCTTTTACAAACTGATGGCAGCGACGGTCACATTCACCACCGTCGTAGGTACGATTTCTCAAATATCTATTCAGATAGATGTCGAAGAGGTAGGAACGAGGAGGAGCAGATACAGTCGATGATCAGACCTCTCGGTGGTGGAGAATATGATGGTATTGGTTCCTAAAGGCTTCTAGCGGCGTCCGGTGGTACAGATCGGTGGTTAATGGTGCATATCGATGTGAGTGATGTTTTTTCCGGGGAGTTTTTCGATGAGGAGTGATATCATTTCTTGTATGTTCTTCGGATCTTTGTCCTTTTCAAAGCTGATAGAGGAGACGATTCCATGGTGGTGGTTACTTTGTGCCTTCCACCGCCTCCCCTCAATTGATGTTCCAGATCTGTAGTTGATTGAGCATCAATCATTTTTTATAGGATTTGGTTTTGATTTGTGGTTTGGTTTAGTTATCAGATTGCAAGTTTTGCTTTTATAAAGAGTGGTGGGGCTAGAAGTTGATGGTGGAGGTTGGTGGTGGTTGCTGAAGGTGAACTGGGGATAAACCATGGTTGGACGAAGACAATTTCGGGGGTGAACTGTGGTGGTTGAACGGATGTTGCCGGAGGTGGATTGTCACAACTAGCAAATTTAGGGTTGAGATTGTAATTCATGTACAAACAAATCCCTTATGTAACCTTATTTCATTAAGATATTTAAATTCAAAACAACAATGTTATATGAATACATATGTGCATACACTAAGAATCAAGTAGTAATAACCTCATGTAAGCCCAAACTTGATCCAATAGCTAAACAAAAACGAATGTTGGGCTTGTGCTTAGAACTCACGGCCCATATTAACCCTAGGCCGAAAACCCTTTTTCTTTGGGCCTTATTGGACCGAAAACCCTTCTATTAGACCAAATTAAGCCCAAAAGTCCATACACACATCAAAACCTCAAACCCTTTTAGGATATAGAGTGTTTTCGGCCACCCTAAAACCGAAAACCCCCCTTGGGTAGCCACTATGGCCGAAAACCTCATAAGGTTTCGGTTTAGGGATAAGACAAAACAAAAAAAAGAGAAAAAGAAATCACAAAAGGGTGGCACCTAAGTACTTTACACTCTCTTAACCCACAAACAACCACACCTCACATGCTTTGATCCTTCAAACCTCTATTCATGGCTTCCTAATATCCATCATGCATCAAGAAAGGAATCCACCCTCCCCATTTGACGGTGTTCGGTAACAAACACCCAATGCCACACCAAAAACGTGTGCATCTTCAAGGGGTGTTTTACTTCAATAAAATCTTAGTAAATTGGTAAGCATCTCGTGTGTCTCTTGTATTTCTAAACATCTTTATGTTAAACACTCCATATTTACATACACATTTTCGTGTGTTAGAATCCTTAGAACACTAGAAATTTTCGAGTGTTCTTCAAGTTATACAAGGCTAGGCTCAACATCTTCTTCCATCTCCTTCCTACTACCACATGAAATCAACCAAGGTGAGTTTCATACCCCCATGTTTTCATGTTTTTCATGCTTTTTTAGGGGGGGGGGGGGGGGGGAATACAAGTCAAGTATCGTTTAACCATTGGATATTTACATGCACCAACTTGTTTATGGAATGATTTGTGCATTTGATGTCGAAAACTTCATGCTTACATGCATAAAAAGCGTATTTTATAAACTCATTTTGAGTTAAATAGCTTTTGTCTATTGGACAATTCCATGCACTATGGTTATAGGATGAACATGGAACATAATCTTGTATAAAAAGGTTAATATCATTTGTTAGCTACATAAAAGTTTTGACACATGTGTTTTGTTACATAAAAATCGTGATTTACTAGATATTAACCCAAAATAAAAATATTTTGTGTTACAAGTTTACAAACCGGTAAAAAAAGGTGTTAAACAAAACTACAAAGTTTGATATTTTCTTTTACAAATAATTTTATTAGTAAAAATAGTCGTAGACTTGTCGTTACTATATTTGGATGGTTTAAAACCCAATAAAATATTTTCATGTTTACTACTAGACATGGCTATTATTAGCTATTTATATAAAGTTTTATACATAGTATTCACAAATAATATTACAAGACAAACAGATGAGAGAATATATTGCGTGTCACAGAATATATGTCATAAAATGTGTATTATGAAACTGGTAAAACGTGTGTCATTAACTGTATGTCATGAAACCTGTAAAATGCGTGTAATAAAACTCATGTCACGAATTTACACTAGTGATGTCATTTCATTATACAATAAAGAGAGTCAAAGTTCGCGTAAATCCGTTAATGCTCTAGTGAGACACCATCTTCACCGTACCTACCTAGTGTACATTTTAAGTCCTGCATTATAACTAGACTCTCCTGGAGGGAGAGCGAGATAGTTGTGTATAGATCTATACAGGGATTGACAACCACACACCTGAGCTGTTCGCTACAGCTAGACGGGCCAGTCTAGGGTGACAAATATCTTACCGATTCCGACACCTGAAGAACATCGTATAGGCATAACAGTCACATTAGCATGGTTATAATAACTCACTTAGGGATTAACACTACTATCTTGGTTTATGAGAAGCTTACACTCCACTGGTTTTATAAATAATAAAACTACACACTATTTTCAGTACTATATTCTCACTATTCCGGTCTTAGGGTTTAAGACTACAGTTTTCATACAATCCGAAAATATGGGATTTTCTGGGAACATACATTTACATGATTTAAAGAAACATGCATACATATACTCATAGTCTTTGGAAATAAACATACAGTTCAGTTTTATAAGAAATATTGGATTTTTTGGAAACATACCACACTTTTCAAACAAAACTGATACAAACCAGTTTTCATACAAAAATGCTTATGAACTCACCAACATTCATTGTTGACAATTTTCAAAATAACTTGTATTCTCAGGTAACCAGTAAGCAGGTACTTAAGTCATCGGGAACTAGGTTTTTGTTGCATTTTGGAATTGTTACTTATCAGTTAATGATGTGTAAACTTTGAACAAATACACTATGTAACAATGTAAGTTTGTATTTCTTAATGTATGTTGTGTGGGTTTCTATGTCCATTTATATTTAATTGTTATGATACGATACAATGACGTCATCCGCCCCTGGACGTTTACGCCGTCCTGGTTCGGGGGTGTGACAGATTGGTATCAGAGCATTGTTTATAATGAACTAGTATATCTAACCATACAAGAGATACAACTATAAATACAATGGGACTAAAAACACTTTGACTAAAAGTATACTATAAAAATATAAAAAGTATACATACATGTGTGCATAATAAGGATAGTGTCATAAAAAAGAAAGTCATAAATAGTATTTATAAGAGTTGGACATCACGACTAAACTTAGACAGTTATGTAATCATATCTAGGGTAAATATAGCCTAGTCAACTATATTTATTCGAGATATGACCAACATGTGTTTAGGAGTGGTCGAGGTGGACGACAAATCTAAAACTTACCAAATTTAAACAAAAAGGGTCCAAGAATAAAACTAAAAGAAATAAAATACTATAGGGGTATTTTGGCTTTCTATCTATTTTCTTGTACTTATATACTCTCATACAAACGCCATGGCAGATTTTCACCACCCAGGAGATCTTTACCCCCCCCCCCCTCCCAACCAGGGGAACACAAGGTGGATAGTGGAGGATCCTAAGGAGATTATGGAGGATGAGTCGGAGGAGGAAGTCGAGGAGGAAGTAGATGAGGAGATAGACGAGGAGAAGGGGGATGATGAGTCGGACGCAGAGTCTGAAGTCATCGACCCTCCTTACAAGGCTAGGGTACCAGCACACCGATGGGGCTACAATGGCCCTACGCCCCCTGGGCCTATGACCTTGAGAGGTGGAACCGGCATCAGGGGCAACGCCAACCTTTCAACATGGAGCGAGGATTTTACGACCTTCGTCATGGAGGGCCCGCGGACTGAGCCCTTCCCGTCATGGTCCGGAGGATTTCAGACATCGGAGATCAGGCTCAGACGACAGTTCACCGAGTCATGGAGATGAGGGCTGCTATGGAGGTCACGGCCGCACGCACTCGAGACCTCCAGAGGGATTACTACCCTATGGACCGACTCGTCGAGGACCTTACTACCGCGCGAGCGAAAGTAAGGGAATACCAGCAGAGACATGCTGCTCTTGAGGAGAGGGTACGGGTAGTCGAGCGCCGACTAGACGAGCTGCAGGGTGCTTCTACTTCATCCCAGGCACCACAGGGACTACTCGACGTGAGTAGGATCTATCCTACTCACTAGCTGATAGACTAGATGTTTGGGTATGCGTTAGTGCTACCCCTTTTCTTTTATTTTGCATGTAGGACCGACCCTACGTCTAAGTGATTACACTATTCGGAGGGTCGTTGTGTTGCCGGATTGTTATCTTGATGTATTGTAGACCTTATAAAGGTCAATTTTCCAAAAAGTTATGTACCATTACTTTATCATTAATGAAACAAAGATGTGTTTTATTTATGGATGTTGTTATCTGCTATGTCTTATCTATTCATTTTTATTTGGTAAAAGAAGATTTCAATTGTATGTACAAAATAACGCTCGATAATCACTAGACCTGACATATCTAAATGCGATGTGTCATTATAATAGTATCCGCATCATAATACTTATCAAAAACTTATCAAATTCCACTTGTGGCGGTAGAATGCCGCCCCAAAGATACATCGGACGCAAGAACAACGAGACAACACCACCCCCGCCGCCGCCTCCACCACAAATGGATTCGGCTGCATTCCAGGTGGCAGTTTCAGCCGCAGTCACTGCGGCTCTGTTAAATATCAACAACAATGGTGCAAATGGAGGCGGAAGTGGGAATGGAACGGGCATTTTCAACCACAGGGTTAATCAAGGGCCTCAGCGTGTGTGTTCATATAAAGACTTCACAAACGGGAAGCCAAGGCCATTCAACGGAAATGGGGGTGTCATAGCCCTAACTCGATGGTTTGAGAAGACGGAATCAGTCTTCGAGATTTGCGGCTGTCCGGAGGAAAGCAAAGTGAAATTCGCCGATAGAGCCCTTACATGGTGGAATGGCCACATCAAGGCTCTAACCCTCCCCCTGGCGAACTCGATGGCTTAGGAGGACCTCAAAACCATGATGCTAGATGAGTACTGCCTTAGGGGTGAGGTACAGAAACTCGAGCAAGAATTGTGGAATCTCACTGTAAAAGACTCTGACATTGAAGCTTACATTGCCAGGTTCAGCGACCTGGCGATCATGTGTCTGGGAATGATCACATCTGAAAGTAAGAAGGTCGAACGTTTCATTTGGGGGCTAACTCCCCCGATTCAAGGGAATGTGATTGCTGCAAACCCAACAACATTCGACAGTGCCAAATGCCTCGCGCAAAAGCTATATGACTATGGGGTACAAAAGGGCATGATGACTTCCACTACTGAACCGAAAAAGGGGAGTGATAACAAGTGAAACTCGGGAAACAAGAGGAAAGGGCAACAAACTCAGGAGTCTACAAAGAAGCAGTAGATCGTGGCAGTTCCTGCCACTACCACACCTTCCACACCAGCACCTACCAAGCCATACGTGGGAAATCTTCCGAAGTGTGATAAATTCAGCTATCACCGCAACGGTGCATGCCGGGAGATGCACTACAACAACTGCACTAGGAAGGGGCACACCGCCCGATATTGCAGAATGCCAACACAAGCGACCAATCAACCTACCAATATTGGTGTAAGTCAAGCATGCTATGGGTGTGGAGAAATTTGTCACTACAAAAGAAACTGTCCAACGGCCAACAGCAAAAACACAGGAGGAACAGGCAGAGTCCTAGCAATAGGACATGAGGGGGCTGTGAAGGATTCGGCAGTAGTCACTGGTACATTCCTCCTCAACAACATCTATGCATTCATTTTGTTTGATAGTGGGGCAGAAAGAAGTTTTGTTAGTCATAAGTTCAAACATCTACTCAATCAGAATCCCCAAAAATTAAGCGAAACTTTCACGGTGGAAATGGCTAATGGGAAAACAGAAACAACCAAAGACTTATTCTTAGGGTGCACGTTAACACTTAATAATCACTCAATTCAAATCAACTTAATGTCGGTTACTATTAGGAGTTTCGATGTGATCCTCGGCATGGACTGGTTAAGCCCCCACCGTGCCGATATTATGTGCTACGAGAAGGTCGTTCGCCTTCACCTACCCAACAATGAAACCCTAGTTATATATGGCGACAAACCTGGTATGAACCTTCGCCTCATCTTGTGTATCAAGGCACATAACTGTTTACACAAGAAAAACCATGCCTTCTTAGCTCATGTGGTTGATAAAAAGAAAGAAGAAAAGAACATTAAAGATATCCCGAAGGTGTGCGATTTTCCCGACATGTTTTCCGAAGACCTTCCGGGAATACCTCTCGAACGACAAGTCAAATTTCGGATCGACTTAATACCCAGAGCCACACCAATCGCCAAGTTGCCATATAGATTAGCTCCTGCGGAGATGCAAGAGCTTTCCAGTAAATTAAGTGAATTACTGGACAAAGGGTTTATAAGCACAAGTTTCTCACCCTAGGGAGCTCCGATCTTATTCATAAAGAAGAAGGATGGGTCGTTTCGTATGTGCATAGATCACCGCAAACTCAACAAGCTCACCGTCAAGAATCGATACCCTCTTCCCCGGATCGATGATCTCTTTGACCAGCTACAAGGAGCAAGTTACTTCTCAAAGATATATTTAAGGTCCGGGTATCACTAGCTACAAGTTCGAGAAGAATACATCCCCAATACTACATTTCGAACCCGCTATGGACACTACGAATTCGTAGTAATGCCCTTCGGTCTAACAAATGCGCCTGTGGCATTTATGGACCTGATGAACCGAGTCTGCCGACCCTATCTTGACAACTTCGTGATTGTATTTATCGATGATATACTCGTTTATTCACTAAGTAAAGAAGAACACAGCCAACATCTACGGCAGGTTTTGGAAACACTAAGGGCGGAGAAGTTGTACGCGAAATTCTCCAAATGCGAGTTCTGGATCTGTAGAGTGGATTTTCTGGGTCATGTGGTCAGTTAAGAGGGAATACATGTGGACCCTTCCAAGGTCAAAGCAATTGGCTTTGAAAAACTTATTGTCGTACCTTATTATTAGAAAAAAAGGGGAGCACTTTGATGGTTTTTTGTCGACAATCGGAACATGAGAATATTCAGTTACCCGGCAGGGTCAAACCAACAGCACAGAGGCTCTGCAGCAACAAGAGCCACAAAGACGATTATAAGGCTGGGCAACCTCAAGAACCCCAACGGAGATCATGCAATTCTTAAGCCTCACTGGTTACTACAGGAGGTTCATAAAGAATTTCTCTAAGATCTCCAAGCCACTCACCGCCCTAACTCAAAAGGGTGTACCCTTCATCTGGGAGAAGAAACAAGAGACTGCCTTTCAAACCTTGAAGCAAGCCCTCTGCATCGCTCCGGTTTTGTCTCTTCCAGAGGGAACAGAAGACTTCGTGGTGTATTGTGACGCTTCCAATCAGGGGTTAGGCTGTGTACTTATGCAGCGCAGGAAGGTTATAGCCTATGCGTCAAGGCAACTGAAGACCCACGAAGTGAACTACACCACTCACGATCTTGAGCTGGGAGCTGTGGTCTTCGCTCTAAAAATTTGGAGGCACTATCTCTAGGGACAAAATATATAATTTTCACAGACCACAAAAGCCTCCAACATATCTTGAATTAGAAAGAACTAAACATGAGGCAGCGGCAATGGGTCGAGTTGATGAACGATTACGAGTGTGAAATGTGGTACGATCCGGGCAAAGCCAATGTGGTGGCTGATGGCCTAAGCCAGAAGGAGTACTCGGGTCGCAGAGTAAGAACGCTAACAATGACCATCCATTCCCACTTGTCTTCGCAAATCAATGAGGCTCAACTAGAAGCCATGAAGCCAGAAAACATCACGAGTGAAGCCTTGCGTGGGATGGACAAAAACCTAACAATCCAGGATGATGGAGCCTACTACCTTATGGACCGGATCTGGAGCCCGAAGTTCGGTGGGTATATAGATATGGTTACGAATGAAGCTGTAACGCCCGTGTTTCTAGGCTAGCCATTAATATTGACGTGATAGTCTAGTTTAACCTTTGTAACTCATTTTGAAGAAATGAAAAGGAATTATGTGAATATTATGTGAAAATTATGTGTTTTATGCTTAATTATTAGTGTTTAATTAATTAAGAATAAAAATGAGCGTCGAAAATAAATATTAGATAAATCCGAAAGCTATTAAGAAAGTTATAGTGGTCGTGACAAGGATTACGGATATATAAAGAATACCGAAATCCGAGTTATAACGAAGAAGTTATGACATGTCGAAGTTTCGCGACAAAACCGGCACGGTGCCGAATGTCGTAAAAAGTGAGTTTTTGATAAACTACTTTTTAGCCTTGGTGATCTAAACGAAAGTCATAGTGTTCGTTAAACCGAGAGTATGTATAAAAAGAACGCCCAAATCTGACTTCGTATGAGGAAGTTATGATTTTTCTAAGTTTCAGCTTAGAAGTAGACAGCTAAAAACTCGAATTTTAGATCGAGTGATTTTTACCCGACACAACCTAAACGAGAATCGAAGGTATCGTCAATAGTAGTACAACGGTAAAAAGAGAGACGAAAACGGACGTCGGATGAAGAAGTTATAAATTTTTAACGGATTTTCTGTCCCGGTCTGTTAAAAATAATAATATAAAAATTAAAATCAAAATTAGCTGACGAAGTCTTAACGAAAGTTGTAGAACGTAATTTTACCTACGCGTGCATATAAAGAACGTCAAAAACGGAGCTTGTATGCGAAAGTTATGAATTTTAGAAGACTTTGGCACAAAATTTGAGAAATTTCGCATAGGTAAGCTTCACCCGGAAAAGCCACGTCACCTCGCATGAACAGTAGCCACGTGTCGCTTCCGGATTCGACCGAAGTCTCAGCCCTCGCACATCCGACACGTGTGCACCCCCGTGTCCGAAGCAGCTTAGTCACCCGGTGACAAGGCTCGTCCGAAGCCTGACGCGTGGCCTCACATGCGAGACGTGTCCGAGCTTCGCTGCTGCCACCTGTCCGAGCCACGTGCCTTCGCCTCCTGCTGCGTCGTGCCCTCGCTGCTGACTCACTCCTCTCGGCCGACCTTCGGATCTCCCCTATAAATAGAAGGCTGCGAGCCTTTTCGGGTAATTTTGAAAAATTGGCATTTTACACCCCTTTTTCAATATTTTCACTATTTCCACTTCCCCCAAAGCCCCAAGATTAATTCCAACGCCCGGAACACGCCCCGAAGTACCCGAAGACCCGCAAAATTTTATCTTTTTGGTTTTGAAGCCCGACCCTCGCAGAGCCCAGTTTCTCAATAAAACTCCCGGTTTTATTAGAAACGATCGTTTTAAGAAACGAAGTGCTGCCCGATTATCATCAAATATAGTGAGTGTGTAGTTACTTTCACCTTACACATAGATATGAAGTATTTTATATAAAATACGTGTTGTGTCAATATATATTGTTTGTTTATTTGAGATGGATGTTGAAGGAATGATTTATACAGGTTTTTAAATAATTTAAACTGTATATGTATTTTTATCTACAAAAATGTTGAGTAAAACATGGGTAGATGAAATAGTGGGTGTGTGATGAAAGGTGAGTTGGATAAATGAGATGACCAGTGATATAGATCATGAGTTGAGGGTGAGTGATAAGTTATGAGAGAATCACTTACCCAAACGTTGGCCGCCGTCATTCAGCAGAGTATGGATGACAACCATGGACTATTCTAGATGATCTGTGGAACACTAGCATGCTCGCAACCTGTAAGTGTGTGAACTATATGTTCATCAGCTGTACTCTAAAAACCCATTGACATGTATTGCAGGGGGGGATTCCCGTGAATAATACTGTCGATAAATAAGAGCTATGGACTTAGCACATGTTGTATAAACTCTGGCAGCTATGGACTTAGTGCCTGTTGTATAAACCCTGGTGATGATGTGACTTCGTGCCTATTCCTTAGGATGAATCCTTAGGAATGAATGATAGTTGAATCTTAGGGTAAATCCTTAATAAATAAATATGATAATGGGGTTGGGGTAATTTGGTTGATTGATTGATGTTTAAGCATAATAAATTTATTTATTGTGGGTTGAAAACCCTATATGCTCACCAGGCTTCCAAGCCTGACCCACTCAGCTTTTTATATTACAGGTAGTGGACCCCGAGCATAGTCGGATGATGATGATGAGTGATTTTTGGATTATAGGCCAGTAGTTGTAAATAACTGTTGTAAGGCTTATAATGTCTTGTTTATGCTTTTGATCTGTATCGGAACATGACATCCCGAGGTTTTGATATGAAATGAAAATATATATTTCTTAAAGAAAGGTTTTGATAAATTTTTATCATGTTTTTTTTGGGAACAAATTCCGCAACATCTGTTAAAAGGATTACTCTGATTTTATTTTAAAAAGCATAAAATAAATCGGTCTTTTCTGGCCGAGAAATTAGGGGATGTCACAGTTGGTATCAGAGCATTAGTTTAAGCGAACTAGGAATTTGTAGGATTTCTAGACTTAAACTTAGAATGCTAAGTGATGATTGTGTGATGAGTGTCTACTATATTTTAGACACGAGCACTAGTTTATTTTAGGAAAGATGCCTAAAATGCTTTTATGTGCTAAATGCTATATGTTTGCCATATATGCCATTATTTGTTCGGATCTATGGTCTGTTGCCGACCGGATCTGGTAACCTTATGTGTGTAGGATTCTAAACGTATGACTACGATATTAAAACTAACATCTAAACGTTTCGGAGTAATAACGAAGATTTAACGTCTATCGAAAATAAAGATCTAAATTCACCTACGATTGGTGTATAGATCGAAATGGCGAGTACGCAAAGTGAATTCGGAAACGATAATCCGCAGCCTGAGCCAATCACGATGGTTGGGGTGCAGGAAATGGTGCGTACGATATTGGATCAACAGATGGAAGAGACAAAACGTTTACTTCAACAAAGTAAGGATAAACTTATTGTTCCAGTACGTCAGGCATCTGTTCTTGAGGCAACTACCTGGGTTGCTAAATCTATTGAAGAAATGATCAATGACAGGACCGTCAACAAGGTTGAAGTTGGCAAGAAGAGGAAATTTGAGGGGTCTTCAAGGCCCAACAAGAGCAAAATATTCTCAAAGTCTGGCAAAAGAGGAGGAAAAGGAAAATGGTGCGGGAAGTGCAAAAGTAAACACTCTGGGAATTATGGCAGGAAGGTGAATTGCTTTAGGTGTGGAGAAATTGGGCATTACGCCAATGAGTGTACGATTCCCAAGGACGTGTGTTACGGATGTAAGGAAGAAGGCCATATTTCTAAGGATTGTCCGAAGAAAAATGAAGTAACAAGGCCAAGCGCACCGTCAATGCCAAGGGAATTTCAGAATATCCTTGACGAAGCAAATAACAACGCTAGGAATTAGAAGTAAAGACTTGATACCTGATGATCAAGTTATGAAGTAGTAATGTCAAGTGGTTTAGCCTATTAGAGGCATGGTATAGGGTAAACTTGAACCTCCTTGTAATCGTTTCAAGAAAATAATGTAAACCCTAGTTTTGTCATCTGATGACTTGAATGACTATGTGAAATTCTTGTATGGTGATTTGGAGAACTGCGAGACAATACTTGGGACGAGTATGAGTAGGTGTGAATGGTAGTAGAGGCCTATACTACCGAAAGCATAGGAATCGTACTTTGATCAAGGAAAGTCACAAGGTTACCAAGGAGCTAGTAATTGATTCCGTCTTGTTCTAGTCTGTCGTTACCATCGTTTTGGTAATGACTAAGAAGATGATTTTTATTCCGACCTTAGAGGTCATATCAAATCGAGTCTGACTAAGATAAGTATGTCACGTGGTTCAGAGAACCAAGTTTGATGTAGCATTTGACTTAAGCCAGAAGATTGAAGTGAAAGATGATCAAAGCGATCAATAGAAGTATCGCGCTCATTGTTAAAGAAGTTGGTAGTTAGAAATGATACATGATGAACTGTGATTATATCACATTAGAACATGAAGGAAGGTATAGTTTGTTCCGAAATTTGTCTCTAAGAGACCTGAGTCTAAGCAATGCACTATACGATGAGAGATCATTAGAACATGACCCATCGGTCTGTTACAATGAATGAAGGAAAGTACTTATTCTAAGAAGAAGAAGGAGTCCTCAATAAGGATTTATTTTGTAACTCGAAGGTTACAATTGAAAGTCCTACAGAGATCTGAAGCTTTTTAGGATTAGCTGGATATTACCGAAGGATTATCCAAGACTTTTCTTCGATCGCGACTCCATTAACAGCTTTGACCCACAAAGGAGCTATTTATACTGGGAATGAGAAGCATAATGAAGCTTTTGAGAAGTTAAATAAGAAGTTGTGTGAAGCACCGATTCTTTCGTTACCTGAAGGAGTTGATGACTTCACAGTTTATAGTGATGCCTCGGGAGTTGGGTTAGGTTGTGTTCTGACCCAAAGGGATAAAGTGATAGCGTATGCATCGAGGCAATTGAAAGAGCATGATAAGAACTACCCCACTCATGATCTGGAGTTGGCAGCGGTAGTATTCACCTTAAAGATATGGAGGCACTATCTTTATGGTACTAAATGCAAACTTTTCACTGATCATAAGAGTCTTCAATATCTCTTTAATCAGAAAGAATTGAACATGAGGCAACGGCGCTGGCTAGAATTACTCAAGGACTACGACTATGAGATACTTTATCACCCTGGTAAAGCAAATGTTGTTGCTGATACTCTCAGTCGGAAGGTAAATCTTGAAAAGAAAAGGCCAAGAGCGTTGAGAATTGAAGTTGTCTCGACAATTGTGGAAAGTATAAATAAAGCTCAAGAGGAAGCTTTAGAGAAAAATGACTGAAAGGAGGAACGTTTGGGTAAAATGTTGGTGTTTGATACAAACGGTCATAGACTGAAGGTATTGAAAGATAGGATTTGGGTACCTAAGACGGGAGGAGTAAGAGATCTTCTGATGGAAGAAGCTCACAAGACCATGTACTCGATTCATCCCGGCAGTACAAAAATGTATAGGGATCTAAAACCCTATTACTGGTGGCCGATGATGAAGCTCGATATTGCTAAGTATGTGGCCGAGTGTGTAACTTGTGCTAGGGTTAAGGCACAACATCAGAAACTGTATGGGAGTTTAGAACCTTTGCCTGTACCCATGGGTAAATGGGAAGACATCACCATGGATTTTGTGACTAAACTGCCCAGAACAAGGAACGGTCACAACATGATTTGGGTGGTCGTTGATCGCTTCACTAAGAGTGCGCATTTCATAGCAGCCAACGAGAAATGGTATATGGATAAACTTGTGAATTCTTACGTGAAGGAAATTGTGAGGCTTCACGGTGTTCCGTTAACGATTGTATCTGATCGTGATATCCGTTTTACCTCAAGGTTTTGGAGAAGTCTACAAGAGGAATTGGGTACCAAGTTGTGTTTGAGTACAGCTTACCATCCGCAAACTGATGGTCAAAGCGAACGAACAATTCAAACGTTGGAGGATATGCTGAGAGCATGTACCCTGGAATTCCAAGGTAACTGGGATGAACACTTACCTCTAGTAGAATTTTCCTATAATAATAGTTTCCACTCAAGCATCAAGATGGCACCTTATCACGCTTTGTATGGGGAAAAGTGTCGAACGCCGTCATGTTGGCTGGAAGCTGGGGAAAAGCAGTTTATGGGACCTGAAATAGTCCATCAGACTGCTGAAAAGTTGAAAGTGATTAGGGAAAGGATGTTAACTGCTCAAGATCGTCAGAAGAGCTATACTGACAAGAAAAGACAACCGATATACTTCGAAGTTGGAGATTCGATTTTACTTAAAGTCTCACCGTGGAAGGGACTTATAAGATTTGGTAAAAGGGGAAAGTTGAGTCCAAGGTTTATTGGACCATTTAAAGTTCTTCAGAGGATTGGGAATCAAGCTTACAAGCTAGAATTACCAGAAGAACTAGAGGGTTTTCATAATACCTTTCATGTGGGTTATTTGAGAAAGTTCACGGGAGATGTGCTCGACATAATTCCCATTTCTGAGTTAAGGTTGGATGAAAACAAGAGGTTAATTGAAGAACCTGAGGCAATCGTTGACCGTAAGACTAAGAATTTGCGACGCAAGATGGTCGATTTAGTACTTGTACGTTGGAAACATACGACTGGGCCAAATCTCACTTAGGAAACGAAGAGTGACATGATGAGTCGCTACCCGCATTTCTTTGCTGATGTGTGATTCCGGGGACGGAATCATCCTAAGGGGGAGAGAAATGTAACGCCCGTGTTTCTAGGCTAGGCATTAATATGGACGTGATAGTCTAGGTTAACCTTTGTAACTCATTTTGAAGAAATGAAAAGGAATTATGTGAATATTATGTGAAAATTATTGTTTTATGCTTAATTATTAGGGTTTAATTAATTAAGAATAAAAATGAACGTCGAAAATAAATATTAGATAAAGCCGATATCTATTAAGAAAGTTGTAGTGGTCGTGACAAGGATTACGGATATATAAAGAATACTGAAATCCGAGTTATAACGAAGAACTTATGACCTGTCGAAGTTTCGCGACAAAACCGGCACAGTGCCGAATGTCGTAAAAAGTGATTTTTTGATAAACTACTTTTTAGCCTTGGTGATCTAAATGAAAGTCGTAGTGTTCATTAAACCGAGAGTATATATAAAAAGAACGCCCAAATCTGACTTCGTATGAGGAAGTTATGATTTTTCTAAGTTTCAGCTTAGCAGTAGACAGCTAAAAACTCGAATTTTAGATCGAGTGATTTTTAGCCGACACAACCTAAACGAGAATCGAAGGTCTCGTCAATAGTAGTACAACGGTAAAAAGAGAGACGAAAACGGACGTCGGATGAAGAAGTTATGAATTTTTAACGGATTTCCTATCCCGGTCTGTTAAAAATAATAATATAAAAATTAAAATCAAAATTAGCCGACGAAGTCTAAAGGAAAGTTGTAGAGCATAATTTTACCTACGCGTGCATATAAAAAACGTCAAAAACGGAGCTCGTATGCGAAAGTTATGAATTTTAGAAGATTTTGGCACAAAATTCGAGAAATTTCGCATGGATAAGCTTCACCCGGAAAAGCCACGTCACCTCGCATGAATAGTAGCCGCGTGTCGCTTCCGGATTCGACCGAAGTCTCAGCCCTCGCACATCCGATGCGTGTGTACCCCCGTGTCCGAAGCAGCTTAGTCACCCGGTGACGAGGCACGTCCGAAGCCTGATGCGTGGCCTCGCATGCGAGACTTGTCCGAGCTTCGCTGCTGCCACCTGTCCGAGCCACGTGCCTTCGCCTCCTGCTGCCTCGTGCCCTCGCTGCTGACTCACTCCTCTCTGCCGACCTTCGGATCTCCCCTATAAATAGAAGGCTGCGAGCCTTCTTGGGTAAATTTGAAAAATTGGCATTTTACACCCCTTTTTCAATATTTTCACTATTTCCACTTCCCCCAAAGCCCCAAGATTAATTCCAATGCCCGGAACACGCCCCGAAGTACCCGAAGACCCGGAAAATTTTATCTTTTCGGTTTCGAAACCCGACCCTCGCAGAGCCCGGTTACTCAATAAAACTCTCGGTTTTATTAGAAACGATCGTTTTAAGAAACGAAGTGCTGCCCGATTATCATCAAATCAAGTGAGTGTGTAGTTACTTTCACCTTACACATAGATATGAAGTATTTTATATAAAATACGTGCTGTGTCAGTATATATTGTTTGTTTATTTGAGATGGATGTTGAAGGAATGATTTATACATGTTTTTAAATAATTTAAACCGTATATGTATTTTTATCTACAAAAATGTTGGGTAAAACATGGGTAGATGAAATTGTGGGTGTGTGATGCAAGGTGAATTGGATAAATGAGATGACCAGTGATATAGATCATGAGTTGAGGGTGAGTGGTGAATTATGAGAGAATCACTTACCCAAACGTTGGCCCCCGTCATTCAGCAGAGTATGGATGACAACCATGGACTATTCTAGATGATCTATGGAACAATAGCAGGCTCGCAACCTGTAAGTGTGTGAACTATATGTTCATCAGCTGTACTCTAAAAACCCATTGACATGTATTGCAGGGGGGGATTCCCGTGAATAATACTGTCGATAAATAAGAGCTATGGACTTAGCACATGTTGTATAAACCCTGCCAGCTATGGACTTAGTGCATGTTGTATAAACCCTGGTGACGATGTGACTTCGTGCCTATTCCTTAGGATGAAGCCTTAGGAATGAATGATAGTTGAATCTTAGGGTAAATCCTTAAGAAATAAATAAGATAATGGGGTTGGGGTAATTTGGTTGATTGATTGATGTTTAAGCATAATAAATTTATTTATTGTGGGTTGAAAACCCTATATGCTCACCAGGCTTCCAAGCCTGACCCACTCAGTTTTTTATATTACAGGTAGTGGACCCCGAGAATAGTCGGATGATGATGATGAATGATTTTTGGATTATAGGCCAGTAGTTGTAAATAACTGTTGTAAGACTTATAATGTCTTGTTTATGCTTTTGATCTGTATCGGAACATGACATCCCGAGGTTTTGATATGAAATGAAAATATATATTTCTTAAAGAAAGGTTTTGATAAATTTTTATCATGTTTTGTTTTGGGAAAAAATTCCGCAATATCTTTTAAAAGGATTACTCTGATTTTATTTTAAAAAGCATAAAATAAATCGGTCTTTTCTGGCCGAGAAATTAGGGGATGTCACAGAAGCCCAGAAAACAAAGTACTCCATCCATCCAGGTTCCGACAAAATGTATTTGGATCTCAAACAACATTATTGGTGGCCGAATATGAAAGCCGAAATTGCTACCTATGTGTGCAAGTGCCTGACTTGGGCCAAAGTTAAGGTAGAGTATCAAAAGCCCTCGGGTCTACTACAACAACCATAGATACCCAAGTTGAAATAGGAACAAATAACAATGGATTTTATAACCAAATTGCCCAAGACGGCAGACGGACTGGATGCCATCTGGGTGATTGCCGATCAGTTGACCAAATCCGCCCATTTCCTGCCAATAAAGGAAACGTATAAAATGGAAAAGCTGATCCAGATCTAAATAAAGGAGGTTATGAGATTACATTGCGTGCTGATATCTATTATCTCTGACAGAGATAGTAGATTTACATCACGATTTTGGCAGTCACTCCAGAGATCATTGGGAACTCAGCTCGATATAAGCACTGCTTACCATCCCCAAACAAATGGAAAGAGTGAGAGGTCCATCCAAACATTGGAGGATATGCTCAGGGCCTGCGTCATAGATTTCGGCAAGGCATGGGATGCCTACTTGCCACTAATTGAATTCTCCTACACTAATAGCTATCACACAAGCATCAAGGTCGCTCCCTTTGAGGCCCAATATGGACCTAAATGCAGATCACTTATCTATTGGGCTGAAGTGGGAGATACACAATTGGCAAAGGGGCAAGTACCAAACAGCACTCTTACTAGGCCCAAGATTATCAGGGAAACAACTGAGAAGATCTTTTGGATTAGGGAACGACTCAAGGCGTCCAGAGACCGACAGAAGAGCTACGCTGACAAACGATGGAAGCCGCTGGAATTTCAAGTCGGTGATCGCGTACTGCTAAAGGTCTCTCCCTAGAAAGGGATGATACGCTTTGGAAAGTAGGGAAAATTAAATCCAAGATACATCGGACCATTCGAGATCCTTGCCAGGATCGGTCCAGTGGCTTACAAGCTGTAGTTACCACCAGAGCTCAGCAATGTACACCCTGTCTTTCATGTATCGCACCTGAAGAAATGCCTATCTGGCGAAACTCTCGTTGTCCCGCTTGATGAGATTGAGGTGAATGAAAATCTCCATTTCGTCAAGGAACCAATTAAAATAATGGACATGGAGGTGAAATGAACAAAACAGAGTCGCATCCCATTTGTGAAGGTCCGATGGAGTGCCAAACGAGGACCTGAGTTCACCTGGGAACGCGAACACCAGATGATGCAAAAGTACCCACATCTCTTCGCTAGTTCTTGAGAGCTGCTCTAGAACGAAATTTCGGGACGAAATTCCCTCTAACGGGGGGATGATGTCACAACTAGCAAATGTAGGGTTGAGATTGTAATTCATGTACAAACAAATCCCTTATGTAACCTTATTTCATTAAGATGTTTAAATTCAAAACAACAATGTTATATGAATACATATGGCCATACACTAAGAATCAAGTAGTAATAACCTCACGTAAGCCCAAACTTGATCCAATAGCTAAAAAAAATGAATGTTGGGCTTGTGCTTAGAACTCTCAGCCCAATTTAACCCTAGGCCGAAAACCCTTTTTCTTTGGGCCTTATTGGACCGAAAACCCTTCTATTGGACCAAATTAAACCCAAAAGTCCATACACACATCAAAACTGCAAACCCTTTTAGGATATAGAGTGTTTTCGGCCACCCTAAAACTGAAAACCACCCTTGGGTAGCACTATGGCCGAAAACCTCATAAGGTTTCAGTTTCGGGATAAGACAAAACAAAAAAAAAGAGAAAAATAAATCACAAAAGGGTGTCACCTAAGTACTTTACACTCTCTTAACCCACAAACAACCACACCTCACATGCTTTGATCCTTCAAACCTCCATGCATGGCTTCCTAATATCCATCATGCATAAAGAAAGGAATACACCCTCCCCATTTTAGGGTGTTCGCCCACAAACACCCAAGGCCACACCAAAAATCTCCTTCACACACTTTTCTCTCAAGTCTCTCTCATTTTGCTTCTTCCAAAAACGTGTGCATCTTGAAGGGGTGTTTTACTTCAAGAAAATCTTAGTAAATTGGTAAGCATCTCGTGTGTCTCTTGTATTTCTAAACATCTTTATGTTAAACACTCCATATTTACACACACATTTTCGTGTGTTAGAATCCTTAGAACACTAGCAATATTCGAGTTTTCTTCAAGTTGTACAAGGCTAGGCTCGACATGTTCTTCCACCTCCTTCCTACTACCATACCAAATCAACCAAGGTGAGCTTCATACCCCCATGTTTTCATGTTTTTCATGCTTGGGGGAGGGGGGGGGATACAAGTCAAGTTTCGTTTAACCATTGAATATTTACATGCACCAACTTGTTTATGGAATGATTTGTGCATTTGATGTTGAAAACTTCATGCTTACATGCATAAAAATCTTGCTTTATAAACTCATTTATGAGTTAAAATGTGTTTGTCTATTGGACAATTCCATGCACTATTGTTATATGATGAACATGGAACATAATCTTGTATAAAAAGGTTAATATCATTTGTTAGCTACATAAAAGTTTTGACACATTTGTTTTGTTACATAAAAATCGTGATTTACTAGATATTAACCCAAAATAAAAATATTTTGTGCTACAAGTTTACAAACCAGTAAAAAAAAGGTGTTAAACAAAACTACAAAGTCTGATATTTTCTTTTACAAATAATTTTATTAGTAAAAATAGTCGTAGACTTGTCGTTACTATATTTGGATGGTTTAAAACCCAAGAAAATATTTTTATGTTTACTACTAGACATGGCTATTATTTTCTATTTATATAAAGTTTTATACATAGTATTCACAAACGAGATTACAAGACAAACAAATGACAGAATAATTTGCGTGTCATAGAATGCATGTCATAAAATGTGTATTATGAAACTGTTAAAACGTGTGTCATTAACTGCATGTCATGAAACCTGTAAAATGTGTGTAATAAAACTCCCGTCACGAATTTACACTAGTGATGTCATTTCATTATACAATAAAGGGAGTCAAAGTTCGCGTAAATCCGTTAATGCTCTAGTGAGACACCATCTTCACCGTACCTACCTAGTGTACATTTTAAATCCTGTATTATAACCAGAGTCTCCTGGAGGGAGAGCGAGATAATTGTGTATAGATCTATATGGGGATTGACAACCCCAAACCTGAGCTGTTCGCTACAGCTAGACGGGCCAGTCTAGGGTGACAAATATATTACCGATTCCGACGCCTGAAAAACGTCGTACATGCATAACAATCACATTAGCATGATTATAATAACTGACTTTGGGATTAACAATACTATCTTGGTTTACGAGAAGCTTACACTCCACTGGTTTTATAAATAATAAAACTACACACTATTTTCAGTACTATATTGTCACTATTCTGGTCTTAGGGTTTAAGACTACAGTTTTCATACAATCAGAAAATATGGGATTTTTTGGGAACATACATTTACATGATTTAAAGAAACATGCATACATATACTCATAGTCTTTGGAAATAAACATACAGTTCACTTTTATAGAAAATATTGGGTTTTCTGGAAACATACCACACTTTTCAAACAAAACAGATACAAACCATTTTTTATACAAAAATGCTTATGAACTCACCAACATTCATTGTTGACGATTTTCAATATGACTTGTATTCTCAGGTAAACAGTAATGAGGTACTTAAGTCACTGGGAACTGGTTTTTGTTGCATTTTGGAATTGTTACTTTTCAGTTAATGATGTGTAAACTTTGAACAAATACACTATGTAAAAATATAAGTTTATATCTCTTAATGTATGTTGTGTGGGTTGCTATGTCCATTTATATTCAATTGTTATGATACTATACAATGACGTCATCCACCCCCGGACGTTTCCGCTGTCTTGGTTCGTGGGTGTGACATGGATGGTGGAGGTGGAAGGGAGACGGGTACTTGGACCCACTTATTCATAAATTATTTATAATTTTTTTTTAATTAATGAATAACTTATAAATATAAAAAAAAAATTAAAAAGAAAATGCCAAGGACAATACAGTATTTTTATCTCTATAAGGGACTGTAAACGCAACAAAATGATATGTTAGTGACGGTCCGAGTGCAAAAAAAAAAGTTAGGGATCCAACGCACAATTTTACCTAAACCATAGGGACGATTTCAGTAATTTGTTCTAATAATAATAATAACTGGAAACTCCCAATCCACCATATTTTTTAACAACCATCACCTTTTTCCAACTAATCCAAGTCATCTTTTTTTCTTCCAAAACAACTCGATAAATAATTTATTTAGCAAAGACTCCAAATGATTCAAAACTATCATAGGAGCTCTAAACATGGACATGTAATAAGTACGAAGAGAACCCAATAGCGATTTTAACAACGTAAGCCGTCCACCAATTGAAAGAGTCTTAACCTTCCAAGTTGACAACTTAGAAGTAATTTTCTTAACAACCTATTTCCAATATTCACATCATGTGATATTTCCACCAACAATAAGACCAATGTAGAGAAAAGTAGCTTTAAAGCAGAACAGCCAGCTACAACTACCATTTGTTCAATCGAAGTATGAGGCGCACCAATGCCAATCAACTTATTTTTGTAACTTAAATTTTAGGCCCGAAGCAAGATGAAAACAATGCAAAATTGTGAAGATGTTAGTAATATTATCTTTCGTCCATTATCCCACAAAGATAACATCATCTGTATAAAATAAGTGAGAAATATTCAAAAAATTACCATTACTCACAACAAGCCCTCTGAACATATTACTCTGTGTGGCTTTTAAAAACTCCACATGCAAGCTTTCCATGACTAACAGAAACAGGAAAGGTGATAAAGGATCTCCATAACATAATCCTCTATAAAACTGAAATTCATCCGTAAGAGAACCATTTATTAAAACCACACCTCTAGAATAGCGTAACCAACCTTGAATCAAACCCCTCCATCTAGTACCGAAACCTTTTTTTTTTCAAAAACATCATCCAAAAAAATCTCATCTGATAGAATCATATTATTTTTCAAAGTCCGCTTTACAAATCATAGTTTTTTATGATGATATTTACACTAATTTACAATCTCGTTTATAATTAAAGGACCATCCAAAATCCATCTTCCTTTTTTGAAAGTAGACTGTTCCATACTAACAATATCATCAATCACCAAAGCCAATTTATTAGCTAAAATTTTACCAATTATTTTGTATTCTCAATCAATTAACCTAATAGGTCTAAAATCAAAAACGAATTTAGAATTATGGACTTTATGAATATGGGTTATGAAAGATGAGCTAAAACATTTCGGAAAAAAACGGACATGAAGAACTCCGTAACTGGTTTAACGACATCATCTTCAACAAAGATGCCAAAACTTTTTAAAGAAAACAAAGGTAAAACCATATGGACCTGGAGACTTGTCTGAACTCTGAACCACACTCCCACACCACATTTTTTATTTCATCTCGAGAAACCTCATCTTCCAACGAACGACATTGATGGACCTGGAGACTTGTCTGAACTCTGAACGACACTCCCACACCACATTTTTTATTTCATCTCGAGAAACCTCATCTTCCAACGAACGACATTGATGGACCTGGAGACTTGTCTGAACTCTGAACGACACTCCCACACCACATTTTTTATTTCATCTCGAGAACCCTCATCTTCCAACGAACGACATTGATCTATCGAGAGCCGAGAAGGAAAATTCTCCATAAGGTGAAGCCAAGAAAGCCTTGGCTTGGAAAAACGGTTAGCAAAGCGCAAAAAGAATTCTTGTTTTACACAATCTGGAATTGAAACCCACTCACCATCACACAAAATACATTTAATAGTTTGTTGACGCCTTTTCTTATTAACAATACCATGAAAATACTTGGTATTTTCATCACGTTCAATAGCCCAAGTAAATTTGTTTTTTGAACAATATTTAACGCCTCTGCCGGATCAATATCCACAATTGCTTTCAAATTGAAGTTTTAGAAGCCATAGTAACCGAGGACCGATCCCCACGGTCCAATTGAATTTGAAAATTAATTTTAGATAATTAGTTTTAGTGAAAGAAGTTTGAATTTCTCAAAGTATTTGAGTGAACTTTAGATTTTGTTTTTCTTTTTTTGAACACATGAAATTTTATTTAGGCATACAACCAAGCACGATGCAAGCTGGCCAAAATATAAAGAAATTGCAAACACTTAAAAGGATAGTAGCCCCGACTTGCCTTGTTACAATTTACAAAATTACCCCCGAATCTGTCCACCCAAAAACCAAGGAAATAACATTGTCCGCCAGTTTTGCTGCATTGGAGGAGATTCTGTTAAATACTTTGTCATTTCTTGCCTTCTAGCTACACCATAAATGATTACTATGAGAACCTTCTTTTTCGTTGAACAATGTCCAACAATATCTTCAACCTTTGTGAAGCACTTCATAGAGAAAACACACCATTTAAGGATCCAAGATATAAGTTTTCGGGCAAAAAAACAAGAAACTAAAACATGATCAGCTAATTCTAGTTTCTTATAATGTACAGGACAGACATAAGAGACTATGTTACAAGCTAAGAACGTAAGAATACAACCCATACAAGCTCTTCAAATAAAACCTTGAATAATAGCATTTTCCATCGGGTCAAGTTTTCATCAACCAACTTTCTGGAGAACATTAACTTAAATTTCCATACGAGGTATGATTAAATTTACAACCATCCCCACTAGGACAAGGCATAAAAATGCACAATACTGATTATAGTTTACTTAACTCTAATTAAAATCTCTTTAGTCGTGCGAGGAATCGTCTTCCAGCCACCAGAAAAGGCGAAAAGCCATCAAAATAACCCTTTTCTGAATCATAAGCCGATTTACATTTATCTATCGCATATGAGCGGATTTTAGATGATATATAATCATGTCACTATTTTGTATTAATTTGTAAGTACTTTTGTGATGGAGTAGCCACGGTTCATTTTCCATCGTTAATCCTTCCTTAATACATCAAAAACTACTTTAGAAATCTGGTATTAATTTCAGTGGGAAAGTTGTGTTCTTTAATCTCTTGAAATTAGCGACAGATGATTTTCATTGCTAAAATATATGTGTTAAAGTCTGATTTGTTGTAATGGGGTCAAGTGTATTGTCTTGGTTTAAAGTTTCATAAGAAAAGTGTTGATGGCTTTTTGATTGCGATCATTTTTACTGTAATTCCAGGAATCATATTTTTTACTGACTATGACGCGTTCTCGATTTGAGTTTGAATTTGGTTCTATTTCTTTCTTTCTTTTTTTTTTTTCATATTTGAGCTTTTTTTTATTGTATAGTTCTTTTAGTATTATAGTGAGATAAATATAAGGAAAGAAGATTGATGAAGAACCGTTTACATTTATTTAACTAGAGTTAAAGGACACAGTGACCGAAAGTGTAACGAACAGTTTTTTTTTTTTTTTTTTCACTTTTTAACAGTAGAAAAGGTAAATTCGTATCAGAGAGTATATACATAAAACCGAACAAACATGTGGAGGAAAAGTATACTTACGCTTAAAACAATTTTTAGCTTTAATTATAATAATTCAAACTTAATCTGCACGTGGACAAAATCGTGACATACTCTTTCTATTTTTATAAAACGCATTTCTCTCACCTCGACCCCAACCATCGTCCATTTTTATGACTAATTATTTTATTTTATAAATACAACAAAAGAAAATAAACTCGCTTTCATAAATTTATTTTCGACTTTAAAAAATTGATCAAACATTCTCTTCGTTCGACAAGAAAAGTAAATGTTTAAAGTTTACTTATAATTATACAAGATTCATTTTCATATATCTTAAATTTTTAGTTATAATTTTTATACTTATACATAATTGGCATCGATCAATATCTAATTATGGGACATAAGAATTAGGAAGTATTAATTATAGGGATTATTATTATAAACTAATGTGTATTGCATTAGAAAAAGATTCTATTGAAAAATATGAAATGTATTAATTATAAAACAACTTTTTATAATTATATAATTAATGCATTTTGAATTTAATTATAATAATATATTCTTCATAATTAATGTTTGTGTGTTTTAACACACATGTCACAAAATCTCATAAAAAAATTAAGTAATCTAACCCTTGAAAAGGTCTTTTTTGACAAAATTTACCAAAGGTTTTTTCTTTTTCTTCTTTTTTTTTTTTTTGGTTTTTGATAAAGTAACTACATTCTTCGGAACACATGGTTCCGGAGAGGTCTTCAGAATTTCGAAGTACGATTCCAGACCATGGTTCCGAAATACATTTTACTTGGTTTTTTTAAGGGTTATATTACTCAATTTCCCTTTATATAAGGTATACATCATTTCAAATAGGCCTCCGGAACACTGTTCCAGACCAAAGTTTCGAAAAGTTTTTTTTAATTTTTTTATTGTTTATTGTGTAAGTGTGTTTTTTTTAGTAGAAGTTTTGTTTATATAATATCTAAAATGCAATTGGTAATTTTAAAATTAATAAAAACCAAATAAATTTATAAACTAAACACATTTGTTTGAAGTGATATTACAATGTTCAAATCACCTTATTCCTTGTACCCCCAAAATATTTTCGTCAGTCGTTTACGATATGACATAACCCATGGACCGCTTTGACCGTTTATAGAATACGACTTCCCGATGATTAACGCTTCTAAAAACCAACACAAAAATACCCCCATAAACCCCTCTACTCTTAATCCGTTGTGGTACTTGTGGCTCCTTTTCGAGGGTCATGTTGAAACTTTCAAGTGTGATTGAATCACTTGGTTAGGTACCCCAGTAGTTGATACCTACTAGCAGTCTGTTGATGCGGGTGATGGGTTTTGAGCATAACAAACAAATCATATGTGTGCATGCAACCCTAATTGTTGATCTATGTTTTCTCTAATTGAACATAAAACTTGAACAACAAAATAGAAACCCCTAATCTCCTAGCATATTTTCGAAATACACAAAATAAGGGTTAGAAGATTCATACCTTGATTGTTATATAGTAATAACAATCCAAATCCTTGTGCTGATGAAGCCTTGAGAGCAAGCATCACAAATGTTAGTGGTTCACACCCAACACTAACAATGGAGAATGATTAAGAAGGAGAAGAGAGGCTCAAATTTCGGCTAGGTCTTCCAAAGAACAAGTGGCCGAAAATTATAGGGTTTAGGTTGTTTATATAGTGGAGTCAGGAAACCCTAGATAAACCCTACTCCAAGATTATCTTCAACCGGGTAATTATCCACTTTCCTGTTTATCCACCAAAGACTATTTTAGAAACCCTAAGGCTTATGAAAACCATCCAAGCCTATGGAGGGTTCTAGATTGCCTTTTGCTCAACTATTAAACAATTACATTTCAATCCCTGCACTTTTAATTAATTTCTTTAATCCCAAAATTAATTTCAATTAATTTCTAATTAAATATTATTTAAATATTACTATTTCTAATTAATATATTATTTTCATAATATATTAATAAATCATTCATTCCAATTTATTAATCAAATAATAAACCAACCTCTTTCTCCAAAATCAGCATGTCTAGTGGCTAGTCTTGAGGGCAACCCAAAAAGACTGTGCTATTATCAATTTAAATATATATCAATTATAGTTATGGGCTTAGACACCTAATCCAATAGTCTCTCACTTGGATAAGTCTAATAACTATAATTGTCAGTATATCCTTCAAAATTGATTAGCAAATTGTGGCTCTCAAAGCTGATGTCGAACTCTGACGTAGTCAGTCACGTGTCCTAAGATAAGTGATCATATAATCCTCTGTTCTGCAAGATATCGCGCGGATATGAGACATGGAACAAAATCAATCTCATGTCCAATACTTTGTTTCCCGATTTATGATTTGTAATGACAAAGAACTACTAATCGAACACATCAATTTAGTCTTGGCCGGGCCCGACACTATAAGTCAACACCAAATCATCGAGGGCCCCAAAGATATCGCCTTTTCTCCCTAAGGATAAAAAGGAACAGATAAACTTTGACTTATATTCTTGTACTATTTACTCATCAAATCATGCACAACAATAAATTTTATAACATCAAGTTACTGATGTGTTTACGTATCATCAATACATAACCAACTCACAAACAACAACTCATATATCTCCGTTTAAAGATTATAAGATATTATCGTCTCAGAATTACTCGTGATAAATTCCATAAAGTAATTCTCTGAGCGTGGGATAATCCGATACTTAAATCTCCATTTCAAAGTACTCATGAACATTGTAGCAATACTTTTGCTATGTCTAAAACCCTTTAGACAATCTACAATTCAATTCATGACAGTCTTGATTCACTACTTACTTCCAAAAGTATGATTGACTGTGGATGTTTGAATAATCTAATTATTCGGCAAGTAAAACATGCAAAATGAAACACAAAAATAAATAATAGAAAGAAGGTAGTAATCCAAATCATAAATAAATCTCCATTACTTAATCACCAAAATTCAATTACATTTATTTCGTTACAAGTTTCGAAACTAATTATCTAACTACTAAAACTAATATCATCTTTCAGACCAATGCTCCATGCATGTTAAACGTGCTTGACCCTACTCAGACCCTTTGTGAGGGGATCTGCTGGGTTCTCTTCTGACGATACCCTCTTCACGACGAGGTGACCTTCTTCTACTCTATGTCTAATGAAATGGAATTTTCTGCCGATATGCCTTGATCTGCCATGATCTCTTGGTTCCTTTTAAGGCAACCGCCCCTTCATTATCACAGAAATTCTCCATTGGCTCATTGATGGTTGGAATAACTCCAAGGTCTCCAATGCAGTTCTTTAACCAAATAGCCTCCTTTGATGCTCCGCTTGCCGCTATATACTCTGATTCGCAAGTAGAATCAGCCACTGTCTCTTGTTTGGAAATTTTCCAGGTTACCGCTCCTGCATCAAGGGTAAACACCCAGCCAGATTGAGAACGAAAGTTGTCTCTGTCTGTCTGAAATCTAGCGTCACTATACCCAGTTACTCTTAGGTTATCTTTGCCACCAAGCACAAGGACACAGTCCTTAGTTCTTCACAGATACTTAAGAATATTCTTAACTGCTATCTAATGAGCTCTACCTGGATTTCCCTGATAACGACTAACCATGCTCAAAGCAAAAGCCACATCAAGGCGAGTACCTATCATAGAATACATGATAGATCCAACGGCGGAAGCATATAGAACTCTACTCATTTTTGCTATCTCTGTATCCGTACTCGGGCTCTGAGTCTTACTCAGTTTGGTATTACTATGTATAGGCAGTTCTCCTTTCTTGGAATTCTCCATACTAAAACACTTTAGTACCTTTTCCATGTATGTACTTACACTAAGTCCAATTAGCCTTTTATTCTTGTCTCTCAAAATTCTTTTCCCTAGAATATAAGCAACCTCTCCCAGATCCTTCATGCGAAACACTTTCCAAGCCAAGACTTAACCTCTTGCAAAGTTGGAATGTCGTTTCCTATAAGAAGTATGTCATCAACATACAAAACCAGGAAGCTTACTGTACTCCCACTAGCTTTGACATATACACATGATTCATCTTCACTTCTGGAGAAACAAAACTCTTTGACTTTCTCGTCAAAACAATGATTCCATCTGCGAGAAGCTTATTTCAATCCATAGATTGATTTCTCAAGCTTACACACTCTATTAGGATACTTTGCGTCCACAAAACCCTTTAACTGACTCATGTAAACATCCTCAGCCAACTCCCCATTGAGGAAAGCGGTTTTGACATCCATCTACCAAATTTCATAGTCATGAAACGCGGCTATTGCTAGCATTAACCTTATAGATTTTATCTTAGCTACTGGTGAGAATGTCTCGTCATAGTCAACCCCTAGGGTTGGAGTAAAGCCTTTCACAACCAGTCAAGCCTTGAAAGTGTGTACCTTTCCATCCATGTCGGTCTTCTTCTTTAAGATCCATTTGCACCCAACTGTCTTACGCCCCGGTACATTGTCAACCAAATTCCAAACTTAGTTGTCATACATGGACTTGATCTCGCTGTCCATTGCCTCTTTCCACTTGGCTGACTCAGGGCCTACCGTTGCTTCCTTATAGTTAGCAGGTTCATCCAAATTTACCAGTGTACTATCACTAATAAACGTATCACCTTCTGCAGTAATATGGAAACCATACAACTCTAGTTGTATTCTAATTCTAGTGGAATGCCTAAGAGGTAATGATTTGTCAATTGGTTCAACCGGAATTTCTTCCTTAGGTTGATCCCTAGTATTATCATAAGTTCCTTCATTCTTTGACTCTTGAATTTCTTCAAGATCAATGGCACTCCCACTGTCCTTTTTGCATATGAGCTCTCTCTCTCTCTCTCTCTCTCTCTCTCTCTCTCTCTCTCTCTCTCTCTCTCTCTCTCTCTCTTTCTCTCTCGAAAGACTCCCCTTCGTGCTACAAAGACCACGTTCTCACTAGGTCTGTAGAACAAATATCCAAAGGACTTATGTGGGTAGCCGATGAAAATACATCTCTCATTTCGAAGTTAAGCTTGTCTTGAGTCTCTCGTCTAACGAAAGCTTGACAACCCCAAAACTTGATATGTGACAACGAGGGAACCTGCCCTGTCCACATCTCGTGAGGTGTTTTGGCAACTTTCTTAGTTGGGACAAGATTAAGAATTTGGGCGGCAGTCTCTAAGGAATACCCCCAAAAAGAGATTGGAAGTGAAGCTCAACTCATCTTGGATCGAACCATGTCCAACAAGGTCCGATTACGCCTCTCATCCACACCATTAAGTTGTGGTGTCCTAGGAAGAGTCAATTGTGAAACTATTCCACATTCCTTAAGGTAGTCGTGGAACTCAATACTAAGATACTCATCGCATCTGCCGGATCTAAGCATTTTTATCTTCCTGCCCAATTGATTCTCGACTTCTTTCTTAAACTCTTTGAACTTTTCAAAGGTTTCTGACTTATGCTTGATTAAGTAGATATAGCCATACCTACAATAATCATCAGTAAAACTTGTTGGATTAGATGTCTAAGCCCATAACTATTATTGGTATGTACTTGACCCGAGAGTAGCATGGTCCATTTGGGTTGCATATCATCAAGACAATTTGTTAGGATGGACTTTTGAGAGAAGGTTATTTATGGTTTATTAATATATTATAAGTTATAATATATTAATATGAAATCATATGTTTTAATTAGTATCGATCAAGAATTAATTTGGATTTAATTTAGTTATCAAAAGAGACTAATTAAATCTATGGGGACTAATTATGATAATTAGTTATATTTATATGTGTTGGGCTTATGATCCATGTTGGACCAAGTTTATGTATGGATACATAAAGATTTGGGCCACATGAACCATAGATCATAAAACCCATGGGTATGGATTATGGGTTATACCCATGACCCTTGGAATCCTACATATAAATAGGTTACTCCATAGCCAAAATCACCACTTCTTTTCTTATAGAAATATGGAGGTGTTTTGGTGCATGGAATTCTCTCTCAAGAGCCACCTTTGTCCTAGGTGTGTTGTGATTCCATTTGAGGCATTTCATACTATTGGTGCTAAGCTCTTAAGGCCAAATACATCAAGACTTCAAGCCACATAAAAGGTATGTTTCCCTAACTAGTATATTATATGGTTTATGTCAAATGCATGCTAGTTATAGGTTTAATGCCTTGGAAACCATTTGCATGTATAATAGAGAAAACATAGATCCAAGGTATTTAGGGTTGTATGTGCACCATAGGATGTTGTAGTATACTAAAACCCAACAGTGGTATCAGAGCCATGGGTTGTTTTCTATTATATTTGATGCAAATGTATTTTTTTTTCAAGTTGAAGGAAAAAAAAGAAAAAAAAAACATGAAGTTTGTCAAATTTTATGATAATTACTTGATTTTATGAAAAACTAATTATTTATAAAATTTGAGTCACTTTACTACAAGAGTTGAATTAGGTCAATTTATTAAAAGATAGAATGATATGATTATTTTATTTGTTTTAAAAGTTTGATCTAAATGGTTTTAAGGAGTTACAAATTTTGTCATAAAATTTTGGAACTCAAAATTTTTTTTAAAGTTATGATCTTAAGAGTTTTGAAACTTCCATAAGTTATGGATGTGAAATGTCTCATTTATTAACTCTTTAGGTTATGAATTCCAAGAGTCTTCAAAGGATAATTGTCAAAGTTTCAAGATTTGTATTAGTTTATATGATTATCTAATTTCTTGAAAATTGTTGATGTGAATTATCTTTACTTATGAGTTTAATCTAGATCATAGAAAAATTATTTGATTATTGTGTTAATTGGAATATTTGATCTTAATGGTTTTTATGAACTCCATAACTTGTCCTCAAGTTATGAAAAGTGAAGAGTTTTTCTTTTTAAAGTGTCATTAAGTCTCATATGTTATGAAAATAAAAGAGTCACTATTTTTAATGTCATCATTAAATGATTTAATGTCTTCCATAACTTGTCCTCAAGTTATGGAACTTGATTTTTTTTTTCATTAAACCTTAATTAAACTCATAAGTTATGAAAAATCCAAGAGTTTTGAAAGGTTTCAAAACTTGTCCTCAAGTTTTGGAATTTGTAAAGTTACCCCCCATGTATACTTTAATTCCAAACTAGACCTTAGAATTTTAAAAGTTTAAAATTCAACCCTTATAGTATTATTATAATTTTAATTATATAGATATGTATAAGATAAAGTCGTCTTACCATTAGTAGGCCTCATTCACGAAGCCGGTCTATAAGGGGGGTATAAGGTTACTGCCTATAAAATGGCAGTTTAATGGGTGTCCACTCTCACTCACCGCTTCCTTGACCGGTGGAGGGTCGTTAGCCGAACAGGTAGGACAAGGACTATAATTCTCCCTTCATTATAAGTATAATGATAAATACTAAGTAACTAAACACTTATAAATTCCCAATCTTAGTTACTTAGGAAAATGTGAATAAGGTGCTAATCCATGAAATTACACTTTGCACTTTGTTTAAGCTGTTAGTGGAGCGTGTGTGGTTAACCAGCACACTAACCTGGACTTAACAAGGTAGGCAAAAGGGTAACTTAATGTTTATCATAGTATCGTTGGAGCGTGTGTGGTTAACCGGCACATCGATTGAGGGGTAAATATTAAGGGTACCAAGTATATTTGCATGGTTACTTCACACCTTGTTTGGTGATCCTCGGCATCCCAGTCATAAAACCTGAAGGGCACACTCGAGATTGAAACATGTCATTGAAAAGTTCAATGAATCTCAAAAGAATCTAGGAGTTTCAAAACCAATTAAAACCTAATAATACATTTCGTTTATCTTGGTGGAAATTGGTGAATCGTCATTCACCTACCTTCAAATATTTTATAGCTTGGATTACGGCATCCCTCTTCCAAGTTATAAAATAGTTTGTTGGGTCCTAGCCTTAATATATCATATTGGGTGTTATATTAAGGACTTAAATCAACTTTACGTGAATTTCTCCCTTTGTTGATGTCTGGTTTAGACAACAATGATCTTCCCAAACCAAGCTTTCCTAATGAATATGACTTCCCGAGTTTGGCTCATGGAAGTCATACTTCTCTTCCTCCACCTCCTCCAATTATTCTCCCTAACCCACAAGTTCAAGGTCACTCAAGCCCTAATGGCAAGCAAGGTCTATGTGTGATCACATCTTACAGATGAAGTCACATATTGACAAGCCGGGAGAGTTGGGTGTCAAAGTCTTGAGAAAGTTGGATGTTCAATCACTTTCTAAGTCACATAGTGAGTTCCTTTGGGAGTTACTATGAAACAGACTATGACATGAACCTTAATGATCATATCTATTTGCTTGGTGCTGCTGAATCAGCAATGATTTGGAACGATAGTAAAGCAAATTTGATTAGAATATCAACTTCCAAAAAAATTTATGGACAGTGACAATGGTGACACTAGAAATCCAGGAAAAGCATTCTCTTCCCAATGGAAAGGGATTGGCCATAGTCAACCCGGTTGACCAAATGGTAAAGAGAAAGGCTAAGTCTGAGATAGTCTCATTACCAAAGGGTCCATATGTTTATTTTGCCAAAGGAAGGGGCGTTGATTGCAAAGCTGCCAAATTTACCTAAGCATGTTAAAGTCAATAAGTTTGACTCTACATCAGGTAGAGCCCATTATCTAACTCTGTTAAGTTCTATTCTGAGATCCTCATTACATGATGTGACTGGGTCACATGTTGATGTTTTAAGAATCAAAGAATAGAGAGAAATCTTAAAGGAAGTATATGCTGATTCTGATCGCGAAGGTGGATTTCGATCGCATCAGAATTTAGAGCAGTTGCTTAAGAAGTTATGATATATTGCTAAGGAATAGATAACAACAATTTTCCATGTGGATTGTAAGGATAAGTTTTTCCGCAAAGTTTTAAAATAAAAGAAAATTGTTTAATTTTATTTATTTGAAGTATCCTTACAATGGCATTTGTGGAAAATTGTTGCTTATATGATTCCACTGACAGCAATATTGGAAAATGGATTTGATTCTTTCATTTGTGGTAGTGTCTAAATTTACCAAATCAGGAAAGTTCCTCATCACCCAAGTTTCAATTGGACCGAAACTTGGAATCATGCAAGTTGAATAGTATGATGAATGAGAACTTTCAAGAATTGGAAAATCAAAACTAATTACTTGTTCACATGGATGTGTGAGTCAAGTGAAGGAGTAAAGGGATCGAGTACACATTCTTGTGCACTGGTCATGTCCACCACAAAGCTCGTTAAGACTATTTGATTTACTAAAGTTTAGTAAATATGGTTATACTTACAAGTTTAAGTATAGTTCTGAAACATTGGAAAAGTCTCAATGTATGGCAGAACGAATGGGAAGAATCAAATTAGGCAGAAAGATAAAAGTTTCTCAAATCTGAAAAGATGGGAGAGTACTTTAGTATCATGTTTGTGATCATCTTAATGATTTAGAAATCATATCACAATTAGTCCTCTAAAGGTCATCTTAGTGCATTCTTATGACCAAGAAGAGGAGTCATGAATTGTTGAAATGGTTAGATCAGGAAGATGAGTCATACTTCGTTCCAAAACAATTCTTAGAGTCATACTCCAAGATTGTAACTTGAGTGACATATCTTAAAGAAAGGTTTAAAATACTTGTCAAATGTAAGAGTAAAAGTGTCCTACTCTTGTACATTTGAAATTGGTAAGTTGTGATGTTTTGGATAAAACAAAGACCAACTAAGGCCAATTGTGTGAAGTGTTTGTCTTGATAAAGAATCCGCACTATCTCTTGAATATTTGGCAAGATAGTCTTATATGTCAAGAGGATAGTGGGAGTCTTAAAGATCCTAAAAAGAATTTCAAGAACTAATCAAGAATAAAACCTGAGGTTCTTCACTAGCACACGACTTGAGGTTTATAACCTATCGTGTTGACATATTCTGTGCCCATTCCAGTTAAAGTTCGCTTTGCATAGGAGTTCTGAAAGTTCTCAATTAGTTGCATAACAACTTGGAAGCAATGGCAGGCCCTGTACTGCCAGGTGGCAAGATGTTAAGATTGCATAAGTTCAGTCGATATGAGTTTGGATTTGTCATTATCCTTGTCTTGTGACTATGGTTTTGACGATTCACATGGATAAGAACACATACACCATAAAATCTAAGGGTCATACGGTTTCTCTCCGATTCATGAAAATGATGGTGAGGAAACACTTCCACCAAGTAGATTTGAAGCAGATGGCAAAAGGTCTAAACAATTGAGACTATGATTACGTCATCCCTTTTCATAGTTCTGAAATTGTTTAGACACACATGCATGCTATCTAAGGAAAGGTGTATGATTTTGATAAAGTTTTATCAAAGCATCTCGTATCAGAAATCTGAACTTTGGTAAGAAAGTCAATAAAGTATTGATTTCTAGAAGTCCAGCTGATTTCTGAGTACATGTCAAAGCTAGTGGGAGCATAAGTGTTATGCTAATAATCATCATGTTAGTGGGAGCATGATAATTATTGTTAGTGTTGCAAGTTAGCAATGTTAATTATAGAAAACAAAAGTTTCAATTCGTGAGGCTGCAGCGATTGAAAAAATTGTTTTGCTATAATTAAGGGAGAGGATATACTTCATTTCAGTTCTAAAGGCTTAGATTGAGACCTTAATCATCTTTAGTCAAGAATATATATATGAATTTCATGTTGGATTGGTTCAACTTAAGGAAATTCTATATATTGCGTTCTCAAAATTCGATTATGATTACGACATCCCTCTTCATAGTCAAAATTTGAAAACATGGCAAATAAAAATATTGTAGCAAAAGACTGGTCTAGAATCATGTCTTTATGTGAGACATCATGAATCGTGTACCATTTGCTTTGGGTACAGGATCGATTGCATGTGCTATAATATTTTTCATTTCTAAATTTTTCCAAATGCCCAGAGGCATTAAGAAGGGAAAAGGTCTAGAATTGGATATGACTAAAATGATTAAGCAATTGTCGAGGACAATCTGAGGTTTACCAAAGATTGGTTGCTCAGGGACAGTTGGAAGCATAGTGCTAATTTTGGAAGGAACATATTGACATATTCTGAAAAGAGGCATCTCTTATTCAGAAGTGATAGTCAAAATGAGAATATGGAGTTGTCTCCATAGGTGGAAGTTATCTGTGTAAGATTAGAAAACTTAATGCAAGAAGCATGTCCAAAGCAATGTACTTTGAATATGAGAC
The DNA here is from genome assembly GCF_052849685.1 of Lactuca virosa. Classification (NCBI taxonomy): domain Eukaryota; kingdom Viridiplantae; phylum Streptophyta; class Magnoliopsida; order Asterales; family Asteraceae; genus Lactuca; species Lactuca virosa. The sequence continues at coordinate 58,659,959 of NC_136429.1, forward strand.
TTAGTTTCCATGGAGTTGATCTCCATTGGAATACCTTATAATGATTGTTGACAAGTTTTTGTGACTTTGTACATATTCATTACAGGAGGTTCAGTGCATATAAGTTTAAAATCTAAACAGATTTCGATAAATGATAGGAATTTGAAATTCTCACATTTTCGATAACGATGTGGGAGTGTGAAATTAGAATCATTGAAATTATGTTCAATTGGTTTATTTCACAAAGTAAGGATCATAGACAAACATAGAGTGCATACTTGGTGTATGGCAAAGCTATTGTTTAAGAAAAACATAGTGTACATGCTTGGAGCATGGGACAACTAGTGTTTTTAATTCAAGTATAAAGTTGATAAAACCGAAACAATGAATAATGAGTAATCAGTATGGTGATAAATAAAAGTGTTTATTTATATTCATAGGGTTTGATACCATATTTGATTCATTTATTCTTGTGTTTCACTTTGCATGTTTTGACTTCCAGAATAACTAAGTCGCTCTTCCTGAATGATTAAGTTATTCAAACCATCCACAGTCGGTCATATGTTGGAAGTAGATATGAATCAAGACTGTCATGGGTTGGTTTGTAGAGGTCCAAGTTGGTGGACAAAGTGGTGCTACAACACTCATGAGTGCTCATAAGTTCTGAGTATTAGATTCAACCCGCGCTCATTTGAATCACTTCATGGATTTTATCACGAGTGATCATGAGACGATAATATCTTATATTCTTCAAACCTAGAGATATGAGTTGTTACTATGAGTTGGTTATACATTGATTGCACGAAAACGCATTTGGTAACTCGATGTTATAAAACGTGCCTTTGTGTATGATTCAACAAGTAGTAGAACAAGCCATATGAGTCGAAGTTTATCCATTCCTTTTACCTTCGGGATAAAAGTGATATCTATGGGCCCCTCGATGATTTAGCGATGACACATGTGAGTGCTTGGCCAAGCCAGGACTGATTTGATTTGTTCAATCAGTCAGTCATCATAAATCGAAAATCGGGAAACAAAAAATGGACAGAGAGAATGATTATAATCCATGTCTCAGTCCATATGATATCTAGAATGGAGGAATATATGATCTCTTATCTAATAGACGCGTCATTGATTTGTTCAGAGTTCGACAGCGGCTTTAAGAGCTACGATTGCTAGTCGGGTTATGAAGTCGTACTTGCAATAATAGTTTTAGACTTATCCAAGTGGGAGACTGTTGGATTAGATGTCTAAGCCCATAACTATTATTGGTATGTACTTGACCCGAGAGTAGCATGGTCCATTTGGGTTGCATATCATCAGGACAATTTGTTAGGATGGACTTTTGAGAGAAGGTTATTTATGGTTTATTAATATATTATAAGTTATAATATATTAATATGAAATCATATGTTTTAATTAGTATCGATCAAGAATTAATTTGGAATTAATTTAGTGATCAAAAGAGACTAATTAAATCTATGGGGACTAATTATGATAATTAGTTATATTTATATGTGTTGGGCTTATGATCCATGTTGGACCAAGTTTATGTATGGATACATAAAGAGTTGGGCCACATGAACCATGGATCATAAAACCCATGGGTATGGATTATGGGTTATACCCATGACCCTTGGAATCCTACATATAAATAGGTTACTCCATAGCCAAAATCACCACTTCTTTTCTTAGAGAAATATGGAGGTGTTTTGGTGCATGGAATTCTCTCTCAAGAGCCACCTTTGTCCTATGTGTGTTGTGATTCCATTTGAGGCATTTCATACTATTGGTGCTAAGCTCTTAAGGCCAAATACATCAAGACTTCAAGCCACATAAAAGGTATGTTTCCCTAACTAGTATATTATATGGTTTATGTCAAATGCATGCTAGTTATAGGTTTAATGCCTTGGAAACCATTTGCATGTATAATAGAGAAAACATAGATCCAAGGTATTTAGGGTTGTATGTGCACCATAGGATGTTGTAGTATACTAAAACCCAACAAAACTCACATAGAATCGATTTGCATCCCTTTTGGTGGATCTGAAGGGCCCACACACATCTATGTGTATGAGATCCAACAATCCTTCACCTCTTTCATAAGAACCAGTGAAATGTGATTTTGTCATCTTTCCAAGTAAACAAGACTCGCATGTGTCATCTGGCCTTAAGTCAAATGATTCCAACACTCCATCCTTTTGGAGTTGGGCCATGCGTTTCTTGTTAACATGTCCAATACGAAAATGCCACAAACACGTTTTGTCTATACCATTAGACGGATCAATATGATAAACACTATTTCCTAAATTGTCTACAATCATAATAGTTTCATATACACCATCACAAGGTAAAGCTTCAAAATAAAACACACCATTTTTATAAGCAGAAATAGAATTGTTGAGACAAAAACTTGACAGACAATTGAACAAACGTTAGAACAAGTATAGTTGCGGAATAGTTTATCTCAAAGGATCTAAAAGCTCAACAATAATAATAAGTTAACGAGTTAGATAATTAGAGAGTTAGTTGCGGAAATATAAGGAAATATAAATGACAGCAGGTGTTATATCAAGTATACACATAAGTTGATTCTTAACAAGGAATGCATTCAGACCAAGTTAGTAAGTGAGATCAACCTTAGTGATTAAGTCACGAATGACTTGCTCCTAAGAGAGATAATATTCAGTTATATTCAAGTGAACTTTTTGAGAGTAAGAAGGAGAGAGTATAAGATTCAAGATGCGTAATCAGATAGATGTAAGAGATGTGTTTGAATAAGAAAGATTGAGCTCTATTTATAGAGACTGAAATATTACATTGGATTAACTCTTTAAGTGTAGCTATGCAAGGCATACTGGACAATAGAGAGTGTTCTAAGAAAAGTAGATAAAGCTAAACTAAGTAAACTAGAAAGTAAATTGCGGTAGATTATGACTTCGGATGAGGTTGCTGATAAGAGTTGACTGCGGATCCTTGAGGGTTGCGGTAGATCAAGTTCAAGAGGGTCACTTTTATGATTCAACAATTTCCCCCTAAGTGACCTCTTTTACTTCTCATCAGTTATCAAGTTTTAGAAACTTGATGAGGATCCGCCAAAACTTTCTGACATTCTCCAACCAGGTGATCCTCCTTAAAATTTCAAACTTGACTTCGGCAGTGGTGTGTTTTGAATTTTGAACTGCGGTTCGACAATTTCAATTTGATTCCTTGTAAGACGATTCATGGCAGTCATAGGAATGAAGTATTTGGTTTCATTGAGCTTTCGCTTAAAGATGACTCCAAGATCAGGGAAGTTTGTTGCACCCAGAGATCTTTCTTGATAACCTTCAGTAAGCATTGGTGCAGGATCAAGTGGTGGTAGATCGAACTTTTTGGCAAGGACAGCGTGAATATCTGCATCAATCTTTGCGAAGTCACAAACAATTTCCTTTAGGAATGCGCTTGCCCTTTCAAATGCTATCTTCATCTTAGGATACTTTTCAGATTTGTTTTGGAACACCTTAGCTATCAGGAAGACTTCTTCTGGATTCATGCATGGGAAGTCATCTTGGGTGCGGACATAGTCCTGATTCCTTCTTGTAAGAGTATACTGGATAAAGTCAGCTTTCATGAATTTCCGGGGCTTAAAGTTCTTGACTGCGGATGGTCTATCATTAGACCACATTTTTTCTATTGAATAAGCATGTTTGGCATAAAATCGATTGAGTCTTTCGAATTCCATAGGCAGTCTCTTGTGATCAAATAGGCTGCGGTCAAACTGCTCAAATACAGTGAAGTATTTAGCATTGGGGGAGATTGGAATATCCCAGTAACCGTTAGAAGGGGGTTCAGCAAAAGTAAGATAGGGTTTATAGTCATCATCCAGTAGTCTTCGGTGGGGATTGATCCAAGAATTGACTAAGGATTCATCCATGGTGATGTCGAATCCGTTTTCTCTCCAGATAAGTTCAGCAAATTTGGCTGCTTTCCAATCTGCTTTCTTCTGTTTCGTTGTGGGAGAGTCATTGGAGTGTTCGGATGACATGTTGGATGCTAGATTCTTGAAGTGGGGAGGAGTCTCCGGATGCTCAGGAGAAGTTTCTTGAATGATTTTCTGTTGCAGTGGAGACTGATGTTGCGGTGGTGTCTGATGGCTTGGATTCTTGTGAGGAGATGGTTGCGGAGAGGGAACTTTTTCACTGATGACAGGGGGGATCCTGTGTTGAGAGATGTTGTTTGAATGATGGTCTTCATCACTTCCCCCTCTTGAGGAATGCAAAACCGGAGCATCCTCAAGCCATTGCTTAAGACCATCGACTTTGGCACACACCTCCTGGAATTGGGCTTTGAGAGCATTAGCCAGTTGCTGATTGTCTGGGATGGCGGTGTTGAAGAGCAGTCGATGAATCTCCTTGGTAAGTTGAAGAATCTCAGGACCATGAAAGTTTGAAGACAGAGAGCGTTGAATCCTGTTGATGGTAGATTGAAGAACCGAGATGGTGGACTCATATGCAGTATGAGTTACAACTATCAGCTTCTGTGAGTGAGTTGATTGGTCCGCAATTGATGTCTGTAGATCTGCCTTGATTGTGGATACCTCAAAGATGAGGCGCTCCACAGCAGCCATAAACTGCTTATGATCAGCCTGACGACTTGTATCTAGGGATTGAATTCCCATTTCAACTTTTAAAGAAATTCGCTCAGCAGCTAGGCGTTCACGAGTTTCCAGTCGTTCGATTCTTTCAATGAGGGACTGCGGTCCTGGTAAGTCTTCAGGTTGCGGTTGAGTGGGCTTAACCGCAGCAAGAATCTGATCTACTTTGGCTTGTAGACTCAAAAATTCTTTTCTGGACACAACAGTCTTCTTTTTCTTCTTTTTCTCTTTCGGCTTGGAGGTTGAGTGTTGAGAGCCACTCGAAGCTTCTTCCTCATCAAAAATCATTAAATCGTCAACAGAAGGGATAGGCTGATTTACCTCATTGAGATCAAAGTCATCGAATCCGAATGTAGGAGCTAAGCTAACTTCTATTGTGGTGTCATCACCTTCAGAATCTCTAACAGTTGGAGTTGGAGGGAGTTTTGATGTACCTTCACCACCACGAGTGGACTGAGCATTGCGGATTGTTTCAGCCATTGTGGACATCCACTCTTGTACTTTAATAATGGTGGCTACAGTATTAAACTGGGTAATTATCCACTTTCCTTTTTATCCACCAAAGACTATTCTAGAAACCCTAAGGCTTATGAAAACCGTCCAAGCCTATGGATGGTTCTAGATTTCCTCTTGTTAAACTATTGAACAATTACATATCAGTCCCTGTACTTTTAATTAATTCCTTTAATCCCAAAATTAATTCTAATTAATTTCTGATTAAATATTATTTAAATATTACTATTTCTAATTAATATATTTTTTTCATAATATTAATAAGTCGGTCATTCCAATTTATTAATCAAATAATAAGTCAGCCTCTTTCTCCAAAATCATCATGTCTAGTTGCTAGTCTTGAGGGCAACCCAAAAGGAGTGTGCTACTATCAATTTAAGTATATATCAATTAAATTTATGGGCTTAGACACCTAATCCAACAGCGAGCTCGCATACCGATAAACCAATCCTCGGTTTCTGAAAAGTAGTTGATCTTCCAATGACTATTTGTATATTTTGCATTTCGAATGTCTTCAAATTTAAAGCATCCAAAAACCAGTGAGCAATTGGTATATTGATTGGGATGTAAAGCTACAAGAAAAGGTTAAAAACAATTAAACATCAAATAACATTATAGTACATACATACTTAGGTAATATAATCCAAATACAATTATGCCATATCACAGTCTGCCCAAAGCTGTGTAAACAGATCCATCAGCCATGTCACTTTAGTCAAATGTATCAGTATTGAAAGTTTTTGGTACAACCGTCAACCGAGCATCATCCTATCTACGCTCTACCAGCAATGAGATCCACAAAATGATGTGTTTCCAATTAAAAATATTTTTAGTTAAGTAGGTGTTGTTAGTAGAAGCGTAGTACATAAATGAGCAGGGTAATAATGTGACTTATATCACATTCCAACCACCCTGCGTGACTATCCACATATAGGCACGCCCAAAATTCATTCGTCGGAATAGCGGTCAAAAAACAGTGAGTGAACAACTCTGAACCATCCCATTGTTTATAAAGAGTGTGTATGGCAATATCTAAGAGATTATCCAACAGTGCTAGCTATTGTCATACAACACCTTTCCTCTTCATTTGTATCCATGGGGACTTATACCATATGGACATAAATTTTTTGTCATATAGAACGTCGAAGTGTTGGGGGCGTTTTGTATTGATCCTGCGGAATCTTTTTTACATTCAACGAATGAATAAATGTAGCTGGCTGCGCGGGGCCGTCATGCAACGGCTTTTCGGGTGCGACTAACCTATAATCATGATCCCATAACTCATTGTCATTATACTCTGCAGTACCAAAATTATTGATGGGTTGTGAGCATAACATACAATCCTATGTGTGCATGCAACCCTAATTGAAGATCTACATTTTCTCTGATTAAACATACAATAATGAACAACAAAATATAAACCCTAGATCTATGGATAATAATCGAAAAACACATAATAGGGTAATAATACATACCTTTAAGATTGTTATTGTAAACAATCTTGAATCCTTGCTTGAAAGACCTTTGGTAGCAAGCGCCACAAGTGTCGCGCCTCTAATGGTTCATAAGAAAACTAAAGAAACCAAGGAATACTATGGAGAGAGAGTAATAGAAGAGAAATATCGGCCCTTAGGATCTTAGAGGAGTTATAACCTAAATTTAACCCTAAGGAGGGTTTATATAGGTGTTAGGAAGGTATTGAATAAGGCAGGTGTATCCAAGATAACCCTAATCCCTTAACTTCCTCTCTAAGGCATCCAAGGCACCCTTAGTGCCCAAGAAACCCTACAGATCATCTAGAATTCGTTCCTCCTACTATAGGGAGGTTCTAGAATTGCCCAATGCTCAACTATTGAACATTGTCACCTTTAGTCCCTGCAGTTTCAATTAGTTCCTTTAATCCCAAAATTAATTTCTGATTAAATATTAATTAAACTGTATGATTTCTAATTAATATATTATTTCCATAATACATTAATAAATCATATATTTTTATTTCTAATTAATTTATTAACTAAGTAATAAATTAATATATCATTCTTCTTTCTCCAAAAGTTATCATGTTCAATTTCCAGGTTTAAAGGCAACCCAAAAGGACTGTGCTACTATCAAGTCAAGTTTATACCAATTATAGTTATGGGCTTAGACACCTAATCCAAGAGTCTCCCACTTGGATAAGTCTAATAACTATAACTGTCAGTATAACTACCAAATTGATCAACAAATTGAAGCTACCAAAAGTCGTTGTCGAACTCTGACCTAGTCGGTAACGTGTCCTTAGATAAGTGATCAAATATTCCTCCGTTCTACAAGATATCGTATGGACATGAGACAGTGATTATAATCAATATCTCTGTCAAATATGTTTTTTCCCGATTTCTGATATACGACGACTAATATTAGACTACTAATTGAACACATCAATTCAGTCCAGGCTTGGCCAAGCGCTTTAGATGTCATGATCAAATCATCGAGGCGCCCACATATATCGCTTTTCCCGTTAGGGCAAAAGGAACGAATAGACTTTGACTTATATGCTTGCACTACTCACTCATCAAATCACGCACAATAATACATTTTATAACATCAAGTTACTGATGCGTTTATGTATTATCAATGCACAACTGACTCATAAACAACAACTCATATATCTCCGTTTCAAGAATATAAGATATTATCGTCTCAAAATTACTCGTGATAAAATCCATGAAGTAATTCTCTGAGCGTGGGTTAATCCAATACTTAAAATCACCATTTCAAAAGTACTCATGAACATTGCAGCAAAACCATTGCTATGTCTAATATCCATAGACAATCTACAATTCAATACATGATAGTCTTAATTCACTACTTACTTCCAAAAGTATGATCGATTGTCGATGTTCGAATAATCCAATTATTCGGGAAGTAAAACATGTGAATTGAAACACAATAACTATTGGATTGGGTGTCTAAGACCATAACTATAATTGGTATGTACTTTACCCGAGAGTAGCATGGTCCACTTGGGTTGCATGGCACCAGAACAATTTGTAAGGATGGACTTTTGAGAAGAGGATATTCATGATTTATTAATATATTATAAGTTCTAATATATTAATATGAAATCATATTATTTAATTAGTATTGATCAAGAATTAATTTGGAATTAATTTTCTGATCAAAAGAGACTAATTAAATATAAAGGGTTGATTTGGTAAAATCATTCATTCTTATGGTGTGGGCCAATGATCCATGATTCCTTAGGTTGGGCTAAACCCATATGACAACCCATGGATGATCCATGGAGGTTTAAACCCATGGAGCCTAAGTAATATGGAAGGTCATTCACATTAGGGCTTACATGGTGTAACCCTAGTTTTTCCACACTATATAAGAAACCCATTAGCTCCTAAAATTGGCACCCCTAGTGTTCTTGGAAGAGCTATAGCCGATTTTTGAGTGAAAATATCTCTCTCAAGTCCTCCATTGTTGGTGGTGTTGTGTGATTCCATTTGAGGTGCAACACTTGGGGCACTAAGTTCTCAAAGGCCAAACTCAATAATTTCTACAGGCTACAACAAAGAGGTAACTCTATAATTCCCTTTATATTGATTATATCATTTTGTATGCTAGTTGTAGGCTTAAAGCTTTGGAAACAATATTGCATGTATAATTAGAGAAAACATAGATCCAAAGCTTTTAGGGTTGTATGTGCACCATAGGATGTTGTAGTATACTAAAACCCTTCAGTGGTATCAGGGACTAGGGTTGTTTTCGATTATACTTGATGTTTTATTGGTTTTCAAAGTAAAAAAATCAATTTTTCTGCCTTCTGCCAAGTGAACTCACCGAGTCCACTGGGTGACTCGCCGAGTCCCTTCAGAAAATGGCCAACTCGACGAGTCCACTTCATGTACTCGCAGAGTTGGTGCTCCAGTGGAGAAAACTTGATTATGTTGTTATGGTAATGATGATTCTCATCCAAATTAAAGATAATTGTTAGAGTTTCATGATTTGTATTAGTTTATATGATTAGGCTAATTTCTTTTCTTAACTTATGAGTTTAATTAGATCATAGGCAAATTATTTGATTTTGTTAGTTGGAATTTTTGATCTAATTGCTTTTGGTGAAATCCATAACTTGTCCTCAAGTTATGGAAAATGAAATGTCTCATTTTTAAATGTCATCTTAAATGGTTTTAAGTCTTCTGTAACTTGTCCTCAAGTTATGGAATGTCAAGAGTCTTTTCATAAAACCTATATTAAACTCATAAGTTATGGATACCAAAAGTTTTTGAATAGTTCAAAACTTTCACTCAAGTTTTGGGATTTGTAAATGCAAAGTCTCACTTTGAAACGTTTAGTTCCAAACCCTAGAGTTTTAAAAGTTTAAAATTCAATACTTATACTATTATAATATTATAGGTTAATATTTATATATTTATAAGAACGAAGTTCGTTTTACCGTTAGTAGGCCTCATTCACGAAACCGGTCTATAAGGGGGTATAAGGTTATTGCCTATAAAATGGCAGTTTAATGGGTGTCCACTCTCACCCACCGCTTCCTTGACTGGTGGAGGGTCGTTAGCCGAACGGGTTTGACATGACATTTAAATTTTCATTAAAAGTATAATGAAATACTAAGTAACTAAACACTTATAAATTCCCAATCTTAGTTACTTAGGAAAAATGTGAATTTGGTGCTAACCCATGAAATTGCACTTTGCATCTTGTTAAGTCGTTAGTGGAGCGTGTGTGGTTAACCGGCACACTAATATGGGACTGACAATGCGTGGAAAAGGGTAGCTTGATGTTAATAATAGATCAATGGAGCGTGTGTGGTTAACCGACACATTGATTAGGTGGTTGTAACATTGGGTGTACCAAGCTAATTTGCATGGTTATTCACACCTTATTAGTGATCCTCGGCATCCCAGTCACAAACTTGAAGGGCACAATCGAGATTTAAACATTCCATTGAAAAGTTCAATGAATCTCAAAGGATCTAGGAATTTCAATCCATTTAAAACTTAATAATCAATTTCGTTTTTCATGGTGGAAATTGGTAAATCGTCATTTACCTACCTTCAAATATTTTGCAATTAGATTACGGCATCCCTCTTCCGAATTGGAAAATATTGTGTTGGGTCCTAGCCTTAATATTTCATTTGAGTGTGATATTAAGGACATAAATCAACTAACTTGAATTTCTCCCATTGTAGATGTCTAGTTCAGACAACTATAGTCTTCCCAAACCTCTTGGAACAAGCTTTCCTCTTGAAGATGATGTTCCGCGATTGGATCGTGGAAGTGGAAATCATGTTTCACTTCCTCCACCTCCTCCAATTATTCTCCCTAAGCCACAAGTTCAAAGACTTGAAAATTTCAAGATCACTCAAGCCCTATTGGATAGAAAACATAAGGATGGAAAGTCTGTGTGTGCACATGTCTTGGATATGAAGTCACACATTGACAGGCTGAGAATGTTGGGTGTCGTGTTCCCAAGGAAGTTAGCTATTGACTGGGTTCTTCAGTCACTTCCAGAGTTATATAGTGAGTTTGTGTAAAGACTAATATGTGACAGATCGCGACATGACCCTTTTTGATCTTACTTATTTGCTGATTGCTGCTGAATCAGCAATGATTTAGCGCAATGGTCAAGCAAATTTGACTGGAAGATCTACCTCTCAAGCCGACATGGGCAATGACATGGATATCCCAGAAATGATTCCTTCTCCTAAAGGAAAGGAATTGGACATGGTCAAAAGTTTTGATCATAAGGGAAAGGCCAAATCTGAGATTGCTCCATATGCCATTCCCAATAAGCCTGTTTGTTTCTATTGCCAAGGAAAGGGACAATGGAAGCGAAGCTGCCCTGACTACCTGAGAACTTTAGTCAGATTGTATGGTTCTGCTTCAGGTAAGTCCGCTATATAACTCTATTAAGTTCCTAATTGTGGATTCTTAATACATGATGTGACAAGGTTACATTTTGATGTTTTGTAGGATCAAAGAACGGAAAGGAAGCTTAAAGGAAGAGCAAGCTGAATCTGGCCACGGATCGGATTTTTGAGCTGCTGCTTAGGAGTTATGATAAATTGCTTAGGAAATATTTTGTAACATAGTTTTCATATGTAATTGCATTGTAAGGAAAAGTTTTTTTTTGCATTTTATAAATAAATAAAATTTTTGTTGATTTTATCTTATCTTATATCTCCTTACAATGACATTTATGAAAAATTGATGTTTGTATGTTTCTAGCAATATTAGAAAAATGGATTTGATTCTTTCGTTTGTGGTAGTGTCTAAATTTACCAAATAAGGAAAGATTCCCATCACCCAAGTTTCAATTGGACAGAAACTTGGAATCATGCAACTTTTTTTGTATGATGAATGAGAATTTTCGTCTTTGGGAAATTAAGACTAATTCCTTGTTCACATGTATATTTGAGTCAAGTGAAGGACTAGGGGATCAGGTACACTGGGTGTGCGCTGGTCAGGTCCACCACAAAGAATGATAAGACTATTCGTCATGATTTACTAAAGTTCAGTAAATATGGTTATGCTTACAAGTTTAAGTATAATTATGAACATTGGAAAAGTTTCAATGTATGGCAGGACGAATAAGAAGATTCAAATTAGGCAGAAAGATAAAAGTTTCTCCATTCTGAAAGGATGGGAGAGTACTTGACTATCATGTTTTATGATCATCTTAATGATTATCAAAACCATGACACAATTTATCCTCTAAGAATATGTTATTGCATTCGTATGGCTAAGAAGAGGAATCGTGAATTGTCGAAATGGTTAAATAAAAAAGATGCGTCATACTTAGTTCCAATATCAAGTCTTAGGGTCATACTCCAAGATTGTTCCTTGAGTGATATTAAATTTAGAAAGGTTTATAACACTCATCAAATGTAGAGTAACATGTTTCTTAATCTTGTACATTTGAAATTGGTAAGTTGTGATGTCTTGGAAAGGACAAAGACCAACTAAGACCAATTGTGTGAAGTGTTTGTCTTGATAAGAATCCGCACTAACTCTTGAATATTTGGTTGTCAATGAATGGTTCTTGACAATAGAATCTTATATGTCAAGAGGTCAGTGGGAGTATTAAGGATCTTGACAAGTTTCAAGAACTAATCAAGAATAAAACCTATTGTTTATCGCTAGCACACGACTTGAGGTCTGTAACCTATCGTGTTGACATATTCTTGTTTCTATGCTCATTCCAGTTAAAGTTGACTATGCATGTGAGTTCTATGAGTTCTCAGTTGTTTGCATAAACAACTTGGAAGCAATGGTAGGCGCTTGTGCTTCCAGGCGGCAAGAAATTAAGATTGAACAAGTTCAATCCATATGCGTTTGGATTTGTTACTAACCTTATCTTGTGATTATGGTTTTGAAAGATTCACATGGATAGGAACACATACACCATAAAATCTAAGTGTCATAAGGTTTCTCTCCAATTCGTGAAAATGATTGTGAGGAAACGCTTTCACTAAGTAGATTTTAAGGAGATAGAATTGTGATATTTGCATTCTCCAATTCAATTATGATTACGACATCCCTCTTCATAATTTGAATTGTGAGAAATGGAAAAGGGTCTAAACATTTGAGACTTATTGTTGTAAGTTCTAAAATTGTTAAGACACATATGTGAGCTATCTAAGGAAGGCGTATGATTTTGAGAAGCCTAAGTCTTATCGAAGCATCTCGTATCAGAAATCTGAACTTTTGTAAGAAAGTCAGTAAGTATTGATTTCTAGAAGTCCATCTGGTTTCTGAATACATGTGAAAGCTAGTGGGAGCATAAGTGTTATGCTAGTAAGATAATAATTATTATGCTAGTGGGAGCATAATTATTATGGTAAGTGTTGCAAGTTAGCAATGTTAATTATAGAAAACAAAAGTTTCAAATCGTGAAGTTGCAGGGTTTGAAAAGTTGTTTTGCTATAATTAAGGGAGAGGAATTCATACTTCATTTCAAAATCTAAAAGATTAGATTGAGTTTTTAATCAAATTTAGTCAAATATATATGAATGTTATCTTGGAATGGTTCAACATAAGGAAATTCTATATATGGAAATGTTAATTGCGTTCTCAAAATTTGATTATGATTACGGCATCCCTCTTCAAAATCAAAATTATGAGAACATGGAAAATAGAAATATTGTAGCAAAAGACTGATCAAGTATCATGTCTTTATGTTAGACATTATGAATTGTATCCCATATGCTTCGGGTATAGGATCGATTGCATATGCTATAATATTCTCGTGTTCTAATTTTCCAAATTCCTAGGGCATTAAGAGGGAAAAGGGGCTAGAACGAGATATGACTAAAATGGTTAAGCAATTGTCGAAGACAATCTAAGGTCTACCAAAGATTGGTTGCTCGTGGACAGTTGGAAGTAAAGTGTAAATTTTTGAAGGACCATATTGACATACTCTGAGAAGAAGTAACTCTTGTTCAGAAGTGATAGTCAAAATGGGAATATGGAAATGTTTCCATAAAAGGAAGTTATTCTTTAAATCTGTGTAAGATTAGGAAATTTTTATGCAAGAAAGATGTTCAAAGGAATGTACTTTAAATTTGAGACTTCGTTTCGATGGAATTGCTCTCCATTGGAATACTTTGTAATGTCTGTTGCCAAGTCTCTGTGACTTTGTGCATAGTCATTACAAGAGGATCATTGCATAGAAGTTTAGAATCTAATAGATTACAGTAAATGGCAAGATTTTGGTATTCTTACATTTACGGTAAGGATTTGGAACTGTGAAATGAGTTTCATTGAAAATGTTATCAATTGATATATTTCACAAAGTAAGGATCATAGATAAACATAGTGTGCATGCTTGGAGCATGGGATAACTATTGTTTTAATTCAAGTATTGAGTTGATAAATCGAAACATTATACAATGAATAATGTGTAATCAATATGGTGATTAAATAAAAGGTGTTTTATTTATATTCATAAGTTCTGAGACCATATTGGATTCGATTATTCTCGTGTTTCACTTTGCATGTTTTGACTTCCCGAATAACTAGGTTATTCAAACCATCCACAATCGATCATACTTTGGAAGTAGGTATTGAGGCAATACGGTCATGAATGGGTCTGTAGTTTGTCTAGGTGTTTTAGACATAGCTGTAGTGTTCATGAGTACTCCTGGAATAAGATTCGAGTATTGGATTCAACCCACGCTCATATGAATCACTTCATGGATTTTATCACGAGTGATTGTGAGACGATAATATCTTATATTCTTGAAACGGAGACATGTGAGTTGTAGTTGCGAGTCGGTTGCACATTGACATATGTAAACGCACCAGTAAATTGGTGTTATAAAACATATTGTTGTGTGTAACTTGATGAGTAAGTACAAGCAAGCATTTGGGTCGAAGTTTATCCGTTGCTTTTACCCCATGTGGATAAAAGCGATATATGTGGGCCCCTCGATGATTTTGTGATGACAACCCTAAGTGCTTGGCCAAGCCTGGACTGATTTGATTTGTTCAATTAGTCGGTCGTCATAAATCAGAAATCGGGAAACAACAGATGGACAGAGAGAATGATTATAATCCATGTCTTAGTCCATATGATATCTAGAATGGAGGAATATATGATCCCTTATCTAATGGACGCGTCATTGCCTAGGTCAGAGTTCGACAACGACTTTTAAGAGCTACAATTGCTAGTCGGGTTGTGGATTCGTACTTGCAATAATAGTTATTAGACTTATCCAAGTAGGAGACTGTTGTATTAGGTTTCTAATCCCATAACTATAATTGGTATATACTTGACCCGAGAGTAGCATGGTCCATTTGGGTTGCATGGCACTGAAACAATTTGTAAGGATGGACTTTTGAGAAGAGGACATTCATGATTTATTAATATATTATAAGTTCTAATATATTAATATGAAATCATATTAATTAGTATTGATCAAGAATTAATTTGGAATTAATTTTGTGATCAAAAGAGACTAATTAAAAATAAGGGGTTGATTTGGTAAAATCATTCATTCTTATGGTGTGGGCTAATGATCCATGATTCCTTAGGTTGGGCTAAACCCATGTGACAACCCATGGATGATCCATGGAGGTTTAAACCCATGGAGCCTAAGGAATATGGAAGGTCATGCACATTAGGGTTTACATGGTGTAACCCTAGTTTTTCCACACTATATAAGAAACCCATTAGCTCCTAAAATTGGCACCCCTAGTGTTCTTGGAAGAGCTATAGCCGATTTTTGCGTGCAAGTATTCTCTATCAAGTCCTCCATTGTTGGTGGTGTTGTGTGATTCCATTTGAGGTGCAACACTTGGGGCACTAAGTTCTTAAAGGCCAAACTCAAGAATTTCTACAAGCTACAACAAAGAGGTAACTCTATAATTCCTTTTATATTGATTATATCATTTTGTATGCTAGTTGTAGGCTTAAAGCTTTGGAAACAATATTGCATGTATAATTAGAGAAAACATAGATCCAAAGCTTTTAGGGTTGTATGTGCACCATAGGATGTTGTAGTATACTAAAACCCTTCAATAATAATCTAATTAACTATGGTCTCAAAACTATTGAATATAAATAAAACACTTATTATTTAATCACCTTATTAATTAGACTTTATTAATCGTATAATGTTTCGATTAACCAACCAAATACTTGAATTAAACATCAGTCTTGCCATGTTATAAACATGCATACTATGTCTGTATGTGGTCCTTCCTTTGTGAACAGATCAATTGGATATAATTCCAATGATTCTCATATCACAATTCCAAATCCCTATTACAAGTGTAAGAATTCCAAATTCTTGTCACCACTAAATGTGTTAGAGTCTAACCTTGAATGCAATATCCTTTTGTGATGATGTGGCATCAAAGTCACCAAGACTTAGCCAACGATGCCACAAAAAGGTTTCATTGAAACTTTGTTACTTAAAACAATTTCATGGTAGTGAAGTATCAAATCCAAGGTAACTCCTTGAACACCTTCCTTGCGTTAAGGTTTCTAACTCACATGTAGATTTCAATAACCGACTCCCATTATGGAAATATTTCCATATTCCCATATGACTATCAATTCCGAACAAGAGTCTCCTCCATTCAGAATTATGTCAATATGGTCCGTCCAAATTAATATTATACTTCCAACTGTCCACAAGCAACCAATCCTTTGGTAAACCTCAGACTGTTCTTGACAATTGTTTAACAACTTTAGTCACATCCTGTTCTAGTCCTTTTTCCCTCTTAATGTCCTAGGCATTTAGAAAATCAGAACAAGTGAGTATTATAGCATATGTAATCAATCCAATATCCGAGCCATATGGGATTCGACACATAATGTCTCACATAAAGACATGATACTTGATCATTCTCCTGCTATAATTTCCATATATCGAATTTCCTATGTTAAATCACTTCAACACGATATTCATATATGTTCAGTTCCATTAAAATCCTTCAATATAAGCTTTTAGATATGAAATGAAGTATAAGTGCCTTCTCCCCTAAATCCTTTTGTAGCAAAATAATTTCCAAACTTTGCAATTTGCAAATTTGTAAACTTTGTTTCCTACTAATAGTATTGCCAACTTGAAATACTTAGAATACAAATATGCTCCCACTAGCTTTGACATGTACTCAGAAATCATCTCGACTTTCAGAAATCAATACTATTGACTTTCTTACTAAAGTTCAGATTTCTGATACGTGGTGCTTCGATAAGTCTTCATCTAGACTTCTCAAGCTCATACACCTTCATTAGATAGCATATGCGTGCGTCTAAACCCTTTCAAAACTTATAACTATAATTCCTGAACGTTCAGACTATTTCTTGCCATTTCTCACAATTTGAACTATGAAAAGGGATGCCGTAATCATATGCGAATTTGAGAATGCAATCATCACAACTGCTAACCATAATGATATTTACAAAATCTTTAAAATTTACTAGCTAAAGTGTTTCCTCATAATCATTTAGAGTGAAACTTTTTCCACATAGATCTTACGGTGTTTACGTTCCTATCCATGTGAATTTATCAATTCCAATCTATAATCATAAGATAAGGTAGAGAACAAAACCAAAATCAAATTTAGGTTTTTCCTTTCATTGACTGAATTTACTTGTTCTAAATTTCTTGCCTTCTGGTAGCACAAGGGCCTACCAATGCTTCCGTGTTGTCATGCAACTCACTTCTATTGACCAATGTACCATCACCGACCAATGTGCTCTACCTTTTGCAGTAAAATGAGAACCATATAACTCATAAACATTGCCATCTCAACTGGAAGATGCACAGAAACAAGAATGTGTCAAATTAACAGGATATGTTATCAACCTTAAGTCGTATGCTAGTGATAACTAAAAGGTTTATTCTTGATTGACTCCTGAAACTCTTCAAGAACAATAACACTCCCACTGACTTCTTGACATATAAGTTTCTCTCTCGAGGAGGATTCCTTGACAAGCAAAAACAAATATTCAAAAGTTAGTAAGGATTCTTGACAAGAGAACACTTCATATAATTGGTCTTAGTATATCCTTTGTTTTAACCAAAACATCACAACTACCAATTTCAAATGTGTTAGAGTAAGAAAACATTTCTACTCCACATTTCATGAGGTGTTATAAACCTACTTATTTTGAAATAAGCCACGATGCGATTTATAGTTACTAGAGTATAACTCTAAAACTTGATTGGAAAACGGAGTATGGCTCATCTCTTGATTAAAACTTTTCACCAATATCCGATTCCTCTTCTCAGTCGTACAAATGCACTAAGATGTTCTTCAAGGATCAATTATGACATAGTTCCATAATCATTAAGATGATCATAAAACATGATACCAAAGTACTCTCCTTTTGTAACACTCATAAAATTCATGAAAAATTTAAACTTTTAAAACATTCCAAAATCATCATTGTTTACAAACTGTTTCCAAAATAAGACATATCATAGAAATCCCAAAATCGTGAAACAAAAACATGAGGACGTGCACAATCACGCCTTCGTCTTCCCGCGATCCTCGGAGGTACCTGAAACATAATCCAACAATTGTAAGCCCAAAGCTTACTGAGTTTCCCCCAAAATATCACTACAACACATAGCAAACACAGCATGCATAAACGAGCCTTCAGCCTGATTGGGCCGCCTCGCAGGGCCTACAGCCTATCTAGACCGCTCCCAAGCCTTAGGCATGACTGGACCACCTCGCAGGGACTACAACCTATCCGGACCGCTCGTTGGGCCTTCGGCCTGACTAGACCACCTCGCATGGCCTTCAGTCTATCCGGACCGCCCTGGGTCTGTTGGCCTTCAGCACAAAGCAGGACCGCCTCAACCCGACCACACAAACACATGTCGACATATACAAAACTCATAAATGCTTAATTAATTAACAGGCAAGCGCAAATCATACAGATCAATAAGCACAACATCATCCTATCTACCAAGATACCGATCTAACAAATTACTACCGCAACATGCATACGAGAAACTAGGATAACAATCCAACAGGGTCGGCATTGGTGCCTTCGACCCATAAATACAGTAAGGAAGACTCTCCTCACAAGTAGTGCTGAACCGGTAAAATCCAACTCCAAAACTCCACTCCGGACTCAACAACCTACAACCACCATATGACCATTCTATCAAAACCTCAAAATACCCAAAATGCCCTCAATAGTCAAACTTGGTCAACCATGATCAAAGTCAAAGTCAACAGTCAAGGTCACCAGTCCATGTTGACCCAACTCGTCGGGTGCACATGCCAACTCGTCGAGTTCCTACAGTTTCTAAAAAAGCGGGAAAACCCGATCCAACTCGTCGAGTTGTCAGAACAACTCGTCGAGTTTTCCCGGCTTAACTCATTTAGTCCTTTTTCATCCCTTCTAACGCTCAAGAATGTAGATCTTGTACTCAAGAGCTAGAAAACCACGTAAAGTTGCGAA
This sequence comes from Lactuca virosa, assembly GCF_052849685.1. Lineage (NCBI taxonomy): Eukaryota > Viridiplantae > Streptophyta > Magnoliopsida > Asterales > Asteraceae > Lactuca > Lactuca virosa. The sequence continues at coordinate 58,679,035 of NC_136429.1, forward strand.
CTTTACGTCCATGCATGACAGCAAGCGGCTAAAACACTCAAATATGACTTAACCATGGACTTAGAACATGAAGGAACCCTAGATCTATATAAAGCTTGAAACTTTAAGCCTAAGGAGGCCACAAAATGCCGGGATCTAAAGTGGCAACTTTAAGAAATGACCAAACCCAAGAATGACTCCAAAATGAACCAAAAATGACAATAAACTTCCAAGGAGGAGATCTAAGAAATAAATGATCAAGGTATTGACTTTATACCTCAAAATGGTTGCAACAACAGAGAAGATTCTGGATCTACAACCTTCCTCTCAATCAATCCTCTTCAAACTCCAAGCTCCTTCCAAGAGAACACCAAGAAACACTCCTCAAGCTCACACACACACAAAAATGAGAGAGAATGCACGAACTAGGGTTTTCTGGATAGAGGGGGCGGATAAGGAGGCCATCCAATGGCCATAACGCCTTTAAATAAGGTGCAACACCCTAAAAATTAGGGTTTCATAATCAGCCACCAACTCGTCGAGTTTTCCTCATCAACTCGTTGAGTTGGGAAGCTTCCAACACATCAAGTTGAGGCCTTCAACTCGACGAGTTCAAAGAGGAAAATTACCTTTAAAGCCATAAATCTTATACCTGGGAATCGGGATGTTGTAACTCTCCCCCACTTGAACTAGGCTTCGTCTTCGAAGCCTGCTGCAGTGAACACATTCGGATAATGCTCCCGCATCTCAACCATGGCTCCCAGGTCCACTCGGATCCCTTCCGATGCTGCCACCGTACCTTTACCAAAGGTATCTCCTTGCTCCGCAGAATCTTTACCTTCCTTTCCAGAACTGCCACTGTCCTCTCAACATAGTTCAGGCGCTCATCAACCTGAATGTCATCCAATGAAACCACTACCTCCTCGTCCAGCATGCACTTCCGCAACTACGAAACGTGGAAAGTGCTATGAATCTGACTGAGCTCCTCCTATAGATCCAATCTATATGTAACTTTGCCAACCTTGGAAATAATCCAGAATGGTCCAATATACCGAGGACCCAACTTTCCGCTCTTCCTGAAATGATTCACACCTTTCCAAGGTGAGACCTTCAGTAACACCATATCACTGACTTGAACTTCCAATTCAAATCGGCGCCGGTCGGCATAACTCTTATGCCGAATCTAGGCGGTCTGCAATCGCTGTCTGATCTGTTGAATCATCTCTTTAGTCTGCAAAACTACTTCGGTCCGACCCATGACTCTGTGACCAACCTCGCCCCAACAGACTGAGGTACAACATCTACGTCCATACAACATCTCAAAAGGCGGAACACCAATACTGGAGTGAAAACTATTGTTGTAGGAGAACTCAGCAAGAGATAGGTAGGAGTCCCAACTCCCACCAAAATCGATAATGCATGCTCGTAACATATCCTCGAGAGTCTGAATAGTCCGCTCGCTCTGGCCGTCGGTCTACAGGTGATAAGTTGTGCTGAAATGCAGCCTCGTGCCAAGTTCGTATTGGAACTTCTGGCAGAACCGGGAGGTGAACCGAACATCACTGGTCTGAAACAATAGAGACTGGAACCCCATGGCAAGCAAAGATCTCATGAATATACACATCGTCCAACTTCTCGGCCGACGACCTCTCCCGAATTGCTAGAAAATGGGCACTCTTGGTCAATCGATCCACGATGACCCAAATATCATCAAAACCCTTTGCCGTCTTCGGCAACTTGGGAATAAAATCCATCAATATTTGCTCCCATTTCCACATGGGAACCTCCAGAGGCTGCAGCTTGCCATGCGGCCTCTGATGCTCGGCGTTGACCATCCTGCAGGTCAAGTACCTCTCAACATACCAAGCGATCTCTCTCTTCATGCACGACCACCAATAACTCAATCTCAGATCTCGATACATCTTGGTGGCCCCCGAATGGATAGAAAAGCGAGACTTGTGAGCCTCCTCCAACACAATTTGTCTGACCCCACCAGACACAGGAACCCACACCCGTCCGCAACGGGTCAACAAACCACGACTATCCGACACAAATATGGTAATCTCACCCCTGATCCTCTCAATCTTCCAATTCTTCTCTCGAACACCCTCAGCCTGAGCCTCCCTAATAAAACCCACATGTGGAGAATCCATAGATGTCCTCATACATGTCATCAGAACAGAAGATCCAACCGACTTGCGGCTCAGGGCATCCGCCACCACATTCGCTTTACCCGGATCATAAAGGATCTCGCAGTCATAATCCTTGACTACGTCTAGTCACATGCGTTGCCTCATGTTCAGGTTCGGCTGATCCATAATATGCCTCAAACTCTTGTGATCTTTATAGATGGTACAATGGACCCTATAAAGGTAATGCCTCCAAATCTTGAGAGCGAAAACCAACGCTCCCAACTCAAGATCATGTGTGGGATATCTCGTCTCATGCGGCTTCAGCTGCCGCGAAGCATAAGCTGCCACTCGTCCTCTCTGCATGAGGATTGCCCCCAAGCCGGTGATGAATGCATCACAGAAAACCACAAAATCCTCAATTCCCTCCGGGAGGGTCAAGACTTGGGCCTCGCAAAGTCTCTACCGAAGAGTCTCAAATGCTGACTGCTGCTCAGGGCCCCACCGGAAATCCACCACCTTCCTCGTCAGACGAGTGAGGGGTACTGCAATCTTGGAGAAATCCTTAATAAATCTCTGGTAGTACCCTGCCAGACCCATGAAAACTCCTGATATCCAAGGGAGATTTCAGAATCTCCCACTCCATCATCGCCTCGATTTTGGCTGGATCGACCAAAATCCCATCTTGGTTAACGAGGTGTCCAAGGAACTGAACCTCTCGCAACCAAAACGCGCACTTTGAGAACTTAGCATAAAGTCGTTCTCGTCTCAAAACCCTCATAACCTCGCGAAGATGCTCCCCATGTTGCTCTCTAGTCTTGGAATACACCAAGATATCATCAATGAACATGATAACTGAGCGATCGAGCATTGGCCTGCATACCCGATTGATCAAATCCATGAATATCGCAGGCGCGTTGGTGAGCCCGAATGGCATCACCACGAACTCGTACTGCCCATAACGAGTCCGGAACACAGTCTTCTCCACGTCCTACTCCCTCACCCTGACCTGATGGTACCCAGACCTCAGATCAATGTTGGAGAACCAAGATGCTCCTTGCAACTGATCAAAAAGATCATCAATCTGAGGAAGGGGATAACGGTTCTTCACCGTTAACTGGTTCAGCTCCCTATAATCGATGCACATCCAGTGAGAACCATCCTTCTTCTTGACAAAAAGAATCGGCGCTCCCTACGGAGAACTGCTCGGACAGATGAACTATTTGCTTAGCAGCTCCTGCTGCTGAGATGACAGCTCCTGCATCTTAGGCGGTGCCAATCGGTACGACGCCTTGGCAATAGGGGCCGTACCTAGCACAAGGTCGATCTGGAACTCGACCTATCTCTCAGGAGGCACTCCGGGTAATTCCTCCGGGAATACATCATCGAACTCTCTGACAACAGGAACATCTAAAACTGAAACCTGATCCCTACCCCGCATATCCACCACATACGCCAAATGACCCGCACACCTGTGCTGAATATACCGTCGAGCCCTGGCTGCCGAACAAAACCCTGAACCCAGCCTGGTTCCCACTCCATAAATAACCAGTTCTCCCCCACTTGGGGTTCAAACTACCACACGCTGTCCCTCGCAGTCGATCATAGGACCGAAACTGCTCAACCAATCCATACCTACTATTACACAGATGTCTCCCATCGGAATCGGAATCAAATCGATCGGAAAGGACACCCGAAGATCTATAGAATGAAACCCTGATAAACCAAAGAAGCAGAAACCCCGTGTTCGTTGGCGATAGAAACTCGCAACGGACACTCTAACTCCCCCATAAGCAAAACAAACTCCTTACTGAAGGACCGAGAAACAAGAGACCGACTTGCACCCATGTCAAACAACACTAAAGCAGGCAAGGAGTTCACTAAGAACATACCTAACAGAGGTACAAACATATAAGCATAAAACAATCAGAAACAAAAGATAAGAGATAGAAACATACCAGTCACAACGCCTGGTGTTGTCCTGGCCTCCTCGGCAGTGAGCTGGAAAGCGCGACCCCGAGCCCTCGGGGGCTCCGCCCTACCCTGACTCGCGTCAGTCATCCTCAATGTAGTTGGCACGGGGGCCTGCGCTGGCTTAGTGGCGAGCAACAGACAGTTGACCTTCATGTGGCCAACCTGATCACAATGATAGCAGATCCTCATACTCTGAACCGGGGCGGACTGGCGACAGTCCCTCGCATAATGCCCCGTATTGCCATATTTGTGGCATCCACTACTAGGTCGACATGCTCCAACATGAACCTTCCCGCACTTCCCACAAGTACGGCCACGCTGACCTCTGAACCCAGAATCGGAAGCCTTGAACCGCTTCGGCGCCGGATGCGACTGTGTCGGGGCCTACCTCTCCTCCCTCAACTATAACTCTATCTCAAGCTCACGCCACCTAGCGGCCTCCTGTAACTCCAAAAAAGTATCACACCGCTGGGTAGAAACAAATTGTCGAATATCCGTCTTGAGCATGCTCAAGTAACGGGTCATATGAGCCTACTCCGAAGGAAACTCAGGGCAAAACATATCCCTCTCAGTAAACATCCGGGTGATCTCCGTCACCGACTCCGACCTCTGCCTCAAATCCAAAAACACCTGAGCCAACCTCTCACGCTCAACCTGCGGCATGTAACGAGTACGAAACATCTCTCTAAACTCATCGCAAGATACTGCAGCCCTTTGCTCATCAGAATACGATCATGTAACCAGTCTTCACCAATCCTTCGCTCCGGACCTCAGAAGGTTCAGAGCGCACCTGACCTTCCGGTCAGCAGGGCATGAACACGTGAAGAAACTGATGGGTTTTAGTATACTACAACATCCTATGGTGCAGATACAACCCTAAATACCTTGGATCTATGTTTTGACTAATTATACATGCAATGATGTTTCCAATGTAATAAGCCTATAACTAGCATGCAATTTACATAAACAATATAAGCCACTAGTTAGGATAACATACCTCTTTGTTGTAGTTTGATTCCATGGAGCTTAAGAGCCTAGTGCCCCAAGTGTGACACCTCAAATGGTTCACACAACACCACCAACAACTTGGAATAACTTGAGAGAAAAGTTCTTATGCTCAAAATCGGCTAGCCCTCTCATATGAATCCTTAGGGCCGATTTCTTGAGCTATAGGGTCTTTATATATTGTGGCTATTAGGGTTACACCATGTAACTCATGACTTTCCATATTCTTCATGCTCTATGGGTTAAAATCTCCATGGAGTATCCATGGGTTACTCCATGGGTTTAGCCCAACATGAAGAACTATGGATCATAAGCCCACATATATAAGAATGAATGATTTACACAATCAATCCCCATATATTTAATTAGTCTCTTTTGATCACAAAATTAATTCCAAATTAATTCTTGATCAATACTAATTAAATAATATGATTTCATATTAATATATTAGAACTTATAATATATTAATAAATCATAAATATCCTTTTCTCACAAAAGTCTATCCAAATTGTTCCGATGCCATGCAACCCAAATGGACCATGCCAAATTGGGTCAAGTACATACCAATTATAGTAATGGACTTAGACACTAATCCAACAGTCTCCCACTTAGATAAGTCTAATAACTTATTATTTCAAGTATGCCTCTGCAACCTGACTAGCAATCGTAGCTCTTAAAAGCCGCTGTCGAACTCTGAACAAATCAATGACACGTCCATTAGATAAGGGATCATATAATCCTCCATTATACAAGATATCATATGGACTGAGACATGGATTATAATCATTCTCTCTTTATATATGTTGTTTCTCGATTTCTGATTTATGACGACCGACTAATTGAACAAATCAAATCAGTCCAGGCCCGGCCGAGCACTTACGTTTGTCATCACTAAATCATCGAGGGGCCCACAGATATCACTTTTATCCCTCCAAGGGTAAAAGGAATGGATAAACTTCGACCCAAATGCTCGCTTGCACTTACTTATCAAATCACACACAACAATATGTTTTATAACACCGAGTTACTAGAGCGTTTTCATATTATCAATGTGCAACCGACTTGCAGTTACAACTCACATGTCTAGGTTTCAAGAATATAGGATATTATCGTCTCATTAATCACCCGTGATAAAATCCATGAAGTGATTAGATGAGCGTGGGTTGAATCCAATACTCGAATCTTATTCCAGGAGCACTCATGAATCTTGCAGCTATGTCTAGGCTACCTAGACAAACTACAGACCCATTCATGACAGTCTTGCCTCAATACCTACTTCCAAAGTATGATCGACTGTGGACGGTTTGAATAACCTAGTTATTCGGGAAGTCAAAACATGCAAAGTGAAACACAAGAATAATACTAATCCTCTATGGCCCCAAACCTTTTGAGCCATATTGATTACTCACTATTCATTGTATAATGTTTCAAATAAACAACTTAATACTTGAATTGAAACAATAGTCATGCCATGCTCCAAGCATGCCCACTATGTTTGTCTAAACAATAGCTATGCCATACTCCAAGTATGCACACTATGTTTGTCTATGATCCTTACTTTGTGGAATAGATCAATTGAACATAAGTCCAATAATTCTTATTTCACAATCCCAAATCCTTATTGTAAATGTAAGAATTCCAAATTCCTTCCATTTACCGAAATCTGTTAGATTCTAAACTTATATGCATTGATCCTCTTGTAATGACTATGCACAAAAGTCACAAAGACTTGGCAACAGACATTTTCAAAGTTATCCAATGAAGAGCAATTCCATGGGAACGAAGTCTCAAATTCAAAGTACATTCCTTTGAACATCCTTCTTGCATTAAGTTTTCTAATCTTACACAGATTTAATGAATAACTTCCACCTATGGAAACATTTCCACATTCCCATTTTGACTATCACTCTTGAACAAGAGTTTCCTCCATTCAGAATATGTCAATATGGTCCTTCCAAAGTTAACACTATACTTCCAATTGTCCATGAGCAACCAATCTTTGGTAAACCTCAGATTGTCCTCGACAATTGCTTAATCATTTTATTCATATCCAGTTCTAGTCCTCTTTTCCATCTTAATGCCCTAGGCATTTGGAAAATTAGAACGGATTAATATTATAACACATTTAATCGATCCTATACCCGAAGCATATGGGACACGATTCATGATGTTTCTCATAAAGACATGATACTTGACCAGTCTTTTGCAACAATATTTCTTATAATTTGCCATGTTCTTATAATTCGAATTATGAAAAAGGATGTCGTAATCATAATCGAATTTTAGAACGCAAATAATGTAATCATGACTAAATTTGATTAAAATCTCACAACCTAAGCTTTTAGATTTGAAATGAAGTATAATTTCCTCTCCCTTAATTATAGCAAAACAACTTTTCAAACCCTGCAAAGTACATTTTGCAAATTGAAACTTTTGTTTTCTATAATTAACATTGCTAAATTGAAACACCTAACATAATAATCATGCTCCCACTAACATGATAATTATTAGCATAACACTTATGCTCCCACTAGCTTTGACATGTATCTAGAAATCAGCTGGACTTCTAGAAATCAATACTTTATTGACTTTCTTACCAAAGTTCAGATTTCTGATACGAGATGCTTTGATAAGACTTTATCAATATCATACACCTTTCCTTAGATAGCTCACATGTGTGTCTAAACAATTTTTAGAACTATGAAAAGGATGTCGTAATCATCGCCTCAATTGTTTAGACCTTTGCCATTTCTCACAAGTCCATGTTGTTGTGCCGGTTAACCACACACGCTCCACTAACAGCTTTGAGAATGCAAATATCACAATTGCTATCTACTTAAAATCTATTTAGCGAAAGCGTTTCCTCACCATCATTTTCATGAATCGGAGAGAAACCTTATGACACTTAGATTTTATGGTGTATGTGTTCCTATCCATGTGAATTTGTCATAACCACAAGAGGAAGTTAGTGACAAATCCAAACTCATATGGACTGAATTTGTTCAATCTTAACTTCTTGCCACCTGGCAGCACAAGGGCCTACCATTTCTTCCAAGTAGTTATGAAAACAATTGAGAACTCATAGAACTCACATGCATAGTCAACTTTAAATGGAATGGGCACAGAAACAAGAATATGTCAACACGATAGGTTACAAACCTTAAGTCGTGTGCTAGTGATAACCAACAGGTTTTATTCTTGATTAGTTCTTGAAACTTTTCAAGATCTTTAAGACTCCCACTGACCTCTTGACATATAAGATTCTCTTGTCAAGAACCATTCCTTTACAAAGCAAATATTCAAAAGTTAGTGCGGATTCTTATCAAGACAAACACATCACACAATTGGTCTTAGTTGGTCTTTTTCTTATCCAAGACATCTCAACTTACCAATTTCAAATGTACAAGAGTAGAAAACATTTTACTCTATATTCCATACGTGTTTTAAAACTTCTTAGCATTATGTCACTCGAGTTACAATCTTGGAGTATTACTCTAAGACTCAATTTTGGAACGAAGTATGATTCATCTTTTGATTTAACCATTCCAACAATTCGCGATTCCTCTTCTTAGTCATACGAATGCGCTAAGATGTCCTTAGAGGATCAGTTGTGATATGGTTTCAAAATCACTATGATAATCATAAAACACGATACTAAAGTACTCTCCCATCTTTTTAGATTGGAGAAACTTTTATCTTTCTGCCTAATTTGATTCTTCTAATTCGTCCTGCCATACATTGAAACTTTTCCAATGTTTCAGAATTATACTTAAACTTGTAAGCACGACCATATTTACTAAACTTTAGTAAATCATGATGAATAGTCTTATCGTTCTTTGTGGTGGACCTGATCAGCGCACCAACAAGTGTACCCGATCTCCTAGTCCTTCACTTGACTCACATATACACGCGAACAAGGAATTAATCTTAATTTCCAAAGATGAAAATTCTCATTCATCAGACAATACCGGTTGCATGATTCCAAGTTTCTATCCAACTGAAACGTGGGTGATGAGAATCTTTCCTTATTTGGTAAATTATGACACTACCACAACCGAAAGAATCAAATCCATTTTCTAATATTGCTATCAATGGAATCATATAAACAACAATTTTTCACAAATTCCATTGTAAGGATACTTAAAATAAATAAAATAAAAAAAAATCTTTTATTTTAAAAAATTGCGGAAAAAATTTATCCTTACAATGTACATACATATAAAAACTATGTTGTTATCTATTCCTAAGTAATCTATCATAACTCTTAAGCAGCAGCTCAAAATTTTGATCATCGAATCATGCGATCGAAATCCATATATTCACGATTAGAATCAACTTACTCTTCTTTTAAGCTTCCTCTCTTTTCTTTGATTCATAAAACATCAAAATGCGACCTAGTCACATCATGTAATAAGAATCTCAAAATAGGAACTTAATAGAGTTAGATAGTGGATTTTACCCGAAGTAGAGTTAAACTTTTTGACTTTACCATCCTTATGATCTTTCAGGTAAATAGGGCAGCTTCGCAATCAATGCCCCTTCCTTTGGCACTAGAAACATATGGACTCTTTGGGAATGGTACACAGGAATATCTCAGACTTAGCCTTTCTCTTTACCATTTGGTCAACCAAGTTGACTATGGCCGATCCATTTCCATTGGGAAGAGAAAGCTTTTCTGGATTCCCAATGTTACCATTGTCAATGTCCATGGAAGTTTGGGAAGTCAATCTTCCAATCAAATTTGCTGTACCAGTGTTCCAAATCATTGCTGATTCAGCAGCATCAAGCAAATAGGTAAGATCATTAAGGGTCATGTCATGGTCTGTCATATAGTAGTCCTAAACTAACTCACTATGTGACTTAGGAAGGGATTGAATAACCTAGTCAACAACCAACTTCCTCAAGACTTTGACACCGAACTCTCCCAGCTTGTCAATATATGACTTCATCTCCAAGATGTGAGCACACATAGACTTTGCTTGCCAATAGGGCTTGAGTGACTTTGAACTATTCAAGAACTTGTGGGTTAGGGAGATTAATTAGAGGAGGTAAAGGAAGTGAAGTATGATTTCCAGTCCCATTAATGACAATAAAGGGATTAATCTTTCACCTTGATTGCCATGTGGGATATCATCTTCAATGGGAAGTCCTTTTCCAAAAGGATAAGGAAGACCATTGTTGTCTGAACTAGACATTTATGAGGGAGAAAATCAAGTTTAGTTGATTTAAGTCCTTAATATAACACCCAATATGAAATATTAAGGCTAGGACCCAACATAATATTTTATAACTTGGAAGAGGGATGACGTAATCCAAGCTACAAAATATTTGAAGGTAGGTAAATGACGATTAACAATTTCCACCATGAAAAACGAAAAAGAGTGTTAGGTCTTAAACGGATTGAAACTCCTACATCCTGTGAGATTCATTGAACTTTTCAATGGCATGTTTAAATCTCGATTGTGCCCTCTCAAGTTTGTGACTGGGATGCCGAGGATCACAAACAAGGTGTGAATAACCATGCATATTAACTTGGTATCCTTAACTTTATCACCTAATCGATGTGCCAGTTAACCACATGCGCTCCACCGATTTATGATAAACATTAAGTTACCCTTTTCCATACTTACTAGTCCATGTTAGCGTGCCGGTTAACCACACACGCTCCACTAACGACTTGGTAAGGTACAAAGTGGAATTTCATGGGTTAGCACCAAATTCACATTTTCCTAAGTAACTAAGATTGGGAATTTATAAGTGTTTAGTTACTTAGTATTTATCATTATACTTTTAATGAAAATTATAGTCCTTGTCCTACCCGTTCGGCTAACGACCCTCCACCAGTCAAGGAAGCGATGGGTGAGAGTGGACACCCTTTAAACTGCCATTTTATAGGCAGTAACCTTATACCCCCCTTATAGACTGACTTCGTGAATGAGGCCTACTAACAGTAAGACTGACTTTGTTCTTATACATATATATAAATATTAAACCTATAATATTATAATAATATAAGGGTTGAATTTTATCTTTTAGAATTCTAAGGGTTTAATTTGAAATTAAAGTATTTATGGGGGGAAACTTTACAAATTCCAAAACTTGAGGGCAAGTTTTGAACAATTCAAAAACTTTTGGTTTCCATAACCAATGAGTTTAAAGTAGTTTAATGGAAAAACTCTTCAAGTTCCATAACTTGAGGACAAGTTATGGAAGACTTTAAAACATTTAAAAAAGGTCATATGCTCAAAATCGGCTAGCCCTCTCATATGAATCCTTAGGGCCGATTTCTTGAGCTATGGGGTCTTTATATATTGTGGCTATTAGGGTTACACCATGTAACTCATGACTTTCCATATTCTTCATGATCCATGGGTTAAAACCTCCATGGAGTATCCATGGGTTACTCCATGGTTTTAGCCCAACATGAAGAACTATGGATCATAAGCCCACATATATAAAAATGAATGATTTACACAATCAATCTCCATATATTTAATTGGTCTCTTTTGATCACAAAATTAATTCAAAATTAATTCTTGATCAATACTAATTAAACAATATGATTTCATATTAATATATTAGAACTTATAATATATTAATAAATCATAAATATCATTTTCTCACAAAAGTCTATCCAAATTGTTCTGATGCCATGCAAACCAAATGGACCATGCCAAATGGGGTAAAGTACATACCAATTATAGTTATGGACTTAGACACTAATCCAACAGAAACACCCCTCCACATCAGATAGCCACCTCATGGCTACAATCAGGTCCTGGACTCCATTGAAAGTCGGGGGCTTCGTATTGTCGAAGTCCCGATACTGAAAAACCCACCCTGGTTCGACCCCTGCAACCGCCACGGCTGCGGAGGCTGTAGCAGCAACCGTCTCAGCAATGGTTGCGTAGCGATCATCAAAGAAATCCATCATCGCGGTCGTGATAGACCCAAACATCTCCGGAATCTAACCCCGAACGATAGCAACCACCTCCACACGGATGATCTCCCTTACACGGTCCTCGTCAATGCTGGACCATCCTAACTGCCAGCTCCCGGTCCCGACCCGGATCAGGTCTCGAATCGTCTCGTAACCACCATATTGAAAATACACCAGGAAGTCATCAGATAATCCACATACATAATGGGGAACCAACTCCCAACAAAGCCCTAGGGGTTGTGACTTCCATGCTACGCATACGGGTCTTGTGCTTTCAGTAGTACGGGCCCATACTACCTTCCACACCTACCCGTGTTTGTCTCAATGATCATCACAACATCCTAACAATACTCATAAGCATAAACGAATATGCAGTCCTCACTCCTAGAGGAAAACTAAACATCTCAAGACTGGTCGGCTGACCTCACACAACTCAACCATGAAACTTCCACCAACCTTGCAACACTCGTGTATGCTAGCCATACATAACGCTGGACCCTATAGACATTCGAATATTTGATCCTACCCTAAGCCCTTCATCAAACAAGAACAGGAAATAAGGCCAAACCAAACATTCTCAGGCTATAAGATCTTAGTTATATATAACCATGATGCATACACTAAGCAACTACAGTAATGATGTCAATTCCATAAAAGAAAACCCTAGGCTATCAGGCATCATATAATCAGGCAATTCTATCATGCAATTACTGAAGATCCCTAGCCTATCACTAGCATGCTATTCTAACATCTCATAATATCAAATAATAGCATGGTATTTTGGGGTCTACTTACTGGCTCCGCCTGATCATACACATCGTATCCTTGTTAAGTATTTTGAAAACCATTTGAACATCATTTTGAAAATCTTTTCCTTAGTTTGAGACCGGATTCATGTCACACCCCCAAACCTGAATGGCGGAAACATTCGGGGGCGGAGGACGTCATGTAAAGTATCACAACAATTGCATAATAGTAATCAAAGTACAACAACAACCATGCATTTATAAAATATATGTTATTACATATGTGTTCAAATTGTTGTATATTAACACCAAAGTGTATAAACAAAAGTTTCAAAAGACATGAGTCTATAATACTTCGTCTTCTCAAAAGCTCGTGGTTGTACCTGTTTTACCGGTTTCCTGAGAATACAAGTTATTTGAGAAAAAGTGTCAACATGTAAGTTGGTGAGTTCATAAGCATTTATATGAAAATACATGTCATTTAATGAGATGAAATCACGTTTATTTCCAGAAAATCCGATATTTTCTATAAAATTGAGTTGTAAGTTGTGTGTTTATAAGTAATCGTATCTATCCCGGAAAATCCTATATTTTCCATAAAATTGGGTTGTAAGCTTATGTATATATTCCGACACTGAATAGTATAAGTATAAATGTCATACTTAATTTTGTAACATGTGGCTTTATTCGAAAATAAAACCCTTTGATGCACTGAGTAATTACGTAAAATAAATAAAATATTAATTTCACATAAGAAAAATAACGTATTTACGTTTATCATGTGAGTTTTCATAACCGTACTAACAAATGATTGCCTGTCGCGACGTTCTTCAAGCGTCGTTATGTTTGATAATTGTCACCCATAACCTGTCGGTCGGGCTGTAGCTAACAGCCAGGGTGCGGGGTCATCAATCTCGTATAGATCTATACACAAGTATCACGCTCTCCGGAAGGAGACTAGGGTTATAAAAAAGGACTTCTATGTATACCTAGGTACGTATAACGAAGATGATGTCTCACAAATTTCCAACGATATACATGTTTTGTTATTTGAAAATATGCATGAAACTGTTACCCAATTCATCATGTTTATAATATAAAGATAAACGTATTTTTATATATTCGTTTCTTTGACCTGAAAACGGTAAAATAATGAGAGTGTAGCCCAAACTATATCTATTATAGTTTACAATATATATTTCATTTGAACTGATAACTGTTGTATCATAAGATGTTCTGTATACATATGTTTTCATGTGATAGTTACAGTAACCGTAAGAAAACATAAACAATGATTTGTATTTTAACACAAGTTTCCTTGTGTTTTACTTGTATTCTCCCCCTTTAAAACATGTAAAAAGTTATAAAAAGTGTAGGGGTATGAACTCACTTGATAAGTGGTGATTTAGGCAGCGTTTCGTTTCTATAAATGATTTTTCTTGAAGAAACCGCGAGTTTCTGTTGAAAATCGGGCTTTACACGGGCAGAGTTTCAACTGGAAAAGATTATTTTCTCGAGGACTTCGGGGCTCCGGGCTTTCTTCGGGTGTTAGGGGCGTTTACCTAGGCTTCGGGGGGTTAAAAGTGGCTTAAAAGAGTGTTTAAAGGGAAGGAAATAGTAAATTTTGTAACATAAACCGGGAGATCTTGCAAGGTATTTATAGGATGCTTCTGACCTCGGAGCGCAGGGTGTTCCTTTGGACGCAACGCGTAGGAGCGAGGCGTGTCTGTTGTTCGATTTCCGGGCTCCGGACGTTTCAATGGTGCGAGATACGTGTCCATCTGCATGTGAACGCGGGACGTTCTCCTCGGACGCATGGCGTTCCCTTCGGATAAGCTTTGAAATGTGTGCCCAAAACTTTAAAATTTCATAACTTTTGCATACGAGCTCTGTTTTCGGCATTCTTTATATCCACGCGTAGGTGAGATCATACTCTACGACTTTCCTTTAGACTCTGTCGGCTAATATTGAATTTATTTTTAGTATTATATTTTTAACAGGCCGGGACAGGAAAAATCCGTTAAAAAATCATATCTTCTTCGTTCTATATCCATTTTCGTCTGTCTTTTTAACGTTGAACTAAAAATGATGAGATCTTCGATTCTCATTTAGGTTGTGTCAGCTAAAAATCACTCGATCTTTAATTCGAAATTCGGGTTGTATATTGCTATGCCGAATCTTAGAAAAATCATAACTTCTTCATACGAAGTCACATTTGGACGTTCTTTTTATGCACACTCTCGGTTTAACGTATACTACAACATTCATTTTGATACCTAAGGCTAAAAATCATTTTATTGTAAATTCACTTTTTACGCTATACAACGTTTTGCCGGTTTTGTCGCGGATCTTCGATAGGTCATAACTTCTTTATTATAACTCGGATTTCGGTGTTCTTTATATTTTCGGAATCCTTGTTATGATTTCTACCACTTTATTCATCCCAATCAAGTTTATTTAACATTTTATTTTTGACGATCATTTTTATTACATCTTTAAAAATAATTAAATGCACATAATATTCAAATAATTTTTCTTTATTACTTTAACACTAGTTACAATGGTTGACCTAGACTATTACATTGACTTGAAATATCGAGTTGTTACAATTCATACAAGTGTTCCTCTAATTCACTCAAACCTAGGCTCTGATACCAATTTGTAACACTCATAAAATTCGTGAAAATTTTAAACTTTTAAAACATTCCAAAATCATCATTGTTTACAAACTGTTTCCAAAATAAGATTCATATCAAAGAAATCCCAAAATCGTGAAACGAAAACATGAGGAGGTGCACGATCACGCCTTCGCCTTCCCGCGATCCTTAAGGTACCTGAAACATAATCCAACAAATGTAAACCCAAAGCTTAGTGAGTTTCCCCAAAAATACCACTACAACACATAACAAACACAACATGCATAAATGAGCCTTCAGGCTGACTGGACCGCCTCGCAGGGCCTACAGCATATCTGGACCGCTCCCGAGCCTTCGGCATGACTGGACCACCTCGTAGGGCCTACAGCCTATCTGAACCACTCGATGGGCCTTCCGCCTGACTGGACCACCTCGCAGGGCCTTCAGTCTATCCGGACCGCCCGGGGTTTGTTGGCCTTCAGCAGAAAGCAAGACCGCCTCAACCCAACCACACAAATACATGTCGACATATACAAAACTTATAATTGCATAATCAATTAACAGGCAAGTGCAGATCAAACAGATCAATAAGCATAACATCATTCTATCTATCAGGATACCGATCTAAAAAATTACTACCGCAACATGCAGAGGAGAAACCAGGATAACAATCCAACAGGGCCAGCATTGGTGCCTTCGACCCATAAATACAGTGAGGAAGACTCGCCTCACAAGTAGTGCTGAACCAGTAAAATCCAACTCCAAAACTCCGCTCCGAACTCAATAGCCTACAACCACCATATGACCATTCTATCAAAACCTCAAAATACCCAAAATCCCTCAAAAGTTAAACTTAGTCAACCATGGTCAAAGTTAAAGTCGACAGTCAAGGTCAACAGTCCATGTTGACCCAACTCATCGAGTGTACTTGCAAACTCGTCGAGTTCCTACAGTTTCCAGAAAAGCGGGAAAATCCAATCCAACTCGTCAACTTGTCAGAACAACTCGTCGAGTTTTCCCAGCTTAACTCATTCAATCCTTTTTCATCCCTTCTAAGACTCTAGAATGTAGATCTGGTACCCAAGAGTTGGAAAACCACGTAATGTTGCTAACTCTACGTCCATGCATGACACCAAGAGGCTAAAACACTCAAATATGGCTTAACCAAGGACTTAGAACATGAAGGAAGCCTAGATCGATATAAAGCTTGAAACTTTAAGCCCAAGGAGGCCACAAAATGCCCAGATCTGAACTGGCAACTTCAAGAAATGACCAAACCCAAGAATGACTTCAAAATGAACCAAAAATGACAATAAACTTCCAAGGAGGAGATCTAAGCAATAAATGATTAAGGTATCGACTTTATACCTCAAAATGGTTGCAACAACAGAGAAGATTATGTATCTACAACCTTTCTCTCAATCAAGCCTCTTCAAACTCCAAGCTCCTCCCAAGAGAACACCAAGAAACACTCCTCAAGCTCTCACACACACAAAAATGAGAGAGAATGCACGAACTAGGGTTTTCTGGACAGAGGGGGCGGATAAGGAGGCCATCCAAAGGCCATAATGCCTTTAAATAGGGTGCAACACCCTAAAAATTAGGGTTTCATAATCAGCCACCAACTCGTCGAGTTTTCCTCAACAACTCATCGAGTTGGGAAGCTTCCAACACGTCGAGTTGAGGCCTTCAACTCGACGAGTTCAAAAAGGAAAATTACCTTTTAAGCCATCAGTCTCATACCTGGGAATCGGGATGTTACACCATTCCTTTTAGATTGGAGAAACCTTTATCTTTATGCCTAACAAATCCTTCTTATTCGATCCATTACACTTTAAAAACTTTTCAAGGTGTTAGAATTATGTTTAATCTTATAAACACAACCATATTTATTGAAATATCGGTAAACCATGACGAATAGAGTTATCGTTCTTTATGATGCATCTAAATAGTCCACATCAAAGAATTAGTCATGATATTCCAATGATCAAGGTCTCATACATCACACAATACGAATTGTATGACTCCAAGTTTCTATCCAATTGAAACTTGGGTGATGAGAATTCCTTTTCACTACGTTGATTATGACATTTCCACAAACGACATAATTAAGAATCAAAAACATTGCTAATAATAGAAATATAACCACCAATTTTCATAAATGTCATTGCAAGGAAATGTAAAATAAACGAACTTGGTAAATCAAAATTTCACTTTATATATAATAAGCAGAAAAATTGTCCTTACAATGCAAAAAATATGAAAACTATGTTTCTAGATATTTCCCAAGCAATCTATCATAACTCCTAAGCAGCAGCTCAAAAATATGATCATCGAACTATGCGACCGAAATCGATCTTTCACGATCAGATTCAGCTTACTCTTCTTAAGCTTCCTTCTTTCTCTTAGATTCTGCAAAACATTAAAATGTGATCATCACATCATGTATTTAGAATCTATGAATAGGAACTTAATGGAGTTAGACAGTGGATGTACCTAAAGTAGAGTCATACTACTTGACTTTACCATTTCTAAGATCTTTCAGGTAGTGAGGGCAGCTTTGCAACCAATGCCCCTTCAACTGGCAATAGAAACATATGGACCTTTCAGGAATAGCACATGGGACTATCTCAGAATTAACATTTCTCTTTACCATGTGGTCAAATGGTTTGACCTTGGCCGATCCCTTTCCATTAGGAAGAGAAACCTTTTCTGGACTACCAATATTGCCATTGTCAATGTCCATGGAAATTTGGGAGACAGATCCTTTAAACATATTTGCTTGACTTGTGCTCTTAATCATTTCAGCTTCAGCAGCAATCAACATATATGTTAGATCAATTAGGTTCACATCATGGTCCCTCATATAGTAGTCTTTAATGAACTAACTATATAATTCAGGAAGCAAAACTATAACCAAGTCAATGGCCAACTCCATTGGGATAACGACACCCAAGATCCCCAATCTGTGAATGTGCGATTTCAGTTTTAGAACATGTGCACACACAGACTTTCCATCTTGATGTTTGCATGCCAACATGGCTCGAGTAACTTCGTACTTTCCAACTTGAAGAAGACATGACTTAGGAAGAGTCACTGGAGGAGGAGGAG
This sequence comes from Lactuca virosa, assembly GCF_052849685.1. NCBI lineage: Eukaryota > Viridiplantae > Streptophyta > Magnoliopsida > Asterales > Asteraceae > Lactuca > Lactuca virosa. The sequence goes on from NC_136429.1 coordinate 58,697,555, forward strand.
GAAGAGTTGAAGAAGCATGATTTCCAGTTCCACCATTGCTTGAAGAAGGAACATTCCTTCACCTTGATCAATATGTGGAAGATCATCTTCTGATAGAGGAAAAGTATTTCCAGAAAGACGAGGAAGACCATTGTTGTCGGAACTTGACATCTATGATGGGAGAATATAGAATTCAAGTTAGTTGATTTTTAATCCTTAATTATTAACCCAAAATTTTAAATTAAGGTCAGGATCCATATTTTTAATTCGAATTCTGAAGAGCGATGTCGTAATCAAATTTAAATCTATTTTAGGTAGTGATGTGCACAAAATATACCTATCAACTTTTAAATTTATAACCTAACAATCTTATACTAACTATGCATCTATAGGCAGTGTACCTAGTCAGATTATAGTATAGCTTGGTTAAGTCGGGTGTCGATCACAGGGAACGGTATTTAATTAATAAAATAATTACTAAAAGCTAAACTAAGAAAAACAACTAAAAGTGGGGGTTTTATCTGATTTTACAAGTTCAAAAAAACTTAAGCACTCAAATAAAAACGATTGTAATCAATATACTAAAACACTTTCGTTTAGTTTCGAATCCACCTTTTTCCTATGGTTAGTTCTTATTTATGGACTAATGAAGTTGGTTACCAAGTTATTGTAATTAGCAATTCAAGTCCAAATTTACTAATATTTTCATCAATTCATGAACTACCTTGTATGGTCATACACAAGCAAAACACAAAATTAGTTATTCATTATAGATGGGCTATGTAAGATTTATCTAAACAAACACCATTATGGTCACAATTATGTTCTCCAGCACATCTAAATTTGTTACTTTTATTACTTATCTAAGATTTGGTCGATCCTAGCTCTAGCAATTTAATGGTCACTAAATCACTAGGTAATCAAGTTAATGTAATTTAATGGTCACTAAGCTACACTACACTTGAAATTAAGCAACAAAGTTACAAACTTTAACATGCTAGGTAATGATAATCAAACACATGCATAAACCAAATTCATATAATCCATAAAGTAAGAAACTAACTCATATTTTTAGGTTTCATCTAACTAAACGAAAGCAAAGGTTTTTAGCCCATAATCACAGCTAGAAAAGACATAAACATAAGGGAAAATAGACTAATCATGATTAAACTAAGCAAACCGAATGTGTAGATGCGAATCCTTGCTCCAATATCTTTATCCTTTGATCTCTAGTTGAATTCTGCCCTCAAAGGGCTCTTGGAAGGGTATTTTTTCGTTTATAGTCGCAGCCTTCAACCCTCTCTCCTCTGGAATCGACCTAATGTCCGAGATATATATAGTTACCAAAAATCTCGATACCACGACGTGGTAAAGGCACCACGTCGTGGTCCTCGTGTTTATCCCGTATTCCCCAAGCCAGCGTCAAGAATCGCGAAGATTCCATTCACCACGTCGTGGTGGTTGAAAATCCGACTTTTCTCAAACCATGAAAGTCATCCGAAATTGATTTTGAATCACCATTATCGGAGTTACGAGTCATGATATATGGTCAAAACACTGACGAGAGGTCAAGCTGTCTAGCAACATCCTTCTTGTGTCTTCTTCTTGTCTAAGCTCGTATTTTCCTGCTTCTAGCTTCCATATTGCTCCCGAGAATTTCTTTATGCTACATAACAGATATTAAGCATAATAAGTACCTTTTGTTCTATAATAAGAATAATTATAGCTAAAAGTATTAAGATATGATGTAAAATATATGTGTAGATATGCACATATCAAAATACCCCACACTTATCTTTTGCTTGCCCTCAAGCAAAACTAATTAATTTTAATTCAAACCTTCATCACCACCATCATATAGAACAATCCATTTTGAACTCAGCCATTATACCAAGACCTCAATGCGCATATTTGTGTCTAAAATCCTAACAACTTCCCCAATCCTAAATACTCACAATCCTTATGAACCTTCACCCCTTAGTTTATACGACACTCATTTCTGCAACCCTCCGAATCAATCCCCAGAACTTTATCTTAACCTCAATGTATTTTTGGTTAAGCAACCCAAGCATACATAATCTAGAAATTACAACTTTAGATACGAAATTGGAGCTCTTGGAATTCTTCACTTCTTTGATATTTGATCTTTGATTTCTTTGAATTCACCACCTTCTTTTTTTCGATTTTTGGTATCTTCAATTTTTTTTATTCTTCAAAATTTTTGATCTTTTGATCTTTAAACTTGATAGCTCCAAAATTCTTCAACTTTTCGGTAATTTCTCTCTTTTTTTTCACATGTATCTCACTCTTTTTTTCTCTCAAATCCTACATGCTTAGGCATGGGTGCTTAACTTCAACATTTATTGGTTAAAGGTATTAGTCTATGTGCAATGACTACATAAGCTTTCATAGATAGATTTCAGGTACATGCTGCAAAACATATAATGTCATATAAACTACCAGATTACCTTTCATATCCCATGACTTTTCACTAAGACTTGGGAAGCCACAAATATACTATAACATATGTTGGCTCAATTAAACATTTGAGCTCGCATTGGATCATCCCATATAACACTAGCAACTTAAGTTAAAACTATTACTAGATTCAACTTTAGATTATTATTTCAAATCTATTTTTAATTTTTTAAAATTTTAAATTTTCTAGCAATTTATATTTTTCCTTTTTCGACCCCCTACCCCACACTTATTTCATACAATGCCCTCATTGTATGCATAAAATAATTTAAAAGCAATAAAAAGGAGAAAAAGGAACAGACTCCCATGGGATAGAAGATGCATCTCGAATCGTGTGTAGGATCTTTAGCTTGCTCTAAAGTATGGAAATGGAATTGGAAAGTAGAATGCAGCCTCCTGATGTGATGAAAAACTCCCCCACGACATAGGAAAGTGTCAACCATGTCGTGGCAGTCGGGACATTACTTCAGCATGGCGTAAAAATAAAATTCAATGCTGTGGGAATAGCTCATCCATACCATAGAATTCAATATAGAGTTGGAAACGCCACTCTTGAACACTTAGACTACTAAAAGTACGGAATCAGACTCGAAAAGCTCCACCTCGTGGCAGAACTCACCACCTCGTGGTGAATCAAACAGATAATTTTTCTGGTATTCTGACTACGACAACACGACGTGGTGGGGATTACCACGACGTGTTGGTCTTGAAATTGCAATATTCGGTGCCAGAATGAGCTGATTTCTGGAATATAAGTGGCACCAATGAATGTACGAAGCTGGTAGGCGTGACTCCTCACTTATTGACGCAAACAAACACCCGAAAAATTGCTCAAATCTTGCTTCTCTCTTCGTTCTAATATTTCTCTATAAAGAACCTTCTTTTGTCAATAACACCCTCACTCGGACTCTAAATATAATACCTGGGAAGCTTCTTCTTGTGAATTCAAATGTGCCGGATCAAATGAAATTAAAGAACCATTCTTGAAAAAAAATGTGTTGAACCACTGCCACGACGTGTCGATGATGTCCACGTCCTGTTGTCTTCTTTTCATTAAATATGCTTCAAAATGCTTTTCTCTTCATTATGTGGGAACCCCACACTTATTCAAAAACTTGTTCTTCAATTATGATCTTCAAAAATCGCACGGCTTCTTAAAATTAAGCCCCTTCACTTCTTCACTTTCGTTTAACACTACAAAATAAGATCAAGAACTAGAGAAACACATCATCATTCAGTTAAGGTGAAATAAGACTAACACGAAAATTAAAACTAAAACTAAATCAAATAAGAAATGAAAATGCAAACTCTAAAAAAAACATCGGGTTGCCTCCCGATAAGCGCTTCTTTTTGTGCGAGTCTTGAGCTGGACTCCCAACTTAATAAACTGTCAATCCGCTCGTTATTAATTCATCCATTTTATCGGACAATCTTTTCAGACCAACTTGTAAAATTAGACTTCTCGTTTTGATTCTTGGCCAAACAAGCGAGCATATATTTAGTCCCAGAAAATTAAAAATTGTGGGGACCGGTTGGTCGCTTGTCAGAAAAGGATCGTTCTTTAGAACCTTCTTCAAAGATGGAATATTCACCTCATGCATTGAAACACAAACCGAACTATCATGAGCTCATGTCGTGGTAATGATCATATCATGACGTTGTTCTTGAATTTCTGGTTGTTTTTATTCTTCGTCCGAGCATTCTGCTAGCAAACTTTCCAGCTCCTCCAAATTTCTTTCTGGATGAAATTCCTCATCTTCTATCTTTAGCTCAGCTTGTTCTAGTTCGTCAGGAAGGATGTCATCCATCCATTTTTTCAGCTCCCTAAAATCTCCGTCTGAGTTATATCCCTCATCTTCTCGCGCTAATTCCTGTTCCACTTCCTCAAGAAAAGCGTCAAAAGTATCGAGATTTGGAAAATACATTAAAAAAACGAACTTAAAATAATATAAAGAAAAAACTAGAAACTACTAAACTCACGTCGTTAGAGGTGTCCCTCGCGTCGTGAAAACTAAACAAACAGAAAAATAAAAACTTTGCAGAAAATTAACTTTTGCGGTTTTTACCCCACAAAAAGGATTGATTAACCTAAAGCAATTAAATTAACAACTAAAATATTCGATCCCCGGCAACGGCGCCAAAAACTTAATGTGCACAAAATATATCTATCAACTTTTAAATTTATAACCTAACAAACTTATACTAACTATGCACCTATAGGAAGTGTACCTAGTCAGATTATAGTATAACTTGGGTAAGTCGGGTGTCGATCACAGGGAACGGTATTTAATTAATAAAATAATTACTAAAAGCTAAACTAAGAAAAACAACTAAAAGTGAGGGTTTTATCTGATTTTACAAGTTCAGAAAAACTTAAGCACTCAAATAAAAATGATTGTAATCAATATACTAAAACACTTTCGTTTAGTTTCGAATCCACCTTTTTCCTATGGTTAGTTCTTATTTATGGACTAATGAAGTTGGTTACCAAGTTATTATAATTAACAATTCAAGTCCAAATTTACTAATATTTTCATCAATTCATGAACTACCTTGTATGGTCATACACAAGCAAAAAACAAAATTAGTTATTCATTATAGATGGGCTATGTAAGATTTATCTAAACAAACACCATTATGGTCACAATTATGTTCTCCAGCACATCTAAATTTGTTACTTTTATTACTTATCTAAGATTTGGTCGATCCTAGCTCTAGCAATTTAATGGTCACTAAATCACTAGGTAATCAAGTTCATGTATTTAATGGTCACTAAGCTACACTACACTTGAAATTAAGCAACAAAGTTACAAACTTTAACATGCTAGGTAATGATAATCAAACACATGCATAAACCAAATTCATATAATCCATAAAGTAAGAAACTAACTCATAGTTTTAGGTTTCATCTAACTAAACGAAATCAAAGGTTTTTAGCCCATAATCACAGCTATAAAACACATAAACATAAGGGAAAATAGACTAATCATGATTAAACTAAGCAAACCGAATGTGTATATCTGAATCCTTGCTCCAATATCTTTATCCTTTGATCTCTAGTTGAATTCTGCCCTCAAAGGGCTCTTGGAAGGGTATTTTTTTCGTTTATAGTCGCAACCTTCAACCCTCTCTCCTCTGGAATCGACCTAATGTCCGAGATATATATAGTTACCAAAAATATCGATACCACGACGTGGTAAAGGCACCACGTCGTGGTCCTCGTGTTTATCCCGTATTCCCCAAGCCAGCGTCAAAAATCGCGAAGATTCCATTCACCACGTCGTGGTGAGGTCACCACGTCGTGGTGGTTGAAAATCCGACTTTTCTCAAAACATGAAAGTCGTCCGAAATTGTGTCTAGTTTTCAGATCATTTTGAATCACCTTAATCGGAGTTACGAGTCATGATATATGGTCAAAACACTGACGAGAGGTCAAGCTGTCTAGCAACATCCTTCTTGTGTCTTCTTCTTGTCTAAGCTCGTATTTTCCTGCTTCTAGCTTCCATATTGCTCCCGAGAATGTCTTTATGCTACATAACAGATATTAAGCATAATAAGTACCTTTTGTTCTATAATAAGCATAATTATAGCTAAAAGTATTAAGATATGATGTAAAATATATGTGTAGATATGCACATATCAGGTAGGTAAAGCATTTACCAAGTTCAATCTTATGAAACTCCTAGATCTTTTGAGATTCATTAAACTATTCAATGGCATGTTTAATCTCGATTATGCTCTCATTTTGTGACTGGAATACCGAGGATCACAAACGAGATGTGAATAACCGTGCAAATTAACTTAGTACTCTCGATGTCATTTATCATATGAAACGCGCTCCATTAATTCAATGATAATTTACGAGACACTCATTGCCAACAATATTAGTCCCATATTAGTGTACCGGTTACCCACACACGCTCCACTAACGACCAATAAGGTGCAATGTGCAATTTCATGGGTTAACATCAAATTCATATTTTTTCTAAAGTAACTAAGAGTGGGTTTTTAGAAAATAGTTTAGTTACTTTGTTAATTCCATTATACTTATTAATGAGAATTATTTGTCCTATCAAACCCGTTCGGCTAACGACCCTCCACCAATCAAGGGAGCGGTGGGTAAGCGTGGATACCCAATATCGGTCAAGCTTCTTCCTTAAACTCCCCTTATAGATTGGCTCCGTGAATAAGGCGTACTAGCAGTTCGACTGACTTAGTCTTATACATATAGTAAATATTGAACTTTTAATCTTACATATAGTATAGGGTGTATTTTAAACATTTTAAAATACTAAGGGTTTAATCTTTTAATAAATTAAACATTTAATTAAATTAAATTTAAACCACATATGGATTTATTAATTACCATTAACAAAGTCCATAAGGATATATTTTAGGGTTTTTCATTTTAAATTTCCAAAATTAAACCTTTTAATTTTAAATTTCAAACAACCCAAAAATATTAATTATTTAATCCAATTAATAATTATCTAATAACCAATTATGGATATATGAATTATCCTTTAATTAATAAAATAATTAAATTATTAACCATATTCATAAGGATAATTATAATAAAATTCAATTCATAATTATCTCCTAACATTTAGGTTTTTATTTAATTATCTTATATTACCAAAAATCAGATTATGGCAGAACAAATAAAAGATAATTAGCAAATATTAACCAAGTAAATCAAGTTAGGCAAGAAAATCCGAAATCAGATCTGATGCACAAACTCGCCGAGTTGCAGTCCAACACGTCGAGTCCAAAGAAACAACTCGACGAGTTTTAAGAACTGAATGACGATTCTGTTTTCTCCTCCTTATTCCAGTTCATATTAGTATCAATTTAATAGAAAACTAAACCTAGGCTCTGATACCACTGATGGTTTTTGAGCATAAAATACAATCTTATGTGTGCATGCAACCGTAATTGAAGATCTACGTTTTCTCTAATTGAACATACAATAATGAACAACAAAGTATAAACCCTAGATCTATGGATAATAATCGAAAATCACATAATAGGGTAGTAATACATACCTTTAAGATTGTTATTGTAAACAATCTTGAATCCTTGCTTGAAAGACCTTTGGTAGCAAGCGCCACAAGTGTTGCGCCTCTAATGGTTCACAAACAAACTCAACCAACCAAGGAATACTATAGAGAGAGGGTAATAGAAGAGAAATTTCGGCCCTTAGGCTCTTAGAGGAGTTATAACCTAAATTTAACCCTAAGGAGGGTTTATATAGGTGTTAGGAAGGTATTGGATAAGGCAGGTGTATCCAAGATAGCCCTAATCCCTTAACTTCCTCCCTAAGGAATCCAAGGCACCCTTAGAGCCCAAGAAACCCTAGAGATGATCTAGAATTCGTTCCTCCTACTATATGGAGGTTCTAGAATTGCCCAATGCTCAACTATTTAACATTGTCACCTTTAGTCCCTGTAGTTTCAGTTAATTCCTTTAATCCCAAAATTAATTCCAAACTAATTTCTGATTAAATATTAATTAAACAATATGATTTCTAATTAATATATTATTTACATAGTACATCAATAACTAATTTATCATGCTTCTCTCTCCAAAAGTTATCATATTCAATTGTCAGGTTTGAAGGCAACCCAAAAAGACCGTGTTACTATCAGTTTAAGTTTATACCAATTATAGTTATGAGCTTAGACACCTAATCCAACAATTATCTATGGGATTGTTATTGATATGTTTTAGAAGCTTGGCTAAAGTAGCCTCATGCTATGCTAAACACTCATTGTGTGACCTCAACTGCTCGCGACATTCACTGAGCTCATTTTTCAACTGACGGACCTCATTTTGCAAGTTAGTAATTATTTGGTCCTTATCATTTGATGGGTCATTGGCCGGTGGTGGTGGTGGTAGTGGGTGAGATATAACATCCATCAGTGCCTCCTTTTGTCGAGGCTCATGGGTACGAGAGTTTTTAGGTGGCGGTGTTAGTGAAGGTGCCTTGTGAACTTCAGTATCGGGCAAATCAGGGCGATCAATCCATCCTGCTAACAAAATTATAAAATTAAAAATAAACATAAATTATAAAAAAACATTCAAATAATTAAGTAAGCATACGTCATTGATTTGTAAAACTAGTTGCATTGAGTCTTTTGTAAAGTCCTTAGTTTTAACCATGCAACAGCCCGATGGATCACATTCTGTTGCCGGGTACCAAACAAATTGCTTACCGGAAAAGTCTCAAGAATTTATATATGAATGTTAGCTAACAAATAAATTGTTAGAATGGTAGCAAACATAAAAAAATAATAAATTGTTCATCATATACTTACCTTAAAAGTGTATAAAAACCCGTTTAGGGTGTAGATCATTTTTTGAGGTTGTTTCTCTTTCAGTTTGTCTGGATGTATATGCTTGTCAACTTGTTGGAACATGAAAGTGAACCTCTAGAAATCACAACTATTGAAGATTTGAATTTAGAAAGTTCCGAAGTAGAGATGGAGTCCGAAGCGAAGACCATTCTGATGTGGAGCAAAGATCTGAGTCTGTTTGTCTGTTTATGCATTTATTATTTCTTGTCTTTTATGTGATGTAACGTTTCATAGGACTTAGCTTTTGTATCAGTTAGATAATCAGTTGTCAGAAGTTGTTTATTATCCAGTCCTAGGTGTGAAATGTAGTTTGTACGAGGTACCTCATTTTCGTATATAAGGAGTGTTTTTAATGACAAGAATGATACAGTTTGTCCCTCAAATTAAAGATAGAAAATATTTCACTTAACTCTCTTTCACTTTTCTCTCAAGTCATAACCTTCACAACATTCTTATTGTTCATTTATTGTCTTTAAATTTATCATACTCATAGTTTCTTCATTTAAGACTTGTGTACTTTGTTAAATCTTTACTTCAAGTCTCGACTGATATTACCAGACTTGACTCGAACTTCATTTAAGAGCAGACATCGATCTTTAAGATTAACTCAAGGTTTGAGTTTTCAAACCTTGTCCTTGCGCATTGATTCTTGTACTCACAATTGGTATAAGAGCTTGAGTGGTTTCCCTTTGAATCCATAAGAACATATTATAGTTGATTCAAAATTACCTTGGTATTTCAATCATTTCTGTGTTCGGGATAAAAGTTCTTCTATATACCGGTTCTTCTCTTATATCTGAGATTCAATGGCTGCTCCTAATTCTCAACAAATGTATTCAATGCAAATAGCAAATAGCGTGGGTTGCCCTTCTTGTGCCCCATTGCTAATTGTTGAAGAGTATGATCACTGGAAAGTCAGAATGGAAAGGTTCTTACTTGGAAAAGAAAAAGTTGAAGCTATCTGGAGATCCGTTAAAGAAGGTCCACATGATCCTGTGAGACAAACTGTGAGAGATGTTGCTGCAACTCTCATGGGACAGGATGAACACCATCAAGCACCTCATACTGTTGATGACATCGAGAAATTGCATGCAGATCAAGTTGCATTTTCTGAAATGGTGTTTGGTGTTCCACCTTCTCTCTTTGAGCACATTAAGTTATGCAAATCTGCTAAAGAGATTTGGGACACTCTCCAAGACCTGTTCGAGGGATCAGAAAACATGAAGGATAAGCGTTTGACTTCCATCGTCAACAAGTTCGATACTTTCACCACAACTCCCGGTGAATCAGTTGCCTTAGCCTCTAACAGATACCGAATTGTCGTCAATAACATGAGAACTCATGGGATTGTCCGAACTCCTCTAGAGTACAATCTCAAGTTCATCAACAGCCTTGGTAAAGGATGGGGAAACGTGAAATCGTGTCTTCAGAGTAATGGATCTCTGAAGAAGCTGAAGCTTTACCAACTGTTTAACGAGCTCCAAGGTCATGAAACAAATGTTGTACAAACTTTGAGAGAACTCTCATGAGGTCATCTTTCTCTTGTCAGTTCTTATGATCCTCAAGTTCCGAACCTCTCTGCTTCGGACCCTTTCAAAGCTGTTATCCCATCTATCCACCTGTTCAACCCTCTCCACCAACTTACCTGCTCTTGCCAGTTAAATCTAGCAGTTTGATGGAGACCTCGACCCTGAAGCAATGAACTCCGAACTACGTTTTCAACAAAAATTTGCTTTACTCTCCATGAAATATAAGCGTCCTTTTAATCCCCTTCACAAACCATACCATAACTGTTTCCAAGCTCCTTATCAAAGTAATCCCCAACCATACCCCAAACCTTTCGAAAATCCACCTGCATACAAGCCAAACATTCCGACACCAACTCACTCCTCGGAATCTCACGAGACTCCGAAGTTAGACAAACCAAAAATTGTTTGTCACAAGTGTGGTCAGGCAAACCACTTTGCCAAAGATTGCTTGGCTGAACCAAACTACTACTACATGGCAACCAACGACCCACCCAGTTGAAACATCGTTCAACAGATAAAATCTATGATTACTTAATGACCATGCCATTAGGTAGGCGAATAAATCTATTGTTCACCGTTTCCTTCCTTATCATCATCACTGACATGTAATTAAAAAAAAATCAGAAAATCATAGATCAGTTACCGCTCTCATATTGGTCGTTATTCGGAGCCTTTTAATTGAAACTCATAGATGTGACATTCGTACGATAGAGTCTACAATTTGTGCTTGCGTGGTACATCTCAGAACTAAAAACAACCATCTAAAATAACCTCCCATAACCATTATCTTTCCACTAAAAGGGAGGTTAACACTTGTGATGTCTTGCATTATTTGATCAACTCTCTCTTAGCCATTAATGTTTCATTCTATATGACGTTTGTGTGTGAAATTACTTTTCAATTGAAAATTAATTTGGCAAATTCAAATAACTTCACGAAGATAAATTTTATTAAATGTTTAATTTTTTTATGAAAAAAATTGTAAAATATAACATTATTCGACTAAACACTTCTCATTTGGTGTATATTTGTTTCATCATTCCTAAAAACACATCTAACTAAATATAGAATTCATAGATTAAATATCAATTATGAATAATAAAAGGAATATAATTAAATTCAAGAAAAGATGAATGAAAGCTTAATTTGTAATTTTAAAGTAACCTTTGGGATTCTTGATATTAAAATACGAAAGCTTATGAGATGATAAAAGAAGTCCGACCATAACCACTTGTTCGATTAGTTTAGAAAAACAAAAGTAAATAGTTAACATTCATCTTTCTAAGAATTTGGTATAATTTTTAAATTATAATTAAAAAGTACTTTTTCGAATTATTAAGTCAAAAAGCTGCGAGGGTGGTGATAGGGGGGCCAGGGGAAGCGTGTGGAGGTGGGGTGAAAGAGAAACAATAAATGTACAAACTCTATTTTTAGAAACAATACAATCTTTTCGAATTTTACAAAATCATGTTTAATTTGTATATAGTTATACAAATGTTTTAGAAAACTATATAGTATGAAAAATTATTATCATGCCTAAACATTTAGCGGTTAGATAAAAAATATTTACATGATAATAGTCTTCTTTTGATTGATATTTGAAAGTAACACGCGTGTCATTAGATATAAAACTACATGTTTACGTATAGTTTACAGAAGAAATTACTACATATCATATAGCTTTCTGGAAATTGACACAATAATTAAATAATGATTACCATGAGTAAAAGTTGCGGACATTGCTGTGAAAGAAAGTGACAGGTGAATGCGAAAGAAGAAAAACGCGGTTGCAGATGAGGAAGAAGAGAAGAGACCTGGTCCTGATCGGCATAAAAAGAAGACCGATGTAAATAATGATGAGTAAAAAAGATATATATATTTTATTGTGTTAATTGATTAGTAAATAATTAAAAAAATGATTAATTATGGGAGAGTTAAAAAAAGAAAGAATGTGTTTGTGTTTGTGTTTGTACAAACCCGATTGAGGAAATCAATGCTTCGATTATGTAAAGCGAATGTCCCGTCTGTCAGAAAGTTCTTTTTTCCGAAAAAAGATGAGAGACATCTTTTACCGTACTGTTGACCCACCGTCGCCCAAACCTTTCCTTTTCTTGATATAATAATAATACTAAATTTTTTAATATTCTTTTTTTTTCCCTAAAGTAAAGCTAAAAATGAAACAAACACAGCTAACAGATATAATATTATATGCTAAACATATCACGACCACATATAATGTTTCTTTTTTTTTTTTTTACTGTCGGCTCTCATACGGTAAAATTAAGGTACCTAAAAAGTAATTAATAAAATCAATTTTTTGGGTGACTCAGTTTGATATAAAAAAAGGTGTTTGGTCTAATGATATTAGTTGGTGGATAGATAATGTTGAAGTTTTAAGTTATGCTGTAAATGAATGTTTTAGATTTAAGAATAAGATAGTAAATGTATGTTGTTCTAAAAAAAATGATACAAAATTTCAATTACTAATCACCGTACAAACAAGCTTAGAGCCTGAACAGTTTAATTAACTAACATTTTTACAGAAAGTAAGAACTGTTGTATTATTGTTTGACCCTTGAAAATGCTTTAACAGATTAGTTTTACACGTTCTTTTTTCTTTTTTCTTTTCTTATTTGTATACATTTAAAAGTGTCTTGAAAATTTAAGTACACTTTTCCCTTTGCACAAAGAAAATTATGATATTGAAAACTATCTCTAGAACTTCACACATAATATATGAAAAAAAGAGTATAAAGGTGACACTTAAATATGTGAAAAAATTACTAGACCTTTATACTTTAAGCTAAGTCTCTCAATGTAAATCTTTTCTAGTTCCCCACACTTTTAAGCCTATATTTTCTTTAATTTCATGCTTTAATTATTGACTCTTTCAATCCTCAATTATTATACTTATAGACGTTAATTAACCTTTTATCTCCACCAATGTCAGTATGATTTTGTTTTTTTATCATTTATACACATCTATAAGTACAAAGATATATTCACTCTTATTAAAAAGGCATACATTCTTTATTCCCTGAATATTGCAAAATTGTTGCAACCGAAAATGGTTATGAATTGTTACTTCATTTTTCATGGTATTTATGAGTTTTAGTGACAATAAATAAATAAATTAATAAGCCATATGAAGAAATTAAAGTCGAGAAAGGAGTATATATATATATATATATATATATATATATATATATATATATATATATATATATATATATATATATATATATATATAGAAATTAAAGTCGAGAAAGGAGTATATATATATATATATATATATATATATATATATATATATATATATATATATATATATATATATATATACCATGTGCTATGTTCCTAAGATCAATTCAGGGAATCTTAGTTATACCGTAGGTCCAGTGATAAGATATAATTCATTATTTTAAGACAATAAATAAATATTTTTTTCAGAAACAAGATTTGGAAGTTAGAGAATATATAATCCATGCACCAAATCTGTAGGTTACTCTATTATGGTTTTATGCTTCAAAAAGTAGATATTTGTTTATGAGTAGTTGGATTTGGAATTTATCTAATGTGCACAGATACGTTTTTGTTTGCATTAGAGTATATTATTTTGTTATTAATTTATAATTCACAACCTTTTATTTTATAATGCATTAACTAAATTGTATATATTTGATAGATTATATTTTTTTTAGAGTCTAGCGATCATATTATAGTCAGCAGGGGCGGACGAATGATTTCATAGTAATGGTAACACAGAAAATTTAAATAGTGGCATGATAATAAAAAAAAATCAGAATTTTTTACAATACGTACAAACGAGTCAGGGGTTGTCGGTGTTAGTACGGATACTCATAAAAAACCACTCGTGATACTAACTACAATAGCTATAAATCTCACCAGAAATTACATTCTTTTATATATATATATATATATATATATATATATATATATATATAGGTAGAGGTTCATTTGATATCACCTATATTTTGTGAGACATAGGGACCAAATCTTAGTCATTGATCAAATTTGATCTTGTGGTTCAAAAAAAACCCTGATTAAAGCGCTTAATTAAACACTCAAGGGTAGATTAGTCAGCTTTTAATCATATAATGAAATCCCCTAATTTACATGATATTTCCTTAATCAACGTAACAAAATCATATTCGCTCTTTCATCCGTTGATTTCCTCATATGGTTTTCTCAATCGCAACAATATTTTGATTGAATGAGAAGCAAAAAACTTAAGTTTTGTACGTTAATTGTCACTCACGCTGCGATGATTTGTGATTTTACAGGCTTATTGAAAGAGATTTCAACAGTTGATCAGTAGTTCACATCGATTTTAAGCTTTCACGAGCGACTGATCATCAATTGATATCTTCGATTGAGATCGTTTTCAGCAATTGGAGGTTTCATCGGAATCAGATCTTATCCCCTTCATTTGATGATTTTCAACTTCAGAATTAGATTGAAATTGATTTTTCACCAAAATACGCTTTCATCAAGTTACATAAACCGATGTTAGCAATTGATCATAAGATTCATATCGCTTTCAGCATTTTCAAGCTTCGATTTTGCTTCCTGGTAAGCGCTTTCAACTATTCATCATCATCGTCATCAGATCGAGATCGATTTTCAGCCCCTTCAAGCTTTGATTTTTACTCCTAGATCTTAAATTTTCAATCTAATAATGTATGTACAAAACAGTTACTGTTCTCTAGCAAATTCTCTTAAACTATACATGCATTCTATGTGTTTGATAAAAATCCTGAATGAACAAAGAGTTTGATGTATCATTCCTCTTTCCCACGACTAATGTCTTCTTTAAGAATTGGAGTATACTTCTTAAAATATGAGTCTTAATTTGTATAAAACAATGTAATGTTAACTACTTTTATTATATTTACCATAGTTTTGTTAAAACATGTTTTTTTGTCAAACATAAAAATACTGGAGATGTCTTTTTAGCATAGTTTGGTTTGAATATGCTCTTGTTAAGTTGCAGGAAAGGATTGTGCTAAAGAAAAGACTATATGCTCTTAAATTTGCCATATGTAAATTCAGGTGCATGATATACATCAGATGTTTTTAGAATATGATCATTATTATAGTTTTTTAAAAAAAAAATTTCCATCAAACACAAAAAGGTTGGATGTCTCTTTTAGCAATGTTTATTATTCTTATTAATGTGCAGTAAGGGGATGTACTAAGAAAGATTATTAAATTCAGAGTATTTTTTGTCAGTGTTTACATTGTGTCTTGTATGATCAATTACATTACATAATACATTATTATGATGTATAATCACTCATAGACTTCATTTTCAGATCTTTGATTGTATCCATACTTGATTCTAACAATTATTTCATTTATGGTTGCAAATAGTTGTAACTGATGAAGCTCAACTTGAAAGGAACTTGAATATTTCAAGCTATAAGTTTTCAACTACAAGTGTCAAGATTAATAAATATGTAATAGATTTTATATGTCACAAACATGTAATATTTTTATGGCTTTTGGTGCATTGTTATTTGACTATAACTTTGTAAGACCCTTTTAAGATTATTCATATTCATCCCTTTATCTAACATCACAACCCAATGATCGAGTTTTATGGTTTTCAAATTATCAGTGTTTATCTAATCATTGAGATTCTTTGTTTTAGTTTCATCCACTATGTTGGCTTTTGATACTGTTATTTTATTCAATTCATTTGAATAAAAAAAATTAATGTAAGATATTTAGAATTCAACTATAATATGAAAATTATACCATAATAAACAACACATTAATCATTAAACTAACAATATCCTTGTAACTTTAATTTTTAATTTTAGAATATTACGTATTCTAATATCAGAATATGAACATAATTTAAAAATATGACACATACTTTAAGAATATGAAAAATAATTTCAAAATATTTCACATTACTTAACTATTAATCAAGGACTATCACAATACTTCACAAAAGATATTCAAACCAAGTTGTTCTCAACAAAAAACAGATTATCTAAAATAATATATTACATATTATATAACAAAAACGTTAGAAGCAAGTTGTTTCCAATAATACCAGAATGTCTAAAATGATAACATGACACATATTTTCATAATATTTCACATTACCTTACAGTATGTCAAGTGCTATCACAATATTACACATTACTTTAGTGAAAGGATTAAAGCAAGTAGTTTCTAACAGAATAACATCTAATATAAAAAAGCAACAAATGACTCGTCAAATCATATGTGTATAATATCAAGTTATCAAGTAGAAATATATAATATTAGAATCCTTACATAGCATAATTACATATTACACATTACAAAATATTATAATAATAGACTTTAATATCAGAATATTGCACACAATTTCGAAATATTACATCTTAACAAACTAATATTAAATATAGAAGATTTAGAATAACTAGAATATTAACATATCAATAAGTATTAGAAAACCCAAATTTTAATTAGGTATTATTCTATCAGAATACTCTACATGTAACTTATAATATCCTACAACATTATTTTGTTAGAATATTCTAAATATAAGTTTTGAAAATAGATAACATATAACATTATTCTACTAGAATATTTTACATATACACATTATTTTCACTTAATATATCAACTTATTTAATTGAAAACATAGAACATTATTCTATTAGAATATTCTAGTTATACACTTATAAGAACAAACAACATATAATATTAGAATACTAGACTATTATACATCTGTGTTTTATAACATAAAACATATAATATTACCCTAACATAATATTCATAGTAATCAACTTAAAACAAATCAGCTTTTACAAATTAGAATATTCTAATTGTAATATTATAGTTCTATACAAGTTACCGATCAAACTATAACATTATTTTGTAAAAATATTCTATATGTACATACAACATATTTTATTCTTTTAAAATATTCTAATTTTATACATGTTTGCAGTTAGCCTATAATTTTTTATAGCAAATAACACATAACATTATTCTATTAGAATAACATACATCCCCTTTTTATAATGACAAACATATAATATTATTTTACTATAATATTGTACATACAGACTTTAATTTTAAGCTTATCTAGTATGTGAAAGATATTACTAACATTATACGACATTAACTACATTCATGTATTATTATTTATAGCATAACTGTTCTTGAACCATAATATCATTTTATTAAACATTCACCAATCTTTAAACCTTCAGACCATAACTACTGTTTACCAAAGATTCAACTGTTCATGTTGTTTAAAATATAGAAAACATAGCTGCAAATAAAAAAAAAGGATAATCTATATTTATTAACCATTAAACACTTCTAAATATTTTATCAATTCAACAGTCGTCATTCCATTTCTTCCCTTTTTGCTCCAAGTTAAGATGTTTTGCTTGATCACATTTTCCAAAATCCAAAAGAATTATTATACATGAACATTATTCCAAAAGAATTATTATACATGAACATACAACCTATAAAATTATTCTATCAGAATATTCTACATATACATAGTAAATAAGTCTTATTAACATTACATATATCTATAAATTATAATATCATTTTTTTTGTAAAAATGTCATTACATATAAATCTGTAAAAACCAACAAAATTTAACACTATTCTAATAAAATGTTCGAAATGTCAATTTTTTTGAGACCGTAAGACCATGAGACCACTTATCTCTAGTGAAATATTCTAATATTTCAGTGTTCATAAAAATATAATATATGTAATATTCTAATATTCTAAAACATAGAACATTATTCAAATAAAATTATTATACATGAACATACAACCTATAAACTTATTCTATTAGAATATTCCTCATATACACAGTAAGTAAGTTTTATTAACATTATATATATCTATAAATTCTAAAATATTATTGTAAAAAGGTCATTACATATAAATCTATAAAATCAACATTTAACATTATTCTAATAGAATATTATAAATGTACAGAAAACCTATAACATTACTGTATTATAATATTGTACATGAACTATAACAAAAAAATGAACATTTAATCATAAAAAGTATGATATTTCAGATTGGTCGAAGCATAACTATTTTTTAACCATGACTATTATTCTGTGAAACATTCACTGGCCATTGAAACAACCATAACTATTGTTCAAAACTAAAAAACGATAATCAATATTCAAACGAACAAAACACTACCATGTCATTCATAATCAAAGACTTTCAAATATTCCAAAAAATTATTCACGTCCTTCCAGTATGTTTCTTGCATCGATCCATTCCCTCATCATTTTTAATGACCATCCTTATCAACCTTTCCCTATTCCTTTGCTTCGTCAGTTACTTTCTTATGGAATTGGAATCTGATTGGTCAAAGCATAACTATTTTGTATGCTTCTTATTCTGTAGAAAACCTTCTTTACCCAAGTCAATATTTCACATTTCCACTTACTGTTCCAGAATAAATTTCCATCTGTCGCATTAAGGACACATCAGAATCGCATGAAGAACACATCAAAATAAATTTCATTAGCTTTCAATGTGTATCAAAAACTAATCCTAGCTACAGTAAATAATTTCAAAAGTATTTAACCGAAACTAAAATAAAGAAGTTCATTTCTAGCCCAAGCTATAGTGAATCTGCATTAAACACTAACCATAGTTACAATATAAATTTCCGAAAAGTAATTCCGAAATTAGAATAAATTGTTTAACAACTTTCTAAAGCCTATTACAAGAGATGATTTAGAATCTACATTATGTAGAATCTAAATCTGAATCTAATATTATCAAACTAAAACATAAAGAGATGAATTCAATTATGTCAGGATAGAATAACAAATTCTCAAAATGTATTTTAGTTTTGACTTATCAAAGTAAGTAGTAACATCTGGTTAATCAATAAAATAACATCTTAAATCAAATTTATGAAGTAACACCTAACTTTACAAATCATAATACCTAGAATATTAAGTTACCAAAGTCTATTTTACTAATATTTTTACTGGATCATCTAACTTATCAAACAAAGTAACATCTGAGTCAAATTAAGAAGTACCATATTACTTATCAAACTAGAATACTTAGAATATCAAATTATCAAACAACATTTCACTAAATATTTACTAGATAATCCAATTACTCAAACAAAATAACATATAAAATCAATTTAGGAAGCAAGTTATGTTTGCATAACATTCTATCATTTTCAATAACAATTTTCTTGCAGAAAATATGAAATCAATACAGAGTGCATTATGTCGAACACCTAGCGGGCGATCACTAAATTTACCAAACACCTAACTGACACTAGAAGTATGAAACTAATAAGATAAATCAAACAAACTAAGATCTTGAATCAAATTATAATTCAAATTCCAAGAATATCTCTACAGATTTTGTGAATAACTTCATTTATGCATAATAACATAGCTTGGATTGTAGATTTATTAACATTGAAATTGTTAACAACCAAAAATGAGTCAATGGAATCTTTTATTACCTGATGAGAAGAATCCTTCCTCAACTAAGAATCATGAGAAGAAGTAGCAGTTGAAGGATTGGCAGAAACATGATTCAAGATCAGAATATGAATAAAAACGTTTAAAATCAAAATGACAGTGAATCAAAATCGATTTTAGGGTTTTATTGGGGGGTTTTGGAAGATCGGTGCAAAGTAGAATCAGAATGAGAAGAAATCTCATAGATGAATACATCAACTCATAATCACATACATATTATAAAATCGACAATTAGAATATTTTAACTCAAAATCATCCACAAATATAAAATCAAGAAGAAATTATAGTATTATACGTCACCTGGATTAACTCTTGATGCAAAATATGAATCCGATTCTGTAGAATGATCCATTTGTTGTAAAACTAAGCTTCGATTTCATTTGATTCAGGAATGTTGATGCTCGAGAACTTGATCCGATTTTAGAATCAAAATAACAATGTTGAAACTCCGAATCAGAACGAAGTAGAAGATGTTGATGATCGAGATTGAATCAGACGAATTTTGGTGTTCGTATCGAGGTTACTTAGGGTTTTGCAGATCAGAATGAAGAAGATTGAAGAGGATATAAAAAGTTTTTACGACCTGAATGAAATAGACAGTAAAATCCCCTTACTGCCCCTCCGCACCCTTATTCTAATCCTGAAATTTCATTTAATTGCAAAAATGTCACCGTCTTCTTGTGCTTCCTTATTGTGTAATTTGATTTTATTTTAGCCTTAGATTAATCAAGATGAGTGGTCAAGATTTGGTCCCCTTGCCTCACAAAATATTATTGTCTCACATGAACCTAACACTCTATATATATATATATATATATATATATATATATATATATATATATATATATATATATATATATATATATATATATATATATATATATATATATATATATATTAATCATCACCAACTTTTGACTGTTCCCGTACTCTTGTAATGATTTGTTGAAAACATTTGGTTATGGGGACAGTTTTGAAGTAAGTCAATGTGATGCTGGATCGTTTGATTTTGAAGGTATGATCAATAGTGGTGTTCAAAACTATTATTAACGGTTTAATAAGATTGTGGTGGGTCTTTTTCTTATTTGAATAAAAAAATCCAAGTTATTATATTTTTAATTTAAAAAATATTTAATTTAACTTTTATAAGTGTTATTATTACTAAATCTTATAAAAATAAAATAAATAAAATATAGGTCCATTTACATATATTAATTTAAAGATTAATTAATCAATTTAATAATAAACAATCCTAAAACATTTGATAAAATTTAAACAAAAAAAAACTTACCTATTTTATCATATTTAAATAATATATAAAAATGTAAAAAATGATTTACATATAATAAGGAACGGTAATTAAGTAATAAAAAAAATTGTTAATGTACCAAAAATTTCAAACTTAACGATTTCACCTGTTAATTAAAACATAAAGTTGTTTAGATGATCCAAACATAGTGTGGTGATTAATTAAACTTTATCTATAGCATAATTAAGGTTTTTTATAACTATTTGATATTTTATTAAATTTTTATTAAATAAAACTTTGTATTATCAATATTAGGAATTAATTAAACAAATAATGAGAAACTAATAATGATAGATGAAAAAAACAATGTCCAGACAGATTCATATAAAAAGATAAGAATAATGTAAATTTTACTATATAAAACGACGAGACAGTTAAAGTTGACGATTATTGTGTACAAAAGATGATAGGGAGAAACAAAAGTTACTGTTCCCGTCATAAAAGATGTTTCTGAAGATGACGTTTGGGTAAATAATTTATGTCACGTGCAGAAAGGGCTTGATGACACAGGTCGTTTTGGAATGTTGTGAAACTCAAAGAGATTCTTCTATTTAATGATGCCACATGAAAGGAATTAACACGTGAAAATCAGGTTTACATCTCTCATATTTTCATTTTTTTAATTCCTATAAATGCATCTAAAGGTTCATTCTTTCAATATTATTGTTATTATTATTCATTCTTCCAAACAAGGGTTTTGAGTTTTAACCCATAATTAGCATGTTGAAGTTAGAAGTTTGATGGAAGTAATAAAAGTTCAATCCTTTTTCTTCAATTCTTTTATTTTTCATCATGTGTATTATTAAGTATTTAAAATATATATGATATTAACTGATACAAACTTTTAATATTATAAAACAAATCTTTTACTTTTATCAAAGGTAAATGATTATACTTAGTGGGTCATTTGTTAAAGTTAACGAATGCTTTCATAAGTGGTGAGTTAGTTTTTCGCAATGATTTCCTAGTCTATTTTGGTAAAGGTATGAAATTAGGAACTCATGGGTTTATTTTTCTCCTGGGAATATAAAGGCATCATTGGTATCTTTAGTTATACAAAGTTCTTCGTTTAATTACAAGTTAACATTACTTGTTCCAACCCTTCCGATAAAATTGTCATATAAACCATAACTTTCTCTTTTATTTAACAACTAGAAATTAAATATCATCGATCTTCTTTTTTCTCATATCTTTTTATTCATATGAAATTGTGACAAATATTATATTTCGATAAAATTAATTATATTTTAAAACACTTATTATCATTCAAATGAATAGGAAAATAATTAGAAAAAAAGTAAAAGAATATTTAATTTCTCTTAACAACTAGACCAATGTCAATATCTTGTATAGATAAATAAGATTACATAAATAAAAAGGAAAACTACAATAAACTCCCTACATATTGGTATCATAATCGATTTAGTCCCTATAAAAACGTGTTTGAATAATTTTTATATAATACGTGTTTGTATATATTTTATAAAATCTTGTTTGTATACATTTTATAAAATGTATACAAACACGTATTATATAAAAAATTATTCAAACACGTTTTTATAAAAAAACGTAAACAACCACGATTTTATAAAAAAAATATAGATAAAATAGGTGTTTGTATACATTTTTTTTTGTAAAATACGTTTTTGTATACATTTTTTTTATAAAAACGGATTTGTATATATTTATATAGTTAATAAATACCTATTTTTATAACTAGATATTTCATATACAAAAAAATTTTAAAAAAAGTTTTTATATAGAAAATATAAGATTTTTATGTGAAAATACGTTTTTTTTTCTATAAATATGATTTTATAAAGAAAAAACATATTAGAAACAATTCTTTGAGAAAAAAAGTTGTAAAAAAAAAAACTAAAGTTAGGACCTGTTGTAATAAAATTGTAAAATTTGGGCAAAAAAAAACTAAAGTTAGGACCTGTTGTAATAAAAAAAACTAAATATGATTCTATAAATATGATTTTATAAAGAAAAAACATAATAAAATTGTAAAATTTGGACAAAAAGGGTAAAGTTTGGACCAAATTTGTAACAAAATTTAAAATATGGGCCAAAAATGTAAATTCTAGACCAAATTTGTAATAGATTTTGAAATCTGGGCCAAAAATATAATTTTTGAAAGTTGGATGACCTGTTGACTGGATCAAAGGGTTAAATTGAATACGATTACCGGTATTTGAGACTTAATTGAATAAAAAAATATATATAGGGACTAAATCGATTATGAGGCCAATATATAGAGACTTTATTGCAGTTTTCCCTAAATAAAATATTCAAAGATTATAAACACATGGAAATTTGATTCGTAGGTTTTTGTACATTTATTAAAATGTTCAAAGTTGAAAATTTATAGTAGCTAATTTAATGTAATTTAATAAATGAAATTCAAATTGTTATGATGGAAGAAAAATATATATGTTGAACTACAGAATATAAGTTGTTTTGTGCATGAATTAAATTATATATTATATATTATTTAATATTATTTTAAATATTGTTATAATCAATTGAAAAACTATAAATTTAAGATAACATCTCATAAAAGGTCCTTATGGATTTAAAAGAATTTCAATATAATCCTTATGATTTTTTTTGTATGAATGGTCCTTTTGACAAAACTTTGCACGACAATGGTCCTTATAACTAACTTTTTAAACAGATTCTTTTAGATGTTTATATAATGATGAAAAATACCCTTGTGACTAACTCTCTCTCTTTCTCTCACTCACTCACTCACACACACACACATTCTCTCTCTCTCTCTCTCTCTCTCTCTCTCTCAAACCCAGACATAAAAATGGGTCTTCTACTATTCTCTTACCATCAGAGCTTCCGTCAACCACCGTTATTTAACCCCTACACAACTTCATCAAATAAATTGCAACAAGTGAATCAGAAAACATGAAATCAGATCAAACATATATGAATTCGAACGCATCAATAATTTCAAGCACACTATAGATGATCTTACATAGTGTTTGTTGAACTAGGTAGACTAATGAGTGGAAGCAGATTTATAGAGGGTTTGAAGAAAACTGAAACAATTAGGAATGATTGAGATGTTTCAAATCAAAACTTAAATAAAAAATAAAAATGCAGGTATGTTTTAAATAGAACTACATCTTCAATCTGATGCTTCATCTAGCGAGTATGAACCCTGAATTGATTTCTGATGGGAGAAAGATAGAAAGAGATAAGCTAGAGGGGAAGTGTTGGTTGCATGGTAATGACGACCTCAGTCTTTGTTAAGGATTCATCGATGAGCGTAATGATAGTAGACAATGTCGTTGATGCTACGGACTCGATTGAAATTTCAGGATCGACAACCATGAAAACCAAAACCCCACTTCCTCAACCCCCCCCCCCCCCTATCACACCCCCAAACCGGAACGGCGGAAACGTTCGGGGGCGGAGGACGTCATGTACAGTATCACAACAACTGAATAATAGTAATCAAAGCAACAACAACCATTGTATTAATAACATAGTATTTACATTGTTTTCAAAACATTACTTGTATAACATTAAAACTATTACAAAAGTTAAGGCGTAATGCTACTATGCTTCGTCTTTGTAACGCCTGAGAGGGTACCTGTCTACTAACTTTCCTGAGAATACAAGTGGTTTGAAAAAGTGTCAACATTTAAGTTGGTGAGTTCATAAGTATTTTGTTGGAAAAGATATGTTCTTTGTTCTTTGAAAATGTTCGTGTGTTCCTCCAGAAAATCCTATGTTTTCCTAGTAAAATGGAATGTAATCTTAATACTTTGAAACCAAAAAGTATAAGTTTCTTTATGTTTATAATCTGTGATTCAAGGTTCTGATTCATGTAATTGGTATGACCCGTCCTGTTACCTCCTATGATTACTTTGTGTATGCAAATTATATATAATAAAAAAAATCGAACGGACAGTCGATTGGGTGAATCTGCCCTAAGCCCACAACAAAACAAGGAACGGGAAGAAAGGCGGAAATCACACATTCCACTGCCTATCGGATCTTCATTATATAGAATCCTAACGTATACATTAAGTGATCATAGACTTTAGTAATAAGAATACTTGATATATGTTATTCTGAACTTCTGTTTGTACCATATCGGTAAATAGTATAAAGTTTTGCTTTTCATGTAACTGCGTGTAAATCTAGAACTTATGTACTAGCAAAAAAATGTAATATAGTTTTATATTTAAATAAAACCCTTGAAAGTATATTTGCTTTGAAATCTGAATGTAAGGTTAATAATCAATTAAGATTATTTGATAATATATTATTCATAAGTATGTCGTTGTTTTCTCTTTGTGAGTTTTTATAACCATGCTAACCCAATCGGCCTGATTACGACGTTTTTCAGGCGTCGGAACGTTAAAGACATTTGTCACCACAAGCCTGCCGGCCTAACTGTAGCTAACAGTTTAAGTGTGGGATTGTCAGTCCCAAATAGATCTATACATGTTAGGCGTGTCAAACCCAACAAAAAAAGGGGTACAAAATGACTCCAAAACACTGTTACTTTGCACTAAAAATGTAATACAAGGTAAGAAGGGTCGATCCACAGAGACACGGGAATGTGCTTATACCTTTTTGCGTAAGGTACAAAAATGGTCACAGAATGGGGGTAATTTATAAGCAATGATTTAAACGATAGAATAAAGAAATAAGTAAATGATTGATTAAATGAAGTAGATTCAAGATTTGTAAGGACTCCAACTCTATGCAAGACAATTTAGCAATGTGATTCCAAGGGTGAAATGATTTCTACTCAATTCCACCTAAGTTGGTACTTGAAAGTGTTAACAAGTTCTAACACTTCCCATTCACCAAGTTGTCAAATTCAAAACAAGCTCTTTGAAAATAACCTAACCTTCTAATTTAAGTCTAAACAAGCTCTTAGATAGAAATCAAAAGGTTGCAATAAGATTTATGTGAATGTTTCCAACAACACCCAATACTCCTCACAAGCTCGGGAGTGTAAGAGTATGTGAATAAGATTTACACTAAATTCATTCAATGGAAATCAATTTAGTGTTTGTTACTTAGTCCAATTCACAAAACAATTATGGATTTTGCAATTAGATAACTTGAATGACCTAACCCTAATTCAAATGATCAATAAGAATCACAATCAGAATCAAACATTCAATTGAAACAAAATCAAATTCACTAGGTAGGAATTGGAAGCAAACATCAAATCACATGATTGAAATCGCAACTAAAAAGTCAAGACATGAAGTTGGAGAAACTAGGGTTCTAGCCACTCATGACTAGAACAAGATCACAAATCTAGAAAATGAAATTAAAGTTCTTACAAAGTGAAATCAAAGGTTCCCAAGTGTTAATCAACTCCAAAATCCTCCATAAAATCGCCTTCTCTGCTCTCAAAATCGACTCCTCCCTAAAAAAATCGGTTCCCCCTTTAAGAATGGTGAAAAACTGCTTTAAAACCCGCATTTACGTTTACACGGCCCGTGTAAATTAACACCGTCGTTTACGCGCCCGCGTAAACGCTAAAATACACTGCGCAGAAATCTACGTTTACACGGGTGTGTAAACGCAAGGCTTCCATTTACACGGCCGTGTAAATCTCTATAAAGCCAAAATCTTCATTTCTTTTATATCTTGCTCCTCGGTGCTCCGCAAGTCCCGAAATTTTGTCCGCAACTCTTCTTTACCTCCTCCAACAATATCCTACCTCCAAAAGTCCGTGAAATATCACAAAAATGTGTGAATGAAATTGCCTCATGAAAAATCCCGAAAAACATGCAAAATGCACAAGTTTAAACCTAAATGCAATGCACTTCTATGGAGTAAAACTACAAAATGGATGCATTAAATGCATCTAACAAATCTCCCCAAGCTTGAACCTTTCTTGTCCTCAAGAAAGAACAAGAAAAATTTAAACTAGAGAAAATAAAATAAAGGAGAAGAAAAGATTTGTAAGGACTCCAACTCTATGCAAGACAATTTAGCAATGTGATTCCAAGGGTGAAATGATTTCTACTCAATTCCACCTAAGTTGGTACTTGAAAGTGTTAACAAGTTCTAACACTTCCCATTCACCAAGTTGTCAAATTCAAAACAAGCTCTTTGAAAATAACCTAACCTTCTAATTTAAGTCTAAACAAGCTCTTAGATAGAAATCAAAAGGTTGCAATAAGATTTATGTGAATGTTTCCAACAACACCCAATACTCCTCACAAGCTCGGGAGTGTAAGAGTATGTGAATAAGATTTACACTAAATTCATTCAATGGAAATCAATTTAGTGTTTGTTACTTAGTCCAATTCACAAAACAATTATGGATTTTGCAATTAGATAACTTGAATGACCTAACCCTAATTCAAATGATCAATAAGAATCACAATCAGAATCAAACATTCAATTGAAACAAAATCAAATTCACTAGGTAGGAATTGGAAGCAAACATCAAATCACATGATTGAAATCGCAACTAAAAAGTCAAGACATGAAGTTGGAGAAACTAGGGTTCTAGCCACTCATGACTAGAACAAGATCACAAATCTAGAAAATGAAATTAAAGTTCTTACAAAGTGAAATCAAAGGTTCCCAAGTGTTAATCAACTCCAAAATCCTCCATAAAATCGCCTTCTCTGCTCTCAAAATCGACTCCTCCCTAAAAAAATCGGTTCCCCCTTTAAGAATGGTGAAAAACTGCTTTAAAACCCGCATTTACGTTTACACGGCCCGTGTAAATTAACACCGTCGGGCGCGTAAACGCTAAAATACACTGCGCAGAAATCTACGTTTACACGGGTGTGTAAACGCAAGGCTTCCATTTACACGGCCGTGTAAATCTCTATAAAGCCAAAATCTTCATTTCTTTTATATCTTGCTCCTCGGTGCTCCGCAAGTCCCGAAATTTTGTCCGCAACTCTTCTTTACCTCCTCCAACAATATCCTACCTCCAAAAGTCCGTGAAATATCACAAAAATGTGTGAATGAAATTGCCTCATGAAAAATCCCGAAAAACATGCAAAATGCACGAGTTTAAACCTAAATGCAATGCACTTCTATGGAGTAAAACTACAAAATGGATGCATTAAATGCATCTAACAAATCTCCCCAAGCTTGAACCTTTCTTGTCCTCAAGAAAGAACAAGAAAAATTTAAACTAGAGAAAATAAAATAAAGGAGAAGAAAAGAAAATCAAAGTCAAAACTTTTTGAAACTTAATGCAAGAAATCAAAACAAACATGAAAAAGAATCCAACCCAATTAACCCTGTTTTTTGTACCAAAGTTGAGAATGTACCTGTCGTGCCTTGAATCAACTAGGCTTTAGTCTCAAATTATATAACAATAGAAATAAGACTTTAGCCACCCCCTAATGCAACTCAACATAATCAAAGATCACAACACTTGTTCCGTCTCAATATCATCAAGTCAATTCATGGAACAAATTATGGTCTTACTCTCGTGAAATTATATGTGACAAAACATGCTCAATCATCTTTGTTTCACAAAATATAACAATGACCGATTCCAGCTATTTGTTGATTAACAACAATCTTTTTCTAAAAAATATCTTCTAAAAATTCCCTAAAATTTACCCAGATTGGTTACAAATTTCAAACCACTTACACTAGTCAAAGTAATTAACAGTCAGTCCCAATGTCATAAGTTCAAGTCCAAGTCCAAGGGAATCTTTTGGCAGCCAAACATTTTTCCTAAACATATTATTCAATTAAACTATAAACACAAATATATACAAACTATCTAATTATATTTTCCTACAAATAAAGCTCATGGCTTTCTTTGAAATCCGTGTAACAGGCTTCCAACCAACACATCTAGATCAAATGACCTTAGTGTGCTAGATTTAAAGAGATCCATCGGGTTTACTTGCCCGAACCTCAAAGGCCACATATTAGCTTTATTTGTTATTATTAAGTTCATGACTTTCTATGGAACCCGTGTAGCGAACTTTCAACCCAATCAGTCCCAAACAATTTAGCTTTAGGCGATTAGGTGTAGAACACCCCTCAGAGTTTACTTGTTCGAGTCCCAAAGGTCACATATTTACTTAATAATATTTTTTTATTTTTTATTTTATTTTCTTTTATTTATTTTATTATTATCTTTTTTAACAAATAAATACAAAACAAAACAAAGATAACATATAACACTCTTATAAATTTATTTGCTAGGCCTATTTCTTTATATTTTCATCCTTGACTTTCCTATCATGGGACATCTCATGGTCTATTATTGTGAGGGCTTCTAGGCATTTTTCGGGGGACTGAAGTTAACATGCAAAGACCCGTAGGTATAGTTGGAAATATGTCCCCAAGCAGGGTATATAAAAGGGGATGAGTAGAAAAGACTTTTTAGAGCGCTGGAAGGCTCGGGACACTGAAATTTTGTATTCTTTTTATGAATTTTTGAATTTGGCATTTTGAGTTCAATTGAGCATTTACTACTCATAAGACCAGTCATACGTCCCAAAGAATTGACTAATACCTGCTGTTATGCTCCAATGTTGACAATCTTCTCACTTTCTGTTTTGCACGAGTAGCTTCGGGAGGTGTGTTCGTGTGTGATTAGCTTGCTTTTAGATTTTCAATAAAAAGAGCAAGTCTAATCTCAAGGCAAACGACTTACTTACCAGCTCAACTGTTTTGGGAAAATTCGGTTGCTTGGGATTGGATCAAATTTTTTTTTTTTAAAAACAAATGAATGCAATGCAAAAATTTAGATTCAAAATGCAATGAATAATAAAAATTAGAAAGAAAATCTTTTTGGCTTTTGAAAAATTTTCTATGCAGAAAAATGAAAAAGAAAATGAAAATTAATGGAATATGTACAAAATTACATGCAACCTATATGCAACGGTATTTATGCATGAATGGATGCCCCTCCCCACGCTTAAAATATAGCATCGTCCTCGATGCTTGGAGAGAGGCATAGCCATCTAATTATCGGGGTTGGTGGAGGATGGTAGTTGGGTTGGGAATGGGTCCACAATAGTCACAAATGCATACCAATTGAATTTTAAGTAAAATATGAACGACTAAAGATATGGAAAGAATTTACCAAATCGTTCTTGGAGCCTTGCAATTGTGGTGAGAACCTCCTCTTCGTCCTTCCCAAGCTATCCTTGAAATATTTTTGGAGCCCGAGATTCATTTTGTAGGTATAGAAAAACAAGTTTAAAACCATTTGGGACATAAAAAATTTGAAATTTACCAAAGACTAAAAAGTTTTAAAAGAAGGACAAATATACCCCCGGGTTGCCTCCCGGTTAGCCGCCCTTGTTTTAAGTCGTTGGCTCGACTTGGCCCCTGAATGTGCTTTGTTCTAAGTAGGTGGGCCTTTCCAACACATCAACCTTCTCGCCACCTCCTTCTTCGATGGTTTATTTGAGTTGATGACCGGTTGAGTGCTCTCCTTCTCGACATGTATTATCTTTAAAGAGCCCGGTGGAGTTTTTCTCCCGAATCTTGTGCTTGTTCCACCAGTAGGGTAGATTTGGATTTGGTTGTGGGTAATTCTTCTTCTCTTCCATCAATCCGCATGTGCTTATCATCCTTGAACTTCAAAATCTCCAGCACCTCCTCGTTTATACCGCACTCCTTTGCAAGTTCTTTGGCTTTGTCCCTGTCTAATTTTTGTGACAAGACTAACTCCATAAAATCATGGTTAGTCAAGTTTAAGCTCTTTTCAGCCAATGGCTGGATCATATTCACAAAATTAACAGATTGAACATCAGAAGGAACCTTTTTTGCTTCATAACATTGAAGTTTATAACTTCACCATCAAATTCCATACTTAAAGTTCCGTTGTAGACATCAATGTTTTTTAGAAGTTTTAAGAAAAGGTCTACCCAAAAGTATGGAACTTGAACTTGGAGAGTCATCATCTCCCATATCTAGAACATAAAAATCAGCCGGGAAAACAAATTCATTGACTTGCACTAACACGTCCTCTAGTATACCTTTCGGGTGTACTAATGACCGGTCGGCAAGTTGGATGATCACATCGGTTTTGCTCAATATTCCTACACCAATTGATTTAAAAATGGAATATGGTAGGACATTTATAGATGCACCTAGATCAAGCATGGCTCAAGGTACATAAAGATTCCCCAATTTGCATGGCACGGTAAAGACACCGGGATCCGTGCACTTCGGGGGCATCCTCTTTTGCAAAACCGCGGATACATTCTCCCCAACTTTTACGATTTGGTTTCCTTTCAATTTCTTTTTAGATACACAAAGATCCTTAAGGCACCTTGCATATCTAGGTACCTGCTTGATGTCCTCGAGGAGTGGGATGTTGATTTGAACCTTTTTGAACATTTGCATGATGTCACTCTCCTCTCGTTCTTTCTTCGTGCTCTTTAATCTTTCGGGAAATGGAGCGGGTGTGGCTTTATATTTAGTGACGAAGGACTTCTTTTTGGTTGTTTTATCCTTCTCCTTCTCTTCTTTGGTTTCCTCTTCGACCACTATTTCTTCCTCTTGATCAACCGACACTTTTTGATCATTGTAGCTCTTTCCGCCTCTCAGTGTGATGGCACACACGTTGTGCCTTGGGTTCGTTTCAGTTTGGGCGGGCAGCTTTCCTTGAGATTCTAGTTTGCTTACGGAAGTAGCAAGCTATGAAACTTGTTGCTCTAAGTTCTTTATGCTTGGTTTTGTTTCTTGCAGGAAAGCTTGTGTACTAGTTGCCAAACTCTTCACTATGTCCTCTAAGGACATACTTGATGTAACGCCCGTAGATCAGGGCTAGTCAATTTAGAGACAATGAGCATCAAAAATGACTTTTTGATGGAAGATTTTTTAGAAGGATTAATCTTAACTAAGTTTTAGTATATGTTACAAGGATTCCGTACATATAAAGAACGCCGAAATCCGAGTTATAACGAAGAAGTTATGACCTGTCGAAGTTTCGCGACAGAACCGACACGACACAGCGCGACGTAAATAGTAAATTTATGTTAGAGCGATATTTGGCCTTAGCGATCTAAATGAAAGTCGTAGAATACGTTAAACCGAGAGCGTGCGTAAAAAGAACGCCCAAATCTGACTTCGTATGAGGAAGTTATGATTTTCCAAAGTTTCGACTTAGCAGTATGCAGCCCGAATACTCGATTTGAGATCGAGCGGTTTTTAGCCGAAACAATCTAAACGAGAATCGAAGATCTCATTATTAGTAGTGCAACGGTAAAAAGACAGACGAAAACGAACGTCAGATGAAGGAGTTATAAATTTCTAGCGGAGTTTTCCTGTCTCGGCCTACTAAAAATAATATAAAAATAATGTAATAAAAATAAAGCCAAAATTAGCCGATGAAGTCTAAATAAAATTTTAAATCTTGTTTTTACCTACGCGTCGATATAAAGAACGTCGAAAACGGAGTTCGTATGCGAAAGTTATGAATTTCTGAAGTTCGGGGCGCGAAACCCCAAGACTGTCAGAGACCACGACGTGAAATCAGTGGTCACGACATGGCATGGCTTCTGACGCCTTCTGGAGCCTCCCAGAGCAAGTGGAAGATGACGCATGCAATGACGTTCAAGCCCACGACGTGAAAACACTGTTCACGACGTGAAAATCGAAAAATCAGCCCTATAAATAGAATCGAAGGGCAGTCGGGTTTTGGTTGCTAATTCCTTCACTCTCTCACTCCCGACACCCTCTCTAGCCCTCTTGAGGCACTCCCGAAGCCCCGAAATCATCCCGAGACCCGAAGATAGTCTCGAAGCCCGAAGATACCGAGAAGAAAAGAGTTTCCGAGTCGAAGCTCTGCCCGCGAGAAGCCCGGTGTGTGAAGAGATCACGGTTTCACCGAAGAGTTACTACTTGGAGAGCCGTAGTGCTGTCCGATAATCGTATTATCAAGTGAGTGTATAGTCCCTTTCACAAACACGATTTTAATACAAGTATTGTTTGAATATATTAAGTATATGTTTTGTGTGAGTGTGTAGTAACTTTCTTCTAACACATATATATATGAAGTGTTTGCCATGAAATACGTGCTATGTGTTATATATTGTTTGTCTATTTGAGATGGGCGTGGAATTGATGTTTTATACACGTGTTAAATGATTTAAACTGTGTAAGTATTTATATCTATGAAAATGTTGGGTAGAACATGGGTAGATGGGATAGTTGGTGACTATGGAGTTAGCGCCTATTGTATAAGCCTTGGTGACTATGGAGTTAGCGCCTATTGTATAAACCTTGGTGACTATGGAGTTAGCGCCTATTGTATAAACCTTGGTGACTATGGAGTTAGCGCCTATTGTATAAACCTTGGTGACTATGGAGTTAGCGCCTATTGTATAAACCTTGGTGACTATGGTGTTAGCGCCTATTGTATAAACCTTGGTGACTATGGAGTTAGCACCTATTGAGTAAACCCTAGCGACGATGTGACTCCGTGCCTATACCTCAGGTCAATCCTTAAGGATGAAGGATAGATGATTCTTAGGGTAGATCCTTAAGATAAATGGAGATAATGGGGATGGGTAATTGGGTTGATTGTTTGATGATTAAATATAATAAATATATTATTTTGGGTTGAAAACCCTATATGCTCACCAGGCTCCCAACCTGACCCACTCAGCTTTCTTTGTATCACAGGTATCGATGCGAAGACCCATTTCACTGAGAGATTATAAGAGATGTAAATCACTAGTGTAAATGAATGTATGATATGTTTATGCTTATGTGTCTGTATCGGAACATGACATCCCGAGGTTTTATTATTAAATAAAAATACATTCTATTTGTGAAATGTTTTGATAAGTTATTATCATATCTTGTTTTGGGAACAAATTCCGTAACCGTTTTCTTTAAACGATTACTCTGATTTATAAAACTTTTCTGGACGTGAAATTGGGGATGTCACAGTTGGTATCATAGCATTAGTTTAAGCGAACTAGGAATTTGTAGGATTTCTAGACTTAAACTTAGAATGCTAAGCGATGATTGTGAGATGAGTGTCTACCATATTTTAGACACGAACACTAGTATATTTTAGGAAAGTTGCCTAAAATGCTTTTATGTGCTAAATGTTATATGTTTGCCATATATGATATTATTTGTTTGGATCTATGGTTTGTTTCCAACCGGATCTGGAAACCTTACGTGTTTAGGATTCTAAGCGTACGAATACGGTATTAGAACTAGCATGTAAACGTTTCGGAGTGATAAGGAGATTTATACGTCTATCGTAAATAAAGCTTTCTTATCTTAAATTATCGCCCGGTACACCGAACGTCTGCTTGGGTGTACAAAACGTTATGGTGAAGACTCGTAGAGAATTAAGTAAATGGAGGAAATGAAAGGCTTATGATAGTGAATGACACCTATCGGAAGATATCGTAAAAGTGGTATCTTGCCTTTAGAATATGTCTGATAAAATAACGGAACGTTTAGAGGAGTACGGTACGTCTGAAGTACACCTTCGATTGGCAGGATGGTGGAACGATTGGCGTAATTCTTGAAGTTGTCCCATCTTCTGGAATTTCCATCACCAACCGAGTTGAAGTAGAATTGATGATTGAAGATACGCATGGAAGAAGTCCTAGTAGAGTCTAGGAAAATTTTATGATTAACTGGACACATTCGTATGTGTTAAATTGTTTTGTGATTTTAGGACTTGGGGACCGCGAGACAATACTTGGGACGAGTATGAGTAGGTGTGAATAGTAGTAGAGATCTATACTACTGGAAGCACAGGACTCACGCTTGGATCAGGGAAAGTCACAAGGTTACCAAGAAGCTAGTAATTGGTCTCGTTTTATTCAAGTATGTCGTTACCATCGTTTTGGTAATGACTAATGAGATGATTGTTATTCCGACCCTAGTGGTCATATCAAATTGAGTCCGACTACGATGAGTTTGTTACGTGGTTCATGGAACCAAGTTCGATGTAACATCTGACTTAAGTCAGAACATTGAAATCAATGCGATCGATGGCATCGCGCTCGTTGATAAGGAAGCTTGTAGCTAGAAATGCTACATGCAAAAATGTGATTATATCACATTAGAATATGAAGGAAGGTATATTCCATTCTGGAATTTGACTCTAAGAGACTTGAGTCTAGGCGTTGCATCATACGATGAGAGGTCATTAGAACATGACCCATCGATCTGTTACAATAGATAAAGGAAAGTACTTATCCTA
Source organism: Lactuca virosa (assembly GCF_052849685.1). Lineage (NCBI taxonomy): Eukaryota > Viridiplantae > Streptophyta > Magnoliopsida > Asterales > Asteraceae > Lactuca > Lactuca virosa. The sequence goes on from NC_136429.1 coordinate 58,732,915, forward strand.
AGAAGAAGAAGGAGTCCTCAATAAGGATTTATTTTGTAACTTGAAGGTTACAAATGAAAGTCCAACATAGTACGAAGAACAGGTGCAAGATTTAGCATCGCGGTTATTACTTAGGATGGAAAGATAACGTATGGAATCATTATACAAGCCCTATTTTCGTTGATGATCCCGGGACGTAATCATCCTAAGGGGGAGATAATTGTAACGCCCGTAGATCAGGGCTAGTCAATTTAGAGACAATGAGCATCAAGATCTACCCAAGTAGTAACCATCCCCGGTGGGAGGTCATAGAGCCAGTCTTTTGCTGCATCTTGCACCGCGAAGGGGAATGCCCTAAGCTTGATTTGATCCTCCGTGACATTGTGTGGTTTCATGCCCACACATACAACATGGAACTCAGTGAGGAACTTGTGAGGATCTTCATTTTCCAAGCCTCTAAAGTTTGAGAGTAGATGGATGAGTCCGGACTTTAATTCAATATTTGTGGCTGCCGGATATGTGATGCAAAGAGGTTGTTGAGTAACCTCTTGCCTCGCCCATTGGCGAAGGGTTTGTTCGGGTGGTGGGTTTGGAGGTGGATTCCCTCCATGATTGTCTCCCATGGTATGAGTAGTGGTTGAAGTTTCTGTAAGTGTAGTATTTGGAATGTTATAAGTAGGTGAAGAGGGTGGAGTGGTACTTTTGGGCGAGGTTGGTTGAGATGAGAGTGATAGGCTTTCTGTTTCGGATGCAGATACACTTGAGAGGGGTATGTCCTCCCAAATGTTGATGACAGGAGGGTTAGATGATGAAGAAGTCCTAGAGCCCGGTTGCTTCTTACGAAGCTTGGTTTGCTTCCTTAACTTCTTTGCAGTTTTTTTCTATCTCCGAATCAATTGGGAGTGGTGTACCTGTACGGAAAGATCTAGGCATAAACAATTAGAGGCGCGCAAGATCTACCCAAGTAGTAACCGTCCCCGGTGGGAGGTCATAGAGCCAGTCTTTTGCTGCATCTTGCACCGCGAAGGGGAATGCCCTAAGCTTGATTTGATCCCCCGTGACATTGTGTGGTTTCATGCCCACACATACAACATGGAACTCAGTGAGGAACTTGTGAGGATCTTCATTTTCCAAGCCTCTAAAGTTTGGGAGTAGATGGATGAGTCCGGACTTTAATTCAATATTTGTGGCTGCCGGATATGTGATGCAAAGAGGTTGTTGAGTAACCTCTTGCCTCGCCCATTGGCGAAGGGTTTGTTCGGGTGGTGGGTTTGGAGGTGGATTCCCTCCATGATTGTCTCCCATGGTATGAGTAGTGGTTGAAGTTTCTGTAAGTGTAGTATTTGGAATGTTATAAGTAGGTGAAGAGGGTGGAGTGGTACTTTTGGGCGAGGTTGGTTGAGATGAGAGTGATAGGCTTTCTGTTTCGGATGCAGATACACTTGAGAGGGGTATGTCCTCCCAAATGTTGATGACAGGAGGGTTAGATGATGAAGAAGTCCTGGAGCCCGGTTGCTTCTTACGAAGCTTGGTTTGCTTCCTTAACTTCTTTGCAGTTTTTTTCTATCTCCGAATCAATTGGGAGTGGTGTACCTGTACGGAAAGATCTAGGCATAAACAATTAGAGGCGCGCAAGATCTACCCAAGTAGTAACCGTCCCCGGTGGGAGGTTATAGAGCCAGTCTTTTGCTGCATCTTGCACCGCGAAGGGGAATGCCCTAAGCTTGATTTGATCCTCCGTGACATTATGTGGTTTCATGCCCACACATACAACATGGAACTCAGTGAGGAACTTGTGAGGATCTTCATTTTCCAAGCCTCTAAAGGTTGGGAGTAGATGGATGAGTCCAGACTTTAATTCAAGATTTGTGGCTGCCGGATATGTGATGCAAAGAGGTTGTTGAGTAACATCTTGCCTCGCCCATTGGCGAAGGGTTTGTTCGGGTGGTGGGTTTGGAGGTGGATTCCCTCCATGATTGTCTCCCATGGTATGAGTAGTGGTTGAAGTTTCTGTAAGTGTAGTATTTGGAATGTTATAAGTAGGTGAAGAGGCTGGAGTGGTACTTTTAGGTGAGGTTGGTTGAGATGAGAATGATAGGCTTTCTGTTTCGGATGCAGATACACTTGAGAGGGGTATGTCCTCCCAAATGTTGATGACAGTAGGGTTAGATGATGAAGAAGTCCCGAAGCCCGGTTGCTTCTTACGAAGCTTGGCTTGCTTCCTTAACTTCTTTGCAGTTATTTTATATCTCCGAATCAATTGGCAGTGGTGTAACTGTACGGAAAGATCTAGGCATAAACAATTAGTAACATCGTGACCCCGACAATGGCGCCAATTTGTTAGGCGTGTCAAACCCAACAAATAAAGGGGTACAAAATGACTCCAAAACACTGTTACTTTGCACTAAAAATGTAATACAAGGTAAGCAGGGTCGATCCACAGAGACACGAGACAAGTGCTTATACCTTTTTGTGTAAGGTACAAAAATGGTCACAGAATGGGGGGAATTTATAAACAATGATTTAAACGATAGAATAAAGCAATAAGTAAATGACTGATTAAATGAAGTAGATTCAAGATTTGTAAGGACTCCAACTCTATGCAAGATAATTTAGCAATGTGATTCCAAGGGTGAAATGATTTCTACTTAATTCCACCTAAGTTGGTACTTGAAAGTGTTAACAAGTTCTAACACTTCCCATTAACCAAGTTGTCAAATTCAAAACAAGCTCTTTGAAAATAACCTAACCTTCTAATTTAAGTCTAAACAAGCTTATAGATAGAAATCAAAAGGTTGCAATAAGATTTATGTGAATGTTCCCAACAACACCCAATACTCCTCACAAGCTCGGGAGTGTAAGAGTATGTGAATATGATTTACACAATATTTGTATATTGTGAATAAGATTTACACAATATCTGTATTTGTATAGTCTATCATAGGACTCAAGTTATACTCAATATTTGTATATATATATATATATATATATATATATATATATATATATATATATTTAGTTGAATAAAACGAAGTCTCTTGTATTTGTTTATCGCATCGTTATGTTTTACCAAAACTTTGCCCGTAATAATATACGAATTTGATAGTAAAATCTTTTCATAAAAATAGAAAGATAAACGTATTTGGATGTTTGCGTTTTAAAGTAAATTTTCTTCTATATTACTTGTATCCCCCCCCCCCCTAAAAACATAGAAAAGACTTGTAAAATATAGGGTATGAACTCAGTTGATAAAGGTGGTGATTCTGATAGCACTTCGCTTCTAGAAATGATTTTGCTTGACGAAACCGAGAGTTCTTGTTGAAAACCGGGCTTTGCGAGGGCCGAGTTTCAAACCGAAAAGACTCTTTTCTCGGGGACTTCGGGTGCTTCGGGACTTTCTTCGGGTGTTAGGGAGGTTCCCGAGGCTTCGGGGTTTGTAGAATAGCTTAAGAAGGTGGAAAGTGTGAAAAAGTGGGTAAGGTAGCAACCAAAACCGGGAAGATTCGCACCCTTTCTATAGGGGTCTGAAATCTCGCAGCCAGCAACACGCGTCAGGCTCTCGCAGGTGATACGTGGCTCGCTTCGGACGTGCCACGGCTAGGACACGTGTCGGATATCATAGGCGACTCGCTTCGGACGTGTCTCGGCTAGGGACATGCGTTAGACATGCGAAGGTATAGGCGACGTGGCTGATTTCGGACCTTGCATATGCGAAGGGCTTCACATTTTGTGCCTCGAATTTCAAAAATGCATAACTTTCGTATACGAGCTCCGTTTTCGACGTTCTTTATATCCACGTGTAGGTGAGACCATACTCTACGACTTTCGTTTAGACTCCATCGGCTAATTTTGAATTTATTTTTAATATTATAATTTTAACAGGCCGGGACAGGAAAAGTCCAGTAAAAATTCATAACTTCTTCATCCGACGTCCGTTTTCGTCTGTCTTTTTATCGTTGAACTAGTATTGACGAGATCTTCAATTCTCGTTTAGGTTGTGTCGGCTAAAAACTGCTCGATCTTTAATTCGACTTTCGGGCTGTATACTACTGTGCCAAATCTTAGAAAAATCATAACTTCCTCATACGAAGTCAGATTTGGACGTTCTTTTAATGCACACTCTCGGTTTAACGTATACTACGACTTTTATTTAGATTGTTAAGGCCAAAAAGCATTTTATCATAAATTCAGTTTTTACGTCACACAGCGTCGTGCCGGTTCCGTCGCGAAACTTCGACAGGTCATAACTTCTTCGTTATAACTTGGATTTCGGCGTTCTTTATATGTACAGAAACCTTGTGACATATACTAAAACTTAGTTAAGATTATTTATTATAAATAATCCTCTATCAAAATTCACTTTTTTGACGCTTATTGTCTCTAAATTGACTAGCCCGAATCTGCGGGCGTTACAATTATCTCTCCCTTAGGATGATTACGTTATGAACTCACTGGTACATGATTGAAGTTTACACCTAGTTTTGTCTAGAATTTTCCAGTTGTCACATTATCCCCCCGTTAGAGGGAATTTTGTCCCGAAATTAACATTCTGAAAGGGACTTCAAGGGTTGGGGAAAGATGTGTATACTTCTATTCCATTTGATTTTCTCATCTCTAAGTGAATTCAGGTCCTTGCTTGGAGTTCTAGCGGACCTTCACTAATAGTATGCGACTTTGTTTCGTTTAATCTGACTGTTTGTGTTGGGATGGTAAGGTGTACTTAAGATGGGAGAAAGTGTGGGTTTGGTTTACTTGTTTTGAATAATAGTATGCCCACCAGTAGTCTTGGGCAGCCTTGCCCTGAAGTTCATGGTAGGACTCATACTTGGATCATCCACCATTACCTCGTGTATACAAGTCGTATATAATTAAGATTGTAAAGACGTTCAGATGGGTGGCTCTGCCCCAAGTCCACAACCAGACAAGGAACAGGAGTTTGGGCGGAATCACACATCCTAAATCTATAGAATATTAATTATATACCACCCTCGCGTATACCCTTAGTAGTGATAGACTAGTTGCATGGGTCCTTAGTCTCTATTCTTGAACTTGCCTTGAAGTACGTGTGGTATTCCTAGGAGGTCTGCTGAGGATACTTCTGGAAGGTTACTGACTTCCATAACATCCTTGGTGTTTTTTCGTTTCAAGTTACGGAGTGAGTTAGGAAGGTGTGGTACCCCTCGCATGGGTACTTCTGAGTTTTGAAGCGAAAGATGATATAAATGTTTGTGTCGGGTTTCTCGTTATAGTTTGAAAAGTTTTCGTTAAACGATTGGTTAAGGCGAAGAGTCTTCCCGTAGTACATGTAGTTGGTATGGTGAGGACCAAGCCAATTCATGTCTAATGACATCGTCATAATTCTTATCATAACGGGTGTTAAGTCAATTAGGAGGAAGTGTTTCTTAGAATGATAGTACATTCTATGTTTATGTCTTTAGTGTTCTCTGTTTTATCCTTGTTATTACTACTGTGAATAATTGTACCGCATTTAGCGAATATAGGCAGTAAGAGTGCTTCGATAATTACGGATGAAATATCATAATATGATCCCTACAAAGTCCCTCTATAATCGCTTAGGGTATACAAATCGTATACAGTTCAGATTGAGAAGACATTCGACTGAGTAACTCTGCCCTAAATCCACAATCAAACAAGAAATAGGAAATGAGGCGGAATCACTCACTCTAAGCCTGCAGAATCTTAACTATATATGACTCTAATGTTACACTAAGCCATCATAGCTCACCTGTACAGATCCTTAGTTTTTATATGAATGATGTGTTTTATTTGAATGAGAAGGCAATTTATGATTTTGAATTTTAATTGTCAAATACTTTTGTGAAAATTTGATGCTTAATTTTTGTTATTTGGAAAACGTACCAAAATTCCCAATAGGTTCCTCGTTCCTCCTTTCTGTCCTGTTTGTTAAACTCCTCCGTCATTCTTCTCTGTTGGAAAATCTCTCTTGAAATGTCCTATTTCACCACATGCATGACATACTTGACTTGTACTAGCATCGGTAGTTGAGGTGATGTGTTGGGTCGGAGTCCTACAAAAACGAGTCGAGTGCCCATTCTTGTTGCAGTTCTTGCAATGAAACTCCTGTTAGACTCCCTTGTGATGGTAGTCACACTTGTTACACTTCGGTAGTGTTCCAGCATATCGACTGGCTGGTATCGGAGCGGTAGATGTTGTGGTTGCAGGGGCTGCCACAGGTTGTTGTCTCTTGGCAAGTCTTTGAGATAATTTGCGCTCCTTTTTTTCCAGAACTTTTGTTTCTTGCTTTTAGGTTTGTGGTCTAGGGTGGTCTTGATGACCGACACTCGCTGGTTTCCTTGGTTGTTACTACAGTTTGAATTGTCGACACTGTTTCCATTTTTGTTTGTGTTGTTAGCGTTGAGATGTGCCATGACAGCTGTCACGGCAGCTGTGAACGCAACTTGAAAGGTAGCAACGTCTATCTGCAGAATTAAGGTTTCACCGGTTGGCCGGTTATTTCCATGTGAAGACATGATTATGTTGCATGATGTCAAACGAGTTCGTAAGTAATTATGGTTGTTTCTAGTTGTATTTTACCTATTTATATATACATATATATTTTCTCATTTTGTTGTGTGATTCTCAATGTTTTGACCTACATCCCTATGATGTATTCATGGTAGTGAGTAGAAATAGATATTGTACAAAGGTTAAGTTCACTCATCCTAGTACTGCTCTCATCCAAGCATGCTTAACTGTGGAGTTCTGATGTGATCCGGTGCATTAGTGCTGGTATGATCATACCCTATAAGTATACGGGAAGGCATCTTTCTACCATAAGGTTTAAAATAATGAAACGGTAGTAAGTGTTTAGTAGTGGCTATAACTCGTGTGTCGCTTGAACTATGTTATCTTGGTTCTGTGCGTATCATGTTCTGACTTTTATAGAGTTTTGTAAACAATTCATAACAGAAGTCTATATAGAATAAACTTATAAAATTTTAATAGTTATCTCCCTTAAACGAAATTCTATGACTTTTTGTACTAGTATTTGTTGTTACAAAAGAAGTGATAAACCTAACACATAGTGTGAGTAGTGTAATCACTAACTCACTAAGTTATATCATTTTATAAATTACTAGTGTGACGTATAGAGTGCCTTTCTCTTCATTCGGTCCTTTCTCGGAATCCTCCTCGTGAACCCTCTTTTGGTTCTTCCTTAACTCCTCTGTTGGCTATTGTAATGGAGTAGTTACATCTACCTATGTTGTTCGTGCGATAATGGGAGTGTCTAAAGAATCTACGAGATTAATAAAAAAGTTCTATTAAAAATAAACTTTTACGAGGATGATCCTTACCGGGTCTTTCTATAATCATGTAGTGTATACAGATTATATATAACCAAGATTAAATAGACCTTCAAATAAGTGATCCTACTCTAAGACCACAGCCAAACAAGGAACAGACAGTAGAGCAAAAAACACAAATTCTAAGTCTATAAATCTTAATTATTAACGTATACACTCAGTAATTATAGACCTACCAGAAAGGGTCTTTTAGTTTTCACATAAGTTAGTTATAGTGCCTAAAATACTCCTATAGTATTTTAACTGTATGTTTGGTTCTAGAGCTTCTTGGTATACGAAGTTGATAAGTTTTTAGACTTGTTATTGTGTAGTATCATAAAATTCTCCTATAGTATTTTATACTTTATGTTTGGTTCTAGTGTTCTTTTTTATGTAGTGTTGATAAGTTTTAGACTTGTTGCAACACCACAATCACTCCCAAACACATGTTAGTCGTATCTCAAATAAACATAGTTGATCAGGCTATATTTATCTCAGATATGATTACATAACTGTCTAGGTTTGAGTGCAATGTCCAACATCTAAAAACTTTTGTTTTGTTCTTCTTGTGATACTTGTTCTAGTATATATATTTGCATGTATGTATACTTTCATAAAAATATTAATATATTTAAAAAGTATAACTCTTGGTCAGAGTGTTTTTATCCCATTGTGTTTATAGTTGTATATCTTTTATAGGTTGATATACTTAGTTCACTATAAACAATGCTCTGATACCAATCTATCACACCCCAAACCGGAACGGCGAAAACGTTCGGGGGCGGAGGACGTCATGTACAGTATCACAACAACTGAATAATAGTAATCAAAGCAAAAACAACCATTGTATTAATAACATAGTATTTACATTGTTTTCAAAACATTACTTGTATAACATTAAAACTATTACAAAAGTTAAGGCGTAATGCTACTATGCTCCGTCTTCGTAACGCCTGAGAGGGTACCTGTCTACTAACGTTCCTGAGAATACAAGTGGTTTGAAAAAGTGTCAACATTTAAGTTGGTGAGTTCATAAGTATTTTACTTGTATAACATTAAAACTATTACAAAATTTAAGGCGTAATGCTACTATGCTCCGTCTTCGTAACGCTTGAGAGGGTACCTGTCTACTAACTTTCTTGAGAATACAAGTGGTTTGAAAATGTGTCAACATTTAAGTTGGTGAGTTCATATGTGTTTTGTTGGAAAAGATATGTTCTTTGTTCTTTGAAAATGTTCGTGTGTTCCTCCAGAAAATCCTATATTTTCTTAGTAAAATGGAATGTAATCTTAATACTTTGAAACCAAAAAGTATAAGTTTCTTTATGTTTATAATCTGTGATTCAAGGTTCTGATTCATGTAATTGGTATCACCCGTCCTGTTACCTCCTACGATTACTTAGTGTATGCAAATTATATATAATAAAAAAATCGAACAGACAGTCGATTGGGTGAATCTTCCCTAAGCCCACAACCAAACAAGGAACATGAAGAAAGGCGGAAATCACACATTCCACTGCCTATCGGATCTTCATGCAACTGCCTGTAAATCTAGAACTTATGTACTAGCAAAATAATGTAATATAGTTTTATATATAAATAAAACCCTTGAAAGTAACTGCGTGTAAATCTAGAACTTATGTACTAGCAAAATAATGTAATATAGTTTTATATTTAAATATAACCCTTGAAAGTATATTTGCTCTGAAATCCGAATGTAAGGTTAATAATCAATTAAGATTATTTGATAATATATTATTCGTAAGTATGTCGTTGTTTTCTCTTTGTGAGTTTTTATAACCATACTGACCCAGTCGGCCTAATTACGACGTTTTTCAGGCGTCGGAACATTAAAGACATTTGTCACCACAAGCCTGCCGGCCTAACTGTAGCTAACTGTTTAGGTGTGGGATTTTCAGTCCCAAATAGATCTATACAAAAATAACTCGCTCTCCCTACAAGAGACTCTGGTTAGAAGTCAGGACTTTTACCAGTACTTAGATAAGTACACGAAGACATCTCACAAATTGCTTCAACGTGTTTACGAGTAATAACTGAAAACCCTTTTCGTTTATAACATGTAACTTTGTAAAAATAGTTCGTTTGTTCTATAAACTATACCTATAATAGTTTATAATTTTGTTTCCATGTTATGTGAAAATCGTTGCATCTTAACATGTTCCATATACTGTATTTGTATAGTTTATCGAAGGACTCAAGTTATATTCAATATTTATATATATATATATATATATATATATATATATATATATATATATATATATATATATATATTTAGTTGAATAAAACGAAGTCTCTTGTATTTGTTTATCGCATCGTTATGTTTTACCAAAACTTTTCCCATAATAATATACAAATTTGATAGTAAAATCTTTTCATAAAAATAGAAAGATAAACGTATTTGGATGTTTGCGTTTTAAACTAAATTTTCTTGTATATTACTTGTATTCCCCCCCCCCCCCCCCCCTTCTTTTAAAAACGTAGAAAAGACTTGTAAAATATATAGGTATGAACTCACTTGATAAAGGTGGTGATTTGGACAACACTTCGCTTCTAGAAATGATTTTCCTTGACGAAACCGGGAGTTCTTGTTGAAAAGTGGGCTTTGCGAGGGCCGAGTTTCAAACCGAAAAGACTATTTTCTCGGGGACTTCGGGTGCTTCGGGGCTTTCTTCAGGTGTTAGGGAGGTTTCCGAGGCTTCGGGGTTTGTATAATAGCTTAAGAGGGTGTAAAGTGTGAAAAAGGGGTAAAGTAGCAACCAAAACTGGGAAGATTCGCACGCTTTGTATAGGGGTCTGAAGTCTCGCAGCCAACAACAGGCGTCAGACTCTCGCAGGTGATACATGGCTCGCTTCGGACGTGCCACCGCTAGGACACGCTTCGGATCTCAGAGGCGGCTTGATTTGGACGTGTCTCGGCTAGGGACACGCGTCGGACATGCGAAGGTATAGGCGACGTGGCTGATTCCGGACCTTGTATATGTGAAGGGCTTTAGATTTTGTGCCCTGAACTTCAAAAATTCATAACTTTCGCATACGAGCTCCGTTTTCGACGTTCTTTATATCCACGCGTAGGTGAGACCGTACTCTACGAATTTCGTTTAGACTCGGTCGGCTAATTTTTATTTTATTTTTAATATTATATTTTTAACAGGTCGGGACAGGGAAAGTCCGTTAAAAATTCATAACTTCTTCATCCGACATCCGTTTTTGTCTGTCTTTTTATCGTTCAACTAGTATTGACGAGCTCTTCCATTCTCGTTTAGGTTGTGTCGGCTAAAAATTGCTCGATCTTTAATTCGACTTTCGGGCTGTATACTGCTGTGCCGAATCTTAGAAAAATCATAACTTCCTCATACGGGCTGTATAATCATGCAGATCTATTCCATAATTTCCTCGATCTTTAATTCGACTTTCGGGCTGTATACTGCTGTGCCGAATCTTAGAAAAATCATAACTTCCTCGATCTTTAATTCGACTTTCGGGCTGTATAATCATGCAAATCTATTCCATACTCAACATATCAGTGTATAACAAGATATCAATCCAATAGGCCGACCTTGGTGCCTTCGACCCGTAAGTACAGTGAGGAAAAATCACCTCGATATGTGTGTAGATAACAACTGAAGCAATGAAGGACTCTACCAGCTTCAACTCACTTCCAATTTCCTACAGGAAGATACTTGAGTCAATACCCGATCACATGTCATAGTTACTGATAACAGTGACCATTTCACATAAAATGACGATTAGGGTTAACTAAGAACACTTAACCCATTAAGGAATTAATCACTTAAAGGTATGACGGATTAAGGTTTGACTTGGTTATTCTCAGGTGAAATAATAATCCAATCAACTGCCCGAATACGTGCCCGGTCATTGTCCAAATAGAGTGGGTCCTGGTGGGGAAGTTATAGATACTTTTCCATACTTTGTATCCGGAGTACTTCATTTAATTTCCTCTGCAGTATTGGGCTTTGGCGGTATTTATCATGCACTTTTAGGGCCTGAGACGCTTGAAGAATCTTTTCCATTCTTCGGTTATGTATGGAAAGATAGAAATAAAATGACCACAATTTTAGGTATTCACTTAATCTTGTTAGGTATAGGTGCTTTTCTTCTAGTATTCAAGGCTCTTTATTTTGGGGGCGTATATGATACTTGGGCTAAGCGTCAAGTTGGTAGCGGGTTTTCCACAAAAAATGATAACTAGGTTAGTGTTCCAAACTTAACCCCTTAAGGACTTAATCCATTAAGCCCAATATTGCATTAAGTTAATTGTGGGGGTCATTATTAAGTAGTATTTTGAATTTAATTAACAGCTTTAACGTGGGTCCCAACCAACACCAAAAACTAGGGTTTCTTGGTAGCAGGGTTTCCCAAACCCTAATTAGGGTTTCCAACCCCAATACGTCCCAACTAGGTTCCGGGTTAATCTTTTAGGTTAATTAGTTCTTAATAAGTCGGGCACCATCCACTACCACCCGGGGCGGTAGTGGTTAACGGTGGTTCAAGGCAGCAGCCACCACCTCACGGTGGTGGGGGGGGGAGGTTCCTTGATTTTAGGCCAAATCATATCAAAAGCATTCCAAATATCAATCCAACCACACACATATGCACACAACCACCCAAGGTGGCGGCTGGTGGCGACAGAACGGCGATATGAGGTGGCAGCCACCACCTCATGGTGGTGGTGGGGGTTTTTGTTTTTCCGGCCAAACAACACACACACGCCGATGTACACTAAAATACATACACCTACTTGTAAAATCACACACACACACAATGCAGCCACCCACTCACAGTGGCATGCAACTACCGGAAGATGTTGGCGATGGGACAACCGCCGGAGCGGCGACAATGACATGTGTGAAGTAGCAACGACAGAAACAAAGAGGGAGGAAAGGTAGCGGGTTATACCATTACCGAAGGGAGACAATATAGGCTGCAAACGCGACTTCATCTTTCCCGATCTCCCTGACTAGCACGATGTCAAATCGTGGGTATTGCCTTCGTCGGCAGGGGAAGCAGCAACGATGGATGATTTCGCCAGCAACAATGGTCCGCCTGTAGACTTGGTTGATCGGAAAAGTAAGAGGATTGGGTGGTGGCGGCTGGAGTATACCATATGGCGGCTGCTTTAATGAGAGATAGGTTTAGGGTTTGAATGAGAGTCGAGGGTATGGGATATGGCGAGATTATGCCCCGTACATTTTCAAACTTACGCCATTATACACTTTCAATCCTTCCCTCACAATTCCTTTGCCATTCGAGTCCAAAATTTACCAATCAGCCCCTAGCATCCAAAAATCTATTCATAACTAGTCCATATGATACCGTTTAACCCTCAACATCCAAAAAATATAACTTTTAACTCCTATGCATAACATTGATACTTTATTACGGAGCTAGGGCTAAAATAAAATAAAATATAAAATACATCTTGGGGTTTTTGGGGCTTATTATATTTATTCGCATATTTTATTTTATTTTAAACGGAATGTTACAATTCTCCCCCATTTAAATTAGACTTCGTCCTCGAAATCAGCTCTCGCTTCTACTTTATGATGTACTCCCCCACAACAACCAAGATGAATGAAAATCCACAGAATCATTCGGTCTCTGAGCTTCTCGGCCACACATCGACGCTCTAATCCCTCACCAAAAGGGCATCACTATAATGAAAACTAACTGATCTCATATTGAACTGAACCACATTCTTACTTTGCTCCGACAGCCAAATTGAGCTATCCACTATTAATATTGGGGCTTCCCTGATCAGATGATAACAGACAGGTAAACCCCCTGATACGTGTGAAATAGTACTAGTTTTAATCCTACTAATTTAAACACAAAATAAAAACATGAAAGGGAGTGTACCTATGGATTAGCAATATAGTTTAAGCAAGTGGGGTATCGAACACAGGGAATGATAACAATTGAAATAACTACTAGAATTACCTAAATAGGAACAAGTAATAAAAGAGGGTTTTCTCTAGTTTTGCAAGACTAGAAACTTAATTAAGAAAATAACACTCAAACAAATACAATTAACAACTTAAGAGAGTAGAAGGTAACTAGATTCAATGATAAAAGAGACTTCTGTTCAGATTCGATTCACTTATTCCTATGGTTGATTTCATGGCAAGTGCAATGGATTAATATATTAATGGCTACAGATTCCTAATGTGATTAGGTTCATGTTCACTATTGCTAATCCTTTAGCAAACAAGTCAATTCAAACAGTGGCCAATTGATTAAACTAACAAGTTTCCTAGTGTTTAATTCGGATCAAGTAAGACTTGTAATATTAGTTAACTAAAATTTTCAATTCAATCGACTCATATGTGGTTGTTCATCACACATGCTCACACATTAACTTATTTATATTCTAGTTAACCCTAGGTTCATATTCACTAATACTAGGCATACAATATTGTTTTCACAAAACTATATGCTTCAAGCAATTAAGAAGATGTTCATGCAACTCAATAAACTTGATTATTAACAGAAAATAATTAGCATTAACACATAAGGGTCTTTAAAAAGCTTAACAAGATAATTCACCAAATCAAATTAATCCAAGCCATTCAATCAAACCATATTCATAAGTTTATCTAGTCTAAACAGAAGTAAAAAAAACTTTTAGCTCATATCTACAGCAAATAACATCCTAAAATTGAAATCTAATGATTCAAACATGGTTTATGCAAAAGATTAAGAAAGGAGTAATGTTTGTTGCCTTTGATCTCTTCTAACTTGACTTCTAGGTTGAATTCTAGAAAACCAGAGCTCTAAGAACCCTTCTGATCATCAATAGTCGCCAAAAAGTCTCCAACATGTGTTAGGGTTTTGGAAATATATATATTTCCAAATTTGCGCACCAACTCGTCGAGTTTTTAGACCCAACTCGATGAGTTTTTCACTTAATATGCGTGTACGGTAAGGCATTGTTGAATCGCGAATCTTCTGACCAACTTGTCGAGTTGATGGCCAACTCGTCGAGTTCCTTCATATTTCAGCCTTCTTTCTTCAAACTTCAATTCCCCAGCTTCCAATTCCTAGTTTCGCTTCCTTTTTCACCCGAGCATGTCTTTAAAGCTGAAAAGGAAATTTTAACATAATTAAGTTCCTTTTGTTCATAAATCGAGATAAAAACAGCTAAAAAGTATTAAGATATTATATGAATTATATGAGTAAATATGCACATATCAAAATACCCCACACTTGACTTTTGCTTGCCCCTAAGCAAAACTGAATTTTAGCACACTAGCATCACATAAGACAATCCCAATCAAACCCAGCCATTATGCAAAGACCGCAACACATGCATTTGTGTCTAATATTTTTCCTAAGGACCCCCTAATTCTAAATACTAACAATCCTCATAAACACTCACCCACTTTTTCCGAACAACGCTTATTTTATGCATCCCTCCGAATCCATCCGCAGGAAACTTTCTTAACCTCAAGTCATTTTTGGTTAAATGCCCAAACACACATACGGAAAAATAACATAGAAAAGAAAATAAAAAAAATACTTGATAACTTGAATCTTCAATAATTTGTAGCTTTTCTTCTTGATATTTCTTCTTTGTCTTCATAGCTTTATAGATTCTTTCTTTCAAACATTGCATCACTCTTTTTTTTTAAACTCACTTTTTTCACTCAAACAAAAAACCTAGAAAAACATATGCTTACGCAAGGGGATTTAACTTCATCCTTAATTGGTTAAAGGTATTAGTCTCATGTACAATGACTACTTAAGCTTTCCTGGATACATTTCTGGTACACGATGCTAAACATGTTGCGTCCCTCAAACTAAGCGAGGTTGTGTTTTTGTACCATGATTTTACTAGAATAAAGGGGGCCACAAATGCATTATAACGTGTATAGGCTCAACCAAACATTTGGGTGCTCATAAAATCATCACACACAATATTAGCATGGAATCCTCATTGCTTTTACCAAAATTTTCTAAATTAACCCTAGCAACTTAATGCAAAAAAAATTTAAAATTAAACCTAGGATTCTAATTTAACTAATGTAATCAACCCCTACCCTACACTTAATTCATGTAATGTCCCCATTGCATGTTATGCATGAAAAAGAACATAAAAGTAAAAAGAGAGAATTAGAACAAACTCCCCTGGGATAGAAGTTGTGAGGTTGACATTCTTCGTTTTAAAGCTTCATCTTCAGCGGACTCTAGGCATGGGAACAACTCATCCACGCCTGGGTGTCAAAATCTCGTGTGGTACAACTCCAAATATAAAGGAAAAAGCTATTGGAAATGCTCGGAAATAGTCTTCAAAGAATATAATCAATGCCCGCGTCGAATGGAATCAAATCGTCGACTTGAAGATAAAAGAATGAGCAACTCGTCGAGTTCTGGTGGAGACTCGCCGAGTTATCGCTATACTGCCAGAAAGTCGCGCTTTTACGCTTGGACTCATCGAGTTCTATATATGTACTCGACGAGTTTTCTTCACTGTATGGAAAAAAACTTTTTTCTGCTTCAGGTCCTTTTTTTGGAGTTTGAGGAGAGTATCATAGCAACACTCCCCCTTGTTTTTCTTTAGTAAAAAGACTCTTTTCCAACTTTTTTAATTGTCGGACTCGTAATTGGACTCAAAACTTCTAATCTTCTCGTCTAGACTCGACTTCTCACATTTATTCCCTCACACTTTATTCATGCATTCAATCCCTCACCCTAAATTCTGAAAAGATCAAAAACAAACACCAAGTAATAAAAAGGAAAACAAATTAAAGATCCTAACTTACTTCTAAATTAGATAAAAGCTTAAACATTACCAAAACAAACAAAAATAAGAAAAAAACACCAAACAAATAAAAATTGTTCAACAAGCCACACAAACAAAATCAAAGGATAATCAATCTTCATCCTCCTCGTCTCCTCCTCCATATCCGCTACCGCCGGTTCCACTTTGCCTTGCGCTCCATATTTCTTCCCAACTTCTGACATGAGGGTAGTTGGGAACATTATCCATTCGGGGAATGTTCATGTGGTGCATCATATAGGCGAGGGTCATGTGGTTGTAGTTCAAACTACGGTCGATGTCATCTTGATACGCCCTCAACTCCACATTATGCGGGTCCATTGGTAGCTCATCTTCAGTCGGGATCATGGGCGTGTCATCATGTATGTTACCTTGCCTCGGTCTTACCCTCCTACCCGGTTGCTCGGGTGCCACCACCTTGTCCTCATCGGGAATGGAAAATTGTCCCCCACCAAAGTCTTTAATACTTCTAGCCCTCTTGTAAAGAAGAGGACTAAATGCAGGTTGTTGTACCATGGTTACGTGGTTCCCGATCCCTCGTCCAATAACACCATACGATCTCGCTAATTTTGTCACAAACATCCCACCACATATCTTTGAAGTTTTTCTGTCCTTTGCTCCACTCTCAGCTAAATACCTCGCCAGGCAATATGGAATGTTGCAAAAAGTGTTTGGCATAATAATACACCAAAGAAAAAATGCATCCCGGCTTGGTACTTTGTCATCATCCTTGCGCATATTGTGTAACACCCTTAAATTACAACCCGAAAAATTCATTTTTAAGTTTAACAATCATAAAACAAACCATTTCATTTTCCCCAAACCCATGAAAACATAAAATAGTTTAGTTGTGCAATCCATGATACATATAAAATCATCATCAGAGTCATAATCCCAAAATCACTAGTGCGGAAAATCCATGGTGTGATGCGATATGATCAAGCCGGCCCTTTCCCCTTCAAGCTAGAAGTACCTGAACAAAAACTGAAAACCGTAAGCACAAAGCTTAATGAGTTCCCCCATCATACCACATACCATACAATAACATATTGCCTATCATATCTGGGTGCTGGCCTACCCCTTCGGTCTCTTTCAACCGGTAACCGCCTAGCATATAAGGGTGCTGGCCTACCCCTTCGGTCTCTTTCAACCGGTTACGAGGACTATTTCACCCCTACCACTACCACATAATAGCATACATAATCATATTGCCATGCATATCTGGGTGCCTGACCTACCCATTTGGTCTTATTGACTGGATACGAGGTCTATTTAACCCCTACCACTATCACATAATACCATAACATACTAGCACATAAATCATAACAGATAGTGGCA
Organism: Lactuca virosa; assembly: GCF_052849685.1. Classification (NCBI taxonomy): domain Eukaryota; kingdom Viridiplantae; phylum Streptophyta; class Magnoliopsida; order Asterales; family Asteraceae; genus Lactuca; species Lactuca virosa. Next base: position 58,750,378 of record NC_136429.1, read on the forward strand.
TACCAGATAATTATCACAAAGACAATTATCTAACTACAAACTCCTACTAGTTGGTCGACCTTGGTGCCTTAGACCACTGCTACCGGGAAGGTAACTCACCTCGCAAAGTTGAATGCAGAATCTCGCGGTATGAAATCTCTAACAGCTGCTCCGACGACTCCCCGAGCTATCATTACCACAATAACAATTAGTCAAAAACTAATAATCCTTCTTAGGGTAAAATGACCATTTTAGTCCTCATCTAATTTGGCCAATGCCTAAGGCCTAACACCATAACATGAAAGGCCCAAGTCTAAATAGTCTTCCCAAGCCCACTAGTGGCCCAGCAATGGCCCAATTTTCTAAATTGGGCCCAACTCCTCAAATGGGCCAGATCTTAAGCCCAACATACTCTTAGCCCAAAATAAATGATTTATAATGGCCCATTATGGCCCAAAAGGCCCAATACCATAAATCTCAGTTCTAGGCCCAAAGGCCTTACTCCACAGTAGGCCATGAGGCCTATCAATCCAGGCCCAAACTTCTTAGGCCCAAAAACCCATATTCGTCACTTTGTATGCGTACGCGCGGCGTACCTGGCATGTACGCCCAGCGTACGCTGGCCTTGACCAAAAGCGAGAAGTTGACCCAGTACGCGTAGCGTACCAGGGGGTACGCCCAGCGTACTGGACAGCTTCCTTAGGGCCCTTCTTGTGACTTAATCCATTAAGTCCTAACGTCCAAAACATAGATACAGGTCCTTTAAGACATCCTAAACCATAAAGTTACAAACTTTATGTCTTTGCATGCATGGATGTGGGTTAAGACATGATTTAAGTCCTTAAACAAACTTTGTGACCATCTAACACTTGCATGGTTGTGGCTTAACCATCAAGGTCTGATTTTTATGACTCGAAATGCTTCCAAGAGCTCAAAAGGACAGCTCTTATGGTCTGGAACTACCAAGAAATAAGAAACCTCAACAATGGAGTCAAAATAACCCATAAAACACCCCAAAACTACAACTAGGCATGTAATGGTCAAGTTTGAAGCTTCATACCCCAAATGAGTCAGAAATGGTGCTCATCCCCTGGATCTACCAGCTCTCTTCAAGCCCTTGCTCCTTTTCAAACTTCTTTCTCTTCAAAACCACCAAAAATCACCCAAAAGTGCAGCAAATTAGCTCACAAAGCATGCAAGAGGTCTAGGGTTCGATTTCTACTCTTTAGGGACAGTGGAGGCTGAGAGAATGAGGTTTGGGACGGAGTTAATGTCTTTATATATGGTGCAAACTCTAAAATTTAGGGTTTGCAATTGGACAAGTTACGCCCATCGTACGCTTGGGTACACCCAGCGTACGCAAGGCTTCCCCCCGCTTCGCGCCTCGCTCGTGTACGCCGTGCGTACACTATATACACCCAGCGTACGGTCCTTATCACAATGTTTCCATATTTAAACACTTAAACAATTCAAGGAAAATACCGGTGACTCGAATGTTATATATTGATTGAACATGCGATGAACTGGTGGATAAGGCGGTGGATTGACGACCTTATGCTAGCTTCTTGGTAGGCCAATGGAATATAAAATCCATAGGCTATTGTGGTCCACCAATTAACTCTAGCTTCCCCGTTCGGAAAATCTTTGTAACATTCCTCCAAAAACAACTTGAAAGCTCTCGTCATCACCTCCTCTTTATCATATAATCCCATCCTCCATGCCAGTTCAAACACATACTACATTCCTTATACTCACCCCCAAGGCAAAAAGTCAATGCATTGGTATCGTAATAATCATCACCGCCCCAGAATGTGATAGTAGCATAGAACTCTAAGCACAACTCTTGGTATGCCGACTCTTGTAACTGGAACAACCTTCTCCACGCATCACAAGTAATTCTAACCACGTTGTTGACAAACACCTTTGTAAGATATGGGTTCATCGCCTCTACCAATCCCACTTGATCTAACCAAGGCCAACTCAACTCGTTTGGCAAGTAAAAGTCCTTTCTCTTGAGGGTTTCCAGCTTCTTTCTATTGGATTAGTGTCTAAGTCCAAAACTATAATTGGTATGTACTTGACCCGACCCGGCATGGTCCATTTGGGTTGCACTTCACCGGGACAATTTGTATGGATAGACTTATGAGAAAAGGATATTTATGATTTATTAATATATTATAAGTTCTAATATATTAATATGAAATCATATTATTTAATTAGTATTGATCAAGAATTAATTTGGAATTTAGTGATCAAAAGAGACTAGTTAAATATGGACTCATATAGTATGGGCTAATGTTATTTAGGATGGGCTAAGCCTACATGGAAGTCCATGGATAGTCTATGGAGCTTTTAACCCATGGATCCTAAGTAATGTGGAAAGTCATGGGTATTAGGGTTTACCCTAATCATGCATACTATATAAAGGAGTCCTTGGCTCATAAAATCGGCACTAGTGTGTGTGTAAGAAGCTTGGCCGATTTTGTGAGGCAACTCTCTCTCTCAAGTCTTCCAAGTTGTTGATGGTGATTTGTGATTCCACTTGAGGCATTCACATTATTGCTGCTAGGCTCTTAAAGCTCCAAGCAATCAACTACCAAAAAGGTATGTATTCTATCTAGTTTTTGTTATGAAAATACATATGATTATATGCTAGTTAGGGTAATACCTTGGAAACTTCAAGTTTTCATGTATAATAGAGAAAACATAGATCCAAGGTATTTAGGGTTGCATGAACACCGTAGGAGTGTTAGAATGCTCAAAACCCATCAGTGGTATCAAAGCCAAGGCTTGTTTTCATTTATACTTAATGCAAATTGCTGAAATAATCGATTTTCTGGCTGTTTGGACTGTGGACTCGTCGAGTCCACTGGGGGACTCACCGAGTCCATGAACAAAATCATCCTACTCGTCGAGTAGGTTCATACACTCGACGAGTATGAGGCCTAGAGTGCAGATTTTCGACTTTTAAGGCTGGAATTGGACTAGAATCATTACCCTAAGCAGTTTTTGAACTTATAAACCTGTTTTTGATGTGGTAATGATCATTCTAATCCAATTCAAAAGATAATTGTCAAAAGTTTCATGTTTAGTATTAGTTTGATGGTTAGGCCAATTACTTGAAAATTGTTTGATTTAAATTACCTAGTTCATTTGAGTTTAATCTAGAACTTGTAACATTCTTGGTTGAATTGTTGTTTTTGATGAGTTTAATGGACTCCATAACTTGTCTTCAAGTTATGGAATTCCAAAAGTTTTTCTTTTAAATGGATCATTAAAAGTCATAAGTTATAAAACTTGAAGAGTCTCTTTTCATAAATTGTTTTATGATCTCCATAACTTGTCCTCAAGTTATAGATTTTCAAGAGTCATGCCATTAAAGAAACATTAAACTCATATGTTATGAATATGAAAGGTTTTGAATAGTTTCAAAACTTGCCCTCAATTTTTGGATTTTGTAAAGTCTCACACACATTAATACTTTAATTCCAAAAACCCCCTGGAATTTTAAAAGTTTAAAATTTAACACTTATAGTATTATATTATTGAAAGTCTAATAATTATATATATGTATAAGATAAAGTCAGTCTTACCGTTAGTAGGCCTCATTCACAAAGTCAATCTATAAGGGGGGTATAAGGTTACTGCCTATAAAATGGCAGTTTAATGAGTATCCACTCTCACCCACCGCTTCCTTTACTGGTGGAGGTTCGTTAGACGAACGGGTAGGACAAGGACTATAATTCTCATTAAAAGTATAATGATAAATACTAAGTAACTAAACACTTATAAATTCTCAATCATAGTTACTTAGGAAAATGTGAATTTGGTGCTAACCCATGAAATTACACTTTGTACCTTACCAAGTCGTTAGTGGAGCGTGTGTGGTTAACTGCCACACTAACATGGACTAGTAAGTATGGCAAAGGGTAACTTAATGTTTATCATAGATCGGTGGAGCGCTTGTGGTTAACCGACACATTGATTAGATGATAAAGTTAAGGGTACCAAGTTTATTTGCATGGTTATTCACACCTTGTTTGTGATCCTCGGCATCCCAGTCACAAACTTGAGAGGGCACAATCGAGATTTAAACATGCCATTGAAAAGTTCAATGAATCTCAAAAGATCTAGGAGTTTCAATCCAATTAAAACCTAATACATATTTCGTTTTTCATGGTGGAAATTGGTGAATCGTCATTCGCCTACCTTCAAATATTTTGTAGCTTGGATTACGACATCCCTCTTCCAAGTTATGAAATATTGTGTTGGGTCCTAGCCTAAATATTTCATATTGGGTGTTATATTAAGGACTTAAATCAACTAAACTTGAATTTCTCCCTCATAGATGTCTGGTTATGACAACTATGGTCTTCCTTATCCTTTTGGATAAAGCTATCCTATTGAAGATGATATCCCAAATGGCGATCAAGGTGAAAGATTAATCCCTTTGTTGTGCATTAATGGGACTAGAAATCATACTTCACTTCCTCCACCTCCTCCAATTATTCTCCCTGACCCACAAGTTCAAGGTCACTCAAGCCCTATTGGCAAGCAAAGTCTGTGTGTGCTCACATCTTGGAGATGAAGTTATATATAGATAGGCCTAGAGAGTTGGGTGTCAAAGTCTTGAGGAAGTTGGTTGTTGACTAGGTTCATCAATCACTTCCTAAGTCACATAGTGAGTTCCTTTGGGACTACTATATGACAGACCATGACATGACCCTTAATGATCTTACCTATTTGCTTGATGCTGCTGAATCAGCAATGATTTGGAGCACTGGTAAAGCAAATTTGATTGAAAGATCGACTTCCCAAACTTCCATGGACATTGACAATGGTAACATCGGAAATCCAGAAAAGCTTTCTCTTCCAAATAGAAGGGGATCGGCCATAGTCAACTCGGTTGACCAAATGGTAAAGAGAAAGGCTAAGTCTGAGATAGTCCCATGTACCATTACTAAAGATTCCATAAGTTTCTATTGCCAAAAGAAGGGGCATTGGTTGCGAAGCTGCCTTTATTACCTGAAAGTTCACTAGGATCGTAAAAGTCAAAAATTTGACTATGCTTCAGGTAAGTCCACTATCTAACTCTATTAAGTTCCTGTTTGGAGATTCTTAATACATGATGTAATGTAATTACATTTTTATGTTTTTAAGAATCAAGGAAAAGTAAGGAAGCTCAAAGAAAGAGTAAGCCGATTCTGATCGCAAAGAGATGGATTTCGATCGCATGGTTCGGTGATCAGAATTTTGAGCTGCTGCTTAAGAGTTACGATATATTGCTTAGGAATAGATAACAACATGCTTTTCCATATGTTTTTGCATTGTAAGGATAAGTTTTCCCGCAAGTTTTAAAATAAAAATAAAAGTTTTGATTTTATTTATTTTAAGTATCCTTACAATGCCATTAGTGGAAAATTGTTGTTTATATGATTCCATTGATAGCAATATTGGAAAATGGATTTGATTCTTTCATTTGTGGTGGTGTCATAATTTACCAAATAAGGAAAGATTCTCATCACCCAAGTTTCAATTGGACAGAAACTTGGAATCTTGCAAGTTGTATTGTATGATGAATGAGAATTTTCATCTTTGGAAAATTAAGACTAATTCCTTGTTCACATGTATATGTGAGTCAAGTGAAGGACTAAGGGATTGAGTACACATTCTTGTGCACTGGTCAAGTCCACCACAAAGATGGATAAGACTATTCGTCATGATTTACTAAAGTTTAGTAAATATGGTTATACTTACAAGTTTAAGTATAATTCTGAAACATTGGAAAAGTTTAAATTTATGGCAGAACGAATGAGAAGAATGAAATTAGGCAGAAAGATAAAAGTTTCTCAAATCTGAACAGATGGGAGAGTACTTTAGTATCATGTTTTATGATCATCTTAATGATTATGAAACCATATCATAATTGTTCCTCTAAGGACATCTTAGTGCATTCTTATGGCTAAGAAGAGGAGTCATGAATTGTTGAAGTGGTTAAATCAAGAAGATGAGTCATACTTCGTTCCAAAAACAATTCTTAGAGTCATACTCCAAGATTGTAACTTGAGTGACATATCTTAAAGAAGGTTTATAACACTTGTCAAATGTAGAGTAAAAGTTTTCTACTATTGTACATTTGATACTGGTAAGCTGTGATATTTTGGATAAAACAAAGACCAACTAAGGCCAATTGTGTGAAGTGTTTGTCTTGATTAGAATCCGCACTAACTCTTGAATATTTGTTTGTCAAGTAATGTTCCTTGACAAAGTGAATCTTATATGTCAAGAGGTCAGTGGGAGTCTTAAAGATCTTGAAAAGTTTCAAGAACTAATCAAGGGTATTGTTTATCACTAGCATACGACTTGAGGTTTATAACCTATCGTGTTGACATATTCTTGTTTCTATGCCCATTCCAGTTAAAGTTGACTATGCATATGATTTCTATGAGTTCTCAATTGTTTGCATAACAACCTGGAAGCAATGGTAGGCCCTTGAGTTGCCAGGAGGCAAGAAACTAAGTTTAGTCCATATGACTTTGGATTTGTCACTAACCTTGTCTTGTGATTATGGTTTTGACAAATTCACATGGATAGAAACACATACACCATAAAAATCTAAATGTCATAAGGTTTCTCTCCGATTCATGAAAATGATGGTAAGGAAACGCTTTCACTGAGTAGATTTTAAGTAGATAGAAATTGTGATATTTGCATTCTCAAAGTCGTTAGTGGAGCGTGTGTGGTTAACCGGCACACTAACATGGACTAGTGAGAATGGCAAAAGGTCAAAACATTATGATTACAGCAACCCTCTTCATAACTGTTTAGACACACATGTGAGCTATCTAAGGAAAGGTGTATGACTTTGGGAAGCTTAGATAAAGTCTTATCAAAGCATCTTGTATCAGAAATCTGAACTTTCGTAAGAAAGTCAACAAAGTGTTGATTTCTAGAAGTCCAGCTGATTTCTGGATACATGTCATAGCTAGTGGGAGCATAAGTATTATGCTAATAACTATCATGTTAGTGGGAGCATGATTATTATGTTAAGTGTTGCAAGTGAGCAATGTTAATTATAGAAAAGAAAAGTTTCAATTTGCAAAGTTGCAGGGTTTGAAAAGTTGTTTTGTTATAATTAAGGGAGAGGAAATTATACTTCATTCCAATTCTAAAAGCTTAGATTGAGATTTTAATCAAATTTAGTCAAGTATATATATGAATGTTATGTTGGAATAGTTCAACATAAGGAAATTCTATATATGGGAACATTATTTGCGTTCTAATATTCGATTATGATTACGACATCCCTCTTCATAGTCCGAATTGTGAGAACATGGCAAATAGAAAAATTATAGCAAAAGGTTGGTCTAGTATCATGTCTTTATGTGAGACATTATGAATCGTATCGCATATGCTTCGGGTATAGGATCAGTTACATATGCTATAATATTTCCATGTGTTCTGAATTTTCCAAATGCCTAGGCATTAAGAGGGAAAAGGACCAGAACTGAATATGAATAAAATGATTAAGCAATTGTCGAGGACAATCTGAGGCTTACCAAAGATTGGTTGCTCATGGACAGTTGGAAGTATAGTGTAAATCTTGGAAGGACCATATTGACGTATTCTGGAAAAGAGGTAACTCTTGTTCAGAAGTGATAGTCAAAATGGGAATATGGAAATGTTTCCATAGGTGGAAGTTATTCATTAAATCTATGTAAGATTAGAAAAACTTAATGCAAGAAGGATGTTCAAAGGAATGTACTTTGAATTTGAGACTTCACTTCCATGGAATTTCTCTCCATTGGAATACTTTGTAATGTCTGTTGCCAAGTCTTTCTGACTTTTATGCATAGTCATTACAAGAGGATCAATGCATATAAGTTTAGAATCTAACAGATTTCGGTAAATGGTAGGAATTTGGAATTCTTACATTTACGATAATGGGATTGTGAAATGAGAATCATTGGAATTATGTTCAATTGATCTATTCCACAAACTAAGGACCATAGTTAAACATAGTGTGCATGTTTGGAGCATGGGACAACTATTGTTTTAATTTAAGTATAAAGTTGATTATTCGAAACATTATACAATGAATAATGAGTAATCAATATGACTCAAAAGTTTTGGGCCATATAGGATTAGTATTATTCTTGTGTTTCACTTTGTATGTTTTGACTTCCCGAATAACTATGTTATTTAAACTCTCCACAGTTAATCATACTTTGGAAGTAGGTATGAATCAAGACTGTCATGAATTGGGCTTGTAGATGTCTAAGGTGTTTAGACATAGCAAGAGTTGTTGCAACATTCATGAGTGCTCCTGGAATAAGATTCGAGTATTGGATTAAAACCCACACTCATCTAATTACTTCATGGATTTTATCACGAGTGATTAGTGAGACGATAATATCTTATATTCTTCAAACCTAGAGATATGAGTTGTTGACTATGAGTTGGTTGTACATTGATTGTACGAAAACGCATCAGTAACTTGATGTTACAAAACATGCCTTTGTGTATGATTCAACAAGTAGTTAGTACAAGAATATGAGTCGAAGTTTATCCATTCCTTTTACCCTTGGAGGGATAAAAGCGATATATGTGGGCCCCTCGATGATTTAGTGATGACACCCCTAAGTGCTTGGCCAAGCCTGGACTGATTTGATTTGTTTAATTAGTCGGTCGTCATAAATCGGAAATCGGGAAACAACAGATGGACAGAGAGAATGATTATAATCCATGTCTCAGTCCATATAATATCTTGTAGAATGGAGGAGTATATGATCCCTTATCTAATGGACGCATCACTGATTTGTTCAGAGTTCGACAGCGGCTTTAAGAGCTACGATTGCTAGTCGGGTTGTGAAGTCGTACTTGCAATAATATTTATTAGACTTATCCAAGTGGGAGACTGTTGGATTAGTGTTTAAGTCCAAAACTATAATTGGTATGTACTTGACCCGACCCGGCATGGTCCATTTGGGTTGCACTTCACCCGGACAATTTGTATGGATAGACTTATGAGAAAAGGATATTTATTATTTATTAATATATTATAAGTTCTAATATATTAATATGAAATCATATTATTTAATTAGTATTGATCAAGAATTAATTTGGAATTTAGTGATCAAAAGAGACTAGTTAAATATGGACTCATATACTATGGGCTAATGTTATTTAGGATGGGCTAAGCCTACATGGAAGTCCATGGATAGTCCATGGATGTCACACCCCGGAACCGAAGGCGGAAACGCTCCGGGGCGGAGGACGTTATGCGTAGTATCACAACAATCGTATCATAGTAATCAAAGTAAACACAACCATTACATTGCATTATGAATATTTACATCTGTATGAAAACATAATTTGTACAAATCATTATATTCAAAAGAAACAAAAGATAATGACTGGACTTCAAGATGCTCCGTCTTCTCCAAAAGTGTTCGAAGGTACCTGTCTATTGATGTCCTGAGAATACAAGCGATTTTTGAAAACGGGTCAGCATAAAGCTGGTGAGTTTATAAGCGTATTTTTGTATTGGAAACTAGTCACTGAATTTATAAAATCTATTCCTTTTTATTATCAGTAAATATCGTTTTGTATCGAAAACCTTCGTTATTGAGTTCCGAAATAGGTATGCATGCTTCCCAAGAAAATCCCATATTTTCTAACATGTTAGTTGAGTTCTGAATGAAAAGTATATTTCATTTGAAAACCCTGGTTACCACCAGTAAGTAGTTTTATTATTCAAATAAAACCATGAGTTAGATCGCTGGAATACCCTCCAGTAAGTAGATAGGTAGTTTTATAAAATAAAACCATGGAATAAATGATCCCGTAAATGAAGGTTAGTTTTACATATTGTGAGTCGGATAACCATGCTAATTTGACCCGAGTCCTTCTTGACGTTTCTTCAGACGTCATACGATTACAAAATTTGTCACCCCGGGCGTGCCCGCCCCACTGTAGCTAACAGTGCAGGTGTGGGATTGTCAGTCCCGAATAGATCTATTCACAAATTTCACGCTCTCCCTCCAGGAGACTCTGGTTATACTTCCGGAAATGATTTATTGGTACCCCGAAAGGCAAAACGAAGATTAATCTCACAATCCTGTATTAACTAGTTTACGAGTAATTCAGTTGTTCTCGAGTTCGAAATCGTTGATAAACGATGTGGAGTATAATAATTATACAAAATAATTATCTAGTAAGATACTCTCGTTATTCGTATGGATAAACTAAATCGATCATAGTTTATATGTTTGACTTGCTTGGAGTTTGATTCTGAAAACTGATAATGAAATCTCCAAACTATACCTATTATAGTTTGATTGATAAGTTACGTTTATGAACATTTCGGAAAACTATGCAATTATGTTTAGAAAACGTCCCTTATGCTCCACATACTACAAAAGGGATAAAGTAACTAAATGTTTAACGTAAAACCATTGTAATTGCATTAGTTTTTATGTTGTGAAAACCTTTATGTTTGGCTTGTATTGCCCCCTGAAAACGTTATAAAAACTTATAAAAGCGTAGGGGTATGAACTCATTGTTTGACGTAGGATTCGGATGCACGATCGGTTTCGAGCATTGAGTGTCAACTAATGTTTTGCACACAAGTGGATCCTATTAACATGTAATAATGCATACACGTATTAGATTAAGGCATTTCATGATAAAACATGATGGGGAAACCACCCTAGGGACTTGGAAATGCTTGGAACTAAGTGTCGGAGCCATAAATGATCGAATAAAGGAAGTGTGCGGTCATCAGTATGTGTGTGCGGTTGGACACAAGAGTCAGCGGCCGTACAGAGGGTGTGTGCGGCCGTAAACAGGGGTGTGCGACCGTATACTCCTTATTTGTGTCCGAAACGTCGATTTTGAGGTGTTCTAGAGTCTAAACCAAGTCTAGCTAGCAAATGGAGGCCAAACTCTTCACTTTGGAGAGTTTTTAAGGCGTGTGCGGCCACCTTATGAAGGTGTGCGGCCGTACACCTTCAAAGTATGAAGAACACGAAGAACACTATGAGTTTTAGGCTTAGATTCAGGTGCCTTACCAATATAACGAGCTGAATGATGGAGTAGTTCACGTTTTTAAGGCCTTTTGAGTGTTTTTGGATGAAGTTTTTAGAGAGAGAAAGTAGTGAGAGAAGGTAGAGTACAGCCAAAGGAAAGGAATGAGTGAAGGGGGTCTCCTTATATATATAAGGGGGAGTGTGCGGCTGGAGTATGGGTGTGCGGTCGGCTGTGTGCGGCTGGCTGGCCGCACACTAGGGTGTGCGGCCGCACACACCTTGCTAGGTGTGTTTGGCCCGTTTTAGTGATGCTACACACATTCTCACCCTTCCTAAGACTCATATCAACGTCATACTAAGTCTCAAGAACTCATATAGACCCAAAACTTCATTACAAAATAGCGAAATGAGGCTAACTTTGATGAAAATGAAGAATGTACACGTTAGAATTTCGGGTTGTCACATCATCCCCCCGTTAGAGGGAATTTCGTCCCGAAACTAGAGTTTAAACAATAAGTAGTTACAAATAACTAAGCGAAAAGATGAGGATATTTTAATTTCATTTGATCCTCGCGCTCCCAAGTGAATTCCGGTCCTCGCTTGGCGTTCCAGCGAACCTTCACGATTGGGATGTGGCTTTGTTCCGTTCGTTTGAACTCTCGGTCCATGATCTCTACAGGTTCTTCCACGAAGTTGAGGCTCTCGTTGATCTCGATCTCGTCGAGTGGGATTACAAGAGTCTCGTCGGATAGGCACTTTTTCAAGTTCGAGACGTGGAAGGTAGGATGTACATTACTGAGTTCGCGGGGTAGATTGAGTTTGTAAGCTACGGGACCGATCCTGGCGAGGATCTCGAATGGTCCTATGTATCTTGGATTCAGTTTTCCACGCTTTCCGAAGCGTATCATGCCTTTCCAGGGCGAGACTTTCAACAGGACACGGTCTCCCACCTGGAATTCCAAGGGTTTTCGTTGTATATCGGCGTAGCTCTTTTGTCTGTCTCGCGAGGCCTTCAGTCATTCTCGGATTTGTACGATCTTTTCCGTGGTTTCGCGAATGATTTCTGGGCCTGTGAGAGTGCTGTCGGGGACTTGTCCCTTGGCAAGCTGCGTGTCGCCTACCTCAGCCCAGCATAGAGGGGATCTGCACTTTCGACCATATAGGGCTTCAAACGGCGCAACTTTAATACTGGTGTGGTAACTGTTGTTGTAGGAGAACTCGACCAAGGGTAAGTGGGTGTCCCACGACTTCCCGAAATCGATAACACATGCTCTCAACATGTCTTCCAGGGTTTGGATAGTTCTCTCACTCTGCCCGTATGTTTGAGGATGATGAGCTGTACTCATGTCCAGCTTAGTTCCAAGAGCCTTCTGCAGTGACTGCCAGAACCTTAAAGTGAACCTGCTATCTCTATCGGAGATAATGGACACAGGCACACCATGCAGTCGGACTATCTCTTGGATGTAGATTCGTGTCAGCCTCTCCATTTTGAAGCTTCCCTTGATCGGTAGGAAGTGAGCGGATTTAGTCAGTCGATCGACTATTACCCAAATGGCATCGTACCCACTCGGAGACTTGGGTAGTTTGGTGATGAAATCCATAGAAATCCTCTCCCACTTCCATTCGGGAATTTCTGGCTGTTGGAGTAGACCTGAGGGTTTCTGATATTCGATTTTCACTTTGGCACAAGTCAGACACTTGCCCACGAATATAGCGATCTCCGCTTTCATGTTTGGCCACCAATATAACTTTTTGAGATCGAGGTACATCTTGTCTGAACCGGGGTGAACGGAGTATCTGGTCTTGTGAGCTTCGTTCATTACAACCTCTCTGTAACCACCGAACTTTGGGGTCCAGATCCGGTCTATGAAGTAATAGACTCCGTCTCCCTTGATCTCCAGGTTCTTTTCCATTCCTCTTAAGGCTTCACCCGGCATGTTCTCTGGTTTTAAGGCTTCCAGCTGAGCCTCCTTGATTTGCGCGGATAAGTGGGAATGGATAGTCATAGTCAGTGCCTTCACTCTGCGACCTGAGTATTCTTTTCGGCTGAGGGCATCTGCCACCACATTGGCCTCGCCGGGATGGTAGCGGATTTCGCACTCGTAATCGCTGAGTAGCTCGACCCAACGCCGTTGTCGCATGTTCAGCTCCTTCTGATCGAAAATGTGCTGTAGGCTTTTATGGTCAGTGAAGATAGTGCACTTGGTTCCGTAGAGATAATGTCTCCATATCTTCAATGCGAAGACCACTGCTCCCGACTCCAGGTCGTGCGTTGTGTAGTTGACTTCGTGTACTTTCGGGCAGCCCAAACCCTGATTGGATGCATCGCAGTAAACAACGAAATCCTCCGTCCCTTCGGGCAGAGAGAAGATAGGTGCGCTGCATAGGGCCTACTTCAACGTCTGGAACGCAGTGTCTTGCTTTTCACTCCAACAAAAGGGTACGCCTTTTTGAGTCAGAGTGGTTAAAGGTTTGGCAATTCTGGAGAAATTCTGAATAAACCTACGATAATAGCCAGCGAGACCCAAGAATTGGCGAATTTCTGTGGGTGTCTTCGGTGCTGACCAGTTCTCTATCGCTTTGATTTTGGAAGGGTCCACATGTATGCCTTCCTCGCTTACCACGTGACCCAGGAAGGTTACTTTTCGAATCCAGAATTCGCACTTGGAGAATTTTGCGTAATGATTCTCCTTTCTTAGGGTTTCCAACACCGATCTCAAGTGCTGTCTGTGGTCCTCCTCACTTCTGGAATAGACAAGTATATCGTCGATGAATACAATAACGAACTTGTCCAGGAATGGACGGCACACCCGGTTCATCAGGTCCATGAACACTGTCGGTGCGTTGGTTAGACCGAAGGTCATTATTACGAACTCGTAGTGACCATATCGAGTCCGAAATGCTGTCTTAGGAACATCATTCTCAGGGACTCTAAGCTGATGGTACCCTGATCTTAGGTCTATTTTCGAGAAGTAGTTGGCTCCATGAAGTTGGTCGAAGAGATCGTCGATTCGAGGAAGAGGGTAACAGTTTTTGACAGTGAGCTTGTTCAGCTCTCGATAATCGATACACATCCGAAAGGATCCATCCTTCTTTTTCACGAATAAGATCGGGGCTCCCCAGGGTGAGGAACTCGGTCTGATGAATCCTTTGCTGAGCAGCTCATTGAGCTGACTAGATAGCTCCTGCATTTCTGCTGGTGCTAGGCGATATGGAGATTTAGCTACGGGAGTAGCTCCGGGGACTAAGTCGATACAAAACTCGACTTGACGTTCGGGAGGGATTCCCGGGAGATCTTCGGGAAAGTTGCAGACTTCGGGGATGCTCTCGAGGTCTTTAATTTCCTGCTTTTCGTTAATGACGTGGGCTAGGAATGCATAACACTCCTTCCGAAGGAGTTTCTAGGCTTTCATGCACGAAATGATGCGAAGGTTTGAACTGAGTTTATCGCCGTAGATTACAAGAGTTTCATCTGAGGAAAGATTGAGACGAATAGCGTTTTCGTAACAAAGGATATCAGCATGATTGGGGCTCAACCAATCCATGCCAATGATGACATCAAAGCTTTTTACGGGAACGGGCATAAGGTCGATGGGAAAAGAATGATCGTTTAAGGTAAGAGTACAACCGCGTATTATATCATTAGCGCTCCTCTTCTCACCGTTAGCCATCTCGACGGTAAATATTTCGGTTAAGGGTTGAGGTTTATGTTTAAGAAAATGCTTGAATGGATGACTAACAAAACTTCTTTCAGCACCAGAATCGAAAAGAATGCATGCATAAGAGTTGTCGAGGAGGAACATACCCGAAACAACTGTGGGATCAGCGACTGCCTCCTCGCGTCCCATCGTCAGTACTCTTCCTGTGCCACCAGCTGTTGTTGCCTTGGGGCAGTTTCTCTTGTAGTGCCCGACTTCTCCACAATTATAGCAGGCTTGACCAACGCCTGCTCCAGATGTTTGGTTGGTTGGTTGAGCTGGTGCTTTGCAAAATCTTACCGTGTGCCCCTTTTTGCCACAGTTAGAACATGATATTTCACGACATGGGACGGGGTTATGGTGGTAGTTACACTTGTCGCACAGAGGGAGGGTACCAGCATATTTACTGGTAGGTGCTTGCACGGCAGGAGTAGCAGCATGAGTAGTAGCAGCGTGGATTGCCACCGTTTGCTGTTTCTTTGAGGGCTCCTACGAAGACTGACCCTTTTTCTGTTTCCAGAATTTCCTTTTCTCACCACTCCCTTTAGCCGGTTCAGGAGTGGCTGTCACTTCATCAAGATCGACTCCATGATCTATGAGAGT
This sequence comes from Lactuca virosa, assembly GCF_052849685.1. Taxonomy (NCBI): domain Eukaryota; kingdom Viridiplantae; phylum Streptophyta; class Magnoliopsida; order Asterales; family Asteraceae; genus Lactuca; species Lactuca virosa. The sequence goes on from NC_136429.1 coordinate 58,765,688, forward strand.
CTGCGCCAGACACTTAGCGCTGTCGAAGGTGTTTGGCCTAGCAGCCAGGACATTTCCCTTGGTGGGTTGAGTCAATCCCCAAATGTATCTCTCTATCTTTTTGCTTTCCGGGGCGACCATTCCCGGGCAAAGAAGCGCTAGGTCTTCAAACCTAGATGTGTAAGCAGCAATGTCGGAACCCTTCATCTTTAGGTTCCAAAGTTCGTACTCCAGTTTCTGCATTTCGCCCCGTGGGCAGTACTCAGCAAGCATGAGCTCTTTCAAGCTCTCCCAACCCATAGCATTTGCCACTGGTAGGGTTACGGATTTGACCCGACCATTCCACCAGGTCAGTGCCCTATTGGCGAAAGTGCAAGCGGCGAACTTTACTTTGTTGACCTCCGAACAGGAACAGATTTCGAAAATGGACTCAATTTTCTCGATCCATTGAGTCAGGGTAATGACACCTCCAGTGCCGTCGATGGATGTGGGTTTTGCGTTCATGAAGTCTTTATAGGAACACTCCTTCTGGTGTCCCTGACCACCTTCATGATTTTGGGGATGCATACCACCTCCCTGACCACCAGATCCGCCAGGGTTCATCTGTGACATCGCGGCAGCCACCGCAGCAGTAACAGCCGCCTGAAACATAGCGGGATCAAATTGAGGTGGCGGTGGTGGTGGTGGAGCATCGTCATTTCTTCTGATGGGTCTTCTTCGAGGAGGTATCTTGTTCTAAAATGAACAGAAAGATGAGGATGGTAAGTCCTCTGAATTGGATCAAGGGATATGAAGCAAATATATCTCATTATGATAGTTACAGTGCTCTGCTAAGCGATAAGCAAGGAAAGACTACCAATGCGAATAAATTATTGCTAAAAGGAATGAGTAGCAACACTTGGAAGTGAATTTCTACGATGAATTTGGATCTATTAAAATACTCCTATAGTATTTTAAGTTTGACTGTTTTGTTCTTTCGGTGACATGGTGTATGGATATTTGGTAAGTTTTGGGTCTGTTGTAACACCACCATTACTCCCAAGCACATGTTGGTCATGTCTCGAATGAATATAGTTGATCAGGCTATATTGACCCTAGACATGATTACATAACTGCCCAGGTTTAACTGCAGTGTTCAACATCCAAATACTTTTGTTTTGTTATGTTCATGAGACTGTTTCTGGTTCGTAGGTATACTTATATACTTTTTGTGAAAATACTTGTATTTTGAAAAGTATACTTTTAGTTCAGAGCACTTTTGCCCCTTTGTGTTTATAGTTGTATACCATGTAAGGTTCGGTATACTTAGTTCACTATAAACAATAGCTCTGATACCAATCTGTCACACCCCGGAACCGAAGGCGGAAACGCTCTGGGGTGGAGGACGTCATGCGTAGTATCACAACAATCGTACCATAGTAATCAAAGTAAACACAACCATTACATTGCATTATGAATATTTACATATGTATGAAAACATAATTTATACAAATCATTATATTCAAAGAAACAAAAGATAAAGACTGGACTTCAAGATGCTTCGTCTTCTCCAAAAGTGATCGAAGGTACCTGTCTATTGATGTCCTGAGAATACAAGCGATTTTTGAAAACGGGTCAGCATAAAGCTGGTGAGTTTATAAGCATATTTTTGTATTGGAAACTAGTCACTGAATTTGTAAAATATATTCCTTTTTATTATCAGTAAATATCATTTTGTATCGAAAACCTTCGTTATTGAGTTCCGAAATAGGTATGCATGCTTCCCAAGAAAATCCCATATTTTCTAACATGTTAGTTGAGTTCTGAATGAAAAGTATATTTCATTTGAAAATCGTGGTTACCACCAGTAAGTAGTTTTATTATTCAAATAAAACCATGAGTTAGATCGCTGGAATACCCTCCAGTAAGTAGATAGGTAGTTTTATAAAATAAAACCATGGAAGAAATGATTCCGTAAATGAAGGTTAGTTTTACATATTGTGAGTCGGATAACCATGCTAATTTGACCCGAGACCTTCTTGACGTTTCTTCAGACGTCGTACGATTACAAAATTTGTCACCCCGGGAGTGCCCGCCCCACTATAGCTAACATTGCAGGTGTGGGATTGTCAGTCCCGAATAGATCTATTCACAAATTTCACGCTCTCCCTCCAGGAGACTCTGGTTATACTTCCGGATAGGATTTATTGGTACCCCGAAAGGCAAAACGAAGATTAATCTCACAATCCTGTATTAACTAGTTTACGAGTAATTCAGTTGTTCTCGAGTTCGAAATCGTTGATAAACGATGTGGAGTATAATAATTATACAAAATAATTATCTAGTAAGATACTCTCGTTATTCGTATGGATAAACTAAATCGATCATAGTTTATATGTTTGACTTGCTTGGAGTTTGATTCTGAAAACTGATAATGAAATCTCCAAACTATACCTATTATAGTTTGATTGATAAGTTACGTTTATGAACATTTCGGAAAACTATGCAATTATGTTTAGAAAACGTCCCTTATGCTCCACATACTACAAAAGGGATAAAGTAACTAAATGTTTAACGTAAAACCATTGTAATTGCATTAGTTTTTATGTTGTGAAAACCTTTATGTTTGGCTTGTATTGCCCCCTGAAAACGTTATAAAAACTTATAAAAGCGTAGGGGTATGAACTCACTGTTTGACGTAGGATTCGGATGCACGATCGGTTTCGAGCATTGAGTGTCAACTAATGTTTTGCACACAAGTGGATCCTATTAACATGTAATAATGCATACACGTATTAGATTAAGGCATTTCATGATAAAACATGATGGGGAAACCACCCTAGGGACTTGGAAATGCTTGGAACTAAGTGTCGGAGCCATAAATGATCGAATAAAGGAAGTGTGCGGTCATCAGTATGTGTGTGCGGTTGGACACAAGAGTGTGCGGCCGTACAGAGGGTGTGTGCGGCCGTAAACAGGGGTGTGCGACCGTATATTCCTTATTTGTGTCCGAAACGTCGATTTTGAGGTGTTCTAGAGTCTAAACCAAGTCTAGCTAGCAAATGGAGGCCAAACTCTTCACTTTGGAGAGTTTTTAAGGCGTGTGCGGCCACCTTATGAAGGTGTGCGGCCGTACACCTTCAAAGTATGAAGAACACGAAGAACACTATGAGTTTTAGGCTTAGATTCAGGTGCCTTACCAATATAACGAGCTGAATGATGGAGTAGTTCACGTTTTTGAGGCCTTTTGGGTGTTTTTGGATGAAGTTTTTAGAGAGAGAAAGTAGTGAGAGAAAGTAGAGTGCAGCCAAAGGAAAAGAATGAGTGAAGGGGGTCTCCTTATATATATAAGGGGGAGTGTGCGGCTGGAGGATGGGTGTGCGGTCGGCTGTGTGCGGCTGGCTGGCCGTACACTCGGGTGTGCGGCCGCACACACTTTGCTAGGTGTGTTTGGCCCGTTTTAGTGATGCTACACACATTCTCACCCTTCCTAAGACTCATATCAAGGTCATACTAAGTCTCAAGAACTCAGATAGACCCAAAACTTCATTACAAAATAGCGAAACGAGGCTAACTTTGATGAAAATGAAGAATGTACACGTTAGAATTTTGGGTTGTCACAATGGATCTTTTAATCCATTGTCCTAAGTAATGTGGAAAATCATGGGTATGAGGGTTTACCCTAATCATGCATACTATATAAAGGAGTCCTTGGCACATAAAATCGACACTAGTGTGTGTGTAAGAAGCTTGGCCGATTTTGTGAGGCAACTCTCTCTCTCTCTCTCAAGTCTTCCAAGTTGTTGATGGTGATATGTGATTCCAGTTGAGGCATTGACATTATTGGTGCTAGGCTCTTAAAGCTCCAAGCAATTAACTACAAGAAAATGTATGTATTATATCTAGTTTTTGTTATGCAAATACATATGATTATATGCTAGTTAGGGTAATGCCTTGGAAACTTCAAGTTTGCATCTATAATAGAGAAAACATAGATCCAAGGTATTTAGGGTTGCATGAACACCTTAGGAGTGTTAGAATGCTCAAAACCCATCACTTTATCCATCTAACCAAGGTAGCTTTTGATCCAATTTGAGGAAAGTTAAACGAAGAGAAGTTCCCTTGGTTTCTTGGAGCATTTTGTCCTCTGGCTCTATTCATTTTCCTGCAAAATATACATCATGGAAAAACCACACAAACCACAAAATATGTTTAAAAAAAAGGAAAATCTGGCAACAGCAGCAGCAACTCGACGAGTCCGATGAACATTACGAGACTCCCTTACTGATTTGAACAGATTCAACCGTCTACACTCAAAATTACTCCAGGGGTTTGTCTAGGGTGGTAAACCAAGCATTAATTCATGAAAAATTCCAGTCAAAATTTTCTAATTTAGTCTAAATCGAAACCCTAATGATCATGTCAACTTCAAAAATCGGGCTTTTTAACAAATTGCAACCATAAAACTACTAAAAATCGAACCTTTAACGGATTTAAGAGTGAAAAAGCGTACCTTTTTGAGAGAATTGGAGAAGAATCATGATAATTGAGAGTTCTTGCTTGAGAGGATTTGCTCGTCGAGTGTAAGGCGAGTGGCGGCTGTGAGAATGAGAAACTTTACTCTTTAGTGTAAAAACCCTAATGTATTGAGTTTAAAAATTATGTTTTTTTCGGTAATAAAAACCTACTCGTCGAGTTCGGGGTCCCAAACTCGTCGAGTAGAGACGGGTTTTGCCGAGATATTGGGGATTTTCAGATGACCTCGTCGAGTACGCATATGGACTCGACGAGTTTTTGGATCTGTTCGAAATTTTTTTTGTTATCTTTAAATAAATTCCACCACACCCCACACTCAAACTTTGCTTGTCCTCAAGCAATCATTTTAAGCAAATCAGAAGATTTAGAGTGAAAAATCCTAATAAAACACACAAAAATAAATAAAATAAAAGATGAAAAAAAGGGTAAAAGAAAGCAAACTCAAGCAACGGGTTGCCTCCCGTAAGCGCTTCTTTTTGAGGAGTCTTTAGTTGGACTCCTATTAAAGCAAAAAGTGACCCTCTTAAACTTAACAATCTGCAGTTCCATTTTACTACCGTATCTCTTTTGGCTACCGCAATCAGTTATGCCACCACAACGTGTGTTTGTCTACCGCAGTTTAAGATATTGTTTAGAACCGGAGTTGAACCGCAACCTCTCTACCGCAGTGAAGACTTCTTGGTTACATCAACTGACTTAGCGTGTTAGCATTAAATTGTCCAGTGAACCTTGCATGGTCACTTAGAGTCAGTAGTTTATTATTGTTTATTCTGGATGTAACTTTATGAGACTCTATAAATAAAGTCTCCATCTTCATGTATCTTTACCTCTTTACCACTACTTCTTATCACATCTCTTAACGATATTTCTGAACTTTCACTCTGAAATAGAAATATCATTTTCTCATATTTTCTTCGAGATCCTCTTCACCTTAAACTGATCACACATACTGACCTGTGTTTGAATGCAAACCTCGTTATGAATCAGTTTGGTGTATACTTGATATAACTTGTTGTCATTTACATTTCCTTTACATTTCAGCACTTTATATTTCCGCAACTAACTATCTAACAACTCTAACTTATTATTGTTGAGCTTACATGATCCTTTGATATTAACTTATTCCACAACCATTATCTTGTACTAACGTTTGTTCAAGTGTTTCTCCCAATGTTTTTCTCTCAACAATTGGTATCAGAGCCAAAGTGGTTGCTTTTTAAACAAAACTCTGATTTTGACAAGCCTTCTATACCACTAAAGCTCATTCTTAAAAAAAATCAAAAACAAAGGAAATATGGCACAAGCATTATCATTGAACATTTCCAATAGTGTTGGAGTCTCGAACAGGGCACCAATACTTGTTGCAAATAAATACCACCATTGGTTACAAAGAATGGAAGTGTATCTTAAGAGGCTCGGAAGAGATGTGTTGAGATCCATGGAAGAAGAACCCCATGTCCTTGTTCAAGCAGATGGTGCTCAAGCACGAATAGGTGGAGGTCCATCCGCGATGAATCGACCAACCAAAGATGATTTCGACAAAATGGAGAACGATGCCATAGCCTTCTATGAAATCTCTTGTGCTGTTGCTCCTGATAATTTTGACATCATCATCAACTGCAAATCTGCTAAGGAAATATGGGATGTGCTCAAGAATCTGTATCAAGGGTATGAACAAAGCTTAGGATAAGAAACTCACCACAACTCTTAATGAGTTTAACAACTTTAAATCTATTCCCGGTGAAAGTCTTGACGACTCGTTCAAACGGTTCAACCTCATCATCACGAAGCTATCAAATGTTGGTACAATTCAAAGCAGCCATGAAACAAATCTACACTTTGTCAATGGTTTGGGAAGACATTGGTCCACTGCAAAGATGATTGTGCAAGGAGATAGAAAGATTCATACTTTGTCTTTGTTCAAGTTGTACGAAGAACTTCAGGCACAAGAATCAACAGTGCTGATAGATTGTGCTGATCTCGGTGGTCCACTTGCCCTGATAGCTCAAACTCCACAAGTCAAAACTCAACAGTACACATATCCTACTGAACCATCGTATCCACTATCATATCACAACCCACTGCTGTCATATGAAGCTGATGTTGAAATGGACGACAAAGAAGAATTCCAAAATACCATTGCCTTGTTTAGCCAACAATTCAACAGGCTACCACCACCATCATTTCATAAGAATCAGCAGTTCACAAAACCACCTTTTAATCGAAACTTCAATCCGCAGTCTAACCACTCACAATATCCTCAAAACCCACACCATCCACCGCAACCACAGAATGCACATCATTCCAAAGAGGGACCGTAGTCCAAAAATCCAACAGACTCTGGTACCTCAACTGAAGAGAAAAGTGAAGTCATTATCTGTCACAAGTGTCATAAAGAGAATCACTTTGTAAAAGATTGCAAAGCAAATATGGTTAAGGATAAGGCATTCTACCTTAGAATGGCCCAAGAGGTGGAAGAAAAAGAAAAGGCAAGAGCATATGTTGCTCAAATGAAGAGGGATCATCAAGTGTGGTCATCCGGAGATGGGGATGAAGATCTTAACAACACCAAGAGAAAAGGGAAGATCTGCATGGTTGCAGCTGCTGAAGAGGACGGATCAACAAACTTAGAGAGGGACTACTGTTACATGGCCAAATATGGCACTCTCAGCATCGTCGAGCAGGTAAAAATCATGATTCATTCTAATAATTTCAGCATGCATGATTGTGAACCATACTTAGAAAGACTTAATGACACGTGTGTTGCCGTCCTTTCAGACTAAAACAAGGCTCTAGATGAAAAGAATATAGCGTCCTAAGAGTTATATCATGTGAGAGGAAGACTTGAGGATAAGAGACTTAAAGTTGCCATGCTAGAAAAACACTTGTTGTTCGAAAAGGATGCTAGGATGTTGAATGAAACGCGGTTAGATATTGCTTTAAATCAAAGGGAATTAGCCTAGAAATAAATTGTACGTTTGAATCAATTAATAGAAAAGCTCTTTAATGTATCTAAAGCAATTGAAAACTTAGTAAATAATGGGACCATAGAAAACACCTATAACTGGGGATGGTCCAATGGGTACTCAACCAATGAGAACTCAACTCCCCAGTTCAATGCTGATCGACCATATGTCTCACCTGATCGAGAGTTTCATTATCCAGTCAATGATAAAATGTTCCCTGAAGACATACAATGTCGCTTCGGTAGACTTCATGAGCTGAGTAACAATTGTGTCATCGAGGAAATTCTTCCTAAATCCACAGGTAATCCAAGTGATCAATTACCCATCATTGGTACAATTTGTCCCAATTCTCAATCTTCTTCAGATTTAGATGAAGAAATCATTATGGAAGGACCAGACGTCGATGTAAATTGTCCATCCTTACCTTCCATAAAATGTCCCAATACCGAACCATCTTTGACATACTTTGCGGTAGTCCAGTCATCCGCACCGCAGACCGCAGTCAAAAGCACAGTGACCATTCAGCCTATTCTTCATGAATTACCAATTGAAAGTTTTGAATATGGTCAATGTTCACAGAGTCCTGAACTCTCTAGTTCATATGACTCAAGTCCTCATTTTTCAAATCAGTCAAAGGTTTTCAAGAAACCGCAGTTGAACATTTCTGACTGCGGTTCTCCAAAAACTCATGCAAAATTGGCTTTCAAAGATGAACTTAGGTCCCGAGGCAAAAAGCGGGATACTGACTACAAAAACAAAACGCTCAAACATGTCAAGATTTCAAATAAAAGGAACTTAGAAAAACCCACTACTACCAAAAATCTTTCAAAAATCACGACATTCAAAGGATTGAACAAAAAGGAATGTACAGTGACAAAAACTTTTTCGAACACTCCTACAAATCCCAAAACAAAGTCACGTCTTTTCAAAAATATTCCTTAAACGATCCAAAGTGGAAGGGTATCTTACCAACTCCTAAACTGTCAAAATCACATCAATCTGTAGTCAGGTCAAAACCTTGGAGTAATTCACGTGCAAAAACCTTTTCAAATTCCAAGGGCACTGCAGCCAAATCCCATACATGGACCGGTCACAAGACTCAAAATACATCCTCCGAACCGTTGACCAAGTACGGTGTCTGGATAAACGAGAAAAATCTTTCTTCTGGATTTTATCTACTGAAAACCTCATGTCCAATCCAACCTCATAACATCCTAAAAGTTACCAAACACCCATGACTAGGCCTAAAACCTGACACAAAAATTGTTCTTGCAACTCACGTGCATGCATCCAGTAAGAAAGTTTCTCATGTGACTTCGGGGTCCAAACTTGTTTGGGTGCCCAAACTAACCGTTAAGTTTTCTTGCAATGTGCAAGGAAGAACAAGAAGAGGAGTGGTTAATTGATAGTGCCTGCTCCTTGCACATGACCAGAAGGTTAGAATACCTTCGCGAGTTCATCCTTATCTGTAAAGGTAGACATGTCACGTTCTGGAACAATGCAAATGGAATCATAAGGGGTTACGGTGTGTTGACCACGAGAAGTTTCTCAATTCAAAAGGTTGCTTACGTAGAAGGCCTCAAGCACAACTTGATCAGCGTTGACCAACTATCCAAAGTTGGTCATTAGGTTGAATTTGATAACGAATATTGCTACATAATGACAAATGATAAAAGCACTTGTCTGTTCAAATCCAAATCCGAAGGGACAATGTATCCTTTGGATGTCTCACTGATCATTGGCAAACCACAGTTGTGTTTTCTATCAACAACAGTATCCAAAGTAAGCTGGTTATGGAACCGCAAGCTAGCTCATCTCAACTTCAGATATATCAAAAACCTGGTCACCAAAGAACTGGTCTGTGGTCTCCCCATTCTGAAATACAAAAATGATACACTTTGCCCAGCTTGTGAGTGTGGAAAGCAAACAAAGGGAAACCATCTACTGGTCATCGATTCATCAATTGCTGAACTGTTAGAGCTACTTCACATTGATCTCTGCGGTCCATCTACCATAGCCAGTCTTCATCACAAAAAATACATTTTGGTTATAGTTGATGACTTCACACGCTTCACTTGGTTCTTCTTCTTAAGACTCAAATCAGACACACCGCAGATCATGATCAACTTTATAAAAGAAATCGAGCTTCAAATCAAGTTACCAGTCCGGAGAATAAGAAGTGACAATGGAACCGAATTTACTAATCATCTCTTGAATAGCTTATTGGTTTCAAAATGCATTAGTCAACACAACTTTTTTGCTCCCTACACACCGCAGCAAAATGGAGTATTAGAGCGAAGAAATTGCACTTTGATCGAAGCATCTAGATCAATGTTAAACTTTTTCAACCTTCCTCTATACTTCTGGGCCAAAGCAGTGGCAACTGCATGCTTTGTTCAAAACCGAAGCATCATTTGCAAGCGTCTTAACAAGACTCCGTATGAGGGTCTCAATAACCGCAAACCCAGCGTCCGATTCTTCCATATCTTTGGATGTAGATGTTTTGTGATCAACAACAAGGATCACCTTAACAAATTTGCACCAAAATCAGATGAAGGCATTTTTCTTGGCTACTCAACCAATAAGGTGGCCTGCCGGGTCCTCATCAGACATACAAGAGTGATAGTTGAGAGCTTCGATGTCAAATTTGATGACTATTATGTCCGCAACACTGCTCCGTCAAGTGAAATGAAAGCTATCCTGGAAAGCGATATCCCAGCCTCTTCGGGTCCCTTAAACATAGTTGAAATCAACTATGATGATCTTTTTGACCCCGCATAGACAGTTCATCTCTCCAAAATCCTGGTATCTTCGGTAGCTCAACAACAACATGCTGAAGTATCTGGTCCAACCTTATCTAAAGACTTGTCACTCAATACTTCCACCTGGCTAGTTGAGGGGAGAAGTTCCATTCTGGTTCAAACAACAACCATCGAGGTTCCAGTACTAGAAGATGCAGCTCCGGTGTCTACCCACAGAGTCAATATCCAATCTAATGTTTCCTCTGACTTTGAGGATGAGGAAGTTGAGAACATAGACACAAGATCAGATCCAAGGATTATCACTCATTCATCAGTCCAGGGGGAACCATCTTAGGTTCAGAGGGAACTCCCATCCTCAATTCAGGGGGAACCTCCTTCAAATGCTGTTGTTCAAATTCCTACAGTCTAAGCTACGTCTGCGGGCTGCTCCCAAGTCGAGGGGGAACTACCTTCTCCTACCATAGAGTCCTCTGACGTTGAAGATATTCCCTCTACCACAGCCGCTGATCACCAAGAAACCCGTCTTCACATCTAAACGAAGGATCAGCCACCGGGTCAGATCATTGGAAACCCATCCGCATTTATACAAAATAGATCCTCTAGTGATTTAATGGACCACTGCCACCATGCAGCTTTCATGTCCTCAGTCGAGCCTCGAACTATAAAATAAGTACTCATGGAACCCGAATGGATCACCGCAATGCAAGAGGAGTTAGCTGAGTTTGAAAGGAACAAAGTGTGGAAACTAGTATCGAAGCCAAAAGGTCACACAATTGTTGGTACTAGATGGGTATACAAAAACAAGCTTGACGAGTCTGGTGCGGTAGTAAGAAACAAAGCAAGGCTAGTGGCTAAGGGGTACAACCAACTTTAAGGCATTGACTATGATGAAACCTATGCCCCCGTAGCCAGAATGGAAGCAATATACATTTTCTTAGCGTATGCGGCACACAAGAATATCAAAGTACATCAAATGGATGTAAAAACTGCCTTTCTGAATGGAGAACTGAAGGAAGAGGTTTACTTGCAATAACCTCCAGGCGTTGAGAGTCAAGAATTTCCTAACTATTGCTACAGGCTAGAAAAAGCAGTATATGGTCTTAAACAAGCTCCAAGGGCATGGTATGAGACTCTTTCTGAGTTTCTTGTCACGTCTGGATACAAAAGAGGTGTGATTGATCCCACATTGTTTAGAAGGGAAAATGGTAATCACTTAATGCTCGTCCAAACATATGTGCATGGTATCATTTTTGGATCCACAGACCAGGGTATGGTGAATGACTTTGCAAAGCTCATGACAAGTAAATTCCAAATGAGCATGAATAGAGAGATCAACTTCTTTCTAGGACTTCAAGTCAAACAAGTCCCTCAAGGGATATTCATTCATCAAGAGAAATATACCTCTGAGCTGCTGAAGAAATTCTCAATGGACAATTGTTCCTCAGCCAAGGTCCCGATGGCCTTAGGATACAAGATTTCAGCTGATCCTACCGGAGAATCAGTTGATCATAAAATCTATCGTGGAATGATTGGGTCATTAATGTACCTCACCGCAAGTAGACCATATATTGTCTTTGCAACAGGATTATGTGCTAGGTTCCAAGCGGACCCCAAAGTATCTCACTTGAGCGCAGTCAAGCAAATCTTCATATACCTAAAGGAAAGTAAAGCGTTAGGCCTCTGGTACCCCACAGTAAATGACTTCAGCCTTCAAGCTTTCACAGATGCGGATCATGTAGATGTAAATTAGATCGAAAAAGTACTTCAGGTGGATGCCAATTTCTAGGAGGAAGACTAGATAGTTGGTCCTCAAGGAAGCAGAACCGTGTCTCGTTGTCTACCGCAAAAGCAGAATATGTGGCCACAGCCAGCTGCTGTTCCCAAGTTCTATGGATGAAGACTCAACTCATGGACTACAGATACAGAATTTGGCAGGTACCTATTTACTGTGATTTAGAGAGTGCTATAGCGATTTCTCATAATCCTACTCACCACTCTAAGACGAAGCACATTGAACTACGGTACCACTTCATCAAGGATCATATTCTCAAAGGTAACATCGAACTCATTTTTGTTCCCACTCACGATGAAATAGCTGATGTTTTCACTAAAGTACTTGATACTACAAAGCTAAATGCGTTTCTAGAAATGCTACGAATGATGAATCCATACCCGCAATTCTTTTTGAGTTGATAGGTACCGCATACCACATCTGGTCTCCAAGTGTGAAGGAATTGCTGCTTTTCTTTTCAAAGTAAAACTCTTAAAGCATTCTTTTCACTGCGGTTCTAGAATAATATATTCCTCATATATCTTTTCAGTATACCCAGTATACCGCAATCATATATGATCTATATATTCTTTGGGTCTTTTATTTCTTTTATTTCTAACTTCTTTATCAAGTGTTCTTTCAGCTAATTCTACCGCAGTCAAACTGCAGTCCACCACAGTCATCTAACTTCATCCGCAGTTGCAATAAATGACCCCGCAGTCATAACTTCATAAAAGCAGTAAATAATGTTGTGTGCTATTTAATGTTCTTCAATAAATAAAAAACATTCCTCATAAATATTCATTTTGTAGCATACAATGTTTTAGTCTCTTTCAAAATCACTTTTCTGAGTCAGGCATATTTTAGGCTAAAATTCATATACATCGTTTTTCCATAAAACACAATCTTTTAAGAAATCTCTTTTCTCAACCGTTCATGTCTCACAGCCATTTATTGTTAAATCCGTTTCCACTTCCCACTTTTTCACAACGGATAAAAACCCTTCACCACACAATTTACCGGCATGTGATCATAGACCTGACATGTATTTAATGCTCCGCTTTTCTAGTAAAATAATTTCTTTTTGATTTTCTTTATTTGTGGCTGATAATGGTAAAAACCCAAGGGTTTTTAACTTTAACAGCTGTAAATAAATTAATTACAATAAGCTTTGAAATCCGGAGGTATAAAAACCCCCAATTTCTCCCAAGAACGCTTTACGCTTTCTGAACCTTACAGATGATCTTCATCTTCTCCATCTTCTTTCTCAAACTCTTTCCTGCAAGTTCTAAAAACCTTTTACTGCAATCATGGTGAAATCAGGAATCTCCAAGAAACAATCGATGGCATCTGGGTCTGCTTGTCCCACCGGCTCAGAAACCACCATCAGAGACCCATCATCATCCATCGCCTCGAGCAACTTCAGAGCCATCTTTGAAGATCATCCTTTATATGGTGCTTTCAACTCTTTCACTGAAGTAGTTCCATTTCCGACTCTGTTCAAGTGTGCTTTTTCAACTTTCTATCCAAGCCACAACCTTCAAGAAGTGCATCTAAACTTGGTGGACGATTCACTGGTTGTTCTAACAAAGAACAAATTCCTGGAAGCAATCAATCTTAGGGTTCTTCCTTCTACAAAATTCTACTCACCAAGCCGTAATGATGTGATCTCAACCCTGTACTAGATGGGTTACCAGAAGAAACTGAAAAGGATCGAAGACTTCAAGAATAACCAACTTCCGGCGGTATGGTAGTTTATGTGCCACTTTGTAATCAGAAGTCTTTCCGGCAGGTCTGATGGTACTGAAAACATGCGTATCAAACTGTTAGAGATTGTTTGGAGCATTTACACTGGTAACGCGGTCAACTACGGTCAAATTCTTTGGGATGACTTCTTACAATACATTCCTAAGGAAGCTCCTCGAGAAGATGCAACTGAGCACCTTTGCTCGCTTTTGGTCGCTATGCATCTCGGATCTGCACAAGGATGCCAAGCTGGATATGGGCAATGACTCCACTCTCTTTGCTACTCGCGATCTGAAAAGGTACACAACCTCCAAAGATCAAACATTTTGGACCCCTTAGGAGATTGCCTAGATATATTTTGGAGTCCATTGGACTCACAACTCTTGAGGTAGCTGACCACAACATGGCTACGAGTGGTATTGACCCATACCACTCTTCCCCGCCCAGACCTAGTCAGGCTACCGCAGCCCTTACTACAACACAAGTTCCACCTAGTACTGTAGTCCCTACCGCAACTCAAGTCCCTCCTACTACAAATCAGATTGTCCAACCCAAATTAAAACGATTCAAACAAACCGTGACTTCAAAGAAAGCACCCCGTAACACCATCAGGAAGGGAGGCGTTCCTTTTAAGAAATGCAAGTCCAAGACCGCTGAATCCTCTGATGTGGTTCATGACTCCCCTTCTAAAACTCAAGATTCCCCAATCAATGTTGAAGATGATACTCATCATGATTCTTCAACTTCAGGAGATGTGTTTAGACGAAATAAACTGAAGTTAACCCCAAGTCAAAGCCAAATGCGTACCACGACTCATACCACAGTCTCTCAAAAGACTTTGGTAGTCATTGGAGCTACCGCATGCTCACCTATTCATACCCCCTCCCACCACTCAGATACAATAAGTGTATATGTTTCATCCCACCATGGAGACACACCTCCAGTCGGATCCCAAGTGGATCCAATTGGTTCGAGTCACCCTAAGGTCTCCAGGGCATCACACTTACACTTCTTTGAGCCTGAGGAGTTGAACTCCATTCTTGTTCGAGTCACACAAACACTACAAACACAAGTCGCACCGCAAGGTAATTCTTCCGCCTTTTCCAGAACTGAGCCGAGGCCAAACTTGACTTCAGTTCAAGGAGACCGAGGAAGCTCAGGAAATCCTATTCCACCAACATTTCACACAAGTGGTCTAGGCGTGGGGAGCACAACTGTGCAAGGAACCATGAACCCGAGGGACACCTCGGTGCGAAACCAATGATTTAACGGATATCAATATGATGATTCTTGGACTCGGTATCGTCCAAGTACTGAGTCCGGAATCAGAAAGTTTGAAACTTTTCAACGAGCAGTGCAGGCCAGGAAAACCCAGCAAGTCCAACAACAACAACAAAAAGAGAAGGATCTTCTCACCGTTGCTAAGTATTGGGCAGACTCCTTCAACAATGCCAAGACTATCCACGACATCTTGAATATTCAAGAATGGATGTCCAAAATGGAAACCACAGTTCACCAAGCTCATAATCTGCAAGATGGTACTGGTCCATCAAAGCCGCCTCCAACTAACGAAAATCATGACTCCAACGACGATGGAACCGCATTTGAAATCAGCTCTGGTCCAATGTTTGGACTTGATGACATTGATCTTGATGATCTTCAGTAGCCCCCCAACTCAGAAGAATGTTTGATGGTTTTTGACGATGAAGAGTCCAGTGGATCCCAACACTCCACTTCAAAACCCAAGGCTAAGAAGAAGAAGAAGAAGAAGTTGGCTGTCACAAAAAAAGAATTCCTTAACCTCCGATCAAAAGTCGACCAAATCTCGCCGCAGTGACCACCAGCCAACCACAGAACACAGAGACCCCTACACCACAGTCTCTAGTTGAAAGGGTGGAACGACTTGAAACGAGAGAACGACTGGCCGCATAACACATAACTCTAAAAGTTGGAATGGGAATTCGAGCTTTGGATAATAGTCGCACCGCTGACCACAAGGAGTTCATGGTCACTGCTGAAAACCTCATCAAAGAGGTAACTGCATTAAAAGATGAATTCAAGACCACTATTGAAAAACAAGCAATCCACTCCAAACAACTTGTAGACGAAACTCACAACGCCTACAAATCCACCATTGCAGTTCTTCAATCAACCATCAACAACTTAAGGCGTTCTCTCTCTGCCAACCCACATGCTGATGAGATTCTCAAACTCACCACGGAGATCCATCAAATTCTGTTCAACACTGAAATTTCCAACAATCTCCTAGTCTCTGATTTAATCAAGTCCTAGTTCATAGAAACCTTCTCCAAAATTGATGGACTCAAGCAATGGTTTGAGGAGAAACAAATTGTTTCTTCCTCAAAAGGGGGAAGTGATTCCCCTCTACATTCTCATCATCATCTTCATCAAGGCCATTCACATCAAACTCCTCCAAGGATTCTTCTTCATAAACCAATTCATTAAAGGATTTCTTCTCTGCAACCTTCACCGCAACCATCCCCAAAACAAACAACTTCGGTCCCATCTCCAAAACAAAGTCCACCGCAACAGGATCCGCAACAATCTTCTGATGAAACTCCCCCGCAATTCAAGAACTTGGAACCCTATATGTCTTCGGAACATTCAAGTGACTCTCCAGCCACTCAACAAAAGAAAAAAGATTGGAGGGTCGCGAAGTTCACTGAACAGATATGGAGAGAACATGGTTTTGACATGACCATAGATGAGACCTTAACCAACTCATGGGTAAACCCTATCCGAAGGCTCCTTGATGATGATTGCATGCCCATCTTAACGTATGCTGAACCTCCATCTGATGGATATTGGGATATTCCAATCTTTCTTAACTCCAAATTCTTTCCTGTCTTCGAGCCTTTTGATCTCAGTCTTCCAGATGATCAAAGACACCCCCTCGAATTTGAACGCTTAAACTAGTTTCATGCTAAGCATTGAACTGCATTCGAAAAGACCTGGTTTAATGACAGACCATCAGGGGTAAAAAATTATAAAGTGAGGAAGTTCATGAACACTGACTTTGTTCAATATACACTCACTAGGAAAGGAGATGACTACATCAGGATGCAAGCTGATTTTCTACGCATGAACCCCAAAGAAGTGTTCTTGATTGCGAGGGTTTTCCAGATCAAGGCAGAGAAGCACCCAAAAATGAAAATAGCATGTGAGAAAGTCATTGATTTCCTGAAGGCATTGGTCTGTGATTTCGGGAAAATTGATGCTGAAATTCACCCCATCTTGACCAAAAAGTTTAACTTTCCAGCCTTTGAGCCCGCACCAAGCTTCACTGAAGGCTACCAAGAATGTCTCTCGGTGCAACCAATTTCCCAGAGTTAGGAGTTGTGTTTAAGAAAGCCAACATTGATCTCAAATACTTCATTCCTGTTGCCGCAATGCAGAGATTGACCCGGAAGCAGCTAGAAGTAACTCTGGCCTCGGTTCAAAGATCCAAGAACACAACAGATGAAGTCAAGTTTGAGATAACAAGAAGAATTTAGTGGCTAGGTGAAGTGAGGAAATTCTGGTGGATCCTTATCAAATTCCTGAAGCTCGACAAGTGAAGAAGAAAAGTTGAAGAGGTCACTTTGGGGGAAATTGTTAAAGCAAAAAGTGACCCTCTTAAACTTAACAATCCACAGTTCCATTTTACTAACGTATCTCTTTTGGCTACCGCAATTAGTTTTGCCACCGCAACGGGTGTTTGTCTACCGCAGTTGAACATATTGTTTAGAACCAGAGTTGAACCGCAACGTCTCTACCGTAGTGAAGACTTCTTGGTTACATTAACTGACTTAGCGTGTTAGCATTACATTGTCTAGTGAACCTTGCATGGTCACTTACAGTTAGTAGTTTATTATTGTTTATTCAAGATTTAACTTGATGAGACTCTATAAATAGAGTCTCCGTCTTCATGTATCTTTACCTCTTTACCACTACTTCTTATCACATCTATTAACGATCTTTCTGAACGTTCACTCTGAAATACAAAGATCATTTTCTCATATTATCTTCGAGATCCTCTTCACCTTAAACTAATCACACATACTAACCTGTGTTTGAATGTAAACCTCATTATGAATCAGTGTGGTGTATACTTGATATAACTTGTTGTCATTTGCATTTCCTTTACATTTTAGCACTTTATATTTCCGCAACTAACTATCTAACAACTCTAACTTATTTTTGTTGAGCTTACATGATCCTTTGATATTAACTTATTCCGCAACCATTATCTTTTACTAACGTTTGTTCAAGTGTTTCTCCCAAATATTTTCTCTCAGCAACTCCTTCCCGCTCTACGTTGCAGCGGCCTTTTCCAAATCCAACCCTTCTTCAAATCTTTCTTCATTTGGCATGCCTTCTTCATATTTCTTAACCCTATGCCCATTGACTTTAAAACTTGACCCATCCTTGTTCCATATTTCAATCCCCCATATGGATAGACATGCTTAATTGTAAAAGGCCTGGCAACGAGTGCGCAATTTTCCTGGAAATAGCTTTAGTCTTGAATTGTACAAAAGAACTTTCTGGTTAGCTTCAAATTCCTTGTTACCTTTCAACCTTGCATCATGCCACCTTTTTGTCTTGTCCTTATAGATCAACGAGTTAGTGTAAGACTTGTTTCTCAATTCTTCCAAAGCATTCATTTGCAAAAGCTGATTGGCACGCAACTCACTTGATTCAATATTGCATGTTTTCAAAGCCCAATAAGCTTTATATTCAAGCTCCACCGGTAGATGACAGTTCTTACCATAGACTAACCTATAGGGTGTGGTTCCAATGGGTGTCTTGAATGCAGTCCGAAATGCCCAAAGTGCATCATCTAATTTGTCTGTCCAATCTTTCCTATTGCTACCCACCGATCTTTCCAAGATTCTTTTGAGTGCTCTATTTTGTAATCTCGGTTTGCCCATTTGTTTGTGGATGGTATGGTGTTGAAAATATATGGCGTACACCATAACTTTGCAACATTTTTGCTATTTGATCATTAGCAAAATGGGTTCCCCTATCACTTATCAATGCCTTTGGTACTCCAAACCTAGAAAATAATATTTTTAGAAACTTTACCACGACCCTTGCATCATTTGTTGGTAATGCTTGTGCTTCTGCCCATTTTGATACATAGTCTACCGCCACAAGTATGTATTTATGACCTTTAGATGAAGGAAATGGTCCCATAAAATCCACACCCCACACATTAACCACTTCACATACTTGAATGTCCCTTTGTGGCATCCCATTCCTTGCAGAAATGTTACAGACCTTTGGCAAGCACCACACTTTCTCACACAGGTGGCAGCATCCTTGAAGATTGTAGGCCAATAAAACCCCACATCAAACACCTTTTTAACTATGTATTGTACCCCATGATGTCCTCCTGCCGGCCCATTGTGGCAATGCTCTAGAATGTCATGGATTTCCTTGCCAGATACACGTCTTCTAATGATCCCATCTGCACAACTCCTAAAAATATAGGGCTCATCCTATAAATAATGTTTGATTTTTGAAAAGAGCTTCTTTTTCTGCTGGTGAGTGAGCCCTTTTGGAAGAAAGTTGCCAGCCAAGAAGTTTGCAATGTCTGCATACAATGGTTCTTCCCCCATGATCACCATCAAGTACTCCTCTAGGAACCTATCACCAATACCCTTGTTGTCCATCTCGTCCCTTTCTAGATTTTCCAATCTCGATAGATGGTCGGAAGCTACATTCTCCATCTCTTTCTTGTCCTTGATCTCGATGTCAAATTCTTGAAGTAAAAGCACCCATCAGATCAATCTAGGCTTCGCATCCTGCTTGGAAAACAAATAGTTGATAGCAGAATGGTCAGTAAAAATAGTAGTTTTAGAGAAAATATGGTAGGGACTAAATTTGTCAAAGGCATAGACCACGAATAATAATTCCTTTTCAGTTGTGGTGTAATTCTCTTGGGCCGGATTTTATGTCTTGCTTGCATAGTAAATGGGTTGAAAGTGCTTGTCAACCCTTTCACCAAGTACGGCTCCTAAGGAAAAATCGCTTGCATCGCACATTATTTTAAAGGGTAAGTTCCAATTCGGGGCTATAATGATCGGGGCATTAGTTAATTTTTCTTTCAAAATTTCAAAAGAAGCTAAACATTCTTTCGAAAAATTAAAAGGTGGATCTTTTACAAGTAATTGAGTCAAAGGTCTACTTATTTTGGAAAAATCTTTTATAAAACGGCGGTAAAAATCCGCGTGACCTAAAAAACTCCTAACGCCCTTCACGTTGGTTGGTGGGGGTAGTTTAGCAATAGTATCAATTTTTGCCCGATCCACCTCAATCCCCGCTTTGGATACTTTATGGCCAAAAACAATGCCTTCTTTCACCATAAAATGACACTTTACCCAATTCAAGACTAAATTGGTCTTTTCACCCCTAGCAAGCATCAAATCAAGGTTAGTAAGATAATCATTAAAAGAAAAGCCAAAAACAGATAAGTCATCCATAAATACTTCCATAAATTTTTCCACCATGTCATGGAATATCGCCGTCATGCATCGTTGAAAGGTCGTCGACGCATTGCATAACCTAAAATGCGTCGATAGGCAAATGTTCCACTTGGAAAAGTGAAATTCGTCTTCTCTTGATCAATTGGGTGAATAAGAATTTGGAAATAACCTGAAAATCCATCTAAGAAACAATAATAGCAATGGGCAGATAATCGCTCAAGCAATTTATCAATAAAAGTAAGAGGGAAGTGGTCTTTGCAAGTGGCATCATTTAGCTTTCGATAATCGATGCACACCCCCCAATTGGTTACCATTCGTGTAGGTATGAGCTCGTTCTTCTCATTCATCATGACTGTCATCCCTCCTTTCTTTGGCACTACTTGAACGGGACTAACCCATGGACTATCAGAAATCAAATATATGATCCCAACATCTAAGAGCTTGACAACCTCCTTGACCACCACTTGCATGTTCGGGTTCAACCGACTTTGATGTTGCACTACCAGATTTGCGCCTTCTTCAAGGTTGATCTTGTGAGAACAATAAGAAGGGCTTATTCCTTAATATCGGTAATTTACCATGCAATGACATTCTTTCTTTTCTTCAAAACTTGAACCAGCTCTTCTTTTTCAGATTTCGTGAGGTCAGAAGCTATAATCACAGGTTTTTGATTACCCTCTTCCAGAAATGTATACTCTATGTGTTCTGGAAAAGTTTTCAGCTCTAAATTTGAGTTCTGAACACTGAACACGTCGATTCCAGAAACCGAACTCATCGAGTTGTACCCAGTTTTCCCGTTTGATGGCGACTTTTCGCCCAAACTCGCCGAGTTTATCTCTTCAACTTGTCGAGTTGACTTTTCAGAACTTCTTATTAATTCTTTGTATTCGCTTTCTTCGAGTAATCTTTCTATCTCCTTGAGGTCTCTTTCTGCATCAAAGTCATCTTCAAAGGCAACGATGGATTCACTTGACTTGTCTTCTTTCCATTCTTCCATTAATTCTTCAAAAATGTCCACCGAGAAGGTTGTGTCATCACTAAACATAGAGTGCTTCACGGATCGATCAAATCCAAAAGTAACTGACTCTTCTCCCACCTGAAGGGTAAGTTTGGATTCTCTTATGTCCACCATGGCACTTACGGTATTTAGGAAAGGTCTTTCAAGAATGATCGGCACTTGATGGTCTTCTTCCATATCTAGCACTATGAACTTTCACCAATAGGTCCTCACATATCCCCCTTGGAAATGTCACCATCTTGTTTGCTAGATGAATTACCATTCGAAGCGGTCTCGCCTCTGGAAGGTTCAACTTCTTAAAGAATGAATATGGCATAAGGTTCACACTCGCCCCCGAATCAACCAATGCATAACTAGTAGCTAAATTCCCGAATTGGCATGGCAAAGTGAAACTACCTGGGTTACCCATCTTCTTTGGCAATTTGTTTAACATTGCAGGTGAAAAATTTTCATTAAGAACCACCTTGGATACTTCCTCCATCTTCTTCCTATTTGTGAGAAGCTCCTTTAAGAACTTGGCATACTTAGGCATTTGTGAAACCGTCTCGATGAAGGGAATGTTAATTTGAAGGGATTTGATGTGCTCCATGAACTTTTGATAGTCTTCATTCTGCTTATCTTGTCTAGCTCGGCCTGGAAATGGCAATGGAGGTTGATACAGTTTAATTGGAGGATTATTTTCTATTCAGACGGAGAACTCGTCGAGTTCTTCTCTTCAACTCGTCGAGTTGCGTCGACTTCTTGCGATTTTAGGTTTTCTTTCTCTTCCTCATGCACCTCTTTAGGATCTTTATTCGGGATTGGGGTCAGAGGAGTGACTATCTTTCCACTCCTAGTCGTCACGATGTTGATTTGTGCGCATGTCATATTTTTCTCGGTATCGCTCGGAAGTCCGCCCGGTGTTCTCTCGTTGATTTGTTTTGCAAGCTGCCCTAATTGTGTTTCAATGTTGAGGATAGAGGTTTACTGATTTCTCATTAACACTTGTTGCTCTTTCATTATTGCTTGTTGTTCTCGTATCGCCGCATCGGTTTCGTTGTGTCTTTTCTCGGATGCAGCTGCAAATCGTGTGAGCATGTCTTCAAAATCCTTGATCTTCTCTTGCACCGGCTCCTCATTTTGATAAAAACCTTTCGTCTTTTTCCTATACTTCTCCTCCTTTGCCTTCTTGTACTCATCGTATGGTAGCCACTCCTTTTTCGGTTTTCGCCAATCCTCATCATACCTATCGCCACTTGAATAACACACTTGCACTTTCCAGTTCCCGTTCTCGTCAAGATCACAATCTTTAGTAAGGTGAGGCCCGCTACAGTTATCACATCCTACCCGGATGGCGTGGATGGATTGATCCATCTTTGTCATCCTTCGGTCCATGCTCTCCAATTTAGCCATCACTACTGCCATGTTATCAGAAACTGAGTTCACCACTCCTCGAGTTGAATCATTCCTTGGGTTATGATATTCTCTAGAGTGCTTAGAGAATTCTTCAATTAGTTCCTTTATAACCGCGGGTGTTTTCTTCGTGAGTGGTCCTTGGGAGTCAAGGAGCTGTCTTGTTGTCACATTCACTCCATCATAGAAAATGGAGACTTCTTGCTGAATATTTAAGTCATTGTGGGGGCAGTTCCTAAACAACCCTTTGTATCTTTTCCACGCCTCATAGAGTGGCTCGCCTACTTGTTGTTCGAAGTTTGCAATGGCTTTTTTCAACTTTTCTATTTTTGAGGGAGGGCAAAATTGATCAATGAAATCTTCACGCATCTTAGCCCATGTTGTGATTTTAGCCAATCTTTTGCGGCTCCCTTAAACGTAACTGGTAGCATACAAAGCAAAACAGTCTCGCGAGGAACATTAGGGATGTTGAAGTAGTCGCTTATGTCGTTGACCTCGTCGATATGCTTGTATGCGTCTTCGTGATCTTTCCCGTAGAATGGGATGTCCTTGAGTTGGGCGAGTATGTGACCTTTCAGCTCAAAGTTAGCAGTTGCTGGAATCGTGGGTTTCACGAGTCCTGGGCCGGTATCGTCACGCATCCTTCTTTTGTATTCGCCCATGGGTATTTCCGTGATGTCAGCCATCTCTTCTTCTAGTTCGGTCTCACTTCCTTCTTCAAATTCAGATGTGTTCAGCTTGAGATCTTTTATCTTCTTGTCAAAACCGCTTGATTCTCCAATTACCTTGTCCTTCTTTTTGCGAATAATTGATTCCGGATCTTCAACGGGTGGCACTACTGAAGAACTGGAACTTCTGGTCATAAACTTCCTGAAACGAAACAGAAAAACACACGTAAAACGAACAAAATGAAACTGAAAGCGCGACCAACTCGTCGACTTCAGTAATGGACTCGACAAGTTCAACGCAAAAACAGAAAACTAAAAAAACGAAATCTAAAACAGAAAAAAACTAGTAACTTTGTATGAAATAAATTTCACAAAAGGATCGATAATACTAGCAATTAAAATTAACTATTAGAACTGTTCCCCGACAACGACGCCAAAAACTTGATATGCGTGAAATATTACTAGTTTTAATCCTACTAATTTAAACACAAAATAAACACACGAAAGGTAGTGTGACATCCCCTAATATCTCGGCCAGAAAAAACCGATTTAATTTATGCTTTTAAAATAAAATCAGAGAAATCTTTTTAAAAGATGTTGCGGAATTGGTCTCCAAAACAAAACATGATAAAAGTTTATCAAAACCTTTCTTTAAGAAATATATAATTTCCTTTTATATCAAAACCTCGGGATGTCATGTTCCGATACAGATCAAAAGCATAAACAAGACATTATAAGCCTTACAACAGTTATTTACAACTACTGGCCTATAATCCAAAAATCTCTCATCATCCTCCGACTATGCTCGGGGTCCACTACCAGTAATAATAAAAAGCTGAGTGGGTCAGGCTTAGGAGGCTGGTGAGCATATAGGGTTTTCAACCCACAATAATAATAAATTTATTAAGTTCACCAATCAACAATAACCCTGATTACCCATTCCCGTTATCCTCACTTTACGTCCCTAAACACCTATCACAAGGGACCTAGCCTAAGGAATATCATCGGGATGGGCACTACTGCCAAGGGGACTCCTCAGCCATACATGTCCTAAAGGCAACCATGAGGGGGATGGAGTACGCCAATGAACATTTAGTTCACCAACACCTACAAGTTGCGAACCTGCTAGTGTTCCACTGGACTGTCTAGAAAGGTCCGTAGTCGTCATCTATACTCCGCTAGACGACTATAACAACAACAACAACATCGAGGCCTCTCACCATTTTAACACACATCGACTATTTCGTCTACCCATGTTCTACCCAACATATTTGTAGATAAAATTCATATACAGTTTAAAACTTGTATAAAACATCTATTCAACAGTCACCTCAATTAAACAATTATCATAGATAAAATTTATATATACAGTTTATAGAAGATACTTCATATCTAGATGTAAGATGAAAGTGACTACGCACTCACTTGATTTAATGATAATCGGGCAACACTTCGTTTCCTAAAACGATCGTTTCTAATAAAACCGGGAGTTTTATTGAGAAACCGGGCTCTGCAAAGGTTGGACTTCAAAACCGAAAAGATAAATTTATCGGGCTTCTCGGGCACTTCGGGACGTGTTTTGGGTGTTTGGTATAATACCGGGGCTTTGGGGGAAGTTGGAATGAAAGAAATATTGAAAAAGGGGTTAAAAATGACAAATTTTCAAAGTATCACCGGGAGGTCTCGCACCCTTCTATTTATAGGGGCGAGGCTCTTGATCCAACGGTTGAGAGGCTTCCAGGTGGCAGTAGATCCGAAGACCAAGCACATGGGTCGCACGTGCGAGGGGTGAGTTGCTGACCTCTGATTAGACCGAGGTCTAGGTCCGAGGAGGGGGGTGCGTGGCGCACCTGCGAGGCTCGGACACGTCAGGAGAAGGCACGCGTCGGACTCCCATTGGACCGAACTTCGGATGCGAGGAGTCACCTGGACACGCGTGGGACGGAGGCGAGGCGGCTTGGGACGGCTCTCCAGATTCGAACACGCGTCTGCCAGCTGCTCAGATGACTCAGCAATTTCGGACACGTGGCATGTTTTGAGCGAGGGTGACATGGCCAAAGTCCACCATGCGAAATTTCTCGGATTTGAAATTTTTTCTCGATTTTTGTGCAAAAACTTCTAAAACTCATAACTTTCGTATACGAGCTCTGTTTTTGACGTTCTTTATATGCACGCGTAGGTAAAATTACGCTCTACAACCTTCGTTTAGACTTTGTCGGCTAATTTTGACTTTAATTTTTATATTATTATTTTTAACAGACCGGGACAGGAAATCCGTTAAAAATTAATAACTTCTTCATCCGACGTCCGTTTTCGTCTGGCTTTTTACCGTTGTACTACTATTCACGAGGCCTTAGATTCTCGTTTAGGTTGTGTTGGTTAAAAATCACTCGATCTAAAATTCGAGTTTTTAGCTGTCTACTACTAAGCTGAAACTTAGAAAAATCATAACTTCCTCATACGAAGTCAGATTTGGGCGTTCTTTTTATACATACTCTCGGTTTGACAAACACTACCACTTTCGTTTAGATCACTAAGGCTAAAGAGTAGTTTATCAAAAACTCACTTTTTACGTCATTCGGCACCGTGCCGGTTTTGTCGCGAAACTTCGACAGATCATAACTTCTTCGTTATAACTCGGATTTTGGTATTCTTTATATATCCGTAATACTTGTCACGACCACTACATCTTTATTAATAGATATAGGCTTTATCCAATATTTATTTTCGACGCTCATTTTTATTCTTAATTAATTAAATCCTAGTAATTAAGCATAAAACACATAATTCACATAATATTCACATAATTCCTTTTCATTTCTTCAAAATAAGTTACAAAGGTTAACCTAGACTATCACATCAATATTAATGTCTAGCCTAGAAACACGAGCGTTACAATTCTCTCCCCCTTAGGATGATTTCGTCCCCGGAATCACATATCAGCAAACAACAGCGGGTAGCGACTGATCATGTCACTCTCCGTTTCCCAGGTGAGATTTGGCCCATTCGTATGTTTCCAAGGCACAAGCACTAAATCGAACATATTGCGTCGCAACTTCTTAGTCTTACGGTCAACGATTGCCTCAGGTTCTTCAATCAACCTCTTGTTTTCATCCAACCTTAATTCAGAAATGGGAATTATGTCGGGCATATCTCCCGTGAACTTTCTCAAATAACACACATGAAATGTATTATGAATACCCTCCAGTTCTTCCGGTAATTCTAGCTTGTAAGCTTGATTCCCGATCCTCTGAAGAACTTTAAATGGTCCAATAAACATTAGACTCAATTTTCCCCTTTTACCAAATCTTATAAGTCCCTTCCACGGCGAGACTTTAAGACCGAATCTTCAACTTCGAATGATATCGGTTGTCTTTTCTTCTTAGCATAACTCTTTTGTCGATCTTGAGCTGCTAACATCCTTTTTCTAATCACTTTCAACTTTTCAGCAGTCTGATGGACTATTTCAGGTCCCATAAACTGCTTTTCCCCAGCTTCCAGCCAACATGACGGCGTTCGACACTTTTCCCCATACAAAGCGTGATAAGGTGCCATCTTGATGCTTGAGTGGAAACTATTATTATAGGAAAATTCTACTAGAGGTAAGTGTTCATCCCAGTTACCTTGGAATTTCAGGGTACATGCTCTCAGCATATCCTCCAACGTTTGAATTTTTCGTTCGCTTTGACCATCGGTTTGCGGATGGTAAGCTGTACTCACACACAACTTGGTACCCAATTCCTCTTGTAGACTTCTCCAAAACCTTGAGGTAAAACGGCCGTCACGATCGGATACAATCGTTAACGGAACACCGTGAAGCCTCACAATTTCCTTCACGTAAGAATTTGCAAGTTTATCCATAGACCATTTCTCGTTGGCTGCTATGAAATGCGCACTCTTAGTGAAGAGATCAACGACCACCCAAATCATGTCATGACCGTTCCTTGTTCTGGGCAGTTTAGTCACAAAATCCATGGTGATGTCTTCCCATTTACCCATGGGTACAGGTAAAGGTTCTAAACTCCCATACGGTTTCTGATGTTGTGCCTTAACCCTAGCACAAGTTACACACTCGGCCACATACTTAGCAACATCGAGCTTCATCGTCAGCCACTAGTAATAGGGTTTTAGATCCCTATACATTTTTGTACTGCCGGGATGAATCGAGTACATGGTCTTGTGAGCTTCTTCCATCAGAAGATCTCTTACTCCTCCTGTCTTAGGTACCCAAATCCTATCTTTGAATACCTTCAGTCCTTGACTGTTTGTATCAAACACCAACGTTTTACCCAAACGTTCCTCCTTTTGGTCATTTTTCTCTAAAGCTTCCTCTTGAGCTTTCTTTATACTTTCCACAAATGTCGAGACAACTTCAATTCTCAACGCTCTTGGCCTTTTATTTTCAAGATTTACTTTCCGACTGAGAGCATCAGCAACAACATTTGCTTTACCAGGGTGGTAAAGTATCTCACAGTCGTAGTCCTTGAGTAACTCTTGCCAGCGCCGTTGCCTCATGTTCAATTCCTTCTGATTAAAGAGATATTGAAGACTCTTATGACCGGTGAAAAGATTGCATTTAGTACCATAAAGATAGTGCCTCCATATCTTTAAGGCGAATACTACCGCTGCCAACTCCAGATCATGAGTGGGGTAGTTCTTTTCATGCTCTTTCAATTGCCTCGATGCATACGCTATCCCCTTATCCCTTTGGGTAAGAACACAACCTAACCCAACTCCAGAGGCATCACTATAAACTACGAAGTCATCAACTCCTTTAGGTAACGAAAGAATCGGTGCTTCACACAATCTCTTCTTTAACTTCTCAAAGGCTTCCTTATGCTTTTCATTCCAAGTATAAGTAGCTCCTTTGTGGGTCAAAGTTGTTAATGGAGTAGCAATCGAAGAAAAGCCTTGGATAAATCGGCGATAATATCCTGCTAATCCTAAAAAGCTTCGAATCTCCGTAGGACTTTTTGGTTGTTCCCACTTCATCACAACTTCAATCTTTGCTGGGTCAACCATTATTCCTTCTTAGTTAACCACATGACCTAAAAATTGGACTTCTTGAATCCAAAATTCACATTTGGAGAACTTTGCATACAGCTTCTCCTTTTTCAAAACTTCTAGCACTTCATGCAGATGCTTGTCATGCTCCTACTTGCTTTTTGAATAAATCAAGATATCATCTATGAATACTATCACGGATTTATCAAGGTATGGTTTACAAACCCTGTTCATCAAATCCATGAAAGCTGATGGGGCATTGGTTAGTCCGAACGACATAACCAAAAATTCTTAGTGTCCATATCTTGTTCTGAACGCAGTCTTTTCGATATCATGCTCTCTCACCTTTAGTTGATGGTATCCTGACTTAAGATCGATCTTCGAAAAATAGCTCGAACCTTGCAACTGATCGAACATGTCATCGATCCTCGGCAATGGGTACTTGTTCTTTATTGTTGCTTTATTCAGCTCTTTGTAATCGATGCACATTCTCATGCTCCCGTCTTTCTTCTTTACAAATAACACCGGGGCTCCCCAGGGTGATGAACTAGGTCGAATAAAACCTTTGTCCAATAACTCCTGAAGTTGTGTTATAAGTTCTTTCATCTCTGTTGGTGCTAATCGATACGGTGCTTTTGCTATCGGCATCGTTCCTGGTAACAAGTCGATACGAAATTCTACTTGTCGATCAGGGGGCAATCCGGGAAGATCTTCGGGAAAGACTTCCGGATAATCACACACCACCAGAATATTCTGCACCTCCTTCTTTTCCTTCTTAGCATCGATCACGAACGCTAGGTATGATGTACATCCCTTGGCCAAACACTTTCTGGCTTTCATTTGGGAAATGATTCCAGAGTTTACTCTGCGTCTGTCTCCATACACCATAAACGACTCTTTCCCTGGCGGGTTTACTTTTACTATCTTCTTCCTACACAATATTTCGACATCATTGGCGCTAAGGCAATCCATTCCTAAAACTATGTCGAATCCATTTAACTCGATAGGCAATAATTCCTCGTGGAACTTATTCCCATTCAAGTCAATGAAGATGTTTTTCATACGATGGCTAACAGGTACAAACTTGCCATTAGCAATTTCGACTATTATAGTATTAACTAGTCTATCTACAGGCAAAGCTAGTTTTCTACCAAATTCATGCGAAATAAAGGAGTAATTGGCTCCAGAATCAAACAAAATGTGGGCAGGCAATTCGTTTACGAGAAAGGTATCTAAAGCGACATTGGCTTCTTCTTTCGCAGCTTCAAGTGTCATCTGAAAGGCTCTCGCCTTCGGCTTTGGTGGAAGATTGGGTTTTGCTGCGTCCTTCTTCTTCGGGAAATCCCTCAAAATATGCCTTCTTCATGGCACCCAAAACAGACGATCTTATTGAAGGTGCATTCATTGGCATAATGCCCTGGCTTCCCACATTTGTAACAAGTGACTTCCACGCTGCATTTCCCAGCATGTTTCTTCTTACACTTGTCACACCACTTGGCTTTTCGGCTCCTCCTCCGAATTTTCTCGAACCAGTCTTCGAGAATTTGTTCTTTTTATTGGAACCTGAAGTTCCTTCAAACTTTCTCTTTTCGCCAACTTCAACCTTGCTGGCGGCTCTCCGCTTAATCATATCTTCAACAGACTTGGCAGCCCAGATAACTGCCTCCAAAGTAAGTGCCTGACGTACTGGCACCGCATACTCCCATGGAAGTCCCTTTGCGTACCTGTCAATTTTTGCCAGCTCATCTGGGACAATACGCAAAGCAAACTCCATTTTGTCTGTGAAGTTATTTGTATATTCATCAACGGTCATACTTCCTTTCTTCAACGTCAGAAATTGGTTTTCTAGCTCAAGCACGTTTTGGGCCGAGCAGTACTTGCGCTTGAAGTGCGCCAAGAACTCTGCCCAAGTCAGTTGCAGTGGCTCATTAGGGCTTAGGGTTTTCCCTAAAGTGTTCCACCAACGAGCAGCACTACCCCTGAACTGACGCACTGCAAATGTGACAAGTCATGAAAGCCAATTCCATTTCCGAGATCCAATCCATTACTCCGACGGGATCTTCTTTTCTAGTGAAGGTCGATGGCTTTCAAGTCATAAAGTCCTTATACTTGCACTCATTTCTCTCCACTCTATCCTCGTGGTTATTTCTCCCAACCACAAGCGGTTCACTATGACCAACAGATCTACTGTTGTTTCATTCTTCAGATCGATCGTCATTTAATTCACGTTGTTCAACAGGAACTGAAGGTTAATCCCTGTTGTTCAGCAACATTTGCCTCAATTCCTCCCTTTGTTCAGCCATCATGGTCTGAATCATAGTTCGTACTCTAGCCATGGTGATGGGTTCTGGTGCAGCTCCTACTATAGGCACCTGTTCCACCACTTGAGGTTAAGGTTGTTGGTTTCTGTTTGCATTTCCCGCTCCACTTCGAGTTCTTGGCATTATAATCTATACACCGAATAACGCGAATTTAGGTCTTTATCCTCGATAGATATTTCAATTCCCTTATCACTCCGAGACGTTTACATGGTAGTTCTAATATCGTAATCGTACGCTTAGAATCCTACACACATAAGGTTTCCAGATCCGGTCGGCAACAGACCATAGATCCGAACAAATAATGGCATATATGGCAAACATATAGCATTTAGCACATAAAAGCATTTTAGACATCTTTCCTAAAATAAACTAGTGCTCGTGTCT
Source organism: Lactuca virosa (assembly GCF_052849685.1). NCBI lineage: Eukaryota > Viridiplantae > Streptophyta > Magnoliopsida > Asterales > Asteraceae > Lactuca > Lactuca virosa. Next base: position 58,796,702 of record NC_136429.1, read on the forward strand.
AAAATATGGTAGACACTCATCTCACAATCATCACTTAGCATTCTAAGTTTAAGTCTAGAAATCCTACAATTTCTTAGTTCGCTTAAACTAATGCTCTGATACCAACTGTGACATCCCCAAATATCTCGGCCTGAAAAGACCGATTTAATTTATGCTTTTAAAATAAAATCAGATAAATCCTTTTAAAAGATGTTGCGGAATTGGTCCCCAAAACAAAACATGATAAAAGTTTATCAAAACCTTTCTTTAAGAAGTATATAATTTCCTTTTATATCAAAACCTCGGGATGTCATGTTCCGATACAGATCAAAAGCATAAACAAGACATTATAAGCCTTACAACAGTTATTTACAACTACTAGCCTATAATCCAAAAATCTCTCATCATCCTCCGACTATGCTCGGGGTCCACTACCTGTAATAATAAAAAGCTGAGTGGGTCAGGCTTGGGAGGCTGGTGAGCATATAGGGTTTTCAACCCACAATAATAATAAACTTATTAAGTTCACCAATCAACAATAACTCTGATTACCCATTCCCGTTATCCTCACTTTACGTCCATAAACACCTATCACAAGGGACCTAGCCAAAGGAATATCATCGGGATGGACACTACTGCCAAGGGGACTCCTCAACCATACATGTCCTAAAGGGAACCATGAGGGGGATGGAGTACGCCAATGAACATTTAGTTCACCAACACCTACAAGTTGCAAACCTGCTAGTGTTCCACTGGACTGTCTACAAAGGTCTGTGGTCGTCATCTATACTCCGCTAGACGACTACAACAACAACAACAACAACAACAACAACAACAACAACAACAGCGAGGCCTCTCACCATTTTAACACACATCGACTATTTCGTCTACCCATGTTCTACCCAACATATTTGTAGATAAAATACATATACAATTTAAAACTTGTATAAGACATCTATTCAACAGTCACCTCAATTAAACAATTAATATAATTACACATACCACGTATTTTATAGAAAATACTTCATATCTAGGTGTAAGATGAAAGTGACTACACACTCACTTGATTTAATGATAATCGGGCAGCACTTCGTTTCCTAAAACGATCGTTTCTAATAAAACCGAGACTTTTATTGAGAAACCGGGCTCTGCGAGGGTTGGACTTCAAAACCGAAAAGATAAAATTTATGGGCTTCTCGGGCACTTCGGGACGTGTTTCGGGTGTTTGGTATAATACCGGGGCTTTGGGGGAAGTTGGAATGAAAGAAATATTGAAAAATGGGTTAAACATAACAATTTTTCAAAGTATCACCGGGAGGTCTCGCACCCTTCTATTTATAGGGGCGAGGTTCCTGATCCAACGGTTGAGAGGCTTCCAGGTGGCAGCAGATCCGAAGACCAAGCACATGGGTCGCACGTGCGAGGGGTGAGTTGCTGACCTCTGATTGGACCGAGGTCTAGGTCCGAGGTGGGGGGTTTGTGGCGCACCTGCGAGGCTTTGACACGTCAGGAGAAGGCACGCGTCGGACTCCCATTGGACCGAACTTCGGATGCGAGGAGTCACCTGGACACGCGTCGGACGGAGGCGAGGCGGCTTCGGACGGCTCTCCGGATTCGAACACGCGTCTGCCAGCTGCTCGGATGACTCAGCAATTTCGAACACGTGGCACGTTTTGAGCGAGGGTGACGTGGCCGAATTCCACCATGCGAAATTTCTCGGATTTGACATTTTTTTCTCAATTTTTGTGCAAAAACTTCTAAAATCCATAACTTTCGCATACGAGCTCCGTTTTTGACGTTCTTTATATGCACGCGTAGGTAAAATTACGCTCTACAACTTTTGTTTAGACTTCGTCGGCTAATTTTGACTTTCATTTTTATATTATTATTTTTAACAGACCGGGATAGGAAATTCGTTAAAAATTCTTAACTTCTTCATCTGACGTCCGTTTTCGTCTGTCTTTTTACCGTTGTACTACTATTGACGAGACCTTCGATTCTCATTTAGGTTGTGTCGGCTAAAAATCACTCGATTTAAAATTCGAGTTTTTAGCTGTCTACTGCTAAGCTGAAACTTAGAAAAATCATAACTTCCTCATACGAAGTCAGATTTGGGCGTTCTTTTTTTACATACTCTCGGTTTGACGGACACTACGACTTTCGTTTAGATCACTAAGGCTAAAAAGTAGTTTATCAAAAACTCACTTTTTACGTCATTCGGCACTGTGCCGGTTTTGTCGCGAAACTTCGACAGGTCATAACTTCTTCGTTATAACTCGGATTTTGGAATTCTTTATATATCCGTAATCCTTGTCACGACCACTACAACTTTCTTAATAGATATCGGCTTTATCCAATATTTATTTTCGACTCTCATTTTTATTCTTAGTTACAAAGGTTAACCTAGACTATCAAATCAATATTAATGCCTAGCCTAGAAACACGGGCGTTACAGGTAGTGTACCTATCGATTAGCAATATAGTTCAAGCAAGTAGGGTATCGAACACAGGGAACAGTAACAATTGAAATAACTACTAGAATTACCTAAATAAGAGCAAGTAATAAAAGGGGGTTTTCTCTAGTTTTGCAAGACTAGAAACTTAAGTAAGCAAATGACACTCAAACAAAGACAATTAACAACTAAAGAGAATAAAAGGTAACTAGATTCAATGATAAAAGAGACTTCTGTTCAGATTCGATTCACTTATTCATATGGTTGATTTCAAGGCAAGTGCAATGGATTAATATATCAATGGCTACTGATTCCTAATGTGATTAGGTTCATGGTCACTATTACTAATCCTTTTAGCAAACAAGTTAATTCAAATAGTGGCCAATTGATTAAACTAACAAGTTTCCTAGTGTTTAATTCGGATAAAGTAAGACTTGTAATATTAGTTAACTAAATTTGTCAATTCAATCAACTCATATGTGGTTGTTCATCACACATGCTCACACATTAACTTATTTATTTTCTAGTTAACCCTAGGTTCATATTCACTAATACTAGGCATACAATATTGTTATGATTCAAGCAATTAAAAAGATGTTCATGCAACTCAGCAAACTTGATTATTAACAGAAAATAATTATCATTAACATATAAGGGTCTTTAACAAGCTTAACAAGATAATTCAACAAATCAAATAAATCCAAGCCATTCAATCAAACCATATTCATAAGTTTATCTAGTCTAAACAGAAGTAAAAAACTTTTAGCTCATAATCTACAACAAATAACATCCTAAAATCGAAATCTAATGATTCAAACATGATTTATGCAAAAGATTAAGAAAAGAGTAATGTTTGTTGCCTTTGATCTCTTCTAACTTGACTTCTAGGTTGAATTCTCGAAAACCAGAGCTCCAAGAACCTTTCTAATCGTCAATAGTCGCCAAAAGTCTTCATCATGTGTTAGGGTTTCGGGAATAAACGATATATATATATATATATATATATATATATATATATATATATATATATATATATATATTTCCAAATTTGCGCACCAACTCGACGAGTTTTTCACTTAATACGCGTGTACGGCAAGGCATTGTTGAATCACGAATCTTCTGACCAACTCATCGAGTTCCTTCATATTTCAACCTTCTTTCTTCAAACATCAATTCCCAAGCTTCCAATTGCTAGTTCCGCTTCCTTTTTCACCCGAGCATGTCTTTAAAGCTGAAAATGTAATTTTAACATAATTAAGTACCATTTGTTCATAAATCAAGACAAAAACAGCTAAAAAGTATTAAGATATTATATGAATTATATGAATAAATATGCACATATCACCCCCGACCTGAGCTCCTAACACCTTAGGGCCTAAGCACAAACACTCCCTGCATAAGCTATCAAAACTAAGACCAATACGAATCGGAGGGAAAAATCCAATAGTTGTCGATGATCTTGTCGCGAAACCGAAAGATTAGCAGTTGCGCAGAAGTCTGGAACTCAAAGAAATCTGACTAAAAATTGAATCTTGGCACCAAGTCTTCCTGCCACGAGGTTTCACTCTCCCCCACTTGAAAGATGCTAGAATCTGAGAACTTCGTAGTCCTTCCATACCCATAGTAACCCGGACTCTATCGCTTGATCCTGAATCACTGATATCCTAATACATGGTAGGATCTGAATCCACACACCATTCATACATTCCATAATACATATGATAGAGGGAAAAGAAGATTAATCCATTCATAATAAGAATTCAATCAGAATGGAGCTAATAAGATAATTCCATTTATCTGATCATCCAAAATTACAACTGAACCTTGAAACACAAACATAATTATAGATAAATACCAATACTACCACAACAGCTAACTAGAAGAACTGCCAACTCAAATCACGGTCCTCGGGACCCCGGCGGTACCTTAACGACCATCGGGTAACTGCCAAGCTAAGGGCATAGGATCCAGCACCTCACCGAGAAAAGGAGAATGAGCTCTAATGTGGCCTTCCTGACCACAATGAAAACAAACTCGCACGCTCCGCCCGCAGTCTCTTCCAAAATGACCCCCCTCGCCACACCGACGACATGCAACATATCTGCACCCCCCTCCAACTGATCCTGAACTTTGGCCAGTAGGCTTGAACCACTTCGCTGTAGGCTAGAGCTGATCTGGAGCCTGACACCGCTCCCTCACCTGGGTCTCTATATCAATCTATCACCTATTTGCGACATCCTGAAGCTCAGCGAGAGAACCATAGCCCTGGATGGAAATGAATTGTCGAATATCCATCTTGAGCATGCTTAAATACCGAGTCATCTGAGCCTGCTCTGAAGCTGCAAACTCATGACTAAACAAGGCCCTCTAAGTGAACATCTTGGTAATCTCCGTCACCGACTCGGTCGCCTGTCTCAGATCCATGTACTCTTGCGCCAGTCTATCCCTCTCTACCAGGAAAACATACCTTGCACGGAACATCTCCTAGAACTGTTCCCAAGTCATTGCGGCCCTCTGCTCAGGAGTATATGAACTAGCCACCAGTCTCCACCAATCCCTTGCCCCCAACCTGAGAAGGTTCAGGGCACTTGACCTTCTGGTCATCTGGACAATAACATGTGAAGAAGCAACCCTCCACATCAGACAACCATCTCATCGCCATAATCGGGTCCGAGACCCTATCAAGTTTGGGGGCTTCGTATGATCGAAGTCCCGATACTGGGAATCTCTTTCTCCGCGAGTCCCAAAGGCAGCAATAGCCGCGGTGGCTACAACAACAACAACCTCATATAGTGTAGCATATCGATCATCAAAGTGCTCCATCATAGCGGCCTTGACAGATTCAACCAGCTCCGATATTTTCCCCCGGACAAAAGAAACAACTTCCTCACGAATGATCTCCCTTACATGGTTCTCAGTCAAAGCTGGCCCATTTTGGCCATCTGATCTTGATCCTGATCCGGATCGAGCCTCCAATCGTCTCGTAATCACCATACTGAAAAATAATCTAGGGATATATCTGACAAAACGCATGTAACACTAAGGGGACCAATCAAATCCTAAGAGAATTCTGAATTTCAGGTGAAGACCTATGAAATTTCCAATCATAACCACGTTAACCTTAAGGATTTCATGCAAATACATACGCAACTACTATGATCAACAGTCCTTGTGTAGGGTTTATATCATAACTCTGGCAGTCACAAGCCTGCTCACTCCTTCTATGAACTCGGAAAACAAAAAGGGCATAATCCTTGCCGCAGATGGTGATAATCCGATCAATCAATCCACCACTCAACTTACAATCACAATCCCTAAGCCGATCATAACAATCGTTTCCTTCTTGAGTCCCGAGACTCCATGCACGGCCTCGAGCAAAACCCTCGAGACCTCCCAACCGAGATACTCATCTAGGTCTGCACCACTCAATCCAAACCGATATCGCCACTGGGGCCCAAGTAATTACCAGACCCATCCTCATGCATAGGCAACCATAGCCAAAAGATAAACATGCACGGATCCGCTGCCACAGATCATGGTATCAGACCATGCCATCACCCCGACCAGCCCTTAGAATCCCCGAGACTCTCCTTGATTCGAGTATGGATCCTGTGCTTCCAGTAGTACGGGCCCAATACTACCTTCCACACCTCTATATACCCTACCTCAGGGATCATCTCGGGTCTTCTAAGACCTATCCAAAAGATACTCCAACACCTGCTCCACAATGAAACAACTTCACTAAATTACTCCCTAGGCTTTCCTAGGATTCCACCCATACCTCCTCCACCATCAGCTGCTGAAGAACCCCTACCAATGCTAGCTAACCACTTCATGAATACAATTACATGCAATAAAGCTTAAATAATCCTTCAACTAAAGGACTCGACCTAACGGTTGGACTCAGACAAGAGTTGCACAATAGGTCCAAGTCCTTCATTCTATGATTATTTAACCTTCATACCATGTAATTTAATGTATTCATTTGATGGCCAACTTTCATCGATATGGGTCCCACAAAGCACAAAGGAAGTAGAATTCGAGCAGATGAGCTGACTGACACTAAAACACGATAAAAATCAAACAGATTCTCGTACGAACCCTTGATCTCAGACTCCCAGCATCTCGAGTGCACGTTCGCCCTGCCCTAACAATATCAAGAGTGGCTAATCATTCCTCATGCTAACCCGATATGAAACGCACCCATTCTAAGGAAACTATCGCCTCCTCATCCAATAACGGAACTGGCCGGCTGACCCCACACGACTCACAATACCACTAACTGCCACACGACTCTCCTTTGGTTCCAGATGACTATCGCATGAGTACAATCAAATGCCTCACAGTTTAAACAATCTTAGGCTAAAATATTCAATCCCACAACGGTTAGACTCTGACAAGAGCTGCGTATCAGGACCAAACCCCTTATCCTAAGATCGTTTAAACCATGTAGCATGTGACTTAACGTATTCACTCAATAGCCAGTTCACACGCGAAAGAGTCATACAACAATCAATCAGGGATTCTATAAAAGATAAGGCATCATATAATCAGGCAATTCTATCATGCAATTACTGAAGCTCTTTAGCCTATCACTAGCATGTTGTTCTATCATATCACAAGACCAAATAACCGTGTGGGAATTTGGGGTCAACCTATTGGCTTCGACTGATCGTACACATCGCATCCTCATTTGGTTATTTTGAAAGCAACTTTGAAAATTATTTTTAAGACCCTTACTTTAAAAATCATTTTTAAAACCGTTTTTCCTTAGTTTGAGAATGGATTCACACAAGTGTTCCTCCAATTCGCTCAAACCAAGGCTCTGATACCAACTTGTGACATCCCAAAAATTTAAACAAATTTAAACTTTTCAAAATGACCCTTTTACTAAAAGAGGTGTTTACAAACCATTGTCTCCAAAACATTATTTATAATCAAAGTCTCCCAAGATCCAACCAGTCATAAAACCAAGGATGTGTAAGGTCACGCCTTCATTTTGCCACAATCATCTAAAGCACCTGAAACAATAAATTAAAATTGTATGAACGAAGCTTAGTGAGTTCCCCCACGGTACCAACACTCATACAAATAACAGCATGCACTAGGTTCACAGCTAAAAGACTGGATTACCCCTGAGCCCATAGTATGAGTTTGGCTTGCCTACCGGGCCCACAGTGCATATCTGGCTTGCTGCTGAGCCCACAACATAAGTATGGCTTTCCCTCAGGGCCCACAAGTTATGTTTGGCTTGCTCCCTGGCCCAATTAGTCATCAGAATGGAATACTAATATACAGTGGGTCCACTCAGTCATCAGACTGGAATACCCTCAAGCCCTCAACACGAGTCTGGCATACCCACTGGTCCTCAACTCGTATCTAGAATGCTCTTGAGCCCTTAGTATGAGTCTGGCATGCCCTACCCGTCCCTCAACTCGTATCTGGAATGCTCCAAGGTTTGGCTACAACACAAAGCAGTACAACCTCAACCCAACACAACATGTCGACATATAACAGATAATGAACATATACATATAAGGAGGCAGACAGGATCACAAGTAGTCCTACAGATCTACCAGACTAACATATCAGAAACTAGCATAATCATGCAGATCTATTCCATACCCAGCATATCAGTGTATAGCAGGATATCAAGCCAATGGTCTGGCCTTGGTGCATTCGACCCGTAAGTACAGTGAGGAAAACTCACCTCAATATGTTCATAGATAACAACCGAACCAATGAAGGACTCTACCAACTTCAATTCACTTCCAATTTCCTACAGGAAGATACTTGAGTCAATACCCGATCACAGGTCATAGACACTGATAATAGTGACCATTTCACATAAAATGACGATTAGGGTTAAGTAAGAACACTTAACCCATTAAGGAATTAATCACTTAAAGGTATGACTAATTAAGATTTGACTTGGTCATTCTCAGGTGAAATAATTGATGTGAATTATGAACATTGGTTTGGCATGCGGAATTAAAGATTGCACAATGAACATGGTGATTTGGGTGTTCAAGAGATGTATTGAATATGTATGGTGTTACACAAAAAGGGATCTAGATCTACATCTACATAAATAGCACACACTTACACACTCAACTTTCTCAAGCACACCTCTACAAGTGGTATGAACCCACTATTTATAGAGGTGTTTACATGTCTCTCTCTCACTCTCTATCTCAAGTCAAAAGGCTAATACTCCACATGCAAGTGGTTTTTACAAAAGTCAAACATTACAAAGTCATTCATGGAAAACTTTGTACCCCAACAATAATAATCCAATCAACAGCACGAATATGCGCCCGGTCATTGTCCACATAGAGCTCCCCGCTTCTAGGGTTTTCACATAAAATGATAGCTATGGTTAGTGTTCTACACTTAACCCCTTAAGGACTTAAGCCATTAAGCCCAATATTGTACTAAGTTAATTGTAGGGTCATTATTAAGTATTATTTAAAATTTGATTAACAGCTTTAACGCGGGTCCCGACCAACTCAAAAAACTAGGGTTTCTTGCCATTAGGGTTTCCAACCCAAATACATGCCAAATAGGTTCCAGGTTAATTAATACTTAATAAGTCGGGCACCACCCACTACCATCCCGGGCGGTGGTGGTAAGGGGTTTCCTTGATTTTAGGCCAAACATATCAAAAGAATTCCAAATATCAGTCCAATCACACACATATGCACACAGCCACCCAAGGTGGCGGCAGAACGGCGACATGAGGTGGCAGGGTGGTGGGGGTTTTCTTCGGTTTTCCGGCCAAACAACACACACACACCGATGTACACTAAAACACGTACACCTTCATGTAGAATCACACACACACAACGCAGCCACCCACTCACAGTGGCATGCGAGTGTCGGAAGAATGCTGGCGATAGGACAGTCGCCGGAGCGGCGACAACGACAGGTGTGAAGTAGCAACAGTAGAAACGAAGAGGGAGGAAGGGTAGCGGGTTGTGCCATTACCGGAGGGAGACAATAGAGGCTGCAGTGGTGACTTCATCTTTCCTGACCTCCCTGACTAGCACAATGTCGACTCGTGGATATTTCCTTCATCGGCAGCGGAAGCAGTAGCGATGGACAATTTCGCCGGCAGCATTGGTCCGTCGATGGCCTTGGTTGATTGGAAAAGCAAGAGGATAGGGTGGTGGCGACTGGAGTAAACCATATGGCGGCTGCTCAAATGAGATATAGGTTTAAGGTTTGAATGAGAGCCAAGGGTATGGGAGGTGACGGGCTTATGCCCCGTCCATTTTCAAACTTAAGACATTATACACTTTCAGTCCCTCCCTCACAATTCATTTCCAATTCGAGTCCTGTTGGGTCAAAAATATGGTTTATACTTTACTTTTCTAGGAAAATGTAATTTTATGTCGAGGACCATAAACAGCTCAGTGTTTACGGCCATATATGAGGCGTACTAGCGATTTGACTGACTGATTCTTATACATTAACAATTTTATATATATATATATATATATATATATATATACATATATATAAGGGGTATTTTAAACTTTTCAAAATACTAGGTTTATTTAATCTTTATATTTCAATAATTAATAATCAATTAATTTAAAATTAAAATAAACCAAAAATTGATTTGATATTTGTCTATTAATTAACAATTAATTAAATACATTAAATCAAATAAGGATTAACTAATTAAATTAATCAAATAATTTAATCTTAATCCTAACCCTTTAATTTTCGGAAATTAGGGTGGAGGAGTTATCCAATTTTATAATTATCCCTCTTAAACAAACTAAACTAACAGTTATCTAAAATAGGAAACCCTAACAATCTAGCCATTTTCGAAAATCTTGGGGAGGAAGGCCAGGGTTTCAAAACCCTAACCCTAAATTTCGAAATCAAAAGGAAGGGGTTAGGGTTTCGAAAAACCCTAACCCTATTCGAAATTCTTGGCTTTTAGGGTTTAATTTCTATAAACCCTAATTGATTGAATTCTACTATTATAGCTATTTAATTGAAAACAAACCAAATGCTTTTATACCACTAATAGAATTTAGGTCAAACAAATAAACTTAAAAACCCTTAAGTTCACATGCAACCTAAAGGATCTATGTTTTCACTATTGAACCTATAACTAAGAACATCAAATAAGAAACCCTAGAAACCCTTGGTTATTTTTGAAAATACCAAAGAAGGGTTTAGGATTACATAAATTAATGTTATTATATTAAATAACAAGAATCCTTCACTTGTAGATCACTTGGAAGCAAGTACCACAATTGTCGTGCCTCTAATGGTTCACACCCAAGCTAGCAAAAAGGAGGCTTAAGAGAGAGGAGAGGGGAGAGTGGTATTTTTTGCTACCTCTTGGTGAGAAGGAGTGGCCGAAAACCTAAGGCCTAAGGGTCTTTATATAGTGGTGCAAGGAAACCCTAGATAACCCTGATTTGAATATTAAATTAGTATTTCAAATCTGGTATTTATCTCATTCATTATTTATCCACATGGGATATTCTAAAAACCCTAGAATATCCCCTCAAAAGCGTCCATCCCTAGGTTTGGAAGGTTCTGGAGCCTTTTGTTCAACTATTGAAAATTTTCACTTTAGACCCTTCACTTTTAGTTATTTCCATTAATCCTATAATTAATTCTATTTAAATTTTGATCAATTATTAATTAATTAATAGTTTTTCTAATTAATATATTATTTTCATAATACATTAATAAACTATTTATTTCAATTTATTAATCTCATAAGAAAGCAGTTTCTCTTTTTAAAAGTCATATTGTCCAATTTCTAGGTTTGAGGGAAACCCAAAAGGACTGTGCTACTATCAACTCAAGTATATACCAATTTTAGTTATGGGATTAGACACCTAATCCAACAAAAAGGTCATTGAGAGACAAGGATAAGAAGCCAAAGCATGAAATAGAAAAGGATGATCGAGTATCGATACATACGTGGCGTTCAAGTGCAGCAACTGCAAAGGAAATGGAGGAAAAAGGCTGGAAATCATACCTACAAGAAATACGGAAGCATAAAGATTCATACAAAAAAGGTTAATAAATACAACATAGCACTGGGAAAGCTACACTTCAGAAATCGGTTTACAGACGAAATCAATGACACACCTATTCCCGTGGGTTTGCAAGGACCTAGAGTGAAGCCCTATGATAGCACAGGGTTCCCAAACGATCATGTGTCCAGTTTTCAGTAGGCAATCAAGATGTTTCCTATGAATCTTAAATTGTGGTGTTTATTCTATGCAGGAACCCTTGACGGGTCATCTCGTTATTGGCTAGCTAGTCTTCCCCCGAGGAGCATCGGCAGCTTCAATGAGCTATGCCAAAAGTTCTACAACAGCTTCATATAACAAAGGAGATTCTAGTAGCAAGCCTATGGGAATCAAATAAGGCCTATTTTAAGCGATTCAACGAGATAAGCAGAAGAATGCCTTCTAGAGACGATTCGATGATCATAGCGGCTTTCAGATATTGGTTATTAGAATGAGAGTTCTTCTGTAAGTTAGTAGGACAAGAATGGAATAACATAAAAGAGCTACTAAGGAAAGTAAATCGGTTTCTTAGGCAAGAAGATGAGAGCATGGAAAAAATATGCACGGAGAAAATGGTGCATCCCCCTAAACGTAAGGAAAGAACGCCAGCGCTGACTCGAATGCTCAGTCTTGACAACCCCGACGGGAAAAGAAGGTATTCTCGTACGGTGCGGTTAGATAGGGGAAGGTACCACAATCAGGCTAACCCTTATTGACATAAAACATATGACGTAAAACCGCAGAAGGAGGTGAAAAAGGATAATACCGAGAACGAACGGAGAAGATACATCCAAGACCCTGATTAGTACTTTGATTTCCACAAAAAGCTAGGGCATGTGACCGCCGATTGTGAAGGTTTGAAGAAGGAAAAAGAGAGTGGTAAAGGGGACCTAGAAATGGAAGTATGAAAGGCTTGAAAGGAAGAAGCGGTATACGAAACCAAGGCAATGATGCTATGATTCAGAGATACTAAGCTACCAACAAAGAATAGAAAGTTGGATGGGCTGGATTTTTCCCTAAATGATCGCATTCCCCTCAGGCATCAAGGAACTGAGCCACTGATCATATAAGGTTCAGTCCTAAGACTCTCATCCATCGAATATACATAGATAATGGAAGCTAAGTCAATAATATATACTTGGATTGCCTTTCCCAATTGCCAAAAACTGTTAAAAAATTTGTTTAGCCGACCCCCTCAACCGTAGTAGGGCTCACTGGACAGGTTGTATGGCCTGAAAGGAAAATCTCCTTACCATTCACATTGGTGGGCAATCAGAAGGACTTTAAAAAAACGATATTGGCAGAATTCATCATCATAAAGGCATCCCTTCAAAAATGCATGGTTTATTAGAGTTCAGTTCAAAGCATGACACCATTACTTTTGTGAAAGATAATGATGAGGCACAATGAACAGAACAATGCTATGGACCCCCCCCCCCCTAAGAAGGAAAAGGAGGCAAGTGCATCGGTGGAAGAAGAAGAAGAGGTGAGGCTAAGTCCGAGAAGTAAGGAATGGATGATAAGGATAAGGGCATAGCTACGAAGTAACCTCAAACACAATTGCATGAAACTGCTAACAAGTTATGATGATGTATTCGCATGGAAGTCGGAGGACGTGATAGAGATTCCTAGGGCCATCATCGAACATCATTTAAACATCAATAACAACTTCCCACCAATCAAACAGAAGAACAGGATGATGACAAGAGAGCGGAATGATGTTGTGAACTGAGAGGTTGCAAAACTAGTCCATGTGGGGGTAGTTTGGGCAACCCAATTCTCGGTCTGGATCGCAAATCCAGTTGTGGTGACAAAAAATGATGGGTCGATGTGAATATGCACGGATTTCACCAGCCTAAACAAAGCTTGCGTGAAGGATAGCTACCCGCTCCCAGAAACAGAACATAATATAGAATCTTTGGGAGGTCACAATTGGAAGTCATTCCTGGATGCATACAAAGGATATCACCAAGTGCAGGTGACGAAAGAAAATGAAGATAAAATGGCCTTTGACACCGAAAAAAGAACATTCTGCTATAAGAAAATGCTTTTTGGATTTTGCAACACAGGGGCGATGTGCTAAAGTCTAGTTGACAAGGTGTTCGAGCGGTAGATAGGTCGAAATGTAGAGGTATATGTTGATGACATGATGATTAAAAGAAAGGAAGACAAGAAGTTCCTAATGGATATTAAGGAGACTTTGGTTTGCTGAAGAGAGACCAACATGAAACTTATCCCAAAAAAATGTGTCTTCGGGGTCCAGAAGGGAAAGTTCATGGTACATATCGTGTCCACTCAGGGTATCGAAGCTATCCCAGGCGAAGGCAATGAATTTATATGAACCACAAGTCTGAGAACATTGAAGGAGGTGGATAATCTGAATGGAAAGATGGCCACGCTAGGGAGATTCCTAGCAAAGTCAGCAGAACAATCACTTCCTCTATTCCAATCCCTCAAAAATCACCTGGGGAAGGGAACAATCACTTTGAGGGGGGAGGCGAAGAAATACCTAGTAAAGTTGAAATAAAACATGGGAATAATTCCTACACTGGCTAGCCCTAAGTTCGGAGAACCTCTAGTCGTATACCTATCTGCCAGTAGGGAAGCTATAAGCTCAATACTTATGGCTGAGAGAGACAAGAAGCCGGTACCTGTTTACTACGTAAGTCGGGTTCTACAAGGAGTAGAGCTCATTTATTTTCTTATATAAAATCTCATGTTGACATTATTATATATAACACGGAGGCTAAAAAGGTATTTCCAGGCACACCCCATCACCATTCTACCAAATTCGCCCCTTAAAGAGATTTTGATGCAGCCTGAATGCTCGGGTTAAATGAAAAAGTGATTTGTTGAGATAGGGGAATATGATATCACATACCGACCAAGGGAAATCATGAAGGCTCAAGCCTTAATAGACTTTATGACTGAAATACCGGATGAAGAAAAGGCTAGCACATGGGTAGTAGCAACACCGAACACCTACCCAAATAGGCTATGCCAAACTCAGTCGAGGAATGACCTATAAAACCCCTGGGTGATGGATGCATATGGGGCTTCGAGCCATGACCGTTTGAGAGCAAGTATCATTCTCATCAGTCAAAACGAGGACCAGTTAACCTACACATTATGTTTTGACTCCAAATTCTCAAACAATGAAGCAAAATAGAAGTCGTTTCTTGATGGGTTACAAGTTTCCTTGGGAGTTGGAGTACATAAGGTGCAGGCATTTGTAGACTCTCGCTTGGTGGAAAATCAAATAAACGGGGCTTTTGATGCTAAGGAGGCTCGCATTGTGAAGTACCTAGAGAAAGTAAGAGAGTTGATTAAATTTTCAAAATTTTGACATAATCCAGACCCTCGATCAAGGAACAAACAAGTAGATTCGCTGCGTAAGTTGGTTGAGGAAGTGTTCTTTCGAAAAAGGTGCTGGTGGAAGTCCTCCCAAGAAAGAGCATAGAATAAGACTGAGTGGAAATAATGGAGTAAAACGAAGAAGCTAGCTGTTTGATGGTACCAATGACCCAATATCTTTAAACCGGCATGCTGATCGATGACGAAAAAGATACCTAAAAAGTACGAGTTAACGCAGCCAACTATACCATGTACAAGGGTAGGCTGTACAGAAAAGTTTACTCGACCCCATGGTTGAAATGATTGACTGTGGAAGAAACCTGTTTGGTGATTGAGGAAATTCATGTTGGAATATGTGTAAGTCACGTGGGATCTCAAGCAGTGGTGCAAAAGATCCCGCGTACAGGGTATTTATGGCCTAATATGACTAAAGACACAAATGAAGTAGTTCGGAAATGTCATAGTTGACAAATACATTCCAACGTGCCAACCCTACCTTCGGCTACTATGATGAGTATCTCCAATCCATGGCCCTTCCTGCAGTGGGGAATTTATATCATCGGTCCATTCCGTATTGCCCCAAGAAAAGTGAAATTCATGATAGTTTCCATAGACTACTTCTCAAAATGGGTGGAAGTAGAACCGGTCGTTGTCATATCAGGGAAAAAGATCATCAAATTCGTGTGGAGGAAAATAGTATGTTGATTTGGGTTGCCGCACACAATCGTAAGTGACAATTGGAAACGTTTTATAGATAGTTCATTCAAAAAGTGGTGTCAAGACAAGGGCATTAAGCAAAGTTTCACACCAGTTTCCCACATTAAAGCAAACAGACAAGTAGAAGTGACGAATCGAACAATAGTGAAGGGTATAAAAATCAAGATAAGATACAACAAGTATTATGTTCTTACTGAACTATCGTGAAAACTTCAACAAACGAAACACCCTTTAGTTTGGTATACGGAACCGAGGCCATAATAACGATCGATGTAACTGTTTGAACCACTCGGACCATGTAGCCGAACTTTCAAACCAATTCCACCAACTTAATAGAGTGTCTAGATTTACTTGAAGAAAGACGTGAAAACGCGGCCATACGTCAAGTCGTATATAAGAGTTTAGTATAAGGGTATCGCAATAAACGAGTGAAGGGAAGGGCATGTGATATGTGAATATCTTGTTGGATTAGTGTCTTAAGTCCATAACTATAATTGGTATGTACTTGACCCGAGAGTAGCATTGTCTATTTGGGTTGCATATCACTAGGACAATTTGATAGGATGGACTTTTGAGAAGTGGTTATTTATGATTTATTAATATATTATAAGTTCTATTATATCAATAAGAAATCATATTATTTAATTAGTATTGATCAATATTTAATTTGGAATTAATTATGTGATCAAAAGAGACTAATTAAATATATGGGGATTGATTATGTAAATCATTCACTCTTATAATGTGGGCTTATGATCCATAGTTCTTTATGTTGGGCTAAACCCATGTGACAATCCATGGATGATCCATGGAGGTTTAAACCCATGGAGCCTAAGGAATATGGAAAGTCATGCCCATTAGGGTTTACATGGTGTAACCCTAATCATGCAACACTATATAAGAAGTCCCTTAGTATCCAAAATGACACACTAGTGTTCTATGAGTTCATATGAGGCGTTTTTGGTGCAAGACATTCTCTCTCAAAAGTCTTCCTTTGTCCAAGGTGTGTTGTGATTCCATTTGAGGCATTCACACTATTGGTGCTAAGTTCTTAAAGCCCAAAACTACAAGCTACAACAAAGAGGTAATTCTATAACTCATTTCTATGTTGTTTATGTCAATTGCATGCTAGTTGTAGGCTTAATGATTTGGAAACAATATTGCATGTATAATTAGAGAAAACATAGATCCAAAGCATTTAGGGTTGTATGTGCATCATAGGATGTTGTAGTATACCAAAACCCATCAGTGGTATCAGATACTAGGGTTGTTTTCTATTATACTTGATGCTTATTGTTTTTTAAAGCAAGAAAAATCGCTTTTTTGGAATCTACCTGATCACCACGAGGTGGTGAATGTTCAGTGAATTTCTTTTTTCAGTTTTTTGGCATGTTTTGGATTAGGATCATTACCACAAAATGTTTTTGTTCATAAAATTTGATTTTGTTGCTATGGTAATGATTATCCTCATCCAAATAAAAGATAATTGTCAAAGTTTCATGATTTGTATTAGTTTATATGATTAGGCTAATTTCTTGAAATTTGTTTGATATGAATTATCTTAGTTTATGAGTTTAATTAGATCATAGACAAATTGTTTGATTTTGTTAGTTACAATTTTTGATCTAAATGTTTTTGATGAAATCCATAACTTGTCCTCAAGTTATGGAAAGTGAAAAGTTTCATTTTTAAATGTCATCATAAAATGGTTTTAAGTCTTCCATAACTTGTCCTCAAGTTATGGAACTTGAAGAGTCTTTTACATAAATGTTTTTATAAACTCCATAACTTGTCCTCAAGCTATGGAATATCGAGAGTCTTTTCATAAAACCTGTATTAAAATCATAAGTTATGGATTCCAAAAGTTTTTGAATAGTTCAAAACTTTCCCTCAAGTTTTGGAATTTGTAAATGCAAAGTCTCACTTTGAAACATTTAGTTCCGAACCTTAGAGTTTTAAAAGTTTAAAATTCAACCCTTATACTATTATAATATTATAGGTTTAATATTTATATATATATGTATTAGAGTAAAATCAGTCTTACCGTTAGTAGGCCTCATTCACGAAGCCAATTTTTAAGGGGGTATAAGGTTACTGCCTATAAAATGGAAGTTTAATGGGTGTCCACTCTCACCCACCGCTTCCTTAACTGGTGGAGGGTCGTTAGTCGAACGGGTTTGACAGGACATTTGAATTCTCATTAAAAGTATAATGAAATACTAAATAACTAAACACTTATAAGTTCCCAATCTTAGTTACTTAGGAAAATGTGAATATGGTGCTAACCCATGAAATTGCACTTTGCACCTTGTTAAGTCGTTAGTGGAGCGTGTGTGGTTAACCGACACACAAACTTGGGAATGACAGTGCGTGGCAAAGGGTAGCTTGATGTTAATCATAGATCAATGGAGCGTGTGTGGTTTACCGACACATTGATTAGGTGGTTGTAACATCGGGTGTACCAAGCTAATTTGCATGGTTATTCACACCTTGTTTGTGATCCCCGACATCCTAGTCACAAACTTGAAGGGCACAGTCGAGATTTAAACATGCCATTGAATTTTTTAATGAATCTCAAAGAATCTAGGAGTTTCAATCCATTTAAAACCTAATGATCAATTTTGTTTTTCATGGTGGAAATTGGTAAATTGTCATTTACCTACCTTGAAATATTTTGCAATTTGGATTACGGCATCCCTCTTCCGAATTGTAAAGTATTGTATTGGGTCCTAGCCTTAATATTTCATGTTGGGTGTTATATTAAGGACTAAAATCCACTAAACTTGAATTTCTCCCTCATAAATGTCTAAGTTCAGACAACTATGGTCTTCCCGAATCTTTTGAAAAAAAAACTTTCTTTATAAAGATGATTTTCCACAAGGCAATAAAGGTGAAAGATCAATCCCTTCTTTGTGCTTTAGTGGAACTTCACTTCCTTCACCTCCTCCAATAATTCTCCCTGACCCATAAGTTCAAGGTCACTCAAAGCCCTATTGGCAGGAAGTAAAGTCTATGTGTACTCACGTCTTGGAGATGAAGTCATATACTGACAGGCTGAGAGTATTGTATGTCGTTGTCTCGAGGAAGTTGGATGTTGACTGGGTTCTTCAATCACTTCCCAAATCATGTAGTGAGTTCATAAAGGACTACTATTTGACAGATCACGACATGACCCTTATTGATCTTACCTATTTGCTTGTTGTTGCTGAATCAGCAATGATTTGGAACACTGGAATAGCAAATTTTATTGGAAGATCTACTCCCCAAACTTCCATGGATATTGACAATGGTAACATTTGAAGTCCAGAAAAGCTTTCTCTTCCCAATGGAAAGGGATCAGCCATGGTCAAGTCTTTTGACCAACTGGTAAATAGAAAGGCTAAGTCTGAGATAGTCTCGTGTACCATTCCAAAGAGTCCATATGTTTCTATTTCCAAGAGAAGGGGCATTGGTTGCAAAGCTGTCGTATCTACCTGAAGGACCACAAGGATGGTAAAGTCAGATTGTATGACTCTACTTCAGGTCAGTCCACTATCTAACTCTATTAAGTTCCTAATTGTTGATTCTTAATACATAATGTGACAAGGTTGCATTTTGATGTTTTGTAGGATCAAGCAAAGGGAAGGAAGCTTAAAACTAAGAGTATGTTGAATCTGATCGTGAAGATGGATTTCAATCGCATGGTTCGAAGATCGGATTTTTGAGCTGTTGCTTAAGAGTTATAATAGATTACTTAGAAATATTTAGTAACATAGTTTTCATTTGAAGTTGCATTGTAAGGAAAAGTTTTTTCCGCATTTTATAAAGAAATAAAATTTTATTTTATTTTATTTTATTTCCTTGCAATGGCATTTGTGAAAAATTGATGTTTGTATGTTTCTATGATAGCAATATGAATTTGATTCCTTCGTTTGTGGTAGTGTCGAGAATTTACCAAATAAGGAAAGATTCTCATCACCCAAGTTTCAATTGGACAGAAACTTGGAATCATGCAACTGTTAATGTATGATGAATGAGAATTTTCGTCTTTGGAAAATTAAGACTAATTCCTTTCTCGCATGAATATGTGAGTCAAGTAAAGGACTAGGGAATCGGGTACACTGGGTGTGCGCTGGTCAGGTCCACCACAAAGAATGATAAGACTATTCGTCATAATTACTAAATTTTAGTAAATATAGTTATGCTTACAAATTTAAGCATAATTCTGAACATTGGAAAAGTTTCAATGTATGGCAGGACGAATAAGAAGAATCAAATTAGGCAGAAAGATAGAAGTTTCTCCAATCTGAAAAGAAGGGAGAGTACTTGAGTATCGTGTTTTATGATGTAACACCCGTCAAAATTAGGTCAATAACAATCACATGTGATTATGCCAATCATGTAATGTGATTTTGTTAAACTAGTAAAGTGACAAACTTACAATGTAATTCGTGATAAATTCTAATACAAGTATGAACTTTTATGATACAACTCAAAGTATACGTCCATACGATTCCAAAAATATAGAGAATGTCTAAATCTGACTTCGCGTGAAGAAGTTATGATAAACCGAACACTATAAATCTCTATAATAATAAGAATTTAAAATAGACGTATAATTAGCTATTGGATTCTAAAAGAGAGTTGTAGTGCTCGTAAATACCTACGCGTGGATATATAGAACGTCAAAAAGGGAGTTCGTATGCAAAAATTATGGCCTTCCGAAGATGTCGCTGTTAGAAACCCTAATTTGACTGAACTCACGACGTGAGCATAAAAACTCACGACGTGAGGAGTCAAACCACCACATTTTGAAGCTACAAGTCTACGGAACGATAACCCAAAAGCTCACGACGTGAGAAAGGTTTTCTCACGACGTGAGGACGCTGCAGGATACTAATCGAGGCTAGAAAACACCTGGGAAGGCTACGACATGACTCTTGCCATATCTCATGACGTGAGTATGCTTGGTTCACGTCGTGAGAGGCCAAAAATCAGCCTATAAATAGAAATTTCGACCCCAAGGCTTAGTACACCTAATCTCTTTCCTTCTCTCTCGTTTGCTGAAGGCGTTTCGCTTCCCGAGCCCGGTGATCGCGAACCGCTGACTGTTTTCAGTTAGATTCTATCGAAGCACGATATTAAGGTGAGTTTCACGGCCCCACTTTTAATGTTTTCGGGGGAAAACACATGCTAAATATTATATATACGTTATTATTATGTCTATATGATAGTATATTAGTATCAACATAGATAATTATAATAACCGAGATATAGTTATTTCGTATCTGAAAATATACAACTATCGTAAAGTTGTTAGCATGTTATTGTTATAGTAGTATATTAATGTAGATCTTGAGTTATACTTAGGATTCTATATATATTTTGTGTGCGATATAGTTCCGAAGTTATATTCGGAAGTTCTATATGTTAGGTTATAAAGTATGTTGCTATTATTGATTTTATGTCAAGATAAAACTTGGTATGTTATATGTTGTTATTGTTAGTTTTATGTCAAGATAAAACTTAGTATGTTATATATTGTTATTGATAGATTTATGTCAAGATAAAACTAGGAACGTTATATGTTGTTATTATTGGTTATATGTCAAGATAAAACCTGGTTTTAATTCTAATTATAGCTGTTGTACTACCTAAGTATTATAAATATTAGGAGTAATGTTAAAAGCATAGTCTAATAACTTAGGGTTTTAGACACGAATATGATTTTACTACTAGAACTAACGGAACTCGACAAGTCTACATGAGCTATTGTATTCATCAACTAAGATTGGAAATCTTAGGGAAAATCCTCTGACCTGTAACCGTTAATCCCGTGTAAGCGAGGAAGTCGTGTATGAATAAGATACGGGTTGACAACCCCACTCGTGGTTACTAGCTACAACAAAACCTTGTGCGAGTGACGAACTGTCCTTCTGTTTGTTTATTGTTCCGACGTTGATGAAGCGTGTGGAACTTATCTCAAGATGCGAAACTTGTAGCATCAAGCAGAGGTTTGAAACTAGTCATATAGCCGCGGTTACGGACTCATGGTAGCAAATTGTTAGAAGCATTATACTTTGTCGTTATACAAGTATTAATGTTAAGTATAAGTTTCCCAAACACTTATACTCTAGGTACAAGAAACTGGTAGGTATACTACTTGTATATTAAGTAGATAATTATACCTAACACACATACTCGTATAGAATTGAAATACATTTATACGTAGCGGTTTTACTCGTATAGAATTGAAATAGATTTATACGTAGCGGTTTTACTCGTATAGAATTGAAATAAGATTTATACGTAGCAACTTTCGTTTGTATGGAATTACAAACACTTATATTCATAGTATATGAGACTTATAGGTAAACTACTTGTTTGGTAAGTAAACTTTTATACCTAGGATATATATGCTAAACGTTGGAGAATCAAAATGATACTTTCAAAACTATACTTTTGAACTTGGAAAATGTATTATTTTTATATGGAGTCAAAACATGTGGATTCACCAACTTTATGTTGACGTATTTTAAATTGCATGTGTTTTCAGGAAGTTGATAACTATTATACGAGAAATGACGTTACACTGCCCGGTGTTTCCGCCGACGGCCGGGGTGTGACAGATTGGTATCAGAGCTATTAACTATAGTGAATTAGTACTTTCTCAGGAAAGCACGACTATAGTTTAGGGCTTACTATGTTAGGTTTAGGTATATCCCTTAGCCTACAATATAAAGTATTAGTAATTATACTACTGAAGGACTACTTACGGGAGCGGTGACAAGGATAGACATGTCAATTTGGGTTGCTGGATTTCAGAACGGCTATATGCTAAAATGATCCTGCCCACCGACTGTCATGACTGGCCGGTGCCTTATCAGCTAGACCTGAAGTAACAAACAATAATTAATAATACTCATGAATACAACAAACACAAAGATATAGAGTTATGTATGAACTCAGTCCCGCGATGAGAACACATGTATATAACCCAAAAATATAGAAAACCCAAACCCTCGATAAGAATTCAATGCAAGGTTTTAGGTCAAAGTACTTAGTCGAGTTTTATTGTACATGGTACAAACCACAACTAAACGTAGAATGATCACCTATGTTTAATTTTTGGTCAGACCCATGCACAACTAAACTTGGATACGGTGTTTGATAGACTAAAACACCTGAAGATTCTAGAAGATTAAAGATAGATCTCAGATCAGGATACCATCAACTCAGAGTACAATAAGACGATGTTCCAAAAACAACATTTAGGACTCGGTATGATCATTATGAGTTCCTAGTTAAGCCTTTGGATTAACCAGCGCTCCAACAATGTTCATGAATAGTGTTTGCAAACTGTACTTGGATAAATTCGTGATAGTGTTTATCGATGATATATTGATATATTCACGAACCAAGGAAGAACACGGTCAACACTTGCAAATAATCTTGGAACTACTAAGAAAAGAAAAGTTATACGCCAAATTCTCCTAATGTGAATTTTGGGTTAGAGAAGAACAAATTTTTAGAACATGTAGTTAGTAACAAATGGATTCATGTCGAACCCTCCAAGATTGAAGCAATTAAGAATTGGGAAGCACTAAAGACGCCAACAGATTTGCGTCAATTCTTAGGACTTGCTGGCTATTACCGAAGATTCATAGAGAAATTCTCCAAAATAGCCAAGCCGTTTACAACACTAACCCATAAGGATATGAAGTTCAACTGGGAAGTCAAACAAGAAGCTAAAGCAAATGTTATGTAGTGCACCAATCCTATCCCTCCCAGATGGGACAGAAGATTTCGTCATATACTACGATGCATCAAATCAAGGATTGGGATGTGTGTTAATGCAAAGAGGAAAAGTTATCGCCTACGCATCACGACAACTTAAGGTGCATGAGAATAATTACACTACCCATGACCTTGAATTGGGAGGTGTAGTTTTTGCACTGAGAAGTTGGAGACACACAATTGGCCAGAGAACATATAGGTGATACCTTATGTGCTGAGCCAGAAATAATCCACGAGACAAACTCAAAAGATCATTCAAATTAAGGATCGATTAAAGGCAGCACGTGATAGTCAGAAGAGTTATGCTGACGTAAGACGTAAGCCTTTAGAATTCCAAGTTGGAGATAAAGTAATGTTGAAGGTCTCTCCTTGGAAATCCGTAATTCGATTCAGGAAACGAGGCAAACTAAACCGATGGTATATAGGACCTTTTTCTAGCAAGAATTGGTTATGTCGCATACCAACTCAAGTTACCTCAAGAGCTAAGCAGTGTACATGATGTTTTTCACGTGTCAAAAGATGTCTATCTGATGACACTCTTGTTGTACCTCTCGACGAGATACAAGTTAATACCAAACTCAACTTTATAGAAGAACCTGTCGAAATCATGGATCGATACGCCAAACGATTAAAACAAAGTCGTATTCCCATAGTGAAAGTTCGATGAAACTCTTAACGAGGACCTGAATTTACTTGGGAATGTGAATATCATAAGAAAAAAAAATACCCCCAACTATTTAACAAAACCCCATCCATAAGATAAATTTCGGGATGAAATTTTTCTAACGGGGGGAGAATGTAACACCCAAAATTAGGTCAATAACAATCACATGTGATTATGCCAATCATGTAATGTGATTTTGTTAAACTAGTAAAGTGACAAACTTACAATGTAATTCGTGATAAATTCTAATACAAGTATGAACTTTTATGATACAACTCAAAGTATACGTCCATACGAATCCAAAAATATAGAGAATGTCTAAATCTGACTTCGCGTGAAGAAGTTATGAAAAACCGAACACTATAAATCTCTGTAATAATAAGAATCTAAAATAGACTTAGAATTAGCTATTGGATTCTAAAAGAGAGTTGTAGTGCTCGTAAATACCTACGCGTGGATATAAAGAACGTCAAAAACTGAGTTTGTATGCAAAAGTTATGGCCTTCCGAAGATGTCGCTGTCAGAAACCCTAATTTGACTGAACTCACGACGTGAGCATAAAAACTCACGACGTGAGGAGTCAAACCGCCACATTTTGAAGCTAGAAGTCTACGGAACGATAACCCAAAAGCTCAGGACGTGAGAAAGGTTTTCTCACGACGTGAGGACGCTGCAGGACACTAATCGAGGCTAGAAAACACCTGGGAAGGCTACGACATGACTCTTGCCATATCTTACGACGTGAGTATGCTTGGTTCACGTCGTGAGAGGCTAAAAATCAGACTATAAATAGAAATTTCGACCCCAAGGCTTAGTACACCTAATCTCTTTCCTTCTCTCTCGTTTGCTGAAGCTGTTTCGCTTCCCGAGCCTGGTGATCGCGAACCGCTGACTGTTTTCAGTTAGATTCAATGGAAGCACGATATTAAGGTCAGTTTCACGACCCCACTTTTAATGTTTTCGGGGGAAAACGCATGCTAAATATTGTATATACGTTATTATTATGTCTATATGATAGTATATTAGTATCAACATAGATAATTATAATAACCGGGATATAGTTATTTCGTATCTAAAATATACAACTATCGTAAAGTTGTTAGCATGTTATTGTTATAGTAGTATATTAATGTAGATCTTGAGTTATACTTAGGATTCTATATATATTTTGTGTGCGATATAGTTCCGAAGTTATATTCGGAAGTTCTATATGTTAAGTTATAAAGTATGTTGCTATTATTGGTTTTATGTCAAGATAAAACTTGGTATGTTATATGTTGTTATTGTTAGTTTTATGTCAAGATAAAACTTAGTATGTTATATATTGTTATTGATAGTTTTATGTCAAGATAAAACTAGGAACGTTATATGTTGTTATTATTGGTTTTATGTCAAGATAAAACCTGGTTTTAATTCTAATTATAACTATTGTACTACCTAAGTATTATAAATATTAGGAGTAATGTTAAAAGCATAGTCTAATAACTTAGGGTTTTAGACACGAATATGATTTTACTACTAGAACTAACGGAACTTGACAAGTCTACATGAGCTATTGTATTCATCAACTAAGATTGGAAATCTTAGGGAAAATCCTCTGACCTGTAACCGTTAATCCCGTGTGAGCGAGGAAGTCGTGTATGAATAAGACACAGGTTGACAACCTCACTCGTGGTTGCTAGCTACAACAAAACCGTGTGCGAGTGACGAACTGTCCTTTTGTTTGTTTATTGTTCCGACGTTGATGAAGCGTGTGGAACATATCTCAAGATGCGAAACTTGTAGCATCAAGCAGAGGTTTGAAACTAGTCATATAGCCGCGGTTACGGACTCATGGTAGCAAATTGTTAGATGCATTATACTTTGTCGTTATACAAGTATTAATGTTAAGTATAAGTTTCCCAAACACTTATACTCTAGGTACAAGAAACTGGTAGGTATACTACTTGTATATTAAGTAGATAATTATACCTAACACACATACTCGTATAGAATTGAAATAGATTTATACGTAGCGGTTTTACTCGTATAGAATTGAAATAGATTTATACGTAGCGGTTTTACTCGTATATAATTGAAATAAGATTTATACGTAGCAACTTTCGTTTGTTTGGAATTACAAACACTTATATTCATAGTATATGAGACTTATAGGTAACCTACTTGTTTGGTAAGTAAACTTTTATACCTAGGATATATATGCTAAACGTTGGAGAATCAAAATGATACTTTCAAAACTATACTTTTGAACTTGGAAAATGTATTATTTTTATATGGAGTCCAAACCTGTGGACTCACCAACTTTATGTTGACGTATTTTAAATTGCATGTGTTTTCAGGAAGTTGATAACTATGATACGAGAAATGACATTACACTGCCCGGTGTTTCCGCCGACGGCCGGGGTGTGACATATGATCATCTTAATGATTATGAAAACCATATCACAGTTGATGCTCTAAGGATATCGTAGTGTATTTGTATGGCTAAGAAGAGGAATCGTGAATTGTTGAAATGGTTAAGTTAAGAAGATGAGTCATACTTCGTTCCAAAAACAAGTCTTTGAGTCATACTCCAAGATTGTGCCTTGAGTGACATAATCTTAAGAAAGGTTTATAATACTTATCAAATGTAGAGTCTAATGTTTCTACTTTTGTACATTTGAAATTGGTAGGTTGTGATGTCTTGGTAACCGCACTAACTCTTGAATATTTGTTTGTCAAGTAATGTCTCTTGACAAAAGAGAATCTTATATGTCAAGAGGTCAGTGCAAGTCTTAAAGATCTTGAAAAAGGTTCAAGAACTAATCAAGAGTAAACCTGTTTTAAATCACTAGCACACGACCTGAGGTTTGTAACCTATCATGTTAACATATTCTCGTTTCTGTGCCCATTCTAGTTGAAGTTAACTATGCATGTGAGTTCTATGAGTTCTCAATTGTTTGCATAACAACCTGGAAGCAATGGTAGGCCTTTGTGCTGCCAAGTGGCAAGAAATTAAGATTGAACAAGTTCGGTCCATATTAGTTTGGATTTGTTTCTAACCATGTCTTGTGATTATGGTTATGACAAATTCACATGGATAGGAACACATATACTATAAAATTTAAGTGTCATAAGGTTTCTCTCCGATTCATGAAAATGATGGTGAGGAAACGCTTTCACTAAGAAGATTTTATGGAGATAGCAGTTGTGATATTTGCATTCTCAAATTTGATTATGATTACGACATCCCTTTTCATAATTCGAATTGTGAGGAATGGCAAAAAGTCTAAACATTTGAGACTTATTGTTGTAAGTTCTTAAATTCTTTAGACACACATGTGAGATATCTAAGGAAAGGTGTATGAGTTTGAGAAGCCTGGATAAAGTCATGTCGAAGCTTCTCGTATCAGAAATCTGAACTTTGGTAACAAAGTCAATGAGTATTGATTTCTATAAGTCCAGTTGATTTCTGAATACATGTCAAAGCTAGTGGGAGCATAAGTGTTATGCTAATAAGATAATAATTATTGTGCTAGTGGGAGCATAATTATTATGGTAAGTGTTGCAAGTTAGCAATGTTAATTATAGAAAACAAAAGTTTCAAATCGCGAAGTTGCAGGGTTTGAAAAGTTGTTTTGTTATAATTAAGGGAGAGGAATTTATACTTCATTTCAATTCTAAAAGCTTAGATTGAGTTTTTTAATCAAATTTAGTCAAGGACATATATGAATGTTATGTTGAAAGTATTCGACATAAGGAAATTCTATATGGAAATGTTGATAGCGTTCTCAAATTCGATTATGATTATGGCATCTCTCTTCATAATTCGAATTGTGAGAACATGGCAAATAGAAATATTATAGCAAAAGACTGGTCAAGTATCATGTCTTTATGTTAGACATTATGAATCGCATCCCATATGCTTCGGGTATAGGATCGATTGCATATGCTATAATATTCTTGTGTTCTAATTTTCCAAATGCTTAGGGCATTATGAGGGAAAAAGGAATAGAACCGGATATGACTAAAGTGGTTAAACAATTGTTAAGGACAATCTAAGGTTCGCCAAAGATTGGTCGCTTAAGGACAGTTGGAAGTATAGTAATGGATGGACCATATTGACATTATTATGAATAGACAAGATTTTATTGATAATGAGTTGTCATGTGGCAAATATGGAATGTTTCCATATTGGGAGTTGGATGTTAAGAATAGATGAGAAAGTTAGAAACTTTTATGCAAGAAGGATGTTCAAAGGAATGTACTTTGAATTTGAGACTTCGTTTTCATGGACTTGCTCTCCATTAGAATACTTTGTAATGTCTGTTGCCAAGGCTCTATGACTTTTGTGCATAGTCATTACAAGAGGATCATTTCATATAAGTTTAGAATCTAACAGATTACAGTAAATGGCAAGAATTTGGTATTCTTACATTTACGGTAAGGATTTGGAATTGTGAAATGAGTTTCATTGAAATGTTTTTCAATTGATCTATTTCACAAAGTCAGGACCATAGACAAACATAGTGTGCATGCTTGGAGCATGGCATAGCTATTGTTTTAATTAAAGTATTAAGTTGATAAATCGAAACATTATACAATGAATAATGAGTAATCAATATGGCACTCAAAAGTTTTGGGGTCATATAGTATTACTATTATTCTTGTGTTTCACTTTGCATGTTTTGATCCCGAATAACTAGGTTATTCAAACCATCCACAGTCGATCATACTCTGGAAGTAGGTATTGAGGCAAGACTGTCATGAATGGGTCTGTAGTTTGTCTATGTGTTTTAGACATAGCTGCAGTGTTCATGAGTAAATAATATTCAAGTATTGGATTCAAACCACGCTTATCTAAATCACTTCATGGATTTTATCACGAGGGATTGTGAGACGATAATTTCTTATATTCTTGAAAGCAAGACGTATGAGTTGTAGTTGCAAGTCGGTTCCACATTGACGTATGTAAACGCACCAGTAACTTGGTGTTATAAAACATATTGTTGTGTGTGATTTGATGAGTAAGTACAAGCAAGCATTTGAGTCAAAGTTTATCCATTCCTTTTACCCCATGTGGATAAAAGAGATATCTGTGGGCCCCTCGATGATTTAGTGATGACACCCCTAAGCGCTTGGCCAAGCCTGGACTCATTTGATTTGTTCAATTAGTCAGTCGTCATAAATCGGAAATCGGGAAACAACATATGGACAGATAGAATGATTATAATCCATGTCTCAGTCCATATGATATCTAGAATGGAGGAATATATGATTCGTTATCTAATGGACGCGTCATTGACTAGGTCAGATGTCACACCCCCAAACCAGATGGCGGAAACGTCCAAGGGTGGAGGACTTCATTTGTAGTATCACAACACATGCATTATAGTAATCAGAGTACAAACAACCACTGTATTTTAAAAGTATAAGTATTTACATGTGTTTCATCATAGTATACTGAAACCAAATAGTTATACAAAATAAGAAGACAAGACATAAATAGCTCCATCTTCTCAAAAGCTCGGGGAATACCTGTCTACTCGTTCCTTGAGAATACAAGTGATTTGAAAAGAGAGTATCAACATAAAGTTGAGTGAGTGCATAAGTATTTATGTTTGAAAGAATGTTTTCTGTTTCTTGAATATGTAAACTGTTCCAGAAAATCCTATATTTTCTGTTGTATATGAAAAGTAGTTTTAGTTACATAAAACCGTTCTATTTGTAAACCAATGTTCTGTATTTGTAATCCTTTTGTAAACTTGTATCTGAGAGTGTGCCTGGTTTCATCAACTGTTATTGTAAATTGTAATGTAATACTGTAAACTGTATCTTGTAAACTAGTACTTTGAAAATGTACTTAAGTTTAGTTAATTATACACTAACGTATTGTTAATATCTTTTATATGAGTTATTATAACCATACTGCCTAGATGGTCTGACCCAACGCTATGAATGCGCTGAAAATTGTTGATAACAATTATCACTCACAGGCGTATATGCCCGACTGTAGCTAGCAGTCCGAATGCGGGGTTGTCAATCCCAATATAGATCTATACACACATTGTTTCGATCCTCGGCTGGAGATTCTGGTTATAATGTCAGGACTTTACTATATTGTTTAAATAAATTAAACAAACTGTATCAATTGTCTCATAAAAAGCATATAAACGTTACATGTACAATAGTTATGAAAACCCAATCATTCTGAAATAAATGATTGATAGTATGTTCTTGAATTAGTATTCTTAACATGTATCTGAAAGATGTATACCCTTGAATAGTTTTGAATCAAACCTTTGTTCTTGTAAAACATTGTACTTTAGTATACTTGAATTGTGAATTAATATTCCGTGAATCATAAATTATACCTATTATAATTTGTATGTACTTTCTGAATCGATACCGAGTATTCATGAATGCAACCCCTTGCTCAACATGTTACAAAGGGTAATTGAACTTAATGAACTAACTTTTATACTTGTATACATATACAAATATATATAAGTAAAATTTAAATGACACTCGGACAAATAACTGATGCTTATAATCCCACATCCAAACAAGCAAAAGGAACCAAAGAGGGTTATCAGTCCTAAGCCTTTTAAATCTTATTTATATAAATATATATATACTAGTATGATTTTTGGGAGAAATATAAGTTTATAAAAACATTTAAAAGAAGTTTGATATTTTGAAATTCATTTTGGTGACTTGATGTCATTTTGGTACAATCATTGAAAACAATTTGATTTGATGATAACTGAAATCCATTTTTGATAAAATATTTGAAACCATTTGTTTATAACACAAAATCTTTGTGTTACACTTGTATCCCCCCCCCCCCTCTTAAAACAGTAAAAACTATGAAAATACGGGGGTATGAACTCACCTGCAGTGAGTGATTCGAGTGAAAGGTCGATGTAGGATGCTAAGTGTCAAGTGAAGTCTTGAACATAAACGGATCCTATTAAGCATATAATGATACATATATGGATATAATTAGTGTATATAACAACTAATTATGATAGGAAACCACTTTAAGGACTAGGAAACACTTGAATTTAAGTGTTATAATCACATGTGATTGCTCAAAAGGGATTTACGGCCACACAAAGGTGTGTACGGCCAATGTGTGTACTGCCCATGTAGTGTACGGCCATGGAGTTTACGGCCAATGGTGTTCTTCATAGGAGTTTATGGCCAAGGGAGATGCTCATGGCCGTAAACTCTTATTGTTCTTGGAAATGGTTGTTTTCAAGGTTGTAATTTAAGAGCTTCTATAGAATAACTAGTATATGGAAGAATACTTACATTTTGAAGCTTGAATTGGGTATTCACGGTCTAAAGAACTAGTTTGTGTTCTTGGTGTTTTTGGTGTTCTTGAAGATCTAACAAAAAGAGATGATTTCATGGATGAAATCATAGGGTTTCACTAGATTAAGCAAGGTATCAACTAATAGATGGAAGAAACACTTACTTATTTGAAGATCAAGGTGTAAATCTTGATGATAGTTGAGAGAGAATTGGATTTCTTGAGGTGAAAGTGTGAGAAATGGTGAATAATGAAGGAAATCTTATATATATGTGCGAGGGTTCACGGTCGAGGGTTTACGGCCGTGAACCTCGTTTACGGTCCGAAGTCGGTTAGAGTCTACGGCCGAAGTAGTTTACGGCTGCGAGGAGTATACGGGTGCGAGGAGTATACGGCTGCGAAGAGTGTACGGCCGTAAACTCTTTGCGGTCCGAAGTGTTTGCGGTCCGAAGCAAAGGAATAAGATGCGAAGTTTCTCCGTTTTCAAGCCTTTTCCTTCCAAATTCAATTGTAGATATTTTAAGGATTTTAACAAATAAAGGTTATTATTATAACCCAAATAAACCCAAACAATAAAAAGGACTTTAGTTGACCTTTGTTTGACTTTGGTTGACTAGAGTTGACTTTACAAACAGAAAATAACGGGATGTTACATTATCCCCCCGTTAGAGAGAATTTTGTCCCGAAACTAAAGTTTTAAGCAATTAAGAAATTACAAATAACTAAGCGAAAAGATGAGGATATTTCAGTTTCATTTGATCCTCGCGCTCCCAAGTGAATTCAGGTCCCCGCTTGGCATTCCAGCGAACCTTCACTATAGGAATACGGCTTTGCTTTTTTTGCTTGACCTCTCGGTCCATGATTTCTACTGGTTCTTCTATGAAGTTGAGGCTCTCGTCGATCTCGATTTCGTCGAGTGGGATAACAAGAGTCTCGTCGGACAGACACTTTTTCAAGTTCGAGACGTGGAAAATAGGATGTATGTTACTTAGTTCTTGAGGTATTCGGAGTTTGTAAGCTACTGGACCGATTCTAGCAAGAATCCCGAATGGTCCTATGTACCTTGGATTCAACTTGTCACACTTTCCAAAGCGTATCATGTCCTTCCAGGGTGAGACCTTTAACATGACGCGGTCACCAACTTGGAATTCCAAAGGTTTTCTTCTTTTGTCAGCGTAGCTTTTCTATCTATCTCTGGAAGCTTTAAGTCGCTCCCGGATTTGTACGATTTTCTCCGTGGTTTCGCGAATGATTTCCGGACCAGTAAGAGTACTGTCAGGAACTTGGCTTCTAGCTAGCTGCGTGTCACCCACTTCAGCCCAGCACAGAGGTGATCTGCACTTGCGGCCATAGAGAGCTTCGAAAGAAGCAGCCTTTATGCTAGTGTGATAACTATTGTTGTAAGAGAATTCGACAAGGAGTAAATGAGTATCCCATACCTTTCCAAAGTCTATCACGCAAGCTTGCAACATGTCTTCTAGAGTTTGAATCGTCCTCTCACTTTGTTCGTCAGTTTGTGGATGTTAGGCTGTACTCATGTCCAGCCTAGTTCCTAAAGATTTTTGTAAAGACTGCCAGAAACGAGAAGTGAATCTAATATCTCGGTCAGAAATAATAGATATTGGCACACCATGCAGTCTAACGATTTCTTTGAGGTAAGTTCTTGTTAGCTTCTCCATCTTGTCGGTCTCTTTGATTGGTAAGAAGTGTGTGAATTTGGTTAATCTATCGACGATTACCCAAATATTATCATAACCACCCGATGTCTTGGGTAGCTTGGTTATGAAATCCATTGTAATCCGCTCCCACTTCCATTCTGGGATTTCAGGTTGTTGCAATAAACCTGAAGGTTTCTGGTATTCTACCTTGACTTTGGCACAAGTAAGGCACTTGCCCACAAAGGTAGCAATTTCGGCCTTCATGTTTGGCCACCAGTATAGTTTCTTGAGGTCCAGGTACATCTTGTCTGAACCTGGATGAATGGAGTATCGCGTTTTGTGTGCTTCATTCATAACCACGTCTCTGTAACCACCGAACTTTGGTGTCCAGATCCGGTTCATGAAGCAATAGACTCCATCATCTCTGACTCTGAAATTTTTATCCATTCCTCTCAAGGTATCACCTGTCACGTGTTCATGTTTTAAGGCCTCGAGTTGAGCCTCTCTGATCTGTGTGGACAGATGTGAATGGATTGTCATGGTCAACGAATTTACTTGGCGTCCCGAGTATTCTTTTCTGCTAAGGGCATCAGCTACTACATTAGCTTTACCAGGGTGATAAAGAATCTCACAATCATAGTCGTTCAGTAGCTCCACCCATCGTCGTTGTCTCATGTTTAGCTCTTTCTGATCGAAGATATGCTGGAGACTTTTATGGTCCGTGAATAATGTGCATTTCGTGCCATATAAGTAGTGTCTCCAGATCTTCAGAGCAAATACTACAGCTCCTAGTTCAAGGTCATGTGTTGTATAGTTGACTTCATGTGTCTTTAGCTGTCTTGAGGCATAGGATATAACCTTTCCTCTTTGCATAAGAGCACATCCAAGCCCTTGATTAGAAGCATCACAGTACACTACGAAATCCTCTGTCCCTTCTGGAAGAGACAGGATCGGTGCACTACACAAAGCTCACTTCAGCGTTTGGAACGTTGTTTCTTGCTTTTCTCCCCGGCTAAAAGTTACACCCTTTTGCGTCAGGGTGGTAAGAGGCTTAGCGATTCGAGAGAAATTCTGGATGAATCTGCGGTAATAGCCAGCAAGACCTAAGAATTGACGAATTTTCGTAGGTGTTTTGGGTGCTGACTAGTTTTCAATTGCCTTTATTTTGGAAGGGTCGACGTGTATTACTTCTGAACTGACCACGTGACCTAGGAAATCAACCTTCCTTATCCAAAATTCACACTTTGAAAACTTCGCATAGAGTTTCTCTGATATAAGAATTTGCAATACTTGACGAAGATGTTGGCCATGTTCCTCTTCACTTCTTGAGTAGATAAGGATGTCGTCAATGAAGACTCTGACGAATTTGTCCAGGAATGGACGACACACTCTGTTCATTAAATCCATGAACACAATAGGTGCATTCATCAATCCGAATGGCATCACTACGAACTCGGAATGACCATAACGAGTTCTTAACGCGGTTTTGGGAATGTCATCCTCCAAAATCCGTAACTGGTGATACCCGAATCTTAAGTCTATTTTTCAGAAGTAGCTCACACCTTGAAGTTGGTCGAACAGATCGTCAATGCGAGGCAGAGGGTATCAATTCTTAATGGTAAGTTTATTCAGCTCGCGGTAGTCTATGCACATACGGAATGATCCATCCTTCTTCTTCACGAAAAAGACTGGTACTCCCCAGGGTGAGAAGCCTGGTCTTATGAAACCTTTGCTAAGGAGTTCGTTAAGCTGACTGGATAATTCCTGCATTTCAGAAGGTGCAAGACGATAGGGGGATTTGGCTACAGGGGTAGCCCCAGGGATTAAGTCGATTCTGAATTCGACTTATCGTTCGGGAGGCATTCCAGGAAGATCATCGGGAAAAATGTTGGGAAAATTGCAGACCTCAGGAATGTTCGCCATGCTTTTCACTTCTTGCTTTTTGTCTTCTACATGAGCTAAGAAAGCACAGTACTCTTTGAGAAGGTACTTTTGTGCCTTGATGCAAGAAATGATCTGGAGGTTCGTTCCGGGTTTGTCGCCGTAAATAACAAGAGTTTTGTTACTTGGAAAGTTTAGACGAATGGCTCTTTCATAGCATAGGATGTCAGCATGGTTAGGACACAACCAATCCATACCTATTATGACGTCGAAACTTTTGATATACACCAGCATAAGGTCTATTGGGAACGAAAATTTATTCAAGGTAAGAGTACATCCTATGTATATTTCATTGGTGGATTCAGATTTCCCGTTATCCATTTCGACTGTGAATGTTTCTTTTAGCGGTTGGGAGTTTTGATTTAGCAAATGTTTGAAATTATGGCTCACAAAGCTCTTCTCAGCACCACAATCAAATAGAATGCATGCATAAGTGTTGTTGAGAAGGAACGTACCCGTGACCACTGCCGGGTCTGCTACCGCTTCTTCGTGACCCAAGGCTAAAATTCTTCCAACTCCACCAGCATTTCCAGCTTTAGGACCATCTCTCTTGAAATTCCCTACATCACCACATTGGTAGCATGCTTGACCTACTCCAGCGGTAGGTACTTGGTTAAGTGGTTGAGGTGGTGATCTACAGAATCGGGCAGTATGCTCGTTTCTGTTGCAGTTACGACACTGCATTTCCCGGCAATTTCCATTATGGTGAAAATTGCACTTGTTGCACTTGGGAAGATTACCAGCATATGGCTTAGCTGGTGCAGGGTTAGCAGGAACAACAGCAGGTATAGTAGCAGCGTTGACTGCAACTAGTTGTTGTTTCTTTGAGGATTCCTATGAAGACTTGCCCTTCATCTTGTTCCAGCCTTTCTTCTTGCTGTTGTTGTTGTTGTTGTTGTTGTTTCCCTTCGGTTGTTCTGGTACAGCAACCACTGAGTTTTGACGGGCTTCGTGCTCGATAAGAGATTGTGCCAGCTCTTTGGCATTGTCAAAAGTAACAGGGCTCGAAGCTAAAACACTTGACTGAATTTGGGGCGACGGTCCCCAAATATATCTCTCAATCTTTTTGCTCTCCAGAGCAACCATATCCGGGCAAAGAATTTCCAGATCACAGAATCTACTAGTGTAGGTTGATATATCAGAACCAACCATTGTAAGACCCCAAAGCTCCTGCTCAAGTTTCTGAACTTCCCCTCGCAGACAGTATTCCCAAATTAGCATGGCTTTGAAGTTCTCCCAGCTTATCAAGTTAGCCACTACCAGAGTAAGTGACTTAACATGGCCATTCCACCGTGTTAAAGCTCTATCCGAAAAGGTACAAGCAGCGAATTTGACTTTGCTGCTCTCTGGACAGTAGCAGATTTTGAAAATTGCTTATGTCTTCTCTATCCACTGTCTTAATGCCATAACTCCTCCAGTCCCATTAAAGGTTCTGGGTTTGGCATTGGAAAAATCCTTATAAGTGCACTCTCGCGAATGCCCATGACTCTCGCCATGGTTAGAAGGATGTGCACCAACTCCCGACCCACTAGCGCCAGGAGTATTGATATGAGACATGGCAGCAGCTACAGCCGCCGTGACCGCCGCTTGGAATATAGCAGCGTCGAACTGAGGAGGTGGTGGCGGAGGTGGCGTCGGTTCTTCATTAACAGTGTTACGTCTTGGATTTCTACGAGGAGGCATCTTTTTCTATAAAAGTTAAAAGATACAAATATGGTAAGATATCAAGAGTGAATATGAATTTTGATATCTCTGAACTAAAACATATAGTTCAACATGAATCTTGTAATGAATTGGAAATAGAAGTCTACGACAAGTACGACTTGTAACAGAATGATATGAAAATGAGTGGTTATTTTTCAAAGAATATGAAAATGCATGTCGACTAAATTGGCATATTGAATACATAAAGTCTGGAAAACTTGACCTTTAACAAGTCTACAATATACCAAATTCTAGAAAAACATCGACATCATACTGACCTACCGAAAATGAAATTTTCGCGGTCTTACTGAAAAACATGAAAAATAACGCTAGAACATATCCGTAGACTTAAACTATAACCAAAAGAGTGAACAGGAAACAAGTAGAGCATTATCTTTTTCTTAATCAAAAGAAAGGATGAGTAGAGCATCTCCTACTGGCGACGGTTATCACTTGGATGAAACCTCAACTCAGCCAGTTGACGCTCTACAGCAAGCAGATGTCTTTCATATACTGTCAGGCGTGCTCGAAGTTCTATGACTTCAGCTTGAGTTTCAGCTAACTCTTGCAGTAAGGCTTCATCGTCTCTCATTTCTCTGTCACGAGCATCTCCAAGACGACAAATGCAGACTGTATTAACTCCCTCATTGGCATCAATTTCCATGATTCGGTTGATGGCTGTCCTACCCTGTATTTTATTTCGAGCAACCCTGCGGACCAGAATTGGCAGGACCCTGTCTGCTGAGCCTCCTTCGCTCAGGTTGTAGAAGCTTCTGTCTTTGTTGTATGGCATAGGTTGACCCTGTTCTTGACTCCATGTTTCCAAGCTTTCCACCCATAGAGGCGTCGGGCCTTGAAAAGTCGGACGAGGGTTAGGATTTTGGGCAATTG
Source organism: Lactuca virosa (assembly GCF_052849685.1). NCBI lineage: Eukaryota > Viridiplantae > Streptophyta > Magnoliopsida > Asterales > Asteraceae > Lactuca > Lactuca virosa. The sequence continues at coordinate 58,834,186 of NC_136429.1, forward strand.
GCGGTGGATTATAGGCTTCTGATCCAGAATCATTTTCTTCAGGAAAATTTTCTGCAAAATCATCATCTAAGGGAATTTCGTGATTTTCTTCTGGCTCTGCATCTTGTCCTTGATCGGGGAAGTACGGGTCTCCGGGTAAATGAAATCCAGCCATTGTTATCTAAGCAAGAATAGGGATAAGAGATATAGAATATAGTTAGTAACGATTGATTAAGGATACAAGTTTCTACGAGAAAGACCTACAATTAACAAGTAATGTATTATGTATGACTTGTTCTAGGTATTACTATAACTATAAAATGTATACTAATTATATATAATCTTGAGTATAATCGACCTTCGATTAAATGACCCGGCTCTAAATCCACAACCAAACAAGGAACAGGAAATGAAGCTAGATCACATATTCTAAGTCTATATAACTTTAATTATATATAACTGTAATATACCCTTAATATTTATAGTTCTACCCTAAATTGTTCTATTGTTTTCACATGTTTGTTATTAGTATATAGTGCCTAAAATACCTCTATAGTATTTTAATCTTTATGTTCTGTTCTAGAGTTCTTCTGAATATGTATTGTTGGTAAGTTTTAGACATGTCGCAACACCACTATCACTCCCAAACACATGTTGGTCATATCTCAAATCAATATAGTTGATCAGGCTATATTAATCCCAGATATGATTACATAACTGCCCAGGTTTGACTGTAATGTCCAACATCCAAATACTTTTAAATTCTTATGATTGTGATACTGTAGTTGTAGGTATGAGTGTTAGTATACTTCTTGTAAAAATACTTAAATTTTTAAAAAGTATACTTGTGGTCAGAGCTCTCATCCCCAAATGTATTAATATTTTGTATATCTTTTATGGATTGATATACTGAGTTCACTATAAACAATGCTCTGATACCAATAAGTCACACCCCCAAACCAGACGGCGGAAACGTCCAAGGGTGGAGGACTTCATTTGTAGTATCACAACACATGCATTATAGTAATCAGAGTACAAACAACCAATGTATTAAAAAAGTATAAGTATTTACATGTGTTTCATCATAGTATACTGAAACCAAATAGTTATACAAAAGAAGAAGACAAGACATAAATAGCTCCATCTTCTCAAAAGCTCAGGGAGTACCTGTCTACTGGTTCCCTGAGAATACAAGTGATTTGAAAAGAGAGTGTCAACATAAAGTTGAGTGAGTGCATAAGTATTTGTGTTTGAAAGAATGTTTTCTGTTTCTTGAATATATAAACTATTCTAGAAAATCCGATATTTTCTGTTGTATATGAAAAGTAGTTTTAGTTACATAAAACCGTTCTATTTGTAAACCAATGTTCTGTATTTGTAATCCTTTTGTAAACTTGTATCTGAGAGTGTGCCTGGTTTCATCAACTGTTATTGTAAATTGTAATGTAATACTGTAAACTGTATCTTGTAAACTAGTACGTTGAAAATGTACTTAAGTTTAGTTAATTATACACTAACGTATTGTTAATATCTTTTATATGAGTTATTATAACCATACTGACTAGATGGCCTGACCCAACGCTATGAATGCGCTGAAAACTGTTGATAACAATTGTCACTCACATGCGTGTATGCCCAACTATAGCTAGCAGTCCGAGTGCGGGGTTGTCAATCCCAATATAGATCTATACACACATTGTTTCGATCCCCGGCTGGAGATTCTGGTTATAATGTCAGGACTTTACTATATTGTTTAAATAAATTAAACAACTTGTATCAATTGTCTCATAAAAAGCATATAAACGTTACATGTATAATAGTTATGAAAACCCAATCATTCTGAAATAAATGATTAATAGTATGTTCTTGAATTAGTATTCTTAACATGTATCTGAAAGATGTATACCCCTGAATAGTTTTGAATCAAACCTTTTTTCTTGTAAAACATTGTACTTTAGTATACTTGAATTGTGAATTAATGTTCTGTGAATCATAAATTATACCTATTATAATTTATATGTACTTTCTGAATCGATACCGAGTATTCATGAATTCAACCCCTTGCTCAACATGTTACAAAGGGTAATTGAACTTAATTAACTAACTTTTATACTTGTATACATATACAAATATATAACTAAAATTTAAATGACACTCGGACAAATAACTGATGCTTATAATCTCACATCCAAACAAGGAAAAGGAACCAAAGTGGGTTATCAGTCCTAAGCCTTTTAAATCTTATTTATATAAATATATATATATATATATATATATATATATATATATATATATATATATATATATACTAGTATGATTTTTGGGAGAAATATAAGTTTATAAAAACATATAAAAGAAGTTTGATATTTTGAAATTCATTTTGGTGACTTGATGTCATTTTGGTACAATCATTGAAAACAATTTGATTTGATGATAATTAAAATCCATTTTTGATAAAATATTTGAAACCATTTGTTTATAACACAAAATCTTTCGGTTAGACTTGTATTCCCCCCCCCCCCCTTAAAACAGTAAAAACTATGAAAATACGGGGGTATGAACTCACCTGCAGTGAGTGATTCAAGTGAAAGGTCAATGTAGGATGCTAAGTGTCAAGTGAAGTCTTGAACACAAACAGGTCCAACTAAGCATATAATGATACATATATGGATATAATTAGTGTACATAACAACTAATTATGATAGGAAACCACTTTAAGGACTAGGAAACACTTGAATTTAAGTGTTACAATCACATGTGATTGCTCAAAAGGGGTTTACGGCGACACAAAGGTGTGTACGGCCAATGTGTGTACGGCCCATGTATTGTACGGCCATGGAGTTTACGGCCAATGGTGTTCTTCATAGGAGTTTACGGCTAAGGGAGATGCTCATGGCCGTAAACTCTTATTGTTCTTGGAATTGGTTGTTTTCAAGGTTGTAAGTTAAGAGCTTCTATAGGATAACTAGTATATAGAAGAATACTTACGTTTTGAAGCTTGAATTGGGTATTCACGGTCTAAAGAACTAGTGTGTGTTCTTGGTGTTCTTGAAGATCTAACCAAAAGAGATGATTTCATGGATGAAATCATAGGGTTTCACTAGATTAAGCAAGGTATCAACTAATAGATGGAAGAAACACTTACTTATTTGAAGATCAAGGTGTAAATCTTGATGATAGTTGAGAGAGAATTGGATTTCTTGAGGTGAAAGTGTGAGAAATGGTGAATAATGAAGGAAATCTTATATATATATATATATATATATATATATATATATATATATATGTTCGAGCGTTTACGGTCCGACGGTTTACGGACGTGAACCTCGTTTACGGTCCGAAGTCGGTTAGAGTCTACGGCCGAAGTAGTTTACGGTTGCGAGGAGTATACGGCTGCGAGGAGTATACGCGTGCGAGGAGTATACGGCTGCGAGGAGTGTACGGCCGTAAACTCTTTGCGGTCCGAAGTGTTTGCGGTCCGAAGCAAAGGAATAAGGAGCGAAGTTTCTCGGTTCCAAATTCAATTGTAGATATTTTAAGGATTTTAACAAATAAAGGTTATTATTATAACCCAAATAAACCCAAACAATAAAAAGGACTTTAGTTGACCTTTGTTTGACTTTGGTTGACTAGAGTTGACTTTACAAACAGAAACTAACGGGATGTTACATTAGAGTTCGACATCGGCTTTTAAGAGCTATGATTGCTAGTCGGGTTGTGGAGTCATACTTGCAATAATAGTTATTAGACTTATCCAAGTGGGAGACTGTTGGATTAGTGTCTAAGTTCATAACTATTATTGGTATGTACTTGACCCGAGAGTAGCATGGTCCATTTGGGTTGCATATCACCAGAACAATTTGATAGGATGGACTTTTGAGAAGAGGTTATTTATGATTTATTAATATATTATAAGTTCTAATATATTAATATGAAATCATATTATTTAATTAGTATTGATCAAGAATTAATTTGGAATTAATTCTATGATCAAAAGAGACTAATTAAAAATATGGGGATTGATTATGTAAATCATTCATTCATATAATGTGGGCTTATGATCTATAGTTCTTTATGTTGGTCTAACCCATGTGACAATCCATGGATGATACATGGAGGTTTAAACCCATGGATCCTAAGGAATATGCAAAGTCATGCCCATTAGGGTTTACATGGTGTAACCCTAATCATGCCGCACTATATAAGAAGTCCCTTAGTATCCAAAATGACACACTAGTGTTGTATGAGTTCATATGAGGCGTTTTTGGTGCAAGACATTCTCTCTCAAAAGTCTTCCTTTGTCCAAGGTGTGTTGTGATTCCATTTTAGGCATTCACACTATTGGTGCTAAGTTCTTAAAGGCCAAAACTACAAGCTACAACAAAGAGGTAATTCTATAACTCATTTCTATGTTGTATATGTCAATTGCATGCTAGTTGTAGGCTTAATGCTTTGGAAACAATATTCCATGTATAATTAGAGAAAACATAGATCCAAAGCATTTAGGGTTGTATGTGCACCATAGGATGTTGTAGTATACCAAAACCCATCATATCTATCTCTCTCTCTCTCTCTCTATATATATATATATATATATATATATATATATATATATATATATATATATATATATATATATATATATAATCATATCTTAATTTTTTAGCCATAATCATGCTGGTTATTAGGACAAATGATGCTTAATTTGTTATGTTTTGAATTGCAGCAGTAAAAGACATGCTCTAGACTAGAATTGAAGCAAAATGGAAACTATGGAAAATATGGAAGCCGATCACCTCTCGAGATTGGAAAACCTGGAAATGGAAGAATTGGAAGAAAACAAAATTAGAGAGAACTTCCACGAAGAATATCTAATGGTGATCGTTGGGGAAGAACCACGGTATGCAGATATTGCCAACTATTTAGGCAGTGTGTACCTCCCAATAGGTTTAACCCATCAACAAAAGAAGAAATTGTTTTCGGAAGTCAAATATTATTTTTGGGATGAACCTTATCTTTTTAGAAATAGTGTGGATGGAATTATTATAAGATGCATATTCGGGAGGGAAAGTTTAGATATTCTAAAGCATTGTCATAGCGGGCCCACTGGAGGACATCATGGAGCGCAATATACAGAGAAAAAGATATTCGATGCGGGATTCTATTGGCCCATGATTTCCAAGGACGACACCAACTATGTCAAAGAATGTGATTCGTGCTAACGATCGGGCAATATTTCTTCCCGAAACGAGATGCCCCAAAATTGCATCCAAGTTTGTGAAGTATTCGATATTTAGGGTATTGATTTTATAGGACCATTTCCAGCTTCTTGAGGAAATAAATACATACTAGTGGTGGTCGATTATGTTTCAAAATGGTCAGAAGCACAAGCCTTACCTACAAATGATGCTCGAGTGGTAGTAAAATTCTTAAAAATATTGTTTTCTCATTTCGGTGTACCAAAGGCACAAATAAGTGGTTGGGGAACCCACTTTACAAATGAATAACTTGGTAAAGTATTACAAAAATACGGTGTACATCATACGTTTGCAACACCATATCATCCTCAAACAAGTGGGCAAACCGAAGTCACAAATCGAGCATTAAAAAGAATTCTAGAACGATCGGTCGGGACCAACAAGAAGGAGTGGTCGGAAAAACTTGATGATACATTGTGGTAATTTCAAACCGCCTTCAAAACACCAATTGGTACTATACCTTATAGGTTAGTTTATGGAAATAATTGTCATTTACCGGTTGAAATTGAACACAAGGCATATTGGGTTTTGAAGACATGCAACTTTGAATTGACCAAATTGTGCAACAATCGCCTAATGCAATTGAATGCCTTAGATGAGTTGAGAAATGAGTCATACATAAACTCATTGACCTACAAAGACAAAATGAAAAGATGGAATGATGCTAGGTTGAAAGGAAACAAGGAGTTTGAAGCGGGTCAAAAGGTCTTCCTTTTCAATTCAAGAAGGAAGCTTTTTCCCAGAAAATTAAAGACACGTTGGTATGATCCATTTGTAGCGAAGAAAGTCTTTCAACGTGGAACTATCGAGCTAATTAAAGAAGTTGGTACCACTTTCAAAGTTAATAGGCATCGGGTGAAACATTGTGAAGAAGGAATGCCAAGTGAAGAGAAACAAGGAGAAAATGTGCACTTGGGGGTAGCCGCCACGACGTAAGGTGGGAGGGAGCCCAACTCACAACTCCTCAAAAAGAAGCGCTTCCGGGAGGCAACCCGTGATTTTGAGTTTGTGTTTTTCTTTCCTTTTTCTTTTATTTTTATTTTTGTTTTATTTTGTTTTGTTGCAAAATATTTTCACACTTGTCTTTCTATTATTAATTGATGCTTTGAGGGCAAGCATGGAAATAAGTGTGGGTTTGGTGTTATTTTATGAAAAAAGAGAGAAATAAAATTTTCAAGAAAAATGGATAAAACCATCACCACGGCGTGGATGAGCTATTCCCACGTCGTGGTTATCTAGATTTAATCGACAAATTGACTTAACCACGGCATGGTCTACTTCACCATGGTCTGGTAATCTTTTTTACGCATTAACTTAAGTTTTAAACCCTAAAGATAAAAAACTTTCACAATTCACTTTCAGTCTACCCCTACACGCCGAGTTTGCCGCCACCACAAAATCTCTCTTCAAAATTCCATTAATTGTCCACGTTTTTCTTCAAAAGGGTAAGAGATTTTGACTTGAATTCATTTATTTCGCATGATTAAGAGTTTTTTCTGCACTAATTGTGTATCTAGACAAGTTATGACGATCTTTATTAAATTAGGGTTTCAAATGAGGTTTGATTTTGGGTTATTTTGGGTCGATTAATATATGAAAATCACATCTAGTGGTGTACCTTGGTAACCCAAATAACCTACTACACTTAATCTCCTTTAATCGAGATGGAGTTCATACGTTTACAAACCTGATCCACAACCCTGCCCGTCAACTGCGGTGTGTTGGTCCACAACCACGTCGTGTTTGTCTTACAGTGAGCCTCAATGTTTTCGAGTCTGATTCAGGTTGTGCTTTTGGATTGTTTTTGTTATCTGCTTTTTATAGAAAATTTATAGAGGACAGAGAGGTCAACAACAAGACCAAAGGGAGTGCCCGAAATTCCCTTGGCGTAACTTTCCCGAGGTGGTTGTTCCCCCAGTATTGGTTGACTGGAGAAGTAGATTAGCTAAGTTACAAACATGGACAATTCATGTATTCAATGAAATACACTGGGATTGGATGCAAGAGATTAGATTGGTTAAAGTACTTGACCCATATTTGACAAGAATTTTTGTCGGGGACGATGTTAGTATTACATGCACGACTTGGAGGAAACTATTCAGATTACAAGAACCGATGTATAAAGAACCGTGTATGGAATATTTGACAACAGGTCGGTTTAGAAAGAGAAGTGAAATATATGATCCAGAAAATCTTACGTTCTATTTAGGTGCTGAAAGACGAGAGTACATTTTTGCAGAGCTTGCTTGGAGGTTGGATTTGTACGACCAATACGAAGTAATGGATGAGGGGTTCGATGTTTTTATTATTATTTCCATAAAACTCTTTCGGATGGCATAAATGAGCCAATTTGGAGGAGTACAATAGCAAATGGAGTTTATATTTTCGGGGCTGCACAAGAAGGTGACATTCGGTCACCTATTCATCGCCTTATTCACCGGTTGATTACTTTATCTATCAACCAGAAAAAGGAGGGGGACAAGGTCCCGAGTGTTGATATTTTCTTTTTATGGTGCTACGTGACATTGGAGGTCTTTTGCAATATTCCTCATCGTGTGGTGTAATTCTTGGAGGAAAGAGCGAGAAAAGATAGACATAGGGAACCAATATACGGGGGAATTTTGATCACAAAATTAGCCCGGTCATATGGCATATTGAAAGAAGGGAGGCTAATTTTCTAACTTTGGAACCGGCTCGTGCTTTTAACCGCCTTTTGTTTAAACATGCATGTATAGTGCAAGATAATGGTTGTCGCACCCTAAAACCGGAACAGCGGAAACGTTCTGGGGTGGAGGACGTCATGTCAAGTATCACAACATATGCAGTATAGTAATCAAAGTACAACAACCTTTGCATTAATAGTAATAATTTTACATAGGTTACATTTAACAACAACATCAAAAGTAGATATAGGAAATAACATAAGCTGTAGCTTGGTACTAGACTGACTTCGCAAAAGCTCCCGGAGTGTACCTGACTCCTGATGACCTGAGAATACAAGTTATTTTGAAAGCGAGTATCAGCATTTTAATGCTGGTGAGTTCATAAGTATTTAATGACATTGATATAAATACATGTTTTTCTTCAAAATAATCTCACTAGATAATGGTGATTTGAGTTTACAGAGTATCAGAATCCTTTCCAGAAAATCCTATATTTTCTCATAAAAGTAGTCTTCTACCAAGACCCAATTGTTTTATGTTTAAGGAGTAATTTCCCCCAAAGATAACTATCATTATCAAAATATAGTTTATACTTTAAGGAATATGTGAGAAGATCACAAGCAAAAGTAATAGGGAAAATACTATTTTACCTCAGCAGTAACGCTGCTGACTAAAAGTGAATAAAACATAGACTCCAGGTGGTATCGAATGAACCATACGCCTCGGAGAGTCTAAAGGAATGAAGTATAGACTCCAGGCAGTATTAAGTGAACAATAAGCCTCGGAGAGTCTAAGTGAATGAAATACAGACTCCAGGCGGTATTAAGTGAACAATACGCCTCGGAGAGTCTAAGTTAACCTTTAATCCTAAGTAGGTCAGTTTAAAGGTTTAATATGAGGCCTAGTGTATAACTAGGAAAATATATTATGATGGTTTCATATGTAGAAAATACTGTGATAATATTGATTACCTTAAAGCCATGAATTATAAGGTAAATGTAAAGATACTCGTAACCATACTGATTGACGGATGTAAACATGACGACCTGCTGGCGTCGGAATGAATGTGACATTTGTCACCCCTTGGCTTGGTCGGCCGGGACTGTAGCTAGCAGTCAGGATGTGGGATGGTCTGTCCCGTATAGATCTATACACACAATGCCCGCTCTCCCTCCATGAGACTCTGGTTACCGCTCGACAACGGTGAAATCCGTGTCATGAGGATGTATCTCGTGTTTTGATTTCTATATACCTTTCTTTTTACTAAAAGTACAAGTGTTTAGAATATAGATATAACTAAGTTCTCCTTCATGAAAGTTATGGTTGGTTTCTAAACTATACCTATTATAGTTTACTCGAGAGGTTATCTAGATGCCTTTGCTACCCAAAGGTGTTGGACTGGAATAAGAGTATTAACATCTAACCAGATATACATAATATATAACTAGGACTTCAACGACACTCGGACAAATAACCGGATGCTCTATGTCCACAACCAAACAAGGAACAGGAAATAAAGCGGGTTATCAGTCCTAAGTCTTTCAAACCCTACTTATATAACTATATCTATATAGACATGAATCTATCAAGAATATAAGTTTAAAAGACTTTGATAAAATCTTGGTAATTTAAAAGAGATTTTGGTACTTTAAAAGAGATTTGAAAACAAAGTTTGGAAACCTTTGGCTGGATAAAACAGTTTAACATGCAGAAATCTTTTTGCTATATAGTTATTAATCACATGTGGTCGATATAATAACTTTATAGTTCAACTTGTATTCCCCCCCCCCCCCCATAAAAGCATTTAAAATCATTTAAAAAGGGTGATTAAGGGGTATGAACTCACCTGAAGTGGGTGATTCGGATGAACGGGTGGTATAGGATGCTAAGTGTCAAGTGAGGACTTGAACACACACGCGGATCCTATTGAGCATGCAATGATACATTTATGTATCCAATTAGTCATTTAATAACTAATTAAGCAAGTAAAGACATTCAATTACATGAAAACACTTTGTTTCAAGTGCTAGGAGTGCTAAGGGTTGCATCTTAACAGAGTATGGCCTCATATTAGAGTTTACTCCCCATATGGTAGCACCATATGGGTTTACGGTTCTGGGACCATTTCCCCCATGATTTTACGGCCATAAACTCATGGTAATGGTGTCATTGGGTGTTTTAAGGTCCTACATCTCACAAGGAAGGGTTCTAAGTTCGAATCAAAGGCTTAGGAAGTGGTTAGGGCACAAAAGGACCCCTCATTGGAGTTTACGGTCCTTGGACCATCCTTGAGAGTTTACGGTCGTAAACACTTGGGTTTACGGCCGTAAGCCCATGAGTTTACGGCCGTAAACTCATGTATGCCTCAACCTTTTTGTGTTTTGGTGTTTCCAGCTCATGCATGCAAGTTTCTAGCCCTTTATCCAAGCATTTGAAGGTGTTAGGGGCATCAAAACACCATTTGGGGGTGTTTACGGTTTTGGGAGATCCCCAAACCGTAAACACATATGTTCTTGGGGATCTTGATGTTCTTCAAGGGTTTAACATGTATTCTAAGCAAACAACTAGTTAGGAGGAGTGTACTTACTTATAGAAAGCTCGAATGACTGTTTAAGGGCCAAAAACACTAGTGTGTGTTCTTGGTGTTCTTGGTGTTTTGATGAACACTTGAAGATCTAAGAAAAGAGGAGATTTCCATGGATGAAATCGAGTGAAAACACTAGATAAAGTGTTATATGAACGAACCAAGGAAGGAAACACTTACATTTTTGGCGGATTTGACGGAAAGTGATATGATACTTGAGAGAAAAACTTGGGTGTTCTTGAACTAGGAAGTGAAAAATGAGTCAAAATAACTAAGTGTCATATTTATACTCTTTAGAGTTTACGGCCGTAAACTCCATGTTTGGGGCCGTAAACTCCAAACTCTTGGAGTTTTGAGATTTACGTGATGCACGACAACCTCTAAAGTATACTTCCTTTTATTTGTTCGCTTTACGAATTAAAAATAAAAATACTCTAACGGACTTAAAACCGGCCAAAAATGTTCCGAGATGAATTGGACGATTATTTGATGTGCTTGACTGCGGAGTTTATACAAATGAAAATTTCGGGTTGTCACATCATCCCCCCGTTAGAGGGAATTTCGTCCCGAAATTAGAGTTCAAGCCACTAAGTTATCACAAAATAACTAAGTAAAGAGATGGGGACGTTTAAGTTTAACTTGCTCTTCGCACTCCCAAGTGAACTCTGGTACTCGCTTGGCGTTCCAGCGAACCTCCACTATCGGGATACGACTTTGCTTTGTTCGCTTGACCTCTCGGTCCATGATCTCCATAGGTTCCTACACGAAGTTGGACTCTCAATGATTGCGATCTTGACGAGTGGGATTACAAGAGTCACGTCGGACCAGCACTTTTTCAAGTTGTGACGTGGGATAGATTCGGATGAAAATTATGGAATCCCTAAAGTAGTCGAGGTCTGACGGAGGTTGGACCAATTCTTATCAAGAATCCCTGATGGTCCTAAGTTCTTGGGAAGATAGAATGTTTCAGTACTTGGAACATAGTGTACTTCCATGGTTAGATCATCACTTGGCGTGATCGCCATTCTGAAGTTCCACAAGTTCTCTCTTACTGGAGTGTAGTCTTCCAGGATGGTTCTTAGAAGGCTCAGGTCGTCTTCGGATTCGTATTTCCTACTGATTGGTTTTCGGAGGTTTTCTGGATCGTTGGAGGTATTGGCTATATACTGGCATCTATTGGTTACGTGGCATCTATCTCGACCCTGTGCAAAATGGACTTGCACTTCTGACTCTTGAGGTGTTTCTAACGGAAACTCTCAAAGTCAGCGAGATAGAGGGTTTTACCAGACGATGCTTAGAAAATTGCAACTTTTCTCATCGTCTAGTAGATGCTTTCATAGTATGATTCCTAACTGGAAAGAATCATTCTCTTACTCGCTTTGTTGTTTCATGGATAGCAGTCTCTGGTCGGGGCTAGCTTCGCCCTTAAAGATTTTCTGAAGTGATTGACTATCTCGGGAGGTGGATCTACTATCTCTTTTGGGATAGTATTCTTTGGAACACCTAGTAGTCTAACAAACCTCTAAGACTTGCACCATTCTCCATCGCGTTTGCTCCCTCCAGTTTGTAGGAAGCGCGTGTTCTTGTATAACCCATCGACTAACATCTAGACTGGTGTCGAGTCTACAATCTCTTTATGATTTGGGTTATAAAGCTTAACACAACTTACCATCTACTTTATTCAGGTACTCTTGGTTGCGGAGGTAGTCATGTGGTTCTTAGCATCCTAGTATTAACTTTGGAGAATGTCGTCTATCGTCTATAGGGTGACAGTGACCTTTCTCGCATGAGGAGGCATTGGGTTCTAGGCACTACTCGTCTGTATTTGGATGGACGAAGTGCCTGGGTAGTGCAAGTATCCCTTGCAACTACTCTTCCGGTGTTAGTGAGTTTCTCTATCTAGATTAAATCTAGATAGCATAAGATTCTGCTTCTCAAAACCTCTAATTTCCTCATCCATTCATCTCAGAGTTTAACCTGTCACAACTTTCTAGGTTTCATAGCCCACTACTGAGATGCTTAATTTGTGGGATCAGGCGTGAATGGATGGTTGTAGTCAATGTTTTTGACTCTTACAACTTGAGTTACTTTTCCAAACTGAGGAAGTCGCCTACTATGTTGGCTTAACCAGGATGACAACAAATTTCGAATTTTGTAGTCATGTTAGTAGCTCAACCCACAGTGGTTCTCTTGACTCCAGCTCCTTTTTCTATGGGATAGGATGAAGGGTCTTATTATAAGGTTCGTGGTAGACCTCATACTCGGCTCAATCACTATTACTCCATGTATTCAAGTCGTATATAATTGAGATTGACGGGATGTTCAGATGTGTGGCCCCACCTCAAACCCACAACCAAACAAGGAACAGGGAGTAGGGAGGAAGCACACATCTTAAATTTCATTGATCTAAATTATATACCACTCTAATGCATATACTCAGCAGTAGTAAGTTGATCCCATGAGTTTTTTTTTCTCTTGATTCACGAACCCGATTCCGCGGTGCAAATGGTCTTTCTGGGGGATCTACTGAGTAGGCCTCGGGCGGTTATTGTTTTCCGGAATATCTGCAGTGCCTTTCGTTTCTGGTTTTAAAGTCTAACGGGGTTGGTTAACAGCACGCGGTACCCCTCTCCTGGGTACTTCTGAGGGTTGGATGAGAGAGACGACTGACGGTTCGCATTAGGTTTTCCTTATTAGGTTCGAAAGAACCTTTATTCGATGCACAGGATACGGTGAAAGTTCTTTTTACACAGCACTAGGAATTCTTGCATGGTTGAACTGAGTCAAGCCATGGCTGACGGTAGTGTCGAAATTTACAACCATCGACACGATATGGAATGAAGATAGATAGGACCATGTGCTGAACAGGGCACACAAGTTCTTAGCGTCTCGGGTTTCATCCATGGTATCACTATCACGGATACTTGGACCGATAGGATTGACGCAGAACTCTAGGGGTCCTGATGTTTCGGAATAATGTACTTATCATGAACGGATTTCTCACGAGGCCTCTCTATAACTGCCTAGTATACACTAGTCGTGTATAATTAAGATTAAAAGGACGGTTGGCTGAGCGACTCCGCCCTAAATCCACAACCAAACAAGGAACAGGAGATAAGGCAGCATCACTCACTCGAGGTCTATCAATCTTAATTATAAATGGCCTTAACGTATATACTAAGCCATCATAGCTTTACCTGATGGGTTTTTAAGTTTTACAACAGTGCTGCGAATTTCGCCTTAACGAGGGAGTAATTACAATTATAATTGATCATTTTAAGTTTTCGATTAGCTACTTAAGGTTTGAGAAACGTACCAAAATTCTACCAGGTTCTTGATGTTCCCCTAGGCATTAGGGTTAAACTCCTCCTGCGTTCTTGTCATTCCCTTCAGTTGGGCAGTCCCTCTTGAAGTGCCCAATCTCCCCACATAGGTGGCATACTGGACTGGTCCCAACATTGGTGGTTGATGTAATGAACTCAACCGGGGTTCTGCAGATGCGAGCGGTATGCCCTTTCATGTTGCACCTAACACAAAAGAGTTCTCGACAGGTACCATGATGATGGTAGTTACACTTGTGGCAGTGGGGGAGGTTTCCTAGGTAGGGTCTTCCAGGTGTCGAGGCAGAAGGGTTGGCAGAGGCATTGACCACTTCAGCTCGTTGCCCTTTGGAAGGTCCTTGAGTCGAGGTACTTCCCTCCTCGTTCTCAGATTTTCTTTTCAGTGGATTAGGTTTGAGTTCTTGGGTGGATGTGCACACGGGTGTTGGTTGCTGCTGTCCATTGTTATAATCGGGATCCCCGATAGGGCTCCTGCTAACAATGGCGTTGTTAGCATTCAGGTGAGCCATGACAGCTGCTACGGCTGCGGAAACTGCAGCTTGGAACTTTACAAAAGACCGGGACAATTATCCAGTTGGTTGACCACTCGATAGTACACCCAAAAGGTGTATTGGAAGATGTTCTTGTCCAAGTGGATAATCTGATCTTTCCCGCTGATTTTTATATTCTGGACATGGGAAATTTGGACACTTCAGATAGAAATTCTATCATTTTGGGAAGGCGATTTATGAAAACTGCAAAAAAAAGAAATATATGTTTTTAATGGCATGATTTCAATGAAGTTTGATGAAGAAGTGGTTAATTTTAAAATTAATGATGATAATTTTCCTTTTGATAATATTTCTGTTAATTATCTGGGTACCAACAGCCCTTTATCCGAGGACTGTTGTGAGTTTTCTAATATCTCTATCTAAGGAATATTTGTACATGGGAATTTATCAGACACATCAGAGGAGCTAAAAAAGGGAAATCTTTAGGAAGAAGAAAAATTAACTGATGAAATGAAGTTATCTAAAGGGGATGAGATGGAGTTGATTAGAGATAAGCTTGGGGAGGAAGAAAAGAAGATTTTTGTAAAAAGGATTCAAGAAAAGGTGATGAAATCTGTTCAGAAAGTTTCTAAAAAGATAAATTTGAAAAGAAGAAAATTTGAAGAGAAGGAGAAGAATTATGCAAAGCAGAAGATCAGAAAGAGAAAGAAGTCTGAAAATCAGAAAAACTTATCTGAAGACAATATGAAGTCTTTTCAGTTTTCTGTACAAGTTCCAGATCCACCCATCTTGCCATATTTAAATGGATTTGGAGTGACAAGGAAAAGAGTTAAGCTTCAGAAAAGTCCCAACCACAACAGTTAGCAAATCTGGTTCGACAAAGTCGAGCCAGCGAATTTAAAAATGGGCGGCTTTCCGGGAGGCAACCCGAGTAGTAATTTTAATTTTTTATACTTTCAATAAAGAGATGGTCGCAGTTCCAAGCAAGCTTGGGGAAATCAGAGGATTGACAAATTTGCTAAAATTCAGATTTTTCACCACATCATCGTCAAAATCAGATTTTTGTAAACTTATCAGGTACATTGATTCCTAGCTGCACCCATTTTACTTTAACATGATTTATTGAGTTGTTCATTCTTCTCTGAGCATTAACGACAATGCATCATTTTAAGATTGGGGAGGGGGATAGTGTGAAAATTTGTATTTTTTGTTAAATATTTTAAATTTTCACTTTTTCAGCTAAATTTTTCAAATTTAGTTTTATTTTTGCATTTTATTTTCTGCATTGCATTTGCATATACAAAATTCTAAAAATCCAAAAAATATTTTCCTTTTTATTTTTCTGCATTCATAAAAAAAATCCTAAACGATTTTATTTCTAGTTATTTTATAACATCCATAAAAATCAAGCCAAATTTAAACTTTTTAAAACATTTAGAAACCAATAGTTATTACAAATTTGTTTTCAAAATAGTTCCATATCAGAGTATCCCAGAAACATAGTCATAAAATGTGACGAGCTATACGATCACGCCTTTGCCTTCCCGCGATCATCTGAGATACCTGAAACCAAAACTGAAACTGTAAGCCCGAAGCTTAGTGAGTTCCCCCAAAATACTCATACACAACAATACACATATAATCACAAACAACATACTATGGGTCCAATCAACCATCGGGTTGGAATACCCCAGGCCCTCAACCATCGGGTTGGAATGCCACCCATACTATAGGTCCAGTCATCCTCGGGATGGAATACCCCAGGCCCACAACCATCAGGTTGGAATGCACTCATACTACGAGTCCAATCATCCTCGTGATGGAATACTCACGGCCCACAACCATCGGGTTGGAATACCCAGGCCTGTTGGCTCTCGCACAAAGCAGAGGAGCCTCAACCACCAATCAACATGTGCACATATATCAGATAATCACATAACAGTCTATAGACATACAAACCGATCTAACTGATCATACTAGCATAACATCATCCTATCTACCAGGATACTGATCTACAGATCATAGCAACATAATACCATCCTCTCTACCAGGATACTAATCTAACAGCTCATACTAGCATAACATATTAGAGTCACAATCAAAATGGGTCGGCCTTGGTGCCTTAGACCCTTGAGCATAGTGAGGAAAACTCACCTCACAACTGTCGAACTGAAATGACAAGCTCACACTCTCGAACCACCGCCACTAACTCCACCACCTATAGTTACCATAAGACCATTTCCATAAATTTCCAAATTACCAAAATACCCCCGGAGGTCAAACTGGTCAATCCTTGGTTAAAGTCAAAGTCAATAGTCAAAGTCAACACTCCATGTTGACCAAACTCGTCGAGTTGCTTAAGGGTTCAGAAGGTCATAAAACCCTCACTGACTCACCGAGTTTACCACCAACTCGTCGAGTCTATGCGAAATCTGAAGTCGATGAAACCCTAACTGGCTCGTCGAGTCACCCTACTGACTCGCCGAGTCCATGCAAAAACCTTCAAGGCCAATCTTCATCGGACTCGCCGAGTTGGCTATGCAACTCGTCGAGTCCCTTCAGTCATTTCTCCATCCAGACGATTTTAAGCCACTTTACAGCTCCATAATGCAGATCAAGCTCCCCAAGGCATGGTTATCATGTAAAGTTGCAAACTTTCCGTGCATGCAAGGCTCTAAAGGCGTATAATATCAAATCTAAGCTTATAATGGGGTTTAACTCAAAAGGGGAGGTTCATACTTGCCAAACCTGGAGACTTTATAGCTATAGAGACCAAAATAACCTCAGATCTGAAGTTGCAACTTCAGATCCTAGCCCATACTCAAAAATGGCTAATATACATGCTAGGAAAGCCCTAATCTCAAACATGCATAGATCTAGATAGAAGAAGGTCAAGATAACAACTTGTTACCTTCAAACTGATGCCAATAAGCAGAAGGGTCATATCCACTAGCTCCTCTTGCACCACTCCTCTTATACTTCAAGTCTTCTTCTTGCAAATCACCTTCCAAGCTTGAAAATCACACAAGAATGGAGTACACACACGAATTAGGGTTTCTGGACTCGCAAGAGGCTGTAAGGGGAGGCTAAGGGGCAAAGGGTCCTTTAAATAGGGTGCAAAACCCCGGAAATTAGGGTTTCATCCTCCAGCTCCAACTCGTCGAGTCTGTCCTCCGACTCGTTGAGTCGGTCACTTAAGACCCGCCACCAAAGCTGTGCCTACTCGACGAGTCCGGGCATCCAACTCGTCGAGTCGACCTTTTTCAATGGAAATATAAGACTGGAAGTTTGTACCTGAGAGTCAGGGTGTTACATATTTTTATTTTTTATTTTCTGCATATTAAAATTTAAAAAAAAAATAAATATTTTACAAGAGATGAGGATATTATTCACATTTAATAGTTGTGTTAAGATGAAGTGTGATAGTTACCGAAAATAACAGTCTCATTACAATCAATTTTAAAAATTATATTTTCAAGGGCTTTAAATGTTTTTAATATGAACCAACATAAGAGTCAGATAATGTTTACAATGGAAGTGTGGGATGGAAAAACGAACAGTGTTTTGAAAATAATTTCCTTGAATGCCTTAAAAAGAACCTAGATTGGACAAACCTTATCTTTCCTTGAAGTAGTGAACCCTATAGTTTCAACGACTTTTTGGTTCAGGGGAACTCTCGTTATACCCACAATTTATTATCTTTTTTGGAAGGATTGAATATATGGTGGGCCTCAAAGTAAAATCCACGCCCAGTCAATATATATGTTAGAAATGGTACATCAAGAAACTTGAAGAAATCTGCAATTCAAAGTCAAATCCAAGTCAAGTTAGAGTCGAAATCAAGACAAAGAAGATGTATGGTATAATGAGATAGATCCCTCGATAGTGGAATCATAATGGTAAGCTTGGATTTTCTGTCCATAATGGAGCTTACCGCGTTTACTGGACGATTTCGAAAAAAAAGTAAGGGTTGGTCAAGCTAAGTTTTTATAAACGAATTTCTGTGAAATTGTTTTTAAAAATACATTGTTTTCACAAATTTCATTAGGCATAAAAATTATTTGCTCAAGCTTGGTTTGACTTATAATATGAATTCTGAATCTGCAATAAAAGTATTGAGACTGTTGTCTGGTAGTGATTTCATTGGAGCTTCTTTGTTGTGAAATCTGATCATATGAAAAAAAAAAGAGTGAAGTATTTTTATTTTCCTTTATTTTAAATTCTTTTTAGGTCATCTACATCTTTCCATTTATTTATAATGTTTAACCTTTTTTTACTTGAGGGCAAGTAAGGTTCAAGCTTAGGGAGATTTGATAGATGCCATTTTATACATCTTTTAGGATAGTATCTATTATCATTTAGCATCATATTTTGTACATTTGCAATTCATTTGTTTAAATAATGTTCAGGTCATGTCTTTTATTAGAATTCCCGTACTGTTAGCATTTTTGTGTCAATTTCAGATAGTTCGAGTGAAGCAGTACTTTGGGAGTAGCCGGATGCATATTTGGAGCCTAAACGGAGTTGGAAATAAAGGAGGATATTAAGGAGTGCTTGGAATATGTTTTGGTCAAGTAACATTCGATCTAATTGATCATACGAAGATAGATTGCTATAATCTGAAGCAAAAGGATGTTGCTGGCACCTTTAACCCCCTGTCAGTATTTTGACTATATCTCATGAACCGTAACTCCGATTGACGAGTATCAAAATGTTATAAAAACTAGACAAACCTTCGGACGACTTTAATGTTTGTGTAAAAGGCTAAATCTGCGATTACATAGGCCACAAATGCGATCGCATGTATGATCCCTTGTTTTTTCTGCGATCGTATGTTTGCGACGAAGTTTCCCAGGGTCAAAATAAGTCATCTGGAAGTCATCTAAAGAAAAAAAAAACCCAAAACATGTGATCACATATAGCATACCTACGATCGCATAAATGGCTCAAAGTTCTAGAAATGTCGAAAGTAGCATCCTGCATCATTTAGGGGCAAATCTGGAAAAAATTCCAAAACATGCGATCACATATAACCAACCTGTGATCACACTTTTTGGTTTCGTTCTCTGGAAGTTTCCATCTCACTTATAAATACGACCCTCATTATCATATTCGGGGGTTAGACGATTCCAGACGACAAAATACCCTTCTAAAGGCGATTTCTGATACCTTTCATCGATTTCTGAAGATCTGAAGGCGCGAATCATCTCACACATTTAGTTTATCTAGATATATCAGTAAATGTTTCTTTTATCTAGTTTTAGTTCGTTTTTAGCCATGTATGGCTAAACTTTATTTTTCAATTCTGCATAGACTAGTACTTTTCATGTGATTAGTTTTCAAATCTAGTTTTCGTTTTGTGTTTCTATCTAGATTTTTCAGTTTTGAGCTTAATGAACATTTGATTTTAATTCTTGTTAGTCTGATCAGCTAGCTATCGTTTTTATCATTCCAGTTAATCAATTAATAGAATATGTAATTGCTCTTGTCAACTGTTAAAAGCAACAAGTATCAGATTGGTTCCGTGTTTGGATTTAACTCTGGTATAAACTATAAAAGTCATATATTTACGCTTTCGAGCTTGTGAGAAGTATTGGGTATTGTTGAGAATTTTACACAGATCATAAAGCTGCTTTTCTAATTTAATTAAGAGCTTGTTTAATTGAACAGTAAAAAGTTAGGGTTGATTCAAAGAGCTTGTTTTGGCTAACTAATTTAGGTAAAATAGATTATACTAAAGCTTGTTAGTTTTTCTCAATACCAGCTTATATAGAACGCATTCTGAATAATTAGATCTGAACTAATTGCATGATTAAGAAAGTCGTAGCAGAACTGAAATCGTTTTTAATATTGATTTTCGTTTAGTTTACTTTCACTGCAATTTTAGTTTTTAGTTTAATTAAAAAACCCCATTCTTAATAATTTATGTTTTGACTAGATTGTGCCTAATGCAAAAAGGCATTGACCATTAGGCTGTGTCGCTAAGGATTCGACCCTGCTTCCATGTGTTATATTTTTAGTGCAAGCAGCAGTGATAAATTTATTTTTTTAAATCGGGTGTGACAACCGGTTTAACACTTGGATATCCTCTAGAAGCTCGGAGGCCTTCTAAAATTCAATACGCTACGAAGAAGAGGAAGCAACCCTAGCCTTGCTTCGCAGAGAGACCTCATTAATCCAATGGAGACCCTCAAGGATGTGAGTGCGGGCCTTATCCATTCCTTCCTCATAAGTAATATCACCTAACGTAGGAAACTGAGAAATATTGGTATTGGTATTGGGATAAAGGAAGGGCGGCAATGAGGACGCTACTGACACCAAGACTGGAAGAGATGTCGGCATAAGGGCTGCAGTACCACTTGTAAACAGATTGAAGTTACTCCAACAAAAAAAGAGGGGAATGAAATAAGTAAATAATACTTACTTGTCTATGGAGGAGGAAGAAGTCCAGTAAGAGAAGAATCAAGATTTGGACCTGTACAATTAAACTCCATTATATCCACGTCCGAAATCAAAGAATCCAGGTTGATAACACAGTAGGATCCGACATAGGCTCAGTGGACAAAGGAGTAACGGTAAGAGCACTGGTGGAAATCATAGGAAAAGAAGTTGGTATAGAACCTGGAGGAACAAAAGAACTAAATAGTTTTTGTAAAAATAGGCGTTGGGCAAGTTCACTCCTACGAAACTGAGCCTTGGAAGCCGAACCACTAGGGAGAGGCTTAGAAGTAGTGACGAAGGAGTTTGACTGAAGTGCACTTAATTCAATTGTAGCTTCTAAAGCTAGAGGGGGAACCTCAGGAGAATAAAAAATAGCGTCTACCGTAGAAATCGCCATAAGATCGGAAGTTACTAAATAGTCGTGGAGAGCTTCGTCAAATAAGGAAAGGTCAGGTGGTGGAAGGCCAAGTACGGTGGTTTACAATGCCCTAGACCTGACCAAGAGAAGAGTAAGAAGTGCGTATTTTCTTAGGGCAAGATCCAGGGAAAACACCACCAATTGATGAAGAGTTTGAAGGTCTCACCTTACGCTTGGGGGGTCGGTAGAAGTAGCACTAGAAGCTCCTTTCGAGGAGGGGTACGGAGGAACCGATGGAGGTTTGATGTGAAGATTCTCAGAAGACAGAGGTGTGACATAAGTATATTTTACTGGACTATCAGGGATAGTTGAATCCCTCCTCGCCTAGGACTCACCTCCAGCATCTACATCAGAAGGATGGTCAGACTTAGTGTTGGATGAGCTACCCCTTTTTACGATCTTGGACCGGTGTTTTCGATGAAGGCGCTCCGGTAGAGAAATATTATCGCCCCTTAAAGCAGGGATTGCGGTTGTAACAGGAGACTCATAAGTACTAGCTAGCTTAGCCAAGCTTAGAATTTAATCCTCAGGGTCGGACCAAACAAGGTTGTTGGATATGAGCCTCTTGACGACGTCGTTCACAACATCAGTTAGTTCAAGAACAAAGTATGGATCCCGATTCACCAAGTTCCCAAACTGCACACACTCAGCTATGGCTGAAGCATCAACAAAAAGAACTATTCTTTCCAATTTTTGATGGAATAAGGGAGATGGTCGTGTTGGGTTATGAGCATTCTAACACTCCTAAGTGTACATGCAACCCTAAATACCTTGGATCTATGTTTTCTCTATTATACATACAATTATGAACATCCAAGGTATTATCCTAATCTAGCATACAAAATAATAAATATAACAAGATAGAATACATACCTCTTTGATGTAGAATGTCTTCATGAAGCTTGAGTGCCTAGTGCCCCAAGTGTGACACCTCAAATGGTTCACACAACACCACATACACTTGGAATAACTTGAGAGAAACTTGAACACTCCTTGAAATCGTCTAGCCCTCACACTCACACATTAGTGCACGATTTCTTGAGCCATGGGATTCTTTTATATGGTGGCTATTAGGGTTACACCATGTAACTCATAACTTTACCCATTCCTTATGCTCCATGGATTTTAACCTCCATGGAGTATCCATGGGTCACCCCATGGACTTAGTCCAACATAAGGAATCTTGGATCACAAGCCCACATATATAAGAATGAATGATTTACACAATCAACCCATATATTTAATTAGTCTCCTTTTGATCACTTAATTAATTCCAAATTAATTCTTGATCAATACTAATTAAATAACCTTATTAATATATTAGAACTTATAATATATTAACCAACCTTAAGTGTTATTCCTCTCATTATAGTCTATCCAAATGCATGATGCCATGCAACCCAAATGGACCATGCCGGGTCGGGTCAAGTCTTACCAATTATAGTTATGGACTTAGACATTAATCCAACAGTCTCCCACTTGGATAAGTCTAAAACTATTATTGCGTATGACTTCAGGAACCGATCAGCAATCGTAGCTCTCAAAAGCTTCTGTCGAACTCTGACCTTGTCGATGAACTCTGACCTTTGTCAATGACTTGTCCATTAGATAAGGGATCATATATTCCTCCATTCTAGATATCATATGGATTGAGACATGGATTATCAATCATTCTCTCTGTCCATTTGTTGTTTCCCGATTTCCGATTCATGATGACTGACTGATTGAACAAATCAAATCAGTCCTGGCTTGGCCAAGCACTCACATGTATCATCTTTAAATCATCGACGGGCCCACAGATATCACTTTTATCCCGAAGGTAAAAGGAATGGATAAACTTCGACTCATATGGCTTGTTCTACTACTTGTTGAATCATACACAAAGGCACGTTTTATAACATCGAGTTACCAATGCGTTTTCGTGCAATCAATGTATAACCAACTCATAGTAACAACTCATATCTCTAGGTTTGAAGAATATAAGATATTATCGTCTCATGATCACTCGTGATAAAATCCATGAAGTGATTCAAATGAGTGCGTGTTGAATCCAATACTCAGAACTTATGAGCACTCATGAGTGTTGTAGCACCACTTTGTCCACCAACTTGGACCTCTACAAACCAACCCATGACAGTCTTGATTCATATCTACTTCTAACATATGGCCGACTGTGGATGGTTTGAATAACTTAATCATTCAGGAAGATCGACTTAGTTATTCTGGAAGTCAAAACATGCAAAGTGAAACACAAGAATACATGAATCAAATATGGTATCAAACCCTATGAATATAAATAAACACTTTTATTTATCACCATACTGATTACTCATTATTCATTGTTTCGGTTTTATCAACTTTATACTTGAATTTAAAACAATAGTTGTCTCATGCTCCAAGCATGTACACTATGTTTTCTAAACACTAGTCATGCCATACAGCAAGTATGCATACTATGTTTGTCTATGATCTTTACTTTGTAAAATAGATCAATTGAACATCACTCCAATGATCCTCTTTTCACAGTCCCAAATCCTTACTGCAAATGCAAGAATTCCAAATTCATGCCATTTACTGAAATCTGTTAGATTCTAAATTTATATGCATTGATCCTCTTAATGATTATGCACGAAGTCAGAAAGACTTGACAACAATCATTACAGAGCATTCCAAAGGAGATCAGCTCCTTGGAAACATCCTTCTTTCATTAAGTTTCCTAATCTTACACAGATTGAATAATTTCTAACTTTGAAACATTTCCATATTCCATTTTGACTATCACTTCTGAACAAGAGTTGCCTCCTTACTGATTATGTTAATATGGTCCTTCCAGAATTAACATTATACTTCCAACTGTCCTTGAGCAACCAATCTTTCGTAAACCTTAGATTGTCCTCGATAATTGCTTAATCATTTTAGTCATATCCAATTCTAGACCTTTTCCCTTCATAATGCCCCAGGCATTTGGAAAATTTTAGAAAGGATGAATATAGCACATGTAATCGATCCTATATCCGAAGCATATGGGACACGATTCATGATGTCTCACATAAAGACTAAACCAGTCTTTTGCTATAATATTTCCATTTCAATTTGCCAAGTTCTCAAAATTCAGATTATGAAAAGGGATGCCGTAATCATAATCGAATTTTAGAACGCAAATAATGGACCCATATATAGAATTTCCTTATGTTGAGTCATTCCAACATGAAATTCATATATATATATATCCTTGATTAAATACGATTAAAATCTCAATCTAAGCTTTTAGAATTGAAATGAAGTATAATTTCCTCTCCCTTAATTATAGCAAAACAACTTTTTCAACCTCTGCAACATCACGAATTGAAACTTTTGTTTTCTATAATTAACATTGCTAACTTGCAACCTTTGTCATAATTATCATGCTCCCACTAACATGATGATTATTAGCATAACACTTATGCTCCCACTAGCTTTGACATGTACTCAGAAATCAGCTGACTTTCTTACCAAAGTTCAGATTTCTGATACTAGATTGTTTTGATAAAACTTTATCAAAATCATACACCTCTCTTAGATAGCTCACATGTGTGTCTAAACAATTTTAGAACTATGAAAAGGGATGTCGTAATCATAGTCTCAATTGTTTAGACCTTTGCCACTTCTCACAAGTCCATGTTAGTGTGCCGGTAAACCACACACGCTCCACTAACGACTTTGAGAATGCAAATATCACAATTGCTATCTAGCTAAAATCTACTTAGTGAAAGCGTTTCCTCACCATCATTTTCATGAATCAGAGAGAAACCTTATGACACTTAGATTTAATAGTGTATGTGTTCTTATCCATGTGAATTTGTCAAAACCATAATCACAAGACAAGGCTAGTGACAAATCCAAACTCATATTGATTAAACTTGTGCAATCTTAAATTCTTGCCATTTGGCAGCTCAGGTGCCTGCCATTGCTTCCAAGTAGTTGTGCAACCAATTGAGAACTCTCAAAACTCCTATGCAAAGGCAACTTGAATAGGCACAAAAATTTTAACACGATAGGTTATAAACCTCAAGTCGTGTGCTAGTGAAGGACTTTAGGTTTTATTCTTGATTAAGTCTTGAAACTTTCAAGAGCTTTAAGACTCCCACTGTCCTCTTGACATATAAGACTCCCTTGTCAAATATTCAAGAGATAGTGCGGATTCTTTATCAAGACTAACACTTTACACAATTGGCCTAAGTTGGTCTCTGTTTTATCCAAAACATCACAACTTACCAATTTCAAATATACAAGAGTAGATAACCTTTTACTCTTACATTTGACTAGTGTTAACAAACCCTCTTTAAGATATGTCACTCAAGTTACAATCTTGGAGTATGACTCTAAGAATTGTTTTGGAACGATGTATGACTCATCTTTTTGATTTAACCATTTCAACAATTCATGACTCCTCTTCTTAGTCATAAGAATGCACTAAGATGACTTTAGAGGACCAACTGTGATATGGTATCTTAATCATTAAGATGATCATAAACATGATACTAAAGTACTCTCCCATCTTTTCAGATTTGAGAAAATTTTATCTTTCTGCCATACTTTGATTCTTCTTATTCGTTATGTCTCACATTGAAACTTTTCCAATGCTACAGACTTATACTTAAACTTATAAGTATAACCATATTTACTGAACTTAAGTAAATCATGACGAATAGTCTTCTTGATCTTTTGTGGTGGACTTGACCAGTGCACAAAAATGTGTACTCGATCCCTTAGTCCTTTCCTTATTCACATAAGGAATTAGTCTTAATTTTCCAAGCTGAAAGTTCTCATTCATCATACTATACAACTTGCATGATTCCAAGTTTCGGTCCAATTGAACCTTGGGTGATGAGAATCTTTCCTTATTTGGTAATATTAGACACTACCACAACCGAAAGAATCAAATCCATTTTTCCAATATTGCTATCAATGGAATCTTATAAGCAACAACTTTTCACAAATGCCATTGTAAGGATACTTAAAATAAATAAAATCAAAACCTTTTTCTTTTATTTTAAAACTTTGTGGAAAAACTTATCCTTACAATCCATATGAAAACCTTGTTGTTATCTATTCCTAAGCAATATAAATATCATAACTCTTAAGTAATAGCCCGAAATTCTGATCACCTAACCATGCGATTGAAATCCATCTTCGCGATCAGAATCAGCATGTACTTAATAGAGTTAGACAATGGACTTTACCTGAAGTAGAGCCAAACTTATTGACTTTAACATCCTTAGGTAAATTTGGCAGCTTCGTAACCAATGCCCCTTCCTTTGGCAATAGTTACCTATGGACCCTTGATAATGGGACTATCTCAGACTTCGCCTCTCTCTTTACCATTGGGTCAACCGAGTTGACTATGGCCGATCCCTTTCCATTGGGAAGAGAGAGCTTTACTGGATATCCAATGTCATCATTGTCAATGTCCATAGCGTTTTAGGAAGTTGATCTTAGCAAATAGATAAGATCATTAAGGGTCTTGTCTTAGTCTGTTTCATAGGATTCCCAAAAGAACTCACTATATGACTTAGAAAGTAGTTGAGCCACCAACTTTCTCAAGACTTTGACACCCAACTCTCCCGACTTGTCAATATGTGACTACATCTCCAAGATGTGATCACACCTAGACTTTGCCTTGCCAATAGGGCTTGAGTGACCTTAAACTTTTTAGGAACTTGTGGGTTAGGGAGAATAATTGGAAGAGGTGAAAGAAGTATGATATCCATGGGACATCATCTTCATTTAGGAAAGCTTGTTTCAAGAGATTTGGGAAGATCATAAATGTCTAGACCAGACATCTTTTTGGGAGATATTCAAGATAGTTGATTTAAAGTCCTTAATATGACACCCAATATGAAATATTAAGGCTAGGACCCAACAAACTATTTTATAACTTAGAAGAGGGATGCCGTAATCCAAGCTATAAAATATTTGAAGGTAGGTGAATGACGATTCACCAATTTCCACCATGAAAAACGAAATAATTTATTAGGTTTTAATTGGATTTGAAAGTCCTAGATCTTTGAGATTCATTGAACTATTCAAAGGCATGTTTCAATCTCGAGTGTGCCCTTCAGGTTTTGTGACTGGGATGTCGAGGATCACAAAACAAGGTGTGAATAACCATGCAAATATACTTGGTACCCTTAATATTTACCCCTTAATCAGTGTGCCGGTTAACCACACACGCTCCACCGATACTATGATAAATATTAAGTTACCCTTTGCCTACCTTGTTAAGTGCAGGTTAGTGTGTCGGTTAACCACACACGCTCCACTAACGACTTAAGCAAAGTGCAAAGTGTAATTTCATGGGTTAGCACCAAATTCACATTTTCCTAAGTAACTAAGATTAGGTATTAATAAAAGTTTAGTTACTTAGTATTTATCATTAATACTTTTAATGAAAGGAGAATTATAGTCCTTGTCCTACCCGTTCGGCTAACGACCCTCCACCAGTCAAGGAAGCGGTGGGTGAGAGTGGACACCCATTAAACTGCCATTTTATAGGCAGTAACCTTATACCCCCCTTATAGACTGGCTTCGTGAATGAGGCCTACTAACGGTAAGACTGACTTTACTCTTATACATATATATAAATATTATTAACTTATAATATTATAAAGTATAAGGGTTGAATTTTAACTTTTAAAATTCTAAGGGCTAACTTGGAATTAAAGTATTCATAAGTGAAAACTTTTCAAATTCCAAAACTTGAGGGCAAGTTTTGAAACTATTCAAAACTAATTAATTCCATAAATTATGAGTTTAAAGTAGTTTTAATTAAAAAAAAAAAAAAAAAAAAAAAAAAAAAAAAAACTCTTCAAGTTCCATAACTTGAGGACAAGTTATGGAAGACTTTAAACTAATTAATAAAAAAAAATAACTTTTTTTATTGTAACTTATGGAACTAATTAAGGTTACACTTTTTTTTTTAATTTAATGAAGAGACTCTTGAACCTCCATAACTTGAGGACAAGTTATGGAGTCATAAAATCATTTAATTAGAACTAGACTCTTCATTTTGTAACCTTTGCCAACTTTTATGAGTTTTATGATTCTTAAATGTGACTTTTCATATAACTTGAGGACAAGTTACAAAAACACACTTTGGAATCAACTCTTAGATTAAAATGGATTGAAAACAACTATTTCACACAACTTTTCTATTAATCTAAGAACCTCATAAGAACAAGATAATTCAAATCATCAATCATCAAGAAATTAGCATGAACATACAAACTAATACAAATCTTGAAATTATGACAATTATCTTAGAAATTGGATTAGCATGAACATTACCACATCAAAAACAAGTTTATAAGTCCAAAAACATCTTAGGGTAATGTTCCTAGTCCAATTCCAGCCAAAACAATCGAATATATGCATCCAACTCGATTTTTCAGCTACTTTTGCAAGTATAACAAGAAAACAAGCCTAGGCTCTGATACCATTGTTGGGTTATGAGCATTCTAACACTCCTAAGTGTACATGCAACCCTAAATACCTTGGATCTATGTTTTCTCTATTATACATACAATTATGAACATCCAAGGTATTATCCTAATCTAGCATACAAAATAATAAATATAACAAGATAGAATACATACCTCTTTGATGTAGAATGTCTTCATGAAGCTTGAGTGCCTAGTGCCCCAAGTGTGACACCTCAAATGGTTCACACAACACCAAATACACTTGGAATAACTTGAGAGAAACTTGAACACTCCCTTAAATCGTCTAACCCTCACACTCACACATTAGTGCACGATTTCTTGAGCCATGGGATTCTTTTATATGGTGGCTATTAGGGTTACACGTAACTCATAACTTTACCCATTCCTTATGCTCCATGGATTTTAACCTCCATGGAGTATCCATGGGTCACCCCATGGACTTAGTCCAACATAAGGAATCTTGGATCACAAGCCCACATATATAAGAATGAATGATTTACACAATCAACCCATATATTTAATTAGTCTCCTTTTGATCACTTAATTAATTCCAAATTAATTCTTGATCAATACTAATTAAATAACCTTATTAATATATTAGAACTTATAATATATTAACCAACCTTAAGTGTTATTTCTCTCATTATAGTCTATCCAAATGCATGATGTCATGCAACCCAAATGGACCATGTCGGGTCGGGTCAAGTCTTACCAATTATAGTTATGGACTTAGACATTAATCCAACAGGTCGCATATGTCAATCCCTCCACGACGGAGGGAGAAAGAAACCCAATCCTTGGTAATCATGGGCACATATAAATATCAAAATAGGGAAAGAGAAGGAGGAATATCTAAGGCTCTACACAACAACACAAAACATATGATCTTCCGGAAGCCGTTAGGGGTTATCTGGGCAATATGAACCTTATAGTAATCAAGGATGGTCCCCAAGAAGGGAAAATCAGGAAGTCACAGACCCGAGCTGAAGAAGGTAGAGTACACTCCCACACAACCTAGTCGGGGTTGGTGATGGTTTGATTTAGAGATGGAAGTTGAGGGCAGAATCAAGGGTCTATATGAAAGGATTTGACTAACTCGTTCAATTGATTTTGACTATGAACGGATAAGGTATTGTGAATTTGGAAGCCTCCCTTAGCCATGATGAAGAAATTAGGGCTTGAAGATCTCTACAATGGAAAATAAACAAAGAAAGAAGGAATAGAAAAGAGTGAGAAGGTGAAAGGGAAGTGTTTCTCTTGTCCCTAATTTTATAGGAAGTAGTAGGCAATTTGAGGTGATAGTTATGGCGTTACAAGGGAATGATTAGCGAAAGAAATCGGTAACTGTCTAATGAAATTCCTACGGCCTAATTAGGACTTATCCGTTTCTCAAGAACGTCCCAGTCATACAACGGCTAGTTCGAATTACCACTCACCAATTCTAACTAGGGGGACTTAATGAGGTATAAACCTAGTTACCGACTTATGTACCTCCAAACTACATTCGGAGCATCGAGGCATGATTTGCCGAGGCATGTATCTTTGAACCACATTTGAAGGGCTGATACATGATTTGCCGAGCTATGCCTACCGAGCCTACCGAACTAGGAAAAGGAAGTAAGGTTAAGAGAACAAGCGTTATGTACTAACAATGGGTATAAAGCTAATAATCCTGACAAAGGTTAGGTCGTACAGTACTTAAGGCCACTAACGGTTCTCCAATAATAAACCTGACATGTCTGGTGACTCATCTTTGTTACCATTCTTGTACGTTCGGCAATGGGAGCATTCATGAGGATAGACCCTCATCTGCACAATACACTTCAGATCGCCTATTCCCGAAATTAGCCAACATAAAGAGAGCCTCGGTAGGTTGGTACAGGTATGGAAAAAGGAGCCGGACTTACATTTACACTAAACACTATTCAATCAATCTTTTCCTAACTTTATCATCAGAGCGTTCTTTCGGGAGCATTCTCGGTGAAAGACTCGCTTGTATGGTGTTATCTCAGGATTCATACCTTCTGCATCACCGATGTTATGGTATTATCAAGGGCCGGAATATGGATACGCATCATTACCTTCAGAACATCATCGTCATTCCTTTTTTCGAATCAGTAGCCCACCCTATAATCACTACAGTTAGCATCAACATCATTCTAGCCACTATCATACCAATATAGCCAACATCGAGCCCTGCCTTTCCATCTAATTATCACCACCGCCTTCAACTTTATACCCTTGTTTGTCACCACATCACCATTATATAAGAGATTACATAAAGAAATAGACAACTACAACTAGAAATCGAGTGCAAGAATCAAAAATTGAGCCCAGGAATTTTAATATATACTCAAACAATTACAAACAAAAACCAGAACTAGAAATCAATTGCAAGAATTAAAACTCAAGTGTAGATGATTTCAATTGTGTTATCAATGGTGTTGTTAGTGGCCTTGATGTGAAGAAGGAGAACAACAGGAAAAAGATAACGATCATAATAGTTTTGAGGGTGTATGTTTTGATGATGTCGCAGATGATGTTATGAAATTTAAGGTAAGTGATTTCTCTACTAATGCAATACCTATAATGCCCAATTTTTCTTATTTACAAATCAAAATATACTACTCAATTTAATTTTATATACAAAATATGCCACCTTAACTCTGGTCGATTAATCCCTTAATTTAAGGTAAGTGATTTCTCTACTAATGCAATACCTATAATGTCTAGCCGATTAATCCCTTAACTCTGGTCCACCGACTAGCTAACGTCGAGCGTTTTTTACAACTATGATATATATATATATATATATATATATATATATATATATATATATATATATATATATATATATATATATATATATATATATATAGAGAGAGAGAGAGAGAGAGCTAGGTTCAACTATTCTAACTAATTATTGTGCGGATGTGTGGATAATGTTATCCTATGAGAATTACTAAGAGAATACGTTGTTTAGCAATGCGAATACGTTCAACCTTTCAAAAATATCGTCATTTGCATGCATTCTCGCTAATTATTATTTATTTTTGTTCTCACACATCGTTTTTCATTCATTTTCATTCTGACAGAATACGACTCAATAAAAATTCTGACAACATTCTGACAGAAATGAGAATAATAATAATAAGTGTATAATAACCTTATAGACGATTTGATTAGTGACAATGTGTGTTAATGACAATAGTTATATAAGATTGAACGTATTTATATTATTAAACAACATATTTTCTTTATCATTCTCAAAGTATAGCATTGTCCATACGTCCGCACAATAATTAGTTAAAATAGAATAACCTAAGCATATATATATATATATATATATATATATATATATATATATATATATATATATATATATATATATATATATATATAATAATCTTTTAGGAATTTTATATATTCGTGAGAAACATAGAACCTTTTTTCATGCAATATTTTTTCAAAAAAAAAAAAAAAAGTTTATGAAGTGGTAGAGCATGGATATATATCATGGTTACAGAAATCGGGATTAATCGGCGATTAATCGTGGATTAATCGTTTGGCGTTCTCCAACCGTCAAGGATTAGGGCATTAATCGGAAATTTATGATTAATCGGGTTTGGCGGGATTAATCCGCCTTGGCGGGATTAATCGGTCAACAAAAGTCAAAAAAGTCGAAAAAAGTCAAAAAAAAGTCAAAAAAAGTCAAAAAATGTCAAAAAAATTTAAAAATTTTAAAAAAATTCAAAAAACCAACATTTTTTTTTACTCCAAAATTTTTAAATTTTCAAAATTTCAAATATTATACCAAAATGTTCAAATTTTCGTATTTCCAAATTATAGTTTTTCTTATTTTCTAATTTTGAAGTACTTGTTTTTCTTAAGATATATTAATATTTAATTAATTTTAATATTTTTTTAATAATCTATGGTCCCCGATTAATCCTCGATTAATCCCCGCCAAGATCGATTAATCCCTTAACACCAGTCGACCGTCGAGCTACCGTTAAGCGATTTTTATAACCTTGATATATATATATATATATATATATATATATATATATATATATATATATATATATAGAGAGAGAGAGAGAGGTAGGTTCAATTGTTTAAAGTATTTATTGTGTTATTGTATGCATAAATGGTCAACATGACCATAGACCATGGGCCACAGAGTTTGCAATATTAGCCAACCTTCCTTGCAAGACTGAGGAAGAAAGGGTGATTCGTGATCGAAAGGCATTCTTGCTTCATAGCTTGTTTGTTGATGTCTCTATCTTTAAAGTTGTTTCAACCATACGCAAAGTCATAGATTCTGTTGCAACATCAAACTGTTCTCCAGGATCAATAGTACGTGAGGATCGTGTGGGGGACTTGTTTATTACAATGAGGTGTGATGCAGCTGATGCAAGCTCAAAGTCAGAAGTGAAGGTAGTTGGTGTTGGATCTCCTACCATGTCTTCTGATGAAGTTGCTATAACAAATTTACTCAAAGGAAT
Source organism: Lactuca virosa (assembly GCF_052849685.1). Taxonomy (NCBI): domain Eukaryota; kingdom Viridiplantae; phylum Streptophyta; class Magnoliopsida; order Asterales; family Asteraceae; genus Lactuca; species Lactuca virosa. The sequence continues at coordinate 58,867,350 of NC_136429.1, forward strand.
AACAGCAGATGAGAGTGCAGTAGTCCATGTAAGTATGCATGAACTCATTCTTCTGCTAGCTATGGAATCTAAATAAATATAGCCAACTTTTACTATTTACAAATTACAGGACACCACCTCCCTGGGTACTGTATTTGTAAGACATTGTGGATATACAGCAACTGTAAAGATTGTTGGTGACATCAAAAAGGCAAAGTTCATATCACAAGATATATCGATTGATGATCAACCAGAAGGTGGAGCTAATTCCCTTAACATTAACAGGTATGGAATTAATAAATTCCAAGATTATAAACTGATATTTCTGGATAACCAAATCACAATAACAAAAGATCCTCAAAATGAGTAGTAAATTAGTAACATAATACTCGTTTATATGGAACCTTTTACAGCTTAAGGGCTCTGCTTCCCAACTCAATAGATGTGGAATTATCAGGATCCCTGTCATCTGAACAGGGGAATTTTGAAGCTTCAAGGTGTTTGGTTGAACAGGGGAATTCTGATTCTGTCAGAATATAATCTTGAAGATGAACATTGTATGGAATGAAGATGAACAATGACCACCAATCTTCCAAAAAGAATGGATTATTCTACCAGAATAATATACAATATAACGAAAAAAATAAATGTAATAGTATATTCTGGTAGAATGATTTATATATTGTGTTTTTTTTGTTATTAATAAGTGTAACATTCTCATAGAATAGTATATATATTTTTTTTCTTTTCTAAGAATGTAATGAATTTTTTTTAACTTGTATCCAAAATTTTGTTATTCTTCAAGAAGTTCATTAAATCAAAATATATATTATGTCCGAATGTGTATTCTTGTATGGTTTAATCATATTTGTTATTTTTCAATATATTGATAAAAATATTCCGTCAGAATTTTCGAATTAGGAGAATTATCATACATACAATCAGATTTTTAAAATTAATAGAATCTATTTTCCTTAAAATATGCAATTTTCCTTTTTTAAATTTATGTTAATTGACTAAAATACCCTTAGAATGAAATTAGATGGTATTTTTTATTATATTTAATTTAAGAATATGTATTATTCACTTTCCAAAATTAAGTAAAATGATTGGCCCACAATTATGCATACAATAACACAATACTTAGTTTGAATAGAATAACCTAAGCATATATATATATATATATATATATATATATATATATATATATATATATATATATATATATATATATATATATATATATATATATATTAAGTATATTAAAACATATTGACTTTTTCTTGAAATTTAAGAGGTACATGTTTGATAGCTTAATGTACAAATTTGTTATGCACAAATCATGTTTGTCTAAAGATTGGACATGAAATTTTTCTAACATATTAGCTACAAATCATGTTTGTCTAAAACATATTGACTTTTTCTTGAAATTTAATGTAAAAATCATGTTTGTCTAAAGGTTGGACATGAAATTTTTCTAACATATTAGCTACAAAATTTTTGTAATCATTGAAACAGTCAAATAACATTTTCTAGAAAAAAAACCATTCGTCGAAAAGTAATAATTGTCGTCGCCGCTTTGAGCGGGTGCATACCTACTATATATATATATATATATATATATATATATATATATATATATATATATATATATATATATATATATATATATATATACACACAGACAAGGTTGTAGAACTCGTTACTCGGTACCTGTTCGGCCGGCTACCGAGTAGCAAGTACCCGGGAGTACTCGGATTCGGTAATTCATGTAGAAATATTTTTAGGGAAATTATATATGTCAAAATAATAAGTTAAAATCATAAGTTGATTGAAATATATAACAAAATTAGATACATGTGAATACACAAAAGCTAAAAAACACATAATGGTCTCACTTCGTGAATAATTACTAAACATTTAAGATATATCTGTAGTAATAATCACATGTGTGTGTTAAATAATAAATCATTAAGTATATTATACACATATTAATCACCGAGTTACCGAGTTGACCGCGTTTTATAACACTACTCAATTCAGTAAGGGGTTGATCAGGGAGTACTCAAGATTCTATAACTCGCATCGGTAAGGGGCCGAGTAGCGAGTACTCGGAGGAGTAATCGGCCAACTCGGTGAGTTTTACAACACTGTGTGTGTGTATATATATATAAAGCAGCGACGTTAAATAGCTCTTTTGGCGAATAGTTTTTTCTTACAGGGAAATAATTATTGGACTTTATTATTAGTTATTATGTAATAAAAAAAATTACGACTTTTAATTAAATTATTTATATTTATATTGTCTGTTTATACATTTGATGTAATATAATTATCATCGGTGTCTAGTTTAAGAAATATAAATTAGTTTATATAGATAAGTTTAATATTTCAAGTCTTCAAAATTTTGGCAAGTATTAATGATTTTGTTATGCATAATTGATTTGTACAAAAAGTTATGTATCTTATACCTATTCAAATTCAAGAAATGACTAATATGTTTTATAATATATATATATATATATATATATATATATATATATATATATATATATATATATATATATATATATATATAGGTAAGTTCAATTGAGAAAATAAAATATGTTAAGAATGGGGAATCATTCTCAGCCGCTTATTTATTTTTGCCGCAAAAGTCTCCGTCGTACCAACGGAAATAGGAAAGAAATACACATGTGTTTTCCAACAAAACATGTTTCCTTAAACTATGCTAATCATTACCTTAATATATACAAAAACATAGTTTTTTCGTTTTTTTAATTTTTAAGAAGCTATTTTTATCAAAAAATGATTTTGAATATACGAAAATTCATGATTTTTGATTCTCTACAAATAGACATCCATATTGATATAGTTTAAGATAAAATAAAAAAAATATTTTTTTTTATATTTTCAGCTATCGTTATTTATAAGTGAATAAAAATGCATCGGATTTTTAGTACAGCACATTCGTTATTCACTTATGTAAAAAAATATGATTAATTTTTTATTTTACAGATTAAGTATCATTCATATATAAATATAACATATAATAAACTCTTTACAGCTTACATCAACTCTCGTCACATGTTATATTCACATATAAATAAAACGTGTATTGACTTTCCTCACAAGTTATATTTATATACGAAGAATACATATATCATAATTTTGTTAAAATTTATATGTTATTAATATTTCAATAAGTAGTTGAAATTTTCAAAACACTTTATTTTTTTAACATACTACTTATTTATGTATGAATAACAAATGAACTGTAACAAAATCTTAGAAATATTTTATTAATATATGAATATAACATATGACGACAATTAATACATGTTTTATTCATATATAGTTATAACATGTGACGAAAGATGATGTAAAAAAAATATTTTTAGGTAAGAAACATTAGAACGTGTTATATTAATATATAAACGATATTTAAACTATAAAAAAGTTAAACATGTGTTTTATTCATAAGTGAATAACGAATGTACTGTAATAAAAATTTGATGCGTTTTTATTCACTTATGAATAACGATAGCTGAAACTCTAGAAAAATATTTTTTTTATTTTATATTAAAACTATATCAATATGGATGTCTATATATAGAGAATAAAAAAATTATGCATTTTTTGATATATTAAAAATAAATTTTCGATAAAAATAGCATTCTGAAAAATCAAAAAAACAAAAAAAAATGTTTTTGTTTATTTTAAGGTAATTATTAGCATACTTTAACGAAACATGTTTGGTTGGAAAAACATATGTGTATCCGTTACCCATTTCGTCGGTACGTATAACTGTTTTGCGGCAAAATAAATGTGTGGCTGAGAATGATTACCTCATTCTCAACATTTTTTTTTCTCAATTGAACCCTCATCTCTCTCTCTCTATCTCTCTCTCTCTCTCTCTCTCTCTCTCTCTATATATATATATATATATATATATATATATATATATATATATATATATATATATATGAAATGTGCAAATGTGCATAGGATGTAAATGTATATATGTACAATCCAAATGGGCATCTATGCAAATTTCATATATATAATGTTTTTTTTTAATATTTTTTCTAAAGAACATCTTTATTAGTGTGCGTTATATATATATATATATATATATATATATATATATATATATATATATATATATATATATAAATTAAAGTCCTCAAGCTTGATAAATTTTTGGTTTGTTCTTGTACCGATTTTTTGTTTGTTAGTGTCTGAAGTTTAGCATGTTTTTTTCTTCAATTTTTAACCTTGTTATCAATTTTTTTTCATCCTTATATATATATATATATATATATATATATATATATATATATATATATATATATATATATATATATATATATATATATATATATATATATATATATATATAGGTTTGGTTTTGTTATTAAAAGACAAAATTGCAAGAATGGTCCCTGTGGTATGTCAAAACTAGCAACTTTGGTCCAAAATGGGATTGGCTCGCAAGGATGGTCCAATAGTTTCATTTTGTTGCGAGTTTAGTCCAATTTCCTATGAACTTTTTTATAATGACGGATTTGCCCCTTATTATTTTATTTTCCAATTTTCTTTTATTTCAATAATTAAAACAATTAAAAATAAAACAAAAATAAAATACCTCTCTCTCTCTCTCTCCACCCTATTCCCCAATAATTTTTTCCTTTTTACCCAAGAACAGTTCATCTTCTTCATCTCTTCCTTCTTAATCAAGATGGGTTTGTGCATACCAGATTCAGGTGTTCCTGGATCTAATCTCCATGATTCCATCATCGCCTCTCAAAAACCCATAAAGCAATGATAAAAACCCATGAAATCGACTTCATGGATGTTTCGGAAAATTTCTGAAAATTAACGAGGGGCGAGTTTCTGAAAATCGACTCCATGGATGTTTCCAAGGTGGGGTTTTTTTTGATATCTAATCCATGTTACCGCCGCTCATGGACATCGTCAATGTATCTCTGTCCGATGGCTTCATTAGCTGCCTAGCATCCTCGTGAAGATCTGAAAGAGCACCGTCACAGTTGTGCTTTCCGATTATCCCTCTCACCGTCAATCTGAAACCCTTATCGGTGAGAGTGGATGATGAGAAAGCACTGGTGGTGAGAAGCAATGGGAAATGGACATGTGAGGAAAATGAGGACGAAGGGGAAAGTACCCCAGATTGGAAAGGAGACCTCCTCAGAAGCTCATGAGGAAATTCCAACTGTATGATAACTGTGCCGTGTCGGCCATCACCGCAAGGTGCGGAAACGAGGTGTTGACAGTGCCAGTGGAGAAGATTCCTCCGCCACACAAATCCAGGATTGTTGAAGTAGCAGTTTCTTGAAGTGGATAGTAATTTTAGGAATGTTTATTTGGTTGGGTTTAGGGTTTAGTTCCTATATTCATCGAAGCTTTTAAGAACCTCTAAACCAAAAAAAATGAAAACCTAGAAAATCAAAATCGAAACAGTAAAGCACCTGAGGGCAAGTCACATTCATGGGTGGGTATCCTTTGCAGGTCGTCAACAAAAATAGAGGTTAAACCTTTATCTTTGCTCTTATGAGTAAGTTTGCAGAAAATCTGTGTTTCATCTTCGTAATCCTACCCTTGTCCTAATTTGCTTTCGATTGTGTTCACCGTTGAAGGATGTAGGTTTTTTTCTCGATTACCCGGTTGAGTTGTGGGTCGATAATGGTGGTGAGATTGATTTCTTCACCAAAACATGAACACGGCAAGAAAGAAGTGTTTGAGGCTTGAAAGAGAGAGAGATTTTATTTTTGTTTTATTTTTAATTGTTTTTTAATTGTTGTAATAAAAGAAAAATGGAAAATAAAATAATAAGGGGCAAATCCGACATTATAAAAAATTTCATAGGAAATTGGACTAAACTCGCAACAAAACGAAACTATTGGACCATCCTTGCAAGCCAAACTCATTTTGAACCAAAGTTGCTAGTTTTGACATACTACATGGATCATTCTTGCAATTTTGTCTTATTAAAAACAAAAAGGAAATTTTAAATAAAAACCTAATATTGTTGGTCAGTTGGATTTGTCTCAAACTAAATTTTGTTTACACAAAAGATAGTATAGTGACAGTTAACAACAACTATATATTTTTTGTTTATAATAGAAAAGATGTGTTTTGTTTAAAAATGATATATTAACAACAATATAGCAATTTTCAGAAAAGTCTCATTAATTTGGTTATTGGTGAAAAATTATTTAATCTTTAAAAAATCTCAATATTTTTACGAATAAAATAAAAAAAAAGACGGGATACAAGCTAAATCTATGAAACCGACCATAGTGGGTTATTCTGAAAATTTTGCTATTATTCTGTCATTTTTAATGAATAAAATTTAATTTGAAATTAAACCGTAAATTAATCTAAAATAATACGATTTTTATTAGAAATTTTTCAAAACTAAATTTTAATCATTAAATCTACTTTCTTAAAAGTAAGCCCGTACGATTAAATAATTGACTTTAGATATCGCTTTTAAATTTTATATAGAAATTCAAATTACTGATATTGAAGTATTTATCAATTCTCTGGTTTAATAATCTTTACGGCAGATCTACTTTTTTAAAGCTAATCACAAAAGATAAAGATGTTTTCTCCAAGTCAATAGAGTGAATAAGTATGATGACTACACGTTCTAACTTTTATGTGTGAATTGTACTTCTGTTAGACGTCAAAGAAATTATTCTATTTACTTTGGTGATTGAAGAAACCATTCTATCTATATCAATGATTACATAAATAATCAGATTTAAAGCATTGAATCTCAATTTTAGAATGCGGCACAATTCAATGCCCAAATCAAACGTTTCTTATAACTAATATTACTACCAAAAGTTTTTATTTTACTATGAGAGGCATCACTTAAGCTTTTAGGTGTTAAAGTTTCTATCTTTCTATGAGAGACATCAATTAAGCTTTTAGTGTTAAATTCCGCATCTAAAATGATATTTATATATTATACGAATATGTATATACATGCAGAAGATAGTAATATAATTAAATTATTAATAAATACATATTATTAGAGATAACTATTTCCTTATCAATATCCTTAAAATTATAATGTTTTTATTAATTTTCAAAAAAAACACTGTAATTATTTTTAATATAAGATAATATAAATATAAATACATATTAAATCACAGTAGTCTATATTTTCGGATTGCACACGACAATACAAATAAATTTAATTTTCATTTCAACCATTATACTGGTTAATTAATTTACGTAGATATAGGATCATATATTTTCTATGGTGAGTTAATTGAAAGCCACTTCTTGTAAAAAGTTATACAGTTCTTGGTATTTTTTTGTTAAACTAGAATATGAATTTAGGTTTTACATTTACTATTATTTATTATTATGATTAATTAACTTAAATTGTTAAATTGTAACTAATTTTAGAATTTTACTTATTTCATTATTTTTTTAGTTATCATCAGAGCCATACCTTCAAATATCTATTATTGCTTTCAAGGTAACTGTTGGTGATTTTGTTATCATCAATGTTATTTAAGTGTAATGGAATTAGTTTGTTGATCAAAAGTGATCTTGATAAATATTAAACAAGTAAGGAAGGTGTGGAATACACACTTGTTTAAGTTTGATCAAGTTTCAAAGTACACTGTCATTTAGGGGCGAAGCCCCTGAACGAACAGGGGTCCGAGGGCAGCGCCCCTGGGAGCGGGGTCCAAGGGGCGGCAGCCCCTGGCGGGGTCCAAGGGGCAGAGCCTCAGGCTGGGGTCGAGCTGTTTTACGACAGGGTATGTTGCTATATTAAAAATGCATCAGAAAATTGATTTTTCAGATAATTGACCATTGGTTTGACCCTTATCCATATATCCGTTTTATGACAGTTTTTATAGTTTTATGACAGTTTAAAACTGTCATATGACAGTTTTCAGACAAGGATCTAAAGGTTGGTTTTTGGTCTCATTTTTTGGTACATACGAAACATCATCAAACATTCTTTGTTCTTGTCTCTCTCTGAGTCTTATCCGATTAAAGATTGGGAGTGCCACCCAAATACTTTAATCTGAAAGTGAAACCACAATTCTCAGAATTTCCAAGGCCATTTTATCCCCATTTTCTTACAAAGATTAAAGTATTTATGTGATCATGGTAAGTGGTGATTCTGTGAAGGAAATGACAAGTAAGTTTGAAAAACTAAACAAGTTTGAAGGGCAAGATTTTCGTAGATGGCAGAAGAAGATGAAGTTTCTCCTTACCACTCTGAAAGTGGTGTATGTTCTGAGTACACCCATGCCAGTCTTACCAGAATCTGTTGAAGATGAACCTTTGGAGGCAACAAGAAGATGATCAAAGTGGGAAAATGATGATTACATATGTCGTGGTCATATTCTCAATGGTATGTCTGACTCTCTTTTTGATATCTATCAAAATTTCGAATCTGCAAAAGAACTATAGGATTCTCTTGAATCCAAGTACATGGCTGAAGATGCTTCTAGTAAGAAGTTTCTTGTTAGTAACTTTATGGGTTACAAGATGATTGACTCCAGGCCTGTTATGGAACAATTCCATGAAATGTTAAGGATTTTGGGACAGTTTGTTCAACACAATCTGAAAATGGATGAAGCCATTTATGTGGCTGTGATCATTGACAAACTGCCCCCTTCTTGGAAGGATTTTAAACACAATCTAAATCATAACAAAGAGGAATTGACTTTGACTCAACTTGGAAGCCATTTAAGGATTGAAGAATCCATAAGGACTCAAGAACTTGATAACAATCCTAAAGGCAAGAACCAAGTTGGTTCCTCTTCTGTGAACATGTTGGAAGGAGAAAGTTCAAAGAATCCCAAGAAGTCTAATGGAAAAAGGAAGTTTAAAGGAAAGGATGACAAGTCTTCCAACAAGAAGGCTAAGTTGGTTTGTTGGAATTGTAACAAACCGGGTCACTTCAAGAAAGATTGTTGTCTTCGCAAAGTGAACAAGGATGGTGCTGGACCAAGTGGATCCAAGGATCCAGAAAAGCAACAAGGTCAGATTTCTGTTTTCATGCAGAATTCTAAATATATTCAGAATTATATTTTTGTGATTTCTGAAGCATTTTATGTGCAGGATGATAAAGTTGCATGGTGGGTTGATTCGGGAGCAACAAGTCATGTTTGCAAAGATCTATATTGGTTCAAGGACTTTCAACCAATTGAAGATGGATCTGTTGTGAAGATGGGAAATGTTGCAACTGAACCAATCAAGGGCATAGGATCTGTTTTACTTACTTTTACTTCTGGGAAATGTTTGTGTTTGAACAATGTTTTATATGTTCCAAGGATTCGTAAGAATCTCGTGTCTGAAATTGTATTAAATAATTGTGGTTACAAACAAGTGTTAGAAAGTGACAAGTATATATTGTCAAGACATGGTTCTTTTATGGGATTTGGCTATATATGTAATGGAATGATTAGGCTTAATATTAATTATCCTTCTAGTGATAATTCTGTTTGCATGGCTTCTAGTAGTACTAGCAATAATTTTCATAAATCTGAATTATGGCATGCTAGACTAGGACACATTCATTACAAAAGATTAAAAGACATGTCTAAAATGAGTTTAATTCTTGCTTTTGATATGCAAAATAATGAAAAATGTAAAACATGCATGCTAACTAAAATCACTAGACAACCTTTCAAATATGTTGTTAGGGAAAGCAAGGTGTTGGATCTTATACATAGTGATTTATGTGATTTCCATGCAACACCTTCCCTTGGAAACAAGAAGTATGTTGTTACTTTTATTGATGATGCATCTAGATATTGTTATATCTATTTGCTACATTCTAAGGATGAAGCACTTGATAAATTTAAAATTTATAAACAACAAGTTGAGCTTCATAAAAATGAATTAATAAAAGTATTGCGTACTGATAGAGGTGGTGAGTATTATGATCCAGTTTCTTTTGAATCGACTGGAATAATACATCAAACCACAGCTCCATATACACCACAACAAAATGGTGTAGCTGAAAGGAAGAATAGGACTTTGAAAGAAATGGTTAATTCCATGTTGTCATATTCTGGTTTAAGTGAAGGGTTTTGGGGTGAGGCAATGTTAACTGCATGTTACATCTTGAATAGAACTCCAAATAAAAGGAGTAAGAATACTCCTTATGAACTTTGGTGTAAAAAGGTACCAAATTTGAGTTATCTCAAAGTTTGGGGTTGTAGAGCAGTTGTAAGGCTCACTGAACCCAAAAGGAAAACATTGGGTGAGAGAGGTATAAATTGTATCTTTATTGGATATGCTGAGCATTTCAAAGCATATAGATTCTATGTTTTAGAATCTAATGACTCTGTGTCTGTAAACACAGTGATAGAGTCAAGAGATGTTATCTTTGATGAAGAAAGATTTACATCTATACCTAGACCAAGGGACATGATTCATCAATCTTCCAGCAAGAGTACTACTCAAGCTGAAGATGTTTCTGGTGGTGCAAGTTCTGTACCTGAACCTAGGAAAAGCACCAGAGCTAGAAAAGCTAAGTCTTTTGGATCTGATTTTCAACTATATTTAGTTGAAGGAACTAGGAATGAGACTATTTCTCAACATCAATATTGTTTTAATATTGAAGAGGATCCAAAGACTTTCAGTGAAGCTATGGCTTCTAGGGATGTTCATTTCTGGAAAGAGGCAATTCATGATGAGATTGATTCTATCATGCATAACAATACTTGGGTATTGGCTTATTTACCTCCTGGTTGCAAGGCATTAGGATGTAAATGGATCCTCAAAATAAAAATGAAGGTGGATGGCACAATTGATAAGTATAAAGCCAGATTGGTTATGCAAGGCTTTAGACAAAAGGAAGGCATTGATTTCTTTGATACTTATGCTCCTGTTGCCAGAATTTCTACTATTAGATTATTATTAGCTCTTGCAGCTATACATAATCTTGTGATTCACCAAATGGATGTGAAAACTGCATTCTTGAATGGTGACTTGGATGAGGAAATATACATGAAACAACCTGAAGGGTTTGTGATGCCTGGAAATGAACACAAAGTGTGCAAGTTGAAGAAATCATTATATGGTTTGAAACAAGCACCAAAACAATGGCATCAAAAGTTTGATGATGTTGTCTTGTCTAATGGTTTTGCCTTAAACCAAGCTGACAAGTGTGTATATAGCAAATTTGATACTTCTGGTAAAGGAGTCATGATTTGCTTATATGTAGATGATATGTTGATTTTTGATACTGATTTAGAAGAAGTTGATAAAACCAAGAAATTCTTATCATCTAGTTTTGATATGAAAGACATGGGGGAGGCTGAAGTAATTCTTGGTATAAGAATTAAAAAAGGAAACAATGGGATTTCAATTTCTCAATCTCATTATATTGAGAAGATATTGAAAAAGTTTAACTTTGAGAATTGTTCTCCTGTTAGCACTCCTATAGATCCTAGTCTTAAGCTTCTACCTAATAAAGGATCTCCAGTGTCTGAACTTGAATACTCAAGGGCTATTGGTTGTCTAATGTATGCCATGATTAGTACTAGGCCTGATATAGCATATGCTGTGGGAAGGCTTAGTAGATATACTAGTAATCCTAGTTCACATCATTGGCAAGCTGTGAGTAGAGTATTCAAGTACTTGAAAGGGACCATGAATTATGGTTTAACTTATAGTGGATATCCTTCTGTTTTGGAAGGTTATTCAGATGCCAGCTGGATTAACAACTTAGAGGATCACTCCTCTACAAGTGGTTGGGTGTTTCTTCTTGGAGGAGGTGCCATTTCTTGGGCATCTAAGAAACAGACTTGTATTACTAACTCAACCATGGAGTCTGAGTTTGTTGCATTATCTGCTGCTGGTAAAGAAGCTGAGTGGCTAAGGAATTTGATTTATGAAATTCCTTTATGGCCCAAACCGATATCTACCATTTCTATCAGATGTGATAGTGCTGCAACCTTGGCTAAGGCTTATAGTCAAGTGTACAATGGAAAGTCTAGACATTTAGGTGTTAGACATAGCATGATTCGTGAGCTCATCATGACTGGTGTGATATCTGTGGAGTTTGTAAGAACTCAGTTGAATTTAGCCGATCATCTAACCAAAGGGTTAGCAAGAGATCTTGTGCACAAGGCGGCTGTAGGGATGGGTTTAAAGTCCACTTAAAATCTTTTATATTAAGATACCCAATTCCCATCTAATGCAATATTAGATGCTGAATTCAATGTGGAAAGCTTGATATTTGAAGATTGGAACACATTATTATCATCATCCCAAGGTATGTGTTCAGTACTGCAAATTAAGGAGGTTGAAATTTAATTTCTTAATAGTTCTTTGAAAAATTGCATTTGCAGGTGCAAGAACAAAAGAACTACCTATATAAGCATGAAGTTTAGCTGCTTCAAGAAGTTGGGACTTGATTTTGATATGCTTATTGAAGTATGGGACACAAGCTAGTAAAATATAGCGTCAAGTTAGAACTTTGAGAATGTAAATTGTTGTGTATATTATCTTCATGTATTCACTTAGAATAGAAAGGGTTCAATCCTTAGTGACACCCTAATATTCGAATATTTGGAATGAGTAATATACTAATGTGAAATTCAATCGTCATGATATTTCATTTATGCTTCAGTTTGTTGGTGTTATGTTTCATTTTAAATTAATCAAGATTACACTTAAATGGGGGAGGTTTGTTGGTGATTTTGTTATCATCAATGTTATTTAAGTGTAATGGGATTAGTTTGTTGACCAAAAGTGATCTTGATAAATATTAAACAAGTAAGGAAGGTGTGGAGTACACACTTATTTAAGTTTGATCAAGTTTCAAAGTACACTGTCATTTAGGGGCGAAGCCCCTGAACGAACGGGGGTCCGGGGGCAGCGCCCCTGGGAGCGGGGTCCAAGGGGCGGTAGCCCCTGGCGGGGTCCAAGGGGCAGAGCCCCTGGCTGGTTTTTCAGATAATTGACCATTGGTTTGACCCTTATCCATATATCCGTTTTATGACAGTTTTTATAGTTTTATGACAGTTTAAAACTGTCATATGACAGTTTTCAGACAAGGATCTAAAGGTTGGTTTTTGATCTCATTTTCTGGTACATACGAAACATCATCAAACATTCTTTGTTCTTGTCTCTCTCTGAGTCTTATCCGATTAAAGATTGGGAGTGTCACCCAAATACTTTAATCTAAAAGTGAAACCATAATTCTCAGAATTTCCAAGGCTATTTTATCCCGATTTTCTTACAGTAACTTTGTAAGTTTTATCTATTATTGCTTTCAATGTAACTTTGTATGTTTTTTTAATTTGTTGTGAGAGCATCTTAGATGTTAGGTTATTTTATAGGTTATTACTATTTGGTTTATATTGTTTATCATTTATTACCATTAGAGCTAATAATTTATTTGTTTTTTTTTCTATTCACTACTCATTAATGTTGAGTAGTCAATATATTTTCTTGTTAAATACATATTTAACCTTTTCATCTTCTAATCATATTTTAATTTATCCTTAATTATACTTTAGTTTTAAAGATTTTTAATTTATTTACTAGTTAGTTATTTTTATCAGATATTTAATGACATTTTACTTATGAAATATAAATTTATATTGATTATATTATATTTTCATCTTTTTTATAATTATAATGTATTAATTTTTTCGTATTTTATGTGTACAAAATAAAGACCCGATATACTTTTTTTTATATTTTCATTTGTTTGTGGCATTCAACGTCTATAAAAAGATATTATTTTCGGCTTGATAGACATCTCTCTCTCTCTCTCTCTTATATATATATATATATATATATATATATATATATATATATATATATATCCTTTACACATAATCACGTCATCTTATATATTTTTCTTTCAACCATGTCTAACGACGCCATGGAGAACCTTTCAGTACAACTAAATGACTTGATCATTAATAAACTAGCAGATGATATCCATGAAAAATTGTTGACTTTTGCAGCGAAAGAAGCCGAATATGAAGTAGAAAGTTCTTGCCGTCGACCAAAGAAGAAAAATATATGTCAAGGCCGTGAAGAGGGACACAATCATCTTGTTGTAGATTACTTTTCAAATCAAAGAATCATTTATGTCTTCAAAGAGATTCAAATAAATAAAAATTCTAACAGAAAATATCGATGGAATGACCGATGAACAACTTATGTATCATCAAATGTAATGTCCCAAATTTTAAAATATATTTTTTTTCATTTTAAAGTGTAACGTCCCAAATTTTAAAACATTTTTTTTTCTTTTTAAAGTGTAAAGAAGCGATCAATAGTTCCAAAACCATAAAACATAACATGTGAAATCAATGTATCAAAATCATCAGAAGCAGCAAAAGTTTAAAAACATAAACATAAGAGATGTGCATGTGTCACGTTTAAGATGGAGCCTTCCCATTTCCAAAAGTATAATTTGAAAAACAAAATTAATCTACAACTTTAAGAATACAGCTTAGTGAGTTACCCAAAATATTGTATATCAACATTACATATACACAGTGATAGCATGCCTACTGGCCACGCCGGAAGAGGCGAAGTAGTCGAGCACTTCAGCAGTCCACCTATCCCATTAGATTTCCACCCTGCATTGGACCAACCTTATTGTCCAATGTCCAGCGTGGAACATACACAGGAAAGCCACGAAACGAAAAACACGCACCTGCCAACTCCAATGAAGGTTCACGCGCCACTACCAATGCTAAGCCAATCAAGACTTAGACAAGGCACAAATGTACGATCCACTAAACAACACCACTGTCCCGACCCGGTTCTAAGACTCCTACATCAATGGGCGGGATTCGTACCAAAACTTCACTATAAAAGGTCACTCATCTCCAACGATAATGTAACACTCCAAAAATCACAAAAATTTAAATTTTTTAAAATCGACCATTAACCATCATTGTTTACAAAAAAGAGCCATTGTTTCAAAAGTAGAGTCATATCAGAGTATTCCAAAAATCCATATCATAGAAATAGGAAGACGTGCATGATCAGGCATTCGCTTTCCCACGATCCTCAGAAGTACCTGAAACAATAAACTAAAATTGTAACCCAAAGCTTAGTGAGTTCCCCCAACGTACCAACACACTACATAACAAACAAAGCATGCAAATATGAGTCTTCAACCTGACTGGACCGCTCTACGAGCCTTCGACATGACTGTACCTCCTCGCATGGCCTACAGCCTATCCGGACGTCCCCGGGTGTCTTGACCTTCAACACAAAGCAAGACCGCCTCAACCCAAACACAATATCTCGACATATGTAACAGATAAACATAAACACAGAACCAACAAATACAGATAATAATACAGATCTACTAATCAGTCGTATACTAGCATAGTACTATCCTATAACCAGGATACATACTCTAGTGGTACGACATTGGTGCCTTCGACCCACGGGTACAGTGAGGAAAACTCACGTCTCAGTCTGAACGCAAGCTGAATAAATATCTGCTCCGAAAACCGGCTCCACTTAACACCTATTATCCAAAATATTGCCCAAATAAAATTAATATTAGATTACCCAAAATACCCTTTGGTCAAGATTAGTCAAACCTAACAAACTAGCCGAGTCAACCCAGCTGAGTCGAACGTGCCGAGTACACGGGACGTATTCGATAACTGACCAGGAAACGGAGGTTTGGCCGTGTACGCGCAACGTACCAATTGGTACGCCCAACGTACACAACATAACTTCTTCTTAACACAATAAGTGCTTAATACTTGATATTTTACGTCCAAAATGCAGATCTAAGTCCCAAATATTGTTCTTGACCATAAAGTTTCTAACTTTATGGTCTTGCATGGCCAATAAGTGCTCAACACTAAAAACCTTAACTACTTAACCCATTAAGACCTTGTAGCACATGCATGGAAGGGAAGAAATGAGCAAGGCCACATTTTTAAGCTTCTAAACACCTCAAGACGTCTGAAAGGACAACTTAAATGGATTGGAGTAGCTCATACTCAAAATACCCAACTAATGGGACCAAAAGGACACAAACTTCATGGATAACTTAGAACTATGCAGAGGTTCATCAACTTCAAAGATTTTAACCTCAAAATGATGACAAATGATGATGAGATTCTGGATCCAAAGAGTCCCACTCCTCCAAAATGATCTTCTCTTTTTCCTCTCTCCTTCAAGGTGATCAAAACACACACACACAAAGCTCAGTAGTGCTCAAAAGTGTATTAGGGTTTGCAAAAGGACGAAATAAGGGTTGGAGGCTGTGAGGGAGTGAGAACTTGAAAGTTAATGATGCTTATATAGGGTCCAAACCCTAAAAATTAGGGTTTGTGGATCACGCACGTACGCCCCGTGTACATGAGTCCACCACAAAATTATAAAAATGCCACTATGGGCCATTTTGCAAGCTTTCACATGCACAAGGGCTAAAATGCAATAATTCTTCATACTTAGGATTAAAATTGAAACTACATCATCAACGGGATGTTACAGTTCTCCCCCAATTGAACAAGACTTCATCCTCGAAGTCCGTTGCTGTGAATAACTTCGGGTAATTCTCTGGCATATCAGACTTGGGTTCCCAAGTCCATTCGGAACCCCTCTGATGCTGCCACTGAACCTTGACTAACGATACCACTTTTTCATGCAAATTCTTCGTCTTCTGGTCCAGCATTGCCACTGGTCTCTCCATATAATTCAGGCGATCATCAACCTGAATATACCCTAAGGGAACAACAGCCGAATCATCCACCACACACTTCCGAAGCTGCGAAACATGGAAAGTGTTGTGGATCTGGCTGAGTTCCTCAGGCAAATCCAATTTGTATGCTACATTGGCAACCCTGGCTACCACCCGAAATGGACCAATATATCGGGCCCCAACTTGCCCCTCTTCCTGAAGCGTATTACTCCCTTCCATGGTGATACCTTTAGTAAAACCATATCTCCGACCTGGAACTCCAACTCGGATCGCCGCTTGTCAGCATAACTCTTCTACCGACTTTGAGCTGTCTGAAGTCTCTGGTGTTCGGCCTTGACTATCCGACAGGTCAAGCGCCTCTCAACATAACATGTTATATCCCTCTTCATGCATGGCCACTACTAGCTAAGTCTCAAATCCTGGTACATATTGGTGGATCCGGGGTGTATCTAAAACCTAGACTTGTGCGCCTCCTCCAACACATTCTGTCTGACGTCTCCAAAGTCTGACACCTAAACTCGTCCATACTGGGTCACTAATTCGCGTCTGTTAGTACCAAACCTGTCAATCTCACGCCTGAGCCTCTCCTGCTTCTATTTTTCCTCCTTGACTCCCTCAGCCTAAGCCTCTCTGGTCAAATCCAACAATAGCAAATCAATCGAAATCCTCATACACCGACCTCCAGTCGCAGAACTAGCTACCTTGCGGCTCAAAGCATCAGCCACCACATTGGCTTTCTCGGGATGATACATGATCTTACAGTCATAATCATTGACCATATCCAGCCACCTACACTATCTCATGTTCAGGTTCGGCTGGTCCATTAGATACCTCAAAGTCTTGTGATCCGTGTAGATAGTACACCGAACCCCATACAAGTAGTGCTGCCAAATCTTGAGAGCAAACATTATTGCCCCCAAGTCCAAATCATGAGTCGGATAACGGACCTCGTGCAACTTCAGCTACCGAGAAGCATAAGCTATAACTCTCCTACGCTGCATAAGCACTGCACCCAAACCCGTGATGGATGCATCACAAAACACCGCAAAATCCTTAACGCCTTCGAGTAGGGTCAACATTGGGGCCTCACGCAATCTCTATCTCAGAGTCTCAAATGCCACCTGGTGTTCAGGTCCCCAATGAAAATCCACGCCCTTCCTCGTCAGAGGAGTGAGGGGTACTGCAATCTTGGAGAAATCCCGAATAAATCTCCGATAATATCCTCCTAAACCCAAGAAACTGCTGGTCTCCGAGGGAGACTTTAGAACCTCCCACTGCATCACGGCCTCAATCTTGGCCGGATTGACCAAAATCCCGTTTTGGTTAACGATATGTCCCAGGAACTGGACCTCTCGTAACCAAAACTCACACTTCGAGAACTTGGCATACAGCCGTTCTCGCCTCAACACTCCCAAAAGCTCTCGAAGGTACTCCTCATGCTGCTCCCTGGTTTTAGAATACACCAAGATATCATCAATAAAAACAACGACTGATCGATCGAGCATCGGCCTGCATACCTGATTCATCAAATCCATAAAGGTCGCAGGCACATTGGTGAGCCCAAATGACATCACCACGAACTTGTAATGACCATAACAAGTCTGGAATGCGATCTTCTCCACATCCTCCTCTCTGACGCTCATCTGATGATACCATTACCTCAATTCAATCTTGGAGAGCCAAGACGCACCCTGAAACTGATCGAAGAGGTCATCAATCCGTGGAAAGGGATAAAGGTTCTTCACCGTCAACTTGTTCAACTCCCGGTAATCAATGCACATCCGGTGTGAACCATCCTTCTTCTTGACGAACAAAATCGGTGCTCCTCACGGCGAACTGTTTGGTCTGATAAACAGAAAAAGTTCGTAGGGTTCACCAGAAAATTTTTGTTCGCAGAAGCTAATAAATTTTGGAATGATTTACTCAGAAAAAGATAAAGAATTCTTTCAAGACTAAATATAGCTATAGAAAATATCAAAAAATATAAAATACGTGAAGAAAAGAATTTATTAAACTTGCAAGAAAAATATTGAATTTAATCATAAATAAATAAATAAATGTTGAACGAGATTATAACAATAAGTTTGCTATAAAAACATTAACAAAAATTGCTATAAAAACTTTAAAATAATATTTTGAAGGAGAAATAAATTCAAGAAAATAATGACATTACAAGAATTGAACAAAGTATTTTAAATAGTATATATTGTTATTAAAGTCGACGTACAATCAGTACATACATTTGTAGAAAATATGATCTAGAAATCTAGAGATTTTGAACAACTCGAAGTAGATAAAGAAACTATAGAGGCTTTCTTAGACATAAACTATTCATTTGAGAGAGAAATATATATTTTTCGAATGTTTAAAACTAAAACCTCGACTCAATTTATAGAAGATTTTTGTTCTTGATCTTGGTAGCTAGATGTTTACCAAATCTTTTCATAAATAGTTTTTCTTTCTCATTTGCATAAGTGACTTGGAATAAAATTTCTTCTTTAGATAACGTTCTTGTCTTTTTGTCATAATAGTTGTCACATCTTTATTCTTTTGACAAAGTTTTTGTGTTCTTGTCATAATGGTTGTCAAACCTTCATTTATTGCTGACACATTTGACAATTTGATTACTTTTGTCATATCAAAATTTTAATCATCAAGCTTCCATTCTTGTGACCACTCATGATAACGAACCCACAATAAAATATTGATAATAGATCTTGATAAAAGTGTTTACGCACCCAGTGTATACACTTATACTTTTGAGAAACTAACAATCTAGAAAAACATTGAAAATAAATACCCTACATTGAAAGTATGCACCAAAATAAGATTGAAAATATTTTAATGATCATTGGGATCATTGAATGGGTCTTGAACATCTTGAAACATTTCTTTTTTCATTGACTTTGACGGGGATCCTTCTGATCCAGAAGGAGAGTTACGAATGTCTTGTAATAAATGTTGAAGTTCTTGTTGAGATGATCCAACAGCACCAAGAATTATTGCCACTAAATATGTGTCTGAAGGATGAATGTTTGAAATATTATTGATTATTTCATCTTCTGGTTCTTGATGATACATATCTTCATAATTGTTGATTATTAATTTCTCATTGTCTTGATAAATTTTGAATTTATCCCATCATTTTAAACGATACTGACGAGTTAACCACGGAGGAGAAATTCCTTTTGCTTCTTGATATTAACACGTCCATGTCATAATCAATGGGATTTTAAATGACATAGTAAATTGTAACCCGTATTCAAATTCAGAATCCGTTGAATAAATAATTCTTTGAATTTGAGATATCCATTAGAAATGTCATTTGGAAGACAGCTTGGTACAAGACCCATGAATTTGTATTGGTTAACAAACCATCTTGGATATTTGTAGTCAGAATTAATAAAAAAAAATATAAACCATGAATGTGAATAATTCCGAATTAAGAAAGCTTTGAACTAGGCATTGTGATAATCGTAATAGGAAAATTTTGGATTGGTTGGATATCCTAGCAAGATTTTATCAAAATAAGGATTAACTCCCCAACCTTCTGGAGAAACTATTTTTAAAATTTGTTATTTGCTATATTCTATAGATCCCTCTCTAGATTTGGATCGATTGGTGAATTTGACAGAACCAAAGCATTGAATAATAGTTAGATAATATTCTCTGTTTTTATAATTTTGAAAAAAGAATGTTTTTCCTAGACCAAACAAGTAATCTGAGAGATTGTTTTTCCTAGACCAAACAAGTAATCTTCTAAAATTTGAATTCTTTGGTAATTGGGATTTGTACTATAGAGGGAGATTTAGACATATTTGTCATGGGAAAATGATTGACACTTTTGATTTGAAAATTTTCAGGAGTTACTAGTTTTGATTGAAGTATTTCAGTAAAAGCGGAGAATTCTTAACAGGTGTTAATGGAGCAAATCAATTTGGTTTAGGAGGGAAAGGTACGAGTTTGTGAGAAATGAGTTTTTTGTTATCTGCTTTGGAAGAGGAATATGTAGAACTCATTTCCCCTGTAAAAATTCACGAGAGACAAAATCTGGAAATGAATTATTTTCTCATTTGATAAATTCTATTTCAAACTCAAAATTGTCTAGAAGGGCTTGCCATCTAGCAAAAATTTGTTTGAAAATAATATTTTTAACATATTTTTCTAAAATCGATTTTGCAGATTGACAATCAATTTTTAATAAAAATGTTTCATAAATAAATCATCTTCAAACTTTTTAATGCATAGAACGATGCTTAAATTTTCTTTTTTTAATATACCTCCAAACCCTATATCACATGCGTCCGTTTCGACTATATTTTTTGCATTTTGATGAGGTATATTTAGACATGGTAATTTGGAATTTTCTGCTTGATAAATTTGACAATATCAGTGTGCTTTTGAGTCTGTGGTTCTGGATTATTTTTTAACCTATTATAAATTGGTTTACATATAATTCCTAATTCTTTGAAAAAATCATGTATATAATTTAAACATCCTAAAAATATTTAAAGTTGTTTTTTTTCTTTATTTTCATCGGGAAATTTAGTTGAAAATTCTAAACTTCTTGTTATTGGTCTAATTGTGTTTTTCATAATATCATGACCTAAAATCCGAATTTGTTCTTTAAATAAATGCAATTTTGTTGCTGAAACAGCTAAACCATTTTTGTAAATTAAGTCATAAAATATATCTAAATGTTTAAAATGTTGATCAATAGATTTTGACAAAATAAGAACATCATGAATATAAACAATAGCAAAATTGTTTATAGGAGCAATAATATCGTTCATAATATTTTGAAACTCTAAAGGAACATTTTTTTTAATCCAACGGGCATGACATTCTATTCGAACTGTCCAAAAGGAACATTAACAACTATTTTTTATTTATCAGATTCATGAAGCTATGTATCTGCCAGAAACATGATTTCATATCAAAATTTGAAGATATTGTTAAATCATAAAGTTTTTTCAATGAATCTCTTTTATTAGGAATGAGATATTTAATCCATTCTAAAACTTTGTTTATAGGTTTATAATTGATAATTAATTTTATTAATCCTCTTTCTAATACTGCTACATTCATAATATAAAAGGCTTAAGAAGACCAATGAAATTTTACCAAAGGGCTTGTAGTCCAGCGGTATCTGATGTTGCCCTTCCTCCTTGAGGTCTACGGTTCAAGTCCTGTTGTGGACATATGTAGAATAATTTAGGAGTAGTTTAGTATATTTTCCGTTTCAAAAAAATACCAATGAGATTTTGAAGGTCTTATTAATTTTTTATTTAATAAGCCTTAGATTTCTTTTTTTACAATTGATTTCTAATTCATTATTCATGTGAATTGCTCTTGATGTTGAAGAAATATTTTTCTCATCAAAAATTTTAATATAAGGTAATTTTACAATATGTTGTTTTCTATTCCAAAAAATATTTGGAATACTAGAACAAACATTTTTTTTTCAAATTTTGATTTTAAAGCTGTTATTTTGTCTTAAATATTCTTTTCGTTTAGTTATTTAATTATACCGATGTAATTTATTCCATTAATAGGATATTTAGCTTGTTTTTTTTATAGTTGAGTATATTTATATTTGAGTATTGGATTGGTTCACAAAATTTGAACGTAATTTCTTTGCCAAAAATATTAGTTATAATCTCGTCTTTATGAACATTAAATGAGTATATCATAGTAATAAAGGGTGTTCCTAGAATTAAAAGAGAATTGAGATTCTTTAATAAAATTAAATGGGTTTTAAAACAATAGTCTTTATCATTAGAAATATAAGCATCCAAAACTTTGTAATTTACAATTAATTTTGAGCCTCCTACTCCATTTAATCTAGAAGAGGTTTTATCATACAATTGAGTAAGAATTATTCCTTCTTGAATACAATTCATAATTCATATATGCACCATTGTCTATTAGAGTTAGTAAACACTTTTGAAAATTAACATTTGTTAGAATAATCCAAGTATTCCATTTTTAAGAAAGTTGTGAATTTATAATATTTTCAGTTATTACTTCTTCAATTTCTTCTTTTTTTTTTAATTTCTTGAGGATCATTTTTAGTAGTTAGGGATTGTTTTTCTTTTTCCATAACTATTATTGGTATGTATTCGACCCGAGAGTAGCATGGTCCATTTGGGTTGCATATCATCAGGATAATTTGTTAGGATGGACTTTTGAGAGAAGAGGTTATATATGATTTATTAATATATTATAAGTTATAATATATTAATATGAAATCATATGTTTTAATTAGTATTGATCAAGAATTAATTTGGAATTAATTTAGTGATCAAAAGAGACTAATTAAATCTATGGGGACTAATTATGATAATTAGTTATATTTATATGTGTTGGGCTTATGATCCATGTTGGACCAAGTTTATGTATGGATACATAAAGACTTGGGCCACATGAACCATGGATCATAAAACCCATGGGTATGGATTTGGGTTATATTCATGACCCTAGAAATCTCACATATAAATAGATACTTCATTGCCCAAAATTGCCACTTGTATCTTCTTGGAGTTCATGGTGGTTTTTTGTGTGCATGGAATTCTCTCTCAAGTTCATCCTTTGTCCATGATGTGTTGTGATTCCACTTGAGGCTTCCACACTATTGGGGCTAAGCTCTTTGAGGCCAAATACACCAAGACTTCAAGTTCCTTGAAAGGTATGTTATGCTAACTAGTATCTTATATGGTTTATGTTAAATGCATGCTAGTTGTAAGATTAATACCTTGGAAACCATTTGCATGTATAATTAGTGAAAACATAGATCCAAGGTATTTAGGGTTGTATGTGCACCATAGGATGTTGTAGTATACTAAAACCCAACAGTGGTATCAGAGCCAGGTTTGTTTTCTTGTTATACTTGCAAAAATGGCTGAAAAATCGAATTTTGTTGCTGTCTGAACAGCAGACTCGCCGAGTCCATGAAGGGACTCGACGAGTCCAAGGCTAAATGCATCCAACTCGCCGAGTTGGTTCATGCACTCGACGAGTTAGACCCCCAGACAGCATATATTCGACTGTTTTGGCTGGAATTGGACTAGGAACATTACCGTAAGCTGTTTTTGACCTTATAAACTTGTTTTTGATGTGGTAATGTTCATGCTAATCCAATTTCAAAGATAATTGTCAATAGATTCATGTTTTGTGTTAGTTTAAAAGTTATGCTAGTTACATGAAAAAGTTTGATGTGAATTATATTTGTTCATATGAGTTGCTTAGATTAATAGAAAAAAAAAATTAATTATGTGTCTTTAATCCATTTTAATCTAAGAGTTGATTCTAAAATGTGTTTGTGTAACTTGTCCTCAAGTTACATGAAAGGTCACATTTAAGTTTCTTAAAACTCATAAAGTTGGCAAAGGTTACAAAATGAAGAGTCTTGTCCTCATTAAATGGTTTTATGACTCCATAACTTGTCCTCAAGTTATGGAGGTTCAAGAGTCACTTCATTAAATAATAAAAATGTGTAACCTTAATTAGTTCCATAAGTTACAAAAGAAGAAGAGTTACATTCTTTAATAGTTTAAAGTCTTCCATAACTTGTCCTCAAGTTATGGAACTTGAAGAGTTTTAATTAAAACTACTTTAAAAACATAAGTTATGGAATTAAATGGTTTTGAATTGTTCAAAACTTACCCTCAAGTTTTGGAATTTTTAAAGTTTCCCCCCATTAAT
Source organism: Lactuca virosa (assembly GCF_052849685.1). Classification (NCBI taxonomy): domain Eukaryota; kingdom Viridiplantae; phylum Streptophyta; class Magnoliopsida; order Asterales; family Asteraceae; genus Lactuca; species Lactuca virosa. The sequence goes on from NC_136429.1 coordinate 58,891,744, forward strand.
ACTTTAGTTCCAAGTTAAACCCTTAGAATTTTAATAGTTTAAAATTCAACCCTTATACTATTATAATATTATAGGTTTAATATTTATATATATGTATAAGAGTAAAAGTCAGTCTTACCGTCAGTAGGCCTCATTCACGAAGCCGGTCTATAAGGGGGGTATAAGGTTACTGCCTATAAAATGGCAGTTTAATGGGTGTCCACTCTCACCCACCGCTTCCTTGATTGGTGGAGGGTCGTTAGCCGAACGGGTAGGACAAGGACTATAATTCTCCCTTCATTAAAAGTATTAATGATAAATACTAAGTAACTAAACACTTATAAATTCCCAATCTTAGTTACTTAGGAAAATGTGAATTTGGTGCTAACCCATGAAATTCACACTTTGTACCTTACCAAGTCGTTGGTGGAGCGTGTGTGGTTAACCGGCACACTAACTTGGACTAGTAAGGATGACAAAGGGTGACTTAATGTTTATCATAGATCGATGGAGCGTGTGTGGTTAACCGGCACATTGATTAGGTGATAATATTAAGGGTACCAAGTGAATTTGCATGGTTATTCACACCTTGTTTTGTGATCCTCGGCATCCCAGTCACAAAATTTGAGAGGGCACAATCGAGATTGAAACATGCCATTGAAAAGTTCAATGAATCTCAAAAGATCTAGGAGTTTCAAAACCAATTAAAACCTAATAAATTATTTCGTTTTTCATGGTGGAAATTGGTGAATCGTCATTCGCCTACCTTCAAATATTTTATAGCTTGGATTACGGCATCCCTCTTCCAAGTTGTAAAATATTGTGTTGGGCCCTAGCCTTAATATTTCATATTGGGTGTTATATTAAGGACTTAAAAATCAACTAACTTGAATATCTCCCATTGTAGATGTCTGGTTTAGACATCTATGATCTTCCCAAATCTCTTGGAATTTCACTTCCTCCACCCCCTCCAATTATTCTCCCTAACCCACAAGTTCAAGGTCACTCAAGCCCTATTGGAAAGCAAGGTCTATGTGTAATCACATCTTGGAGATGAAGTCACGTATTGACAAGCTGGGAGAGTTGGGTGTCAAAGTCTTGAGAAAGTTGGATGTTCAATCACTTTCTAAGTCACATAGTGAGTTGCTTTGGGACTACTATGTGATAGACCATGACTTGACCCTTAATGATCTTACCTATTTGTTTGGTGCTGCTGAGTCAGCAATGATTTTGAGCACTGGTAAAAGCAAATTTGATTAGAAGATCGACTTCCCAAACCTTCTATTGCCAAAGGAAGGGGCATTGGTTGCGAAGCTGCCAAATTTACCTGAAAGGTCATTAGGATGGTAAAGTCAATAAGTTTGACTTTACTTCAGGAAAAGTCCATTGTCTAACGCTATTAAGTTCCTATTTGGAGATTCTTATTACATGATGTGACTAGATCACATTTTGATGTTTTAAGAATCAAAGTGAAGAGGAAGCTTAAGGGAAGAATTTTGAGCTGTTACTTAAAGAGTTGTGATAGATTGCTTAGGAATACATAACAACATAGTTTTTCACATGCATTTGCATTGTAAGGATAAGTTTTTCCGCAAAGTTTTAAAATAAAAGAAAAGTTTTGATTTTATTTATTTTAAAATATCCTTACAGTGGCATTTGTGAGAAATTGTTGTTTATATGTTTCCATTGATAGCAATATTGGAAAATGGATTTGATTCTCTCGACTGTGGTAGTGTCATAATTTACCAAATAAGGAAAGATTCTCATCACCCAAGTTTCAGTTGGGTAGAAACTTGGAATCATGCAAGTTGTATGAAGAATTAGAATTTTCATCTTTGGAAAATTAAGACTAATTCCTTGTTTACATGTATATGTGAGTCAAGTGAAGGACTAAGGGATCGAGTACACATTCTTGTGCACTGGTCAAGTCCACCACAAAGATCGATAAGACTATTCGTCATGATTTACTAAAGCTTAGTAAAAATGGTTATACTTACAAGTTAAAGTATATTCTGAAACATTGGAAAAGTATCAATGTTAGGCAAAACGAATAAGAAGAATCAAATAAGGCAGGAAGATAAAAGTTTCTCCAATCTGAAAAGATGGGAGAGTACTTGAGTATCTTGTTTTATGATTATCTTAGTGATTATGAAACCATATCACAATTGTTTCTCTAAGGACATCTTAGTGCATTTGTTTGGCTAAGAAGAGAAATCGTGGATTGTTGAAATGGTTAAAATCAAAAAGATGAATCATACTTCGTTCCATAACAAGTCTTAGAGTCATACTCCAAGATTGTAACTCGAGTGACATATCTTAAGGAAGGTTTGTAACACTTGTCAAGTGTAAGAGTAAAATGTGTCTCTACTCTTGTACATTTGAAATTGGTAAGTTGTGATGTTCTGGGTTAAACAGAGACCAACTAAGGCCAATTATGTGAAGTGTTAGTCTTGATAAGAATCTACACTGACCCTTGATAAGAAATGGTTCTTGACAAGAGAGACTTATATATCAAGAGGACAGTGGGAGTCTTAAAGCTCTTGAAAGTTCCAAGAACTAATCAAGAATAAAAACCTGAAGTTCTTCACTAGCACACGACTTGAGGTTTATAACCTATCGTGTTGACATTTCTGTGCCTATTCCAGTTAAAGTTGGCTTTGCATAGGAGTTCTGAGAGTTCTCAATTGGTTGCATAACAACTTGGAAGCAATGGCAGGCCCTTGTGCTGCCAGTTGGCAAGAAGTTAAGATTGCACAAGTTCAATCCATATGAGGTTGGATTTGTCACTAACCTTGTCTTGTGATTATGGTTTTGACAAATTCACATGGATAGGGACTCATTCACCATAAAATCTAAGTTTCATAAGGTTTCTCTCCGATTCATGAAAATGATGGTGAGGAAACGCTTTCACTAAGTAGATTTTAAGTAGATAGCAATTGTGTTATTTGCATTCTCAAAGTCGTTAGTGGAGCGTGTGTGGTTAACCGGCACACTAACATGGACTTGTGAGAAGTGGCAAAGGTCTAAACAATTGAGACTATGATTACGACATCCCTTTTCATAGTTCTAAAATTGTTTAGACACACATATGAGCTATCTAAGGAAAGGTGTATGAATTTGATAAATTCTTATCAAAGCATCTCGTATCAGAAAACTGAACTTTGTTAAGGAAGTCAATAAAGTATTGATTTCTAGAAGTCCAGCTGATTTCTGAGTACATGTCAACGCTAGTGGGAGCATAAGTGTTGTGCTAATAATTATCATGTAAGTGGGAGCATGACCATTATGTTAAGTGTTAATTATAGAAAACAAAAGGTTTCAATTGGGAAAAGTTGTTTTGCTATAATTAAGGGAGAGGAAATTATACTTCATTTCAATTCTAAAAGCTTAGATTGAGATTTTGATCATCTTTATTCAAGGATATATATATATATATGAATTTTATGTTGGAATGGTTCAACACAAGGAAATTCTATATATATTGTGTTCTCAAAATTCGATTATGATTACGACATCCCTCTTCATAGTCAAATTCTGAAAACATGGAAAATAAAAAATATTGTAGCAAAAGAGTGGTCTATGATCACGTCTTTATGTGAGACGTCATGAATCGTGTCCCATATGGTTCGGATGTAGGATTGATTACGTGTGCTATAATATTTATCCTTTCTAAATTTTCCAAATGCTCAGGGCATTAAGAAGGGAAAAGTCTAGAATTGGATATGACTAAAATGATTAAGCAATTGTCAAGGACAATCTGAGGTTTACCAAAGATTGGTTGCTCATGGACAGTTGGAAGTATAAGTGTTAATTTTGGAAGGACCATATTGACATATTCGGAAAAGAAGTAACTCTTGTTCAGAAGTGATAGTCAAAATGGGAATCTGGAAAGGTTTCCATAGGTGGAAGTTGTTCTTCAAATCTTTGTAAGATTAGAAAACTTAATGCAAGAAGGATGTTCAAAGGAATGTACTTTGAATGTGAGACTTCGTTTCCATGGAATTGATCTCCATTGGAATACCCTGTAATGATTGTTGACAAGTCTTTGTGACTTTGTGCATAGTCATTACAAGAGGATCAATGCATGTAAGTTTAGAATCTATCAAATTTCGTTAAATGGCAGGAATTTGGAATTCTTACATTTACAATGAGGATTTAGGATTGTGAAATGGGCATCATTGGAATCATGTTCAGTTGATCTATTTCACAAAGTAAAGATCATAGTTAAACATAGTGTGCAGACTTGGTGTATGGCATGACTAGTGTTTAGAAAACATAGTTTACATGCTTGGAGCATGGGACAACTATTGTTTTAATTCAAGTATAAAGTTGATTATTTGAAACATTATACAATGAATAATGAGTAATCAATATGGTGTTTAAATAAAAGGTGTTTTATTTACTCTCAAAGGTGCTTGGGACCATAGAGGATTAGTATTATTCTTGTGTTTCACTTTGCATGTTTTGACTTCCAGAATAACTAGGTTATTCTTTCTGAATGATTAAGTTATTCAAACCATCCACAGTCGATAATACGTTGGAAGTAGGTATTAAGGCAAGAATGTCATGAATCGGGTTTGTAGATGTCCAAGGTAGTGGACATAGTAAGAGTTACTGCAACATTCATGAGTACTCATGGAATAGGGATTCGAGTATTGGATTCAACCCACGCTCACTTGAATCACTTCATGGATTTTATCACGAGTGATCATGAGACGATAATATCTTATATTCTTCAAACCTAGAGATATGACTTGTTGCCTATGAGTTGGTTATACATTGATTGCACGTAAACGCATTTGGTAACTCGATGTTATAACACGTGCCTTTTTGTATGATTCAACAAGTATTAGAACAAGGATATGAGTCGAAGTTTATCCATTCCTTTTACCCTTGGAGGGATAAAAGCGATATATGTGGGCCCCTCGATGATTTGGTGATGACAAACGTAAGTGCTCGACCGGGCCTGGACTAATTTGATTTGTTCAATTAGTCAGTCGTCATAAATCGGAAATCGGAAAAATAACAGATGGACAGAGAGAAGGATTATAATCCATGTCTCAGTCCATATGATATCTAGAATAGAGGAATATATGATCCCTTATCTAATGGACGTGTCATTGATTTGTTCAGAGTTCGACAGCGGCTTTATGAGCTACGATTGCTAGTCGGGTTTTGGAGTCATACGCAATAATAGCTTTAGACTTATCCAAGTGGGAGACTGTTCGATTAGGTGTCTAAGCCCATAACTATTATTGGTATGTATTCGACCCGAGAGTAGCATGGTCCATTTGGGTTGCATATCATCAGGATAATTTGTTAGGATGGACTTTTGAGAGAAGAGGTTATATATGATTTATTAATATATTATAAGTTATAATATATTAATATGAAATCATATGTTTTAATTAGTATTGATCAAGAATTAATTTGGAATTAATTTAGTGATCAAAAGAGACTAATTAAATCTATGGGGACTAATTATGATAATTAGTTATATTTATATGTGTTGGGCTTATGATCCATGTTGGACCAAGTTTATGTATGGATACATAAAGACTTGGGCCACATGAACCATGGATCATAAAACCCATGGGTATGGATTTGGGTTATATTCATGACCCTAGAAATCCCACATATAAATAGATACTTCATTGCCCAAAATCGCCACTTGTATCTTCTTGGAGTTCATGGTGGTTTTTTGTGTGCATGGAATTCTCTCTCAAGTTCATCCTTTGTCCATGATGTGTTGTGATTCCACTTGAGGCTTCCACACTATTGGGGCTAAGCTCTTTGAGGCCAAATACACCAAGACTTCAAGTTCCATGAAAGGTATGTTATGCTAACTAGTATCTTATATGGTTTATGTTAAATGCATGCTAGTTGTAAGATTAATACCTTGGAAACCATTTGCATGTATAATTAGTGAAAACATAGATCCAAGGTATTTAGGGTTGTATGTGCACCATAGGATGTTGTAGTATACTAAAACCCAACAGATTTGTGGTTTGGTTTTAAAAGTTTAAATTTTTCATGAATTTTATGGATGTTACAAGTTGGTATCAGAGCCTTGGTTTGAGTGAATTGGAGGAACACTCGTGTGAATCCAGTCTCAAACTAAGGAAAAAGATTTTAAAAACAAATTTCAAATGGTTTTTAAAATAATCAAGGAGGATGCGATGTGTACGATCAGCCGGAGCCAGTAAGTAGACCCCATATTACCACACATTTATTTGAGATTATGTTTTGATATGATAGAACAGCATGCTAGTAACAGGATAGGGATCTTCAGGAACTGTATGATAGAATTTCCTGATATATGATGCCTGATATCTTATAGAATCCTTGATTGATTATTGTACGACTCTTTCGCCTGTGAACTGGCTATTGAGTGAATACGCTAAGTCACATGCTACCCGGTTTGAATGATCTTAGGATAAGGGATTTGGTCCTGCTGCATAGCTCTTTTCTGAGTCCAACCGTTTTCGGATTGAATCTTTTAGCCTAAGATTGTTTAAACTGTGTGGAATGTAATTGTATTCATGCGATAGTCATCTGGCACCAATGAAGGGTCATGTGGCAGTTAGTGGTAGGGTGAGTTGTATGGGGTCAGCCGACCATTTGCATTATGTTTAGTGTTCCTCTAGGAAGTAAGGATGGAGCGCATGTGTATGTCGAGTGTTTGGCCTAAGTTTATGAGCATGCTAGTGTGCATCGTTAGGGTTTTTGTGATAATCCTCTAAGACAAATACGGGTAGGTGTGAAAGGTAGTATGGGCTCGTACTACTGAAAGCACAGGACCCGTACGCGTAACAAGGAAGTCATAACCCCTAGGTATTTGTTGGGAGTTGGTTCCCATGTTATGATATGCATGTTATCTGATATATCCCTGGTATATTTTTAGTATGGTGACGACTAGACGATTCGAGGTTGGATCTGGATCTGGATCAAGAGCTGGCAGTTAGGGTGGGGCAGCTGTGTCTGAGGACAAGATTATGGAGATCCTCCATGAGGAGGTTGTGACCATTGTATGGGGTCAGATACCGGAGATTTTTGGATCTATCAAGACCGCGATGATGGAGTTATTTGATGACAAATATGCTGCTTTGTATGAGGCTGCTTCTGCTGCAGCCATCGCAACCGTCGCGGCTGCAGGGATTGCTGCAGCAATAAGGGGACCTTGTTGCACCATATGTTGAAGGGTTGGGCCAAGAAGGATGTTGTTGCGCCAAGGACACTTTTTCTTGCGCCAAGGTACTCCCTCTTGTGCCATGGGTATCCCTCTTGTGCCATGAGGTATCCCTCTTGCGCCATAGGGTACTCCTATTGCGCCATGGAGTAGGTTGTTGCGCTAAGCATGGCCTTGTTGCGCCATGCATGTTGTTGTTGCGCCAACATGATGATGTTGCTCCATCTTTGAAGTTCTTATGCCACACTTGAAGCCACGTACGCCATCCATATTCTTGTTGCGCCATGATGGCGCAAGATGGACCATCTTGGTCCTTGATAAGCCAAGTATGCTATGAAGTCCTCTATGATGCTCAAGATCGTTCAAGGATGCTCAGAAGTTTGTATTGCTCAAGGATTAAACCATGTTGTCCCACCATGATGGATGTTGGTCCATTAGTGTTCATGATGCTCCACTATGGCATAAGATGCTTTATCATGTGTGTTGGTGATGCTCATGGGTTGTATGACATGGAAAAATGTTCCAGAAGATGTTTCATGGCAGATTATGATTGGTTGACACCTTCATGTGCCTATAGACCAATGGGCTTGGCCCATTAGGGTTTTAGGTCTGATCCATCAAGTATAAATAAGGATGGATGCTAGGTTATTTGGTATCTTGAATTCTAGAGTGATAGGCGAATCTCTATGTACTTGTACTTGTAACCTCTGTTTGAGAGCTCTGAAATAAAAGAATACTCCCCTCCTACCTTTGGACGTAGGTCACCTTGGCCGAACTACGTAAATACTGTGTCTTGTGTGCTTATACTTTTTCTAGTTATCCGCTTTACTTCCTAACAAATGGTATTAGAGCTACGGTCGTAGCCCGGATGATGTGATCGGCTCAGGTGGTGCAATCCCTAGTAATTCCTGGTCGAACAAAGTTGATCCTGAAGCCTTGTATCGAAAGTCTTCCTTATGGCCCCGGTCAGGTGAGCGTGTCCCGAGAAGCATCAGCGGTATGAAAAAGGATTGGATCCGATGAACAACCATTGAAGGAGAGGCCAAGGGCGGAATTTGGGTTTATGGGGAGGATTGTTGGGATTTAAACCCAATCCCACATCGGTAAAAAGAGAAACTATATGCTATCATATAAGACAATGGGTAATCCCTTCTATCACCAATTGGTCTTAAAAAATGGAACCTCATTGTTCTTCTATGTTGGCGTGGTTGGGCTAGTAATGATCCTAACATAAATCATTCCAAAATTTATTAGTTTCTGAACAACTGATTTGTATTATAGAACAACAGATTTTAACAAGTATATTTTATTAGGATTTTAAAATAAATATTAATTGCTTTACTATAATTTTTTATTGCAATTTGTAAAAGATACATATCTCTTATTTATCGTCTAATTTTGACAAATCGATTAGTTTTTGAGACTTTTAAGACATTGTTTTTGTATAATTTGAATCTTTAACTATTGAGATTAAGGTTTCATTTTCTAATTATTTTTCTTTTAAAGTATTGGTGGATTTATTTAATAATTTCCAATGACTTTTAAGAAAATTGACTAAATATTGATTTTTAGAATTACAATGTAACATCCCGACTTCCAGGTATAAGAGTTATCTTTTGTATGATTTTCAAGTCGAACTCGGCGAGTTGGGTAGCCTCAAATCGTCATGTTGAAGAATGTTATGGCCGCGGGATTTAATGAAGCAACTCGGCGAGTTGACAGCTAGGAAGGAAACCCTAATTTTTAGGGTGTTTCACCCTATTTAAAGGCCTTAAGTCCCTTGGTTCGCCTCCTTACCAGCCTCGTCTGTCCAGAAAGCCTAAATTCGAGTATCATCTTCCATAGTTTAGTGTGTGAGCTTGTGGAGAGCTTTGAGTGTTGATTTTTGGTACTCTTTTGAAGGAGCCTTGAAGTGAAGGTGTCTAGCTTGGTGGAAAGACTTTAGATCCAGAAATTTCCCACTTATTGCAGTCTCTTTGAGGTATAAAGTTTGTACCTTGCTTCTTCATTGATTATATATCTTCTTTTGGGGTTTTATCTAAATTATTGGATTGTTTGGTGGATTGTCCAAGGATTTTGCGTGTTTCATGGGTTGTCATTTTAGATCTGGCCATGTTGTGGCCTCATTTGGCTTAAAATTGCAAGCTTTATGAGAATTGTGGTGCATGCATGCATTAATTCAATTCTCAAGTCCATTTTAAACTTAAGAGCTTCATTTAGACATGCATGAACGTAAAGTTGGCAACTTTACGTGGTTTTCCTGCTCAAGGAAGTCAGATCTAGGTTTTGGAGTCTTGTCCTTATGGATTAAGTGCTTATTGTATTAAGTTGTTGGGTTTTTATCGGACTCGGCGAGTTTATTGATAAACTCGGTGAGTTGGATCGGTTTTTCCCGACTTAGCAGTTAAATGGAAAAACACGGCGAGTTGAAGGAACAACTCGGTGAGTTGTGTCAACTCGGGTCGTTGAACTTGACTTTTTGACTTTTATCTATGACCAAGTTGTCCTGAGGGGGTACTTGAGATAACCTGAATTGTAATAAAGGAAATTATTGGCTTAGGATAAGACTCATATGAGGTTGGGCCCAATTTAGAAAATTGAGCCACTAGTGTGCCTTTGTGGATCTTTTGGTTTTGGACCTTTTGGTTAATGGAATTGGGCCTCAGTTTTGGTTCATGTTGGGTCAGGGGTAAAATGGTCATCTTACCCCAAGTATGGATGGTGGGCCTTAGAATGAAACCCAATTGCTAATTGGGTGTTACTTTGATCTGATAGATCGGAGGTGTCGTCGGGGCATCAGCTAAGGATTCTTGTAGTGAACTTCAATATTCGAGGTGAGTTTTCCTCACTATACTTTCGGGTCGAAGGCACCAAGGTCGACCCTTTGGTTTGATAACCTGATATTTTTGATATGCCGAGTATGGAATATATACGCATGCTAGTCTTGTTATGATGGTCTTGATATACTAGCCTGGTAGATCTGTAGGAGTACCTGTGATACTGTCTGTTTATCTATATATGATATTATATGTTATATGTCGACATATTGGGTGGGTTGGGTTGAGGTTGTACTGCGTTGTGCTATAGCCAACAAACCCTTGAGTATGCCATATATGAGTTGAGGGCCAGGGAGGGCATGCCAGACTCATACTGAGGACTCATTAGCATTCCAGATATGAGCTGAGGGCTCAGTGGCATTCCAGATACGAGCTGAGGACCGGGTGGTATGTCATACTCATACTGAGGACTACTCATTGGTTTTTCAGTCCAAGGACTGAGGGAGCAATCCAGACATAAGCTGTGGACACAAGGGCAAACCAGACTTATCCTGTGAGCTCGAGAGCAAGCCAGATATGAGCTGTGGGCCTGATAGGCAAGCCGAACTTATATTGTGGGCTCTAGGGGTAATCCAGTCTTTTAGATGTGGACCCAATACATGTTGTTATTTGTATATGTTATCTGTTTGGGTGTTGATACTTTGGTGGAACTCACTAAGCTTCGTGCTTACAGTTTTTGTTTTATGGTTTCAGGTACTTCAGTGGATCGTGTCAAGGTGAAGGCGTGACCGTACACATCCTCGCGTTTTGGACTTATGAGTTCTGGGAAACTCTGATAATGTGAATGTTATGAAAGCTATGTTGAAAGCGATTCTGATTTTTAAATAATGTTTTGGGAACAATGGTTTTTGCAAACACTTCTTTAGAAAAAGGGTTGTTTTGAAAAGTTTAAATTTTATGAATTTTTAAGGATGTTACAAGTTGGTATCAGAGCCTTGGTTTGAGTGAATTGGAGGAACACTCGTGTGAATCCAGTCTCAAACTATGGAAAAAAGCTTTTTAAAACAATTTTCAAATGGTTTTCAAAAAAATCAAGGGAGATGCGATGTGTACGATCAGCCGGAGCCAGTAAGTTGACCCCAAAATACCACACAATTATTTGAGATTATGTTATGTTGTGTTAGAACATCATGCTAGTAATAGGCTAGAGATCTTCAAGAATTGCATGATAGAATTGTCTGATTATATGATGTCTGATAGCCTAGGATTCTTCATATTATGAAATTGACATCATTATTGTAGTTGCTTAGTGTATGCATCATAGTTGTACATAACTAAGATTCTATAGCCTAAGAATGTTTGGTTTGGTCTTATTTCCTGTTCTTGTTTGATGAAAGGCTTAGGGAAGGATCAGGTATTCGACTGTCTATAGGATCCAATGTTATGTATGGCTAACATACAAAAGTCCTGCAGGGTTGATGAAAGTTTCATGAGTGGGTGCAGTGTTTAGAGGGTCAGCGCGAGGAATGATTAGCCACTCTGTGGAGAGTAATAGCAGGGCATAGGTGCACTCGTGGTGTTGGGAGTTTGAGATTGAGGATTCCGTATGAGGATCTGTCAGATTTTATTGCATTTTAGTGCCAGTTGACTCCTCTGCACGAATGTTGCTTGCTTTATGCTTTGTGGAACTCATGAGTGATGTGAGTTAGCCATTAAGTGAATATGTCAAGTCACATGTGAAAAAGGTTGGATAGTCTCAGAGTGATGGATTTGACCCTGCTGCGCAGCTCTCGTCTGAGTCCAACCGCTATAGGGATGAGTCTGTTACTTGAAGGATTATTTGAGCTTTGTTGTATGTGATTGTATTCATAGAATAGCTAATTGACACTGTGAGGAGTTCTTCAGCAGCTGATGGCAGAGAAGTGTGGAACCCTAGGATAGCCTAGGGAGTATTTTAGTGTAGTTGTTTCGCTGTTGAGCAGGTTTCAGGAGTATTTTGTGACTAGGTCTTAGAGGACCCGAGATGTTTCTTGAGGAAAGTATGAACAGGTGTGGAAGGTAGTATTGGGCCCGTACTACTGGAAGCACAAGATCCATACTCAATTCAAGGAAGATTTCGGGGATTCTAAGGACTGGTCAGAGAAGATAACATGGTTGGATACCATGGTTCGAGGCAGTGGTTCCGTATCTGTCGATCTTTTGGCTTGGGTTGCTCAGGCGAGGATAGATTTTGTGGTTTTTCCAGGTCCTTGTGGCGATATTGATGTGGGTTGAGTGGTTCATACCCAAATGAGTATGTTTGTTGGAAGTCTCGAGGGTTTTGGTAAAGGTCGTGCCTCGGGCCTCGATACACGGGGAGAAAGTAGTTGATATGATCGGCTTGGAAATTGCATCTGGGATTTAAGTGGTAGGTTGTCGGATTAGATTGTCGTTATCTGTGGCAAGGATCCTGCCCTTCAGATTTCCGAGTTTGAAGGAGTGGGCAGGCTTGTGACCTCCCGAGTTAGGTTGGATTCTCAACTAGAAGTTTGTTGGTCGCGGTGGTTGGCGATAGTATGTCAGCGTCGGTGTGTGCAAGTGGTTTGATGTGGCTCGAGTACCTTAGCGATGCAAGCAAGGGCCATATCCTTGGGAGATGAGAAATCCAGGTGTTGGATTATCGTTTGGGTTGCAAGCAATGGGTGTATGTTTGGATTGTAAATCGGTAGTTGCCTATGCTCTGTAATTGGTTATTATTGGAAATTCAGAGGTTTTCAGTTGGAATTCAGGTTCCTCCTGGGGTTCGTTCGGTCCGTATCTAGAGGACTATTCTACGTATGTTATTCATTCCATGGTAAAGTATGGTTGTACCTGGTTGGGCCGGTTGGGTTATGTTTTGGTTTCACCACCAGTGGGTGGTGGTTCGAGTTCGAGTTCTAAGTGAGGGAGAACTGGGATTCTCAGGTTGAGCGGCAGTCATTGAGGGTTTTGTCAGTTCGCTGTTCGTATTGTTGCTTTCAGATGTGTTGGGCAGATGTTGATCGGTGAACCCTTTCTAGAAGCGGGTATGTTCAGCTCCAGGTGGACTTGTGGTTCTCTATGTTAAGTGTCAAGGTGTCCTATACCATTGGTCGGTAAGTTTGTCTTTCAGCGGTAATTCTCCGAAGAATTCAAGTGGTGACAGTTTAAGAGCAAGGAATGTGTCACCTACCCTCCTGTACAATGTGTTTATGTTCCCTTGGTCCTTGGGTATGTTTACCCTCAATGGTGGAGTGGAATTCTGATTCATAGCAGACTCAGGTTTTGGCAACCTTCGGGATCTCCTTGGAAGTCTTCTCGAGCTAGTTTCGTGTTGGAAGACTCTGTTCAACCTCAATAAAGTATGGGATCTTTTTGTGATCAATCATGAGGTTAGGGGTTCCCTAAGAATGTGCATGGCGGTAATTCTTTGTGTGTATCTGTGGGCTGTACAAGGTAGCATTGGGGTTTGGTTCGACTTATGTGCATGGTTCGGTTGGGTTATAGTCGGCGATTCGGATCAAGAGTTTGACCATTATCCTATCCCTGGGTCGTGTGCGACCATGGTTTCGTAAGGTTTTGCTTGGGTAGCAGCATGTTCTATAAATTGAATCGTGTATGGTAGGGTTACAGCATTGTTGTACTCGTTTGGTGTTGTGTGGGATGTTGATTAGGTCCCTTCAAGTCAATGGAAGGAGGTGAGTATCTTTAGGCCCGGAGTGAAGGGCAAACGATGTAATGCCGGCAAGGTCGGTATGAGATCGGGAGCATTCCAGTCATGGGTCGAGGGCCGGGGAGGACATTCCAGACTCATGTTGTGGGCTCGGAGGCAATCCAGACCTATGATGAGGACCTGGTAGGGGTATTCCAGTCATAGGCTGTGGGCCTAATGGACAGGATTATTCATTTCTTCTATTGTGATACTCTCAGTATTGACGCGTTGATGGGGGATCGGAAGACCTATAATTCTTTTGGTTAGATGCAGGGAGCAATAAGGGTTGTGTGGAGTATCAGTCAGGTATCAGAAAGTCTATGTGGGATGTATGCATTATAATTCCAGTTGTTCGCAAGCTGTTGTTAGATTTATGATTCTGAAGTTGGAAATTGCTTATGTAGTCGTAAGTCAAAAAGTTCTTGGTGATTGTCTCGAGTGGATGCTCAAGTGGGGGTGCACCGGAGCCGGTAACGGTTGGATGTATCGTAGAAGTTCATGGTTTTATCGTCGATGCTCGTCAAAGCAGTGGTTGGTAATGGCATAGAAAAGAGTCAAGGGTTGTTAAGATTTTGGTTCATCATACGGTTTGGTTTTGGTTTAATTTCGCGATCGGTGTGTTTCGAGGATCATTCTGCATGGTTCTGGTGGTGCCCCATTCAGGGACTGGGGGTAGATTCAAATGGATATTTATCAATTTTAGGGAAGGTTCCGTGAGGAGGCATCATGGGTAGCCATTTTCGAGCAGGCTATTGGTGGAAACTCATGTAGGGAATCGCGAGTGGGTCCGTGAAAAGTTTGTATCCCAAACGGAGGGGGGGGGGGTTAAGGAATCGGTATGTCAAAGGTATCAGTTGGAGGGTCAGGACTTAGTTCATGTGTTTGTGCTCTAGGATGGTTCTACCGGTATGAAGGTCAGACTGGTCCTGGGTTTTCAAATTATAGCAGTCGTGTATCGTTCCGACAGTTAAGGAAATCCATGTTTTGTATCTCATTATGCTTATGGAATTGGTAGCATCAAAGGTTGAATAGATTGTTCGATGGATAAGTGTCATGGTTTTAGCAAATGGTTCAGTTTGGGAGGTCTATCAGGGAGTTTGACCAATTCGATACCCAAGTTCGGATATATAAGGTTGGGTCTTTGCATGGGATTATGGGTTGTTCTTCTTCAGGTTGGCAGTTTCTGTTTGGGTTTGATTGTTTTGGGAAGGTCTTTTTATGTGTAGAATTTGTGGTTGCGTTCCTCGGGATGTTAATATGATCTGAGTGTTATAAAGGAACAATTTCGAGGACAAAATCTAATTTAAGTGGGGGAGAGTTGTAACATCCTGACTTCCAGGTATAAGAGTTACCTTTTGTATGATTTTCCAGTCGAACTACGCGAGTTGGGTAGCCTCAACTCGGCGTGTTGAAGAATGTTTTGGCCATGGGATTTAATGAAGCAACTCGGCGAGTTGAGGAGCCTCAACTCGGCGAGTTGACAGCTGGGAAGGAAACCCTAATTTTTAGGGTGTTGCACCCTATTTAAAGGCCTTAAGTCCCTTGATTAGCCTCCTTACCAGCCTCCTCTATCCATAAACCCTAAATTCGAGTATCATCTTCCATAGTTGATTGTGTGAGCTTGTGGAGAGCTTTGAGTGTTGATTTTTGGTACTCTTTTGAAGGAGCCTTGAAGTGAAGTTGTCTAGCTTGGTGGAAATGCTTTAGATCCAGAACTTTCCCACTTATTGCAGTCTATTTGAGGTATAAAGTTTGTACCTTGCTTCTTCATTGATTAGATCTCTTCTTTTGGGGTTTTATCTAGATTATTGGCTTGTTTGATGGATTGTCCAAGGATTTTGAGTGTTTCATGGGTTGTCATTTTAGATCTGGCCATGTTGTGGCCTCATTTGGCTTAAAATTGCAAGGTTTAGGAGAATTGTGGTGCATGCATGCATTAAGTCAATTCTCAAGTCCATTTTAAGCTTAAGAGCTTCATTTAGACATGCATGAACGTAAAGTTAGCAACTTTACGTGGTTTTCCAGCTCAAGGAAGCCATATCTAGTTTTGGAGTCATGTCCTTATGGATTAAGTGCTTATTGTATTAAGTTTTTGGGTTTTGAGCGGACTCAGCGAGTTTATTGATAAACTCGGCGAGTTAGATCGGTTTTTCCCGACTTTGCAGTTAAATGGAAAAACACGGCGAGTTGAAGGAACAACTCGGCGAGTTGGATCAACTCGGGCAGTTGACCTTGACTTTTTGACTTTTGTCTTTGAGCAAGATGTCCTACGGAGGTACTTGAGATAACCTAAATTGTAATAAAGGAAATTATGGGCTTAGGATAAGACTCATATGAGGTTGGACCCAATTTGGAAAATTGGGCGTATAGTGGGCCTTTGTGGATCTTTTGGTTTTTGACCTTTTGGTTAATGGAATTGGGCTTCAGTTTTGGTTCATGTTGGGTCAGGGGTAAAATGGTCATTTTACCCCAAGTATGGATGGTGGGCCTTAGAAGGAAACCCAATTGCTAATTGGGTGTTACTTTGATCTGATAGATCGGAGGTGTCGTCGGGGCAATAGCTAATGATTCTTGCAGTGAACTTCAGTATTCGAGGTGAGTTTTCCTCACTGTACTTTCGGGTCGAAGGCACCAAGGCCGGCCCTTTGGTTTGATAACCTAATATTGTTTATATGCCGAGTACGGAATATATATATATATATATATATATATATATATATATATATATATATATATATATATATATGCATGCTAGTCTTGTTATGATGGTCTTGATATGCTAGCATGGTAGATCTGTAGGACTACCTATGATACTGTCTGTTTATCTGTATATGATATTATCTGTTATATGTCGACATATTGTGTGGGTTGGGTTGAGGTTGTACTGCTTTGTGCGGTAGCCAACAAACGCTGGAATATGCCAGATATGAGCTGAGGGTCAGGGAGGGCATGCCAGACTCATACTGAGGAGTAATTAGCATTCCAGATATGAGCTGAGGGCCAGGTAAGGCAAACCAGACTCATACTGAGGGCTCAGTGGCATTCCAGATACGAGCTGAGGACCGAGTGGTATGCCAGACTCGTACTGAGGGCTACTCATTGGTATTCCAGTCCAAGGACTGGGGGAGCAAGCCAGACATAAGCTGTGGACCCAAGGACAAGCCAGACTTATGTTGTGGGCTCGAGAGCAAGCCATATATGAGCTGTGGGCCTGATAGGCAAGCCAGACTTATACTGTGGGCTCAAGGGGTAATCCAGTCTTTTAGATGTGGACCCAATACATGATGTTGTTTGTATATGTTATTTGTTTGGGTGTTAGTACTTTGGGGGAACTCACTAAGCTTCGTGCTTACAGTTTTTGGTTTATGGTTTCAGGTACTTCAGTGGATCGTGTCAAGGTGAAGGCATGACCGTACACATCCTCACGTTTTGACTTATGAAATCTGGGAAACTCTGATAATGTGAATATTTTGAAAAACTATGTTGAAAGCGATTCTGATTTTTAAATAATGTTTTGGGAACAATAGTTTTTGTAAACACTTCTTTAGAAAAAAGGTTGTTTTGAAAAGTTTAAATTTTATGAATTTTTATGGATGTTACATACAATTTATTTGAACTTTATTATTCATTTGTTTATAATTTTGAAGTTCATCCACGAATTCAGATTTAGTATGACTAGGTAAACTAGTTTCACTACTTTATTCGTCTTGATAAAGTGGTTTTGGAATAGAATTAAGACAATCAACAGTTTTTAATTTTAAAGACTTTGATTTTGAAAACAAAGGTTTTGAAGTGCCAAGTTTTGGAATCGAACTCGTTGGAAATCGTGATGATAAAAAAATTATAGAAGAATATTTTACATCAACTGATTTATCACTATGTTTAATTATGTTAGAAATTTGCTTAGAAGAATCTAAAGCTTTTCGCTCAATAGCGTTTTGCAAATTATAATTACATGATTGAGTAATTTCTAACCATTTAAGCTTTCTATGCATATGGACCTTAGTATGATTTGTATTTGCTTCAAAAATAATCGTTTCATTTCTTGGACTTGATAAACGACTTCTTGGTTTTAAAGTGGTTGTCATAGTCTTATAACAAACACGATAAATTATTTGTTAAAGGTTTTGGTATTAGCTATAAATTCTAAATTTTTAGTTTCTACCATTAAAACTAAAATATTTAATATACTTTTATCAAATAATTCTACAGAAAAATTTGGATAACAATTGAAATATATTGGTCTATTTGCAATATTCGTTTCTGCCATAACTAATATGGAATTTCGAAAATCTTCATGTCTTTTATCTCTGAAAACTAGGAGGAAAGTAGCACCAATACCAATTCTAAATAAAGGTTTAATAGCAATTTGTACTAAATCGATATGAAGAAATTTATATTTTTGTCTATGTTCTAAAATAGATCTTAACGATAACAAATTTAATTTTTGTTGATTTTGACCGATAAGCAGAGTTTTTTCTGTCATTTTGATTGAGTAACTTTGAAAATAATCAAAAGTTCCTCTTTTATATATTGTATCTATATTTGATTTTGTTATTGTCCAAATATTTAAACTTTGTTCTATGTCATCAATAGTTTCTTCCATAGAATTTATTTGATTATTATCATACTTTTGTTCTTCATTGATATTTTTACCAGAAATATATTTTTTGGATAGTAAGCGTCAAAACTTGCTCACATTTAATTAATTTTATTTTAATAATTTACACGAAAACTTACTTGTTTTAATAATGATGAGCATACGGGAATCGTCCCAACGATGATTGTGGTCCAGCACCGCGACATACATTCTTATCTGCGTATCTTACGCTAATCCAACCAACCAATCGTATTAAAGTGTGTCAACATTTTTCCTCTTATAAATTTGTGTATATCCGTGTAAGGAGGGAGGGAGGGAGGAAGAGAGAGAAAAGGAGGTGGGGTGTTTAAGTTCAAATAAGATCACTTTGTTCTTGTGTTGCACAAATCACATTTCCTACCTCATATTTCAAGGATTAAAAACGAAACAAATAAACTTTCCATTCCTTATGTTTTTTTTTTCTTTTTCTTCGAACCGTTAGTTAATAGTTAGAAGTTAGTATCATCAAGTTAGTAAAATTCATCAACGCCCAGATAAATACTCGGATATCCAATCGAAGTAACAAAACCTCTACCAAATGGGCATACCACAAATCCCCTTTCTTATATAATAATTTATTTTTACCATAATTCATTTCGTCTTTTTATGTCATAACAACGTTGACCTTATCTTTTGTAACCACACAGATTTGTAGGTTTATGACTAGATGTTTCCTTTCCCATATTCGATATACAATTAAATTTCTTTTGTGGCTCTTTTCTGTTGGTCATCTTTTTAGTAAAAATGTTATTGTCAAATTTAGAAATATTTGAGCTTCATTTCCAAAACCTAGTCATCATGTCATATACAAAAGAAATCATCTTTACATCATATTTTGACTTTCATCATTGCATTATTAGCCAAACCAATAGAGGTACAACCTCTTATACAGAGGCAATGAATGTCAATATCATAGATATTAACCCCAAGCTTCACCAGTGTCCCTAGCATCATCAACGATCATGGTTCCAGTTTCTTAATTAGAAGACTTACTCAACTGAAACACAGTGTATCTACATAACTTCCTCACTCCTTTTTTCAAACTTAGCCTTTCTAATATCCCTTCTATCTCTACCTCTCTCTCCTGTTGTTGTTCATGTTTTGATTTGTGATTACTCTTTAAAGGACCATTTGTACATGTAATAGATAAGCTCTTCTCCAACATGGAATCATATTCAACAACAGACCCACTCTTTCTTGGAAAGCTCCAATATTGTTCTTCGCTTTCACTTCCTAGTCTATTCAAAGTGGCTGTTCTGAGAGAGTATGAAGACTCGACGTTATTGTTGGGAGGTGGACAATCTGCACATGAATCTACTGGCTCAAAACCAGTGGATGATTCCTCTCTTTCATGAAGAGTTTTCATGATTAGTGTTTTGAGCAAGTTCATGATTTGAACAGCATGAATCAATGCAGTCAAAGGATCCGCCATCTACAGGAATACCACAAAAAATGTGAATGCCCATGTCAAATTTATATATATCACATGTCCTTCATTAACCACTAAAAGGCTGAAACGATAAATAGTCTTCCATTTTTTAGGATGAATTTGTTGAAAGTATGTAATAAATTTAAGATTCTTTATTGAGATCCAAAGTTTGAAGTTTAAAAATCAGAAACTCGATCGCATGTAAAAACTGTGAAAGGCTGAAACGGGTATGATGATAATATACCTGAGTCATGTTTGGGGCAAACACCATAGCAATGTTTCGGGCATTCATCTTGTTTTCTTTGTCAAACATCACAACATCTGCCATTAAATTGATAGCCCAGTCAAGAAGTGCAGCCTCAGTTGGAGGGAGGGATTCAGCAAGCTTCGTACACTCCTCTTCTGTATTGCAATGCATTACCTGCTGTGGGGTCAAAGTATCAAGAACACCCGTAGGAAGCTCTCTAAACCAGGCCTGAATGCCAATAAATAGATCGATCCTTAATTATGATTGTTTTCATAAGTAGCTAAACCGATATAATAAATGGTGGAAGGTTTACCTTGATCAAACCAGCCAAACAATGGACATCCACTCCATGAGGCACAAACCCTCTATTAAGCTGCTTCCTAACATCCTCTTCTTGACCATTTTCCCCATTTATCCGAAATATTCCTTCTGCCTTCATCATTATAACATGTCAAAAATAATGGTTGCATATTTGATGATTAAACTACAAAAATAAACGCATGGTTTTTGCTTACTTGAAGGCCACCTGCTGAATATAAACGATTTTGCATCATTAGAAGTATTGTTGGCACGCTGTTCCCTCTCCCATCATAGGAACATTGCATAGACTCCACTGATACTCCAAACACGCACACACTGTTTAAATACATGATATGAAACGTATGTTGAGGCATCAAGTACGACAATTGCACTAAAAATACGTATAATATACACAAGATACAAGGACTTGAATATATCTGTATTATGTGTGTTAAAACTGGTGTATACATACGTAATTCCTCTGTTTTATATTTTGATTTTCACATACTTGAGTTGCTTATCTTCTCGTTCCTATCATTTCCCGTGTTTCTGATCATCTAGAAGCACATAATCCTTCTACTTAACTATTTTCCTTGGCAATTTTGTTGCATGATCATGTAGTACTCTTTGTTATATGTAGAAATCTGATAGTAATATCAAAGAGATTAATCTGTAATACTTCACGTCTAGTTGGATGTTTAAGTGAATAGTATAAATCCCTCCAATTATGTCCTTGTTAGGCATCTACAATGCATTGAATTTATTAGAGTTTAACGGATTGGCACTTCATCATTTTACTTTCTATATAACTTTACATTAATTTTCTTACAATGCATTGAATTTTACAAATTTCAATGAAATATATTTTGATAATTAGGTTTTCTTGTTCCCATTGAAGAATTCAATAACCATTGAACTCCATATCTATTGAATACCGACATGACATTCCATAATGGTAGAGTTTAATCCATTGAATACCAATTGGGGATGTCATCTCATCTCATTTACAATGGTAGAGTTTAATCCATATGCATTGTGGATGCTGTTATAACTAATGTAATTGTGTCTTGTGTGCATGGAATCACATGATGATTTGATATACTTTCAAGGAACTTCCCATTGAAGCAACCAATAAATCCCTAAAGCATGAAGATTTGCTTAAGACTAAATAATGATTTATATTTTCTTGATTTCCGTACTTAATTACTAATTAAAGATCTAAAAACCAAACAATAACATGTCTTTGGATCCAACTAGACCCACATGGATGAATGAAGTTCTCTTTACTCCCATAACATGTCTTTTGTTTTTTTTCGTTGATGAAAACAACCTTAGGGACAATGTGTCGTGCTCTTTTCTCATTACTAATTGCACCCTGTCCCTGCCCCATACCCGTGAAACTGAGTTGTACCGAAAAAAGAAAGACTCAAGCGGTACAAATGTACAATCATTATCTAGTCACGGAACACCGATTCAACATAACTTCAAGAAACTAAACAATAAATTCCCTCAACCACTCTCTTAACCTACTTCACATTTTTTCAGCAAACAATTAATTAGTCTTTTTGATAATGAACAAATGACAAACTAGAATCATGGGCTTCGTTTACAATTGCAATATCTAAATCCCAAAGCTTTTGGTAAATCTGGAACAACCTAAAACACGAATCATAGAGATGATTTTCTACTAAAAAAAAGTTATGGAAAGTTAATTAATACCTTGCACTTGGAACTTTGGCCGGAACTTCGGGTTGAAAAGCAAGAGGCAACCCGAGGAAGCCATTAAAACGATCAAAAGTGACATGTGAGACGTGCTGTACGTCGGTTGGACAGCCGATATCCAACGAGGAAGACACATCTTCAGGGTCGTGGACGGCGCAGGTGAGAAGAGACTTGCGTAGGGCAGCCAACAAGAGCGATGCGATGGTGAAGTTGTGATTGGATGATTGATCAGCGGGACCCTGTTGTCGTGGACTGATGAATGGTGTTCTAATTGGACTGTTATTAAAGTAGGAATAGTCTTGACAGTAATAAGAAATGTCGTCGTCGTCATCATCATCATCACCTTGTTGATAATTGGATGAAGAAGAGTAGTGGAAAAAGGAAGCTTTGGGTCGGGGGACTCCACCGCAGGATTTGGATCTGAAGAGGGTCGTCATCAAGAATTTCAACGAGCAAAACTAAAAGCAAAGACGAAAGATGAAAAGGTGTTGGATAATGAAAAACGACAGCCACAACTATTCCTTGTTTCGTTTTGTATCGGTGTCACTATAGTCTAAATACATATGACCCGGAGAGAGAGAAAGAGAGAGGAAGGTGGATGACAGTTGGAGGCATATATAGTACACTTATTTCTATTAACTAGTTTACATTCCTTAAGAATAAAATACTCTGAACAAAATTGAAGTGTTCTGTAACTTTGTTACTACAATTTACAAACTTAATTTAACTATATTTTTTAATTTTTAGTTATGCATTGATTAATAATAGAACTGCAAAAGTAAAACAGATATCATATTGAGTAAATATGAGTTAAAGAATAAATATGTTTTGATTGAAACTAAATTTGAAATGTCATCTAACACGCTAGCACATATTCTTTTTGACACATATGAACAATTTATATTCGTTTTGGCTTTACTTATACAATTTAAAAGTAATAGTTATGTTATCTAGAACATGGGATGAAAACACGGCCAGTTTTGAAAATCAATATGGTTTCCGCAAATTTTGATAACGAGAGTAATTTCTTTTTTCTTCAATAATTTGATATTTTGACATCAGGTCTGACTTGTATGAAATTCAATGCATGATAATCGGAAGAAACGTTTTAAAATTTAGGCATAAATATGGAAACAACTTATTGGATTTGTATATGATTCAATAATTCTTAGGAGGCAGAAAAAGTGGTGTATTCTAAGTATTTATAGCCATGCTATTTAGGGTGAGCATCGGGATCGGTTACCCAGTATTGTTTGGATCTTTGGAAATGGCTAGGAGTAGAATCCATTTCAAATGAAATTGGAATGGAATGTAAGAAAATATGTGATTTTGAATTGGTATAAGGTCATTTTGAAGTGGATAAAATTTATTTTTTAAACAAAAAATTGAAAATATGCTCATTGGTTGGTGGAGAGAGAGAGAATATGTGTGTATGTGTTCACATGTTATATAGCCCACTGCCAACGTGTTGTTTCAATTGACGTTACCTCCTAAGGAAAGATAAGTATAACCGATGGTACCGCAACTGACCAAAACCAAAAAATTTTTCCACTCTGTCCACTATAAGTGACTTAAAAATTTCTCTTACCCGTGTTAATGTTTCGTAATCCTATAGACAAAATTGCTAAAATGTCCATTTGATATGCATTTTTTTTTGGGGTTTTAGTCCAAACCCCGACTTTTTTGGATTAGTGGTCCTTTTGAGCAAATTCGTTGCGGATTTGGTCCCTCCGTAAACGAAAATGACTGTAATGCCCTTCTGATTTAATTTTTTTATGTTTTTTTCTATTTAATTTAAATTAAAAAAGAAAATAATTAATTAATTTGGGCCCACATCTCTCTCTCTCTCTCTCTCTCTCTCTCTCTCTCTCTCTCTCTCTCTCTCTCTCTCTCTCTCTCTCTCTCTCTCTCTCTCTCTCTCTCTCTCTCTCTCTCTCTCTCTCTCTCTCCAGCTAAGAAAAAACCCACGTATCTTCTTCTCCCCACCTCACCTATAACTCAAAGCCATTAAAAATCATATTAGTAAAAATGATGATACGAGATGAATGAGAGTAATGGTGTGTTGGGGTTTATCAAAAGGAAAGAGAAAAGTTTTGGGGCTCGATTCGGTTTTTTATTGATTGAGCTAAAGGGGGAGATGGAGGAACTGTGTGATCTGCAGGTGACAAATTAAAGTACAGAGGGTTCTTGATGGGTAATTTCAGAAGGAGGCGGTGAGAAGGGATGTAAGTCGAAGATGAAAAACGAGATTACGACATCGGAGAGGGTCATTGATTTGGACCTGGAAGACGAGAAAGATACGAGAGGAGTGGATAGAAGACAATAAAAATATCACTCCTCCATTACTAAAGTTGCTTCATCTTCATCCAGTGGCAACTTCTTTGTTGAGATCTTAAAAGGTTTTCTGTTAATCTGCTCAGATTGATTCAGGGGTAAAAGGATAAATCGAGATGCAACTGTTATGTGTTCAAGAACTGATCATAACCCAAATCAAAAATCAAAGTTGCTGGTGGTTGAGGAAGATGATGATGGACCACGAAAAGAACCAAACCCACCAGAGCGTCTCCATCGACTACTTCTCTTCATCTACCTATTCTTACTGGTTATATCTGCAACTAGGCAGAAACCCCTTAACCCATTGAAGTAAATTTATACAAGAATCTTGTTGTGACAAGTCATAAGGAATTTCTTAAGTCTAAGAATCATGGATATTTGTATTGCTTCTCAACCTCATGTGAAACTTTCAGTCAACCAAGCCATAATTTTGATCTGAAAAGATCCTTTGCGGAAGCAGACCCCACAAGTGTGAGAATTTTGATCAAAATCTCATCAGGAAGAAAAAAATAGAAGTCATCGACGACTGACGAATTTTTTCTGATGCCATTTAGAATATTTAATTTCAAAACACAGTATATCAAAGTAATACGTACTTTGGGTATATATATATATATATATATATATATATATATATATATATATATATATATATATATCGTTGTGATACGTTGTGTTGTTGAGACATAACGTCTTCACTGGATGTCTTGTTTGGGTTAAACCTGAGAATCACTACAAATAAAGAATAGACGTCAGTTTTCGTTCGGGAGGGGATCCCGGAACGAAGCTCCGACAGTCTAGTCAGTATCTAAATGGGGAATTGGGGTTTAGCTTAAGATGGAGAAAGAGGAGATCCATTCTCTTGGAGGAGGAGAAGGGTTTTTTTATACTTGTTGCTGCGGGGACAGACCTCCGACAATAACTTTTGTCCTTTTTGACTCGACAGGACGTGGAGGCGTCCTATTGGCGGATCGTGTTCCACTAGCGGTGGCTCGCTATTGGTGCATAACTACCAGAGGGCAGTGTGTTGAGCGCTACACCTGTCGCTCTGGGAGGCGTCTGGTAATATTTTGTCTTGTTGTAGGCCATAGCTTGTCGTACTTGGTCTGGCCTTTGTGCTAGGGCGCCGAGACAATAGTGTGAGGCCGCTGAGGCGAAGGATCAGGCCTAGAACTTGTCGAGCAGTGACCATTGACTAGGTCTTCCTTAGGTAACGGTCTCGTTATATTTGACATATTCCTAGTGAGATATATATATATATATATATAGATATATATATATATATATATATATATATATATATATATATATATATATATATATATATAGACACACACACACACACACGTTTATGAAGATCTATGAATTAGTGAGGAACAGTAAAGAGTTTCTTGAGGAAAGAGGGTAAGCGTGTGAATAGGGAAATGATTTGTTTCCGATATGATACTTGATTTCATTTACCGATGGCAGCAATACGTTATGATGAAAGAAAGTTGAAAAAACCGGCCAACCCTAAATTAAGTCGATATTATCCTAAATAATATGTTTTTTTTGTTGCTTATTTCTTAGTATTTGAATAAGTAAACGTATATACAAATAAACATAAATTTTGTATTAAAAAATATATGAAAATGTACATATAAATACGAAAAACGAGTCATCCCACGGCCCATTAAACTACAGTTGATGACTGATACCCTCAATAATCCATATCCACGACCGGTACCCCAATGCAGTGATCCATATCCATGAACCACATTCGTACGTACCATATGCACTCGTACCGTGGCCCCCATCCCAATGATGGAGAACACACAAAATGGAAGTCTCGTGTGTCATTCCATAACACTAGACTAATGGCCGACACCCCCAATGCAAGATCCATATATATCCTCGAGTTTGAATACGCAGGCGGCCACGCTCCCACACCATGAATGGTCCCCTGTCGAAGAACAAAATAAAATCAGGTCGTTTCCCAGACTATGACACGATAGTGATGACCGACGCCCCTAAAATGACATCAATCCATATCCATGACCCACATGCATGCACACACCATGGTACCCATGGAAAGAGCACATGAACAAAAATGTGTGTCTTGAACCATATGATACTAAATTGAGCTGATAACTGGTACCCCCATGCAATGATCCATATCTACGCACCACACTCGTACGTACCACATGTACGCATACCGTGGTCCCCTGCTCGATGATGGAGAACACACTAGACCGATGGCCTCGTACCCACACCATGCATGGTAACCTGTCTACGAATATAAGAAAATTAGTCCATGTCTTGGACCGTGACACCATGGTCATGACTGATGCCCCTAAAATGACATCAATCCATATCCATAACCCACACGCATACCCGCACCATGGTCCCCAGAGCGAGATCACAGGAGCGAAAATCCGTGTCTCGACCCGTATGATATTGGATCAAGCTGATGATTGGTACCCCCATGCAATGATCCATATCCACGACCCACACTCGTACATAACACACACTCGTACTGTGGTCCCCTGGCCGTTGATGGAGAAAATACAAAATGGAAGTCTTGTGTCTCGTTCCATGACACTAGACTAATTGTCGGCACCCCCAATGCATGATCCATATATAACCTAGTGTTTGAAAAGAATGCGGCCCCGCACCCTTAACATTAATGGTCCCCTATCGAAAAACATAAGAAATTTGGCCGTATCCCAGACGACGACACGACGGAGATGAATGATGCCCCTAAAATGACACCAATCTGTATCCATGACCCACACACATCCCTATACCATGGTCTCCAGGGTAAGAGCACCGGAACGAAAATATGTGTCTCGAACCATATGATACTAGATCGAGCTGATGAACGGTACCCCATGTAATGATCCATATCCACGACTCACACTCGTACATATCACAAGCACTCATACTGTGGTCACCTTCTCGATAATTTTGAACACACGAAATGGTAGTCTCGCATTTTGTTCCATCACACTATATTGATGGATGACACCCCCAATGCATGATCCATATATATATCCTCGAGTTTAAACACGCACATATCCCTAT
The DNA here is from genome assembly GCF_052849685.1 of Lactuca virosa. Classification (NCBI taxonomy): domain Eukaryota; kingdom Viridiplantae; phylum Streptophyta; class Magnoliopsida; order Asterales; family Asteraceae; genus Lactuca; species Lactuca virosa. The sequence goes on from NC_136429.1 coordinate 58,919,132, forward strand.
CGAAGAACATAAGAAAATAAGGTCGTGTCCCGGACCATAATACAACGTGCGTGACCGGCATCCCTAAAATGATATCAATCTGTATCCATGACCAACATGCATCCCCGCACCATGGTCCCTAAGGCGAAAGCATATGAACGTAAATCTGTGTCTCGAACCATATGATACTAGATCGACCTGATGACTGGTACCCTCCATGCAATGATCAATATCCAAGACCCACACCCGTACATACCACATGCACTCATATCGTGGTCCCCTGCCCGATGATGGAGAACACACAAAAGGGAAGTCTCGTGTCTCGTTCCATGACTTAAGACTGATAGCCGGCAACCTCAATGCATCATCCATATATATCCTAGAGCTTGAACACGTATGTGGCCTCATACCCACACCATGAATGGTACCATGTTAAAGAACATAAGAAAATTAGGCCATGTCCCAGACCATGACATGGCGGTGATGACCGACGCCCCTAAAATGACATCAATTTGTATACATGACCCACACGCATCCCCGCACCATGCTCCCCAACGTGAGAGCATAGGAACGGAAATCGGTTTCTCGATCCATATAATACTAGACCGAGATGATGATCGGTACCCCCATGTAATGATCCATATACATGACCCACACTCGTACATACCACATGCACTTGTATCGTGGTCCTCTGACCGATGATTGAGAACATACAAAAGGGAAGTCTCATTTCTCGTTCCATGACACTACACGGATTGTCGGTGCCCCCGATGCATGATCCATATATATCCTCGAGTTTAAACACGAAGGCGGCCATGCACCAACACCATGCATGGTCCCATGTCGAAGAACATAAGAAAATCAGGCCGTGTCTCGGACCATGACCCATAGGTGATGACCGACGCCCTTAAAATGACATCAATCTGTATCGATGACTAACACAAATTCCTGCACCATGGTCCCCAGGGCGAAAGGATAGGAACTGAAATCCATGTCTCGACCAATCTAATATTAGATCGAGTTGATGACCGGTACCCCCATGCAATGATCTGAATCCACAACCACACTCATACGTACCACATGTACTCGTACCATGGTCCCCTTCACGGTGATGGGGAACACACGAAAGGGAAGTCTCGTGTCTCGTTTCATGACACTGAACTGATGGTCGGCACCCGCAATGCATGATCCATATATATTCTCGAGTTTGAACATGAAAGCAGCCCCGCATCCACACCATGCACGGTCCCCTATCAACGGACATAAGAAAATTAGGTTGTGTCCCAGACCATGATACCGCGGTGATGACTAACGCCTCTAAACTGACATCAATTCGTATCCATGACCCACACGCATCCACGCACCATGGTCTCCAGGGCGAGAGCAAAGGAGCGGAAATCCATATCTCGACCTGTATGATACTAGATCAAGCTGATGACCGGTACCCCCATGCAATGATCCATATCTACGACCCATACTCATACGTACCACAAACACTCGTACCGTGGTCCCCTGCCCAATGATAGAGAAAACATAAAATGGAAGTCTCGTGTGCCGTTACATTACACTACACTAATGGCGGGAACCCACAATGCATGATCCATATATATCATTGAGTTTGAACATGCATGTGGCCCCGTACCCTATCAAAGAACATAAGAAAATCAGATGGAGTGAACAATGCCTCTAAAATGACATCAATATGCACCCATAACCCACAAGCATCCCCGTACCATGGTCCCCAGGGTGAGAACATGGGAACGGAAATCTGTGTCTCGACCCATATGATACTAAATGGAGCTGATGACCGGTACCTACATGCATTGATCCATATCCGCGACCCACACTCGTACTGTGGTCCCCTTCCCGATAATGGAGAACACACGAAAGGGAAGTCTCGTGTCTCGTTTCATGACACTGAACTGATGGTCGGCATCCGCAATGCATGATCCATATATATTCTCGAGTTTGAACACGCAGGCGACCCCACAATGGTCCCCTGTCGACGAATATAAGAAAATACGGTCGTGTCACGGACCATGACAAGATGGTGATGACAGATGCCTCTAAATTGTCATCAATATGTATCCATGACAAACATGCATTCCCGCACCATAGTCCCTATGGCGAATACACAAGAATGGAAATTCGTGTCTCGACCCATATGATATTAGATCAAGATGATGACCGGTACCCCCAAACAATGATCCATATCCATGACCCACACTCGTACATACCACATGCACTGCACCGTGGTCCCCTGCCTATAGATGGAGAGCAAACAAAAGGAAAGTCTCATGTCTCGTTCCATGACACTAGACTGATAGTCGGCACACGCAATGCATGATCCACATATATCCTAGAGTTTGAACACATAGGTGGCCCCGTACCCGCACCGTGCATGGTTCCATGTCGAAGAGCATAAGAAAATTAAGTCGTATACCGCACCATGACACGGCGGTGATGACCATCGCCCCTAAAATGACATCATTCTATATCGATGACACACATGTATCCCTGCACCATGGCCCCCAGGCAAGAGCATAGGAGCATAAATTTGTGTCTCAACCTATAAAATACTAGATCGAGCTGATGACTGGTACCCCCACGCAATGATCCATATCCATGACCCACAGTCGTACGTACCACATGCGCTCGTACCGTGCTCCCTGCCCGACGATGGAGAACTCACGAAAGGGAAGTCTCATGTCTCATTCCATCACAGTAGACTGATGGTCAGTACTCCTAATGCATGATCCATACCTATACTCAAGTTTAAACATGCAGGTGGACCTGTACCCACACCATGCATGGTCCCCAATCAAAGAACATAAGAAAATAAGGTCATCTCCCGGACCATGACACAGCGGTAATGATCAGCACCCCTAAAATGATATATGTAATATCCCGACTCCCAGGTATAATATTTAATTAATTTATATTCATGTTGTCAGAGCAACTCGACGAGTTGGAGGCCCCAACTCGCCGAGTAGAGAATTAAATGGTCGCGTGATTTTTAGAGTCTACTCGACGAGTTGGAGGACCCCAACTCGACGAGTAGGAGTTGAGTGTAAAAACCCTAATTTTCAGGGTTTGTACCCTATTTAAAGGACCTTAAGCCTTCATTTCCGCCTCCCTTATCACTTTAACACCCTGGGAGAAACCCTAAACGAGCTGGTATCATCTGTGAGAGAGAGAGAGAGGTGCTAAAAGTGTGTGATTTGGTGCATTCTTGGAAGGAGATAGAAGAGAAAAAGGATTGGAACGAAAAGAAGGCCTTGGATCCAGTGTTCCTTCTCCATATACTGTATGAGGTTCCTTGAGACCAAAAGATCCAAGCTTTATCAAGCTATTGGCCAAGTTCCAAACATTAAACCTTCTATAGAGCTTTGTTTTGGCATTTTAAGCCCTAGGTGCCATGCATGGACGTAAAGCTTGCAGCTTTACATGATATTTCAGCCTTGGGAGGCTAGATCTAGAGTTTGGGACTTTAGTTCTGCTTAGAATCGTCTGAATGAGAAATGGACTAGAGGGACTCGACTAGTCCATGAGCCAACTCGACGGGTCGATTAGGGTTTTCCCCTATAGTCTGGACACGTGCAAACTCGGCGAGTTGAGTTGGAGTTTTCCCGATTTTCTGAGAACAGGAGGGACGAGTCGCATAGATGCACTCGACGAGTTGGGTCAACATGGACTGTTGACTCGAGTGTTGACTTCCGTTGACTTTTAGGGTTTGGTCAAGACATGAGTTATAGAGACCATGGAGGGGTAAAATGGTCTTTCACCCTTTCCGAGAGTTAGAAAAGGGGTAGCCTAACATTTTAGGGTTGTATTATTAAGTGTTAATTAGAGATGATTATGATACGTAGGCGGAGTCTAGACCGATCATCGAGTACGAGACCTACTTTCTTACTTATAAGGTGAGTCTTCTCACGATACTTGCCTGAGTGGTAATACTGTGTGACTGGAGGGTATTATATGCTTATACTGAGTTATGTGATATCATGCATTTGTCTTTGTGATTTATAATGTATATTATTATGTGCTTTATTGGTTAGGACCGGAGGGTCCAACCCGAATTGTGAGACCGGAGGGTCCTCACTGGAACACATGGACTGGAGGGTCCTTATCGAGATATAGCAAGGAGAGGCTAATTATTTGCCTGTGGTATTTTGGGGAATTCACTAAGCTTCGTGCTTACAGTGTTGTGTGATATGTGTTTCAGGTACTTCTCAGGATCGCGGGAAGGCGCCGGCTTGATTGTACACACCAGTTGGAGTTTATGTTTTTGAGGATTTTGGGATATTATCAAACAATTGATGAATTGTGTTTTGAAAATTGTTTGATAAATGTGATATTGGGTTTTATGTGATTTTAAAAATGAAAATTTTGTTTGAATATTTAGAGTGTTACAAGTTGGTATCAGAGCCTTGGTTTGAGGGATTAAGATGTACTTTCGGGTATGTCTGGACTCAAACTGAGGATTTGAGAAAATTTTCTAAAAAGAAACGATTTTTCTAACACGAGTAAGAGTTTTAAAGAGAAAACGAGACGGATCGGTGTGTACAATCAGCCAGAGCTCGAACGGTGATTTCCCAAAATACCATTATTGTTTATATTATGAGATACTTATGAGATATTAGAGATGCATGCTAGAGGATAGGCTAGGTATTTCAGAAATTAGGGCTAGAGTTGCCTGATTCATGACGCCTTAGCCTAGGGGGTGCTATTGATTGATATTATCTGCTATTTGCTCTATGTATGTGCTGAATAGGAGTACTTAGAAGGAAACTTTTAGAGAGAGCCTTGAGTCGAGGAGTAATTTAGGAGAGATACTCAGATGAGCATTTGAGGAGTATACTGAGAGAGTAGTTTGATATCTGTAAGGGATAGAGTACTTGAGAATTAGGATCCTAGGAGGAGGACTTAGGGCGACTATTGGTTGGTGTGGAAGGTAGTATTGGGCCCGTACTACTGAAAGCACCGAATCTGTATGCGACCCAAGTAAGAATCTTAGGATGCTAAGGAGCATGTAGGGGGTGGGTAACCGAGTGCATGTGTTTGGGCTAGTCTCTGATGATTTTGTGTCTGCGTTTCAGAGACACTATGGTGATTACCTGCAACAACCTCGGGGGCAGTGGTACAAGTGACGAGGAGATCTGCAGGATTATTGCGGATGAGGTGGCCTCAGCTATCAGGGAGGCCATACCAGAGATGTTCGGGTCTATTAAGACCACACTGATTAAGACTTTTGATAAGTGATATGTTGCTATCACAGAGGCTGCTACTGCCGCAGCCACCGTAGCCCTAGCTGCTGCGAGGCCTCAGGGGAGTGATTCGTTGTTGCTTCAGGAGTTCAGCAACACGAAGCCATCGGAGTTCGACGAGACCCAGGACCCGATTTGTAACACCCTGTTTCCAAGTCAAACCCTAAAATCTGGAGATGTGTTTTAAGTATTATTTTATTCTGATATATGGATATATTTAAATAAAGAGTTTAGTGAAAAAGTGTGTAATTGGCATTATATTTTGTTTTGGAGGACTAAAGAGTGCTTTCGGGGTTCGTAGTGGAAGGAATTTTTGAACATATGGCTAAAGGATAATCAATCGGGCTCGTTTTGTAGTTTTTGGACTTATATTGAAAATATTTTGTAGAGGATGGGCTATTTGGGTAAATTGAAGTTAATTTGAAAGAAAAGGAGAAAGAAGGGCTGAATATGTCATAATTGAGATCTTAGGGGTTAAAAGGGTAATTTCTGGACTGGCTTTGCAAAGAATTTCCAAAGCGGAGGTTTGTTTGGTAAATATTGGAGCTAAATTGAAATGAATTGGGAATGTTGAGGGCTAAAAGGGTAAATTAGGGACTCATGTTGAAAGGAATTGATAGGGAGGGGCTGGAAAGGTAAATATGGGGAAAATGGTATATTATCGGGGTTTATAGCCGTCAACCCTGTAACCCTAAACCTAGAATCGTCCAATAGCCGCCACCCTTATGCCTCCTTCCTTCCAGCCACCACCACCACCCTTATGTCTCCCACCACTGGCGCTGCCACCCCTCTCCGCTGTCAAGGTCACAAACATTGCTGTCGGCGAAGACGCTCTTTGCTACTGTTTCATTACCTCCAGCGTCGAAGCTGAGAACTACTAAGAAGAAGACCGACGACGGACGTCGTGGTTGCTGCTGTGAGCGACCGTTGCCGCCATGCTCCTTGCTGCACCGAACCGCTGAAACCCAGCCACTTCCACAACCATTGAAGACGAAGGTCGCCGATGGAATCTGTGACAGCGAGCGATCGGAAGAAGCAAGCTTATGGATGTCGTTGTCGCTGCTCTCGGTGACGTATTGTGTCGCTTTTCCTCCCCCGTTCTCCTGTTGCCACTCTTCAGTCCCGCCGCCGCCGCCGTATGGCTCGTTCCAGCTGCTCTTGTTGCCACTATTTAGTCCTGCCGTCGCCACCGTATGGGCATTCCAGCTTCTGGGCCACATGTATGCATATTTCCTGATGTTATTGATTCGTTGTGTGGTTGTTTGTTGGCCGGAAACTGTGAAGATAACCACCATGGCCGCCAGGCATGGTGGCTGCCGCTTTCTGCCGCCACCCGCCACCGAGAGAGGTGGTTGTGTGTGTGTGTGAAATGGTGGTGTGCGTGTCTATTTCAGTTTAAGTGATGTTTGGATGTTGCTTGGCCGGATTTCATGAGAAAAGCCACCACCACCACCCGCTGCCACAAGGGTGGTTGTGTGTGTTTATCTTATTGTGTGTGTGTGTTTATTTTGGGGCATTGTGTTGTAAAATTGTAATCGGTGTCCGAATAATCAAAGAAAACTCATAACCACCACCGTGAGGTGGTGGCTGCCGCCTTCTTCCGCCACCAGCCACCATGTTGGGTGGCGGTGTGCTTTTGCTTGTGTTTAGACTGCTTTTGGGATGTTTGGACATAATTGGACTAGAACCATAACCATCACCGTGAGGTGGTGGCCGCCGCCGTGAGCCGCCGTTGACCACCACTACCCGAGGTGGTAGTGGGTGGTGCCCGACTTATGAAACCCTAGTTGACCTAATGAAACCTAATTGATCTAAAGACTTAGCTTTTGGGCCTAATTGGTGTGTTTTGGGTTGGAAACCCTAATTAGGGTTTAGAAAACCCTAATCTTGGAGATTTTAATTTGGACTTATCGGGACCCACATTTTGGGCCATTAAAATTGAACTATGAATTACACCTGATCACACCATATGATTTATCTAGTAGAGTGATGAACTTAATGGATTAAGTCCTTAATGGGTTAAGTAAGAAACACTTAACCCTAATCGTCATTTTATGTGAAAACCCTAATCTTGCTTGGGCCTTAAGTTGGGCCTTTCTATTGGGCTTTGGTGATTGGGCTATCGATGGGCCATCCAGGAATAAGCATATGGACTAAAATATTTGGATGGGCTTTAGGGTAAGGCCCATGTGAGTGGTTTGGGCCCAATTTGGAAAATTGGGCCATAGATGGGCCATAACTGGGCCTTGATGATTATGAGGTGTTGGACCATTGGAATGCCAAATGTTTGAACTGAAATAAATGGTTGGGCTTAGGGTAAGACCATGTAAAGGTTTGGGCCCAATTTGGAAAATTGGGCCATATATTGGGCTTTGGTTCATAGTTTGACTTTTGGGCCTTTGGATTGGGCCTTGAGCTTGAATCAAGCTAAGATGGGGGTAAAGTAGTATTTTACCCCAAGCTTGGACTTATGGTTATGTATTGGAACCCAATTATTAATTAGTATTGTTTTGATGTTGACAGTTTGGGAATTTGTCATCCAGCAAACAGGGTTTTGTCTGCGGGACTTCAGCAGTGCGAGGTGACTTACCTTCCAGTAGAGGCGGGTCTAAGGCACCAATGTCGGCCAACCAGTAGGGGATTATGATTGAGATGATTGTCTTTGTGATAATTATCTGGCATGCCACTATCTGATATGCTTTATGTGTTAGGATGCTATGATATTATGTGTTAGTGGTAAGAGGGGTGAAATAGTCCCCAGATACTGGTTGAAAGATACCGAAGGGGTAGACAGTACCCATGTATGCCTAGCAGAATGTTCATGTTATGTTATTATGTCGTAGTGGTAGGGGTGAAATAGTCCTTGGTTACCGGTTGAAAGATACCTAAGGGGAGGCCAGCACCCAGTTATGCTCGATAGTTACCGGTTGAAAGATACCGAAGGGGAGGCCAGCACCCAGTTATGCTCGCCAGTTACCGGTTGAAAGATACCGAAAGGGAGACCAACACCCAGTTATGCTCGGCATTTACCGGTTAAAAGATACTGAAGGGGAGGCCAGCACCCAGTTATGCTAGGCAGTTACCGGTTGAAAGATACCGAAGGGGAGACCAGCACCCAGATATGCTAGGCAGTTACCGGTTGAAAGATACCGAAGGGAGGCCAACACCCAGATATGCTAGGTAGTTACCGGTTGAAAGATACCGAAGGGGAGGCCAGCACCCATATATGTTAGGCATTATGTGTTTATATGGCATGTGGTATGATGGGGGAACTCACTAATCTTCGTGCTTACGGTTTACAGTTTTGGTTTCAGGTACTTCGTTTTCAAAGGAAAGGAGTCGACTTGATCGCAGCACATCACACTATGTTTTCCGCATATGAGATCCTCGTGATTTCACTCTGATATTGTTTTATGATAACATGTTTTGATTATTGACACTTTGGTTTTGACATGGGATGTTATTATGAATGTTTTTATACTGTTGGTTTTATAATAACTTAATTAAAAATGAAATTTTTGGTATTGAATTTTGGGATGTTACACGATTGCTGCTATGAGATAGCTTTCTGATATTGAGGGATGTTTCTATACTTGTTTATACCCTGAGGACCTGAAGGTCCGATTTGCGCTGAACCAGCTTCGCTTGGGAGCAAAGGACTGGTGGAGGTTTGTGACGACTACTTATTCTCCTGTAGACCATGCAACAGTGACTTGGAAGAGGTTCACACAGCTATTTCGAGATGAGTATGTTCCCCAGGTGGAGTGGGAACGGTTGGCCCATGAGTTTCTGTCTCTCAAGCAGAAGACAGAAACAGTGACAGAGATTACGATGATGTTTCATGAGAGGGCGCTGTTTTGCCCTGAACACGTGTCTACGGAGCAGGCACGTGTGATCCGGTATTTGAGCATACTGAGATGAGATATTCGGGAGTTCGTGACGAACTCTTCATATCGGACATTGGCTGAGCTTAAGAACAATTCCAGGAGGAGGGAGATTTAGCTAGAGTTTCAGAGTAGAGAGGAGGAGAAGTCTCAGGGTAGAGACAGGAGGCCAGTACAGTCGCAGACGACGACCAAGTGGGCTACGCCCTCTGATTCGAGAGCTGGAGGCCAGAAGGGCCGCACTTGTGGCAAGTGCGGCAAGAGTCATGAGGGATCTTGTCGAGCAAGGATTTGCTACAAATGTGGCAAGGAGGGGCATATAGCGAAGGACTTCCCTAATGGATTTGCGGTTTGCTTTCATTGCAACCAGACCGGCCATCGGAAGGCCGAGTATCATCAGCTCACACAGGGATCACCCCAGGCTTCTTCTCCTACTGCTTTCTGCGTCACTGATGTCCGGCCGGTGAAGGCCGAGGCTCCGAGAGCTCATGGGAGAGCATTCCAGCTGACTGCGGAAGAGGTCCGTGCCGCGCCTGATGTTGTTGCTGGTACGTATCTCCTTATTTATGTTATTTTGATATTTGTCTATGCTCATACTGTGTTGCTTATAGGTACTTTTCTTGTGAGTTATGTGCCTGCTTTGGTGTTAGTTGACTCGGGTGCGAGTCGATCTTTTGTGTCTTTATCCCTTAGTAGTCACATTAGTGTCAGACGCGAGGCATTGAGGCGACCACTGAGGGTTTCAATAGCCGACTAGCATGCAGTTTTTGCCACTGATGTATTCTAGGGATGTGTATTAGAGATTTTCGGTGTTGAGTTTCCGATAAATCTGGTGCCGATAGTGATGGGTGATGTTTGTGTCATAGTAGGCATCGATTGGGTGAGCCGGTTTGGAGCCGTGATTGACTGTGAGCGTCAGATGGTGACCAAACGAGACCCTAGTGGGGGAGTACTTACTGTGTACGACGAGGGGACCAAATCTGGATCAACTTTCTGCTCTGCCGCCAGGGCGAGACAGAGTCTACAGCAGGGGTGCATGGGCTTTTTAGCATATGTGATGGATACGAGAGTTGCCACTGAGAGGCCGAGTTCTATCTTTGATGTTCCGGTAGTGTGTGAGTTCTCGGATGTTTTCCCCGAGGAATTTCCTGGTGTGCCTCCCGAGAGGCAGGTGGAGTTCCGGATCGATATGATTCCGGGTGCGGCGCCTATTGCCAAGGCACCTTATCGCCTTTTGCTGCCCGAGATGCAAGAGTTATCCTCGCAGCTCCAAGAGCTTCTGGTAAAGGGTTTTATTAGGCCGAGTAGCTCACCGTGGGGAGCGCCGATCCTTTTTGTCAAGAAAAAGGATGGTTCACACCGGATGTGCATCGACTACAGGGAGTTGAACAAGCTGACGGTCAAGAACCGTTATCCACTACCGAGGATCAACGATTTATTCGATCAGTTGCAGGGGGCATCTTGGTTTTCCAAGATTGATTTGAGATCTGGGTATCAACAGATGAGAGTTTGCGAGGAGGATATCCAGAAGACGGTCTTTAGGACTCGTTATGGGAACGACAAGTTTTTGGTGATGCCTTTCAGACTCACCAACGCACCGGCAGCGTTCATGGACCTCATGAATCGGGTGTGCAGGCCCATGTTGGACAGGTCGGTGATCGTGTTCATCGACGACGTTTTGGTGTACTCGAGGTATAGGGAACAGCACGAAGAGCATCTTCGGGAGATTCTTGGAGTATTGAGGATGGAGAGGCTTTATGCCAAATTCTCCAAGTGTGATTTCTGGTTACGAGAGGTCCGGTTCTTGGGACACCTCGTTAACCAGAATGGGATTTTGGTTGACCCGGCCAATATTGAGGCAGTTATGCGATGGGAGGTACCAAGATCCCCGTCCAAGATCAGGATTTTTCTGGGTCTGGCGGGTTACTATCGGAGGTTTATCAGAGATTTCTCCAAGATTGTCGTTCCTCTCACCAGGTTGACCAGGAAGGGTGTTACCTTTGTCTGGGGGCCCGAACAGCAGGCCTCAATTAAGACTCTTCTCCAGAGATTGTGCGAAGCTCCATTGTTAGCTCTTCCGGAGGGAGTAGAGGACTTCGTAGTCTATTATGATGCATCCATTTCCGGGTTGGGTGCCGTGTTGATGCATAGGGGGCACGTGATAGCATATGCATCGACGCAGCTGAAGCCTCACGAGACGAGATATCCAACCCATGATTTGGAGTTGGGGGCGGTGGTGTTCGCCGTCAAGATTTGGTGCCACTATCTTTATGGTGTCGGGTGTACCATATACACGGACCATACGAGCCTGAAGTACCTTATGGATCAGCCCAACCAGAATATGAGACAGAGGAGGTGGTTGGATGTAGTGAATGACTATGACTGTGAGATTTTGTACCATCCTGACAAGGCTAATGTGGTAGCTGATGCCCTGAGTCGTAGAGCAGTGAGTGCTCCGATCCGAGACGTGTGCATAAGGATGAAAGTGATGACTCCAGTCTTAGATACCATCCGAGAGGCCCAAGTGGTGGCCATGAGACTGGAGAACCGTAAGAGAGAGCGGGTGATCGGGCAGATTTCTGAGTTTGATACTGATAGTCGTGGGCTTATGACCTATCATGGGCGGATATGGGTGCCATATTCGGGTGGAGCTCGACAGACTTTGATGGAGGAGACCCAAAAATGGAGTTTTTCTCTGGGGCCACTAAGATGTATTTGGACTTGAGAAGGGATTATCGGTGGCCCCGTATGAAGAGAGATGTGGCATGGATAGTCGAGAGATGCTTGACCTGTCGCCAGGTCAAGGCAGAGCACCAGCGTCCTCATGGCAAGTTGCAGCCTTTGGAGGTTCCTCTATGGAAGTGGGAGCAGATTTCCATGGATTTTATTACCAAGTTACCGAGGACTGAGCGAGGTGTTGATGCGATATGGGTAATTGTAGATCGGTTGACGAAGAGTGCTCACTTCCTGGCTATAAGTAAGAGCTCTTCTGCAAAGAAATTGGCTGAGATCTACGTTCGAGAGGTGGTGGCACGGCATGGGGTGCCAACATCGATAGTGTCAGATCGGGATGTGCGTTTTACTTCCAGGTTCTAGAAGAAATTTCATGAGGAGTTGGGTACCCGGTTGCATTTCAGCACCGCTTACCACCCACAGACAGATGGGCAGAGCGAGCGGACGATTCAGATGCTCGAGGACATGCTACGCGCATGTGTTATGGACTTCGGTGGAATTTTGGATACTTACTTGCCCTTGGCTGAGTTTTCATACAATAACAACAACCATCAATCCAGTATCGGTATGCCTCCCTTTGAGCGTTTATACGGGAGGAGCTGTCGGACCCCCATCTGTTGGGGAGAGGTAGGGCAGAGAGTGATGGGGAGCACTGAGATAGTGCTTAAGACGACAGAGCAGATCCAGTAGGTCAGACAGAGGTTACTTACGGCCCAGAGTCGTCAGAAGAGTTACGCAGACCGGCGACGTTCAGAGCTAGAGTTCCAGGTCGGAGATTATGTTCCCCTGAAGGTATCTCCATGGAAAGGGGTGATCCAATTCAGGAAGCGGGGCAAGCTGGGCCCTAGATACATCGGTTCTTTCAGAGTGATCGCTCGAGTGGGTAAGGTAGCTTACTGGTTAGAGCTGCCTGCAGAGTTGAGCCAGATTCATAACACCTTCCACGTGTCCCAGCTGAGAAAGTGTGTAGCCGATGAGACGTCAGTGGTCCCTTTAGAGGACATTCAGGTTGATGATCGCCTGAACTATGATGAGAAGCCGATAGCGATCTTGGATAGGAAGGTGAAGGTCTTGAGGAATAAAGAGATGCCCTTGGTTCAGGTTCAGTGGCAGCATCGGAAGGGATCCGAGTGGACTTGGGAGCCGGAGTCCGAGATGCGCGAGAAGTACCCAGAGTTGTTTCCAGAGGATAACTTCGAGGGCGAAGTCTGATTCTAGTGGGGGAGAATTGTAACATCCCGACTCCCAGGTATAATATTTAATTAATTTATATTCATGTTGTCAGAGCAACTCGACAAGTTGGAGGCCCCAACTCGCCGAGTAGAGAATTAAATGGCCGCGTGATTTTTAGAGTCTACTCGACGAGTTGGAGGACCCCAACTCGACGAGTAGGAGCTGAGTGTAAAAACCCTAATTTTCAGGGTTTGTACCCTATTTAAATGACCTTAAGCCTTCATTTCCGCCTCCCTTATCACTTTAACACCCTGAGAGAAACCCTAAACGAGCTGGTATCATCTGTGAGAGAGAGAGAGAGAGGGGCTAAAAGTGTGTGATTTGGTGCATTCTTGGAAGGAGATAGAAGATAAAAAGGATTGGAACGAGAAGAAGGCCTTGGATCCAGTGTTCCTTTAGTACTAGCTGCTAACTAGAGGTAAAAATCTATCACCTTGATCATTGTTTGGTTAGATCTCTTCTTTGGGAAGTTTGTGGCCATTTCCATTTTCCCTTTGAGCCTTTGAGTCATTTGAGCATGACATGAAGTTGAAACTTTAGATCTGGACTGTATGAGGTTCCTTGAGACCAAAAGATCCAAGCTTTATCAAGCTATTGGCCAAGTTCCAAACATTAAACCTTCTATAGAGCTTTGTTTTGGCATTTTGAGCCCTAGGTGCCATGCATGGACGTAAAGCTTGCAGCTTTACATGGTATTTCAGCCTTGGGAGGATAGATCTAGAGTTTGGGACTTTAGTTCTGCTTAGAAACGTCTGAATGAGACATCTCGGCGGGTCGATTAGGGTTTTCCCCTATAGTCTAGACACGTGCAAACTCGACATGTTGATGAGACAACTCAACGAGTTGAGTTGGAGTTTTCCGATTTTCTGAGAACAGGAGGGATTCGATGAGTTGCATAGAGGCACTCGACGAGTTGGGTCAACATGGACTGTTGACTCAAGTGTTGACTTCCATTGACTTTTAGGGTTTGATCAAGACATGAGTTATGGAGACCATGGAGAGGTAAAATGGTCTTTCACCCTTTCCTAGAGTTAGAAATGTTGGGTTTTGAGCATTCTAACACTCTATGGTGTACATGCAACCCTATAAACCTTGGATCTATGTTTTCTCTATTATACATGCAAATATTAACTATTCCAAGGTTTCATCCTAACTAGCATATTATGAAGCACCTATACTACAAAGTTCTAGTTAGATGACATACCTTTTGATGTAGCTTGATGTCTTCAAGCTTTAAGAGCTTAGCCCCAATAGTGTGGAAGCCTCAAATTGAATCACAAATCACCAAAACACCTTGGAAGAACTTGAGAGAATATGTATGCACACTAAAATCGGCCCACTCTTATTTTCACACACTTGTGCCAATTTTGTGAGCCAAGGACCCCTTTATATATTATGGAGGATTAGGGTTACATCCATGTAAACCCTAATACCCATGACCTTTCATTTACATAGGATCCATGGGTTAAAAGCTCCATGGACCATCCATGAAGGCTTAGACCAACCTAAATGAACTTGGCCCATTCCATATATATAAGAGTCCATATTTAATTAGTTCTTTTTGATCACTTAATTAATTCTAAATTAATTCTTGATCAATACTAATTAAATAATATGATTCCATATTAATATATTAGAACTTATAATATATTAATATAAATCATAAATATACTATTCTCAAAAGACTATCCATATAAATTGTGCCGGTGAAGTGCAACCCAAATGGACCATGCCGGGTCGGGTCAAGTACATACCAAATATAGTTATGGACTTAGACATTAATCCAACAAGAAAAGGGGTAGCCTAACATTTTAGGGTTGTATTATTAAGTGTTAATTAGAGATGATTATGATATGTAGGCAGAGTCTAGACTGATCATCGAGTACGAGAGCTACTTGCTTACTTACGAGGTTAGTCTTCTCATTGTACTTGCCTGAGTGGTAATACTGTGTGACCGGAGGGTCTTATATGCTTATACTGAGTTATGTGATATCATGCATTTTACTTTGTGATTTATGATGTATATTATTCTATGCTTTATTGGTTAGGACCGGAGGGTCCAACCCGAATTGTGAGACTAGAGGGTCCTCACTGGAACACATGGACCGGAGGGTCCTTATCGAGATATAGCCAGGTGAGGCTAATTATTTCCGTATGGTATTTTGGGGAACTCACTAAGCTTCCTGCTTACAGTGTTGTGTGATATGTGTTTCAGGTACTTCTCAGGATCGCGGGAAGGCGCCGATTTGATTGTACACACCAGTTGGAGTTTATGTTTTGAGGATTTTGGGATATTATTAAACAATTGTTGACTTGTGCTTTCACAACTTATACATTTGTGGTTTTTGAGAAATGTGATATTGGGTTTTATGTGATTTTAAAAATGAAAATTTTGTTTGAAAATTTAGAGTGTTACAATATCAATCTGTATCCATGAACAACATGTATCCCCGCACCATGGTCCCTAGGGTGAAAGTATTGGAACAAAAATCTGTGTCTCGACCCATACAGTACTAGATCGAGTAGATGATTGGTACCCCCGTGCAATGATCGATATCCACGACCCACACTCGTACATACCACATGCATTCGTACTGCAGTCCCCTGTCTGTTGATGGAGAACACACGAAAATGAAGTCTATATTCTTGTTCCATGACACTAGACTGATAGTCGGCATCTCCCAATGAACGATGCATATATATATCCTAGAGCTTGAACACACAGGTGGCCCTACACCCACACCATGCATGGTCCCCCATCAAAGAACATAAGAAAATCAGGATGTGTCCTATGGTCCCCAGCGCGAGAGAACAGGAACTGAAATATGTGTCTCGGCCCATAAGAAAATCATGCATGGCCCCACACTCACACCATGCATGGTCCCATACCGTGGTTTATAGGGAGAGATAACGGGAATGAAAATACGTGTCTTGACCCATATGATACTAGATCGAGCTGATGACTGGTATCCCCATGCAATGATCCATATCCACAACCCACACTCGTACGTACCACATGCACTCGTACCTTGGTCCCCTACCCGATGACGGAGAACATATGAAAGGGAAATCTTGTGTCTCGTTCCAGTACACTAGACTGATGGTCGGCACCCCCAATGCATGATCCATGTATATCCTCGAGTTTGAACATGCAGGCGGCCCCGCACCCACACCATGCATGGTCCCCTATCGAAGAACATAAGAAAATAAGGTCGTGTCCTGGACCATGACACGACGGTGATGACCGAAGCCCCTAAAATGACATCAATATGTATTCCTGACCAACACGCATCCATGTACCATGGTCCCAATGGTGGAAGCACATGGAGAGAAATTTGTGTCTCGAACCATATGATACTAGATCAAGCTGATGACCATTACCCCCATGCAATGATCCATATCTACGACCCACACTGGCACGTACCACACACACTCGTATTGTAGTCCCCTACCCGATGATGGATAACACACGAAAGATAAGTCACGTGTCTCCTTCGATGACACTAGACTGATGGTCGACACCCCTAATGCTTGATCCATATATATCCTCGAGTTTGAACATGCTGGCGGCCTCGCACCCATACCATGCATGGTTCTCTGTTAAAGAACATTATAAAATCAAGTAATGTCCCGAAACATGAAACGAAGGCGATGAACAACCCCCCTAAAATGACATCAATCTGTATCCATGACCCACATGGATCCCCACACCATGGTCCCTAGGGCGAGAACACAAGAATGGAAATTCGTGTCTCGACCCATATGATACTAGATAGAGCTGATGACCAGTACCTCCATGCAATGATCCATATTCGCAACCCACACTCGTACATACCACATGCAATCGTATTGTGGTGCCCTTCCTGATAATGGAGAACATACGAAAAGGAAGCCTTGTGTCTTGTTCCATGACACTAGACTAGTGGATGGAACCCCCACTGCATGATCAAAATATATCCTCGAGTTTGAACATGCAGGAGGCCCGAACCCACACCATTGATGGTCCGCTGTCGACGAACATAAGAAAATTAGGCCGTCGTCCGGACCATGACACGGAGGTGATGGATGACCCCCCTAAAGTAAAATCAATTTGTATGCATGACCCACACGCATCCCCGTACCATGGTCCCTAGGGTGAGAGCACATGAACAGAAATATGTGGCTCGAACTATATGATACGAGATCGAGCCGATGACTGGTACCCCATGTAATGATCCATATCCACGACCCACACTCATACATAACACATGCACTTGTGTTGTGGTCTCTTGCCTGATGATGGAGAACACACGTAAGGGAAGTCTCGTGTCTCGTTCCATGACACTAAACTAATGGCCGGCACCCGCATCGCATGATCCATATATATCCGCGAGTTTGAACACGCATGTGGCCGCGGACCTACACCATGCATGGTCCTCTATCGAAGAACATAAGAAAATTAGGTTGTGTCCTGGACCATGACACCGGGGTGATGACTGACACCCCTAAAATGATATCAATATTTATCCATGGCCCACACGCACCCCGTACCATGGTCCCCATGGCGAGAGCATAGGAACTCAAATTTCTTCCTCGACCCATATGATACTAGATCGAGTTGATGACCGGTACCCCCATTAAATGATCCATATATACGATCCACACTCGTACGTATCATACGCACTTTTACCATGGTCTCATGGCTGAAGATGGAGAACACACGAAAGAGAAGTCTCGTGTCCCGTTCCATGACACTAGACTGATGGTCGATAGCCCTAATCCATGATCCATATATATCCTCGAGTTTTAACATGCATTAGGCCCTGCACCCACACCATTAATGGTCCCCTATCCATCCCCGCACCATGGTCCCCAGGTCGAGAACACAGGAAAGAAAATACGTGTCTCGACCCATACATACTAGATCGAGCCGATGACTTGTACTCCCACGCGATGATCCATATCCACGACACATACACATACGTATAATATTCACTGGTACCGTGGTCCCACGCCCGAGGATAGAGAACACATGTAAGGGAAGTCGCGTCTCTCATTCCATCACACTTAACTGATGGTCAGGACCGTCAATGCATGATCCATATATACCCTCGATTTTAAACACGCAGGCGGCCCTACACCCACACCATGCATGGTCCCCCTGTCGAAGAACATTAAACAAAATTAGGCTGTGTCCCGGACCATGACAACGCACTGATGACTGAAGCCCCTAAAATGACATCAATTCGTATCCATGACCCACACGCATCCTCGCACCATGGTCCCCAGGGTGAGAGCACTGTAACGAAAATCCTTGTCTCGACCCATATGATACTAGATCGAGCTGATGACTGGTACGTCCATGCAATGATACATATCCACGACCTACACTCCTATGTACCACATGCACTCATACTCTCGTATTGTGGTCCAATGACCGATGATGGAGAACACACGAAAGGGATGTCTCATGTCTAGTTCCACGACACTAGACTAATGGCCAACTCCCCAATGCATGATCCATATATATCCTTGAGTTTGAACACGCAGGCAGCCCCACACCCACACCATGCATTGTCCTTTGTCGAAGAATATAAGAAAATCAGGCCATGCCGGGACCGTGACTCCGTGGTGATGACAGACTCCCCTAAAATGACATCAATCCGTATCCATGACCCATACGCATCCCCATACGCATCCCCACACCATGTCTTGACCCATATGATACTAGATCGAGCTTATGACCAGCACCTCTAAGTAAATATCCATGTCAACGACCCACACTCATACGTACCACGTGCACTTGTACCATGGTCCTCTGCCCGATAATGGAGAACACACGAAAGGGAAGTCTTGTGTCTTCTTCCATGAAATTAAATTGATGGCCGACTCCCCAATTCATGATCCATATATATCATCTAATTTGAACACGATGGCGGCCCTACACCCACAACGTGCATGGTCCCATGTCAAAGAACATCAGAAAATCAAGTCGTGTCCCGGACCATGACACTTCTGTGATGACGGACTCCCCTGAAATGACATCAATCTGTATCCATGAACCATACGCATCCCCGCATAATGGTACCCAGGGCAAGAACACATTAACGGAAATCCGTGTCTCGACCCATATGATACTAGATTGAGTTGATGACCGGTACCCCCTATGTAATGATACATATCCATGACTCACACTCATACGTAACACATGCACTCGTACCATGGTCGCCTACCCGACGATGAAGAACACACAAAACGAAAGTCTCATGGCTCGTTCCATGACACTAGATTGATGGCTGCGCACCGACACCATTAATGGTCCCCTATCGAAGAACATAATAAAATGAGGCCGTGTCTGGGACCATCCCATGAAGTTGATGACTGATTCCCATAAAATAACATCAATCTATATCCATGGCCCACATGTAGGGCAGTATTAGAGGGTAGGGCAGCATGGACAATGACACAGGGCCTCCAATTTTTTGGGGCCCATTTTTATGTATCTACTTATATTATTGTAGAAATTAAAAATATTTTGGTATTAAGTCCCAGTAGGTAGAGGAAAAAAAGCATCATTTTTTTTATTTTGCCAGGGCCCTCAAATCGACTTGTTTTGGTCCTGCCCACACGCATCCCCGTACCATGGTCCACAAGGCGAGAGCACATGAACGAAAATCCATTTCTCGACCCATATTATACTAGATCGAGATGATGATGGGTTCCCCTTACAATGATCAATATCCATGACCTACACTCGCACGTACCACATGTACTCATACCGTGGTACCCTACCCGATGATTGAGAACACAAGAAAGGGAAGTCACATTTCTTGTTCCATGAAAGTAGACTGATGGTCGGTATCCCAATGCATGATCCATATATATCCTCAAGTTTGAACATGCAGGCGGCCCTGCACCCACACCATGCATAGTCCCATATCGAAGAACATAAGAAAAATTAGCTTGTGTCCCGGACCATGATTTACTGATGATAACCGACACCCCTAAAATGACATTAATCCTTATCCATGACCCGCACACATCCCCACACCATGGTTCCCAAGGCGGGAGAATAGGAACGAATATCCGTGTCTCGACCCATATAATACTAGATCGAGCTGATGTCTAGTAACCCCGATGCAATAATCCATATCCATGACCCATACTCGTACGTCCCACATGCATTCGTACCGTGGTCCCTTGCCCGATGATGGAGAACACATGAAAAGGAAGTCTCGTGTCTCGTTCCATGTCACTAGACTGATGGTCGGCACCCCCAATGTATGATCCATATATATCCTCGAGTTTGAACATGCATGATGCCCCGCACCTACGCCGTGCATGGTCCTTTGTCGAAGAACATTAGATAATCGGGTCATGTCCCGGACCATGACACCGTTTTGATGAGCGATGCCCCTAAAATGACATCAATCTGTATCCATGACCCACACATATCCCCGTACAATGGTCCCCAGGGCGAGAGCAACAGAATGGAAATCCGTGTCTTGACCCATTTGATAGTAGATCGAGCTCATGACCAGTACCCCTATGTAATGATCTATATCTACGACCCACACACGTACGTGCCACATGCACTCGTACCGTGGTCCCCTGCCTGATAATGGAGAACACTAGGCTGATGGTCGACTCCCCAATGCATGATCCACATATATATATATATATATATATATATATATATATATATATATATATATATATGTATATATATATATATCCTTAGCTTTGAACATGTAGGCGGCCCCACACCCACACCATGTATGGTCCCCTGTCGAAGAACATAAGAAACTCAGGCCGTGTCCCGGACCACGACACCCCGATGATAACCCACACGCATCCTCTCACCATCGTTCCTAGGGCGAGAGCACAGGAACATAAAACCTTGTCTCGAACCATATGATACCTGATCGAGCTGATAACCGGTACCCCCATGCAATGATCCAATCCACGACCCACACTCATACGTACCACATACACTCGTACCATGGCCCCCTATCCAATAATGGAGAACATACGAAAAGGAAGTCTCATGTCATGTTCCATGAAACTAGACTAATTGTCGGCATCCTAATGCATGATCCATATATATCCTCAAGTTTGAACATGCAGGTGACTCTCCACCCACACCATGGATATTCCCCTATCGAAGAACGTAAGAAAATCAGGCCGTGTTCCGGAGCATGACATGGTGGTGATGATTGAAGCCCCTAAAATGACATCAACCTATATCCATCACCCACACGCGTCCCCACACAATGGTCCCCAGGGTGAGAGAACAATAACTAAAATCTGTGTCTCGACCCCTATGATACTAGATCGAGTTGATGTCAGGTACCCCCCAATGCAATGATCCATATCTACAACCCACACTCGTACGTCTCACATGCACTCGTACCGTGGTCCGCTGCCTGATGATGGAGAACACACGAATGGGAAGTCTCGTGTCTCATTCCATGACACTAGACTGATGGCTGGCACCCCCAATACATGATCCATATATATCCTCGAGTTTGAACACGCAGGCGTCCCCGCACCTATAACTTGCAAGGTCTCCTTTCAAAGAACTTAATAAAATCAGGTCGTGTCTCGGACCACGACACCGAGGTGATTACCGAAGCCCCTAAAATGACATCAATCCCTATCCATGATCCACATGCAACCCCGCACGATGGTCCCCATGGCGAGAGCATAGGAACATAATCCATGTCTCGATCCATATGATACTAGATCGAGTTGATGACTAAAAGTCCATGTAATGATCCATATCCATGACCCACACTCGTACATACCACATGTAGTCATACCGTGGTCCCCTTCCCAATAATGGAGAACATACCAAAGGGAATCCTCGTGTATCGTTCCATGATACTAGACTGATGGTCGGAACCCCCCATACATGATCCATATTTATCCTCGAGTTTATCCATGACCCACACTCGTACATACCACATGCAGTCATACCGTGGTCCCCTGCCCAATAATGGAGAACACAGCAAAGGAAATCCTCGTGTATCGTTCCATGACACTAGATTGATGGCCAGAACCCCCAATACATGATCCATATTTATCCTCAAGTTTAAACATGCAGGCGCCCCCCACCCACATCATGTATGGTCCCATGTCAAAGGACATACGTAAATTAGGTCGTGTCCCTGACCATGACACTGCGGTGATGACCCACACCCCTAAAATGATCTCAATATGTATCCATGACCCACACGCATCCCCGTACCATGGTCCCCAGGGCGAGAGCATAGGAATGGAAATCCGTATCTTGACCCATATTATACTAGATGGAGATGATGACCATTACCCACATGTAATGATCCATATCCACGACCCACACTCGTACGTACCAAATGCACTCGTACCATGGTCCCCAACCCAATGATGGATAGCACACGAAAGGGAAGTCTCGTGTCTCCTTCGATGACACTAGACTGATGGACGGCACCATAATGAATGATCCATATATATATCCTCGAGTTTGAACACGTCGGCGGCCCCGCACCCATACCATGCATGGTTCCCTGTCAAAGAACATAAGAAAATCAAGTTGTGTCACATAACATGACACGAAGGTGATGAACAACACCCCTAAAATGACATCAATATGTATATGCGACCCACGCGTATCCCCACACCATGGTCCCCAGGGCGAGAGCACAGGAACGGAAATTTGTGTCTCAACCCATGTGATACTAGATCGAGCTGATGAACGGTACCCCCATGCAATGATCCATATCCACGACCCACACTCGTATGTACCACATGCACTCGTATCGTGGTCCCCTGCCCGATGATGGAGAACATACGAAAAGGAGGCCTCGTGTCTCGTTCCAAGAGACTAGACTGATGGGCGACAGCCCCAATGCATGATCCATATATATCCTCGGGTTTGAACACGAAGTTGGCCCCACACCTACACCATGCAATTTCCCCTGTTGACGAGCATAAGAAAATCAGGCTGTGTCCGACCATAATACCGCAGTGATGACCAACGCCGCTAAAATGACATGAATTCGTATCCATGACCCACACGCATCCCCACACCATGGTCCCTAGGGCTAGACCATAGGAACGGAAATCCGTGTCTCAACCCATTTATCGTGAGTACTTTTTTTCTTTTTTTCTTATTTACCACTTGATTATACAATCTATCAAAAATTATTTTGTTTTTTTATTTGACCATCAAACCTAATAAAAATAACTCCAGATTTACTATAAAAATGCTAAAATTGTGTAATTTTTCAATCCAATCATACATTAAAAGCATCCCATCAAAAATATAATTTTAATTTTTTTATTATTTATTTTTAACTTTTTATTTATCTACTTATTATTGATATTATTATTTTAATTTTGAAGTGGAAAAATCAAGTTAATAAGAGGGAAATATCAATTCCCTTAACATTTAATCCTTAATTTTAGTTCCCTTTAAATCCCAAAATAAAAATGTTTCAAATAGCCCAAAATTTCAGTTCCCTCCATATACATACTCTACGTTGAAAAATTCATTTTACATAAGCATTTTTTTTTTCAATATCCAGCTCGTATTTTTGTACTACTGGATGTCGTCGACGAGGAAATGGAATTCGATAATCATGGAAACGAAGATGAGATTTTCATCGATGACCCAGAAACAAGCAAAGATGCTTCATCGTCCGGTGCTGAAAGTACTTATGAAGTTATTGCCGAGAATGATGAAGGTTGGTAAATATATATAGTTCTTCACGTCTTCTAAATCTAGTATTTATTACTTACGTGCGTTGTTTGATTGGTTTAAGAAAATGCAACAACTAGGGTTAGCAGAGGGAAAACTAGATTACCAAAAGTTCATAACGACTTGGATAGATCTAGAGGCAAAAAAACGTATAATGGTTCATTATGATGAAATAGGTAAAATTTCAGGTGAGAATGCACCCCGATTTTCAAGCTTTTTGGGTGAGCTTGTTAGGAGACATTTGGGACTATAGTACACAAAGTGGAAGAGCGTCACACCTATAGTGAAGGACGTGTTATGGAAAGAAAATAGGTAAACATGCATGAAATGTAATATTTAAATTTGGATACTTTAATTGTCAGTTTTCATTGTACAATATAATATAATTAATAACATGTTAGACCAACTAAATGGTCCATTAATAAACATCATTTTGGTCCTATTTTATAAAGTTAATTCATCCCAACTAACCACTAAAACATCATTTTAGTGTGTTGGATAAGTACTCTACGCTTTAAATATAGAGGCTAGATATAAATTAAATTATGACATACATATAAATTAAATAGTAAATAAAAGTATAGAGAATGCTTCTATTTAAAAACCTATAAAAGTTGATTCCTTATTCAAGAGTTTCTGCAGTACTCCATTCAACTCATGGAGAGTTGAATAGAATGCCTTGCAACTAGGATAGAGAATGCTTCTATTCTTAGAAACACATAGATTTACACCAAAAATCTATTCAACCATTCAATTATGATTGAAATTCCCTCGCTACTCTTCAATATTATAATCAAATTTAATCCGTTGAACTCGCATTTATAAAAAAAAGGACGTGCATGTTTTCTATATAACACAAAACCTAACAATTAATTAATCAAAGTTGATATCTATTTTTTTACAAAGTGTACATGTAGATTATCTTAATTAAATAAGCAATTAATTAATTAAAGTTGATTAGTAACATTCAACTTACTATTCATGCAGCGGTTTTTTATTATCGATGAGCGTGCAAGGAAAAAAGTTGTGTCCCATCTTGGTCCACTTCGACGATCTTTCAGAAAATATGTTAATGATCGTTTCGTAAATCCTTACTTGGGTAGACCAAAGAAGCTAAAAGTAATACCACCTCAGTTTTGTTTGTGTAACACACAAAGTGATTAGGAGGCATTCAGAAGAATTCAAGGTTATAGATTAAATTGGTCCAAATGTTAATTCTGTTCATTATAAGCACTTTCATTATATTTTTAGATAATTTTGAAATCCTTTGATATCCTTTTATTTACTCTATGTTTAAAGTTAAGTCTGAAATGGAAAAAGCTACTTGAGCAATGTCTCATTACCCATGTAACATGGGACGTGGAGGTATGCTAAATTAAAAAAAAATAGTAAGTCCATTGACCGATATTTCAATATTATAGAACATGTGCTCTTTCAAAAAAATTGTTGAACATGTATTTATTAATTTTTTGTTTAGTTAATATGGTATATATATATATTTTCAAATTGTTTGATTTCTGCTTTATCGGTTGATCATTTTTGTAATAGGTGAAAGATAAAGTGATTGGTACGGATGAAGTTCCCCTGCGGTCTTTAATGTGGAGGAAAGGACGGGAAAATAAAGAGGAAAAATATGATCAAGAAGAAGTGAAGCTTGTTGTAGAAGAGTTGTTATATAATGTCAAACTAGAAGCTTCTATCTGGTTTTGGTGTTTGTTAATGCTAACTTATAAAGAACACTTCTAATACTATATTTATTTGACATGCATTTTTTCCAGATCAGTCATGAAACTACAAGTGAAGAAGAAAAAATCATTCTTGAACCAACCACATATACCCTCTTACTGGTCTTTGGCAAAGAGCATGGTGGATTTGTAAGAGGGATTGGCACGGGAGTCACTCCAAGATCCTCATCAAAAGAAAATACATTGTGCATGTTTGCTTTAATGCATGTATAACCCTATTTTAACTTTTTATTGTTACAGGATCCAAATGTACATATACTTGAAGATAATAATAAATCCCAAGGAAAAACAGCCCAAAGTATTTGTACAGTAAAATACCTAAGGAAAGTATTTGTACAGTAAAATACCTAAGGAGTAGAACTAAAAGAAGTGTATATATATATATATATACATATATATATATATATATATATATATGTTGTTTTTTATGTAATAACTTTAAAATTATTATTAGTACAAAACACATCACTATAAGTATTTTATGGTCACCGTTTAATTGCACGTAAGTAAGTAAATGCACATAATACTCACGATATAATATTAAACATGTCACTAAAATTTTTTAATAATCATAATAAAAGTAATAACACATGAGTATAGATCATTTTTGGTGACAGCTTAATTTTTTATTTGTCAGTGAATGTACACAATAGTTATAATAAACCATTAAACAAGTTAGTAAAGATAACTTATACTGACAACTTAATTACACTCGTGTCTCCAAAAGTAAAGAGTAGTCACGATAATATTTATAAATGTGACTATAAGTAAACATTTATCACTCTATAGGAAAAAGCACATCATAAGTATTTGATGGTAACAGTTTAATTGCCCAATGAGTGAGTAAATGCACATAATACTCACGATATAATATTAAACATGTCAAAAAAAGTTATCAACAATCATAATAAAAGAAATAACATGTGAGTACAGATCATTTTTTGTGACGAGTTAAATTTTTATTTGTCGGTATATGTAAACAATTGTAATGATAAACCATTAAAAATGTTAGTAAAAATAACTTATGTTGACAACTTAGTTACATTTTTGTCTCCAAAAGTAAACAATGACCGCAATAATATTTATAAATGGTTACTATAAGTAAACATTTATCACTCTATAGGGAAAAATCACATCACAATAATTATTTTATGGTCACTGTCTAATTGTCCAATGACTGCATAAATGTACACAATATTCACGACATAATATTAAACATGTCAGCAAAAATTATCAATAATCATAATATTAGTTGGTGACGGGTTGAATTTTTATTTGTGGGTGTATGTAAACAACTGTAATGATAAACCATTAAACATGTTAGTAAAGATAGCTTATGCTGACATCTTAATTACATTTGTGTCTCTAAAAATCAACAATGGCCGTGATAATATTTATAAACGGTTACTATAAGTAAACATTTGCCACTCTATAGGAAAAAACACATCACTATAGGTGTATTATTAATGACGGTTATCTTAATATGATAGATATATCTCCAAAAATATCCTACCATATAATGACGGTTTTGACCTATAATAACGAGTTTTCATGGGTTATACTCACCACAATCGAACGAAAGTATAACTTATCTTCAATGACACGACATTTCCTCTCATGTTGAATGAAAAAAAAGCCGACAAAAAATGTCTATAATGACGAATTTTTTCGTGGATAAAGCTCAGTTTTGTACTAATGAGTCTAGAGTGGCTCAGTTTTGTTCACACTTTTATACTCGGTGGTGTGGGATATTTGGAAAGCTCGCAATGCTTTGGTCTTCAGCAATAGGAGAAGTTCATCTCTTAAGGCGGCAGATAAAATCCAGTTGTTATCTTTTAATTGGTTTAAGAATAGATCGATGTTTAGAAACAGTTGCTTGTTGGATTGGTCTATTTCTCTGTTTTTTGCTTGTAATTTGTAATTTGTGCTAGCTTCTTGCTAGTTTCTGTTTTTAATATATGTGTCGTTAAAAAAAATTAATGTGTGATTAGGTTTAGGTTTGTAAGTTCATTAGGTTTAAATACTTATGCTCTGTTTGTGAATTTGTAGTTAAAGATTATGCAAACTTTTTTCGACCATATGAATGGGAAATAACGTAAGGAGTTACTCATATGTAATGAAATTTTTATAAGGTTGTATCATATGATACTACTCCAATGTCTTTGAAGTAGGTAATTTTCGTAGTAGACATTATTCTGAAATTAAATGGTAAACAAATGTAATTAAACACAACAAATAACAGTGTTTATAAGTTACTTAAAATCCAGATATAGCAATGTACTTTGTTTGTATATTAAATATGATTGTGGATAACCTATTGACCCATGTTCAAATCCTGGCACTACTCAGCCCTTGTGGCCATGGAGGTTCGCCTGCAGTGACTCCAGGACATGAGACAAAGTCTCATGTTTGCAGCGGGGGATTAGTCGGTGCGCGAAAGCTGGCCCGGAAACCCTCGTTAGGGAAGTTCCCTTTCCAAAAAAAAATATGATAATAATATAAAATCAGTTATAATAGTTGTGATTAATCAAGAACAGATACTATTATACATTGCAATTATATAGTTGTTCCTGTATGAAACTGTTATAGAAATGGTCCCTATGGCAGATTTTTTTACACAAATGGATCTTTTGGTGATAAGTTGTCTACAAAATATTCCCAATGGCATGAACAACATGAAAAATGATAAATTGACATTACTTTTACAGAAATGTTAAATGACACAGGATTTTTGATGCATTTGTAACCAAAACGTTAGATAAATCTATAAATAGCATTGTACTTTGGATTTTTCTAAAAAAATAACAATAAATTGCATCAAACATAAACAAATATATATGAATCCACGATAATGAAAAAAAGGATCCTGTGATATAGATGCCGGATATTAAAAGCATAAAAAATAAAATAAAAAATTAATTGCATATATGTTGTTATATATAAACAAAAAGAAAAAGAAAGTACATTACTATTCTTTTAATCACGAAATAATAGGCCCTTTCACACAATCAAATATGGAATAACATCAAACTATGTACTTTTCCCAAAAAAAAGAACAGAAATAACAGTAAATCCAAAGTATGTTGCTATTCCTTGCAAGTTGCTGTTTCTTAAAAACAGACAAAGTTCCATAGAATATCTTTTATACATTGATGAATAAGTTAGTATGTAACAGTCAATTTTATGAACATGAAACACCAATAGACTTTTTGTTGTATCATAATGCATATATGACTTTGTTATATTGAATTGTTGTTCTTATTAATTTCATAAGAATTTATTTTAGTTTGTGTTTACCATGATCAGAACAATAACAATCAATAGTAAGAGGTTTTTTAAACAGACAAAGGACATACACTACTTTCACGTATGAAACTGATATTGAACTTGATGTTTTTTTCTTCTGTTACTCCAGTGGATTTGTGAAGGAATGGACGTGTGAAGGCAAAATTGAGAAAGGTGAGGACTATTTATTTGAAATACCATGAGCTTAACCTAGGAAATCGTTTAAAATCCTATTCAAATTCAAATTTGGAGATATTATGTTTATGTTTATCACGTTACATAAGTCTGCGATTAGTTGGAATATTTAATTTTTGTATGTAAATTTCGATTTATAATTGAATACTCCATGTTTAATGGTTTTCCTTTTGAAAAATACATGCAGGAAATAGATAATAACAAAATCTGAAGCAAATAAGGCAACATTCAATGGTATTATCGGATGGTATTTTTTTTAGTTAAATATGGTGACCGGATTTTTAGTTGCCAGCTATAAGTTTGACAGCCTGTTCATATTGAAACAAAAGAGGAGGGAAAACCGAATATAAAGGTATCATCGGATTATCTTATTTAACTGATTGACAGGATGTATCAACAGGGGCAGAATAGGAAGTTTCATTTCAGGAAGATTAATAAGGGCAGTTTGGGTAATTGACTTTGACAAAATGAGCTGAGGAAAAGCCATGTCGCTGTATGGTACGTACTCTTTTATTAAAAAAAAAAAAAAAAAAAAAAAAAAAGGGAGAGGAGGGGATTTTGTTATAAATATAAAAAGTTACCAAATAATGGCTTAAGTTGGCGAATAATTTAGATTGTATCTTAGGTAATCGACTTTCTTGTCCTTATACTTTAATTAAGATTAATTAAGGCCAGTAAAACAGAAATTTGTGCAAAATATTTTGCTTTATTTGTAATTTGCTCTAGCTCGTGAAGATCATGATATAGGAATGATTATTTAGAAAATTTTCAGAAAAGTTTTAGATCAATATTAAAAACGAATTGATCCATTTAATAGATTATTTCATGTGATATATGAAAGTGAATGACTGGTAGCTGGAATGAAATTACCAATGTATGCATATTTGAAAGTCTTTTGTTGCAGTTCATATTCTTATTATATATGTTTCTTGTCTTGTCTAACTTACCCTTCTAATCCTATACTATACATCATTAATGTGTGTGTATATATTTACATGAATGTACGCACTATCTGCTCTATATATGCATCTATATATACCCACAAAATCTTTTCTAACGCTGAAATAATCAATATGTTGTTCTCTACTTATCTACCACTTGTTATTCTTTGCGTCATCACCATCTTTATACCTTCTTTCTCACTCCATCCTTCCACCACCTCCTTCACCGAATCTTTCTCCCCACTCTTTGGATACCAAAACGTCAAACCATCCGACGATGGTAAATCCGTCCATATCTCCATGAGTCAGTGCTCGACTTCAGGGTCGGGTTTTGTTTCACGATATGCATACAATCATGGCTTGTTCACTGCCTCCATCAAGCTACCAGACAACAAATATAGTGCCGGTGTCGTTGTTACTTTCTATGCTCAAAACAGTAATTACTACCGAGATGAGATTGATTTTGAGTTTCTTGGTCATATCGCAGGAGAAGAGTGGGTTCTTCAGACCAATCTTTACGGCAACGGAAGCATCCATAGAGGCAGAGAAGAAAGATACACGTTGCCCTTTGACCCTTCTACAGATTTTCACGACTATGGTATTCTATGGAATACAGATTGGGTTATCTTTTTTGTGGATGATTTAGCCATCAGGGAGGTGCCGAATGTTGAAGGAATGGGTGGTGATTTTCCATCTAAGCCCATGTATATGTATGGCACAATTTGGGATGGGTCAGACTGGGCTACCCACAAAGGTGAGTACAGAGCTGATTTCCAGCAAGGCCCCTTTGTTACGGGTTACACCAAGTTCATCATAGATGGGTGTCAGGTTGACGCTTCCCAGTCTTTGCAAACTGAATGCAGGCGCTATGATATATCTCCTGATGGTATTCCCGCGAACGAAAGAAGAAGAATGCATGAGTATAGGGCACAGTATATGACATACTCGTATTGCTATGATACGGACAGATACCCGACTTCTTTGCCCGAGTGTGAGGTTATTGATCAAGACATGCAGCCCATTGCACCACCGATTATGGTATCCGGAGCAAGCCGCAAGTTCCGATAGTACGTAATAAAACCCTATAAACAGAAGGGTCTAGCTAGGTTTAATTACTAGTAGTATTTTACACTTGCTTTTAATCCGAAACCGATAAGAAAAAAAAATAGAAATAGTAATTGAGTTGGTTTAATAGCTAAGCTTAGACATTTTACCTTAAGTTATATATAATTGATCATGTAAGAAGTGAGTATTTATAAATTAATAAAAAGTAGTTTTTATATTCATTTTCTCTCTTTCTTCGAGTTTTATTGGAATAAATGAATAGTTCAATGTTTTAAAACCCGGGTTTTTAGTTGATTCGGTGTGATGACCGGTTCACGGGTCAACCGGTTCAACCGGTGGAACCACCGGGTCAACCCGGTTTATGATCTTTTTCTATTTTTATATATTTTTACTTTCCTGTATAATGCATAAACATATAAAATCAATAATTTGATGTCCACAAAGTTTAAACATTCAAGAAACATTGAAGAAACCGCAAACGACTCGTTGTTTTGGCGTTCGCTACTTGTATCCAACTATCCAAACCCTATTAAAACGGGTCAATCCGGTTTTAACCGGTTCAACATAAGCAGTCGAACCGCGGTTTAGGGGAAACCCGGCCGGTTCGATCCGGTCCGTATTTTTACAAAAAACCGTTCTCAATTGATCCGCCTTTTATCCCGGGTCACGGTCCAACCGGTTGAACCGGCCGGGTCGACCCGGGTTTTAAAACATTGAAATAGTTTGATAAGATTATATAAAAGTTTCTATTGACCCTATAGAAATAGAAGACCATTAGTATTCTAAACTTCTTTAGAAACTCAGTCGAAGAACTTCAACAATTTTTGAAATCCTAGTAGAATATCATTATTAGGAGTAGGTTGATAGTTTAAATCCTCTAATAGACCCGTGGAATTAAGACTAGTTTAGAAGTAGGTTAAATTTATCGTTTAAAAATAAATAATAATAAAATAGCATTAAATATCAATAAAGTTACATATATATGTTTGGTAAATCTTTATCTTTACTATATTATTAAGGATATTGCTCATTTCTTGAAATTTAAGAGGTACTACACCTACTGCATAATATACAATCAATTTATTCATACCTTTTAATACTCCTATCACATTTCCGTTTTACAAATTAATTGCATTAAATATTCACATTTTCGTTTGACAAATTAATGGCATTAACATTGACGTTTCATAAATTGAATCAAAAAAGTAAACATACTATTTTTCTCCTCTGTCCTCTACACTCGCATTTTCCCTCAAACAAATAGCAAAAACCCTATTTTGAAAAGCCGACATCGCACCTCATCCGCCTAACTCATCGGCGTCATCACCATCGGTAGTGAATCACCACCCACTCTCCAACCTCGCACCACTCACTGTATCTGTATCTGATCGCCGTCCCCGCCACCTACTGTGCTCTCGCAACACTTTTTCGGTGACAGGAAGCCACCATGCTCTCTTTTTATCTCCTCTGTCCTCTACACTCGCACCACTCGCTTGAGATTACTTCGAGGATTAGCAGCTTTCAGATGAGATCCAAGCACTCTATCAGCCGTAAGTTTTTTTTTTTTTAAATGCAAATTCGAAGTTGAAATTGTCATGTTCAAGAGAAATGAATCTGAAAAAGGGGCTCAATGAAGATTGAATTTGATGTCGGAATTAATGTGCAAATACAGATTCTTCGTTCCAGTTTTGATGTCAAACCTAGCTCTTTCAAATTATTACATGTTCGAGTGTCGTCTGTGTGTCTCTAGCCTCAAAACCCACGTTTGTATAAGGTCAAAATGCTTAAGGGTATCGGTAGTCACCCAAGGCAAAGTTCTGTTTTTGAGGTTTCGGCTTTGCTGGGATATTGGTTCTCTCAGAGTGTTAATTTGGTAATAGTAATGCCGAAAACACGTGTTTTATGAATTGCTGATGAAACAGATGACTTTTTGAATTTGTTTGCTTGTTGCTCTTCTTGTTGAACCCTAACTTCAATTTTACAGTAAGAAACAACCTTTTTGACATCAGAAGCGAAACTTTCTTTAGCATTCCTAGACCCTGGTATACTCTTTTAAATAAAAAGAGTTGATTTTGTTCATGTACATTTCAGTAAACACTTATTTGTACATGTAAAAATGCAAATATATTGAAAGAATGAATCATATGTTGATAAAGTAAAAAGAAATTGGTATTTAAAGCTGCATATTTTCAATTCAAGATGGATAATCAGTACCAGAGAGATGTCATTTCCAGCTTTCTTAATTTGATTGTAGAGATGTGGTGCTTAGGATTTGAACATTACTGATTATATTGTTATCTGAAATTCATCTATGATTTATCCAAACAAAAACAGTTTTACTGACTTTATCATATTCCTACAGATGCTCAACATGTGAGCTCTGAAAGGCCACTTAGGCAATTCGTTACAGGTAAAGACAAGTCAGCAGGTAGAAATTCAAAGGGTCGTATCACAATTTTCCACGGAGGGGGAGGGGCAAAACGGTCACAAAGAACAATTGACCTAAAACGCAACACTTCATCAGTAGGTGTAGTTGAACGAATCGAATACGACCCAAATCGCACTTCACGGATCGCAGTGGTCAGATGGGTCGAAGGGGCAGCCGTTGACCGCCCGAAAAAAGTCAACTCCCTCCAAAAAAACTTCACCCCACCCCCAAGATCCTACCCTCCATCTCCATCAAAGGTCAGTTTTCATTCTCTTCAATTCCCGGAATGTTAGAAGACAAAAAGGTGGAATCTTTAAGGCCTAAAACAGATCATGTAGTGGTTGGACTTTCAAAAGGTAGTAGGACCTTGAATAGTCAAAGTCAAAGTCAAACGGGGACCCACATGAGAAATGTTAAGGATGTTTTCTTGTCTGCTTTTTCATCTTCAAATGGGAAAAAAGACATGATGCTCCTTATTCGTTTGTGAACGTGTTTGGTGTTCCAAGAATGGCGGTGGCAGGGGCAAAACCGGAATTTTTTGTTCCAAGAATGAAAGATGATGTGAAAGAGAATGAAAGTATGTTGCTTAATGAGGTAAAAAGGTGGGATAAGGATAGTGTTGTGTGGGGGCATAAGATGAAGCGAAAAGCAGTTGTTTCTTGGGAGAGTTTGAGACAAAGGGGGATTTTAGGGGTTGTTAATGAGTCAGAGTCAAAGTCAAAGGTGAGAGAAAGTGAAAAGGTGGAAAAAGATGGGAAATTTGGAGTGGATCGAGCTCCTGTGAGTTATATATTGGCTACCTAAGTGTCGATTTATCTGTTACCCAAGTGTCGATTTATCTGTTACCTGTCTGTTGTGACAAAAAAACAACATAAATCATAATTATACTGAAACAAACAAATATTTAATCGGGTTTGTAATCAAGAGTGTACATTTATATATTATTATTTTAACATTTGCACAGTTTGACATAATCGGGTTTGTAATCAAGAGTGTACATTTATATATTATTATTTTAATTATACTGATAATTGTTTATATGTAGTAAACTATTTGTGCAAAAGAATTAATCGTCTCTACAATTTATCTTTTGAATAAAATATATGCACCCGGCGCTTGGCGCGGGTAAACGGCTAGTAGGTTATTAAGAAACTTTTATGATTCTCTAAAATATATCTGGATTGTAATTTCAAAACGTCTAATTAATTTTCCTATAAATAGTTCAAGACATGATAGTTTTAAAGAATAAAGAATAATCATATTATGATCCGTATAAAACGCGGAGAACGTATAAAAAATATATATAAATATATAAAATGCTGATACAATAATAATATAAAATGTCGATATAATAATAATAAGATAATAATAAGATAAAGTAATAGAAACAGACTTAGAGTTATTGGCATTATTAAAATATCTAAAAAAATACATTAAATCGTTGAAAAACTTTTTTTAAAACAATATTTTTTTGTTTTATTAATTGGATAACCTGTCTCGTCACATATAAGTACATTCAAGCATTTTTTACTTATGATGTAAGAGAAAACGACATATTACTAACCATGACTGAAGACGAATCTACTTGTAATTTGTTGTATTTTTTTTTTTGTTTATTTGTTGTTATAGTGAGTTTTGATGTTTCAAAGGGAAAAAGTTGAAAAATAAACAATTCTTACAACTCTAGTGATAATTTGGATTATTTTTATTGTAAAAAGACTTGCAATTGTCTTATTTCAAAAAATAAAATAAATACGCTTGTAATAACCGTCATGGTCCCTATTTAAAAAGAAATGCATAAATGACCCTTGTGATTTTTTTATTTTTTTTGTTATTTTATTATTATTATTTTTTTGTGATGGATGTACAAATAGCCACCGTTTAAACAAAATTAACATAAATGCTCCCTGTCTAAAAATGCACAAATGGCTCCTATTTTTTTTTCAAAAAAAAGAAAAAAAAAACTAACAGAAAATGTTATTGTTTAAAAAAATACACAAATGGTCCATGTTAAAAATATTAACAAAAACAGATGGTTTAACATTGAACTAATGGATATTCATATTCATTCCGTGACTCCTTGGATTGTACGTTTCTGTATAAATCTGGAAGTCATGGAAGGAATGGGTTTCAAACATGCTTTTATTAAGAAAATATGGGATTTTCTTGAGGAACACTTTTCAAAAGGATCAAAGAACATTTTCCACCAAAACTAAATGTTTATGAACTCACCAGCTTTATGCTGATATTCTTTCAAAATTGCTTGTATTCTCAGGGATTCAGTAATACAGGTAAATCTTCAGCTTTTGGAGAAGGGACGCTAAGACGTCAGTCTTAAAACTTATTAAATCACCATATTGTAATTTATTTTGAGACATGTATTGTATTCAACAATGTAACTTTTAAATTATATTTATGATGGTTGTGTTTACTTTCTTTACAAATATTCAACTGTTATGATACTACATGAAGTCATCCGCCCCCGAATGTTTCCGCCATCCTGGTTTGGGGGTGTGACAGATTGGTATCAGAGCATTGTTTATAGTGAACTAAGTATATCAAACCACATAAGATATACAAACTATAAATGCAAAGGGACTAAAACCCTCTGACAAAACGTTTTCACAAACTATACTTTTAATAAATTAAAATGCTAGTTTTATAAAAGTATAAGTACATGCATGCATCGGTCTAGTATCATAGTCAAACCTATATAAAAGTATTAAGACAAGTTGAACACTACGATTAGGCCTCGGGGTATGTAATCAGATCGAGGATGAATATAGTCTGATCAACTATATTTATCCAAGATGTGACCAACTTATGTCGAGGAATAGTAATAGTGAACAACAAGTCAAAAACTTACCAAAGAAAATACTAGAATCAAACTTACGAATTTGAAATACTATAGGAGTATTTTATAGTACTATAAGAACCGTAATAATCGTGTGAACCTCGATATTTAGTTAGAACTAGGAATCGTCAAATAAATAAAATCTTATTCAAAAACTAAAAACCTTCACTAGCAGGTCTATAATTGCAAAGTGCATACTTTAAAGTTACACATGATTGAGATTTTTATAGGCTTAGGATTTATGATTTCGCTTTAGGCCCTTTTCCTTGTTTGGATGTGGACTTAAAGTGAAGCTACTTATCTAACGACCTATTCGATCTTGATTGTATGTGATTTGTATACACAAGGTAATTATAGGAGGACCCGGTGTAGGTCTTATCACAAAAATTACCTTCTTACCCTTAAGTTATATTTATATTTCTCTTATCCCTATTCTCGCTTAGATAAAAATGGCTGGATTCCATCCTCCCAGAGATTCGTACTATCCTAATCAAGAGAATGTTGGTTGGCTCGGTGCCGAACCAGAAGCTGAGCTTACAATTTCCCCTAGACGATGATTATGTTGAAGTCTTTCACGAGGACGACAGTTCTGGATCAAAAGCTAACAATCCACCTCCAGTTACTCAGAACCCAAACCCTCATCCGAACTTTCAAGGCCCCACGCCTCTGTGGGCCATAAACATAGACAGGTAGAGTCATGAACAAGGTCAAAATTCCCCTACCAAGGAGACCGAAGCTTCTACAATCTAGAAGCTGGAGGTTCAGCAGATAGAGCACTTCATGTGCTGGTTCGTCGCGTTTCTCGCAACACGGAACAGGGAAGAGCTATCATCGACCGAGTGGTGCAGATTGAGGCTACCACTGGTGTCGACGCTGTCCGTCTTCGCAACCTGGAAGACAATCATAACGCAACAAGGGATAGTACCAACTTCTTGCAGGAAGAACTGGCGGCTTCGCAAGCCGAAGTGCAACGATTACGAGAACATCATGTTATACAAGATAGGCGTATATTCGAAAGAGAACACCAGTTAGCCAAATCCAGGGATGAATCTAGTAGAAAGTATATCATACTCTACTCGCCCTCTGTTTACTCTTTTGGTTATAGTCTAAGTCTTCGGAGATGTCTCAGAGTTATTTTTCATGCTTTTTCAGTTCGACCGCGAAAATCCATTTTCGGTAGGTCATTTTAATGTCGATGTTTTTCCCAAAATTGTGGTGTATTATAGACCTGTTTAAGGACAAGTTTTCCAAACTCTATGTACTTAATACACCTGTACAATCGACATTTACTTCTTACATTTTGAAAAATAACCACTCAATTTCACATTATTCTGTTATAAGTTGTACTTGTATTAAACTCCTAATTCCAATTCCTTACAAAATCCCTATCAAACTAAGTGTTTTAGTTATGAGATATCAAATTCATGTTCATTCTTGATATCTTACAATCGTTTCATCTTTTAATCTTTATAGTAAAAGATGCCTCCGCGTAAAAACCGAACCAACTTAAGATGTTAACGTCAATATTCTGCCTTAATAACTTAAATGCTTTTACAGTTCTATAGAATCGTAGCAGTTATGTAGGTTGAATCATCGAGAACAGTATAACAAAACGAAAAACATACAATCGCATGAACTTCCGGGATTCGAACTCTTCATTATGAGGTGACGGAGATCAGTGTAAGAATCAGAAGTAAGACAACACAGAAATTCAATATACCTACGAAGGAGAAGGACACCCTATAAATACCAGGAGAGAACAAATCATTATCACCCAGAATAGAACGGAGAACAGAGGAGAACCACGTGTGTTTCATGCAAAGTGTTTGAGTGCCTTTTCGTCACAGTAATAACTAATAAATAATGCAACTTAGTGAGTTAATGAATACATTACTCACATTAGGATTCGAACTTATCGTCTTTTCCTGTATTGGCTAATAACAATAATTCGGATCACGAAATCTCAATCGAGAGTGATTACTTCTCAAATTCATAAGTCGATTTATTGTAGACTCTATTACGAATTACTTTCAAATCTTTTCGAAAATTGAATCATAGTATCCACCAACCAAAGATAATTTCGTTCGAATGACACTCGTCTGGTAACCATTCTAGAAACTTCATTCTACTCTTTTACCAGGACTGCATCATAGGGATGTAGGTCAAATCTTTGAGATCAGTATGACGAAACAAAAAAATTTATATTAATATAAATTATTAGAATACATCTAAAGCCAACCATAATCGCTCACGAGCCCATTTTCTCATTTTGTAACAGAATCATGCCTCCGAAGAAACGTAACCAACCCTCCGATAAAACACAAATCCTTCAGATAGATGCGGATACGTTTCAATTTGCAGTCACATCAGCTGTAGCAGTTGTCATGGCTCACCTTAATGATAACAACGCAAACGTTAGTGGGAATGTGATCGGCAATCCCGATCGTGATGATTACCAATTTCAGCAACAAGTGCCTACTTGTAAAGACACTCCAAACCTCAAACCTAATATTCTGAAACGAAAGTTCGAGAACAAGAAAGGGAGTTATTCAACTCAAGGACCTACCGAAGGGCAACAAGCTGGGGCAGTCAATACCCCCATCATCCCTGCTATAGTTTGGTACGCTTCCAAACCCCAATAATTTATAATTACTCTTTCATTCGAACCAAATCACAGCATTCATATAAAATTGAGAACCCTATCAGGTAAGCTATGATGGCTTAGTGTAAACATTAGGGACATTTATAATTAAGATTTGTAGATTTAAAGTGAGTGATCCCGCCTCATTTCATGTTCCTTGTTTGGTTGTGGATTTAGGGCAGGGTTGCTCAGTCAACTGTCTTACCAATCTTAATTATACATGACTTGTGTACACCAAGCAATGATAGAGAGACCTAGTAGGAATCATTCCGTGAAAGTTCATAGTTTCAAATTATCAGAACCCTCGTAT
This sequence comes from Lactuca virosa, assembly GCF_052849685.1. NCBI lineage: Eukaryota > Viridiplantae > Streptophyta > Magnoliopsida > Asterales > Asteraceae > Lactuca > Lactuca virosa. The sequence continues at coordinate 58,958,412 of NC_136429.1, forward strand.
TAGTAATATCCGCCAATTTTGAATTAAAAAGGGGATTCGTAGCAAAATAATAGAATAAAACTGAAGGCGCTGAAAACTCATGTACATAGAATTGCTCATCATCCTAGTAATCATCTTTTCCAGAATAACTTAATATCTACTTCGTTGAGAAGTTCCGACAACCTCATCCGACATGGTTTGGCTTAATCCTTACCTAGCAAAAAAAAATTCTTTTCTTTTTTTTTTCTGCCGTGTGAAAGAACTTTTTTTCTTAATTAGCTGTCAGATGAGATTCTTCCAATCCATAACGCAAACTTTTATACCATCTCTCACTTCAAAACTTCAGAAGTACCCATGCGAGGGGTACCACACCTTCTAGCCGGCTCAATAGATAGAAAACTTGAAATAGAAAGCACCAAAGAAGTCTCGGAAGTCAGTAACCACCCGTAGCATACCCAAAGGATCTCCGAGGAAGACCACTTGCACTGCAGGTCAAGTTCAAGAATAGAGTATAAGAACTCATTAGGTTAATCTATCGCTGCTAGTTGTATATGCAAGAGTGGCATATAACTTAGACTCAACAAGATTGAGGATGTGTGATTCCGCCCTACTTCCTGTTCCTTGTCTGGTTGTGGACTTGGGGCAGAGCCACCCAACCGAAGGTTTTGTCGATTTAAATTATATACAACTCATATACACGAGGTGAGGATGGATGAGCCAAGGATGAGTCTTATCATGAACTTTAGAGAAAAAGCCTGCATGCTTACTATAACAACCGGAGATACCTGAGTGGGAGTGGTAGCGGATTGCAATGGGATTAAAAATCAAGTTACCAAGGCAACAGGTGGAGTTGATGCCATTTTGGGTGATCGTCGACAGGTTAACCAAATCCGCACACTTCCTACTAACAAAGGAAACAGACAAGCTGGAGAAACTGACTAGAACCTACATTAGGGAGATTGTGCGACTGCATGGTGTACCAATATCCATTATCTCGGACATAGATAGTAGATTCACCTCGAGGTTCTGCCAGTCACTACAAAAATCTTTAGGAACGAGACTAGACATAAGTACCGCCTACCACCCACAAACCGACGGACAGAGTGAGAGAACCATTCAAACCTTAGAAGATATGCTAAGAGCTTGTGTGATCGATTTTAGTAAGGTTTGGGATACCCATTTACCATTGGTTGAGTTCTCGTACAACAATAGCTATCACACTAGCATCAAGGTTGCTCCAATCGAAGCCCTCTATGGGCGTAAGTGCAGATCACCTCTGTGCTGGGCTGAAGTGGGTGACACGTAACTAGCTAGAGGACAAGTACCCGACAGCACTCTCACTGGCCCGGAAATCATAAGGGAAACTACCGAGAAGATTGTCCAAATCCGAGAACGATTAAAAGCTTCAAGAGACAGACAAAAGAGTTATGCGGAAAAAAGACGGAAACCCTTGGAATTCCAGGTTGGGGACCGACTACTATTAAAAGTCTCACCCTGGAAGGGTTTAATACGTTTTTGAAAAACGTGGGAACTAAACCCGAAGTATATCGGACCATTCTAGATCCTTGTTAGGATTGGCCCGGTAGCATACAAACTTCGATTAACACAGGAACTCAATAACGTACATCCTACCTTTCATGTGTCCAACTTAAAGAAGTGCTTATCCGATGAGACCCTCGCCATCCCTTTGGACGAAATTAAAATCAACGAGAGTTTCCACTTCATAGAAGAGCTAGTTGAAATCATGGATAGGGAAATTAAAAGAACAAAACAAAGTCGCATACCCATTGTGAAGGTCCGTTGGAATGCCAAGCGAGGACCTGAATGCACATGGGAGCGCGAAGATCAGATGAAACAAAAGTACCCGCATCTTTTTCCTAGTCCATGAATTCTATCTTAGATTAAATTTCGGGACGAAATTCCCTCTAACGTGGGGATGATGTGACAACCCGATATTTCAAGTCAATATAATGACCTAAAGTCAAGTATGGTAATCTATTTTTGATATAATAAATATAGCGTCAAAAATGAAATGTTCAAAAGTCTCAATTGGGTTGCATAAAATGATAGATATCGTGTCAAGATTTTCAGAAATATAAAGAACACTCAAATCCGAGTTATAACGAAGAAGTTATGACCAATCAAAGATCCGCGTCAAAACCGGTAAAACATTATTAAGCGTAAAAAGTGAAATTTCAATAAAATACTTTTTAGCCTTAGGTATCTAAACGAAAATCGTAGATTATGTTAAACCGTAAACGTACATAAAAAGAACGTCAAAATCTGACTTCGTATGAGGAAGTTATGATTTTTCTAAGTTTCGGATACAACAGTAGACAGCTAAAAACTCGAAATAGAGATCGAGCGACTTTTAGCAAACGCATCCTTAACGAGAATCGAAGATCCCGACAATAGTAGTACAACGGTGAAAAGACAGACGAAAACGGACGTCAGATGAAGAAGTTATGGATTTTTAACGGACTTTTCCTGTCCCGGCCCGTTAAAAATATAATATTAAAAACAAAGTCAAAATCAGCCGACAGAGTCTAAACAAAAGTTGTAGAGCATATTCTCACCTACGCGTGGATATAAAGAACATCGAAAACGGAGCTCGTATGCGAAAGTTATGAATTTTTGAAGTTCGAGGCACGCATACCAAAGCTTATCCGAACTACGCCCCGCGTAGATCTTCGTACGCCCAGCGTACGCATGAAAGAGGCGTTACGCCCCGCGTACATGGAAGTTACGCCCAGCGTAACCCGATGACCAGCACCCTATAAATAGGATGCGAGGGTTGCCCGAGTTTGGTTGCTTTACTCTCATTCCTTTCACCTTAAAACACCTCTCAAGCCCCTCTAAACCACCCGAAGCCCCAGTAACACCCCTAGCACACGACGCAAGTCCCGACGCCCGAAGTTCCCAAGAAAAACAGTCTTTCCAGTCGAAGTACTGCCCGCGTGAAGCCTGGTTTTTCACCAGAAACCCGTTGTTTCGTCAAGAACAATCCTTCCTAGAAACGAAACGCTGCCCGATTCACCACTTATCAAGTGAGTTCATACCCCTACGTTTTTTCCGAGTTTTTCATGTTTTCAGGGGGGGAATACAAGCAAAATCACAAGTAAATCTTGGGCTCAAAGTATATTATTTTGTTTAAGATAATTATATTTTCAATATACTTTTAACATGGAAAACAGTTTTACCAAATGGGTTAAGAAATCAACTCGCAGAAACAGTTTTCAAAACTAAGGCAATGAACTTATGAATCATGAAGTAAAAGATATCATTTTTAAAGGATTCATGTTAATTACAAAAAGGGTTTTCAGAATTATTACTTGTAAATTTGTTAGTCTAAGTTGGAGACACGTCCTTGGTAACACTCACCACCGAAACAGAGTGTAGGACTAGCACTTATGACCAGAATCTCTTGTAGGGAGAGCGTGACTGTTGTGTATAGATCTATACGGGACTGACTATCCCGCACCTCGCTGCTAGCTACAGTGGGACCGGCAGGTCTACGGGTGACAAAGTCATAAAGGATATTGGCCCCGATACGTGTCATATCAAGTTAATGTATGGTTATAAAACTCACAATGTAGATAACAGCGATTTACTTACGTAATAATGGATCGAGTGAACTAACCTCAGAATAATAATCAATTGATTACTAGAGAGTATTAATAATACCTTCAGGATTTAGTTCACCACGTTTTTATTAGTTTTATTTATGTAATAAGGCTAATATACCTCACTGGGAGTAACCAGGGTTTTTCAAAGAAAACTACGTTAACGATCTAAGTATGGTAGATACTTGTATACTTCATTTTAGAACGGATAACCAACAACCTACTTTTAGGAAAATATAGGATTTTCCCAGGATAACACGGTATTTTCATAAACGGATGGTTTAACATTGAACTAATGGATATTTATATTCATTCCGTGACTCCTTGGATTGTACGTTTCTGTATGAATCTGGAAGTCATGGAAGGAATGGGTTTCAAACAAGCTTTTATTAAGAAAATATGGGATTTTCTTGAGGAACACTTTTCAAAAGGATCAAAGAACATTTTCCACCAAAACTAAATGCTTATGAACTCACCAGCTTTATGCTGATATTCTTTCAAAATTGCTTGTATTCTCAGGGATTCAGTAATACAGGTAAATCTTCAGCTTTTGGAGAAGGGACGCTAAGACGTCAGTCTTAAAACTTATTAAATCATCATATTGTAATTTATTTTGAGACATGTATTGTATTCAACAATGTAACTTTTAAATTATATTTATGATGGTTGTGTTTACTTTCTTTACAAATATTCAACTGTTATGATACTACATGAAGTCATCCGCCCCCGAATGTTTCCGCTATCCTGGTTTGGGGGTGTGACACTGATGCATTTACGCATTATCAACGCACAACCAACTTGCAAATAATAAACCATATATCTAGGTTTTAAGACAATATGATATTATCGTCTTGCGATCACTCGAGATAAATTCCATGAAGTGATACTAGCAAGCGCGGGTCTAATCCAATGCTCAAATCCAGTTCATAAGCACTCATGAACGTTGTAGCACACTTTTGCTATGTCTAATACACTTTAGACAATCTACACAGCAATTCATGATAGTCTTCTTTCATACCTACTTCCAACATATGAACGACTGTGGACTGTTCGAATAATCTTATCATTCAGGAAGTCAAAACATGCAAAATGAAACAATAGGTAAATAATTAACATAAGACAGTAACTTTACTTATAAATAATACTCCATTATTTAATCATCAAATGTCAATTACATTTATCTATTACACGTTTCGAAGCTATCTAATCTAAACTAATATCGTCCTTCAGCCCGATGCTCCTAGCGTACTGCAAATGCTTAACCCTACTCAGTCCCTTCGTAAGGGGATCTGATGGGTTATCTTCCGACGATATCCTCTTCACTACGAGGAGTCCCTCTTCCACCCGACGTCGAATAAAATGATATTTCCTGTCGATATGTCGAGATCTGCCATGATCCCTCGGTTCTTTGGTCAAGGCAACCGCTCCCTCATTATCACAGAAAATTTCCATGGGCTCCTTTATGGCTGGCACAACTCCAAGGTCTCTAATGAAGTTCTTCAACCATATCGCCTCCTTTGACGCTTCGCTCGCTGCTATGTACTCTGATTCGCACGTTGAATCAGCTACGGTCTCCTGCTTGGAAATTTTCCAAGTCACTGCTCCTTCATTAAGGGTAAAGACCCAGACCGACTGCGAACGATAGTTGTCCTTGTAGGTCTGAAAACTGGCGTCACTATACCCTCGCACCCATAAGTCATCACTCCCACCGAGAACTAGAAACCATTCCTTGGTCCTCCGAAGGTACATAAGAATATTCTTGACTGCGGTCCAATGTTCTTTGCCAGGTTTCCCTTGATATCTGTTGACCATGCTGAAAGCGAAGGCCACATCAGGGCGAGTACAAGTCATAGCATACATGATCGAGCTAACTGCGGAAGCGTAAGGTACCCGAATCATCTCTGCTATCTCGACTTCGGTACTCGGAATTTGAGTCTTACTCAATTTGGCATTACTTGGATTGGTAACTCCCCTTTCTTAGAATTCTCTATTCTAAATATTTTAGTACTTTATCCAAGTAAGTATTCTGACTAAGTCCTATTAGTCTCTTACTTCTGTTTCTCACTATCCTTATTCCCAAAATATAGGCAGCCTCTCCGAGGTCCTTCATAGCAAAACACTTCCCAAGCCAGGACTTAACCTCCTGCAGGGTCGGGATGTCGTTTCCTATGAGCAGTATGTCATCGACATACAATAGTAGGAAGCTCACTATACTCCCACTGGCTTTGACATATACACATGATTCATCTTCGCTTCGCAGGAAGCCAAACTCTTTGACTTTCTCGTCAAAGCAAAGATTCCATCTGCGAGATGCTTGTTTCAATCCATAAATGGATTTCTCAAGCTTGCACACTCTATTAGGATGCTTTGCATTGACAAAACCCTCTGGCTGACTCATGTAAGCATCCTCATCCAACTTCCCGTTGAGGAAAGTGGTTTTGACGTCCTTGTGCCATATTTCATAGTCATGAAATGCAGCAATGGCTAGCATCACCCTAATACACTTTATCTTCGCAACTGGTGAGAAGGTCTCATCATAGTCAACTCCTGGAGTTTGAGTAAAGCCCTTCGCAACCAATCACGCTTTATAAGTGTGTACCTTCCCATCCATGTCGGTCTTCTTCTTGAAGATCCACTTGCACCCGACCGTCTTACGACCTGGCACATTGTCAACCAAATTCCAAACTTGGTTGTCATACATGGACTGAATCTCGCTGTCCATAGCCGATTTCTATTTTGCAGACTCCGGGCCTACCATGGCTTCCTTGTAGTTGTTAGGTTCGTCCAAATTTATTAGTGTACTATCACTAATAAACGTATCACCTTCACTTGTTATATGAAAACCATATAACACAGGCGGAACACTAAATCTACTGGAACGTCTAAGAGGTAGGGACTCGTCAATCGGTTCAACCGAAGTTTCCTCCTCAGGTTGAGCGCCAGCGTTAGAGGTTCCTTCATCGCTTGACTCTTGAATCTCTTCAAGATCGATTTGCCTCCCACTGTCTCCTTGGCTTATAAGTTCTCACTCTTGGAAAACCCTTCTCTTGCAACGAAGACAACATTGTCACTCGGTCTATAGAAGAGATAACCAAAGGACTTCTGCGGGTAGCCGATGAAAATACACCGCTCACTACGAGGTTTGAGCTTGTCATGAGTCTCTCGTCTTACGAAAGTCTCGCAACCCCAAACCTTGATATGTGTTAACGAGGGAGCTTTCCCTGTCCACATCTCGTGAGGTGTTTTGGCAACCTTCTTCGTAGGGACTAAGTTAAGGATATGGGTGGCAGTCTCTAAGGCATACCTCCAGAATGAGATAGGTAGCGAAGCACGACTCATCATGGAACGAACCATGTCCATCAAGGTTCGATTACGCCTCTCAGCTACACCATTTAATTGCGGTGTCCTGGGAGGTGTCAATTGCGAAACGATTTTGCATTCCTTGAGGTAGTCGTGGAATTCAAGACTTAGGTACTCTCCACCTCGATCAGATCGAAACATCTTGATTTTCCTGCCCAACTGATTCTCCACTTCTTACTTGAACTCTTTGAACTTTTCAAAGGGTTCTGACTTATGCCTGATTAAGTAGATATACCCATATCTGATAATCATCGTTAAAAGTCACGTAGAAGCGGCACGCATCCCTTGTGGTGGATCTAAAGGGTCCACATACATCTATATGTATGAGATCCAATAAACCCTCAGCCCTTTCACAAGAACCAGATAAGGGTGACTTGGTTATCTTTCCAAGTAAACAAGACTCGCACACGTCATCGTCCCTAAGGTCGAATGACTCCAACACTCCATCCTTTTGGAGTTGGGCTATGCGTTTCTTGTTGACATGTCCAAGATGACAATGCCACAAGCATGTTTTATCCAAACTATTGGAAGAATCAATACACAACACATCATTTCCTAAATTATCTACAATCATAAAAGTTTCATATATTTCATTACAAGGCAATGCTTCAAAATAGAAAACATCATTGAGATAAGCATTAATAGAACCCTTTTCATTATCAAATGAATATCTAAATCCTTGTCTATATAAACCATGAAAAGAAATGATGTTTATTGCCATATCTGGTGAATAACAACAATTATTTAAATCTAATCCTAATCCATTACTAAGCACTAAAGAGTAAACTCCAATCTTTGTGACATGCGACGATCTTCTGTTCCCCATGATCAAGTTTATCTTCCCATGCTCCACATCCGTATTTCGTCTTAGGCCCTGCAAATCATAACAAATGTGAAAAGCACATCCTGTATCAAGAACCCAAGAAATAGCATGCGATGAATCATTAGATTTAATATTGTAAATACCTGCGAAGGAAGGCTTGATCTTTCCATCCTTGATATCTTGTAGATACTTCGGGCAACTTCATTTCCAATGCCCTATTTCGTGGCAGTAATGGCACTCTGCCTCCTTGGGGTTGGAATTGGGTTTAGCAGAACCAGCCTTGGTTCCACTAGAAGAGGTGTCATCATGGGACTTTCCCTTATGGTGGCTCTTTGAGGGAGCCTTCCTCTTCTTACCCTTTCGTTGTCCAATTGCCAAGACTGGGGTAGCAGCAGGAGTAGGAGTTGATGCAACAGATTTGTCTTTGAGGTTGCTCTCAGCAGTCCTTAGTAAGCCTTGAAGCTTGCTCAAAGAGACCTCCTCCTTGTTCATGTGGTAGGTCATGCGGAACTGGTTGTAGTAGGGAGGCAAGGACTGAAGGATGATGTCAATTGCCAGCTCTTCATCAAAGTTAACATTTAACTTTAGCAGGCGATCAACATATCTCTGCAACTTTTGCAGATGAGCAGTAAGGGACTCTCCATTACCCATTTTGGCAGTGATCATCGAAGTGATGATCTCGTACCTTTCTTGCCTAGCGCTTTGGTGGTACCGGTCCAACAGATCTTGATGCATCTCATAGGGGTACATGTCCTCATAGGACTTCTGGAGTTCTGCAGTCATAGTCGCTAGCATGATGCAATGGACTTGCGTAGCATCACGCTCATGGGCCTCAAAGGCAGTGATCTCTTCAGCAGAGGCAATGTTGATGTTGATTTCCTTCAGATTCTCATCAAGGACATACTCTTTGTCCTCATAACGAGTGACCATTCGGATGTTGCGGATCCAATCATTGAAATTGGACCCGTCAAAGATCACTCTCCCACACAAGTTCATGAGTGAGAACGAGCCAGAGGAATTTGAGCCGGAAGCGTTGTTGTTCATGTTAGACATCTCAAATAGAAAAGAGACAAAGTTTGATTAGATAAGAATCCCTAATTAAACACCCAAATGAAAAATTAGGGCTAGGATCCAACAACATTATTTGCAATTTAGAAAAGGGATGTCGTAATCTAAACAGAAAATAATTTGAAGGTAAGTGAATGACGATTCACTAGTTCCCACCATGAAAAACAAATTAAAATTAAGTTTTAAATGTATTGAAAACTCCTAGATCTTTTGAGATTCATTAAACTTTTCAATGGCATGTTTAAATCTAGATATGCCCCTCAAGTTTGTGACTGGGATGCCGAGGATCACAAAGCAGGTGTGAATAACCATGCAAATGTACATGGTGCCCCCAATGTTACAGTCACCTATTCGACGTGCCGGTTAACCACACACGCTCCATCGAACTATGATAAACATCGAGTCGCCATTTTCCACCTTTGCTTAGAGCCCAATTAGTGTGCCGGTTAACCACACACGCTCCACTAACGTCTTAGCAAGGGTACAAAGTGTAATTTCATGGAATTGCATCAATTCACTTTTGCCTAAAGTAACTAAGATTAAGAATTTAAAAAAAAACATTTAGTTACTTTATAAATTCATTATACTTTTAATGAGGAAAGGTTTGCCCTATCCTACCCGTTCCGCTAACGACCCTCCACCAATCAAGGAAGCGGTGGGTGAGAGTGGACACCCATTAAACGGTCATTTTATAGGCCAATACCTTATACCCCCCTTATAGATCGGCTTCGTGAATGAGGTCTACTAACGGTAAGACTAGCATTTAAGTTATACATATATAATAATTATTCTTATAATATTATAATAGTATAGGGTGAATTTTAAACTTGTAAAATTCTAGGGTTTGGAATTTAAATAATTCAAATTAAACTTTTAATTAAAATTTAAATTCCAAAACTTGAGGGCAAGTTTTGAACTTTTCAAAAACCCATAGGATCAAATAGCAAATAATTTAAATCAAACATTTAATTTAATGATTATCTAAATCTCACCTATTCCATTTTATTCACAAGATAATTCATCAAATAATTCAAATAATCAAATTTTATCATATAAGGAATTTATTATTCAAATAATTGGTAATTATTTTTTGTTTTGGTAAGGATAATCCATAGTAATAATAAAATTCGGATTTTATTAGTCAAAAACAGTTTTGGTAATTATCCTTCATCAAAACAGCAAGAAATCCCGAGAATCCCTCTGTCTGACTTCCCGACTCGCCGAGTCACTCACTGGACTCGCCGAGTTGGGCCGACTCGCCGAGTTCAGCAAGTGACTCGTCGAGTCAGGTCGGGCAGAGGGCAGAAAAAATGATTTTCAGCAAGATGAACATACAAGGCATCAATACAATAGAAACCACTCAAGGCTTTGATACCACTGATGGGTTTTATACAAAAGAACATCCTATGTGCTCATGCAAACCCTAAAGGTTGGATATAGGTTTCTCTATTGTACATGCAATTCATCCAAGACTTATAAACCCTAGATCTAGCATACATATTTCGAAATTATCATATAAAATCAGATCTAGATGATTACCTCTTTAAGAATGGCTTGAATCTTCTTCTATTGGAGCTTAGAGTCACAAATGCCACTCCTCTAATGGCTTACAAACACCACAAGCAAGAAGATCATATTGGAGAGAGGGGAGGAGGCATAATTTCGGCTATGAACTCTTCTAGGGTTTCCAGTGGCTGAAAACTGATGCCCTAGGGGTCTATTTATACTTGTGCTGCTAGGGTTTCAGTTAAAACCCTAACGGATAGCTTAGGCCTTAAGCAGTCCAAGGAACCTTCTGGAATAAGGCCTCTATGGCCAAAATTAAGATGGACACATCCTTAATTTCGTCCATGCCTAATCCATAAGGCTTCTCAGCCCAATATTCAACTATCACACAATTGACAGTTTTAGTCCCCTTTATTTAATTAATGTCTTTTAGCCATAGAATTAGTTCTTAATTAAGTCTTGTCTAATATTAATTAAACTATATGATTTCTCCTTTAATATATTATTCTCATAATATATTAATAAACCATAATAACCTCTCTCTTCATAAATCATCCTATCTAGTTGCTTTGGTGAAGGCAACCCAAAAGGACCATGCACAACCGGGTCAAATATTTACCAAATATAGTTACGGACTTAGACACTAATCCAACATGTACTTCTCCAAAACTCTGCAACATCATAGACTTTTTAATAGCTGCCTAGGGGCTAATTTAGAATTCATCTTTCCTTTTGGACTTGGAGTATTCGGAGTTAGAAGCCAACTTGATTACTTGATTCCAAAAAACATATGATCCATGTTGAGATGTCTAACAGAGGAGGCGATGTACAATGCTAGCCAACAACAAATACTGCCATACACAGTCATACACACAACCACTCTTGCACATATCCAAGACACAAAAATATAGCATTGTACTTTCCAAGTACAATGCTTAAATAAGAAAAAAAATTAAAAAGTAAGTCAATAAAATGAAAATGAGATGCTATATTAGATAGACAAACATAATAAGTACATTGGTATTTCTTGCATTTACCCCTTGATTGGGCTAAATGCAGGAAATAACAACATAGTTTTCTTTGTTTGTCTAATATGATATCTTACTCACATTTCCATTTCTTACTTTTGTTTTTTATATTACTTGATTTTTTTCTTATTTAACTATGTTACTATAAAAGTAAAATGAAATAATTTTATTTTAACTTTTTAAAATTTGTATTTTTAATTTTCTTTTTGTTATTAAAACTTGTGTGTTAAAAGTACAATGCTATAATCGAGTGGTTATTTCCAAGATATATGCAATCGTAGCATTGTACTTTAATCATTTTTAGAGATAATTTTAAAAACAGAAAGTACGTTGCAAGAAATAGCAAGATACTTTCTAATTTAGCAAATAACCATAAAAAATAAAAAAACAGCATGTGGTTTTTGTATTTTGTTGAAATCCTTTGTTGTATAAGCATAGTTTCTCATAACAACAAAAGTCTCCTATAAATCGCTTAATGGTAACAATAACGAAGTCATCATAACATTTGTAAGTAAAAGAGTCTGTTTGGTTGGATAGAGTGGAATAACAAAGGTAATGGATTGAGTTATTACATTCAATAATCAAGTTTGGTTGGCTTGTAGGAAAGTAATGAAATTTCATATGCAATAAGCACATACCATACACACACTTTGCTTTAGCAGAAGCAACGTGCAATCATGTTGATCACTTTGTACTAACTCCCAATCATGCTTTGTACCTAATGTCCTCATCAAACTTAGAACCACCAAAACTTTATTAAACTTAGAACTCAATAAATTAACATGCAAAATTAAATCTTATATGTGAAGGAGTAATAAGTGGCACCTAACTTCATTAACACATTAAAGTAAGCTTGATGGCTTGCTTTCATGCCCTCCCATTGTCATCTGCCCCTAATACCCCATCTCTAGAAGCTTCAGAATCCAATATTGACATTTAGATTTTGATACTATGATAAAACCTTTTCTTGATCATCTCATACCAACTCTCTTCTCTTTGCTAAATGATCATGAAACTTAAGTGGAATCCCGAAGGTTCTTATAGAGTTTGACCCGATCAAACCAAAATTAGGACCTCTATAAGCCCACCCCATGCATATGTATATGTACATAAAAACAAACAAAATATAGTATTTATTCAATGTTTAACCCAATCCAATGTGTATCTAGTTAGATAACATCACAATAATAAAAAATATATTAAAAAGAAAAAGCATGCATCCATTAAATAAAAAAAAACCTTTCGAACCTCAATAGTCATTGATACAAATTAGAGAAACTTTAAAAAAAATTAGGTTAAAACTTACAAAAATCCATATAAATTAACCGAAATCACATAGTTTAACACAATAGCTTGAATCTTGAAAAAAAACTAAAAAAATACAAATTGTTCATTTAAAGAATATGTAGCGTGAATTTTGGAAAAAAAATCTGAAAAAAACAAACATACCTTTGATTACCCGAAGCTGAAGCTTGAAAACATGGGTGTTTTTGCAGCTTAAAGCCATCATCAAACTCTTGATTAACAGAACGAATAGGAATGCCAACCAAACATAACCATGGAATGTATGACTCATTCTATTACCTTGGCCATTCCATATTACCATTTCATCCAACCAAACAGAATCATGTTGGAATTAATTGTCATAATAAAACAGCATTTTATAAATTAAAAAAAATCACAAGTAGAAAGAATCCCACCCACATGACGCTTGTTTATCCGTCAAGAATCGTTTAGTCATATTATGGTTTCTAGTGCCTTTATCAAACAGAGTGACATGAATCATTGAATTAAACTTATCTCAAACATTTCAAAAATCTCCCAACTTATCTCAAACATTTCAAAAATCTCCCCACAAACAAGGAAACAATTTATAAGTGGCTCCCTACAATATACAAAGAATTTAAAAAAATCATATTCAATTTTTCATGTGCAAAATTCTAAAATCAATTTATTAAAAAGTATAACTAACAGATGAAAGTAAAACATATAATAAGAACATTCTTCTCTTATTGAACAACAAGAAGTGTGGCCAATTCATCCATACTAACAACCTTATCTCCATTTACATCAGTTGCCTTAAAACGCTCATATTTCTAGTAAAAAAGTGTAAACTGTTTACTAAAAAGTGAACTTGAAAAACAAATTATTAACATATATTTAGTAAAATCAATTGCAAATTCATTACTATAAAAAAGTAAAAACAGATTAGTTAAAGAGAACATTGTTTCCATCACACCTACACATTTTCCTGGTATTTAGTAAAATTATAGACAATGAATAATTAAACATAATGTCATCTCAAAAATTCCAAGAGATATCATCTACAATGAGCAATGGCATCGATTAATTTTCAAAAAGTCATAAGAATAATTTTTTTAAGAGAATAATAAATTAGCAGGATGATGCTTATAAGTTCACAAAACTAAAGTGAATCTATTCACTTTTTTTAAGAGAATAATAAATCTATGCTTATAAAGTTCACTTGAAAACAAAAAAAAGTCCTTCACTATAGATGTAGTTATGTCTTTTAATTTCTTTACAATTGTCTTCTTGAAGGACAAAACAAAAGTAAGCAGTTATCACCAGTTGTTCCATCTTCTTTCCTATTCATTTGAGTCATTGAGTGACTCTGAGAAAATGAGAGATACAGATGGTGGATGGAACAACCGGTGATAACTGCTTAGCCTTTTGTTTTGTCCTTCAAGGAAATATAAGTAGGTAAAGATTAAAGAGTAATTATTTTGAAAATACATAGATGAAATAACCAAAAAGAGTATATATAATTAGGTAAAGTTGTATAAAAAATTTGCAAAAATTTTGCAGCATTTACAGCCTCTAAAGTATAGTCTAATTCCCACACCAACCCTTTTCCTAGCTCATAAGCATAAATACATAAATCAATTTTCATTTTAGTCATCTGTTGCAAAATATATAACTATATCAGTACATAAAATAAGTTATCTGCACTTGAACATAAATAAATAGACCTTGCTTCCCTAGAGATGTAACTACTGAAGAAGGTTTCCACAGGGGAACCAAGCTCTTCCTCTAATATTTGTGTTGCTAAAGTTCGGTTGAATGGAGGGATTTGATCACAGATCTCACTTAAAGCCTGCAATAACAGCAAATTAAAGTAAAATTTGAGTTATTTAATCAATAAAAACCTTAAAACACAAAAATCTAACCTTAGATATTAGAAAGGCAATAATATATGGACTTGTTGAAAGGGATTGACCAACTGCACCAACAACCAAAAGCATGTTACAATGAATATGGATGACCTAAAAAGACCAGGAAGAAATCCAAGAGTCTAACCAATACAACATTAAGAAAAATTAGAAAAAAATATTAAATTTGTCACTAAATTCATATGTAGTTGTACCTTTGATAAAAGTAGGTTCCAAGTGTAAGTAACATTGTTTCTTTTAACATCATTCCGAATTTGTATTGTAAATTTTATTCATTGATCTCAGAGTATGGACTAGAATTTTCTTGACCTTCTAATTCATGTTATCCTAATTCCGATTGCAACTGAATCCAAGGAGCCAAAAACCTTCCAAAAAACAACATCATCAATCATGTAAGTCAATTATGAGCATATGTGACAATCATGTAACAACCCAAAAATTCAAGTAAAATTTTTTGTTTAATAATTAGAAATCCCATTTAATACTCAGAAATTCCATTCACATTGTTTCCTATATTCCAATACATAATCACATTATTTAAAAGATCAGAGTGTCCCTAACAACTGGTGTAGAAAAATACTGGAGAGTTCACGCTGCACCAATTGCTGATCCGGGCCCCACTGAAAGGTCACACTTTTCTTGGTCAAACGGGTCAAGGGTACATCAATCTTGGAAAAATCCTGGATAAATCTCCGATAGTACCCCGCTAAGCCCAAGAAACTCCAGATCTCGGATGCGTTCTTCGGAACCTCCCAACACATTACCACCTCTATCGTGGTTGGATCTACCAAGATACCCTTTTGGTTGATGATGTGCCCCAGAAATTGCACCTCACACAAAGAAAACTCACATTTGGAGAATTTGTCGTAAAGCCTCTCCCTCCTCAAGGTCTCCAATACCTCCCTTAAATGCTGCTCGTGCTGCTTCTTGGTCTTAGAATAGACCAAGATATCATCAATGAAAACGATCATAGACCGATCCAGCATCGGTCTGCATTCCCGATTCATGAGATCCATGAATGTTGCTGGAGCATTGGTGAGCCCAAATGGCATCACCATAAAGTCGTAATGACCATAACAAGTCCTGAAAGTCGTCTTCGGTATATCCCATCCCCACTCCTAATCTGATGATACCCTAACCGAAGATCAATATTGGAAAACCAAGATGCACCCTAAAGCTGATCAAATAAGTCATCAATCCTCGGGAGTGAATAACGGTTCTTCACTGTTAGCTTGTTCAGCTCCTGGTAATCAATACACATCCTGTGTGACCCATCATTCTTTTTCACGAACAAGATATGTGCTCCCCATGGAGAAATGCTCAGACAAATAAATCCTCTGTCTAATAGCTCCTGAAGCTGCGTAGACAACTCCTGCATCTCAAGCAGGACTAGACGATACGACGCCTTGGCTATCGGAGCCGCACCAGGCATCAAATCAATACGTAACTCCACTTGCCTCTTAGGAGGCACCCCAGGCAACTCGTCTAGAAATATATCAGAAAAATCTCTCACAATACGTACCCTGCTCATCTCTGACGTGGCCTCCACCCTCATATCCGAAACATAAGCCAAAAACCTAGAACAACCTTGCTGAAGGAGACTACTGGCCCTCGCAGCGGAACAGAGGGTTGGCTCATGCAAGGCTCTCTCCCAATGAATAACTAGTTCTCCCCCACTTGGGGTTCGAACTCTCACTAGCTGACGCTCACAATCTATCATGGCCCCATTGGGCCCCAACCAGTCCATCCCAATGATTACCTTCAACCCCCTCAAAGGAATCGACACCAAATCAATTAGAAATCTATCGCCGAACATGTTCAGGATACTTCTCCAAAAAACCCTCGCAACACTCACAGTGCGGTCATCCGTAATCTGCACCTCGAGTGGGGAATCCAAAGTCCCCGGAGCATCTCAAAACTTCTTGCTGAGCGCAAGAGATACGAATGATCGGGTAGCCCTCGAATCAAAAAGAACGTGAGCCGTCAACCCATTGACCAAAAAGGTCCCTATACAAGGTCACATGAACATAAAAATAAAGTAAATAAGACAGAAATAGATCGCATACCAGTGACAACATCCGATGCTGCTCGGGCCACCTTTGTGGTCAGCTGAAATGCGTGGATCTTCACCGTAGGAGCCTTTGCCATTACCGGGCGGTCATCAGTGATCCTTATTGTGGCGGGCGCAAGCGGTGCTACTGCTCCTCCCATCAACCTCGGGCAATCGGCCTTTTTATGGCCGGTCTGGTTGCATTAGAAACAAATCAAGCCCTTCTTGGGGCAATCCTTGATCATGTGGTTCGGCTGACCACAAGCAAAACAAGCTGAGCCTGGTACCTGACAGGCTCCACTATGCAACCTGCCGCACTTGGTACAACGGCCTCGGCCCTGCTGGCATCTGCTGGGAGGATCAGAGGTCTTAGGCTTCTTAGCCTGGCCCACTACCGTCTGAACTTGCTCTGGCTTCCGCTTTGTCTGGAGCTCCAACTCAATCTCCTGTTCCCGGGCCTTCTCCTCCATGCCATTCAGTGTCTTGCATGCTGAAAATCTCACAAACTCATGGATATCATCCCTCAGCATGGAATGATACCTCGTCTTCTTCATCTCCTCATCTGCAGCGTACTACGAAACCAATAATTCACTCTCCTAAAACTTGGCGGGGATCTCCGCCACAGTCTCCGTAGTCTACTGTAAGTCCTGAAACTCCCTTACTAAATGTTGCACCTCAATGGCTGGTCCAAACTCCCGATTGAATCTCCTCACAAACTCTTCACAGTTCATCTCAGCCACACCCGCTGATCCCACCTCACGGGTCACCTTCTCAGAAAAATCGAATTTTATCATTCAAAATAGTT
The DNA here is from genome assembly GCF_052849685.1 of Lactuca virosa. Lineage (NCBI taxonomy): Eukaryota > Viridiplantae > Streptophyta > Magnoliopsida > Asterales > Asteraceae > Lactuca > Lactuca virosa. The sequence goes on from NC_136429.1 coordinate 58,975,845, forward strand.
TGTGGTAATAATCCTAATCCAAATCTGGCCAAAAACTCAAAAAATCAACCACCAGATGATCCAACTCGTCGAGTCAGGCAATGGACTCGTCGAGTTGGCTCTACTCGTTGAGTTCCTTCATAGGACTCTTCGAGTCCAGTAGTCAGAGGCCAAAAATGAAATATTTTCAGCTTTGAAAACAATACAATTGCATCAATATAACAGAAAACACCCTATGCTCTGATACCACTGATGGGTTTTGAGCAATATAACAATCCTATGGTGCACATACAACCCTAATGCTTTGGATCTAAGTTTTCTCAAGTTATACATGCAATTTTCAATTTATCCAAAGCATGAACCCTAACTAGCATAAAATTTAGAGATTTACAACATAAAACATGTTAGATGAATACCTCTTGGTTGTAGCTTGTAGAAATTGGCCTTTCAAGAGCTTAGTATCTCAAATGTGATACCTCAAATAAATCACAAACACCAAAAGCAAGAGGAGGTTTGTGAGAGAAAGGTTAGAAAGCACTAAAATCGGCTAGGGTTTCACCTTAGAAAATGATTGGCCGATTTTGGGAAGGCTAGGGGTTCAGTTTATAGTGTGGAATCCTTAGGGTTTCATACATAAAACCCTAATTTACTTAAGCCTTTAAGTATTCCAAAAATCCATATGATATGCCCTTTGGACTAACTCTTTATGGACTCTCACATAGATTTAGTCCATCTCTAATCAACATGGATCATTAGCCCAAACTATAAGTATTACTGATTTACCTAATCAGTCTCTTTTGATCACTAAATTAATTCCAAATTAATTCTTGATCAATACCAATTAAATAATATAATTTCTCAATTAATATATTATTCATATAATATATTAGTAAATCATAAATAACCTCTTTCTCAAAAATCCATCCTATCAAATTGCTCCGGTGAAGGCAACCCAAAAGGACCATGCTACTATCGGGTCAAGTACATACCAATTATAGTTATGGGCTTAGACACCTAATCCAACAATGAGCTCATCAAACAGACCCATGTCCGCCATGAAAAACAAATTCAGAGACTCGAGAAGGAGATCAAGAAGAAAGATGAGATGAACCTGATCATACAACAAGTTCTTATCAACCTCCTCCGGGCATCCTGGAACATTGTGGATGTTCCGAATAACAAATTTGATGAGATGCTCTTGATTCTTGGCCAACTCGTCGATCACCTCAAAGCTCAGGCTCTCACAACAGAAGCTTATGACGCTCTGACCCTACAGATGAATAAAAGTTTTCAAAAGGTGTTTGACAAATTCTTGGATCTTAAAGAGTCTGTAATGCTTGCACCAGTTGCCGGTCATCCATTGCAAGAGGGGGAGAAGGGCCTAGCTGGAAAAGTCAATTCATCCCCTGGAAACTTGTCTCGAAGTTCCGACTTCGAGATGAAAACTCTGATGATTCTTTACAAGTTCTTTCAGGTTCTCCAGATGATAATGATGATGATGATGATGATGATGATGATGATGATGATGATGATGATGATGATGATGATGATGATGATGATGATGATGATGATGATGATGATGATGATGATGATGAGTATCTCACCAATGCCATCATAGGGATTCCAGCTCCAAAGAAGTTCCCAACAAAAGTGCTTTCCGAGGAAGAGCAACGGATATTCGGCAGTCTCATGGCCATCAACTCTGGCTGATGTTCTTCAAAGAAGCCGAGAAGTGGCTAAGGCTAAAACGAAACTAACATTTGACGCCTTCCGAGCTAGCACATCGATCCTGCCTCCGTTTCCTTCGCCCAAGATTGCTCCTATCGATGAAGGCTCCTCTCTTCGGAAGCCTGATGATATTCCGGAAGAGCCCCTGCCTTCCTCTCCTATGAAATTCACCATAGATGAGAACATGCAACACATTCTATCGGTCCTCAACAAACATCAAGACAAGGGAAAGAAGCCCATCTCGGAATTTCCCTACTCCGGAACTCCCATGAAAGAGAGAAGTGGTTGGTCCCAGGAACAAATAAATCAAGCTCTTGAGGAAAGCATCCGGATCCAAGCCTTCAAAGATGATCCTCATCCGATGTTAGGGCTTTCCCCTCTTTGCCGAGAATAGATTATACATGATTTGGACGTAGTACCATTTATGTACTATGAACTTCCCAACAAAGATTCGAACCAGATTGATCTGCCTCTCTCTGCATACAACAAATTCTACACTAAGTTCGCACCTCTCCACTCGGAAGATGATCCACAAATGATCATCATAAATGAACGTGAACGATTGAAGACCTTTTGTTCCAAGAACACACTTCCCCAAAAAGAAGTATGGTCTTGGAAAAGGATCACCAAGATTTCTAGGTTCGGAAGGAAAATCTTAACTAAATTTGAACAGAACTGTGTGCCATTCCGATACCACATCTTCCGGAACAAACAAACTCAAAAAAAACATCACTGACGCAGATTTCCCAGCAATCAATCCTAATGACATCCTGACGATAGTTGCACATTTCAGAAGCCACCAAGTCTACGATCTTAGCATGGGAGCTTACCATGTTGATTTAAGTTCCCTCAAAGATTATGTCGCTGAATTTTGACGGTGCGACTTTGAATTGGCTCACTTGTTCGGAACGGAAAAATATCTAGCAAAGATTGACTTCAAGCTGCCAAAAGCTGAGATATTAGCAGAGGGACCAATTGACGAACCCGTGTTAGGGTTTGTGTATCCTCAAAGGAAAAAAAAAACAAGAAGGACTTCTTCTGAGTCCTTGACAAGCTTTTGGTTCCCACCAAGGCCCTTCGGAAGTTCATTAATCGTGCATCAAAATCCGACGCACCAGAGCATGTGAAGGCAAAGTTTATATGTCAGCTGCAGTGCTACATCGAATTTAGAGACTGGTTGTACCGGGCATATGTGTTTATCAAGGAAGAATCAAACTAAGCTAACTGGATTGCTAAGTTCACTTAGGGGAGATTATTGGAACCTGAAAGTGAACCTCTAGCAATCTCTAACTCTAAAAGATCTGAAGTCACGCTTGAGTCCGAAATGGTTATGGTACGAGATGATGGTAGAGTCCGGAGTGGTTATGGTACGAAATGGTATGTGCCGAGATGAAGAAATGTTATGAGATCATGTGTCAGTTTGTGCACTAATTTTTCTTGTCTTTAGTTTGATGTAACTTTTTATGGGACCAAGTCTTTTTGTTTATTTGGATAATCAGTATGTCAAAAGTAGTATTATTATCTGGTCATTTGTATTTTAAACGGTTTGTACAATGTTCCTCCTTGACTATTTAAGGAGTGACTGAATGACAAGAATATAACGAATTGTTCTTCAAAAGATAGCATATTTTCACATTAACTCTCTTTCACATTTTCTCTCATATCAAACTCTTTCAAAACACCCTACTTGTTTATTTATTGTCTTTACCTTGATTATACTCATAGTTCTACATTTAATACTTGAAGTACTTTGTTGATTTCTCTCTTCAGTCTCAACTAGTCTTGCCAAACTTGACTGGAACACATAATTATAAGCAGACATTGATCTTAAGCATTAACTCAAGGTTTGAGTTTTTGAACCTTGTCCCTACACATCATATCTTTTTTCTCACAGGATGTGGTGACGGATTATGATTGCGAGATCATTTATCACCCATGAAATGCCAATGTGGTGGCCGATGCTCTAAGCCGCAAGGCGTTCGCGGCTCCGATCAGAGATATATGTTTGAGGATGACAATGATTACTCCATTGTTGGAGCGGATCCGTGAGGCTCGAGTTGAGGCTATGAAGGAAGAGCATCAGAAGAGTGAGCACATTGTGGGTCAGGTGGCTTCCTTTGATTATGACAGTTGTGGATTGTTGACCCTGCATCAGTGGGTCTGGGTTCCTTATTGGGGTGGTGTACGCTAGGTTCTAATGGAGGACGCCCACAATTCGAGGTCATCCATCCATCCCGGGGCGAAGAAGATGTATAGGGATCTTCGTCCTGATTATTGGTGACCCTGCATGAAGCAGGACGTAGCATGGTATGTGGAGCGGTGCTTGAACTACAGGAAGGTCATGGCCAAACATGAGCGACCTCACGACAAGATGAAGCCGTTGGAGATCCCGTATGGAAATGGGAAGACATCACCATGGATTTTATCACGAAGCTTCCTAGGACCGCACGTTGAGTGGATTCTATCTGGATCATCGTGGATCGGTTGACCAAGAGTGCGCACTTTATTACAATCCAGGAGAGTATATATGCAGAGAAGTTGGCTGAGATTTATGTTCGGGAGGTAGTTGGCATGTCATGGGGTGTCGGTATCAGTGGTTTCAGACAGGGATGTCCGTTTTACTTCCAGATTTTGGAAGCGATTTCATGACGATATGGGCACTCGTCTCCTATTCAGTACAACATTTCATCTGTAGACCAATGGTCCATATGAGCGGACTATTCAGACTCTTGAGGATACGATGCGTGCATGCGTGTTGGATTTTGGTGGGAGTTGGGATACGTATCTTCTGTTAGCAGAATTTTCGTATAACAACAGTTATCACGCTAGCATTGATCGACCTCCTTTTGAGATGCTCTACAGGAGGAAGTGCAGCACCCTGATTTGTTGGGACGAGGTCGGTCAGTGGTTCATGGAGAGTACCGAGGTGGTGCTCAAGACCACTGAGCTGATTCAACAAGTTCGGAGTAGGCTCCAGATAGCTCAGAGCCGGCAGAAGAGTTATGATGATAGGCGTCGGTCAGACTTGGAGTTCCAGGTGGGAGATATGGTTCTCCTGAAGGTGTCGCCTTATAGAGGTGTCATCCAGTTTAGGAAGCCTGGCAAGCTGGGCCCTAGGTATATTGGTCCCTTCAAGGTTTTGGCTCGGGTGGGCCATTTCATGGACCTAGTTGCTTTGGGCCTTAGTGGGCCATCTAAAAACAGGCTTTTGGACTAAGGAAATTATTGGGCTTTAAGGTAAGGCCCATTAGAGGGGTTTGGGCCCAATTTGGAACATTAGGCCATAAGTGGGCTTTAGAAGATTAGTTAGTGTAGGGCCTTTTATATTGTGGATTTGGGCCTTAGTCATGGATCAAATTAGGGCAGGGGTAAAATGGTCATTTTACCCTGTGTATGGAGTATTGGATATTGATTGGAACCCAAGTATTGATTGGGTGTTATTTTGTACTGATAACTCGAGGAGTCATCAGGGCAGCAGCTAGGGACTTTTTTCTATGAGATTCAGCATTTGAGGTGAGTTTCCTCATTGGGTTTAGCGGGTCGAAGGTTCCAATGCCGAAATTAATTGATTATATTAGGATGCTAGGAGTCTGCGTGACCCTTGCATGTGTATGTGATGCTATGTATACCAGGCGGGGCTCGATGCCAGGCGAGACCTGAGGACCGGAACATATGCTAGTTTTATGATCATTATATGTGTTAACATGATTATGTGATATTGATTGTATGTGTGTAGCGGGCGAGGCCCAATGACAGACGAGGCCTGAGAATAACAAATCTATAAACCGAGTAGGGCTCGATGTCGGGCGGGGGCCCAGTATGTGATTTATTATGTATGGTATGGGGTAGTTTGGGGAACTCACTAACCTTTGTGCTTATAGTATTCAGTTTATGTTTCAGGTACTTCCAGTTCCAAGGGGAAGAGCTCGGGTTGACTGCATTGCACACACCATTGGGATTCTGCATATGATATTTACTCTGATTTTTATAACATTTGATACATTGGTTTTGTTGAGATGTATGGATGATAACTGAAAATACTATTTTATCTATTTTAAAAATGAAATTTTTGGGACCATATTTTGGGATGTTACAAATGTTGAAGATGTTTCTAACATCATACTTGGAACAATTATTCCTGACGTTCGAATGAAATTACAAAACTTAGAAACATATCATCTATTTCGTTAGGTGAAGCAGATATTCCTTAAATATAGTGCTAGTTGGTTTGAGCCTGTTCGAACACAAGAATAATGAAAGGTTGAAAAGAGTCACCATGTGTGCTCTAAGAGTCCCTTAGTTCATGAAAAGGATACATATAAGCTTAAGAAATGCAGAAAGGCCCACAGGGATGAATCTTGTTTCTACTGTAGAGAAACAAGACATTAGAAGAGGAACTGTCTCTCTTATCTGATAAATATTGGTTGGACCAGTCATTCAGGTATCTATAAGATAAAACTTATACTTTTTATATAACACTCAAGTACTTGATACTTAATGATAAATCTAATATTTGCAAATTTTACTGATATTTAAGAAGAGTAACTAGTTGAGCACAAGAAAGTTGGAACTTCACTTTTGGAGTTTATTATTTATGATTAGAACAAAAAAAATACATGTATTGTGAAACAATGTTTGTTTGGGAACAATGTATATTTGGATTTAGCCTATCTAAATATATGTCTCAGTTAATTGATTAAATGATTGATTATTTAGTAAATTGTTTTTCATAACGGTCACTTTCATATTCTAAAATGTTTTTTTTAGAACTAGATCTGTTCATAGAATTATAAAGTAAATATCAATGTTTTCTAAATAATAAGTTCTATAAGAAAACACTTTTGACTAAAACATGATTTGAAATAAACTTATCTATGACATTGTTATCTTTATTATATAAACAAAATACACATATTCCAACTTCAAGAAATGGATTTTTTTAAGGAAAATAATATAGTTTATTTGACTTATGTGAATCTTATTTATATATTAAACATTACTAATTCTTTTTTCACAAAACTATAGAGAAATTAATTGTTAAGAAATGATACATAGTGATGTATGACTTTCCTTCTAATGAATGTCTACATTTACTACAAGATACATAATTAACTTTATTAAAAACTATAGTCATTGTAATTATGATTTATATGATAAATGATAATTGTGAAACCTTTATTGAAGTTTTTCAAATATAAATGTGAGATGCAATTCACTAATGTCATCTAAAGCCTTAAACATAATAAAAGATTAACTAAACCTTGCTAGATGTGGTTTACTTTCTAATCAGTAGAAATTATCTTTCTTTACCCTTTTGAGATTATTTCTTAATCAATATTACTTGTATTTCGAATACAAACAAAACCTAAGAAGTAGATAAAACACTTTATAAGATTTACTATGGAAAGGCTTCATCCTTATCTTACTTAATGTTTTGGGGATTTGAAGACCATGTAAGACTAAAGCTTCTAGACCTAAAAGCTACTAAATACATATTTGTAAAATATTCTAAGAGTTTATTTAGATTATTATTTACAAAACCACCAAAAATAAGGTTTCTTATTCATCTGAAAGTTGAGTTGTTAGAATCAAGCTTCTAATGATAAAGCAAGTAGGAGGCACATGTAACTTGAAGTATCTCGAAAACCATAACCTGATGTAATGAAAGTTTGCACTAGTTTCAAAAAATAATTGTTGAACATGAAAAATAGCTACTCATAAACACAAAGTGTTTGTATATATAGTAGAAATCATTTATAACATGAGAAATACATAATCTCTCATTGATGAGTTTTCTTGATAGTTTCTGGTAAACCTATCAACTACCAAAATGCTATATCAGGCTTAGAACCTGATAAATGAATCAGGGCCATGAACACTAAAATATAATCCATGCATAATAATAAAGTATGGACTTGATTAATCTTCATCCCTATAGTAAGACTAGAAGGAATAAGTGATTCTTTTAGAAAGAGAAACAAACATGGAGATCTATACATATTTACCAAGACTTTTTATAAAAGGTTTATCTCATACTCATGTCATTGAGTATGATCAAACCTTTTCTTAAGTAGTTATCATTAGTTCTACAAGATAGTATTTATCATAACTACATATGATTATGAGATATGACAAATAGATTTCAAGAAAATTATTTTTCTTAACAGAGACCTACTTGAAGATGCCTATATAGTTTAGCCTGGAGATTTTCTTAATGCAAGATATCCTAAAAATACGTGTAAGAATTAAGACCCATTTATAGATATAAATCAAGCATCTTAAGGTTGGAATTGTCATTTTATATAAAAACATAAAGTATGTTTTTACATCAAAATGAAGATAACAAATGTGTATACTAAGAACTAGTGGGAGCATAGTGATATTCCTAATCTTGTATGAATAAGACATACTTAATCATGAGAATGTACATTCCAACTATGCAAGTCCATTTCTCTTTGACTCGAAAAATGTTTCTAAAATGAAAAACTTAGGACACACAAGGTACGTTATTGGAATGTAAAATCTAGGGAGATAGATAAATATGAATGTTAAAAGCTTCTAAATCTTTATGCATATGTTGATAATATCTTAAAAGAGATCAAGATACAAGATTCCTTTAGAGGACTCTTGACATTGACCCATGGAATCAATTTTGTGTTAGCCTCAAAAGGACCTAGCACATAGGTTTGAGCTTGGTAAAATGAGTTATATTTTATTTTCTTTGATAAATGAATTCGTCATTTATGTCATATTATGCACATGACCAGGTATATGATCATGTTATTAACATATCATAAGATACCAATAAGATACATATGATAGTCATTAGATGAATATAAGAACATTCTTAAAGTACTTAATAAGAACTAAGATAATGTATGTGAGTTAGTTAGTTTAGAAGAAGATCTTTATTTAAAGAGCTACTAACTTCAAAAAAGATTAGATAATTATGAATTATAATTGGATTATGACTTCATTATGAATGAAGGATGAGTTTTGATTGGAATGAGCTCCAACAAAAACATAATTGCACATCTACTACAAAATAAGAATACACAGCTACTTCAGAAGCTGCAATCAAATATGATTAGATTAATGAGTTCATTGAAAAACTAAGTTGAATCCTTCCATTCAAGGATAACCTAGAAATATTTTTTGACTTTAAGTTTGTACTTAATCAATCTAAGGGCTCTTAGTCACATCATAACACTAATCATATCCTCCTAGATATTTAACTATACTTAGAATAAAGTCAAATAAGGAGATGATAGTATTCGCAGAATTCACACAAATTAAATTTAGTCAGTCACGTTAACAAAGTCTTTCCTTTAAGCTAAGCATGAAAGGTCAAGCTTGAGTTATAGGACTTTGTTATTCTAAAAATATTATTAGATTTAGATTTAGTATTTTGATATTTGAACATTGTGACAACAACTATTATATTATTTTGATAAATAAGGATATGATAATCACATTAATGCTTGTTGTGTTCTATATTAATATGTTTAATCCATGAATAATCTAATTATTATAAAATTTCATAGTTAGTAATAACTAATGGAGAATTTATGAAGTAACACTAATATGAATTGGAATGATTAACTCTCATAAAATGAAAGTAGACAATAGGTTGTAACCAAGATTCATAAGTACTTGTCAGATAATAAGTATTGGACATGACCGCATTAAGATCACCTCATGGATCGCTATCATGAGTGATACTTGATAAAAGGTAGTATCTTTGTATCCTTAATACCTGAGATTCATATTAGGACTTAAGTGTAGGGATCACTATACTTTGACATGGTCAAATGTTGTTTTTTGACCAGACAGTTACAAAGGCCTATATCAGGTGTGATATTAACTATACAAGAGTCGTATGTAGTCAAGATGTGATTTGTTCCTCTTATGTGTTGAGAGTTATACATCTAATGTGCGTTACCTAAAGTTGAGCACCAAATGAGATTGATTGCGATGTAAGTCTCATGTTCAACATGATGTCTGTAACAAAGGGGTGACTAATAAATTTATCTTATACATCAATTGTAGCCTTGAGGTTTTAGGGATTAGAGGTTGATGAACGAAATTTTTCGTCGTGTGTTATTAAGGGTAGTGAAATATTACTAAACATTCACCACCGTCTGTATCAATCTATGATGAGTCTTCTATAACTGGAAGATTGAAAGATCTTTATGCCCATTAGTCATTATAAAATGATATTTAGTAATGATATATAGGGTGGGTAACAAGTCACTACTTATTGATTATTTATTAGAGTAATTTGATGATTAATAAATATTATCAACACTTGTATTTAATTGAAAATTTATTATTTATGAAAATATTATTTTTTTAGAGAAAATAACACCTAGTAAATCATAAGGTATAAGTTTATAAGTTGTATACATCTTTTTGGACCTTTAGAAGTCCATTTATATAAACATATGTTATATAAATATAAGATTTATATGCTAGTAAATGAATTGGAGCAAAAGACAAAACTAGTTTTGACTTTGTGATGTCAAAACCATAGGTACACAAAAGTGTGGCTTGTGTATTGCTTTTTGGTTTTTCTTTACTCACCCGTGATTGTCGTAAGTCCTACGCCTTCCTTCAATACAATTAAGGTCATATCTTAACGTTAGTATATAAAGAAATACATGCTAGTTGTTTTGGCTAATGAATTGTTCTCCTTTTTCTCATATGGTCGTAGGTTTCTATGGTCTTTTCCTCTCATATCTCTTGCATTGTAAAGCGTAGAATTGTGTGCTTAAGTTGCTTTTCATTTATGGCTTATTTATTACACTACTAGAAAAATTAGAAATACCTACGGAAAATACCTACGGAAATTTTCCGTAGGTAATTACCGACGGAATAGTGACGGAATACCTACGGAAAAGAATGCCCTAGTTTACTAACAGATTTATGACGGAATAGCTACGGAATAGCGACGGAAGGAATCTCCTAGGAATTCCGTCGGTATTTACCTACGGAATACCTACGGAACCACTCTTACTTACGCCAATTAAGAATCTCGTAGGAATTCCGTAGGTAATTACCTACGGAATACCTACGGAACCACCCTTACATGCATCCGTTAACTTTACCTACGGACAAGAAAATCCGTTAACTTTACCTACGAAATACCTACGAACAAGAAAAAAGGAAAAAACGATGGGGGTGGGATTCAAACTCAGGTCTCATGTGTATTGTGCCAAAGACGTTCGGTGCCCGAAATATCAAAAAAAAAAAAAAAAAATCCGTAGGTTGTCCGTCGGAAATTACCGACGGAATAGCGACGGATGGCCGCTTCCGTCGGTAATTTCCGACGGATTACCTACGAATTTTCTTTATTTTCGACATTTTTGGCATCAAACGTCATTTTTTCACTTCGTTTTTTTCACACCTCTATTATACATGATTATCTAGACTTTCACCAAGTTATACCTAATATCTATGTGCGTATAGCCATGTGCACCTTTCGATCTATTACTCCTTTCGCACCGTTGCTCCTTTCACATACATTCACACATAAACACATACACGCATACACATACACAACATTCACATACACACAAATACATATATAAGATTCTCATACATACATACACATACACATACATTCACACATACCTATAGACAGATACACACATATATATATATATATATATATATATATATATATACATACACATATATTCACACATTCACACATACACATACATTCACACATACACTTACATTAACACATACACATACACACATGTACATACATCCACACAACTCGACCATGCTCCATGCATGTCCTATACCCATCCTAGGTCAAAATAAAGGAAAATGAGGGCAAAGGTCCAACTGTAAAGTTACTAACCTTATGGATCCTATGCATGCTACCCAACCCAAGAGCTTTCGGACTTACAAAGGTCCAACGGTATGTCTATGTCTATGTGTATGTGTATGTTTGTACGTATGTATGGGTCTATGTGTGTCTATGTGTATGTGTATGTATGTCTGTGTCTACGTGCGCATACATACACATATACACATACATACATACATACATGAATGTATGTATATATGTGTATATGAATATACGTTGATGCGACCTTGAAGTTGGCTCGATTGGTGTTACACAGCTAAAATCTCCGCCGTCTCTGCAAGATCACAAAGAAGAAAGGGCCGTCAGCCGTTCCCGGGAGGGTGCTCCTGAAAGAACGCTCCGACGGTCAAGTTAGAGGGTTTCTAGGGTTTTTTGGGTGTCTTTCTGAGAGAGAATAGCTTACCTCTTGAGTCTGAGAGCGTATCCTTTTATACTTAGCGCTCTTGCCCAGTCCGTACTAGACAAGATCGCTTTTGAGGAGACAAGATCAGGGGCGCTGATTGGAGGGTCATGTGCCTTCAACCTTCAGGGTGCTCTCATTGGCCTGATGCTACTGTCTGTCTCCTGACCATATCTTTTGTCTTGGAGCTAAGAGTGTCCCTTGGCGGGCGCGAGCTTTTAGTCGGGACAACAGAAATGCCTCTTGGCGGGCGCGAGCCCCTCGCCTAGGCATTCTTTTCCCGGGAGTGCTGGCGGGCGCTGAGCCCGCTATGGCGCTAGGCTCTTTAGCTAGACGCGATTCTGTCGTGCCGTCTTAGGTACGTCATCAAGTCCCCCAGTCCGGTAGCCGTAGCGTTGCAGCGCTAGTTACGGCGTTCTGGACTTGATTAGCCTACACGTGTTGGTTTTCCCTTTACCTGCCGCTCCGTCTTTAATGGCGACGTGAATGCGCATGATGGCTGGCGGTTACGTCATTACCTACGAATTTTCTTTATTTATGACATTTTTGGCACCGAACGTCGTTTTTTTCGCTTCATTTTTTAGCACTTCTACTAGACATGATTATCTATACTTTCACCAAGTTATACCTAATATCTATGTGTGTATAGTCATGTGCACCTTTCGATCTATTACTCATTTCGTACCGTTACTCCTTTCACATACATTCACACATAAACACATGTATGTGTGTACGCATGTGTGGGTGTGTCTAAATGTGTCTATGTGTATGTGTGTATGTATGGGTGTATGTGTGTTTTAGTGTGTTTATGTGTATATATGTATGTATGGGTGTATGTGTGTCTAAGTGTGTCTATGTGTGTATATGTATGTATATATGTGTGTATGTGTATGCATGGGTGTATGTGTCTCTGTGTGTTTATATGTATGTGTGGATGTGTATGTGTATGTGTTTCTAAGTGTGTCTATATGTATGTATGTGTATGTGTATGTGTGTATGTATGTCTATGTGTATGTCTGTGTACGTGTATGTGTTTCTGAGAGAGAGAGAGAGAGAGAGAGAGAGAGAGAGAGAGAGAGAGAGAGAGAGAGAGAGAGAGAGATCTGAAACCTTGGATTGTCTTTGGGTTTAAGATGGTTTTTAGTTAACATTCAAGATAACGTTGATCTTAAATATCATTCTATATATTCTTCGTAAGCAATTTATCTGACAATGAAATAAACATCAGGTTTTCCGTTGCTTTGGTAAATGTTGTTCTATTATAATGATGAATCATTGGGATCCCTTTTTTCCCGTTTTGACACTCAATGCCACGTCAGCGCACACTACAATTCATTAGTTCCACAATAGGGCCACATCATCATGGAGTGCCAAATTAGCGTGCCACGTCACGCAACAACCACGTAACCAGTTAAGTGATCAAGATTAAAACAAATTAGAAAAATCAATGTTTTAATTTAAACAAAAAAATAGTTTTGAAATCAGAAAAGTCAAAATATAATAATTTTTATGCGATTTACCTAAAAATAATATGTATTGTGTTTTTTTTCAAACCTGATTCACAAATTTTATCTCTATAACTAAAGCTTTATAATTTTATAAATCGAATTATATGAAAACAAAATATATACATAATAATACAATTAATCGTATTAAGGTTTTCAAAACAATAAAAGTTGTTCAAAGATTAGGATAAATAATCTGAGTTTTATCCATTTTTATTATCCATGAAAACTTGAAAAGTCCTCACTCATTAATCCATTAATCCATTTTAGCGGGATATTTGACGAAAAATTCTAATTTCCCTCCTAGGTTTCCTCTATCATCCCAATTCCTTATCTGCTTTCCCTCTTTTCTTTCGCTACTACGAAGTCGATCCCCAGAGACCTTCCAATTCCTCTCCGATCTACATACAATCGCCGACTGCCTTTCTCCTCGCCAGTGACACCGTCGCCTCCGTCCAATCCAGCGACGCCGCCTCGCCATTGCTGATTGGCGTGTTTTATTCCTTGTTTTTCCACAACTCAGGCTTGACCGCCCCCGTCTGTGACTTGTACAGCTCCATCGCCGGCGCACAGCCCCGTCGCCGTCGCACAGCCTCGTTGCTGTCGCACAGCCCCGTCGCCGCCACACAACCTTCCTTTGACAGTTCCATCTCCACGTATGCAATTTCTTCTCTTTCTCTTTCTCTCTCTCTCTGGATCTTTACTCTTAATTCTTCTTTTTGATTTCCTTCAGGCGACATTGAAGTATCACATATGAGTTGTCTTCGACTTGTGGACGGTATTCCCCTTTTCAATTTCATTACATTTGTTTGTTTTCAATTTTAGGGTTCTTCTATTTCCTTGAATGGTCATATTCCGAGATCTTTTAGTCAATTCTTCAATGAAAAGCTCACATGCTTTTGAAAACACAAGTCTCTTGAAATCATCTGCATGTCTACACTTGATTTCTTTATAATCTTCTTGATTCTTGCTAATGGAAACAAATGGGGCCCAGTTCGCCCTGATATCCCTCCTCCTGATAAAATCCCAGAATATACACCAGCTTGCCTCATCTCAAACAAAATGGCTCAATGGTAAATACGAAATAAGATCTTGTTTTGATGAATCAATAGAGATGATTATCTAAATTATGATTTATATGCAGGTCTTGTGTATATTACGGTTTATGAGCAGGTCTTGTGTAAATTATGATTTATGAGGTGTTTTTTAGCTATAATTTCAGTGATAAGCATGCTGTTATGTGACTTGACTGATTTTTAGCTATAATTTATGTGATAAGCATGCTGACTTGTGTAAATTATGATTTATGAGGTTGTTTTTAGCTATAATTATGATTCATACATTCATATAGTTGATGAGTTCTGATATCTGTGATAACCAAGCTTGTTTCTGATTTTTGTGCATACATTGACAATATTGTTCCTGATTTTTAATTTTTGGTGTGAATTTATTATCTCTGGTCTGTGTTTTTTGAAATCCGGTTTGTTTCCTGCATCCTATTTTTATTTTATCCATTACTAGCATTATACTTTGGAAATCTATCCAACAAGATAATTTTTACATAAAACATTGTTGGAAGGTGAAGAGATGAAAGTATAATGTTGTAATAAAAAAGTACATTGCTGTATTTAACTGTATAAATATGATTGTGGGTTTATTTTTCAATGAACATTGTATTTTTTTCACCATTTGGATGTTTCCCCATAAATAAATTTGCTCCTATTGTGGTTTAAAATTTGACAACATTTACTAATTATATGTGTTTGACTAACCATTTTTCTAGGTGTGGGTGTTGCAAGGCAACAAGACAAACACAACTTGAGAAACAATTCGCGACTTTTATGTGAGAATTCATTAACCACCCGGTAATCCACCAAATGATTCTCATTTTTTATGTGTTAAACACTTAGTAGTTGACACTTTGAATGTATAGATGATATCGTTTATTGTAATGTTTATTTTTGAAAAATGATGTTTTTTTATAATGTGTTAAACACTTAGTAATGTGTTTGGCGTTTGTAGTTTAACTTAATGAATTTTTACTTCATTTTGGCAAGAATTAATTGAATTGTACTAAAGTACAATGTTATAACCGACAATGTTTATTATAATGTTTAATAGTTTTGTGGTTAAATAATAGTTTATTTTTATAAGTTTAATGTATTGGATTTTTTTTTCTGCATTTTAAGCAGAAAAAAAATCCTTTTTTTTAAAAAATTTTTGTACTCATTTTAGTGACGGAATACCTACGGAAAATCCGTTGGTAATTTTTTCCGTCGGAAATCCGTAGGTAACAAAGTCAATGTCAGTCAAAGCGGTCCTGTTGATAATCTGTAGGAGATCCGTCGCTATTTCTTTCCGTAGGTATTCCGTAGAAAAATTTGAGTCGTCAATAATCCATAGGAAATCCGTCGCTATATCTCTTCGTGGGTATTCCGTCGGTAAATTACCTACGAAAAAGTGTCGTCGGTATTCCGTAGGTAATCTGTCGCAATTCCGTCGCTAACATTTACCCACGGGCGATTATGCTACGACACATTTTCCGTCACAATTCCGTAGGTAAAGTCGTATACCTACGGATTGTGCCGTAGGTAATTTAAGATTTTCTAGTAGTGTTATAAGTTCGTTAAGGATTAAGAAGTGTTTAATACAAGTGAAGACTAGCATCTTGAAGTGGTTTATTCTTGCTTGTTGGATACAGTATAGCGAGCTTTTATTTTGGAGTTTTTGCTTCACTTCATCAACTTTTAATTTTCCATGAGAATCAAGTCTTCAAAGGTTGTGTTTTTTTTTTCTTCTATGATTGTTTTAATATTTTCATGCTTTGCAAGATGATCATTGATGAGTGAAAACGGTTTTAAAATTATTCATTTTAAATTCTTTTCGTTGCTAAACTAATTTTTTTTATAGACTATTTTCTTAGTAAAACCCAACAGTAAGAAGTCACATTAATTTCTCTTTTAAACATGTAATTTAATGTAGATCTTATTTTAAGTATTTTGTTATGTATATTGATCTCAATGCATTGTTTACAAAAAAAAATAAAATTAAACAACTTTGTATGAATGACTTAATTATAATTGGATAGATTTATTATAATACAATGCCATAATAAAAACAAATGAAAATAAGATGTTATAAAAAAAAAAAAATCCATCCATTGTTTTTAAATAAACGTGTATAAGAGTACTTTGCTTTTGTTCATAGTCTTCATAGCAATTTTTTTTTTTTTTTTTTTTTTGTAAAACCTAATTTTTTTAGAACAGAGATATATTAAAATTCTATAAGACAATAGAAGAAAAAAAAAAAATTACAAAGTAGCTACATGGGAGTTACACAACTAACGACCCCAAAACATTTTAATTCTTACGCCTATTGCAAATCGAAAAATAAGAAAAGGACACTACATTATCAAAAAGTAAATCTCCCGTATACTTCTTCCTCCAAAAATTAGTTTGTTCCTGAATTTCCAAATAAACCAAATCGTGACAATAACCACAGAAGTATCTCCTATTAACACCTGGCAAGTATCTCCTATTAACAGCTGGCATACTAGAAGAATTCACAACATGAAATCAAAAACCTTAAAAGGTAAAAGGTAACCAGAGTACCCACCAAACAAGAATCTGATGCCATAGAAGAGGAAAGATCATTAAGTGAAACCTAGTTGCTATGCTCATAGAGTCTAGAGAAAACATATCGTTTCAAAAAAAAAAAAAGTTAAATTAAACTTTCATTAATTATGTATATATTATTGCCAAAGAAAAAAAAAAGTCATTACTTGTTATTAGTATTTGCAAATTAGCCCTTGAACTTCCAAAATATTTAACAAGCTAACCGTACGTGCAAAACCCATTACCAATTTCAACCGCATCGCCATCCATCAATTTATTTTGAACAAAAGTTATCACCAAATAAGTTATTTGAAATAAAAAATAATAATAATAATTGGATTCGACAGAAGTTATTACTATACTTTTTATCCGTTTTGGATATGGCAAGATTAGAAATATATAACTTATATATTGACAGCGATAGCATTAATTAATTAAGTATTAATAGAAATTCTATTATAATATTTAATTATTTATTTAAAGAGACCACTTGGAAGGCCACTCATACAGTGGAACCATTTCTCTGTGATGAGTAGTTGTCTGGAACAAAAACGACAACACAAAATTCTAGATAATAATCTGCACAAGCTAAGAACCCATTTGTTTGTAGAATAACTAAAACTGCTTGGAAAGATGTATTGTACATGTTAATACAACCACAAGATCAGTGATAGCAGAGATACTCAGCTCAAATTAAACCCTAAAGCACCAATATTGTTGGTGGTGGTGGTGGTGGATGATGCGGCTGATGACAGTAAGAAAGTGGTGGACGTTACAAGGTATGGTGATGGTGCCTTTCTGTTCGAACCCATACTCTTCTTCGGCCTCCTTCAACAGCTGCATGAAGAGCGGGTGGTTAAAACAGATAATTGGAACCACAAATCTTTGTTGCTCACCGCCTGCTTCACCGACATTCACAGCTAAGCACCCTTTCGGCACCTGCACCTGATGATGCTGCTGCGCCCTCCCACCACGATATTGAGGAAGACGAACCAGATGCTTGCTGATTGCAGTGCTACCCATTAGAATTTCTGATCAGTAGTGGCCTAATGGGAGACTGAAGTTGTAGGGGGTACGTAGGAGAGGGTTCGATATGATCGAGGTTAATGGCAAGAGGAAATTGATAACACGTGGGTTATCGGTTGGAGATACGTGGAAGATGCATGGTCGGGATTAACCGTATTCAACTCCAACAACATATATATACACACTTTCCAAGTTGGCAAATTATATATTACATTTTCATATGTATGTGAGTATGTGTTTGATTTCTTTTATTTCAGGAGATTCTTAGTATTTTAAAGTATCTTTTGCTTTACTTGTTTAATTATAAAGAAACTGATATTTATCATATTAATTTTATTGTTTACGAATAGGTATTGTTAGGTTGGAGGGTATGTTGTCATTCTTATCCGAATTTTTCGGTAGTTATATAGACATTATCTCGCCTTCATGTCATTTTTACCATAAAAATATGGTTATTTTTGCCAAGATCACGACAAACATTTTAAAATTTCATAAAACAATTCAATTTTAATAAAAAACATAAATTTCATTACTTAAAAAAAAACAACATGACACTAAAAAAACTCGTAAACACTTAGAAAACAAAAATAACTAAAAATTTTAAACTTACAATGTAATAATAATAAATAAATAAATAATTAACTAATTAACATAACATTTATTAACGCCGGATTTCACCGCCAAAGCAATTTCAAGCACCTCCAATGTCATGTGACTTGTGTCTAGCGTTAGTAGTTTCATGTCAGTATCACTATAACAATCGGACCCTATGGAGACGACAAATTCAGACCCTATCCAGACGACAAGTCGTCGGTATAGGGCATGGAGACGACAAGTCGTCGACAAAGGGTCGTCGGCACAGGCGTGTCGGCATAGATGTCGTCGGCATAGTTCCACCTATTGCGACGACATGTTGTCGGTACAGCTTTCGTCAACCATATTCTCAGGGAAAAAAAATAAAGTTTTATTAAAAATCTGTGGCGACGACATGTCGTCGGGAAACCTATAGCGACGACCAGTCGTCGCGAAAGGTCTAAGCTATTACGATGACATGTCTACAAAAACGACGTCGTACTTTATTTCAGGAACATGTATTTAAAATAAATGGAAAAGCTATTTTTCGTAACCTATCCCGACGACATGTCGTCGGTATAGGTTATATAAAACGACGGCGTTTTCTATTTCTGGAACATGTATTTAAAATAAATAGAAAAGCTATTTTTCGTTACCTATCCCGACGAAAAGTTGTCGGTACAGAGTTTCAAAATACCGTGAAAAATTTTGTCGTTACCGCTAGACCTGTAGCGAAGACATGTCGTTGGCACATATATCCTGGTCAAAGCAATTTAGTCAAAGTTTGCAAACGATGTGCCGACGACAAGTCGTCGGCATAGAGGTCCTTTTAGCGACGAAAATCATCGTCGGCATAGGTGTCGTCGGCATAGGTCCATATTCTTGTAGTGTATCCCTTTGTTTCCTATGCTCTCTTTCGGAAGCAACTTGTAAAAATTTGTTCATTCTTTCATTTAGACCCTTCACCTCGCCCCCGTTACTTTCAAGTCATATGAATCTACCGCTTTGTCTTTTTCTTTGCATTTTGCTTTGTCCATTCTCATTGGTCGGGGATGTGGTGTAACTTTGTAACGCCCCAAATATCCCATGTAATTTTTTTTGTTTTAAGTATATCAAAACCATCATTGATTCATTCCAAAACCCATCAAAGTGTGAAAATGTATAAAATAGTTATCAAATTAAAAATCATATAAAATGCGAAACACTGGTAGATGCGATGCAATCACGTCGAACTTTTCCCTTTGGAACCGGAAGTACCTGAAACATAAACATAAAGTTATAAGCACAAAGTTTAGTGAGTTCCCCAAAATACCACATACCATACAAATAATTGTCATGGGCTACCGCCAGCGTCTTACAATCCAAGTGACATGGGCTACCCCCATGGTCTTTCATGTAATTGTCATGGGCTGCCCCTCATGGTCTTTCATATAAATGACATGGGCTACATCCATTGTCATTCTTGCAATTGTCATGGGCTGCTCCATGGTCTTTCATAAAAATTCCACGGGCTACCCCCGGGGTCTTCCATGCAAGTATCATAAAGAAAACTAGCATACTACACAATTCAGTGGGCCGACATTGGTACCTTCGACCTACAAGTACAATGAGAAAACTCACCTCAATACAAAGAAAAACAAATCTCACACTAGAGCTGCTTCTATAAAAGCTCCTCACACTAACATATCCAAAACAAACCTAATTAACAATTTGGGTGATAATCCATAATCAAGGGTCCATTACATACTTTCTCTCTCTAGGGTAAATATCCATTTTACCCTTCCAAGGCTAGTCCCTTGCAAACATAGCCTAAAGCCCTAGAAATGACCAATTCCTCTTCTGGGGCTACGCCATGCGTAATCCTGCTCTATGCCTTGCATAGAGTGTTTCCATAAAAAATAGGGCTAAACTAGGTTGTGTGTTGCATAGCCAGGTTTATGCCCTACGTAACTTTGCAGTTTTCCAACTCCCACATTAAGCCCTTAATGTCTTAAGACCAAACGTTCAACAATTAGATCTTGTAACATCCCGATTCCCAGGTATGAGATTATTCCCTTAAGTATGTTTTCCTTTTGAACTCGGCGTGTTGGTAGCCTCAACACGGCATGTTGAAGGACTTTTGGGCCGCGTATTTTTATGGACCAACACAACGAGTTAGTGAGGGGAAACTCGACGTGTTGGTGGCTGGATGAGAAACCCTAAATTTTAGGGTTTTGCACCTTATATAATCCCCTTAAGTCCCTACGGCTGATCTTTTATCATACTCCGAACCCTCTTATCGGCCCTTATGAACACCAATCATCCTTCTATCTCATATTGTGAACTAGGAGGGCATTTTGGAGCAAAAGAAGAAGAAAGTTGGAAGAAGGAAGCAAGGATCTAGCAAGCAAAGCTCTCATCTTCAGTTTGACACTCTTCTGGACCTTTGTAAGTGTCCAAGATTAGATTTTTATCCCTCTATGTAGCTAGATCTTGAGTTTTGTCCCTTTTCTCGTTTATTCTTGGATGTTGCAATGGATGGACCTCATAAAGTTTGCAACTTTATGAATCTCCAGGTCAAGATAACCTTGTAGTGGTTTTGATCTGACCCTTAGTTAAGTTTTGATGCCATGCATGGAGTTTAAGCCATATTTTCCTCTTTTTGACCTATTTTGGGTTCAAGACATGCATTGGACATGCATAGCTTTAAAGCACCAACCTTTGGGTCGATTTTGAGGCTAGAATCTCTTTTGGAAAGGTTGGGTTCCAGATCTCAAGGATTTTGTGCTTATTGGTTAAGCCCTTGAATCTTCAAGCCTTGTGAATGGGTTCATGAGCATTTGGAGTAGCCCCAAAGGATAAAGTTAGAAACTTTATCCTTTTTGATAGCATTTGAGGATAGATCTGAGTCTTGGATTCTCTGGAATCATAGGATCAGCTGAATACATTAAGCTCGGGTAAACTCGACGAGTTTTCAAGCCAACTTGGCGTGTTGGCTGGATTTTTCCCAACCTTCTGATTACTGTAGGAACTCGACGAGTTTATTGGTGCACTCGATGAGTTGGGTCAACATGGACTGTTGACCTTGACCGTTGACCTTGCTTTGACCATGGTTGACCAAGTTGACTTTTGAGGGCATTTTGGGTATTCCGGGATTGTGATGGAATTGGTCACATGGTGGTTATAGGCATTTGAGTCAGGAGTTGAGATTCGGAGTCAGATCTTATCAGTTCTACATTACTTGAGAGGTGAGTGTTCCTCACTGTACTTGTTGAGTCGAAGGCACCAAGGCCGACCCTTTTGGATTGTTATCCTGATTATTGCATGATTGAGTATAGTTGTGATCTGTTAGATTGGTATCCTGGTATTTAGGATGTTGCTATGCTTAGTGATATGTAAGATCTGTTTGTCTGTTGCTGACTGGTTCATAATATGATTATCTGTATTATGTGCACATGATTGGTTGGTGGCTGGGGCTTCACTGCTTTGTGCGTAAGCCAACAGGCCGGGGCATTCCAACCCGATGGTTGAGGACCTAGGGTATTCCATCCCGAGGATGATTGGACCCATAGTATGATGGCATTCCAACCCAATGGTTGAGGGGCCTGGGGTATTCCAAACCGATGGTTGATTGGACCCGTAGTATGCTATTATTATATTTGTGTTGTTTGTTATATATTGGTATTTTGGGGGAAACTCACTAAGCTTTGATCTTACTATTTTTTATTGTGTTTCAGGTACTTCTGAGGATCGCGGGAAGGCGAAGGCGTGATCGTGCACCTCCTCGTATTTTATTTCACGATTTTGGGATTTCTCTGATGTTGAACTTATTTTGAAAACAATTTCTAAACAATGATGGGTTTTGAGTAAATTTGAAAGTTTAAAATTTTTGAGAATTTTATGAATGTTACAGATCTGAACCTAATGGACGTCTAAAAGGGTAAAGTTCCCGCCTTTATGCCTTTGCATGGCTTAATAGAGCCCAAAACCAAACCCTAGGTCAATACCACCCTTTAATGACCTCAACCCCTTGGATAAGTGAAAGATAGCAACAAAAAGTTCATTTTTATGACATATGATCCTCAGAAACAACATAAAATGACAACCTTAAGCTATGAAGTAGCTTTGACTCACAAGAACCAAAACCATGGGACCAAAAGCTTGCAAATCAAGAATCTAGCCTAGATCTAAGCCATAGAACTATAAAGGTGAGAGCTTTATACCTCTAGAAGTTTGAAAAAGAGATGAAAGCTTTGGATCTTCAAGTTTGAGCCACACCAATAAAAAATGATTGACTTCTCATTCTTTAATATGCACCAAGAACTCACAAAAGGGCTTAAACAAGCTCACAAGGGATTGGGGTTTCGAAATAACAGCTTGGGGGAGTGGAGGCTGATGATAACAGAGGCCTCAAGGGACTTAAGGTCTTTAAATAGGGTCTCAACCCTAAAAGACTTAGGGTTTGGTGTCTAAGTAATTACGCCCTACGTGGGGATTATACGCCCTGCGTAGAGTATAAAGTCCTCGCGTTCATTAAACGACTTACACCCTGCGTAATTCATTACTTATTATGCCTTGCGTAAGGACCATTTTTGCAAGAAAATTTATATTTAAGCTATGAATGAAAAATATCTGATAAACGGGTGTTACAAACTTGAATCGGTTCATCATCGTTGAGGTCGTTCCCAACACGAGCTTCCCATGTAATCTATTCGGATTTGGATGTTCTTGGGCGTTTTGAACCACTATCGATATGCTTGTCGGACGTTTTGCTCTTTTCCATTTTTGGTTATCTTTCACCACATTATAAACTCAATAAACTTGAAAGCATTCTTGTTTTCTTGATGGTACACTTTTAGATCTTTCTTCAAAATCACGTCATCACATTCTCCACTTTTCAATTGACGTTTCATGTTGTTATACAAATCAATAAACACCATGACTTCCTTGTTTGTCTTCCCTCATTTGGAATACCCTTGTTGTTTTGAACAATATTATCCTTTCTTCATTCCTTTGTGGAACCTTTTTGTAACTCGCCTAAAAAAATGGTCATGTCTTTGGTCTTTACCAACCTTCGCATCTTCGGAAACATCGATCCATGTTTGTGCCAGTGCTATCACTTATCCGGGTTCCCATGTTTTTCCTGCCTCGTTGTCTTTTCTTTTATTCAATTCTTCGTTGGGTTGGGTTTCTCGAATGATTTTGGGTTCGGAATCGGACTGCTCTTGAGTTCCTTTAACGAATTCAGGTTGAGACAAAAAAACCAAAGAAATTAAATTTGGTGTCGGGTACGGTTTGTGGTTGTGTTTGTGGGTGTCGGTGTTGTTGTGGGTATTGTTGTGGGTGTTGTTGTGGATAATACAGTAGCATATCGCCATATTCACAAACTAGGGGCAAATAAATCTGTTGATCATAAGGTCTTAGGGTGTCTTTTGGTTGTTTAGGTGGTTGGAAGAAGACATCTAGAGATTTTTGAGAAAAAAAGTATATAGAAAGATAGAAGAATTGGATTTAGGTGTGGTAAATAAAGGTTTGTGAGGTTTTATTTACAGGTAAAAAAGGAAAAAATTGAATTTTAAATTTTTTTACCGTACAAAGCATTGGGAGAGGAGAAAGAAGAGTAAAGAACAGAGAAAGAGTGCGGTAGTGTAACATCCTGTTTCGAGAAGTTCTTATTTCAAGATTTTGGACAATAAATGGTTCAAGTAAAGGCCTTGGGCTTTAATGGAATAGGGTTTAGACCCTATTAGATGTTGATAATATTGGTTATGTGATCCAAGCCTTGGTTTATCTTTTGGAGTCACATGGTAAAATAGGAAAAGTGATGTTTCAGACTTCTTTCATGAATTAAGGATTTTAGTTTGGTATGTTTTAAGTCAAAAGTAATTATATAGAACCGTGGGGATCTTCAATACCTTTTCTTGCATAGAAAGAACACCGAAAACGGAGTTGAAACGAAGAAGTTATGGTTGTTTTTAAGTTGAAGTGGAAATTGGGGGTTTTGTCCTACACAGGGCGTACGAAAGTTACGCACGGCGTAGCTGCTATGCAGGGAGTAGCCAAGTTACACAGGGCATAACTTGCTAAGTGTGGATCATGTTTCTAATGAGCTACACATGACATAACTTAGGTTATGCAGGGCGTACTCGCGACAAATCAAACCCCTAAGTTATCAGTTTTGAGCCCTATTTAAGGGCTCTAACTTATGGGAAACCCTCTCATAACCAACCTCTATCACCTAAGATCATTCCTTGAGAAACCCTAGCCTCCTCACTCTTGTTTTGAGCCTGTACATCATTTATGAGCTTATTTCTCCATTGGAAGGTGGATTCTTGAAGAACACGGTTGTGGCAAAGTTTATAGAAGAAGGATTCAAGTATAGATATAACAAGGTTACTTCATTCCTCGACCATTGTGAGTAAACCATTCCTTGATAAATCTGTAATAGTGTTCATAAATGACATTCTGATTTACTCAAAGAGCCAGCAAGAGCATGACAAACACTTACGAACAATATTAGAAGTTTTGAAGAAGGAGAAGTTGTATCCAAAGTTCTCAAAATGTGATTTTTGGATCTGAGAGGTGCAATTCTTGGGTCATGTGGTTAACCAAGAAGGAATAATGGTTGATCCAGCAATGATTGAAGTAGTGATGAAGTGGGAATGACCAAAAAGTCCCACTGAGATTCATAGTTTTTTAGGATTAGCTGGATATTACCGAAGGTTTATCCAAGGCTTTTCTTCGATAGCTGCTCCATTAAATGCTTTGACCCATAAAGGAGCTACATATACATGGAGTAAGAAACATGATGAAGCATTTGATAAATTAAAGAAGAATTGTGTGAAGCACCCATTCTTTCTTTACCTGACAGAGTTGAAGACTTCGTAGTTTATAGTGATCCATCTGGAGTTGGTTTAGGGTGTATTCTGACCCAGAGAGATAAAGTGATAGCACATGCATCTCGACAACTGGAAGATCACGAGAAGAACTACACCATTCATGATCTGGAATTGGTAGCAGTAGTATTCACATTAAATATATGGAGGCACTATCTTTATAGCACAAAGTGCAAACTCTTCATTGATTATAAGAGTCTCCAGTATCTCTTTGATCAAAAGGAATTTAATATGAGACAATGGCTCTGGCTGGAATTACTCAAGGATTACGACTGCGAGTTACTTTACCACCTTGGTAAAGCCAATGTCGTAGCAGATGCTTTGAGTAGAAAGATAAATTCGGAAGGAAGAAGCCATCGGCTTTGAGAATTAAGATTGTCTCAACAGTTATAGAGAGTATTAAGAAAGCTCAGGAAGAAGCTTTGGAGAAAATGACCCAAAAAAAGAGCGTTTAGGCAAACCATTGGAATTCGGTACAAACGGCTAAGGTTTGAAGGTATTCCAAAACAGAATTTGGGTGCCTTAGATGGGACGAATGAAAGATTTTCTCATGGAATAAGCTCACAAGACCATGTACTCGAGCCATCCCGGTGACAATAAGATACATAGGGATCTGAAACCTTACTACTGGTGGCCGACGATGAAGCTCGATGTTGCAAAGTATGTAGCAAAGTGTGTAACATGTGCTAGAGTTAAAGAGCAACATCAAAAACCGTATGGGAGTTTGGAGCCCTTGCATGTACCCGTGGGTAAGTGAGAAGACATGATGATGGATTTTGTGACTAAACTACCCAGGACAAAGAATGGTCACAACATGATTCGGGTAGTCGTGGATCGATTCACAAAGAATGCACACTTCATAGCAGCCAATGAGAGATGGTGTATGGATAAGCTTGCAAATGCCTACGTGAAAGAAATAGTAAGACTGTTGGATTAGTGTCTAAGCCCATAACTATTATTGGTATGTACTTGACCCGATTTGGCATGGTCCATTTGGGTTGCATAGCATCGGAACAATTTGGATAGACTTTTGTGAGAAAAGGATATTTATGATTTGTTAATATATTATAAGTTCTAATATATTAATATGAAATCATATTATTTAATTAGTATTGATCAAGAATTAATTTGGAATTAATTTTGTGATCAAAAGGAGACTAATTAAATATATGGGGATTGATTGTGTAAATCATTCATTATTATATATGCGGGCTTATGATCCATAGTTCTTCATGTTGGGCTAAACCCATGAAGTAACCCATGGAGGTTTTAACCCATGGAGCATGAAGAATATGGAAAGACATGAGTTATATGGTGTAACCCTAATAGCCACAATATATAAGCACCCCATGGCTCAAGAAATTGGCACTAGTGTGTGTACACATGAGGGATAGCCGATTTGAGCATAAGAACTTCTCACTCAAGTTATTCCAAGTTGTTGGTGGTGTTGTGTGAACCATTTGAGGTGTCACACTTAAGGCACTAGGCTCTTAAGCTCCATGTAATCAAGCTACTACATCAAAAGGTATGTCATTCTACTAGATTCTTGTAGTATAGTTACTTCTTATTATGCTAGTTTGGGTGAAACCTTGGAATATTAAATATTTTCATGTATAATAGAGAAAACATAGATCCAAGGTTTATAGGGTTGCATGTACACCATAGGAGTGTTAGAATGCTCAAAACCCATCAGTGGTAACAGAGCCTAGGCTTGTTTTCTTTTATACTTGATGCAAATTGCTAAAAATCGAAGTTTGTATGTTGTCTGATCAGCTGACTCGCCGAGTCCATGCCTAAATTCATCCAACTCGTCGAGTTGGTTCATGCACTCGACGAGTTGGACCCCCTGACAGCATATCTTCGAGTTTTAAGGCTCTAATTGGTCTAGAATCATTACCTTAAACTGTTTTGGACTTATAAAATCTGTTTTGATGTGGTAATGATTATGGTAAACCAATTTCAAGGTTGTTATCAAAATTTCAAGTTTTATGTGTGTTTATGTAATTCTTGAAATTGTTGATATGATTGTTCATACACTTATGAGTTTTGGTAGATCATAGGAATTATTTGCAAAATTGTTTGTTAGTTAATTATTGATCTAAATGTGTTTTAATGGAGTCCATAATTTGTCCTCAAGTTATTGATTACCAAAAGTCATTTCTTTTAAAGATTCATTAAAATGCAAAGGTTACAAAATTGAAGAGTCTTTTTGTTTTATGAACTCAATAACTTGTCCTCAAGTTATGGATGTTCAAGAGTCTCCTCATTAAAGTTTTTAAAACCTTAATTAAACTCAGAAGTTATGAAAATCCAAAAGTTTTTGAATAGTTCAAAACTTGCCCTCAAGTTTTGGAATTTGTAAAGTCTCTCACACACTTTAATTCCAAACCCTAGAGTTTTAAAAGTTAAAATTCAACCCTTATACTTTATAGTATTATAAGCTAATAATATATATATATATATATATATATATATATATATATATATATATATATATATATATATATATATATATATATATATATATATATATATATATATATATAAGCGCAAGTCAATCTTGCCGTTAGTAGGCCTCATTCACGAAGTCGGTCTATAGGGGGGTATAAGGTTACTGCCTATAAAATGGCAGTTTAATGGGTGTCCACTCTCACCCACCGCTTCCTTGACTGGTGGAGGGTCGTTATCCAAACAGGTAGGACAAGGACTATAATTCTCCCTTCATTAAAAGCATAATTAAAAATACTAAGTAACTAAACACTTATAAATTCCCAATCTTATTTACGTAGGAAAATGTGAATTTGGTGCTAACCCATGAAATTACACTTTGCAACTTGCTTAAGTCGTTAGTGGAGTGCGTGTGGTTAACCGGCACGCTAACTTGGATTTAACAAGGTAGGCAAAGGGTAACTTAATGTTTATCATAGGATCGGTGGAGCGTGTGTGGTTAACCAGCACATCGATTAAGTGATAAATATTAAGGGTACCAAGTATATTCGCCTACCTTCAAATATTTTATAGCTTGGCTTACGGCATCCCTCTTCCAAGTTATAAAAGTGTTGTGTTGGGTCCTAGCCTTAATATTTCATATTGGATGTTATATTAAGGACTTAAATCAACTAACTTGAATATCTCCCATTGTAGATGTCTGGTTCAGACAACTATGATCTTCCCAAATCCTTAGGAACAAGCTTTCCTAATGAAGATGATGTCCCATGGTTGGTTCATGGAAATCATACTTCTCTTCCTTCACCTCCTTCAATTATTCTCCCTAACCCACAAGTTCTTGAATAGTTCAAGGTCACTCAAGCCCTAACCCACAAGTTCTTGAATGGAAATCATATTTCTCTTCCTTCACCTCCTCCAATTATCCAGAAAAGCTTTCTCTTCCCAATGGAAAAGGGATCGGTCATAGTCAACTCGGTTGACTAAATGGTAAAGAGAAAGGCTAAGTCTGAGACAGTCTCGTGTACCATTCCCAAAGAGTCCATATGCTTATATTGCCAAAGGAAGGGGTATTGGTTGCGAAGCTGCCCTAACTACCTGGAAGATCTGAGAGAAGGTCAAGTCAAAAAGTTTGACTCTACTTCAGGTAAGTCCACTATCTAACTCTATTAAGTTCCTATTTGGAGATTCTTATTACATGATGTGACTGGGTCACATGTTGAAGTTTTAAGAATCAAAGAAAAAAGAGGAAGCTTAAAGGAAGTATATGCTGATTCTGATCGCGAAGATGGATTTCGATCGCATGGTTCGGTGATCAGAATTTTGAGCTGCCACTTAAGAGTTATGATATATTGCTTAGGAATATATAACAACATAGTTTTCATATGCATTTGCATTGTAAGGATAAGTTTTTCCGCAAGTTTTAAATAATTTTTTTTTTGATTTTATTTATTTTAAGTATCCTTACAATGGCATTTGTGAAAAATTGTTGTTTATATGATTCCATTGATAGCAATATTGGAAAATGGATTTGATTCTTTCGTTTGTGGTAGTGTCATAATTTACCAAATAAGGAAAGATTCTCATCAACCAAGTTTTAGTTGGATAGAAACTTGGAATTATGCAAGTTGTATTGTATGGTGAATGAGAATTTTCATCTTTGGGAAATTAAGACTAGTTCCTTGTTCACATGTATATGTGAGTCAAGTGAAGGACTAAGGGATCGAGTACACATTCTTCTGCACTGGTCAAGTCCACCACAAAGATCGATAAGATTATTCGTCATGATTTACTGAAGTTCAGTAAATATGGTTATACTTACAAGCTTAAGTATAATTCTGAAACATTGGAAAAGTTTCGATGTATGGCAGAACGAATGAGAAGAATCAAACTTGGCAGAAAGATAAAAGTTTCTCAAATCTGAAAAGATGGGAGAGTACTTTAGTATCATGTTTATGATCATCTTAATGATTATAAAGCCATGTCACAATTGATTCTGTAAGGACATCTTAGTGCATTTGTTTGACTAAGAAGAGGAATCGTGAATTGCTGAATTGGTTAAATCAAAAGATGAATCATACTTAAGTTCCAAAACAAGTCATACTCCAAGATTGTAATTTGAGTGACACATCTTCAAGAAGGTTTATTAACACTTATCAAATGTAAGGGTAAAATGTGTCCTACTCTTGTACATTTGAAATTGGTAATTTGTGATGTTTTGGATGAAACAGAGACCAACTTAGGCCAATTGTGTGAAGTGTTTGTCTTGATAAGAATCTGCACTATCTCTTGAATATTTGTTTGTCAAGCAATGGGTCTTGGCAAGAGAGTATTATATGTCAAGAGAACATTGGGAGTCTAAGAGATTCTGAAAGAGTCTAATCAAGAATAAAACCTGTAGTTTATCACTAGAACACGACTTGAGGATTATAACCTATCGTGTTGACATATTCCTATTTCTGTGCCCATTCTAGTTAAAGTTGGCTTTGCATATGAGTTCTCAATTGGTTGCATAACAACTTGGAAGCAATGGCAGGCCCTTGTGCTGCCAGGTGGCAAGAATTTAAGATTGCACAGGTTCAATCCATATGTGTTTGGATTTGTCACTAACCTTGTCTTGTGATTATGGTTTTGACAAATTCACATGGATAGGAACACATACACCATAAAATCTAAGTTTCATAAGGTTTCTCTCCGATTCATGAAAATGATGGTGAGGAAACGCTTTCACTAAGAGGTTTTAAGTAGATAGCAATTGTGATATTTGCATTCTCAAAGTCGTTAGTGGAGCGTGTGTAGTTAAGCGACACACTAACATGGAGTCGTGAGAAGTGGCAAAGATCTAAACAATGGAGACTATGATTACGACATCCCTTTTCATAGTTTTGAAATTGTTTAGACACACATGTGTGCTATCTAAGGAAAGTTGTATGATTTTGATAAAGTTTTATCAAAGCATCTCGTATCAGAAATCTGAACATTGGTAAGAAAGTCAATAAAGTATTGATTTCTAGAAGTCCAGCTGATTTCTGAGTACATGTCAAAGCTAGTGGGAGCATAAGTGTTATGCGAATAATCGTCATGATAATTATGATAAGTGTTGCAAGTTAGCAATATTAATTATAGAAAACAAAAGTTTCAATTGGGAAAAGTTGTTTTGCTATAATTAAGGGAGAGGAAATTATACTTCATTTTAATTCTAAAAGCTTAGATTGAGATTTTAATCAAATTTAGTCAAGTATATATATATGAATTTAATGTTGGAATGGCTCAACATAAGGAAATTCTATATATGGGAACATTATTTGCGTTCTAAAATTCGATTATGATTACGACATCCCTTTTCATAATCTGAATTATGAGAACTTGGTAAATAGAAATAGGAACATTATAGCAAAAGACTGGTCTAGTATCATGTCTTTATGTGAGACATCATGAATCGTGTCCCATATGCTTCAGATATAGGGTCGATTGCATGTGCTATAATATTCATCTGTTCTAAATTTTTCCAAATGCCTAGAGCATTAAGAGGGTAAAAGTACTAGAACTAGATATGACTAAAATGATTAAGCAATTGTCGAGGACAATCTAAGGTTTACCAAAGATTGGTTGCTCAGGGACAGTTGGAAGTATGGTGTAAATTTTTGGAGAGGACCATATTGACATATTCTGAAAAGAGGCAACTCTTGTTCAGAAGTGATAGTCAAAATGAGAATATGGAAATATCCCCATAGGTGGAATTTATTCATTAAATCTGTGTAAGATCAGGAAACTTAATGCAAGAAGGATGTTCAAAGCAATGTACTTTGAATTTGAGACTTCGTTTCCATGGAATGATCTCCATTGGAATACTCTGTAATGAATGTTGACAAGTCTTTGTGACTGTGTGCATAATCATTACAAGAGGATCAGTGCATATAAGTTTAAAATCTAACAGATTTCGGTAAATAGTAGGAATTTGGAATTCTTACATTTACGATAAGGATTTGGGATTGTGAAATGAGAATCATTGGAATTATATTCAATCGATCTATTTCACAAAGTAAAAGATCATAGACAAACTTAGTGTGCATACTCGGTGTATGACATAACTAATGTTTGGACAAACATAGTGTGCATATTTGGTGTATGGCATGACTGTTGTTTGGATAAACATAGTGTGCATGCTTGGAGCATGGCATGACTATTGTTTTGATTCAAGTATAAAGTTGATAATTTGAAATAGTATGCAATGAATAATGTGTAATCAATATGGTGATAAATAAAAGGTGTTCTATTTATATTCATAAGTTCTAAGACCATATTGGATTCGATTATTCTTGTGTTTCATTTTGCATGTTTTGACTTCCAAAATAACTAGGTCGTTCTTACTGAATGACTAAGTTATTCAAACCATCCACTGTTGATAATACGTTGGAAGTAGGTATTATGGCAAGACTGTCATGAAGCTGGTTTGTAGATGCCCAAGGAATTAGACATAGCAAGAGTTGCTACAACATTTATGAGTGCTCATAAGTTTTGAGTATTGGATTAAACCCATGCTCATTTGACTCACTTTATGGATTTTATCACGAGTGATCATGAGACGATAATATCTTATATTCTTCAAACCTAGAGATATGAGTTGTTGCCTATGAGTTGGTTATACATTGATTGTACGAAAACGCATTTGTAACTCGATGTTATAAAACGTGCCTTTGTGTATGATTCAACAAGTAGTAGAACAAGCATATGAGTCGAAGTTTATCCATTCCTTTTACCCTTAATGGGATAAAAGCGATATCTGTGGGCCCCTCGATGATTTAGTGATGACACCCCGAAGTGCTTGGCCAAGCCTGGACTGATTTCATTTGTTCAATTAGTCGGTCGTCATAAATCGGAAATCGGGAAACAACAAATGGATAGAGAGAATGATTATAATCCATGTCTCAGTCCATATGATATCTAGAATGGAGGAATATATGATCCCTTATCTAATGGATAGGCCATTGACTAAGGTCAGAGTTCGACAGCGGCTTTAAGAGCTACGATTGCTAGTCGGGTTTTGAAGTCATACACAATAATAGTTTTAGACTTATTCAAGTAGGAGACTGTTGGATTAGTGTCTAAGCCCATAACTATAATTGGTATGTACTTGACCCGATTTGGCATGGTCCATTTGGGTTGCATGGCATCGGAACAATTTGGATAAACTTTTGTGAGAAAAGGATATTTATGATTTGTTAATATATTATAAGTTCTAATATATTAATATGAAATCATATTATTTAATTAGTATTGATCAAGAATTAATTTGGAATTAATTTTGTGATCAAAAGGAGACTAATTAAATATATGGGGATTGATTGTGTAAATCATTCATTCTTATATATACGGGCTTATGATCCATAGTTCTTCATGTTGGGCTAAACCCATGGAGTAACCCATGGATACTCCATGGAGGTTTTAACCCATGGAGCATGAAGAATATGGAAAGACATGGGTTACATGGTGTAACCCTAATAGCCACAATATATAAGGACCCCATGGCTCAAGAAATTGGCACTAGTGTGTGTACACATGAGGGATAGCCGATTTGAGCATAAGAACTTCTCACTCAAGTTATTCCAAGTTGTTGGTGGTGTTGTGTGAACCATTTGAGGTGTCACACTTGAGGCACTAGGCTCTTAAGCTCCATGGAATCAAGCTACTACATCAAAAGGTATGTCATTCTACTAGATTCTTGTAGTATAGTTACTTCTTATTATGCTAGTTAGGATGAAACGTTGGAATATTGAATATTTGCATGTATAATAGAGAAAACATAGATCCAAGGTTTATAGGGTTTCATGTACACCATAGGAGTGTTAGAATGCTCAAAACCCATCAAAGACTTCACGATGTTCCCTTAACGATTGTGTCAGGTCATGACAGTTGTTTCACATCGAGGTTTTGGAAGAGCCTACAAGAAGAAATGGGTACAAAGTTGTGTTTAAGTACAGCCTACCATCCACAGATTGATGGTCAGAGCGAAAGGACAATTCAAACACTGGAAGATATGTTAAGAGCATGTACCCTAGAATTCCCAGGTAACTAGGATGAGCACCTACCCCTGGTAGAGTTTTCCTACAACAATAGTTACCATTCGAGCATTAAGATGGCACCTTATAAAGCCTTGTACGGACAGAAGTGTCTTACACTGTCTTGTTGGCTTGAGATAGGAGAAAAGAAATTTATGGGTCCTAAAATAGTCCATCAGACTGCTGACAAGCTAAAGGTGATTAGAGAAAGGATGTTAGCAGCTCAAGATCGTCAACAGAGATATGATGACAAGAAGCAACGACCAATGACCTTCGAAGTTGGAGATTTGGTGTTGCTGAAAGTCTCACCGTGGAAGGGACTTATAACATTTGGATAGAGAGGAAAGTCGAGTCCAAGATTTACTGGGTCATTCAAGGTTCTTTAGAGGATTGGAACCAAGCTTACAAGCTGGAATTATCACACGAACTAGACGGTATTCATAACACTTTCCATGTGTGTTATTTTAGGAAGTTCACGAGATAAGTTCTCTATATAATTCCACTTTTGGAGTTAACGATTGATGAAGATAAGAGGTTAATCGAAGAGCCCGAAGTGACTGTTGACCATAAGACAAATAAGTTGCGATGAAAGATGGTTGAATTAGTGCTAGTGCGATGGAAACATTCGAATGCGCCGAACCTCACCTGGGAGACAGAGGACGACATGATGAGTCGCTATCCACATATGTTTGCTGATGCATGATTTCGGGGCGGAATCATCCAAAAGGGGAGAGAATTGTAACGATCATGTTTCTCGCTAGGCATTAATATGATGATGTAATAGTTAGGGTCAACAATTATAACCTATTTGATGTAACAAAGGAAGGATTATTTGAGTATTATGCGATTTATGTGTAATTATGTGCAATATATGTGCTTATAACGATATAATAAAATAGGAATAAAATACGCATCTAAAATAGAATAATAATTAGACCTAATATCCTTGAAGAAAGTACAACTAGTCATAACAAGGATTCTGGAGATATAAGCAACGCTCCAATCTGACTTATAACGAAGAAGTTATGACTCGTTGAACTTTCACGATTAAATCGACACGACTCTGCGTATCGTAAAAAGTAAATTTTTGATAAATTAATTTTTAGCCTAAGTGGTCTAAACGAAAGTCTTAGTAGTCGTTAAAGCGAGAGCGTGCATATAGAGAATGTCTAAATTTGACTACATTAGAGGAAGTTGTGATTTTTCTAAGATTCAGCGTAGCAATATACAGCTCAGAAATCGACTTTTAGATCGGTCGATTTTTAGCCGAAATAATATAAAAGAGAGTTGAAGATCTCATTAATAGGAGTTCAATGATATAAAAACAGTCGAAAACGGACGTCGAATGACAAAGTTATGAATATTTAACGGATTTTAATAGTCTAAATATGTTAAAATGTAACTTTAAAAATAAATTCAAAATTAGCCGACAGAGTCTAAATGAAAGTTCTATATCTTTGTCGATAGCTACACGTGGATATAAAGAACATAAAAATGGAGATCGTATACGAAAGTTAAGCATTTTACAAGATAATTAATTTTCGGCTAACAAAGGAGCGACACGTGTCGCGATCGGGCACACCCCTTCCTCCCCACGACTTGCCACCAGATGATGACATGTGGCCCCCAGTACGCCTAGCGTAATTTGAGTATGCCCAGCATACTGCCCTCGGGGCAGCCTATAAATAAATGGAAAATTTCACTCTTTTCTTCACACCTCTTCATCCAATATCTTCCAAAACACTCCCAATGTCTCTAGGCCTTGTTCTAGTACTTCCTATGTAACATCCCAAAAATCAAATAAATTTATTTTTTTAAAAAACAATCCATTTCAACCATAAAGTGTTTACACAATCATTGATTCAAAAGTATAATGATAATCAGAGTTTCCCAAGATCCAATATTATAAAAATAGGAAGATGTGCAAGATCATGCCTTCGCTTTCCCGCGATCATCTGAAGTACCTGAAACAATAACCTGAAACAGTAAGCCATAACTTAGTGAGTTCCGCTAAATTACCACCATACAATACATAGCATATACAATTCAGCATGTTGGGTCCACAACCTCCCGGTTGGTTTACTTTGACCCACAAACTCCCTATTGGATTATCCTGCATATCACGTTCTGGGTCCACAACCTCCCGGTTTGATTACCCTGGCCCACAACCTCCCGGTTGGATTTCCCCGGTCTGTTGACTGACAGCACAAAGCAGGAGTCTCAACCCCAACATAACGTGTCGACATATAACATATAACAAACATATTCAGCAGACAGATAAGCATACAACCAGGAATCACAGGTAGTCCTACAGATCTACCAGTCTAAACCATATCAGCAACTATCATATAATCTTATAGATCTACCGCATACTCAACATATCATCAGTCAGTATATAACAGTTTATCAATCCAATGGGTCGACCTTGGTGCCTTCGACCCACAAGTACAGTGAGGAAAACTCACCTCTCAGTCTGAATAAATAGTTGCACAGGTCTCTACTCTGAATCTCAGCTCTACCTGTCACCTATTCATCAAATAGGGACTAATCTCAAATACCACTCAAAATACCCAAATTGCCCATAGGTCAAACTTGGTCAAATTCGAAAAGTCAAAAGTCAAACCTTGTCAACATAGCCGGTCATCACATCGTGGCCATCCTTGGCCATGTCGTGGCCACTAAATGACAAAACAATCGAGTCTCAGCCCAACCGCCATGCCGTGAAGACCTTGGCCACGTCGTGGGCACTAGGCTCCCAACAGCTGAATGGGTTTAGTCGATTTCCTTGATCTTAAGGCCTCCAAAGCCCAGCTCTGGTCCATTCTAAGGGCCAAGTGGAAAAAGTTTCCAACTTTATCCCATTATAATCTCTGAGGGATAGAGATCCCATTTCTAGACCTAAATATGACAAGAACATAACTTGGCTAAGCCCATTAAGCACTTTCTCTTAAAAACTACTAGATCCCCATTTTCATAACATTTCTAGCATCAAATAACAACATAAAAATCCTTACTTTCTATACATTCATGTCCAATGCATGTCTTGGACTCTGTTAGGTCAAAATGAGGGTTTTTGGCCAAATCTTCCATGTATGATGCTAAAACTCAATGTTACTCCAGATCCAAAGCATCAACGACCCAAAATGGCCTGGAGATTCATAAATTTGCAAACTTTATGAAATCTCACCACCCAATAATCAAGGACATGAAGATTAAGGCATAGAAACCTAAATCTATGCATAATAATATGTTGAGAAGTGTTGCTTGCTGAATCAAATCCTAGAAGTCATCTCCGTCTTCTTTAATCCCCAAAAATCAACACAAAAAGCTTAGAGAGAGAAAAAATGGATGTTAGGGTTTTCTTATAGGCTGAGTGAGTATGATGGAGGTTGAGGGTTAGCAACCCTAGCCATCACATTCCTTTAAGTAGGATGCAAACCCCAGATATTAGGGTTTCTCATTTAAACAGCTGCCACACTGTGGCCATAGGCTGCCACGTTGTGGTGGTCATTTAAAACCCGCGATATATCGACTATCACCACGTCATGGGATGCCTTCACCACGACATGGTACCACCCAAAATACAAAATACATTAAATTTAAATACCTCCAATAATCCGGATGTTACAATTCTCCCCACTTGAATCAGACTTCGTCCTCGAAGTTCGCTGCTACAAACAACTCTAGGAATTGCTCCATCATCTCTGCGTTGGGTTCCTAGGTCCACTCGGAACCCTTACGATGCCTCCATTGGACCTTGACCAAAGATACCACCTTGTTGCGCAAGGCCTTTGTCTTTCTATCCAAAACTGCCACGGGCCTCTCAACATAGTTCAGGTGATCTTCAACCTGAATGTTGTCTAAAGGGCCACTGCTGACTCATCAACTACACACTTCCGTAGTTGCAAAACATGGAAGGTGTTGTGGATCTGACTGAGCTCCTCAGGAAAATCCAGCCTGTAAGCTACATTTCCAACCTTGGCAATCACCCGAAATGGCCAAATATACCGGGGCCCCAACTTGCCCCTCTTCTTGAAACGTATTACACCCTTCCAAGGCGATACCTTCAGTAACACCATGTCGCCAACCTGAAACTCCATCTCAGATCGGCGCTTGTCGACATAATTATTTTTCTGACTCTAAGCTATCTACAATCTTTGTCTAATCTGTTGAATAAGCTCTGTCGTCTGAAGGACTACCTCAGTCATTCCCATGACTCTATGACCAATCTCTCCCCAACAAGTGGGGTACGACACTTCCTCCCATAGAGGAGCTCGAATGGCGACGCACCGATACTGGAGTGATAGTTGTTGTTGTGAAACATCACAATGTCACATATCCCACACTCCCTTTAACCACTTTAAGTCAAAGAATCTTACTCCAAAAACTCGAGAGACTACACGGGAACCCACAACTGCCAACAAACAATAACTTGAAGTTACTCAATTACACGACTATCTTTCTCCCTCCAACTGAAGACCCAACTTTCAGTGAGAACCCAGCAACTAGAAATTCTCGAACTACACTCACAACTAACTCCATCAATATACTTCCTGGAACTAGGAACCCATCAGTCCTAAACTTCAGAAATCGAACTCTATGACTAGTGATCATCTGATTGTCGTACCTACCCCTAGTCGCTGACTAGAAACACCATCAAAAAATGCGGAAAGAATACTCAACATATAAATGTGCTGGAAAGACCAGAACGAAAGTTAATCGGTCGCATACCAGATTAACCCAAGCACTCATTCGGCTCAACAGCCCTGTCATCCACTAACTACACTCGAGCCTACCCTTGATCCGCCTAACCAGTAGCTGCACTCAGTTTTACCCCTAATCTGATAACCAATAACTACAGTGGGGCTTACCCCCGATCTGATAACCAATAACTACATTGGGGCTTACCCCCGATCTAATAACCAATAACTATACTCGCCATCACATAGATGAAATCTACGAGGGTCCGTGACATGTCGTGACACTATTTAATCATTGGAATGAGAAGCTCACGGTTCCTTACAGTTCTTTCCACATTCTCACAAACATTCCTGGTACAACCTAACTCATCCCATAGAATGCTACATCCAAATCATAGAATTACCACTCTTCTACGTCTGACTACCACCTACATAATGCTACCGTTACCCCACGGTCTCACAGCATTCCCTCAATTTCCATGGGCCCTGCCCATGGTTTTGTCATCCATCCACAAGAATACGTAATCGAAGATCAATATGTGCCAAATCCTCTGACCGAGATAATCCAAATCCTTAGCCTCTGATTCCCGGATTATGATCAAAACCAATTATTCTCTTGTCCATAGATACGAATTCCAAGATAATCCGCATTTGAAATTATTACCGATATTTCCAAGCGGTTCTCCCCTACCTAGAGTTAGTCCTTCTCTAACGATTTCAAGACTTCTACTATTTATTCACAATCCATAGTGTCCAAATCCTAAGCTTTTCAGATCGATCACCATCCATACAACCTTCTCACATATTTTTTCAGCGTAATAACGGAACCGATCCTACAATTGATCAACTGACTGAATCCAATCTTTTGAATGCTATCAAAACCAAGGTCGGACTGACTCCTTTCCACCCTACCACCCTCAATTGATATTCAGCTTGAGCAATACACACTCCTCTTAACTCTATTTCGTTGTCTTAGAAGGAACAGCCGAATGCAATGAGATCTTATCTAGAACCTCCGACGCAAGAACTGTGTGTACAACCCCGAGAGCAAGAATTTATGACAACTCACCCTGCACCCAATTCGGATCAATCTATCAATCATTGTTATCATAAAATATCTCAACAGTTTCGAATACCCAAAAAAATCCAACAAACTTAAACTGAAACTTCCTTCGGCTCATCGCGCGGAACCCATCAAAATTCATCTGGCTGCTGATCCTCCGAGCAGAATGCTCAGTCCTCCATCGCTTAGGACTTGCTCCCTCAATGGCCGACATTCTTTGTAACGCCCGCACATTCAGGCTAGTCAATTTAGAGACAATGAGCATCGAAAATGACTTTTTGATGGAAGATTATTTAGAAGAAATAATCTTAACCAGCTTATAGTATATGTCAAAAGGGTTCCGTACATATAAAGAACGCTGAAATCCGAGTTATCACGAAGAAGTTATTACCCGTCGAAGTTTTACAGCAAAACCGACACGGCACCGCGTAACGTAAAAAATGAATTTATGATAAGATACTTTTTAGCCTTAGCAATCTAAACAAAAGTTTTAGTATACGTTAAACCGAAAGCGTGCATAAAAATAACTTCCAAATCTGACTTTGTATGAAGATGTTATGATTTTTCTAAGATTTAGCATAACAATGCACAGCTCGGAATTCGAATTTTAGATCGATCGATTTTTAGCTGACACAACCTAAATGAGAATTGAATATCTCATTAATCGGAGCTCAACGATAAAAAGACAGTCGAAAACGGAGTCCATATGTAGAAGTTATGAATTTTACACGGTCGTTAAACAGTGTAATCGTCTCATACTATTAAATTTAAAATCGGTCAAGAATTAGCCAACGGAGTCTAAACGAAAGTTATAGAGTACATCTCTACCTACGCGTCGATATAAAGAACGTCGACAACGGAGCTCGTATGTGAACGTTACAGAATTTAGAAGGCGGAAGGGTGCTGCTGCGAAAGGGGTGACGTGGCTTAATCTGGACCATTGCTTTCTCCCCAAGCCTTGCCACCAGAGGGTAACATGTGGCACCAACTCGACGAGTTGGAGGCCAAAACGCGACGAGTAGGTCCAAAATTCAGCCTATAAATAGCATGTGAGAGTGCCTTCATTTCTCACACCAAAACCCCTTCAATTATCTCTCTAACTTCTCTCTAAGCCTCCCAAAGCCCTAGTAACCTCAAGGTGCTAGAGGAAAGCCCCGGAGCGCTCGAAGGCTCCGAGAAAAAAGAGCTTTTCGGCTCGGAAGTTCTGCCCGTGGAGCCCGGTTCCTCGCTAAACCCCCTGTAAGTTGAGTTATGCTTACGTACTTTAAGTATAACTTATGTTTAAGTTCATTATCGTTATTATGAACCTATAAACAAGATTTATCAGTGATTCCAAGTCGTTATACTGATTGATCTAATTATGGGGATGATGTCTAGGCTGTGATTTAGTGAGGTGTTTAAAGTGGGATTTCCAAACAGTATACTTCGTATACCAAACGGACCCTACCTCCGATATGATCCTACCTGGTTGTTCCTTACTTGATAGATCATGAAAGTAGACTTTGAGTTAATGATGAATCTAGAATAATAATTAGTCGCAATAAAGATTAGACTAAAACTTAACGATGATAACGCTAGGTTTCGTCGAAGGAAAATAGAAACGTTAGAAGTGAAGCGCTGCCCGAGTTTGGAATCATCACTTTAACAAGTGAGTGCATAGTTACTTTCATCTTACATATAGATATGAAGTATTTAATATAAATTACGTGCTATGTGTGTATATTATCTGTGTTCTTGATATCTATGTTGGATGAACAAAATATACATGTTTTACTTGATTTAAACTGTATACGTATTTTATACCTATAATTATGATGGGTAAAGATGGGTAGATTAAAGATGAGATGAGCTGAGAGATGAAAGTTGATATAGATGATGAGAGGTGAAAGATAAGGAGAAGCCTTGACCCAAGCGTTAGCCCAGTCATCTAGCAGAGTATAGATGACAGCCACAGACTATTCTAGACAGTCCAGTGGAACACTAGCAGGCTCGCAACTGTAGGTGTTGTAAACGATGTGTTCACCAAATGTGCTCTAAATATCCTGGCAGTTGCGCCTAAAGGATAACATTGGCAGCTGTGCCTAACCTTTGAACTACGTGTTCACTAGTTGTAATAACCCTGACATCTATGGACTTAATGCCTTATGAATGAACATTGGTAGCTATGGACTTAGTACCTAAATGATAGTTTTGGTAGCTTTGCCTAATAGATAACATCGGCAGCTATGGACTTAGTGTCTGTTAGATGAACCCTGGCAGCGATAGACTTCGTGCATATTCCTTAGGAAGATCCTTAGGAATGAATGAAGAATAGTTGATTTTTAAGGTAGATCCTTAAGAATAAAGAAGATAATGGGGAAGGGTAATTGGGTTGATTGTTTG
The DNA here is from genome assembly GCF_052849685.1 of Lactuca virosa. NCBI lineage: Eukaryota > Viridiplantae > Streptophyta > Magnoliopsida > Asterales > Asteraceae > Lactuca > Lactuca virosa. The sequence goes on from NC_136429.1 coordinate 59,018,074, forward strand.
ATGATTAAACATAATAATTATATTATTGTGGGTTGAAAACCCTATGTACTGACCAGGTTTCACAACCTGACCCACTCAGTTTATTTGTATCACAAGTGTCGATACGAAGCTATATTACACTGAGAGATTAAAAGAGATGTAAATCACTGGTGTAAATGAATGTACGGTCTGTTTATGCTTATGTTTCTGTATTGACGATGACATCCCAAAGTTTTAATATAAACAAACTACATTTCTTCATAAATGCTTTGATAATATATTTATCATGTTTTCTGGGAACAAATTCCGCAATCTTATTCTTTAAAAGGAATACTCTGATTTTCAAATAAGCATAAATAATTTTTTTTAAAATGACCGTGAATTTGGGGATGTCACATTCTTCCCATTGCCACCTAAAAACCGGTTCGTCCAAATACTCTCAAAACACAACTCTTGGTATACAAACCGACATGTGACAATTTCTGAATAATAACCAGCAATCACGAGGAAATCCCGAATCCTAAATGGGTATGTCAAAAACCTTCCCAACATTGCAACTTCCAACCCTTCACGAACGGTCATCCTACTTTATGATTCACAAAGCACCCCGTAAGCCGAATCCCTGACCCCTTTACGGCCTATAGATGCTAGCATAATAGTTCTAATAAGCTACTACACGAATGACTATCCATTCAAAATTAAACTGAGGATTAGAATTTCACACCTGTGATTTCTTGCGTTTCAACGGTGACCTCCTGTCGGACGGTGGACATCTGGGCTTGCACTCCCTCCGCTACCCATGTAGGACCGTCGGGTTTTAGATGACCCGGCTGGTGACAGTGGACACACATCCGATCCTTCTTCCAGTCACGAAATACATGCCCTCTCTCTCCACACTTATAGCATTTGAACTTGTGACAAACAAACCTGTGGGTTCCCCCACACTTCTTGCATATATTATAGCCCCCTTGACTTCCAGTACCCATGTTAGTGTTGGATTAGTGTCTAAGTCCATAAATATAATTGGTATGTACTTGACCCGATTTGGCATGGTGCATTTGGGTTGCACTTCACCGAAACAATTTATATGGATAGTCTTTTGAGAATAGTATGTTTATGATTTATATTAATATATTATAACTTCTAATATATTAATATGGAATCATATTATTTAATTAGTATTGATCAAGAATTAATTTAGTGATCAAAAGGAACTAATTAAATATGGACTCTTATATATGGTATGGGCCAAGTTCATTTAGGTTGGGCTAAGCTTGCATGGATAGTCCATGGAGTGTTTAACCCATGGATCCTATGGAAATGAAAGGTCATGGGTATTAGGGTTTACATGGATGAAAACCTAATCCTCCATACTATATAAAGAGGTCTTTGGCACATGAAATGGCACTAGTGTGTGAGGATACAATAGTGGGCCGATTTCTAGTGTGCATTCTATTCTCTCAAGCTTTCCAAGGTGTTTTTGGTGATTTGTGATTCCACTTGAGGCTTCCACATTATTGGGGCTAAGCTCTTAAAGATCAAGACTTCAAGCTCCATCAAAAGGTATGTTATCTAACTAGGCTTTTGTGGTATAGTTGCTTCATATTATGCTAGTTAGGATGAAACCTTGGAATATTGAATATTTACATGTATAATATAGAAAACATAGATCCAAGTTTTATAGGGTTGCATGTACACCATAGGAGTGTTAGAATGCTCAAAACCCATCAGTGGTATTAGATCCTAGGCTTGTTTTCATTTATACTTGATGCAACTTATTTTTCAAAACCCAGAATCTGCCCAGACTGAAAACTCAACGAGTTCTGGCTAAAAACTCGATGAGTTCATGTGTTAAAGCATGAACTCGACGAGTTCCTTATAGAACTCGACGAGTTGGTCTTCCAGTTTGCAGATTTTCGTGTTTTAGGCTGGAATTGGTCTAGAATCATTACCTTAAACTGTTTTGGACTTATAAAACCTATTTTTTGATGTGGTAATGATTATGGTAAACCAATTTCAAGGTTATTATCAAAATTTCAAGTTTTATATGTGTTTATATGATTCTTGAAATTGTTGATATGATTGTTCATATACTTATGAGTTTTGTTAGGTCATAGGAATTATTTGCAAATTGGTTGTTAGTTAATTCTTGAACTAAATGTTTTTTAATGGAGTCCATAATTTGTCCTCAAGTTATGGATTACCAAAAGTCATTTCTTTTAAAGATCCATTAAAATTCATAGGTTACACAATTGAAGAGTCTTTTTGTCTTATGAACTCCATAACTTGTCCTCAAGTTATGGATGTTCAAGAGTCTCTTCATTAAAGTTTTTAAAAAACCTTAATTAAACTCATAAGTTATGAAAATCCAAAAGTTTTTTGAATAGTTCAAAACTTTCCCTCAAGTTTTGGAATTTGTAAAGTCTCACACACACTTTAATTCCAAACCCTAGAGTTTTAAAAGTTAAAATTCAACCCTTATACTTTATAGTATTATAAGTTAATAATATATATATATATATATATATATATATATATATATATATATATATATATAAGAACAAAGTCAGTCTTACCGTTAGTAGGCCTCATTCACAAGTCGGTCTATAAGGGGGGTATAAGGTTACTGCCTATAAAATGGCAGTTTAATGGGTGTCCACTCTTACCCACCGCTTCCTTAACTGGTGGAGGGTCGTTATCCAAACAGGTAGGACAAGGACTATAATTCTCCCTTCATTAAAAGTATAATTAAAAATACTAAGTAACTAAACACTTGTAAATTCCCAATCTTATTTACGTAGTAAAGTGTGAATTTGGTGCTAACCCATGAAATTACACTTTGCACCTTGCTTAAGTCGTTAGTGGAGCGTGTGTGGTTAACCGGCACGCTAACTTGGATTTAACAAGGTAGGCAAAGGGTAACTTAATGTTTATCATAGGATCGGTGGAGCGCGTGTGGTTAACCGACACATCGATTAAATGATAAATATTAAGGGTACCAAGTATATTTGCATGGTTATTCACACCTTGTTTTGTCATCCTCGGCATCCCAGTCACAAAACTTGAGAGGGCACAATCGAGATTGAAACATGCCATTGAAAAGTTCAATGAATCTCAAAAGATCTAGGAGTTTCAAAACCAATTAAAACCTAATTCCCATTTCGTTTTTCATGGTGGAAATTGGTGAATCGTCATTCACCTACCTTCAAATATTTTATAGCTTGGATTACGCCATCCCTCTTCCAAGTTATAAAATATTGTGTTGGGTCCTAGCCTTAATATTTCATATTGGGTGTTATATTAAGGACTTTAAATCAACTAACTTGAATTTCTCCCATTGTAAATGTCTGGTTCAGACAACTATGATCTTCCCAAATCTCATGGAACAAGCTTTCCTAATGAAGATGATGTCCCGTGATTGGCTCATGGAAATCATACTTCACTTCCTCCACCTCCTCCAATTATTCTCCCTAACCCATAAGTTCTTGAATAGTTCAAGGTCACTCAAGCCCTATTGGCAAGCAAGGTCTATGTGTGCTCACATCTTGGAGATGAAGTCACATATTGACAAGCCGGGAGAGTTGGGTGTCAAAGTCTTGAGAAAGTTGGTTGTCCAATCACTTTCTAAGTCACATAGTTTCCTTTGGGACTACGACATGACCCTTAATGATCTTATCTATTTGCTTGGAGCTGCTGAATCAGCAATGATTTGGAGGACTGGTAAAGCAAATTTGATTAGAAGATCAACTTCCCAAACCTCCATGGACATTGATAATGGTAACATTGGATATCTAGAAAAGCCTTCTCTTCCCAATGGAAAGGGATCGGTCATAGTCAACTCGGTTGACCAAATGGTAAAGAGAAAGGCTAAGTCTGAGATAGTCCCATGTACCATTACCAAAGTGTCCATATGGTTCTATTGTCAAAGGAAGGGGAATTGGTTGCGAAGCTGCCCTAACTACCTGAAAGATATGAGAGAAGGTCAAATAAAAAAGTTTGATTCTGCTTCAGGTAAGTCCACTATCTAACTCTGTTAAGTTCCTAATTGATGATTCTTAATAAAAAATGTGACGCGGTTACATTTTGATGTTTGGCAGGATCAAGCAAAGGGAAGGAAACTTAAATGAAGAGTATGATGTATCTGATCGCGAACATGGATTTCAATCGCATGGTTCGAAGATCAGATTCTTGAGCTACTACTTAGGAGTTATGATAGATTCCTAGGAAATGTGTAATAGCATAGTTTTCATTTAAAGTTGCATTGTAAGGAAAAAGTTTTTCCGCATTTTTAATAAATAAATAAAATTTTGTTTTATTTCATATCTCCTTGCAATAGCATTTATGGAAAATTGATGTTTGTATGTTTCTAGCAATAATGGAAATGTGAATTTGATTCTTTCATTTGTGGTAGTGTCTAAATTTACCAAATAAGGAAAGATTCCCATCACCCAAGTTTCAATTGGACCGAAACTTGGAATCATGCAAGTTGTATAGTATGATGAATGAAAATCTTCACCTTTGGAAAATTAAGACTAATTCCTTGTTCACATGTATATGTGAGTCAAGTGAAGGACTAAGGGATCGAGTACACATTCTTGTGCACTGGTCAAGTCCACCACAAAAGATCGATAAGACTATTCGTCATGATTTACTAAAGTTTAGTAAATATGGTTATACTTACAAGTTTAAGTATAATTCTGAAGCATTGGAAAAGTTTCGATGTATGGCAGAACGAATGAGAAGAATTAAATTTGGCAGAAAGATAAAAGTTTCTCAAATCTGAAAAGATGGGAGAGTACTTTAGTATCATGTTTTATGATCATCTTAATGATTGTGAGACCATATCACAATTCATCCTCTACGGACATCTTAGTGCATTCTTATGGCTAAGAAGAGGAGTCATGAATTATTGAAATGGTTAAATCAAGAAGGTGATACATACTTCGTTCCAAAACAAGTCTTAGAGTCATACTCTAAGATTGTAATTTGAGTGACACATCTTAAAGAAGGTTTATTAACACTTGTCAAATGTAAGAGTAAAATGTGTCCTACTCTTGTACATTTGAAATTGGTAAGTTGTGATGTTTTGGATAAAACAGAGACCAACTTAGGCCAATTGTGTGAAGTGTTTGTCTTGATAAGAATCCGCACTATCTCTTGAATATTTGTTTGTCAAGGAATGGGTCTTGGCAAGAGAGTCTTATATGTCAAGAGGACAGTGGGAGTCTAAAAGATCTTGAAAGAGTCTAATCAAGAATAAAACCTGTAGTTTATCACTAGCAGACGACTTGAGGTTTATAACCTATCGTGTTGACATATTCCTATTTCTGTGCCCATTCTAGTTAAAGTTGGCTTTGCATATGAGTTCTGAGAGTTCTCAATTGGTTGCATAACAAATTGGAAGCAATGGCAGGCCCTTGTGCTGCCAGGTGGCAAGAAGTTAAGGCTGCACAAGTTTAGTCCATATGAGTTTGGATTTGTCACTAACCTTGTCTTGTGATTATGGTTTTGACAAATTCACATGGATATGAACACATACACCATAAAATCTAAGTGTCATAAGGTTTCTCTCCGTTTCATGAAAATGATGGCGAGGAAACGCTTTCACTAAGTAGATTTTAAGTAGATAGCAATTGTGATATTTGCATTCTCAAAGTCGTTAGTGGAGCGTGTGTGGTTAAGCGGCACACTAACATGGACTTGTGAGAAATGACAAAGGTTTAAACAATTGAGACTATGATTACGACATCCCTTTTCATAGTTCTAAAATTGTTTAGATACACATGTGTGCTATCTAAGGAAAGGTGTATGATTTTGATAAAGTTTTATCAAAGCATTTCGTATCAGAAGTCTGAACTTTGGTAAGAAAGTCAATAAAGTATTGATTTCTAGAAGTCCAGCTGATTTCTGAGTACATGTCAAAGCTAGTGGGAGCATAAGTGTTATGCTAACAATCATCATTCAAGTGGGAATATGATAATTATAACAAGTGTTGCAAGTTAGCAATGTTAATTATAGATAACAAAAGTTTCAATGGGGAAAAGTTGTTTTGCTATAATTAAGGGAGAGGAAATTATACTTCATTTCAAATCTAAAAGCTTAGATCGTGAGATTTTAATCAAATTTAGTCAAGTATATATATGAATGTTATGTTGGAATGGTTCAACATAAGGAAATTCTATATATGGGAACATTATTTGCATTCTAAAATTCGATTATGATTACGACATCCCTTTTCATAATCTGAATTATGAGAACATGGCAAATAGAAATAGGAGTATTATAGCAAAAGACTGGTCTAGTATCATGTCTTTATGTGAGACATCATGAATCGTGTCCCATATGCTTCGGATATAGGATCGATTGCATGTGCTATAATATTCATCTGTTCTAAATTCTTCCGAATGCCTATGGCATTAAGAGGGAAAAAGTACTAGAATCGGATATGACTAAAGTGATTAAGCAATTGTCGAGGACAATCTAAGGTTTACCAAAGATTGGTTGCTCAGGGACAGTTGGAAGTATGGTGTAAATTTTTGGAGAGGACCATATTGACATATTCTGAAAAGAGGCAACTCTTGTTCAGAAGTGATAGTCAAAATGGGAATGTGGAAATGTTCCCATAGGTGGAAGTTATTCATTAGATCTGTGTAAGATTAGGAAACTTAATGCAAGAAGGATGTTCAAAGCATTGTACTTTAAATTTGAGACTTCGTTTCCATGGAATGATCTCCATTGGAATACTCTGTAATGTCTGTTGACAAGTCTTTGTGACTTTGTGCATAGTCATTACGAGAGGATTAATGCATATAAGTTTAGAATCTAACAGATTTCGGTAAATGGCAGGAATTTGGAATTCTTGCATTTGTGGTAAGGATTTGGGATTGTGAAATGAGAATCATTGGAATTATGTTCAATCGATCTATCCCACAAAGTAAAGATCACAGACAAACATAGTGTGCATACTTGGTGTATGGCATGACTAGTGTTTAGAAAAACATAGTGTACATGCGTGGAGCATGGGACAACTATTGTTTTAATTCAAGTATTAAGTTGATAAATTTGAAACATTATACAATGAATAATGTGTAATCAATATGGTGATAAATAAAAGGTGTTCTATTTATATTCATAAGTTCTGAGACCATATTGGATTCGATTATTCTTGTGTTTCACTTTGCATGTTTTGACTTCCAGAATAATTAGGTCGTTCTTCCTGAATGACTAAGTTATTCAAACCATCCACAGTCGATAATACGTTGGAAGTAGGTATTAAGGCAAGACTGTCATGAAGCTGGTTTGTAGATGCCCAAGGTATTAGACATAGCAAGAGTTGCTACAACATTCATGAGTGCTCATAAGTTCTGAGTATTAGATTAAACCCACGCTCATTTGACTCACTTCATGGATTTTATCACGAGTGATCATGAGACGATAATATCTTATATTCTTCAAACCTAGAGATATGAGTTGTTGCCTATGAGTTGGTTATACATTGATTGTACGAAAAAGCATTGGTAACTCGATGTTATAAAACGTGCCTTTGTGTATGATTCAAAAAGTAGTAGAACAAGCATATGAGTCGAAGTTTATCCATTCCTTTTACCCTTAAAGGGATAAAAGTGATATATGTGGGCCCCTCGATGATTTAGTGATGACACCCCGAAGTGCTTGGCCAAGCCTAGACTGATTTGATTTGTTCAATTAGTTAGTCGCCATAAATCGAAAATCGGGAAACAACAAATGGAGAGAGAGAATGATTATAATCCATGTCTCAGTCCATATGATATCTAGAATGGAGGAATATATGATCCCTTATCTAATGGACGCGTCATTGATTTGTTCAGAGTTTGACAACGGCTTTTAAGAGCTACGATTGCTAGTCGGGTTTTGGAGTCATACGCAATAATAGTTTTAGACTTATCCAAGTGGGAGACTGTTGGATTAGTGTCTAAGTCCATAACTATAATTGGTATGTACTTGAGCCGATTTGGCATGGTCCATTTGGGTTGCACTTCACTGGAACAATTTATATGGATAGTCTTTTGAGAATAGTGTGTTTATGATTTATATTAATATATTATAACTTCTAATATATTAATATGGAATCATATTATTTAATTAGTATTGATCAAGAATTAATTTAGTGATCAAAAGGAACTAATTAAATATGGACTCTTATATATAGTATGGACCAAGTTCATTTAGGTTGGGCTAAGCTTGCATGGATAGTCCATGGAGTGTTTAACCCATGGATCCTATGGAAATGAAAGGTCATGGGTATTAGGGTTTACATGGATGAAACCCTAATCCTTCATACTATATAAAGAGGTCTTTGGCACATGAAATGACACTAGTGTGTGAGGATACAAGAGTGGGCCGATTTCTAGTATGCATTCTATTCTCTCAAGCTTTCCAAGGAGTTTTTGGTGATTTGTGATTCCACTTGAGGCTTCCACACTATTGGGGCTAAGCTCTTAAAGATCAAGACTTCAAGCTCCATCAAAAGGTATGTTATCTAACTATGCTTTTGTGATATAGTTGCTTCATTTTATGCTAGTTAGGATGAAATCTTGGAATATTGAATATTTGCATGTATAATAGAGAAAACACAGATCCAAGGTTTATAGGGTTGCATGTACACCATAGGAGTGTTAGAATGCTCAAAACCCATCAGTTAGCAGCCTCAAACTCTTCGTCAATCGCTGAATGAGCCCTCCTTCACTTTCCGAGTCATGTCCCCACATCAAGATCCCCCCCAGTAGTCATCTCATCAGTCCCTCTCACAGGCTGCACAGCTGCAGTTCGCTCCTCGAACTTGGCAATTAACCTGCAAGTGATCAGATCCACGATACCCGACAATTCTTCCTGTAATATCTATGAAACCTTAACGGTAATCATTTCTCATATCTGATTAAACAGTCAACCCCGTCCTATCCTGGCCACCAGCTCCAGATCCTGAACCAGATCCCTTGACGAACTCCATACTAAAAACGAACCAAAATGCATCATAAATGCCACAATACACATTGCTACAGCATACGAAGAGACTACCCCTCGGGTTTGTGACTTCCTTGCTACGTGTACGGGTCCTGTGCTTTCAGTAGTACGAGCCCATACTACCTTCCACACCTACCCATATTTGTCTCAAGGATCATCACAACCAACAAAACAAGTACCACAACTAGGATAGGCATACATTCTATCCTCACTCTCTCTCGAGAGCGACTAATCATTCCAAAACTGGCCTGATACATCCATACTCACTCATAATGATATCCCTAAGACTTGCTAAAAAGCGCATCATGAGTGCTACATACTCCCTAGGCTATCCTAGGATCCATACCTCATCCTGCCATCAACTACTGAATGACCCCCATTCATGCCAGTTAACTACTTCATGAATACAATCACATGCAACATAACTTAAATAATCTTAGATTAAAAGATTCAACCCTATAATGGTTGGACTCAGACAAGAGCTGCGCAATAGGACCAAATCCTTCACTCTAAAATTATTTAACCCACATAGTATGTAACTTAACGTATTCAATTAATAGCTAATTCACACCCGAAAGAGTCCTACAACCAATAAGCAAGAAAACTCTATAGGAATAAGGCATCATACATCAGAAAATTCTATCATGCAATTGCTAAAGATCCCTATCCTACAACTAGCATGTTGTTCTATCATAATCATCATAAACAAATAATAGTGTGGGTAACTTGGGGTGTACTTTCTACTCCGGTTGATCGTACACATCGCGTCCTTCTCTGGTTACTTTTGAAAACAATTTTGAAATTTATTTTCAAAAACTTTTGCAGATACTTAGTTTGAGTCTGGATTCACACGAATGCTCATTCAATTCTCTCAAACCAGGGCTCTGATACCAACTTGTAACATCCCAAAAATCAAAGAAATTTAAGTTTTTCAAAAACAACCTATTTCAACCAAAAAATGTTTACAAAAATCATTGTTTCAAAAGTATAATCATAATTAGTTTCCCAAGATCCAATATTATAAAAACAGGAATATGTGCATGATCACGCCTTCGCTTTCCCGCGATCATCTGAAGTACCAGAAACAATAAACTGAAACTGTAAGCCAAAGCTTAGTGAGTTCCCGCAAAGTATCACCACACAACACATAACACATACAATTCAACATGTTGGGTCCACAACCTCCTAGTTGGTTTACCCTGGCCTACAACCTCCCAATTGGATTGCCCTGCTGCCCTGCATATCATGTAGCTAGATTCATAAGTGCCCCATTGGGATTATCCTAGGCTGAATTTCTTGTAACCCGAGCATAGGATAGAAATATCAGTTTGGAAAGTATTTAAACGATCCAAGGGGTATCCAGATCTCCAGTATAAACCCTACCCAATTTCTAACATAACAAGTCACTTAAGGTACCCTTTGGTGAATGGTACCAGACAGGATAGAACATGACTAAATTTTTCAAGAAGTGTTTGGTATGAGTGGAGCAAGAACAAAAAAGATCTTGACCAAATCAAATGGGACTAATTGGTTAAATTTTAGTCCCATAAAAATGATAGAACTTAGTGGAACAAAAAAGAAAATGACAAAAAAACCCATGTTATATCCTTATCCACTCCCTCTCTCTTTCAATTGTCAAGCAACACTCCGTTGACACCTACCCCTAGAGACACCTAGATCACCCCCTCCCCCTTTTCCCTACTAAATCTTCCTCTTCCCATTGTGATCTGCTACTCGATCTATTGCTTCCTCTTCTGTCCATCTCGACTCCTCGGTTTGCTTCTCTACCTCTTTTGGTCTCTGATTCCTCTTCTCACTCCCTCTTGCACATGGTAAGATTTTATTGATTTCACTTGTTCTTTTCTCGAACAACTTAATGTGTGTATGTATACATCTGCTTCATGATTTGTAGAATGATAAGTTAGAAAAGTGATTAATCAACAAGTTGGAGGAGAATAAAGAAGAGAGAACCTTGATTAATGAGTCTAGGAACTCAAAAAGTCGGATTCGGCATGAATCAAGATCAAAATTGAGAATATAAGAAAAAATGAAAATTAAGAAGGAGATAAGAAAACCTACGGATTTTTTCGGATGTTTTGGGTGTTAATGTGAGCCTAACAAGAGAGACAATGCTTCCAGGAAAAGAAAAACTATTTGTACCATTTTCCCAATACTCTTTCATGATTTGTTATATGGTAGATGACAAAGGGTAAAACACCTAATTTTAAATTATATATGTTTGAAGTTTGAACAGTGTATACTTTTCATACTGGCTTCATGATTTGTTTCTTTCCTTTATATGCTTTGCTCATATTGTGTTTAAACAAGTAATATGAATTTATTCTTCAACAAATAATTTCAATATTTTTGTTTAATTTAAGTTTCAACAACAACGAATTTGTGGTTTCAAGAATGATACTTAATATTGACGTTGTTAGTTGTTATAAATTTTGTTTAGAATTCATATTATTCGGTATTTATGAAGTTATGTTGTTTATTTTGTATGAAGGGCAATATAGTAATCTTGACTGTTTTTTGTTGTCCAAATATTTTGTTTAATTTAAGTTTCAACAACAACGAATTTGTGGTTTCAAGAATGATACTTAATATTGACGTTGTTAGTTGTTATAAATTTTGTTTAGAATTCATATTATTCGGTATTTATGAAGTTATGTTGTTTATTTTGTATGAAGGGCAATATAGTAATCTTGACTGTTTTTTGTTGTCCCGTCCTAGTATTACCAAACACCATATTGACAATATATATAGTCTCGTCCAGTCGAGTTCTGTTCAATCATGTTCAGTCATATTCCGTCTAATCCCACTACCAAACGCTACCTTAGAGCAGTTACTCAGTTGGTTTTTATTTTGTCAAGTTGTAATTGAGTTGGAGAACATGTCCTCTTGAAAGGTTGGAAACTTTCTTCTAATCTTTTGGGTCCAATCATTCAATAAACGCCCGATAATCTTCTCTAGACCTACGCATTAGCAGTCCCGGACTAGTATTGAGCCAGTCTCAAAATGGGTCGGGTCACAAAAATTTTTAGCCCGATTTCATGGTCTTTGTGTGCGCCTTTTTTGGTTCTGTTTCTCAAGGTTTTTTTTCTAGTTTTTTGGTTTCGGTTTCGGATTTTTTTTAACAAATATGTGATTAATACCAAAATGATACATTAAAATTTACCAAAAACCATACATGAATTATAGTCTACTTATATGTTAGGCCTTTGTATTTGTTGTATGATAAATCATATATATATATTTTTTTTCCTACTAATCTTCCTATTCATTAAGCCAAATGTCAAAATCATGAAAATAGATTAATAGAGATAATTAATAAATTTCACATGTCAATGTTTTATAATAGTATGGAAGATAAATAGGAGGATATTTAATTTTTCTTGTTGTATAGACTAGCCCATAGCCCACTTCTGTTTGTATATAATAGTAAGATTGAAATCAGTTGTGTGGAATCAATCTAATTACAGCCATGTCCGAATCGTTTACAATAGTGTAACTTGAGATCTCACTACAGTTGACTGAGTTGAGATGCCAGAAGAAGTGAGTTCATGGCTAGGAATATATGAGGAAGAACAAGAAGAAGAAATACAAAGTACGTTCATCTAAAATTAATTGATGTATACACTTGATCTCAACAACCTTCATTTAAAAAAACACTAGAATGGTTCCAATTAAACAAAAACAAAACCTAATCCATAAAAATCAAATCTTAAAAATCATTTTGACATGAACAAATACAACCATCACCTAGTAGAAGCTCTTGCACTCATGGAAGAATGATAATTTGTGCTTCTTTGTTTCCTATATGATGTGTAAACATCATCATACTGACTAACCTCATTCGGGTTAGCCATCGCCCCGAGCCCGAGCCGCCCGGACCCACTCGACCCGGGTTTCTTCTCCACGGTTCCATCCGCGTAGGTCCCGGTCTCGGGGTCCACCTGTAGGTTAGGGGGTGGGGGTATACACGCACCCCCTTTACGTACAGGTGTCTCTCTCCCTCTTTCATATTCATATTCATCCTCATCATCACTTTTTGCTCCCATTGGTCCTTCTGAAGGGTTCACTTCTCCAATCTCCTTGAAGAATTTCGATACACTTTCAAGAATCTCAGAAGGGGAGATTGTAGAGGGCGGAATCACGGTTGGAATGTCGAGAGGACTCATGGGGGAATAGGGTACTCCGCTTCCGATTTGCATTTTTCTAACCATTCCGGGGATTAGTCCGGGTGGGAATAAAGGGTATGGTGGTAATTTTTCGGGTGCTTGTGGTGGTGGTATTTGTTGGATGGAAGATGGAATGGGAATGGAGCTGGGATAACCGGGGTTGGAATGGAATTGCGGGGTTGGAATCGGTGGTGCCATTCCGGGTGGGAGTTGTTCTTGGTCTGATAAATTTGGAAGCATACCTTGTTTATCAGGCTGCCAATGCACCATATTTGAAGCGGATGCTTGCTGTGGATGTCCTACATGGAAAAGTTTTAATCGAAATGTGAGTCTGCATCAAATAAGTTAGAATGGTCCTCATGCTTTCTGAGTTTAACTTTTTTAGTCCAAAACTGAAACATTTTTCAATTTTGGTCCTTATTTCAAGTTTTCATATCGATTTTGGTCCTTATTTCAAGTTTTCATATCGATTTTCGTCTTTATTTCAAGTTTTCATATCGATTTTGGTCCTTATTACTTCAAGTTTGCATGTCGATTTTGGTCCTTATTTCAAGTTTTCATATCGATTTTAGTCCTTACTTCAAGTTTGCATGTCGATTTTAGTCCTTATTTCAAGTTTTCATATCGATTTTGGTCCTTATTTCAAGTTTTCATATCGATTTTGGTCCTTACTTCAAGTTTGCATGTCGATTTTGGTCCTTATTTCAAGTTTTCAAATCGATTTTAGTCCTTACTTCAAGTTTTCATGTCGATTTTAGTCCTTATTTCAAGTTTTCATATCGATTTTGGTCCTTATTTCTAGTTTTCATATCAATTTTGGTCCTTATTTCAAGTTTTCATATCGATTCTGGTCCTTATTTCTAGGTTTCATATTGATTTTAGTCCTTATTTCTAGTTTTCATATCTGTTTTGGTCCTTATTTCAAGTTTTCATATCAATTTTGGTCCCTAGGATCAAAACCAGAAAGCCCCAAAGACCAAAAGCCATGTGAAACCATAAAATACAGACCAAAACTGAAAACTGTTTCATTTTTTAACTAAACACAGTAAAATCCAGAAAACACAGAGGCCATTTTTGTAATCTACTCAAAAAGTGTGTGTGTGTGTGTGTGTGTGTGTATGTTGGGGGGTACCTGGAATGGCTGATGGATCACCTGGGATAGTAGATAAGTCATTCTTAGGAAAAGAACCAACAGGTGGGCCACTGAGCATCTCAGTCTCAAGAACACGGATAGTATCAGGATCATAAACTTCCTTTGATGCCCAAAACTGTAAAATTTTCTGCAATCTTGATTGATTTTCATCTTTGTTTACAGGGTTGTGGTAAATTCTTGCAAGCATAGAGCCTAAAACATGTCTAAAAGCAAGCGCCTCGTTATCAATCTCATGAGGATTCACACGTCTTTGCAAGCTGCAGTTTTCACAAGAAAACATACACATAAGAATATTACACTATCACAATATAAAAAATATTAGACATACCTGTCAAATAAAATGTCATTAGCCAAGTAAATGATATGCAGCTGTCTTTCAGAGTCATCAAGAGAAAACACTCTATCCCTAAGTGCTTCTGCAAGAGCAGGAGCAAAAGGAGACCTCTGCATGAACCACATTTTAGCACCTTTGATTGACTCTTTTGTCCCTGTGAGACTATTCAGCATGTTATTCATCTCTGATGCAACATCAGAAGGAAGTGGGCCAGAGAGACCTTTGAAAGCCCTGGAAGACTGGTCAAACTCTGGCCTCCCATGGTTGACAAAAGGCTGATGGTGTTGCTGTTCATAAAACGGTGGATATGGATGTTGTTGATGCATTTGAGGAGCAGGAGGTAAATGTGGAGGATTTAAGGGTGACTGGTTGTTCATCATAGGGTTTGAAGTGTGCAACATGTTAACATTAGATGGAGGAAAAGAAGGGTTAAACATGGCACCAGGTGGGTGTGAAGCTAACCAGAGTTTATACCTGTAATAACTATGGCCTTCACCACCAAACAAGAAACTATAAGCAGGGTTATCTTTCTGTTTTTCACGGATCATAGCTTCAAACTCAGGGCCATTTTTCACTGCATATTCCACAAGCTTATCAATAGTCTTTTGTTGTTCGGGGTCAGAAGGAGGAGGGGCGGGTGGTGGTGGTGCATCATATGGACCATGGAATGGAGAAGGGTTTACATGAGGCGGCATATGAGGGGGGAAATTTGGAGGTGGTTGTGGTTGTTGTTGTTGTTGTTGTTGGGGGAGGTGAAGAAGGTGAAGATGGGATTGAGGGTGAGGGTGGATTTGTGGTTGTTGCATGAGGGGGTGGCGGGGAAATTGTTGGATGGAAGGATGTGGTGGTATAAAAGGAGGGCCATGAACTGAAGGTAGGAATTGTTGTTGATGTTGTGGGTGAAAACCATATGGTGGTGGTGGTGGTGGTGGCTGCTGGTTCTGGATATTAGCAGCTTGTTGCTGTTGTTGTTGTGCAAATGCCATGGCAGCAGCTGCATAATCATGGCCTTGACGATCCATCAATCTTTAGCAAGATGATCTTCAAGAACCACCTATCATGATGATATTAACATATAACTTGCAATAAGCTCAAAGTAGTTGCAATATAGAAACTATACATGAATTTGAAACCCCTAACTAGATGATTACGTGACTATTGAATCATTAGTGTGTTCCATAAGCAATGAGGCTAAACCAGCTATCTATCTGCATGATTCAGATCCTATCACAATTCACAAAAATGTATGGAGCTATTTATGATTAATTAATCGTACATGGGCTAACGCAAACTGAAGAATTCAAATTGTTAACCAGAAACCCTCCTATATTCGTTATAGAAGTGAGAGACAGTGCTAAATACAAGAAGCAGACATAAATATGCACTCCATTAAAAGAACAAATCAATTTAAAATCTAACTTTGAATGAACTTAAATGAATCAATGGACCCGATAATCAATATAATTTGAACTCGAAGACATACTAAACCACTTTACATAAGAGGATTTTATCAGTGGAAGTATTATTGCACGAGTATTTGCTAAAGGAACATCAACGACACAGGTAAATCAAAAACCTATATGCTGGGAACAGAATAAAACTTGAGGAAAACTTCAGATTAGTAAATGAATTCTAAAATGATAAAGCAAAATTTCAACGCAATCATATTGTAGATATGAATTAGAATATGATAAAAAGCTAAGGCATCAGTACGCACTTGAGAGTAAAAATTAGGGCTTTTAATATAGACAAATGTAGGAAGAAGATCTTCAAAGCTTTTTGAGGGAATAAATTGTGGAATCGGCGGTCGGAGGGAGAAGATGGACGGCGCAGGAGAAGTAAGGCGCCGGCAAGCTGATACCGGAAAACCAGATAATTGGTGGAGCGATTGTTTCCTGTAGTCCTCTATTTCATTCACGGTCTCTAGAGCAGAAGCAGCGGTGCAACTCGGCTGTAGCCGCTGTATAGGTTTGATAAAACCACGATTTGAATTAATCTATTTTGTTTAAATATTTAGAGTAATCATGCGAATGGTATGTCAAAACGTATCTTTACCCTTTATTTTCAAAAATTAAGTTGTTGTTAGTTTAAATTTGCATAATTCATTAATTTCAAAATTTAACTTGTTGTTAGTTTAAATTTGCATAATTTTTCGCCAACATAAAATGACTATATTACCTTTTTTTATTTTTTATTTAAAATAAAAAGAAAATAAATTTAAACCCATTATTTACATATATATTAATAATTTTTAAACAATAAACCTATCATCTTTATTCCCTACCCACCCCACCCCATTTCTCCCTTCAGACTCTCTATCTGCCTCCCACGAAGTCACGAACTCACTCCCCTTAAAGAAAAAATCTGGCCACTGGACCACCACCTAACACTGCTACCGAAAGAACATTTAACCACAACCACCACCGGAAAATGGATCTACCCCGCTATCAGATACATATGATTTCGGAATCGGAACTGGAGTTGTAGGCGAAGAAGATGGTCGGAATTCGACGCCAATTCTGCTTCTTCTATGATCAAAATCTTCTTTTTCACCGGTAAATAGTAGACCTTATTATGGAAGCCTAATTCACGAGTGTTATAGGACTGCTGGTGAGAAAAGCAACAAGATCAGGTTGTTTCGTGAGAGCAGGGTAAAGATCACCAGTGCTTATCAGACCAGATGAGGACCTTTTTGGTCAGATAATCCTTCACAGAAAAACCATAATCATCAAATTAAATAGAAAATATATTATCTTTAGCAAATTTACAGAAAAATACAAGATTTTTAATAATATTAGGGGTGGCAAGGACACTATGTAAATGAAGAGGACGGTGAGTGGAAGGAATAATAGTGTGACTAGTGTGAGTAACGGAAATAGATGAACTATTAACAACAAAGACAAAATTAAAATTGATTTTATTGCTAAAGGAAGTAAGTATACCTGAATCGGAGGCTAAGTGGGATGTAGCACTCGTGTCCATGAACCAAGTAGAGTATGTAGGCTCTTGGAGAGACATAGAGCTAAAAGTTTGACCAATATCGGTAGGTTGATCATTTGAGACGGGGAGAAACCAATTTCATGGTGGCTGCATGGAATTTTTTTGTGAAACATGAAAACTCGAAAGAGGAGTCATCGAAGGAGGTTGGCGGAGGATTCTCGGCTGCTGTCGGACTACATTTTGTTAGTATCTGGAGTGGGCATGTTGTTGCGTCAGGCGGTAGTTGGACCACGAAGAGGGAGGCCAACCATAAGGTTGCCATGGTAGGGGTAGCTAAGCCAAGGAAACGGCAGTGAAGGTGTCTGTTTTTGTTGCTTAATTACTCCGCTCAATAAGGGGCTGCTCGCGACGGTTGTCGTGGTTTTGGCTACGACGATTGTTGTGAGGTGGTCCTCTGTTGTTTTTGTTGCTACGATTTGGTGCACAAGATTGGTTCCCCGGAGACTGAGATTGAGACCCATTGCCATCGTATAGAGCACTTGAGGGGTGAAACGGTGATCCGAGTGGATGGCTTGAAAAGAACAGATCCGATCAAAGTGTTGTTCTTTAAGGACAAACATTGAACAGGGTTGAAGAAAACTTGGGAGACACTCACGATAGCGAATAAGATTAGGAATATTATCAAACTTGGGTTCCATTCCATTGAGATGGTAAGTAACCAATGTTTTATCGAGGACGGGGGAGCCAATAATTGCTAATAAATCTGCCACTGCATTGATCTTTTGACAATACTACATAACGGACGAATCACCAATAACCATGGAGCGAAGTTCATTCTCTAGTTTAATGGCCCTTGCATCTTTTTTGTCACATAATAAGTCTTCAAGAGCCTTCCAGTTATCCCAAGCCTTGTGACCATTCTTAAGAACCATAGTGAGAAGGCGATGAGTAAGGGTGCCATAGATCCACATGCATGGAAACAAGAGAATCGAGGTTTTCCTATTCCCTGTCAATAGCATCCTTCAGATTTGATGTATCATCAAGGTGATTGAAGACTCCATAGGCTTTGCAGTGGGTCTCGAAAAGGACTCTCCAAGCATCATAGTCTAGTTGATTCAAATCAAGTATCAAAGGAACAAAGGCTTAGATGTTAGTGATGCTATAGGGTTTAAGGTTTTTGTTGGTAGGGTTAGAGCTTTCACCTCCTGTCATTGGAACGAAACAAATGAGCGATCACAGAAGATGGATCGTCAAGGAGAATAGAAAATCAACATGAGGAGGGGAAGATAGAGGTATAGCGATCTCGACTCTGATAGCATTTTAGGATGTGAAATATTCTCTTTTGCCTTTCATTAAAACGTATACACAAATATATACAAGAGATAATACATATGCGCCTACATACAACAATACTGGGTGGATACTAATGGGCTACTATGATCGTAACTCACAAAGAACTCTCTGATGCACAATTAGGCAGAGACAATAACAAAATAAACACAGCTAGCTAATCATGTCTAATATCCCCCTTCAAGCGGAACGGTGGTGGACCAATGGTGAGCAAGTCACAGAAGAACTCAAACTGATGGCGGGGAAGACTTTTGGTAAAGATGTCAGCCACCTGGAGCTTGCTGGATACGAATTTGGTATGAAGTTTCCCAGAAGAAACGAGCTCCCGAATGAAATGGTAATCGAGTTCAATATGCTTCGCACGCTTGTGGGAAACCGGATTCTGAGTAAGAAATAACGCACTTTTGTTGTCGCATAGGAGAGTGGGACGAACAAATGGGAGAGGATGGAGTTCTTGAAGCAGATGGGTAATCCAAATGAGTTCAGCAGCGGTATTTGCCATGGCCCGATATTCGGATTCGCAGCTGGAGCGAGAGACGGTAGGTTGCTTCTTGGCACTCCAGGAAACAAGGTTGCCACCGAGGAAGATAGAGTAGCCATAGGTGGAGCGTCGGGTGTCAAGACAACGAACCCAATCAGCATCAGAGTACCCGAGAAGAGGTGATGGAGAATTTCGGTGAGAGAAAGTTAGGCCGAAGGACATGGTGCCCTTGACATACCGAAGAATACGTTTGACACTCTGAAAATGGGGGAGAGTCGGAGCCTGAAGGAACTGGATGACTTGATTTACCGCATACGAGATATCAGGTCTGGTAATCGTCAAGTATTGGAGTGCTCCCACAAGTGAACGGTAAGTGGTGGGGTCATCAAACGGGTCACCACTTGTGACAAAAGCAGCATTAGCGGCAAGGGGAGTGGTGACAGGTTTGGCATCAATCATATTTGCCCGCTTGAGGATGTCATGGGCATATTTGGACTGATTGAGGAACAAACCGTCGGTAGTATATGTCACCTCGAGACCAAGAAAGTAGTTAAGACGACCAAGGTCTTTAATGGCAAATTCAACATGCAACTTGTGGATAAAGGATTGAATAATCGAGGCCTGATTTCCAGTAAGGATCAGGTCATCAACATAAACCAACAAATACATAATACATACACCCCGTTTAAAAATAAAGAGAGAAGGGTCGGCCCGGCTACACACAAAACCATTTGTGATTAGAAACGAGCTAAGTCGATGGAACCAAGCCCATGGCGCTTGTTTGAGGCCGTAGAGAGCTTTGTTTAAACGACACACATGATTAGGAAATTGGGGGTCTTGGAAACCCGGTGGCTGCTCCATGTACACACGCTCACTCAAGTGGCCATTGAGAAAAGCATTGTTAACATCAAGTTGATGAAGATTCCACTTGTTGGTAACGGCAAGAGACAAAACAATGCGGACTGTAGCGGCTTTAACTACCGGGCTAAAAGTATGAGAGTAATCCAAACCAGGAACTTGGCTGAATCCTTGGGCAACTAAACGGGCCTTGTAACGATCAATGGAACCATCAGCAAGGTATTTTGTCCGAAATATCCATTTACAGCCAACAACATTGTGGTTGTGCGGGTGAGGGATCAAGGTGAAGGTATTGTTGCGACGTAAAGCATCCAACTCCTGTTGCATGGCGTCCACCCAATGCGGGTAACGAGCGGCGGTTTTAAAACTGGTGGGATCGGTGGAAGCGTGAAGAGCTGCCAAAAGCCCATGAGAAGCGAGATCCGCCCGATATTTAGGTTTGAAAATGCCAGCTTTAGCCCGGGTGATCATCGGGTGACTCGGAGGAGGAGGACATTATGGTGATGGAGATGAGGAGACCGAAGATGTCGGCTCAGTTGGAAGATCTTCAGAGACAACATCATAGTCAGAATCAACACCACCATGGTTGTGATCATTAGCGCCATGGTCATTATTATCAGCAGTGGGAGCAGGAATGGGAGAAACGGCCGGTGGAGAGTGATCCTCAGATAGACACCACGAGGGTAACATGGGAGTTGGTGTTGGAGCGGTAACAGTAGCAGGTGGAGACGGTGGCAGTGTCGTAGCATCGTAAGCGTCATCTCGAAACTGTGATAAAACAAGCATGTGGGCCGGTAATGAAGTTGCATCATTATGGAAGGGAAAGCATTGTTCGTCAAAGCGAGCATGACGAGAGACAAAGATACGAGATGTGGAGGGCTCCAAACATTGAAACCCCTTATATTGAGAGCAATACCCGAGAAAAATACATGGAAGGCTTCGTGGAGATAGTTTGTGATCCACATAGTCATGTAAATAAGGATAGACCCGACACCCGAACGGGCGAAAATGATCATAGGAAGGTGGAGTCTTAAAAAGCATCTCAAATGGGGAGCGATTCTCTAATACCGAAGAGGGGAGCCGGTTGATAATATAGACGGCGGTGCTGAATGCGTGAACCCAGTAAGATGGGGAAACATGACCGCTAAAGAGCATAGCAAGACCTGTCTCAAAGATGTGGCGATGCTTCCGCTCGACCCGCCCGTTTTGTTGTGGAGTGTACGGGCATGAAATACGGTGAAATGTGCCATTTTTCTCAAGTAGAGAACGAACTAAGTGATTGAGAAATTCCTTGCCACCGTCGCTTTGAAAGATTTTGACTTTAGTGTTAAATTGGGTCTGCACAAATTTAAGAAATACATCCAATACAGCATGAAAACCCGACTTTGTTTTTAGTGGATAAAACCACGTAAATCGAGAGTAGTCATCTACAAACACAACATAATAACGAGAAGAATCAACCGAACATACGGGAGAAGGTCCCCACAAATCACAGTGAATAAGATCTGATACTTTCATAGCACGTTTTTCATTGTTTACAAAAGGTAACCGATGAGCTTTAGCCATCTGACAAGAAGAGCATAAAAACGGTTTGGGTAAAATAGAGGTAACCGACAATTGGCCCTTTTTATTTAACAGAGAAATAGAGTCATAGGACACATGTCCTAAACGGGCGTGCCAAAGTTCAAAAGAAGCCTTCAACTTGGAACTAGTGGAAGCAAAAAAGACATGCGGATTGGAGGAGAGCACATAAAGACCACCGTTACACCGGCCCTGTGCTAGAACTTGCTTCGTCTTTCGGTCCTGAATGTAAAAATTAGGATGAGAAAATAAAACATCCAGAGAATTATCGTATGTCAATTTGCTAACAGATAGAAGGTTTATAGTGAGATTGGGAACGACTAACACATCCCGAAGATGGATATTCTTGTGTAAAAACGTGTGCCCAATGTGGGATATAGGAAGAGTCGTACCATTACCAAAGGAAACCTTGTTCGGACCAGAAAATGGAGTCGGATTGTTGACAGAAGCGGCTGAGGATGACATGTGATCAGATGCACCCGAATCGACATACCAATCGGGGCCAGATGAAGTCACATGACATTGAGCATGAAAGGCTCTTGCAAGATCGGCATCGGAAGTGGCAACAGGGGAGCTAGCAAACCGAGCAAGCTGAGGACAAGTATTTGCGAAGTGTCCATTAGTTCGACAAAGTTGGCAGTGGGGAGGACGACGCCCCCGCCCTCGACCGCCACGAGAAAAACGACCACCGCAACCCCGAGTAGGAGGAGAGTCACGAGAATTCACATTGAAAGCAACCGGTGGTGTAGATGAACCGTGAATAGAATGCATGAACAACTCATGCCCTTCGGCTTGAGCAACAAGGTCACAGAAGGTGATAGAAGTGCACGAGGCTCGAATCGTGGTGGAAAAGGTCTCAAAAGGTGCTCCGAGACCGCATAGAAACCAATGAACCTTGTCAGAATCGGCCACAGGTTTACCAATCGCTGCTAACTGATCACATAGGGCACGAAATTTTCGACCAAAATCTGCAACAGAGGAAGAACCCTTGGTGATCTGACGAAGTTGATCCCGCAGATTCTGAATGCGCTCGACGGAGGAGTTGCTGTAAGCATCTTCTAAGGCCAGCCAGATGTCACGTGCAGAGGACAGACCAACAATTTCAGAGAAAGCTTCTTCAGATAGGGAGGCCTGAAGGAGAATAACAGCCCTTTGATCAGCGGATTGTCAGGCAGCAAATTCCGGGTTTGGAGTTGATTTTCCATCAGTGATTAATGTAGGCGGCGGTGCAGGGGAGGTGCCATCAACGAAGGGCATCAAGTTCTGATAAGAGAGAAGGGGAAGAATTTGATTCTTCCACAATAGGTAGTTTGAAGGTGTGAGACGATTGGAGATGAGATGAAGAACTGTATTCATGGAGAGGAGGGAATCAGAAGATGAACTAGCCATGTAGAAGATGAAGATGAGAAGGAAGGAATGGAAGAGGAGAAGAGGAACGGTTAGTGCTCTGATACCATATGATTGTAACTCACAAAGAACTCTCTGATGCACAATTAGGCAGAGAGGAATGCAATAAATAGAATAAAAAAGTTACAAATACACCCTTAGACAATAACAAAATAAACACAGCTAGCTAATCATGTCTAATAGCTACAATAACACATGTTACTTCCTTAAGACTTTTAGTTTAGATTGAACTACTTACATATTCATCGTTTTGTTTGTATTTATTTCAAAATTTTACTTTAAAAAATAATTAATGTTTGCATCTTATATTTAATCTTTTTTAATTAACCTACGAACTAATATACACTAACAGAGAGTGGCCCTCAACAAGCTTTGGACCAAAGCTAATTTTCTATAACATGGAGAGGACCTCGATAGCTCCTTTGCGCCCCTTCTTTCGAGTCTTGAGGAGTCTTTGGACCACATTATTTTCCAGAGCCATATTTCTAAATCTACTTGACGGAAAACTGGTAATTTGTGGGAGGTGGATCAGGTTAATTAGATGTCTAAATCTTCCCTTTATTTTATTGGATAAACACCAACAAAAGCCAAACATTCGTTCAATTAATCCGAATCACAAACTTAATAATATGAGCAACACCACCTTACATATATAGTTCGATCATAAAATAATACAAATAACAATTAACAAATTAAAGGAAGGGGAAATAATTGGCATGCAGCAGGGATGGTTAATACGTACAAACACACTCCTCGATGTAGAAAAACTGCATCTAGACAAATAAAACACAAGTTAGCCCACAACCTTTTTGACAAAAAGGATTAATTAGCAGCTAAAAGTGTAAGATAAAGTGCCTAAACCAATCAATCTAGCTACAGTGACACTTTGATCTGTATATATCATTTGATGTGGATAGGATATGAGGCATGCGACACAATTTGGCGCATTCTAATTGGATTCCTATTGTAGAAATGGCCATCAAAATACGTACGTCAAGTCTAGACCTTAGAGGATTACCATAATTTCGAAGACTGGGATGGATTCATCAAGTAGCATGCACATGTATATCCTGATAGATGATCCCTTCAGTCTCCTTCTTTTGACTCGCGATATCTGGGTAGATTTTCTTCTTCAGCATCTTTCTCATCAGCTTTTACATAAAACGTTTAAATGGCAGCAACCCACATTAGAAGTTTCAATAGATAGTAACAAAAGATAAAATTAAAGATCCATAACTCGAATGTATGAGAGAGATCCATAACTCGAATGTATGAGAGAGAGAGAGAGAGAGAGAGAGAGAGAAGCTCACTCGTTTTGTTTTCTTGATCGGGTGAGTGGAATCATCTTTCTCGATCTTCTTCTTTTTTGAGATCAGGGTACTCTTGATGGATTCGGTACCTGTGCTTACATGGTAGGGGACATTGAAAGGATCACATAACCTCTCCTTCAACAAGTTCTTCTCCGAATCACCCCAAAGCAAATCCGCAAGAGTTGTTCGCTCTCCACTATTCATAATCTTCTTCTCGGTGCATTCAGTGTTCAAATTCGTAGGATCTTTAGCATCAACTTCTTCTTTACCATTATTAGGTTTAGCAACCTTATCACATGGTGACGGATCTTGTTTCTGAACATGATGAAACCCATGTTTACAAGCTTTTAGCACCAATGGCCATTCCATTTCTCCTTCCTGGTCCTCCTCATCTTCATCATGGCCAAACAACAACTGATTGTCGGTGTACGCAACATCTTTCACCTGGAAAGTTTTGGAAAGATCAATCCCCAACGTACCAATGGCGAGTATACCTTCTTTCCAGCCATCACAAACCCCTGCTAACGCTTCATTCTCAAGCAATGATAACTTGTCATTTTCAGCCTTCTTGGCATCTTCATCTGCCACACTTTTTTTTTGAAACCGACGATGAACCCAACTGAAGATCTGTGGATTAATGAAAACTAGTTATGATCTATAATCAACTAATGTTACGAGAATAATTAATATTAACCATTGAATACCTTCATATTCTTCTTTCTTGGTTGCAGCTCAATTTAGTTAACAAAGACTAAAATAAACATGGAAAGCGTTTTATGTGTGGATGTTGGCCACAAACGAATGAATTATAGGGTTTAGGTAAAAAAGAGGAAAACAAGGACCACAGGGGGACCAAAGTGGAAGGGACTAACATGGTAGAGTATTTCAACAGTGAACAAGGTTCAATTAAACGTTATTTGTCTGCAATGTCAAGCCTCAAGTTTTTACGAGTATGAGTTATGTCGAATGCAACAATTTTTGTATATAATTAATAATTCTATATATATTTTCTATTATTATTCATTTTTATATACATATATGACCTTGGTACAAAACTGTATGTCGTCTGTTTTTGAAAACTGTGTAGTGTCGGTTTTCATTTTTCTTATTACTAAAGGTCATAAACTAATTCACATGATTGTTTCCATGACAGTTTACTGAAAAAAAATCACCATTGCAAATCGGACTTCACACGTTAACGTCCATTTTACATAAAAAAGATGAAAAGTAATGTGACAACCGAATACGATGGTCAAATATCTTCTTTTATAACATGTTTGTTATTTTATATGTACATTTATCTTATGTCGGTTATTACATAAGACATAAGGTGTTGAAATTTCATTTTAAGTTATTAAATCTTAAATTGAAATTTGTAACATAAAAAAACACTCGTGACAAGATGTGCAACGGTCGAAAACGTTGGCCAAATGTTATCTTTTATAACAGGTTTTTTTATGTTATATGTACATTTACATTGACTCGGGTATTGAGTGAGACGTAAAGACATAAAGTGATAAAGTATAATTTTAAAAGATTAAATTAAATCTTATATTGAAATTTGTTACACGAAATAACTCATCATGACAAATAGTGACAGTCGAAAACGGTGGCAAAAATGTCATCTTTTATAACGGGTTTTTATTTGATATGTACCTTAATTTACCTTGTGGATCTTATATTGAAATTTGTCACATGAAAAAACCCATGACAAAGTAAAAAAAATAGTCAGAACAATGTTTTAAAAACCTATTTTTTATTTGAACTGGTCTGATTACCAATTCTCGTTTCAACAGCCGGTCTACATGTGGCAGTGGTCCGTGTTGGTCTTCAAGTTGTGTACACATGATCGATCGAGTTATTCAATTTTTTGGGAAATGAACTGTGTTTTTAATAGGCTAAGTAAAATCCAATTATTCAAGTCCAATAAACCGGTTCAAACGGTTTTTTAACGTATCTATCACATCGTTTCAGCCCGGTTTTTCAAGAAAACGTCAGGTTAGATTGGTCTAAAAATTGGCATAAAACTTGTTTTTTTCCAATCTCGTCCCCGATTCCTGGTTTGAACCGGTTTTAAAAACATTGGTCATAATATTATAATTTTTCACTACAAGTTGTAAAATATCAACCTTGTTATAAATATTTTTTGGTCATTCAATTTATTCATCACATTCTATTTATATTGTTATTCTCATGCACCTCATGTTATAAATAAATATGATAAATTTCACGAGCATATGACAAAAAAGAAATGATCGTACTAGGAAGAATTTGTTAAGCTAATAATTTTACACAAGTAATCTTAACAAAAACTAAAAAAATATTAAACTAATTATTAATAAAAATAGTAGGTATACAATAACAGATCCCAGTATACTGGTATATATACTGAAAATTATCAAAAAGAAAAAACTAAACAAAAATATCTATAAAACTTATAAAAGATAAAAGAATAGTATCAAGTTTTGTCCTGCAACTATTGTATCTTCATAACTTTTATTTGGCCTTACGTATTTTTATACCCGTACAGTTCCATCGGAAGTAATCATTGCAGGATTCAGAAGTCATATCAATTTTATCTACGAGTGACATTATATAATTATGTTTGTGTGGTAAAACTACTGTATTGTATTCCTCATCATCGATTTTATATGTATCTTTATAACTTTGTGGAGGTGTCATGATCACAATTGACTTTTTGTTATCCTCCGGGTCTCTCACATAGAATACATGTCGTACTTGTGAGACAAATATGAAAGGATCGTCATATTGTGACATCCGTCAAAAGTTGGTCAACGATCGTCAATCACAAACGTGACGAACGTCAATATATAACAAAGTTTAATGAAAATAAAACATTACACATCAAAGTGAGTTAAATCATCCAATAGCAGAAAATTTAGGAGTGCAAATTTTGTATTATTTTGTATAATAATCTGAAAGTACACGTAAACATAATTCCAAAAATATAAAGAACGCAAAAAATCTGACTTTGTATGAAAAAATTGTGATTTATCTAAGATTTACACTCAACACAACACAAAAATGTGTGTCATAAAAAGTTAGAGGAGAATCGGGTGAGTTTAGCCAAAACAATGTAAAAGAGAATTGTAGTACTCATGCATACAAATATGTGGATATAAAGAATGTAGAGAACAGAGCTCGTATGAGAGAGTTATGATTTTCGTAAAATCTTTTTGAGAGCACCCTTCATAAAAATAAAATTAAAAATAGAATGTGAATTAGTTGTGGAAGTCTAAAGGAAAGGTGTAGTACTAGTCGATACAAAATTGGAGATATAAAGAACGTCGAAAACGAGACTCGTATACGAGAGATATGAATTTTTAAAGATTATGAAAAATGCTTGTTGGAATGGGAACAGATTGAACACGTGTCAGCATCAGACTCGAATCCTTTCCTCTTACGCCTAGGCACGACGCGCCCTCCCCTTTTGGCAGCTATAGAAAGAAACCAAAGGTTGAACCATTATCACACAAGTTTTCATAACTTCCCTCTTTTGCTCTGGAAATCTTCCCACCCCGAGGCCCGATCCCGAGCTTCTGGCCACTTTTCCGAGAGGTATTATCGTGATATAAAGAGTGTTTTGAGGGTGAGTTTCACGACCCCATTTTCCGCTTTTTTACCATTTTTAGGGGGAGGGGGGATACGTGTTAAAATAATATTATTTGTTATATATCAATTGTTATTGTTATATTATAAATATTAATGTACTGTTTTTACAAAACTTGGATATTAGCTTTACCCTGTCGTTACTCTGCCAATATGATATCAAATATTTCACTCTGTCGTCACTCTGCCCGCATAATATAAATATTTTACTCTGTTGTTACTCTGCCCGTATAATATAAAATATTTGTTGCCCATATAATATAAAATATTTATTATACTCTGTTGTTATTCTGTACGTATAATATAAAATATTTATTATACTATGTCGTTACTCTGACCGATTAATTTTATAAAATAATTACAGGATATAATTATAAAACATTCTTATAATTTTATAACACAAAATTTTTCCTGATAACTCGAACTTATAAAGTTACGACTACAATTTTTAGAACATTTTATTTAAACGTTATGGTACCTTGAGGCACATTGATCACCTAAGTGGCAACGCTTAGTAAAGACTTAAAACCGTTAAATCTTAAGTGATCAGGATAGTTATGTGTAGATCTACACGGGTTGATACCCCCATCTGTGGTTGTTGGCTACAACCTTGACGGAATAGTCATATCGGGTGATAACTTTCTAAACAATTATGACGCCCGATGAAGCGTCGTGAGTGACAATTTTCATCAAGAACTCGATTATAGGGACTCACATGGTTAAATAATACTAAATACATAGAAGTTAAAATAATACTTATAAACACTACTTTTGGTATAAAAGTACATTCTTAACGAATACACTTTCAGTCAAGAAAGTACATACACAGTAAAACGCTACTTTCGCATAAAAGTATGTCCTTAACGAATACACTTTCGATCAACAAAGCACATATATATATCGAACATACTTTCAATCAAGAAAGAACACTTTTAAAACACAATTTTGATTTAAAAGTACACTTTCAATAAATATATTTTTTATATAAAGATATACTTTTTGTAAACATATTTTTGGTATAAAATTACTTTCTGATACAAACATTTCAAACCTGTGAACTCAGCAACAATATGTTGACGTTTTTAAAATCACATATGTTCTCAGGAAACTAAAATTCAGTCGCGTATCATCTTTTGGGAACATTCATGGATTCGCAGGTGTACTTTTTTTATCATTTTGTTTATTTAAATTGCCTAACTATTAAGGCACTGCTTGTACATAAGTTTTAGTATCTCAATACTTAGTACGATAGATAATAATTGATGTTATAATTGAAGTGATATTTATGTTATACTTTTGTTTATTGTTCAATGTAACAAATATATGTGATCCATCATGACGTCGCACAGCCCGACATTTCAGCCGCCGACTAGGGTGTGACAGATTGGTGTCAAAGCTATTGGCTATGGCAAACTAGTATTTTCGTAGGAAATTACGACTATAGCTCTAGGCTCACCACTCCGATTAGGTTTATCCCTGTAAACCTAAAAATAAAAGTATTATTAGTTATATTATCGACTGGTTGATCCTTACTTGTTAATCCTGAAGTAATAAAAAAACGTTAATAAAGCTATATATATATATATATATATATATATATATAGACACACACATATCTTCTCTCCTAATAAAACAGTACCATTACCGCCACGTGTCACTCCCTTGTATCCTGCTTCTTTCATTTTCCCGCTCAATAGTCTTAACTGAATTTCCCACTTTGCCCTTCCGTTCCAAAAATACTGCAAATCCGGACAAATACTGCAAGTTTGAAATTTAAAATTTTAATTATCAATTATACCATATAAATCTGCAACAAATTAGGAAGAAAATATGTGTTAAACTCTATCTCAATCCCAAATAATCAGTCAATCGAATAACAATCCCAAAAAATCAGGTAAAGTCCTCCTAATTTAAATTTAAATATTTGTATATATACAGAAACAGCTACGTTCCTCTTTACGTTCCTCTTTCAATACGAATAAATCGAATATTCAATGTGTGGTAAGGGATACTACATTGTTTTCTTTCTGTTCTTCATATATCGAGCTTATACTCATCGATTTTTATTTTTTTTTCTGTTTGCAATCTGTTTTTCGTATATTCAGGGTATACCAATCGCCTTCTTTTTGTGGACTGCATAATCAACCAGGTTTGTTACGTATATCCATTCTATCTTTATGTGATATATACTTTCTGTTTCTATATGTATTTTACTATTTCCATCGCCTTCATTTCGATTCATAGCAACAATATACTTTACCTGTTATCAGTCGGTATTTGACTGTTTCCCCTTCATTGTTGTTTCTGTATAATTATAGTATCAAAAACAATTAACTGAATGTACATTGCTATTTTGTCTTTTTTTATTTTTATGTATCCTGAATAATAAAACTTCTGCTATAGTGTATGATATAGTTTTCGATTTTTTTTCTCATTATATTATTTTACTTTCAATGCTGTATATATATCTTATATATAACTATATTTTCTAAAACTCACAACTGTTACACAAATTTTTAAACGACAATGTGACCTCATTATCAACTTCATTTACTGCAGAAAAGACCATAATGCCCTTAATTTGAAAACAAGAAACTGAATGTTTTTATTTCTTTTGTTACTCACCAAAACACTACAACATTCAACAATGGAAGTAATTGGTTTAATATGTTACCTTGATGAAAGAACATAACAACAAACAACACACCTGATAAATAGTCTAACAACAACTTCTTCTGCACAACTCTTCTTCCCAGATGTAAACAATCTAGCAACAGCAACCTCTGGACCATCATTTTCCTGTTCAGGTTCCAAAAAAACCAAATTCTATGTTCATACATATGTTTTTCATTGTTGGTCCATTATTGATAACATAAATTTAGAAATCAATAAAAAATTGAAATTTGTCAATTTCCAAATGCTACTTATTTTACATAAATAAAAATCAATCTTTTGTTACTTTAATTAAGGACATAAATATTCTGTACGAATAATCACCTGAATAATCGCATTTTCAAATTTCAAATTTTGAAGTTTTGCTTGCCGAAAACTCTTCAAAACAGCCAATAATTTATTTCAAAAAATTTACGTTTTTTTTTCCGTTCTCTATATGTCTTCTTCTGGTGTAGCATCCTTCTCCATCGATTCTCCTGCAAAATTAACAGGTAAGTTTTATTTTTACTTTAATCTATTTTCTGTCAGAAAAAAATAAGGAATACGATGAAATTGCAGAATCTTCTAAATAGATATTAGTCGATACCCGAACTAGAGAAACGATAGAAGAACAAAACAAATGAATGTCGAGCATATACATGTAATCGACTTCGGTTGATGACATACGTATAAGAAATCGATAGATGAAAACAAAATCTTAAGAATTAAACACATGGATGAAGGATACTTACTGTTATCGGGATGATAATGATTTCAATATCGGTGCTGAATCATAACGATTTTGTTAGGGCAATAATATTGGATTTCTAAATACCATTCTTCCGATTTCTCATACCTTCAAGTCTAGATAAGTAAAGTTAGAAAGGGGAGAGGATTTTATCTGTTTGTGCCGATTACATTTCCCATTTCCCAAAATGTATAATTTGTCTGTAACCACAAATATTATAGCTACAATTTTATTATTTAAGATTTATAAATAAAAATAAAATTTATAATATAAATATATATATATTCTCAATTTACGGTTCACTTTTAATACAAAAGTGGAAATGCATTTCTATGATATTAAATAAAATTGTTTTATTGTATTGGTTGATTAAAACATTTTGAAAAAAAAGTATGATAAAATTATGTTTTATATTTATTTAGTAATAATATAAAAATATTTAAATGCAACCAAATTATAAAGATGGTCCCACTTACAAACTTGTGTAAAAAATATTTCAAATATATGTCAAAATCATCGTGTCTTATCTTTTCTTTATTATATTGTGTTTAATATAAATATTATTTGTTCATAATTTATTTATCAAAAATTGACCGACTTACAAACTTGTATCAAACAAATAGCAATTATATATCAAATATTAGCATAATGTTAGTTTATATGTTATTTTCTTTAATTTAATCATATTCTTTATTACCTATCATCTTATTTTATAAATTAATTGTTATTATTTGTTCATATTACAGACATATCATGAAGTTGTTTAATTCTAAAAAGACTAAAAAATTAAATAGTTTTTATTTAGATAATATAAGTAACATTAATTTGTCTATTATATCAATCGAACAAGCTTCAACCACTACAAATATTATTTAGGCCTTATAATATCATCATATTTTTATGTTATTAAATGAAGAAGGCAATGTATTTGCTTTTTCTTCTTATGTCAATACAAACTTTTTAAGGCCTAAATAAATCATTTAATAACATAGAAATATGATGATATATTGACATAAGAAGAAAAAGCAAATACATTGTCTTCTTCATCGACAGATGAATATTCATCATCTGCAATATTTGTTAACAACGGTTATTTTCAAAGAAAGAGCAATACTTGCTCCAAAGAATGAAGTGGTTCAGGAAATAAACGACCGTTTGCTATCGAAGTTTCCAGGAGATGAGGTTGAATACTTAAGTTCAGATAGTATATGCCAATCTGAATTTGTCCATGATGAGTTTGATGCAAATTTATATTCACCTGATGTTTTAAATGGTCTGAAGGTGACAGGTTTACCAAACCATAAGTTAGTTTTAAAAATCGGTGTTCCAGTTATGTTCCTGAGAAATATTGATCAGAAAAATGGCTTATGTAATGGGACAAGACTCCAGGTGATATCATTGGGCAAACGTGTTATTGAGGCGCGTATCATATCTGGAACTAATATTGGAAACCACACTTTTATTCCAAGAATGTCTTTAACTCCATCAGAAAAGAAGATTCCCTTCAAATTCCGAAGAAGACAGTTTCCATTGGCTGTATGTTTTGCAATGACCATTAATAAGAGTCGGGGACAATCATTATCCAAGGTTGGTTTGTTTCTCAAACATCCCGTGTTTTCACATGGCCAATTGTATGTTGCATTATCTAGAGTTCAAAGCAGAGAGAGATTAAAATTATTAATTTTAGATAAGGATGGTAGCCTCACAAATCAAACTTCCAATGTTGTTTATAAAGAAGTTTTCCAGAATTTATAAATAGTGTTTTTGTACCATCTTTTATTTACTTTTCAAAAATCATACTTCATCCATCATAATAATTAATTAATTTATAATACTTTATTGCATTTGATTTATTCATGTTAATTACAATATCACTATTCTTCATTTTTTGTAAACTTTGATATGTTTTTTTATTAGATAACCAAAATGAAAATTATAATTCAATTTCAAATTATCAACCGTGGATTTCCACGGGTTTTAACCTAGTACATACATACATATACATATAAACTCAGACCCTTGAGGAGAACACATGTATATACAGCCCAAACATATAGAAAACTCTAACACTCGATGAGAATACAACTCAAGATTTTAGGTCAAATACCTTAGCTAGCTTTTGTTGTACATAGGCTGAACCACAACTAAACGTGGACTGATCACCTATGTTTAATTATGGTCAGACCGATGCACAACGAAACTTGGATATGGTAGTTAACAGACTAAACACTTGGAGATTCTAAGAAACTCAAAGGAAGACCATAGTTCAAAATACAATGGAGAACACTTAAGAACTCACAAGAATACTAGTTTTTATGAATACATATACTTGATAAATATATATTACAAATACTCATAAAACTCTAACACTTATAAACATCAATCTTGTATGATGTTTATACAGAACCATAACTAATTAACGACGATACAAAACGCATGAATACCTTAGAAAGTTTGCGCAGTTACAATTAATTAACAAGTTACAACTACTTATGAATCCCATACTACTAACACGATTAATAAAAAATGGATATTATCAATATAACATAGATGTCTTCACCAACACTACTTATAACCATCATCTCTGACTCCGACGAGATTCAGGTTATTCCACTTCCTTCTATGGAACAGGTAGTTCCACTTTCACCATCTCATTCCCCCACCTCACCGACTATTTCATCACCCACCTGCATATCAACGACGAATACGGAAGAGTCTTCTATGGAAGGGATATTGACCTTGAAAATCAAACCCATGATCAAACTGGAAAAGGTCGATGAGCCCATGCCCACTGCTACACTTTCCTACTTTTCCATCAATCATATTGATCCCTTCTACAGATTAATTTCACATGAACACACCTAGGGAACAAGCTGCACAGTCTCATCCTTAGATCATTCTCATATACTCCAACCACGTCATTACCTGCACCAATAGTAAAGATGACCTGACCAATCAACCAAACATTTGAGAATTCAATGACTAATACCCTACAACAGTGGAGAGCCAAGAAAGGGATACCCTCTACATATGAGGTGTGCGAGTCATCATAGACTCACGAACCCACATCTCTCACAAATAAGCCAGTGGAGAGCATTGTGCCCCATATAGTGACGCACGATACTCACCTCGACCACTAGCTCATATTAGTTAGTAAAAACGTAAAGACCATCAAGAAGACTACTAAAACACTAGTTGGTTGGATGCTAAGCATCAAGTTAAACCGCCATTTAGACGATCAGACTCTCCACATATTACACCATCGACTAGGGATACTCTGAAGGACATCAATACCCTTAACATCAGGGACTCCAAACTAGCGTATATAAATTTTCCATCCCCCATCTCGTTAAAGTCACCCAACACTGATACCAGGAACATCACCAACACTAGACTCAACCACTGTCAAGGAAATGATTACAATACAAATCATAGACACTTGGCCACTTACAAAGCCAATGAGAACAACACCTCTTAGAAAAATGAAGATGGGAACAACATACATAATAACAATAGGGAAGCCAATAGGCATGAACCATGTTTGAGTTGAAGCAGTTTTGGAAATCTTCAATTGCTACTGTTAGGGGTCAAGATCCTGAAACATGTATAGGATCTCTGTAACGCCCCGTTCGAAAAGTACTTATTTATGAACTTCCGAGATCAAGAGTAAGGGCGTTTCGGTCTTTTATGGGCAATGGGTTTTATTCGAGAAGATTTCGGGTCGGGGTGTGTTGCTAGAAGCATAGGGCTTCTCGCCACCTTTTCGTGGATATAAAGTTCGTCGGAAGCGGACTTAGAATAAAGGAGTTATGACACTTTGAAGATAGTGTCAACAATGGTCCCTAAAGGAAATATCTGGCAAAGGGGTACTAGGCATGCATGGAGTGCATGCGTGTAATTGGTTGGGTACGCCCAACGTAAGCTAGGTTACGCCCAGCGTAGAGTGGATAAATGAACGCGGGTGTTGGGGGCGTACGCCCAACGTACAGGATGTACGCCCAGCATACGTCCAGAGTCTTTAAACCCTAATTTGAGAGTGAGCCACTATATATAGAACATAATGGCTTCAACCCTAGCCCCCATATCAGCCTCCCTAACCTCAAAAGAAACCCTAGAACGTTCCAACCTCCATTTTTAGAGATCTTGGCCTTGGAAAGCTCATCCTGGTGGTTTAAGCTTGGAAGAGGAAAATAGGAAGTTGTCAAGGAAGGAGTTGGGTGGCTGGAGCTCGTAGATCTGGGAAGGCATCATATTCTGGAGCCCTTTTGAGGTATAAAGTCTCTTGCTTGTCATCTATTTTGTGTAGATCTTGGTGTTATGAAGTTTTGACATCATTTCTTGTCCTAAAACCCCAAAGTGATGCATGATGTGATTTGATTGAGATTAGCTGTCCTTTCAGACCTTAGGAGAGGTCTTGAGTGAGAAAAAATGAGGTCCCAATGGCTTTGGTTGTCTCATGTATGATGTAGGTGGGTCTTAATGGATTAAGACCTTGAGTTAAGAGCTTTATGGACGTCCCAAGTGATAGAGTTTGAGACTTTATGGATCCTAGGCATGTTTGGTCGATGGATCTGAAGTTTGGGCTTAAGAGCTTAAGCCATTAAGAACTTATGAGGACTTTTAGTTCAGCGAGTTTACTCCCCGCGTAAAGTGATGTACGCCCAGCGTACTCACCATTCTGCCTGTACGCTTAGCGTACATGGGGGGTACGCCCCGCGTACTCTGTCTGTATGGATCGTGAGTTTTTGGGCCGTGGTTAGGGGCATGTTTGGGTATTTGGGTCTTAGTGGGCCATCAGAAATCATATTATATGGACCAAGGAATATATTTTGGGCTTAGGGTGAGGCCCATTAAGGGATTGGGCCCAATGTAGCAAATTGGGCCATTAGTGGGTCACTAGTGGGCTTGAGAAGCTTACCTAGTGTTGGGCCCTTCATATTATGGTGTTGGGCCTTAGTCATGGACCAGATTGGGTTAAGGGTAAAATGGTCAATTTACCCTTAGAAGGATATTGTTTTGGGCTAAGTGTTATTGTGGCATTGATAGTTCGGGGAGCTAGAGGAGCAGCAGTGCGGGGATTGTCAGATAGCAGCCAGAAGGGTACCAGCAGTATTTCGGCAGTCGCAAGGTGAGTTATCCTCACTATATCGACAGGGTCTACGGCACCAAGGCCGGCCCTTTAACGGATGGAAATCCGGGTATTGATTGTTATGTGATTGTTTTGCTAGATCTGCATCCTGGTATTTAGGATGGTGTTATGTTAGTGACCTGGTTAAGGTCGGTACCCGAGATATAGGGTAATGTTATGCTAGTGACCGGTTAGGTCGGAATCCTGGTTAGGATGTTGATATGTTATGTGATCTGTTAGACTGTTGTCTGGTTGAGGATTGTTATGTGATTATTTGTTTTATGTGCACATGGTTGTTTGACGGGGGTTGGGTTGAGGCGGGTCCTGCTTAGTGCTGTAGGCCAACATACCCAGGGCGGACCGGACATTCCGAAGGCCCAGCGAGCGGTCCGGATAGGCTGAAGGCCCCGAGAGGTCGGACCAGACGTGCCGAGGCTCAGAGAGTGGACCAGGCCGACTGAAGGCCCGGTGTGGGCGGACCAGTCATATTGTAGACTCAGAGAGTGGACCAGGTGGATTGAAGGCCTGGTGCGGGCGGACCAATCACACTATAGACTCGATGTACATGGCTAGACTCGGAGGGTGGACCAGGTGGACTGAAGGCCAGGTGCGGGCGGACCAGTCACACAGTAGACCCGATATGCGTGGTTGTTCCATTTGTGATATGATATGAGTATGTTATGTGTGGTTGATATTTTGGGGGTAACTTACTAAGCTTTCGGGCTTACAGTTGTAGTGTTATGTTTCAGGTACTTCAGGAGATCGTGGCAAGGCGAAGGCGTGATCGTACCGCTCCTCATGTTTTACGATTTTTATGATATGGTTCTGGGGATACTATGATAATAAACTATTTTGAAAACGAGATGTATGAAGTTAATGGTTTTTGAATGAATGAAAATGTTTTAATTTGACTCAATTTTTATGGGTGTTACAATCTCAGATCTTAAAGTGGAGTCAGGATCCTGAATATTACAAATATTATTTCTTGACGAGATTAACGAATATGTTTCTTGTTTATTATTTACATGTGTAGAAATAGTAAACACAAGACACGTCTACACTGGAAAATCATTCCAGTCAAGCTTAAAACACGTAGTTACTGAGTAAAAGGCAACGTGTCACACCCCGAAACCGAAGGCGGAAACGTTCCGGGGCGGAGGACGTCATGCGTAGTATCACAACAGTTGTATCATAGTAAGCATAGTAAACACAACCATTACATTGAAATAAGAATATTTACATTGTTCAAAAACATGGTTTATACATGTCAGTATATATAGCAAAAGTAAAAGATGTGACTTCAGGATGTTCCATCTTCTCCAAAAGTTGGCAAAAGTACCTGCCTATTGATGCCCTGAGAATACAAGTAGTTTTAAAATATCAGCATAAAGCTGGTGAGTTCATAAGCGGTTAATTCTGGTGAAAGGAATGTTTCCTTGATTCTTTGAAAAGTTGTTTCCCAAGAAAAATCCCATATTTTCTTATGAAAGAGTTTTGATTATCCATTAGTTACACATTAAACAGATTATTTATGAAAGATTAAGTTATTCCAGAAAACCCCATATTTTCTTAAGGGTTGATAGTTGATTATCCATACGCGAGTATCTACCATACTCGGACAGCAATTTTCTTTTCGAAGCTCTGGTTACACCCAAAGGAGTATTTTAGCCGTATTTTCGAAGCTCTGGTTACATCCAGAGGAGTATATTGGAAAAGTAAATTCTCGTTACCTAATTTGTGAGTGCCATAACCGTACTTTGACTGGATAAGGCACGAACGGGGGCCAGTATCTTTTTAAGACTTTGTCACCCCTGAACCTAACGGTTCCGCTGTAGCTAGCAGCGAGGGTGCAGGATAGTCAGTCCCGTACAGATCTATACACAATAGTCACGCTCTCCCTCCAAGAGATTCTGGTTATAAGTCGTAGTCCTCCACTCACGAATCCGGGGGAGTGTTACCAAGGACATGTCTCAAACTTAGCCTTACGAATTTACAAGTAATAGTACGAAAATCTTGTTTATGATTTGCATGAATCCTTTATGAGACAATACATATTATGATAAGATTCACAAGTTCCTTGCTTTAGATTTGAAAACTGTTTCTACGAGTTGATTTCTTAATCGAGTGGTAAAACGCTTTTCTGTGTTAAAAGCATACTGAACATATAATTATTTTAAACAAAATTATATATTTGAGCACAAGTTTCCTTGTACTTTTTGCTTGTATTCCCCCCCTTGAAAACATGAAAAATTCGGAAAAGTATAGGGGTATGAACTCACAAATTGACATGGGATCCGAGTGTAAGTTGCTAGGAATTTTTGAGTGTCAATAAAAGCCTTGGACACAAACGGATCCTATTTAGCATGAAGAAGTTCATATATATACATTAGGTGAGGGCATAACACTATTTGTTATGGAAGGAAACCACCTTAGGGACTAGGAAACACTTAAAACTAAGTGTTAGAATCATATGTGATTGAAAATGGGGAGTTTACGGTCGAAAAAGGAGTTTACGGTTCATGGGCTAACGGTTCATGAGTTTACGGTCGTAAAAGGGGTTTACGGTCCAGGTGTTTACGGTCGTAAAAGGTGTTTACGGTCCAAGTGTTTACGGCCGTAAACACTTCGACGAGAAGTGCGATTTTCGGTGTTTCAAGGCCCTTTCTAGTTTTCTGGAAGTGTTCTAAGCTTAGTTTCTATGTTTAGGAGGGTGTTGTGGCAACTTTGTGCCACTTAAATAGAGTTTACGGTCAAGGGAGATTGCCTTGACCGTAAACACCCTTCTGGTCATGATTTCTAGATGTTAACAAGTGATTCTTGTATCCAACAAGCTAAGGGTAGAGTACTTACGAAATAGAAGCTTGAAAGGGTGGTTAGAGTCCCAAAAACACTAGTGTGTGTTCTTGGTGTTCTTGGTGAGAGAGAAAATCTAGAAAAATGATGAGATTTATGAGCTAAGAACATGGATTTGCCACTAGAAATGAGATAGAAACATAATCAAGGTGAAGAATCACTTACATTCTTGAGGATCTTTGAGAAAAATCGAAGTTTGTAGAGAGAGAGAGTAGAGAGAGAAAGCCTTCTGGAGTGTGTAAAGTGAGCAATGGAGGCCACCCATCCCTTATATAGGGGTGAGTTTACGGTCAGGAGGTGGGGGAGGGTTTACGGTCGTAAACAGTGTTTACGGCCGTAAACAGAGTTTACGGTCGTAAACCGGGTTTGCGGTCGTAAACTCCTTTTGAAGAGTCGTTTGGCCCGAATGCTATGTTTCGACTTAGAAAACTTCGTTTTCAAATACGGAAGTCGATCGAACTGAGTTTAGAATATTCCGTTAGACTAAAAATTATACTAACGTGAACGGAAATAAATTCGAAAAGATTTATTTAAACGTAAAGTCCTTCCCAAACTATCAAATTTGACGGAATTAGATAAAAATCCAAATTTGATTAACGGGAATTTAGTAAGGATAACGGAAAAGTTTCAGGTTGTCACATTATCCCCCGTTAGAGGGAATTTCGTCCCGAAATTCGAACATAGAATACAAATCATGGATTTGAAAAGAGATGTGGATACTTCTGTTTCATCTGATCTTCGCGTTCCCAAGTGAATTCAGGTCCCCGCTTGGCATTCCAGCGAACCTTCACTATCGGGATGCGACTCTGTTTCGTTCGTTTGATCTCTATATCCATGATTTCGACTGGTTCTTCCACGAAGTTCAGGTTCTCGTTGATTTCAATCTCATCGAGAGGAATCGTAAAGGTTTCGTCAGATACGCATTTCTTAAGATTCGAAACGTGGAATACAGGATGAATGTTGCTAAGTTCACGCGGTAAACGAAGTTTGTAGGCTACGGGACCAATCCTAGCGAGGATCTCGAATGGTCCTATGTACCTCGGGTTTAGCTTTCCACGCTTTCCGAAGCGTATCATGCCTTTCCAGGGCGAGACTTTTAGTAGGACACGACCTCCAACATGGAACTCCAAGGGTTTTCGTCGTTTATCGGCGTAGCTCTTCTGTCTATCTCGTGAGGCCTTAAGTCGTTCTCGGATTTGCACGATCTTTTCGGTGGTTTCACGGATGATTTCTGGACCTGTGAGAGTGCTGTCGGGGACTTGTCCCTTAGCTAGCTGCGTGTCGCCCACCTCAGCCCAACACAGAGGGGATCTGCACTTGCGACCGTAGAGGGCTTCGAAAGGTGCAGCCTTAATGCTGGTATGGTAGCTGTTGTTGTAGGAAAATTCAACCAAAGGAAGATGAGTGTCCCATGACGCGTCGAAATCGATGACGCAGGCTCTCAACATATCTTCCAATGTTTGAATTGTTCTCTCACTCTGTCCATCAGTATGAGGATGGTAAGCCGTTCTCATATCCATCTTAGTTCCAAGAGCTTTCTGAAGTGACTGCCAGAACCTCGAAGTGAACCTGCTATCTCGATCGGAGATAATGGACACAGGCACACCATGCAGTCGAACTATCTCTTGGATGTAGATTAGCGTGAGCCTCTCCATTTTGTAGTTTTCCTTGATCGGTAGGAAGTGGGCGGATTTAGTCAGACGGTCGACAATTACTCAGATGGCGTCGTGCCCACTCGGAGACTTGGGTAATTTGGTGATAAAATCCATAGTAATTCTCTCCCACTTCCATTCAGGTATCTCCGGCTGGTGGAGTAAACCTGAGGGTTTCTGATATTCGACCTTCACCTTGGCGCAAGTCAGGCACTTGCCCACGAAGGTAGCGATCTCTGCTTTCATGTTCGGCCACCAATACAGTTTCTTGAGATCGAGGTACATCTTGTCCGAACCTGGGTGAACGGAGTATTTAGTCTTGTGAGCTTCGTTCATCACAACCTCTCTGTACCCACCGAACTTTGGGGTCCA
Organism: Lactuca virosa; assembly: GCF_052849685.1. Taxonomy (NCBI): domain Eukaryota; kingdom Viridiplantae; phylum Streptophyta; class Magnoliopsida; order Asterales; family Asteraceae; genus Lactuca; species Lactuca virosa. The sequence continues at coordinate 59,059,686 of NC_136429.1, forward strand.
GATCCGGTCCATGAAATAAAAGACTTTGTCTCCCTTGATCTCCAGGTTCTTTTCCATTCCTCTTAAGGCTTCACCCGGCATGTTCTCTGGTTTTAAGGCTTCCAGCTGAGCCTCCTTGATTTGCGCGGGTAAGTGGGAATGGATAGTCATAGTTAGTGCCTTCACTCTGCGACCTGAGTATTCTTTTCGGCTGAGGGCATCTGCCACCACATTGGCCTTGCCGGGATGGTAGCGGATTTTCCACTCGTAATCGCTGAGTAGCTCGACCCAACGCCGTTGTCGCATGTTCAGCTCCTTCTGATCGAAAATGTCCTGTAGGCTTTTATGGTCAGTGAAGATAGTGCACTTGGTTCCGTAGAGATAATGTCTCCATTTCTTCAATGCGAAGACCACTGCTCCCAACTCCAGGTCGTGCGTTGTGTAGTTGACTTCGTGTACTTTCAGCTGTCTCGAGGCATAAGCAATAACTTTTCCTCGTTGCATGAGTACACAGCCCAAACCCTGATTGGATGCATCGCAGTAAACAACGAAATCCTTCGTCCCTTCGGGCAGAGACAAGATAGGTGCGCTGCATAGGGCCTGCTTCAATGTCTGGAACACAGTGTCTTGCTTTTCACTCCAACAAAAGGGTACGCCTTTCTGAGCCAGAGTGGTTAAAGGTTTGGCAATTCTTGAGAAATTCTGAATAAACCTGCGATAATAGCCAGCGAGACCCAAGAATTGGCGAATTTCTGTGGGTGTCTTCGGTGCTGACCAGTTCTCTATCGCTTTGATTTTGGAAGGGTCCACGTGTATGCCTTCCTCGCTTACCACGTGACCTAGGAAGGTTACTTTTCGAATCCATAATTCGCACTTGGAGAATTTTGCGTAAAGCTTCTCCTTCCTTAGGGTTTCCAACACTGATTTCAAGTGCTGTCTGTGGTCCTCCTCACTTCTGGAATAGACAAGTATATCGTCGATGAATACGATAACGAACTTGTCCATGAAAGGACGACACACCCGGTTCATCAGGTCCATGAACACTGCCGGTGCGTTGGTTAGACCAAAGGGCATTACTACGAACTCGTAATGACCATATCGAGTCCGGAATGCTGTCTTAGGAACATCATTCTCATGGACTCTAAGCTGATGGTACCCTGATCTTAGGTCTATTTTCGAGAAGTAGCTGGCTCCTTGAAGTTGGTCAAAGAGATCGTCGATTCGAGGAAGAGGGTAACGGTTTTTGACTATGAGCTTGTTCAGCTCTCGATAGTCAATGCACATCCGAAAGGATCCATCCTTCTTTTTCACAAATAAGATCGGGGCTCCCCAGGGTGAGGAACTCGGTCTGATGAATCCTTTGTTGAGCAGTTCATTGAGCTGACTAGATAACCCCTGCATTTCTGCCGGTGCTAATCAGTATGGGGATTTAGCTACGGGGGTAGCTCCGGGGACTAAGTCGATGCGAAACTCGACTTGGCGTTCGGGAGGGATTCCCGGGAGGTCTTCGGGGAAAACATCGGGAAAATCGCAGACTTCGGGGATGCTCTCGAGGTCTTTAACTTCCTGCTTCTCGTTAATGACGTGGGCTAGGAATGCATAACACTCCTTCCGCAGGAGTTTCTGGGCTTTCATGCACGAAATGATGCGAAGGTTTGAACTGAGTTTATCGCCGTAGATTACAAGAGTTTCATCCGAGGAAAGATTGAGACGGATAGCTTTTTCGTAACAAAGGATATCAGCATGATTAGGGTTCAACTAATCCATGCCGATGATGACATCGAAGCTTTTTATGGAAACTGGCATAAGGTCGATAGGAAAAGAATGATCGTTTAAGGTAAGAGTACAGCCTACGTATATCTCATTAGCGCTCTCTTTCTCACCGTTAGCCATCTCGACGGTAAATGTTTCAGTTAATGGTTGAGGTTTATGCCTAAGAAGATGTTTGAATGCATGGCTAACAAAACTTCTCTCCGCACCAGAATCGAAAAGAATGCATGCATAAGAATTGTAGAGGAGGAACGTACCCGTCACAACAGTGGGGTCTGCAACTGCCTCTTCTTGACCCATAGATAGAACTCTCCCGGTGTTGCCAGTTGTTGCTGCCTTGGGGCAGTTTCTCTTGTAGTGCCCGACCTCTCCACAGCCGTAACAGGCTTGACCAATACCTGCTCCCGAGGCCTGATCGGTTGATCGGACTGGCGTTCTGCAGTCTCGAGTCAGGTGACCCTTCTTGCCACAGTTGTTGCAGAGCATTTCACGACATGGGCCAGGTATGCGATGATGATAACTGCATTTACTGCACCAAGGGAGGGTGCCAGTATATCTATTGGTAGGTGCTTGAGTTTCAGGAGTAGTAGTAGGAGTAGTAGCAGCGTGGACTGCCACTGTTTGCTGTTTCTTTGAGGGCTCCTGTGAAGACTGGCCCTTCCTCTGCTTCCAAAACTTTCTTTTCTCACCACTCCCTTTAGCTGGCTCAGGAGCGGTTGACACTTTATCAAGATCAACTCCGTGATCTATGAGAGTTTGCGCCAGACACTTAGCGCTGTCAAAGGTGTTTGGCCTAGCAGCCAAGACATTTCCTTTGGTGGGTTGTGTCAGTCCCCATATGTATCTTTCAATCTTTTTGCTTTCCGGGGTGACCATTCCCGGACAAAGAAGCGCTAGGTCTTCAAACCTAGAAGTGTAGGCAGCAATGTCGGATTCCTTCATCCTTAAGTTGCAGAGTTCGTGCTCTAGTTTCTGCATCTCGCCCCGTGGGCAGTATTCAGCTATCATAAGTTCTTTTAAGCTGTCCCAACCCATAGCATTTGCCACTGGTAGGGTTAGGGATTTGACCCGACCATTCCACCAGGTCAGTGCCCTGTTGGCGAAAGTGCAAGCGGCAAATTTTACTTTATTCACCTCAGAACAGGAACAGATTTCGAAAATGGACTCGATCTTTTCGAACCATTGAGTCAAGGCAATAACACCTCCTTTGCCGTCGAAGGATGTGGGTTTTGCGTTCATGAAATCTTTATAGGAACACTCCTTCTGGTGTCCCTGAACACCTTCATGATGTTGGGGATGCATACCACCTCCTTGACCACCAGATCCGCCAGGGTTCATCTGTGACATCGCGGCTGCCACAGCAGCAGTAACAGCTGCTTGGAACATAACGGGATCGAACTGAGGGGGCGGTGGTGGTGGTGGAGCGTCGTCATTCCTCCTGTTAGGTCTTTTTCGGGGAGGCATCTTGTTCTAGAAACAATCAGGAAGAAGAGGATGGTAAGTCCTCTGGAATCGAATCAAGAGATATAAAGCAAGATGTATCTCAATATGATGATTAGAGTGTTCTACTAAGCGATAAGCAAAGAAAGATTACTGATGCAAGTAAGTTATCGCTAAGAGGAATGAGTAGCAACACTTGGAATGAATTTCTACTAAGTATTCGGCTCTAACTTAAAATACTCCTATAGTATTTTAAGTTATAGGGATATTGGGTAAGTTTTAGGCCTGTTGCAACACCAAAGTCACTCCCAAGCACATGTTGGTCATGTCTCGAATAAATATAGTTGATCAGGCTATATTGACCCTAGACATGATTACATAACTGCCCAGGTTTAACCGCAGTGTTCAACATCCAAAATACTTTTGTTTTGTTCTACTTATGGCACGGTTTTTGGAATACGGGTATACTTGTATACTCTTTGTAAAAATACTTATATTTTAAAAGTATACTTTTAGTTCAGAGCACTTAGGCCCCTTAGTGTTTATAGTTGTATACCATGTAAGGTTCGGTATACTTAGTTCACTATAAACAATAGCTCTGATACCAATCTGTCACACCCCGAAACCGAAGGCGGAAACGTTCCGGGGCGGAGGACGTCATGCGTAGTATCACAACAGTTGTATCATAGTAAGCATAGTAAACACAACCATTACATTGAAATAAGAATATTTACATTGTTCAAAAACATGGTTTATACATGTCAGTATATTTAGCAAAAGTAAAAGATGTGACTTCAGGATGTTCCATCTTCTCCAAAAGTTGGCAAAAGTACCTGCCTATTAATGCCCTGAGAATACAAGTAGTTTTAAAATATCAGCATAAAGCTGGTGAGTTCATAAGCGGTTAATTCTGGTGAAAGGAATGTTTCCTTGATTCTTTGAAAAGTTGTTTCCCAAGAAAAATCCCATATTTTCTTATGAAAGAGTTTTGATTATTCATTAGTTACACATTAAACAGACTATTTATGAAAGATTAAGTTATTCCATAAAACCCCATATTTTCTTAAGGGTTGATAGTTGATTATCCATACGCGAGTATCTACCATACTCGGACAGCAATTTTCTTTTCGAAGCTCTGGTTACACCCAAAGGAGTATTTTAGCCGTATTTTCGAAGCTCTGGTTACATCCAGAGGAGTATATTGGAAAAGTAAATTCTCGATACCTAAGTTGTGAGTGCCATAACTGTACTTTGACTGGATAAGGCACGAACGGGGGCCAGTATCTTTTTAAGACTTTCTCACCTATGAACCTAACGGTTCCGCTGTAGCTAGCAGCGAGGGTGCGGGATAGTCAGTCCCGTATAGATCTATACACAATAGTCACGCTCTCCCTCCAAGAGATTCTGGTTATAAGTCGTAGTCCTCCACTCACGAATCCGGGGGAGTGTTACCAAGGACATGTCTCAAACTTAGCCTTACGAATTTACAAGTAATAGTACGAAAATCCTGTTTATGATTTGCATGAATCCTTTATGAGACAATACATATTATGATAAGATTCACAAGTTCCTTGCTTTAGATTTGAAAACTGTTTCTACGAGTTGATTTCTTAATCGAGTGGTAAAACGGTTTTCTGTGTTAAAAGCATACTGAACATATAATTATTTTAAACAAAATTATATATTTGAGCACAAGTTTCCTTGTACTTTTTGCTTGTATTCCCCCCCTTGAAAACATGAAAAATTCGGAAAAGTATAGGGGTATGAACTCACAGATTGACGTGGGATCCGAGTGTAAGTTGCTAGGAATTTTTGAGTGTCAATAAAAGCCTTAGGACACAAACAGATCCTATTTAGCATGAAGAAGTTCATATATATACATTAGGTGAGGGCATAACACTATTTGTTATGGAAAGAAACCACCTTAGGGACTAGGAAACACTTAAAACTAAGTGTTAGAATCATATGTGATTGAAAATGGGGAGTTTACGGTCGAAAAAGGAGTTTACGGTTCATGGGCTTACGGTTCATGAGTTTACGGTCGTAAAAGGGGTTTACGGTCCATGGGTTTACGGTCTAGGTGTTTACGGTTGTAAAAGGTGTTTACGGTCCAAGTGTTTACGGTCGTAAAGGGTGTTTACGGTCCAAGTGTTTACGGCCGTAAACACTTCGACGAGAAGTGCGATTTTCGGTGTTTCAAGGCCCTTTCTAGTTTTCTGGAAGTGTTCTAAGCTTGGTTTCTATGTTTAGGAGGGTGTTGTGGCAACTTTGTGCCACTTAAATAGAGTTTACGGTCAAGGGAGATTTCCTTGACCGTAAACACTCTTCTGGTCATGATTTCTAGATGTTAACAAATGATTCTTGTATCCAACAAGCTAAGGGTAGAGTACTTACGAAATAGAAGCTTGAAAGGGTGGTTAGAGTCCCAAAAACACTAGTGTGTGTTCTTGGTGTTCTTGGTGAGAGAGAAAATCTAGAAAAATGATGAGATTTATGAGCTAAGAACATGGATTTGCCACTAGAAATGAGATAGAAACATAATCAAGGTGAAGAATCACTTACATTCTTGAGGATCTTTGAGAAAAATCAAAGTTTGTAGAGAGAGAGAGTAGAGAGAGAAAGCCTTCTGGAGTGTGTAAAGTGAGAAATGGAGGCCACTCATCCCTTATATAGGGGTGAGTTTACGGTCAGGAGGTGGGGGAGGGTTTACGGTCGTAAACAGTGTTTACGGCCGTAAACAGAGTTTACGGTCGTAAACCGGGTTTGCGGCCGTAAACTCCTTTTGAAGAGTCGTTTGACCCGAATGCTATGTTTCGACTTAGAAAACTTCGTTTTCAAATACGGAAGTCGATCGAACTGAGTTTAGAATATTCCGTTAGACTAAAAATTATACTAACGTGAACGGAAATAAATTCGAAAAGATTTATTTAAACGTAAAGTCCTTCCCAAACTATCAAATTTGACGGAATTAGATAAGAATCCAAATTTGATTAACGGAAATTTAGTAAGGATAACGGAAAAGTTTCGGGTTGTCACACAACGTGCAAGAGCTTTTTCAATAGGATCCCGAGAATATCGAACATCTAGTTAGTCAACCTAGGCTATAAATACAAATGTATAAATCGCAAAACATACATCTAGAGAAACTGAATCACTTATACTCGTATTCTCAAACAAATTTTTGTAATTTACATTTTGATTAATAAGATTAAACAAGGCAGGTGGTCATTATCACCTCCCGAGGTTTTATGTCGAAGATCCTATCAAGATCAAGGGTTTTCTTGTAAGATCACTCGTCTCACTTTCATTTCATTCTCACATTCATATTAATTGCAACACCACAACCTTTCATACAATTTGGTTGATATTTCCTATATCATTTTTTTTGATCAAAACAATCCAACGCCCACTGTGGGGCTGTGGTGTTCATAATTCTAAAAAAATCATGTCTACATAACCAATTGTATCTTCTTCCTCTATTCCTCCTAGTTCTTATAAAAATCTTCCACCACCTCTAAGCGGACCTCCTAATCAGAATAAAACTTATGATACCTCTAAGAGGAGCACCTCTCTGATCATTGGCCATGAAAATCTAGGATCTGGGGTATTCCAGGATCCTCCCGTTTTGATGTCCGACAACGAACTCTTCTCCATGGTGAATATGTTGAAGCAACAAGTGAGTCAATAATAGGAGGACAACAGGACATTGCTCAAAGAAATGTACAGAATAAGAGTAGAGTTCTACAAACCTCATGTAGTAGCATCCTCGATCTTGTAACCCAAGATCCTAAATTTTGATAGCGCATGATGTGACAACCATCAAAATTTGAGACAATTATAGATTTGAATAAACTTAGTTGCACGTATAGGCACGACACATACTAGACTTTGTAACTAGGAGCTATGTTATAACCTACTAGAAACTTGGAAACAAGTAGAATCGAAGGATAGTATACTTAGATTTCACATTGGTATGTGAATTTTACAACTACTTAACTGTAATGACTATCCATATTCGGGTCATTCTTTGACTTGAACATCTTTGCATGAATCATGTAGACACATAATGCACTTGACCTAGTAGTATAAATTAGGTCCAAGTCTCGTAGGAACTTAAGTCAAATTTGAAACTATGACTAGTATATTTGGTACTTCAATTTCACTTGAATCTCGGAACCACTACATAGATGCCAATAATCTGATTTCAATAAAACTATGTAACTTTCTACAAAATATAATTATTTTATTTTTAGAAATTTGATTTTTTCAAATATTAAACTCAATTCATTATGGTGTTAACAAATTTTATTTGGTTCAAAACAATCCAAGATATTCTACATCCATTGTGATATTCCAAAATGCCCAAACTTTATAACAAGTGTCAAAATTTTATAAAATAAATGCAAGTTTTATAAAATTTAAACTTCCCAGAAAATTTTATATTATATATAACATCGTTAATTATTTACATATGTCATGTGACCTAAATTATATTATGGATAATAATTTATAAACATTAGCTTACTTATGAGCATAAGAGCTAAATTGTCATAAAATTTAATACAATATTTTATATTTTATAAACATAACCCCCAAACCTTATAAATTATATAAATAAAAAATTAATACCGGAAAATACACCTTCTCTCCTCAAAATCACGTTCACATCTCTTCCCCCAAGTCATCTCTTTCATAGCCCTAATCATTTTACTCATTCCTTCACTCCACCATTCTCTTTCTCTCTCTGAAAACTTCTCTCTCCCTTTTCTCTAAAGCTGACGAACATAGAAGCCAAATCTGTGGGAGAGATTTTTACAGTCAACTCTTCATCAGTTCAAAAGCATCTCAGTTATTTGGTGGATGATTTTGGTGGAGTATAACCCCAAAGAGATGACGAGAGAGATGAGTTATCCAGAGAGATAGAATCTCTTCTTTCACTCTTTTTTTCTCTCTAAAACCCTCATTCTTTCCCTCTATGAAATAGCTCCAAAACCCACGAAATTTCCAGAAAATATCCCTCATTTTAATCAAGAATATTCATCATATGAAGTTGTTCTTCAAGGTAAACACAAATTTCCTTCATCCTCCTTTACTTTCCTATAAAAAAAATTACAGGTTTTCTTGCATTTTTCTTCTCCATAAACACTTTTCTTTGAGATTATTCACATGCATGTTCATGCATGTCGAATTTGATGATGATGGTGGTAGGATTTCACCCAAAAACAACATGCATGTTGTTGGAAGGTGAAATCCAATGATCAACCTAAATCAAATCCAATCAACTTGAGTTTTACAAGTTTTAAGGATTCAAAACCACATGCATTCAAGGTTTTTAGTTAGAAACATCATTTTAAGCAAAAATAAGTTTATTCATGGTCTTCAAATCATAATGCATGTGAGGAACATCAAGCTTAAATGCTTGATTATCAAAGTACATTGTTAAGAATGCTTATAAATGATTTATTCATAAATAAATATCTAAAACTCCTTTTCTGCTCAAATCCGATTTTTTCCCAGAATCCAAACAACAAAATAAGGTGATCTAGAGATATAAATTGTTTTCTATGATTGTTTTCTGTTGGTTTTAAATTTATTTTGGTTGAAGAGAAATAAATTGTAAAATACAGTTATAAATGTCCAAAACCATATTTGATAATTTTCGCATCTTCTGGAAATCATAAAGACTCTATGCACAAATTTTCAGATTTTTCCAAGACAATTTATTATTTTTCCCGATTTAATGAATATTTAAAGGAATAAATTGATGAAAAATAGCTACACTTATCCAAAAAATATGCAACTTCATCAGAATATCTTATATTACATATAAATCATAAATAAAAAGTGTACCTACTGTTTAATAATTTTTCACGAATTAATGCTTATTTAAATGAATAAAACAAAAAAAAATAGTTAAGTTGTTTGAAAACCAACTTTGATACTTTTTCCAGCTTAGATATGTTAAGTACCAGTGTCACAAAATGTTTGGAGAATTGTATAAACTGTTTCCTATTTATTTCGAAATTGTGTTGATTTGAGCAATTAAATAAAGGAAAATATATATACATTTATAAAATTCATGGAAAATTTTATGGAAGTCTTTAACTTTAGTTTGAACACAAATAAAAAGTTTGGTGAGTTTTCACTACTGTTTTATATTTAATTAAAATTTCTCGGTGCAAAAGATTATTAAATTATAAAACCGGGTTTTATTGATAAAAATTGGCATTTAATAATTTTCCCAGTTTAAGGACAATATGAAGCAGTAACACAACAAATATAATAATTTTTCATGATCATTTACTATTTTACCCAAATTTTATGATGTTTTCAAGGAATTAAATTGGTGAAAAATAGTTAACCAAATCAAAAATTCAAGAAAATTTATTTTAATGTCTTTGACTTCAGTTAAAACTGAAATACAAAGTTTGGGAAATTTTATAACTTATTTGAATTAGTTTTAAATATTTAACCATTTGAAACACTTTCCAAAATGTTATAGTTACACTTCAATTGACATTGCCAAAAATGGGATTTTTCACTTGAATTTGTTATACAACAAATTGATTCATAGAAATCTAAATTTCACAGAAAAATGTTTGTAACTTAACAATTTAAAATTTTGACACAATATTGGCATAATTCTATTGTAGTAGTAAGTATACTAGTAGCAGATTTCTATTAGAGACTCATTAGTGTGTAACATCGTTGTAGGAATCGATAATGGTACAAGTGGAACGTAGTTCATGGCATCATTTGCATCATCTCAATGCATTGTGAGTATTCACACATGAAACCCTATGATGGAACTACAAATCCTGAAGATCACATAGCACAATAAAGAGAAATGATGGAAATCATTCCCATTCTATCACACCTAAAAGAGGTTTTCTATGCAAGGTTTTTGGATCAACCCTTACAGGATCAGCCTTGAAGTGTATTCTCAATGTTCCTTCTTATTCCATTACTTCTTTTGCTCATTTGGTTAACATTTTTAATAATGAGTTCTCTTGTAGCAGGACATTCGAGAGGATCACTAGTGATCTTTATCGAGTAGTCCAGGATCCTAAGGAATCCCTTAGAGATTTTGTAAGTAGGGTTGGCAGGGAAACATTGAACATTCCAAATATTGACTCGGCCATTGGTGTAGAAGCCTTCAAGATGGGCCTAAAGAAAGATTCTCCTTTCTATGAAGATCTTGTGATGACCCCATACAGGAGAATGGATGAACTCAGAAACAGTGCATTGAGATTCATCAGAATAGAAGACAAGTAAATTTAGAAGAGGACCAGTACTTCGAATTTATACGATAATTCTAATAGGAAGGCCAATTAATTGGCCCAAAGACTCTATAAACCAAAACCATACTCCAAACCTAATCATCATCGGGTTAATGCCCTTGATAATGAAGAGGATGAAGATGAATTCCACAGGATCACCGATTACTATTTTTTTGCGGATGTTTTAGGTCTGATCTTTACTATGCAAGGTCTTTGTGAGAAAGCAAGATGGCTAAGGAAAGGAGAAAAATCAAGATGGCTAAGGAAAGGATAAAAATCAAATGGTTGGAAAGACAAATCTAATTGGTGCGCATACCGTGAAGATTTTGTCCACATCATTGAGGATTGTATAGCTCTCATAAAGGAAGTTAGCTATCCCCTAAGCAAAGGATATATTAAAGAAATCCTAGGAAGAAAAAAAGAAACATCTGTAGAAGAAGAGAAAAATCCTGGAAAAACCAGGATCCCCTCCTTCAGACGCCAAGGTAATTAACATTATTTATGGGGGTTCTGATATTTGTGGAAATTCTTACTCTGCAGCGAAAAGACACACTAAGTTATCCAAGGCGGAGAAAGAAGAAAGACACCGAAAGAACACATCAATAACAAGCAAGAACGAAATCACATTCGATGAACAAGATATAGAGAACATCCAAGATACTCACCATGGTGGATTAGTGATAACTCTCTACATTGCCAATCACTTTGTTAGAAGGATCATGGTAGATGGAGGATCCTCAGTAAACATCATACTCTTAGAGGCTTTAACCAGGATGAATATCCTAAAATCTAAGATAATCAATAAATCCTCAGTATTGATAGGATTCAGTGGTGAAAAAAGCATACAGTTTGAGAGATCATACTACCTATCTACATCGAAAGGGTAAAATCTATGTAACACTTTTGTGTTATTGATGCTTTGTCTTCCTACAATGTTATATTTGGTAGGCCTTGGGATCCATGAAATGAAAGCAGTATCATCGACATACCACCAATGTGTCAAGATGCCTACCCCTTGGGGGACAATGAAGATGATCAATGATCAACAAGAGTCCAAATAATGATATAAAACCTCAATGAAGCCTTCCACAATATCAAGAAAAGAATATCAATTAAAGCAAAGGGCACGAGATGTATTAGAAGCAAAAGAACAAGATGTAAAAGAAGTACCCTTAAATCTTGAGATCCTGATGCTAAAGTACTTATAGGATCCTCAATACCTAAAGAAATTGATCAAGACCTAGTGAAGTTCCTAAAGGACAGAAGAAAGACCTTCGCATGTGTTGGATCATGGAAATGATCTACAAATTATGAGTGATAAGTTTGGTTATTTTATTTTCCCTTTATTGTATTGTAAGTTGTCTCTCTCTATAAATAGAGAGGGAGTGGTCATTTTATTTTAAGAGTGCACCACAATGTAGTCTCTTTCTAGTTAGAGAGAATGGGAGAGTTATCTCTCCTAACCCATGTTCTTCATTGTAATATTTTATTTTTCTTTCTAGTAAAATTATCACACTACTCATCTTTGTGTTCTTCATATGAGTTTTTATCGTTAATCATCAAGATATCCTTATTCCGCACTAGTCGATCGTCAAAATGGGTTACTACAATTGGTATCAGACCGGAGACTTCTGCCCCGGAGACTTCTGCCACACCGAAGCCTGTTGAAGGTCTTCTCAAGCGAAGCCTCTGCGGTCCTCGCAGACCGGAGACTTCTACCCGGAGACCCTCTCAATCCTTATACTGCAGACCTAGTACCGAAGACATGAACCTTTCGTGTTCCATGTTTATCCTCACTGAAGCATACCATAGCCCTCGCTCTTTTGCAATCCCAGTTCCTCGCTACTCCTTCCTACTCTTCGCATAACCCGCAGCCTAACCACTCTTCGCCAACCCGTAGACCCTTCCTTACCCGGATACTCCAGTCTTCGGTATCTAACCTGACCTTACCCGAAGACTTCCAAGTCCTCGGTTCTCTACACTTAATCCTCCTCGCCGTTTAGCCCTTCTCGCCTATCAACTCCTCAACCCTTACCCCTCTCATACCACAGACTTCCTTCCCTCCTTAGTACCCCCTCCTCGTTATCCTTCTCCTCCTCCTCCTCCTCTCTCTCTTTAGCCTTCATCATCCTTCCTCCTCCTCCCTCCTAGTGTTCCCTCCCCTCCCCTCTCATTTAGCCCCCCCTCGAAAATCAGCCCCTCTCAGCCATATTTTTTTTAAATTAACACTCATTTATTTTTTTAACACCAATTTTTTTAGCTAATTTTTTTAGTTAGCCAACTTTTTGCTGAAACCCAACAAATACCTTAGCCTTTTTTTTTATTAAAATCAATTTATTTCTTTATTTTATTTTAATACCAATTATTTTATTTTAACATCAATTTTTGCCACAACCCAACCTTTGATCGGAAGCACTTTTGTGAAGAATAATTTTTACAAGAATCGATTTATTGTGTTCATGAAAGAGATTATTATTGAATATTTACTCATGCTTCGATCGTCACATTGGATTACTTCTTGCTGATTATATTGGAAGAATTGTATTCTTTCCATTAGGATTGCTCTTTAATCAAGGTCCGTCTACCAGCAGTCCTTGGATCAGTGTCTTTGGACCGGTTATCCTCCATACCGCAGTCAGACATCATATTTATCTTCACGAGGATTGTACCGCAGTTGCGTCTGATTATATTGGAAGAATTGTATTCTTTCCATTAGGATTGCTCTTTAATCAAGGTCTGTCTACCAGCAGTCCTTGGATCAGTGTCTTTGGACCGGTTATCCTCCATACCGCAGTCAGACATCATATTTATCTTCGCGAGGATTGTACCGCAGTTGCGTCTGATCAACAAAATTGTTTCGCAACCTTCGCTCTATGAAGACTTTTTATGACTTGTCGCTCTTGATCTTCGGTTGACAAACCATGTATCTTGAGCATGTGGACTTTATTTATTGAAGACCACTTCAGGCGTTCCGACACCGCAGTTTGGGTACATCAGTATTTTTCAGCAAAGCAGAGATTTTTCATGCAGAGCTCTAATTGTTACTTTGCAATTTGTTCGAGCAGTTTTCAGTATCAGAATCAATCGGCTACTTATGACCGGAGAGTATTTATTTTACTCTCATTCTCGTGTTTTATCAAGACCCTTCATATATCTAGGGATAGCATGTGAAGCTCTTGGTATCCAACACTCTCCATCCTGATTGATTTATTTATTTTTGATATCCGCTCATTGGTTAAAAATAGGGAGAGAATATTATGTTATCATCTGTATATGTTTTATGATTGTTTGAGCTTGAACTTTCGAGACTTCTAAAGATGATGATTTATTTAGTGATGCGACGTGGCACTGATTTTTGGTCTTCACAGATCAAATTTTTGGCTTCACTAGATGTCTCCCGGATTCAGATTATTTATTGTTTAAACTCTACTTCAGGATGTTTCATATTTCAGCAGGTTATTCTTTTGAAGAATTTTGGGTATATTATGATGCGAGAACAAGAGATGTTTAGTAATTTTGATGTCGAAGTGTGATTTGATTATGGGACATACAGTTCAAAAGTTATTAGTACACTTTGAAGTTGATCAGCTTGGTTCACTGATCACATATGTGGATTGGAATCTCACTCTTCAGCACTGGAGATGCTTAAGCCTCGGTACTTAGAAGACTTTGATTAAACCGCAGAGATTTCATCGCCCGACTTCAGAGATCACAACCACTTCAGAGTTTCAGATACATTTAAGCATTTGGTTCTCATTATGTTTCATTTTTATTACCACACTTGCTAGTTGGTTACTGTGTATTTTCGCCTTTTATCACTGTATTTGTATCCCTCATCATTTGTGAGCATTTAGGGAGAGATTGTTGGAGCATGGAAATGCTCTACAAATTATGAGTGATAAGTTAGGTTATTTTATTTTCCCTTTGTTGTATTGTAAGTTGTCTCTCTATAAATAGAGAGGAACTGGACATTTTATTTTAAGAGTGCACCACAATGTAATCTCTTTCTACTTAGAGAGAATGGGATAGGTATCTCTCCCAACCCATGTTCTTCATTGTAATATTTTATCTTTGTTTCTAGTAAAATTATCAGATTACTCGTCTTTGTGTTCTTCATATGAGTTTTTATCGTTAATCATCAAGATATTCTTATTCCATACAAGTCGATCGTCAAAATGGGTTACTATAGCATGTAGAAATGAAGATATGACATGTATAAGCAAATAAATCATAAATCACATGCTTAATATAGATCCTTCTTTCAGACCTATACATCAAAAGAGAAGGTAGTTCGCACCTGAAAGGAACCAAATCATCTAAGAGGAAGTTGAAAAACTTCTTAAGAAAAGAATGATTAAAGAAGACAAATTCCCAAAGTGGTTAGCCAACGTGGTGGTAGTACAAAAGAAGAACGACACATGACGGGTATGTGTGAACTACACGAATCTTAATAAGGCTTACTCTAAGGATCCTTTCCCTTTGCCACACATCGACTCTATGGTAGATGCCACAACAAGCCACAAATTAATAACATTCATGGATGCCTCAGCTAGGTTCCACCAAATACAAATGGAATCATTTGATCAAGAAGATATTTCATTTATAACCCCCATAGGTATATATTGCTATATCGTTATGTCCTTTGGTTTAAAAAATGTAGGTACAACATAGCAAAGACTAGTAAATCGTATGTTCAAAGACAAACTGGGGGACACTATGGAAGTATATATTGATGATATGGTGGTAAAATCCAAAAAAGCTGAAGGTCACCCTAGGGATCTTGAAGAGGCTTTCAATATACTGGATGAATACAACATGGAGCAAAGCCCATAGAAGAGCCACTTTGGAATGAAGACATGCAAATTCCTAGGTAACATGGTCACTAAGAAGGTAATAGAAGCAAGTCCATAGCAGATCAAAGCCATAGTTGATCTAAAATCCCCAACCTCAACCAAGGATATCCAAAGATTGACAGTAAGAGTGGCAGTTTCGAAAAGATTCATCTCAAGATCCTCAGAGAGGTGCAAACCTTTATGTGATATCTTGAAGAAAAACAAGAAGTTTGAATGGAATAAAGAACATGAAGGCGCCTTTCAAGAACTTAAAAACTATTTAAGTTTAGGCACCACTGTTGGTGAATATACTCAATGGGGAACCGCTCCTCCTTTTGTTGGATTAGGTGTCTAAGATAGTAGCTAAATTGGTATATACTTGAATTAAAAGCAAATTCCTTTTGAGTTGCCCTCAAATCTAGTAATTGACTAGAATGACTTTTGGAAAGAGAGACTGATTTATTGGTTTGTTATCTGATTAATAAATAGCAATAAATAATTTATTACTAAATTATGAGATTGATACGTTAATTAGAACTAGTATTATTTAGTTAATAATTAATCAGAAATTAATTGGAATTAATTTCAGGATTAATTGGATTAATTAAAAGTGCAAGGACCTAAGCTGTAATTGTTCAATAGTTGAATGACGGAAGGATTCTAGAATATTCTAGGGTTAGCCGAAAATTTGAAAGCTCCTTAGGGTTTCTAGATTATTCCATATAGATAACATAGATCATAAAGAAACTAGATATAGTCAAGATTTGAAATAATATTATTTTATTTCAAATTCTAGATTATCTGAGGTTTTCCTATCAACTATAAATAGGGCCTTTTGTTGGGGTGCAAAGTTATTCATGATTGACTTTTTAATTGTTTGACTTTTGTAAAACCCATTTGCATGTGGTGCATTAGCCTTTAGACCCATGAGTTAGTGAGAGTGAGAGAGAGACATGTAAACACCTCTATATAAGGTGGGTTTAGTCCACTTGTAGAGGTGTGCTTGAGAGATGTAAAAGTGAGTGTGTAAGTGTGTGTTATTTATGTAGTCTAGATCTAGATCCTTTTTGTGTAACACCATATACAATCAATACATCTCTTGAACACCCAAATCACCATGTTCAGTGTGCAAACTTTAATTCCGCATGCCAAACCATGTTCTTATGTCACTACAATTGGTATCAGAGCGGGTCTTCAAGATCAACGTGATTTTTTGAAGAACGATTCTCGGTTTGGCAACATTTGTCACAATTGGAGCATTTTTGGTGAGTCTCTCTCTATGATCTTTCTTAATTTCATTGAATTCGTGCGTTGCGTTTTTGATTTGTGATCGTTTTGTTTCATTGGATCTAATCCGTTTTTACCACATTGATGATCCAATAAAATTTTTGTTTAGATCAAGCCCAAACAAAAATAAATCAATTATGGATACTGTTCATTAATCCATTATTGAGCCCATAATTTGTTTTCCATTCGTGTTCGAATCTGTTAATTGAGCCCAAATGTCATACAGTCACTGTTCATCCAATTTGAGCCCATATAATTTATTTTTATGATCTGGTTTCATTGCTTGAGCCCAAGGTGGATTAAACTCATTTGACGTTAAATCCTGTTGTTTCGTCGGAGCTTTCCAAAGTTGTACGCTTAAAGTTTTTTTTTTTCCGATTCTTGATCACGATTAATCTTGTGTTCTCATTTTCGTTTTCTCGTTTCTTTTAATCAATTAGTATTGTTTGATAATCTGGAGTTGTAAATCGATTTCATATGATTTGTTATATGACGAAATCGATCTTGTTCAAGTTGTATTTGAGAAATCGAAAATTGAATATTTGATTTTAAAGATTTTGACCAAGAACACATGGATGTGATCAAGAACTGTTGATTGAATGTGTTTTGATCTGAAATTGGATGTTAGAAACATCAATTTCATGTTTGTTGACTGTTAATTTCTAAAAGTCAAATCTAGCACAAAAGTAAACGTCGATTTTTAGATGATAAATTGATGAATTGGAGTCGCTCTTTGAAAGTGTTGGTTCGGTTGGAAAGATCGACTGATGTTGGTTATTGGCTCGAAAACAAGATTCACTGGTTTGTGATTGATGAGCTGGGATCGATAATTTTGGTTTTTGAAAGATAAAATCGATTGTAATGGATTTTTGGAATTGAATCAAATCCTTATGGTCAAACAGCCTTCGAATGGTTACAGGTCAAACTAAGTTCATGATTAAGTATAGACTTGGAAGCGAGGTTTGTTAAAGGTAGGAGTAATTTCGATGATTTGTGGGTCGAATTCAGATTGGAGATAGAGTGATGTACTGGAAATCGACAATTTGGGAAGTCGATTGAGAACGAAGCGTGAATGGGTTTACAATCAATAGTTGATTGAACGCGATTAGGAGTCGATATATCAAACACGTGTTTTTGGTTGAACTGATGAACGAAGTCTAGCCGGTTGATGTCAAGGAACGAAATTGATAAACTGGGATGAAGTTTCATATGAAGGAAAGAGAGAAAATGGGAGATGAAATTTCGTATGTTTGATTGTGTGAAGTTTCGTACGAACTGTGCTGTTATTTCGTATGAATTGGGAAGAACAGTAAGAACGAAAAATTGATTTTGGGTTGAATGTATGAAGTGGGTAAATTCGATTCAGAGGTTGGATGATTAAGAGGTTACTGTTCATTAAGAGGCTTCGAATGCCTTCGAATTCGTGTGTTTGGGAAAATTTTGGTACGTACGAAAAAAAATAAAAAAAATTCGTATGTTTTGATGTAGAAAAGAAAAGTTTCGTTCATATGAGTTGATATAATTTCGTACGAATTGGGAAGAAGATGGCTTCGTACGAATTGAGTATAAGAAATCAAAGTTTCATAAATGGCCCTTCAAGTTTCGTTAACTTGGCTTTGGAATTATTTCGTATGTTAGACAGCATTTCGTATGAAGACAAATAGAAGAATTTACGAAATCAACCCCTAAACTTTCGTACGAATTTACAAAATTTCGTACGAAATGGTGCCACTTCGTATGTTTTGAAGGGAAATAAAAAAATTTCGAATTCAGCCCGTGAACCTTCGAATATTTGGCACTTTGAAAATTAATTGAAGTTTCAAATGTTTGACACTTGTCACCCAAATTCGAAAATTTTTGAAGCTTCGTATGTTTGGGGTGATTCTTCATATGTTTGGAGCACAAATGGCAGAATTTTCGAAAATAGTCCCTGTGGCTTCGAATGTTTGGCGGTTCATACCCAAATTCGAAAAAGGACTGTTTTTACTGAAAATTGAAGAAAATGCATTTCAAGCCCCTGCAGTTTGTGCAAATTGACGCTTTCTACCCAGCTTTGGAAAAGGGGGAGAGTTTTGCATATTTTGCTGTTTTAGGCGCACCAGGTCACTGCAGAATTTTGAAATTGTCAATTTCTACCCATTTTTGAGAAATTTTGTCAAAGGCGATCCGTGAACGGAGCTAAAAATTGATTATTTTTTGGATTTTCCGGATTGAAGCACAAAGTGTATGCCACATGTTAAGGGGGAGTTTTGACACGAAAAATTCCGAATAAAGCACGTTCTTTTTCATTGGGAGTTTTATAATCAAATTTCGATTATAAAAAGGGGGAGAAGTTTTATATGGAAATTCGAACTTGAATTTTTCATATTACGCGGATTTGACGACCGAAGTGACCTTAATTTTTGAAGCTTACGAAATGATGAAATTGGAAGTTCGGAAGTGATGTATTCGAAATGGGTTTGGAATTATTGAAGATTTTTGGGGTGTGCTTTATGCTCAACTTTTGGTGATCAATTTGGAGTTTGAGAAGCTCGTGATCATTCGTTGATGTTCGGTTTGTATGGTTTCACATCCTAGAGCCCAAATTGAAGAATCATGGAAGAATTGAAGATTGAAGTTCGTTTCGACATGTGTCACCCTTGAGGCTCGGATCGCGTAGTTGCTCGATTTTGGAAGATTTGAAGTGGGTCATTCATTCCTAACTTTGAGGGGGAGAATGTTGGGGTGCAAAGTTATTCATGATTGACTTTGTAATTATTTGACTTTTGTAAAACCCACTTGCATGTGGTGCATTAGCCTTTAGACCCATGAGTTAGTGAGAGTGAGAGAGAGACATGTAAACACCTCTATATAAGGTGAGTTTAGTCCACTTGTAGAGGTGTGCTTGAGAGATGTAAAAGTGAGTGCGTAAGTGTGTGTTATTTATGTAGTCTAGATCTAGATCCTTTTTGTGTAACACCATATACAATCAATACATCTCTTGAACACCCAAATCACCATGTTCAGTGTGCAAACTTTAATTCCGCATGCCAAACCATGTTCTTATGTCACTACACCTTTAGCATACAATTTTTGGACACTCTTATTCTAAGAAGGAATTGCCGAAAATCCTCTCCCGTCGCCTCTTTTCTCAAGTGTTCTAATTGCTTGGGTTTGGGTACAAACTATCAGAGGCATTAGATTTATGGTGCTTGCTTTCTAAGAGCTTTTAGAAGTAGGATTTGATTAAATATTTACAATAGTAATCATATGGTATGTAAACCCTTATCCCTTTTGTAAATTTTGATTATAATAGGGTTTCCCAAGGGTTCTTGATGTTCTTAGATTATTGCTATCAATAGAGAAAACTTAGATCCAAATTGGTTTCATGTGAACTTAAGGGTTATGGTTTTCCACCACAATTTTTAATTACTACCTATAAAACCTATCAGTGGTATCAAATCCATAGTTTTCTATTTGATTGTGCATACTAGTGAATATATCAAAATTAAGGTTTATAGAAATTAAACCCTAATGGCTATGATTTTCGACTTTGCTAGGGTTTCTTGAAACCCTAGCCTCCCTAACCCTATTTTCGAAAATGGGGAGCCTTTTTAGGGTTTTGTCTTGTTTCCTTAATTATTATTTTAAAAGCTTTAAAATTTGAATAATTAAAACATGATAAACCCAACCCTATTTTTGAAAATTAGGAGGGTTTGGATTAAGATTAAATTTGAATTATTATATTAATTGTTTAATTTAAATAATTATTTAATCCCTAAATGATTCAATTAATTTAAACAATTGATTAATTAAAAAGATAAAGATAAACATAATTGGTTTAATATTTATTAATTAAAAGATTTAATTTAAATAATTAATATTTAAACCTCGTATTTTAAAAACTTTTAAAATACACCTTATATATACTATTAAAAGTTTAATATATTATATGTATAAGTTAATTCAGTCAAATTGTTAGTACGTCTCATTCACGAAACCATGCTGTAAAGAGGGTATATGGAAGCGGCTTATAAAATGGTTGTTGAATGGGTGTCCACTCTCACCCACCGTTCCCATATGTGGTGGAGGGTCGTTAGCCGAACAGACTTGATAGCACATAATCTCATTAAAAGTATAATGATATAAAAGTATTAGAACCTTCTTTAAAAATCCCCTTCTAGTTACTTTAGGAAAAATATGAAAAGTATGATAACCGGTACACTAATAGAGACTTTAAAGAGAAATTATGGGCATCTCGAAAATTATCATGGTTAATGGAGAACGTGTGGTTAACCGACACACTAACTAGAGATGATAAATGACATCGATGTTGCCAAGTGTGTTTGCATGGTTATTCACATCTTGTTTGTGATCCTCGGCATCCCAGTCACAAATAAAAGAGCATAATCTGAGATTAAACATGCCATTAGATCCTAGCCTTGAATATTTATTATGGGTTAAAATATTAAGGATTTATATCAACAAACTAAAACTATCTCTCTTATATAGATGTCTACTCCAGGAGATGCTACTACTACTCAATCTTCCAACAACAACAACTTCTCTTTGCTATCGATCCTCTCTAAAGAGAAATAAGCTAGTCCAAACTACATGGACTGGATGCGAAATATCAAAATGACTCTTCGATACAAGGGAAAAGAACACGTCCTCGAAAAACCTCTAACTAAAGTCGATGAGAAACTGCTACTCTAGAAGAGCTTTCCACCTACAAGAAACACTATGACGACGCAATAAAGGTCACTCGCATCATGGTTGCAACCATGGTACCTGAGTTACAAAAGTCCTATGAGGACAATTGGCCATACGAGATGGGCTTGGATCTTGCGGAAAAGTTCCACAAGAGAGCACGTCAAGAAAAGTATGTGGTCGTCAAAGAATTAATGACCTACAAGTTAAAGGAAGGAGATTCTATCTGCAATCATGTGCGGAGAATGCAAAGATACGTGTAGCGTATTGAAAGGCTCAGTGTGAGTTTTGACAAGGAGTTGGGCATTGACATGGTCCTTAACTCTTTTCCACCTTTTTATGATCAATTCATCTTGGCTTATCATTTGAACAACACAGACACCACATTGGCCCAACTCCACAACTTGTTGCAAACAACTGAATCATGGATGAAGAAGAATCAAGTCCCTTATGCCACAAGTGCTCCCGTCCTTACCATTAGGCAAAACAGAGGAAAGAAGAGGAAGGATAATCCTAAATCGAATTGGAAGGGCAAGGCCCAAGCTGGATCGACTAGCAGTGGGTCGAAGGCAAAGCTAAATTCAGACATTCTTGCTATTAGTGATCCCAAAGAGGCCACTTGTTACTACTGTAATGAAAAAGTCCAATGGAAAAGAAGCTTCCCTAAATACTTGCAAGACACAAGGATGTCAAGTGCAAGCCATCGTCGGCAGGTATATACACTATTCAAGACAATAACTCAAAACTTACTCATTCTTGGGTCCTTGATATTGGATGTGGATTTCATATTTGTTCTGATTTATCGGGGCTAATAGAAATTGAGGCGGTGGAGCATGGAAGAATAAATCTGATCATGGGGAATAGATAATCTTCTCCTTTTACCAAGATTGGAACTTATAGTCTTGTGCTCGGTGGTGATGTTAGGATATATTTGATTACTTGTTGCTATTCGTCAGAAATGATGCCAAACATTATTTCTTTTCATGCATTGTTCAGACAAGGGTTTCAATATTCTTTTAATGATATGAATGGTTCGATTCTAGCTTATAAAAATGGTGTTTTTATGTTTGAAGCTTTACCTTGTAATGGTGTGTATGAAACTGTGATTTGTGTTGACCCTTCAGATCTGCTACAAGGGATGCAAATCGATACTATGTGACGTTTACAGATGGTTATAGCAGATATGGGTATATCTACTTACTTAAACATAAATCATAAACCTTTGAAAAGTTCAAGGATTTTTGACACGATGTCGAGAATAAACTGGATAGGAAGATAAAGATGGTATTGTAACAACCCATTCTTTTGAGTCAACAAAAGTCAATGAAATGCACACTAGTTCAATCAAAGCTTGCATTAGATCAAACGAAGAGTTACATCTATTCATATCTAAGTTTAATACTTAGCTTAATTCATATTATATTTTAGTATAATTGTGATTATGCCAAGGAATTTTACATGAAAGCTATACCTTTGAAATCATGTAAAAGCTTAAAACAAGTCAAATGTGTACTAGTGTAAGTTAGGGGAGGGGGGGGGGGTTAAACTTTAAAACTTAAAGGAAATTATAATATATGTTAATATATATAGAAATCGGTTTTAGAATCAAAATAAAGTCCCAAAAACCGAACACCCCTTTAAGAAAAGAAAGCAAAACCGAATTCCCCATTTAAAACAAAGCTTGATCGAATTCTACTTTGTACTTTGACTTGGAAACCGAATTATTGACTCCTTTGACTTGGAAACCGAATTCTACTTTGAGATTTGACTTGGAAACCAAACACACAAGTTTTTGACTCACATTAAGACCGAACACAAGGTGAATTCGGTCATATAGGACCAAATTCTCAAAGATAAAGTCACAAAATGGCCGAACACTTCAATAATAATCACTTAGACACATTTTCCAAAGCTTACACCGCCTTACCTTCTTCCTTCATGCTTAAGTCATTCTATTATTCATTTGATACAATCAGTGACTCACATTAAGACCGAACACAAGGTGAATTCGGTCATATAGGACCGAATTCTCAAAGATAAAGTCACAAAATGGCCGAACACTTCAATAATAATCAGTTAGACACATTTTCCAAAGCTTACACCGCCTTACCTTCTTCCTTCATGCTTAAGTCATTCTATTATTCATTTGATACAATCAGTGACCACGAAACTTTCTCATATGCTCTCAAGTATCAAACAGTTACTCAGTTAATCTTCAAACACTCAAGAACACGTCGTACATCTGCATACATATTTCCTTCACTAATTAGTAAGTAATTCTTACAAACTATTGTTTTATTATAATCAATTACTTGATAATTGATTTTTAATAAATATTATGTATATAATATTATTAGGATACGTTTGTTAAACACGTGTTTTAACCCGAAAATCGTCACTACCACCTCGTTATCACCCAAGAACACACATACTAGGTGAGTTCATACGCCTGCATTTTTACTATATTTCACTGTTTTAGGGGGGGGGGGGTACAAGTCTAACACAAGAATATTGTGTTTACAATCAAATGATTTCTAAATATTTTTAAAACGATTTCCTGTTCCTTGTTTGGTTGTGGATTTAGGGCAGAGTCACTCAGTCGACTGTCTTTCCAATCTTAATTATACATGACTTGTATACACTAAGAGATTATAGAAGGACCTGTTAGGGATTATTTTATGAAAGTTCATCATTTTTTATTATCAGAACACTCGTACTGCTAGTACTCGCTAAATGCAGTACATAATGTTCGCAGTAGTAATAACAAGGATAAAACTAAAAGCACTGAAAACATATACATAGAATAGTTCATCGTTCTAATAATCACTTCTTTCAAATCAACTTAATATATGTTACGATAAGAAGTTCCGATGTCGTCTTTAGAAATGTATTGGTTTGGTCCTCACCATACCAACTTCCTATGATACGTAAAGACCCTTCGCCTTAAACGACCGTCTAACGAAATCCTTTCAATCTATAACAACAAACCCAACGCAAACCTTCGTATCGTCTCTCGCTTCAAAACTCAGAAGAACCCATGCGAGGGGTACCACGCCTTTCTAGCATACCCTGTAGATTAGAAAATTAAAGTGAAACACACCAAGGAAGTTCCAGAAGTCCGTAATCTTCTGAAGTATCCCCAGTAGATCTCCCGAGAAAACCACTCGTATAGCAAGTCAAGTTCAAAGAATAGAGACTAAGTACCCATGCGGATAACCTATCACTGTTGAGTGTATACGCAAGAGTGGTATATAATTAAGATTTTACAGATTTAGGATGTGTGATTCCGCCCTATCTCCTATTCCTTGTCTGGTTGTGGACTTGGGACAGAGCCACCCATCCGACCGTCTTTTCAATCTTAATTATATACGACTTGTATACATAAGGTGATGATAGGTGAATTAAGTATGAGTCTTACCATAAACTTCAAGACGAAACTACCCAGGACTGCGAGTGAGCATTCTACCATTTGGATGAGCATAAGAAAGTAAACCGAACCTACACACTCCCTACCAATCTAGACAGCAGACAAAGGAGAAAACCCTTGGAATTCCAGGTTGGAGACCGCGTTATGTTGAAGGTTTCACCCTGGAAGGGCATGATACGTTTTGGAAAGCGTGGCAAACTGAATCCAAGGTACATTGGACCATTCGAGATTCTTGCTAAAATCGGTCCAGTAGCTTACAAACTCGAGTTACCTTAAGAACTCAGTAACATACATTCAATCTTTCACGTGTCTAACCTAAAGAAATGCTTATCCGACGAGACTCTTGTTATCCCACTCGATAAAATCGAGATTAACGAGAACCTCAACTTCGTGGAAGAACCAGTAGAAATTCTAGACAGGAAAGTAAAGAGAACCAAACAAAGCCGTATCCTGATAGTGAAGGTTCGCTGGAATGCAAAACGAGGACCTGAATTCACTTGGGAGCGGGACGATCAAATGAAACAAAAGTATCCACATCTCTTTCGCTAGTCTTACAGTATCTTTATAGTCTTAATTTTAGGACGAAATTCACTTTAACAGGGGGATAATGTAACAACCCATTCTTTTGAGTCAACAAAAGTCAATGAAATGCACACTAGTTCAATCAAAGCTTGCATTAGATCAAATGAAGATTTACATCTATTCATATCTAAGTTTAATACTTCGCTTAATTCATATTATATTTTAGTATAATTGTGATTATGCCAAGGAATTTTACGTGAAAGCGATACCTTTGAAATCATGTAAAAGCTTAAAACAAGTCAAATGTGTACTAGTGTAAGTTAAGGGGAGGGGGGGGGTTAAACTTTAAAACTTAAAGGAAATTATAATATATGTTAATATATATATATATATATATATATATATATATATATATATATATATATATATAGAAATCGGTTTTAGAATCAAAATAAAGTCCCAAAAACCGAACACCCCTTTAAGAAAAGAAAGCAAAACCGAATTCCCCATTTAAAACAAAGCTTGACCGAATTCTACTTTGTACTTTGACTTGGAAACTGAATTCTTGACTCGTTTGACTTGGAAACCGAATTCTACTTTGAAATTTGACTTGGAAACCAAACACACAAGTTTGTGACTCACATTAAGACCGAACACAAGGTGAATTTGGTCATATAGGACCGAGTTCTCAAAGATAAAGTCACAAAATGGCCGAACACTTCAATGATAATCACTTAGACACATTTTCCAAAGCTTACACCGCCTTACCTTCTTCCTTCATACTTAAGTCATTCTATTCTTCATTTGATACAATCAGTGACCACAAAACTTTCTCATATGCTCTCAAGTATCAAACAGTTACTTAGTTAATCTTCAAACACTCAAGAACACATCGTACATCTGCATACATATTTCCTTCACTAATTAGTAAGTAATTCTTACAAACTATTGTTTTATTATAATCAATTACTTGATAGTTGATTTTTAATCAATATTATGTATATAATATTATTAGGATATGTTTGTTAAACACGTGTTCTAACCCGTAAATCGTCACTACCACCTCGTTATCACCCAAGAACACACATACTAGGTGAGTTCATACCCCTGCATTTTTACTATTTTCACTGTTTTAGAGGGGGGGGGGATACAAGTCTAACACAAGAATATTGTGTTTATAATCAAATGATTTCTAAATATTTCTAAAACGATTTTTAAACTAGTGAAACTTTTTCAAATATTGTCAAACTCTTTTAAAGGTTTTATAAACTCTTTTTAACTTATATTTTGCCAAAATCATATATATATATATATATATATATATATATATATATATATATATATATATATATAAGATTTAAAGGGCTTAAGACTAATAATTCGCTTTATTTCCCTTTTCCTTTTTGGATGTGGGCTCAGGGTAGAATTATTTGTCTAAATGTCGTTTCAATTATATATATATATATATATATATATATATATATATATATATATATATATATATATATATATGAATATAAAAGTTAATTCAATCAGATTCATATACCCTTTGTAACATGTCGAGTAAAAGGGATACTTTCATGAATATTACATATCAAACAGAAAACATATATAAATTATAACAGGTATAATTTATGGAACTCTCAAACTATTTTCACGAACTAGTTATACCAAATACTTTACATTCAAGTATACTAGAGAAAGATCATACTATCAGATTATCATTTGTTTAAAAATGACTTTTTATCATTTGTTATATATACGTAATCGTCAATATGCTTTTTGTGAGACAATGTTTAGTTGCTTATTCATTTAGGCAATACAGTTAAAGTCCTGATATTATAACCAGAATCTACAGATAGAGAGCGAGACAAATGTGTATAGATCTATACGGGATTGGCAATCCCGCACTCAGACTGTTAGCTACAGCCGGGCAGGCATGCCTATGAGTAACAAATGTCATTAACAGTTCTGACGCCTGCAAAGCGTCATAGCAGGCCAGCTAGTCATAGTATGGTTATAATAACTCACCAAATAGATATGAATAAATACGATTAGTGTATAATTTAATTAAACCAAAGAGTACGAATACAAAGTACTGGTTTTACAATAATATGATTTATAGTATTATATTACAATTTTCAACTTCAACTAGTGAAGTCAGGCATATTCACTTTTGCAGGGTTTTCAAAGAGTACAATTACAAAACTTGTAAAACATAAACAATACAGAAAACATTCTTTTTATAGTTTTATTAAATTAAAGCTATGTTAAACTACTTTATTGTTTTACTAAACTAAAACTAAGTTATACTATTTTATAGTACAACAATACTCACATAGAACGGTTTTATGGTATTAAACCTACTTTTCAATTACATTAGAAAATATTGGAAACAAATACGATAATTTACATGTCGATATGATTACTTAGTGGAAAGATTTGGTTATATACAATGAAGATCCGATAGACAGTGGAATGTGTGACTTCCGCCTCATTTCATGTTCCTTGTTTGGTTGTGGACTTAGGGCAGATCCACCCATTCGATTGTCCATCCGATCTGAATTATATATAACTTGTATACATTAAGTAATCGTAGAGGGAACTTGTATGGTTATTACTTAATAAGAAAATATAGGATTTTCTGGAGAAACACACAAATATATTATAAGGAACAAAGAATTACTTTCTAAAACAAAATACTTATGAACTCACCAACTTAAATGTTGATACTCTCTTTTTCAGAACACTTGTATTCTCAGGGAACCAGTAAACAGGTACATCCCAGGATTTTGAGAAGACGGGGCAGTGTAGAGTCACGTCTTCTAGCTTTTATTATATAACTTTTGATGTCAAATAGACAATGA
Organism: Lactuca virosa; assembly: GCF_052849685.1. NCBI lineage: Eukaryota > Viridiplantae > Streptophyta > Magnoliopsida > Asterales > Asteraceae > Lactuca > Lactuca virosa. The sequence continues at coordinate 59,087,779 of NC_136429.1, forward strand.
CTTGAATACTTATGTAAAACTTGTACTTTATTAATGCAATGGTTGTTGTACTTTGATTACTATGATGCATGTGTTGTGATACTTAACATGAAGTCATCCACCCCCGGACGTTTCCGCCGCTCCGGTTTGGGGGTGTGACAGCTATGATCTGATAGAGGTGGGGAGTATCTTAGTATCGAGTTCCACGAATATCTCAAGGAATATGGTATAGTTTCAAAATTTACTCCTCCTAGGACACCACAACTTAATGGTGTGGCTGAGAGGAGAAATCGAATCTTGTTAGACATGGTTCATTCCATGATGAGTCGAGCTTCCCTTTTTATTTATTTCAGGGGGTATGCCTTAGAGACAACCGCCTATATCCTTAATCTGGTCCCTACTAAGAAGGTTGCCAAAACACCTCACAAGATGTGGACAGGGAAAGTTTCCTCGCTAGCTCACATCAAGGTTTGGGGCTGTGAAGCTTTCATGAGATGAGAGACTCATGACAAGCTAGAACCTAGAAATGAGAGGTTTGTTTTCATTTGTTACCCACAAAAGTCTTTTGGATACTTTCTCTACAGACCTAGTGAGAACGTGGTCTTTGTAGCTCGAAGAAAGGTCTTTCGCGAGAGAGATCTTATATTCAAAGAGGACAGTGGGAGTGCTATTGATCTGGGAGAAATTACAGAATCAACCAATGAGGGAACCATAGACGACATTAGCTCTCAACCATAGTATGAGACTCATGTTGAGCCCATTGACAATTCGTTACCTCTTCACCGATCCAGTACATTTAGCATGCCACCTACGTTCTATGGTTTCCATATAGAGTCAGATGGTGACATGTTTATCAGTGATGGTACACTAGTAAATTTGGATGAGCCAGCAAACTACAAGGAAGCGATAGCAAGCCCTGACGCTGCCAAATGGAAAGAGGCAATGGACAGTGAGATTTAGTCTTTGTATGGCAACCATGTTTGGAATTTGGTTTATCGTGAACCTGGTTGAAAGTACACATGTTCAAAGCACAGTTGGTTGCGAAGGGCTTTACTCAAACCTTCGGGGTTGACTATGACGAGACATATTCACCAGTGGCTAAGATACAGTCTATCAGGATAATGCTTGACATAGATGCCTTTCATGATTATGAAATATGGCAGATGGATGTCAAAATTGCGTTCCTTAATGGGAAGTTGGCTAAGGATGTTTACATGAGCCAACCGGAGGGTTTTGTACATGCAAAGTTTCCTAATATAGTGTGTAAGCTTGAGAAATCTTTTTATGGATTTAAACAAGCGTCTCGCAGTTGGAATCTTTGCTTTCATGAGAAAGTCAAAGAATTTGGTTTCGCTAGGAGCGAGGATGAGTCTTGTGTGTATGTCAAAGATAGTGGGAGTATAGGAACCTTCCTGGTTTTGTATGTTGATGACATACTCTCTATGGGAAACGACATTTTGGCCTTGCAAGAAGTGAAATCTTGGCTTGGGAAGTGTTTCGCCATGAAGGATCTAGGGGAAGCACCCTGTATTCTTGGGATAAGGATTCTGAGGGATAGAAAGAAAAGACTTATTGGTCTTAGTTAGAGTACATACTTGGATAAAATACTAAAGCATTATAGTATGGAAAATTCCAAGAAATGGGAATTACCTATTGAGACTAATGCCAAGTTGAGTAAGACTCAAAACCCTAGTATAGATGAAGAGATAGAAGAGATGACTCGAGTCTCATATGCTTCAGTTGTAGGTTCGATCATGTATCGTATGCCATGTACTCTGATGTGTCTCATGACTTGAGCATGGTTAGCCGATTTCAGGGAAATCCTAGTAGAGGTCATTAGACTGCATTAAAGAACATTCTTAAGTATCTGCATAGGGAAAAGGATACGATTTTAGTCCTTGCTGGTAGTGATACGTTAAGAGTGACTGGATATATTGACGCCAACTTTAAGAGAGATCAATACAACTTTTCTTCTTAGTCAGGCTGGGTGTTTGTGTTAAATGATGGAGCAGTGACTTGGAAAAGTTCCAAGCAGGATACGGTGACTGATTCTACTTGTGAATCAGAGTAAATCACAGCAAGTGAGGCATCGAAGGAGGCGTCTTGGATGAAGAACAACATCGGGGATATAGGAGTAGTCCCGACCATTCAAGAGCCATTGGAACTTTTCTGTGATAATGAAGGGGAGGTTGCTTTGACAAAAGAACCAAAGGATCATGGTAAATCAAAGCATATCAACAGGAAGTACCATTATATCAGACATAGGGTTGAAGAAGGTCATCATCTGGTGAAGAGATTGTCCTCAAAAGATAATCATGTAGATCCTTTCACAAAGGCTGTGTGTAGGGTTAAGCATAACCAACATGCTAGGAGCATCGGCTTGAGAGATGATATTAGTTTTAGTATTTAGTTGATATTTTGAAACTTGTAACAAAATAAATGTAATTGATTTTGGTGATTAAATAATAGAGATTATTTATGAGTATGGTTACTGCTTTTTCAATTGTTTATTCTAGTATTTCGTTTTGCACGTTTAACTTCACGAATGATTTGATTATTCTAAATTCCACAGTCACTTATACTTTTGGAAGTAAGTAGTGAATTAAGACTTTCATGAATAGATTGTAGATTGTCTACGGGGATTAGACATTTCAATGGTTGTTACAATATTCATGAGTACTTAGAAAATGGAGATTTTGAGTATTCGATAAACCCACGCTTAGAGAATTACTTCATGGATCATATCACAAATAATTCTAAGTCGATAATATCTTATATCTTGAAATCAAGATATACGAGTTGTAGTTTACAAAGCGATTGTGCATTGGTGTTACGAAAACGCGTTAGTAACTTGATTTCATAAAACATAGCGTCGTGTATGATTTGGTGAGTAAAAAATACAAGAATATGAGTCGAAGTTTATTCATTCCTTTTGTCCTAACGGGAAAAGCGATATCTTTCGGCCCCTCAGTGATTTGGTATTGACATTATAGTGTTGGGCCTAGCCAGGACTGAATTGATGTGTTTAATTAGTAGTCTTATGAGGTAATCATAAATAAGGAAATCGGCAAACAAAATTTTAGACAACATATTGATTGTAACCCATGTCTCATGTCCATACGATATCTTGAAGAACGAAGGAATATTTGATCACTTACCTTAAGATCGTAGTCTGATCAGATCAAAGTCTGGCAGTTGCTTTGGAAAGCACACTTTGCTGTTTAATTTAGAAGTTATACTTGTAGTTTTAGTGATAGACTTATCCAAGTGGAAGCCTATTGGATTAGGTGTCTAAGCCAATAACTCAATTGGTATATACTTGAATTAAAAGCAAAGTTCTTTTGGGTTGCCCTCAAATCTAGTAATTGACTAGAATGACGTTTGGAGAAAAAGGTTCATTTATTGGTTTATTATATGATTAATAAATAGAAATATATAATTTATTACTATATTATGAGATTAATATTGTTGGATTAGGTGTCTAAGCCCATAACTATAACTGGTATGTACTTGATTTGATAGTAGCATGGTCCTTTTGGGTTGCCTTCACTCTAGCAACTTGACAGGATGATTTTTGAGAGAGAGGTTGATAAATGATTTATTAGTGTATTACGAGAATAATATATTAATTAGAAATCATATTATTTAATTAGTATTTGATCAGAAATTAATTTGGAATTAATTTTGGGATTAAAGGAACTGATTAAAGGAACATGAGTTGTTTTGCAAATCACTGATAGTTGTGAAAATGGGCTACTGGACTCCTTAGATAGGAGTGGACGAAAACTATAGGGAGGCCCTATAGGTTTTCGTCCAAGGCCTGTTGGTGAGAAGTCCATGGGTTGCTTAAGCCTTGATCAGGATATTAGGGTCTTCTCCAGCAAACCCTAACAACCCTCAACTATATAAAGACCCCACCACTTAGGGATTTCGATCAATGCTTGCTACTCCAAACCCTAGCCGAAATTCTAAGTGCATTCCCTCCTCTCTCATCTCATCCTTTTGCTAGTGGTGTTTGTAAGCCATTAAAGGTGCAACATTTGAGGCATAAGCTTTCAAGAGTCAAGATCTGCAAGGTGTTCTTGTTATTACTACATAACAAGTAAGGTGAACTTTTAAACCCTAATTATATATATATATATATATATATATATATATATATATATATATATATTGATTTTATATGCTAGATCTAGATTTTTGCTTTGGTATTCAGTTTGCATGTTCAACTAGTGAAAAACTTAGATCCAAAGCAATTAGGGTTGCATGTACACATAGGTTGTAGTTATGCTCATAACCCTCAGTGCTATCAGAGCCTAGGATGTTTTTCAGTTGAATTTGATGCATATGTGAATTGTGCAAAGGAGAAGGGAGCATATTCGTCAATTTGTTCAACAAACTCGACGACTTTATAATGGAACTCGACGAGTTGGCTCAACTCGACGAGTTTATTGCCTGAATCGACGAGTTGACTCGTCAGATGCCTGATTTTTCGATTTTGATATCTTGATTTGATTAGGATAATTACCTTAATTCGTTTTTACTGCTTAAATTTGAATTTTATGAAAAGGTAAATGTATATCCTTATCAAAATATATGATTTGGTCAAATTTTAAGATAAAGACAAAATTAATTTATTAATTTAATTATTTAAAATTTGATCTAGTATTTTTTGAAAAGTTTTAAAAATACCCATTTGGTTTCGGAATTTAAAATTTAATTAAAAGTTTAATTTTGAAATCTTAAATTCTAGAACCCTAATATTTTAAAAGTTTAAAATACACCCTTATACTATTATAAAATTAAAAGTTTAATTTATATATATATATATGTGTATATATATATATATATATATATATATATATATATATATATATATAAGAAAAGGTCAGTCTTACCGTTAGTATGCCTCATTTACGAAGCCGATCTATAAGGGGGGTATAAGGAAACTGCGTATAAAATGGAGGTTGAATGCGTGTCCACTCTCACCCACCACTTCCTTGATTGGTGGAGGGTCGTTAGTCGAACGGGTAGGATAGGACGTTAAACTCTCATTAATAAGTATAATGATATATATAAAGCAACTAAATGTTTTATAAGAATTCTCAATCTTAGTTACTTTAGGAAAATGTGAATTTGATGCTAATCCATGAAATTGCACATTGCACTTTGTGAAAGTCGTTAGTAGAGCGTGTGTGGTTAACCGACACACTAACTTGGACTAACAAATGGTGGCAATGGGTAAATCGTAAATTATCATTGATCAGTGGAGCGTGTGTGGTTCACCGACACATTGATTTGGTGGTAAATGACATCGAGAGTACCAAGCTAATTTGCATGGTTATTCACACCTTGTTTGTAATCCTCGGTATCCTAGTCACAAATGGAAATGGCATAATCGAGATTAAACATGCCATTGAATAATTCAATGAATCTCAAAAGATCTAGGAATTTCATTTAAAACCAAATTCATTTTAAAATTTCATTTTAATGGTGGAATTGGTAAATCTTCATTTACCTACCTTCAAATAATTTACAATTGGATTACGGCATCCCTTTTCTGAATTGTGAGTTATTGTGTTGGGTCCTAGCCTTAATATTTCATTTGGGTGTTATATTAAGGATTTTCATATCTAATCAAAACTTGTCTTTCTTCTTTTTCAGATGTCTACCTGAAACAACGCTTCTGGCTCCAACAACAACAACTCCTCCAACACTTTCTCGCTCTTGAGCATTTGTGCCAAGGTGACATTCGATGGATCCAATTTTAATGATTGGATTCGTAACATCAGAATGACCTTGCGATTCAAGGAGAAGGAATATGTCCTCGACAAACAGCTGAACGAGATAGATGAATCTAAAGCTACTCCTGAAGATATAGTTGAGTATAGGGCCCAAGGCAAAGATGCTACTAAGGTGTCATGCATTATGGTGCCAACTATGACTCCTGAGCTACAATGGTTTTATGAGGACTATTAGCCTTATGAGATGTGCTAGGACTTAATGGAGAAGTACCATCAAAGAGCACGTCAAGTAAGGTATGAGATAGTCAGGTCATTCATAACCACCAAGATGAAGGATGGAGAGTCCATCACGACCCACCTGCAACACATGCAGCGCTATGTGGATCGTTTACTGAAACTTAATGTGAACTTCGATGAGGAGCTGGGTATTCACATAGTCTTGCACTCATTGCCTCCTTGCTATGATCAGTTAAAAATGACTTATCATTTGAGCAAAGAGGAAGTCACGTTGAGCAAACTTCAAGGCTTATTGAGAACCGCTGAAAGTGGATTGAAAGGAAAAAAGTGTTGAATCCACTCCTACTACTTCTGCCCCAGTCCTGGCTATTGGACAAGGGAAGGGGAAAAAGAGGAAAGCTCCCTCGAAGCAAAACTGGAAAGGAAAGTCTCATGATGGGTCTTCTAGTAGTGGACCCAAAGGGAAAACCGGTTATGCTGCCCCTGCCTCATATCCAAAAGATGCAACATGATTATACTGCCAAGACAAGGGGCATTGGAAACGAAACTGCCCCAACTACGTGCAAGACATTAAGGATGGCAAGATAAAGCCTACCTCGGCAGGTATTTACACTACTTTGTCTAAAAACTCATCGCATTCTAATTCTTGGGTCCTTGATACAGGATGTGGTTTTCACATTTGCTCTGACTTGCAGAGACTAAAAGAAAGTAGGAATGTGGAGCTTGGGAAGATGAACCTGATAATGGGAATAGGAGATCGTCACCTATTACCAAGATCGGCGTTTATTCTTTGAAGCTTAGTAGTGGGTTGTGCTTAGACTTGAATAATTGTTGCTACTCGTCAGAAATGACAAAGAATATTATTTCTTTTCATGGTTTGTACAGACAAGGTTTCAAATATTCTTTTAATAATGAGAATGGATCTATTAATGCTTATTATAATGGTGTATTTCATTTTGAAGCATTACCTTCTGATGGTGTATATGAAACTGTGATGGTTGTAGACAATTTAGGAAATAGTGTGTTATAAATTGATGCGTATGATGATTTAGACAAAGCATGCTTGTGGCATTGTCGTCTTGGACATGTCAATAAAAAGCGCATTACTCAACTCCAAAAGGATGGAGTGTTGGAATCATTTGACCTAAGGTCAGATGATACATGTGAATCTTATTTGCTTGGAAAGATGACTAAATCACCTTTTACTGGTTCTTGTGAAAGAGGTGAAGGATTGTTGGATCTCATACACACAGATGTGTGTGGGCCCTTCATATCCACCACAAGGGATGCAAATCGATTTTATGTGACTTTTACTAATGATTATAACAGATATGGACATATTTACTTAATCAAGCACAAGTCAGAAACCTTTGAAAAGTTCAAAGAGTTTAAACATGAAGTCGAAAAACAATTGGGCAGGAAGATCAAGATGCTCAGATTCGATAGGGGTGGTGAGTATCTTAGTATCAAGTTCCACGACTACCTCAAGGAATGTGGAATTGTTTCACAATTGACACCTCCTAGGACACCACAACTCAATGGTGTGACCAAGAGGCATAATCAAACCTTATTGGGCATGGTTCGTTCCATGATGAGTCGAGCTTCACTACCAATCTCATTCTGGGGGTATGCCTTAGAGACTGCCGCCCATATCCTTAATCTAGTCCCAACAAAGAAGGTTGCCAAAACACCTCACGAGATGTGGACATGGAAGGTTCCCTCGTTGGAACATATCAAGGTTTGGGGTTGTGAAGCTTTCGTTAGACGAGAGACTCACAACAAACTTGAACCTCGAAGTGAGCGATGTATTTTCATCGGCTATCCATAGAAGTCCTTTGGATACTTGTTCTACAGACCTAGTGAGAATGTGGTCTTTGTAGCACGAAGGGGAGTCTTCCACGAAAGGGAACTCATATGCACAGGGTTGTTTATGGGTTGTTTTGCAAATCACTGATAGTTGTGAAACTGGGCTACTAGACTCCTTAGATGGGAGTGGACGAAAACTATAGGGAGGCCCTATAGGTTTTCGTCCAAGGCCTATTGGTGAGAAGTCTATGGGTTTTTTAAGCCTTAAGCAGGATATTAGGGTTTCCTTCAGCAAACCCTAGCAGCCCTCAGCTATATAAAGACCCCACCACTTAGGGATTTCGGTCAATGCTTGCTACTCCAAACCCTATCCGAAATTCTAAGTGCATTCTATCCTCTCTCCTCTCATCCTTTTGCTAGTGGTGTTTGTAAGCCATTAGAGGTGCAACATTTGAGGCACTAAGCTTTCAAGAGTCAAGATCTATAAGGTGTTCTTGTTATTACTACATAACAAGTAAGGTAAACTTCTAAATCCTAATTATATATATATATATATATATATATATATATATATATATATATATTTCGATTTTATATGCTAGATCTAGGGTTTTGCTTTGATATTCAATTTGCATGTTCAACTAGTGAAAAACTTAGATCGAAAGCAATTAGGGTTGCATGTACACATAGGTTGTAGTTATGCTCGTAACCCTCAAATATATTAATTAGAAATAGTATTATTTAATTAACAATTAATCATAAATTAATTGGAATTAATTTTGGGATTAAGTGGATTAATTAAAACTGTAAGGACCTAAGCTGTAATTGTTCAATAGTTGAAAAGAGAAGGATTCTGGACTATTCTAGGGTTAGCCAAAACTTTAAAGGCTCCTTAGGGTTTCTAGATTATTCCATATAGATAATATGAATAATAAGTAAACTAATTAGGAAACTAGATAAAGTCAAGATTTGAAATAATATTATTTTATTTCAAATTAAGTTTATTGATGTTTTTAATGTCAGCTATAAATAGGGTCTTTAGTAAACAGTTTTCGGCCACTCTTATTCTAAGTAGGAATTGCTAAAAATCATCTCCCGTCTCATTTATCCTCAAATGTTCTTATTCCTAGGATTTGGGTACAAACCATCAGAGGCATTAGATTTTGGGTGCTCGCTTTCTAAGATCTTTTGGAAGAAGGATTTGATTGATTATTTGCAATAATAATTAAAAGGTGTGTAAAACCTTATCTCTTTTTTAAATATTGATTCCTTAAGGTTCTTGATGTGACAACCCGAAAATTTTATTCTTGAAAAATTTCTCTTTGGTCAAACTTATTCCTTCCAAGATTTCTAAAAATTTGATGGATTATAAGTGTTGAAGCGTAGTTAAATAAGTGTGTTATAGTTTGGAAGAGAAAAGCAAAAGGAATTGAGAAGCTTCGCATGGCTGCAAACTACTTCGGACCGTGAACCCTCGGTTCACGGCCGTGAACGAAGCTCCAACCGTGAACAGCTTCGGAGCCGTAAACATGCCTCACAACCGCAAACTCATCGGATCTTATCGCCTCGAAAACCGCCTTCGGACCGTAAATGCTAGCCGACCTCGGACCGCAAACGAGGTTCACGGCCGTAAACCCCTCCTGGCCATAAAGATATACTTTTCCTAAACTTTCCCAAGGAATACTAACTATATGATTTCTCAGTATATACAATAGGGTTAGATAAAATTGAAGTCCGATGGACAGTGGAATGTGTGACTTCCGCCTCATTTCCTGTTCCTTGTTTGGTTGTGGGCTTAGGGCAGATTCACCCATTCAACTGTCTATTCGATCTCGGTATTATACAACTCGTGTGTACTAAGTGATCATAGGAGGGTAGTATCGTCACGTCGAGTTTTCAGGGTAATTACATGTTCAAATAGGGTTACTGATAAGCAAAACTGAGTATCATTAAGCTAAGTATGGTAATTATACTTGTGCTTCTCGGTCTTGGAGTGTTTAAGACTTCAAATCGGTTCTATAGAAAATATAGGATTTTCTATGGTTTACATCGTTATTTTGGAAGATAAACTTATTTACAAAAGGTTTAATATTTATTATTAAACTAGTATTACATAAAGGACCTTTATGGTTAATTCTATAATTCCTTAGTTTATACATCCTAATTATATATAAATAATATCCGATAGACAGTGGAATGTGTGACTTCCGCCTCATTTCCTGTTCCTTGTTTGGTTGTGGGCTTGAGGCAGAACCACACAATCGACTATCTATTCGATCTGAATGTATATGACTTGTATTCACTAAGTACTCGTAGAAGGAACAATCATGATTTGTTTAACTTATCATTTAACAGCAGAAAATATAGGATTTTCTGGAGGAACTGGCGAACTTTTCAAAAGAATAAAGGATATACTTTCTATAACAAAAATACTTATGAACTCACCAAATTTAATGTTGACACTTTTTCAAACCACTTGTATTCTCAGGGTCGTTAGTAGACAGGTACTCTCTTCCAGGTGTTGCGAAGACGGAGCTTTACGTCTTGTCTTTTGTTGTACTTTTTATGTATTTCAAGTAATGTTTTGAACATAATGTAAATATTATATTATCAATACGATGGTTGTTGTTACTTTGATTACTATGATGCATGTGTTGTGATACTTGACATGACGTCCTCCACCCCCGAACGTTTCCGCCGTTCCGGTTTGGGGGTGTGACACTTGATGTTCATCGATTGTTGTTATCAATAGAGAAAACTTAGATCCAAATAGATTGCATATGAACTTAAGGGTTAATTTTTTCTGCCACAATTTTTAATTACAACCTATAAAATGTATCACTTTTATCTTTCAGTTTCATTCATTGTCGTTAGTGCAGTCCTGGCCAAGGATCTTGATGGAGATCAACATCCTATTTACTATGTAAATAAAAGTCTATTGGATCCAGAAACTAGGTACTCTCACATTGAAAAATTAATACTTGAACTAGTTACAACTTCTACCAAACTAATACATTATTTCTAAACCCATACAATACACATCAAAACTAACTATCCTATTAAGAATGTCATGAGAAAACCAGAAAATTTAGGTAGAATGGCTAAGTGGTCAGTGATGCTCAGCACACACGACACTAAATACGAGCCAAGATCGGAAATAAAGTCACAAGCACTAGCAGATTTGTTGTTGATTTTAGTGATGACCTACAACCTGAGGTAGAATTAGAAATTCAGCGAATTCAGAAAAAGAAAGCATGGTGGTGTGGATACTCTTTACAAATAGAGCATACAACTTTAGAGGAAGACGCCTTGGGATCATACTGAAATCTCCACAGGGGGACATCCTACCCCAAGTAGTTAGCTATGAATTCAATACAACTAAAAATAAAGTAGAATATGAAGCTCTAATCATGTGGCTACAACTACATAAGGATCTTCAGATCAAGGATTTCCAGGTTTATTTCGATTCACTATTATAAATAACCATTTCAATGGATCCTATGCAGTCAAAGATGAAAGATTGGCATTATACCTACAAATACTTAAAATGTTAGCCTCAAAATTTATAAATTTTAGTTTAAACCAAGATCCTAGAGAAGATAATGTCGAAGCAGACGCACTAGCTAATCTAGTATCTTCCCTTAGGATCCCACCGGAGACCAAGATCCTAATAGTTCACATAATGATCCTAGCAATAGAAGATCCAAGCAAGATGCCAGAAGATCTCACCGGCCATGATCCTAATCAAGCAGCTAATATCGCAAAAATCGAAGATCCAATTCTTCGATGCCCTCACCAGGATCTTAATGTTCAAAATCCTGGTTCAAGCATTCAATATCCGCAATAACATACATGTTCCAAGATCCAACCTATCGTAGAATACCTCCAAAATGGTACAATCCCAAAAGAAGAAAATAGTGACAAAGCATTCAAAATGAGGGTCTCACGCTTTGTGATGATCCAAGGAGTATTAAAAAAGAAGACTATAACAGGACCATATCTAAGGTGCTTAGAAGATCATGAATCTATGGAATTATCAATTATTAAAAGATATACATGTATGGGATTTTGGAAACCACACTGGGGGAAAATCTTTATGCTCCAAAGTATTAAGAACAGGATACTACCAACCAATCGTGAAGAAAGACGCCTTCTTACACGCGCATAAGTGTGATGCTCGCCAAAGACATAGCAATATGATTCATCAGCCAGCAGAACTTCTACACCCCATCATTTCTCGTTGGTCGTTCATGAAATGGGGGATGGACATAGTTGGCAAGTTGCCTAAGGCATCAAGTGGAAAAGTATTTATGCTATCAATGACATATTACTTCTCAAAATGGATCAAAGCTGAGGCTTTTGTTCAAGTTAGGGATAAAGAAGTAGTCTCATTCATCAAAAACACTATCCTAACTAGATTCAGGATCTTAGTGGAAATCATATGTGAAAACGGATCCCAGTTCATTAGCAAAAGAACACGAGACTTTTGCACTAGTTGGGGAATCAAGATAATAATGTCTACCCTAGTTCACCATCAAGATAACGGACAAGCAGAATCCAGAAATAAGATCACAGTCAATAACCCTTAGAAGAGACTAGATGAAAAGAAGGGGAAATGGGCCGAAGAACTTCCTTTCGTTCTATGGGTAGATATAACTATAGAAAAGACGGCAATAGGTCAAACCCCATACTCCTTAGTATTTGGAGAAGAATAGGTGATACCGACTAAATTGGTGATTCTGACAACAAGATACCAACTCCAGACTCAAGATAATAATAATAATAGGATCTTGGCTCAAGATCTTGACATGATTAATGAACTAAGGGATCTCGCCAAGATCCGCATCGCTACACATCAACAAAGGATTGCCAAAAATTATAATAAAAATATCAAGATCAAGAGATTTCATGTAGGGGACTTAGTCCTCAGAAAGGCGTTTGTAAATACAAAGGATCCTAAGGCAGGTAAACTGGCACCCTAGTGGGAGGGACCCTATCTCATTGACTCAGAAGTAGTAAAGGGGGTATATTGACTGGCTACTCTACAAGGAAGTATCTTAGCAAGATCCTGGAATGCTATACACCTCAAAGCATAGTTCATGTAAGTGAAGTTCATCATACTTCATTACAACAAAGTCAAGCTACACACCTACTCTTTACACTCAATTTTCTCTTTGATTATTTTTTCTCAAGATCATTACTGATTTAAGCATCGGAGTAGCATTAGCCAGGCTAACGCCCACCCGAAGCTAATGTATTAAACATGCAGAGACTTAAACATCTTAACAACCAAAAATATAGGTTGATCATCTCTCCTCCGATCAAGGGTACCTAATCCCCTTTAAGGTTTAAAGAGTTAATGACCTCTTTCATCCATATTTGGGTTTCCACACCCCGCTTGGATGCACAATATCTAACTATGGAATGTGGATAAGGGGATCATTTCACACTTTAGTGACATGGAAACCCTCTTATCTCTGAACATATGTTAAGGTCCTAAGTGTTAATCTACGGTTTATAACATTATCGTGTTATCTTAAGATTTTATATCTTCCCCAGTATAATCTAAGTTGGTATCTTCCCCAGTAGAATCTATGTTGGGATCTCCCCAGTATAATCTAAGTTGAAAATTTCCCCAGTATAATATAAGTTAGGATTTTCCCAAGAATGTATTTAGAGGGATCCTCCCCATTTCAACTCTCAAGATTTTGAAAGAATTACGAAGCAGGGTTCAAAAAGGAAACTGAAAGCCTGGTTGAAGTCTAAGGAAGTGAATTTAAAAACTATCACTAGGTTCTATCTATCCTTATCTTCTGATCTATGTTTACTAAAACACTACGCATGAAGTTATCCCTAAAATAAAAGAAAGTTATCTTAAACGTTTCTTCTTCTTCTAAGATTCTCGTACAACTCTTAAGACTTTTTAACCAACGTTTATCTCTCCCAAACTTTAGGATCCCAACTATTTCAAGATCCTGATCAAAAAACTTTTTATATCAGATTTTAAGAGCCTAATAATTTTTGTAAAACATAAGATTCCTAAACTCTCTAGGAACTTAGTCAAATCTACTTTGACCCTATATATTTCTACAACCAAACCATTCACGTAGATAAAATAATAAAACCTAAAGCATAGAAATTAAATGGGTTGCCCACCAACCCACAAAAAAAAATTGTTTACAACCAAATTTAAAAATTGTTTTTAACTTATCAAACCTAAATACTATCTAAGGTTTGTCCACCTCCCGCTGGAGTCGCCGTTTCCTCCTCCTTCTTCTCTTCCTCTTCTCCATCCTTCTTCTTATGCACCTTCCTCACAGGATCCCTAGTGGCACTAACTTGCTTTCCAGTTAACTTGGCCAGGGCTTCACGCCAACCGGCCACGTCCCAAGATCCCTTGTCTTCTTTCTCCACGTCCTCCGCCATCTTGATTTTCGCCTCCCAAACAGCTTAAGCGACACTGCACTTGAGCTCAGCAATCACGTCCTCAATCTCTTGGGCTTGATCCTCCTCCTTATTTGCCTTCTCCTTGTTCAACTTTTTCACCTTCCTCAAAAGATCCTCATTGGTTTTCTTCCAGATCCTCTCTTGATCCTTGAAGGTGCGCTACACCTCCTGAGCCCTGAGCCTCAGATCCTCAGTAGATCGGGAAACATCCTTCAAAACCTAAATAGGATTATAATTAGTAAATAAAAATTAAGCAAGAAAAAAATTAAAAGTGCTTACGGTTTGCGAGAAGGAGATCAGCTTCTTCATAGCCTCCTCTGCCCCTAGGGTCTCCAAGATAAGATCCAGGATCTTAAACGACTTTATCTTCCTAGATCCAGAAGTCTTTATAGTCAGGTCAACCGAAGAACTCTTTGGAGGAAGAAAAGGGGAAGGCTTTTCCTTTTTTACCACGACTTGACCATTAGACATGACCTCCTCAAGATCAAAAAGTGAGAAGCAAGCATTGGAATGTGTGGCCTTGGATCCAAAAAATTACAAAGGATCTTCATAAGTTCAAGATCCTCATAATAGAATAAATGAATAAGAGGATCCTTACCAGTAGACATTAGGAGACTAGTGGATGAACTTTCTTGAAAGCTGGACTGTTCAAGATTGAAGGATATTTCGTCTACATGCAAAGCAAGAAAGCTCCCGATCTTCGCTTCAGTCTCATTGGTGGCAGGAACGAGTTCCTCAAAGTTGGTGGTTGCATAAAATCGAACAAAATAAGAAATTGTGAATTTTAGGATCCTTAACATAATAAAACAAATCCTACCTTTTTTGACCCAGTTCATTGGCAGAAGATCAGCGTTGGGGATAAACTTGTGTTTCAAAAAGAAAAATATCTCTTTCCAAGCACCATCATTTTGTTTTGATTTCAAAATTAGATGTGTTTTTTCGGTTTTGACCTTCAACAAGAAAAAAAAAGACTAGGGATTTTGAGGATCATAAACATGGGCTAGTTCAGCCAAACCCATGTCAAGACCCTTGGATTGATTCAACCGGTCAATCCAAAAGAAGATCCTCCTAAGCGCGGGCATGGTTTGGATATAAAATATTTTGGTTACCTCAAAAAATTAAAAAATGACACCAGTGAAAGGATAGGTCAAACCTAAGGAGAAGGCATACTCGGGTAAGCAAACCCAAGTAGGAGAAACAAAATTTGGTGGGGCGTGAGCATCGAAGGGTTTTTAAGACGGTGTTAGCAGGAAAATCCCCACTCATTTTCAAAGATTCAATTTCGTCATCATTGAAGGAGCAGGTCTCTTCATACGTGAGGATTTTTTTTATCAACAAAATCCTCATCGGAAGGGGCAAGGATGCTTGCACACGAACAAAGTATCTTTTTACTCATGGAGCAAAAGAAAAGAAAGCAGGAAAAAGAAGAGAGAAGGAAGCACGATATTTAACTTAAAGATGACTAGTAAAGCTTTAGAAAAAGCTAGAAGAGGTAAAGAAGCATTAGTAACCATTATGCCATATTTATTCAAATCACAGTAGAGAGAGAGCTCATTGGACATGATAATCCTTCCCACTGAACGAATAAAATTCAATCCATTGGAATTTAAATTTTGAAATCTCTACCTTGATTTAATTTTAAAATAAGTTATACCCTTTAAATATTAGGAATTAAATCAAACATTTTGCAGGTATAAATTGGGGGCAATTGTTAGGGGTCAAGATCCTGAAACATGTCCAGGATCTCGGATTTTAAAGTGGAGTCAGGATCTTGAAACATATGTTTTAATGAGCCAGGATCCTGAATATTACCAATATTATTTCCTATCGAGATTAATGAGTATGTTTCTTGTTTGTTATTTACATGTGTAGAAATAGTAAACACAAGATGTGTCTACACTGAAGAATCGTTCCAGTCAAGCTTAAAACCCAGAGTTACCAAGTCAAGGCAACGTTCAAGAACTTGTTCAACAAGATCTCGAGAATATCATACATCTAGTTAGTCAACGTAGGCTATAAATACACATGTATAAATCGCACAGCACACATCTAAAGCAAGTGAATCAATTGTACTCGTATTCTTAAACATGTTTCTGTAATTTACATTTTGATTAATAAGATTAAACAAGTCAGGTGATCATGATCACCTCCAAAGGTTTTGTTCCGAAGATCCTATCAAGGATCAATGGATTTCCTTGTAAGATCACTTGTGTCACTTTCATTTCATTATCACATTCATATTAATTTCAACACCGCATCCTCTCATACAATTTGGTTGATATTTCATAAATAATTTTTTGACCAAAACAGCCACGAAGTGGTTATACCTTTGCCACGTCGTGGTTCCATTTTTTATCATTATGATCCCAGATCTCATTGTCGACGCCACAACGTGGTTATTGTTTATTGCAAGATTTTGCTATTTTGTGCACAACAAGACAAAAGTTTGTTTCCTTGATACATTTTTTCGAAAATTTTTTGTAGCAACTAGAGTCCAGTTTCCAGTTTTTATTGAGATGTCAACGCCACCCACTACAATCAGTTTCGATCTCACCACCACTACCTAGGGAGTCTGTTCCTTTTTCTCCCATTTAGCTTTTTTGCGCTTTTATTTGTTTTATGCATACAATGAGGGCATTGTATTAAATAAGTGTGGGGGTCGGGGGTCGAAAAAGCATTACAAGCATACTTGATTTAAAATTTTTTATATATATCCTAGATATACAAAAAATAAGATATAGACTTGAAAAAATAGTCTAAATATAAAAAATCTAGTAATTTAAATCGTTGATATCTTTGTGTTAGGACTAGTTTGGTAGTGTTGTGTGGGATAACCAAAAGAGAACTCTAAAATTTAGCTAAGCCAATTTGTTATACTATATTTGTGCATTCCCGGTTCTAGTGAAATCAGAAGACAAAAACACGAACTTGTGTATTTTGAGGACAAAATATGTTTTCCATTGTGTGTATATCTATACCCCATAACAATCGGTCAATGGTTTATCTCCTAAGTCTTTTATGTGTAAATAGTGTGAGTCAAATTTCCAAGTTTCTTTGATTTTAATTTTCCTTTGAGTCTAGTTATATATAATGAATAAGTAACAATTCAGGGGTCGAGTCAAACTGTGTACTTTGAAACTCGGTTAGTATTCTCCGTGGGATATTTATACCAATGCGCCTAATTATAAAATGTTGGATGTATGGGAAGAAAGTCGTTACATGGGTTTCATCAAAAGTTATTGCCGCCTAATTAGAATTGTTTGCTTCTTTATTTATGGAAGTTGAAATTTTAAGAAAAGAAAAAAATATAGAAAAAGTTGTGAAAATTAAAAAAAAAATCGATTAGAAAAGAAAAGAGTTTCAAAAAATCGTGTGATACAATCATTTATATATATATATATATATATATATATATATATATATATATATATATATATATATATATATATATATATATATCAAAGTTGTAAAAATCGCCCGATGATAGCTCGACGGTCGACTGGGGTTAAGGGATTATTCGATCTTGATGAGGATTAATCGGGGACCATAGATTATTAATAAAATATTAAAGTTAATTAATGATTAATATATCTAAAGAAAAACAAGTACTTTAAAATTATAAAAAAAGAAAATTTGTAATTTGAAAATTTGAAAATACGAAGATACGAAGATTCGAAAATTTTGATATAATATTTGAAATTTTGAAAATTTAAAAATTTTGGAGTAAGAAAAGAAAAGTTGATTCTTTGATTTTTTTTTTTTTGAATTTTTTTGTCATTTTTTTTTTTACTTTTTTGACTTTTGTTGACTGATTAATCCCGCCAAGACCGATTAATCCCGTCAAACCCGATTAATCCTTAATTTCCATCAAGCACCCCTAACCCTAGTCGGTTGGAGAATGTCAAACGATTATTCCATGATTCATCCTTATTTCTGCAACCTAGGTGTGTGTGTGTATATATATATATATATATATATATATATATATATATATATATATATATATATATATAGAGAGAGAGAGAGAGAGAGAGAGAGAGTCAAGATCAAATAAGAAGGAAAATTTTGGTAGTAAAGTAAGAAGTTTTTTTTCTACATATTTTTTTAGCGAATAAACAAAATGAGTCATTAGATGATTCAAAAGTTAGATGATCCACAAGAAAAAATTCCCAAAAAAACATCTTCATGATTTATTTTTAAGTAAATTAAGAAAAAATTCACTTTTATGACAATTTTAGTGAATACCAACAAAATCATTGTATAAATGAATCATCGAGATGTTTTTTTGAGAATTTTTTTTGTGAATCATGTTATTTTTGATTCATCTACTCATTCATATGTTTTGTTCGTCAAAAAAATATGTAGAAAAAAACTTCTTACCTTCGTACAAAAAAAAATTCTTACCGGATATATATATATATATATATATATATATATATATATATATATATATATATATATAATTTTCTTTTTAAGTCATGTTGTTTAGAGATTGGCAATAACATTTGAAATTAAAGGGGGTAATAAAAGGGCATAGATTGAAGGCATGCAAAAATGAATGTTGTCTAAAATAAGTGGGGAACGTTTATGAGGATTACGAGTATTTAGGAATCAAGAAGTATTTAGGATCTTTTAGAAAAAAATATATGGATTGGGGTGAAACATAATTAGTAAGTTCAATTTGGATAATTCTTTGTGATATTAGTGATCAAAGTTTTAATGTATGACAATAATACATTTAGTATTGCTTGGGGGCAAGAAAAAGACAAATGTGGGGTATTTTGATATTGGTATATTTAGTAATATATTCTATGAATTATTTAAGTATATTTAGCTACATTTTAGTCATTTATTAAGATATTTGGTACTTATTTGTTTATATTTCTATTTTGTAGCCAAAAGGACATTCTCAAGGAAAATGAGCGAATTGGATAAGTTGGAGACTTGAAAACTTAAAGAATTAATTCATCAAAAGAAAGAATTTGTGAGCAAAATGTGTGCCACTTCGTGGTGATATGCATGCCACGTCATGGTGACGTGTCGAACATTAGAAGATTCAAAGATGATTTACATGGGAAACTTGGAGGGAACACATAAAAACAAGACGCCACAACGTGGCGACTAAATTATGGAAACTTATATAAACGATTATTAGGTCAAATTTTGGGAGAGGCTACGATCACCTATTACTTAAGACTACCAATACCCTCTTCAAAACCCTAAAAAGGAAAAAAGATTGATTAAAGAACAAGAATTGAAGAGATTTAGACATGAAGAAGGCGATAATCATTCGTTTTGTTTACATAAGCATTTTTAGCGAAGTTCTTAATGATTTTAGCTGTTTTTCTAACTTAGTTATGGGCTAATAACCCTTTTCTTTCGTTTAACATAAATGAACCGTGACACTATGTGTTTATTTCGATTTATATGGATTTATTTATGTTGGTTTTTACTTGTGTTTAATAGATCAATATTATAATATATTAAAGTTCTTATTTTTATTTCTTATCTTCAAGTTATGTGTTGTTAGATGATCAATCCAATTGCATTAACTTATTATTTAGCTGTTTATGATCATTACCTAGTTAGATCTAGAGATTGAACAAATCCTAGGGTTAAGTGATAATAATTAATAACTTTGATTGTGTTAGAGAGCATTAATAATAATATTATGGGCTTGATTTATTGTCTTAATCATAGATAATAAAATCACTAGATCTCGTTATTCATAGTCCGAAAATATTAAAATCAATTTAGTATTCACTTGTTGCATTACCATTGTAATAGTAGTTTATAAATTGATAAACACTAGAAAATCGAAACAAGATAACTGATATGTGCATATTTATACACACAATTATACATAATATCTTAATATTTTAATTACTTTTATGCCCTTGTTAGAAAAAAAAGTACTTAATTTCTTATGAATTGTGTTCTATGGGTGAAAGACATGCTTGGAGCAAAAAGGGAAGCTGGATGCTGGAAGCTAGGAGTTTGAACTAGTGCTTTAAAATGAAGAAGAAATATACTCAACACGTCGTGGTGGATTTACCACAACGTGACGACTTGAAGTTTCCCGATCAACTTCAAAGACTTGTGGAATACGGGATAACCACGAAGACCACGACGTGGTGGCCTCAACACGTCGTGGTGCCCTGATTTCGGGAAAAGTATAAATATAACTCATTCTTTTACGAATGGAAGACTTTTGGCTGAAATTTCTGACGAATTTCGAAGACCAAAGTGCAGAACTAAAGCTTGGGAGTGAAGATACTAACTGAAGCTTAGAAATTTAAGGCATTAAGGCAACAAAACTTCTCATTACGATTTTCTCTTTAGTTTAATCATGACTATGCTATTGAATTTTGTTTTTATCTCTTTAGTTGCTGAAATCATGGGCTAAACCTCATGACTTTCGTTTAGCCTAGGATTATTTGCTGAATTATGAGGTTATCTATGGATTGGATTTAGTTTTTATTGGTTATTTGTTGATCTAGCTTATTAAAGAACCTCGCATACTTTTGATAACTGCTTTTCTCTACTTATTGCTGAATTTAATTAAGTTTGTATGACCATCTTTCTTAGTTAAATTTAAATCTTATAATCTTGTGACCAACAACATTGTAGGACTAGAGTTTTGAACGAAACCTAGGGTTAAGTAGGAAAGTGGGTAAGAAAGTGTATGAGCTAATAAATGACGACAAATCATATATAGAATTGATTCAAACAACCAATTTGATCAATTAATTATAAGTCTAATCAACTTGAACTGAACACTAGTAAACTAGTTAGTTTGTCCGCTTGATCACCGTATGAATGAGCTTGTTTGCTAAAGGATTAAAGGAGTGAACGCGAATTTGGTCATTATAGGAATCGGTAACCAATAAAACTATAATCCATTGAACTTCCATGAATCAAACATAATAACAAATAAATCTGAAGCTAAACGAAAGTACCTTAATTACCTTGGTTAATTAATCTTAGTGTTCCTTGCTTAGTTTTAGTGTTAGCTTAATTAGTTGATAGTTAGTTAGTTTTGTAAATCAAGTTTCTAGTCTTGCAAAACTAGAGAAAAATCCTTTTCCATTTTATTAGTAATTAATTAGTAGTAGATAAAAATTAGCTAAAACACTGTTCCCTGTGTTCGATACCTGTCTAGTGTGTTATACTATCTTCAACAAGGTACACTGCCTTAGGAAATAATTAGTCACGTTAGTAGGATTAACTAGTGCATATTATTTTTCGCATCAAGTTTTTGGCGCCGTTGCCGGGGAACAGTCCATATTTGGTTAATTAGAATCTGCTATTTTTGGGAATTTTTCTATTTATTTGCTTTTAATTTTTCGTTTTAACTTTTCTTCGTTTTTGACTCTCCAAGTCGTGGTAATTATCACCACGTTGTGGTGTCGTAACAGTAAACCTTTAGTTTTTGTTTTTGTTCTTTTTATGCATTTTATTTGTTTCTTTTGCAGAAGTTTATGACCATAGGATCTAACACACCTCTGATCCCGCCACTTGAAGACCCGGAATCCGCCTTCCGTAAAAACACGGATAAAACCGTAGGAGAAGCTGCAACACCAAAGAAATCACCTTTTAAGAATCTCAAATTGGTTTTTAGTAAGAAGAAGGGAAAGCAAGTGGTAGAATCCAACAAGGCAACAAAAGACGAAAGCACATTCGAAACAGAAGAAAGCGATAACGAATCAGAAAAAGGAAGTAATCAAGAAAGCGAACCCGACAACATCATGTCAGACATTGCTGACATTTCCATGGAAGCATACAAGAAGAGGATTTGTGATGACACTGGACCAGGCCTTGTGCAACCCACCATACCAGTCACTGCCACATTTGAACTCAAGGGGCACATCCTAGCTGCATTTAAGGAGATTCCTTTCACCGCAAAGGATCATGAAGATGCCCATAATCATCTTGATGAAGTAAACAACATCGCCGACTACTTTAACATTCCAAACGTTCCACATGAAACGCTGGTTTTAAGGATGATCCCTGTCACTTTCAAGGGAGCTACAAAGGATTGGCTAAAGGCACTACCACCGGGCGCGATAACTACATGGGCAAGGATGCGAGAAGAGTTTTTGGAACAATTTTTCCAACCATTGAAGGTGGCTAAGCTAAAAAAGGGCATTGCTAATTTTGAGCAACACATGGGAGAGTCGCTATATGAAGCATGGGAGCGCTGCAAGTGTCTACTTCGGAATTTCCCCCAAAATGATCTCAATGTGCAACAAGAGGTTTCTATCTCTTATGATGGGGTGAATGTCACTACAAGGCAACTCCTTGATTCTCAAGGACCATTAACCAAGAAGAATCCCACCGAGATCAAGGAGCTTATCGAGGAATTCGCTAAACACTCAAGAGAGTACCATAACCCGAGGAATGATGTAGCAAGGGGATCGACAAATGCTGCTTCGAAAGACATGTCAGCGGTTTTGGCAATGTTGCAAAACATGGATAGGATGTTGACTAAGATGGATCAAACAATCCATGCAATAAGAGTTGGGTGCGAAAACTGTAACAGGCCACATTTGACGAAAGAGAGACGACTCGAGTGGCCATTTAGATTGAGGTTGTGTAAGAGGGAATTCAGGAAACTTCCAACCGCTGTTTGGCGTCTCCTTTACTATGCACAACAGGCTTGTGGTTGAGTCCAGGTTGAGGGCTTCGAAATTTGAAGTATGTCCCGAACATCTAACGAGATGTAATTGGATGCAGGTTTCGGCTCATGATGTGTGGGGTTGTGATGGTTAGGGTGTGGTAAGGCCATCTGTGGTAGCCATTGTTGCTTATAAGTGTTGTAAGAGTGCAATGGGATCGTAGCATTCACCAGTTCAAGCTAGACTATCGTTGGAGGTGGTCATAAGTGCAAAGGGGAAATCAGTTCGTGTTGTGTACATCGGTCAGGATTGTCGAGGGGTATTGATCTGTTATAGATTGAGGACCATTAGGGTCTGAGGCAGAGTCAGGCCCTTGTAGCTCTTGTGTGACACCCGTCAATTTTTGGTCAAGACAAAGTCAAATGAAGTCAACGAGTCAAACCGGTCAACTCATCTAACCCTTGTATATTAGGATTCACAAAATGTTTTCTATTGTACAACGTATCATCTTAATACAAAGTATCGCATAGAGGTTTCATGTGTTCACGAAATCCAAGCCCCAATCAGAATAAGTGATGTAACGACTCGATTAAACACAACTACATACCTTACGGGAGCGTATAACACTCATAACAAGGCTTAACGCGGTTTACAAACCATACATTTCAAAGCTAAACACTCACGAAGGTCACAAACATGGTCTCTCTCAATCTCTCTCACTCTATCTAAATCTCTCCCAAATCTCTCTCAAAATCTCTTTCAACTTTTTTTAATCACTCGGGGCATCCCGACCCTTAACTTAGTCAAAAATCACTTGAAACGAGAAGTTTATTTGAAAATCAGCCATATAGAACCGAAACTAGCTTTAAGGACCGAAGCCCTAATAGAACCGAACCTCCCTTAAAGAACCGAAGCCTCCTAGACCCGAAACCTCTTAGAACCGAACTCCCCTTTAAGGACCGAACTCACTTTCGGTTCGAATCAAGTCCCTTCGGACCGAAGCTCCGCCTGCTTTCGGTCCATTTCGCTTCCAATCCGCCTTCGGTTCCCACTCGAGCAATTTCGCACCCGAGACTTCTCGGACCGAAACTACTTTCGGTTCCCAGCCCAGAGACCGAACCTACCTTCGGTTCTAAGCTCCAATGATCGAACCCTCACCTCAGACGTCGGAAGTTCGCCTCCTTTTCCCGGTTTTCGACCCTTTTCACGTTTTAAGCCCATTTTTGGTAATTTCAACGTGGGATTTTCTTATATATCCATATTTTATCATTTTCAACCCTCTAAGATCATAAAATATCCATATCCTAGAGATTTCTAGGATATAATCCATAAAATTGATTAGGATAAAAGTGCAAAGTACAAGAAGATACTTTGACTTTTCCCATAAAGCTATGACAACAAGCCACCTCCCATACCCACTCTATGACAACCTCCAGTCACTATTCACATCAGCCTTAGTCAACTATTTGTACCTTCACAGCCTTCTCCAACAAGCTAGATTAATCAAATTTCTTACACCAAATCTATACAAAATTTTACTTTCACCTCCATGACTTCACTTCTCCCCAGAAAGCAAACTCGCTTCTCTCTCTCCAAGAACTCGAAAATCCAAGGCTGATCTTGAGCCTTCTTCCTCACTTTTGGTAAGTATCTTCATCCTACTCTTGAATATTCTACTCTCCTTTACTCGAATCATGGATCTCTCATACAAATATCGTCATATTTGTTCTTAGGATCTTCAAATCTTCAAGCATCTCCCAAGTGTTCTTGACTTGGAAACTCCTTTTCTTCATCATCCATCTTGGAAAATCACTCAAGGTGAGTTCATACCCCTACATTTTCATGTTTTATTCAAGTTTTGGGGGGGGGGATACAAGTTAATACACCAAAAACTTAACTAAACTCAAACATCAGCTTTCATCAGAAAAGTTTAGTTCCATTCACGGACTGTTTTGAACATCTTAAACTTTTTAGTTTTCAAAACTGTACAAGGTGAAAATAGTTCAGGTTTTACCTTTCTAATGACTACTTTCACATGCTCATACGATTTTTCTACAATTTATGGCGATTTTTACAAAACTGTCTATCATTTCAGAAACAACTTCGAACCAGTCTGTGAAGTTGAACATTTTCACACAAGTTAGAGATTTCTAAAAATCATGATAAAAATAATGAACAAACTGGACACATTTTCTAAACTATTAGAGTTTACGGATTCAGTTTTCGACTTCGTATGATTTTTCTGTGATTTTTCTAAACCAGTGCAGAAAAGTTAAAAACTAGTTAAATAGCTTATAATATTAACAACGCTTTGTAACATGTTGAGCAAAGTGTATAACAATAAGTTTCTAGATGTTGAATGCATTTCTTGTTAGTTTATCACCATAAACAGAAATTAGTCATTTATGATAAGGATTTTCATTCACTTCGAACGCACACAATAAACTACAATAGGTATAGTTTATGGATTTTTCATTACAAACATACTACATAAAAGGGGATTTACTTCCACCACAGAAAAGGATTTACATTCAAACCACACGTAAACTCGTTAACGTAAGTTATGAGACAATTCTTCATTGTACTCTTAGAGTACGGGTTAAAATTCCTGTATTATAACAAGAGTCTTTTGTAGGGAGAGCGTGATAATTGTGTATAGATCTATATTGGGATTGACACCCCACACCTTGCTGCTAGCTACAGCAGGACCTGCAGGTCTACGGTTGACAAATGTCATAACAGTTCCGACGCCTGAAGTACGTCGCAACAGGTCTACTCTGTCATAACATGGTTGTAGCGACTTACATAGGGAGTTAACGACATTTCAAGTTTATGGGAAATTCTACTTTAAAAAGGGGGTTTTATCTATTTAAAACTACAAACACGTTACAAGTACGAAACACACACATACATTCGGTCTTGGGATTTAAGACTACATAACATTTTATAAAGAGAATATTGGATTTTTCTTGAAGTATACGTTACATTTACAAACAAAGGCTTTCAAACACTACATCCAAAAGCTTATGAACTCACCAACTTAATTGTTGACACTTTTTCAAAACTACTTATATTCTCAGGAAATCAGTAAAACAGGTAAACCGCAGCTTTTGAGGATGGGACGCTAAGGCGTCAAACAGTTCATTTTGTCATCATAGTGTAATTGATTTTGAAATATGTAAACTCATACTATGGTGTAACTTTTTCAATTATATTATGATGGTTGTATTTGCTTTGGTCACTATCATACTCGTTGTTATGATACTATACATGAAGTCCGCCACCCCCGGACGTTTCCGCCATCCTTGGTTTAGGGGTGTGATAGATTGGTATCAGAGCACTGTTTATAGTGAGCTAAGTATATCGAACCACATAAGATATACAACTATAAATACTTTGGGACTAAAAGTATCTGATTAAACATTTTCAAATAATTATTCTTTTAGAAATAAATAGTTTCTTGTTAAAAGTATGAGTACATTCACACCAGCGAGTATAGTGTCATATCTAGGTCGATACAAAAGTAAAATGAGGGGTTGGACACTACGAGTAGACCTTGGGATAGGTAACCAGACCTGGGATGAATATAGCCTGATCAGCTATATTTATCCGAGGTGTGACTAATGTATCTCGAGGAATGGTTGTAGTGAGCAACAAGCCTAAAAACTTCCCATACAAGAGAATCGTTAAGAACCAAACATAACATTAAAAATACTATAGGAGTATTTTATGATACTATAACTTATGTGAAAACTAAACAGATCCTTGCTAGAAGGTCTATAATCACTAAGTGGATACGCTGAAGTTATATATAACTTAGATATCATAGACTTAGAATCTGTGGTCGCTACTTTACTACCTGTTCCTTGTTTGGTTGTCGTCTTAGAGTAGGATCACTTATTCGAAGGTCTATCATATCTTTTGTTAAGTATATAACTGGTATGCACTATGTCATTATAGAAGTGACTAACTAGAATCAAAACCCTATAAGTATTTCTAGGAATATGACTATATGATATGTCTCTTACCCCTTTCTATTCTCGCACGGACGTCATGGCAAGACTCTACTTACCAGGCAACCCCTACTTTCCGAACCCAAGAAAGGGTGGATGGTTAGGAGAAGAACCAGAAGAGGACCCCAAAGAGGTATTCGAGGAAAGAGCCCGAAGAAGACGAAGGGGAAGAGTCGGAAGTGGAGTCAGAGGTCGTCAACTCTCCTTACATATCCAGGGTTCTCGCGAACCGTTTCGACTACATCTGACATGTGCCCCGTTAGGCAACATTGATCGAGGGGTGGAGTCGCCATCAGCGACAACGATCACCATTTGGAGACCAACGAGGTTGCAATGACCTCAACCATGGGGGACCGGCTGACGGAGCCCTCCCTGTGATGACCCAGCAGATCACGAACATCGGGGACCAAAACAGGGAGACTGCGAATCGAGTTCAGGAACTACGTGCTGCTACAGACGCTACCATTTCACGTAACCAAGACTTGGAAAGAGACTGCTATTTAGGGACCAACTTCTTAAGGACCTTGTCGCCGCTCGGGCGGAGGCAAAAGAGTATCAGAATAGACACTCGGCACTCGAAGAGAGAGTGGTTGCAGCCGAGCATAGGTTGGCAGAACTACAGGGCGCATCGACTTTGCCTCAAGCACCACTGGGGACGGATCGTCGTGAGTAGAGTTCATGCTACTCACAAGACCTTGTGGAGTAGATTTATGAGTATGCGTTGGTGCTACTCTTTTCTATGTATAGACTCGACCCCGCAATTTAGTGATTACATTGGTCGAGGGATTTATTTGTTGTCCGAACTTTTCCTTGCAATGATGTGATGTAGACCTGCATCAAGGTCAAAATTTTCTCTGAAACTATATATACTAGAATCATATTAACAAAATGGGCTTAGGGCAGACCCATTAGATTCGAAGGTCTATTAAGTCTTAATTGTACATAACCAAGCCTATATCAATTGGTGGTAAGAAGGACCTAGTATGGATCAAGTTACAAGATTTCATTGGGACAGTACTACTAAAAATTCATAAGTTTATTATATATAGACTTTTATTATGAATTGTTTTCAGAACACCATAAAAATCGGAATACGATACACTTAGAACTAAGATAAACTTAGTTAGATAACTCACGACCTATAGCCCTTTCTAAAGACTCATTATCAACTCACCCTTTAAACAGCATGGTTGAAAGGTGCCTTCTTCGTAGACCTATAGGGTGCGATCATACCAGCATTAATGCACCGGATCCCATCAGAAGTCCTCAGCTAAGTGTGTTAGGGCAAAGATAGTAACTAGGATGGGTAAATATAACATTCGTACAACACCTGCCTCTACCCATTAACAAAACTCCATCACAAGAATGTTTAGCAGGAACATCGAGAATAGTTCAGTAAAGTGCGAAGTTTATATATGTATATATATAAATTGTAAGGATATAACTAGAGATGATCATCCCCACTCACGAAATCGTTTCTCGCCATGCAACAGAGTTATGTCTTCACAAGGAGGTAACCAGCCAACTAGCAAGGCACAAATCCTGCAGATAGACTCTGCTAGTTTTCAAGCTGCGGTCACGGCAGCCGTGACAGCCGTCATGGCGCAACTCAATGCTAACCACGCCAGCAGAGACGAAGGCAGTTTCGGCATTACTAACCGCAGTAACAATCAAGAACACCAGCGGGTGTCTACCAACGAAGACGCCTCAGGCCACAAACCTAAGAGCAAGAAACGAGAGTTTTGGGACAAAAAGAAGCGCAATCTATCTCAAAAACGTGCTAAAAGACAACAATCTGTGGCTGCCCCTGCAATTACAACAGCAGTCACGACATGTGCCTCGACATTAGCCACAACATCTATCACTCAAGCACCGGCCGGACGATATATTGGGACACTTCCGAAGTGTAACAAGTGTAACTACCATCACAAGGGGGTTTGCCGGGTGTTGCACTGTAAAAACTGCAACAGGAACAGGCATACTACCCGCTTCTGCAGGACCCAGACCCAGCACATCGCTTCAATCACCAATACCGGTGTAAGTCCAGTATGCCACCTTTGCGGCGAAACGGGACACTTCAAGAGGGACTGTCCAACCGAGAGGAATGACGGAGGAGCAGGAGGAGTGTGACAACCGAACCAACAGAAGCAATAAGGAACTTTATTAGGACTTTTGGAATGTTTCAAAAATAAGAACATTTAAGTACCATATGTTTGTAATGTACGTGGTATGTTGCTAAGGTTACCCTCTTTTGAAGAGTAGTTAAAATACTCTCTCGTTCAAACAAATCGAAACACTTATATACATCGAGCGATCATAGAGAAACCTGTTAGGGATCATAATATGAAGTATCATCGCTAGCTATCAGAACACATTTACTATTAGTACTAGTTGCTGCAATGCAAATCATCTGCAGTATTAATAACACCGACCAACACAGAACGTACTAACAAGAAGCATAGGATGCTCTATCTCCCTAACAAGTATTTCGTACGAATACAATTTAACACATGTTTTACTAGGAAGATCCGATGTCGTCACTCGATTTGGATTGGTTTAGTCCTCACCTTCCCAATTGAATGTGCTACGAAAAGACCCTTCACCTAACCCACTGAATATCGAAACCCTCGTCTCTTAAAAATACAAATCCGACACGGACCTTCGGGTCATCCCTCGTTACGAAACCTCGAAGTATTCAAGGGAGGAGTATTATGCCATCCGAAAACCTTTCCGAAGTATTCCCAGCAGACCCCTCGGGAATATCACACATGCAGCAGATAAAGTTCAAGCACAGAGGATTGGGACGAATATAGTCAACCTATCACTACTAAGTGTATACGCGAGGACGATATATAATTAAGATTCTACGGACATTAGGATGTGTGTTTCCGCCCTATTTCCTGTTCCTTGTATGGTTGTGGACTTGAGGCAGAGTCACCCATCCAATTGTCTTACCAATCTTAATTATATACGGCCTATATGCACGAAGTGATGATAGATGGACTAGGTATGAGTCCTACCATGAACTTCGGGACAAGGCTACCCAGGAGTGCGAGTGGACGTTCTACCATTCGAATTAGTCTGGTCGCGTAAACCGAACCCATACATTCCCCACCGATCTAAACAGCAAACGAGAAAGTGAAAATCCGCTGGAACAACAAACGAGAATCAAAAATCACTTAGAGAGAGAAGCAAGAAACCGCCCTCCAAACACTAAAGCAGGCCCTATGTAGCGCTCTGAGGAGTTACTTATGCCTCAAAACGACTAAAGGCGTACGGGGTCGGCTAGGTCACTCATGACCTCGAACTAGGAGCAGTAGTATCCACCCTAGAGATCTGGAGGCACTATCTCCACGACACGAAACGTACAATCATCACCAATCATAAGAGCCTAAAAGGCAAGAGCGGCGGGGCACGTTATCCTATGAACCGGATCTGGACACCGAAGTTGGTGGATTCAGAGACGTCGTCATGGACGAAGCATACAAAACTCGCTACTCCATTCATCTAGGCTCAGACAGGATATATCTGGACCTCAAAAAGTGATATCGGTGGCCGAATAGGAAAGCTGACATAGCTACATATGTGGGCAAGTATCTGACTTGTGCCAAGGTCAAGGTAGAATAACAGAAGCCTTCGAGTTTCCTACAACAACCAGTGATACCCGAAAGGTAGTGGGAGCGGATAACCATGGACTTCATGACCAAGTTACCCAAGACAATAGGTGGTCTCGATACCATTTGGGTAATCGTTGATAGGTTGACCAAATCCGCGCACTTCCTACCAATCAAAGAAACCGACAAGATGGAGAAATTGACTAGAACGTACATCAAAGAGATTGTACGGCTGCATGGTGTGTCAATATTCATCTGACAGAGATAGTAGATTCATTTCGCGATGCTGGCAGTCCTTACAGGGACTAGGCTAGACATGAGTACGACCTACCACCTACAAACTGACGGGCAGAGCAAAAAAACTGTTCAGACCTTGAGAGATATGCTAAGAGCTTGTGTGATGGACTTCGGTAAAGCGGGGGATACCTACTTACCACTTACTGAGTTTTCATACAACAACAACTATCACACTAGCATCAAGGTCGCCGCATTCGAAGCTCTCTATAGCCGCAAGTGCAGATCACCATTGCGCTGGGCTGAATTAGGAGATACACAGCTAGCAAAATGGCAAGTCCCTAATAGCATCCTCATTGGTCCTGAAATCATAAGGGAGACTATGGATTCACAAAATGTTTTCTATTGTACAACGCATCATCTTTATACAAAGTATCGCTTAGAGGTTTCATGTGTTCAGGAAATCTAAGCCCCAATCAGAATAAGTGATGTAACGACTCGATAAAACACAACTACATACCTTACGGGAGCGTATAACACTCATAACGAGGCTTAACGGGGTTTACAAACCATACATTTCAAAGCTAAACACTCACGAAGGTCACAAACATGGTCTCTCTCAATCTCTCTCACTCTATCTAAATCTCTCCCAAATCTCTCTCAAAATCTCTTTCAACTTTTTTTAATCACTCGGGGCATCCCGACCCTTAACTTAGTCAAAAATCACTTGAAACGAGAAGTTTATTTGAAAATCAGCCATATAGAACCGAAACTAGCTTTAAGGACCGAAGCCCTAATAGAACCGAACCTCCCTTAAAGAACCGAAGCCTCCTAGACCCGAAACCTCTTAGAACCGAACTCCCCTTTAAGGACCGAACTCACTTTCGGTTCGAATCAAGTCCCTTCGGACCGAAGCTCCGCCTGCTTTCGGTCCATTTCGCTTCCAATCCGCCTTCGGTTCCCACTCGAGCAATTTCGAACGCGAGACTTCTCGGACAGAAACTACTTTTGGTTCCCAGCCCAGAGACCGAACCTACCTTCGGTTCTAAGCTCCAATGATCGAACCCTCACCTCAGACGTCGGAAGTTCGCCTCCTTTTCCCGGTTTTCGACCCTTTTCACGTTTTAAGCCCGTTTTTGGTAATTTCAACGTGGGATTTTCTTATATATCCATATTTTATCATTTTCAACCCTCTAAGATCATAAAATATCCATATCCTAGAGATTTCTAGGATATAATCCATAAAATTGATTAGGATAAAAGTGCAAAGTACAAGAAGGTACTTTGACTTTTCCCATAAAGCTATGACAACAAGCCACCTCCCATACCCACTCTATGACAACCTCCAGTCACTATTCACATCAGCCTTAGTCAACTATTTGTACCTTCACAGCCTTCTCCAACAAGCTAGATTAATCAAATTTCTTACACCAAATCTATACAAAATTTTACTTTCACCTCTATGACTTCACTTCTCCCCAGAAAGCAAACTCGCTTCTCTCTCTCCAAGAACTCGAAAATCCAAGGCTGATCTTGAGCCTTCTTCCTCACTTTTGGTAAGTATCTTCATCCTACTCTTGAATATTCTACTCTCCTTTACTCGAATCATGGATCTCTCATACAAATATCGTCATATTTGTTCTTAGGATCTTCAAATCTTCAAGCATCTCCCAAGTGTTCTTGACTTGGAAACTCCTTTTCTTCATCATCCATCTCGGAAAATCACTCAAGGTGAGTTCATACCCCAACATTTTCATGTTTTATTCAAGTTTTAGGGGGGAATACAAGTTAATACACCAAAAAATTAACTAAACTCAAACATCAGCTTTCATCAGAAAAGTTTAGTTCCATTCACGGACTGTTTTGAACATCTTAAACTTTTTAGTTTTCAAAACTGTACAAGGTGAAAATAGTTCAGGTTTTACCTTTCTAATGACTACTTTCACATGCTCATACGATTTTTCTACAATTTATGGCGATTTTTACAAAACTGTCTATCATTTCAGAAACAACTTCGAACCAGTCTGTGAAGTTGAACATTTTCACACAAGTTAGAGATTTCTAAAAATCATGATAAAAATAATGAACAAACTGGACACATTTTCTAAACTATTAGAGTTTACGGATTCAGTTTTCGACTTCGTATGATTTTTCTGTGATTTTTCTAAACCAGTGCAGAAAAGTTAAAAACTAGTTAAATAGCTTATAATATTAACAACGCTTTGTAACATGTTGAGCAAAGTGTATAACAATAAGTTTCTAGATGTTGGATGCATTTCTTGTTAGTTTATCACCATAAACAGAAATTAGTCATTCATGATAAGGATTTTCATTCACTTCGAACACACACAATAAACTACAATAGGTATAGTTTATGGATTTTTCATTACAAACATACTACATAAAAGGGGATTTACTTCCACCACAGAAAAGGATTTACATTCAAACCACACGTAAACTCGTTAACGTAAGTTGTGAGACAATTCTTCATTGTACTCTTAGAGTACGAGTTAAAATTCCTATATTATAACAAGAGTCTTTTGTAGGGAGAGCGTGATAATTGTGTATAGATCTATATTGGGATTGACACCCCACGCCTTGCTGCTAGCTACAGCAGGACCTGCAGGTCTACGGTTGACAAATGTCATAACAGTTCCGACGCCTGAAGTACGTCGCAGCAGGTCTACTATGTCATAACATGGTTGTAGCGACTCACATAGGGAGTTAACGACATTTCAAGTTTACGGGAAATTCTACTTTAAAAAGGGGGTTTTATCTATTTAAAACTGCAAACACGTTACTAGTACGAAACACACACATACATTCGATCTTGGGATTTAAGACTACATAACATTTTATAAAGAGAATATTGGATTTTTCTTGAAGTATACGTTACATTTACAAACAAAGGATTTCAAACACTACATCCAAAAGCTTATGAACTCACCAACTTAATTGTTGACACTTTTTCAAAACTACTTATATTCTCAGGAAATCAGTAAAACAGGTAAACCGCAGCTTTTGAGGATGGGACGCTAAGGCGTCAAACAGTTCATTTTGTCATCATAGTGTAATTGATTTTGAAATATGTAAACTCATACTATGGTGTAACTTTTTCAATTATATTATGATGGTTGTATTTGCTTTGGTCACTATCATACTTGTTGTTATGATACTATACATGAAGTCCGCCACCCCCGGACGTTTCCACCATCCTTTGTTTTGGGGTGTGACATCTTGTGGGGTGGAACCCGTGGGTGAGGCCCGCGCTATTATGGCAATACAGGTGGGATCTGGTGGAGACCGTTGGATCAAGGTTTTGGATCTTGAGTTACAGGTTAAGTGGTTGTTCAATGTGTGGGGCAGAAGGGTTTATAGGCTGGGTAGCCTCCTTATTTTGGACTCTTGGGAACATGGTGGTTGGACTAGATGCGAGACTGGCAGCCTCAGCGATGGTTTAGGAACCTTTATATCTCGGTCTAGTGAGGGGTTATCGTGAATCAGAAGGTTTTTGGTGAAATGCAAGTGCAGATTCGTGGATCTCGGGTTATGAGTTGAGTATCAAGTTGGTTTTTGGGTGAGATCTCGAGTTGGGTATCGCGAGTGTTTATGTGCATGATTTTTGTTTTAGGTGAATAAGAATTGGGGTATCCTTATGCGGAGGGAATCAATCGCAGGGTTCAAGAGTAAGGGAATAGATTTAGTTGGGATGTTAGATCAAGCCTTTGTGTTTGTTTCTTGGGATAGTTCTATCTGTGGGAGGGCCACATCATGTTTAGAATCAGGAAATGATAGGTCATTCGAGACCGTGTATGATATGATACTACAGTTGGGCATGTAGCATTCTTTTAGTAGTGGATTTGGTGGTGAGATGGTTTGGGCAATCATCGCCAGATCAGGTTTCTCTCAGGAGTTGCGTGAGGCGATGGTGTGTGTGTGTCTTCCGACTCAGCAACCGGGCAGGAGTCCGGTGTCTCAGATAGTTAGCAGACAAGTTGGGACCAGGGAGGTTTGAATTACTTTTGGAAAGCAGCTAGGGGCAGCAAAAGGAGTCGGAGTGGTTTCAGTGATTTGGGATTCGTGTGTGGAGTCGCTTGTTATTTGGGGAATATGCTAAGTCGCTTGCGGTTGGATTAAATAATCTCAGACTGGTTGATTGGACTCTGTTGCGCAACTCTCGTTTCAGTCTAAACGTTTCAGGGAGGAATCTTCTACTCGAAGGATTATCTGAGCCTTCTGTCAAGTATAGGTGTTCTGCAGCAATATTTGGGGAGTGATTTTAGGATTCCATATGGAAACCTCAAGGGATGGAATTTTTTGTTTTGTATGGAATTCAATGTAGAATTGGTATGGTAGTGGTTCAGTGTGAGCGGTCAGTCGGGGAGTCAGACCAATTTGAGATTTCAGGTTTCGGAAGGGTAGATGTGGTCTTCTGCAAGGGATTAAGGATTCGTTTTTCTTCGGGTTTGGAGAGTTCGGTTAGGGTTGGTTTTGGTTGCCTTGGGAAGGCTGTGGTATTCTCGAGATTGTGGTCGTGTTTCTCAGGTTGTCTGGCATGCCAGGGATGGTAATGAATGATTTCGAGGACGAAATCTAAATTAAGTGGGTGAGAGTTATAACGCGGTGTTCCGAATCGATTCCTAATTCGAGGATGTGGCCCAAAGATCGGTCATCATAAGGATTAGGGACTTTGAAAAGGTAAGATATAGGCTCATTTGGGTGCGAGTGATGTATTTGAAGTGATCCGGGTGTTCTGTTCATGTTTTGGAGCCTAGGGGTATTTCGGTAAAGTGTCAGTTCAGGTTTTTGTGGAAATTGGATTTTTGTTCAGAAGGTCTTAAGGATAGTATGAGTTGATAGAAGTGTAGGGCTTCTCGTTACCTTTCCATGGATATAAGGATTGTTGGAAACGAGCTTATAATGAAGAAGTTATGGCCTTCCGAAGTTTGGTGGTTTTAAGGTTTAGTCGGGTACGCGGGGCGTACACAAAGGTTAAGCGGGGCATACTAGTTAAGAGAGCAGTACGTGGGGTGTACCTTATCTTCGGAGTACGTTAGGCGTACTCCAATCAAACCCAAACCCTATTTTAGGGGGTCTTGGACCCTATTTAAGCTCCTTATCTCATAACCTGACCCTAATATCTTTATCCTCCATCCCTCTAAACCCTAGAAATCGACCCTTAGCCCCCATTTGAGTGATTTTAGAGCTTCAAAGTGATTTATGTGTGTTTTGGTGCTTGAGGAGGGAGAAGGAGCTTCTTGAAGAGTCATTGTAGCTTTTGGATCCAGGCTTTCTGCACCTAAGTCTAACTTCTAGAGGTATAAAGTCTCAACCTTGACAACTCTTTCTTGTAGAGCTAGCTAGGCCGCACTTTCTTATGATTTTGGTCCCTTTATGGTGGTTCTTGTGAGTAGAAGTTACTCTAGAACCTTTAAGCTTAATATTTGGCCTTTGTTGGGGTTATGGAGTCATAAAGTTTGGATCTTGATGAGTATAATCCTTCCATGTATGATTTGGTAGTCTTTTGGTGAAGCTTGGGACTTAGGGTTTTGATTTGATTCCCAATAAGTCATGCTAAGTCATAAAGTCAAGAACTTTATGACTTAAGAAGTCCCTCTGAATCAGATCTGGAAGTTTGGACTAAGGTCTTAAGGTATTAAGAGGTCTTTAAGACATTTTGGAGTGGTTTTGACCTTTGGAATTCATCTTTGGTGTTTGGGCTTCATTAAGCCATGCAAAGGCTTAAAGCATTCGACTTTATGGATCAAGTTACTTATATTTAGCTATTCTGAGGTTTTGGACGTCTTGGCTTAATGGATTAAGAGCTAGAATTGAGAGTTGGTCAAACAGGAGGAGTACGTTGGGCGTACAAGCCTGTACGCATAGCATACAAGCTCTTAAGCCAATACACTTATCGTACAAGCTGAGTACGCCTCGCGTACTCAACGGAGTGGGATTTCGGTTTTTGGGCCATCTTTTGGGCTTTGTTGTTTTGGGCCTGTTGGGCCATCAGGTTTTGGGTTGATATTTATTTGTGGAGGCCCACTATGGATTTGGGTCCAATTTGGAAAATTGGGCCATGGATTGGGCCTTGGGTAGTTTTTGGTATTTGGGCCTTGTAGACTATTAGGTTTGGGCCAAAGTCTTGGACCAAAAGTAGGTGAGGGGTAAATTGGTCATTTACCCTAGTAATGGTATTATGGTTATGGATTGGAACCCAATTGTTGATTGGGTGTTGTTTTGACTTCGATAGTTTGGGAATCTATCAGTCAGCAGCCAGAGATCTTATGTTTGATTCGGCAGTGCGAGGTGAGTCTTCTCACTATATCCATGGGTCAAAGGCACCAATGTCGGCCCATTACGTGTTATGTGGTATGCTTGCTGTCTCTGTGATACTTGCATGGAAGACCCCGGAGGGAGCCCATGGCAATTGGATATCAGACCATAGGGGAAGCCCATTGCATTCCAGGTAAAGACCATGGGGGGAGCCCATGGGAACTATATGTATGTTGCATGTTAATATGTGGTTGTATGTTGTATGGTATTTTGGGGAACTCACTGAGCTTTGTGCATACGGTTTTCAGTTTATGTTTCAGATACTCCGGTTTTCAAATGGAATGGCTCGAGATGATTGCAGAGCACACACCATTTTTTATACGAACGGTGGATGCGGAAGAAATATCTCGAGATTTATCGTGTATCAAAATATAAAAATATGAAGAACATGATGAGAATTCTTACAAGATGAGAAAGAAAGAGAGATAAAATATTATTCCATGAAGAACATTAGTGGGAGAGAGAAACTCTCCCTAGGTGGAGAGAACCCACCAATTCTCTCTCTCTAGAATTACATTGTAAGAAAGATGCATACTAAGAAATGACCATCTCTCCCTTTATATATGAGGAAGAGACAAATACACCAACAATACAATAAAGGGAAAATACAACCTAACTATAACTCATTATTTGTAGAGCATTTCCATGCTCCAACATTCTCTCCCTAAATGCTTACAAATGATGAGAGATCCAATAAGTGATACAGGGCTATAATACAGTAATCCGACTAGCAAGTGTGGTAATAAAATGAAACATAGTGAGAACCAAATGCTGAAATGTCTCTGAAACTCTGAAGTGTCTGTGAAGTCTGAAACTGGCCATGAATCTCTAAACAATGAAGGTCTTCGGCTTCAAAGCAAAACCAATGAAGCAGAAAAAATAAGATCCAAATCTTCAAACCATTCATAATCACCGGAAGAAGAAGGTCACCATGAGCAACTAGAAGATCCAATAAAAGAAACACTTCGGCTTCAAAAAGTCTGAAAAACATCTCGAGTTCTCGAATCATAATACACCAAGATTATTCAAAGAATAACCTGCTAAAAATGTAAAGCATCCATAAAATGAAGTCCGGATATGAATAATGTGAGTCCAAAGACATGGTCCAGCAATGCCAAAAATTTTATCCAAGGATCAAAAATAAGTGCCACGTCACATCGCCAAAATAATCTTCGTCTTCAAAATATCACAAATCCAAACTCGTGAAACCATAAGATCTGAACCGGATGCGAACACAAAATCATCCTGTGGTAGAGTCCGAATAATAAATAATCTGAATCGGAAAACATCGAGTAATGCCAAAAATTTGATCCGTAAAGACCAAAAATAAGTGTCGCATCGCATCACTAAATAAATAATCGTCTTCAGAGGTCTTCAAAAATCCAAACTCAAACAATCATAAATCAAATCCGGATGATATTCTCTCCCTATTTTTGATAACCAATGGCCAGATTTCAAAAATCAACAAATCATCGGATGGAGAGTGTCGGATACCAAGAGCTAAGAGAGCTCTCCCTAGATGTATGAAGGGTCTCGATAAGACACGAGAAATAGAGTAAAAGAGATATTTTGCGGTCATGAGAAGGTGGGTGATATAGTTGCTGAAGCAGCATGAACAAATACCATAGAACGAAGAATCACTGTACGAAAAAATAATCTCTGTTGTGCCGAAAATATACCAAAATATCCACACTGCGGTGCCGGAACTCTCGAAGTGGTCTTCAAAAGAAAGTAAAGTCCACATGCTCAAGATACATGATTCGTCAACTGAAGATCAAGAGCGCCAAGTCATAAAATCCCATAAAGTGAAGAATGTGAAACAACTTTGTTGATCAATCGTCGTTGCGGTGCAAGCATCACAAAGAATAATATGAAGTCCGACTGCGGTATGGAGTAATCTTCCAAAATAATCGGCATGAAATGAACTAATGTGACAATCCAAAAAAATGAAGTTTTAAAAAAATAAGATGGTTTAAAAAAAAGGGGGGAGGGGCTGATGAGAGGGGAGGAAAAAAAGGAGGGGGAAAGGAGGGGGGGGTGAGGAGGAAGAAGGAAGAAGAGAGGGGAGGAGGGGAAGGCTGGAAGGAGGAAGGAGGAGGAGGGTCCGAGGTTAAGAGGATTGTGGGTCTAGGAGGTGCTGCGGACGAGAGGTTGGTTGCGGATGGTGGGTGCGGATGGGGTGGGTACCGAAGTCAAGGGGTTACGGTGGTAGTCTAGTAGTGGCTGCGGTAGCGAGGGAGGAGAGAAGACTGCGGAAGGCGTAGAAGCATACTGCGGTCCGAGCTGCGGTCCGAAGGCATTGCGGTCCAGACTCCGGGCGAGGAGCACGGTCAGAAGGAAGTCCGAAGTTGAGGTCAGAAGAGAGGACTTCGGTCTGAAGGAAAAAAGAAGCTTCGTTCAGTAGGGAAGGGAAGGCTGTGGGTTAGAGGCTGCGGATTAGAGGCTTCGGACTAAGGCTTGAGAGGGGCTACGAGGAGGCTTCTTAGTAGGCTACGGTATGCAGTTTGTGGCTGCGGTTTGGGGGTCCGAGAAGGGCTGAACAGGTGACGAAAAATGTTATTTTTCCATGAAAAATGGTACCGCAAAGACCATTTATTCATATTTTAATAAGAGAATCTTTTATAAAGCATTTTGAGTCAAAAGTTGGTCTTGGGAAGGCAAAAAGAGGAGTATGCAGGTGAGTTTAAAGGGACAAAAAGTGATGAGATTTGTCATAGTCACATGGTTTTGTCTTTTTGAAGGAGTAAATAGTGGAGTACTCTTTACCCAAAAGAGTAAAAAAGACAATATGCTTTATGATAACACAATATTATGTCCAAACACTTTAAATTAAAGATTCACATCAACTAAAGTGTGAAGAACAAGAGCTTCATACCTCATGAAGATAAAAGTTGCTGGAAGAAAAAATCTTCAATAAAGAAATGCTTTTCTCCACTTTCTTCAAGAAAAATAAGCCCATTAATTTTGTGTCTTTTCTTCCAAGATTAAAAGAACCTCTTAGGAACAATTTCTTCAACATATTGGAGACCACAAAAATAATTTCTTCTCCCATTTTCTTCATTTCTTCAACATAAAAATACTAAGAACACCAAGAACATAAATTTCCAGTAGTGAATTTGATTGAGCACCAGCAACATAATTATTATACTAAGTAAGAATCACCCCAGAAAAATAGAAAACTCGTCAGAAATTTCCGGTTTGAAACCGAAAATTCTCGCAAAAATACGAAAAACTTCAAGATAATCACCGAACGGGAGTCGTTCCCTTGAACTAGTCGATTAAACCTTCAAGGTACGGCTCTGATACCAATTGTTGAGACCCATTTTTTATACGAACAATGGATGCGGAAGAAATATATCGAGATTTATCGTGTATCAAAATATAAAAATATGAAGAACATGATGAGAATTCTTAGAAGATGAGAAAGAAAGAGAGATAAAATATTATTCCATGAAGAACATTAGTGGGAGAGAGAAACTCTCCCTAGGTGGAGAGAACCCACCAATTCTCTCTCTCTAGAATTACATTGTAAGAAAGATGCATACTAAGAAATGACCATCTCTCCCTTTATATATGAGGAAGAGACAAATACACCAACAATACAATAAAGGGAAAATACAACCTAACTATCACTCATTATTTGTAGAGCATTTCCATGCTCCAACAGACCTTTTTACCCTTTACTCAGCATGACCCAAAACCTAGGCCCAAACCAACAATCCAAAGGCCTAAAAATTCAAATAAACACTTATGGCCCATACAAGGCCCAATTTTCTAAATTGGGCCCAAACCCTTACATGGGACTTACCCTAAGGCCCACTAATTTTCAACTCCAAACTCATGCATTCAGGTGGCCCAACAAGGCCCCAAGCCACTAAGCCCAAAGAACAGCCCAAATCTGAGGCCCAACATGCGAAGTGCACCAGACTGAGTACGCGGGGCGTACTCATCATGTACGCGTAGCGTACTCGCTTGAGGGATTGTACGTTAAGCGTACCTGCTTGTACGCCCAACGTACTCAACTATTCAGCCCAAAACTTGATTTCAGCTCTTAATCCCTTAAGACATAGCTCCAAAACATAAATCTGACTTCCTTGAGCTGGATTATCACGTAAAGTTGCTAACTTTACGTTCATGCATGGCTAAATGAAGCTCTTAAGCTTAAAGAGGACTTAACAAGTGACTTAATGCATGCATGTGACCAAAAATCCCATAAAGCTTGCAGCTTTATGCTCAAGGAGTCCACCACAAGCTCAGATCTAAAAGAACAATCCCTTAAAACGTCTTAACTCTTCAATCAACCCAAAATGGGACCAAAAGCATAACAAAACAAACCATGAGGAGATCTAAACATCTACAAGCCAAGGTATGAACTTGATATCTCAAAGAGATTGCAACGAGTGAGATGATTCTGGATCTATGACCTTCCTTCCAAGCAAAGCACCTTCAATCTTCAAATCTTCTTTCACAATGAGCAAAACAACCACTAAAATCCTCTCAAGGGCTCAAGAACACAGCCAAGAAAGCTTAATGGACGATTTAGGGTTTTGAGGAGGTTTGGGGGCTGGTAAAGTGGCCAGCCCCAGGGTCTTAAGGTGTTCATATTGGGTACAACATGCTTAATTTAGGGTTTCTTGAACTCCTCGTACGCCCAACGTACTCCTTGTACGCCCAGTGTACGAGGCTGAAGCTTCGCGATCACACTGCTGACTACGCTCAGCGTACGCCAAGGTACGCCTTGTGTAAGGGTCCTCACACAAGTACGCCCAGCGTACTTCCCATGTACGCCCCGCGTACTAGGGTTTTTCCCCAAAACTTTAAATTCTTCCGAAGGCCATAACTTCTTCATTATAAATCCGATTCCGACGATTCTTATATCCATGAAAAGGTAAAGAGAAGCTCTACACTTTTATCATCTCATAATCGCCTTAAAATTTCCCGAATAAAAATCCAATTTCCATCAAAGTCTGAGCTGACATTACCAAAATACCCCTTGGCTCCAAAATACAAACTGAACCCCCGGATCATCTAGATTTACATCACCCATATCTAAACAGATCCAGATCTTATTTTCTCAACGGTCCTAAGCCTGATAATTCCTGATCTTTGGTCACCACCCCGAAATAATAAACGATTTGG
This sequence comes from Lactuca virosa, assembly GCF_052849685.1. NCBI lineage: Eukaryota > Viridiplantae > Streptophyta > Magnoliopsida > Asterales > Asteraceae > Lactuca > Lactuca virosa. Next base: position 59,129,946 of record NC_136429.1, read on the forward strand.
AACTGGGTGTTACAAATAAACTCATTACTAGCATGGCTCTAACACTCTCTTTTTCATCAAATAATCAATTTAAGAGTTCTAGCATACCAAGGATCTCCAAAAATCAATTATTTCTACAGCTACTTCAAAATTTCATATTGCATACTTTTCATATATTCATATTATATCATCACAAAAAATCAATTAGACTTAACATAAGTACAATAACATGCAATTTTCCAAACTTATACCTAAACAACCACAAGAAATTGATTCACCTTTAGTCTAAGTTATGTGAGGCTATAAATAGAGGAAAGGCAGCTCCAACCAAGAAATATAACACCTATAAGAGATTATACAAAGAGCAGATCAGAAACAAAACATAAAACAAAAAACAGTTATGTTCAAACGGGATCCACGTCGTGGTGAAGAGGGTGCCATGCCGTGGTCCGAGCTTCAGTCGTGATCCTGACCTAATCAATTCTCGTTACCATATCGTGGTAATTAGATTTCCACATCATGGTCCGAGCATCAGTCGCGATCCGGGTCGATCAACTCCTCGTCGCCATGACGTGGCAACCAGATGCCCAAGTCATGCGAGCGACAATTACAAAATTAGAAATCGATTGACTACCTTATCTTGGGCGGTTTGGGTCCGATCAAAACCTCATTTAGGATGATCTTAACTCCTCAAGACCATATCTAAGTGTCTAGAATGATTAGGACATGAATGGGACCAACCAACACACTTAAGCCAAGGATTTTGCATCATCAATGTTTCCTCTTGTGTGTGGTTTGAAGGACATCAAATGAACTAATAGGAGAGGTTCTTACCTTCTGGAAAATCCAGAAATGAATCCAACAAGATTATTACTAGAAGAAAGGCTTCAAGAAAACCACCAAGTATCCACTAAAAACACCAAAACTTCACTTCTTCTTCACTTGCTTCACACCCACACTTCAAAGAAGAAAGAAATCCAAGAACACACTTCAAAGTAGAGAGGAGGCTGTCAAGTAGGGTTTAATCCTAGATTCTAGGGTTAAGGTGGCTTAAATACTTCATAACTTTCAATTTCGGTCCCTTAAGTGTGAGAAAATGACCCCATGACCCATATATATATGATCGAGTATCATTTTATTGCACTTTAGCCCTTCAAAGTTAACTTTAACCATGACAAAAGTAACTTAACAACAATACATAACGGAAAACTAACCTCGATAACGGAATGGGAAAGTTTGGGTCTCTATGTGATACATGCAAGAACATATGCAATGTCGGTTTTTAGATCCATAGAAGGTGATGGCGGAAGGTGGAAGACAGAAGGCAGACGGTGGGCGGTGGTGGGATTAGGTGGTGGTGAAACGAGAGAGAGAGAGAGAGAGAGAGAGAGAGAGAGAGAGATAGAGGGAAAAAGAGAGAGAGAGAGAGAGAGAGAGAGAGAGAGAGAGAGAGAGAGAGAGAGAGAGAGAGAGAGAGAGAGAGAAAGAGAGGGAGAGAGAGAGAGAGAGTGTGTGTGTGAGTGGGTGAGAGAGAGAGAGAGATGTTTTTAAATTGTGAGATGAAAAGGGTAAAAATATAATTTTACATGGGTTTACCTAAAAAAATTAACAAAGTTAATCAAAAGGACAATGGTGAAATGTAATTCAAACTAGAAGGACTAGTGGTGAAACAAGATCCATACTTAAGGAGCATCTCTAACAAAAAAAAAAGAGACAAAATTTCATGTATAGTCGATAAGCTTTTTCATTTGTCTCTAAAATAGATCCTACGAAACCTTTTTTGCATGGATGGTCCCCACAGAACAAACATTGCACACAAATGGTCCTTTGTTAACATATTCTATTAGATACTTGTGAAATGATGAAAGTGCCCTGTGTTTTTGTTTTTTATATTTATTTTATTATCTTTTTAATTTAAAATTAAAAAACAAATTGGGCCCACCCACCTTACCTTTACTGCTACCGACCCCCCCCCCTCTATCTCTCTCTCTCCGACTTCCTTACTCTTCACTTGAACTCATACCACATACATATACATAATGAATCTAAAAAAACATACACAGTTCTTCACCTTCCCGTAAAACACGAGCCCAAAACAGCGTAAAACACGAGCCCAAAACAACAGCAACACTACTTCACTTAGTGAGATACTTTCAGATAGATCTGTGACCGTAGAGCAATTCGTAAGGAGGAAGTGGCAGTAGGCCTGTAGCCGGAGTTCATGGCCATGTCGTCCCCTAATAGCATCCCAACATCATATACCTCTCGTCCATCTGTTGTTTCCAATGTGATGTGAAACGGAGTGACGGGGAAGATGAAGATGAACAAAACTTGAAGTGTTCTAGCTGTGGTTTGAAGTTTCATAAGAAAAGTTTTGTAGTAACTCAAAAATCTTGAAATCACAGGTTCCAATTACAGAACAAGAAATCATGAAATCAAATATCAAAGATCTATTGTACTTGTAGCATACTAAAAAAATCATGAAATCAAAGATCGTTTGTTCCTGTTGTAGCAAGGTCGATGGATTTACGATTCTAGGTAGGACCGCCAAAAATAACCGATACCCGAATAAAACTGTCACACCCCCAAACCAAGGATGGCGGAAACGTCCGGGGGTGGAGGACTTCATGTATAGTATCACAACAACGAGTATAATAGTGCTCAAAGTAAATACAACCATCATAAATATAATTGAAAAGGTTACACCACAATATATGTTTACATGTTTCAAAATCAATTACATTATGATGACAAAATGAACTCTTTGACGATTTAACGTCCCATCCTCAAGATGTTGTTGATTTCCTGTTTCACTGATTTCCTGATAATACAAGTAGTTTTGAAAAAGTGTCAACAATTAAGTTGGTGAGTTCATAAGAGTTTTATTTGAGAAAGAAGCCGTTTTCCTGGTAAAAACGATAGAGTATGATTCCAGAAAATCCAATATTTTCTTTATTAAGTGTGAAATGAAAGCTCCTATGTTATGCAATAATGTGCCCTAGAAAGACCCGTATATTCCTTCTATAATCACCCAGTATATATAAGTTATATAAAATTTAAGTTAAATAAACCGTCGAATATAATGGGTCTGCCCTAGGTCCACAACCAAACAAGGAACAGGAAGTAAGGCGGGCCCACCAATTCTAAGTCGATTACAACTCAATTTTATATAACTCTAACATGTACACTTAGCAATTATAGCTGAAAACTAACAATTCTAAATGATATGTAGTTTTAATACCATAAAACCATTTTGTGTAAACCCGGTACTTTGTATCCGTACCCCGTTTATATGAAAACTCGGTACTTTGTAATGTACCCCTTTTTGTATAAACCCGGTACTTTGTATTCGTACCCCATTTATATGAAAACCCGGTACTTTGTAATGTACCCCTTTTTGTATAAACCCGGTACTTTGTATTCGTACCCCATTTATATGAAAACCCGGTACTTTCTAATGTACCCTTTTTGTATAAAACCGGTACTTTGTATTCGTACCCCATTTATATGAAAACCCGGTACTTTGTAATGTATCTCTTTTTGTATAAATCCGGTACTTTGTATTCGTACCCCATTTATATGAAAACCCGGTACTTTGTATTCGTACCTCATTTATATGAAAACCTGGTACTTTGTAATGTACCCCATTCTTATGAAATGAAAACCTTTTGTAATGAGTTCGTAATGTAAATGAAACATAAACTATACCTATTATAGTTTATCATAATGTTTGTAATGTATATGCAACCTAACTATACCTATTATAATTTAGCATATTTGTTTGTGGTGTATAATAGACTTAACTATACTTATTATAGTTTATTATAATTATTTGTAGTGGTAGTAACCCTTTGTATATGATTCATACCTTTAAACTAAGGTAAATAATATGTACTATCAGCAACATGTATTCAAATAATACTACACACCTTGCTCAGCAAATTACAAGGTGTAAATACGATTGTTAACTATTTTATAGTTTTTAACTTTCCTGTTCCTGTTATTGGAAAATTTATAGAAAAATCATCAGAGGTCGAAATTCAGATCCGTAAACTCTGAGGGTTTATAAAATGTGTCTATTTTATTCATAAATTTTATCATGATTTTTAGTGACCTTTAACTTATGCAAAAATGTCCAACTTCACAAACTGGTCCGAAGTGGTTTCTGAAATGATAGGCTGTTTTGTAAAAATCACCATAAATTATAGAAAATCGTATGAACTTGTGCAAGTAGTCATTTTAAAGGTAGAAATCTGAACTATTTGCACCTTGTACAGTTTTGAAAACTAAAACGTTTAACATGTTCAAAACAGTCCGTGAATGGAACTAAACTTTCTTGATGAAAGTTGGAGTTTGAGTTTAAGTTATATTATGATGTTTTAACTTGTATTCCCCCCCCCCCCTAAAACAGAAAGAGAACATAAAAATGTAGGGGTATGAACTCACCTTGAGTGATTTCAGTAGATGGATGATGAAGAAAAGAAGTGTTCAACTCAAGAACACTTAGAAGATACTTGAAGATTCGAAGGCCTAGCAACAAGTATGATGATCTTAGTGTAAGAAACCCTTGATTTGAGTGAGGGGATGTAAGGAAATCAAGTGAGGGATGAAATATCTTACCAAGGTGGATGAGAACTCAAGAACTCCTGGAGGAATCTCGAAAATTTGAAGAGATGTGAGAGAGAAAAAGTGTTTTTGCTTTTTGATGAAGTGTTGGTGATTCTAGGGAATGAGGGTGGTATGGGTTAATTGTGTGTGTGTGTGTTCAAGGAAACTTGTGGGGAAAGGTGAAAGGCAAAAAGAGTGGGTAATGGCTGATGTAAATAGTGACTGGGGATGGCCATGGAGTGGGTGTAGAGGGTTGCTTGTGTCATGACTCAAAGGTAAAGTGAACACTCCACCTCTAAGCCATACCCACTAGATTTTATTCCTAAATAAAGATTTCCCTAAAAATGTGTTTAAATTATGAATATATATGGTCTTATATGTCAAAATATGAGTTTGGGTGAAAATCTCACGTTAAAATAATGAAAAACGGGCTTAAAACGAAGTCGTGGTCGAAAACCGGATGAAAAATGGGAATTTGCGAAGCTTCTCGGATTGGGCCGAAGGTTCGGTCCCTACTGCCATGGACCGAAGGCGAGATGACCCGAAATAGCCCGAAGGCGAAATAGGCCGAAAGTGGGTTCGGTCCGAAGTGACTTGACCCGAAGGCGAAATGGAGCGAAAGGGAGGCTTCAGTTTCGGTTCAGTTGGGTTCGGGTTCGGTTCAGCAGTTCAGATCAGCAGAGTTCGGTCCCTTATGGTCTCGGTCCTTAGCAGCTTCGGTCCCTATAGGGAGGCTTCGGTTCTAACGGCTGATTTTTCCATCATTACTCCGTTTTAAGTGGTTTTTGACCCGGTTAAGGGTCGGGATGACCCGAATGATTTTAAAAAGTTAAAAGAGATTTTGAGAGAGATTTGGGAGAGATTAAGATTGATAAAGAGAGATTGAAAGAGACTTTTTTTGTGACCTTTTTGAGTGTTTAGCTTCGCAACTCAAGGTTCGTAAACTCCGTTAAGCCATGTTTAAGGGTCTTACACACCCCCGAAGGGTATGCAATAGTGTTTTATGGTTTTGTTACCTCACTTATCCCGTTTAGGGTTTAAGAATTTCAATCATACGAACTTTCCAAGTGATAACTTCTTATTAAAATAGCGAGTTGTACAGTAGCTAACATATTGTAAACCCTAATATACAAGGGTTAGATGAGTTGACCGGTTTGACTTGTTGACTTTATTTGACTTTGACTAGCCTGAAAATTGACGGTTGTCACAAAAACCAACCGATCTGTTTTGACAATTTGGGTTAATATGTTTGGGTTAAAAGGATATCAGTAAGGAAATTCGGATAATCGGTTAACCCGATAATATTTTAGGTCGGGTATCAGGTATGCTACTTCAAATTCGGGTGTATCCGAATTTTTAAAAACATCACATTGAGTGTTTGTATCTTGAGTCTATGGAATCTATAGTCAAAAGTGCATAATATCGTCACTAACTACATTCAAGCCATAATATCGTCACATCCTTTTTCAATTTGTTAAGATTTTGTTTGAAGGATGAAAATTACATTTTGAACTTGATTTTTGTATAGCGATTCTTAATATGGATATGATAAAATCCATGAACATTTTTGGATATATTTTACAAATATATCTCAAGTTGTAGTGGCACTTGCATCAAATAGTTGTTGCAGATATTCATATATCTTTGTCCACTGGCAATTGTGTACAGCGTCAAATAGCTAGCACTTCATGTTTTATGATAATTAGCAGGAATGAAATTCTTATATGCACAACTTATAAAAAAATCTAAATATTCATATATTGTTTAAATGTCACCAAGAAAAAAAATATCAATGTTAGTTTGTATAAAGTTGGTGTTAAAAGTTATCTTTTACATGAAACAACCTTAAAAATAATAATAATAATAATAATAATAATAATAATAATAATAAAACCATGGGTAATTTTCAAGTATACCCGAATATACTCGACTCAAATTACAACCTGATCTAACTGAACTTGAATATCTGAAGTGTAATATAGGTTAGGTATCGGTTATTTTAAAAAAACGAACTACCCAAAACTCGAAAGTTATACACAATCAACACCCGTAATTTTAGGGTTTACAACAACATTGAAGACGGTAAAAGGGTTGCCACTGAAAGAGAGTCATCCCTCCTAATTTGCTTTTACACATCTCTCTCTTTTATCTCCTTTTTTATCAACGATTTCTCTAGACATGATGTAAACAAGCAAGGAACATAGGATTTTTGTCACAGAGTTCTTGCTTTTCCATCCATCATGGTGTTTGATTTAGATGAAGATCTATAAAATAAACCCCAAACACCACAGCATCACCTGTATTTTGAAATTAGGGTTCGAAGTCCTTGAGGTAACCTACGATTTTGTGCGCTAGTTTAGGGGAAGCAAAATATACAAGAAAATAGGTGTTGAAGAAGACGCATTCAACTGTGAAACTAAAGCATGTTCATTCCGTTATTGGATGCATTCTTTCATGAAGAAATTTACAAGTGAAAAAAGGGGATGGTATCAGTAATGGGTGGGTGAGTCTTTTTTTTTTTTTTAGCTTTCAAATTAACAAGATATTAAAATAAATATAAAATATAAAAACAAATGGTATTTTTATCTTTTCACAAATACTTAATATAATCTGTTAACAAACTTAATTATAAGGACTATTTATATGTAATGTTTGATTCGTAAGAACATCCATGAAAAAAAATTCATATGGACTATTTTAAGAACAAACGAAAAAACTTAAGGATTATCTATGAAATTTTGTAATAAAAATAATAAGGATTTTCCAAAGAAAAATTTTAAACAACAAGGATCAGAAACTTTGTTAACAAAAAAAAAAAAAAAAAAAAAGACTTAACATATAAGCTTGTAATGTGTCAACCAAAAATTCACATCGTACGAGGCAAAAATAAATCATTTCCTTGTGTTTGTCACAAAGCATAAGATATTTATTCACAAAGCAAAGATATTTATGACGTGACTATTGTGTTAATTAAAAAGGTTTTTGATATGTGTTGCACGTTAAAACAAATAGAAAAAATAAGAAAGTAAATTCTGCATTACACAATACATATCATTGGTTGGTAACCACCTATTGTTTTTATGTTGTGTCGCTAACTAGTAACTAGTGGTGTTAGTAAAAGCATCTTAAGTGACACATTATTAAAGGTTTGATTTTATGGATTGAACTATTGAAGACATATTTAACCTTGGCAAAAATTAAATATTTGAACATATATGCGATAATTATATATTTAACTGGTGTTGTTGATTTATTTGATAGATTTTATGAACTTGTTAACAAGTATCGAATTTGGAAAATTTTCGTGTGGGCACAATAACTCAATAAGGTTGGTTGTACGTTAGTCGAACTTATAATTAAATATTTGACTACTTTCCTTTCTACTGATCCACCTTTTCTTGTCTTTTTTGTTATATTACTTTTCCCTTTTGAGCTTTATATGGTAAGTCCCACGTTTAATTTATTTTTCTTTTTCTATAAAAAAATATGTTCGAAACGATTCACCAAAATACCCTTCAATAAAAAAAACATTAATTATTTTTTGGGAGGGCAAGTGCGCACATAAGTCTACAAAGTGTTTATTGTTTATATTTTCGATTCTTTTTAATAGATATCATTATCTTTCAGATATATTCATTTGAAACTGTGTCTTACGAAATTTCTAAATAGCTTAGACCATTAGATATAGTTTACTATGTTATTACTTAAAAAAGACGTTATATCAACTTCTTTATATCCCACTAATTCTTTATATCCCACTAAGGCTAAGGGGTATGATTACCACCAACCTAATAGAAAAGTGTTGCAACGTCAGCTCCACTACATGTTCACTACTAGCTTACTACCCATTAGAAATGGTTATCACTCCATATTTTTTTTTTTTTTTTTTGACATTATATTAAATAAAAAAACATAGTTATTAAACATAAATAAATATTTTAGTAATAAAAAAGTCCAATAAGTTAAATAAAAAACATAATCTTAAAATTCAATAAATATTTAAATAAATATTTAAAGGTATATTAGAAATTAAAAAAATATAATTGAAATATATAAGTTAGGGGTCGTATCTGTAATTTCTAAAAATCATTTAAGTATAAAAAATTTGACTTAGCTTTGGATTTGTAATCAACCAAGACTCCAGGGACTAAAGTTGTCAAGCCTTCATTTTACTATCTTCTTCCTCCATCTGCACATCGCCATTTTCTTCGTTTCTTCGTCCTGCTCTTTTTCTCCATTTTCTTCACTCTTTAAAAAAGAGTGATTTTTTCTTTTTAAATCCACGAATATTGACACAGAAAAAAGAAATGGTCAAACAAGGCATTAACCAATCACCTTTCCCGTCTTTGCCCGTAGCCGGAACCACGCCACAAGGCACCTACGCACACCTGGGGCGGTGTTCACGCGTAGGTGGCCTTGCCACGTAGGCACTACGCGTAGCCAAGTCCAATCCATACCGCAAAGCCTAAGGCTGAGAGTTATCCTCACGCGTGAGAAGGGAGTGAAAAGAAGCCATGTCATCATTTTAACGATTCCACAACCAATCCACTAGGTTGTGGAAATAGTGTTCACTAGTGAAGTGGTGGTGAAGAAGAGAGAGATTGTAGAGAGATAGAAACAAACAAATGTTCCACCAATCAGAGTCCTCGTCTTCATCTGTAGCCGGTAACACGCCACGAGACACTCATTCATCTTTGGGGCGGTGTCCACTCGTGGCTTTCTATGCCACATAGGACATCACGCGCAGTAGCGGATCTAGTGTATAACAAGTGGGGTGTATGACCCCACTTAAAAATAGCTTCTATTCAAAACTTTAGCAAAAAATCAAGTTTTTGTTATGTAATTGAACAATTGGCACCCAGTTAACTTTTCTTTGGCACCCATTTTCAAACCCCAAGAAACACTAACAAAAGTTCATATTTTTCTATTAATTTTCGTTATATTTATCCCTTATATATTTTGGCCCCCTATTAGTTTATGTTATGAATCCGCCATTGATCACGCGTAGGGTCATGCTCCATACCGGAAGGCCTAACCGTAGGAAATATTTAACGGTTAACACTTAACACTTTATGCCATATCTTTTCTATATATTATTTATTTTAATACGACAATTTTAAAAATAAAACGCAACATTTTCTAAAGCAAATAAACTTTTCATTAATAAAGCAAATAAAAAATATATTAATAAAACTAAAAAAAAAACATGACATCAAAAAGTACCTTACTCTAAAAATAAATATCAAGTTGATACTAATAAAACTAAAATTACAAATTATGCAAGAATTTTCCTTTGAAGCGTTAATATTCCCTTGAGATTTTCCGACCGAAGAAGGCGGCTATTATGTCGAGAGGGAAACCTCGAGTTTTTCCCACTTTCTTTCTCACATTATCTCTCTTTTATTTAGAAATGTAGTAGGGATATGCTCTCCCGCATTACATCCAACTCATCTTAAACCAACCATGTCACCAACGGGTAACCGGTTAAGAGATTCTTAACCTGAAAAATATTATTTATGAAAAAGGTTTTGCAAAAAAGAAAATTTCGATATTTGGGATAAATAATAAAATTTTGATAAACTTAAAGGCTTTTCTAACAAATTTTTCTATATTTGAACTTCGAAGTAGGCATGGCTTTTAAACCTCCGGACCCAAGGCGAAACCGAAAAAGCGAAAACCGAATAAGCTGTAAACTAAGAACCATAAATCGGACCAAATACCACTAACTCGTTCCAATTTTTGTTTGGTACCGGTTCAGTTCGATTCTACTAAAAATGTGTTATCTAAAAAGGTGTTTGAAACGAGAACCGGTCCGAAAACCAAATAAGCCATAACTAAGAACCGAAAAGCGAAGCGAATACCACTCACCGGTTCCGGTTCCGATTCCGGTTCCGATTCGAATTTCAGTTAAAAAAACTCATCCCAATTTTAAAGATGTTAAAAACAAATGTTTTAGGCAAGACAATAGAGACTAGCTTTGCACAATTAAGTTTGGTCCATCGGGTTTTTCATATCCAATTGTAGCAAACCCGGATTAAGAAGTCATCGGTTTGGCGAGCTATTAGTGTTTTTATCAAGCCTAATTAGGAGAGTTCGTGGTGCGGTTTGGTGCAATTTAGAGTCGAAACTGCAAACCGCACCGCATATGCGGTTTGACATTTTCAAAAACCGCAGACCGCACCATAACAACCCAAAACCGTGTTGTACGGTGCGGTTTGGTGCGGACAATTTATGTAGTTTTAATGTGGTTTGAATTAAGCTTGTCTAACTTCATACGACTCTCGCTTAATATCGGTTTTATTCAAGCCTTAGCTACGAAGCTTGCGGTTGGCTCGTTACGGATCTAACATGCTAAAAACATATATAGTATGATAGCATGATATATTTGGTACTATTAATAGCTTATATATTTGGTACTATTAATAGCTTATATGTTCAACAAATAGCATTGCTATCAGTGGTTTTCTACAAAATTACACCAACTATGAATAAAATCCCTTCGTAAGCTCTTTAAATTAAGTGCAAGTTAGTTAACGAAAAAGGAAAAAGGAGCGTAGTGTTTGGTCTTAAGAATGGAAAGGTTATAGAGGTTACAAGGTTATATATATATATATATATATATATATATATATATATATATATATATATATATATATATATATATATAACCTTGTAACCTCTATAACCTTTCCATTCTTAAGACCAAACATATATATATATATATATATATATATATATATATATATATATATATATATATATATATATATATAACCTTGTAACCTCTATAACCTTTCCATTCTTAAGACCAAACACTACGCTCCTTTTTCCTTTTTCGTTAACTAACTTGCACTTAATTTAAAGAGAGAGAGAGAGAGAGAGAGAGAGAGAGAGAGAGAGAGAGAGGAATGATCATTTGAGAACTCAAAGTTTCCCGAGAACCCGATAACTAAAGGTGGAGCGTTAGATCAAAATCTTGAATGGCTTAGATTGATCATGTCGTAATTGTAATTATCACTTGTTTCGATGGCATCTTAGACATTTTATAAATATTCACAAGGGCAAATTAGGAATTAAAAATATCAATCATAATAATCAATTTAACAAAGTAAAAAAAACCCACACACACAAACACGTGTTTCTCACTTTCTCTATCATCTCTCAGGTTCTTCACGACTCCATCATCCGCCTCCTTCTGATGAATATCTCTCCATGCGATCTTTCTACCACCGATTTCCGCCACCGATTTCCGCCACCGATTTCCATCATCTGCCATCGTCGTCGGACCAAATCCATCGAATCGCATCAAATCCTCATATTATCAACAGGATGAAGTCAAAGGAATAGACGATTGATTAGGATTGGCATCAAAGAATCAACACATTTGCAATCTAACACAACAAACCAGATCTGCGACGCTTTGTTCTTGGTTGCGATTATCAACGATGCACCGATTTGCCTCACCGTGTCGGAGCAATTACTCTGCATCACGAGCAACACCTTTGTCAATCCATTGTTCCTCATTGCAGATTCCTGAGCCATTCGATCTCTTGACATGTAACACGAGCTCCAGTTCACTCCGATTCTGTGATTTGTCACCACCGGTGATACTTTCATCAGCCGGTGTACGACCGCCGTTACACAGTTCTCGTCTTAAGAGATCGTCGTCCGTCCTTCGGTACATGTCGACACCATCTCTAGTATCTTCATCACTTTTTCAATCACTGAAACTGTATTTTTGGACCGGAGAGGATTTGACTGGTGGTTCTCACGATCCCCTGACAGACGAGTTCCTTTTTCGATTGGTGAGATGTGTTAGTATTGGCACAATCATGGATCGATATTTCAGAAGATGTGACAACATGAAAAGACCAAAAACATGACCATTTTTGGATGCGGGTAGACATAGGTACCACAAAGGAATGAACCGTGGAGATTATCATTCAAAACACCAAGTGTATTCGAAATGTGGGAAAATAAACAAGGAAGTCATGTTGTTTAATGATTTGTATAACAACATGAAACATCAATGGAAAAGCGGATAATGTGATGATTTGATTTTGCAGAAAGCGCTGAAAGTGTACCAAAAAGAAAACAAGAAGGCTATCAAGTTTCTTGAATTTTGGAATCTTGTTAAAGAGAACAAAAAATGGCAAACAGCAAAACATCCGATGAACATATCGACAGTGGTTCAAAACGCTCAAGAACATCTGAATCCGACCACACTACATCCGATGCTCGTGTTGGTTTTGACCTCAACAATGATGAACCCATTCAAGTTTCACCACCATCCCGACCAATGGGAAGGGTGTAACACCTGCAGATTCGGGCTAGTCAATCAAGACATATTAAGTGTTGAAAATGACTTTTTGATAGAAGATAATTTAGGACAAATAACCTTAACCAAAGTTATAGTGTATGTGACAAGGATTCTATACATATAAGGAACTCTAAAATCCGACATTGTAACATCCATAAAAATCATGCCAATTTTAAACTTTTTAAAACATTTCAAAACCCATGATTATTACAAAACTTGTTTTCAAAATAGTATATTGTCAGAGTATCCCAGAATCCAAAACATAAAATCATAAAGTGTGAGGAGCGGTACAATCACGCCTTCGCCTTCCCGCGATCATCAGAAGTACCTGAAACAATAATCATAAATGTAAGCTCGAAGGCTTAGTGAGTTACCCCCAAAATACCAACGCCATACAGATATAACCATATCATATAAGAAAACAACATGCATAATGAGCCATCAGTCTGACTGGACCGAATCTCGGTCCTCAGTCTATCTGGACCGCTCTCCGAGCCCTTGGCACGTCTGGACCGCCCTCCTCGGGGCCTTCAACCTATCCGGACCGCTCGCTGGGCCTTCGGCCTGACTAGATTTGCCCGGCCCGGGCCTGCAGTCTACACGGTCCACCCAGGATGTCTTGGCCTACTGCACACAGCAGGACCTGCCTCAACCCTTTTCCCCATACCAATAAACATGTGCACATAAATATCATATGCTTGCAATAACATATAGTCATACAAATCTAACAGATCACTATCATGGCAACCATCCTATAACCAGGATACCGATCTAACCGATCTCTCATATAGCAACCATCCTACAACCAGGATATCAATCTAACAGATTACTAGCATAGCAACCATCCTAAAACCAGGATGAAATCTAATAGACCAATAACATAACAACCATCCTAAACCAAGATGTAAATCATAAAGGGTCGGTCTTGGTGCCGTAGACCCTGTTGATATAGTGAGGAGAACTCACCTCTCAACTGACGAATCGAAGTGATAAACTCAAACTCTCGAACCACAACCACAAAATCCACCACCTATATTTACCATAAAATCATTTCCATAAATTTCCAATTTACAAAAATACCCCAGAAGTCAACTAGTCAACCCTTGGTCAAAGTCAAGGTCAAAGTCAAGGTCAACAGTCCATGTTGACCCGACTCGTCGAGTGTAGTTCACCGGCTCGTTGAGTCCTTCCTGAACTCGAGATGTCGTGAAATCCCCAGTTGACTCGTCGAGTTTCCTTGTAACTCGTCGAGTTCATGCGTGTCCAAATGTCGGGAAAACCCTAACTGACTCGCCCAGTCACCCTACTGACTCACCGAGTCCATGCAGAACTCCTTGCACGACAATCTTCATCGGACTCGCCGAGTTGGCCAAGCAACTCGTCGAGTCCTTTCAGTCCTTTCTTCATTCAGATGCTTTTAAGCCACCCCAAAGCACCATATTGCAGATCAAGCTCCCCACGGCATGGTTATCACGTAAAGTTGCAAACTTTATGTGCATGCATGTCACACCCCGGCCGTCGGCGGAAACACCGGGCAGTGTAACGTCATTCATCGTATCATACTTATCAACTTCCTGAAAACACATGCAATTTAAAATACGTCAACATAAAGTTGGTGAGTTCACAGGTTTTGACTCCATATAAAAATAATACATTTTCCAAGTTTAAAAGTATAGGTTTGTGAAAGAACCCCTTTCTATACTTTCATATTTCTGAAAGACCCAAACTTTCATACTTGACAATATAGTTACTCCAAAACATGCTACATGCATATTTATAAAATAATATTTTTACATTGATAAAGTCATTACAAAAGATTGGATACAAACCGACTATGTTTTAATATTTTACATAACTACCCAGGATATTGTAAATCTATACAAACCTAAACCAAAATACAAAAAAAATAATATTACAACTATTCTAAGTCTTCCAACTATACTGGGTGCTTATTGCCTGCATTATGTTAAAACATTGGGAGGGGTAAGCGATAACGCTTAGTGAGTTCAATAATAGATACAATATAACGTTATGCCATATATATACCAATATGGCAGAAGCAATTAGAAGCAAGGAACAACAAAGACATAATGTGATAAGCTTTCCCTAACAATCATTGATTTGATTTAAATATATACCATCATTTAGACATAACAATTTCCATACTTGATAAACATCAATAACGCTTCGGCCCAAATGGCACTGAAGACAAACAATTTCTGATTAACATTAATGTAGATTTCAGGTTTTCACGCCCTGTCTAACCATATGCCAATGCCATAGAATAGAGTCATTCACTTACTGGGGGACATGCTCTATCTGGCCAGAGGCTACATACCAGTGCCACTGTGAATCTGAGTTCGTAAACTGATCACATGGTCAAAGGTATAGCTTTGCTATCATAAATAACAAAAATAAAAAAAATAACACGGGAAAATACTCAAGAATAACATTCTACCGAAGCCAAAGTGATGCCTATGTCATACACTTCATGGTCAACGGTTCATACCAATACCCAAGTGATGCCTATGTCATACACTTCAAGTCAGAGGTACAACCTTGCTATAAAAATAGCGGATACAACAACTCGAGATGATAACATGGAAACGCACATAGCACATATAACACATAACATACAATTGTTTCTACATATTAAACTCACATTGAATTAACCGGGGGTTAAAATAATAATTTGGGCAGCATTTCGGCTCTAAATATGACTTTCGTCGTTGAAAACCGGGAGTTTTCTTGAAAACCGGGCCTTGCGAAGGTAGAGCTTCGAAACCGAAAAGATAAATTTTTCGGGCTTCTCGGGAATCTCGGGGCGCGTTTCAGGCTTTGGAATAAGTATCGGGGCTTCGGGGGATGTCGGGATAGTAAAAGTATTGAAAAATGGTGAAAAAGTGTGAAATTTCCAAAGTTAGCCGAGAGGGTTCGCACCCTCCTATTTATAGGAGGCGAAGGTCTTCGGCCGAAGGGAGGAGGGGCAGCTGGCGGCTCGCGAGAGGACTAGATGGCGCGCATGCGAGGGCTCCAGGTGGCTCGCTTCGGACGCAACAGGCGTCTTCGGATGCGAGGAGTCACCGGGTGATTAAGCAGCTTCGGACGACTCATCGCGACACGCGTCGGATCCAGGCGAGGGTGAGTCACGACGTCGGAAACGAGGCGGACACGACATCGGACCAATCAGAAGGTGCCAGCGAGGCTGCGGTCCAATCAGAAATTGCCACGTGGATCAACACTATTCATGCGAAAATTAAATGAAAATGTGTCCAATCTTGTAAAATCCATAACTTTCTCATACGGGCTCCGTTTTTGACGTTCTTTATATGCACGCGTAGAGAAAATTATGCTCTACAACTTTCGTTTAGACTTCGTTGGAAAATTTTGACTTTAT
This sequence comes from Lactuca virosa, assembly GCF_052849685.1. NCBI lineage: Eukaryota > Viridiplantae > Streptophyta > Magnoliopsida > Asterales > Asteraceae > Lactuca > Lactuca virosa. The sequence goes on from NC_136429.1 coordinate 59,146,250, forward strand.
TTTTATATTATTATTTTTAACACACCGGGACTGGTAAATCCGTTAAAAATTCATAACTTCTTCATCCGACGTCCGTTTTCGTCAGACTTTTTACCATTGTACTGCTAATAACGAGACCTTCGATTCTCGTTTAGGTTGTGTTGGCTAAAAATCACTCGATCTAAAATTCGAGTTTTTAGCTGTCTACTGCTACGCTGAAACTTGTAAAAATCATAACTTCCTCATACGAAGTCAGATTTTGGCGTTCTTTTTATCGAACTTCTCGGTTTAACGAATACTACGAATTTCATTTAGATCACTAAGGCTAAAAAGTAGTTTATCAAAAACTCACTTTTTACGTCATTCGGCACCGTGCCGGTTTTATCGCAGATCTTCGATTGTTCATAACTTCTTCGTTATAACTCGGATTTTGACGAGGTTTTCGCCTACGTGTTTCTAACGAGATTATCTACAACTTTCATTAATAAAATTTTACTTATTTCAAAGTTTATATTTTCGCTAAATTTCATTATTTGGCTTTTAATTGGAATCTCATAAGACTTCCAATAATTTATGAGTGATTCTAAACATAGTTTTACTTCATTTCTAGTAAAAACTATCTGTTAGAACTTAACACTCAATTTCTCATAATATTTCATAATATTATTAACTTTTTAATTTACATAACACGATTTCAAAACGTGTATGTTACAGTTTGAAAGTATCATTTTGACTCTCCAACGTTTAGTATATATATCCTAGGTATAAAATTTTACTTACCAAATAAATAGTTTACCTATAAGTCTCATATACTATGAATATAAGCGTTTGTAATTCCATACAAACGAAAGTTGCTACGTATAAATCTTATTTCAATTCTATACGAGTAAAACCGCTACGTATAAATCTATTTCAATTCTATACGAGTAAAACTGCTACGTATAAATCTATTTCAATTCTATACGAGTATGTGTGTTAGGTATAATTATCTACTTAATATACAAGTAGTACCTAGGGTATAAGTAGGGGGAAACTTATACTTAACATTAATACTTGTATACGACAAAGTATAATGCTTCTAACAAGTTGCTACCATGAGTCTGTAACCGCTGCTTGACAACAAAACCTCTGACAAAACACACTCATGATTTACCATGAGAAACAATACAGTCATGATTTACCATGAGAAACAATACACTCATGATTTACCATGAGAAACAACACCGCACGCTTCATCGACGCCGGAATAACAAGTAAAAGGAACGGATCGTCACTCGCTTGTCTTGGGTTGTAATTAACAACCACAAGTGGGGTCGTCAACCCGTATCTTATTCATACACGACTTCCTCGCTCACACGGGATTAACAGTTACCGGTCAGAGGACTTCCACTAAGATCCCCAATCTTAGTTGATGAATGAGGTAGCTCATGTAGACTTTGACGGCTTCCTATAGCTCTAACAACAAAAGCATCTTCATGTCTAAAACCCTAAGTTACTAGACTATGCTTGTAAACATTACTCATAACTTCATAACATTTAGGCAGTATGACAGCTATAGCTTGAAGTAAAACCAGGTTTTATCTTGACCTAAAACCAATAATAACAACATATAACGTTCCTAGTTTTATCTTGACATAAAACTATCAATAACAATACATGACATACTAAGTTTTATCTTGACATAAAACTAACAATAACAACATATAACATACCAAGTTTTATCTTGTCATAAAACAAACAATAACAACATACTTTATAAATTAACATATAGAACTTCCGAATATAACTTCGGAACTATATCGCACACAACATATATATAGAATCCTAAGTATAACTCAAGATCTACATTAATATACTACTATAACAATAACATGCTAACAACTTTACGATAGTTGTATACTTTCAGATACGAAATAACTATATCCCGGTTATTATAACTATCTACGTTGATACTAATATACTATTATATAGATATAATAATAACGTATATATAATATTTAGCATGCGTTTTCCCCCGAAATATTAGAAAGTGGGGCCGTGAAACTCACCCTAGTAGCGTGATCTATAGAATCTAAACGGACAGAGGCTCGTCGTAGTGAGGATCGGGAAGGGAAAACGACCTTCGGAAACGAGAGAGAATGAAAGGAAAAGGTGTAATGAGAGAATGAGCTTTGATCGCTATTTATAGGCTCTTCTGGGCCATTTCACGTCGTGGAATACATATGGCCACGTCGTGGACATCCATGAGTTATCCGGTAGCTTTAACACGTGTTTTCTAGCCCCGATTAGTGTCCCTGACACGTTTCACGTCGTGAAATTAATGTCCACGTCGTGAACCATGGCGGCTAGGGTTTCTTGCCACGTGTCATGCTCTAAGACAGCTGCATCTTCGGAAGGTCATAACTTTTGCATACGAACTCCGTTTTTGACGTTCTTTATATGCACGCATAGCTAATTCCGAGTACTACAAATTTCTTTTAGACTCCAATAGCTAATTCTAAGTCTATTTTAAATTTCTCTTATTATAGAGATTTTATAGTGTTCGGTTTATCATAACTTCTTCACGCGAAGTCAGATTTAGACGTTCTCTATATTTTTGGAATCGTATGGACATATACTTTGAGTTGTATCATAAATTATGTATGAATGTTCATATTTTAACATGAATTACATAGTAAGTTTATCACATTACTAGTTTAACAAAATCACATTACATGATTGGCATAATCACATGTGATTGTTGTTGACCTATTTTGACTGGTGTTATAATGCAAGGCTCTAAAGGCTTAGAATATAAAATCTAAGCTTATAATGGGGTTTAACTCAAAAGGGGAGGTTCATACTTGCCAAAGCTGGAGACTTTATAGCTATAGAGACCAAGATAAGCTCAGATCTGAAGTTGCAACTGCAGATCCTAGCCCATACTAAAAAATGGCTAATATACATGCTAGGAAAGACCTAATCTCAAACATACATATATCTAGATAGAAGAAGGTCAAGGTAACAAATTGTTATCTTCAAACTGATGCCGATAAGCAGAAGGGTCAGATCCACTAGCTCCTCTTGCACCACTCCTCTTATACTTCAAGTCTTCTTCTTGCAAATCACCTTCCAAGCTTGAAAATCACAGAAGAATAGAGTACACATACGAATTAGGGTTTATGGACTCACAAGAGGTTGTAAGGGGAGGCTAAGGGGGCAAAGGATCCTTTAAATAGGGTGCAAAACCCATGGGATTAGGGTTTCTCATTCCAGCTCCAACTCGACGATTCAGGTTCACCGACTCGTCGAGTTGGTCACTTAAACCACATGGCCAACGCGTCCCTACTTGATGAGTCTAGGCACCAACTTGTCGAGTAGATCTTCTGATATGAACATAAAGCTGTAAAGATGTATACCTGGGAGTCGGGGTGTTACCGACATCGAGTGAAAAGTTATGATCTTCCTGTTGGATTAATGTCTAAGTCCATAACTATAATTGGTAAGACTTGACCCGACCCGGCATGGTCCATTTGGGTTGCATGGCATCATGCATTTGGATAGACTATAATGAGAGAAATAACACTTAAGGTTGGTTAATATATTATAAGTTCTAATATATTAATAAGGTTATTTAATTAGTATTGATCAAGAATTAATTTGGAATTAATTATGTGATCAAAAGGAGACTAATTAAATATATGGGTTGATTGTGTAAATCATTCATTCTTATATATGTGGGCTTGTGTCCAAGATTCCTTATGTTGGACTAAGTCCATGGGGTGACCCATGGATACTCCATGGAGGTTAAAACCCATGGAGCATAAGGAATGGGTAAAGTTATGAGTTACATGGTGTAACCCTAATAGCCACCATATAAAAGAATCCCATGGCTCAAGAAATCGTGCACTAATGTGTGAATATGAGGGCTAGACGATTTCAAGGAGTGTTCCATTTTGTCTCAAGTCATTCCATGTGCATTTGGTGTTGTGTGAACCATTTGAGGTGTCACACTTGGGGCACTAGGCACTCAAGCTTCATAGAGACAAGCTACATCAAACAAAGGTATGTATTCTATCCATTTGATTACCCAAGTATCAAGTATTGTATGCTAGATAGGGTAATACCTTGGAAAGTTCATAATTGCATGTATAATAGAGAAAACATAGATCCAAGGTATTTAGGGTTGCATGTACACTTAGGAGTGTTAGAATGCTAAAAACCCATCAGTGGTATCAGAGACAAGGCTTGTTTTCTTGTTATACTTGCAAAATTAGCTGAAAAATCGAATTTTGGAATCCCTGACAGCATATATTCGACTGTTTTGGCTAGAAATGGACTAGGAACATTACCCTTAGATGTTTTTGGGCTTATAAACTTGTTTTTGATGTGGTAATGTTCATGCTAATCCAATTTCAAAGATAATTGTCAATAGATTCATGTTTTGTATTAGTTTAAAAGTTATGCTAATTACTTGAAAAAAATTTGATGTGAATTATCTTTGTTCATATGAGTTTATTAGATTAATAGAAAAGTTAATTGATTATGTGTTTTCAATCCATTTTAATCTAAGAGTTGATTCTAAAATGTGTTTTTGTAACTTGTCCTCAAGTTATATGAAAAGTCACATTTAAGTTTCATAAAACTCATAAAAAGTTGGCAATGGTTACAAAAATGAAGAGTCTTGTCCTCATTAAATGGTTTTATGACTCCATAACTTGTCCTCAAGTTATAGAGGTTCAAGAGTCACTTCATTAAATTATAAAATGTGTAACCTTAATTAGTTCCATAAGTTACAAAAATAAAGAAAAGTTACATTCTTTTATTAGTTTAAAGTCTTCCATAACTTGTCCTCAAGTTATGGAACTTGAAGAGTTTTTTTTTTAATTAAAACTACTTTAAACACATAAGTTATGGAATTAATTAGTTTTGAATATTTTCAAAACTTGCCCTCAAGTTTTGGAATTTGTAAAGTTTTCCCCATGAATACTTTAATTCCAAGTTAGCCCTTAGAATTTTAAAAGTTAAAATTCAACCCTTATACTTTATAGTATTATAAGTTAATAATAAATATATGTATAAGAGCAAGTCAGTCTTACCGTTAGTAGGCCTCATTCACGAAGCCGGACTATAAGGGGGGTATAAGGTTACTGCCTATAAAATGACAGTTTAATGGGTGTCCACTCTCACCCACCGCTTCCTTGACTGGTGGAGGGTCGTTAGCCGAACGGGTAGGACAAGGACTATAATTCTCCCTTCATTAAAAGTATTAATGATAAATACTAAGTAACTAAACACTTATAAATTCCCAATCTTAGTTACTTAGGAAAATGTGAATAAGGTGCTAATCCATGAAATTACACTTTGCACTTTGTTTAAACCGTTAGTGGAGCGTGTGTGGTTAACCGGCACACTAACCTGGATTTAACAAAGTAGGCAAAGGGTAACTTAATATTTATCATAGTATCGGTGGAGCTCGTGTGGTTAACCGGCACATCGATTGAGGGGTAAATATTAAGGGTACCAAGTATATTTGCATGGTTACTTCACACCTTGTTTTGTGATCCTCGGCATCCCAGTCACAAAACCTGAAGGGCACACTTGAGATTGAAACATGCCATTGAAAAGTTCAATGAATCTCAAGAAATCTAGGAGTTTCAAATCCAATTAAAAACCTAATTACATTATTTCGTTTTTCATGGTGGAAATTGGTAAATCGTCATTTACCTACCTTCAACTATTTTATAACTCGGATTACGGCATCCCTCTTCCAGTTATAAATAGGTTGTTGGATCCTAGCCTTAATATTTCATATTGGGTGTTATATTAAGGACTTTAGATCAACTATCTTGAATATCTCCCAAAAGATGTCTAGTTCAGACATCTATGATCTTCCCAAATCTCTTGGAACTTTACTTCCTCCACCTCCTCCAATTATTCTCCCTAACCCACAAGTTCAAGGTCACTCAAGCCCTAATGGCAAGCAAGGTCTATGTGTGATCACATCTTAGAGATGAAGTCACATATTGACAAGTTGGGAGAGTTGGGTGTCAAAGTCTTGAGAAAGTTGGATGTTCAATCACTTTCTAAGTCACATAGTGAGTTCCTTTGGGACTACTATGAAACAGACTATGACATGAACCTTAATGATCATATCTATTTGCTTGGTGCTGCTGAATCAGCAATGATTTGGAACGATAGTAAAGCAAATTTGATTAGAATATCAACTTCCCAAAAACTTTATGGATAGTGACAATGGTGACACTGGAAATCCAGAAAAAGCATTCTCTTCCCAATGGAAAGGGATTGGCCATAGTCAACCCGGTTGACCAAATGGTAAAGAGAAAGGCTAAGTCTGAGATAGTCCCATTACCAAAGGGTCCATATGTTTATTTTGCCAAGGGAAGGGGGGTTGATTGCAAAGCTGCCAAATTTACCTAAGGATGTTAAAGTCAATAAGTTTGACTCTACATCAGGTAGAGCCCATTATCTAACTCTGTTAAGTTCTATTCTGAGATTCTCATTACATGATGTGACTGGGTCACATGTTGATGTTTTAAGAATCAAAGAATAGAGAGAAATCTTAAAGGAAGTATATGCTGATTCTGATCGCGAAGGTGGATTTCGATCGCATCAGAATTTTGAGCAGTTGCTTAAGAAGTTATGATATATTGCTAAGGAATAGATAACAACAATTTTCCATGTGGATTGTAAGGATAAGTTTTTCCGCAAAGTTTTAAAATAAAAGAAAATTGTTTAATTTTATTTATTTGAAGTATCCTTACAATGGCATTTGTGGAAAATTGTTGCTTATATGATTCCACTGACAGCAATATTGGAAAATGGATTTGATTCTTTCATTTGTGGTAGTGTCTAAATTTACCAAATCAGGAAAGTTCCTCATCGCCCAAGTTTCAATTGGACCGAAACTTGGAATCATGCAAGTTGAATAGTATGATGAATGAGAACTTTCAAGCATTGGAAAATCAAGACTAATTACTTGTTCACATGGATGTGTGAGTCAAGTGAAGGACTAAAGGGATCGAGTACACATTCTTGTGCACTGGTCATGTCCACCACAAAGCTCGTTAAGACTATTTGATTTACTAAAGTTTAGTAAATATGGTTATACTTACAAGTTTAAGTATAATTCTGAAACATTGGAAAAGTCTCAATGTATGGCAGAACGAATGGGAAGAATCAAATTAGGCAAAAAGATAAAAGTTTCTCAAATCTGAAAAGATGGGAGAGTACTTTAGTATCATGTTTGTGATCATCTTAATGATTTAGAAATCATATCACAGTTAGTCCTCTAAAGGTCATCTTAGTGCATTCTTATGACTAAGAAGAGGAGTCATGAATTGTTGAAATGGTTAGATCAGGAAGATGAGTCATACTTCGTTCCAAAACAATTCTTAGAGTCATACTCCAAGATTGTAATTTGAGTGACAAATCTTAAAGAAAGGTTTAAAACACTTGTCAAATGTAAGAGTAAATGTGTCCTACTCTTGTACATTTGAAATTGGTAAGTTGTGATGTTTTGGATAAAACAAAGACCAACTAAGGCCAATTGTGTGAAGTGTTTGTCTTGATAAAGAATCCGCACTATCTCTTGAATATTTGGCAAGATAGTCTTATATGTCAAGAGGATAGTGGAAGTCTTAAAGATCCTAAAAAGAATTTCAAGAACTAATCAAGAATAAAACCTGAGGTTCTTCACTAGCACACGACTTGAGGTTTATAACATATCGTGTTGACATATTCTGTGCCCATTCCAGTTAAAGTTGGCTTTGCATAGGAGTTCTGAAAGTTCTCAATTGGTTGCATAACAACTTGGAAGCAATGGCAGGCCCTGTACTGCCAGGTGGCAAGAAGTTAAGATTGCATAAGTTCAGTCCATATGAGTTTGGATTTGTCATTATCCTTGTCTTGTGACTATGGTTTTGACGATTCACATGGATAAGAACACATACACCATAAAATCTAAGGGTCATAAGGTTTCTCTCCGATTCATGAAAATAATGGCGAGGAAACACTTCCACCAAGTAGATTTGAAGCAGATGGCAAAAGGTCTAAACAATTGAGACTATGATTACGGCATCCCTTTTCATAGTTCTGTAATTATTTAGACACACATGCATGCTATCTAAGGAAAGGTGTATGATTTTGATAAAGTTTTATCAAAGCATCTCGTATCAGAAATCTGAACTTTGGTAAGAAAGTCAATAAAGTATTGATTTCTAGAAGTCCAGCTGATTTCTGAGTACATGTCAAAGCTAGTGGGAGCATAAGTGTTGTGCTAATAATCATCATGTTAGTGGGAACATGATAATTATTGTTAGTGTTGCAAGTTAGCAATGTTAATTATAGAAAACAAAAGTTTCAATTCGTGAGGCTGCAAGGATTGAAAAAGTTGTTTTGCTATAATTAAGGGAGAGGATATACTTCATTTCAGTTCTAAAGGCTTAGATTGAGACCTTAATCATCTTTAGTCAAGAATATATATATATATATATATATATGAATTTCATGTTGGATTGGTTCAACTTAAGGAAATTCTATATATTGCGTTCTCAAAATTCGATTATGATTACGGCATCCCTCTTCATAGTCAAATTTTTGAAAACATAGCAAATAAAAATATTGTAGCAAAAGACTAGTCTAGAATCATGTCTTTATGTGAGACATCATGAATCGTGTACCATTTGCTTTGGGTACAGGATCGATTGCATGTGCTATAATATTTGTCATTTCTAAATTTTTCCAAATGCCCAGAGGCATTAAGAAGGGAAAAGGTCTAGAATTGGATATGACTAAAATGATTAAGCAATTGTCGAGGACAATCTGAGGTTTACCAAAGATTGGTTGCTCAGGGACAGTTGGAAGTATAGTGCTAATTTTGGAAGGACCATATTGACATATTCTGAAAAGAGGCATCTCTTATTCAGAAGTGATAGTCAAAATGAGAATATGGAGTTGTCTCCATAAGTGGAAGTTATCTGTGTAAGATTAGAAAACTTAATGCAAGAAGCATGTCCAAAGCAATGTACTTTGAATATGAGACTTAGTTTCCATGGAGTTGATCTCCATTGGAATACCTTATAATGACTGTTGACAAGTCTTTGTGACTTTGTACATATTCATTACAGGAGGGTCAGTGCATATAAGTTTAAAATCTAAACAGATTTCGATAAATGATAGGAATTTGAAATTCTCACATTTTTCGATAAGGATTTGGGAGTGTGAAATTAGACTCATTGAAATTATGTTAAATTGGTTTATTTCACAAAGTAAGGATCATAGACAAACATAGAGTGCATACTTGGTGTATGGCAAAGCTATTGTTTAAGAAAAACATAGTGTACATGCTTGGAGCATGGGACAACTAGTGTTTTTAATTCAAGTATAAAGTTGATAAAACCGAAACAATGAATAATGAGTAATCAGTATGGTGATAAATAAAAGTGTTTATTTATATTCATAGGGTTTGATACCATATTTGATTCATTTATTCTTTTGTTTCACTTTGCATGTTTTGACTTCCAGAATAACTAAGTCGCTCTTCCTGAATGATTAAGTTATTCAAACCATCCACAGTCGGTCATATGTTGGAAGTAGATATGAATCAAGACTGTCATGGGTTGGTTTGTAGAGGTCCAAGTTGGTGGACAAAGTGGTGCTACAACACTCATGAGTGCTCATAAGTTCTGAGTATTGGATTCAACCCGCGCTCATTTAAATCATTTCATGGATTTTATCACGAGTGATCATGAGACGATAATATCTTATATTCTTCAAACCTAGAGATATGAGTTGTTACTATGAGTTGGTTGTACATTGATTGCATGAAAACACATTCGGTAACTCGATGTTATAAAACGTGCCTTTGTGTATGATTCAACAAGTAGTAGAACAAGCCATATGAGTCGAAGTTTATCCATTCCTTTTACCTTCGGGATAAAAGCGATATCTGTAGGCCCCTCGATGATTTAAAGATGATACATGTGAGTGCTTGGCCAAGCCAGGACTGATTTGATTTGTTCAATCAGTCAGTCATCATGAATCGGAAATCGGGAAACAACAAATGGACAGAGAGAATGATTGATAATCCATGTCTCAGTCCATATGATATCTAGAATGGAGGAATATATGATCCCTTATCTAATGGACAAGTCATTGACAAAGGTCAGAGTTCATCGACAAGGTCAGAGTTCGACAGAAGCTTTTGAGAGCTACGATTGCTGATCGGTTCCTGAAGTCATACGCAATAATAGTTTTAGACTTATCCAAGTGGGAGACTGTTGGATTAATGTCTAAGTCCATAACTATAATTGGTAAGACTTGACCCGACCCGGCATGGTCCATTTGGGTTGCATGGCATCATGCATTTGGATAGACTATAATGAGAGAAATAACACTTAAGGTTGGTTAATATATTATAAGTTCTAATATATTAATAAGGTTATTTAATTAGTATTGATCAAGAATTAATTTGGAATTAATTATGTGATCAAAAGGAGACTAATTAAATATATGGGTTGATTGTGTAAATCATTCATTTTGTATATGTGGGCTTGTGATCCAAGATTCCTTATGTTGGACTAAGTCCATGGGGTGACCCATGGATACTCCATGGAGGTTAAAACCCATGGAGCATAAGGAATGGGTAAAGTTATTAGTTACATGGTGTAACCCTAATAACCACCATATAAAAGAATCCCATGGCTCAAGAAATCGTGCACTAATGTGTGAATATGAGGGCTAGACGATTTCAAGGAGTGTTCCATTTCTCTCAAGTCATTCCATGTGCATTTGGTGTTGTGTGAACCATTTGAGGAGTCACACTTGGGGCACTAGGCACTCAAGCTTCATGGAGACAAGCTACATCAAACAAAGGTATGTATTCTATCCATTTGATTACCCAAGTATCAAGTATTGTATGCTAGATAGGGTAATACCTTGGAAAGTTCATAATTGCATGTATAATAGAGAAAACATAGATCCAAGGTATTTAGGGTTACATGTACACTTAGGAGTGTTAGAATGCTCAAAACCCATCACTTCCGAAGTTTCGCATTCAATCAGTATGTCATAAATAATGTATCGGGGATATGTCGTTTATTAGCCTAAGAAATCTATACGAAAGTCGTAGTAGTCTTCAAACCGAGAACGAGAATATAGAGAACGTCCAAATCTGATTCGTAAGAGCAAGTTATGATTTTTCAAAGTTTCAATGTAGCAGTATACGACTCAAAAACCGAAATTGAATTCGGTTGATTTTTAGGAAAAACAACCTAAACGAGAGTTAACGATCTCGTCCATACCTATCCGTCAATATAAAGACAGTCCAGAACGGATATCGTATGAGAGAGTTATGATTTTTACATGGACTTTAACAGTCTAAGCCTGTAAAAATATAACTTTAAAAATAAAGTCAAAATTAGCAGATGGAGTCTAAATGAAAGTTGTAAATCTCGTCGATAGCTACGTGTGGATATAAAACCCATCGAAAAAGGACCTCATATGCAAAAGATATGCACAGACGCGACGCGCACTGACACTCCAGCCAAATCGTGACACGTGGCACCATAAGAAAGCGACACAACACCCGTTCTGACCAAATGTGCGGCGTGCAAATAAATTTTTTTCCCTATAAATAGCCCTCCGTATATGCTCCTCAAATCTCATCCCTACAACCTCTATCTTTCGTTTCTTTCTCTTGTAGCCCATTTTCCCTTAGTTTTCTGGTAGTTGGTGAAGCCCTGCGGCCCCCTGAAGTACCCGACCAGTAGTAGCTATCTAATAGAAGCTCTCGGGTCAGAGTTTTGCCTGCATAATCCCCAATTTTCGTTAGATTAATTTGTAAGTCAAGCTACGCTTATTTATTTTAAGTGTAACTTTTAATTGTAGTAATAGTCGTTATTACGAACCTATAATTAAGATTTATTAGTGATTCCAAGTCATTATACTGATTGATCTACTTATAGGAGTGATGTCTAGAGTGGATTAGTGAGGTGTTAAAAGTGGATTTCCAAAACAGTATATTATATATACCAAACAGACCCTACCTCTGATATGATCCTACCTGGTTGTTCCTTACTTGATAGATCTTGAAGTAGACATTGAGATTAATGAGGAATCTAGACTATAATTATTATAGTCACCATGATTATGAAACTAGACTAAGATTTAGTGCTTTATACGTCTAGGTCTCTTTGGAAGTGCGAAGCAGAGTGCTATCGAATTTTTCTATCACCCACCTAAGTCAGGTGAGTGCATAGTCCCTTTCATGAACATGATTTTAATACAAGTATTAAATATCTGTTAAAAAGTTTATATGTGAACTATGTGCCTATTTCCTAGAATATGTGTTATAAATTTATATGTTTATATAGAAAGTGCGAACCAGATATGGTTCTATATGTGTGTTATAGTATACAAATAATATTATCACATGATAATAATAATAGAAGTATTATTTGTGAAAAAGATAAAGGTAATATAAATACTCTATGCTAATATTAGGATAGGGTTGCATAGAATAGAGTTAGTATTTCAAGAATGATAAGTCGGATAGTCTTGCCTATTAGGGAAATAAGATTTACAAAGGATGTTTAGTTCAATTAAGTTTGAATAGCGAGTAGCATTATGTGAAGAGTATATACGTTAGGAACGGAGAGTAGAACTCTGTCCTATGACACTATCAACTGTCGATGTACGATAGCTCCGTACAGGAGTACATCTTAGTATTCCTATTGGATGACCATAAATGGTGGGTAGATCAGGAAACTGTAACGGTATGTTTGGTCATCTCCTAGGGTAGGTGACAACACTATACCATTCTAGGCGGTCTTATGAATTATGTTGCTATTGTAGGCTCATAACCTACAGATGTAGAAGAACGGTAATACCGAATTCATCAAATGCTCGGATGGCTCGGGTGCCTTTATGACTATAACCAGCCAAGGAAACCCCTAGCGGTGTAGTCAAATCCTCTCTTTTAAAATGGTTTATCTCCTGATAATCATGGACTAGGATCTGTGAGGATCGCTTGGGAAAGGTACTTTTGGGATAAAGGGAATTATAGATATTTAAGATAAGTTATATCTATATTATTTAGTAACAATTGGCTTACATGTCTGATAATTAAGGAATGTTATCATAAGAATATTATGGGATTGAAATCTCCATGTATCTCACCAAGTTTCCCAACCTGACCCACTCAGTTTGTATGCATCACTGGTATCAAGACTTAAGCCACTAGAACTTAATTAGGATGTTGAGTGATTAAGGGAAAGGTTTTCATGGTGTTCAGAACCCTTAGGTCTTTACGCTGTAAATTATGTATCTATATTGATTGTGACATCCATAGGGTTTTAATAAATTGAGGCATTCACTTGTTCTCAAAATGTTTAATTATATTGGGATCTTACGCAACAATGATAAAATGATTTTAAAAGCATAAAGAAAAAGTTTTAATTGGTTCTAAAAATTAGAGGATGTCACAAAGGGACAAAGCAAAAAGAAAAGGCAAAGGCAAAGCATCAGATTCAGATGAGTTGAAAGAAATAGATAGGGCCGATATGAAAGGTATAGAAGATAGAATGGACAAAATTTTGCGTCTTGCTTCTGAAAGAGAGCTTCGGAAACAAAGGGATGGTGACATGAGGATACTAACAATGAACACATTGCAGATGATCGGGCAAGAGCTTGAAATTTCTTTGGCGATGAAAGCTGATCTAAAAAAAACGTTATGCTAATAGGTATTAAGATTTCTAGTTTTTTTTTCTATGTCTTTAATCGTTTGATATGTGTTTTTTTAAGTTTGTAGGTTTTTTTTTTTAATTTCATGTTTTTTTTTTAATTTTAAGTAATGCAATGTAATGTAATGTTTTTATTATTATTTTGAAGTAATGAAATTTTATGTTTTTTTTATTAAAAATGAAGTTTTTTTTTAAATTAATTTATTTAAAAAAAGTGTAGCACTACTCCTTGGGTATGGCAAGGAACCACACTTTTGTGGTAAAAGGTGACGTGACGTTTACATGGCAGTGAAGGGATGCATCTCACCTCCCTTATAATCCATCGGTTCTCCAAAAACCCTACGCTCCACCACCACCACCACTCAATCTTGTCGTGTCATCATGCATGTCGACCCTTTGTAACCTAGAGGTTGCTAGTTTTTTGTAAAAAAAACCTCTTCTGACCAATTATTGTTGCGCGGCGCAACACACGCGCAACACTTTCCTACTTGCAGCAGTTTGATTTTTAGAATTTTTCAGGCTTAAAAACCTCTGCGCATCCTCTGCACCACAAAGCATTGGACTTGGCTCTTCAAACCTCTTCATAACCTAAGCCTACAAAAAGAATGGGATACATTATTGAAAAAAAAACACCGCTCAGCTCTTCCCTCCCCATCGATTCGTCGCAGCTCCCATCGTCTTTTGCAGTTGTTGTCACCAGTCGAACCTCGTTGTCGCTTCTCCACCCTCACCATCAACGGGACATATTATTGACAAGGACGTTATTTAGCTAAAACAATGTAATTTTAATGTTAATTCTTTTAATTCGTAAATAGTATTGGATGTTTGTATAAAAAAATGGAATGAATTTTATTTCAATGTTGTAAGACTAAAATTATTAAAAATTTTGTGTTGAAAAAGTATTTTACTTTTGTAAAATTAGTTTATTTGTGTTTTAGTTTATTGCAGCAGTCTGCAGAGGTTAAAAAACAAACAAGTTTCTTATTACAGGCTGCAACCATTTAGTCCACATCTTCTACTGCTGAGGGTTGCAGCGCAGACTTCAGAAATTGTGGCTTCGAAAAAACAAACAACACCCTACACTACCTCTATTGGTTGGTTCACTTCCAGGCCTCTCTTCTTCGACCGTTTGCGATCACATATAAACTTGCTAGAGGTATCTCTCTTTTTCTCTTTTTGGTTTGTGATCACATACAAACACGCACTTCCGTTTTGTGTTTAATCTTCATTCATATCATAATCATACATAAAAAGTAGCAGCTTGGGTTTATTTTTTGGATGAACTTTGTAATTCTATGTGAACCCCGGTTTGGATTTTTTTTTCTTCTGAACCATAGATGGTGGCCACAGATTTGAAGGTTCAGTGGAATAGGTAATTTCCTTCCTAATTTAAGGTATGAATGCTCCTTCTTTTTTTCCATTTTTTTATTAGTTGGTCATTTCACCATTTTTTGAATCTATTATGAATGTTACGATCGTATTTTTCTAGGGTTTTTTAATGGTGTGATGTTTTTGTGTCAATGGCATGGAAAACATAACCACCACATGAACTAGCCTGCTTCTCCACGACCACCGGTATCCTTATACCGCCACCACTCCTACATGAACTAGCCTGATTTTCCACAAAAGACACCACAATATTCACCACCATCAAATAACCCCCACGTGATACCTTCTCCCCAGTACTCTCCCTTCTGAACCTTAAATTTTAACCCTTAAATTTCTCTTATTTTATCTCTTAATCGCATATTTAGGATTTTGGTTGTGGATGCCTTCGACCTTCTCTGTCTCGATCTCCTTTATTTGAGCACCACCTCCTCCTATATTTTAGGATGATGCACTCCATTTCCACAGACCTAACCCTGTTTCACCACCGCTAATCTTTTACATCCCTGTAACTATATGTGTTTGTGTAGTGTGTGTATTTGTTCAAGTCCAGAATATATTTTTTTGTTTCCACTAATTTTTCTCTTGGTCTGGTTTCTACCTGTATTTTATTAATCTGTACATTGATGATGAATTAATTTTAAAGGTCTTGGAACTATTAATTCTTACATTAATTTTGTTTATTTTATAGGATATAGGGTGCAATTTGGGAAAAGGGAGTAATCTGAAGACTTCGCCCATGACCTTCAAGGTATTCCTCTATCTTTATCTTCTCTCTTATCTACCATTCTTTGGTGCAAAAGACCATGAATCTCCGATAGTAGAACACAAATCACTTTTGATTTGATGATTTGAATTAATTGGAATGTTGGCTACTGCCATAGAATATAAGAATATTCCCTGCTACCATAGAATTAACAACTTCTGAAAGGAAGGTAGTAGTAGGGTTATCCTTCTCTAATATTTATCTTAATTTAAACAGCAATTATTTGTACTTTCAAGTCTCTTTCTGGAAAAATAACATGAGTTACTGATATGTGCATATCTACATATATATTTGACATCATATCTTAATACTTTTAGCTATATTTATGCTCATTATAGGACAAAAGATACTTAATCTATTATATGTTGTGTTGTAGAAGCAAAAGACATGCTTGGGAACGAAGAGGAAGGAATTTGGAAGCTGGAAGCTAGGAGCTTGGATCAAGGCTAAAAAGAAGAAGAAAAGTTTCATTACCACGTTGTGGTGACATCCACCACGGCGTAGCATTTTGAAAAACCCCGATGAACTTCGAAGACTTGTTGATTACGCGATCAAGCTAAAGACCACGTCATGGTGGGACTTACCACCACGTGGTGAACCGACTTCGAAAAAAGTTTATATAGAAGGCAGATTTCTCCAAAAACCTAAGTTTTATTGGGAGCTTTAGTCGACTTTTAAAGGCCAAGGACGTTATTTAGAAGCTTTGTAGTGCAAAGATTGATTACAAACTCGATTTTGAGAGATTTTGAGGCAATACTCTTATATTGACTTATTCTTCTTGGGTTTGATCATGGATTACAAGTTGAATTTCGTTTTTACATGTTTGTTTGCTGAAGTTATGGGCTAAATACCCTAACATTCGTTTAGACTAGATTACTTGCTTATTTATGAGTTGATTTATAGTTTGGATTATGCTAAGTTGATTATTTGTTATGTTAGCTTATTAAAGAACCTCTCTATGTTCATGATAACTACTTTTATGTTTATTGTTGAGTTTAATTAAGTTTGCATGACCTATCAATCTTGATTGACTTGAATCTTATGATCTTATGACTTGCAAAATTGTAGGACTAGTGTTTTGACCAAAAACCTAGGGTTAAACAGAAAAGTGGGTAAGTGAATGTAGGAGCTAATATATGAAGACCAATCATATATTGAATTGATTAAAATAACCAAATAGATTAATCCATTATAAGTCTCACATAACTCGAACTAAACACTAGTAAATTTGTTAATTTATCCGCTTGATCACCGTATGAATGAACTTATTTGCTAAAGGATTTGGTTAGAGAACATTAATCTAGTCATCTTAGTAATCTATAATCAACGAAGTATTAATCCATTTCACTTACATTAAATCAACCATAATAGCAAGTATATCGAATCTAAACGAAAGTCTCTCATTTATCTTGATTAAAACCATCTTTTGTGTTCCTGCCTTTTAGTTTTTCCTTGTGTTTCTGTAACGTCCGTGTTTCTGGCTAAGCATTATTATGATGATGTAATAATTATGGTCAACAATTGTAACCTATTTTGAAGTAATGAAGAAGAATTATGTGAGTATTTTGTGATTTATGTGAAATATACGTGCTTATAACGATATAATAAAATAATAATAAAATATGCGTCTAAAATAAAATAATAATTAGACCCGATATCTTTGAAGAAATTTGAAGTAGTCGTGATAAGGATTTCGAAGATATAAAGAACGATGAAATCCGACTTATAACGAAGAAGTTATGACTCGTCAAAGTTTCGCAACTAAACCGGCACATCACCGCGTATCGTAAAAAGTAATTTTTTGATAAACTACTTTTTAGCCTTAGTAATCTAAACGAAAGTTGTAGTAGACGTTAAACCGAGAACGTATATGTAGAGAATGTCCAAATCTGACTTTGTTAGAGGAAGTTATGATTTTTCTAAGATTTAGCAAAACAGTACACAACCCGGAAATCGAATTTTTGACCGATCGATTTTTAGCCAACACAATCTAAATGAGAATTGAAGATCTCGTTAATAGGAGCTCAACGATATAAAGACAGTTGAAAGCGGACGTTTTGGATGACGAAGTTATGAATTTTAACGGACTTTAACTGTCTAAGTTTGTTAAAATATGACTTTAAAAATAAAGTCAAATTTAGCCGACGGAGTCTAAACGAAAGTTGTAGACCACGTCGCTACCTACGCGTGGATATAAAGAACGTCAAAAACATGCAAAAGTTATGGATTATAGAAGATAAATAATTTTTGGGTTAAACCTCGAAGTGCCACGTGGCAAGATCTGGGCCACTACTTCTTCCCCACGGCTTTGCACGAGATCATGACACCTAGCACTGGTACGCCCCACGTAGCGCTAAGTACGCCCTGCGTACTGCGTACGTCCAACATAGTGTGGAGTATGCCCGTCATACGCACTCGTCCAGTCTATAAATAGAGCCCATTTATCACTTAAAAACTCACACCTTCTTAACCATTTCTATATCAAACACCCCCAAACCCTTTATTCTTTCCCCTACACCTCCTAGGTGTTAGAAGTGAGTCCCAGAGCGCCAGAAGGCCCCGAGAAGAAGAGCTTTCGGCTCAGAAGTTCTGCCCGCACAGAGCCCGGTTCCTCGCTAAACCCCCTTGTAAGTGAGTTATGTTTATCGTACTTTAAGTATAACTTATGTTTAAGTTCATTATCGTTATTATGAACCTATAAACAAGAATTATCAGTGATTCCAAGTCGTTATACTGATTGATCTATATGCGGGGATGATGTATAGGCTGTGTTTTAGTGAGGTGTTTAAAGTGAGATTTCTAAACAGTACACTTTGTATACCAAATGGACTCTACCTCCGATATGATCCTACCTGGTTGTTCCTTAATTGATAGATCATGGAAGTAGACTTTGACTTAATAATGAATCTAGACTAATAATTAGTCGCAATAAATAATAGACTAAGACTTAGTGATAATGACACTAGATTTCTTCGAAGGAAAATACAATTGTTAGAAGCGAAGCGCTGCCCAAATTACGAGTCGTCACTTTAACAAGTGAGTGCATAGTTACTTTCATCTTACACATAGATATGAAATATTTAATATAAATTACTTGCTATATGTTCCTATTATCTGTGTTTTTGATATGTATGCTAGATGAACGATTTATACATGTTTCACTCGATTTAAAATGTATACGTATTTTATACCAATAATTATGTTGGGTAAAGATGGGTAAATGATTAGATGATGAAAGATGAAATAAATGATGAGAGACCTCGATGTTAAAGTTGATCCAGTCATCTAGCAGAGTATAGATGACGACCACAGACTATTGTAGACAGTCCGGTCGAACGCTGGCAAGCTCGCAACCTGTAGGTGTTTGTGAACGACGTGTTCACCAGGTGTACTCCATCCCCCTCATGGTTACCTTACTGACATATATTGCTGAGGAATCCCTTAAGTAGTATTGTCTATCCCGATGATAATCCTTAGGATAGGTCCCTTAAATTAGATACTTTAGGGACAGAAAGTGAGGATAACAAGGACGGGTAATCGGGTTGAATGATTTGATGAAATTAAAGAATTCAATTATTGTGGGTTGAAAACCCTATGTACTCACCAGGCTCCCAGGCCTGACTCACTCAGTTTCTTGTATTACAGGTAGTGGCATAAGAGCACATGTGTGATGATCGGATGAGAAATCTATGGATTATAAGCCGTTAGAATAATAGATGTTTGTAAGGCATGTACTATTTTTGTTTATGCTTATGCATTGTATTGACGAAGACATCCCAACTTTTTAATATAATTAAAATACATTTCTTCGGAAATGATTTGATAATATTTTTATCATAGTTTGGGAACAAATTCCGCAATATTATTCTTCAAAAAGATACTCTGATTTTTAAATAAAGCATAAACAAATCGGTCTTTTCTGGCCGTGAAATTGGGGATGTCACAGTTTCATTAGTTGTTAATTAGTTTCTTTCTAAGTTTTAGTTTGATTATTTAAGTTTCTAGTCTTGCAAAACTAGAGAAAAACCCCTTTTAATTAAATAGTAGTGTAGGTAACCTTAGTAGATAAAACTTGCTAGTAATTCTGTTCCCCGTGTTCAATACCCGACTATTTGTGTTATTCTATTTTCGATTAGGTACACTGCCTTAGGAGTAATAAGTAGTTAAATTATTTGGTTAAAACCAATGCATATTTATTTACATCATGTTTTTTGTTATTTGTTTTAGACCCTTTTGTGGGATTTATCTCATAAAAAGTTAAGATTTTTCTGTCTAATTTTTTCCTAATTTACGTTTTTCTCTTCTATTTGATTTACCACGTCGTGGTACTAATTACTACGCCGTGGTCATCAAAAAGATAGTTTTTATTTTTCATTTAGTTCTTTTTATGCATTTCATCTGTTTTTGTTTTATTGATTTATAACCCGAGGATCGAAAACACCAATAATACCATCATTTGAAGATCCTGAGTCAACATTCCATAAGAAGAATACAAAAACACCCGAAGAATAAAGCAACAAGACTTTAGAAAGCAAATTTGAAAGTTTTCAGAAAACTCCTAACAAAAAGGAAGATGGTTACGAGCCCGAAAAAGAATCAGAAAAATAAAGTGAGCCCAAAAACAACATGGCGGACATTGCCGACATGACGATGGAGGCATACAAGAGACGGATGTGTAAAGACACCGGACCTGGTCTTGTGCAACCCTTAATTCCCAACACAGCTAGCTTCGAGTTAAAAGGACACATACATGCTTACAAGCACATTGATGAGGTCAATGATATTGATGACTACCACTCGATAAGGTTTTACTAAGAATGCTCCCTGTTACTCTTAAGGGTGCATCAAAGGACTAGCTAAAAGCACTTCCACCGGGCACAATAGCAACATGGGCACAAATGCGTGAAGAATTTATACAACAGTTTTGCCTACCATCGAAGGTTTCCAAATTGAAGAAGGCCATTGCAAATTTCGAACAAAATGTGGGAGAGTCTTTGTACAAGGCATGGGAGCGCTATAAGGGATTACTTAGAAACTGTCCCCAAGACGATCTAAATGTGCAACAAGAAGTAGCAATCTTTTACGATAGGGTAAACGTAACGACTAGGAAACTCCTTGATTCTCAAGGGCCACTCACAAAGAAAGCACCGGCTATAATCAAAGAGCTAATTGAAAAATTCTCCAAACATTCAAGAGAATATCATAACCCTCGACAAGACATAACTAGGGGAATTGTGAATACAACTTCAGATTACATGGCGACAGTCTTAGCAATGTTGCATAATATGGATTGAAGAATGACAAAAAATGGATCAAACCATCCATGCAATACGAGTGGGTTGTGAAAACCGTAACAAACCGCATTTAACCTAAGATTGTGATCTAGTTGAAAATGGAAACCGAAAGGCCCAAGCTTACTATTTGAGCGATGATCGTTATGATGAAGACTGGGAAAAGCCCAAAAAGAAGTGGTTACCTTATGATGAATATAAGAAAGCCAAAGAAGACCAATATGAACAAAAGGGAAAAGGCTTCTGTCAAAAAGAGGACCCGGCTCCTGACAAAAAACCCGATTTGGAGCAATGCTTGCTTGTTTTGCTGCCGCATAAGAAAAGAGACATGACGATACCGAAGCAGTACTTAGAAATCAGCAAGTTGCAATCAAGAATATCGAGAAACAAATCGGGCAACTCTCGAAGAAATTCAATGAAATATTACCGAGCATACTACCAGGAAACACCGAACAAAACCCAAGAGGACCTCACATCCATGCCATAACGACTAGAAGTGGAAAAATTGTTACCCATATGACACCTCTTACTAATGATAAACCGGATGTTGTGAAGGCAGGACAAGAAACAAGTCAAGAAAAAAGCATTGATCAGTCACCATGACGTGGTAACGATACCGTGACGTGACAATCATCTGAAAATAAAAATGTTGAGCTCGTTAAGCCATACCGTCCACCGCTACCTTTTCCAAGTCGAGCAAAGCAAGATAGACATGCCAAAGACTACCAGAATTTCCTAGATCACATTAAATCTCTTCAAATCAATATGCGATTCATTAAAGTCTTAGATCAAATGCCAAAATACACAAAGTTTCTAAAGGATCTTCTAACAAACCGAAAGAAGATGGGGGAGGTGTCTAAAGTTGTATTAAACGAAACCTACTCGGTCTCCATATTAAACATGCTGCCAAAGAAGATGGGTGATCCGGGGAGTTTAACACTTCCAAGCCAATTCAGAAATTTAGCCACAAGCTACGCTCTAACCGATTCGGGAGCAAGTGTTAACTTATTGACTTATTCATTTTTCAAGAAGCTTGATCTCTCGGAACCAAGACGAATTTGCATGGCTATTCACTTGGCAAACAAAACTGTTATTTTTCCAAGAGGGATTTTTGAAGATTTATTAGTTAAAATTGACAAGTTTGTTTTTCCCACAAATTTTATTGTTTTAGATATGGAGGAAGACGACCACGTGTCAATTATTCTTGGAAAACACTTTTTGAGCACAACCCTTTTTTAGCATAGCCCAAGCTTTGGTAGACATAAGGGAGTCCAAACTCACTCTTTGATTTGGAGAAGAATCCATAACTTTCGGGGTTAATAGAGTGATAAAACACTCAAGAATAAGTGATGACATGGCTTTTTTGGTAGATGTTTTCGATGAAATTATGGAAAAAGAATTAGAAGGTTGGAAGGAAAAGGAAATTGAGGGATTCATGGTTCTACAAGAAGGAGATTTTGATGCTGAACATGATTTGAAAAAACTGGAGAAGCTACTAGAAGAAATCGAGTACAATGAACTGAAAAAGGCCATTGAAGACCCACCACGACGTGGTAATAACACCACCACGCCATGGAAATCCAATTTCATTTGATCTGACGAGCAGACTTGCGACACCACGATGTGGCAAGATGCCCACATCGTGGCCACTGAACAAAAAGCAAAAATCGAATTGAAATTTTTTCCCGAACATCTCGAGTATGCATTCTTGGAGAAAAATGAGCAAAAGCCAGTCATCATAGCAGCTGATCTCACCCCAAAGGAGAAGGAAAGCTTAGTTGGAGTCTTACGGAAACGAAAGAATGCCATCGCTTGGAAGATCACAGATATCAAGTGAATTAGCCCCTCATATTGTTCACATAAGATTAATTTGGAAGAAGGAGCTAAATCAGTGGTGCAACGCCAAAGAAGATTGAATCCGGACATGAAAGATGTAGTCAAGAAGAAGGTTATAAAACTTTTGGATGCCATAATTATTTTCTCGATCTCAGATAGCCAATGGGTGAGTCCGGTGCATGTGGTACCCAAGAAAGGAGGCATCACGGTGGTGAAAAACGAAGAGAACGAGCTTATTCCTACAAGAACGGTAGCCGGTTCGCGAGTGTGCATCGGTTATCGCAAGTTAAACGATGTCACTTGCAAAGACCACTTTCCTTTTCCCTTTATTTATCAAAGTCTCGAAAGATTATCTGGTCACCTTTATTACTGCTTCCTAGATGGGTTTTCAGGATATTTTTAGATTCCTATTGATCCTCAAGACAAATAAAAAACCACGTTCACTTGCCCTAGTGGGGCCTTTGCTTATCGTCGGATACCATTCGAATTATGCAACGCACCAACCACCTTCCAAAGATGCATGATGGCCATTTTCCATGATATGGTTGAAAAGTTCATGGAAGTTTTCATGGACGATTTTTCCATTTTCGGGTATTCTTTTGGTGATTGTTTATCTAACTTAGACTAATGCTTGCTAGATATGAAAAGACCAACTTGGTCTTAAATTGGGGGAAGTGCCATTTCATGGTAAAAGAAGGAATTGTCTTGGGCCATAAAGTTTCCAAATCGGGGATAGAGGTGGACCGTGCAAAGGTCGACACCATAGCTAAATTACCACCTCCAACAAACGTGAAATGGGTAAGGAGTTTTCTCGGCCATGCGGGATTTTACTGTCGGTTCATAAAAGATTTTTCAAAAATAACTAGGCCATTAACTCAACTTCTTTTAAAAGATGCCACATTTGATTTTTAAAGGGAATGTCTTGAAGCTTTTGAATTATTAGTAGAAAAATTAACAAATACCCCGATCATGATTGCCCCGAATTGGAACCGCCCATTTGAGCTCATGTGCGATGTTCGTGATTTTGATGTAGGAGCAGTCCTTGGAAAAAGGGTTGATAAGAACTTTCAACCCATATATTATGCAAGAAAAACACTTAACCCGGCCCAAGAAAACTACACCACCACTGAAAAGGAACTTTTGGCTGTTGTTTATGCATTTGATAAATACCGCCCTTATTTAGTGTTGTCCAAAAGTATTGTTTTTACTGACCATTCTGCTCTTAAGTATTTATTTGCTAAGCAGGATGCTAAGCCAAGATTGATCTGATGAGTACTTCTTGCAAGAATTTTATATCGAGATTAGGGACAAAAAGGGTATGGAAAATGTGGCGGTCGATCACCTCTCAAGATTGGAAAACCCAGAAATGGAAAAATTGGAAGAACACAAAATTGGAGACGATTTCCCCGAAGCATATCTAATGGTGATCGCGGGGGAGGAGCCATGGTATGCGGATATAGCTAACTTCTCGGCTAGTGGCTATTTTCCAAAAGGATTGACTCATCAACAAAAGAAGAAGTTATTTTTAGAAGTCAAATACTACTTTTAGGATGAACCATATCTCTTTAGAAACTGGGCGGATGGAATAATAAGAAGATGCATATTCGGGAAAGAAAGTTCGAAAATTTTGAGGCATTGTCATAGTTGACCCACCGGAGGACATCACGGAGCACATTACACGGCAAGGAAAATATTCGATTCGGGATATTATTGGCCCACGATTTTCAAGGACGCTACAAAATTTTTCAAAGAATGTGATTCGTGCCAACAATCAGGCAACATTTCTTCCCATAGCGAGATGCCCCAAAGTAGCATCCCAGATTGTGAAGTATTTGATAAATGGGGTATCGATTTTATGGGACCATATCCGGCTTCTCGAGGGAATAAATACATACTAGTGGCGTTCGATTATGTTTCAAAATGGGCGGAAGCACAAGCCTTACTAACAAATGATGCTCGTGTGATAGTAAAGTTCTTAAAAAGATTGTTTTCTCGTTTCGGTGTACCAAAGGCACTAATAAGTGATCGGGGAACTTACTTTGCAAATGAAAAACTAGCAAAAGTGTTACAAAAATATGGTGTACGCCATAGATGTGTAACACCCTACCATCCGCAAACAAGTGGGCAAACTGAAGTCACAAATCGGGCGTTAAAAAGGATTGTAGAACGATCAGTCGGGAGCAACAAGAAGGAGTGGTCGGAGAAACTTGATGATGCGTTGTGGGCATTTCGAACAGCCTTTAAAACACCCATTGGTACTACACCTTATAGGTTAGTTTTTGGTAAGAATTGTCATTTACCGGTTGAAATCGAACACAAAGCGTATTAGGCTTTGAAGACTTGCAATTTCGAGTTGGTTGAATTACGAACCAATCGCCTAATGTAAATGAATGCCCTAGAGGAATTGAGAAATAAGGCTTATACAAGCTCATTGATCTACAAAGACAAAACAAAGAGATGGAATGATGCTAGGTTGAGAGGACATAAGGACTTTCAAGAAGGAAAAAAGGTTATCCTTTTCAATTCAAGAATGAAGCTTTTTCCTAGAAAAATTAAAGACACGATGGTACGGTCCGTTTAT
Organism: Lactuca virosa; assembly: GCF_052849685.1. Lineage (NCBI taxonomy): Eukaryota > Viridiplantae > Streptophyta > Magnoliopsida > Asterales > Asteraceae > Lactuca > Lactuca virosa. The sequence continues at coordinate 59,171,831 of NC_136429.1, forward strand.
TGTGAAGCAAATATTTCTGCATGGAGTTATAGAGTTAATCACAAAAGATGGCCCTACTTTCAAAGTTAATGAACATCGGGTGAAACATTATGAAGAGGGAATGCTAAATGAGGAGAAAGAAGGAGAAAATGTGCAATTTGAGGTAGCCGCTACAACGTAGAGCAGGAAGGAGTCCGACTCACGACTCCTTAAAAAAGAAGCGCTTGTAGGAGGCAACCTGTGATTTAGAGTTTGCGTTTTTCTTTCCATTTCTTTTATTTGCTTTATTTTGTTTTGTTTATTTTTTGGATTTTCACTCTTTTGAGTTTCTTTTTGGATCTTGTTGTGAGTACAAGCATGACATAAGCGTAGGGTGTGCATTTTCATGAAAATTCTTCGAAAAATAACTTTTTTTTTATTTACCACGATGTGGTGAAATAGACCACGACTTGGTGACTTTAAAGAATACAACATAAGTATTTTCATTCATTTACCACGATGTGGTGAATTTTTATACGCAGTCAGATTTTAGGGTTTTTAACCCTAAAGGTTAACTTTCTTTTTCACTTTCATTCTCCATCATGCCATGTTTGAGCCTCCATGAGTTCCATCTCCATTTTTCTTCCAATTTCAAGCTTTTCAAGAACAAAGGTATGATTTTACAACTCTTAAACTACTTATATTCAAGGATTCATGAGTTTATTGCACCAATTCACTTCTTAGAACTGTTATTTAGGGTGTTTAGTGAGTTAGGGTTCCGAAATTGATTTGATTTGGGGTTGATTATAGTCATTTTTGCTATGAATCTTGCACTAAAACATGTATTTTGATAGCCTAAGAAAACCCCTAAAATTGATTTGAGTTGAAATGGTCCAGAATCCGTTCGATAGTGTAAAAATCTTTCCGACCCGTTCGTCAGCCACGACATGGTGAAACAACCCACGACGTGGTAACTGTTCAGTCCAATTTTGTTGACTGTTTTTCCTTCTAATCAAGAATTGGTTGTTTGGTATTGTGTTGTTTGGTGATTGTGCAAATTATGAGGGGCATAAGTCAGAGAAATCAAGCTCAAGGGAGTCGTCCCAATTTCCCTTGGTATTACTTTCCTAATTTGGTCACACCTGAAGTAATGGTGCAATGGAATGATAAACTGGCATGGTTAAGAGAAAGAAGGGTGCACATTCCAGAAGAAATCAACTAAGATTGGATGAAGGAAGTAGGGTTGTCAGATTCTCTTGAGCCTTACCTCACAAAGGCTTTTGATGGGGTGCATGGGCAGTTTATTTGCATGGGGTGGAGGAGACTGTTTTGGATGCAAGAACCAGTGTACAAAAAACTATGTGTGGAGTTTTTAGATACTATTCGGTTCTGAAAGAAGAAAGGAATTCATGATCGGAAAAACATAACATTTTTCTTAGGTGGGGAGCGTAGGGAGTTAAGCTTGGTGGATTTTTCATTGAGGACATATCTTTAACTACCATCGGAAGTACATACGGAGGCTTATACTGAATTTATTGCGTATTTCCTCAACTCCAGTGAACAATTCAAAGAAGGCAATTACTGACCCACCATCGCTAACGAAGTTTACCAATCTGGTACTGCACAAGAAAGTGACATCCGATCACTAATCCGTTGACTCCTTCATCAGTTGATCACGAACACCAAAAATCAAAGGCAAGAGGGGGATAAAGTTCCGAGTCTTTATGTTTTCTATCTTTGGAGTATTACTAATCTGGGGGTATTTGTGGACATCCCTTGGCATGTTGCCGACTTTTTGACCAATCGAGCAGGGAAGGATCGAAGGGGGACGCCCTTATGTGGGGGCATGTTGATTACTAAGTTGGCCAAATCATTTGGGGTCTTCCAAAAGAGAGAAGCCATGATGCTAACAGTGGAAAAGGGTAAAGCTTTCAGTCCTCTTCTTTTTAAAAGGGAAAATATAATGGTTGATAATGGGTATGGTAACTACTCAATCCCAAATGATGATCCAAGAGAACAGTCGGGGGAAAAGGGTGAAAAAGAGATCCGGAGATGTGGAAGGGTAACCCCCAATTATTCCTAATGAAGACGAGCTGCCTATGGCTACCTATAATGTGGCAATACGTAGGTATCAGGATAACTTGGGAAGGGGTGTCGACTACACCAACATGCACCTTGACCTGATGATGCAAAACACGAATATTCAACGCCCAAGTGAATACCCAGTTTCATACCCGTACATTCCAACATAGGATGAACTTTGGGCGGAGCAACAAGGTGGAGCTGGAGGAAGTGGGGGTGGAGATGATGAGGAGTGATTTATCCTTTTCTTTTGGTTTGTTTGAATGGCTTTTAAGACAATTTTATTTTCATTTGTTTTTGTTTGTTTTGTATAACTTTTTGTTTGCTAGGATTTTGGTAATATGTAGGATTTAAGTAAATGGTTGGTTTGTTTCCTTTTTATTACTGTTTTATATTTTTAGATCTCGTAGAAGTTATTTTTTGATGAGAGGGGCATATTTAGAGACATTGATGAGCTTAAGTAAGGGGTTAGGAATGCGACGAGAGAAGCGAATCTGAGCATCGAGAGCGTTTAATTGGTTAAAAGAGCTGAAGAATTACATTTTCCAGAGTGTTAAAGGAATATATACCATCATGGATACCAAAAATTTAGTGAAGAAATCTGATCCAGAAATGAATTTTTAACCTTTGAACACCAACCACGACATGGACACCAATTACCATGATGCTAACAGTGGAACATGAAAAAGCTTCTAGTCCTCTTCTTTTTAAAAGGGCAAATAAAGTGGTCGATAATGGGTGTGGTAACTACTCAATCCCAAATGATGATCCAAGAGAAGAGACGGGGAAAAGGGTGAAAAAGAGATCCGGAGATGTGGAAGGGGAACCACAAATTATTCCTAATGAAGACGAGCTACCTATGGATACCTATAATGTGGAAATATGTAGGTATCAGGATAACTTGGGAAGGGGTGTCAACTACACCAACATGCACCATGACCTGATGATGCAGAACATGAATATTCAACGCCAAGTGAATACCCAGTTTCATACCTGTACATTCCAACTTAGGATGAACTTTGGATGGAGCAGTAAGGTGGAGCTGGAGGAAGTGGGGGTCGAGATGATGAGGAGTGATTTATCCTTTTCTATTGGTTTGTTTGAATGGCTTTTAAGACAATTTTATTTTCATTTGTTTTTGTTTATTTTGTATAATTTTTCGTTTTCTAGGATTTTGGTAATATGTAGGATTTAAGTAATTTGGTTGGTTTGTTTCCTTTTTATTACTGTTTTATGTTTTTAGATCTCGTAGAAGTTATTGTTTGATGAGAGGAGCATATTTAGAGAGACATTTATGAGCTTAAGTGAGGGGTTAGGAATGCGACGACAGAAGCAAATTTGAGCATCGAGAGCGTTTAATTGGTCAAAAGAGCTTACGAATTACATTTTTCAGAGTGTTAGAGGAATATATACCATCATGGGTACCAAAAATTTGGTGAAGAAATCTGATCCAGAAACGAATTTTTAACCTTTGAACACCAACCACAATGTGGTCACCAATTACCACGATGTGGTGGAAGGCTCAATTTCAAATTTCAAGTAGTTTTCCTAAATCTATTGAAGTCCATTATTTCGATGTATCAAAGTTTAGTTCCATAGTTGTCAAAGAGTTCTATATTTCCACAAATTGGCGAGCCGTCATTCACACTATAAACAAGATCAACCTCGCAACTTCTATCTCAGGGGAGTCTGCTCCTTTTTTTTTCCTCTTTACTTTTATGTTTTGCATAGCATGCAATAGGGACATTACATAAAATAAGTGTGGGGTAAGGGCTTGATTACATTAGAGTACAAACATTTGATTTTTACAAAAAAATTATTATCATAAAAATTGCTAGTTTTGACAATATGCATTCACATAAACTTGAAATAATAGTTTAATTTAGTAAAATGTAGCCAATTAGAAAATTTTTGCTAGTATTGTGTGGGATAATCCGATGAGAACCCAAATGTTTACCTGATCCAACATATGTTATAATGTATTTCTGGCTTCCCTTTCCTTGTGAAAAGTCATGAGATATGAAAGGTGATCTGGAAGTTTGTATGATGTATTAAGTTTTGCCATATGTACCTGAAATTTATCTAGGAGAGCTTATGTAGTCATTGCACTACTAATACCTTTAACCAATAAAGGTTGAATTTAAGCTCCCTTGCTTAAGCATGTAGAAATTGAGAGAAAAAAGTGATATATATATAAAAAAAGACAAATTGCAAAAGTTGAAAGAATTTTGGAGCTATCAAAGTATGAAGATCAAAAGATCAAAAACTCTAAAGAATCAAAAATCAAAGATACGAAAAATCAAACAAGAATGTGTTGAATTCAAAGAAATCAAAAAGCAAATATCAAAGAAGAGATGAATTCTAAGATCTCCATTGTGGTATCAAAGTTGTAATTCTTTCTATATCATATGTATGCTTGGGTAGCTTAACCAAAAATACCTTGATGTTAAGAAAGATTTCTGAGGATGGATTTGGAGGGTTGCCAAAAATGAGTGTCGTATAAACTACGGGGTGAAGGTTCATAAGAATTGTGAGTATTTAGGATTCAGAAGTTTTTAGGAATTATAGACACAAATACATGCATTGCGGTCTTGGGATAATGGTTGGGTTTAAAATGGATTGTTTTATGCGATGTTGATAAGTTAAAAATCAGTTTGATTGGGGGCAAGTAAAGTTGAAGTGTGGGGTATTTTGATATGTGCATATCTACATACATATTTTACATCATATCTTAATATTTTTAGCTATATTTATCCTCATTATAGGACAAAAGATATTTAATCTATTATATGTTGTGTTGTAGAAGTAAAAGATGTGCTTGGGAACGAAAAGGAAGGAATTTGGAGGAGGAAGATAGGAACTTGGATCAAGGCTAAAAAGAAGAAGAAAAGTTTCATTACCACATCGTGGTGACATCCACCATGGCGTGGCATTTTGAAAAACCCTGATGAATTTCGAAGACTTGCTGATTACACAATAAACCCAAAGACCACGTCGTGGTGGGACTTACCACGACGTGGTGAACTGACTTCGAAAAAAGTATATATAAAAGGCAGATTTCTCCGAAAACCTAACTTTTCTTAGGACCTTTAGTCGACTTTTGAAGGCCAAGGACGTTATTAGAAGCTTTGAAGTGCAGAGATTGATTACAAGCTCGATTTTGAGGCAATACTTCTTATATTTACTTATTCTTCTTGAGTTTGATCATGAATTACAAGTTGAATTTCGTTTTTACATGTTTGTTTGCTGAAGTTATGGGCTAAATACCCTAATTTTCGTTTAGACCAAATTATTTGCTTATTTATGAGTTGATTTATGATTTGGATCACGCTAAGTTGATTATTTGTTATGTTAGCTTATTAAAGAACCTCTCTATGTTTATGATAACTACTTTTCTGTTTATTGCTAAGTTTAATTAAGTTTGCATGACCTATCATTCTTGATTGAATTGAATCCTATGATCTTGTGACTTGCAAAATTGCAGGACTAGTGTTTTGACCAAAAACCTAAGGTTAAATAGAAAAGTGGGTAAGTGAATGTAGGAGCTAATATATGAAGACCAATCATATATTGAATTGAGTTAATTAACCAAATAGATCAATCCATTATAAGTCTCCTATAACTCGAACTAAACACTAGTAAATTTTTTAGTTTATCCGCTTCATCACCGTATGAATGAACTTATTTGCTAAAGGATTAGGTTAGTGAACATTAATCTAGTCATCTTAGGAATCAGTAGTCAACGAAGTATTAATCCATTGCACTTCCATTAAATCAACCATAATAGCAAGTATATCGAATTTAAACGAAAGTCTCTCATTTATATTGATTACAATCATCTTTTGTGTTCTGCCTTTTTGTTTTGCCTCGTGTTTCATTCGTTGTTAATTAGTTCCTTTCTAGGTTTTAGTTTGATTATTTACTTTTCTAGTCTTTCAAAACTAGAGAAAATCCCCTTTTTAATTAAATAGTAGTTTAGGTAACTTTAGTAGATAAAACTAGCTAGTAATTATGTTCCCTGTGTTCGATACCCGACTATTTGTGTTATTCTATTTTCGATTAGGTACACTGCCTTAGGAGTAATAAGTAGTTAAACTAGTTGGTTAAAACTAGTGCATATTTATTTAGATCAGCTACATTTCTACTTTTTGTTGAGATTTTCACTTGTCTTATTTTGTAGTACCTTTTACATCATTATTTTCATGTGATGTATCCTTTAAGTTCATTAATAATGGTTGGTTAGAACTTGGGAATGGAAGTAAATCTACTTATGATGAACAAGCTTTTAAAATCTTCGACATAACTTGCAAATTCTGATAAATTATTATTGTGTTGGATACTTTTTGGTGGTCATATTGTAACACCCTGTTCCGAATCGTTTCCTAATTCGGGGTCGTAACCCGAAGATCAATTATCATAAGGCTTAGGGCCTTTGGGAAAGAAAGAATTAGCCCCCTTTCGGTGTGTAAAATGTAGATTGGATGACCCGGGAGTTCGGTTTGTGTTTTGGAGCCCAAGGGTATATCCGTAAAATGCCAGTTCGGGCTTTTTATGAATTTTGGCTTTAAGTTTGGAAAACTTTAAGGCTAGGGAGAGTTGATAGAAGTGTAGAGCTTCTTGTTACCTTTCTGTGGATATAAGGATCGTCGGAATCGGGCTTAGAACGAAGAAGTTATGGCTTTCGGAAGTTTGGTGGGTTTAAGGCTAAGCCTAGTATGTTGGGCATACATAGGAGTATGATGGGCATACTAGAGAGGATCGCGGATGCCTTATGGAGTACGCTGGGAGTACTGGGAGTACATGGGGCTTACTCCAGCCTCATGCAAACCCTAATTTAGGGTCCTGACCCTATTTAATGATCTTAACTCAACTCCAATCCCTCTTATCTTCAGCCTCCATCCCATTAAACCCTAGATTCGAAACCTTAGATTTCTTTTGAGCATTTTTGAGGTTTTTGGTGTGATTTTGGTGTTCCTTGGAGAAGAAGGAGTTCTTGTTGGAAGCATTTCTTGTCTTGGAGCTTGTGGATCCGAGCTCTAATTATCTTCATCAACTTCCAGGAGGTATAAAGTTTCCAACTTGATGACTCTATGTGTTATATCTAGTCTAGGGTATGTTTTGGGTTCATTTTTGGTCCTTAGAGTCATCCTTGTGAGTATGAGCTACTCCAAGAGCTTAGAATGTTGGATCTTAACACTTCTGAGGTTGTGGGTTCATAAAAATGCCATCTTGAAGGGTTTGGGTGAGTTATGATTAAGTGGGTGTTCATATCATGGGTTTAGGAGGATAAAAATGGGTTTTGGGTCCCATTAAGGCATGAAAGGGAGTAAAGTTGGCAACTTTATGGCTTAAGACCTTATCTAGGGATCAGATTTGTCTTTGGACGACTTGACTTAACCCAATAAGAGCTTAATATGGATTTTTGGACCTCTGATGAGTAAGTTGGGCATATGTAGGAGTACGTTCAGCGTAATGCGTGTATCATGCATCGACTGCTTATACGTGGTGCTTCGGTGGTGAGTACGCAGGGCGTACGTTTCTGGTACGCAGGGTGTACTCCCTCGGGTGTCCATTTTGGGCCTTTAAGAGTTTGGGCCTTGTTGGGCCATTGGACTTCAGACTTTGGGCCATGGATAGACTATAGGCCTTCTTGGAATTTGGTATGTGATGGTTTTTGGGCCTAATTAGGAAGTTGGACCATATTAGGCCTCAGGATGCCATTTAGGAAACTAGGCTTTTTGAGCAAATGGGTTGGGCCTTGGTTTTGGGCCAAGTAAGAAAAGGGTAAAATTGTCTTTTACCCTGGATATTGGGCAAGTAATTTTGATTCTTGATTATGGGTCGAGATCCAATTATTAATTGGATATTATTTGATGGTGCCAGCACGTGGGGAATTTTTTGGATCAGCAGACCGAGATCTTATTTGAGAGATTCAACCGCTAAAGGTGAGTTTCCTCACTATGTTTAGCAAGTCGAAGACACCAATGTGGGCCCATGGTTTATTATGATTAGGATGCTAGTTGTATGCGTGACTCTTGCATGCATGATATTGATATGTATACCGGGCGGGGCCTGATGACTACTGACAGATCTGTTCCGAGCGGGGCTCGATGCCGGGCGGGGCCCATTATATGATTGATATGTATGGTATGTGGTATTGTGGGGAACTCACTAATCTTTGTGCTTACGGTTTTGAGTTTATGTTTCAGGTATCTTTGGTTCAAAAGGGAAGAGCTCAAGATGACTGCTGTGCACACACCACATTGTTCCGCATATTACATGACTCTGATGTACTTGGATGTTTATTGATACACTCTGATTTACTATGGTTTTTATAGTATTGCTTTGGATAATGGTTTTATTAATTTAAAAATCAAAACTTTTAGTCTTAATTTTTGGGACGTTTCACATATTTCTTATCTTCTTATTTTGATTCATTGCAGGTTTCAAGATCTAGGCTGATTGATTGCATGTTTCAAGATCCAGGCTGATTAATTGGCCTCTTACCATGTTATATCTCTATTGACGGTTTTTGTTAGTATACGCATATTGCACTCGAGTACTATTAATCGTATGATATGTTACAAGCACTTTCAATACAAAGTTGTAAAAGCAAGTCAAGGATTTGGGAATTACCTATGTGTACTCATGAGAGTAAGGTGTATCATATGGAATAGAGAAGAACATAATTCCCTAACCACAACAGAAAAACAGAGAAGAAGGTATTTTCTTTTTTTTTCTTTCTAAAACTAGATCTATGTAGGTTTTCTATTTTATTTGTTTTCATCCGTCAGTTTTTGACCAAATAGAAAACAAGGCGCCTTATGAGTAGGTTTCTTTTCGCAGATTAGTTCATGTATTTTTTGATAATCCATTTAAAGGAATTTTGCATAGTTAACTAAAACTGATCTAGAGCAACAAACGAATTATAAAATTTTCAACAAAGGTATACTTATGCTTCTCTCTCTATCACTCTATCTATTTCTAATTCCTTTTGATTGTTCATCATGACTTATAGGTTCTCTTTGATCGATTATTAGTCTTGCACTATGAAGAAACAAGGAAGAAAATGCTTCCGGTATCTGTATGTTGAGCTTTGATCCGGATAGAATTATGAAATTTTAAGATGAAGTATGAACCACTATTTTATTTTAGATCTATACTATTAACTTTTTATATAACTCCATGCAATTTTTTTTACTTCCAATTTTTTGATAATATTTTTGAAAGTTGATTATTTCTTCGCATGGTATGGACATAATCTTAAAACAATTTTACTATGAGATGCAAGAAATAGCACCGTATTTTTGTAGATTCTCTTTGGTTGCTCGATTCTAGAGGAAATTATAGCTTACAACTATTGATGGTTGGCTGACCAAAGTACAATATTTTGGATTTCCTACTATGTAGATGGTATTTAATTGTCATGTGGAATGGGAGCTCCTAATAGTGTTTATTCAAAGTCAATTGTTATTTCTTGTGACAATCAAAGTTCATTTCCATAATATGTTGGAACAACTTTTTAATGAATTTGCCTATGTATGTTGCCATTGGGAGCTATTTTAAGGTATGTTTCTATTATTGAAGTCTTCCATAGTTCATTTCCATATCAATATACTCTTTTAATGATTTTTCTTGATGTAAACCAATTCATTTTCCTATTAAGATTATGATGTAATGATATTTATGTGTGTTTATTAAAGGTCTTTTTTTTAAAAGCATTTGGTTCGTTTTTAATTTATTTCCGGTTTGACTGTGATTATGCTAAAGGTATATGGTTGGAAATGATTATAGAAAATGGAAAATTACTAAATATGGTTTGCTAAAGTCAGTTTAAATAAATAACTATAATAGCAATGGATTTATTATTTATTATCTATAATAGCAACTTACTTAAGTTAAATTACATGTGGTCTTAGTGAGGTACATATTTTTGGGTAATATTAAAATGAGCTTCAAGTAAGTTAGTTTTTGTGGTTGTAATGGCATCTAATAGAAAATATAGTTTGATTTATTTTAACTCGTTCCTCCATTTTGAGATTATTCATTAAGGCCGAATCTAACTGTTGGATTTAATCAAACCATTCCATAGGATTATGTTTTAAATTGAAAAAAAAACCTTATAATATATGGTAATTATAAAATGACTAAAATATGATATGTAGTTATAATTTGATCCACATGGTCTACATATTTAAAAGGACTGGCCGATTTAACTAATAACGAAACTGATTTAATGGATTTTAATCGATAATCGAAATCATTTTAGTTGAAACTTTAATTTAAACCCAAAACAATGTGCATATATTTTTTTTAACCAAAACAACAACCTACTATCATTCATGCCCAAAAACTATTCCAAATGAACTAATCGTCGCCCGCTATATTCAACGTCCGCTGCACCGTTCGAGTACACAAAATAAAAACATGCTATTAATTTTAACGTAAAACTACAATATACTTTTCAATTTAACGGAAAGCAACAACGTTCTATCCCTAACCCAAAATCGAAATATACTTTTTGTTTTAGCTTGAAAGTAAACAATTCATTGAAATGTTTAATCGCCGTTCGGAAACTAATCACACCCGTCGCTTAGTGCGGGTAAACGACTAGTGTGTGTGTGTGAGTATATATATATATATATATATATATATATATATATATATATATATATATATATATATATATATATATATATATATATAGAGAGAGAGAGAGAGAGAGAGAGAGAGAGAGATGGTATGTTTCGGTGCATTTTGAACCTAAAACCGCACCGCATAATGCTACTCTACTCCTAAACTATTCATGCATCCATCTATGTCCCTGACAAGACTTGAACCCTCGACGTCAAGGAGAGAGAACACCTGATACCGTTGGACTACAAGTCATTTGGTTCGCATAATTTGGTTTAAACAATCCTCATTTTTGTGATTATGAGTTCCTTTTGATTTGATTTGATCTAATTTATTTTTTTGAATTGGATAATATTGACCCTCTTATTAAGATTGTTATAAAAACACTTTTTTTATTGGAAAAGGAATTCCCCTAAGGAGGATTCTGGGTCAGGTTTCACGCACCGACTAATCCTGTGGTGCAAGCATGACATGCCTTGGAGTCACTGCAGAAGAACCTTCATGGCCACAGACGCTTAGTAGTATCAGGATTTGAATACGAAAAACTTTAAGCCTGTATAAAATGAATTTTTTATTTTGTCTTTTTTTTTCCTGATATTATAATTTTTTCGATGATTAATTAAATAGGCTTTGGCTCCAAAACCACCCCATCCCTCTTCTTCGGTCATCTAATCGGAAAGTGGCACTATTGTTCTTGAGCGACCCAAATTGGTAAGAAGAGAATGTGAATCTCTTTTTCATTTACTTTAGCATAAATAGTAGATATTCACAACTTATAATTATGTTTTGTGGATTTGGGGTGTTATCGATTTCAAACAACGAGTTGATTTTTTTTTTTTTTTTTTGACTTTTAACAAAAAAAATATTAGAAAATCGTGGTTTATCTTTTTTCTTGATTTTATTAGAGTGGACGGAGTCGTGGTTTTTTTGGCACTAGAGAGGGTTGGTACTGACGGTACCACCATTCTATGATATGACAAATTACAACCCACAAGAAGTCAAGAAGTAGCCCTTAAACGACTATATTTTCAAAAAATAACTTTTTACTTATATAAATCATCTCAACCACTTCAAAAATCGCATCGATCTTCTACACTCTCTAATTTCATTTTAACTTTCTCCAATTTCATTCAAACCCTCTCCAATTCCATTCCAACTTTTTTCTCTCTAGTTTCAAATGGATTCGATCCATGTTAAATCCAAAAAATATGGGTTATATCCAAAAAGAAACCGTCGGGACAAAAGCGGTTCGCAAGATTACCCAATATAATCCCGAAACTCATATCCTAAATTATCCCCGGTACCTATAATATCAACACAAACATTAACAAATGTCCATGTAGAAAGAAATGATGATTTGAAAAAGATTTGCACTTCTTTCTTTATGCGCATGATCATTTGATAGGAGGTATGTTGAGTGCACTACAGTGCTCGCTCGCAAACAGAAACTAACACAGATTCATGGCATGAGTATGAAGGTTGTAGAATTAGTTTAGCAATTCAATTATCGTTTAAACATTTCAATTATTGTTTTTAGGTTTTAACTATTCGTTTGTAGTAGTGTGTGTTTTTAATAAAAAAAAAATTAATTTAGTTTTATTTATATAATTTTAAGTTAGTAATGTTTTAATATTCATTTTTAAACAAAATTTGTGCGAGTTTGAAGTGTTGAATTTCCTATGCTGTGGGTTTTGTTGTGAATTGGGAGGGTTGAAAAAAAAAAAAGTTGATCCAAGGACTAACAAATAGGTTGAGAGGGTTGAAGGAGAATGATCCTTGCATCCTTTAAAAAAAATGAAATTATTAGCAAGAAATTAATATAAATATAAAAAATCAACTTTGCATTTTGTGAATTACTTATATTATCTTTCCAAAAACACGTTCGTTTGATAAACACCGACACGTATCCCTAAACAAATAAATCCTAAAACAAACTATTTTTATTGATAATATAACAGTTTCATTATTATGTATACCGTAATAAATTGAATATCTGTTCGATATTTGCAGAATAAAATAGCAATTTATGGATAAACAAACGGAAAATAAGTTAACAAAAAAAACTTTAAACACAATTAAAATGGCATCCTCGCAATAACACATACCCATATATATGTCTTCCAATATATATATATATATATATATATATATATATATATATATATATATATATATATATATATATATATATATATATATATGTATTTTCTTTTGTAATTTTTAAGTTAACAAACAATACGTGTGATTTTCGACTTTCACTTCCTTTCAACATACTCGGATTAATCAACAAGAGCAAGAAGATAACTTTTTCATCTCACTAATCTCCAAATCAGGTCCTCCATTAACGTCAATTTTCAAGCCTTTAAGCGTATTCAAAGAATCCCCATTTGATTTCCCAACATCATGTTCCAATGTCTTCTTTGAAACCACAGAATAGATTTCTTCTAAAAGCTTAAAGAAAGCAGCTTCCACATTGTCACCTGTAAGTGCTGAGGTTTCAAAGAAATACAACCCTTGACTTTCTGCAAATTCCAAGGCGTCTTCTGAAGGAACTGCTCTTTTCTCTTCAAGATCAGCTTTGTTTCCTATCAAAGCAATAACAATGGTTTTATCTGCATGAACACGAAGCTCTTCCACCCATCTTGCAACATGATCGAATGATTCTCTTTTGCTGATGTCGTATACCAACATTGCCCCTAATGCTCCTCTGTAGTATGCACTTGTTACAGCTCGATATCTGTGTCAATTTAAAGGGATTAAGAGATGATTATTGAAGCAACTGGAAATTAATATTGTTTAAAGAATGAGATCGATATGTTGTGTGATTTTATCATTTTAATGGGGCCTAAAACAGGATGGCATGAAAGGCATATGCACATGCGATTGCTAGTTTGCTACATGATTATTGTTGTCTAATAATGTTTATATCATAACACTCATCTTGTCTCTCAATTATTAGCTTTCTATACATCTATAATCGAATCTAATATTATATGTAAAAAAGCTTATTTTTGAATAAGGAAAACTTCATAAAACTCAAGGTATTATCTCGCAGTGATCTAAAACAAACATTATGTTATATTTATATCCAATAAAACCATTTTATATTCCTATATTACCGGAATTAATGCTTCGTGACCAGTTTCTGTTCTAATCTTTTAAAAAAAAAATTGTGATCAGCCTTTATAAAGTCATTGTTCTAGTTTTAATGGGCATTTAAATGTAAATACATTATTATAATATAATGATAACGTAATATGGTTTTAATCAACAAAAATACAACTTAATAATTTTTTTGAGCGTTAAAACGTAGTATATAATTAAATTGGGTTTTTTTCCCTTTTACATATAACGCAATCATTGTCCAACTCCTGTCTTTTTAAACCAATATATTGTCTCTCATTATTATTCGTATCTGGTCCTATGACACTTGGTCCATACAAATTTACTATTTAATTTGAATATATGTATTTTTTTCTAGATAACTTATTTATTAACTTGGATCTATTTGTTTTTTCTAAAGGAATATGATCTCTATATAGATTTGGCAATTATTGTTTTTCTACATTGGTCATTTGTTCGAACTAAAACAAAAGTAAATAGGTCAACCGAGCTTATCAAATAACTGGTTATTGATATTTCAAGATTATACCATGTGTCCATGTTACTATACAACTGTATAGATACAAATTTGTATTCCTAAAGTTTATCTAGAGACTCTGTAGTTGAATACTTGGATATAATAAAATGACAAATGGATAAAAGGAATATTGTAATCATTTTTAATACATTTCTAGCAATATTTAATGAAATATACAAAAGTACTGTAATGTGCAGCGGGTATCGATGTATATATAGATAAACATTTAATTTGAACTGAATTAAGTTGAATAAAAACAAAAAACTTTCTGATGTAAATGAAAGCTACTGTAAACCGAAAAATATTACTAGATTGGTTATGTAAAATTTTAATGATATCGCAAAAAATTACGATTGATTTTTTATGGTTTTAGCCACTGTAAATCAAAATGCTTAATAAACACCTCAAGTTTTACAATTTTCCCTATGTCGACCCACTTTGATATGTCACAATATTTCTAACAGGTTAAACTTAAATTGGTCAAAACAGAAAAAATATGGATAACAAAATAGTTTTTGTTCATATGGAACATTTTGACAACTTTTTCTATTCAAATTAAAGCTACTAACTTGACAACTTTTATATTGTGACATTTTAACATGTATGTTGTCAAATGTTGATTGGCTTTAGTCGAAAACTTTTATTCACAATAATTAAAGTGTACAAATAATCAAAAATAGTAGGTTTTTCTATGTATTACCCGTATATGAAACAAATAATCAAAGATAAATATTAGTTACTTTCTCAAATTTGATATTTTAATAAATATAAAATAAAACTATTACAAAACGTATGCAAACAAGAAAACATCATTTTCATGTTCTTTCTTGAAAACACAATTCGAGATGGAAGTTTATCCAACAAAGTATACTCTCATGACACATTTCATTTAAAAAAAAAACAATAAACAAACTATATCATCATTATTGTTTCTTGGTTTCATTATATTTCTGTAAATAGGAACAGTAGGACTTTCGCCGGAGCAACCGTGAGCTCGGAGGTGGCGTTTACAGTTTAACCGAAGAACAGAGAAAGAGGAGAGAGGTTTGCTTACCTTTCTTGACCAGCAGTATCCCAGATCTGAGCTTTGATAACCTTCGACTGAATATTCAGTGTCCTCGTCTGAAACTCAACTCCGATCGTCGATTTCGAATCAAAAAAGAACTCGTTCCTTGTGAACCTTGACAGCATCTGCGTCTTCCCCACAGCAGAATCACCAATCACCACCACTTTATACACATAATCTATCGTCTCATCGTCATTAATGTTCATCTCCTTCGAAATTCAGTAGTACTCAAAGAAACGACAGATGTGTGTGGTCTGGTTTGTTCTTGAAACTGTTGTAGAGAAAGGAAGAGTAATCTGGATACTGTGTGTGTTATTGGAGTAAGTATGTGGTTTTTTGGTGAAGTGTTTGTTGTGTTAGGAGACAGGAGTAGTGGTATCTTGATATCCCTAATTCAGGCGAAATGCCCGCCAATACCAATTGACCAAATTGCCCCTTTTTCCCAATTTGTTGTTTGTTAACTATTTATTAAAGGTTAAAGGGGTTCCCATTTAACAGCTTTTTTGATTTGACAACCACACTCGACCCGATTTTCATCATTTGTTTTTTAAAAATACATAAACTTATTAAAATACTTACCGTGTGTTTGATAAATGTTGGTAACTAGAAAATTTGTTGGTAACAGGAAGTCGGTAGCTGAAAATTGATAGTTGTAGCTTTTATTATATGAGTGTTTGTCAAAAATGGTTTGAAATTTTGAAATGACATCTATCTAAAACCAAAATGTGAAACATAGGATAATTATGGAAATAAATTAAAAAGCTTAATAGTTTTTCTCTTAAACGCTACTGATGACGTGCCCTAACGAGCACGGAAGAGTCGCGCCCGGCCACGGTAGAAAATGATGATGTGCCTCAGCGAGCACGGAAAGATCGCGCCCGGCCATTGCAGAAGACGTCCCAAGGTGTAGCGTGCCCGACCGGTCGAACCCAACAGAATCCAACGCTCGTCAGCGCCCCTAAGAGCAGGGCGCTCTCGAAAAAGGTTCGGCTCCGCTTGGCTCGCCTTTCGCTCCAGGACAAACATAACAGTCAGGCGACAAGGCAGATGCTCAAGGCATTACCGCCGCAACCAATCGTTAGCCCTGAAAAATTCAGGAGCACGATCCACCAATCAGCGTCCCCGATCATGTCGGGTCTGACGCCCTTGTCCTGTACGGACTAGCAGGAGAATTCAGTATAAAAGGATACCCTCGGTGCCTTTAGAAGTAAGTGATTCTCTACCAGTTTACACTCCATTCAACCCTATAGAATACTCACTGACTTGACCGTCAGAGCGTTTTCTCGGGAGCTCCTCCCGGAGAACGGCTGACGGCCTCTTTCTTACTGTGACCTCGCAGGTTCACCGAAATTACTCGGTCCGGAGGACGAAGAGCGGAGTTCTACGTCACATCATTTGGTGTCATCCGTCGTGTGACGAAAAACAAACCAAAAGCACACCACTCATCAGAGAAAAATGGCATCCGGTGATATAGGTGGAACCGGCGGAACACCAACCAGCCCCATTCAGTCTACGACGTCGCTAGAACAAACCCCTACCCCGCCTCGTGCGATAATCACTGGAGAAACGTCAAACAAGGGCGGTTCAGCGGTAGCTGTCGTACCACTGGCCAAATAAGAGCAACCATCTACCGAGGACAACCTTCCTACGTCGCCGTGTCATCAACATGCGTTCTGACGCAGACATCCCATCTTCCAGCAGAGCCAACTGGTGTGGTGTCGTCGGCGGTGGAAGACCTCAGCGTCACACCAGCACTTTTCCAACAGTCGTCAATACATCAGGTGACAGCTGCGCCACCGGTGGTTTTCCAAACACCACCACCTCTAAACCAGATGGCAGTTGTGCAACCGGTGGTTTTCTAGACACCACCACCGTTAAACCTGACGACAGTTGCGCAACCGGTGGTTTTCCAAACAACACCACCACCAAACCAGGCGATAGGGGCACAACCCACGATTTTCTCACCACCAATAGCACAGATGGCGGGAGAAGTGCCAGTGGCTCTCCAAATGCCACCACTCGACCAGCCGGCGAGAAACCAAACAATGGCCTTCCCGACACCCCCATTTCCAGCAAATACCTATTTTCCCTCTACGACCCCGCATTACCAACAGATCACACCTAACAACCCCCATACACAAAGCTCGCCCATATTTCCCACCCAGATGTTAACCGTACCATTTCCACACCAAGCATTTTATGGGCCAAACCCTAACCACTACTCACCCTACAACAACACGATTATGCATCCATATACCACAGTCCCACAATACAACTCACAAGGTGCTTTTTCTATCCCAAACCAAGACTACCTATCGTGCAGTGTAACGTCTCCATTCGCCAAGGAGCTTCTAGACTACGAAATCCCAAACACAGCAAAACTGCCACACTGTGACAACCGTCAATTTACGGTCAAGTCAAAGTCAAATAAAGTCAACAAGTCAAACCGGTCAACTCAATTAACCCTTGTATATTAGGGTTTACATCGTGTTTACTATTGTACAACACACTATCTTTATGCAAAGTATTACTTTGAGTCTTCACGTGTTCAGAAAATCTAAACCCTAATCAGGGTAAGTGATGGAACTACTCGATAAAACGTAATTTCATACCCTTCGGGGGCGTATAACGCTCATAACAAGGCAAAACGGGGTTTACAAACCTTGCATTTCGAAGCTAAACACTCGCAAAGGTCACAAACAAAGTCTCTCTCAATCTCTCTCACTCTATCTCTCTCTATCTCAAATCTCTCTCACTCTATCTCTCTCTATCTCAAATCTCTCTCAAATCTCTCCCAAATCTCTCTCATAACCTCCCTCAACTTTTTATAATCATTCGGGGAATCCCGACCCTTAACTTAGTCAAAAACCGCGCAAAACGGGAAGTTTATTGGTAAAACAACCCTATAGGACCGAAACCCTAATGGAACCGAACATCTTAGAAGCGAAACCCTAAGAAGCGAAACCATAAGAGGCGAAACCCTAAGAACCGAAGCTAGCTATAAGAACTGAACCTGCTTGGACCGAACTGCTGAAGAACCGAAACCCTGGCGAGCCGAAGCAGATCCGAGACCGAACCCGAAAGCCCCTTCGCCTTCGCTCCTCTCGCTTTCGGTCCCTCTTCCGTGTTCGCCTGCGATGCTGCTCGGACCGAACCCTCCTTTCGGTTCTCATCAAACACCCGAACCTACCCTCGGTTCTAGTTGCTGGGACCGAACCTTCGGCCCCGATTTCGGATGTTCGCAGCTTTTTCTCGGTTTTCGACCCCAACTTCGTTTTAAGCTCGTTTTTCGTGATTTTAACGCGCGTGTTGAAAATATACGATCTGATTACCACGAATAAAGGCTCGGATACCAGTTACTGGGTGACAGATATATATATATATATATATATATATATATATATATATATATATATATATATATATATATATATATATATATATATATATATATATATATATATATATATATATATATATATATAAGGAGATAAGATGCGGAAAAAAAATAAGAAGTGCGGAATAAATATAAACTGGAAAGCTATAAATGACTGAAAGCTATAAATGAAATAAATGACAGTATTTAAATGACGTAAAGCTGTAATAAAATATATAAATATATAAATATATATAAAGTCGGTTCGTCAATAAATTGACTGAACTGGTTTAGAATTGGACTGGATCTTAATAGACTGTGTCTCTATTTGTTCAAAGTTCAATCCGGTAAGTAACAATAAGTTCTTTTTATGTAACAATGAATTGTTTACAAAACGATACAAAATACACGGGTAATGTTTTTTGTATGTGGGTATGGGTTTTTTTTAAGGTGATTTGATGAGGTTGAAGTGGGTATTTGGAGGGTGGTAGAAGGTGGAATAAGGTTGTAGTTTTGGTGGTATAAGGTAACAAAGAGGGTGATGTTGAAAGAGCTTTGGGTGGTTATGAATATAGATTTTCGTAGTAAATCTCTCTGGATAGCCAATTCTCTCTCGCGTCTCTCTGGGGTTTGTAGTGGTCAAAAAATCGAGGAAAATTCCTGGATGTAGGTAAGGTCCTGAATAATTTGCGGTGCAAATCTCTCCTGTATTATCTTGTTGAGTTGTGCTCGGTGAATTTTTTCTTAACTTGCAAATTCTGAAGTCGAAAATCAGCAAGGTGATGATGGTTGTGGTGATTTGAAAGGGTTTTTGGAGGAGGTTTAAGGAGGGTATTTGGAGGGTGTTTGGAGAGTATTTTGAGGTTGTTTGGAGGTTGATATAAGGTGGTGATGGTGGTGAAATTTTATGAAGATGATGATGTTTGATGGGTTGAAGATGAACACCTTGAGTTTGAATGAAGAAGATGAAGATGGTTGATAATGTTCTTCATTTTTGGTTGTTGTTGATCTTGATGTTCTTGGTTATTGTTGTTTGGTGATTGAGAGAGTTTTATGTTCCAGGGAATTTACAAAGAAAAATGAACACTCACACTATAACATATGAATCTCTCTTACTCTCTTCTATCTCTCTCTCTCTCTCATTATCACCTACACTATCACATGTGCATATATACTTGAAATGTCTTCAAGCACTTAGTCTTTTTTATTGAAAAGAATGGCTGGTGTATGCAAGTTGTAGAAGAAAAAACGTGGGGTGGGGTGGCTTATCATTTCCCTGCCTTTTCCTTTTGACCTTTCCACCTAATATATAAATATATAATACATATACACATATATAATACATACATACATATATATATATATATATATATATATATAATTCATATATATATATATATATATATATATATATATATATATATATATATATAATACATACATACATATATATATATATATAATACATATATATATATATATATATATAATACATACATATATATATAATACATACATATATATATATATATATATATATATATATATAATACATACATACATATATACATATATATATATATATATATATATATATATAATATACATACATATATATAATACATATATATATATATATATATATATATATATATAATACATACATACATATATATATATAGTACATACATATATATATATATATATATATATATATATATATATATATATATATCGTTGAAACTGTTTAGTCATGCATATGTGTTTTCGTCATTCGCTGGTTTTCGTATTTTCCGTTTTGATCACGCATTCATGCAACCTGAAATAACTGATAATATTTGTTAGATAATACAAATACAGCTCGTCTTATTTCAGTGATGGTTACATACAATGTCACATACAAAGACATTTTTCAACAATTTCCCCCTATGTGATCATTGCTGAAATAAGGACAGGTATGATATAATCACATTGACAGTTTAACTTTTGATGATTCGAGATAAAAGATTTGTCAATAGATAACATATATATAAAACCATAGTAATTGATTTGAAAGTTTTTGACTTGGTTTAACATATCTTATGTAAAAGATTTTCAGAAATTTGTTTCCGAATCAAAGTCTCGGGTTCGGTTATCAAAGGGTAGTCATATATGTATCTAAAGAAATTTCTTAAGATTTTATAGCATTATTTCTGACGACAAGTGGTCTAACAGGTCGATTCAGATGAACGCTCATAGGTATAGCTCACACTTCACTTGGGTGTTTGGTTGTTCTGGCAGCAGAACAAGTTAATGATCACTAAAAATGAGTGATATCTCTCTCTGACGACTCACACTCATATTGGAGGTGTTCAGCTATGCTTTTCCTGTAAAGTCACTTAGTCTCATTATTAGATAATCAATCACATAAGACTGGTTTCGGCATTACTCAGCGGGTTTCTTCATTCATGCCATTAAAGTTCACTCTCTCTCCGTCGGGAAATACATGTAGAGGGGTTTAGCAATTTTCATAGTGCAGTTTGCAACTAAGATTCTTCAGTGATGAAGGCTACATTATCCCGGGAAATCCATTGTTGTTGCAGCTTCTTCTTTGATAGTATCCTGTTTGTTGATCAATATCGATTTATTGTAAAAAGATATTTTGTTTTAGCATTGAGAATTTGCTACATTTGAGACCTTTTTAAGAGTATTTGACTTGAGTGATTGAGATATCTTCTTTTGTGAAAAATGGTTAAAACAAATCGCGAGATTTTATGATTTTTGTTTTGAAATAACCATTTGGTTGAAAGTTTGTTTGAAAATACCAAATATAGAATATTTTTTTTGTTTGGTATATCTTTATTGAATCCATTTGTTTTCTTGTTGATTTGTCTTTGAGGATTGGATGTTGATAGATATGTGTTTCTCCTTTGGTTTTCTTGTAAGGATATGTCGTTGTTTGCTTGATGGATCATGGGATCGCAAGTCTTCATTTTTGGTTGGCTTTTATCTAGGTAGGGATAGGTGGCATAAAAGACAGTTTGTCTAGTATGTAAGAAATGAATGTATCGTCCGTGGTCATTTTGATATCCAAGCAAAAATGAGACCGTGACAAGGTATAATTGGGTATACCTTATAAGCAATAGTGACACACCTAAGCTCACAAGAAATGATTTCCACAATGATTTAGATCGACGAGGCACAAATTCTCACATGGGTTTTTGTTTTCATCTGAACCTCCTAACCTTATGTCCCTTGATTGTTTAAAATCGTCAATAATGAAATAAAATCGAAGGAAATAAAGTTATATACATTATGAAAAGTAGGATATTTGAACCTTCACTCCAATTGAGAATCAATATGACTTAAAATCTTCATCGAGCATAAGCATCTGAAAATTAAGTCAAGAGAAGATTAATCACAAGGTTCTATAAAAGCTTATTATGGCAAGTCTTTTATTAATTTTTTTTTGAAGATTTGTTTTTCTGAATGTTTTTGGAAATATTGGTTATTTGAATGTTTTTGGTATTTTTTTAAAAGGAAAGCAATTTTCAATTGTTTTTGAATTTTCCTTTTGAATGAAAGTAAACACACTTTTGTACAAACAAAAAGTAAAAGTTTAAGGATAGATGTTATCTGGATTTAACATTCCTAGACGGCCTAGGAAGTATTGAAACTTTGTTTCATCGAGAGCCTTAGTGAAGACATCGGCAATTTGATCTTCGGTGTTGATGAAGTGCAATTCGATATGACCCTTTTGAATGTTGTCTTTGATGAAATGATATCGAATATCGATGTGCTTTGTCATGGAATGGTGAACGGGATTGTGAGAAATGGCAATTGCACTGGTTGAGTCACAAAATATGGGAATTTGTGAAATTTTGAAGCCATAGTCTCGCAGTTGAGTTTGCATCCATATGACTTGCGAACAACAGCTGGCGGCAGCGACGTATTCAGCTTCTGCTGTTGATGTGGATACACAAGTCTGTTTCTTTGAAGTCCAACTCACTAGTCTACCTCCTAGGAATTGACAGCTACCAGATGTACTCTTTCTATCTAACTTGCATCCTCCATAGTCTGAGTCGGTGAAAGCGTTCAGCTGAAAATCGGATTTAGCTGGATACCAAAGGCCAAGTTTGGGAGTGCCTTTTAGGTATTTGAAGATGCGTTTCACAGCAACTACATGGGATTCCATAGGATTTGCTTGGTATCTGGCACAGACACATGTAGAAAACATGATGTCAGGTCTGCTGGCAGTGAGGTATAAGAGTGATCCGATCATTCCACGATATCTTTTCTGATCAACAGGTTTGCCATTTAAGTCTGCATCGATTTTGTATCCAAAAGCCATTGGGGTTTTTGCGGTATTGGATTTGTCCATTGAAAAGCGAGTGAGTAGGTTTTTGACATAATTCTCTTGGTTGATGAAAATGCCATCAGTTGACTGTTTGATTTGAAGTCTGAGAAAAGTAGTCATCTCCCCAATCATGCTCATTTCAAATTTGCTCTTCATTAGATCTGCAAACTTAATACTCAAAGATTCATCAGTAGAACCGAAAATAATGTCATCAACATATATTTGTACGATTAAAATATGTTTATTATAGATTTTACTAAAGAGGGTTTGATCGATTGAACCTCTTTTAAAACTTGATTCTTCGAGAAAGGTTGTCAATGTGGCATACCAGGCTCGGGGTGCTTGTTTCAAGCCATAGACAGCTTTCTGCAATTTGAAGCTGTGATCAGGAAATTTGGGATCTTCGAAACCTGGTGGTTGTTGGATGTATACATCGCGATCTAACTCTCCATGTAGGAATGCACATTTAACATCCATTTGGAATACTTTGAAGTTCTTATGTGCAGCATATGCAAGAAAGATGCGAATTGCTTCAATTCTGGCAACTGGAGCATATGTTTCATCGTAGTCGATTCCTTCTTGTTGTGAATATCCTTTGACTACGAGACGTGCCTTGTTTCGACAAACGATTCCTTGATCGTCAGTTTTGTTTCTGAATACCCATCTTGAACCTATAACAGAAACATCGGGTGGGGTAGGGACAAGATTCCATACGTCATTTCTTTCAAATTCTTCTAGCTCTTCTTGCATAGCTTTTACCCAGTCTGGATCTTTGAGAGCAAAATGTATGGTTTTGGGTTCAGTCATGGATAAGAAGGCTCCAAATAAACAATCATTAGAAGTTGCAGCTCTAGTTTGGATGCCTGAGTTTGGATCTCCGATGATTTGGTCAGTTGGGTGGTTTCTGGTCCATTTTATTAAGCGATTCTCTTCCGCTATAATAATTGGAATTTCAGTATCCCATTGTTCTTCTCCGGGAGTTTCATCTTGGAATAGGTTTGAAGGTTCCCCCATAAATGATGCATCGGGATTGTTTTGGATATTTGGGGATGGGGTATTTAAAGGAGGATTTGGTGTTTGTTCCAATGAAGAAGTATGTGTAGGTGGTTCCCCCTCGAATTGATCTGCATCATTTCGGTTTGTTTGTGGAGTTCCTTCAGTGGTCGTTCCTGTAGAATCAATAGAAGTAGTTAGAAGTTCAGAATTGTAAGCGGTTTTGGGTTGTTCAAAAAGTAAATCAAGATCGATTTCAATATCTCTGTCAGGAGAAGGTGTTTGTTGAATTGGATTTTGAAAAATATTATCGATCATTTTTGAACCAAAATGTTCACGATCCAATTTCCTGACATAAAATTCATCGAAATGAACATCGGTACTTTCTTCAATTACTCTGGTACGTTTGTTCAGTACTCGATAAGCAGCTGAAGAAAATGAGTAACCAAGGAAAATTCCTTCGTCCGACCTTGATTCAAATTTTGAGAGGTGGTCTTTATTGTTCTTTATGAAGCATCGACAACCAAAAATATGGAAAAATTTGATGTTTGGTTTTCGGTTGTTAATGACTTCATATAGTGTTTTATGAAGATGTTTATGGATTAAGGAACGATTTTGAGTGTAGCAAGCTGTGGCTATTGCTTCTGCCCAGAAGTATTGTGGCAGATCAGCGAAGATAAGCATTGATCTTGCAGCTTCACATAGAGTTATGTTCCTTCTTTCGACAACTCCGTTCTGTTGTGGAGTGTATGGGGCTGAGAAGTTATGTTCAATTCCTTTGTCTTTGAGAAATGAATCTAGAGTCTTGTTTTTTAACTCTAAACCATTATCACTTCGGATTCTTCGAACAAGTCGTTTGAGCTTCAGTTCGATTTGTTTTATGAAGTTGATCATCTCTTCAGGTGCTTCTGATTTTAGTCTTAAGAAGAAGACCCAAGTAAAGCGCGAGAAGCCATCAACAACAACAAGAATGTACTTCTTCCCTTGTATGGTTTGGGTTTTGGCAGGGCCACAAAGGTCTATGTGCAGCAATTCTAGTGGTTCGGATACACTAGATTCTGAGATGCTTTTGTGAGTGGATTTGGAAAGTTTTCCCTTTTCACATGCAGCACAGAGTTTCATTATCAAGCTTCAGAAGTGGCAGTCCTCTAACAAGATCATCGCTGATCAGTTTGTTGATGTACCCAAAGTTTAGATGGGAAAGGCGGCGGTGCCATAACCAACTGATATCTGCTGGGGCTTTTGATAGCAGACATATATCAGGTTTACCATAGATAAGATCCATGTCAAGTGGATACATATTTCCGGCACGGTAAGAATCAACAATGATTTCTTTGGTTTTGGCGTCCATGATCAAGCTTCTTTGTTTGGTGAATAGGACTTCAAGATTGTTATCACACAGTTGAGAAACACTGATGAGGTTGTGTTTCAGGTCATCGACATAGGCAACTTTCTTTATGGTGAAGTTACCATTTGTTATGTTTCCATAACCCTTGATTTTTGCCGTCATTTTGTTGCCGAAGGTAACGTCTTGATTGGTTTGGGTGGGTTTGAAGTCACGAAGGTAGTTTCGGTTTCCTGTCATATGCTTGGAGCAGCCACTATCAATATACTATGTATCATCCTTGGGTTCTCCAGCATTAGATACCTGCAATTTAGACAGAAGATTTAGGTACCCAAATCTGAATGGGTCCTGGTTTGTTAGTTGTTTTTATTTTGGGTTTTTTGTTTACTGAACTTCTTGTAGCATTTGACTTCATATTGCTATAAGAGTTTGGTTTATAAGGATGGAATGGTTGAGGTTTGATTTTATTTATCAAATTTTCCCAAAAAGTGATTTGTTTCTGAAAATTCGTTGGTTGATAAAATCTGTGATTTGGTGAATGATATCCTAGATGTGAATTTTTTTTTGAAAAGTTCTCTTCATATCTGGGATGTGATTGGCGGTTATGAAAGGCTTTTGAAGATGATGTTTTGAAACTTTCTGATTTGGTCGTTTTTGAAAGTTCCTTGAATTTTTAAAGGTGATCTCTTGAAAGCGGTTTTCAAAAGGTTTTTGAAACGGTTTTGGTTTTTGTTTGGAAACCTGTTTTTGAGGTATGACGTATGGTTTAACAGGTTTCTTTGGTTTGTTTTCAAAAGCCTTTGGTTTGTTAAGTGGGGTTATGGTTGCTTCATTGGTATGTTTGATTTGGTTTGTTGAAGAACTAGCAGAGTTTGTTTCAGATTTTACAACTCTTTTGATAGACTTTTTGGAAACAGTGAAAGTAGTGTCATCTGGGCTACAGTTGATAACTGTTTCGTCATCTGAATCTTCCTCATTAGCAGATGTGAAAAGATCTGGAAGAGTGGATTCAGAGTTTTCACAAATTGTCATGTTTTCTTGTTTAGCTAGTTCATTTTCAAAGGATTCTCTTCCAATTCCTGGTCTGTAATTCGTATCAATTTTGCCAGTTCCTAAGGTGTTTGCTTTGGTGAAAACATCATCACTTAGTTTTCTAGCAATTTTGATAGAATTCATATTCCATATCAATCTTTTGTTTTCAGATTCAAGAAAATTGGTTTGGTTTAAAGAATCAGTCAGTTTTTCATTTAAAGTTTTGTATTTTTCAGTTGATTCTTGAAAGTTTTGTTTCAACTGAAGGATTTCCTTTTCTAAAACATCTTTTGTTTCAGAGGAAATGACTGACTGATTTTTTTGTTCCAAATCCTTTTTCTGAATTAGGGTTTGATTTAATTGTTCCAAGACGTGATTATAATCTTCTGATTTTCTTTCAACTTCTCTTTCCAATTTGTTCTTTATCCTTGTTGATTCTCCAAATTTGAGTTGCAAGGTTTGTAACTCAGATTTGCAGATATCGGAATTGATCATTGTGTCATGATATTTTTTGAGATCAGCTTCTAGACATTTCTCAATCTTGGTTATATGGGACTCAAAAATTGATTTCGAAAGACCAAGTTCAGAGATCATAGACCATACCTGTTCTATGACGTTTGGAGCTCTTGAAGGTCTATCAACACCAACTACGAAACAGAAGTTTGATTGTGTTGGTTCATTGTCAGCTTCGTCTTCAGAAGTTGGCCAGTATTCCACGTTTGGTTCATGGATTGCCATCAATGCTCTTTGCTTATCTTGATTTTCCTGTTTCTTTAATTCATCGGCTTTTTGAGCGTAGTATGCTGAGTCTTTGACTTTGGTTTTGTTTTTGGCTCGGCATTCTCTGGCATAGTGATTAGTTCCTTTGCAGTTGTGACAAATGATCACTTCTTCATCACTGTCATCCTTTTGACTTTTAATCGGAAGTCTTTCAGGAGCTTGAGTTTGGATTTGTTGGGAAGATTGGGAAGGGTTCTGTTGGAATCCAAAATTTTGGTTGTTTTAAAAGCCATTGTTTTGATTAGTGTAACCTTGATTTTGGAATCCTCTATTTTGGTTTTGAAAACTGTTGTTTTGGTTATTGTTATGATGACTTGAGTTGGGATTGTTTTGAAATCCCTGGTTTTGAAAACCTTGGTTTGAATTGTTTTGGAAGGAAGGTCTTTGAAAATTTTGTCCAAAATAAGGTCTTGGTTGAAAACCTGAGTTGTTTTGAACAGGTTGAGGTCTTGGTTGAAATCCAGAATTATTTTGTGGAAATCAAAGAATTATTAGAAACAAAAGAACATCTGTTTTAAATGAATTCGATAATTTCAAGATGCTTTCATCAGAAACCATCCATGATGCTCATGATAGGTTCAATTTTATAATGGTAAAAATGAACAATTTGGGCATCAAAAAGACACAACACGAGATAAATCTCAAGTTTCTAAACAATCTTTACGAAAGCTGGAAGATGGTTAAACTCATCATTCAGGGAAATCCAGCCATTCATACTGAAACTTTATACAATTTGTATGGAGAACTTCAATCGTATGAATCCTCGATTGACCCACCAACCACTACAGCTTTTGGAGGACCACTTGCTCTCGTTTCCACATCTTCTCAAAACCAAACACCTTTTAATGAACAAAACTTCAATCATTTTAATCAGACATCTTTTCAAAACCAACCCTTTTTGAACAATTCTTTTGATCAATCTGATTTAAATGATGAAGCAGACTACCAACAACTGTGTGCTTTGGTAGCAAACACAAACCTCCAGAGATTTATTCCAAATCACGGTCAATCGAATTTTAAACCAAATTTTCAAAACCGACCATCATTTGGACAAAATCTCTGGAGGTTTGTGTTTGCTACCAAAGCACACAGTTGTTGGTAGTCTGCTTCATCATTTAAATCAGATTGATCAAAAGAATTGTTCAAAAAGGGTTGGTTTTGAAAAGATGTCTGATTAAAATGATTGAAGTTTTGTTCATTAAAAGGTGTTTGGTTTTGAGAAGATGTGGAAACGAGAGCAAGTGGTCCTCCAAAAGCTGTAGTGGTTGGTGGGTCAATCGAGGATTCATACGATTGAAGTTCTCCATACAAATTGTATAAAGTTTCAGTATGAATGGCTGGATTTCCCTGAATGATGAGTTTAACCATCTTCCAGCTTTCGTAAAGATTGTTTAGAAACTTGAGATTTATCTCGTGTTGTGTCTTTTTGATGCCCAAATTGTTCATTTTTACCATGATAAAATTGAACCTATCATGAGCATCATGGATGGTTTCTGATGAAAGCATCTTGAAATTATCGAATTCATTTAAAACAGATGTTCTTTTGTTTCCAATAATTCTTTGATTTCCACAAAAACGATTTTTTAAATTTTCCCAGATTTGATTTGCAGTCAACAGTATTATGTCATCCATTTGACTTAGAATACTGTGGGGAATTCCAGACACAAGTTCCTTTTTGGCTTGGAGTTGCAGCCTTTTTTCGGTTTCAGCAAGAGTGGCTTGATTTGTAGCAAGAGTGGCCATATTTTCTGGAGTAACATATGTTCCTTCTATACAATTCCAGACATCTTCACTTATGGTGTTAAGATGAAGATTCATACGGCCAACCCACGAATTATACTCTTCAGGAATAAGTATGGGTGCCCGTGAACCAGATCCCAAGCTGTTAGCAATAGAAACAGAGTTCATGTTGGAGTAATTAGCAGAAGACAAATTTTTTTTTGAAAGGATTTTGAACAAGTGATATTAAAATGAAATTTTTAAAGAAAAACTTATGGAAGGTTTATAAACGCTAACCAAAAGTTTTCGACAAAAATTTCAAAGTAAATCACACAAGCTCTGAATTTTTTGTTTAAGATTTTTTTTTTTAATTTTTTTTTTAATTTTTTTAATTTTTTTAATTTTTTTTTAAGGATTTTGAACAAGTGATATTAAAATGAAATTTTTAAAGAAAAGCTTATGGAAGGTTTATAAACGCTAACCAAAAGTTTTCGACAAAAATTTCATGGTAAATCACACAAACTCTGATACCAATTGTAGAAAATATACGATCTGATTACCACGAATAAAGGCTCGGATACCAGTTACTGGGTGACAGATATATATATTTAAGGAGATAAGATGTGGAAAAAAAATAAGAAGTGCGGAATAAATATAAACTGGAAAACTATAAATGACTGAAAGCTATAAATGAAATAAATGACAGTATTTAAATGACGTAAAGCTGTAATAAAATATATAAATATATAAATATATATAAAGTCGGTTCGTCAATAAATTGACTGAACTGGTTTAGAATTGGACTGGATCTTAATAGACTGTGTCTCTATTTGTTCAAAGTTCAATCCGGTAAGTAACAATAAGTTCTTTTTATGTAACAATGAATTGTTTACAAAACGATACAAAATACACGGGTAATGTTTTTTGTATCTGGGTATGGGTTTTTTTAAGGTGATTTGATGAGGTTGAAGTGGGTATTTGGAGGGTGGTAGAAGGTGGAATAAGGTTGTAGTTTTGGTGGTATAAGGTAACAAAGAGGGTGATGTTGAAAGAGTTTTGGGTGGTTATGAATATAGATTTTCGTAGTAAATCTCTCTGGATAGCCAATTCTCTCTCGCGTCTCTCTGGGGTTTGCAGTGGTCAAAAAAATCGAGGAAAATTCTTGGATGTAGGTAAGGTCCTGAATAATTTGCGGTGTAAATCTCTCCCGTATTATCTTGTTGAGTTGTGCTCGGTGAATTTTTTCTTAACTTGCAAATTCTGAAGTCGAAAATCAGCAAGGTGATGATGGTTGTGGTGATTTGAAAGGGTTTTTGGAGGAGGTTTAAGGAGGGTATTTGGAGGGTGTTTGGAGAGTATTTTGAGGTTGTTTGGAGGTTGATATAAGGTGGTGATGGTGGTGAAAGTTTATGAAGATGATGATGTTTGATGGGTTGAAGATGAACACCTTGAGTTTGAATGAAGAAGATGAAGATGGTTGATAATGTTCTTCATTTTTGGTTGTTGTTGATCTTGATGTTCTTGGTTATTGTTGTTTGGTGATTGAGAGAGTTTTATGTTCCAGGGAATTTACAAAGAAAAATGAACACTCACACTATAACATATGAATCTCTCTTACTCTCTTCTATCTCTCTCTCTCTCTCTCATTATCACCTACACTATCACATGTGCATATATACTTGAAATGTCTTCAAGCACTTAGTCTTTTTTATTGAAAAGAATGGCTGGTGTATGCAAGTTGTAGAAGAAAAAACGTGGGGTGAGGTGGCTTATCATTTCTCTGCCTTTTCCTTTTGACCTTTCCACCTAATATATGAATATATAATACATATACACATATATAATACATACATATATATATATATATAATTATATATATATATATATATATATATATGTATGTATGTATTATATATATATATATAATACATACATACATATATATATATATATATATATATATATATATATATAATATACATACATATATATATAATACATACATACATATATATAGTACATACATATATATATATATATATATATATATATATATATATATATATATATATATATCGTTGAAACTGTTTAGTCATGCATATGTGTTTTCGTCATTCGCTGGTTTTCGTATTTTCCGTTTTGATCACGCATTCATGCAACCTGAAATAACTGATAATATTTGTTAGATAATACAAATACAGGTCGTCTTATTTCAGTGATGGTTACATACAATGTCACATACAAAGACATTTTTCAACAGCGCGATTTTCACCCAAACTCATATTTTGGCATATAAGACCCTAAATATTCATATTTTAGTCACATTTTGAGGTAAACCTTTGTCTAAGAATAATATCTATTGGGTAAGATATTGAGGTGGAGTGTTGACTTTTCCATAAAACTATGACACAAGCAACCTCCCATACCCACTCTATGACCACTCTCAGTCACTATTCACATCAGCCTTGTCCACTCATTGTACCCTTATTCTTCCCCCACAAGTTTCCTTAAACCCATACACACAAAGAACCTATACTACTCACATTCTCTAGATCACAAACACTTCACCAAAAGCAAATACACTTTTCTCTCTCATTTTCTCTCCAAGAATTCGTGATTCTCCAGGGACTTTTGAGCTTTCCATCCTCTTTTGGTAAGTAAACTCATCCTTTACTTGAATATCCTACACTCTTTCACTCAAATCATGGAATTCTTACACAAATATCGACATATTTGTTCTTAGATCTTCGAATCTTTAAGCATCTCCCAAGTGTTCTTGACTTGGAAACTTCTTCTCTTCATCATCCATCCTAAGAGATCACTCAAGGTGAGTTCATACCCCCACATTTTCATGTTTTCTTCAAGTTTTAGGGGGTATACAAGTTAAAACACCAAAAACTTAACTAATCTCAAACATCAGCTTTCAACATGAAAGTTTAGTTCCATTCACGGACTGTTTTTACCACCTTAAACTCAATATATTTCAAAACTGTTTAATATGCAAATAGTTCAGGTTCATACCTTTAAAATGACTACTTGCACATCTCCATACGATTTTTATACAATTTATGGTGATTTTTACAAAACTGTCTATCATTTCAGAAACGAATTCGGACCAGTCTGTGAATACGAACATTTTCACACAAGTTAGAGACTTCTAAAAATCATAATAAAAATTATGATTAAACTAGACACATTTTATAAACTCTCAGAGTTTACGGATTCAGTTTTCGACTTCGTATGATTTTTCTATGATGTTTTTAAAACAGTGCAGAAAGGTAAAAAACTAGTTACATAGCTTACAATATTAACAACACTTTGTAGTATGTTGAGCAAAGTGCATAACAATAAATTTCTAAATGTTGGATTCATTTCTTGTTAGTTTATCATCATAAACAGAAATTAGTCATTCATGATAAGGATTTTCATTCATTTCGAACACATACAATAAACTACAATAAGTATAGTTTATGCATTTTACAATACAAGCACACTACATGAAAAAAGTTTTACTCTCAACACAAACGGGTCTTTCATATACTACATGATAAACTATAATAGTAATAGTTTATGGATTTCACATCACGAATTTATTACATAAAGGGTGATTTCACTTCCACCACGGAAAAAGTTTTATATTCAAACTATATGTAAACTAGTTAACGTATGTTGTAAGACCACTCTTCAATTGTACTCTTAGAGTACGGGTTAAAATTCATGTAAGTTATAATCAGAATCTCTTGTAGGGAGAGCGTGATAATTGTGTATAGATCTATATTGGGATTGACACCCCACACCTTGCTGCTAGCTACAGCGGGACCTGCAGGTCTACGGGCGACAAAAGTCATAGGATCTTGACGTCTGAAAAACGTTGTTGCAGGTTAATTCTAGTTATAGTATGGTTATAACGACTCACATAGGGAGTTAACAATCTTTCAAGTTTACGGGAAAATTCTACTTTAAAAAGGGGTTTTATCTATCTAAAACTGCATACTCTCAGTCTTGGGATTTAAGACTACACAACTTTGTATAAGGAAAATATTGGATTTTCTTTGGAAACACATTACTATTATAAACAAAATATAAGTACAAAATACGCACATACTCTCGGCATTGGGATTTAAGGCTACATAACTTTTTATAAGGAAAATAAGGGATTTTTTTCTTGAAGTATACATTACAAAGTACCAGGTTTACACAAAATGGCTTTTATGATATCAAAACTACGTTTCATCTAGAATTGTTAGACTTCAACTATAATTGCTAAGTGTATATGTTAGAGTTATATATGAATTTAGTCGCAATCGACTTAGAATTGGTGGGTCCGCCTTACTTCTTGTTCCTTGTTTGGTTGTGGACCTAGGGCAGACCCATTATATTCGACAGTTTATTTAACTTAAATTTTATATAACTTATATACACTGGGTGATTATAGAAGGAATCTACGGGTATTTCTAGGGTGTATTGCATAACATAGGAGCTTTCATGTCACACTTAATACATAAAATATTGAATTTTCTGGAATCATACTCTATCGCTTTTACAAGGAAAACGACTTCTTTCTCAAATAAAACTCTTATGAACTCACCAACTTAATTGTTGACACTCTTTCAAAACTACTTGTATACTCAGGAAACCAGTGAAACAGGAAATCAACAGCTTTTGAGGATGGGACGTTGAATCGTCAAACTTTTCATTTTTGTCACATAGTGTAATTGATTTTGAAACATGTAAACTCATACTATGGTGTAACTTTTTCAATTATATTTATGCTGGTTGTATTTACTTTGAGCACTATTATACTCATTGTTGTGATACTATACATGAAGTCCTCCACCCCCGGATGTTTCCTCCATCCTTGGTTTGGGGGTGTGACACACACCTAAAAACCTATAACGGAAAATAGACCCTGACAGCCACATCGATGCGTACGAGTGGACGATGACATCGCTTACGCTGGACGAGCGATTCTGGTGTACGTATTTCCCGACCACCTTGGACAGCAACGCAAGAACGTGGTTCAAAACACTGAGACCAGGAAGTATATACAACTTCGGGCAGCTAAAGTATCTTTTCTTAACAAACTTCATGCAGTTGAGGAAGTACAAAGGGGATCCACACTCAATCATTGGCTGCAAACAAAAAGAGGGGGAAGAAGCCACAAACACGGGCGGAGCTAAAAGAGAAGGTGGAACGCTACCTAAGACAAGGGGAAGGGGAAGCAACAAAACAAGCATATCTAAATGCAATGACCACCTCGACCACGAAACGTCACAGCTCACCACCCCACCCAGACACCCAAAGTGGAAGCAAACACTTCGGGCAAGGGAGGTGCCTGCAGGGCGCTTTAAGTCGTTCCCAAGGGACGAGAGATGCAGCAGGCGGTCGGACGTCTATGTGGCCTCTGACAAACAGCCAAAAAAAGGAGTAAAATGGAGATTCTGCGAATACCACAAAAGCAAAACCCATGACACAGTCAATTGTTCGGTACTGAAACGGGAAATGGAGGAAAAGCAACTCAAAGGAAACCTCGTTGAAGTGGCAGGTAGTATTCGAGCTAAATTTGACACTGAGAATGCTAAAGACGCAACGAGAGAGCGCAACCAACCCTAGGAAATCTTGATGATACGGTCCAAGCGAGAAAGGCAAGAGGGACATGATAACATGGATGGACTCACCAGGTCAATGCACGGGCTCACGTTCTCAGTAAAGGACCCTCGTCCAAAGGGTTGGAGGGTCGATGACCCACTTGTAATCCAAGGGTCTATCAAGAACATAACAATTCACAGAGTATACATCGACACATGCAGCTCGGCGGACATTATCTACGAACACTGCTTCTGCCTCCTCCCCGACAGATGAAAGGAGAATCTCAAACCTACCACGGGAAGGTTGACAGACTTCACAGGACACAGCCTATGGCCCTTGGGCATGATCCATCTGCCTTTCACATTGACCAATCATGACAAACCAAGAAGAAAGATAACCCTGCTAGACTTTGTTGTGATAAGGCACCCGACAGAACACAATATTATCTTGGGGAGGACAACCCTACTTAAATTCGGGGTGGTCCCATCAACAATGCATGGGATTATAAAATTCAGCACATAGAGGGGCCAGGAACAGTCCTAGCGACGCCGCCAAAGGAGCTACAATGTTATGAGATCATGCAGCCGACATACATGGTGCAGGAAACCAAGAAGTCACACGCTGAGCCCGCGAGCGACAAAAAAATCATCAACAAAGAATACCCGGATCAACCGGTCAGTGTCGGTAGCAACCTTCCCCCGGCCTCAAGGCAGGCGCTGATCAGCCTCCTGAAAAAATATAGACATGTCTTTGCTTGGACTCCCACATACATGGATAGACAGGAAAATCATAGAACACAAGCTCATGATCAAGCCAGGAACGAAGGAAACCAAACAAAAGAAAAGGGTGCAAGGAGGTGACCGGAACAGGGCAATCAATGCTGAGGTTGCCAAGCTGACGAAGGCAGGAATTTTAAGAGAAGCGATTTTCCCAACCTGGATCGCCAATCCTATCATGGTAAGGAAGCTTGGCAGCTCCTGGCGCATGTGCATCGATTATTCTGACTTGAATAAGGCATGCCCCAAAGACTGCTATCATCTGCCAGAAATCGACCAAAAGGTGGAATCCTTGCAAGGTTTCAAGTTGAAGTGTTTCATGGACGCGTACAAAAGGTACCACCAGATCTTGATGAGCAAAGAAGATTAGGAGAAGACATCCTTTTACACGGATCATGGGGCCTTCTGCTGCCATTCGGTCTGAAAAACGCAGGGGCAACTTATCAACGACTAATCGACTCCATCTTCGCCAAGCAAATTGAAAGAAACATTGAAGTCTATGTCGACGATATGGTCATCAAAGGTCTCGATGAGAGGAAGCTGCTAGACGATATGGAGGAAACTTTCAAGACACTGGAGAAAGTAAAGATGAAGCTGAACTCAAGCAAATGCACCTTTGGTGTAGAGGATGGACAATTCCTGGGATACTACATTACTAGGAGAGGAATACAGCCAAGCCCTATCAAGGTTGACGAATTCATGGAAACACCATCCCCAAATACCCTGCAGGATGCCTAGGGACTGAATGGAAAGCTGACAGAGTTGAGCCGCTTTATCTCCAAGTCAGCATAGAAAGCTTTGTCGCTTTTCACACACTCAGCGGGTGCATTGAGAAAAGCAACTTCCAGTGGACGGAGGCAGCAGAAGCAGCGCTTCAGCAGATCAAAATAGCCCTGCACGATCTACCCACGCTAGCCAGTCCTATCCCAGGCGAAACACTGCAAGTACACCTCTCAGCCTCAGAAGATGTCATATGCTCGGTCCTGGTAGTGGAAAGGAAAGGCAGGCAGGCAGGCGCCGATTTACTATGTCAGTCGCGCATTACAAGGCCCCGAGATTAATTATCCCATACTCGAAAAGCTGGTTCTCGCGCTCATCTACGCATCTCGACGACCGAGACGCTATTTTTAGGCACACCAGATAGAGGTGCTAACAAACCACCCGATCAAGCAAATACTGCTTAAACCAGAGACGTCCGGACGACTAGCAAAATGGGCAATCGAACTAGACGAGCACGACATCAGCTACCGTCCACGCACCAGTATCAAAGGCCAAGCGTTAGCATATTTCTTGCTCGAAATCCCAGACGAAGGAAAGAATACCGCTCAGGCAAAGAAATGGCCTGGAGCGGATGAATTTAAAGGAAATAAGAGATGGACTTTGTATACAGATGGAGCAGCTAGTAAGGAGGGCTCCGGAGCAGGCCTAATCCTGACCAGCCCGAAGGGGGAAGAAATCACTTATGCTCTTCTCTTTGACTTCCACACTTCCAACAATGAAGCAGAATACGAAGCTTTGCTTGCCGGCCTGCGATTGGCTAAACAAATGGGAGCAGAAGCAGTAGTGGCTCTAACGGACTCAAGACTAGCTGCCAATCAGGTCAATGGGGATTTCTAAGCAAAGAACAAACGAATAGAAAAGTAATTGAAAGCAGTACAATGACTTGTCGAACCCTTCAGAGAATTTACCATTAAACAAATCCCAATAGGTGAAAATAGAAGAGCGGATGCTCTCAGTAAGCTAGCATCAACGTGCTTTGACCACTTATCCAAGAAGGTCATTGTGGAGGTGCTCAAGGAAAGAAGCATTAATGAACGACAAGTAAATTCCCTAGCACCAGCCAGACGCACATGGATGACACCACTGGTCGAATACCTGCAGCATGGTATTCTACCAAACAGCCATGAGGAATCCAGGAAAGTGCGAGTCAAGGCGTCGTCATATGCAATCATAGACGGGACACTATACAGGAAAGGATTCATGTCACCATGGGTAAAGTGTGTGGAAGAAGTCAGAGGCAAGGAGGCACTCCAGGAGTCATACTCTGGCTTAGCAGGCGTACATGAAGGGGCAAGAGCCCTAACAGGGAAAATACTCCGGATGGGGATCTACTGGCCGACCATACACCAGGTCGCATTGGAATTAACAAGGAAGTGTGTGGAATGCCAGACGTTCTCCCCAGTCTAAGGGAACCCCCCAACGCCTCTCACAAGTGTCTCCAGCCTGTGGCCTTTTATCAATAGGGAATAGACATCGTGGGACCATTCCCAGATGCTCTAGGCAAGGTAAACGCAGTGGACTACTTCATAAAATGGATAGAAGCTGAACCGCTGGTGTGCATATCCGAGAGGCAGATGATCAAGTTCATGTGGAAAAGTATTGTAACTAGATTCGAAATACCTAAAGTGCTTGTTAGTGATAATGGGCTCCAGTTCGCTGAGAATCCGTTCTGAGAGTGGTGCATCGACAAAGGAATCAAGCAACAGTTCACATCGGTGGCGCACCCCCAAGCAAACGGAAAAACGGAGGTGTCCAACAGAACATTAGTGAATAGGATCAAAAAGCGCCTCGGAAAAGCCAAGGGCAATTGGGTCGAAGAATTGCCAAACGTAGTATGGCTGTACAGGACGACCCCGAGAGTAAGCACAAAAGAAACCCCGTTCAGCCTAACTTATGGCACGGAGGCAATGTTTCTAGTGGAATTGACAGTAGGATTATTGCGAACAACCCATTTTGAAGAAGAAAATAACAACAAGGATCTGAGGGCAAATTTGGACCTTATTGAAGAACGACACGAACAATCGAACATTCGACATGCTGCTTACAAACATGCTGTTGAAAGGTACTACAATCAGAGGGTCAAGGAAAAGACCTTCAGAGTGGGGGACTATTTGTTGAGGTGAAATGAGGCAAGTCGAGCCCAACCGCAAGGGAAGCTGGGACTTGTTTGGGAGAACTGTATAAAGTCATCGAATCCAACTGCAGTGGCGCATACACATTGGAGATGATGGAGGGCAGACAAATCCAAAGAACTTGGAATGCAAGAAACCTAAGGAAGTTCTAACGCTTCGCCAAGCCCAACCACCCCAAAGGCGTCGGAAGCCGAAGACTCAGAGCGCTTAGGCAGGCAACTTTATTTCTTTTTAATCAGTCAATGTACCATGGGGCCAAGTAGTTACTTGCCCCCTCTACTCGAAAATACTCAGTGTATTTGATCAGTTCTTCCATTATAATACTCAGTGTATTAAAAACAAATACTCAGTGTATTTGAACAGTTCTTCCATTATAATACTCAGTGTATTAAAAAGAAAATACTCAGCGTATTCACAAGGCTCAGAATAGCCATAAAATCTGAACACTTAGTGTATGCGGAAGGCTCTAAACAAGTCTTAAAACCTAAATACTTAGTGTATTAGTAAGGCTTAGAAAAGGCCATAAACGATTAAGTACTTAGCGTACTTACAAATCAAAACACTCAGTGTGCTCATACGGCTCAGAGCCATACTTAAAACATCCACAAAATCAAACATGCCCAACAAAGGGAAATAAGGTCTAAAAGTAAAAACGCTAAAAACAAAAGCGTCATTCACATTGCAAGATAAAGATTATTACAGACAATGTCGAAGAGGCCACAATCATTAAACCTATCAAAAAACAAGACAGACGGGTTACAAAGCTTCAAATTTTTTTCACACCCCCAAGGGGCATCACACGGTACGAAGTACCCTAAGAGACAACATGCCCAACATCACCAGCGTCATTCCTTGCCACTGCATCACCACCATAACCATCGCCAACAAAACCACCAGCACCACCAGCGTCGTCACCACCAGCACCACCAGCGCCATCACCACCAGCACCGCCAATACCGTCGCCACTCGTACCATCAACATCACCACCGCCACCGCTACCACCTCCAAGCAGTGCACCTTCAGAAATCTCATCAGTGTCCTCCAGGGTACAAAGCTGTCACATGCCTTCCATATCCAAACTTCCCAAGCCTAAAAGAGATGTGTGATCCATGGCGGCAAATGCCAACAGAGCTTCATTTACACTCAGAGTGTGACCGGACTGGGAGTCGTTGACGCCAGGATCATGAGAGCCAGACTCCATCGCAGATTTCAGACTGCTCCGGCCAGATCCCCCCCCCCAGCAACAAATGTTGCATGCCTAATCAAGCTCACAACGCTAGTAAACTCAGGATGTTCGATCAACTTATCCAATGCGAACAACCCCAACACACAAAAGTCGTTCTCGGTCACGCTGGGCAACTTCTGCCTCGGCCCGAGCATCCGCAATTATCTTGTCACGGTCACACACACCGCGCTCAAGGCTTTCATTCTGAATCATGAGCCCTTCTTTGGCTTGGGTCAGGGTATCCAGTTTCGACTCCAAGGTAGATCGAACCTCCTTGATAGCAACTTT
This sequence comes from Lactuca virosa, assembly GCF_052849685.1. Lineage (NCBI taxonomy): Eukaryota > Viridiplantae > Streptophyta > Magnoliopsida > Asterales > Asteraceae > Lactuca > Lactuca virosa. Next base: position 59,211,582 of record NC_136429.1, read on the forward strand.
ATATTATGGAAGCAATGCACACTTCTGCTCTAGACCATGGACATCGTTCTCAAGTTCGGTAATCCGACATTTCAAGCTAGCCTCCTGGACGCTGCAGCCCGAATGAGTGACCTCTATCTCGTTAAGAAATTGCACCCGGCGAGCACCGGAAACTAAATAGAACATAGCCTGGTCAGTAGCGTAAGACATATTATGGGAAAAATCGGGACTACCAATGGCTTCCATATCAGAAACAGCAGCAGGGGGAAACACATGACAGGAAAATTCAATGGCATTAGCACGAACGGACAAGCGAGAGTCATTCCGTAAGCTCCAAGCTGGAACAAACAGATGAGAACTGGGATCACCCCCAGTAGCCTCCTCGGGAGGAAGAGTTTAGTGCGACCTAGTGCTCCCGAACCTCTAGGGGGAGAGAAACCATAAGAAGATTAGGAAATCGGTTGAACAGGAACTACGGTCTGTTGAACCGCCCCTTGATCCCCCTCGGACTGTTGAACGTCGTCTTTGGGGATCACAACAATTGCCTCCGGAATCGAAGATATTGAGTTTAACAGACGAGTAACATTACGTCTTGATTGAACCCTTCTCCTAATATTAAAAGCACTGGTGGAGGCCTCGCCCATCGCCAAGATGGCCTTCCTTTTGGCAAAAACCCGGCGAGCGTCGGAGATAATACCATTCTTACTGTCTTCGACCATCTTTGTATGACCAGAACAGGCAGCAGAGGAAGGAGCAACAATCGTGAATAGGCAGCAGACGCCGACGAACCTTCTGCCGCCGTTGGTACGGAAGTAGCAGCAGTCAAGGCAAGTCGATCAGCTCGACGAGGCGAATGAAGAGTTTCGACTAGATCCGTCTCACGATGCTCTAATTTTCCCTGATAACGTTTCCGCAAAACCTTGTCCATAGACAGCGAAGTCTCCATGCCTGCTCACACAACAGCAAGTCAGAAAAGCATTACAAATCACAGACTAATTGTCCCTTTCCCATCAAAGGGGGGGGGGGGTAGGGGGAAGAATAAAGAAGAAGAACAGCAGGATTACTTACCGTCAACAATAGTGAAGAAGATAGGAATTTTCCCTCGATGTCTCCCGGAGGGACTCATCCCTACACCAGCAAGCAACGCCTCATAATACTCTTCAGGAGAAACTTGAACACCTTTCAACAGATCAACAACAACCTGTTTGTGAGGAAACAGTTTAGGGGTGACATCAGCAAGAGTATTCACTCGATACCGGCCACTGCCAACTAAACCATGGTTCACCCACAACCATTTATCCTGCTAGTTTTTAGGGGTTTTCCTGTCGGGAACCAAATTATGACCCCCTCGTCGGACGGAAAAGGTGTACTTATCACCGATAGCGCAAAACCTAAAGAAGTAATTGAAGACGAAGTAGTCTGGGAGCAAGCCATTAGCCCGACAGACCATTTCGAACGTCACGACCTTGTTCACAGTGTTGGGAGTGAGCATCTGAATGCTACACCCACTCTTATGCAGAACTTCCTCCTGAAAGTCTAAAAGAGGAAGACGCAAGCTGGCGTCAAGGGTCTTCAAATAAACACCCACCTTACCCGACAGAGGAGACGAAATCATTGACTCCGGTAACAGAAACTCAACTCCATCCATCGGCGAAAGACCGTACGCATCTCCGAGAAGATTAAACTCGGCTTCAGACGGGGTAGAACCAGATTGAGCAGCCATGAAGACGAGAAGCAGAAAAAACCCTAAGAGAAAGAAAAGAAAACGGGGAAAAGATGGCGTAAAAAGGGAAACGCTATGTAATCTTATAAAGGATGAGAAGGGGTGGGACATTCAAAATCCCTGGCATAATGACGTAACCGACTTCCATAAAAAATCGAAGCGACAGTTGAATCAAGAGCTGACGCGTGTACCAAGCAGTTGAGTCCAGAACATCATAGCTAGCCTAGCAATGCTACGGATACTGGACTAGGGGACTTGATGACGTGCCCTAGCAACCACGGAAGAATCATGCCCGGCTACGGTAGAAAATGATGACGTGCCTCAGCGAGCACAGAAAGGTCGCGCCCAGCCACAGCAGAAGACGCCCCAAGGCGTAGCATGCCCGGACGGTCGAACCCAATAGAATCCAGTGCCCATCAGCTCCCCTAAGAGCAGGGCGCTCTCGAAAAAGGCTCGGCCCCGCTTGGGTCACCTTTCGTTCCAGGACAAACATAACGGCCAGGTGACAAGGCAGATGCTCAGGACATTACCGCCGCAACCAATCGTTGGCCCTGACAGATTCAGGAGCACGATCCACCAATCAGCGTCCCCGATCCTGTCGGGTCTGACGCCCTTGTCCTGTACGGACTACCCTCGATGCCTTGAGAAATAAGTGATTCTTTACTAGTTTACACTCCACTCAACCCTAGATAATACCCACTGACTTGACCGTCGGAGCGTTTTCCCTGGAGCTCCTCCCGGAGAACGGCTGACGGCCTATTTCTTATTGTGACCTCGCAGGTTCACCGAAATTACTCGGTCCTGAGGATGAAGAGTGGAGTTCTAGGTCACATCAGCTACATGAAATAACTTTTAGATTTGAAGTGTTTTCTATAAACTAAAAGGTAAAAGATCGTCCTGTCAAACGAAGCTTTTTGATTAAATCAAGTGTTTTGTTAAAAGCTAAAAACTAGAAAACCCCAAATACTCCTTGCCAAACACGCCTTTATTCAAAATCATGACTTTTTATTCGGTTGAATTTCACATATACATTTGTTGTTAAGTATCATAATATAACATTTGCCTTACTTTAAATATAAATATGATGTTTATATTTTTTAAATTTCAAAACATCGTAATTGTTAAAATTCTATTTTTTAATATTTTTTGATAATTTATAATCAGTTTTTTATATTTTAGAATCGTTATAGTTTAAAAAGAAGAATGTAGATCGATCATATTCATTCTAAATATCAAAACCTCTTTTTACTTATAATGAAATGAAAAAATTGCCCTAATTATTGTAACCTTTTTGGAATCTCATCACACGTCGTCTAAACTTCGTTCCTTGGTTTCCTTCTACTTTTGAAACAAACATAATTTAAGACCTCAAATACGACACACACTGTAAAACCCAATCTTGACGTATCAATCGAAATCAATAGAATTGGTGTGGAATCCCAATCTAATGATTAATGCAAAATAGTAATAACAAATTAAGAACACGATATGAATCTTCAATGCACACTATATTGACTCTCTCGGTTCTCTCTTTCTCTCTCAGATCTCGAAAAACAACCACTTGGAATCACCACCGAATAGGCTAATAACAAACATTTTATACCTAAGACCTAGTTACAAGGCCCAGCCCAAACCGAAAACCTTTAAGACCCACTGAAATCACAGAGATTTCGTTCCAAACACCACTGAGATCATGGAGATTTCGGTCCTAAACCAAAAACTATAAAAGCCTTGAAAAGCAAAGTATAGACCACAAATTTATGTCCTAACAATCTCCCCTTTGGTTTATAGCTTTCTTTTCTTTTCAGTCTTCCTTGATCTTGACTTTCAACTCTTTCCTCGATCTTTTCACGACTTGACTACAAGATGTACATATGAATCTTCTACATGAATAACTTCATCTTTAGTAGTTGGACTTCCTTCAAATTTGACTTTGAACACACATTGGGTATAGAGGCTTCTTGTATATGTTCTTGCAAATCAACACCTTTAGTTTGAGAAACTTCAGATATAGTAACAGAGAAACCGATTCTTCTGGATCACTTCAGCAAGTTCATAGATAGCAGCAAATTGATTGAGGAGGCTTCAACGCAATTCGTCACATAACTTCAAATACAGCTTCACCTTGCTTCTGGGGTTGAAAAATTATGAATTGAAAAATAATCTTAACTTCTTGTTCCTTCGAATGAATATTCTTTGTCGATCACATATGCATCTTGAAAAGTAACCATGACTAAAAAGTCCATGTGGATCATAGAGTCATAAAGACCTTTCTCACCACAGTTGTTCAAGGACCCAGCCTTGGCTCAGATGGAGACTACTCGCAGTATCTGTGTGAACACGGAGGAACGCACTGCGATTTGTTGAGTATCGGAGAACTACTCATGGCTATTTTGATGTTAGCCCCTGCATATCATAGATCAAAGATCTCAATACAGTTTTTCAAGTTAACAAGTTAACTTGGCCCTTGGGGAGACGTTCAGCGATAATCGTGCCTTGCGAGGTGCATCGCCCTAGTGCCATTACCGTTAATTCCTTACCTGCGAAGAACATATCCAAGAATACATTTGAGTCTCCACAGTTTTGCATGACACAAAGAATGTCAAGACCCTGGGCGGGATGTTCAGCGATATCTATTTCCCGGTTGGGTGAATCACCCTGGTGCCACGACAGTTCTTAGGTAAAGATAACTGACAAGACCAATTTTAACATTCTATACAGTTTCAGACTTTTAAATTCGTAAATATGACAGTTCTTAGAAAGATACTGCCTAATTGACAGTTTGTACAATTTCAAGCCTTCAATTCCTTGTGAAAGTAGTGTGAAGTGTAATGACCATCAATTCCTTTCCAAGTTTCTTCTCCTTGCTCAGAAAGTTCCAATACAATCTCCTTGAGTCTCTTCTTCTTTTGAATTCGCGTCTTAAGACAAATGAAATTTTTAGATAAAATTAAAAATATACTTAGCACACAATAAAACGACTAAGAATAAAAATTAAAATAAAATTAAAATACGCTCAAAAACAATATTTTGGATTTTAGTTTTCTGAAAAAGAAATAAAAACAGAAACAAACATATTTTTGGATTTTTTTAAGATTTTTGTTTGGTTTTAATTATCCCCCTTTATCTGTGCATAGAGGAAAAATATAAACAAAAATTAATAAAATAACAAAAATAAAATAAAATAAAATAAAGTAAAATAAACACATTTTAATAACTAAATTTAAAACTTTTGGGATCAAAAGTTGTCAAACAATTCAATATCGTTTATCAGCACACGCCTGCATAGATAACTCTGGTTAATCACCAATATTGTGGTCCACTTAAACACAAAGGATATTTGCAAGTTGGAAAGATTATAAGTGACAATACATTGCAATTATATTCCTAAATAGACCATTTTGCTGCCGACGACCAAAGATATGGTTGTCAACTTAAATTCAGCAGCGAGATCTACAGTCAACTTTAATCATGAACCAATTTAATTTTAAGTGCACTAGAACGTGTTCCCCGCTTCACGACATACCCTATTAATCAAGGAATTCCAAAGAGCTCTTTACTTTAGGTGAGTGTTCAATTATTTGAGAGAGAAGATAGATATAAGAGGGACAACATATGACTAACATAGATGGAGGGATAGAGAGATAGAAAGGTGCATATGTTGTGTCCCAGGTCGGATCTCATCCAATCACACATGGGGGACAACATATGACTGACATAGATAGATAGAGAGATGCATAGATACATAGATGCATAGAAATAGAGATGCATATGTTGCGTCCCAGGTCAGATCTCTTCCAATCACGCAAAGGGGGCAACATATGACTGACATAGAGGATAAGAAATAAAAACAATTTCACACAGACCTACTTTATCAAAACCCCATAGTCATCCTATCAGCACCAGAATTAAGGACATAAGTCTGTACGTCGAAGAAGTGTTGAGCCACAGTTCTAGATGATAAGTAACTTTAATGTATCTCGCAGGTTCCCTTGTTTATCTCACTCGTCAATCTACCCAAGCGTCGTATGGTCAGTCCAAATGAAACTATCTAAGTCTAGATGACTTAACACTGTCAAGTCCTTTCATTGTCAACAATGTCTAGTCCTTTCATTTTGAGTCATTCGTGCCTACCAGCACATTGAACACAAAGTCTAAACAATTCAGCTTCAATGCATTACACGTATTTCATATTTCCCTTTAACACTAAACTTCATCTCACTTCCCAAGAACACTTACGAAAGAAGATATATTTTTTTAATTTTTTTATTTTATAATTTTTAATTTTTTTTATAAATTTTTTGATTTTATAATTTTTTTTTATTTTTGATTTCTCCCCTAAATTTGTGAATAGGGAAGAAAGCAAATAAAATAGATGCGCAAATTTAAACAAACTAAAATAAAAAAAATAGTCTTTGAAACGAATCATTTTATGAAAAACTCAGGAGTATCGAGAAAATTCAAACTGTAATTCAACAATTGAAGTTGCGTCCAGATGACCCGAGACCAGTACGCAGACACAACAACGTATTCAGCCTCAGCTGTGTTTCAGTTTCGGAACGAAGTTAATCATATTCAAAATTCATCACGTCGTTAAATACGTTCCCCATTTGTGTGATCCTTTCCTTCTCCCTCCCCGCAAAGGACACATGTTCTCCATTAAAATTCTGAATATCATGCAGATGAGAGATGTCTCCTACCATATGCCTAGAACAACCACTATCAACATACTGAAATCTGATGATATTCCTCCATAGCTGCTCCGACACAGAGTGCAGGATTAGTTGGTTTTTGGAACCCAGTCCATTTTGAAACTTGGTTTACCATTACAATCTACGCATGATACTCTTTCCCATGACATATCTTGTTTATTAGATAAAGAACATAAAGAAGTTATAGGACCTTTGGATAATTTTTAAATGTGACCTTTGGGAACCCATTGGTAATTAGGTTTGGGTACTTTCTTGTTGGACCGAAAGGGACCCTTTTCACTTTCCTTTGGAACATGACTACCTTTCGATTTAGGCTTGTATTGTGAGTATGAGCTAGAGGACAATCCTTGAGAAGAATTCGACCTCATCGATTGCGGTTTGGCTGAACCATCTCTCGAATTAGACTTCTTGTCCGACATGCCCCTATTGTCCTTGGGAGTCTGATTTTTGGCATTTTTAGCATTTCAATTACCATTGCGTGAACGTGAACTCGAAGGATTTCTTTTGGAAGATCTCCCCCTTGACACGTTCTGTCAACCTTGTTCATAATAGGGAACATATGAACGATGTGGGCAATTTCTAGCAATGTGACTGGGAGTCCCACAGTTAAAACAAGTCTGTCTTTTCATATAAATAAGATTGTGACTTGGTCCTTGTCCAACTGAAGTTCATTTCGAAAAACTTTCACAAACACAAGCACATGCACATTTATTAAACTGTTTCATAACTTTATGAGGCTTAAGATTATTAGCAGCGCTATCATAGGCTTTTGAAGCATTTTCAGCAGAACTAGAATTAATTTTGTTCTGCTCAATCCCATCTTGCACTTTTACTTTCTCTGCACATGAAACGGAAGCATTAGTATTGTTCACCTCATCACAAGTTTTTGAATCATTTTCAGCAGAACTAGAATTATTTTTGTTATGCTCATGCCCATCTTCCAATGTGACCTTATCTACACATGAGGTAAAAACATTAGTATCGTTCACACTATCATTATTTACTGTCTTAACTACAGTAGGTTTGTCATACTATAGGTGTGCTTCCCTTTCCCTTTCTTCCTCAGTCATAGGAGTAAAAGTGTAGTTATCATTGAATGGAGGAGAAACACTATTATACCCTAGACCTACATTCTTTTTGTCTTGCCATTTAAGTTGCTTTTCAATCATTGTCTCAACTTTCTTACTTGACACATCCGATTTTTTAAAATTGAAATCAACATTTTCAAACTTAATTTTCAATGTGTCAAGCTCGACAGTTAGACTGGCAATCTTTTCTTGAGCATAATCATAGTGTTCACATTTAGTGTTGTATTCTTCCTTAATTCTTTTTAGATCTTTGGTTTGGGCCTCTAATTTTTCTTTTAAGGGTTTTTAGGCCTTTCTGAGACTATATCCTTCATATTTAAGGTCCTCAATTTCCTTAATTAATAAATCATGTTGATCGCGATAATGTTTAATTTTAGCTTCACAGGACTGAGAGCATGGGGTTTCACTTACCTTCTTGGTATTGTTGTAAGAAATCATAATTTACCAAAAAGGAATCTGTTTGTGTAATTTGATTTTGATCGAAAATCAAGAATAAATTCTTCTCTGACCGAAAATAACAATGGTCAACTCTCTGTTGACCAAGAACCTTGAAAGTCAACCTTTTGTCTAAAAAAAAAATCTTGACCGAGAAAGAGGCTTCTAAACCGAGACCTTAGCCGAAATCTTGATAATCCGAGAATCTAACCGAGAATGCGAGGCCGAAGACGTCTGACCGAGAATGTGGTTTCTTGACCGAGAACCTTGGCCGATATCTTAATAATCCAAGAAACTTAACCGAGAATGCAAAGCCGAAGACGTGCACCGAATACGCAGACCGAAGACGTTGACCGAAAAATACGATCCAAAATTTTCGTTTTGATTATTTAAAAAAAACCATAAATACCATTTGTCATTTCACAAATAATAAGTAATATATCTCAAATCATCACAAATAAAATATTGTATCAAAATCATGTGCCAAATATCAGAGTCTAAACATCTCAGGCTAAAAGATGTGGTGTGTGTCATGCGGTCATCCCGAGATCTTCCCCTTGCTAGTGGAAGTACCTGAAACCAAAACTGAAAGCTGTAAGCACGAAGCTTAGCGAGTCTCCCCAAGCTACCACATACCATACACATAATCACATAATAACATACATTGGGCCTTGCCCGCTACATCGGGCCCCGCCCGACAACGGACCGAAGTCCAGCATCGGCCCCACCGGAATTGGGCGCCGCTCGGCATCGGACTGAAGTCCGACATCGGGCTCCGCCCGACATCGGACCGAAGTCCGGTATACATATAACATATCAACAAGCATATAACATAAACACATAACATAAACATATAAACATTCCTCGGGTTGCCCTGGCACCGGAGCGAAGTCCGGTATACATAAACATAACATATAAGCTAAACATTCCTCGGGCTTGCCCCAACATCGGACCGAAGCCCGGAACATATAAACAAACACATGCAAGAATCACAAAGACATCAAGCATACAAACATTCCTCAGGCTTACCCCGACATCGGAACGAAGTCCGGAAACATATAAACTACATCGGGCTAACCCCGACATTGCTAACATACATAAACGGGCCGATATTGGTGCCTTAGACCCATTCCTAGGAGGAAACTCACCTCGCAAAGCTGACAACTGAATTTCACAGTGAGGAATCTATAGTGGCTGCTCCACTGACTCCCCGACTATCATAATCATAACAACACTTAGTCAAAAATCCATAATCCTTCTTAGGATAAAATGACCATTTTACCCTTTAGTCTACTTTGGACCATGACCTAGGCCTAATTCTTCTAACCTTTCCAAACTCACTAATGGCCTAATTTCCTAAATTGGGCTCAACTCCTTGAATGAGCCTTCCCTTAAGCCCAAACATGTCCTTGGTCCATTATCTGACTTCTGATGGCCCATTTCGGCCCAACATCTGCTAAGCCCAAAGATTGGCCCAAACCGAGGCCCAAATGTCGCAAAGCCCAAAGTCTGAGAGTTCGTTGAGCGTACTCCTATGTACGCTACGCGTACAGCTTGCATGGCTTGTACGTTGTGCGTACTGGCATGTACTCCCAGCGTACTACTCTGTTAAGCCATCTTCTTCCAAACTGCTTAATCCCTTAAGACATTAAGTCCAAATTACAGATTTGGGTCCATTGACATGTCTCAACTCATAAAGTCGGTTACTTGGTGGCTTGCAACCCACCAAATGAACCCGAACTTGAATTATAACAACTAACTTCCATGGAAATGGCTAGATCTCATGCATGGTTACAAATAGGCCCTAAAGATTGAAACTTTACTGCTTATGGGACACATTTAGCACTAAGGGTGGCAACCCTAAGCCTAAATACGAAGTTGCACCATAAAAATCCATTCTTTGGACCTAAAAAGGTCCAAAACTCCATAAACCTAGATCTAAGCATTCATGAGGAAAGTTGGAAGCTTTATACCTCCAATGAGTGCCAAATGGTGAGGTAATCTCAGATCCTTGAGCTCAAGATACTAAAGTTCTTCTTCTCCAATTTCTCTTCTCTTCTTCCAAGCTTCACTTCACCAAAACAAACTTCAAAAGCCCAAACACACACAAGAATGAAGTAAGAGAGGCTATCTAGGGTTTCTGAGAATGAGGGGCTGGTAAGGAGGCTAGGGTTTGAGTCATAATGTGGTATTTATATGGCTTAAACCCTAAAAATTAGGGTTTGGGAATATGCTCACGTACGCTGCGCGTACTCCTTGGTACGCTGCGCATACATGCATGCGTCCCCCGCATCCAATGCTTCTCTACGCCCTGCGTACACCAAGGCTACGCCCAACGTACGTCTTATGGGCGGCCCAAGTCTTCGGCCCACTTACTACAAGTCCACTTAATTGGTCCTTCTAATAACACTTAGCCCAACAATTAATTAAGAAATATTTAATAATTATTACCTCAAGTGATGGTTGTTACAAAGACCCACCGAAATCACATAGATTTCAGTCCAAACACCACCGAGATCATGGAGATTTCGGTCCTAAACCAAGAACTATAAAAGCCTTGAAAAGCAAAGTATAAACCACAAATTTATCTCCTAACACACACATTGATTCGTTTTCCTTCTACGTTGCCTTCGATCAAGCTACAAACCCATCTTCTCTGATCGTAATTTTCCCAAAGTTCACCTTCCCACCAAAAATACAAAACTGGTAGTTGTAAGGAATGTTCTTAGGTTTGGTTCTTCTATATGATTAATAATCATCTTTTTATAAGTAACAAACTATTATCATGTTCATTTGCGGTAAAGTGGATTCGCATATCTAAATGAAAAAGGGTAAAAAACTTTAGAAGAGCATATTGTCGGTGAGGACATAGGTTGCACAGTAGCCCCAGATCAAGTATCTACAGCCCTTCCGATGAGATGCCAATACATACGAGCCCAACAAATAATGTGTTGGACTTGTAGACAAGAACCTGGAAGCGGCATGCAACAAATCATACGTTGTCACAACTTTTATTATATTAATGGACATCTAAAATTGTCATCAATTCCAAATTAAAAAAAAAGATTCACAATAAAGATAAAACATGTGAACTAGCATGAAAATATTTTAAGAACATCAAAATGACAGGATCAAAACATGGATTGATTGCTTAGGAGAAATTAAGAATAAAAAATAATAAGAAAATAATGAGAACTTTCTTGATTTGTTTGATACACAAGGTCCACACTCCTTACAATTATCATATTTGGTTATTCTTTGTCTCCATTTTGAAATACAAAAGTTCCACACTCACCGCATCATCTCCACCCAAGAACTCCCACAAAAAAAAAGTCTACCGAAAGCAAGATTTCTAAAAGAAAACTCAAACTTACGATAGTTCTAGATTCCTTTAATTTTGTTTTAGATCTTGTTTTTTTCGAGTTAGGTTGGCAGGGCTAGATGGTGGAGGTGTTGGGTTTTATTCAAAAATTAGTTTAAAAAACATAAGATTTTAACAACGGAAAACTTCAAAAAAATTAAATAAACATAAAACTAGTTTATACCCACCATGAATCTTCTTGCAAAGTTTAGAAAGAAAAACAACAACCAAAGAGGAAGAAAGAAGATGACAACCTTTGTAATCTTTGAATCCTTAAGAGGAGACTTGAATGTTGAAGAAGAATGAAAGTAGAACTTCACCTTGAGTAATCCACCAACAATACTTCAACTTGATATAGATGCTAGTCCACAAACTCTTATACTCTTAATTTTAAAGTTCATAACCAAAGTATGAACTTCAAGAGAGTAAAAGTGCAAGTATTTTTCAAGTCTTAAACCAAAAACTAGAGAGAAAAGGGAAGAGCATGGAGAATACAGTTTTGGCTTAAAAACTAACCAATAGTGAAATCCCCATGTATAGTCTTAAAGCAAAGGTAATACCATTAAGGTCTTATCACTTTAACTTACAATGTCCATAGTATTCCACATACCTTTAAGCCAGGCTTTCTTTTACTTAAATAATCAAAAGGTCGTGCTTCTTTTATTCATTATTATAAAGATATAAAAGAAGCAAAAGTTTATAAATTTTGTAAACTTCTTTTATAAAATTTAAAGTTTGGCTTTTGGCTAAAAGACAAAAGTCTTTCTAGTCCAACATAATGTACATGACTTAATAAATCATACGATATGATATATTATGTTACTTGCTAATGAAAATTAATATTTCCATGAAATAAATAATTTCCAGTTAATTATAAGAGTTTGTTGAATATTCATTAAAATCTATTTCTAATAAATAATCATTTGTATCAAGTTGTTGTTAGTGTGACCCTTTAGGATCATATATTATCTAGCAATATCATTTTATAATGACTTTTGAACATATAGATCTTTCAATCTCCCAGTTGCACAAGACTCACTATAGAGTGATATAGATAGTGGTGAACGTCTAACAACATTTCATTGCCCCTAGTAATATATGAATGTGTGTCATTTTATCAACATCCAGTTCCTCAGAAGCTCAAAGTTGCAATTGGTGTATAAGGTAAGTTATCAGTTATCCCTTTGTCACAGACATCAAGTTGAACATGAGATACGGATCGCGATCAATCTCATTAGGTGTTCAACTTTTAGGAAGACGCCTTAGATATCTAACTCTCAACACATACGAGGAACAAATCCATCTTGATTACATAAGTCTCTTGCATAGTTTATACCATACCTGAAAATGGCTTTTATAACTACTTATTTAAGGATCATTATTTGACCATATCAAAGCATAGTACTCCCTACACTTAAGACTTATTATGTATCTCAGATGTTAAGGATACAAAGATAGTACATTTTATCAAGTATCACTCATGATAGCGATTTATCAATTTTTTTAGTTTTTTCCGAAAAAACTCACATTTTATAAGTTTTTTCTAAAAAAACGATTAAAAGGGTCAAACCGGAAAAAAAAATAAAAAATGTAAGGCTTTTTTTAAAAAAGAAATAAAATTGGGGTTTAATCTGGAAAAAATATAAAATATAAGGTCTTTTTTAAGATTAACCATAAATTTTTACATAAACATAACGTAAACATCAAAAATAAACTTAGATCGGTGATACTTCTTAAATATAAAATCCAATATTAATTAAAAGACATATTCGATTGAGTGAATAATTGGCGGTTACGTTTATTTAGTATTCCTACTAGAGAGAAATTGTCTTATAGGGGTATTGAGGTGAAGACGATTATTTGTCCAGTTTGCTCTCAATCAGTTGAAACTAATGACCATCTTTTCACAGGTTGCAGTGAGTTTATTCAGTTATTGATCCGTATTGCTATTTGGTGGGGTTTCGATATTCCAGAGACATATTCGATTGAGTCCTTGATGTCCTGGCCGGATAAGGTGGTCGAGTGGTCAAAGATCGGCTTTTGAGACACTTATGTGGATTTCTTGTTGGTGTCTTTGGAATTTTCGTAATTCCATTATGTTTGGGACGAGTTTACCTAGAAAATCTGGTATTTTTGATGAGGGGGTTGATAGAGTTTTTTTCTGGATTTTCAATAGATGTCGAAAAGTTAATTTAATGTGGACCTCTTGGCTCCATAATCCTTTTTTATTTTCTTCTTTATTGTAATGTTCTTTTTCTATGCTAGTTTTTTTAATAAAATTGCCGCCATTCCTACAAACAAAAAACTAAAGGAAGAAAACAAGAATGTAAATGTTGCCAACCAACTTTGGCGCTCGGTGGTCGGTGCTCCTCTACTTGACTCTTGACATAAGGTAGCAAGTCAAAATTGTCATGGGCTATTTTACCTTTTTAACAAACTTATTAATATATTCATTAATATTGTTTTATTATTTTAAAATTAAAAAATAATGAAATTGTAATTAATAATTTTTCTTTATCATTGATGTAGTTTTAAAAATAAATTTAACACTTAATACTTAATACTTAATATCTTTTTTTAGTTTGTTTTTATATTTAAAATAAATAATATAGTTTGTTTTAATATAAATATTTTATAGAGACTTAGGTGTTGTTTGTTTTTTCTGAGGCAAAATGTCTGCAGTCTGCGGACCACACATGTAGACCTCTGCAGTAGAAGATGTGGACCAAACGTCTGCAGTTTGAAAAAAAAAGACTGTTTGTTTTTTTTTTAACATCTGCGGGCTACTAAAATAAACTGAAATCTAAATAAACTGATTTTTTTAAACTTCAAAGTGGTTTTTTAATATTTTTATAACTTTGTTATAAATAATTAACGAATATAAATCAGTTTTTATCTATTATTGTATAAAAAATAAAAATAAAAATAAAAATAGTATGAATTAACGTATATATTTGATAAAAACCAACAACTTTGGTGCAAAGTTATAACTAAACATTATAATTAGTGATCAAAGAATTTGATACATAAATAGATGGAAATAAACTTCGATTTTTTCAATTCAGTCCATTAAAAACATACCATAAATATTTTCTCGAAAAATCGACGATACTGTATTAAATAATGTTTTATAAAATTTGGCAAAAAAATATAAGAATATATTATGATTTTTTTTCATATTTATATAAACAATTTCAACGACTATTATTGTAATAAATCTTTATTTATAAATTTGTCAAAAATATCATGTTTGAATCGTCGAACGTTTTTTTTTAAGTTTTGTAATTTTTTTTTCAAATTGTTTATCATTAATAAAGTTGGAAAAAATATAAATTAAAAAAAAACTTAAAAAAATAAAGATATATATATGTTTTTTTAGGCTAGAAGATGTCTGAAGATGTTAGAAGACTCTGGTCCACATCTGCGCTAAGAAGAGGGCGCGCAGACATTTTTAGGTCTGCAGTCTTCAAAAAAACAAACAGTCTGCGAAGGCTAATGTCTGCGCGTGATCTGCGCGGCGCAGACAGAAGAGGCCACGCAGATCTGCAGACAAAAAACAAACACTACCTTAATTAAATATGAGGTTAAAATGTAGAGATTTTATAGGAGATTTCCCTAAAAACTAATCATAAATAATAAACAATTTAATAAAAAAATCCAAACAAATTACAAATAAATCTCTATTTAATTCTATATATAACCTCAATCTTCTTCTTCTTCGGTTGTCAATATTTGATAACATCACTTTTCCAACAACAATATCAACCTTTTCCATCTTTCCAACAACAACAAATTTCACAACAATACCAACAATTTCAACAATTCCAACAACTACAACAACTCCAACAACAATCGTCACAACAACAACAACCACCAATTTGACAACCACCAAGCTCACAACCACCACTTTCGCCGGATTTTGTTGCGGAAACGCAACCTTCACCACCACCTCAACCAAAAAAGAAAAAAGGAAAAAACCGGTCCGACCCACTACCACCCAAGAAAGGGTCCCATGGACAAAAGAAGAAAAAGAAAAGTTAGTAGAGGCATGGGTGGCGGCTTCCGAAGATCCAATTATAGGAGATAGTCAGCCTTACGGAAGTTTTTGGGAGAAAATCCGAACGATTTTCTACGAGTTAATGGAAAGTGAAACTCGAAATGCCGATCAAATTACGTCGAAATGGCGAGATATTCGACTAAAATGCACCGAGTTTGGAGGAATCTACAACAACCTCCTAAACATACCCAAAAGCGGCTCGAACGATTTTGATGTTTTCAAGGCGGCCATGGAGCAATTTGAAAAAACAATGCCAACACACAAAGCTTTTCCATATATGAAACCGTGGCTAAAATTGAAAGACGTTCCAAAATGGAAAGAGCAAACGGAAGGAAGTTCGCAATCTACCGGTTCAAAGCGTTCGAGAAACCCCAATGGAACTTCCCAACAATCGGACGGCCGAACGCACATCGACATCAACGACGATCCGCAAGATCTTGAAAACGACCAACCTCTTCGTCGACCCGTTGGAAGAAATAAAGCAAAAAAAGCGGCTTCAACATCTTCGAACTCTAGTGTTATGGATATGTTTGGCGATAAATTTGATCGATATGTGCAATTATGGATATGTTTGGTGATAAATTTGATCGATATGTGCAACTTCAAGAAACGAATGCCGAGGTGATGACTCGGATGGAGCAAAAAAGGATTGAAGCACAAACATCATTTCAAGAGGCACAAGCGACGATCCAAACAAAAACTGATATGAAAATCTTGAAAATCAAAGCGGAAAACCTCGAGGATGAAGACTTGGAACTTTTCCTCGCGATCAGAGAGTCGGTTCGACCCTGACGTAGGCGTATGGGGTAGTTTATTTTATTTATGGTTGGATTTTTTAGTTTTTTTTAATGTTTTTTTATTTTTTTTATTTTAAGTAATGTAATTTTTATTTTTATTGTTATTTTTATTTTTTTTATTTCAATTAATGCAGTTTTTATTTAATGTAATTTGGTCTTTTAATTTAATAGAAAACTAGTATTAAAAAAAATGATTTTAATGTATTTTTGAATTAAATTTAAATAAAAAAATGAGGTGGAGTGGTGTGTTTAGTGGTAGGTATCCCTTGGTTAGTGGTAGGAAATGTGGTGCTGATGTGGCACCCACAATATATGTGGTATGTGGTGGGTATAATGGATATCTCTAAGACAAACATAAAGTCATTTATATGTATAAGGCCATATGGTATACCTAGCACGAGACCGGTTGTGGTTGAGCTGGCCACGAACAACGGCCGTGCACACCGCCCCGTTGGTTCGTGGTAGCTCGTTTTCGTGGTGTTTCGTGTTCTACACAACGGACGTAAACGGCCAATAGAATCGCAGCCCACATTTGACCATTTTTTATAGCCGTTCAACGGCTACTTTGGTTTAAAAAAAAAATTACCCAATTTATTTACCTATAAATACAACACCTTAACTTCTTAATTTTTACACCATTCTTTTCTTTCTCTATACACAAACTACACACTACATTTTCACAACCAAAAACCATGGATCCCAACCAAAATACCCCTCCAAACTACAGAAATCGCAAGCCCGATAACGCTTTTGCGTTAGATACAACTCCTCGCCAATTCCCGACTATGGAGTCACCTCAAGGCGGTTTTATCAATCTACTTCAAAGCGGTTCCCCTATCCAACAAACACCACTTTTCCAACAACAATATCAACCTTTTCCGTCTTTCCAACAACAACAAATGCAACAACAATACCAACAATTTCAACAATTCCAACAACTACAACAACTCCAACAACAATCGTCACAACAACAACAACCACCAATTTCACAACCACCAAGCTCACAACCACCACTTTTACCGGATTTTGTTGCGGAAACGCAACCTTCACCACCACCTCAACCAAAAAAGAAAAAAAGAAAAAAAACCGGCCCAACCCACTACCACCAAAGAAAAGGGTCCCATGGACAAAAGAAGAAGAAGAAAAGTTAGCGAAGGCATGGGTGGCGGCTTCCGAAGATCCAATTGTAGGAGATAGTCAGCCTTACGGAAGTTTTTGGGAAAAAGTCTGAGCCATTTTTTACGAGTTAATGGAAAGTGAAACTCGAAATGCCGATCAAATTACGTCGAAATTGCAAGATATTCGACTAAAATGCACCGAGTTTGGAGGAATCTACAACAACCTCCTAAACATACGCAAAAGCGGCTCGAACGATTTTGATGTTTTCAAGGCGGCCATGGACCAATTTGAAAAAACAACGCCAACACGCAAAGCTTTTCCGTATATGAAACCGTGGCTAAAATTGAAAGATGCCCCAAAATGGAAAGAGCAAACGGAAGGAACTTCACAATCTTCCGGTTCAAAGCGTTCGAGAAACCCCGATGCAACTTCTCAACAATCGGACGGCCGAACACACATCGACATCAACGACGATCCGATAGATCTTGAAAACGACCAACCTCTTCGTCGGCCCGTTGGAAGAAATAAAGCAAAAAAAGCGGCGTCAACATCTTCGAATTCTAGTGTTATGGATATGTTTGGCGATAAATTTGATCGATATGTGCAACTTCAAGAAACTAAGGCCGAGGTGATGACTCGGATGGAACGAAAAATGATCGAAGCACAATCATCATTTCAAGAGGCACAAGAGACACTCCAAACAAAAACCGATATGGAAATCTTGAAAATGAAAGCGGACGACCTCGAGGGCGAAGACTTGGAACTTTTCCAAGCGATGAAAGAGTCGCTTCGAGCCCGACGTAGGCGTAGGGGGTAGTTTATTTTATTTATGGTTGAAATTTTTAGTTTTTTTTTAATGTTTTTTTTTATTTTTTTTTATTTTAACTAATGTAATTTTTATTTTTATTGTTAGTTTTATTTTTTTTTTAATTTCAATTAATGTAGTTTTTATTTAATGTAATTTGGTATTTTAATTTAATGGAAAAACTAGTATTAAAAAAATGATTTTAATGTATTTTTGAATTAAATTTAAATAAAAAAATGAGGTAGAGTGGTGTGTTAGTGATAGGTATCTCATGCTAGTGGTGTTGATGTGGCACCCACCACATATGTGGTATGTGGTGGGTATAATGGATGGTTCAACGTTGAAGAATAACTTCCACTTCTTGAAGTACTTGAATACTTGAAGTACCACATCATTCCCAACTATAACTATATTTATCGAGAGTTTTAGATGGAGCATATATACTAATATACAACAAGAATCCATCCAAAACAATTACGAGTAGATGTAATATTTAATTTTATTTGTTTGTTATGTAATTTTAATTTTTCTTAATTAATGAAATATGTTTAATTTTATATTCATATTTATATTTATTTAATAAATAATATTTATATTAAAAATAATAATTTTGGAGTGATAGAGAGTATGACTACACCCTTATAAAACGAGGAAGAGTGAAAATAATGTGATGCAAAAATAATATACTTAACATTGATATGAAACGATAAGATGTGATCACATTCCATTTGTCCTATGTAACTTGACTAACTTCGAATGTCTCTTTTAATTAGTTATGTTTTATTTGGTATTAATTATATACTTAAATCATTATTAATGAAAGAATATAAAGCATAGAAACCAAAAGCGATGTCATTAATACTCATGTATATCAGATAATTCAAAAAGATGACAGAACAATTATAGTCGACTTCGTTCGTGAAGATTAATTATAGTCGACTTCGTTCATGAAGATCACTGTCATGGTGGCTTTTCCATTTTTAATTTTTGATGGTGAAAGGTCAATCCAATTCATATTAAAGATAATAAGAGCATGTCATAGAAATCATGGTATACGAAAATTTGCATTTTCATTCCAAGTTTCGGAAATTTAACACCGGCACTCCTTGTGGTTTCATTTTTCATGGTTAGTAACTTAGTATTTTCGTATAACTTTCTTAGAAAATCAACGTTGAAGACACAGAAAAAGATCAATATACATTTCTTTTGTCTTTTTTATTTTATTTTATAATTTCCTTAATTTCCTTAATACGTTTTAGGGGTTCACCACCAACCACCAACCACCGCCCCACCCCCACAACCATCTCTTGCCATCACCTCCTTCCCCCCTCCCCCCTTTCCCAAGTTGTCTTTGTGGCTAGTTTCCAACAACCATCTTCACACATTACACATGTCATCTAAATCTATCAAACCCATCTAAATGAGGAACAAATGTATGTGGAAAGCGAACGTAGAAACATCTACATAACCTAAACGTTTTTTATTCATCCAAACACAAATCACACTCAAATCCCAAATTAAGGTATCAAATTGATGTGATTCATACCTAGATAACCGAATTGATGGCCCAAATGGATCAAACTCATCTCAATGAAGAACAAAGGGATGTTGGAAGCAAACCCAGAAACATCAAAGCAACAAATACAAAATCGATGATAACATCAAAAAGGAAATAAAACATGAAATATAAACTCATCATCTAGATTTTTAAAAACATCATATAAGAAAAAAAATTGAATCCATCTCACAATTACAATCAAAACGATTATTTTCGGCTGACAATCCAATATTTTCTTATAGGGTGGAAGGGTTGTATATACAGAATGCAGGAGTAATGGTGGTGGGTGGAGACGGAGGGGTGGTGGTGGCGGTGGTGACTCTAGATACGGAGAGGGAGTAACAGTGGGTTGTTGGTGAGGCCATGTGTTTTTTTTTTGTTTTGGAAAGAGGTAGAGCTTCAGACAGATTATTATAAAAGTATAAAAAAATAGTACAACCAATGAGTGCAAAGGAACATATTCGAGAAAACATAGACCATAGCAATGAGACAGACCCTAAAGCTAAAGACTAGAAACCTAGAAAAATAATAGAAACAGGAAAAACTTATAACTTGTGAAGAAAGTAAAAAACGCAAGACATTCCCAACTTGAACAGTTTATTCAGTTCGATTATACATCAACATACAAAGGAAAACATCACTACATTCACACTCACACTCATATGAATATAAGAAATAGAATGATGAAAAATTTAAAACAATTCTAACAGTGATAATCTTAGCTATAGGAGAAAACGTCTCCTCATAATCCGTAACACTCATAAAAATTCATGAAAAAATTTAAACTTTTAAACAAACCCAAAAACCATCATTGTTTACAAATAGTTTTCAAAACGAGTTCAATATGAGAGAAATCCCAAAATCATGAAACAAAACATGAGGAGGTGCACGATCACGCCTTCGCCTTCCCACGATCCTCTGAGGTACCTGAAACATAACCCAAAACTGTAAGTTCAAAGCTTACTGAGTTCCCCCAAAATACCAATACATAGCAAACAACAAAAATATAACAACAACATGCAATGGGTACACAACTAACAAACTAGATTACCCCTGAGCCCACATCATAAGTCTGGCTTGCCCCCTGGGCCCACAGCTTATGTCTGGCTTGCTCCCCGGCCTGATCAGTCCTCGGACTGACTACCACTAAGCCCTTAGTACGAGTCTGGCATGCCCTTCCCGGCCCTCAGCTCGTATCTGGAATGCTCATGAGCCCTCAGTATGAGTTTGGCATTCCCTCCCTGGCCCTCAACTCATATCTGGTATCCTCCAAGGTTTGTTGGCTACAACACGGAGCAGTAAAACCTCAACCCAACCCACACCATATGTCGACATATAACAAATAATATCATATACAGATAAACAGACAGTATCACAGGTAGACCTACAGATCTACCAATCTAGCATATCAAAACTAGCATGCATATCTATTCCATACTCAGCATATCCATAATATCAAGTTATCAAACCAATGGGCCATCCTTGGTGCCTTCGACCCGAAAGTATAGTGAGAAAAACTCACCTCACAAGCAACACACAACTGATAAGGCCCAACTCCGAATCTCAGTTCCCAACTCAAATGCCTACAACCACCAAGTGACCAATTCCATCAAAACCCAAGAATACCCAAAATACCCTTAAAAGTCAAACTTGGTCAAACATGGTCAGACTCGGTCAATTCAAATCAACTGGTCAAAATCCATAAACCCACTAAGTCAACCCAGCCGAGCCAACCCAACGGAGTCAACCCAACCAATTTAACTCGAAAATGGTTGAACCATGCAAGTACGCGGGGCGTACTTTGGAGGTACGCTCAGCATACAAGCGGCTTCACATTGACTACATTACGGGGATGCTGACCTTCTACGCGGAGCGTACTCCCTTCTACGTGGGGCGTACCCTCGCAGAGCCCAAAACTTCAATAAGTGCTTAATGGCTTAAGCACTTAAGCCCAAACTTCAGATCCATGGTCCAAATGCATCCCAGAGTCATAAAGTCTCCAACTTTATGACTTTAGACGTCCAAAAAGTCGTTAATACATGGTCTTAATCCATTAATACCCTCTACAAGAAGCATGGAGCCAAACTAGCTAAAGGGACCCCATTTTTATGGCTTAGAACCTTCCTAGGGCCTGAAAGGACAGCCCAAAACGTCCAAAACCAAACATGCACAATAATAGGACTTTTTAGGTCAAAAGAACATCATAAAGTTAACAAGATGAGATCCAAGCAAACAAAGCATAAAGGTAGCAACTTTTTACCTTCTGGAGCTTCCCAAGAAGGTGATGATCCAAGATCCACAAGCTTGATTCAACTCCTAAGTTCCTTTATGCAATTCCTTCTTCCTTAAGCACACAAAGAAAACTCTTTAAGCTCAAAACACTCTCTTATGGGGTTAGGGTTTGACAAGAACGTCTCAAGGGCTTGGAGGCTGAAAGAATGAGGCTAAATGATCCATAAAGATGTTTAAATACTCCTCAAACCCTAAAAATTAGGGTTTCACCCAGAAATTAGTACGCCCAACGTACATATGTGTACGCCCTAGTATGCTTAGCGTACCCACATGTACGCTTAGCGTACACCACCAACCCCAAAATGACTATTTTGCCACTAGGGCTTCTTAGGGCTATCTCATTCCAATCCAAGGACCGAAATGACATAATTTAAAACCAAATGAGGGATTTGAAAATACCTGAAACCCGGGATGTTACAACTCTCCCTTACTTGAACTAGACTTCGTCCTCGAAGTCTGCTGCAGTAAACAAATCTAGGTAATGCTCCCGCATCTCAGCCGCCGGCTCCCAGTTCCACTCGGAGCCCCTCCGATGCTTCCATCGTACCTTTACCAACGGTACTTCCTTGCTGCGCAAAACAGTTACCTTCCTCTCCAGAATAGCCACTGGACTCTCCACATAGTTCAGACGCTCATCAACATGAATATCATCCAACGAAACCACTGCAACCTCATCCAATACGCACTTCCGCAGTCGCGACACATGGAAATTGCTATGAATCTGACTAGGCTCCTCAGGAAGATCCAATCTGTAGTAAACCTTGCCAACCCTGGAAATAACCCGAAATGGCCCAATATATCGGGGACACAATTTCCCCTTTTTCCTGAAACGAATCACACCTTTCCAAGGTGAGACCTTCAGCAACACCATGTCGTCGACCTGAAACTCCAACTCGGATTGGTGTTGGTCAACATAACTCTTTTTTCGAATCTGAGCAATCTGCAATCTCTGCCTGATCTGGTGAATCATCTCTGTAGTATGAAGGACCACCTCGGTCCGCCCCATAACCCTGTGACCAACCTCGCCCCAGTAGACCGGGGTACGACATCTCCACCCATACAAGAGCTCAAAAGGCAAAGCACCAATGTTGGAGTGAAAACTTTTGTTGTAGGAGAACTCTGCAAGAGGCAGGTAGGAGTCCCAACTCCCACCAAAATCAATAACACAGGCCTGCAACATATCCTCCGGGGTCTGTATTGTCCGCTCACTCTGGCCGTCGGTCAGTGGATGATAAGTTGTGCTGAAGTGCAACTTCGTACCCAGTTCCTCATGAAACTTCTGCCAAAAACAGGAGGTGAAACGAACATCACGGTCTGAAACAATAGAGATCGGAACCCCATGGTGAGCAACAATCTCGTGAATATACACATCGGCCAACTTCTCGGCCGAAGAACTCTCCCGAATTGCCAGGAAATGGGCACTCTTGGTCAATCGATCCACGATGACCCAAATAGCATCAACCCTTTGTCGTCCTTGGCAACTTGGTGATGCTCCCATTTCCACATAGGAACCTCCATGGGCTACAGGTTGCCATGTGGCCTCTGATGCTCGGCCTTGACCATCTTGCAGGTCGAGCACATCTCCACGTACCAGGTGATCTCCCTCTTCATACACGGCCACCAATAGCATCAGATCCCGATACATCTTGGTGGCCCCCGGTGTTGGAATAGTGTCAAAGGTCATTAACTATTGGTCATATTTCAAATAATAGCATGGTCCTTTTGGGTTGCCCTCATCCAAGCAACTTCATGGAGGATCAAGATCTCAAGCATGGAGATCAAGGGCTACATAAGAGGTATGTTTTCTTACTTATGTTTTAGTTTCTAGGGTTGATGTAATTAGCATGAAGCCATAGATCCATAGGATGCATGTACACTTAGGTATATCGTTGTTTCGATTTTTCCGTTACCTAGTTTTAAAGTGTATTTGATGCATAGAAAACCCAATATTGGTATCAGAGCCATTGGTTCATGGTTACTTTCACCGTAGGTCCATATGTTCTGTAAAAACTTGTTTGAAACTGAATGGAAGAAGATTAGATGAAAAATTCGTAATTGATAAAAAACCCTAGTCGTAGCTCACGACGTGAACAAGGAGGTCACGACGTGAGCTTGGCAGAAATTAGGGTTTCGGATTTTTGCCATTTTTCAAATATGAAGCTTTATAAAATATGGATAAATACCTAATTTAAATTGTTTTTGAATCTGGAAAGTTGATAAATATTATTTAAATGTGTTTATTTGAATTTGAATATTTATTTTATAATGGATAAATATTATTTAAATATGTTTATTTGAATTTGAATATTTATTAATTGATATATATTATTTAAATGTGTTTATTTGAATTTGAATATTTATTTGTTATTTAAATAGTGAATTTAAATATTTAATATTGTTTATAATATGGATTTATAAATTTGAATATTAACCCCTCATGATTTATTAATTGTTACATTGTGTCCTCGAAATTAATTAGAATTAATAATAGACAACTAAATTTAAAGAGTTTTAAATTTACCCCTTGTATTTATATATATTAGAATTGTGTTTATTATATGTATAAGAAAGTTACAACATGCGCCCTCGCGTATTTAAATGTTGACATTGTCAGTCTTACCTCGACTAGGCTCACTCGTTCTAATGTAAGGGTTTAAGGAGGTCTCTTTGATTCCTAATGATGTCGGTTTTTAATATGCTTCGCGCTTACCACCCTCACCGCCCTATTGCATTTTGAGAATGGAGTTACCGAAAGGGTTTGATAGTGATAATGGTAAATCTAAAAGTATTCTAAATACAAGTATAAAACAAAATCTTGTTTTATTAATAGAATGTGAGTTTATATTATCCATGAAAATTGCACACTCTTTATATACTGTTGGTGGAGCTCGTGTGGTTAACCGACACATCAATCTAGAATATAGTTGAGAATGATATGGAACTCGCGAATCTCCAGCGTAACTTGAGCCGGGGACCATGCGATTTTGTATGGTTAATTCTCAATCTATTTAATGTGAATCTTATGTTATCCATAAAAGTTGCACATTCTCTTTATAACTTGTTGATGGAGCTCGCGTGGTTAACCGGCACGTCAATTTGAGATTATAGGTAGAGAATGATGTGGAACTCGCGAATCTCAAGCGTAACTTGAGCCAGGGACCATGTGATTTTGTATGGTCGATTCACCATCTGTTCAATGATCCGCGGCGACCCAGTCATTGAATTTGAGATGAACATAATTTGAGATTAACATGCCATTGATAGTCAATGAATCTCAAAGATCTAGGAATTTCGTGGTGATCAAAATTGGCAAAGGGCTTTGCCTACCTAAATAACTTTATGGTGTGTTTACGGCATCCCTTTACACATCATAGAGCCAAATATGGATCCTAGCCTTCTAAAATAATTTTATTTAGGGTGATTATTTTCTAAGGACAAGTAAAACAAACTATAATGGAATTTGTTATTGAATGATGTCTATAACCTTATCCACTAAAATCTACTGCTATAAAACCTTTGAAAAGATTAGCTATGAGGATGATCAATCTTGTCAATTTCGTAGTTTGGGAATAGTTCTCATAAACGAAAGGAAAGATCATGCCTTTGTTAAAGCTCTTCCTAGGTTACTTCAAACATTGCATTCTAAATTGTTAGAAAGAACAATTATCAAATGTACGTTGTAAATTGACATATTGAAGTAAAATGGAATTTCCTTGAGTTAGAAGTTGACTAGGGTTAGTCAACTAGCTGACATGTACATATAATCAATTCATTTTGATTTTGATATGAACAACTTGGAATGACCATGAAGGAGTTGTGTAGCATGTTGAGGTTTCCTTTTGGAATTAACATGGCAATCATAGAAACTCATACTTCAAAACACTCCCATATTTTACTATCATGAATAGAAGTGTCAAGAGAAAGAAAGTCAATTGTCCATGGGTTAAAAGGCGATTAGTTTTGGTATACCTAATCTAGGTCCAAATACCTAGGACAAAGGAAGGCTTATTTTGAGACATGTTCTGATAGCAATTCGTTTCCATAACAAGAAAAGGACTAAGAAAGAAAACTTGCCCAAATGTATATTTGAGGTGAAAGGACTAAACATGAAGAAGTTAAACTTGATCATGGATCACGAGCCCGTGCTACTTTCCATAGGATCAAAAGATAATTGGTTCTTCCATGTTTGGTATTCAATCAAATATATGGATTTATAATGCCATGAGAACATTACTTCTAAACCTTAAGTATTTTGTAAAGGTTTAAGTATTGACATTTGCAAGAGTGAGCAGTGACTAAAATGAAGTAAGAAGATTGAAACATGGAGAAGATAATTTGATCATGAATGCCAAGCCCTTGCTACATTCCTAGGATCAAAAGACAACTCTTTTCAAAATATTTAGTCTATGGTTTTATAATTGAAATTGTTTATACTATGATTCATGAGATAGTTCTGACGTATTTAAATGTGGAGCATTCTAACATGTTAAAAGAAAGTCATCAAATCTATGAAGCTGGCATAGTAGCAATAGTTCAAAATTGATTCGAACATTTGAATAAGGTGTATTATTGTGAATATTTGTTGATGTTAGTTCAACTAATGGATCGTTCAGATTGACCATAATAGGTACTTATTCAAATACATCCAAATGTTTGGGTGAAATGTATTTGTGGAATCATAGTATTCGATACATAAATGAGAAATGCATTACCAAGTATCCAGTTGGATCAAATTTTGGATATCATGTGACCTCGAATCTTATGATAAATGCAAATCTTGTTTATCAAGATAGATGATGAATGCGTCACTGGGTGATGTGAGTATCTGTTGGAATTAGTTCCCACTAATGGACCGTTCAGATTAACCACGATACATAGTGAGACCAACTTCGTATGAATGTGAGTTTGGAACCTCTCAGGTGTTCAGGGCTCTCATATAGCGAAGTTAAGAATCAATTGGGCAATAGGATGAGACACTCATAGTGAGAATCTCAGTCCAAACTTTATCGATCGTCTAAGTGATCGTGAAAGAGTTTCAAGATCTATCTCCGCCCAAAACACTACCACTAGGAAGTGTTAGTCGGATAGAGAAACAAATCGTTCATTGATTTTGTACTAGATGAGTCGCGCTATGTTTGCTAACAATTCGTGGATTATACCATGAATAACGTTACAAGAAGTCCTTTGGTCTTGTGCCAACTAAGTAGGTTCTTGAAACACTCTATGGTATGTGAAGTGGGATTCTATCCTCACTGCCATATATGGAAGTCTACGATTATGAGGCTTACACTTGTCGTGAAGCGCTCGACAATCTAGGACTTTGATTAAAGATGTGTTATCTCGTTGGAGAGCCCATCAAGCATTTTGGATAATTGTTTAACAACCATCTGAGAACAAAGTGTATGTTGCTCAAAGGGCAGTCTTTCAAGAGAGGGAGCTGATTTCCAAAAGGGCTAGTGGGAGTCACATTGATCTTGATAAGATTCAAGAGTCAACCAACGAAGAGCCTAAAGTTGGACATAAAATTCAATTTGGAATTGAAAGAGCTATTAAGGAAACTGACATATTTCCATTTTTCCTTATAGATCTGATAGAAGACGTCATGGACCTAGTTATATAAAAGTTTATATTGCTAAGGTATGTGAGTCACTGGTAGATAGCAATCAGAGTGTACCAGCTATCGGAAGCTATGGTAGGCCCTAAAGGCAACAACATGGAATGAGGAATTGGAAAGCGAGATTCAATCCGTGTATGTTGTTATTTCGTAGATCTAGCGCTTGACCTTAACCCTTAGGTGCAAGTGGATCTTCAAGTAGAGACAATCATGGATAGGAACAAACACATAATTAAACCAAGATAGTTTTTGAAGGATGTGTAAGCTTAACAAGTTCATTTATGGACCGAAATAAGCATCTCGCAAGATGGATCATTATTTCAGTGAGAAAGTTCAAAGAGTTTGAATTTCGAGAAATAAAGTTAATCCATATATATGTCAAAGCTAGTGGGAGTAATTAGATTCTTTGTTTCAATGAGAATGTTCAAGGAGTTTGAATTTCGAGAAACATAGATAATCCATATATATGTCAGTGCTAGTGGGAGCACTGTAGTCATCCTTGTGTTGTACATAGATAATGTACGATTCATAAGAAACTATATTCTAACTTAGCAAGTGTAAAAGCTTGGCTTAGTGTGAGAATTGTTTCGCTATGATATACATGGGAGATACAAAACACATACATAATAAGGATCTATGGAGATAGATCAAAGTGATTCATTGGATTAAGCCAAAGTACATTGAATGTTGAGGAAACTCGACATGCAGAACTCAAAAAGGAGTTTAGACTGGCATGACATTGAGCAATGGTAATGTCCTAGTTCTACTATTGAGCTAAAGCAAATGAGTCATGTCCCACATGCTTCTGCTATGGGATCGATCATAAATGCCATGACATGTACTAGATCTAATGACTCGTATGCCTTGAGCATGACAAGTTTGATTAGATCAATTTGGCAAGAATCAATGAATCAAGATCAAGAATATTCTTAAGTGTCCTTGGAGGACATAAGAGTTGGTCTTGATAGTATGGAAGAGATCATTGTAAGAGTTACATTATGCTAAGTTCCGCACTAATAAAGGCAATTCCGTTCGCAGTCGGAATTCGTGCTTTTACTGAATGGTGATATATTAGCTTGAAAGAGTACTAGGTAATACACCATAGTGGATTTAACATACTTAGAGTATATTGCAGTTGGTTAAATTGCAAAGTGGACAATGTGACTGAAAGAGATTCATTAGTGACATCTTTGTTGAAATTCAATCATTGATGGTCCTTATGAAGTTTCTTGTGACTTTGGGTGAACTTACCTCGAGTATGGATCCCAAGTCACACGAGCTCACATGAAACACACTCAGTAAGTACCAACACATTTGATAGTGAGTCAAATGTAAAGACATCATAGTCAATGAGTCATATCGAAAGATAATCTTGTCGATCCATTCCATAAGCCAATGTCGTTGACA
Source organism: Lactuca virosa (assembly GCF_052849685.1). Lineage (NCBI taxonomy): Eukaryota > Viridiplantae > Streptophyta > Magnoliopsida > Asterales > Asteraceae > Lactuca > Lactuca virosa. The sequence goes on from NC_136429.1 coordinate 59,240,529, forward strand.
AAGTCTGACAGTCGGACAAAGTCAAGAGGCATTAGATTTGCAAATGAATTGGCTTAAACACTCTTAGTTTGGTTTGTTTTAAAACCCGAGAAATTTAAGCGGTATAAGTTTTAATTTGATTTGGCGATTATTAAGTGGTGATCTTAATATATGATGGAGTTCGGTCATTTCAATCAGCTTATCACTGCGTTCTCACTTTTGCATGTTTGGAACCCACTTCCCGAGTATTAATTTACTCAAACGTTCACAGTCGGTCATACTCTTGGAAGTAAGTAGTGATTCAAGACTGTCATGAGTATTAGTGGATTGTCCATATTAATTGGACATAGCAAAGAGATTGCGCTAACACTCATGAGTGCTTAATAGAGATTTAAGTATTGGACCAACCCACGCTTAGAGATTACTTCATGGATTCAGTCACGAGTAATTCTAAGACGATAATATCTTCTATTCTTCAAACCTAGATACATGTGGGGTTTTGCTTTATGATTCTATTATGCATTGGACTACTCCAACGCTAACCATAACTGGTAGTTATAAAGGGTATATTCATGTGTGACATGATGAAATAGACAGAAACTATGTATTTGAAGTTTATTCGTTCCTTCTGCCTTAATAGGAGAAGCGATATCTAAGGGCCCCTCGATGATTTGGTGCTGACATCTAAAGTGCTTGGCCGAGCCCTAACTGGAATTGATGTGTTCAATTTAGTAGTCAGATGCAGTCGTCACAAATCTATATCGGGAAACATAATCTTGAATTCTTGAGATTGACCATTATCCATGTCTTGAATTCATACAGATATCATAGAACGAAGGGATAGTTGATCACTTATCTAAGGGCTGAATCTTGATTAGATCAAGAGTTCCGTAGTTGCATTGGATGGCTAACTCTCTGTTGATTGTTGAGAAATATTGGACCTCGTATAGTTGATGACTTGTCCAAGTGGGAGACTGTTGGAATAGTGTCCAAGGTCATTAACTATTGGTCATATTTCAAATAATAGCAGGGTCCTTTTGGGTTGCCCTCAAGACCCAAATTGAGTAGAATAAATAAAGGAGAAATTGGCATATTAATTATTATAGTTAATAATTAATTAGAAAGTAATTGGAAATATATTTTGGAAATATATTATGGGAATTAATTAACAGTTTAATTAATTAAAGGGTTGAATGTTCATTAATTGATAGTTGGTTAATCAGGAATGTTCCAGAACCCTTATGGGATTAGGGTTGGATGAAAATCACTCCATCCCACATGGGAAAGGAGTGACACTTCGTGGTTAGGCCTCCATCCCACATGGGAAGGAGTACTAAACCTAGGGAGGCATCCAAGTCTATAAATAGGGCCTTAGGGATTTCATTCCTCCTTGCACCTTGGCTTGAAGTTTCGCCAACCCTTCTTCCTCCCCCTCTTAGGGACGATTTCTAACCCTCTTTGGGTTTGAGAAATTGACCCTTCTCCTAGTTATTTTTATTCCACTCTTTGGTTTCATTGGGTGTGATACCATTAGAGGGATTTCTGGTTTGGATCCTTTCATCCAAGCAACTTCATGGAGGATAAAGATCTCAAGCATGGAGATCAAGGGCTACATAAGAGGTATGTTTTCTTACTTATGTTTTACTTTCTAGGGTTGATGTAATTAGCATGAAGCCATAGATCCATAGGATGCATGTACACTTAGGTATATCGTTGTTTTGATTTTTCCGCTGCCTAGTTTTAGAGTGTATTTGATGCATAGAAAACCCAATACCCGGATGGATAGAAAAACGAGACTTATGAGCCTCCTCCAACATAATTTTCCTGACCCCAACAAACATAGGAACCCATACCCGACCACAATGGGTCAACAATCCACGACTATCCGGAACAAATCTGGTGATCTCATCCCTGATCCTCTCAATCATCTAGTTCTCATTCCAAAAATCCTCGGCCTGAGCCTCCCTAATCAATCCCAAAAGCGGGGAATCCACTGATATCCACATACATGATACCCCACGTGAAGTCTCGGCTGACTTGCAGCTCAAAGTATCCGCCACCACATTCGATTTACCTGGATGGTAAAGGATCTCACAGTCATAATCCTTGAATACGTCCAGCCACATGTGTTGCCTCATGTTCAGGTTCGACGGATACATAATGTGCCTCAAACTCTTGTGATCCGTGTAGATAGTATATCGGACCCTATACAGATAATGCCACCAAATATTGAGGGCAAAAACCACTGCCCCCAACTCCAGATCATGTGTGGGATATCTTGTCTCATGCATCTTTAGCTGTCGTGAAGCATAAGCTATCACCCGTCCTCTCTGTATGAGAACCGCCCCCAAACCAGTGATGGAAGCATCATAAAAAACCACGAAATCCTCAATTCCCTCTGGGAGCGTCAAAACCGGGGTCTCACATAATCTCTGTCGAAGGGTCTCGAATGTTGACTGCTACTCAAGGCCCCACCAGAAATCCACCCCTTCCTCGTCAGACGAGTGAGGAGTACTGCAATCTTGGAGAAATACTAAATGAATCTCTGGTAGTACCCTGCCAACCCCATTAAACTCCTGATATCCGAGGGGGATTTCAAAACCTCCCACTGCATCACCGCCTCGATCTTGTCCGGATCGACCAATATCCCGTCTTGGTAACGATATATCCAAGGAACTGAACCTCTCGTGACCAAAACTCACACTTCGAGAACTTATCATAAAGTCGTTCTCGCCTCAAAACTCCCAAAAGCTTGCGAAGATGCTCCTCATGCTGCTCTCTGGTCTTAGAATACACCAAGATATCATCAATAAACACAATAACTTAATGATCGAGCATCAACCTGCATACCCGATTCATCAAATCCATAAATACCGCATGCGCATTGGTGAGCCCGAATGGCATCACCACACACTCATAATGCCCATAACGAGTCTGAAATGCGGTCTTCTCCATGCCCTCCTCTCTCACCCTGACCTGATGGTACCCGGACCTTAGATCTATCTTGGAGAACCAGGACGCACCCTGCAACTGATCAAAGGGATCATCAAACCGCGAAAGGGGATAAGGGTTATTCACCGTTAACTTGTTCAACTCCCGATAATCAATACACATCCGGTGTGAACCATCCTTCTTCTTGACGAATGAAATTGACGCTCCCCATGGAGAACTGCTCGTCCTGATGAACTGCTTGCCTAGCAGCTCCTGTAGCTGAGATGACAACTTCTGCATCTCAAGCGGGGCCAAGCAGTACGGTGCCTTGGCAATTGTAACGCTTGGTTCCGGTTCAGGTTTATTCTTCAAATTGAATGTATTTTATTTTGGGACTCGGCGAGGTGGAAGCTTCAACTCGCCGTGTCGAGAGGGCTTTGGCTGCGGAAATTAATGAACCAACTCGGCGAGTCGAGGTGCTTCAACTAGGCAAGTTGGTGGTTGGGAAGGAAACCTTAATTTTTAGGGTGTTACACCCTATTTAAAGGCCTTACGTCCCTTGGTTGGCCTCCTTACCGGCCTCCTCTGTCCAGAAACCCTAATAGCGTGTATCATCTTCTTTTGTGAGTGTGTGAGCTTGTGGAGGGTCTTGAGTGTTGATCTTTGTGCTCTTTTGAAGAAGCTTTGAAGTTGGAGGTGTAAAGCTTGGAGGGAAGACTTAGATCCAAAATATCCCCCCTTGTTGCAGTCTCTTTGAGGTATCAAGTTTATACCTTGCTTTTCTATCGTTTAGATCTCTTTGTTTTGGGGTTTTATCTTGATTTTGGGCTCATAGTTGGGTTGTCCAAGAAGTTGAGTGTTCCAGGGGTTGTTATGTTAGATCTGACCATTTTATGGCCTCTTTTGGCTTAAAGTTGTATGCTTCACTAGGTTCTAGGTCCCATTCATGCAATAAGTCCTTTATTAAGCCCATATTGAGCCCTAGGGTTTCTTTTTAGCATGCATGGATGTAAAGTTGGAAACTTTACGTGATTTTCCAGCCTTTGGATGCCAGATCTGTATTTTGGGACTATGTCTTGGGAGTTTAAGGGCTTAATGGGTCAAGCCTCACTCTAACAAGTCTAGGGTTCGGGTTTTACTCATTTTGATGGTTTCTGAGGGTAGAGTTGGAAACTTTACCCTTCTAGACATCATTTTGGAAGAGATCTGAGATTTAGAGTTCCTAGATTCGAGGGAAACAGCTTAATGCATTAAGTTGTTGGATTTCTGGCTAACTCGGCGAGTTCATTGGTGAACTCGGCGAGTTGATGAGAGTTTTTCCGATATGTGCAGTTAATGAAAAAACACGATGAGTTGAAGGACAACTCGGCGTGTTGGGTCAACACGGGCATTTTATGTTGTATCTAAGGAATTGTTTCTGTTTAGGGGTTGAGTAGAGCTGATATTCGGAGCCGGGACCTAGTCAGCTATCGTTCAATATTCAAGGTGAATCTTCTCACTACACTCATGGGTCGAAGGCACCAAGGCCGGCCCATTAATGGTTATGAGATGATTTGTATTGGAGTATGTAATTGTTTGCTATTTGATCTATATGTGGACTTATGTGTAGACCATGGGATGAGCCCGTGGCTCGGAGATATAAGACCATGGGGGTAGCCCATGGCATTCCAATGAAGACGGTGGAGGGAGTCAATGTCAAACTTATATGTATGTGTGCATGGTATTATGTGATTTTATGTTGCATGTTTTGGGAAACTCACTAAGCGTGCGCTTACAGTTTTGTTGCACGTTTCAGGTACTTATGGTTCTAAGGGCAACGACCCAACTTGATGGTGCAGCGTGCACTCTCCAACATTTTTCTCCACTAGTTGTTATGGACACTCAGATCTTTCCGAATAATATGTTGATGTATTGGATTTTTGGAAACAATTTATGATTGGAATTTCTAATTATTAACCATGGATTGTTAATATTTAAATGAAAAATTTTACTTGAAATTTTGGGCCATTACGAGTTGGTATCAGAGTCTTGGTTTGAGGGATTCGGGCACATTCTTGGGTGTGTCAGAACTCAAACTGAGGAAATGGTAAAATTTGTTTTTCAAAAAGAAACCAAAAGGTTAAAATTTTCCTAAAAAAGATTTTGTAAGAAAAGGGGAGAGTTCAAAGCACGTAATCGGCCGAGCTCAAGTAAGTGTTCCCAATGTTTTAACTATATATATATATATATATATATATATATATATACACACACACACATATATATATATATATATATATATATATATATATATATATATATATATATATATATATATGGAAATTGATGTTGAATGGATTATTTCCTAAGTGTATGCTTTCAAAGTTATACATGCTTAGGATTGCATAGCCCTAGAATGAGGGAATCCGCCTTATTCATGTTCCTTGTCTGGTTGTGGTTTAGGGTAGAAGCTTTATTTGACAGTCTATGTGATTCTCTTTGTGTATAACTTGCATGCATAGGGAAACCTGCTATGATCGATTTGAGTTTCTGGTTTGATGAGGATTGAGAAATCCTAGAATAGTCTAGGATCTGAGTTAGTGTTGTGCTTATGGATTATGATTTATGATTGGGTGAGTTAGGGATATCAGGTATGTCCTTGGGGAAGGTACAGGTAAGTGTGGAAGGTAGTATTGGCCCGTACTACTGAAAGCACATGACCTGTAACCGAATCAATGACATACCTGATAGCTCTTAGGAGTCCGGTGAAGAGGGATCCGTTTTGAATTCCTTATCATTGTTATTTGCGATATTTTCAGTTGAGGATGGTGATGATCACACGAGGTTCGGGTTCAGGATCAGGATCAGGTTCAGGCTTTTGTGTAGAGCCCATTGATGAGAGGCTGCGCAATCTTATCGTAGCCGAGGTTACTCGTGGCATACTTGACGCTACCCCGGTGATCTTTGGTACCTTCAAGGAGGAATCATGGAGATCACGGAGGAGCGGCTCAGGTCTTTCCGAGCTGAGATTACTACAAGCCGGATTTGGGACCGAGCTCCCTCGTTCATGGAGTTCAAGGTGTGTGGAGCACCTGAGTTCTTTGGGGTCAGGGTCTCATCACTAGTCGACGTTGGGTGGCAGACATGGAGAATTCCTAGAGCACGATCTTTTTCCCCGATACGGAAAAGGTGGGGTTCGCATCCTGTATGTTGAGGAATCAAGCACGAGACTGGTGGGAGGAGTTTACCCGTGAGGTGGGATCAGCAGGTGTGGCTGAGATGTATTGGGAAGAGTTTGTGAGGAGGTTTGATCAGGAGTTTGCATCGTCCATTGAGGTGCAACGTTTGGTGAGAGAGTTCCAGTATTTACAACAGACTACCGAGACGGTGGCGGAGATCACCGCCAAGTTTCAAGAGAGGGCATTATTGGTCCCGCAGTACGCTGCGGATGAGAAGATGAAGAAGACGAGGTATCATTTCATGCTGAGGGATGATATTCGGGAGTTTGTGAGCTTTTCAGGGTGCAAGACCCTGAATGACATGGTGGAGAAGGCCCGGGAACGGGAAATTGAGTTGGAGCTCTGGACCAAGTGGAAGCCGAAGCAGGTTCATGCAGCAGTGGGTTAGCCAAGAAGCCTAAGACCTCTGATCCTCTCAACAGGGGCCAGCAGGGCCGTGGCCGATGTGCCAAGTGCGGTAAGTCGCATAGTGGAGCTTATCGAGATGCAGGCTCGGCATGTTATGCATGTGGCCAGTCGGGTCACATGAGTTGGGATTGCCCCAAGAAGGGCTTGATTTGTTTCCAATGCAACCAGAATGGTCATAAAAAGGCCGGCTGTCCGAGGTTGGATAGAGGAGGAGGAGCGGTGGCGGTGCCTGCACCCGCCACGATGAGGATTACTCATGGCCGCCCGATCAGGGCGGAAGCTCCTGCGGTGAAGAGCCGCACATTTCATTTGACTACCGAGGAGGCATAAGCAGTGCCAGACGTCGTGACTGGTATGTGACCTATTTCTGTCTTGTTTATCTTAATGTTATGCTTATATTGTTATGATGTCATATAGGGACCTTTTTGGTCAATGGTTTGTTGGCTCAGATTCTTTTTGATTCGAGGGCTACCCGATCATTTGTATCTCTTACGCTCAGCAAGAAGTTTCGAGATGCTCCGGGGACTTTGGATTCCCCACTCGAGGTGGAGATTGAGGATGACCGCACCGTGAGTGCTGCGAGGGTATTTTGAAGGATTGTCCTGAATATGTTTGGGGAGAGGTTTCTTATCGACCTGGTTCCGATTCCTTTGAGAGGATTGAAGGTGATTATTGGGATGGATTGGTTGGGGCCAATGGAGCCATGATAGATTGTGAGCATCAGTTAGTGAGGGTTCGAACCCCAAGTGGAGGAGAAATGGTTATCTACGGGGAGAGAGCCTCACATGGTACAACTCTCTATTCGGCTGCGAGGGCTAGGAGATTTCTTTAGCAGGGTTGTTCTGGATTCTTGGCTTATGTATCGAATACGTGGGTGAAGGTCACGTCATAGATGAGCAGTGTACCTACTGTGCGGGATTTTCCGGATGTATTTCCAGAGGAGTTGCCTGGGGTGCCACCCGAGAGGCAAGTGGAGTTCCATATTGATTTGGTGCCTGGTGCGGCTTCGATAGCCAAGTTGCCATACCGTCTAGCTCCGCCGGAGATGCAGGAGTTGTCTATACAGCTGCAGGAGCTGCTAGACCAGGGATTCATTCGTCCGAGCAGTTACCCATTGGAAGCACCGATTCTGTTTGTGAAAAAAAAGGATGGGTCACACAGGATGTGTATTGATTATCGGGAGCTGAATAAGCTAACGGTGAAGAACCGTTATCCGCTTCTGAGGATTGATGATTTATTTGATCAGCTTCAGGGTGCATCTTGGTTCTCCGAGATTGATCTTCAGTCGGGGTATCATCAGATGAGGATTAGGGATGAGGATATACCGAAGACGGCCTTCAGGACTCGTTATGGTCATTACGAGTTTGTGGTGATGCCATTTGGGCTCACCAATGCTCCAGCAGCGTTCATGGATCTCATGAACCAGGTTTGCAAACCGATGTTGGATCGGTCTGTGATTGTTTTCATTGATGATATCCTTGTCTATTTTAAGACCAAGGAACAACACGAGCATCATTTTAGGGAGGTATTGGAGACCTTGAGGAGAGAGAGGCTTTATGTAAAATTCTCGAAGTGTGATTTTTGGTTGCGTGAGGTACAGTTTTTGGGGCACATCATCAATCAAGAGGTATTTTGATTGATCCAGCCAAGATTGAGGCGGTAATGCGTTGGGAGGTTCCAAAGAATGCATCCAAGATCCGGAGTTTCTTGGGTCTAGCAGGGTACTATCAGAGATTTATTTAGGATTTCTCCAAGATCGTCGTACCTTTGACCCATTTGAACAAGAAAAGTGTGATCTTTCAGTGGGGTCCAGATCAGCAATTGGCTTTCGAAACCTTGAGAAAGAGATTATGCGAGGCCCCGATTCTAGCACTACCCGAGGGATTGGATGATTTTGTAGTGTATTGTGATGCTTCTATTTTAGGATTAGGAGTTGTTCTGATGCAGAGGGGGCATATGATTGCTTATGCCTCGAGGCAGCTGAAGCCCCATGAGGCGAATTACCCCACTCATGACTTGGAATTGGGGGCGGTGGTGTTCGCCCTCAAGATTTGGAGGCATTATTTATATGGGGTCTGATGCACCATATTTACTGATCACAAGATTTTGAAGTATTTGATGGATCAGTAGAATTTGAATATGCAACAGAGGAGATGGCTGGATGTAGTAAAAGATTATGATTGCGAGATTTTGTATCATCCCGGGAAGGCCAATGTGGTGGCCAATGCCTTGAGTCGTAAGATAGTGAGTGCTCCGATTCGAGATGTCTGCTTGAGGGTGACGGTGATTTCACCTTAATTAGATATAATCAAGGAGGCACAGGTGGATGGTTTGAAGAAGGAGAACTGGAAGATTGAATGGATTGAGGGTCAAATTCCATTGTTTGTTCGAGATAGTCGGGGTTTATTGACTCAGTGCGGTAGGGTTTGGGTTCCAACATTTGGGGAGGTGAGACAGAAGATATTGGAGGAGGCGCACAAGTCCAAGTTTTCTATCCATCTAGGGGCACAAAGATTTACCGAGACCTGAGATACAGTTATTGGTGGCCCTGCATGAAGAGAGAGGTTGCATGGTACGTTGAGCAGTGTCTGACTTACAGGAAGGTCAAAGCTGAACATCAGAGGCCTCACGGCAAGGTGCAGACACTACCTATTCCCATGTGGAAATGAGAAGAGATCACCATGGATTTTATCATGAAGTTACCTAAGACGGCGCGGGGTGTGGATTCCATTTGGGTTATCGTGGACAGGTTGACCAATAGTTTGATTTCCAAGAGTATCTCCGCCGAGAAATTAGCAGACATTTATGTGCGGGAGGTGGTAGTCAGGCACGGGGTGCCAGTATCTATGGTCTCGGACCGCGATGTACGTTTCACCTCCAGATTCTGGAGGACGTTTCATGAGGAGTTGGGTACTCAGTTGCATTTCAGCATCGCTTACCACCCCCAAACTGATGGTCAGAGCGAGCGGACGATCCAGACGCTAGAGGATATGCTTCGAGCATGTGTATTGGAGTTCGGAGGGAGTTGGGATACTTCCTTCCTTTAGCAGAGTTCTTATATAACAATAGTAATCATGATAGTATTGACCGACCCCCGTTTGAGATGTTGTACGATTGGAGGTGTAGGACTCTAATTTGTTGGCGCGAGGTTGGACATCGAGTTATGGGAAGCACCAAGGTGGTGCTTAAGACCACCAAGTTGATTCAGTAGGTGCGTGACAGACTGCGAGTCGCACGAAGCCTTCAGAAAAGTTATGTTGACTGGCGTCGTTCAGATCTCGAGTTTCAGGTGGGAGATTTTGTTCTGCTGAAGGTGTCACCTTGGAAGGGGTCATCCGGTTTCGGAAGAGGGGAAAGCTGGGGCTCCGATTTATTAGACCGTTCAGGATTTCTGCTCGAGTCGGTAGGGTCGCTTATCAATTGGATCTTCCGGATGAGTTGAGTCAGATCCATAACACCTTCCATGTGTCTCAGCTCCGGAAGTGTGTATCAGATGAATCTGCGGTTATTTCACTGGATGACATTCAAGTGGATGACAGCCTGAATTATGTTGAGAAGCCCATTGCAGTTCTGGATAGAAAGATTAAGGCTCTTCGTAACAAATAGGTGAAGTTGGTGAAGGTGCAATGGCTGCACCAGAGAGGCTCCGAATGGACCTGGGAGCCGGAGGACGAGATGAGAAAGCATTATCCTGATCTTTTTGCATCAGCAGACTTCGAGGACGAAGTCTAGTTCAAATGGGGGAGATTTTTAACGCTTGGTTCAGGTTCGGGTTTATTCTTCAAATTGTTTGTATTTTATTTTGGGACTCGGCGAGTTGGAAGCTTCAACTCGGCGTGTCGAGAGGGATTTGGCCGCGAAAATTAATGAACCAACTCGGCGATTCGAGGTGCTTCAACTCGGCGAGTTGGCGGTTGGGAAGGAAACCCTAAGTTTTAGGGTGTTGCACCCTATTTAAAGGCCTTAAGTCCCTTGGATGGCCTCCTTACCAGCCTCGTCTGTCCAGAAACCCTAATAGCATGTATCATATTCTTTTGTGAGTGTGTGAGCTTGTGGAGGGTCTTGAGTGTTCATCTTTGTGCTTTTTTGAAGAAGCTTTGAAGTTGGAGGTGTAAAGCTTGGAGGGATGACTTAGATCTAGAATCTCCCCACTTGTTGCAGTCTCTTGGAGGTATCAAGTTTATACCTTGCTTTGCTATCATTTAGATCACTTTGTTTTGCGGTTTTATCTTGATTTTGGGCTCATAGTTGCGTTGTCCAAGAAGTTGAGTGTTCCAGGGGTTTTTATGTTAGATCTGACCATTTTATGGCCTCTTTTGGCTTAAAGTTGCAAGCTTCACTAGGTTCTAGGTCCCATTCATGCAATAAGTCCTTTATTAAGCCCATATTGAGCCCTATGGTTTCTTTTTAGCATGCATGGATGTAAAGGTGGAAACTTTACGTGATTTTCCAGCCTTTGGATGCCAGATCTGTATTTTGGGACTATGTCTTGGGAGTTTAAGGGCTTAATGGGTCAAGCCTCACTCTAATGAGTCTAGGGTTCAGGTTTGACTCATTTTGATGGTTCCTAAGGGTAAAGTTGGAAACTTTACCCTTCTAGACATCATTTTGGACGAGATCTGAGATTTAGAGTTCCTAGATTCGAGGGAAATAGCTTAATGCATTAAGTTGTTGGATTTCTGGATAACTCGGCGAGTTGATGAGAGTTTTCCCGATCTGTGCAGTTAATGGGGAAACACGACGAGTTGAAGGACAACTCGGCGTGTTAGGTCAACATGGGCCGTTGACTTTGACCTTTGACTTTAGTCTTTCGCCAATTCTGACTTATAAGGGGTTTTGGGGCATTTTAAGTTGTATCTAAGGAATTGTTTCTGTTTAGGGGTTGAGTAGAGCTGATATTCTGAGCCGGGACCTAGTCAGCTATCGTTCAGTATTCAAGGTGAGTCTTCTCACTACACTCATGGGTCGAAGGCACCAAGGCCGACCCATTAATGGTTATGAGATGATTTGTATTGGAGTATGTAATTGTTTGTTATTTTATCTATATGTGGATTTATGTGTAGACCATGGGGAGGAGCCCATGGCGTTTGACAAGACCATGGGAGGAGCCCATGGCTCAGAGATATAAGACCATGGGGGTAGCCCATGGCATTCCAATGAAGACCATGGAGGGAGTCCATGGCAAACTTATATGTATGTGTGCATGGTATTATGTGATTTTATGTTGTGTATTTTGGGAAACTCACTAAGTGTGTGCTTACAGTTTTGTTGCATGTTTAAGGTACTTCTAGTTCTAAGGGAAAGGGCCCGACTTGATGACGCAGCGTGCACTCTCCAACATTTTTACCCACTAGTTGTTATGGACACTCAGATCTTTCCGAATAATATGTTGATGTATTGGATTTTTGGAAACAATTTATGATTGGAATTTCTAATTATTAACCATGGATTGTTAATATTTAAATGAAAAATTTTACTTGAAATTTTGGGCTATTACAGCAATAGGGGCCGCACCTTGCACAAGGTCGATCCTGAACTCGACCTGCCTCTCGGGAGGCACCCCGGGCAACTCTTCTGGAAATACATCGGAAAATTCCCTGACAACCGAGACCTCTGCAACTGAAACCTGATTCCCAACACGCATATCCACCACATAAGCCAAATAACCTGCATACCCGTGTTGAATATACTGTCGAGCTCTGGTTGCAGAACAAAACCCCGAACCCATCCTGGTGCCCTCTCCATAGATAACCAGTTCTCCCCCACTTGGGATTCGAACTACCACCCCTGGCCCTCACAATCAATCATAGCACTGAAACGGCTCAACCAATCCATCCCACAATCACGCAAACATCCCCCATGGGAATAGGTATCAAATCGATCGGATAAGGTACCCTGAAGATCTCCAAAACACAAGCCTGATATACTGACGATGCAGAAACCCCGTGTTCGTTGGTGATAGAGACTCGCAATGGACACTCTAACTCCCCAATGGGCATATCTAACTCTCTACTGAACGATCGAGACACAAAAGACTGACTCGCACCTAAGTCAAACAACACTAGAGCAGGCAAGGAGTTTACTAGGAACGTACCTAACAGAGGTACAAATATAAGCATAACACAAAACATAATCAACATAAGAAGGGATAGAAACATACCAGTCACAACATCTGGAGCTACTCTGGCCTCCTCTGTAGTAAGCTGGAAAGTGCTACCTCGAGCCCTGACTCCCGTCAATGATCCTCAGAGTAGCCGGCGCTGGAACCTGCATTGGCCTAGCAGCAAGAGATGGTCAGTTGGCCTTCACATGGACAACCTGGTCGTAATGATAACAAATCCTGGAACTGAGTGCATGGCCTCCTGGCGGCAATCCCTTTCCATATGGCCTTGCCGGCCACAATTGTGGTACCCTGAAGACAATCAACAAGCACCCTCATGCGCCTTCCCGCACTTCCCATAAGTGCGGCCCTTCCGGCCCCCAGATCTGACATCAGCGACTTTGAACCGCTTCGGCGATGGCTGCGACTGCACCGGGGCCAGCCTCTGCTCTCTCGTCTGTAAATCAATCTCAATCTCACGCCGCCTGGCGGCCTCCTGCATATCCAACAAAGTACTATAGCGTTGGGTGAAAACAAACTGTCTGATCTCCGTCTTGAGCATGCGCAAGTAACGGGTCATCTGAGCCTGCTTAGATGCAGCAAACTCAGGACAGAACATAGCTCTCTCCGTGAACATCTTGGTGATCTCTGTCACCGTCTCAGAACTCTACCTCAAATTTAGGTACTTCTGGGCCAACCTCTCACACTCCACCTGCGGCACATATCGGGAGCGAAACATCTCAGAGAACTACTCCCAAGATACAACAACACTCTGCTCAGCAGAATAAGAACTAGTATAAAGCATCCACCAATCCTTCGCTTCGTACCTTAGAAGGTTCAGAGCTCACCTGACCTTCTAGTCAGCTGGGCAAGAACAACTGAAGAAACACCCCTCCACATAAGACAGCCACCTCATGGCAATGATCGGGTCCTGCACCCCATTGAAAGTCGGGGGCTTAATATTGTCGAAGTCCCGATACTGAAAAACCCGACCCTATCCAACCCCTGCAACAACAACGGTTATGGTGGCTGCAACAGCAGCAGTATCAGACAAAGCAGCATAGCGCTCATCGAAGTACTCAACCATGGTTGTTTTGATAGACCCAAACATCTCTGGCATCTGAGCTCGGAAATGAGCTACAACCTCTTCCTGCAGGATCTCCCTGATCCAGTCATCCAACGCGGTCGACTCACCCTGACGGCTAGCTCCTGATCCCGAACTGGATCTTGCCTCAACTCGACGCGTAGTCACCATACTAAAAATAATCTAGGAGGTTATCAGATAACACACATATCATAACGGGGAACCAACTTCCAACATAGCCCTAGGGGTTGTGTCTTCCTTACTGTGCATACGGGTCTTGTGCTTTCAGTAGTACGGGCCCATACTACCTTCCACACCTATCCGTATTTGTCTCAGAGGATCAACACAACACCTTAACAATACTCACCCGCATGCTCATACGCTCAATCCTCACACCCTAGAGGAAGGCTATATATCTCAAAACTAGCCGGCTGACCCCACACCACTCATCCATGAAACTTCCACCAACCCTGAAACACTCGTGTATACTAGCCATACATAACACTGGACCCTATAGACAGTCGAATATCTGATCCTACCCTAAGCCCTTCATCAAACAAGAACAGGAAATAAGGTCAGACCAAACACTCTCAGGCTATAAAATCTAAGTTATGCATGACCATGATGCATACACTAAGCAACTACAGTAATGATGTCAATTCCATTGGAGAAGAACCCTAGGCTATCAGGCATCATATAATCAGGCAATTCTATCATGCAAAAATACTGAAGATCCCTAACCTGTCGCTATCATGTTGTTCTAACATATCATAATATCAAATAACAGTATGGTATTTTGGGGTCTACTTACTGGCTCCGACAGATTGTACACATCGCATCCTCCTTGATTATTTTGAAAACCATTTGAAACTCATTTTAAAAATCTTTTTCCTTAGTTTGAGACTGGATTCACACGAGTGTTTCTCCAATTCACTCAAACCAAGGCTCTGATACCAACTTGTAACACTCATAAAAATTCATGAAAAATTTAAACTTTTAAACAAACTCAAAAACCATCATTGTTTACAAATAGTTTTCAAAATGAGTTCCATATCAGAGAAATCCCAAAATCATGAAACAAAACATGAGGAGGTGCACGATCACGCCTCCGCCTTCTCACGATCCTCTCAGGTACCCGAAACATAACCGAAAAATGTAAGCCCAAAGCTTAGTGAGTTCCTCAAAAATACTAATACATAGCAAACAACACAAATATAACAACATGCAATGGGTCCACAACTAACAGACTAGATTACCCCTGAGCCCACAGCATAAGTCTGGCTTGCTCCTGGGCCCACAGCTTATGTCTGGCTTGCTCCCTGGCCTGATCAGTCCTCATACTGACTACCACTAAACCCTCAATACGAGTCTGGCATGCCCTTCCCGGCCCTCAGCTCATATCTGGAATGCTCATGACCCCTCAGTATGAGTCTGGCATGCCCTCCCTGGCCCTCAGCTCATATCTGGTATGCTCCAGGGTTTGTTGGCTACAACACGGAGCAATACAACGTCAACCCAACCTACACCATATGTCAACATATAACAAATAATATCATATATAGATAAACAGATAGTATCACATGTAGACCTACAAATCTACCAATCTAGCATATCAAAACTAGCATGCATATCTATTCCATACTTAGCATATCCACAATATCAGGTTATCAAACCAATGGGCCGGCCTTGGTGCCTTCAAACTGAAAGTATAGTGAGGAAAACTCACCTCACAAACATCACAAAACTGATAAGTCCCAACTCCGAATCTCAGCTCCCAACTCAAATGCCTACAAACACCAAGTGACCAATTCCATCAAAACCCAATAATACCCAAAATACCCTTAAACGTCAAACTTGGTCAAACATGGTCAAACTTGATCAACTCAAAGTCAACTGGTCAAAATCTATAAACCCACTGAGTCAACCCAGCCGAGTCAACCCAACCGAGTTAACTTGAAAATGGTTGAACCATGCGAGTACGCGGGGCGTACTCCGGAGGTACGCTCAGCGTACAGGCGGCTTCGCATTGACTGCATTTCGGGGACGCTGACCGAGTACGCAGGACGTACTCCCTTTTACGCGGGGCATACCCTCGCAGAGCCCAAAACTTCAATAAATGCTTAATGGATTAAGCACTTAAGCCCAAACTTCAGATCCATGGTCCAAATGCACCCCAGAGTCATAAAGACTCCAACTTTATGACTTTAGACATCCAAATAGTCCTTAATACATGGTCTTAATCCATTAATACCCTCTACAAGAAGCATGGAGCCAAACTAGCTAAAGGGACCCCATTTTTATGGCTTAGAACCCTTCCTAGGGCCTGAAAGGACAGCCCAAAACTTCCAAAACCAAACATGCACAACAATGAGACTTTTTGGGACAAAATAACATCATAAAGCTAACAAGATGAGATCCAAGCAAACAAATCATAAAGGTAGCAAATTTTTACCTTCTGGAGCTTCCCAAGAAGGTGATGATCCAAGATCCACAAGCTTGATTCAACTCCTAAGCTCCTTTATGCAATTCCTTCTTCCTTAAGCACACAAAGAACACTCTTTAAGCTCAAAAAACTCTCTTAAGGGGTTAGGGTTTGACAAGAACGTCTCAAGGGCTTGGAGGCTGAAAGAATGAGGCTAAATGATCCATAAAGATGTTTAAATACTCCTCAAACCCTAAAAATTAGGGTTTCGCCCGGACATTAGTACGCCCAGCATACATATGTTTACGCCCAGCATACATATGTGTACGCACAGCCTACTAGGGCACGCCCTAGTACGCTTAGCGTACCCACATGTACACTTAGCGTACACCACCAGCCCAAAAATGACCATTTTGCCACTAGGGCTTTTTAGGGCTGTCTGCTTCCAATCCAAGGACCGAAATGACATAATTTAAAACCAAAGGAGGGATTTGAAAATACCTGAAACCTGGGATGTTATATAATCTATTCCTTCCTTTTGACTGTATCCTTTTGCTAGTAGCCTAGCTTTATACCTTTCTATTTCACCATTAGACATATATTTTATTTTGTAAATCCAACGACATCCTATAGCTTTTCTTCCTTTAGGAAGATTAGTGACTTCCCAAGTGTTAGTCCTATAAAGGACCTCCATTTCCTCATTCATTGATTTTATCTAATTTGAATCTAAAGCGCCCTCACTATAAGTGTTGGGTTCATTGGTTTTATTAAGATTAGAAACAAAACATATATTTTCATTATTAAGAGCAGAATAGTTAACAGAACGTTGAATTCCACATTTGTGCCTTCCCTCCATAACATAGTCACTAAATCTAACTGACATGTGTAAATCACAACCATACCTAGTGACCCTAGTAGACCGACCCTCAGAAGGAATAATATTAACTTGACCACTTTCCTCAGTCAAAGTAGAAGAACTTGGAAACATCTCACCAGAAGGAGGCACATGTGCCTCGCCAGTTTGGTTGTTGACACCAAAGGGACTAGTCTCATCCAGGTTGTGACCTGTACTAGCACCATCCAACTGATGGACATTTTTAAGTTGTCTAAACTAGTGTTATCAAGAAGAGAACTAGAATACAATGACTCGTTATAGGAAAAAGGATCACTAGAACACAAAGGGACATGGATTTACCAGTCAAAGATGAAGACTTTAGCTTGAAAGGAAACATAGATTCATAAAGTTTCACATCCATGGAAACAAAAATACGATTTGAATCAAGACTAAGAACTATATAGCCCTTTTTATCAGAAGAATAACCAAGAAATATACATTTATCAGCTCTCTTAGAAATTTATCAAAATTATTCAATTTGGTTGTAAAAACACAAACAACTAAATACTCTAAGTTTATCAAAAGTATGAGAAGTTTTATAAACAAGCTTATAAGGAGAAGCACCCTTTAAAATAGATGTAGGTGTTCTATTAATAAAAAACAGAAGTGAAAATAGCTTCTCCCCAGTATTTAAGAAGTAAACCAGACTAAAACATCAAAGACCTAGCGACATTTAAAATATTCTTGTATTTTCTCTCCACAACTCCATTTTGTTGTGGAGTATAAACACATGAAGTTTGATGTAAAATTCCTTTTGACTCAAATAATTGTCTCATTTTATGATTTAAAAATTCAGTTCCATTATCTGACCTAACAACTTTAATTTTAACTTCAAACTGATTAAAAAGAATGTTAAAGAAAGCAAGAACACAATCATAAACTTCATCCTTTGACTTCAACAAGTAGACCCAAGTAGCTTTAGTGAAATCATCCACAATGGTCAATAAATATCTAAATCCTTCTATGTTGGTCACTCTATAAGGTCCCCATACATCTAGATGAATTAACTCACCAAGTTTAGATGTGTCATGTTGAGTAATATGAAAGGACTCTCTGGTTTTCTTAGCTTTATGACATATATCACAAGGAGGATGGACTTCATTTCCAAATTTAAGTTTGTTTTTAAAAGAAACTAAAGCTTGAACAGAGGGGTGACCAATTCTATTATGCCATGTAAGTTTAGAAACACAACAAATAGAGGAAGAACTATTAATCTTAGAAAATTTACCTGAAGGAAAACTATTTATGTAATAGATACCTTCGGATTCTCTACCATTCCCCACCATCTCCTTTGATTGTAAACCCTGAATTTTACAGTTATGCTCATTAAAAATGACCTCATAGTTACATCTATGTAGACTTTATGAATAGATAACAAATTTACATTAAAATCCGGAACAACAAAGACATGAAACAATGTTAAGGAATCTAACAAGTTCATATTACCAATTTTTTCAATTTTAACAGAAGTACCATTAGGATAACTAACAAGAAGATCCAATTTAGACACATCCACAGTGTCACGAAGAAAGGATTTAGAAGCAATCATATGTTGATTGACTCCTGAGTAAACAATCCATTTTAGCAGTTAACAGAAGAACTAAAAGCTTGAAACAAGCAAGTACCTGACATATTAGCACTAGTAGTTACTTCCTCATTAGTTTGCTTATCATTGATAAGTTGTAAAAACTTAATGTACTGATCCTTAGTAAGCCGGTGAAACTCATAATCTCCAATAGACTCAGATAGATTGGAAGTATTAGAACTCCCAGAAGAAGTGGTAGCAGAATTAACATAAATTTTTTTGTTAAAGTTATTTTGATTGTTAGATTCACTCCTTGGTTTGAAGTCCTTAGTATAGCCTATTAACTTGTAACATTTTTCTATGGAATGACCTTTAATACCACAATTCTTGGATTGAACAACTTGATTCTTATTTTTATTAGAATTATTTGAGTTAAATCTATTATTGAACCTACTATTGAAGGCAGTAGACTGAGATTTAGATGAAGATTGAGAAGACTGAAGAGAAGACAAAGAACCATTTCTTTGAAGATACTCTTCCCTAGACAATATCAAAAAAGCAGTTTTGACATTAGGTAACGGTTCCATGAGTAAAATATGGCTCTTGACTTGATTATAAGAGTCATCAAGACCACTAAGAATCTGCATAAGTTTCATGAGATTACAATGATCTTTGAGTTTAATTAAAGCCTCAGAGGTACACTCAGTTAAACTAGTAAGACCATCAAATTCCTTCCATAAGGAATCAAGCTTATTGAAGTAATCTGACAACGAAATTCCATTTTGTTTAAGAGAATTAATCTGTTGGTGAATATTGAAAACAACAGATCCATCAGAATTATTATAAGTTTCAAAACAATTTTTCCAAATGTCCCCAACAACATCAGAATAAGCTTGACTCTGATAGATGGAATCAGAAATAGAAGACAGAAGCCAAGAACAGACAACAACATTAGCCCTATCCTATTTAGATTTTTTTAGCTTCATCAACGTTATTCTTTTTTAAAGTTCCATTAAAAAATCCAAGTTTATTTCTGTCCCTATGAGCTATAGACATAGAACTCCTCCACAACCTAAAGTTTTCATTACCAATTAATTTCATTGTAACAGTAGTTGTAACAACATTATCAGATGGATGAACATAGAGAGGATCATCAAAGTTATTTTGATCATCATTTCCACTTCCTCCATGAGTTTTATCAGGACCATCCATGAGAATAAGCAATAAAATCACAAAAAAAAAAAACAAAACAAACACCTGTATTGATCTTAAGTCCGGATGGTCACCACGTTTCTTGGGGCCCAGGACAACCAACACAGAGTCAAAGAAAACCAATCAACAATTACATATAGATGAAAGCAAAAAATAATTGGTGTACACAAGACAACTAGGATCTCCCAATGCAATATTAGTGAGAGATGAAAAAAAGAACAAGAAAACCTCACAGAGCTGACAAGCAGACACGACGAAGAGTCGACTCTCTTTGTTCGTTCCCTACTCTAGTTTATCGGTGATAAAATCCGACCCATTGCATTGTATTTCTTTATTTTCTTTATCATGGATCGTGTCAGGTACTTTCTATTTTGCATGAGATATTTTGCAAGGTTTTGGAGCTCGTTGCGGTTGTGGTTTGACTGGAGTTGGGCTTGGTGGGCTTCTCGATGCATTATTGGGCTTTACAGATCCATCAAAGGAGATTTGGGCTTAAAAAGTTGAAGATTTGGATTAAGTGGGCTTGTGAAGATTGATCATGGATTCTTATTTTGGGCTTGGACTATCCATAATTAAATCTTGAATATGATTGGTCAAATTTGAATCATGTGATGTGTGGAGGGGACCAAGGGAATCTTGGGTAGTGAGGTGTGTAGTGGAGAAAAATGAGCCAATAACATTCCATCAATATTTGCGAGGGTGGAGTCTCAATCACGCAACACTTGCGAGGGTACCCGCGCAACTGCACACTTTTGGGCATTTTGGTCATTTTGCTTACCATTTACCTTGGGGGTTGGATGTATCAGCACACACTTCGATTTCCCACCATCGGAGACCTGGAGAGGCGATTTTTGGAGCTTGATACTCATTTCTTCTCATCTTTCTAAGTAATTTGTAGTTTCTTGATGCAATTATACTTTTATGATTGTTATTTTGTTGCCATGAGTGGCTAATTTCTCTATTTTGGTTAACTTTGGCTAACACCCTTGGATATTTGTGGGTTTTGAAGGATTCATGCTTAATTGTCATTTATCTTATGTTTGTGATTCTACTTCATATTTATTATGCTTGTCTGATACTTTGATCATGAGCTTGGTACTTGAATGAGCAATTGTTGGTTTATTTCTTTGGTTTAGCATTGAATCATTGAATTTACTTAGAACAAGGGCTTATGATGGTAGAAATCATCTTTAGCTTATGAATCATGACTCCTTTATGGATGTGTAAGCATTGACATCCTCTAGGAATTGGGGATTCCTTCATTCTTAAGGCTAATCAACTTCTTGGGTTCAATTGCTTCAACTGAATCCTTGATTTTGATTAAGAAGGTGTGTTGTGGGCTTCCCCAACCTCCATACTACCTATGAGGAATCTTGGCATATCACGCTTCATGATTGCTATACCCAATTTGGGGTGAATGATAAGCTTCATATTGAATCCTAATGATAAACACACAAATTTTCATTGTCTTGAATTGCCTTGTTTAACCAATTCTCTCCAATATTTAAGCATCTCATCATCTTGCTTAATTGCAAGCGTTTTAGTTATTCAAGTCTTTTAGTTTTCAAGCAATCACAACACCCCCCCCCCTTTTAGTTTAGTTTTAGTTAGTTAGTTTATTTACACTAGTTCTATTGGATTGCATTGGTGATTGAATACAACCATTTCCCGAGGATCGATACCCCTTTTTACCATTATATTACGTTTTATTTGCAAACAAAGGGTGTAATTTGCTTGGTGGACTTGACTTCCCACCAAGTTTTGGCGCCGTTGCCGGGGATATTGGTTATTGTTATTTGATTGTTTATGCCTAGGTCTACAAGAACCGGTGAACTACTCTACAATTCGGAGATTGAAAAAGAAGTAAAAAGGTGGAAAAAGTTAGCCAAACAAGCAAAGCAAAAACAAATCGTTCAAGCTTCTTCCTCTTCTCCACTAATCAACATAGAAGATCAAGTTCATACTTCAATAGATACCGACACCGAGCCGAGTTCTCCAATTATTAGTCATTCCTTCGAAGACATTCTGTTTGAAAACTACATAGCCATGAATCACACTCCACCTCACAATCCCAAAATAAACCCAAACAATCAAGATTCCAATACCCCACCCCAACAACCAAGACAACAACAACACCAAGAACCTCTCATAGATATGCCACCTTGGAATCAACCCCCTCATCAACCAAATCAACCCAATTATCAACAACCACAACCACAAAGCCAAAACTTCCATCAAAACAACCAACCTCAAAACAGTGCTTTTCAAGTTCAACAACAACAAGCACATCAACCAAATCAACCTAATTACCCACAACCTCTAATTTACCAACAACCAATGTACCCACAACAACAACCTCCCTACAACCAATATCCTAACTACCAACCTTATCCACCACCGATGTACAATAATCAACAATACCCATACCCACCTTACCAACAACTTCCCAATTACATGCAACAATATCCCAATAACCCCAATCCACCCAATCCCCCCTCAAGAGTTGACACTTCGATAAATGATGGAGACAGATGTTACTCACACACCCCTTGGTATTGTTTATCCCGCAAACCGCCGAGGGATTGAATTGAATTCAAGTTTAATACATCAACCCACCAAGTTCCATGGTTTGGATAGAGAAGATCCTCAAAGGCATTTGAAGTCCTTTTATATGATATGTGTTAGTATGTTTCCCGAACATGTGACATTGGATGATTTCAAGCTAACCGCCTTCCCTCTCACCTTGAAAGATAAAGCTAGAGAGTGGTTATTCAACTTACCACCGGGATCTATTCACACATGGTAAGAGTTACTCAAATTCTTTAATGGCAAGTTCTATCCCACTTCCCGAATATCAAGTCAAAGAAGTGACATTTTGGGGATTCGTCAAGGGGATAATAAGACTTTTCATGATTTTTCGGAGCGGGTTCAACAACTTGTGTACAAGTTGTCCTCAACACAACATACCCGAACAATTACTTCTTCAACAATTTTATGAGGGTATGAATGAAAAAGATCGAATGCTGATTGATGCTTCAAGTGGTGGTGACATCTTCAACAAGGCACCTCAAGAGATAAGATCACTTTTTGGTACCATTTCTCAAAATCAAAGAAACTTCAGGACTCGAAATGACATGAAGAGAAATTATCCATAAGTGGTTGGTGAAGTTAGCAACACCCAACACTTGGAATCAAAGCTCTTGGATTTGACTAATGTGTTAAGTCAAATGGTGGTGGGAAGTGATCAACAATTGATGGTGTGTTGTATTTGTGCAATGACGGGGCATTGTACGTATAAGCGTCCCACACTTGGTAGTAAACCGGAGGATGTTAATGCAATGGGAGGATATCATGGTCAACCAAGACCCATAGGATTTCAAAACACCTACAACCCAAATTGGAGGAATAACCCAAACAATCCATACCCACCAAAGCAAAACCCGCCAAATATTATGATGAGACCCCAATATCCACAATACCCATCACAAAAACGTCCATATCCACAAACATCTCATCCCCCTCCAAATTACCAACAACCTCATCAACAAGGCCAATCAAGTGGTAACCATAAAATGAGTCTTAAATAACTCATTACTTCTCTTGCTCAAAGCCAAACCCAATTTCAACAAGAGACCAAGAACACCTTCTCCAACATTCAAGCACAAATTGGAGACTTGACTACCGCTATCAACAAGATGGAACAAAGGGGTAAACTTCCATCTCAAATCGAGAAGAATCCCAATGTGAGTGAAATCACCTTGAAAAGTGGGAAAACACTTGGAGAAAGCAACCCTAAAAGAGTTTCAAGAAAAGAAGAAGATGATGTTATTATTGTTGAGCCTTCAAAGGTGGTAGTTCCTCCAAAGGAACCGGTTGTTCCCAACATTGACCAACCTGAATCTTCCATCAAGACCATCAAGCCATTGGTCATACCACCACCTTTTCCCTCCTGGTTGGCCCCTTTAAATAAAAAGGAGGAAGAGAAGGAGTTTCTTGAAACCTTCTGCAAGGTCCAAATCAACTTTCCACTATTAGATGTCATAAAGAAAATTCCAAGCTATGCCAAATTTATTAAGGATTTGTGCACCAACAAGAGGAAATTTAAGGCGAATGAAAAGATTCAAGTCAATGCAAATGTGTCTGTGGTTATCGAAAAGAAGTTACCACCCAAATGCAAGGACCCGTGCAAGTTTGCTATCCGTTGCACTATTGGTGATTTGCATGTTGAAAGTGCCATGCTAGATCTTGGAGCCTCAATCAATGTCATGCCATACTCGGTTTTTCAATCTCTTAATGTTGGACCTTTGGAAGAAATCGGAGAAATCATTCAATTAGCGGACAAGTAAAGTGTATTTCCAAGAGGCGTGTTGGAGGATGTACTAGTGCAAGTTAATCAACTAGTATTTCCTGCGGACTTCTATGTCATTGACCTTGAAGAGAAGACTCCTTTCAAGTCATCCATGATCCTCCTTGGAAGACCCTTCATGAATACCGCTCACACGATTATTGATGTCCATAATGGGAAGATCACCATGGAGTTTGATGGAGAGACCATTCACTTCAACATCTTTGAAGCAATGAGGTACCCTAGCAACATTTCTCCATTGTATCGGGTTGATGTGATTGAGCCAATCACCCATGAAGTAGTTGAGTTATCACATGGGGATATTTTGAAGATGGTACTCAACATGAGTCTTGATTGTGAGAGTTTGAAGAAAACATTGGATATGTATACATTGGACTCCGAAGTTGAAGAGATTGTGAAGACTTTAGAAATTAACAATTCAACAAAGAAGGATGTCTCTCAAGTTGCCTTATCTCATTCTCCAAACAAGATTCCCCCTTCCATAATCCACCCCCCACACACACACACACTTGAATTGAAAGTCTTACCTAGCCACTTGAAGTATGTTTATCTAGGTAAAGGCAAAACTCTACCAATGATCATCTCCTCTCAATTGAAAGACTTTGAAGAAGACCAATTGGTTGAAGTTTTGAAATATCACAAAGAGGCCATGGGGTAGACAATAACGGATATAAAGGGGATTAGTCCTAATGTATGCACTCACAAGATTCTCATGGAAGATGATTGTAAGCCTAGGAGGGAAGCTCAAAGAAGATTAAATCCTCCAATGATGGAAGTTGTCAAGAAAGAGATAATCAAACTCCTTGATGGGGATATGATTTACCCCATTTCCGACTCCAAATGGGTTAGTCCGGTTCAAGTTGTTCTCAAGAAAACGAGAATCACGGTTATTGAAAATAACAAGGGAGTAATGGTACCCACTCGAGTTCCAAATGGATAGAGGTGTGTATTGATTATAGGAAGCTGAATTCAAGCACACGGAAAGATCATTTCCCCCTTCCTTTCATTGACCAAATGCTCGAGAGATTGGCGGGCAAATTGCATTATTGTTGCCTTGATGGATACTCCGGTTTTCATCAAATACACATTGCCCCCGAAGATCAAGACAAGACAACTTTTACATGCCCTTTTGGCACATTTGCCTACGAACGGATGCCATTTGGATTATGCAATGCCCCCGCCACATTCTAATGATACATGGTGAGCATCTTCTCCGAGTATGTTGAGAATATAATTGAAGTGCTCATGGATGACTTCACCGTATATGGCAATTCATTTGATGAATGCTTGGATAACCATAAGAAGATTTTGAAAATATGCATTGAGAAGAAGTTGGTATTAAACTTTGAGAAGTGTCACTTCATGGTCAATCAAGGCATCATCTTGGGACACATCGTCTCCAAAAAGGGAATCGAAGTTGATAAAGCCAAAGTTGATGTCATACAAACCCTTCCTTACCCAACATGTGTTAGAGAAGTGAGATCTTTCTTGGGCCATGCGGGATTCTATAGGAGATTTATCAAAGATTTCTCCAAGATCACGAGACCGATGTGCCTCTTTCTCCAAAAAGATGTTGACTTTGACTTCAATGTAGCATGTCAAGAAGCCTTTGACAAACTTAAAGACCTACTCACATCCGCTCCCATCATCCAACCTCCAAATTGGGAGCTTCCTTTTGAAATCATGTGCGATGCAAGCAATTTTGCCATTAGAGCGATTTTAGGTCAAAAGGAGGGCAAAGCATCACATGTTATCTACCAAGGTTGCAGAAAACGTTAGACGTTAGCTAGTCGGTGAACTGGGGTCTAGGGATTAATCGGCTAGGCGGGGATTAATCGGGGACTATTAATTATTAAGAAAATTATTCAAAAATTTATAAATCTAACTTTAATTGTAAGCATCTAAATAAATAAGCATAAAAGTTTAATGATAAGTTTAACAAGCACAACAATTTATCATCCAATTAATAAGAAAAGTTATTCAGATTTTAATATATCTTAAGAAAAGAAGTAAATTTGGGTATTTATATATGTGAAAACATAGAAATATTGAAAATTTTGGAGAAAAACTTTAAAATTTAATTTTTTTTTTAAAATCTTTTTATATATTAGTTGAACATTGAAATACTATGAACTTTTGAAAATTTGAAAATTTTGGTTTAATATTTGAAAATTTAAAATTTTGAAAATTTGAAAATTTGTCCGATTTGGCCCCCTAGGACCGATTAGGACCGCCTAGGACCGATTAGAACTGTCTAGGTTCGACTTTGACCAAAACCGATTAAGCCGACCGATTAGCCTTAATCATATTCGGTTGAAGACCGCCTAGTGAGTAATCCCCGATTAATCGGCCGCCTAGACCGATTTTTACAACATTGTTATCTACTATGCCTCCAAAACCTTGGATAATGCTCAAGCTAATTATTCTACCACCAAGAAGGAACTTCTAGCCATTGTCTTCGCATTGGAGAAATTTCGACAATACCTTCTCGGGACAAAAGTAATTGTATACTCCGACCATGCGGCCTTGAAGTATCTAATGACCAAGAAAGATGCCAAGCCACAGTTGATTCGGTGTATTCTTCTTTTACAGGAGTTCGATCTTGAGATAAAGGACAAAAGTGGTGCCGAAAACCTAGTTGCAGATCACTTAAGTCGTTTGAATATTGGTGGCTCCTCTCCTTCCATCCTTGATGAATTTCCGGATGAATACCTCTTCTATCTTTCAAACACCATTCCATGGTATGCGGATATAGTCAATTACTTGGTTACTAAAGAAATTCCCCACACATTTACCAAGTACCAAAGGCCAAGTTGAAGAGTGACTCCAAATACAACGTGTGGGACGACCCTTATCTTTGGAAACATTGTCCGGATCAACTAATACGGAGGTGTGTTCACCAAAATGAGGTCAAATCAATATTGACGTTTTTCCATGAATATGCATGCGGAGGCCATTTTGGTCAAAACAAAACCATGCGGAAGGTGCTAGAATGTGGACTCTATTGGCCAATAATATCAAGAGATACCTATCTATTTTGCAAGAGTTGTGATAGATGTCAAAGAATGGGAACCGTATCCATGAACCACGAAATGATTCAAAGCCATATCCTCATTTATGAGATCTTTGATGTATGGGGAATCGATTTCATGGGCCCATTCCCCCGTCTCTTTCGGTTATTCTTATATACTCTTAGTGGTTGACTACGTCTCAAAGTGGGTGGAAGCAAAGGCTACAAGGCATGATGACTCTAAAACCGCAATTGACTTCTTGAAGTCAAATATTTTTTCAAGATATGGTGTACCAAGAGCCTTGGTAAGTGATAGGGGCACTCATTTTTGCAACAAAATGATGCAAGCCATGATGAAGAGATATGGTGTCACACACCGGATATCGACCGCCTACCATCCACAAACAAATGGCCAAGCTGAAGTGTCAAATAGAGAAGTCAAGCAAATTCTTGAAAAGACAATCAACACTACACGAAAAGATTGGAGCTGGAAGTTAGAAGATGCATTGTGGGCGTATCGGACCACCTACAAAACCCCAATTGGCATGTCTCCATTCCGCCTCGTCTATGGAAAGTCTTGTCATTTACTGGTGGAATTGGAACACAAGGCATATTGGGCGGTTAAAAGTGTAATTTCAATATTGAAGAAATCTAGAAACACCAAAAGATGCAACTTCAAGAAATCGAAGAGTTGAGGAACGAGTCTTACGAAAATGCAAGCATCTACAAAGACAAGACAAAAGCGTTTCATGACAAGCACATCACTCGGAAGCATTTTATTCTGGGCCAAAAAGTCCTTCTTTATCATTCGCGGTTAAAGCTATTCCTGGGAAAATTGCGATCTCGATGGCACATACCTTTTATTGTTATAAAAGTGTTTGATCATGGTGCGGTTGAAATTAAGAGTTTGGAAATGAATCAAATATTCAAAGTGAATGGGCACCGTTTGAAACCATTTTATGAAGGCTTTGACATGGGAGAATTCGACAACGAAACATTGGAAACTCCGATTTACGAAGGTTGACGGAAGCGGGGCTATGTCTTGGCAAAGACGTTAAATAAATGCATTGTAAATAAATAATCTCCGCTTGAAGTTTTGATGTTTCTAGGCTTAAAGTTTGTCAAAAACAAGCATCTTGAGGTTTAGCAATGATCTTGGTAAAGTTTGCAAAAAGTGTAAAAAATCTGCAATTTGCGCGGGTACCAGCGCAAACGTTGCGCGACCCAGCCCCAATCGCGCAAATACGAGCTCAAAAAATTACCCCAACACGTGATGTATTCTGATGTGTGCGTGCAGCTACTTCCCCACCCGCGCAGGTTTTGCGTGGCCTACAACACACCCTCACAACCACTTCCGCGGCCTGCCTCCTACCCTC
Organism: Lactuca virosa; assembly: GCF_052849685.1. Taxonomy (NCBI): domain Eukaryota; kingdom Viridiplantae; phylum Streptophyta; class Magnoliopsida; order Asterales; family Asteraceae; genus Lactuca; species Lactuca virosa. The sequence continues at coordinate 59,269,055 of NC_136429.1, forward strand.
GCACACTCTTGCGCGGCTAAGAACAAAAGAGACCCTACCTTTGCGAGACCAACTCACACTCCTACCCGGACCCGATTCAACGTCATCCGACCCGTGCCCCACCTGATACCCCGACCCATTTCCGACCCAACCTTATATCCCATTCACCCGTCGGACCTCCCTAAACCCTTCCCCCTTGTAACTCCCGTCCACAGCGAACACAGCAGCAAGTCGCTCACCCGATTTACATTGCCGCTGACGAAGAACCTCCTACCACTGCCTCCAATCGGTGCCACCGGTCGGCGCTGCCAACCTCGCCATCACCTGCCGACAGTCACCGACCTTCTTCCCCTACAGCCGCTAGCCGCCAACAGCACCCTTCTTTCCCTTACCCCTTCATCACCGGAAAGTCGTCACCAGCTCCTACAGTCGTCCTCCTTGTTGCTACCACCGGCGCCTCCCAACCATCCTAACCCCCAACCAATTCCAACCACCTCACCACCCTTTCTCCACTAGTAAACATCAATCTCGCCACCACCTCTCTAACTCGTCGGAAAAGCGTAAAACCACCACATCTCCGCCAATTCTTCTCAAAATTCGATATTTCTTTGGGCATTCTTCACCAAATACAACCGTACACACCGATCTACACTCAATTTGGAAGAATTCACTCTCCGGAAAACCTAGCTCCGCCACCAGCCACCGTCTGCAGCCGCCGCCGACCGCCGCCCCTCATTTTGACGAAAATTTCCAAAAATTTTTGTTTCTCACCAGAGATTTAAAAGACTCAACCTTGCAGGTCCAATTCAAGCTTGGGGTGCGGTTTTAGCATTTTTCTTTTCGGGTTTCGACACTCGAATTTGGTATATTCCTTTCAATTTTATTGCATTCAATTTATAATTTTTCTAGTCTTATGTTATGCATTAGGGTGCTTAGAATTGACTTGTTAGTAATTGATTGGATTACATTGCCTTGAATTGTGCCAAATTGCAAGTTTGGAGTGTTTGCCCGATTTATATTTATATTTTTTTATTTGGATTGATTAGATTGCTGTGAGGCGAGTGTGAGGGATAATTTTGGTCAAGTTTTTGTCTTTGCTAGGTTCTATTAACAGGTACAATGGGAAAGAACAAAACGATTCATGCGTCTCATGGTTCTTCCCGCCAAGCTCAATCATCAAGATCATCAAAAAAAGTCTCAACTGATCATGTCGATCGTGATAGTAACCTTGTCCTCACCAGTGCACAAATCAAGCAATTCAATTCAAACCACTAAAAACGTGCAATCCAAGCCATCAGATTTTACCACCGGGAATCCATGATCAACCTTGGCCTTGACGATTGCTTGCAACAAATGTTCCTCAACATGGGTTGGCGTGATTACCTAGCTCTTTCCGCATGCACATACAAGCAACCCACACTCGAGTTCCTTTCCACTTATGCACAGGATAATGCGGTGGAGGTGCTCACATTTAGACTCCAGGGTCGGCAGCACCGACTCACCTACGACACCCTCAACACTATCATGGGCACATACAACAGCCACAACACTAATGGACTCAATTCAAGAGCTTGCCCAAAGTAGAGTTTTGGACTCAGATCACCAGTCTTCCAAACTTCAATCCAAGTCAACAAAAATACCCTTACATCATCCATCCTTATTGGAGAATCGCCCACCAGATTCTTTCAACTTCCATCTTTGGTCGTCACGAACCGAAACAAATAAACACAGTTGAACTATATTTCCTCTATTGCATGTCCAGCAGCGGTTGGTCTTGCCCCGGTTTCACCACCTTTTTCCTAGATAAATGTGACAGCATATGCATGAAGTCCACCGGAGACATTTGCATCGGAGGTCTCATTACCCTAATTGGTTTGGGTGTGGGCCTTCAATTTCCCGAGTTTGAGTATGTGCCAGTGGATGACCCACCTATCTACCTCCTTGACTGTGTAGCTCTCACTCGGATGGAATTGTTGCTACCGACCAGCGATAGCCATTACTCTTAGCTCAATCATGCCAAGGAATCTGTCTACATTTTACCTCACTCCAGCATTTCAGCCTTTACCACCAGGGACCCCGAAACTTGGTTCTTCCCTGGAGAGTTACGTGTTGATGATGAAGCAAATGATGATGATGCAGGTGATGATGATGACATGCAGGTAGACAATGCCAATGTTGATAGCCCATTCGAGGCCGAAGACCATTATGACCTCCCAATCCGACAACTACCACCACCCTTTCATGATCATCCTTCGGGAGCACACTTCGAGCCATAACATGAGTACCAGTCCTATCAACAACACAACGAGCAAGGACCCAAGTTTCCTCTTGATATATACAGTCAGCTTGCTACCTTGCGCTGTCAGGGCAACCGGAATGAAGCAGCCATTCGACGCATCGAGGAGCAGCAAGCTCGCGCCAACAGCTACATGGAGGATCTTTGGCATCATTTTCAGCCAGAAGGCGGTTACCATCCTCGCGGGCCTCCTCCACCTTGATCCCGGTATGATCCTTCCTTATTCTCATCCTAAGCATTGAGGACAATGCTTAATTTCAAGCTTGGGGTGAGGTATTCTTATATTTTATTTTTTATTGCATTTTAGGTTGTATATTGTTGCATCTAGAGTAAGTCATTTAGTTCATTCATAAAATTGCAAAAAAAAAGCATATTTTGTTTCTTTCTTTTCTAATTTTCATACTTTTTAGATGCATTCTAGTTTAAGTTCATGCATTTTTGTTCTCTCTTGTCTTCTCATCCCTACAGGTACCATAGCGCCGAGTCATAAGTATTGAATCATAGATTGGTCCCGGGTCTTGATATGGAATTCCTTGTATTGGATAAATGGGACACGCTTTGAGCCTTACAGACCACTTTGAGACCGCTTGTGTGGGAGTCAGATGCAGGTAGCTTGATTGAGTCTAGGTGCAGAGGGATGTGGTTTGTCAAACCGATGTGTGCGAGCAAAGATTATCCCGGTAAGGTATTTTGAAGACATTGAAGACTCGCATCTTGGTTTTGGGGGGAATACCCCTTAGTACTCCCGAGTCTCATCCGAGCCTTACTTAGTTAGATTCTCACCACCTTTTTAGGATAGGTCATCATTTTTCTAGGGGTCTGGAGTAGATAGTTAGATATATTTTGTTTATCACACCTTGCATTGAGGTGCTTGATGAACTTTGAAGCGGGTCCCCCAATTCACATTTTTGGGACCAAGTTTTTTCGGTAACACCCATTTTTGAGTCATTCCCCACCCTTTTTAGTAGATCTTGACATATTGTCAATGATCATTAGGTGTTCATGTTAACCTCCATCTATTACTCCATTTTCACTATTGGAGACCTATGTTACATGGTGAAATTCCTTAGACCTCACAAGAAGAAAACACAAAAAATGAAGAAATTGGAAAAGCGAAGACAATAAGAGAGAATGAAGAAGATTAAAGAAAAGCAACAAAAAGAATGAAGAAAAAGAGCAACACAAAAAAGAAGAAGAACAAGAATCCAAGTTCAAGACTTTCCTAAAAAAAAAAGATCGAGCAGCAAGGAGACTGAAAACCAAATAACAAAATTTCGAGATTGAAGATGTAAGTTGATAAGTTTAGATTTAGGTTAAGTAGATTTTTCATTAATTTTATTTTATTTTTTATTTTGGTGAGAAAAGGCAATGAAGATGAGACGGTAAATTGTAAAGGACAGTACAAGGGAGAAGCCCCTGAAGCCGGATGTTTGCCCGGACGCCGCGCTGCAAAACCCTATTTCGTTACTATACACTTTAGCCTGACAAATATAGGAATCATCGTGTATGAAGAGGCGCCTTTCCTTCATGCATTATGATCTGCATTGGTGATTTAAAGTGCCCCCACTGGGCGCATCCTCTATTTCCTTTGTCTTGCACACCGCGACTACATCCAGGCGTGATCTATTCGCCCTTCAAGTGGTTCAAAACTGTGGTTTATGGCTCTAAAGCAGGGAACATTTTGAAGATACGTAGGGTCCATGCAAGATTGATTATGACCATGTTGACTGATGTTGCCCAAGTTCTATGGTATCTTTCTTTTTTCTTTTTAGTTTAGCTCATCCCGAGCTCATTTTAGTCTTGTTTTAACTTGAGGACAAGTTAGGTTTAAGCTTGGGGTGATTTGATAGTTTATTTTATTTCCTTCCTTTTTATAGTTTATTTTAATATTTTTCTCTCTTTTTATTGGTATTGCATTGTATATTCTTTATTTTCTTTATCATGGATTGTGTCGTGTACTTTCTATTTTGCATGAGATATTTTGCAGGGTTTTGGAGCTCGTTGTGGTTGCGGTTTGACTGGAGTTGGGATTGATGGGCTTTTCGATGCATTATTGGGCTTTATGGATCCATCAAAGGAGATTTGGGCTTAAAAAGTTGAAGATTTGGATGAAGTGGGCATGTGAAGATGGGTCATGGATTCTTATTTTGGGCTTGGACTATCCATAATTATAGCTTGAAGATGATTGTTCAAATTTGAATCATGTGATGTGTGGAGGGGACCAAGGGAATCTTGGGTAGTGGGGTGTGTAGTGGAGAAAAATGAGCCAATAGCATTCCAACAATATTTGCGAGGGTGGAGTCTCAGTCGTGCAACACTTGCGAGGGTACCCACGCAACTGCACACTTTTTGGGCATTTTGGTCATTTTGCTTACCATTTACCTTGGGGGTTGGATGTATCAGCACACACTTCGATTTTCCACCATTGGAGACCTGGAGAGGCGATTTTTGGAGCTTGATACTCATTACTTCTCATCTTTGTAAGTAATTGGTAGTTTCTTGATGCAATTATACTTTTGTGATTGTTATTTTGTTGCCATGAGTGGCTAATTTCTCTATTTTGGTTAACTTTGGCTAAAACTCTTGGATATTTGTGGGTTTTGAAGGATTCATGCTTAATTGTCATTTATCTTATGTTTGTGATTCTAGTTCAAATTTCTTATGCTTGTTTAATATTTTGATCATGAGCTTGGTACTTGAATGAACAATTGTTGGTTTTTTTCTTTGGTTTAGCATTGAATCATTGAATTTACTTAGAACAAGGGCTTTATGATGGTAGAAATCATCTTTAGCTTATGAATCATGACTCCTTTATGTATGTGTAGGCATTGACATCCTCTAGGAATTGGGGATTCCTTCATTCTTAAGGCTAATCAACTTCTTAGGTTCAATTGCTTCAATTGAATCCTTGATTTTGATTAAGAAGGTGTGTTGTGGGCTTCCCCAACCTCCATACTACCTATGAGGAATCTTGGCATATCATGCTTCATGATTGTTATAACCAATTTGGGGTGAATGATAAGCTTCATATTGAATCCTAATGATAAACACACAAATGTTCATTGTGTTGAATTGCCTTGGTTAACCAATTGTCTTCAATATTTGAGCATCTCATCATCTTGCTTAATTGCAAGCTTTTTAGTTATTCAAGTCTTTTAGTTTTCAAGTAATCACAACACCCCCTTTTAGTTTAATTTTAGTTAGTTAGTTTATTTATACTAGTTCTATTGGATTGCATTGGTGATTGAATACAACCATTTCCCCGAGGATCGATACCCCTTTTTACCATTATATTACGTTTTATTTGCAAACAAAGGGTGTAATTTGCTTGGTGGACTTGACATCCCATCAACGAAACTCCAACATATGAAATATACACCACAAGCAGTAAGCAATTGCACTGCAAGAACACAAAAGAACTCGCAGTACCATGATCTTAAGTAAAAAACTCATATATTTGTTTCGATTGGGAAGAAAGAGGCGTAAACCCTAGATTGAAACAAATAGCCGAAAAAATCACAGTTTATGTAACTACCCTAGAGATTTCAAAGAGAAACCCTAGATCGAACGTAAATTGTGAAGAAATAACAGAAAACAAGCAAATGATTAGAAAAAACCTTTTTATATCGACGATCGGAGAGAAAAACCACCAACGAGCGTCGGAGAAGAAGAATCGGAGCCTAAAAGCTCTGATACCATGTGAAGAAAGTAAAAAATGCAAGAGATTCCCAACTTGAGCAGTTTATTCACTATAAACCAATTCAATTATGCATCAACATACAAAGGAAAATCTCACTACATTCACACTCACACGCATATGAATACAAGAAACAGAAGAATGAACTTCACATAAGAACAAACCCTAAATCTATACAAACCCTAATATGAAAATGAGAGAGTTCTATCAGAGAAATGAAATGAGTGTGTTACAAACGAGCTCCAAAATACACAATAAATACTACCTGGTAAAGGAATCAGCAGAAGCTCCATGGAGCAACCTAGGACCCACGCTAAAACCCGATAACCTGCATAAGTTACACAATATACCCAGCAAGAAATAGAAACATACAAAAGTTACCCCAGAATGAATTAGTATTAAGTTTGACCATAAGAAAGTGTGACATATTTCAACATAACTATTGTCTGACTGGAAATATGTCAACAACTTAAGTCTGGATGATCGGTGTTGACGATAATATCACTAGTCCCGATGTCACCATGTGTCATCTCGAATGTCAGAAGACCATACCTTTTGATTTTGGTATGGAAGGCTCCTAAGTTCATGTATTGGGGTTCCAACAAGGTCATGAAAAGAGCCAAGGGATATAATTGAATAAAAACTGATAAAGGGAGGAGAAGGGTTACGCTTTTTTGTCTTATTTACATTATGGTCTTGTGTATATCTAATATTTGTGTTGGAGGGTTAAATAGTTATTTTACAATGCTTTAACGTTTCTAACGGAGCTAAACCACATGACCAATCATTTCAGTAGACTGAAATTGCATATTACAATACTTAGAGGGGGTATTTTTATAACTTACTCAAAAAATAAATAACATTATCGAGAATATACACCGACATAGAATTAATTGGTGAAAATTGGAAATGGCAAATAAGACAAGTGGAAGGGATGGGAAACGTTTTTTTTTTTTTTTTCTTTTAAGTATTTCTTTTATTGAGCAAACGTATTACGTACATACTCATTAAATACCAATCAAATCGAAACTTTCTGTCTATCCTCCGGTCCCACGGAAAAACCCATTGGGCTTTTCAGCCCATTTTTCGAAACTTTTACTTTTATTTGGCTAATGATTATAAGTTATAACGTTATAATGAATTTTTTGAAATGATATTATATACAATAGAAAATTATGAACAATTTATTAATTTTATATGGATATAAATGTTTGTATAATTCTATATATAGAAAAAAGCGTTAATGTATTTTTAATGATATAAAGAAAAATGAATTTTGAAATAGAGTATGTCATGTCTAATAGATTAATATATATTTAAAAAAAAATAACTATTTTATAATGTAGATATAATTAAAATAATTTTAATGATATATTTAGATTTATAGTAAGTATTACACAATAAAAATTATGATACAAAATTTAGGCTAAACAGCTTAAACTTATTGTAAAGATAAAAATTAATAAAAATAGTAAAATAAGTTTGTCGCAATGATATATTTTGATTTGTATTAAGTACTACAACGTAGTTTATAACTATATAAAAATGTAATTTATATAAAAAAATATATTTTGAGACCAGAAATATTAGGGGTCGAATTGATATGGTACCAATCATTTTTTTTAAATCGTATATTGTACCAATTATAGTTGGTATATAAATTTTGTTATCATTGTCATACCAAATATAGTTGATATCAACTTGTTTGGATACCAATAATTTCGGTTGATACATGTTGGTAATTATATATACCAACATGTATTTAAGCTTTGTGAATGAGGATTTTCATGTTCTTCAGCGTTGTGAAAAGTGAATGAAGGTTTTGTAAATAAAAGTTTTGTAATGAATGAGATTGAAAATTCAATCCAAACGTATTTTATTAGTTTCTACACTTAGTTTAAAAGTGAAAACAGTGGACGAAAATATGACAATTCAAAATAAGCTGAAACTTTAAAGTTTACTACTACAATAAATATTATATCAAATCTCTTAAAATCTTAAGCACCAAACATATTATATATATATATATATATATATATATATATATATATATATATATATATATATATATATATATATATATATATATATATATATATATATATATATATGGGAGAGTTCATAAAAAAAATGTATAAACCCTAGAAAATATTTAGAACCAATAGAAATACATAAAAACCGATTCAGTCTTTTCAATCTAGCGGATCAGACTACTCCCCCGTTGCCATAAAAGATCTTGGTTTGGAGTTCATGAAAGTCTTTGTAGATGCACACTCTTGGACCGCCTCTATTATCAATATGGATGTCGCTTCCACCCCCGCTGCCACTTTTCCCATATGTGTTTCCCTAATTAGCCTCATAAGTGGCCAGACATCGGCGACACATTACATAATCAATACTTTGATACTCGCCGAGTCTAGTGGCGATGTTGGTTTTGGTTGTGGCGTGGACGACCTCGGGTACCTCTTCAAGTGCTTAATGAAATTTGATCAAGTTTGTCATAATTCATAAATGATATTTTATTTATCTTGTGGTTGCAAGTTTAAGTTGGAAAGTTGCAACTTGAAAAACTTGAAAAAAAATAAATGGGATATATTGATATAATATGAATCGATGTTATGTATTACCGGTGCTAGTTGTCATATAAGAAAGTCAAACCTTAATAAGGAAAATAAATGAAAGTCGAAACCTGTAAATTAAGGTTAGACATAAAAATAACTTCACCATCCAAAGAAGACCGCACCATTTCTTTATCGAGATTAAAAACCGAAACCGCACCGAAAAAAACCAAAACCGCAATAAACCACAAAACCGAACCAATAAAAAAACCGCACCTATCGGTTATATGGATATAAAAACCGCACTTTCGGTTTTTGGGTCGGTTTGGTCCAAAACCGTACCAAACCGCACCGTGCTAACCCCTATCTTCTAGGTGACATGACTTTCGTCCTATTTTAAAATGTTCAAGAGAGTATAAGCCATTTGCAAAATATATTTGTTATAAGTGCGTAAGTATAGTTGATATCATAAGTTGTAGTGTCCGCATATGTTTTTCCAACTAAGTTAAAATAATCACAATATTCAAAATAGTTTTTATTTTCATAACAAGATTCATTATAAAGATGTGCATCATATATATATATATATATATATATATATATATATATATATATATATATATATATATATATATAACACACACATCCATTTTCGTTATCCAACACAAGTCCTAGCTTGCCGCAAAATCCCAAAACATGTAGGGTTTTACGGACGAAAATCTCTATACAAAGTTTTCCAAAAGAAAATGCCCAAAAAAAAATAAGCAAGGTTACATAACTTTACTTTTACAAGCTTTCCCTCTTATCCACATACTAATACTAATACTAATACTAGGGCACAACCCGCCCATAGTAGTTCTACTTGAGTCCAAAATGAGAGACTAATATGTCTACTAGCTCAGGAAGTTGTACTTGCACTGAGTTCAATCCCTGCTCCGCTACTACTGCCCACATATTCGTTGCTGTCACCCTTGGCTCTACATGATGGGTCATGTACTCTAGTTCCGAGATCCTGGTGTTGTGGGCCCCATGTTCCCTTGTGTAGTTCCCAGCATGTAATGCAACATGTGAAGGGCCTGTTCGTCAAGATAGCGACCCTTTTTGATGCTCTGCACCCTCCTAGTCAGGGCTCTGATAGTATCCTCCATCATATTTATGTCATCACTTACTGATCTAATCTGATAACCAAGACGAGCACTACATGCCACTAGAAGGGACACGATGCTATCTACTGGCTCTCTAGTGAGAAAGATGGGTCGGGGAGCCTGAGATGACTCAGCCACCTCATACATGGAAAGTATTCCCTCATCAGTCCTCCACTGCTCCAAGGTATCAGTAAACCAACCCGAATTCCGAGATGATGGTCAGGTCTTCTCTAGTGTTGGTTCATATGAAGGCACGACGTGAATGATCTCCTCTGATGAAGAGGTCATATGATCCTCTTCCTAGGTGTGTTCATGCGTAGAAAATCACCTGGAACGGATCGGTAGGGTCAGAATGAAGGTGGGGGTAGTACGGGCTCTTCTTCTTCAGAATACTTTTCTTCCTCAACAGAATCCTCACTAGGCTTGTCCTCCTCACTGGGCTCTTCCTCATCAGAGGGTTCTTCCTCACCGTCAATCCACAGAGGAGATGGTAAGTATGGGGTGGGGGAATGAGGTGGTGAGTGTGGAACTACATTGTCCTTATAGTAATATGGAGCAACCGGTTCACCATCAAGATTAGATGCGATCATCCTAAAGGGTGAAGACATCTTGGTGATAGTAACACGTATGTAAAACGTCAGACAGGGTTGATGTTTATGTGTGTTAGTACTTTATTATGATCTATAATGGATATGAAGTTAATTATAAGTGTTTTATAAGTATCATAACGAGTTTTAAGTAGTGTATTTTATTTCAAGTAACTAACGTCCTGAACTACATAATTATTCTTTGAATTTTTGGAATTCTCAAAAGTTTAGTTTATCAACTACCGTATATCAGTTTAGTTTGTGCTTTAGTCCGACCATAATTAAACCTAGGTGTACAGTCTACGTTTAGTTGTGGTTTGACATATGTACTTTACTAACTTTATTTAAGGTATTTGACATATGTAGTTTGTAGTCCGACCATAATTAAACCTAGGTGTACAGTGTACGTTTAGTTGTGGTTTGACATATGTACTTTACTAACTTTATTTAAGGTATTTGACCTAAATTCTTGAGTTTGTGAGTTTATAGTTATTTTTGAAATTTCCAGGAAGATATGAGTTCTCGGTATGATGAATTACATATTTATATAAAATTTTAATTTATTATTAATTTTATTTTATACTTCATGACTATCAAGTAAGGATTCGTCAGTCGTGACAGTTGGGTATGTAGGATCATTTCGGCATATAACTTTTCTGAAATCTAATTACCTCACCAATATGTCTATCCTATGTACCGCTCTCATAAGTAGATCTATTAGTAATTTAATTAACGAAAATCTACTGAAAAATTTTAATGTTTAGACCTCATAATTGATTTAGTGATTATCTTTTTTAATCAATTAATTCCCAAAAATCAAAAACTATATTCATTTTGATTATTTTACCAAGTCAACAGGTCATTTAACTTTCAAAAATTACATTTTTTGCCCATATTTTATTTTTTTTTACAAATTTGATCCAAAATTTACTCTTTTGGCCATAATTTCAAATTTTATTACAAATATAGTCCAAATTTTACACTTTTAGCCTAGATTTAAAATTTTTATTATAAATTCATCTAGATTTAGTTTCTTTACATCTTTTTTTTCAAAATTTTGTTTCGAATATGTTTTTTTTTTGCTTTATAAAATCATATTTTTACAAAAAAAACACATTTTCACATAAAAAACATTTTTTTTTCTATATAAAAACCTTTATAACTCCGTTTTTTATAAAAAAAAATATATATATATACAAACACGTATTTTATAAAAAAGAAAAATACAAACACCTATTTTATAATAAATGCATTTGTATACAACACATTTTTATAAAAAAAGACAAATTTTCATAATTGGTCAATGTGGTTTGCAAAATATCTCACTTTGAGGACTTTCAAGGAAAACGTCATGACACTGGTCCCCTTGGTTTGCAAAATTACATGTAAGGCCCCCCTACCGTTAAATCTAACTTTTCAGCTGTTAGATTTTAATGAAAAAGACTATTTTACCTTTGTACCAAATTTGCAATATACTACAAACCTCAAGGATCATTTGTGTAATTTTTTAAATTTAAAATTTTGTGTATATATAAATTTTGTATACATATAAAATACAAATATAAATTTTATAGATATGTATATATATAATTTCAACAATTTGATAACTTTTTTTTATTTTATCTTTTTGACATTATGTTTTCTATTTTTATTTTATAGTTTTAGTTATTTATGGTTTTTTAGTGTCTTTATTTATTTTTATTCAAGTAAATAAACTTAAATTTGATAACCATGTCTGTAATTTTTCTTATTTATGATATGAATCGTTAATGTTTTTTTTTTATTATATGACGTTACGGATCATGTTTTTTTTACTTGGATACTCCATAGTTAATATTGTTAGCAACTTTATGTTTGCATTTATCATTATCATTACTTCACGTTTTGTTTTCTATTTTTTTTATACTTTTAGTTATTTATTATTCTTCTATTGTTTTATTTATTTTGATTCAAGTAATGAAAAAAAAAACAACAACAAAAACTCAAACAACAAAATTGTAATACACTCTAATATATTAATATATTTTACACTTTTCATCTTTTTTGGTTTTTTTTTTTGTATTTTTGTTTCAATTTTTTCGTATTATTTTTTAATTTTTTTGTATTATTTTTTAATTTTTTCCTATTTTTATTTTTTTCGTTGTTTCGTTTTATTTTTTATCAATTTGATAACTTTTTTTTACCTTTTCCAAAAATTGTAAAATGTATGAATATATTAGAGTATATTAGAATTTTGGTGTTTGAGTTTTTTTTTTAATTATTTTTTTTAATAATTTTGGTTATTTATGGTTTTTATAGCTTTTTTATTTTGATTCGAGTAAATAAAATAGTTATATTTACAAATATAAATAAAGAAAATAAACATAACTTTTTAATTTACTCGAATCAAAATAAAAAATAAGTTACAAAAACCATAGATAACTAAAATAATTAAAAAAAATAGAAAACCAAAAAAACTCAAAACCCAAAATTATAATGTACTCTAATATATTCATACATTTTACACTTTTATAAATAGATCAAATTTTTTTATTTATCAAATTTATGAAAAATAAAACGAAACAACGAAAAAAATAAAAATATGAAAAAACTGAAAATTAATACAATAATACGAAAAAATTAAAAGAAAAAAACCAAAAAAAGATGAAATTTGTAAAATATATTAATATATTAGAGTATATTACAATATTGGTGTTTGAGTTTTTGTTTTTTTGTTTTTCTATTTTTCATTACTTGAATCAAAATAAATAAAAACAATAGAAGAATAATAAATAACTAAAATTATAAAAAAATTAGAAAATAAAAAGGTGAAATAATGATAATGACAAATAGAAACATAAAGTTGCTAACGATAATAAGTATGAAGCATCCAAGTAAAAACAAACATGAACTGTAACAGCACAAAATTTAAAAAAAAACATTAACGTTTTAATTCACAAATAAGAAAAATAAAAAAAAACGATTTCGATATGATTTTTCGAATTTAAGTTTATTTACTTGAATTAAATTAAATAAAAACATTAGAAAAACCATAAATAACTAAAATTAATAAAAATAGAAAACAAAATGTCGATAAAAAAAATATCAAATTGTTGAAATCATCTCTCTCTCTCTCTCTCTCTCTATATATATATATATATATATATATATATATATATATATATATATATATATAATTTAAATATATACAAAATTTATATTTATAATTTATATATATATAATTTCAAATTTACGAAATTACACAAACGGTCATTGAGGTTTGTAGTATATTTTAAATTTGGTACAAGAGCAAAATAATCTTTTTCATTAAAATCTAACAACTGAAAAGTTAGATTTAACTGCAGGAGGATCTTTCTTGTAATTTTGTAAACCACAAGGACCAGTGGCATGACGTTTTCCTTGAAAGTCGTCAAAATGAAATATTTTAGAAACCACGTAGACCAATTATGAAATTTTGTCTATAAAAAAATATATATACAAACACGTTTTTATAAAAAAATGAATACAAACACGTTTTTATAAATTAATTTTTACAAACACCTTTTTCATAGTGAATGTATTTGTATATATTTATGTTTTATATGCACACAAATAGGTTATATATATATATATATATATATATATATATATATATATATATATATATATATATATATATATATATATATATATAACATCCCAAAAATACAGTCTGAAAATTTCGTTTTAAATTAGTAATAAAACCATATTCATCAAACGTCATATAAGAATCATAAACAATGAATCTCAAAATATCTTAACAACTGTCAAATATATCAGAGTATAAACATCCCAGGCTGAACAAATGTTGTGTGCACTGCAATCCTCCCGAGCTCCTCTTTTAAAAACTGAGTACCTGAAACCAAAACTGAAAACCATAAGCACGAAGCTTAGTGAGCTTCCCCAAACTACCACATACCATACAATAACATATAAAGCATCTACTGGGCCTTGCCCACTGCATCGGACCGAAGTCCGGAAACTGCATCGGACCGAAGTCCGGAACTAACCAGGGCCTTGCCCTCTGCATCGGACCGAAGTCCGGAAACTGCATCGGACCAAAGTCCGGAACTAACCAGGGCCTTGCCCTCTGCATCGGACCGAAGTCCGGAAACTGCATCGGACCGAAGTCCGGAACTAACCAGGGCCTTGCCCTCTGCATCGGACCGAAGTCCGGAAACTGCATCGGACCGAAGTCCGGAACTAACCAGGGCCTTGCCCTCTGCATCGGACCGAAGTCCGGAAACTACATCGGACCAAAGTCCGGAACTAACAAGGGCCTTGCCCTCTGCATCGGACCGAAGTCCGGAAACTGCATCGGATCGAAGTCCGGAACTAACTGAACATAGCATAGCATAATCACAACTACTGGCATAAATACATATACTGCATACTGCATCGGACCGAAGTCCGGAACACATAACACAAAATCATGCTTGAATCACAAAGACATCAAGCACACTGAACTACTACATCAGACCGAAGTCTGGAACTACTGCTAACTAAACGGGTCGGCATTGTGGCCGTAGACCCGTTCCTACTGGAAGGAAACTCACCTCACACTGCTGAAGTCCCGTAGACACAATCTCATACTGCTGAAGTCCCGCAGACTCAACCCTGGTTGCTGGATGACAGATTCCCGAACTGTCAACACTAAAATAACACCCAATTAATAATTGGGTTCTAACACATAACTATAAATACATACTTTGGATAATTACTACATTACCCCTAGCTTGGCTTACCTAAGCCCAAGGCCCAATCCATAGGCCCAAAGTCAACTAGGGATCAAAGCCCAATCATATGGCCCAACTTTCCAAATTGGGCCCAAACCTCTACATGGACTTCCCTTAAGGCCCAATTGTTCTGTCCAGTCCAACATGTCTCATTCTAAGGGCCCAATATCATACAACCATCTAGGCCCAAACTATGGCCCATCTATTGCCCAATTTTCCAAATTGGGCCTAATCCTTCATATGGGCCTTACCCTAAAGCCCAACTAATTATTCTAGTCCATTTGATTATTCTTGGATGGCCTAACACAAAGCCCAAGTGAAACTAGGGTTTCACATAAAATGACGATTAGGGTTAAGTGTTTCTTACTTAACCCATTAAGGACTTAATCCATTAAGTCCTTTACTCTACTAGATAAGTGATATGGAGAAATTGGGCCTAATACACAATCCAATCTTAATGGCCCAAAAGTGGGTCCAAATAAGTCCAAGGCCCAAATACTCACACAATTAGGGTTTTCCACCCAAACATGGCCCAATAGGTCCAAAACCAATCTCTAAGCCCATTAGGGTTTTGCTTGTGGGGCACCATCCACTACCACCTCGGGTAGTGGTGGTCAACGGCGGTTCACGGCGGCGGCCACCACCTTACGGTGGTGGTTAAGGTTCTTTTCGTTATTCTTTGATAATTACAATTATAATGCTTAAACCAAAACTAAACACACACACTACTAACACAAACACACACACACAACCACCCTAGTGGTGGCCGGCGGTGGTTGTTCTTGATCTTCCGGCTAGACAAAACACACACCATAAAATACGTCTCTTGCTCGGGAATTCACACGACCACCCACTTCACGGTGGCGTACGGAGGTCCGATAGCAACAGCAGCGGCACAACGGCGGCAGCCACCATTTCCAATGGTGGTGGTGGTTCCTGTTCATAAATCACACATACCACATCACAATTAATAAACACACACATACACAGCCACCTCCTACGGTGGCTGGTGGCGGCAAAGGGGCAGAAAATGGTGGCAGGGGGCGGCAGCCACCATGGTTGGCTGCCATGGTGGTTGCTTGCGATTTCCGGCGGCCTAAACACACCCCCACTCGACTGGACATGCGATCCTTCGTCACTCTAAGCTGAGCATGCGCCGAACACACCTGACACACATACTACGCCTCCATCCTTACGGCGGCAGATGGCAGCCGAAGGATTCAACGGAAGGGAAACTATCCGGAGCAACAATGGAGACGGGGCTCGAGAAAATGACGAGGGAGAAGAGGATAATGCATTACCGGCGGAAGAGATGCAGCAGCGACACGAGCTCGCCGGTCTTCTTAGCCCCCGATGGCGGCAGCGAGCGAGGTTTGGCTCCGAGTTCTGGCTTCTCCCTACGCCTCCGGCAGCAAAGCATGCGATGGCGGTGCTCAACAGGGTGGCAGCCGACGACCCTATCTGATCGGAATAGTGAACAATGGAGAGGTGGTGGCGGCTGGAGTATAGCGATTAGAGTTTCACGTCTCCAAACTCACGGGAGGAAATGAAGTGACGGGTTTATCCCGTATCCATTTCAAACTTATGTGCCATAATCCCATTCTGGTCCCTCCCCCATCAATTCTTTTTCAAAATAAATCCCATACTTACTCATTAAACCCCAGCCTTAAAAACCCATTACAACTTAGGTACAAAAAGTTACCAAACAGTCCCCAATATCTTAGTTATGACATATTCTGCCCTTCAACCTCATTTCCTTTTAAATTAAATCCAAATAATTACCACGGAGCCCCTGACTTCATAAATATTTATAAAATAAGTCTCGAATTTATACTTTAACCCGCGAATAATCCCAATAATAACTTTTGGCTCCCAAGACCAACACCTAGCTATACAATTATTGAATTTAGGGCTACGATTCATTCGTTAATTAATTTATTTATTTATTTAATAAACGGGGTGTTATAATATATATATATATATATATATATATATATATATATATTAAAAAAATTGTATTTTGACATTCTGAATTAGAAAGAAATGAAATGTAACAATATAATTACATAAATATTTTAGTTATCATCATACAACGAATGAGAAGGCAAACGGGCAACAAGTTGCGCCGCTAAGCCCTTTTGTATGGTAAAACCAATTCTTTTGAAGACTACATCCATAGATCTAGGGGATATAATGTGACATCCCAGAATTTCTCGGCCAGAAAAGACCGATTTAGTTTATGTTTTTAAAATAAAATCAGAGTAATCTTTTTAAAAGATGTTGCGGAATTTGTCCCCAAAACAAATCATGATAAAATTTTATCAAAACATTTCTTAAAGAAATATATATATTTTCATTATATATCAAAACCTCGGGATGTCATGTTTCGATACAGACCAAAAGCATAAACAATATATTATAAGCCTTACAACAGTTATTTACAACTACTGGCCTATAATCCAAAAATCCCTCTTCGTCGTCCAAACTATGCTCTGGGTCCACTACCTGTAATATAAAAAACTGAGTGGGTCAGGCTTGGGAGCCTGGTGAGCATATAGGGTTTTCAACCCACAAATAATAATAAATTTATTAAATTCATCGACCAAAAATAAATTTATTAATTTCATCAAACAACAATAACCCTGATTACCCATTCCCGTTATCCTCACTTTACGTCCCTAAATATCTATCATAAGGGACTTAGCCTAAGGATTTTCATCGGGGTGACAACACTGCTTTAGGGATTCCTCGGCAATTTATGTCAAATAAAGCAACCATGAGGGGGATGGAGTATACCATTGAACACTAAGTTCACAAACACCTACAGGTTGCGAGCCTGCTAGCGTTCCACTGGACTATCTAGAAAAGTCCGTGGTCGTCATCCATACTCCGCTAGATGACTGAAACAACAACAATATCGAGGCCTCTCATCATTTTATCACACATCAACTATTTCATCTACCCATGTTTTACCCAACATATTTGTAGATAAAAATACATATACAGTTTAAAACTTGTATAAAATATCTATTCAATACTCATCTCAAATCAACAAACAATATAATTACACATAACACGTATTTTTATACAAAATACTTCATATTTATGTGTAAGATGAAAGTGACTATACACTCACTTGATTTAACGATAATCGGGCAGCACTTCGTTTCTTAAAACGATCGTTTCCGATGAAACCGAGCGCTTTAATGAAAAAACTGGGCCTTGCGAAGGTTGAGCTTCAAACCGAAAAGATAAATTTCTCGGGGTCTTCGGGCACTCCGGAACGTTTTTCGGGTGTTGGGTATGATCTTGGGGCTTCGGGGGATGTTAAGTAGCTTAAAAGAGGGTTTAGGAGTGAAAAAGTGAGGATTTTCCAAAATTACCCGGGAGGTCTCGCACCTCCTATATATAGGCGCGAGCCTCGGGTCTGAAGGAAGGAGAAGCAAGCACGTGGCTCGCATCCGAGGGAGACAGGTGGCGAGCTTCGGACAGGGCAGGTGGCGAGACACGCGTCGGTCTCGGATTGGACCGAGCCTTCGGTGCGAGGAGGGTGCGACACGAATCGACAGCTGGCCTCGGATGACTCATCAATTTCGGACACGCGGCATGATGCGAGCGAGGGTGACGTGGCCGAAGTCTGACCATGCGAAATTCCTCGGTTTTAGTGATTTTCTCGAATTTTTTGTCCCGAACTTCTAAAATCCATAACTTTGGCATACGAGCTCCGTTTTTGACGTTCTTTATATGCACGCATAGGTAGAATTATGCTCTACAACTTTCGTTTAGACTCCATCGGCTAATTTTGACTTTATTTTTAATATTATTATTTTTAACAGACCGGGACAGGAAAATCCGTTAAAAATTCATAACTTCTTCATCTGACGTCCGTTTTCGTCTGTCTTTTTACCGTTGTACTACTATTGACGAGACATTTGATTCTCGTTTAGGTTGTGTCGGGTAAAAATCACTCGATCTAAAATTCGAGTTTTTAGCTGTCTACTGCTAAGCTGAAACTTAGAAAAATCATAACTTCCTCATACGAAGTCAGATTTTGACGTTCTTTTTATGAAAATTCTTGGTTTAACGAATACTACGACTTTTATTTAGATCGCTAAGGCTAAAATCTTTCTATCATAAATTCACTATTTACGTCACGCAGTGGCGTACCGGTTCTGTCGCGAAACTTCGACAGGTCATAACTTCTTCGTTATAACTCAGATTTCGACATTCTTTATATCTCCGGAATCCTTGTTTCGGCCACTACAACGTTCTTAATAGATATCGGCTTTATCTAATATTTATTTTTGACGCTTATTTTTATCCTTAATTAATTAAATCATAATAATTAAGTATAAGCACATAAAATTCAAATAATACATCTTTATTATTTCAAAACAAATTACAAATGTTGGCATAGACTATTACATCATCATTAATGTCTAGCCTAGCAACACGGGCGTTACATATAACATTGCTATGCATGATCCGTTGTAGTCTACTAAGAAGCTCCACCGCATCCGAAGTAAGGAAACCAAACGTATCAAATGCAAATGGTATGAACGCGTGTTGATTTTCCATGCACGGTTTCTCATGTTTGGTGATCTTGCATGTAGCGGATTTTAATGCAGCCTACCCCGCCGTGAAACCCCCGGCCCTCAAGCTTACGAGAGGGGATACCCCTGTAAGGTCCACACATGCGTGTTTCCCTCCAACCCATCCAAAAATCAAAACGTCAGCCGGTCTAAGGGTTGACCTTTCTTCTGTCGGGTCAGTCAGGAATTTCACATGAGCCTCTTTCTTGGCGGAAACCCCGGCACGCTTACATATGTCGACCAAAACATCCATAACCATATCGTGCCTGTATTTGAACCCCGGGAGTTCTTTGCAATGAACTGCATGCTCGCCGAAAGAGTCCAAACATGCCTTGCGGCACACCGGACATATCCCATCGGCCGGGAATATTGGAATCATGAGTCGATATTTGAGGATGGTACGATACTCCACCGGAGACATATGTTGGACAAGCCCATCTATAGGGATAGCTAGAAGAAAATCTTGAGCATGTGGTGCACGTAAACACTGGAAAACTGCTTTCTGCCGAGCCGTCATATTGAAATTCACTTCCATATCTTGGATAGTTTTACTAAAGAGGGCACTCGCCAGTGTATTCTGGGATTTAGGGGGGGGGGGTGGTGTCCTTAGTAGTAAAACTGCTAAGGTCAATGTCTAGAAGCTTGTTACGAAGAGAATCTAAGGCACAAGCATAATCAGAATCCATATCATAAATGCCGCTATCCCGTAAGATGTGGTCTTGCAATACCCGAGATTGGGCCCTTGAGGCAACAAAAGCATATGAGGTAGCCTCTACTGCCGAGTATAGACCCAAACCACCAAACCGAATGGGTAGGGAAGCAAGTCGCCACTGTAAGTCGCCAAATAAGGGGCCACCACAAACCACAATGTCCTCAATCGCCCCGCATAACCCATTATCGAATAACAATGCCGACTCCTCCATGTGAACGGGTTGGCACTGTTGGGTTTGAGCATTCTAACACTCCTAAGTGTACATGCAACCCTAAATACCTTGGATCTATGTTTTCTCTATTATACATGCAAATATGAACTTTCCAAGGTATTCATCCTAACTAGCATAATAACATTGATTCATATGAATATATCAAGTTAGAATTACATACCTCTTTGATGTAGAATGACTTCATGAAGCTTGAGTGCCTAGTGCCCCAAGTGTGACACCTCAAATGGTTCACAAAACACCAAATACACTTGGAATAACTTGAGAGAATTGGAACGCTTCATCAAATCGGCTAGCCCTTATGTTCATTCTCTAGTGGCCGATTTTGTCAACAATAAGATGCTTATATAGTTAGTGACAATTAGGGTAAACCCTAATTGTCATGGCTTTCCATTTCCTTGGATCCATGGGTTCAAATACTCCATGGAGCATCCATGGAGTATCTTATGGGTTTTAGCCCAACTTGACAATCCATGGAGCATTAGCCCACTATACAAGTATGGGTGATTTACACAATCAACCCATATATTTAATTAGTCTTCTTTTGATCACTTAATTAATTCTAGATTAATTCTTGATCAATACTAATTAAATAATCTTATTAAAATATTAAAACTTATAATATATTAACAACCTTAAGTGTTATTTCTCTCATTATAGTCTATCCAAATGCATGATGCCATGCAACCAAAATGGACCATGTCGGGTCGGGACAAGTCTTACCAATTATAGTTATGGACTTAGACATTAATCCAACAAGCACGTCCTCAACCCAAAGAAAAGTTTAGCAATACCCATACAAGACTGAAGTAGAAGGAGCTCACTTTGCGGGTCAGACAATTATGGAAGAAGGCGCATCAAATTCACAGCGCCTTCAACTCTCTTTATGGCTAAGCTGCTAATGAAATTAGCATCTCTGCTAACAGCTCCCCCGAGAAGTTTCACCCCCAATGGCGATCTCCCGATGCCAACCGGGAATAGCCCCTCACGCAGCTTCCTTCCATCATACGAGGGCCAAAAGAGCTCGGTTTTATTGATATTCAACTGAAGGCCCAATTTTGGGCCAATAGCCTTAATGATGTCTAAGGCTTTGGCCACCTCCTCAGAATCTCCAATAAGTGTGCCATCATCCAGGTACCATGCGTGGAGAAGAAGCTTGCAATTGTTTCTAATATTATGCAAGAGCGGGTGTAACACAAGGACAAAGAGAAGTGGTCCCAAGTGGTCTCCTTGTTGAACTCCAGTAGAAGACCAAATATGTGTGTCCCCTAGATACAACCTTGCTGCTTGACCATATTTGTCTATATTTTTTATAAACACCTATTTTATAATTAAAATATTTGTACACAAACACGTTTTTTTTATAAAAAAAAAATGTATAACAACACGTGTTTGTATAAAAATATATACAAACACGTTTTTATAAAAAATATATAAAACACCTATTTATGTATATAAATATATAAATATATAGAGATACGTTTACTATGAAATATGTGTTTGTGTGTGTGTGTGTGTATATATATATATATATATATATATATATATATATATATATATATATATAAGCGTGTTTGTATTCCTTCTTATAAAAATACGTGTTTGTATACATTTTTTTTATAAAAATGTGTTTGTATATATTTTATAAAACACGCATTTCTATACATTTTTGTATTAATATTTTGCTTGTATACCAATATATTTATTATGAAATAGGTGTTTATAAAAAAACTAGGTTATAACCCGTGTACTACACGGGATAACTTAAAACAAATTTGAAATTTAATAAACCTTAAAAATAATATTACATTTGCAAACATTTGTTTTTTTAGAAACTTAGATGTTTAATTTGTCCGTAATTGTATGGTTGTTAATTTAAATTAGTTTTGTAATGTGTTTTTAAGATAACAACGTTCTTTATATCTAAATTTATCTAAATTAATGATAAACGATTATGTTGTATAATAAGATATGTAATTATAAAAATTGTATAAAAAATTGCTTGAAGTAGGAATAAATGCAAGAAATGTTAAGTACCGACATAGAATTCTTAACATACAACGAAATTGTCCTAGATTGTCAAAAAATAAATGGCGAGTAATAAAAGAAAAAAATTATCTGTAAAATAAACCTAAAATATTGCAAGTGTTCTAAATTGACCTCCTACATGGGTTTTGGAACGGGTTTACATTGACCGCTCAGATGATACAATTTACCATTTTTTAAAACTCACCTCTATTATACTATTAACTAAATTTCACCTATCATCTTTATTACTTTCAAGTTACCTAACCTGATAAATTAATTTTCAAGTTTTCAAATTTTATAGGATCAAACTTTCAGTTGAGCTTCAAGTTACGATATCTAAGTACTTTTATTTATGAGTTTTACAATTTTAAAGTGTCCAACTTCAACTAATTAGTCCTAAAAAGATTGAAATGCATAGCAAACATATTGTTATATTGACATGTAACTGCCGACACATTTCAGTAGTAAAAGTGTATATCCATGAAAGGACCCCACACCAACCATCTCCAGTTGATCTATTTCATCTCTTGTGTTGCTAACTCCAATAACCAAACATGTTTATTTAAATAATCTTAACCATCTTTTGTCCAAATGACACTTACTATCCAAAACAACATTTTAATCCAGAAGTTAATTTGTCTATTGCTAAATATAGTTAAGTAATTTCATAGAACAAATAGACAAGAACAAAGCTGCAAGCACAACTCAAGACAAATGACATTTCAACTCATTCAGTCATTCTCATCTATATTGGTTTTGTAATGTGATTAACAAAGATTAAATGTTCGACTTGTGCTTTTTTAAAGCAAACCTAACCTCAAAATTTCAAATTATGTAGACTCGTTATGCTAAAAAATCCAGGAATGATCAGCGGACTTCTCTTCAGGAACATGAGCTTTGTTCTCGACATCGGGTGGAGGAGGTGGCGACTCTTTGGGCACTCAAATTTAGCCTCTACCTTTATTGGTTTTTCTGCTGCTATATCCAGTTGATATTCACCAGTGGTATTGAAGCAAAGGTCTTTTAGTGTGTGAGAATTGGAGGGAGTGGGTGGTTTCCGATAGTCGGAGTTTTTTCTTTTTAATTATGATAGTTATAATAAACCTGTTCAGATTCAGTGCTTTGCTTGCTTTCACCTTTCAAAGATCTCATCGGTCATTTTCTTTATAGTCACACGTTTTCCTTTATAAACCTGCACATCCCACATCAAAACTGTTAACTCCTAAATTTTATTTTATTATCAAAACAATCTCACATCTAAATTTCCAGGTTACTACCTTCTCTCAAATTTTGGTTTACTACGTGAGCTTGATAAAGCATAGAACATTTTATTCCAATGGAGATCCATTCCATGGAGACGAAGTCTCAAAGCACATTGCTTTGAATATCCTTCTTGCATTAAGTCTTCTAATCTTACACATATAACTTCCACCTATGGAGACAACTCCATATTCTCATTTTGACTATCACTTCTGAACGAGAGATGCCTCTTTTCAGAATATGTCAATATGGTCCTTCCAATATTAACAGTATACTTCCAACTGTCCTTGAGCAACCAATCTTTGGTAAACCTTAGATTGTCCTCGACAATTGCTTAATCCTTTTAGTCATATCCAATTCTAGACCTTTTTCCTTCTTAATGCCCCAGGCATTCGGAAAATTTTAGAAAGGACAAATATTATAGCACATGCAATCGATCCTGTACCCAAAGCAAATAGGACACGATTCATGATGTCTCACATAAAGACATGATTCTAGACCAGTCTTTTGCTACAATAATTTTTGTTTGCCATGTTTTCAAAATTTGACTATGAAGAGGGATGTCGTAATCATAACCGAATTTTGAGAACGCAATATATTGAATTTCCTTAAGTTGAACCAATCCAACATGAAATTCATATATATATTATTGACTAAAATGATTAAAATCTCAATCTAAGCCTTTTAGAATTGAAATGAAGTATAATTTCCTCTCCCTTAATTATAGTAAAACAACTTTTTCAACCTTTGCAACCTCACGAGTTGAACTTTTGTTTTCTATAATTAACATTGCTAACTTGCAATACTTATCATAATTATCATGCTCCCACTAACATGATGATTATCAGCATAATACTTATGCTCCCACTAGCTTTGACATGTATTCAGAAATTAGTGGACTTCTAGAAATCAATACTTTATTGACTTTCTTACCAAAGTTCAAATTTCTGATACTAGATTGCTTTGATAAGACTTTATCAAAATCATACACCTTATTGTAAATAGATCACTGGAGTGTCTAAACAATTTAAGAACTATGAAAAGGGATGCCGTAATCATAGTCTCAATTGGTTAGACCTTTGCTATTTCTCATAAGTCCATGTTAGTGTGCTCTACTAACGACTTTGAGAATGCAAAGATTACTATCTACTTAAAAATCTACTTAGTGAAAGTGTTTCATCACCATCATTTTCATGAATCGGAGAGAAACCTTATAACACTTAGATTTTTATGGTGTATGAGTTCCTACCCATATGAATTTGTCAAAACCATAATCACAAGACAAGGTTAGTGACAAATCCAAACTCATATGGATTGAACTTGTGCAATCTTAAGTTCTTGCCACCTGGCAGCACAAGGGCCTGCCATAACTTCCAAGTAGCTGTGCAACCAATTGAGAACTTTCAGAACTCCTATGCAAAGTCAACTTGAATAGGCACAGAAATGTCAACACGATAGGTCATACACCTCAAGTCGTGTGCTAGTGAAGAATTCCAGGTTTTATTCTTGATTAGGTCTTGAAACTTTCAAGAGCTTTAGGGCTCCCACTGTCCTCTTGACATATAAGACTCACTTGCCAAATATACAAGAGATAGTGTGGATTCTTTATCAAGACAAACACTTCACACACTTGGCCTAAGTTGGTCTTTGTTTAACCCAAAACATCACAACTTACCAATTTCAAATGTACAAGAGTAGGACACTTTTACTCTTACATTTGACAAGTGTTTTGAACCTTTCTTTAAGATATGTCACTCAACTTACAGTCTTGGAGTATGACTCTAAGACTTGTTTTGAAACGAAGTATGACTCATCTTCTTGATTTAACCATTTCAACAATTCATGACTCCCCTTCTTAGTCATACGAATGCACTAAGATGTCCTTAGAAGACCAATTGTGATGTGGTTCTTTAATCATTAAGATGGTCACAAAACATGATACTAAAGTACTCTCCCATCTTTTCAGATTTGAGAAACTTTAATCTTTCTGCCTAATTTGATTCTTCTCATTCGTTCTGCCATACATCGAGACTTTTCCAATGCTTCAGAATTATACTTAAACTTATAAGTATAACCATATTTATTAAACTTTAGTAAATCATGACGAATAGTCTTATCGATCTTTGTGGTGGACTTGACTAGTGCACAAGAATGTGTACTCGATCCCTTTAGTCCTTTACTTGACTCACACATCCATGTGAACAAGTCTTAATTTTCCAATGCTTGAAAGTTCTCATTCATCATACTATTCAACTTGCATGATTCCAAGTTTCTATCCAACTGAAGCCTTGGGAATGAGAATCTTTCCTTATTTGGTAAATTATGACACTACCACAAACGAAAGAATCAAGTCCATTTTTTTTCAAATATTGCTATCAATGGAAACATATAAACAACCATTTTTCACAAATGCCACTTGTAAGGATATTTAAAATAAATATAAAATTAAAACCTTTTATTTTATTTCAAAACTTTGCGGAAAAAACTTTTCCTTACAGTGGAAATGCATATGAAAAACTTGTTGTTATCTATTCCTAAGCAATATATCATAACTCCTAAGTAACAGCTTAAAATTTTTGATGCGATCGAAATCCATCTTCGTGATCAGAATCAGCATGTACTTCCTTTAAGTTTCTTCACTTTTCTTTGATTCTTAAAGCATCAACATGTGACCCAGTCACATCATGTAATGAGAATCTCATAACAGAAACTTAACAGAGTTAGATAGTGGACTTTTACCTGAAGAAGAGTCAAACTTCTTGACTTGATCAACCTTTTGATCTTTCAGGTAAATAGGAGCTTCGCAATCAATGCCCCTTCATTTGGCAAGGTAAACATATGGACTCTTTGGTAATGGGACTATCTCAGACTTAGCCTTTCTCTTTACCATTTGGTCAACCGGGTTGACTATGGCCAATCCCTTTCCATTGGGAAGAGAATGCTTTTTCTGGGTATCCAATGTTACCATTGTCAATGTCCATTGAAGGTTTTGGGAGTTGATCTACTAATCAGATTTGCTCTGCCAGTGCTCCAAATCATTGCTGATTAAGCACCCCAAAGCAAATAGATAAGATCATTAAGGGTCATGTCATAGTCCTTTACATGGTAGTCCATAAGGAACTTACTATGTGACTTAGAAAGTGATTGAACATCCAACCTTCTTAAGACTTTGACACCCAACTCTCCCAGCTTGTCAATATGTGACTTCATCTCCAAGATGCGATCACACATAGACCTTGCTTGCCAATAGGGATTGAGTGACCTTTGAACTTGTGGGTTAGGGAGAATAATTAGAGGAGGTGGAGGAAGTAAAGTTCCAAGAGATTTGGGAAGATCATAGATGTCTGAACTTAGACATCTTTTGGGAGATATTCAAGATAGTTGATCTAAAGTCCTTAATATGACACCCAATATGAAATATTAAGGCTAGGACCCAACAAACTATTTTATAACTTAGAAGAGGGATGTCGTAATCCAAGCTATAAAATATTTGAAGGTAGGTGAATGACGATTCACCAATTTCCACCAAGATAAACGAAATGTATTATTAGGTTTTAATTGGATTTGAAACTCCTAGATCTTTTGAGATTCATTGAACTTTTCAATGGCATGTTTCACTCTCGGGTGTGCCCTTCAGGTTTTGTGACTGGGATGCCGAGGATCACAAAACAAGGTGTGAAGTAACCATGCAAATTACTTGGTACCCTTAAGTGTTTACCCCTCAATCGATGTGCCGGTTAACCACACACGCTCCATCGATACTATGATAAACATTAAGTTACCCTTTGCCTACCTTGTTAAGTCCAGGTTAGTGTGCCGGTTAACCACACGAGCTCCACTAACGGTTTATACAAACTGCAAAGTGTAATTTCATGGATTAGCACCTTATTCACATTTTTCCTAAGTAACTAAGATTGGGAATTTATAAGTGTTTAGTTACTTAGTATTTATCATTAATACTTTTAATGTAGGGAGAATTATAGTCCTTGTCCTACCTGTTCGGCTAACGACCCTCCATCAGTCAAGGAAGCGGTGGGTGAGAGTGGACACTCATTAAACTGCCATTTTATAGGCAGTAACCTTATAGACCGGCTTCGTGAATGAGGCCTACTAATGGTAAGACTGACTTGCTCTTATATATATATATATATATATATATATATATATATATATATATTATTAACTTATAATATTATAAAGTATAAGGGTTGGAATTAAAGTATTCTTGAGGGAAACTTTACAAATTCCAAAACTTGAGGGCAAGTTTTGAAACTATTCAAAACTAATTAATTCCATAACTTATGAGTTTAAAGTAGTTTTAATTAAAACTCTTCAAGTTCCATAACTTGAGGACAAGTTATTGAAGACTTTAAACTATTAAAGAATGTAACTCTTCTTCTTTTGTAACTTATGGAACTAATTAAGCTTACACATTTTTTAATTATTTAATGAAGTGACTCTTGAACCTCCATAACTTGAGGACAAGTTATGGAGTCATAAAATCATTTAATTTAGGACAAGACTCTTCATTTTGTAACCTTTGCCAACTTTTATGAGTTTTAAGAAACTTTAATGTGACTTTTCATGTAACTTGAGGACAAGTTACACAAATACATTTTAGAATCCACTCTTAGATTAAAATGGATCAAAGACACATAATCAATCAACCTTTT
Organism: Lactuca virosa; assembly: GCF_052849685.1. Classification (NCBI taxonomy): domain Eukaryota; kingdom Viridiplantae; phylum Streptophyta; class Magnoliopsida; order Asterales; family Asteraceae; genus Lactuca; species Lactuca virosa. The sequence continues at coordinate 59,297,565 of NC_136429.1, forward strand.
CTATTAATCTAAGCAACTCATATGAACAAGATAATTGGAATCAAACTTTTTCATGTAATTAGCATAACACTTAGACTAATACAAAATATGAATCTATTGACAATTATCTTTGAAATTGGATTAGCATGAACATTACCACATCAAAAACAAGTTTATGAGGTCAAAAACAGCTTAGGGTAATGTTCCTAGTCCAATTCCAGCCAAAACAGTCGAATATATGCTGTCAGGGGGTCCAACTCGTCGAGTGCATGAACCAACTCAGCGAGTTGGATGCATTTAGCCTTGGACTCGTCGAGTCCCTTTATGGACTCGGCGACTCTGCTGTTCAGACAGCAACAAAATTCGATTTTTCAGCCATTTTTGCAAGTATAACAAGAAAACAAGCCTAGGCTCTGATACCACTGTTGGGATTTGAGCATTCTAACACTCCTAAGTGTACATGCAACCCTAAATACCTTGGATCTATGTTTTCTCTATTATACATGCAAATATGAACTTTCCAAGGTATTCATCCTAACTAGCATAATAACATTGATTCATATGAATATATCAAGTTAGAATTACATACCTCTTTGATGTAGAATGACTTCATGAAGCTTGAGTGCCTAGTGCCCCAAGTGTGACACCTCAAATGGTTCACACAACACAAAATACACTTGGAATAACTTGAGAGAATTGGAACGCTTCATCAAATCGGCTAGCCCTTATGTTCATTCTCTAGTGGCCGATTTTGTCAACAATAAGATGCTTATATAGTTAGTGACAATTAGGGTAAACCCTAATTGTCATGGCTTTCCATTTCCTTGGATCCATGGGTTCAAATACTCCATGGAGCATCCATGGAGTATCTTATGGGTTTTAGCCCAACTTGACAATCCACGGAGCATTAGCCCACTATACAAGTATGGGTGATTTACACAATCAAACCATATATTTAATTAGTCTTCTTTTGATCACTTAATTAATTCTAGATTAATTCTTGATCAATACTAATTAAATAATCTTATTAAAATATTAAAACTTATAATATATTAACAACCTTAAGTGTTATTTCTCTCATTATAGTCTATCCAAATGCATGATGCCATGCAACCCAAATGGACCATGCCGGGTCGGGACAAGTCTTACGAATTATAGTTATGGACTTAGACATTAATCCAACAGGCACGTCCTCAACCCAAAGAAAAGTTTAGCAATACCCATACAAGACTGAAGTAGAAGGAGCTCACTTTGCGGGTCAGACAATTGTGGAAGAAGGCGCATCAAATTCACAGCGCCTTCAGCTCTCTTTATGGCTAAGCTGCTAATGAAACTAGCATCTCTGCTAACAGCTCCCCCGAGAAGTTTCACCCCCAATGGCGATCTCCCGATGCCAACCGAGAATAGCCCCTCACGCAGCTTCCTTCCATCACACGAGGGCCAAAAGAGCTCGGTTTTATTGATATTCAACTGAAGGCCCAATTTTGGGCCAATAGCCTTAATAATGTCTAAGGCTTTGGCCACCTCCTCAGAATCTCCAATAAGTGTGCCATCATCCAGGTACCATGCATGGAGAAGAAGCTTGCAATTGTTTCTAATATTATGCAAGAGCGGGTGTAACACAAGGGCAAAGAGAAGTGGTCCCAAGTGGTCTCCTTGTTGAACTCCAGTAGAAGACCAAATATGCGTGTCCCCTAGATACAACCTTGCTGCTTGACCATATTTGTCTATATTTTTTATAAACACCTATTTTATAATAAAAACATTTGTACACAAACACGTTTTTTTTATACAAAAAATGTATAACAACACGTGTTTGTATAAAAATATATACAAACACGTTTTTATAAAAAATATATAAAACACCTATTTATGTATATAAATATATAAATATATAGAGATACGTTTACTATGAAATATGTGTTTGTGTGTGTGTGTGTGTGTATATATATATATATATATATATATATATATATATATATATATATATAAGCGTGTTTGTATTTCTTCTTTTAAAACTACGTGTTTGTATACATTTTTTTTATAAAAATGTGTTTGTATATATTTTATAAAACACGCATTTCTATACATTTTTGTATTAATATTGTGCTTGTATACCAATATATTTATTATGAAATAGGTGTTTATAAAAAAACTAGGTTATAACCAGTGTACTACACGGGATAACTTAAAACAAATGTGAAATTTAATAAACCTTAAAAATAATATTACATTTTTAAACATTTGTTTTTTTAGAAACTTAGATGTTTAATTTGTCCGTAATTGTATGGTTGTTAATTTAAATTAGTTTTGTAATGTGTTTTAAAGATAACAACGTTCTTTATATCTAAATTTATCTAAATTAATGATAAACGATTATGTTGTATAATAAGATATGTAATTATAAAAATTGTAAAAAAAATTGCTTGAAGTAGGAATAAATGCAAGAAATGTTAAGTACCGACATAGAATTCTTAACATACAACGAAATTGTCCTAGATTGTCAAAAAATAAATGGCGAGTAATAAAAGAAAAAAATTATCTGTAAAATAAACCTAAAATATTGCAAGTGTTCTAGATTGACCTCCAACATGGGTTTTGGAACGGGTTTACATTGACCGATCAGATGATACAATTTACCATTTTTTAAAACTCACCTCTATTATACTATTAACTAAATTTCACCTATCATCTTTATTACTTTCAAGTTACCTAACCTGATAAATTAATTTTCAAGTTTTCAAATTTTATAGGATCAAACTTTCAGTTGAGCTTCAAGTTACGATATCTGAGTACTTTTATTTATGAGTTTTACAATTTTAAAGTGTCCAACTTCAACTAATTAGTCCTAAAAAGATTGAAATGCATAGCAAACATATTGTTATATTGACATGTAACTGCCGACACATTTCAGTAGTAAAAGTGTATATCCATGAAAGGACCCCACACCAACCATCTCCAGTTGATCTATTTCATCTCTTGTGTTGCTAACTCCAATAACCAAACATGTTTATTTAAATAATCTTAACCATCTTTTGTCCAAATGACACTTACTATCCAAAACAACATTTTAATCCAGAAGTTAATTTGTCTATTGCTAAATATAGTTAAGTAATTTCATAGAACAAATAGACAAGAACAAAGCTGCAAGCACAACTCAAGACAAATGACATTTCAACTCATTCAGTCATTCTCATCTATATTGGTTTTGTAATGTGATTAACAAAGATTAAATGTTCGACTTGTGCTTTTTTAAAGCAAACCTAACCTCAAAATTTCAAATTATGTAGACTCGTTATGCTAAAAAATCCAGGAATGATCAGCGGACTTCTCTTCAGGAACATGAGCTTTGTTCTCGACATCGGGTGGAGGAGGTGGCGACTCTTTGGGCACTCAAATTTAGCCTCTACCTTTATTGGTTTTTCTGCTGCTATATCCAGTTGATATTCACCAGTGGTATTGAAGCAAAGGTCTTTTAGTGTGTGAGAATTGGAGGGAGTGGGTGGTTTCCGATAGTCGGAGTTTTTTCTTTTTAATTATGATAGTTATAATAAACCTGTTCAGATTCAGTGCTTTTCTTGCTTTCACCTTTCAAAGATCTCATCGGTCATTTTCTTTATAGTCACACGTTTTCCTTTATAAACCTGCACATCCCACATCAAAACTGTTAACTCCTAAATTTTATTTTATTATCAAAACAATCTCACATCTAAATTTCCAGGTTACTACCTTCTCTCAAACTTTGGTTTACTACGTGAGCTTGATAAAGCATAGAACATTTTAGTAACGAACTAAGAAAATCAAGAACCAAGATTTAAATACATTGTTATCAAAACAGTTTCACATATACACTTACAATTCCAAATAAAAAAAATCCTACAAACAAATATTGTCTCTCTTTCGATAAGTCCTTAAACCAATATTGCCAGCTCATACCAGAAATTCCAAGATACCGTTTTTACAAGACTGAAGGTTAAAATTTGGTTCATCCACATAGTAGTATAACCACCCATCTGCAAGTAGAACCATGTAAATTATTTATATACTGATTTGTTAGTCTTGTATACAAATTTTAACCTGGCAATTGAGCAAATAAAATGAAACACATGCACTTTTCTTGAAAATTGTTGAGGAGCAAGTAGTTCAAGATAGCCTGGCCCAACAAACGATAGAAGGATTTTGTTTCATTTAAACGACTCTCCATCATGAGACAAAGATTAACAATGAAGGCCCTACATTAGAGCAAAGTATAAATGAACACAAATAAAAAAAAATCAAAATGACTACAACCAACAAACAAAAAGTGATTTTAAAATCACCATTCAGATTTACACCTGATACAAAAAAATTGACTTTATGGTTTAAAGGTCAAACATTTTACCTTTACACCAAGTATTCAAATTTGTAAATACCCATTAATTTGGGATGAAAGGGAAAATTTTAGATGCTTATAGATAATAGAAATATCTATTTAACGTGTTATCATAGTCGGATACTCCAATCTTACCATGGAGAAACCATAAAAGCCAATCGGATTGATGCATTATAATTGCAGACTCTTTATTCGAATGGTTTGAGTTGGAAGGCACCTGCAGAAACTCTAGTAACTTTACGGATTGAAACTAAGAAAAAAAGTACATTAGTGCTAAATCGATCCATCGAATGTTCTTGTTTCATTTCAAAATATGAGTAGTTAATTATACCGCTGTCTACTATCGAAAAAATGCAATACAAATGATAATTACATTTCAAAGCCTTAAAAATTTAAAGTTTCAAACATTAAAACTTACTCAAATAGTGAACTCTACATAACCAAGAACACACATCAATCTCACCGCCTGATTTATATGGTTTGCTGATTATAGAATTTATATGGTTTGCTGATTATAGAATTTGGTTCAGTTATTTTATCAAACAGGTAGTGTGCAAAAAGAGTTACTGATTCAAGAGACCAAAAAACATATGGATAAACAGATGAAGGTGTTCTCTTTCCATCAGAAGACTTAGTTTAATCTCCATATCCTTCATATATCTGATATTTAAATATGAAACTGAAAGAAACTTCACTGGTAGGAATCTCATTATCTGAAACATGTATTTGGAAAAAAAAAACCTACGTTACTAAATATGAGTAGGCATAATAAGAAAGCCAAAGAGGGGTATTAAGGTTTGAGGGTGAGGTCGAATAGTAACCTCAACTTAGTAATGACTACCAATATTTCGAATGGATTTGGTGAGTTACAGATGATGTGAAGGAGAAGCGATGGAAATTAGAAGCGTGAAACAGGAGCTTCAGTTAAGCTATGAACCATTTGTTGATCCAATTCAAATTTAGAGAAGATTTCCTGATTTCTTGCTGTAGCTATTGATATGTAACCTGATTTCTTGCTCGATGGTGATGTATTGTCTAAAAGAAAACCAAAAGGGCTAAGTGGTTAAGTGCTAACCTGGTTTTTATTTTATTTTCAGCTTGCTTCCTGATGCCATGGTTGAGTTTTTACTGATTCTTGGGGTGCGATGAATTTCTTGATTGGGTAAAGCGAGAGAAAATTTTCTAGGGCTTTTACCTTAAGCCTTTTGTCCTTTATCCTGTAGAAATCAAATAAAAGTGTAAAAAACACCAAAACATATAACATTGTAAGACTAAGAACAAAGGATGTTACGACTGAGGTAGTGAGGGAAGAAAGACGGTGGATTAAGTCTTCATTGAGCAATGATGTGACGGTAGTGAGTCATGTGGGGTGCGACGCTGGTAAGGAAAAGAAACGGTGAGTAAACTTGGTCCGATTTATGTCCATTTTCATCAAATCAGAGCAGCCCTATGTGTTTACTGTAAACAAATCGTAACTGATAACATCAATGAAAAGAGGCATGAATCAAGAGCAAAACAACAACATGAAAAGTCGAGAAGGGATCAAGATTCTTCAAACCTCTGTGGATTTAAACCTACTTAACCAATTGATCGAGAAAATAAAGCCATTAGGTTTCAATCAACGTATGCTTAGAAAAAAAAAATCAATCCATTTATCTCATCATTTTACAACTATAGAGGAATCATCGTGCGCAAATTAAGGCCATAATTTTGGGAAGGATTTAAAATTTGATTTTGATTTATGGAGAGGAAGAAACGTGGGTGAATATCATCGTCTGATTTTATGGCCTGATTTCCCGGATTTATAGGGTATGAAGGTCGAATACAACAATTAGCTGTTGGGCGGGAAAATCAGTGAGTAAAACGCTGGAAGATTAACACGTGGCAAGGTATTAGTGTATAATGGCGTCACGTGGCAGTTTTTAGGAGTCTTTTATTAAGAATAGATGTATCGAAATACATTTTCATAAAAAAAATGTATAAAACACTTATTTTTATGCATATAAATTCATAAACATATAAATATATGTTTACTATGAAATATGTGTCTGATATTTTTTTTTATAAAAGTGTGTTTGTATACATTTTTATAATAATACGTATTTGTATACATTTTTTTTGTAACGTCCTGATTTTCAACGCAAAATTTTCATTTTTATCTATTAAAATATATCAGAGTTATATTTACATTATGCAGAACATGTTGTAAATGCACGTGTGTACAGTCGAACTCTGCCATTCTCACGAAGTACCTAAAAAAATATTTGTAACAACTGGGTAAACGCTAAGCTTAGTGAGTTCCCCAAAATATCATATTCCACAATGCATATACAATGCATACACATAATGGCATTCAACATAAAGCTGGTCCGCTCTTGGCCTTCAGCATGAAGCTGGTCTGCCATTTTTGTCTACAACATATAGTTGGTTTGCACTTTTGGCCTTTAGCATAATGTTAGTCCGCCCGAGTCTATTGGCCTTTAGCCCGAGGCTTGGACCGCACTTTTGGCCTTTAGCATAATGTGAGAGAATGAGGGTGTGAGGGCCTATATTTATAGTAGGGGTTATGTTTGATCCATCAGTTAGGGGAGTTTTTGAATTCGAGGGTGAGATCATATGTGAGGTAAAGAAACCTAAGCCAAGTTCCTTTTAAGTGGCTGGTCTCCACTCTAGATGTCGGGTTTCGGATCTTAAGAAAAAATATTTTATGAAACGCTTACTTATATTATTACTTCTTACGAGAATCAATTTGAAATATTGAATTCGCAGTATAGCTGGTACAAAACACGGCTTGATGTTTTAATTTTACAGTTACGACTCATGTATTGTCCGCTTATTTTCTTGTTTTTTTTCGGATCATTGTAACTTTCTCATACGAGCTCCGTTTTTGACGTTCTTTATATCCATCGTTTCATAATCACATGTACTCTTTGTATAACGTTTCATTTATGCATAATAATACTTAATACATATATTTACTCAAATCATATATATCCAAATATTATTTATATATACTGACTAACGTTTGTGTTTGTTTTACAACGATCTATACATATCGAAGATTTATGTGATATTCCGGATGCATATCAAAGTGTATAAACTTTATTTGCATCATAATGACTTAAATAGATTACATCAGGTCTAGTATATATGTATTTAAAGATAAGAGAACTTGATTGTAAGAGCGTTAATTGACCTAATTTTGGCGTTTTTAATAGATATGGAGGTTGATAAAGGGTAAACCTAGAAGTTAGTGCTTTAAACCATACTTCTCTTAATTCCAAGGTTCTAAAAAGCTCGTCATGGCTCCGCCATGGCTCCAAGGCTTGTACCTGCCGCTAAGCTTTACCAAAACGCCGTCTTAACTCATATGTGTGTATAAAAATGAATAATAGTTGAAAATACATATAAAAATATTAATTATATACAAAATTCCCGCCTTATGTCATGTCTTACAAATGACGTAGCTCGCCAAGGCTCAGAAAAGCTTGAGGCTTGACATTGCCGCCAAGTCACGCCTTACGTTATTTAAAACATTGCTTAATTCTCAAAATTAAACACTCAAATCAACAAAATACATACCAGAAAATTGGATGTTACACAAGAAGGTCAATATATGTTTTATTATTTTTTATGAAATTTGATATTGTGTTAATTGTATTATGTTTAGTTGGTATTTTTTTTTTTTTTGTAACAATTTCAGTCTATTGATTAAATCACCAACATGGACGTTTGTGATATGACCATTTTGTATCATATTGTCAAGATTTTTGTAACTTGCATTTAGTTCATCCAGATAGTGACTTCAACTTTTTTTTTTCTTTTTTTGTGAATAAAAAAACAAAAATATAACGACTTTTGTAGAGTTTCCATGGATGGTCATGTCGATAAATTAATTATGCTTTAAATTATCTATCTTTTGTTTAACAACTTAAAAAATAATAAATATCTAGTTTAAAAAAGAATTATGTATAATATAAATAGATGTTACGATAGATTAGATATTGGACTGGTAATATAAATACTTTCAAATTTCAACTAATATAGGGATGTAAAATATGTGTAAATAGTTGTCATTGACTAAATTATAAGTTTTGAATAGTTGATTAATCATTAAACGATAATATCCCATTTGTAAAAGATAACATTTCTAGAATTTAATATAAGACGACAATGCATTGTGATATATAGTTGAAAGTAACCTTCTTTTACTCTACCAACATTAAAGCTACAAGCATCGATGAACAAATAATGATTAGGAATCAAGAAAACACATCCGATATCTTACATTAAATTCATATAGTTAAAAAAAACTTTCTTTTTTCTCATTACCATTTTTTAGTATAAAAAGTAGACCTCAAAATAAATATTCAAAGCTCTATAGACTCCGCCATTTAAGATCTTGAAGATTCCGAAAGTTCCTTTGCAAGGGAATGTACATTTTTAGGTTTCAAGTTTAAATCCGATGCAATATCCATTATATAACTATACACAAGTTTTGAAACATTCCTTAATGATTTTAAACCGCTATCCATTTCTTCAAAGTTATAAAAAATTTGATAATTCTTTAAACAATCATCATTATATAATATATCAGAATCCGTATAACTAAGGATCATGATTTATTAATCATAAATATTTTTTAAAATAAATATTTATTGATTTTTTTAAGTTGTTAAACAAAGCACACTTAATGTAAAAGTATAATTAATTTATCAACACGATCATTCATGGAAACTTTACAAAAGTTACTATATTTTAAATAAATATCACAAAAGTCACGAAAACTTTACAAAAGTCACTGTATTTTGGATAACTATTACAAAAGTTACTATATTTTAGATTTTTTTTACCCAAAATATGATGTCAACAAATAGTGTCACACCATCATGTCATGTCTTTAAAACTGATACACTAACATGTTACATTAGTTGCAACATGGTTGATCGGTTAAGTAGTCAGATTTGTAACAAAATTAATAAAATACGTTTCCAATTTGAGATAAAAAACCGTTGTGTCAAAATCAATTTTTTTTTGTGAAACTTAGTGACTTTTATGAAATTTGCCTTAATAGTTAATGTTAATAGCCTAACAATATTTATTAGTATCGAGTTTAACGCAATCAGAGAATAAAAAAAAACGTTTCTATTAACTATAACATAAATCTACATATTCTATCACTCATATTTAAATTTTAACTTGCTTGTTTGTAACGTTTGTTCAATTACACACATTCACTGTTCGAATTACTCCGATCGCACTTGACTTTGAATACTTGAATGTGAAATGCAAGAATGATAGTCCTGCCTCTTGCACATGTTGTAAATAAATTGAAAGGGATCTGATTTTTCTAAGGAATGATTTAATACTTCCAAGGAATAATTAATATATGGACTATTTTACCCCTCAATTTAATTTAATTTTAGTTTAGGATAATGTATAAAGAAAGAAAGATTTTTCCAAAATTTTAATCCCTTTTAACGCCGATAACATTACCATATATGTTTTCACAACCTCACAATTATGTATCTCGTTGAAAATATTTAACCAATATAATACTTATACATTTTATTTTGTTTTTATTCATTACTTACACCACCATCACACTACATGGCACTAATTTTTGACAGAGAAAGATTGATTGTAATGATTTTAAAAGCAGTTTGGTTGTAGTTTAATTTGTACACCTATATGTGGTTCAAAAATGATTCTACGACCTCAATACCTCAATTAAATCTTAATATTTTTTTAATTGTATAAGAGATGTTTGGGTACTAAAGGTTGTTTAGGTATTCTTATTTTTTTACACTTTCAAAATTTAGATTAACCCATTGAATCAAATTTATGGCATTTATTTTTTTTAATAGATGTTATAAACATATTAATTAGATAAAACTAATGTATAGTAAATTATTTAACAAAAAATATCGAATTACAATAAAATATTGTCCAAAAAAAATATTCAAACTAATGCATATAAAATCATAATAAAATGTAGCCCAACAAAAATATTCAAACTAATGCATATCAAATCACAGTAAAATGTTGTCGAACAAAAATATTCAAACAAATACATATCAAATCACAATAAAATGTAGCCTAACAAAAATATTCAAACTAATACATATCAAATAGTCAAACTATTCATATGGCATATCATCACTTGAAAAAGTCGGGTATGAATTTAGATCAAGTAAATTGTTTTCATGACTTATATGACGAACATTATCATACACTTCATTGTTCCTTTGGAAGACACGAGTAAAACTTGAAGTTTGTTGTGTTTGTGATGATTCTACATGCTCAAATCTTGAAGGTTCTCGTGTTGTAGAAGTCATACCTCTTTTCTTTTTTGATTTTGGAGGTCTACCCTTTGGTTGACAAATCGTAGGCTCAAAAAACGTATCAGATTCAGTCAAAAGTTTAGTAATCATAGAAGTAGCAAATTCTTTCTTACTTAGAGGCCACATTTTGTATCTTGAGGATAACTCATTGATCAACTCGTCAAATTCATTAGTGCCATCATTATGTGAATCATCTTCTAAATTTAATCGTAATGTATCAATCTTCCAATGTGGATGAATGAGATCCAATGGAATTGTCATTCCTTGTAAGTGTTTTATCTTGTGAGCACAAGGAAGACCCATTGTTGCCATAAAATGACCAGTGCAAGGAGTCATTGTACCTAGAAACCAAAAATATATTAAAGGTTAATGTAAAAATTAATGTTGTGCAACAAATGTAAAACTATAAGCTTTGTAAATATTACCATTTTTTATTTTTTCATATTGCGTATATATCTCCTTTAATGCAAAATGAGATACATGACACAAAATCTCTCTAAAAGCAGGTGCATCACACTTACGAAGAACTTGGATTTTCTCACTTGCTAGTTGCACTTTAATCTGGTTGAATTCATGTTTGATTGCAAGACCAATCTTTTCTGTAACATCTTGAAAGCCACCTGTTGATACTTGCAGATATTGTTTCAGTTTGGCATGAACACCTTCAGCCCTTGATGATGACCGATTACCAAAATGCAAATATTTTTCTGTCCAGGCACTAACAAACTTTTCCTTCCAAGGCAACCATGTATTTTTTATGTACTCAATTGCAACTTTCTTCGTCTAATAAAACAACTCAAATTCGGCCCAATGTTGCTCAAAAATAGTTGTAGTTGTTGAATATGCTACATTATTCCAATATGACATAAATAGATCAAATTCTTCTCCATGTGCAAAATGCTTTTTGGAATATGCCAGCACATTCTTTTCAATATGCCAAATACACAAAAGGTTTGTCGTGTTCGGAAATACCGTATTTATGGCATTCATTAATGCTAACTCTCTGTCAGACATAATCACAGATGGTTCACGGTTTTCAAGAGTCTTCTTAAACACACTTAATGCCCAAATATAACTATCTTCATCCTCTCTCTCCAGAAAGACAAACCCAGAATAAAAAGATGTACTAAAACATGAAACCCCAATGATATCAAGTAGAGGCATGTTATATTTGTTTGTTTTGTATGTGCAATCCATTACAAAGATATTAGAGAAAGCTTTTGACAATTTAACTGACAAAGGATGTGCAATGAACAAATGGGTTATATGCCCTACTGAGTTGTGTAAAATATCATATATAAAACCCTCTTTCTCAAACTCTTCAAATAAAGCACTAACCGTTGATCGATTTCCCAAGTTTTGCTTGCGGATTTTAGCCTTCAGATTGTATATAGTTCGTGAGACTGCTGGAAGGTTTGAGTTTTGTTGATGCAAAGAAGAAAGAATTTGCCTTGAGGGTATGCCAGAAAGCGTCATGTTTTTGACACTTTGTACATCATTTGGTGATAATCGACGAAATGATGGATGCCCAGAGATATCAGTAGACGGTTCATGGTTGTGAGTCAAGTTTTTTGCCTTAAGTACCCAAAAACCATCATTTCCTTTTTTACCTACAATCTGGAAGGGGCAGTTGATCAAACGAGATCCAGTATTTTTCTTCCTTTTATCTCCGATACACATTCTATCTCGATAGGAACCGCCTCTATCACATTGCAACGTGACATATTTATCTTTACGTGAGTCTTTTATAGATACTACATATCCTTTAGCATAATAAAAATCTCTTAAACTCTTCAGTAATTCATCATACGATTCAAATTTGGAGTTAGCTAAATAGAGTTCTTCATTTTGTACCATAGAACTTGATGAATCCATTCCCTCTTTTGAATCAATTTTTACACAATCAGACATAACATTAAACTTTAAAATTTTGAATGAATATGTTGACAGAATGAAAATCAATTTTAACACATTTTGAATCATAATCAATTCATGTTTCAGTTTTAAATCATAATCAATTCAAGTTTAACATAATCATAACCAATTCAAGTTTTCATATGGTGTTAAAATAATCAAAAAGTCTAAAATACAACTACACAAAACAGTTGTTTAATGCCCTTTTCATGTAAAAAAAAGTCAAAGTATTGCTCATTTTTTCATCTAACCTTTAAATTAAAAAAAAAAAGAAAAAAAAAACATAACAGAAGAACTTAATATCACTAGTAGAAAAAATTTGTGCCTTCGTCTTTCCATGTATTTGATATTGTTAAGACAATTAATTAAAAAAGGCTTTTGTTCAAGAAAAACAATCCTATACAAAATTTAATATATGCTTGCTTCTTACATGATTCGAAACTAACATCGCCATTGAAAAGCATGTAATTATTCAAACTAAAAGCACATGTGGTCACTATAACTTTTCTTATTCTTATTTATTTATTTTTTTTTTTGTGATTTGAAGACGTAATAATTTTTCTAACTAAATCAAGGAGATATCAATCAACTATTCACATCTTATTTTGTTATCTGTAAATTTTTTTGTGTCTAACAGTAATGATTTTCAAGCTTACCGATTGAAGATGAACGGAAGGCTGGAGAAGATCGTCGTACGACTGTTGATTTCCAAGGCGACGTGTGAGTTTTTTTTTTGAAACAAAAACTGGTATTTAGGTTAAGGATTTGTATTCACGTAAAAATAGATAAGATCCTATATTATCAGCTCTTATATTAATTATCCATATATTATTTAAATGAATTAAATGAATTGAGGGGTAAAATAGTCCATATATTAATTATTACTTGGAAATATTAAATAATTCCTTGGAAAAATCACCTCCCAAATTGAAACCGTGACTTTCAAACATGGGAAATCTTCAGAAAAGTCCCAATATTTACAGAAAAGTTACACTTTAGTCCTAAGATTTTTTTTTTGAATAAAAAAGTCCTGAAAACCGGCAAAAATTTACAGTTTGACCCTTTTTGACCGGCTGAAACCGGTACCAAATTAATTTGGGACTGTTTCGTAAACTAACCCAAAATATTGAGATTTTTCTGTGAAAAAAAAATATTAGGACTTTTCTGTAAACAAAAATACTAGGACTTTTCTACAAACAAAACTCTTATTATTATTAAAAATATAAATAAGTATTAGGTGAACGTCGACGTAGCAGATCAATTGATAGTTGTAGGAGGGATACAATGGGAAAACGAAAATTCATTCTTTTCTTCAATGGTGTTGTGCATCTTGCTCTGCATATTTTTTTTAAGTAGTAAAACAAAAATGAAATCCAAATTAAACTAGTTCTATTTTGAGTGAAAAAAATTGAAATGTATTTTAAATTCGGAGTCTCGTTCACGGAGGTTTTGATTGCAGGCATGTGGATTAATGAAGGTAATTAACTTCAATTCAATATAAAATATTACTTTTCTACATTATTTTTTATATTAATTTACTATTTCATGCAAATAATATGTTTGTTGATTTGCTGGATTTAAAATATATGGTGCTTTCAATGTATTGTAATGACTCATTCAACATATGTTTATCACTTTTGCGAAGGGTTCATTCATTCTATTGTTCATTCTTAATGTTTATTAATTTGAAATATTGTGATTAAGTAGACAATAATTGGTTCATTTTGACATATTTTCTGTTTTAATAATGAAGTTCATCTTGAGTTGTGAGTTATAGTTGTCCCTTGGTTTTGATTCAAAATTGGCTAGTAATGCATACTAAGTGTTCGATCATTGGCTAGTAATGCATACAAATTTTCGTTTTCCCATTGTATCCCTCCTACAACTATCAACTGATCTGCTACGTCGACGTTCACCTAATACTTATTTATATTTTTAATAATAATAATAATAATAATAATAATAATAAGAGTTTTGTTTGTAGAAAAATCATAATATTTTTGTTTACAGAAAAATCCTAATATTTTTTGTTCACAGAAAAATCTCAATATTTTGGGTTAGTTTACGAAATAGTCTCAAATTAATTTGGTACCGGTTTCAGCCGGTCAAAAAGGGTTAAACTGTAAAGTTTTGCCGGTTTTCAGGACTTTTTTATTCAAAAAAAAAATCTTAGGACTAAAGTGTATCTGTAAATATTGGGACTTTTCTAAAGATTTCCCTAAATATAAAATACTATTTAAAATTTGAATTTCGCTTAAGACATTTAGTACCTAAGAGGCTACAATGTTTTTATATCGATATTTAAATAATTATATATTTAACAAACTTAATTTTTATTGTTAATAATACATAATGAGAATTATATTTTAATAAATATATAATTATTTTTGTCTTCCCAGTTTATGTAGATGATCAACACACTCTGGATCAATTTTTTAAAGTAAAAATGAAATTAAAGTAAGTTTTTAACTTGCAAAATAATTTGAACTTTCCATTGAATGAATATTCTTGTGTTGACCTGGTTAGTTTAGTCCCTACTGGTACTTCTTCCGTTTCTTGTTTCTTCACTTTCATCTCAAGACCCTCGTAATTCTCTTCAATAAATCCCCAAAAATGGCGTCAATTCAAACAGCAAGTTGATCATGTGAAATACTTATCTTCGTTGCATTTCTCCCACAGTTCTATGTTAATTGGTTATCAGGTAAGCTAATTTTACAATTCTTTCCATATCTTTGATGCTGCTGTTGACTTCAGCTTGCTCCAAGTCTTCTTCCTCCCTATTTCGTTGCTAATTCCTTTTTTTAGTTTTATAATCAGAAGATGAACCGTCTCGTTAGCTTTGCCATATAATATAGTTGATCTATGTTTAGCAGTCAAGCTCCATTTCGGTTATTAGCCTAAGAAGAATCAAAAGTCCAAATGCCTAAAATTGAATTTCTCAGTTCTCACCACATGTAGAAGGTCACCTCTTGTGTTTGACATTAAAAATTATGCTGTTTCAGAGCAATTAGAGAATCGCGGAAACATTAGAATTCGATTGGAGTTTATAGCCGTCCGGCAGTTTCGCTCACACAGGTGCTTGAATGCGCAGATTTGCTTGTCGACTCTGGTGTAAACACATGAGAACAAGGTGAAACCCTAGTAACACAGAAGAAGGACATCTTTAAATAGAAGATTTTGTTGTGAATACATGTTCGCAAACATAAAATTGGTACGCTATGAGACCCCTATCTTCTATAATTAGCATCCATTCTTCAAGTTATTAAACATTTATGATGAAATATACCATAATTGATAGGCTGTATATGTCATTTTATACCTAAGAAGGAATCATCTATGTTGATAGGCTGTATATGTCATAATTGGAGAGCATTTTAGGTGATACATTCTGTAAAAGTTCATATGCAAATCATTAGGATATTATCAACAACAAGAAGCTATAGGGCAAGCTAAAAATTGGACTTATAAGTTGGACCAAAATTAAGTTTGACAAATTCAACTCTTACTGTGGACCAAAGGGAGTAATGAAATATGTTGTATTGACCAAATTTTTTTCCCTCAGGTTCTTGTCCTTATCTTCTGAGAGAATGATATGATGGAATTAAGTTGAGTCAAACATGATCCTGATCATATCAAGTGGTAGCATTTATTTATGATAACACAATGGCATTGGAGGCAATGGCAGCTACAGAGTGCATCTCTCATACTGTAGAATTAGTCATGGAAGTAGTCTCTGAAGTCAACAATGTCTTTGTTGAGAAGGAATGTTTTTCAGAACTTGCTTCATATTTGAATAGACTTGTTCCTCTCCTAAAAGAATTAAACAAAAAAGACATCAGCAATTCCGAGAAAGTTTTTGTTGAGATCCTGAATCAACAAGTCAGAGTAGCTAAACAACTCACAACTGAATGCAGCAAAAAGAGCAAAGTCTACCTCTTAATAAGTTGCAGATCAATTACAAAACGCATACAAGACATTACAAGGGAAATCAGCAAGGCGTTAAATCTAATCCCTTTTTCACAGCTGGAAATTTCATCAAGCATGATGCAAGAACTTGGTCAACTCTGTGAAAGCATGCAATCTGCAGAGTTCAAAACAGCCATAGCAGATGAAATGATTCTTGAAAAAATCGAGTCAGGAATACAAGAAAGAAACGTGGATCGTTCATATGCCAACAATTTACTTGTTTCCATCGCACAGATTTTAGGGATTTCAACAGAAAGATCAACATTAAAGAAGGAATTTGAAGATTTCAAGAATGAGATAGAAAACGCACAACTGAGAAAAGATCAAGCTGAAGCCATTCAAATGGATCAGATAATTGCATTGTTGGAAAGAGCAGATGCCACATGTTCTGATGAAGAAAAAGCAAGAAAGTATTTGACTAAACGTTCTTCATTGGGCAATCAACCTTTAGAGCCTCTCCAATCATTTTATTGCCCAATTACAAGAGAAGTTATGGTGGACCCTGTGGAAACTTCTTCAGGTCACACATTTGAAAGATCAGCCATTGAAAAATGGCTTTCTGATGGAAGTACTTCATGTCCTCTTACCATGATCCCTTTGGATAATCTTACATTACGCCCTAATAGAACTTTAAAACAATCAATTGAGGAATGGAAAGATAGGAACACCATGATCACAATTGCTTCAATCAAATCAAAACTTGTAAAACCTTTATCAGAAAACGAAGAAGAAGAAGTGATTTCTTGCCTTGAACAGATTCAAAACTTATGTGAAGAACGAGAAATTCACCGGGAATGGATAGTGCTGGAGAATTACATTCCTACCCTTGTGGAGCTTCTTAGTGGTAAAAACCGAGAGATTAGAACTCGTACCCTTGTCTTGCTTTCCATTTTGGCAAAGGATAGTGATGATGCAAAGGTATTAATTATTACTATTTATTTATTACTAAACTTCTACTTGTATTTTTATGTTTTTTTTTTCTTTTGTTAATTCTCATACTCAGTTTGTTGTAGGATAGGATTTCAAGGGTGAATGGTGTGATTGAATCTATAGTTCGTTCACTTGGGCGTAGAATTGCTGAAGGAAAGTTAGCAGTTGAATTGCTTTTGGAATTATCAAGAAATGAAGGTTTAAGAAATAGAATTGGAAATGTTCAGGGATGCATTCTACTTTTGGTCACCATGTCCAACAGTGAAGACACTCAAGCTGCCATTAACGCACACAAGCTTTTGGATTCTCTTTCTTCCTCTGATCAAAATGTCATCCAAATGGCAAAAGCTAATTACTTTACACATCTCCTTCATCGACTATCTTCAGGTATTAATTTATACAAACCCTTTTATTACAATATCTTCAGTATCATTGAGACTTTTTTTTTTTTCACAGGTTCTGAAGAAGTGAAGATGAGCATGGTGACAACATTAGCAGAAATGGAATTCACAGATCACAGCAAATCATCTTTATTTGAAAAAGGTGCACTGGGCCCACTTCTTGACTTAGTCTCACATGGAAACCCTAGAATGAAAGAGACAGCAGCTAAAGCACTTTGTAACCTCTCAACCTTAAAAAGAAACAGCACCCAAATGATCACACAAGGTTCTGTAAAACCATTGGTCAATCTTCTCTACAATCACACATCATCCCATTCTTTACAAGATGAAGTAGCATCAATCATCATGCATCTTGCCACATCAACCATGTCACAGAATTCCGAAAATACCCCTGTTTCTTTATTCCAGTCTGATGAAGATATCGATAGCCTTTTTGCTTTTATTCCATGTACTCGCCCTTTGGTGCAAGAACGTTTACTTCATGCTATTTACGCCATGTGCCACTCTCCCTTAGCTTCTACTGTCAAATCAAAGTTGAGACAGGTAATATATTCCTCTTGTGTCCTTTACTTCCACTTTGATGATTTATTTCATAATCTTTCAATAAATCAGGGACAAAATTTGTAAGAGAACACTTTCTGGGACAAAAATTGTAGCAATCAGCTATTATCAGGGACGAAAAATGTAATTTACTTTTTTATTTGTATATATTTTTTTCAGAATTCAGACAACGAACAAGCATTGGTGGTTTTATGTGACAATGAAAACCCGAAAGTAAGAGCAAATGCTGTGAAGTTGTTTTGTTGTTTAACAGAAGATGGTGAAGACAAAGAGATAACAGACAGAATGGGACAACAATTAATTGAGACTTTAATCAAAATAATCAAGTCTTCAAATGATATAGAAGAGATTGCTTCTGCTCTGGGCATCATTTCAAATCTCACCGAGTCAACTCAACTCACCGAGTCACTAGTCAAAGCCGAAGGACTCCCGGTGATATCCTCCCGTCTCCAAACCCAAAACGGGCCCCACAAAAAACATCTAATAGAAAACGCGGTTGGTTCCCTTTGTCATTTCACAAACCCAACAAACAAGGAATCACAAAAGAAAGTAGCGGAATCCGGTCTGATTCCATTGCTTGTCCAGTTTCTCGAGGCCGGAACCGGAGTCACGAAACGAAAGGCGTCGATTTCCCTCGCGCACCTTTCGAAAAATTCAATGGAGTTGACCCGGCCGATTCCGAAGGCGGGTCTATTCCGGTGCTTCTCGCCGCAATTGGAATCCAGGTGTCCGGTGCATCAAGGAATGTGCGAAGTGGAGGTGAATTTTTGTTTAGTGGAAGCGAATGCGGTGGCGCCGCTGGTGACGCTGTTGGGGGATTCCGATTCCGATGTTTGTGAAGCGTCTTTGGATGCGTTGTTGACTTTAATTGAAGCTGAAAGGTTAGCGTTTGGGTGTAAAGTACTGGGCGAAGCTAATGCGATACCTCAAATTATAAAATTGCTAAATAGCAACAATTCGAATTTGCAAGAAAAGGTATTGAATGAGTTAGACAGGGTTTTTAGGTTGGTGGAATTTAAGCAAAAATATGGGAATTTGGCGCATATGCCGTTGGTTGATTTGACTCAGAGGGGGAATTCTAGGACCAAATCTTTGGCTGCGAGGATACTTGGTCAGTTAAATGTGCTTCATGATCAGTCGTCTTATTTTTAGGTCACAAATTCTTTTTTGTCAATTGATTTTGTACACAGTTTCTGTATCGTATTGTATATCATATATATGTTACGAGATTTAAGTTCAAAGCTTCTAAGGTCTTGAGAGGTTTTATGCATTTATATCTATTTTTTTGTATTTGTATTGAAATTTCAACATTTTGTTCCTTTTAAGTTTGAATTATTTGTTAATAAGTTGATAGCGTTGATTTTGGGTCCAAAATAGGCCGGGTATGATTTACAGAGTGGATCATCGTGTGATGTAGAATATATTGAAAGTTTTCTACATAGTGTGAATCATAAACACTTTTGTAATATGACAATGACCACTTATAAAATGGGTTGATTGTATGATGAGAGTAGTGACAAGCAAAAGCGGGGCATAATTTGCAAATTTCTCTTATTGACATCAATCTTGTTACTAGTCTAAAGCATGTCGAATATAATCCAACATGTTTTTATCATGTCCTACATGGTTATATAGAAAACCTTGCCTTAAAAGTTAAAAGAAATCTTATGATTTGATAGTCGTTTATGTACTTCTTTCTTGCTGCTTGTGACTTCAATGTGTTGGAACCTGAAAGTGAACCTTTAGCAATCTCTAACCTTTCATGTTCCGAAGTCAGTCTTATGTTAGAAGTAGTGACATTGCCCGGTCCTTAGTATGTTTTCCGGTTTGTAATGTGTACCTCCTTTTTCTATATAAGGAGTGTTTAATGATAAGAACAGTGTGACGGATTGTTTCGCCAAAGATAGTTATATTTGAATTTATTTCACTTACATCTTTCTCTCAAATCAAACTCTTTCAAACATTCTACTTGTTCATTTATTTTCTTTACTTTGATTATACTCATTACTCCATATTTAATACTTGAAGTACTTTGTTGATTCTCATCTTCAGTCTCGACTGGTCTTGCCAGACTTGACTGGAACTTATAATCAGAAACAAACATTGATCTTAAGCATTAATTCAAGGTTTGAGTTTTTGAGCATTGTCCCTGTGCAATCAAATCCTTGTTCTCACAATTGGTATCAGAGCTTGAGTGTCATTTGAATCCATAAGAACAGATTATAGTTAATTCGAGATTACCTTGGTATTTCGATCAATTATATGTTTAGGATAAAAGTTCTTCTATATACCACTTTTGGTCAAGATATCTTAACTTCAATGCCTGCTTCTAATTCTCAACAAATGTACTCAATGCAAATAGAAAATAGCGTGGGTTGCCCTACACGTGCCCCATTGCTAGTTGTTGAAGAGTATGATCACTGGAAAGTCGGAATGGAAAGATTTTTACTTGGAAAAGAAAAAGGTGAATCTATCTGGAGATCCGTTAAAGAAGGTCATCATGTTCTAGTTCGAACCATTGTTAGAGATGCTACTACAACTCTCATGGGACAGGATGAACAACTTCAAGCACCTATCACTGCTGATGATCTTGAAAAACTGCATGCATATCAAGTTGCCTTTTCCGAAATGGTGTTTGATGTTCCACCTTCTCTTTTTGAGCACATTAAACTGTGTAAATTCGCAAAAGAGATTTGGAACACACTTCAAGATTTGTTCGAAGGGCCAGAGAACATGAAGGATAAGCGTCTAACCTCGGTTGTAAATGAGTTCGACACTTTCACTACAACACCTGGTGAATTTGTTGCCTCAGCCTCAAACAGATACCGAATCGTCGTCAACAACATGGCAGCTCATGGGATAGTCCAAATTCCACTTGAATACAACCTCAAGTTCATCAACAGCCTCGGAAAGGGATGGGGAAATGTGAAATCATGTCTTTAGAGTAATGGATCTCTGAAAAAGCTGAAGCTCTACCAACTGTTTGATGAGCTTCAAGGTCATGAGTCAAATGTTACACAAACACTACGTGAACTCACTGGAGGCCCTCTAGCTCTAGTCAGTTCCTACGACCCACTAACTCAGAACCCTGTTGTTTCGGACCCTCTCTCAGCTGTT
Organism: Lactuca virosa; assembly: GCF_052849685.1. NCBI lineage: Eukaryota > Viridiplantae > Streptophyta > Magnoliopsida > Asterales > Asteraceae > Lactuca > Lactuca virosa. The sequence continues at coordinate 59,319,149 of NC_136429.1, forward strand.
GTTCCATATATCCCTCCTGTTCAACCCTCACCTCCAACCATGCCTGTTCCCACCAATAACAACTATTAATTAGCTGGTGACCTTAATCCTGAAGATATGGACTCCGAACTCCGTTTTCAACAGGAGTTTGCCTTACTTTCCATGAAATACAATCGTCCTTATACGAAGTCATATCACAACCGTTTTCGTGCTCCTCACCAAAATAATCCTCAACCCTTCAACAAACCTTCAGAAAACCCACCATCCTACAAACCTAACCTCCCTACACCAAATCACACCTCAGAATCATCACAGACTCCGAAGTCAGAAAACCCAAGATTGTATGTCACAAATGTGGTCATGCAAATCACTTTGCCAAAGATTGCTTAGCCGAAGTCCCACAGAAACCCAAGATCAAGGACTCTGCTTACTATGCACGCCGAGCTTAAGAAATGGCAGAAAGTGAAAAGGATTTTGTTACCACTGTATCAAGGGATGTGGAAGGATATTGGTCTTTTGGAGATGATGATGACATAACCACTGACAGAAACATGTGTCTTATGACTCAACAAGAAATTGAATGTGATGAAGGCTACTAGTCGTTTGGGTCAGAGAGAGATGAAGAAGATGCTGAACCAAACTACTGCTACATGGCTACCAACGATCCACCTGGCAGAAGCATCGTTCAGCAGGTAAAATCTATGATTACTGATAATAATTATGACTTATCTCTTTGTGAACCATATCTAACCCATATCCAATCAGATATGAACATCATTTACAAAGCCTTTGAGTCAGCCATAAAAGCCAGTGAGAAGAAGGAAAGTGAATTAAGTCGTCTTAGATTATGTTTTGAGGATAAGAACTTGAAAATAGAGTCTTTAGAACGAGAGCTTGTAATGTCACAAGATGAATGTATCATTCTTAAAGACAAATGTGAAATCACTTATTCTGAAAGAAATGTTTTAATTTCTGACAACAAACGTCTCAATGCTAAAATAGATGGTTTGCATAATTGAATAGATATTCTTGAAGCAAATGAACGGATGACTCACAATTTTCGTCATCCTTGGTCAAAAGCTCCTGGTCTCGGAAGCGAGTTTCCGAAACCTATTTCTCGTCCCTTAAAGGAGTTACAAAATCTAAATTTTATGGGAGACGTTCCGAACATCAAACATTCAGACACCCCTGTCTCGCCTTTGTCATCCCTTCCTGAGACTTCTGACCAATTTGCATCACTAATTCCTGAGTTTAAGCCTATAGTTGTCAAGTGTCCCGATTCCACGCCTCTTCCGCCTCTGATAAACCTGGACCTGAATTGGACCCCAGAATCCCACTCTAGTATTCCGAACTCTGTCATTCAAATTCCGAACCACAGCCCTCCTAACAACTGTGTTGTTGAGGAAATTTTTCCGGAGACAACTAGACCTGAATTCTCTGAGTGTGTTTGGGCATTGTAACGACCCAAATTTTCAAAAGAAAATTTTCATTTTTAATTAATCAAACACATTACCATAAACCATAAAATCCCAAAACAATTGTTTTCAAATCCACATCCATTAAAAATTTATTTAAAAACATCAGAGTGTTCCATAAGATGTCGATGAGAGAGTGCACGCCGCGCCATCAAGTCTTGCCCTTGCCCTTGGGCTCAGATGTACCTAAAACAAATCCACAAACTGTAAGCTAATGCTTAGTGAGTTCCCCAGAGCATACCGCACATACAATCCACATATCACATATCACATTAGCCATAAAGCTACATATATCACATAAGCCATGCATATAACATATATGGATGCCCTGGAAACCCTCCAGGGTCTTATTCCGGATGCCTCAGGAACCCCCCCGAGGTCTTAGCCTAAGGATGCCCTGGAAACCCTCCAGGGTCTTACTCCGAGTGCCTCGGGAACCCCCCCGAGGTCTTAGCCCACGTGCCTCGGGAACCCCCTGAGGGCTTTACCGAGGATGCCTCACAACCCCTCCAAGGTCTTACACCTAGGTGCCTCGGGAACCCCACCGAGGTCTTTCATACAAGTTTCATAAATAACTAGCATATCACATATGTTGGATTAATGTCTAAGTCCATAACTATATTTGGTATGTACTTGACCCGACCCGGCATGGTCCATTTGGGTTGCACTTCACCGGCACAATTTATATGGATAGTCTTTTGAGAATAGTATATTTATGATTTATATTAATATATTATAAGTTCTAATATATTAATATGGAATCATATTATTTAATTAGTATTGATCAAGAATTAATTTAGAATTAATTAAGTGATCAAAAAGAACTAATTAAATATGGACTCTTATATATATGGAATGGGCCAAGTTCATTTAGGTTGGGCTAAGCTTTTATGGATGGTCCATGGAGATTTTAACCCATGGATCCTATGTAAATGAAAGGTCATAGGTATTAGGGTTTACATGGATGTAACCCTAATGCTCCATAATATATAAAGGGGTCCTTGGCTCACAAAATTGGCACAAGTGTGTGAAAATAAGAGTGGGCCGATTTTAGTGTGCATACATATTCTCTCAAGTTCTTCCAAGGTGTTTTGGTGATTTGTGATTCCATTTGAGGCTTCCACACTATTGGGGCTAAGCTCTTAAAGCTTGAAGACATCAAGCTACATCAAAAGGTATGTCATCTAACTAGAACTTTGTAGTATAAATGCTTCATAATATGCTAGTTAGGATGAAACCTTGGAATAGTTAATATTTGCATGTATAATAGAGAAAACATAGATCCAAGGTTTATAGGGTTGCATGTACACCATAGGAGTGTTAGAATGCTCAAAACCCAACAGTGGTATCAGAGCCATGAGTTGTTTTCTATTATATTTGATGCAAATGTATTTTTTTTTTCAAGTTGAAGGAAAAAAAAAGGAAAAAAACATGAAGTTTGTCATATTTTAAGATAATTACTTGATTTTATGAAAAACTAATTATTTTTAAAATTTGAGTCACTTTACTATATGAGTTGAATTAGGTCAAATTTAGTAAAAGATAAAATGATATGATTATTTTATTAGTTTTAAAAGTTTGATCTAAAGAGTTTTTTGAAACCTCCATAAGTTATGGATATGAAAAGGTTTTAAAAAAAATTGATTCAAAGTTTTTTATGGAGTTACAAAGCTTGGTCTTAATGTTTTAAAATTCCATAACTTGTTCTTGAGTTATGGAACATGAAAAGTTTTTTTGTGTTACCTTGTTTTATGAGTTAATTTAGATTGATGAAAAATATTATTTGTTAAGTTGCTTTCAATCCATATTAATCTAAAAGAAGTTCATAAAAGGTGTTTTTGTAACTTTTCTTCAAGTCACATAAAAGGTCACATTTATGAATCTTAAAACTCATAAAAGTGTCATAGGTTACACAAAAATGAAGAGTTTTTTTTTCATTAAACTATTTTATGACTCCATAACTTGTCCTCAAGTTATGGATGTTTAAGAGTCACTTCTTTAAAAGTGTTATTAAAGAATAAGAGGTTACATAAAAATGAAGAGTCTTCATTTTAATGAACCATTAAACTCATAAGTTATGAAATGAAAGGTTTTGAATAGTTTCAAAACTTGCCCTCAAGTTTTGGAATTTGTAAAGTCTCACACACATTAATGCTTTAATTCCAAACTCTACAATTTTAAAAGTTAAAATTCAAACTTTATGGACTTCATTAAATTAGTTAAAGTGTTTAATTAAAAGAGTTAATAATTCCATAAAGACATGGTTTAAGTTTAATTAAATTAAGAGTATAGTTTAATTAATAGATTAAACCACCAAGTATTTTAAATGTTTAAAATACACCCTTATACTATTATTATAATTTTAATTATATAGATATGTATAAGATAAAGTCAATCTTACCGTTAGTAGGCCTCATTCACGAAGCCGGTCTATAAGGGGGGTATAAGGTTACTGCCTATAAAATGGCAGTTTAATGGGTGTCCACTCTCACCCACCGCTTCCTTGACCGGTGGAGGGTCGTTAGCCGAACAGGTAGGACAAGGACTATAATTCTCCCTTCATTATAAGTATAATGATAAATAGTAAGTAACTAAACACTTATAAATTCCCAATCTTAGTTACTTAGGAAAATGTGAATAAGGTGCTAATCCATGAAATTACACTTTGCACTTTGTTTAAGCTGTTAGTGGAGCGTGTGTGGTTAACCGACACACTAACCTGGACTTAACAAAGTAGGCAAAGGGTAACTTAATGTTTATCATAGTATCGTTGGAGCGTGTGTGGTTAACCGGCACATCGATTGAGGGGTAAATATTAAGGGTACCAAGTATATTTGCATGGTTACTTCACACCTTGTTTTGTGATCCTCGGTATCCCAGTCACAAAACCTGAAGGGCACACTCGATATTGAAACATGCCATTGAAAAGTTCAATGAATCTCAAAAGAATCTAGGAGTTTCAAAACCAATTAAAACCTAATAATACATTTCGTTTATCTTGGTGGAAATTAGTGAATCGTCATTCACCTACCTTCAAATATTTTATAGCTTGGATTACGGCATCCCTCTTCCAAGTTATAAAATAGTTTGTTGGGTCCTAGCCTTAATATATCATATTGGGTGTTATATTAAGGACTTAAATCAACTTTACGTGAATTTCTCCCATTGTTGATGTCTGGTTTAGATAACAATGATCTTCCCAAACCAATCTTTCCTAATGAATATGACTTCCCGAGTTTGGCTCATGGAAGTCATACTTCTCTTCCTCCACCTCCTCCAATTATTCTCCCTAACCCACAAGTTCAAGGTCACTCAAGCCCTAATGGCAAACAAGGTCTATGTGTGATCACATCTTAGAGATGAAGTCACATATTGACAAGCCGGGAGAGTTGGGTGTCAAAGTCTTGAGAAAGTTGGATGTTCAATCACTTTCTAAGTCACATAGTGAGTTCCTTTGGGACTACTATGAAACAAACTATGACATGAACCTTAATGATCATATCTATTTGCTTGATGCTGCTGAATCAGCAATGATTTGGAACGATAGTAAAGCAAATTTGATTAGAAGATCAACTTCCCAAAAACTTTATGGATAATGACAATGGTGACACTGGAAATCCAGAAAAAGCATTCTCTTCCCAATAGAAAGGGATTGGCCATAGTCAACCCGGTTGACCAAATGGGAAAGAGAAAGGCTAAGTCTGAGATAGTCCCATTACCAAAGGGTCCATATGTTTATTTTGCCAAAGGAATGGGCGTTGATTGCAAAGCTGCCAAATTTACCTAAGGATGTTAAAGTCAATAAGTTTGACTCTACATCAGGTAGAGCCCATTATCTAACTCTGTTAAGTTCTATTCTGAGATCCTCATTACATGATGTGACTGGGTCACATGTTGATGTTTTAAGAATCAAAGAATAGAGAGAAATCTTAAAGGAAGTATATGCTGATTCTGATCGCGAAGGTGGATTTCGATCGCATTAGAATTTTGAGCAGTTGCTTAAGAAGTTATGATATATTGCTAAGGAATAGATAACAACAATTTTCCATGTGGATTGTAAGGATAAGTTTTTCCGCAAAGTTTTAAAATAAAAGAAAATTGTTTAATTTTATTTATTTGAAGTATCCTTACAATGGCATTTGTGGAAAATTGTTGCTTATATGATTCCATTGACAGCAATATTGGAAAATAGATTTGATTCTTTCATTTGTGGTAGTGTCTAAATTTACCAAATCAGGAAAGTTCCTCATCACCCAAGTTTCAATTGGACCGAAACTTGGAATCATGCAAGTTGAATAGTATGATGAATGAGAACTTTCAAGCGTTGGAAAATCAAGACTAATTACTTGTTCACATGGATGTGTGAGTCAAGTGAAGGACTAAAGGGATCGAGTACACATTCTTGTGTACTGGTCATGTCCACCACAAAGCTCGTTAAGACTATTTGATTTACTAAAGTTTAGTAAATATAGTTATACTTACAAGTTTAAGTATAATTCTGAAACATTGGAAAAGTCTCAATGTATGGCAGAACGAATGGGAAGAATCAAATTAGGCAGAAAGATAAAAGTTTCTCAAATCTGAAAAGATGGGAGAGTACTTTAGTATCATGTTTGTGATCATCTTAATGATTTAGAAATCATATCACAATTAGTCCTCTAAAGGTCATCTTAGTGCATTCTTATGACTAAGAAGAGGAGTCATGAATTGTTGAAATGGTTAGATCAGGAAGATGAGTCATACTTCGTTCCAAAACAATTCTTAGAGTCATACTCCAAGATTGTAACTTGAGTGACATATCTTAAAGAAAGGTTTAAAACACTTGTCAAATGTAAGAGTAAAAGTGTCCTACTCTTATACATTTGAAATTGGTAAGTTGTGATGTTTTGGATAAAACAAAGACCAACTAAGGCCAATTGTGTGAAGTGTTTGTCTTGATAAAGAATCCGCACTATCTCTTGAATATTTGGCAAGATAGTCTTATATGTCAAGAGGATAGTGGGAGTCTTAAAGATCCTAAAAAGAATTTCAAGAACTAATCAAGAATAAAACCTGAGGTTCTTCATTAGCACACGACTTGAGGTTTATAACCTATCGTGTTGACATATTCTGTGCCCATTCCAGTTAAAGTTGGCTTTGCATAGGAGTTCTGAAAGTTCTCAATTGGTTGCATAACAACTTGGAAGCAATGACAGGCCCTGTACTGCCAGGTGGCAAGAAGTTAAGATTGCATAAGTTCAGTCCATATGAGTTTGGATTTGTCATTATCCTTGTCTTGTGACTATGGTTTTGACGATTCACATGGATAAGAACACATACACCATAAAATCTAAGGGTCATAAGGTTTCTCTCCGATTCATGAAAATGATGGGGAGGAAACACTTCCACCAAGTAGATTTGAAGCAGATGGCAAAAGGTCTAAACAATTGAGACTATGATTACGACATCCCTTTTCATAGTTCTGAAATTGTTTAGACACACATACATGCTATCTAAGGAAAGGTGTATGATTTTGATAAAGTTTTATCAAAGCATCTCGTATCAGAAATCTGAACTTTGGTAAGAAAGTCAATAAAGTATTGATTTCTAGAAGTCCAGCTGATTTCTGAGTACATGTCAAAGCTAGTGGGAGCATAAGTGTTATGCTAATAATCATCATGTTAGTGGGAGCATGATAATTATTGTTAGTGTTGCAAGTTTGCAATGTTAATTATAGAAAACAAAAGTTTCAATTCGTGAGGCTGCAGGGATTGAAAAGTTGTTTTGCTATAATTAAGGGAGAGGATATACTTCATTTCAGTTCTAAAGGCTTAGATTGAGACCTTAATCATCTTTAGTCAAGAATATATATATGAATTTCATGTTGGATTGGTTCAACTTAAGGAAATTCTATATATTGCGTTCTCAAAATTCGATTATGATTACGACATCCCTCTTCATAGTCAAATTTTGAAAACATGGCAAATAAAAATATTGTAGCAAAAGACTGGTCTAGAATCATGTCTTTATGTGAGACATCATGAATCGTGTACCATTTGCTTTGGGTACAGGATCGATTGCATGTGCTATAATATTTGTCATTTCTAAATTTTTACAAATGCCCAGAGTCATTAAGAAGGGAAAAGGTCTAGAATTGGATATGACTAAAATGATTAAGCAATTGTCGAGGACAATCTGAGGTTTACAAAAGATTGGTTGCTCAGGGACAGTTGGAAGTATAGTGCTAATTTTGGAAGGACCATATTGACATATTCTGAAAAAAGGCATCTCTTATTCAGAAGTGATAGTCAAAATGAGAATATGGAGTTGTCTCCATAGGTGGAAGTTATCTGTGTAAGATTAGAAAACTTAATGCAAGAAGCATGTCCAAAGCAATGTACTTTGAATATGAGACTTAGTTTCCATGGAGGTGATCTCCATTGGAATACCTTATAATGACTGTTGACAAGTCTTTGTGACTTTGTACATATTCATTACAGGAGGGTCAGTGCATATAAGTTTAAAATCTAAACAGATTTCGATAAATGATAGGAATTTGAAATTCTCACATTTTTCGATAAGGATTTGGGAGTGTGAAATTAGAATCATTGAAATTATATTCAATTGGTTTATTTCACAAAGTAAAGATCATAGACAAACATAGAGTGCATACTTGGTGTATGGCAAAGCTATTGTTTAAGAAAAACATAGTGTACATGCTTGGAGCATGGGACAACTAGTGTTTTTAATTCAAGTATAAAGTTGATAAAACCGAAACAATGAATAATGAGTAATCAGTATGGTGATAAATAAAAGTGTTTATTTATATTCATAGGGTTTGATACCATATTTGATTCATTTATTCTTGTGTTTCACTTTGCATGTTTTGACTTCCAGAATAACTAAGTCGCTCTTCCTGAATGATTAAGTTATTCAAACCATCCACAGTCGGTCATATGTTGGAAGTAGATATGAATCAAGACTGTCATGGGTTGGTTTGTAGAGGTCCAAGTTGGTGGACAAAGTGGTGCTACAACACTCATGAGTGCTCATAAGTTCTGAGTATTGGATTCAACCCGCGCTCATTTGAATCACTTCATGGATTTTATCACGAGTGATCATGAGACGATAATATCTTATATTCTTCAAACCTAGAGATATGAGTTGTTACTATGAGTTGGTTGTACATTGATTGATTATAATCCATGTCTCAGTCCATATGATATCGAGAATGATTATAATCCATGTCTCAGTCCATATGATATCGAGAATGGAGGAATATATGATCCCTTATCTAATGGACAAGTCATTGACAAGGTCAGAGTTCGACAACGGCTTTAAGAGCTACGATTGCCAGTTAGGTTTTGAAGTCATACTCAATAATAGTTTTAGACTTATCAAAGTGGGAGACTGTTGGATTAATGTCTAAGTCCATAACTATATTTGGTATGTACTTGACCCGACCCGGCATGGTCCATTTGGGTTGCACTTCACCGGCACAATTTATATGGATAGTCTTTTGAGAATAGTATATTTATGATTTATATTAATATATTATAAGTTCTAATATATTAATATGGAATCATATTATTTAATTAGTATTGATCAAGAATTAATTTAGAATTAATTAAGTGATTAAAAAGAACTAATTAAATATGGACTCTTATATATATGGAATGAGCCAAGTTCATTTAGGTTGGGCTAAGCTTTCATGGATGGTCCATGGAGCTTTTAACCCATGGATCCTATGTAAATGAAAGGTCATGGGTATTAGGGTTTACATGGATGTAACCCCAATCCTCCATAATATATAAAGGGGTCCTTGGCTCACAAAATTGGCACAAGTGTGTGAAAATAAGAGTGGGCCGATTTTAGTGTGCATACATATTCTCTCAAGTTCTTCCAAGGTGTTTTGGTGATTTGTGATTCCATTTGAGGCTTCCACACTATTGGGGCTAAGCTCTTAAAGCTTGAAGACATCAAGCTACATCAAAAGGTATGTCATCTAACTAGAACTTTGTAGTATAGGTGCTTCATAATATGCTAGTTAGGATGAAACCTTGGAATAGTTAATATTTGCATGTATAATAGAGAAAACATAGATCCAAGGTTTATAGGGTTGCATGTACACCATAGGAGTGTTAGAATGCTCAAAACCCAACAACATATTCCATAACCCACTAGCACATCACATAACAATTAATGGGCCGACCTTGGTGCCTTAGACCCATTGGTATGGTGAGGAGACTCACCTTTATCGAATGCTGAACTGACAAGCTAGAATCAGATATGTCCCATGTGCTGCTCCAACTCAGCTTCCTAAAAGCATCATAAGACAGACTTGTCATAATCCCAAAATTACCCTCAAGTTCAACCCTGGTCAACCTTGGTCAAAGTCGAAGTCAACAGTCCATGTTGACCTCAATTCGTCGAGTGCATCTAGCAACTCGTCGAGTTCCTACCGAGTCAAGAAGACCTGATCAAACCCTAGCCAACTCGCCGAGTTGTTTCATCAACTCGTCGAGTTCACTTGATATCCAGAAGGCGGGGAAACCCAACCCGACTCGTCGAGTTCCTAGAGCAACTCGTCGAGTCCCCCTTCCTTTTTGCTTGTTGTGATGATACACCGAATCTAGGGACTCCATGGATTAGATGTAAAACCATAAGGTGTCTAGAAGGATAAAGTTTCCAACTTTACCTTCTAGAACCGTTCCAAATGCTCCAAGTCCCTTAACAAGGTTGGAAAGTTCCAAAGCTTTGCCATATGGTTCAAAACTCCAGGGATCTGAAATCCCTCCTTTCCAGAAAGGTTTCTAGTCCTCAAAACGTTCCAAAGATGGAGGCTTTATGGACATGCATGTCCAATACATGTCCCTAGGTCAAAATGGCCAAAAATAGGGAAATATGCCCTAAAACCCTTGCATGGTGTCCTTGCTCAACCAAAGGCCAGATCTAGCCCACCTTGGGACCATTTTGCTTTGGAGATTCATAAAGTTGCAAACTTTATGAATCCCATTCATGCATTCGACAAGAAGGGTAGGAAATGAAGGGTAAACTCAAGATCTAGCCATATTCTTTGATAAAAATGGAGTCTTGAATACTTACAACAGTCCACATGATGATTAAGCTCAAGGATGGGTGCTTGGTTTGTTGGATCTTCTCACTATCTCTTTCTTCTTAAGCTTTAAAGGTCACTCTAGCTCATAAAATGGAAGAGAATACGGATTAGGGTCAGCACAAACATTCTTAGGGTTTGGAGGCTAATGGAAGGTCAGCCTCAAGGCTCTTAAGGAGATTATATAGGGTGCAAACCCTAAAATTAGGGTTTTATCTTTACAGTGCCTACTCGTCGAGTCGGCCTTCCAACTCGTCGAGTAGTATGTAGATCCCGCGTCCTCAAAATACCCTCTACTTGACGAGTTGGACTCCCAACTCGCCGAGTCCACACACCAAAACCCTAGAACATAAATAAATTAAGTAATACCTGGATCAAGTGTTACAAATCTCCTCCACTTGAACTAGACTTCGTCCTCGAAGTCTGCTGATCCAAACAAATCTGGGTAGTGATGTCGCATCTCATCCTTCGGCTCCCAGGTCCACTCAGAGCCCCTGCGGTGCTGCCATTGCACCTTTTCTGTCACACCCCAAACCAGACGGCAGAAACGTCCGGGGGTGGAGGACTTCATTTGTAGTGTCACAACACATTCATTATAGTAATCATAGTACAAACAACCACTATATTTAAAAAGTATATGTATTTACATGTGTTTCATCATTGTATACCGAAACCAAATAGTTATACAAAAGAAGAAGATAAGACACATAAAAGCTCCATCTTCTCAAAAGCTCGGGGAGTGCCTGTCTACTGGTTCCCTGAGAATACAAGTAATTTGAAAAGAAAGTATCAACATAAAGTTGAGTGAGTGCATAAGTATTTATGTTTAAAAGAATGTTTTATGTTTCTTGAATAAGTAAACTGTTCCAGAAAATCCTATATTTTCTGCTGTATATGAAAAGTAGTTTTAGTTACATAAAACTGTTCTGTTTGTAAACCAATGTTCTGTACTAGTATTCCTTTTGTAAAACTTGTAACTGTGAGTGTGCCTGGCTTCACCAGCTGTTATTGTAAATTGTAATGTAATACTATAAATTGTATCTTGTAAAACTAGTACTTTAAAAATGTACTTATGTTTAGTTAATTATACACTAACGTATTGTTAATATCTTTTTAATGAGTTATTATAACCATACTGAGACTAGATGTCCTGACCCAACGCATTGAAGGCGTTGAAAGCTATTGATAACAACTGTCACTCGTAGGCGTGTATGCCTGACTGTAGCTAGCAGTCTGAGTGCGGGGTTGTCAATCCCAATATAGATCTATACACACATTGTTTCGATCCCCGACTGGAGATTTTGGTTATAATGTCAGGACTTTAACTATATTGTTTAAATGAATTAAACAACCTATATCAAATGACTCATAAAAAGCATATAAACGTTACATGTATAATAGTTATGAAAACCCAATCATTCTGAAACAAATGATTGATAGTATGTTCTTGAATTAGTATTCTTAACATGTATCTGAAAGATGTATACCCTTGAATAGTTTTGAATCAAACCTTTGTTCTTGTAAAACAATGTACTTTAGCATACTTGAATCGTGAATTAATGTTTTGTGAATCATAAATTATACCTATTATAATTTATATGTACTTTTAGTATTGATACCGACTATTCATGAATGCAACCCCTTGCTTAACATGTTACAAAGGGTAATTGAAACTTAATGAACTAACTTTTATACTGGTATACATATACAAATATATATAAGTAAAATTTAAATGACACTCAGACAAATAACTGATGCTTATAATCGCACATCCAAAGCAGGAAAAGGAACCAAAGTGGGTTATCAGTCCTAAGCCTTCTAAATCTTATTTATATAAATATATATATATATATATATATATATATATATATATATATATATATACAAGTATGATTTCTGGGAGAAATATAAGTTTATAAAAACATTTAAAAGAAGTTTTAATAATTTGAAATACATTTTGGTGACTTGATGTCATTTTGATACAATCATTGAAAACCATTTGATTTGATGATAACTGAAATCCATTTTGATTAGATATTTGAAACCATTTGTTTATAACACAAAATCTTTGTGTTAGACTTGTATTCCCCCCCCCCCCCCTTAAAACAGTAAAAACTATGAAAATACGGGGGTATGAACTCACCTGTAGTGAGTGATTCAAATGTAAGATCGATGTAGGATGCTAAGTGTCAAGTGAAATCTCGAGCACAAACGGATCCTATTAAGCATATAATGACACATATATGGATATAATTAGTGTATATAACAACTAATTATGATAGGAAACCACTTTAGGGACTAGGAAACACTTGAATTGAAGTGTTACAATCACATGTGATTGTACAAAAGGGGTTTAAGGCCACAGAAGGGTGTGTGCGGCCAAGATGTGTACGGCCAAGATGTGTACGGCCAATATGGTGTACGACCATTGGGTGTACGGTCATGGAGTGTACGGCTGTACACTCATGAAAGAAGCATGCAAAAACGGGTGTTTATGGCCCTATCTAGTATCCATTAAGTGTTCATGATCTTATGTTGAGACATGAGGTGAGTTTGAGGCCAATTAGTGCACTAAAGAAGGGTTTACGGCCATATGAGGAGTGTACGGCCGTACACCCTTGGTGTTCATGCATTAGATGACAATTAAAGGCTTGGAATCAAGTGTTTCTCAAGCCTAACTAGAAGATAGAAGAGATACTCACACTTTTGAAGGTTTCTAAGGAGTTCACGGCCCAAGAACAAGTAGGTGTTCTTGGTGTTCTTGGTGAAAGTGAAGAAGACTTGAAGATCTATCCAAAAGAGAATATTTCATGGATGAAAACATGGATCTTTACTAGATAAAGCCATGTATCAACTAATCAATGGAAGGAATACTTACATCTTTGAAGATCAAGGTGAAAAACTTGATGATAGTTGAGAGAGAATCAGATTTCTTGGCTTGAAAGTGTGAGAAAATGAAGGAAAAGCTTATATATGGGTTTGGGGTCACGACCACCTTGGGTGTACGACCGTATACTCATGTGTACGGCCGTACACTCCTCTTGATGGAGTGTTTGGCCCGAATGCAATCTGATGAACTTAAGTTAACTCATCCCTAAACCCAAACCTTGAATGTACTAGGCTTAGAACACTCAAACAGACCCTAAACAATGCTAAAAGATAGCAGATACAAGTCTGACTGTGATTGCATTGAATGACTGTACAAGATAGAAATTTCGGGTTGTCACATTATCCCCCCTTTAGAGAGAATTTCGTCCCGAAATTAGAGTTTAAGCAATTATGCAATTACAAATAACTTAAGCAAAAAGATGAGGATATTTCAGTTTCATTTGATCCTCGCGCTCCCAAGTGAATTCAGGTCCCCGCTTGGCATTCCAGCGAACCTTCACTATAGGAATACGACTTTGCTTTGTTTGCTTGACCTCTCGGTCCATGATCTCTACTGGTTCTTCCACGAAGTTGAGGCTCTCGTCGATCTTGATCTCGTCGAGTGGATTACAAGAGTCTCGTCGGACAAACACTTTTTCAAGTTCGAGACGTGGAAAACAGGATGTATGTTACTTAGTTCTTGAGGTAGTCGGAGTTTGTAAGCTACTGGACGGATTCTAGCAAGAATCTTGAATGATCCTATGTACCTTGGATTCAGCTTGTCACGCTTTCGAAAGCGTATCATGCCCTTCCAGGGTGAGACCTTCAACATGACGCGGTCACCAACCTGGAATTCCAAAGGTTTTCTTCTTTTGTCAGCGTAGCCTTTCTGTCTGTCTCTGGAAGCTTTAAGTCGCTACCGAATTTGTACGATTTTCTCCGTAGTTTCGCGAATGATTTCCGGACCAGTGAGAGCACCGTCAGGAACTTGACTTCTAGCTAGCTGCGTGTCACCCACTTCAGCCCAGCACAGAGGTGATCTGCACTTGCGGCCATAGAGAGCTTCGAAAGGAGCAACCTTTATGCTAGTGTGATAACTGTTGTTGTAAGAGAATTCGACAAGGGGTAAATGAGTATCCCATGCCTTTCCAAAGTCTATCACGCAAGCTCGCAACATATCTTCTAGAGTTTGAATCGTTCTCTCACTTTGTCCGTCAGTTTGTGGATGATAGGTTGTACTCATGTCCAGCCTAGTTCCCAAAGATTTTTGTAAAGACTGCCAGAAACAAGAAGTGAATCTACTATTTCGGTCAGAAATAATAGATATTGGCACACCATGCAGTCTAATGATTTCCTTGAGATAAGTTCTTGTTAGTTTCTCCATCTTGTCGGTCTCTTTGATTGGTAAGAAGTGTGCGGATTTGGTTAATCTATCGACGATTACCCAAATAGTATCATAACCACCCGATGTCTTGGGTAACTTGGTTATGAAATCCATTGTAATCCGCTCCCACTTCCATTCAGGTATTTCAGGTTGTTGCAATAAACCTGAAGGTTTCTGGTATTCTACCTTGACTTCAGCACAAGTAAGGCACTTGCCCACAAAGGTAGCGATTTCGGCCTTCATGTTAGGCCACGAGTATAGTTTCTTGAGGTCCAGGTACATTTTTTCTGAACCTAGATGAATGGAGTATCGGTGATATGTGCATATTTAGCTATATATTTAGTATAGATTTTCATTATTTATTAGCTAATTATTTACATATTATGGATAAAAGGTACTTAATAGTGTTCAAATTGTATTTTCAGTCCAAAAGATATGCTCAGAAGCATAAGGAAGCACGAGAAGCAGTTGGAAGTTCAGGAGTTGAAACAAAGAAGAAAAATGCCAAAAACAAGAAGGACTCGGCGAGTCAAAGCCTAACTCGACGAGTTGGATCGAAGATTCGAGAAGCTCTAGAAGTCCTTGCTGTACACGGATATTTAATGAGGGACTCGACGAGTTGGGACCTTGACTCGACGAGTCACCTCTGTTTCCAGAAAAATATAAATAGGGACTTTGAGATCGAGAGGGGGACTTCTCTGGAACCCTAGGAGGTTCAGATTGCGATTGAAGATACTGCTAGATCGAGAGAAGCTGAGGAATCAACCCTAAGTTCGTTTTTGAAAAGGATTAAGGCAAATTCTAATTCATTCTTAGTTAAGCTTTTGATTGAATCATGTTTGAACTAATTGAATTCGTTTTTGAGTTTGTTTTTACTGCAATTATGAACTAAAAACCTTTGTCTTCTGTTTAGGGTAGATGATTTTGTGAATATGGATTGATTTTATGGTTAGAATTAATTTTAATTGGTGATATTGTTTTGCTAAGCTTGTTAAAGAACCTCATAGATTGATAACAACTATTTTCTGTTAATAAATCAGTAATTAAGTTGTATGAACATCTCTTAGTTATTAATTTCATATAATTTATGTGACCACATAGTTATATGTCTAGGAATAACGAATGTAAAACTAGAATTAACTAGAAGATAGGTAAATTAATACGTGAGCTTGTGTGATACACCATCAACAAGAGGTTAATTGAATCACCAATTCAATTAACCATTACAAGTCTTACTTAACCCGAATTAATTAACTAGGGAACTTATTAATTTAGACAACTGGCCACTGCTTGAATTAACCTGTTTTCTAAGGATTAGCAATAACGAACGTGAACCTAATCATCTAAATCGGTAGCCAATTAAAAGTTAATCCGATATATTTACCATAAAATCAACCATAGGATCAAATGACTCAAACCTAGACAGAAGTCCTTTTTATCAATGAATTTAGTTGCAATTTAATTGTTTACCTACTTAATTAAGTGCTAGGTAAGTTTTAGCTAAGTTTCTAGTCTTGTAAAACTAGAGAAATCCCTCCTATTTTATTATTTGTTTTAGATAATATTAGTAATTAGTTTAATTTCCGTTCCCTGAGTTCGATACCCTACTTATTTAACTATACCACAATTGATAGGTCCACTGCCTTTGTGTGTCTAATTCATAAGTGAAGAGTAGGATAAAACTTAGTTCGTTTCACACTCATCAAGTTTTTGGCGCCGTTGCCGGGGAACGGTTCAAAAATTAACTCTAATTTCTAGTTTTATCGATCCTTTGTGTGAGAATTATCTTGCACAAAGTTATTTTTTTTATAAATTAGTCATTAGTTCAGGTTTTAGTAGTTTTCTGTTTTTAGGATTATTATTAATTTTTTTTTTCTGTTTTTAGCCTTGACTCGCCGAGTGCAATCGAAGCTACTCGACGAGTCCATCGCTGAAACTCAGTTTCGTTTTTATTTTATTTTTGTTCTTTTTACGCGTGTTTTCTGTTTTAATTGCAGTTCGTTTATGACCAGAGGAGGAGGTACACCTTTGGTTACACCACTTGAAGACCCGGAAACAACTTTGAAGAAAAATAAGGGCAAGACCGTAGGAGAAACCGCAACATCAAAGAATTCGCCATTGAAGAATCTCAAATCTGTTTTTAGTAAGAAAAAGGACAAGAAAGTTGGAGAATCCAACAATTTTTCTGAGGCGAACGAAGACCCAAACAAGGACGATATCGTGTACGAATCCGAAAAGAAGAAACCGACTCCGAAGAAGGAAGCGATTTAGAAGGCGAATTAGCTAACACCATGGCTAACATCGATGAAGTTCCCATGGGCGAATGGAAGAAGAGAATACGTGACGATACCGGACCGGGACTAGTGCAACCCATCATTCCCGCAACTGCCACCTTTGAACTTAAAGGCCACATACTTGCTCAACCTAAGGAGATTCCATTCTACGGGAAGGATCATGAAGACACATACAAGCATCTTGACGAAGTCAATGACATAGCCGACTACTTCAATGTCCCTAATGTGGCTCGCGACACTGTCTTGCTTCGTATGCTACCTGTCACATTCAAGGGAGCTGCAAAGGATTGGATGAAATCACTTCCCCCAGGATCCATCACTAAATGGGCTAAAATGAAAGAAGAATTCATAGACCAGTTTTTCCCTCCTTCAAAAATAGCCAAGTTGAAGAAAGAAATAACTAATTTTGAATAACAAGCTGGAGAGTCACTATATGAGGCGTGGGAAAGGTACAAAAGCTTATTGAGGAATTGCCCACATCACGATCTAAACAACCAACAAAAAGTTTCCATTTTTTATGATGGATTAAATGTGACAACTAGGCAACTCCTTGATTCGCAAGGACCACTCACAAAGAAAGCACCCCCGGTGATAAAGTGTTGGATTAGTGTCTAAGTCCATAACTATAATTGGTATGTACTTGACCCGACTCGGCATGGTCCATTTGGGTTGCATGGCATCGAAACATTTGGATAGACCGTTTATGAGGAAAAGACATTTTGTGACATATTAATATATTATAAGTTCTAATATATTAATATGAAATCATGTTATTTAATTAGTATTGATCAAGAATTAATTTGGACTTAATTTAGTGATCAAAAAGAGACTAATTAAATATATGGGAATTGATTGTGTAAATCATTCATTCTTATATATGTGGGCTTATGATCCAAGATTCCTTTATGTTGGGTTTAACCCATGTGGTGATCCATGGATACTCCATGGAGGTTAAAACCCATGGAGCATAAGGAATGGGTAAAGTCATGAGTTACATGGTGTAACCCTAATAGCCACACTATATAAGAACCCCTTTAGTTCAAGAAATTGGCACTAGTGATACATTTTTTTGAGGGCTAGCCGATTTGAACATGTATGTCTTCTTCTCATGGTTATTCCAAGAGTTCATGATGTTGTGTGAACCATTTGAGGTGTCACACTTGGGGCACTAGGCTCTCAAGCTTCATGGAGTCAAGCAACAACAACAAGGTATGTATTCTATCTATTTTATTATCCTAGTATCAATGTTTTGGTATGCTAGTTAGGATAATACCTTGGATAATCATATTTGCATGTATAATAGAGAAAACATAGATCCAAGGTATTTAGGGTTGCATGTACACTTAGGAGTGTTAGAATGCTCAAAACCCAACATTGGTATCAGAGCCTAGGCTTGTTTTCAATTATACTTGATGCAAATTGCTGAAAAATGCTGAAAAAGTCGAATTTCGGGCATTCTGGGCACTGTACTCGCCGAGTCCACTGATGAACTCGCCGAGTACATGAAGAAAATCATCCTACTCGGCGAGTAGGTTGATACACTCGACGAGTAGGAGCCCCAGACATCATATTTTCGCGTTTTTTGGCTAGAAATGGACTAGAAACATTACCCTAAGATGTTTTTGAACTTATAAACTTGTTTTTGATGTGGTAATGTTCATACTAATCCAATTTCAAAGATAATTGTCAATAGATTCATGTTTTGTATTAGTTTAGTGATTAGGCTAATTACATGAAAAAGTTTGATTTGAATTATCTTGTTCTTATGAGTTGCTTAGATTAATAGAAAAGTTAATTGATTATGTGTTTTCAATCCATTTTAATCTAAGAGTTGATTCTAAAATGTGTTTTTGTAACTTGTCCTCAAGTTATATGAAAAGTCACATTTAAGTTTCATAAAACTCATAAAAGTTGGCAATGGTTACAAAAAAAATGAAGAGTCTTGTCCTCAAGTTATGGAGGTTCAAGAGTCACTTCATTAAGTAATAAAATGTGTAACCTTAATTAATTCCATAAGTTATAAAATAAAGAAAAGTTACATTCTTTTATTAGTTTAAAGTCTTCCATAACTTGTCCTCAAGTTATGGAACTTGAAGAGTTTTTTAATTAAAACTAATTTAAACATATAAGTCATGGAATTAATTAGTTTTGAATAGTTTCAAAACTTGCCCTCAAGTTTTGGAATTTGAAAAGTTTCACTTATGAATACTTTAATTCCAAGTTAGCCCTTAGAATTTTAAAAGTTAAAATTCAAACCCTTATACTATTATTATAATTTTAATTATATAGATATGTATAAGATAAAGTCAATCTTACCATTAGTAGGCCTCATTCATGAAGCCGGTCTATAAGGGGGGTATAAGGTTACTGCCTATAAAATGGCAGTTTAATGGGTGTCCACTCTCACCCACCGCTTCCTTGACTGGTGGAGGGTCGTTAGCCGAACGGGTAGGAAAGGACTATAATTCTCCATTCATTAAAAGTATTAATGATAAATACTAAGTAACTAAACATTTATAAATTCCCAATTCTTAGTTACTTAGGAAAATGTGAAATTGGTGCTAGCCCATAAAATTACACTTTGTACCTTACCAAGTCGTTAGTGGAGCGTGTGTGGTTAACCGGCACACTAACATGGACTAGTAAGAGTGGCAAAGGGTAACTTAACTTTATTATAGATCGGTGGAGCGTGTGTGGTTAACCGGCACATCGATTAGGTAATATTGTTGAGGGTACCAAGTCAATTTGTATGGTTATTCACACCTTGTTTGTGATCCTCGGCATCCCAGTCACAAACTTGAGAGGGCACAATCGAGATTCAAACATGCCATTGAAAGTTCAATGTATCTCAAAAGATCTAGGAGTTTCAAATCCAATTAAAACTTAATTATATTTCGTTTTTCATGGTGGAAATTGGTAAATCGTCATTTACCTACCTTTAACTATTTTATAACTTGGATTACGGCATCCCTCTTCCAGTTATAAATAGGTTATTGGGTCCTAGCCTTAATATTTCATATTGGGTGTTATATTAAGGACTCTAAATCAACTAACTTGAATATCTCCCAAAAGATGTCTAAGTTCAGACATCTATGATCTTCCCAAATCTCTTGAAACAAACTTTCCTAAATGAAGATGATGTCCCATGGAAATCATACCTCTTTCACCTCCTCCAATTATTCTCCCTAACCCACAAGTTCCTGAAAAGTTTAAGGTCACTCAAGCCCTATTGGCAAGCAAAGGTCTATGTGTGATCACATCTTGGAGATGTAGTCACATATTGACAAGCCGGGAGAGTTGGGTGTCAAAGTCTAGAGGAAGCTGATGATCAATCACTTTCTAAGTCACATAGTGAGTTCCTTTGGGACTCCTATGAAACAGACTATGACAAGACCCTTAATGATCTTATCTATTTGCTAAGATCAACTTCCTAAAACTTTATGGACATTGACAATGATGACATTGGATATCCAGTAAAGCTCTCTCTTCCCAATGGAAAGGGATCGGCCATAGTCAACTCGGTTGACCAAATGGTAAAGAGAACGGCTAAGTCTGAGATAGTCCCATTATCAAGGGTCTATTGCCAAAGAAAGGGGCATTGGTTGCGAAGTTGCCAAATTTACCTAAGGATATTAAAGTCAATAAGTTTGACTCTACTTCAGGTAAAGTCCACTATCTAACTCTACTAAGTTTCTATTATGAGATTCTTGATACATGATGTGACTGGGTCACATGTTGATGTTTTAAGAATCAAAGAAAAGTGAAGAAACTTAAAGAAAGAATATGCTGAATCTGATCGTGTAGATGGATGTCTATCGCATAGTTTGAAGATCGGATTCTTGAGCTACTTCTTAGGAGTTATGATATTTTGCTTAGGAATAGATAACAACAAGTTTTCATATGGATTGTAAGGATAAGTTTTTCCGAAAAGTTTTAAAATAAAAGGTAAATCTTTGATTTTATTTATTTTAAAATATCCTTACAATGACATTTGTGAAAATCTGTGTTGCTTATAAGATTCTATTAAGAGCAACAGTGGAAATATGAATTTGATTCTTTCATTTGTGGTAGTGTCTAAATTTACCAAATAAGGAAAGATTCTCATCACCCAAGTTTCAGTTGGATAGAAACTTGGAATCATGCAAGTTGTATAGCATGATGAATGAGAACTTTCGAGCATTGGAAAAATTAAGACTAACTACTTGTTCACATGGGTGTGTGAGTCAAGTGAAGGACTAAGGGATCGGGTACACATTCTTGTGTACTGGTCAGAGTCCACCACAAAAGATCGTTAAGACTATTCGTCATTATTTACTAAAATTCAGTAAATATGGTTATACTTACAAGCTTAAGTGTAATTCTGAGACATTGGAAAAGGTTTCAATGTATGGCAGAGCGAATAAGAAGAATCAACTTAGGCAGAAAGATAAAAGTTTCTCAAATCTGAAAAGATGGGAGAGTACTTTAGTATCATGTTATATAATCATCTTAATGATTAAGAGACATTATCACAATTCATCCTCTAAGTGCATTCTGATGGCTAAGAAGAGGAGTTATGAATTGTTGAAGTGGTTAAATCAAGAAGATGATTCATACTTCGTTCCAAAAACAATTCTTGGAGTTATACTCTAAAATTGTAACTTGAGTGACGTGTCTTAAAAGGGTTTAGAACACTTGTCAAATGTAAGAGTAAAAGTTTTCTACTGTTGTACATTTGAAATTGGTAAGTTGTGATGTTTTGGACAAAACAAAGACCAACTAAGGCCAATTGTGTGAAGTGTTTATCTTGATTAGAATCCACACTATCTCTTGAATATTTGACAAGAGAGTCTTATATGTCAAGAAGACAGTGGGAGTCTTAAAGGTCTTGAAAGTCTCAAGAACTAATCAAGAATAAAACCTGAAGTTCTTCACTAGCACACGACTTGAGGTTTATAACCTATCGTGTCGACATGTCTGTGCCTATTCAAGTTGGTTTTGCATAGGAGTTCTGAGAGTTCTCAATTGGTTGCACAGCTACTTGGAAGCAATGGTAGGCCCTTGAGCTGCCAAATGGCAAGAATTTAAGATTGCACAAGTTTAATCCATATAAGTGTGGATTTGTCAGTAACCTTGTCTTCTGATTATGGTTTTGACAAAATTCATATGGATAGGAACTCATACACCATTAAAATCTAAGTGTCATAAGGTTTCTCTCCGATTCATGAAAATGATGGTGAGGAAACACTTTCACTAAGTAGATTTTAGCTAGATAGCAATTGTGATATTTTCATTCTCAAAGTCGTTAGTGGAGCGTGTGTGGTTAACCAACACATTAACATGGACTTGTGAGAAGTGGTAAAGGTCTAAACAATCGAGACTATGATTACGGCATCCCTTTTCATAGTTCTTAAAATTGTTTAGACACACCTGTGAGCTATCTAAGATAAGGTGTATGATATTGATAAAGTTTTATCAAAGTAATCTAGTATCAGAAATCTGAACTTTGGTAAGAAAGTCAATAAAGTATTGATTTCTAGAAGTCCAGCTGATTTCTGATTACATGTCAAAGCTAGTGGGAGCATGATTGTTATGCTAATAATCATCATGTTAGTGGGAGCATGATAATTATGATAAAGATTGCAAGTTAGCAATGTTAATTATAGAAAACAAAAGTTTCAATTCGTGAGGCTGCAGGGGTTGAAAAAGTTGTTTTGCTATAATTAAGGGAGAGGAAATTATACTTCATTTCAATTCTAAAAGCTTAGATTGAGATTTTAATCGTATTTAGTCAAGGATATATATATGAATTTCATGTTGGAATGGCTCAACATAAGGAAATTCTATATATGGGTCCATTATTTGCGTTCTAAAATTCGATTATGATTACGGCATCCCTTTTCATAATCTGAATTATGAGAACTTGGCAAATAGAAATGGAAATGTTATAGCAAAAGACTGGTTTAGTCTTTATGTGAGACATCATGACTCGTGTCCCATATGCTTCGGATATAGGATCGATTACATGTGCTATATTTATCCTTTCTAAAATTTTCCAAATGCCTGGGGCATTAAGAAGGGAAAAGGTCTAGAACTGGATATGACTAAAAGGATTAAGCAATTGTCGAGGACAATCTAAGGTTTACCAAAGATTGGTTGCTCAAGGACAGTTGGAAGTATAGTGTTAATTCTGGAAGGACCATATTGACATAATCTGTAAGGAGGCAACTCTTGTTCAGAAGTGATAGTCAAAATGGAATATGGAAATGTTTCACAGTTGGAAATTATTCAATCTGTGTAAGATTAGGAAACTTAATGCAAGAAGGATGTTTCCAAGGAGTTAATCTCCTTGGAATGCTCTGTAATGGTTGTTGTCAAGTCTTTCTGACTCTGTGCATAATCATTACAGGAGGATCAATGCATATAAGTTTAGAATCTAACAGATTTCAGTAAATGGCATGAATTTGGAATTCTTGCATTTGCAGTAAGGATTTGGGACTATGAAAGAGGATCATTGGAGTTATGTTCAATTGATCTAATTCACAAAGTGAAGATCATAGACAAACATAGTATGCATACTTGGTGTATGGCATGACTAGTGTTTAGAAAACATAGTGTACATGCTTGGAGCATGGGACAACTATTGTTTTAAATTCAAGAATAAAGTTGATAGCTGAAACAGTATACAATGAATAATGTGTAATCATATGGTGATAAATAAAAGGTGTTTTATTTATGTTCATAGGTGTTGATACCATATTAGATTCTATTATTATTGTGTTTCATTTTGCATGTTTTGACTTCCAGAATAACTAGGTCGTTCTTCCTGATTGACTAAGTTATTCAAACTATCCACAGTCGGTCATATGTTGGAAGTAGATATGAATCAAGACTGTCATGGGTTGGCTTGTAGAGGTCTAAGATGTTGGACAAGGGGCTACAACACTCATGAGTGCTCATAAGTTCTGAGTATTGGATTCAACCCCCGCTCATTGGAATCACTTCATGGATTTTATCACGAGTGATCATGAGACGATAATATCTTATATTCTTCAAACCTAGAGATATGAGTTGTTACTATGAGTTGGTTGTACATTGATTGCACGAAAACGCATTCAGTAACTCGGTGTTATAAAACGTGCCTTTGGGTATGATTCAACAAGTAGTAGAACAAGCCATATGAGTCGAAGTTTATCCATTCCTTTTACCTTCGGGATAAAAGCGATATTTGTGGGCCCCTCGATGATTTGGTGATGACAAATGTAAGTGCTCGGCCGGGCCTGGACTGATTTGATTTGTTCAATTAGTCAATCGTCATAAATCGGAAATCATGAAACAACAAATGGACAGAGAGAATGATTATAATCCATGTCTCAGTCCATATGATATCTAGAATGGAGGAATATATGATCCCTTATCTAATGGACAAGTCATTGACAAAGGTCAGAGTTCATCTACAAGGTCAGAGTTCGACAGCGGCTTTTGAGAGCTACGATTGCCAGTTGGTTCCTGAAGTCATACGCAATAATAGTTTTAGACTTATCCAAGTGGGAGACTGTTGGATTAGTGTCTAAGTCCATAACTATAATTGGTATGTACTTGACCCGACTCGGCATGGTCCATTTGGGTTGCATGGCATCGAAACATTTGGATAGACCGTTTATGAGGAAAAGACATTTTGTGACATATTAATATATTATAAGTTCTAATATATTAATATGAAATCATGTTATTTAATTAGTATTGATCAAGAATTAATTTGGACTTAATTTAGTGATCAAAAAGAGACTAATTAAATATATGGGGATTGATTGTGTAAATCATTCATTCTTATATATGTGGGCTTATGATCCAAGATTCCTTTATGTTGGGTTTAACCCATGTGGTGATCCATGGATACTCCATGGAGGTTAAAACCCATGGAGCATAAGGAATGGGTAAAGTCATGAGTTACATGGTGTAACCCTAATAGCCACACTATATAAGAACCCCTTTAGTTCAAGAAATTGGCACTAGTGATACATTTTTTTGAGGGCTAGCCGATTTGAACATGTATGTCTTCTTCTCATGGTTATTCCAAGAGTTCATGATGTTGTGTGAACCATTTGAGGTGTCACACTTGGGGCACTAGGCTCTCAAGCTTCATGGAGTCAAGCAACAACAACAAGGTATGTATTCTATCTATTTTATTATCCTAGTATCAATGTTTTGGTATGCTAGTTAGGATAATACCTTGGATAATCATATTTGCATGTATAATAGAGAAAACATAGATCCAAGGTATTTAGGGTTGCATGTACACTTAGGAGTGTTAGAATGCTCAAAACCCAACATAAAGACCCTAATTGAAGAATTCTCTAAGCACTCTAGAGAATATCATAACCCAAGGAATGAACTGAGTCGGGGGGCGGTGAACTCAGTTAATGATAGCATGGCAGCAATGATGGCTAAACTAGAGAATTTGGATCGAAGAATGACTAAGATGGACCAATCCATCCATGCCATTAGGGTCGGTTGTGAAAATTGTAAAGGGCCTCATCTCACTAAAGATTGTGATCTAGACGAAAACGGGAACCAGAGTGTGCAAGTGTGCTATTCAAGTGGTGATAGGTATGATGACAATTGGCGAAAACCCAAAAAGGATTGGCTTCCTTATGATGAGTACAAAAAGGCAAAGGAGGAGAAATTTAAGCAAAAAGAAAGGGGCTATTATCAAAAAGAGGAACCGATGCTGGAGAAGAAAGCTGACTGGGAAGAAATGTTCACAAGATTTGTAGCCGCGTCTGAGAAGAGGCATAATGATTCAGATGCTGAAATGAAAGAGCAACGAAATAAGCTTAGAGAACATCAAGCTATGATGAAGGATCAGCAAAATATGCTTAGGAATCAGCAAGCATCTATTTATAACATCGAAAAACAGCTAGGTCAGCTTGCACAACAAATCAACCAAAGAGCACCCGGTGAACTTCCTAACAATACCGAGCAAAATCCAAGAATGACGCATGTGAATGCAATAACAACAGATTCTGATCCAATTTACACTCCTCTGACCGCTATCCAGAAAAATCCCAACAAAGTGCGACCAGAAGAAGAAAGTAGCTGGGATTTGAGTAAAGCCGACTCGACTCGCCGAGTTACCATCATGGACTCGACGAGTCGACAACCTGATACCAAAAACTGCTCTCTTTTGAAGCCTTACCGACCCTCTTTGCCATTTATGAGCCGAGCCATACCTGATGAGCAGATTCAAGAATATAGGAGGTTTATGGATCACATAAAGGTACTCCAAGTAAATATTCCGTTTGTTGAAACGATATTACAAACACCGAAATATGGTAGTTTACTTAAAAACCTCTTTACCACTAGAAGAAATATAGAAGAAGTTGCTGAAATAGTGCTAAGTGAACTGCCAGAAAAGAGGGGCGATCCGGGAAGCATCATTGTACCTTGTCAATTTGGGAACATAATGACCACACGAGCATTGACGGATTCAGGTGCAAATATTAATATTATGCCATATTCCTTCTTCCAAAAGTTAAACCTTCCGGTCCCAAAGCCTATTCAAATGAAGATTCATCTAGCCGACAAAACGATAATACATCTAATGGGAGTATGTGAAGATCTCCTTATCAAAATTGATAAATTAGTATTTCCGGTTGACTTTATAATATTAGACATGGAGGAGGACTCTAAAGTACCAATCATTATTGGGCGACCATTCTTGAATACCGCTTGTACCTTGGTAGACATGCGTGAATCTACACTAACTTTAAGGGTGGGAGATGATTCGGTAATTTTTGAAGCAGAGGAAAAGGAGAAGCCCAAAGACTCAAAAGAAGATAAGGTTTCCTCAATAATTTTAGGTGATGAAGTATTGGAGAGAGAACTTGCTTACTTGCAAGAGGTCAATCCAAACCAATTCTAATTATCCTTGGAAGAGAATTCTGATGCCGAGGGAGATCTGGAGGAGATAGAAAGGCTGATCAAGGAAGCTGATTGCAAAGAAAACCTCAAAAGTGTTGAAAACTCTCTGACTCGCCGAGTCGTATCTGTTGACTCGACGCGTACCTGCGAAAATTCCCAATCTGATGGACATGATAGTCTGCAAGCCATTAGTACCCTTTGTGAACTAGATGAGCAAGTTTCGCATGATTACTTGAAGAATCCTCTTAAGAGAAACAAGGCTGTTAAAGATCGTATCGACTTTGAGGATGCACATTTGTCTTTTCTTGAAGCAATGGTAGAGAATGATGCGGCTGTTCAAGAAAAGGATGGAGGGAGTTTAGAAGATAAAGGGGATCTTAAAAATGTGAATGATGATAATCATACCTCTTCTATTAAATCACATATGCTAGATCGAGAAGAGATGACAATCAAAAGCAAAAGAACCAAGCCTCGTGCCATTGTCTCTACTACATGTGAAGTTTTCACTTTCAAAGCACCGTATTCTGTAACAACCAAAAAGGCAATCAAGAAAGATAAGAAAGGAAGGGAAATGATGGAGCGTGAAAAGGAAAGAGTGGAGAAAAATAAGCACGATAAAGGGAAAAAGCGTAAAGTTGAAGAAATCACTGCAAGGACGAGAATGGAGGAATTGAAGAGGGCATACAAGAGAAAAATCTGCTTGTAAAAGACAAAATACAAAGTACAAAAATTAAAGAAGGAGATCCCAATGGAGGAAGAAGAAGAAACATAAAGCGGGAAGGAGTCCAGCTAATGACTCCTTAAAAAGAAGCGCTTAACGGGAGGCAACCCGTCAAAAGAGTTTGCTTTTCTTTTCTTTTTCGTTTTTCGTTTTTGTTTTCGTAAGGATTACTTAGTTTTTTTTATTTCAATCTTCATTCTCATCCATAATTAATTGCTTGAGGGTAATTAAGGCCTAAGTGTGGGGTGCGGCGTTATTTTTAATAAAGAAATTTTATTTTTCAGAAAAGGAAAAATGTTTTCAACAGAATAATAAACTCGTCGAGTCTATACATTAACTTGACGAGTCCTTACGCAGATGTGAAAATAATTTCGCGACCTGACTCGCCGAGTCGGAACGATGACTCGACGAGTAGATTAAAAATTACTGAAAAAAAATAATTTTTACATTTCTGTAAAATTAGGGTTTTAACCTAATTGTTAACATTTTCACTTCATACGGCCGACATTCCAATACTCGACGTGCCAAGATTCTCTCAAGCAACCCATCCCATTTTTCTTGATTTCTTCCACTTTCTTCTAACAAGGTAACATCTTTTGTTTATACTCTTCTTAAAGCTTTAATTTTTGCAGAATATTGATCCCAATTTGTTGCAACCGGTTTCCTTTGACTTGATTAGGATTCTAGGGTTTTTAATCTTTGTCTAAATAGGATGTTATAGATGCAATTGATTATCAATTATACTTATTATGCATCCCGAGACAAACCCCTGGGACCAATTTTGAGTTTTGTTGGTGATATTGATAAATCTCAGACATTCGACTCGAGCAGTTCTTGCGACACGCCGAGTCTGTTCGTGGACTCGACGGGTCGGTCACTGAAGGCAGTCGAAATTTTTAATTTTTAATCGTTCTGTGTTTTCTTGTTTGTATGGTTTTCTTATGTTGCAGAAAATGTTTTCAAGAGGTGGACGAAGCTCCAGAGGTAGCCAAGGGGACCATCCTTGGTTAAATTTTCCAAGAATTGATTCGGAATCCACAATGAAAAGATGGAAGAAGAAGCTAGTTGAAGTTAAGAAGAAAGAAGTTTGTGTACCCAATGCAATTGATTGGGAATGGTTGGGAAGAGTTCGTTATGAAGAGGAGTTGGCCCCGTATCTTGTCAAAATCTTTATGAATGATGGGGTATCCATCACTTGTGATGGATGGAACCGGCTATTCCGCATTCAAGAACCGGTGTTCAAGGAGCTGTGTTGGGAGTTTTTCTCAACCATCAATTTCCGTGAAGGGAATGATTATTACAACCCGGGAATTGTCACTTTTTTCCTTGGTGGTGAATTCCGCCGATGTAGTATGGTGAACTAGCTTATAGGTTGGGTATTTATGACCAACAATTGGTGTCTACTAAGGGTTTTGGCACATTTCTTGAACATTGTCATAAGGAGTTCCCGGAGGGTGTTGTGGGTTCCACTTGGTGGAACACCATTGCTAACAAAGTTTATATCCCCAAGTCTGCTCAAGAGGGGAGTATTCGATCACCCACTCATAGATTGATTCACCGCCTCATCGCGAATACAATCAACATGCGGAAGGATGATGACAAGGTTCCTAACCTTGATGTTTTCTACTTATGGAGTATTATTACTCCAAATACTTTTTGCAATCTTCCGTACTGCATGGCGTCTTATTTAGCTAGGGGGGGGGGAGGGCGGTCAAGGATCGCAAAACTTCAAAGATCAATGGCGGGATGTTTGTGACCCGCCTAGCCAAATCCTATGGATTAATGGAAAGAGGAGCATGGAACTTGAAGACGATGGTCCCGACCCCTCCTTTTAATCCCATTCTTTTTAGAAGAGCCCGAATTATTGAAGATTATGGAGGGGGCCATTATGCTATTCCTCATGATGATGCGGTGATAGGACCCGAGGAGCCAGGAAGGAGGGTAAGGCCGAGACGCGAGCAAGCACATCCCGATCCACCGGTGATCCCGGTCGAAGATGATATACCCCCGTAGTGGTTAAATGAGGAGGGGAGGAGATATCAAGATGATTTGGGGAGGGGCGTGAATTTTGCCAACCGGTCCTTTATCCAATTGTTTAATCACTTCAACATTCAACATATGGACGAGGGTCAATTTCCTTATGTGCCTACTTGGGAGGAGAGGATAAACACAAGACGGAGCGGAGCGAGTGGGAGTGGAGCGCAGAATGATGATGGTGAGGATGAGGAGGAAGAAGATGAAGATTGAAGTTCTATCCTTTTTATTTTGGTTGTGTTAAAACAATTTTTCCTTATTGTTTGTTTTTTTTGGTTTGGACGAGTAATTTAGGATTTTTTTATGGTTTGTTTTTCCTTTTTATTATGTGTTTGTTTTAGTCTTTTCAGAAATTGGATAAAGGGTTTGCAAACGAAGAGTCTAGAGAGTCGTTTCATAGAAGCATCGAGTCTAGGCGAGCGAGAATGGAGTTTAAGTATCGAGTCCGGTTTGAAGAGTGCGTAGATACTGAAGAAGAGAAGGGCATAAGTGTCTTTTTGATGATTACTTCAGCACACCAAAAGCCGGATTTATAGCAGAATATATTTTCATTACACAGCGATGGACTCGCTGAGTGCACATACTAACTCGACGAGTCCCAGTGTGATTTCACGATTTCTGCCTTTTCCCGCTCCTACTCGACGAGTCTCCATTCCACTCGACGAGTTGTTTATCATTGCACCTCTAAAGTTACTGATTTGATGCTATACGATTGATTCCTGGAACTTTCCAAGGGATTTTCCTGCATATTTGGAGCTAACCACACGAGATTTGACACCCAAGACATGGATGAGCTGTTCCCATGTTTAAAGTCAATTGAAGATGGAGCTTTCAAAGAAGAAAATCAATCTCGCGACTACTATCCCAGGGGAGTTTGTTCCAATTCCCTCTTTATTTTATTGTTCTTTATCATGCATAGTATGCAATGGGGACATTGCATAAATTAAGTGTGGGGTAGGGGGTTGGTTACATTAGTTAAAATTTTAGTTAAATTTTGAAAATTTTGAAATTTTTGCATAAAATTGCTAGGCTAAATTAGAAATTTTGGTAAAAAGCAATTAGGATTCCATGCTAGTGTTATGTTTGATGATTGCATGAAGACCCAAATGTTTAGTTGAGCCTTTACACGTTCTAGTGCATTTGTGGCTCCCTTTATTCTAGTGAAATCATGGGACAAAAACACAACCTCGCTTAGTTTGAGGGTCGCAAGATGTTTAGCATCGTGTACCAGAAATGTATCCAGGAAATTTTTTATCTTTAATCAATAAAGGTTGAAGTTGAGTGCCCCTGCTTAAGCATGTAGGTATTGAGTGAAAAAAAAGTGAGTTACATGTGAAAAAAAGAGAGAGAATTACAAGAAAAGTTTGAAGAATTTTGGAGCAATTAAAGTGAAGATCAAAAGATCAAAATTCTGAAGAAATCCAAAAAGTTGAAGATACCAAAAATCAAACTAAAAAAGGTGGTGAATTCAAAGAAATCAAAGCAAATATCAATGAAGAGATGAATTCAAAGAGATCCATTGTGGTATCAAAATTTGTAATTTTCTAGCTATGTATGCTTGGGTTGCTCAACCAAAAATACCTTGAGGCTAGGAGGTTTTCTGCGGATGGATTCGGAGGGATGCATAAAATGAGCATTGTTCGAAAGAAGTGGGCGAGTGTTTATGAGGATTGTGAGTATTTAGAATTGAGGGGGTCCTTAGGAAAAACTTTAGACACAAATGCATGCGTTGCAGTCTTGACATAATGGCTGGGTTTGATTGGGATTGTCTTATGTAAAATTAGTGTGCTAAAATTCAGTTTTACTTGGGGGCAAGCAAAAGTCAAGTGTGGGGTATTTTGATATGTGCATATTTAGCTATATATTTAGTATAGATTTTCATTATTTATTAGCTAATTATTTACATATTATGGACAAAAGGTACTTAATAGTGTTCAAATTGTATTTTCAGTCCAAAAGATATGCTCAGAAGCAAAAGGAAGCACGATAAGCAGTTGGAAGTTCAGGAGTTGAAACAAAGAAGAAAAATGCCAAAAACAAGAAGGACTCGGCGAGTCAAAGCCTGACTCGACGAGTTGGATTGAAGATTCGAGAAGCTCTAGAAGTCCTTGCTGTACACGGATCTTTAATGAGGGACTCGACGAGTTGGGACCTTGACTCGACGAGTCACCTCTGTTTCCAGAAAAATATAAATAGGGAGTTTGAGATCGAGAGGGGGACTTCTCTGGAACCCTAGGAGGCTCAGATTGCGATTGAAGATACTGCTAGACCGAGAGAAGCTGAGGAATCGACCCTAAGTTCGTTTTTGAAGAGGATTAAGGCAAATTCTAATTCATTCTTAGTTAAGCTTTTGATTGAATCATGTTTGAACTAATTGAATTCGTTTTTGAGTTTGTTTTTACTGCAATTATGAACTAAAAACCTTTGTCTTCTGTTTAGGGTAGATGATTTTGTGAATATGGATTGATTTTATGGTTAGAATTAATTTTAATTGGTGATATTGTTTTGCTAAGCTTGTTAAAGAACCTCATAGATTAATAACAACTATTTTCTGTTAATAAATCAGTAATTAAGTTGTATGAACATCTCTTAGTTATTAATTTCATATAATTTATGTGACCACATAGTTATATGTCTAGGAATAACGAATGTGAAACTAGAATTAACTAGAAGATAGGTAAATTAATACGTGAGCTTGTGTGATACACCATCAACAAGAGGTTAATTGAATCACCAATTCAATTAACCATTACAAGTCTTACTTAACCCGAAATAATTAACTAGGAAACTTATTAATTTAGACAACTGGCCACTGCTTGAATTAACCTGTTTTCTAAGGATTAGCAATAACGAACGTGAACCTAATCATCTAAATCGGTAGCCAATTAAAAGTTAATCCGATATATTTACCATAAAATCAACCATAGGATCAAATGACTCGAACCTAGACATAAGTCCTTTTTATCATTGAATTTAGTTGCAATTTAATTGTTTAGCTGCTTAATTAAGCGCTAGGTAAGTTTTAGTTAAGTTTCTAGTCTTGTAAAACTAGAGAAACCCCTCCTATTTTATTATTTGTTTTAGATAATATTAGTAATTAGTTTAATTTCCGTTCCCTAAGTTCGATACCCTATTATTTAACTATACCACAATTGATAGGTCCACTGCCTTTGTGTGTCTAATTCATAAGTGAAGAGTAGCATAAAACTTAGTTCGTTTCACACACATCAATCGGGTTTTGTGTGCTTCATTCATAACCACGTCTCTGTAACCACCGAACTTTGGTGTCCAGATCCGGTTCATGAAACAATGGACTCCATCATCCCTGACTTTGAAGTTTTTATCCCAGCTTATCGAGTTAGCCACTACCAGAGTAAGTGACTTAACATGGCCATTCCACCACGTTAAAGCTCTATCCGAAAAGGTACAAGCAGCGAATTTGACCTTGCTGCTCTCTGGACAGGAGCAGATTTCAAAAATTGCTTCTGTCTTCTCAATCCACTGTCTTAATGCCATAACTCCCCCAGTCCCATTAAAGGTCTTGGGTTTGGGATTCAAAAAATCTTTATAAGTGCACTCTCGCGAGTGCCCATGACTCTCTCCATGGTTAGAAGGATGTGCACCAGCTCCCGACCCACTAGTACCAGGAGTATTGATATGAGACATGGCAGCCGCAACCGCTGCCGTGACCGCCGCTTGATACATTGCGGCGTCGAATTGAGGAGGTGGTGGCGGAGGTGGCGTCGATGCTTCATTAACAGTGTTACGTCTTGGATTTCTACGAGGAGGCATCTTTTTCTATAAAAGTTAAAAGATAAAAAGATGGTAAGATATCAAGAGTGAATATGAATTTGATATCTTTGAACTAAAATATTTAGTTCAACATGAATCTTGAAATGAATTGGAAATAGAAGTCTACAACATGTATAACTTGTAATAGGATGATATGAAATTGAGTGGTTATTTTTCAAAAAGTATAAAAATGCATGTTGATTATATTGGTATATTAAATACATAAAGTCTGGAAAACTTGACCCTAAACAGGTCTACAATATACCAAATTCTGGGAAAAACATCGACACCATACTGACCTACCGAAAATGAAATTTTCGCGGTCGTAGTGAAAAACATGAAAAATAACGCTAGAACATATTCGTAGACTTTATCTATGACCAAAAGAGTGAACAGAGAATGAGTAGAGCATCTCCTACTGGCGACGGTTATCACTTGGACGAAACCTCAACTCAGCCAGCTGACGCTCCACAGCAAGCAAATGTCTTTCATACACTGTCAGGCGTGCTCGAAGCTCTATGACTTCAGCTCGAGTCACAACTAACTCTTGCATTAAGGCTTCATTTTCTCTCATAGCTCTCTCACGAGCATCTTCAAGATGACGAATGTGAACTGTATTAATTCTCGCATTGGCATCAACCTCCATGACTCGGTTGATGGCTGACCTACCCTGTTCTTCATTTCGAGCAACCCTGCGAACCAAAATAGGCAGGATTCTGTCTGTTGAGCCTCCCTCGCTCAGGTTTTAGAAGCTTCTGTCTCCATTGTATGTCATGGGTTGACCCTGCTCTTGACTCCATGTTCCTAAGTTCTCAGCCCATGAAGGCGTCGGGCCTTGGAAATTTTGTCGTGGATTAGGATTCTGGGCAACTGGTGGTGGATTATAGGCTTCTGATTCAGAATCAGTGTCTTC
Organism: Lactuca virosa; assembly: GCF_052849685.1. Classification (NCBI taxonomy): domain Eukaryota; kingdom Viridiplantae; phylum Streptophyta; class Magnoliopsida; order Asterales; family Asteraceae; genus Lactuca; species Lactuca virosa. The sequence continues at coordinate 59,353,606 of NC_136429.1, forward strand.
AGGAAAATTTTCTGCACATCATCCAATGGAATTGCATGATCATCTTCTGGCTCTGCATCTTGTCCTTGATTGGGAAAATATGGGTCTCCGGGTAAATGAAATCCTTCCATTGTTATCTAAGCGAGAATAGGGATAAGAGATATAGAATATAGTTAGTAATGATAGATTAAGGATACAAGTTTCTACGAGAGAGACTTACAGTTAACAAGTAATGTATTCTTTATGACTTGTTCTAGGTATTACTATAACTATAGAGTGTATACTAATTATATATAACTTGGGTATAACCGACCTTCGATTAAATGATCCGGCTCTAAATCCACAACCAAACAAGGAACAGGAAATGAAGCTAGATCACATCTTCTAAGTCTATATAACTTTAATTGTATATAACTGTAATATACCCTTAATATTTATAGTTCTACCCTCAATTTTTCTATTGTTTTCACATGTTTGTTATTAGTACATAGTGCCTAAAATACCCCTATAGTATTTTAATCTTATGTTCTGTTCTAAAGTTCTTCTGAATATGTATGGTTGGTAAGTTTTAGATATGGAGCAACACCACTATCACTCCCAAACACATGTTGGTCATATCTCAAATCAATATAGTTGATCAGGCTATATTAATCCCAGATATGATTACATAACTGCCCAGGTTTGACTGTAATGTCCAACTTCCAAATACTTTTAAGTTCTTATGACTGTGATACTGTACTTGTAAGTATGAGTGTTAGTATACTTCTTGTAAAAATACTACAATTTTTAAAAGTATACTTGTAGTCAGAGCTCTTAGCCCCAAATTTATTTATAGTTTGTATATCTTTTATGGATTGATATACTGAGTTCACTATAAACATCGCTCTGATACCAATCTGCCACACCCCCAAACCAGACGGCGGAAATGTCCCGGGGTGGAGGACTTCATTTGTAGTATCACAACACATGCATTATAGTAATCAGAGTACAAACAACCAATATATTTAAAAAGTATAAGTATTTACATGTGTTTCATCATTGTATACCGAAACCAAATAGTTATACAAAAGAAGAAGATAAGACACATAAAAGCTCCATCTTCTCAAAAGCTCGGGGAGTACCTGTCTACTGGTTCCCTGAGAATACAAGTAATTTGAAAAGAGAGTATCAACATAAAGTTGAATGAGTGCATAAGTATTTATGTTTGAAAGAATGTTTTCTATTTCTTGAATAAGTAAACTGTTCCAGAAAATCCTATATTTTCTGATGTATATGAAAAGTAATTTTAGTTACATAAAACCGTTCTGTTTGTAAACCAATGTTGTGTACTAGTATTCCTTTTGTAAAATTTGTAACTGTGAGTGTGCCTGGCTTCACCAGCTGTTATTGTAAACTGTAATGTAATACTGTAAATTGTATCTTGTAAAACTAGTACTTTGAAAATGTACTTATGTTTAGTTAATTATACACTAACGTATTGTTAATATCTTTTTAATGAGTTATTATAACCATACTGAGACTAGATGTCCTGACCCAACACATTGAAGGCGTTGAAAGCGGTTGATAACAACTGTCACTCGTAGGCGTGTATGCCTGACTGTAGCTAGCAGTCTGAGTGCGGGGTTATCAATCCCAATATAGATCTATACACACATTGTTTCGATCCCCGGCTGGAGATTTTGGTTATAATGTCAGGACTTTAGCTATATTGTTTAAATGAATTAAACAACCTGTATCAAATGACTCATAAAAAGCATATAAACGTTACATGTATAATAGTTATGAAAACCCAATCATTCTGAAACAAATGATTGATAGTATGTTCTTGAATTAGTATTCTTAACATGTATCTGAAAGATGTATACCCTTGAATAGTTTTGAATCAAACCTTTGTTCTTGTAAAACAATGTACTTTAGCATACTTGAATCGTGAATTAATGTTCTGTGAATCATAAGTTATACCTATTATAATTTATATGTACTTTCTGTATTGATACCGAGTATTCATGAATGCAACCCCTTGCTCAACATGTTACAAAGGGTAATTGAAACTTAATGAACTAACTTTAATACTGGTATACATATACAAATATATATAAGTAAAATTTAAATGACACTCAGACAAATAACTGATGCTTATAATCCAACATCCAAACAAAGAAAAGGAACCAAAGTGGGTTATCTGTCCTAAGCCTTTTAAATCTTATATATATATATATATATATATATATATATATATATATATATAAGTATGATTTCTGGGAGAAATATAAGTTTATAAAAACATTTAAAAGAAGTTTAATAATTTGAAATACATTTTGGTGACTTGATGTCATTTTGATACAATCATTGAAAACCATTTGATTTGATGATATCTGAAATCCATTTTGATAAGATATTTGAAACCATTTGTTTATAACACAAAATCTTTGTGTTAGACTTGTATTCCCCCCCCCCCCCCTTAAAACAGTAAAAACTATGAAAATACGGGGGTATGAACTCACCTGTAGTGAGTGATTCAAATGTAAGATCGATGTAGGATGCTAAGTGTCAAGTGAAATCTCGAGCACAAACGGATCCTATTAAGCATATAATGACACATATATGGATATAATTAGTGTATATAACAACTAATTATGATAGGAAACCACTTTAGGGACTAGGAAACACTTGAATTGAAGTGTTACAATCACATGTGATTGTACAAAAGGGGTTTAAGGCCACACAAGGGTGTGTACGGCCAAGATGTGTACGGCCAATGTGGTGTACGGACATTGGGTGTACGGTTATGGAGTGTACGGCCGTACACTCATGGAAGAAGCATGCAAAAACGGGTGTTTATGGCCCTATCTAGTATCCATTAAGTGTTCATGATCTTATGTTGAGACATGAGGTGAGTTTGAGGCCAATACATGCACTAAACAAGGGTTTACGGCCATATGAGGAGTGTACGGCCGTACACCCTTGGTGTTCATACATTAGATGACAATTAAAGGCTTGGAATCAAGTGTTTCTCAAGCCTAACTAGAAGATAGAAGAGATACTCACACTTTTGAAGGTTTCTAAGGAGTTCACGACCCAAGAACAAGTAGGTGTTCTTGGTGTTCTTGGTGAAAGTGAAGAAGACTTGAAGATCTATCCAAAAGAGAAGATTTTATGGATGAAAACATGGATCTTTACTAGATAAAGCCATGTTTTAACTAATCAATGGAAGGAATACTTACATCTTTGAAGATCAAGGTGAAAAACTTGATGATAGTTGAGAGAGAATCGGATTTCTTGGCTTGAAAGTGTGAAAAGTGTGAGAAAATGAAGAAAAGCTTATATATGGGTTTGGGTTCACGGCCACCTTGGGTGTACGGCCGTATACTCATGTGTACGACCGTACACTCATGTGTACGGCCGTACACTCCTCTTGATGGAGTGTTTGGCCTAAATGCAACCCGATGAACTTAAGTTAACTCATCCCTAAACCCAAACCTTGAATGTACTAGGCTTAGAACACTCAAACAGACCCTAAACAATGCTAAAAGATAGCAGAAACGAGTCTGACCGTGATTAAATTGTATGACTGTACAGGATAGAAATTTCGGGTTGTCACATTTACCAACTTCACTTCCTTGTTCCGAAGAACATTAGCCTTCCTGTCTAAGATGGAAACCGGCATCTCGATGTAGTTCAGGCTCTCATCCACCTGAATATCGTCCAACAAAACGACTGCAGACTCGTCAGTGACACATGGAAGGTGTTTTGAATCTGACTGAGCTCATCCGACAGCTCTAACCGATATGCCACCTTGCCCAGCCGGGCCGTAATCCTGAAAGGGCCTATATATCGTGGCCCTAACTTGCCCCTCTTTCGGAACCTAATGACCCCCTTCCAGGGTGGCACTTTAAATAGCACGAAATCCCCCACGTGGAACTCAAGATCGGATCACCGCCGGTCGGCATAACGTTTCTGACGACTTTGCGTGACTCGCAGCCGGTCGCACACCTGCTGAATCAGCCCGATAGTCTTGAGAACCACATCAGTGCTCCCCATGACTCGGTGTCCAACCTCACCCCAACAGACCGGGGTTCTGCACCTACGTCCATACAACATCTCGAATGGATCCCGGTCGATACGGGCATGATAACTGTTATTGTAAGAAAACTCTGCCAGCGGGAGGTATGTATCCCAGCTTCCCCCAAAATCCAACACACAAGCCCGCAGCATATCCTCCGGTGTCTGGATCGTCCTCTCACTCTGGCCATCTGTCTGGGGGTGGTACGCTGTACTAAAATGCAGCTGAGTGCCTAGTTCCTCGTGGAACTTGTTCCAGAACCTGGATGTAAATAGAACATCCCTGTCAGAGACTACTGGCACCCCGTGCCTCGCCACCACCTCCCGTACATAAATATCCGCCAACTTTTCAGTGGATATACTCTCAAAAATCGGAATGAAGTGGGCACTCTTCGTCAACCTATCCACGATCACCCATATGGCGTCCACACCCCTCGCCGTCCTCGGTAACTTCGTGATGAAGTCCATAGTGATCTCTTCCCATTTCCACATGGGAACGGGTAGCGGTTGAACCTTGCCATGAGGCCACTGATGCTCGGCCTTGACCTTCCTGCAGGTCAAGCACCGCTCCACAAACCAGGCGATCCCCCGCTTCATGCAGGGCCACCAATAACTCAATCTCAAGTCTCTATACATTTTCGTAGCCCCAGGATGCATAAAGAACTTGGACTTGTGTGCATCCTCTAATATCTTCTGTTTCACTCCTCCAGTCACCAGTACCCACACTCGGCCACACTGTGTCAATAGGCCGCGGCTATCCTTGACAAACAAAGGATACTGTCCCCGAATCTGTTCTATCTTCCAATTATCCTTCTTCACCCCCCTCGACCTGAGCCTCCTTGATCATATCCAACAATGGGGAGATCACAGTCATCCTCAAACAAACGTTCCCCATCGGGGAACCTGCCGCCTTGCGGCTCAAAGCATCGGCCACCACGTTGACCTTCCCGGGATGATATAAAATCTCACAATCATAGTCCTTCAGTACATCCAACCACCTCCTCTGTCGCATGTTGAGGTTCTGCTGATCCATCAAATAATTCAAACTCTTGTGATCAATATAGATGGTGCACCTCACCCCATACAAGTAATGCCTCCAAATCTTGAGGGCGAACACCACTGCCTCAAATTCCAGGTCGTGAGTGGGGTAATTCGCCTCATGAGGCTTCAACTGCCTTGAGGCGTAGGCTATCACGTGCCCCCTCTGCATCAACACCGCACCTAACCATGAAATCGATGTGTCACAGTATACCACCAAATCATCTAACCCCTCGGGCAGTACTAAAACCGGACCCTCGCATAACCTCCATCTCAAGGTCTCAAAAGCTAACTGTTGATTCGTGCCCCACCGAAATGTCACATTCTTCTTGGTCAAGCGGGTCAATGGCACAACAATCTTGGAGAAATCCTGGATAAATCTCCGATAATAGCCCGCTAAACCCAAGAATCTACGGATCTTAGACGCATTATTCGGTACTTCCCACCGCATCACTGCCTCAACCTTGGCTGGATCAACCGAAATACCCTCCTGTTTGATGATGTGCCCCAAAAACTATACCTCTCGCAGCCAAAAATCACACTTGGAGAACTTGGCATACAGATTCTCCGCCCTCAGGGTCTCCAAGACCTCCCTCAGATGCTGCTCCCTGGTCTTAGAATAGACCAGGATATCATCAATAAAAATGATCACCGACCGATCCAACATCGGTCTACACACCCTGTTCATGAGATCCATGAACGCTGCTGGGGAATTGGTGAGCCCAAACGGCATCACTACAAACTCGTAATGCCCATACCGAGTCCTGAAAGATGTCTTCGGTATGTCCTCATCCTGAATCCTCATCTGATGGTACCCCGACCGAAGATCAATCTTGGAAAACCAAGATGCACCCTGCAGCTGATCGAACAAAGCATCGATCCTCGGCAAAGGATAACGGTTCTTCACCGTTAGTTTGTTCAGCTCTCGGTAATCAATGCACCTCCTGTATGATCCATCCTTATTTTTCACGAACAGGATCGGTGCTCCCCACGGGGAACTGCTCGGACGGATGAACCCTAGGTCTAGCAGCTCCTGAAGCTGCATAGATAACTCCAGCATCTCGGGCAGTGCCAACCGGTATGGTGCCTTCGCTATCGGAGCGGCACCCGAAACCAAATCTATGCGAAACTCCACCTGCCTCTCCGGAAGCACCCCTGGTAGCTCTTCAGGAAAGACATCCCGAAATTCCTGTACAACTGGCACACTGCCCAAATCCGTCGTGGTCTCAACCCTCGTATCTGAGATATAAGCCAGAAATCCCGTACATCCCTGCTGCAGAAATCTCCTAGCCCTCGCAGCCGAACAGAGAGTTGGCCCTTGCGAGGCCCTCTCACCATGTATAACCAGTTCTCTCCCATTTGGGATTCGAACCCTCACCAACTAGCGCTCGCAATCAATCATGGCCCCATTGGCCCCCAACCAGTCTATCCCGACAATCACCTTCAACCCTCGCAAAGGTATCAGGAATAGATCAACGCGGAACCTCTCGCCAAGCACATTTAGGACACAGTCCCGATACATCCTCTCAGCACTCACAGTGCGGTCATCTGCAATCTCTACCTTGAGCGGGGAATCCAAATTTCCCGGCGTGTCCCGGAACTTCTTGCTAAGCGCAAGAGACACGAACGATCGGGTAGCTCCCGAATCGAACAAAACGTGAGCAGACATACCATTGACCAAAAAGGTCCCTATACATAAGCATGATATACGCATAAGCAATACAAATAAATAAATAAAGAGCAAGTAAATAAGTACATACCAGCCACGACGTCTGGCACTGCCCGAGCCTCCTCAGTGGTCAACTGAAACTTGCGGCTCTTCACCACTGAAGCATCCGCCTTAGCAGGGCGGTCATCAGTAATCCTCAGTGTGGTAGGCGCAGGCGCCACCACCGCTCCTCCCCCTACCTGCAACCTCGGATAATCGAACTTTTTATGGCCAATCTGGTTGTAGTGGAAATAAATCAAGCCCTTTTTGGGGCAATCTCTGCTCACATGGCCCTGCTGGTTACTTGTATAACATGTCAGACCCGTCCCCCGACAAACTCCACCATGAGTTCTCCCACACTTGGCACACCGGCCACGGCCCTGCTGGCCCTTACTCGAAGAATCCAAGGTCTTAGGCTTTTTAGCCTGACCCACTGTTGTCTGAACCTGCTCAGGCTTCCGCTTGTTGCGGAAGTCCAACTCCATCTCCCGCTCACGGGCCTTCTCCACCATCTCATTCAGGGTTTTGCACCCTATGAAACTCACAAACTCCCGGATATCATCCCTCAGCATGGAATGATACATCTTCCTCCTCATGTCCTCATCGGTAGCACCCTCGGTGGTCTGCTGAAGTTCATGAAACTCCCTCACAAGCCGTTGCACCTCAATCGGTGGTGCAAACTCCAAATCAAACAACCTAACAAACTCAGCCCACGTCATCTCAGCCACACCGGCTGCTCCCACCTGGCTAGTAACCTCGCCCCACCAATCTCGGGCTCTATCTCTCAGCATACAAGAAGCAAAACCCACATTTGCCGCATCCGGGCAAGAATTCGTGCACTGGGCGTTCTCGATATCCGCTACCTAGCGTCGGCTAACAATGGGGTCTCTGAACCCGGAAAACTCCAGCGCTCCGCACGCCTTGAACTCCTGAAACGTGGGAGTTCGGGCCCTTACCTGGCCCGTAGCAATCTCGGCTCTGAATGCCCTGAGCCTCTCCTCCATAATCTCCATCATACCCTCCTTGACCGTCCCAAAGATAACTGGGGTAGCGTCAAGAATGCCCCTCGTAACCTCGGCTGCGATGAGCTCACGTAACCTCTCATCGAAGGGCTCGGTACCATCGCCCAACTTAGATCCAGATCCCGATCCTGATCCACCAGCTCCATGTCGTGTCACCACCATACTGAACTGCAATACCATAAAACATAATGATCGGGATGTCCATAACAGGGATCTTCCCATATCGGTCCTCCTTAGAGCTCCCAGGTCTAACATTAGTTCGGGTACAGGTCCTGCGCTTTCATTAGTACATGCCTAATACTACCTTCTACACCTACCTGTACCTTTCCCCAAGGCTCTACCTGATAACTCTAATTCGTCCCAAAATAAACCATATATCCAAAACCACCGCATAACCCAAATCCTAGGCTGTCCTAAGAATTGCTCTACTCATATCAATCAGACCAATCATAACAGGCTGCCTTTATGCATGCAAATTATACACATAAGAGGATCAAATAGACTTTCGAATAAATGATTCTACCCTAGGACCACAACCAGACAAGGAACAGGAAATAAGGCCAAATCAATCATTCTAAGGCTATAAGCTCTTAACCGTATACAACTTTTAAAGCATACACATAGCAAGTTCCATACGATTATCAAATCTCAAATGTCAGTATAACATGGCTAGCACATTGGGGAACTACTTACTTGGCTTGGCTGATCACGCACGTTGCACTCTTATCTTTTACTTTCTTTAAAAGCTTTTATTTTATTTTTGAAAACAATCTTTACCATTTCCTTAGTTTGAGTCCCGACGCACCCGAGAGTGTATCCGAATCCCTCAAACCAAGGTTCTGATACCAACTTGTAACGACCCAAATTTTCAAAAGAAAATTTTCATTTTTATTAAATCAAACACATTACCATAAACCATAAAATCCCAAAAAAATTGTTTTCAAATCCACATCCATTAAAACTTTATTTAAAAACATCAGAGTGTCCCATAAGATGTCGATGAGAGAGTGCACGCTGCGCCATCAAGCCTTGCCCTTGCCCTTGCCCTTGGGCTCAGATGTACCTGAAACAAATCCACAAACTGTAAGCTAATGCTTAGTGAGTTCCCCAGAGCATACCGCACATGCAATCCACATATCACATATCACATTAGCCATAAAGCTACATATATCACATAAGCTATGCATACAACATATATGGATGCCCTGGAAACACTCCAGGGTCTTATTCCGGGTGCCTTGGGAACCCCCCGAGGTCTTAGCCCAAGGATGCCTTGGAAACCCTCCAGGGTCTTACTCCGGGTGCCTCGGGAACCCCTCGAGGTCTTAGCCCATGTGCCTCGGGAACCTCCTGAGGTCTTTACTGAGGATGCCTCGGAAACCCTCCAAGGTCTTACACCTAGGTGCCTCGGGAACCCCCCCGAGGTCTTTCATACAAGTGTCACAAAATACTACCATATCACATATTCCATAACCCACTAGCACATCACATAGTTGATGATTCGTCAAATTCATGTGATTCTGAACCCCAAGTGATTTCCAAAACAAATATTGTTCCTATCAAGCCTGTGTTCAACAATCCTTCTATAGGACAAACTTCTAAATCCTCGCTTCATTCCAAAAGGAAACCCATGTTGAATAGGAAAGATGTTGTTGATCCTAAGGTAGAAGCCCAAAAGGCTCACAAAAAAGAAGTTAAGTCGAGACAAAATTCTAGATTCCTTGAGAACTCCAAAAAGAGTGTATCTTGGACTGTCAACCCTCCAACAAAGAGTCACAACACCTTCGCACCCACTAAGATTCTCAAAAGACCATCTAATCCTCCCAATCCAGTAGAACATAAGAAAGCGGTCAGTCCTACCCCGAAAAAGCCCATTGTCGGTACTCAATCCGTTCGAACTAACTCTCATCGGACTGTTTCATCTGTTTTCATAGCCAAATCTGATGATATAATTTTCAAACCACAACTTTCAAAACCAAATGTATCATCTACCAAAGAACAAGTTTTAAAGAAAACAGTTTCACAAAAATCTTGAAAACAAAATCTTGTATGGAAAGTAAAAAATCACAAAAATGAAACTACAACTCCAAGAGACTCAGTGATTCCCACTGCTCCGGAAGTTACTTGTCTGAGAAAAGTTGCTCCGAACCCTCGTATCATTGAGTATGATTTCTGGATAGATGAAAGAACCATGACCTTCTGTTTGTTTCCTAAGGAATCTCGGAACAAACCTTCCAAAAAATCTGTTGCTCACAAGTCACAACCAAAGCGTAAGACTCGTGCCTTTGTCCCAAAACCTAACTCGGAGCCTAAAAACTCCACAACTCACTAATTTTGCAGGCACTCTGTGCTTCAGAGCAAGAAACAATATGGTATATTGATAGTGCTTGCTCCATGCACATGACGGGGCAGAAGGACTTTCTGCGAGATCTCAAACTTTCACCAAATGTTGGCTATGTGACGTATGGCAACAACTTCGACTCTCAGATCCGAGGTTATGGCATCCTTACAAATGGAAACTTCTCCATTTCAAATGTGGCATATGTAGCTGACTTGAAGCATAATTTGATAAGTATGGCTCAACTCACTGATGCGAATCGACGAGTTGAATTCTGCAAGAAACACAACTATATCATGTCAGAAGACCGGAAGAAATGTTTAATCAAGTTAAATCGCAACAAGAACATGTATCCTCTTGACATCAACATGATCATTGGCAAGCCCCAGCTCTGCTTACTCTCAAAAGTTGTTCTTGACGTCAGTTGGTTGTGGCATAGGAGTCTTGCTCATCTGAAATTTAGATATATGAATGATATTGTTTCCGGTGAGATGGTAAGAGGCTTGCCACTTCTCAAATTCGAAAATGATCATTTGTGTGCTGCATGCGAGTGTGGAAAGCAATCAAAGAAGGGTCATCCCATCATCATTGAAAAATCTATCTCGGAGCCATTAGAACTTCTGCACATTGATCTGTGTGGACCCTCAACAGTAGAGAGTTTGCATCACAAAAATACATTCTTGTGATTGTGGATGACTTTGCTAGGTTCGCCTGGGTCTTCTTCCTAAGGCTCAAGTCAGAAAAAACCTCCGAACTCATCAACTTTATCAAAGGAATTAAAGTTCTTATCAAACTTCGAGTAAGGAGAATCCGAAGTGACAATGGTTCAAAATTCACAAATTCCACCATTAAAAACTTTCTCACCGAGAAGGGTATTGACCACAACTTTTCTGCTCCATACACTCCAAAACAGAACGGTGTAGTCGTACGACGCAACAGAACTCTTGTTGAAGTTGCTCGATCCATGCTCAACTTTGCAAATTTTCCACTCTATATTTGGGCTGAAGTTGTCTCAACTGCATGCTTTACTCAGAATTGGAGTATCGTTAATAGACGCCTCAATAAGACACCGTATGAATCCATGAACGGTCGGAATCCAAGTATCTCTTTTCTTCACGTTTTTGGATGTAGATGCTTCATCAAGAACAATCGTGACCAGCTTACAAAATTCCAACCCAAAGCTGATGTGTAACGCCCGTGTTTCTGGGATAAGCATTAATGATGATGTAATAGTCTAGGTCAACCTTTGTAACTTGTTTTGAAGTAATAAAAATGTATTATTTGAGTATTATGTGCTTTATGCTTAATGATTATGATTTAATAAGTTAAGGATAAAAAAAATAAGCGTCAAAAACAAATGTTAGATAAACCCGATATCTATGAAGAAAGTTATAGTGGTTGAAACAAGGATTCCAGAGATATAAAGAATGCCGAAATCCGAGTTATAACGAAGAAGTTGTAACCTGTCGAAGTTTCGCGACAAAACCGACACGACGTTGTGTGACGTAAAAAAATGAATTTACGATAAAGTGATTTTTAGCCTTAGCGATCTAAATTAAATTTGTAGTATACGTTAAAACGAGAGCGTACATAAAAATAATGTCCAAATCTGACTTCGTATGAGGAAGTTATGAATTTTCTAAGATTTGGCATAACAGTATGCAGCCCAGAATTCGAATTATAGATCGAACGATTTTTAGCCGACACAACCGAAACGAGAATCGAAGATCTCATTGATAGTAGTTTAACGGTAAAAAGACAGATGAAAACAGATGCCGGATGAAAAAGTTATGGATTTTTAACGGGCTTTTCCTGTCCCGGCCTGTTAAAAATATAACTTTAACAATAAAGTCAAAATTAGCCGACGGAGTCTAAACGAAAGTTGCAGCGTATAATCTCACCTACGCGTGGATATAAAGAACGTCGAAAATGGAGCTCGTATGCAAAAGTTTTAAAATTTTGAAGTTTCAGACGCAAACTTTTAGGAGGCCGTATGCCCAACGTACTCGAGTTACGCCCCGCGTACTCGGACTAGGTCCGAAATCAGCCACGTCGCCTCTTTCTTCGGAAGGAGGACACTAATCTCTTAACATGGACACGTCCGAGCCCCAAGAACCGAGCACACGCCATGTTTGCTCCTACGCCCAGCGTACGAGGGTACGCTCAACGGAGAACTTCTCAAGGCAGTACGCCCCGCGTACTCTAAAATTACGCCCAGCGTAACCTGAGGCTTCAGCCACTATAAAAGGGGTGCGAGACCTCCCGGATTTGTTTAGAAAATTTTACACTTTTACACCCTCTCATTTCTTCTAAGCTATCCTAACACCCCCCGAAGCCTAGAGAATCATCCTAACACCCGAAGCAAGCCCTGAAACACCCGAAGACCCCGAGAAAATAATAATTTCAGTTGAAACTCTGCCCGCACAAAGCCCGGTTTTCAACAAAAACTCTCGGTTTCGTCAAATAAAGTCATTTTTAGAAACGAAGTGTTGTCCAATCACCGTCAAATCAAGTGAGTGAATAGTCGCTTTCATCTTACACATAGATATGAAATATTTTCTATAAAATACGTGCTATGTGTGTATATATTGTTTGTTTATTCGAGATGGGTGTTGAATGAATGTTTTATACAGGTTTTAAACTGTATATGTATTTTTATCTACAAATATGTTGGGTAAAACATGGGTAGATAGTTGACATGTGATGAAATAAAATGATGAGAGGCCTCGATGTTGTTGTTCCAGTCATCTAGTGGAGTATAGATGATGACCACGGACCTTTCTAGACAGTCTAGTGGAACGCTAGTAGGCCTGCAACCTGTAGGTGTTTGTGAGCGATGTGTTCACCGATGCATTCCATCCCCCTCATGGTTGCCTTACAGACATATATGGCTGAGGAATCCCCTTAGCAGTAAAGTCCATCCTGATGATGATCCTTAGGCTAGGTCCCTTACGAAAACGGATGTTAGATGAAGAAGTTTTGAATTTTTAACGGGCTTTTCCTGTCCCAGCCTGTTAAAAATATAACTTTAAAAATAAAGTCAAAATTAGTCGACGGAGTCTAAACGAAAGTTGTAGAGTATAATCTCACCTATGCGTGGATATAAAGAACGTCGAAAACGGAGCTCGTATGCAAAAGATATGAATTTTTGAAGTCTCAGACACAAACTTCGAGGAGGCCGTACGCCCAGCGTACTCGAGTTACGCCCTGCGTACTCGGACTACGTCTGAAATCAGCCACATCGCCTCTTTCTTTGGACAGAGGACACTAATATCTTAACATTGACACGTCCGAGGCCCAAGAACCGACCACACGCCACGTTTGCTCCTACGCCCAGTGTACGAGGGTACGCTCAGCGTAGAACTTCTCAAGGCAGTACGCCCCGCGTACTCTAAAATTACGCCCAACGTAACCTGAGGCTTCAGCCACTATAAAAGGGGTGCGAGACCTCCCGGATTTGTTTAGAAAATTTTACACTTTTACACCCTCTCATTTCTTCTAAGCTATCCTAACACTCCCCCCGAAGCCTAGAGAATCATCCTAACACCCGAAGCAAGCCCCGGAACACCCGAATACCCCGAGAAAATAATATTTTCAGTTGAAACTCTGCCCGCACAAAGCCCAGTTTTCAACAAAAACTCCCAGTTTCATCAAATGAAGTAATTTTTAGAAACGAAGTGCTGTCCAATCACCGTCAAATCAAGTGAGTGTGTAGTCACTTTCATCTTACACATAGATATGAAGTATTTTCTATAAAATATGTGTTATGTGTATATATATTGTTTGTTTATTTGAGATGGGTGTTGAATGAATGTTTTATATAGGTTTTAAACTGTATATGTATTTTTATCTACAAATATGTTGGGTAAAACATGCGTAGATAGTTGATGTGTGATGAAATAAAATGATGAGAGGCCTCGATGTTGTTGTTGTTCCAGTCATCTAGCGGAGTATAGATGACGACCACAGACCTTTCTAGACAGTCCAGTGGAACGCTAGCAGGCCCGCAACCTGTAGGTGTTTGTGAGCGATGTGTTCACCGGTGTACTCCATCCCCCTCATGGTTGCCTTACGGACATATATGGCTGAGGAATCCCCTTAGCAATAAAGTCCATCCCGATGATGATCCTTAGGCTAGGTCCCTTATGATAGGTGTTTAGGGACGTAAAGTGAGGATAAGGGGAACGGGTAATTTGGGTTATTGTTGGTTGATGAAATTAATAAATTTATTGTTAGTTGATGAAATTAATAAATTTATTTATTGTGGGTTGAAATTCCTATGTGCTCACCAGGATCCCAATCCTGACCCACTCAGCTTTTTATATTACAGGTAGTGTAACAAGAGCATAATTGGATGATGACGGGGTATTTTGGATTATAGGCCAATAGATGCAAATAACTGTTGTAAGGCCTATATCGTACTGTTTATGCTTTTGGTCTGTATCGGAACATGACATCCCGAGGTTTTGTAATATAATGAAAATACATTTCTTTAAGAAATGCTTTGATAAATTTTTATCATATTTTGTTCTGAGGACAAATTCCACAACATCTTTTGAAAGATTACTCTGATTTTATTTTAAAAGCATAAACGAAATCGGTCTTTTCTGGCCGTGAAATTGGGAATGTCACAGTTGGTATCAGAGCATTAGTTTAAACGAACTAGGAAATTTGTAGGATTTCTAGACTTAAACTTAGAATTCTAAGTGATGATTGTGAGATGAGTGCCTACTATATTTTAGACACGAGCACTAGTTTATTTTAGGAAAGATGCCTAAAATGTTTTTATGTGCTAAATGTTTTATGTTATAGCTATAAAGATGCCATATATGATATTATTTGTTTGGATCTATGGTCTGTTACCGACCGGATCTGGAAACCTTATGTGTTTAGGATTCTAAGTGTACGACTACGATATTAGAACTAGCATGTAACGTTTCAGAGTGATTTAAACTTCTATCATGAATAAAGATCTAAAAATCGCCTTATTTGGTGTATAGATCAAAATGGCAAGAACCCGAAGTGGAGCTGGAAATGCAAATAGAAATCAGCAACCTCAACCCCAAGTGATGAAACAGGTGCCTATAGCAGAAGCTGCACCAGAACCAATCACTGTGGCTGGAGTACAAGCCATGATTCAGGCTATGATAGCTGAACAAAGGGAGGAAATGAGACAATTATCGCTGAACAACAGGAATGAAACTTCAATGCCTGTTGAACAACCTAAACTAAATGACGATCAGTCAGAGGAAGGAAATTACAGTAGATCTGTTGGTCAAACTGAACCACGTGTGGTTAGGAGGAATAACCAAGAGGATGGAGTCGAGAGAAATGGATGCAAGTACAAAGACTTTATAACTTGCAAGCCGTCAACTTTCACTAGAAAGGAAGATCCCGTCGGAGTAATGGATTGGATCTCAGAAATGGAATTAGCTTTCATGACATGTGGTTGCCAAGGCAAGTTACAAACCACATTTGCAGTGCGTCAGTTCAGAGGTGGCGCTGTATGCTGATGGAACACTCTGGGGAAGACCCTAAGCCCTAATGAGCCACTGCAACTGACTTGGGCAGATTTCATGGTGCATTTCAAGCGCAAGTACTGCTCGGCCCAAAATCTGCTTGAGCTAGAGAACCAATTTCTGACATTGAAGAAGGGAAACATGTCTATCGATGAATACACTAATAACTTCACAGATAAAATGGAGTTTGCTTTGCGTATTGTCCCACACGACCTGACAAAAATCGACAGGTACACAAAGGGACTTCCATGGGAGTATGTGGTGCCAGTGCGTCAGGCACTTACTCTGGAGGTAGCTATCTAGGCTGCCAAGTCTGTTGAAGATATGATTAAAGGAAGAGCCACCAGCAAGGTTGAAGTTGGCGAAAAGAGAAATTTTGAAGGAACTTCAGGTTCCAACAAGAAGAGCAAGTTCTCGAAGTCTGGTTCGAGGAAATTTGGAGGAGGAGCCGAAGCGAAGTGGTGTGACAAATGTAAGAAGAAACGTGTTGGGAAATGTGGCGAGGAGGTCACTTGTTATAAATGTGGAAAGCCTGGGCATTATGCCAATGAATGCACCTTCAATAAGAAAGTTTGTTATGGGTGCAACGAAGAAGGGGATATTTTGAGGGACTGCTCGAAGAAGAAAGAGGCAGCAAAGCCCAATCTCCCACCAAAGCCAAAAGCCAGAGCTTTCCAGATGACATTGGAAGCCGCAAAGCATGCAACAGATGTCGCTTCAGGTACCTTTTCTAGTAAATAGATTTCCTGCAAATTTATTGTTTGATTCCGGAGCAAATTACTCCTTTATATCACATAAATTTGGTGAAAGACTAGCATTGCCTATAGAAAAACTTGATGATGCCCTAATTGTAGAAGTTGCTAGTGGCAAATTCATACCTATTAGCGATTGTATTAAGAATATTGTCATCGACTTGAACGGAAACGAATTCCTCAAGGAGCTGTTACCCATTGAGTTGAATGGTTTCGACATCGTACTGGGGATGGATTGGCTTAGCGCCAATGATGCCGAGATACTGTGCAAGAAAAGATAGTGAGGGTAAACCCGCCTAGAAAAGAGTCATTTATGGTGTACGGAGACAAGCGCAGAGTGAATTCTGGAATCATTTCCCTGATGAAGGCCATAAAATGTTTGTCTAAAGGATGCACATCATACTTGGCATTCGTGATCGATGCCAAAAAGTAGAAGAAGGAAATTCAAAGCATACCAGTGGTGTGTGACTATCCGGAAGTCTTTTCCGAAAATCTTCCTGGATTGCCCCCTGATAGACAAGTGGAGTTATAGACTTTTTACCAGGAACAACACCAATAGCAAAAGCACTATATCGATTAGCACTGACAGAGATGAAGGAGCTTATGACGCAACTTTAGGAATTGTTGGACAACAGTTTCATTAGACCTAGTTCATCATCCTGGGGAGCTCCGGTGTTATTCGTAAAGAAGAAAGATGGGAGCATGAGAATGTGCATAGATTACAGAGAGCTGAACAAGGCAACAATAAAGAACAAGTACCCGTTGCCAAGGATTGATGACCTGTTCGATCAGCTGCAAGGTTCGAGCTATTTCTCAAAGATCGATCTTAGGTCAGGATATCATCAGCTAAAGGTGAGAGAGCAGGATATTGAGAAGACTGCATTCAGAACAAGATATGGACACTACGAGTTCTTGGTTATGTCGTTTGGACTAACCAATGCTCCAGCAGCATTCATGTATTTGATGAACAAGGTTTGTAAACCATTCCTTGATAAATCTGTGATAGTGTTCATAGATGATATTTTGATTTATTCAAAAAGCAAGCAGGAGCATGACAAGCATCTGCGAGAAGTGTTAGAAGTTCTGAAAAAGGATAAGCTGTATGCAAAGTTCTCAAAATGTGATTTTTGGATTCAAGAAGTCCAATTTTTGGGTCATGTGGTTAACCAAGAAGGGATAATGGTTGGCCCAGCGAAGATTGAAGCTGTGATGAAGTGGGAACAACCGAAAAGTCCCACGGAGATCCGAAGCTTTCTGGGATTAGCTGGTTATTACCGAAGGTTTATCCAAGGCTTTTCTTCGATAGCGGCCCCATTAACAGCTTTGACCCACAAAGGAGCTACTTATACTTGGAGTGAGAAGCCTAAGGAAGCATTTAAGAAGTTAAAGAAGAAATTGTGTGAAACACCGATTCTTTCTTTACCCAAAGGAGTTGAAGACTTCGCGGTTTATAGCGATGCATCTGGAATTGGGTTAGGTTGTGTTCTGATCCAAAGGGATAAAGTGATAGCATATGCATCGAGACAATTAAAAGAACATGAAAAGAACTACCCCACTCATGATTTGGAGTTGGCAGCGGTAGTAATCGCCCTAAAGATATGGAGACATTATCTTTATGGCACAAAGTGCAAACTTTTCACTGATCATAAGAGTCTTCAATATGTCTTTAATCAGAAGGAATTGAACATGAGACAACGACGTTGGCTAGAGTTGCTTAAGGATTACGATTGTGAAATCCTTTACCACCCTGGTAAAGCAAATGTTGTAGCTGACGCTTTAAGCCGAAAAGTGAGTCTTGAAAAGAAAAGGCCAAGGACATTAAGAATCGAAGTTGTATCAACGATTGTAGAAAGTATCAAGAAAGCTCAGGAAGAAGCTCTAGAGAAAAATGACCGAAAGTAAGAACGTTTGGGCAAAACGTTAGTGTTCGATACAAATGGTCAAGAACTGAAGTTATTCCAATTAGGATTTGGGTACCTAAGACGAGAGGAATAAGAGATCTTCTGATGGAAGAAGCTCACAATACCATGTGCTCGATTCATCCCGGCAACACGAAAATATATAGGGATCTAAAACCCTACTACTGGTGGCCGACGATGAAGCTCGATGTTGCAAAGTATGTGTCCGACTGTGTGACATGTGCAAGAGTTAAGGAACAATATCAGAAACCGTATGGGAGTTTAGAACCTTTACCTGTACCCATGGGTAAAAGGGAAGACATCACTATGGATTTTGTGACTAATTTGCCCAAAACAAGGAACGGTCACGACATGATTTGGGTGGTCGTTGATCGATTCAAGAAAAGTGCACATTTCATAGCAGCCAATGAGAAGTAGTCTATGGAAAAGTTTGCAAATGCTTACGTGAAGGAGATAGTAAGACTTCACGGTGTTCCTTTAACGATTGTATCAGATCGTGATAGTCGTTTCACGTCAAGGTTTTGGAGAAGTCTACAAGAGGAATTGGGTACGAAATTGTGTCTAAGTACAGCGTACCATCCGCAAACCGATAGTCAGAGCGAACGAATGATTCAAACATTCGAGGATATGCTACGAGCATGTACCCTGGAATTCCAAGGTAATTGGGATGAACACTTACCTTTGGTATAATTTTCCTACAATAATAGTTTCCACTCGAGCATCAAGATGGCACCTTATCAAGCTTTGTATGGACAGAAGTGTCGAACGACGTCATGTTGGCTTGAAGCTGAAGAAAAGCAGTTTATGGGACCCGAGATAGTTCATCAGACTGCTGAAAAGCTAAAAGTGATTAGAGAAAGGATGTTAACAGCTCAAGATCGTCAAAAGAGCTATCCTGACAAGAAAAGACAACCGATAACATTCGAAGTTGGAGATTCAGTTTTACTTAAAGTCTCGCCATGGAAGGGACTTATAAGATTTGGTAAAAGGAGAAAGTTGAGTCCAAGGTTTAGTGGACCGTTTAAAGTTCTTCAGAGGATTGGGAACCAAGCTTACAAGCTAGAACTACCAGAAGAACTAGATGGTATTCATAACACTTTCCACGTGTGTTATTTGAGGAAGTTCACGGGAGAAGTTCCCGACATAATTCCAATTTCTAAATTAAGGTTGGATGAAAACAAGAGGCTAATTGAAGAACCAGAGGCAATCGTTGACCTTAAGACTAAGAAGTTACGACGCAAGATGGTCGATTTAGTGCTTCTGCGATAGAAACATACAAATCGGCCAAATCTCACCTGGGAAACGGAGAGTGGCATGATGAGTCGCTATCCGCATTTGTTTGATGATGTATGATTCCGGGGATGGAATCATCCCAAGGGGGAGAGAATTGTAACGCCCGTGTTTCTGGGCTAAGCATTAATGATGATGTAATAGTCTAGGTCAACCTTTGTAACTTGTTTTGAAGTAATAAAAATGTATTATTTAAGTATTATGTGCTTTATGCTTAATTATTATGATTTAATAAGTTAAGGATAAAAAAACAAGCGTAAAAAATAAATGTTAGATAAACCCGATATCTATAAAGAAAGTTGTAGTGGTTGAAACAAGGATTCCGGAGATATAAATAATGCCGAAATTCGAGTTATAACGAAGAAGTTATGACCTGTCGAAGTTTCGCGACAGAACCACCACGACGTTGTGTGACGTAGAAAAATGAATTTACGATAAAGTGCTTTTTAGCCTTAGCGATCTAAATGAAAGTCGTAGTATACGTTAAAACGAGAGCGTACATAAAAATAATGTCCAAATCTTACTTCGTATGAGGAAGTTATGAATTTTCTAAGATTTGGCATAACAGTATGCAGCCCGGAATTCGAATTATAGATCGATCGATTTTTAGTCAACACAACCTAAACGAGAATCGAAGATGTCGTTGATAGTAGTTTAACGGTAAAAAGACAGACGAAAACGGATGTCGGATGAAGAAGTTTTGAATTTTTAACGGGCTTTTCCTGTCCCAGCCTGTTAAAAATATAACTTTAAAAATAAAGTCAAAGTTAGCCGACGGAGTCTAAACGAAAGTTGTAGAGTATAATCTCACCTATGCGTGGATATAAAGAACGTCGAAAACGGAGCTCGTATGCAAAAGATATGAATTTTTGAAGTCTCAGACACAAACTTCGAGGAGGTCGTACGCCCAGCGTACTCGAGTTACGCCCTGCGTACTCGGACTACGTCTGAAATCAGCCACATCGCCTCTTTCTTCGGACAGAGGACACTAATATCTTAACATTGACACGTCCGAGGCCCAAGAACCGAGCACACGCCACGTTTGCTCCTACGCCCAGTGTACGAGGGTACGCTCAGCGTAGAACTTCTCAAGGCAGTACGCCCCGCGTACTCTAAAATTACGCCCAACGTAACCTGAGGCTTCTGCCACTATAAAAGGGGTGCGAGACCTCCCAGATTTGTTTAGAAAATTTTACACTATTACACCCTCTCATTTCTTCTAAGCTATCCTAACACCCCCCGAAGCCTAGAGAATCATCCTAACACCCGAAGCAAGCCCCAGAACACCCGAATACCCCGAGAAAATAATATTTTCAGTTGAAACTCTGCCCGCACAAAGCCCAGTTTTCAACAAAAACTCCCAGTTTCATCAAATGAAGTAATTTTTAGAAACGAAGTGCTGTCCAATCACCGTCAAATCAAGTGAGTGTGTAGTCACTTTCATCTTACACATAGATATGAAGTATTTTCTATAAAATATGTGTTATGTGTATATATATTGTTTGTTTATTTGAGATGGGTGTTGAATGAATGTTTTATATAGGTTTTAAACTGTATATGTATTTTTATCTACAAATATGTTGGGTAAAACATGCGTAGATAGTTGATGTGTGATGAAATAAAATGATGAGAGGCCTCGATGTTGTTGTTGTTCCAGTCATCTAGCGGAGTATAGATGACGACCACAGACCTTTCTAGACAGTCCAGTGGAACGCTAGCAGGCCCGCAACCTGTAGGTGTTTGTGAGTGATGTGTTCACCGGTGTACTCCATCCCCCTCATGGTTGCCTTACGGACATATATGGCTGAGGAATCCCCTTAGCAATAAAGTCCATCCCGATGATGATCCTTAGGCTAGGTCCCTTATGATAGGTGTTTAGGGACGTAAAGTGAGGATAAGGGGAACGGGTAATTTGGGTTATTGTTGGTTGATGAAATTAATAAATTTATTGTTAGTTGATGAAATTAATAAATTTATTTATTGTGGGTTGAAATCCCTATGTGCTCACCAGGATCCCAATCCTGACCCACTCAGCTTTTTATATTACAGGTAGTGTAACAAGAGCATAATTGGATGATGACGGGGGATTTTGGATTATAGGCCAATAGATGCAAATAACTGTTGTAAGGCCTATATCGTACTGTTTATGCTTTTGGTCTGTATCGGAACATGACATCCCGAGGTTTTGTAATATAATGAAAATACATTTCTTTAAGAAATGCTTTGATAAATTTTTATCATATTTTGTTCTGAGGACAAATTCCACAACATCTTTTGAAAGATTACTCTGATTTTATTTTAAAAGCATAAACGAAATCGGTCTTTTCTGGCCGTGAAATTGGGGATGTCACATGATGAAGCTATCTTTCTTGGATACTCTGCTAAATCAAAGGCTTATCGAGTCGTTAATCAGCGAACTCGTGTTCTAGAAGAAAGCTTTGATGTTACCTTTGATGACAATTTCATTCGGAATTTTAGCCCAACCCATGTTACAACTCCTATCATGGAGTCTGATGCTCCAGCGCCAGGATGTCCGAACAAGACAAACCTCATCAACCGAAGCTCCGGTTTCTCAAAATGTTTCTGGACGGACACCCAATTTTCCCCCATTTGATTTCGAACCGTCAGGTTGAGGGGGAGAATGGTCAACCTTTCCTTGAATCAAATGTAGATGGATTCCAAGATGCATCTGCTGAATTCGGCTCAAATCCTATCAACAATGATGATGATGCAAACTTCTTCGATTTCCCACCTGATGATGATGTCAACCTCTCCAGTTCAGAATTTCAGGGGGAGCATCACCCACAAGTTCAAACTATTTAGGGGGAGCAACACAACCCCATTGTTGATATAGGATCATCTGTTGTACAAGAGCTTCCGAGACTACATGTTTGGACTAAGGATCATCCTCTGAACCAAGTTATTGGAAACCCAAATGTTGGTGTACAAACTCGCTCTGCCACAAGTGTTCGAAATGAATGTCATTTCTCGGCATTTATCTCAATGGTTGAACCCAAATCCATCAAAGAATCACTAGAACATGCTGATTGGATTACAGACGTGCAGGAAGAACTGGCAGAATTCGATAGAAATGAAGTATGGACACTCGTCCCTCCTCCTCAGAATCATCCCTTTATTGGTACTAGATGGGTGTTTCGGAAAAAAACTAGAGGACGCAAGAGTTATCATTCGGAATAAAGCAAGATTGGTGGCGAAAGGATTCACACAGATCGAAGGGCTTGACTACGATGAGACCTTTGCTCATGTTGCCCGACTTGAAGCTATCTGAATCTTTCTTGCTTATGCTGCTCACAAAGGCTTTAAGGTTTACCAAATAGATGTCAAAAGTGCCTTTCTAAATGGCGAACTTGATACCGATGTATATCTCCAATAGCCCCCTAGTTTTGTCTATCTCTCATATCCGAACTACTGCTACAAACTCTGAAAAACAGTTTATGGCCTCAAGCAAGCTCCTCACGCCTGGTACGAGACCCTCACCGACTTTCTCAAGAGTTCAGGTTTTCAAAATAGGCATTCTCGATCCTACCCTGTTCTGAAGGTCAAATGGAAAACATCTCATGCTTGTCCAAATTTATGTTGACGACATCATTTTTGGATCCACCGATTCATCAATGGTTGCTGACTTTGCTAAGTTAATGGTTAATCGATTCCAAATGAGTATGAATCGGGAACTAAGCTTCTTCCTAGGTCTCCAAGTCAAATAGACCAACATAGTAATTTTCATCCACCAAGAGAAGTACATTTCGGAACTTCTCAAAAAGTACTCTATGGACACATGTGCCTCTGCCAAGGTACCTATGGGCTTCGGACACAAAATATTTTCGGACCCATCCGGTATTGCAGTTGATGAAAAGACGTACAGGGAAATGATTGGATCCCTACTCTACCTTACAGCAAGTCTTCCGGATATCATGTTCTCAACGTGTTTGTGTGCCAGATTTCAAGTCAATCCAAAAATGTCTCATCTCTTGGCCGTTAAAAAATATTCTGATACCTCAAAGGTACAAAGAATCTCGGAATCTGGTATCCAGCAAATGAGAGTTTCCTCCTTCAAGCATATTCCGATTCAAACTATGGCGGTTTTCAATTGGACAGAAAAAGCACATCTGGTGGCTGTTAATATTTAGGTGGTTGATTGGTCAGGTGGTCATCTAAGAAGTAGAACTGCATTGCACTCTCAACAGCTAAAGCGGAATACATTGCCGTTGCTAGCTGCACATCTCAAGTTCTTTGGATGAAATCTCAGCTCTTGGATTATGGTTACTGGTTTCAATAAATCCCAATCTATTGTGATTCTCAAAGTGCCATTGCAATTTAATTCAGCACTCTATGATGAAGCACATCGACATACGGTACCATTTCATTAAAGATCACGTTTTGAATGGTAACATCGAACTTATTTTTGTTCCATATGACGATGAAATTGCTGATGTCTTTACTAAGGCATTAGACGAAACCAAATTCAATGGTTTTCTAAACAAAATGGGTATGATAATGTCTGATCCTCAGTTCTTTCAAGAGGTTTGTACTCTCTGATGGCAACATCAGAAAGAAAATTAGTTCCGAAATTAAATTGTTTTCTCTCATCTCTGAACTATTGCCTCTCGGAATAAATAGGGTCATTTTATGCATCTTTTTATCTAACCACCTCTTGGAGTTCTAAGTTGTACAACTCATCTCATCATATGAAGTCCATGACCAATATAGTCACATTGGTACTACTTTCGCCTCAGAACTTAATTCATAAGATCATCCCGAAATTCAAGTCCGGAACGGTATTAAACTCTAAATCGTCCTAGATCGAAGTCTTTGACTCCGGAACATTTCGAAAACTCAATCCAGAACTTTTTAAAACTCACTCAGGAACATTTCAAAGCTTACTCTGGAACATTTCAAAACTCACTCCGGAATCTCTTCAAAATTCTGTTCCGGAATCTTCTTAAAACTCACTCCGGACTCTCATGAAATTTTCACTCCGGACTCTTGGCTCCGGAATTCTTAAAAATTCATTTCTGAACCTATGTCAAATCTTTTTCATGTTTCGAGATCTCTTGAAAGCTTTATTCCAGAGTCATCATGGTAAGAAACTGTTTTTCAAAACATTCTGGAATCATATTGTTCCGAAATCAACACATGATGAAGTCCAAAAGGTTTTTAGATGAAATGTTTCTTAACGGTTACTTTTAATGATGTTTATCTTTTGGTCCTTGAAACTCGCAACTTTTGCACACGTCTGCATAAAGCAAACATCTTGTCAAATGGCAACGATTTCCATTCTTTTCAATAAATCAGGAGTACTTTAGTTATAACAGATCAACTCAGTCCCAAGTATGGCAACACATTTAATGCGATCCGTTTCCTAATACGGGTTTCATCATTACTTTTTCAACCTGACCCATCTATTTCCTGAACCTATAAAATCCCATTTACCCGTTACGCTCTCAAAACTCTTATTCCAACCTTTCTCTCTCAGTTTAAAGTGTTCTTCGAGCTTTCAACCTGCAACAATGGCGTCCACCCAAACCGCTCCCAAAACCGTCAAGTCTGTCCCCAAAAGAAGTCATCGAAAGTTTCATCTTCTTCAATGACAACAGAACCATTCCTAAGAGACACAACTCAATTGTTTTCTCTTGATCCAAACGATTTTGATGAATCGATTCGCGTCATGGTAGAGTTTATTGCTCATCACCCGATTGTTGTGCCTCTCACCAAGATACTAGATCCACCTTTTCCAGTTCGTTTACTTCACACAACATTCGAACACATCAAGATTTACAATGGTGTTCTTGAAACAAAAATTACAGGAGACAGAATCGTTCCCGTTCCACAAATCAACATTCTTAAAAGCCATTGGTCTAAGGGAAAACCCAGGAAATTTCAATGTCGAAGAACCCATGACTGAAGAGTTTCAGTCATTCTTGGATCACATCGGGTACAGTGAGGAGTTCAAAGCCAAAAAGTTCAAGAAATCAGCGGTATCAGGTTAATGGAATGTTCTTATGCATTTCATCGTAAGGGGATTATCAGGAAAACATGGAGAAACGGATTCTCTAAGCAAAGACTGGTTGTATGTCGTGTATAGCATCTTCTTAGGGAAGAACAATGTCGTGGATCTCACTGAAGTGTTATGGCAGGACTTCAGGAAGTTTGCCATTAACCGCAAGCCTCACGAAATTTCAAGCCCTAGATTTTGGGCCCTGACGATCCAACAGATGTACAGAGAACGAAGCGAGCCAATTCCCATCTGCTCCATTCCGGAAGAGAAACGTCTTACTTTCAAAACTATCAAATCCTATCGCCTTTCGGACCAAACGTCCTTCATACCTGTACGATGATTACCGGGACACATGCTAGCCATTATTCCGTCCGAGTACATTTATTTAAAACAACACATACAGACTTTGATTATGTATAGCCCTACATAATCTACCCATGTCTCTGTTGAGCCCATCTCGGACATGGCCAAGGCAGTTCCATCAGGAGGCAAGAAAAAGAAGTCCGCCAAGCGAAAATCATCTCCCTCAAAGCCAAAATCCAGAAAGAGAACCAAAGTTGGTTCCTCCTCTCAAAAGGAGGAAGCCACGGACATTCCGGCTGACTCTGGCCATCCTTCTACCTCACTTACCCACTCTTCCGAAGTACCCTTCGGAGCTTCAATATCACAAGCACACACACACGGGGAGTCTCCTAAAAAACCACCCTTACCTTCCAAATAAGGTGATGCCGGTGTTGACAAAAGTTCCTTTCCCCCTGGAACAAACCCACGAGTCTCATTTGATATCCCATTTCCTTCTACACAAGTACGGTCTGAAACCCCTGTTCCGGACCCCAAGCATTCCGAGGCTGGAGCAGTCCCTCCAACCTTAGTCTTTAGGTGCCTCAACTGGTTTGATACCCGGTAAGGGTACATGACGACCAGGTGTTAACGATCCGTTGTGGGAAGATTTTGTTGACAGGGCCTGTACAAGACATCCGGAACTCACCAGGTCTCAAGTCGAAGCAACTCTCATCTAGATGAGAAATAGGGCTATTCATAGCAACCTGCCCTTCGTTGTCCCTACTGATAAAATCACAGATTTGGAGTTCGCTTCCGGAGAAACGCCAAAGACTCATCTCCATGATGCCATGCACTCCGATCCAAATGAAGAACATTCCGTTGAAGTCATGTTCGATGATGACGGTACTTTGATTGCTGCTCCCAAGCTGTTCTTCTCATTTCCCTTTCATACAAAGCCATCCTCATCACGGCCGGATTTAGACTTTGGACTCTCATCATCCTCTTCAGAACCGGTTGACGAAGAAATTCATATAGAGGATCAAGTTCAAGTCAATCATGAAGGTGAAACTGAATCAACTCCCAAGAATGTCAACGCCAATACAACCCTACCTGGCTCATCCGAACAACCAGTATTCAAGGAAGATGACAAGAACAAGTCCTGGACTTCCACTTCGGACATCAGATCTTCAGCAGGAAATTACATCGATCCCTTTTCCCTTCTGGAACTCCGAGACAATGTCTCAGACACTATGAAGAAAGTTGATGCCCTTGAGTCTTCCATGACCGGACTCAATACCAAACTTGATGCAAAGGTTTCCGGACTGGATTCCAAGCTTGATGCAATCCTCCAATCTCTGTCCGAAACCAACAAGTCCGGACCAAAAGTTGCTGAACGTGAAGCTCAGCTTGATCAACTCATCTCTCTTCGGTTGAAGTATACTGTAGATGAAGTTGAAAATAAGTACAATGATAGCTTGGATCACTACCTTGACACCATCATTACAATGCTCAAGGTCCATGACGACATGATTGGGGCCACCAATGAACAGATTAAGCAAACTCATGTTCGTCATGAGAAACAAATTCAATGGATGGAAAAAGGAGATTAAGAAAAAGGATGAGATGAATCTCATCATGCAGCAGGTTCTCATCAAGCTGCTCAGGGCATGCTGGAACATCGTAGATGTTCCGAATCACAAGTTCGACGACATGCTCTCGACACTCTCCAAGTTATTTGATCATTTCAAAGATCAGGCTCCCACAGCTGATGCTTATGATGCCCTAACTCTGCAGCTCAACACCAGTTTTCAAAAGGTGTTTGAAAAATTTTTGGACCTAAAGGAATTGTCTATGCTTGCACCGGTTGCAAGGCCTTCTGTTGCAAGAGGGGGACAAGGACCCAGTTCAAGATATCAACCCTGGAAACCTGTCTCGGAGTTCAGACTCCGAGATGAAAGTTCTGATAATTCTATACAAATCCTTTTAGGTTCTCCAGGTGGTGATGACAACAATGACAATGATGATGATGATGATGATGATGATGATGAAAGCGATGAAGAAGATGTGTATGTTAAGAACGGAGTAGTAGGACTTCCAGCTCCAAGGAAATATCCTACTAAAGTGTTAACCGAGGAAGAGCAAAGAATTTGGTCAGCAATATCTTGGCCATCTACCCTGGCTGATGTTCTTCACAGAAGCATAGAAGTTGCCAAGGCAAAAACCAAACTAACGGTTAATGCCTTCCGAGCCACTCCTTCAATGCTACCTCCAATTGCCTCTCCTATTATTGCTCCTATAGATGAAGACTCTCCACTCCGGAAGCCGAATGATATTCCGGAAGAGCCCCTGCCTTCCTCCTCTCCGAAGTTTGTTATTGATGAAAACATGCAACACATCCTCTCCACCCTCCAAAAACAAAAAAACAAGGGCAAAAAGCCTATTTCGAAAGATCATCAAGCTCACCGCTCCGGAACACCACCTAAGCAAAATTTTGGTTGGTCCGAAAAGGACTACTTCTATAAAATATTAACTATTTTTGGTTAATATATTAATCATATACTATATTAATAAATCATTTTATCTCTCTCTTAATATCAATACAAGCTATTTTATGGTTATGAAGGCAACCCAAAAGGACTCTACTTCCATTCACTAAGAATATACCAATTTAACTGTAAAAACTTGTAAAAACACGATTTCCTAACATCACCGTCTATTATATCAATTGAGGATTAATAGACAGGTGGTTTTAAGAACTTATAGAGAAAACCTCACTACATAAATCATACTCTACTCTCAAAGTAGAACCCTCAACCTAATCTAAAACATCTTACAAGAACATATGAAGGATTGATACAGACTGAAGAACAAACCCTAAGACGTATACACAAACTGAGAGAATGAGAGAAGAGAACTCTTGATCAGATGAATGAATGATCGATCCCAACTGTTCTGACCTTAAATATCTGGGTCACACCTGACCCGAAGATCCGTGTGCAAACCCAGATAATCTTGTGAAACATACACTCTGCCTCCTCAATATTTCATGAATGAACCTGCAAAACATTTTAACACAAATACTAAAAAATATATCCTAATTTTAAATAATAAAATGTTAGTTTGAATATTATAAAATATTCTTAATTTTAACAGCCCCTCAAACTAACCATTTTAAAACTATTCTTTATTTGAATATTTTGAAAATAACTATTTAGAAGAAAAAGGATCAAACAAACACAATTTATCATTAAGAATCTAATGTTGTGAATACATAAGAGACTTAGTGAATATATCTGCAATCTGATGAGAAGAACTAATCTTAATCAATTTAACAATTCCTTTTACAAAATTTTCCCTTATGAAATGAACATCAATTTCAAAATGTTTGGTTTTATCATGAAAAATAGGATTCATAGCCAATTTAATGGCTGAATCATTGTCACAAAATATATTTACAGGTACAAAAATCTAAAATCCAATATCATATAAAAATTTCAAAACCCAAATTAATTCACTTGACAATGAACTCAAAGCTCTATATGCATACTCTGTGGATGAACGAGATATAGTGGATTGCTTCTTGATTCTCCAAGAAACAGGAGAATCGCCAAAAAAATACCACATAACCAGTAATAGACTTTCTAGAGAAAAGTCTCTTAGCCCAATCAACATATGAATATCCTTTTAACAAAAGAGAATTGGATTGAGACTTCAAATAACTAACACCTTTACTAGGACTGAGTTTAAGATACCTTAACAACCTCATCGCTACTTGAACATGAGCTCTAGTAGGTTTATGCATATATTGACTTAAAACATGAACAATGTATGCAATATCTGGTCTAGTAATAGTAAGGTAAGTAAGTTTTTCTAATAAGTTTCTGAAAATCAGTAACATTCTCCAATAAAACATCATTGTTATTATCAAAAACAATATTGACTCAAGTGGTGTCTTAATAGGTTTGCAGCCTATCATACCAAAATCATGTATAAGCTCCAAACAATATTTCCATTGAGACAAACAAATACCATTTGGAACATTGACTACTTCAATACCCAAAAAAGATTTTAATTTTCCGAAATCCTTTATGAGAAATTGTGATTTCAAAAAATCTTTTACTTTGTTTATTTCAGCCTCACAATTTCCAATTACAATAATATCATCTACATAGACCAACAATATTATAACCAATTTTCCAAAAACTTTAACAAACATTGAGTAATCATTATAACTTTGTTTAAAACCAAAACTAACTAAAGAATTACTCAACTTTTCATTCCATTTACGTGGAGCCTGCTTTTGAACCATACAAAGACTTTAACAACTTATAAACTCTGTTGTCATTCTTACTGTGTGATATACCGGAG
This sequence comes from Lactuca virosa, assembly GCF_052849685.1. Lineage (NCBI taxonomy): Eukaryota > Viridiplantae > Streptophyta > Magnoliopsida > Asterales > Asteraceae > Lactuca > Lactuca virosa. The sequence goes on from NC_136429.1 coordinate 59,383,899, forward strand.
GTAAAGTCATTTAGACATCCTCTTCAAGAGAGCCATATAAAAAAAGCATTGTTAATGTCAAATTGATAAAAATTCCAATCATAGTTAACAACTAAGGTAACAACCACACGAATATAACAATTTTGGCTACAGGAGCAAAAGTGTCCTCATAGTTAATGTCTGCCCTTTGATTATACCCTTTAGCTACAAGACGAGCTTTATACCTTTCTATTTCACCATTTGCCTTGTATTTAATTTTATAAATCCAACGACATCCAATAGGCTTTCTATTCTTAGGTAAATCAGCTATTACACATGTATTATTTCTATATAGTGCTTCCATTTCTTGATTCATGGCCTTAATCCATTCAGGACTAAGGGAAGCCTCATAATAAGACTAAGGTTCAACAGTTTTGTCAGGTTGGAAACAAAACATTTATTATCAAAATTAAATTGGAGTAATTAAGAGTTTTTTTTTAAATTCCATATTTATATTTACCTTCTATAACATAATCACTAAACCTAGATGGAAGACAAGTTTCTCTCCTAGTACGTGTGAGACCAATAGACTAAGTATCAGGTGATTTAGAATCAAAATGACTACTTTCCTTAGTCCTGACATGAGAGTCAGGAGAATCAACAGAACTAGGAGCAGACCCATCAGATAAAGGCACATTGGACCCTTCAAATCTTAAACTAGCATCTATTCCTCCTCCTGTAGGACCTATTTTATTAAAATTCAAAGGAGAATTAGCACCATCTAACTGATGATCCAGTCTCTGAGTTCTATTAGAAACACCATCATCAGTAAAAATTTTAGAATGTAAAGGATCATCAAAGGAAAATGGATCAACTGTAACCCCCATAAAAATCATGCCAATTTAAAACTTTTTAAATCATTCACAACCAATAATTATTACAAATTTGTTTTCAAAATGGTTTCATGTCAGAGTATTCCAAAATCAAATCATAAAAACATAAGGAGGTGCACGATCACGCCTTCGCCTTCCCGCGATCATCAAAAGTACCTGAAACATAATCAACAACTGTAAGCCCGAAACTTAGTGAGTTCCCCCAAAATACCAACGTCATACAATAATAAAAATATCATAGCAGATAAACAACATGCATATAGATTCTACAGAATGACTGGATTGCCCTCACAGGGCCTGCAGTCTATCTGGCCCACTCTCGGAACCTTCAGCAAGTCTGGTCCGCCCACCCAGGCCTTCAGCCTGTCTGGACCGTTCTCTGGGCCTTCGGCCTGACTGATGTGCCCTACCGGCCTGCAGTCTATCCGGACCGCCCTGGGTATGTTGGTCTAAAGCACAAAGTATCATCCAAACAAACAATCATGTGCACATAAATATCATATGCTAGCTAGCATTTACAGATAGTCATACAGATCTAACAGATCACTAACATAGTATCATCCTATAACCAGGATACCGACCTAAACAGTCACTAACATGGCATCATCCTATATACCAGGATACCGACCTAACAGGTCACTTAGCATATCATATGCAATAAACCCGGATACAAATCCGAAAAGGGCCGACATTGGTGCCTTCGACCCTGTTAGTATAGTGCGGACAACTCACCTCACAAGTAGCTCGGGATGATAATGTCAACTCCCAAATACAGCTCCAAACTCAAACACCTACATCCACCAATGATCCATTTCCATAAATTCCAAATTACTAAAAAAAGTCAAACTGATCAACCCTTAATCAAAGTCAAAGTCAACGGTGAAGGTCAACAGTCCATGTTGACCCAACTCGTCGAGTGCAGTCTATAGACTCGCCGAGTCCCTTCACAACTCAGAAAGTCGCGAATTCCTCCGGTCAACTCGCCGAGTTTCCAGACAACTCGTCGAGTCCATGCAGTGTCCAAAATGTTGGGAAAACTCTAACCAACTCGTCGAGTCATCTTACCGACTCGCCGAGTCCATGCAGAACCAAAACAGGCAATCTTCATCCGACTCTTCGAGTTGACCATGCAACTCATCGAGTCCCTGCAGTCTTTTTCTTATCCAGCCGTTTTTAAGCAAAACCAAGGCTCCAAGTTGTAGATCTAGCCTCCTAGGGCATGGTTACCACGTAAAGTTGCAAACTTTACGTGCATGCAAGGTCTTAAATGCCAAAACCAAGCTAAGGAAGAGGTTTAAGCCAAAGAGAAGGGCCAAAACTTGATAAATTCAATAATTTTATGACTATGAGGACTTAGAGGAGTCCAGATCTGAAGTTACAATTTCAGATCATGCCCAATACCCAAAATGACCCACAAATATGTTAAAAATGGCCTTAAACCCATGAATAAGGAGATCTAACTCTAGAATGATCAAGGTAACAGCTTGTTACCTTCAAATGGAAGCCAAAACGATGTAGATGTTGGATCTACAAGCTCCTTCCTGTTCCAAGCTTCTCAACCTTCAAGCTTCTTCAACAAATGCACCAAAAAACACTCTTTTAGCCTCACAAACAGAAAGGAGTAGTAAAGAACGGCTATGGGTTTCCTTCTCTGGGTAATGAGGTGATAAGGGAGGCCAAAAGATGAGGGTTAAGTCCTTTAAATAGGGTGCAAACCCTAAAAATTAGGGGTTTCCCATTCAGCTCCTACTCGTCGACTTGGGGTCCTCCAACTCGTCGAGTAGACCTCATAAATCACGCGGCCTGATCCACTTCTACACAACGAGTTGGGGCATCCAACTCGTAGAGTAGGTCTAAGAATGTGAATATAAGCTTTAAATTTGATACCCGGGAGTCAGGGTGTTACAATTCTCCCCACTTGAACTAGACTTCATCCTCGAAGTCTGCTGCGGTAAATAACTCGGGGTAATGCTCTCGCATCTTTGCCTCCGGCTCCCAAGTCCACTCGGATCCCCTCCGATGCTGCCACTATACCTTTACCAAAGGTACTTCCTTGTTCCGTGAAACCTTCACTTTTCTCTCCAGAACGGCCACTGCCCTCTCCACGTAATTCAGGCGCTCGTCGACATGTATATCATCCAATGACACCACTGTCTCCTCATCTAATATTCACTTCCACAGCTGTGACACATGGAAAGTGTTGTGGATCTGACTAAGCTCCTCTGGGAGATCTAGTCTATACGCAACTTTGCCAACCTTGGCAATGATCCTGAATGGCTCGATGTATCGGGGACCCAACTTCCCCCCTCTTCTTGAAGCGAATCACACCCTTCCAGGGTGAGACCTTCAGGATTACCATGTCACCGACCTAAAACTCCAACTCAGATCGACGTCGGTCGGCGTAACTCTTCTGACGAGTCGACTCAGCTGAGTACGCCCAACATACTTAGCTTGTACGCACGACGTACTAGAGGCTTGACCAAAAAGCGGGTTGTTAACAACGTACACGCAGATCTTAAGACATTATAATGATTGTACGGACGGCGTACTTAAGCCCTTTCGTCCAAGATCCATATCTAGTCCCAAAATAACATCTTAAGTCATAAAGTTTCCAACTTTATGACTTTGCATAGCTAGGAAGTGTTCAATACTAAAAACCCTAACTTCTTAACTCATTAAGACATTATACCCATGCATGGAAGAAAACTAATGACAAAGATTTCATTTTTATGGCCTTAGACACTCCAAAACATCTGGAAGGACAATCCATTTGGGTCTAGAGCATATCATACTCAAGAACATCATTGATTGGGGACGAAAGCAGATAAGCATCAAGGTATAAACTTTATACATTTTGGAGATGTAAGAGGGTGCAAAACTTCCAAACCCAATGTTGCTCCAAGCTTCCAAGATATTCTCATTTCCTTCTCTTTCCTCTATGACCACCAAAACACACACTAATAGCTCAAGGATGCTCAAAAAATGGATTAGGGTTAGCTAAGGTCGAATATGGAGGTGGATGCTGAAGAATGAAGAGGTTTCAAAGAGATAAGGAAGTTTAAATAGGGTCCAAACCCTAAAATATAAGGTTTGACCCATGACCACGTACGGCCAACGTACGCAACGTACACCCAACATACACATGCAACCTCTATTTTTCATTAAAATGCCATTTGGGACCAAATTTGCAAACAACTCTCATATCAAGGATCAAAATGTAAAATACCTTGAAATCGAGATGTTACATCGTTGTTGCGTCGTTCCCCCAATTTCTTGTCACGTGTCGCAAGTCTTTCGGTCCATGTCACCCCTCTTCTAGAGCACAGGCGCACCACGCCCCTACCGAGTTGGAATTTTTAAAAATTTGTAGAATCGTATCTTTATCATACGAGCTCCGTTTTCGACGTTCTTTATATTCCGCTTTCAACTAACACTCAACCAACTTGAATTTCGATTTCTGTATCCTCACTACTGCGCTGAAACATTGAAGAATCATAATTTCTTCATATATAAAGTCAGATTTAGGCGTTCTCTATATGCACGCTCTCGGTTTTTACGAATAATGTGATTTTCATTCGGATTATTTAGGCTAATAAGCAATCTGTCTCTGATTCACTTTTTATGACGCACACAACTGTGTCGGTGATCATGAAACTTAGAAGAAGCATAATTTCTTCATGCAAAGTCGGATTTAAACGTTCCTTATATCTATAGAATCATCATCGCGACTACTATAATTTTATCAAGATTATTTCTCCTAAATAATCATCTATAAAAAAACATTGATTTATCGTTCATCGATAATTTCCCTAAAAAGGCTTATATTCAGCAACACGCACAATTAATGATTATCCTGTTCGTGGATTTTAATTATAATTATTATTAGTATTATACTTTAAATCATCTAGCCCTAACTTACAAAGTTACATCGACCATGAAGGTAACCCTCAACATGTCCGGTCCATGGTCCACCAATTTCTATCAGTCCGGTCCGGTCCGGTCCGGTCCAAATGCTCACCCCTACTCAGGTATCACCCCCACTTCTCCGGCTTTCCTTCATCACTATGTGTGGCTACACCATCTCTACCTCATTTACTATATATCAACTGAAGTTGTACTTACATAACGATTAATCTTAATCTGAATGCAATTGTTTTAGATTTAAGATTGAACCCATCTTACCGATTCTAACCACCACCGGATTTCGAGAAAGGTTAGACGTGACGAAGAATGGAGGCAATCGCCTTATTTGGACTTTTTTTCACCAGAAGTGGCTTTCATCCATGAGTATTTTGTTAGGTTTTCTTGGAGGAGATTTCACATCTAATGCAAAGAAGTGAAAGTAAAACAAAACAGAGCAATTAGTTACTTTTAACTGGTTAGAGATGTTGTTGGTCCCTGGAAGGCTCATCAAAGGGGGATGGGCAGGCAATGGTTGCGTAGAGGTGGAATGAATTTTAAAAATAAGAGTACAATGCTAAAAATGTAATGATTTTTTAAAATGCAATGTCCTAAAAAGCAATTTACTAAAAATAAGAAAATGCATAGATGAGAAATTCTTTTTTTCATGTTTCAATGTTGTTACAGGATGATTTTATAAAATGCAATTTACTAAAAATAAGAAAACCAAAATTGAACAGTGTCCCTTTATGTAGGCATGGCAATGGAGCGGGTTTTGACAATGATTTGATCTAAATCCATAAGAATTATATGGGTTTTGAGCATAGTGTTTGATTTGTTTACCGTTAACAATCTATACCCACCCCACATAAATATTAGAGTTATACATTTATAATTTATACCAACTAAAGTTTAATTTTAATTCCATTTGAAAGTCCAAAGGAAAAAGGCAAAAGACCAAGTTGTTTTTTACATAGGAGTCGATTTCTAGAATTCTAGTCATCTACCAAGAATCATGATGTCATTTCATTTCATCAAGCAATCACCAATTTCATTTAGAAATCAATAGTCAATTATCAACCGGAAGAAAGTTTGCAATTTTTATTTTCTATCAATGAAATCGATTGTCAAATATCAATTGGAACTTACTACAATAGTGATTTTTATTCCAATCGAAAGTCCTCGAGTATGTAATGCATTTTCTAAATTAACTGTTGTTTTATTTAAAAAATGTTAATTTAAGAATTAAGTAAAATGTGTTTGATTATTCAAAAAAACATGCAGGTTACGTGGCTGGTTTGGCTATCTTTTTTTTAACTAGTAAGCTTGAAGTTCCTGAATTCATAAGAAAGATTTACATAGACGTAGCGAGTAAACGAGCAAGAAGCTATGCCGCAACCCCAAAACGGGTTTGGATCAGATTTTGAAATTTGTTAAAAGGGTTTGGATCACAGTCGATTCGCTCCAAACTCGCCCCATTACCATGTCTACCTATATGTGTCATGTATTATCATTCATACCTAAAGTGATCATTATATCTCATGAAATTACAACTAAATCTAGCTCATACTTTTTCTATGAAGTACTCCATCCGTCCCAAAATTATTGTCCACAGACAAAAAAAAACACACAAATTAAGAAAACATTAATTACCACCCACTTTATTAAATGAAATGACAATTATACTTTTTGCTGCATTTAATTCCATGATAGATTAACTAATAATGAGGGGTATTTTGGTAAAAGGGATATTTATTTTTAGAAGTAACCTATTATTTTGGGCAAACCAAAAAAGAAACATGGACTATTAATATGAGACGGAGGGAGTATTTCACATCAAAATAGAAGAATCCCACTTTTTGTCTAATTATTTTAGTTATAACACCCAAGGCTTACATAATCCTCGACTTACCAATAATCTTAAGTTTATGATCCATTCATACCCTTCAAATCCTCAATCCTTGACTTCCTGCTAAGATCACCTTATTTATTCATAGACTTAACATTCTAATATCCTTCTTTTCCTTAATGTATATATCATGTGTCTACAATTCATCATATTACTAGATCATTACGAGATAAAGTCTAAAATTAACACCTATTATCCATACTACACCTGATCATACTAATCATGTCCTCAAAGCACATATACATATATGATGCTTGAATAATCAAATGGTACTTGTTAGTACAAAGATCCAATCTTGTCATTTATCTTCTTGCTATGTTATTAACATGATAGAACATAATCATGGTTTACTTAAAACATTGGTCATTTCACATGTAACACATATTTCATCTTTCTTGTCGATCATTCTAATCCTAATGTATTCCTACAAAAAGGCTATAATAAATATCCTTACACTAAACGTCCACTCATAATAAAGTTTCTAAATAAATCGTTTGCCATCCGTTCATTCTTAGCATCCATTAGATTGGTTGTTGTTTCTTTCAAAGTAAAATGCATAGACGAGAAAAAAACAAAGTTTGATGTTTCAATGTTGTAAGTACAATACTAAAAATTGGATGATTTTTAAAAATGCAATGTACAATAGAATGATTTTTCAAATTTCGATGTTATAATGTTGTAAAAGAGAAAAAAGTGAAAGTACAAAGCTAATATAGGAATGATTTTGAAGGGAAATCTCTGATAAAGTCCCAATATTTTGAGTCAGTTTACAATATAATCTTAACATTTATTTTTTAAACAGAAAAGTATCGATTATCTAATTTTATACAATAATCTGTCATTTTCTCTTGAAAAAACAATAAGGACTGTTTCATTAATTTGGATAAAATATAAAATATTCGGAACTTATCTGTTCAAAAAATAAAAGTTCAGATTAAACCGTAAACTGATCCTAAATATTGAAACTTTATCGAAGATCTCCCAATTTTGAAATGTAAAGTTCTCATAATAAGAAAAGTGAAAGTAGAATGCTATATATGGAAGATTTTTCAAAATAAAATGCATAGATGACACTACTCACTGACCTCGTAAACTTTCTTGGAGTCATAGTGGCAAGGGTCGTGAACTCTACTAAGTCTGTTGAGAAGTTAGGTTCAAATCCAACCCAGGATAGGTATGGAATCTTAGTCGGTTGATAGGCAATATGGAAAGAAATCAGACTATTTGCTATATTCTAAAAAAAGTGTAAGCGTTTATCAGCATCACTGGTTTTATTGATTCACCAAGTATATTAGCTGCTAGGAAAAGGAACCGTCTACCAGTTGGGAAGCTAGACATCAAGTAAGTGGCTTGATGATGATAACTAAGCTGACATGCCGGAGTTGGCTGCTGGCACAACAGGGTGGTGCCTTACCGCACCGCAGGCGGACGCGCGGTAGCGTTCGTGGTGGTGCTTCAGGATTCCAATGTAATGCGTCCAAGATCAGAACGAGCTTGCCGGCGGACCACTACTGTCCCATTCTTGAGTGAGCTGGAGCGCAGCCATCTTATCCACTGAACTAGCTAGAAGCTATCGCTTCGGGTCGAAGCACTACTTGTCATGCTTAGTTATTCTGCATTGCTCCTTCTTGAGAAAAAAGAAGTTTGATGTTTCAACCTTGTAATAGAAAGAAAAGTGAAAGTACAATGCTAAAATGAATAGATGAGAAAAAAGAAGTTTGCTATTTCAATGTTAAAACAAAAAGAAAACTTAAAGTACAATGCTAAAAATGGGACGATTTTTTCAAATGCAATGTGTTCATAATTTAAAAAAAAAGGTAGAATTCTATAATTGCAAGATTTTCAAAGTAAACTACATAGATGATGATTTTTTAAAAGGCAATGTGCTAATAATAAGAAAACTATAAGTAAAATGCTATACTTAAATGATTTGTAAAAGTAAACTACATAGATTATATATAAATAAAAAATGATAATAATAAAAAATAAAAAAGTGTAATGTTTCAATGTTGTAACAAAAAGGAAAGTGAAAGCACAATGTTAAAAATATGATGATTTTTAAAATGCAATGTGTTGATATTTAAAAACTAAAAGTGAAATGCTTTAAGATAGATGATTTTTCAAAGTATACTGCATAGATGAAAAAAAAATGATGTTTCAATGTAATAACATAATGGAAAGTGAAATCACAATACTAAAAATGGAATGACCTTTGAAAGTAGAATGTAGGATGATTTTTGAAAGTAGAATGCTTTAATTCTAAGTTTTTTTAAAGGAAAAATGCTTTAATTCTAAGTTTTTTTAAAGTAAAACACATAGATGAGAAAAAAGAAATTTGATGTTTTAATTATGTTAGACAAAGAAAAGTTAAAGTACAATGCTAAAAATATGATGGTTTTTGAAAATTGAATGTAAAATGGAAGTTTATCAAAGTAGAATGCTTAAAATGCAAGTTTTTTCAAAGTAAACTGCATAGATGAGAAAAAATGTTTGATGTTTCAATTATGTTAAAGAAAGTACAATTCTAAAAATGGGATGATTTTTCAAAAATTCAACGTAAAAATGGACGATTCTGAAAGTAGAATGCTTTAATTGGAAAAAATTTCAAAGTAAATCCATTGATGAGAAAAAAAAAGATGTTTGATGTGTCAATGATGTTACAGAAAGGAAAGTTAAAATATAGTACAATTCTAAAAATGTGATGATTTTTGAAATTAAAGTATAATGCTAAATTTGTGATGATTTTTAAAAATTCATTGTAAAATGGAAGTTTTTGAGAGTATAATGCCTTAATTGTAAGTTTATTCAAAGTAAAATGCATAGATAAGAAAGAAAAATATAAAGTACAATTCTAAAAATGGAATGATTTTTGAAAATTGAATGTAAATTGGAAGTTTTTGGAAGTAGAATGTTTTAACTGTAAGTTTTTTTTTCAAAACGAAAGGCATAGTTGAGAAAAAAAGATGTTTGATGTTTCAAAGATGCTACAGAAAGAAAAAAGAAAAGTACAATTCTAAAAATGGGATGATTTTTGAAAATTGAATGTAAAATGGAAGTATTTGAATGTAAAATGCTTTAATTGGAATTTTTTCAATGTAAAATGCATAAACGAAAAAAAGAGATGTTTGATGTTTCAATGATGTTATAGAAAAAAAAGGTAAAGTATAATACTAAAAATGTGTAGATTTTTAAAAATTCAATTTAAAATGGATGTTTTTCAGAGTCGAATGCTTGTAAGTTTTTCAAAGTAAAATGCATAGATGAGAAAATAAAAGATGTTTGATGTTTCAAAGATGTTACAGAAAGAAATATGTAATGAACGATTCTAAAAATGGGATGATTTTTGAAAAATGAATGTAAAATGGAAGTTTTTGAATGTAGAATGCTTTAATTGGAAGTTTTTTCAATGAGAAAAAGAGATGTTTGATGTTTCAATGATGTTATATAAAGAAAAAAGGTAAAGTATAAAGCTAAATTTGTGATGGTTTTTAAAAATTCAATGTAAAATGGAAGTTTTTGAGAGTATAATGCTTTAATTGTAAGTTTTTTAAAAGTAAAATGCATAGATGAGGAAAAAAAGATGTTTGATGTTTCAAAGATGTTACAGAAAGAAAAATGTAAAGTACAATTCTAAAATTGGGATGATTTTTGAAAATTGAATGTAAAATGGAAGTTTTTGAAAGTATAATGTTCTAACTGTAAGTTTTTTTCAAAAAAAAAAGGCATAGTTGAGAAAAAAAGATGTTTGATGTTTCAAAGATGTTACAGAAAGAAAAAAGAAAAGTAGAATTCTAAAAATGGGATGATTTTTAAAAATTGAATGTAAAATGCTTTAATTGGAAGTTTTTCAATGTAAAATGCATAAACAAGAAAAAGAGATTTTTGATGATTCAATGATGTTATAGACAGAAAAAGGTAAAGTATAATGCTAAATTTGAGAAGATTTTTAAAAATTCAATTTAAAATGGAAGTAGTTAAATTTAGAATGCATTAATTGTAAGTTTTTTCAAGGTAAAATGCATAGATGAGAAAAAAAAGATGTTTGATGTTTCAATGATGTTATAGAAAAAAAAGGTAAAGTATAATGCTAAATTTGATGATTTTTAGAAATTTAATGTAAAATGGAAGTTTTTGAGAGTATAAAGCTTTAACTGTAAGTTTTTTCAAAGTAAAATGCATAGATGAGAGTGCAATGCTAACAATAAGATGATTTTTCAAAATGCAATGTGTTAACAGTAATAAGAAACTGAAAGTAGAATGTTATAAAATGGGATGATTTTTAAAAATTTTATGTATACAGGATATTTTTGAAAGTAGAATGCATAGATGAGAAAAAGAGAAGTTTGATGTTTCAATGATGTTACAAATAGACAAGTTAAAGTACAATGCTAAAAAAGAGATGATTTTTAAAAATTCAAGGTAAAATGAATTTTTTTGAAAGTAGAATGCTTAAGATGGAGGTTTTTTCTAAGTAAAATGCATAGATGAGAAAAAAAAAAGTTTGATGTTACAGAAAGAAAAGCTAAAGTACAATGCAAAAAATGGGTTGATTTTTAAAAATTCAATGTAAATGGGTGTTTTTGATAGTAATATGTTTTAATGGGAAGTTCTTTCAAAGTAAAATGCATCGATGAGAAAAAGAGAGGTTTGATGTTTCAATGACGTTACAGAAAGAAAAATTAAAGTAAAGTGCAATAAATGGGATGAGTTTTTAAAATTGAATGTAAAATGAAAGTTATTGAAACTAGAATGCTTTAATTGGAAGTTTTTTCAATGTAAAATGCATAGATGAGAAATGAGAACTTTGATGTTTCAATGATGTTACAAAAAGAAAATCGAAAGTACAATGTTAAAAATCAGATAATTTTTGAAAAATCAATGTGTAAAATGGAAGATTTTGAAAAAAAATGTTTTAATTGGAAGTTTTTTCAAAATAAAATGTATAGATGAGAAATACAAAGGTTTGATGTTTCAATGGTGTTACAGAAAAAAAAAGTGAATGTACAATGCTAAAAATATGATGATTTTTGAAAATTTAATGTAAAATAGAGCGCTAAAAATGGGATGATTTTTGAAAATCGAATGTGAAATTGAAGGTTTTGAATGTAGAATGCTTTAGTTGGAAGTTTTCTCAAAGTAAAAATGAGATGTTTTTTGAAAATTGAATGTAAAATGGAAGTATTTTGAAAGTAGAATGGCATAGATGAGAAAAAAATAAGAATGATGTTTACATAAAGAAAAAGTTAAAGTGCAATGCTAAAAATGAAATGATTTTTGAAAATTGAATGTGAAATGGAAGTTTATAAAAGTACAATGCTTTAATTGTAAGTTTTTTTCAAAGTAAAATGCATAAATTAAAAAAAGTTAAAATACAATGCCAAAAATGGGAGGATTTTTCAAATTTGAATGTAAAAAGGAAGTTTTTGAAAATAAAATGCTTTGATTGAAAGTTTTTTTTCAAAGTAAAATGCATAGATGACAAATGAGAAGTTTGATGTTTCAAAGTTGTTACATACAAAAAAAGTTAAAGTGCAATGCTAAAAAAGGGATGATTTTTGAAAATTGAATGTGAAATTGAAATTTTTGAAACTGGAATGCTTTAATTTTAAGTTTTTTTCAAAGTAAAATGCATACATGAGAAAAAATTAACATACAGTGCTAAAAAAGAGATGAATCTTTAAAATCAAATGTAATTGGAAGTTTTTGAAAATAAAATGCTTTGGTTGAAACTTTTTTAAAGTAAAATTCATAGATGAGAAAATGAGAATTTCGATGTTTGAAAGATGTTACATAAAGAAAAAGTTAAAGTGCAATGATAAAAATGGGATGATTTTTGAAAATCAAATGTAAAATGGATGTTTTTGAAAATAAAATGCTTTAATTGGAAGTTTTTTCAAAGTAAAATGCATAGATGAGAAAAAAGAATGTTTGATGTTTTAATGATGTTACATAAATAAAAAAAGTTAAAGTAAAATGCTAAAAATGGAATGATTTTTGAAAATCGAATGTAAAATGGAAGTTTTTAAAAATAAAATGTTTTGATTGAAAGTTTTTTCAAAGTAAAATACATACATGAGAAATGAGAAGTTTGATGTTTCATAGATGTTACATAAAGAAAAAGTTTAAGTGCAAGGTTAAAAATGAGAAGATTTTTAAAAATTGAATGTAAAATGGAAGTTTTAGAGAATACAATGCTTTAATCGTAAGTTCTTTTGAAAGTAAAATGAACACATAAGAAAAGGTTAAAGTGCAATGCTAAAAATTAGATGACTTTTGAAAATCAAATGTAAAATGGAAGTTTTTGAAAATAAAATGCTTTCATTGGAAGTTTTTCAAAGTAAAATGCATAGCTGAGAAATGAGAAGTTTGATGTTTCAAAGATGTTACATAAACAAAAAGTTAAAAGTGCAATGTTAAAAATGAGATGATTTTTGAAATATGAATGTAAAATGGATGCTTTTGAAAATGCAATGCTTTAATTGTAAGTTCTTTTGAATGTAAAATGAATACATGAGAAAAAGTTAAAGTGCAATGCTAAAAATGGGATGCTTTATGAAAATCGAATGTCACGTGGAAGTTTTTGAAAGTAGAATGCTTTAATTGTAAGTTTTTTTCAAAGTAAAATGCATAGATAAGAAAAAGAGAAGTTTGATGTTTCGATGATGTTACATAATGAAAAAATTAAAGTGCAATGCTAAAAAATGGATGATTTTTTAAAAATTGAATGTGAAATTGAAGGTTTTGACTGTAGAATGCTTTAGTTGTAAGTTTCTTTCAAACTAAAATGCGTAGATGAGAAAAAAGAAAAAGTTAAAGTGAAATGATAAAAAGTGGATGGTTTATGAAAATTGAATGTGAAATGGAAGTTTTTGAAAGTACAATGTTTTAATTGCAAGTTTTTTTCAACATAAAATGCATAGATGAGAAAAAGTTAAAGTACAATGCTAAAAATGGGATGAGTTTAGGTAATCGAATGTAAAATGGAAATTTTTGAAATTATAATGCTTTGATTGAAAGTTTTTTCAAAGTAAAATGCATTAGATGAGAAATGAGAAGTTTGATGTTTCAATGATGTTACATATAGAAAAAGTTAAAGTACAACGCTAAAAATGTGATGATTTTAAAAAACTCAATGTAAAATGGAAAGTTTTTGAAAGTAGAATGTTTTAATTGTAAGATTTTTCAAAGTAAAATACAGAGATGAGAAAAAAAAAGTTTGATGTTTCAATGATATTATAGAAAAGAAAGTTGAAGTACAGTCTTAAAATGGGATGATTTTTAAAAGTTGAACTTAAAATGGAAGTTTTTGAAAGTAGAATGCATAGATGAGAAAAAGAGAGGTTTGATAATTTAACAATGTTACATAAAGAATAAGTTAATGTACAATGCTAAAAATGTGATGATTTTAAAAAAATTAATGTAAAGTGGAAAATTTTTAAAAGTATAATGCTTTAATTGTAAGATTTTTTAAAGTAAAATACATAGATGAGAAAAAAAAAAGTTTAATGTTTCAATGATGTTACAGAAAGAAAAGTTAAAGATAAGTGCTAAAAATGGGATGATTTTTGAAAACTAAATGTAAAATGGAAGTTTTTGAAAGTAGAATGCTTTAATTCTAAGTTTTTTTAAAGTAAAACACATAGATGAGAAAAAAGAAGTTTGATGTTTTAATTATGTTACACAAAGAAATGTTAAAGTACAATGCTAAAAATATGATGGTTTTTGAAAATTGAAAGTAAAATGGAAGTTTATCAAAGTAGAATGCTTAAAATGCAAGTTTTTTCAAAACAAAATGCATAGTTGAGAAATTGTTTTTTTGATGTTTCAGTTATGTTAAAGAAAGTGCAATGCTAAAAATGGGATGACTTTTGAAAACTCAACATAAAATGGATGATTTTGAAAGTAGAATGTTTTAATTGGAAAAAATTTCAAAGTAAAATGCATAGATGATAGAAAAAAAAGATGTTTGATGTGTCAATGATGTTACAGTAAGGAAAGTTATAATATAGTCCTAAAAATGGGATGGTTTTTAAAAATGGAATGTAAAATGGAAGTAATTGAATGTAGAATGCTTTAACTGTAAGTTTCTTCAATGTTAAATGCATAAATGAGAAAAAGAGACATTTGATGTTTCAATGACGTTAAAGAAAGAAAAAGGTAAAGTATAATGCTAAATTTGTAAGTTTATTCAAAGTAAAATGCATAGATGAGAAAGAAAAAAAAATGTTTGATGTTTCAAAGATGTTAAAGAAAGAAATATGTAAAGTACAATTTTAAAAATTGGATGATTTTTGAAAATTGAATGTAAAATGGAAGTTTTTGAAAGTAGAATGTTTTAACTGTAAGTTTCTTTCAAAACAAAAGGCATAGTTGAGAATGCAAAATGGAAGTATTTGAATGTAAAATGCTTTAATTGGAAGTTTTTTCAATGTAAAATGCATAAACGAAAAAAAGAGATGTTTGATGTTTCAATGATGTTATAGAAAAAAAAAGGTAAAGTATAATACTAAAAATGTGTAGATTTTTAAAAATTCAATTTAATATGGAAGTTTTTCAGAGTCGCATGGTTTAGTTGTAAGTTTTTTCAAAGTAAATGCATAGATGAGAAAAAAAGATGTTTTCATGTTTCAAAGATGTTACAGAAAGAAAAATGTAATGAACAATTCGAAAAATGGGATGATTTTTGAAAAATGAATGTAAAATGGAAACTTTTGAATGTAGAATGCTTTAATTGGACGTTGTTTCAATGAGAAAAAGAGATGTTTGATGTTTCAATGATGTTGTATAATAAAAAAGGTAAAGTATAATGCTAAATTTGTGATGGTTTTTAAAAATTCAATGTAAATTGGAAGTTTTTGAGAGTATAATGATTTAACTGTACGTTTTTTAAAGTAAAATGCATAGATGACAAAAAAAAAGATGTTTGATGTTTCAAAGATGTTACAGAAAGAAAAAAGAAAAGTACAATTCTAAAAATGGGATATTTTTTAAAATTCAATGTAAAATGGAAGTATTTGAATGTAAAATACTTTAATTGGAAGTTTTTTCAATGTAAAATGCATAAACGAGAAAAAGAGATTTTTGATGATTCAATGATGTTATAGAAAGAAAAAGGTAAAGTATAATGCTAAATTTGTGATGACTTTTAAAAATTCAATTTAAAATGGAAGTTTTTGAGAATCGAATGCTTTAATTGTAAGTTTATTCAAAGTAATGCATAGATGAGAAAAAAATAAAAGATGTTTGAAGTTTCAAAGATGATACAGAAAAGAAAGTTAAACTATAGTCCTAAAAATGGGACGATTTTGAAAACTAAATGTAAAATGGACGTAGTTAAATTTAGAATGCATTAATTGTAAGTTTTTTCAAAGTAAAATGCATAGATGAGAAAAAAAGATGTTTGATGTTTCAAAAATGATTCAGAAAGAAAAATGTGAAGTACAATTCTAAAAATGGGATGAGTTTTGAAAATTGAAAGTAAAATTGAAGTTTGTGAATGTAAAGTACTATTCTAAAAATGGGATGATTTTTGAAAATCGAATGCAAAATGGAAGTATTTTATTGTAGAATGCTTTAATTGAAATTATTTTTAATGTAAAATACATAAATGAGAAAAAGTGATGTTTGATGTTTCAATGATGTTATAAAAGAAAAAAGTAAAGTATAATGCTAAAGTTGTGAGGATTTTTAAAAAATCAGATAAAATGGAAGTTTTTGAGAGTATAATACTTTTAATGAAAGTTTTTTCAAACTAAAAGGCATAGTTGAGAAAAATAAAAGATGTTTGATGTTTCAAAGATGTTACAAAAAGAAAATTGTAATGTACAATTATAAAAATGGGATGATTTTTGAAAATTGAAAGTAAAAATTGAAGTTTTTGAATGTAGAATGCTTTATTTGAAAGTTTTTTCAATTTAACATGCATAAATCAGAAAAAGAGATGTTTGATGTCACAATGATGTTATAGAAAGAAAAAGGTAAAGTATAAAGCTAAATTTGTGATGATTTTTAAAAATTCAATGTAAAATGGAAGTTTTTTAGAGTATAATGCTTTAATTGTAAGTTTTTTCAAAGTAAAATGCATAATTGAGAAAAAGAGATGTTTGATGTTTCAAACATGTTACAGAAAGAAAATTGTAATGTACAATTCTAAAAATGGGATGATTTTTTAAAATTAAATGTAAAATGGAAGTTTTTGCATGCAAAATGCTTTAATTGGAAGTTTTTTCAATGTAAAATGCATAAATGAGAAAAAGAGATGTTTGATGTTCCATGATGTTATAGAAAGAAACAGGTAAAGTATAATGCTAAATTTGTGATGATTTTAATGTAAAATGGAAGTTTTTGAGAGTATAATGCTTTAACTGTATGTATTTTCAAAGTAGAATGTTATAAAATGGGATGATTTTTAAAAACTTAATGTATACAGGATGTTTTTGAAAGTAGAATGCATAGATGAGAAAAAGAGAAGTTTGATAATTCAATGATTTTACAGAAAGACAAAGTTAAAGTATAATGCTAAAAACATGATAATTTTAAAAGTAGAATGCTTTAATTGGAAGTTTTTTCAAAGTAAAATGCATAGATGAGAAATGAGAAGTTTGATGTTTCAATGATGTTATATAAAGAAAATCGAAAGTACAATGTTAAAAATCAGATAATTTTTGAAAAATCAATGTGTAGAATGGAAGATATTCAACAAAAAAGGTTTTAATTGGAATTTTTTAAAAATAAAATGCAAAGATGAGAAAAAGAGAGATTTCACGAAAGTAAATTGTTAAAAATCGGATAATTTTTGAAAATTCAATGTAAAATGGAAGATTTTGTAAGAAAAACGTTTTAATTGGAAGTTTTTTCAAAATAAAATGCATAGATGAGAAAAACAAAGGTTTGATGTTTCAATGGTGTTACAGAAAGAAAAGTGAAAGTACAATGCTAAAAATATGATGATTTTTGAAAATTTAATGTAAAAAAGAAGTAATTGAAAGTAGAATGTTTGATTTCAAGATTTTTCAAAGTAAAATGCATATATAAGAAAAAAAATAGTTTGATATATCAATGATGTTACAATAAGAGAAAGGTAAAGTGCATAAGTTTGAACTTAGAATGCTTTAACTAGAAGTTTTTTCAAAGTAAAATGCATAAATGAGAAAAAGAGAAGGTTGATGCTTTAATGATGTTACATAAAGAAAAAGGTAAAGTACGTTGCTAAAAATAGGATATTTTTGAAAAAGTTAAAGTACAATGATAAAAATGTGATGATTTTAAAAAACTCAATGTAAAATGGAATGTTTTAGAAAGTAGAATGCTTTAATTGTAAGATTTTTCAAAGTAAAATACATAGATGAGAAAAAAAAAGTTTGATGTTTCAATAATGTTACAGAAAGAAAAGTTAAAGATAAGTGCTAAAAATGGGATGGCTTTTGAAAATTTAATGTAAAAGGGAAGTTTTTTCAAAGTAAAATACATAGATGAGATATGAGAAGTTTGATGTTTCAATGATGTTATAGAAAGAAAAGCAAAAGTACAATGGTAAAAATAGGATGCTTTAATTGGAAGTTTTTTCAAAGTAAAATACATAGCTGAGAAAAAAAAAAGTTTGATGTTTCAATAATGTTATATAAAGAAAAAGGTGAAGTACAATGCTAAAAATAGTATATTTTTGAAAGTAGAATGCTATAATTAGAAGCTTTTTCAAAGTAAAATGCATAGATGAGAAAAAGAGAGGTTTGATGATTTAATGATGTTACATAAATAAAAAGTTAAAGTGCAATGTTAAAAATGAGATGATTTTTGAAAACCGAATGTAAAATGGAAGTTTTAGAAAATACAATGCTTTAATTGTACATTCTTTTGAAAGTAAAATGAATACATGAGAAAATGTTAAAGTGCAATGCAAAAAATTTGATGATTTTTTAAAATCAGATGTAAAATGGAAGTTTTTGAAAATAAAATACTTTCATTGGAAGTTTTTCAAAGTAAAATGCATAGATGAATAAAAGAGAAGTTTGATGTTTCAATGATGTTATATATAGAAAAAATTAAATTGCAACGCTAAAAAATAGATGATTTTTGAAAATTGAATGTGAAATTGAAGGTTTTCAAAATAAATTGCATAGATCAGAAAAAAAAATAATAAATAAGTTTGATGTTTCAATGAGGTTACAAAAAAGAAAAGGTTAAAGTGCAATGCTAAAAATGGGATGGTTTTAGAAAAATTAATGTAAAACGGAAGTTTTTGAAAGTAGATTGCTTTAATTGTAAAGTTTTTTCAAAGTAAAATGCATACATGAGAAAAAGTTAAATTACAATGCTAAAAATGGGATGATTTTTGAAAGTCGAATGTAAAATGGAAGTTTTTGAAAATAAAATGCTTTTATTACAAGTTTTTTCAAAGTAAAATGCATAGATGAGAAATTAGAAGTTTGATGTTTCAAAGATGTTACATAAAGAAAAAGTTAAAGTGCAATGCAAAAAATGGGATGATTTTTGAAAATTGAATGTGAAATGGAGGTTTTTGAAAGTGCAATACTTTAATTGTAAGTTTTTTTCAAAGTAAAATGCATAAATGAGAAAAAGTTAAAGTACAACGCTAAAAGTGGTATGATTTTTGAAGATGCAATATGCTAATAATAACATAAAGAAAAAGTTAAAGTGCAATGTTAAAAATGGAATATTTATGAAAAATGAATATAAGATGGAAGTTTTTGAAAGTAGAATGCTTGAAGTGGAAGTTTTTTCAAAGAAAAATGCATTGATAAGAAAAAGAGAAGTTTGATATTTCAAAGATGTTACAGAAACAAAAGTGAAAGTACAATGCTAAAAATGCAAATATTTTTGAAAATACATCGTAAAATGAAAACTTTTGAAAGTAGAATGCTTGAATTGGAAGTTTTTTCAAATTAAAATGCGTAGATGAGAAATTAGAAGTTTGATGTTTCAAAGATGTTCCAAAAAGAAAAAGTTAAAGTGTAATGCTAAAATTGGCATGATTAATGAAAATTGAATGTAAAATGGAAGTTTTTGAAAGTACATTGCATTAATTGTAAGTTTTTTTCAAAGAAAAATGCATATATAAAGAAAGTTAAAGTGCAATGCTAAAAATGAGATGATTTTTGAAAATCGAATGTAAATTGAAAGTTTTTTAAACTAGAATGCTTTAATTGGAAGTTTTTTCAAAGTAAAATGCATAGATGAGAAAAAAAATTTTGATGTTTCAATGATGTTATATAAAGAAAAAGGTAAAAGTACATTGCTAAAAATAGGATATTTTTGAAAGTAAAATGAATAGACGAGAAAAACAGAGGTTTGATGATTTAATGATGTTACAAAAATAAAAAGTTAAAAAACAATGCTAAAAATGTGATGATGTTAAAAAAATCAATGTAAAATGGAAAGTTTTTGAAAGTAGAATGCTTTAATTGTAAGATTTTTCAAAGTAAAATACATAGACGAAATAAAAAAAGGTTAATGTTTCAATGATGTTACAGAAAAGAAAGTTCAAGTACAGTCCTAAAATGGGAAGATTTTTGAAAGCTGAATGTAAAATGGAGGTTTTTGAAAGTAGAATGCTTTAATTCTAAGTTTTTTCATAGTATAACGCATAGATGAGAAAAAAAGAAGTTTAATGTTTTATTATATTACAAATAGAAAAGTTAAAGTACAACGCTAAAAATAGGATGGTTTTTGAAAATTCAATGTAAAATGGAAATTTTTGAAAGTAGAATGCTTGAATTGCAAGTTTTTTCAAAGTAAAATCCATAGATAAGAAAAAGAAAAGTTTGATGTTTTAATGTTACAAAAAAGAAAAGTTAAAGTACAATGCTAAAAATGGGATGATTTTGAAAGTAGAATGCTATAATTGGAATATTTTCAAAATAAAATGCATAGATGAGAAAAGTGAAGTTTCAATGATGTTATACAAAGAAAAAGTGAAAGTAAAATGCATAGATGGGATGATTTATGAGAATTCAATGCAAAATAGATGTTTTTGAATGTACAATGATTTAATGGGAAGTTTTTTCAAAGTAAAATTAAAACACCATGCTAATTGTAAAAGAATAAGAGCAGCAGGACATGAACATGACATACCCAACACTGAATTTAGGACACACAACAAAATATAGTGGTGGAACATACCTGGAGTATGAAATGAAAGTGGTTTGCTATTTCTGGATACACTTTGATCCCCACTATAAAAGTGGAAATATACACATGTTTAGTATCACACAATTGTATCTTACAATGTCAATGAGAAAATTCAAATTCAAAAAGAACAAGTAACAGCTCCATGACATACCTTGGACTAAATATGAATATAATTGGTAAAAGAAAATTTCTTCTATGTATTTCCCATAACATGTGACAGCTCCTACAAACATATAGCATAAAACATAAGTCATAAGCCATACATAATCAATGTAATGGGTAAACCTTTCTAAATTAAAAGAGTTTTGGAAGCTTTAATAAGGGAAAAATTGAAAACGCAATGGAACAGTGCAATCTTTTTTCTTGCATATAAACCTAAGAAATTTTATCAAAATTGCTTTCTATATATTTGGATAAATATTGATGTAATTGGTTAATTTTTTTTAAACACCATGATAATGATTCATGAAGTTAACCTTTGGAGATGTTTGTTTCCAGATGAGGTTGGTTTTGAAGGGGCCCGCCATGGTTTCAGGTGGCAACATCCTGTAAAAAGAGTAAAATATTAGTTTGTGTTCATGAAAATTAAAAAGGCACAAACAATCTAGAATTATATTCCATAACCGAATCCCTAATCTAATAAAAAAAAATAGGTCAAACCCAATAAAAGTGTAAGTTTAATGAAATATAGGAACTTCACAGCTCTAGTAAAATTCAGTTAAATTAAAACCAAAAGGATTCAAAAATACCTCAAGATTCTGAAATTCGGAAACAAATGGTGGAATCAAAGTGGCAAAAAAAAAACTCTTTGAGTCCAATTCCATTGTGAAAAGTGGAAAACCAGTCATTAAATAGCATAGACACCTACCTGGTTTTACAAGAATGAAATTAATATAAATTAAGGAGTTAAAAATGAAGAAATATGATGAGAATAATTAATTATTAGGAAACAAGTTCAGAAAAGAACAGGATGCTTAGTCACCTGTTCCATCCAAGAATCATAGAGTTTTGGTGACATGGCAAATGCTCTATTCCCAGTTTAACTTTAACCAACCGGTTAGTTTTGGTGCGGTGACATGGCATGGCATGTATTTGACATGTCATCAAAGGTAAATATAATGAAGGTCATCGAATTTTCAAATGCATACCAACTAGACACCATGTCACCAAAAGCTTACTGATTAATCCGGTAAGTTTTGGTGGGATGATTTTTTAAAATCGAAAGTAAAATGGAAGTTTTTGAAATAAAAATGCTTTGATTGAAAGTTTTTTAAAGTAAACTGCATAGATGAGAAATGAGAAGTTTGATGTTTCAAAGATGTTAAATAAAGAAAGAGTTAAAGTACAATGATATGATTTTTGAAAATTGAATGTAAAATGGAAGTTTTTTGAAAGTAGAATGCTTAAATTGGAAGTTTTTTCAAAATAAAATGCATAGATGAGAAAAAAAAAGTTTGATGTTACATAAAGAAAAAGTTAAATTACAATGCTAAAAATGAGATGATTTTTAAAAATTGAATGTAAAATGGTTTGAAAGTAGAACATAATCATGGGATCCTTAAAACATAGAACATGATCATATTTCATCTTTTCATGTCATCATTTCAATCCAAATGTATTCTTACATTAACGTTATGCTCCTTATCCTTACACTAAAAGTTCACTCATAAAATTTTCTAAATTTATCTTTAGATTGGTTCATGTTTCTTTCAAGGTAATGTACATACATGAGAAAAAGAAGTTTGATGTTTCAATGTTGTAACATAAAGAAAAGTGAAAGTACAATGTTAAATATTAAAAGATTTTAAAAAATGCAATGTGCTAATAATAGGAAGATTTTTCAAACTTTGATGTTACAATGTTGTAAAAGAAAGAAAAGTAAAAGTAGAATCCTATATATGGAAGATTTTTCGAAGTAAAATGTATAGATGATATTTTTTTATTTTCAATACAGTACCGGAAAGAAAACCGAAAATAAAATCCTAAAAATGGGAAGATTTTTTAAAAGTCAATATGTTAATAATAAAAAACTTAAAGTAGAATGCTATAATTGGATATTTTTTCAAAGTAAAATGCATGGATGTGAAAAATAAAAGTTTGATGTTTCAATTTTGCAATAGAAAGGAAAGCGAAGGAACAATGCTCAAATGGGATGATTTTTGAAGATGCAATATGCTAATAATAACATAAAGAACAACTTAAGTACAATGCTAAAATTGGATGTTTTTTCAAAATTGAATATAAGATGGAAGTTTTTGAAAGTAGACTGCTTTAATTTTAAGCTTTTTTCAGAGTAAAATGCATAGATGAGAAAAAGAGAAGTTTGATTTTTTAATGATGTTACATAAAGAAAACTTTAAAGTAAAATGCTAAAAATGGGATGATTTTTGAAAATTGAATGTAAAATGGAAGTTTTTAAAAGCACAATGCTTTAATTGTAAGTTTTTTTCAAAGTAAATTGTATAGATGATAAAAAGTTAAAGTACAACGCTAAAATGGGATGGTTTTTGAAAATCAAATGTAAAATGGAAGTTTTTGAAAATAAAATGCATTGATTGAAAGTTTTATCAAAGTAAAATGTATAGATGAGAAATGAGAAGTTAGATGTATCAAAGATGTTACATAAAGAATAAATTAAAGTGCAATGCTAAAAAATGGGATGATTTATGAAAATTGAATGTAAAATGGAAGTTTTTGAAAATAGAATGCTTTAATGGTAAGTTTTCACAAAGTAAAATGCATACATGAGAAAAAGTTAAAATGCAATGCTAAAAATGGGATGATTTTTGAAAATTAAATGTAAAATGGAAGTTTTTGAAAGTAGAATGCATACATGAGAAAAAGTTAAAGTACAATGCTAAAAATGGGATGATTTTTGAAAATCGAATGTAAAATAGATGTTTTTGAAAATAAAATGCTTTAATTGAAAGTTTTTTTCAAAGTAAAATGCAGACATGAGAAATGAGAAGTTTGATGTTTCAAAGACGTTAAATAAAGAAAAAGTTAAAGTGCAATGCTAAAAATGGATGATTTATGAAAATTGAATGTAAAATGGAAGTTTTTGAAAGTAGAAGGCTTTAATTGTAAGTTTCTTCAGCGTAAAATACATAGATGAGAAAAAGTAAAAGTACAATGCTAAAAATGGGATGACTTTTAAAGATGCAATATGCTAATAATAACATAAAGAAAAATTTAAAGTGCAATGCAAAAAATGGAATGATTTTTGAAAAATGAATATAAGTTGGAAGTTTTTTGAAAGTACAATGCTTTAATTGTAAGTTTTTTTCAAAGTAAAATGCATACATGAGAAAAAGTTAAAGTACAACGCTAAACAATATGCTAATAATAACATAAAGAAAAAGTTAAAGTGCAATGCTAAAAATGGAATAATTTTTGAAAATTGAATATAAGATCGAAGTTTTTGAAAGTAGAATGCTTGAATTTGAAGTTTTTTCAAAGAAAAATGCATAGATAAGAAAAAGAGAAGTTTGATGTTTCAATGATGTTACATAAAGAAAAAGTTAAAGTACAATGCTAAAAATGGGATGATTTTTGAAAAAAAAAATGTAAAATGGATGTTTTTGAAAATAAAATGCTTTGATTGGAAGTTTTTTCATATTAAAATGCATAGATGAGAAATTAGAAGTTTGATGTTTCAAAGATGTAACAAAAAGAAAAAGTTAAAGTACAATGCTAAAAATGAGATGATTTTTGAAGATTCAATGTAAAATGGAAGTTTTTGAAAGTACAATGCTTTAATTGTAAGTTTTTTTCAAAGTAAAATGCATAGACGATAACAAAAGGAATTTTGATGTTTCAATAATGCTATAGAAAGAAAAATGTGAAAATACAATGCTAAAAAAGGGATGAGTTTTGAAAATACAATGTAAAATGGACGTGTTTGAAAATAGAAAGAAAATAGGATGATTTATGAAAAATGCATAGATAAGCAAAGTGAAGTTCCGATGATGTTATACAAAGAAAAGTGAAAGTATAATGCTCAAAATTGGATGATTTATGAAAAAACAATGTAAAATGAAGTTTTGGAAATTAGAAGGCTTTAATTGGAAAAAAATTTCAAAGTAAAATGCATAGATGAGAAAAGTGAAGTTTGACGTTTCAGTGATGTTTATAGAAAGAAAAGTGAAAATAGAATGCATATATGAAAAAAAAAAGTTTGATGTTTCATTGATGTTATAGAAAGAAAAGTTAAAGTACAATACTAAAAATGGGATGATTTTTCAAAATTCAATGTAAAATGGATGTTTTTTAAAGTGGAATGCTTTAATTGAAAGTTTTTTCAAAGTAAAATGCATAGATTAGAAAACAAAGTTTTGATGTTTAAATAATGTTACAGAGAGAAAAGTTAAAGTACAATGCTAAAAACGGGGGGATTTTTTAATTTTCAATGAAAATGGATGTTTTTTAAAGTCAAATGCTTTAAATGGAAGTTTTTTCAAAGTAAAATTCATAGATAAGAAAAAAAGAATTTTGATGCTTCAATAATGCTATAGAAACAAAAATGTGAAAATACAATGCTAAAAATGAGATGATTTTTTGAAAAATCAATGTAAAATGGAAGTTTGGAAATCGAATGCTTTAATTGGAAAATTTTTAAAAGTGAAATGCATAGATGAGAATAGTGAAGGTTCAATGATGTTATACAAGAAAAGTGAAAGTATAATGTTAAAGTTAGGATGATTTTTGAAAAATCAATGTAAAATGGAAGTTCTAGAAATTAGAAGGCTTTAATTGGAAATTTTTTTAAGTAAATTGCATAGATGAGAAAAATAGAAGTTTGATGTTTCAATGATGTTACAGGAAGAAAAAGTTAAATTACAATGCTAAAAATGGGACGATTTTTGAATTCAATGTAAAATTGATGTTTTTAGAGTAGGATTCTTTAATTGGAAGTTTTTTTCAAAGTAAAATGCATAGATTAAAAAAAGGGTGATGTTTCAATGATGTTATAGAAAGAAAAGTTAAAGTAGAATGCTAAAAATGGGATGATATTTTGAAAATTCAACGTAAAATGGACGTTTATGAATGTAGAATGCTTTAATTAGAAGATTTTCAAAGTAAAATGCATCGATGAGAAAAAGAGAAGTTTGATGCTTCAATGATGTTACAGAAAGAAAAGTTAAAGTCCAATGCTAAAAATAGGATGGTTTTTGACAATTCAATGTAAAATGGAAGTTTTTGAAAGTGGGATGCTTTAATTGGATGTTTTTTCAAAGTAAAATGCATAGATGAGAAAAAAATAAGAGTGATGTTTCAATGATGTTACACAAAGAAAAAGGTAAACTACAATGTAAAAAATGTGATGATTTATTAAAATTCAATGTAAAATAGAAATTTCTGAAAGTAAAATGCTTTATTTGGAAGTTTTTTGAAAGTAAAATGCATAGATGAGAAAAAGAGAAGTTTGATGTTTTGATGATGTTACAAAAAGAAAAGTTAAAGTACAATTCTAAAAAAGGGATGATTTTGAAAGTAGAATGCTATAATTGGATTTTTTTTTCAAAATAAAATGCATAGATGAGAAAAATGAAGTTTCAATGATGTTATACAAAGAAAAAGTGAAAGTGCAATGCTGAAAATGGAATGATTTTTGAAAAATCAATGTAAAATGGAAGTTTTGGACAACAGAATGCTTTGAATGGAAATTTTTTCAAAAGTAAAATGCATGGATGAGAAAAGTGAAGTTTGATGTTTCAGTGATGTTATAGAAAGAAAAGTGAAAGTAGAATGCTAAAAATGGGATGATTTTTGAAAATTCAATGTAAAATGGATGATTTTTTTGAAAGTAGAATGCTTTAATGGGAAGTTGTTTCAAAGTAAAATGCATAGATGAGAAAAAGAGAAGTTTGATGTTTCATTGATGTCAGATAAAGAAACGTTAAAGTAGAATGCTAAAAATGGGATGATTTATGAGAATTCAATGAAAAATGGATGTTTTTGAATGTACAATTATTTAATGGGAAGTTTTTTCAAAGTAAAATTAAAGCACCATGCTAATTGTAAAAAAAATAAGAGCAGCAGGACATGAACATGACATACCCAACACTGAATTTATGACACACAAGAAAATATAGAGTGGTTTAGTGGTGGAACTGAAACATACATGGAGTATGAAATGAAACCACTTTCCTATTTCTGAATACACTTGGAGATTCAGCATCCCCACTAAAATATACAAATGTTTAGTGTCAACTCGTTTGTAATTCTATCTTACATTGTCAATGAGAAAATTGAAATTGAAAAAGAATAACAAAAGCAGGAGATGACATACCTTGGACTGAATATGAATATAATTGGTGGCAGAAAATTTCTTCTCTGTCTTTCCCATAACATGTGATGACAGGTCCTAGAAACACATACCACAAAACATAAGTCATAAATCATACATAATCAATGTAATGGGTTATGGGTAAAGTTTTTTAAATTAAAAAAGTTTTGGAAGCATAACTTTAATAAGGGAAAATTTTGAAAAAGTAATGGAATAGTACAATCTTTTTTCTTGCATATAAACCTAAGAAATTTTATCAAAATTGTTTTCTATATATTTGGATAAATATTGATGTAGGTGGTTAACTTTTTTTAAACACCATGATAATGATTCAAGAAAGTTAACCTTTGGAGATGTTGGTTTCCAAATGAGGTTGGCTTTGAAGGGGCCCGCCATGGTTTCAGGTGGCAACATCCTGTAAAAAAAGTAAAATATTAGTTTGTGTTCATGAAAATTAAAAAGGCACAAACAACCTACAATTATATTCCATAACCGAATCCCTAATCTAATAAAAAAATAGGTCACAAGCCCAATAAAAGTGTAAGTTTAATGAAACATAGGAACTTCACACCTCTAGTAAAATTCGGTTAAATTAAAACCAAAAGGATTCAAAAATTACCTCAAGATTCTGAAATTGGGAAACAAACGGTGGAATCAAACTGGCAAAAAGAAACCCACTGAGTCCAATTCCACTGTGAAAAGTGGAAAACCAGTCATTAAATAGCATAGACACCTACCTGGTTTTACAAGAATGAAATTAATAATGATTAGATTGATAAATTAAGGAATTAAAAATGAAGAAATATGATGTTAAGATGAGAATAATTATTAGGGGAGTCGGTGAAAGAGTGTTGATTAATGAATTAGTACAGCAAGGAGAACAAAACAGAAAATGACTACAAGTAGACAGTTAACATTGGAAGTAGACAGATTTCCACCTAGGAGAACAATGATGTAGTATGGATATAGTTCTCATCAGAATTTGGAGGATTCAAAAAAAGAACTAACTGAATGTTGTTTCAAACACTCTTCAGGGGCTATATTTCTTTAATACCCTTGCCTTATCCATTACCATTGGAAGCACCCTGCAAAATTAAAGGATTAATAAGTTTTTCAGCAAACAGTTTTTAATTATCTAGTTGGCAGTTGCAATGAAAAGAGAAAAAAAAAAAGCATATTCATATCTTCAACCAAAGGAACAGTATGTAGGGAAATGGAGTGGAGCAGCATGCAGCATGTTATCCACCAAAATAAAACACATCAGCAAAACAGATTGTGAAATAGCTAGAATACTCTCAAAACAATAACATCTATACACAACAAACCTGGTATATAATATATATGTGGTAATTCACCTTGATTTACATTATTTTGTTGAGAGATGAAGCAACAGCAATCAGGGTTTCCTTCAATTTTCCTAACCCTATCCTTCAAAAGAGATGAGATGTTCCAAATCCCAATAGCTTGAGAGTATAATCTGTGACTACACTACCTTCTTAACCTTCAGTAGCAGCAGCCTGAATGAAAAACAATAAAGATTTTAAATTTCTATCATGAAAGATTCAAAAAAAAAAAACTTTTTTGTATTCAATCTTTTGCTACCTTCATGAAGACATCGATATCCCGATCAGGTTTTATGTTTGCATCTCTCGACAATTCAGCCAACATCTCTGTAATTTTATTTATGTTACACAAAACTTTATAAACTTCAAAAAGAACAATGAAATAGAAAATTAGAATTAGGAAATAATCTGAAACTAACCATAACGTGAACCAACTCCTTGGCATCTTCCTGAAAAAGAATAACAGTAGCAGGACATACCCAGCAGTAAATATAAACAAAATTTCTTCTCTTCTGTCTTTTCCGTAACATGTGACAGGTCCTAGAAACACATATCACAAAACATAACTCCTACATAACCGAATCCCTGATCTAATTAAAAAAACAGGTCAAACCCAATGAAACATAAGAACTTCACACCTCAGGTAGATGTTAAATTAAAACCAACGGGTTCAAAAATACCTCAAAGATTGTGAAATTGGGAAACAGATAGTGGAATCAGACTGGCAAAAACAAACCCTCCGTCCACTATGGCCATCGCCTGTGAGAGGCGTAGATTTGGGTGAAAGCAGAGATGTCGAAGAAAAAAGTGGATGAAAATCAATCGTTATGTCTCTGCTTTGCTTCAAGATTCTGGACGTTTGATTTGCTGAGATCAAACGAAAGAATATTTCAAGTGTTCGCTTCAGAGGGGTTCGGGCGTATAAGTTGATATTTGGGGTGAGAGGATCCGGTTTCAAGAAATAGAGGCGGTAGAGGAGAAGTTAAGTGAAGCGTTGGATCAAGAAGGGAAAAGAAGAGGGAAGCAGCAGGCTATGTAATTATGAACTGCGAATGTACTATTGATCATCGGATGGAAATTATGAGAAAGGGTAATGTGGGTTTATAGAATGGATAGCTGAAGAAAAAATAGAGACCACGAGAAAGAGAAAGCTTGCCCTCCGACATCATCGTCTTCTTCCGCTGTCACCGATTTCTTGAAATCAATTTATTTTATTCTTGGAGCACCAGAGGAAAACGATTAACATCAAGAAAACAATTGTTCCGAGGAACCACTTTAGAAAAATGGATGCGAAGAGGAAGAGAAATATGAAGAGTTCAGGTACGACTGGCACTCACTTTGTAGTCAAACGAACCGTTTGTGCCCCCAACCGCTTGAAGATCATGAATTTAATTAGAATCTTACGCATTAACTAATTGCCTATTATTAATATGTTAGGATTTTTTTTATTTACCAATAATTATATATTTTTAATTATACTTTTTTATTTTGATGAAGCATTTTACTATTATTTTGTGAGATTATTTTAAATCAATAATTTTCATTGATGAAGTAAGTATTTTCAGCATACAAATATAAATATATGATTTATGAAAACATAAATATATTAATAGTAATAAACAAATATAAGTCGTCATTTAATAAATCATATGATGGCAAATATTCTACCTAACTCATTTTATTTTACTTAAACAGATTATTTTCCAAAATATCATATAATGAAAATGAAGTTTAAGAGACACCATTTACAGTAAACATTGGATATGAAAATGATTATTACACAGATTATATACAACTTAAAGGACTATAAATATAAATATAGTTATATCATTTTGATTTCATGGTAATAGAATTTAATGAATACACCGCACTCAATAAAAAAATATAAAGTTTAGAAGACGTTCATTTAATAGTAAAATGTAGGGTATGAAAAAGATTATTACATAAATTATATACAACTTAAAAAACTATAAATGTAAATATAGTTATATTATTGTGATTTTATCGTAGTAGGATTCAACTAATACATTGCATTAAAGTTTAAGAGATGTTAATTTATAGTAAAATATTGGTCTATAAAAAATCATATTAAACATACACAATTACAACTTTTTTTTTATCAAACACAACTATAATAAAAAATAGAATTTTCACATAGTATTATTTTTATCAAACATACTCATATTTTTATTTTATTTTAATGGTCTTTTATATGTCGTTGACTTAGACAAAATGTCAAGAGGTTCTTAGAAAAAAAGGAGTTTTTTGCATCCAAACTATGATAATTAAGGTGGAACTAGTAAAGTAGTTAGATATGTCTTGACTTTAAGTCTATACATAGGTTAAAGGTTTTATGAATCTTATTGATTATTTGATTATATATTAGAAAGACACTTTTATTAAACATAACAATAATAAAAAAAAATCATATTAAACATATGCAGTTACAATTTTTTTTTATCAAGCACAACTATAATAAAAAAATAGAGTTTTCATATAATATTATTTTTATCAAACATGCTCATATTTTTATTTTATTATAAAGGTCGTTTATATGTTCATGACTTGAGACAAAATGTCAAAAGGTTCCTAGAAAATGGAGTTTTTTACATCCATACTAAGATAGAATTTTATTATAAAGGTCGTTTATACGAAGCATTAATTAAGGCATTAAGTTTATACATAATTGGTATATAATTGCATTTTAATATTGCTATAATTAAATTATTTATCCTAAAGGTTTTATGAATCTTATAGATTATATATTAAAAAGACACTTTTATCCTTGTTTTTATCTTTTCCACCTTATTTTGTTTTATTTTTATTATTAGGGTTGTCTTTTTGCGAAAAGGGGAGATAACATATATAACTTATACAAGCTCATGTATATTTTAGATGACTGCAAAAAAAAGCTATAGAGGGATGGCATCGATGGGAGAGCAGGGGCTAACATATGTGCATGCTCGGATAGCCCATGATATCCCTCAAATATTTTGGCATAGTAGAAATTTAAAAGAAAATATTTGGCATATCGTAATTTTTGCGACATGCTACCCTAACCTTTTGTTATCGGTCCACATTATAAGTAAGAACAAGAAAGACATTATAAGAAAGAGGGACAGTGTGTGAGTTCATATCTAATTCGACGACCCGTAGGAAAACTATAAAGAGAACGAGAAGGATAAATAATTTACGATTTAGTCTCGTCCATCCAGATGTCGCCAATTTGGTCTCCGATCTGGTCTCTCTATTCCCGATCATGCCAATAGAGAAAAGTATGTTTTGAACCAGAGCACAACCCAACGGTCAAACTCATAGGTTGAATTGATGTGGTCTCTTTCATGTGACTTCACCACTACATCCCCTTCTTTTGGTGCTTGCGTTGAACGTTAAAATGTTGTGTTTGTTTCCACATTAGATGGTCTTTGATCTATTGGATTGAACTCATTTTGGTAGAGGATGTTGTTTTGTAGATAGGAATGGCAACGGGGCGGGTTCGGGGCGGGGCATGGTTTCCCAAACCCGCCCCGATATCTTTCGGGTACCTTATCGGGGCGCCCCGTTGGGTTCGGGTTTTCCCGTCGGGTTTCGGGTATATTATCGGGTTTACAGCAATTCATAACGAAATCCTTATTCCGTTTTAGGGTACCCCGATGTATTATAAAAAATATGTGTTCTAGCCTCCCTTTTAAATTAAAAATATGATGAATCACTTTAATAAAATTAATTCGACGTTATATTAAAAATTATTTGATTTAATTTTAGTGTAATACGTCAAAGCATAAAAAATGATCATTCACACCAGATTGTTAATAACTAAAAAGATTGTCCACAGTAAGTATTGTATCTTTGAATGCATGCAATTAACATCAAAAGGATTCGAACATATATATATATATATATATATATATATATATATATATATATATATATATATATATATATATATATAATCGGGGCGGGTCGGGTCGGGGAGAGGATAACCCACTCCCTGCCCCGAACCCGATAAAAAACCCGATAATGACCCGTTACCCGACCCGAAATAATCGGGTTTCGGGTTTTCCCGTCGGGTTCGGATTTTTTTGCCATCCCTATTTGTAGATAATCTTAGGTGTATAGTTTTTTCATAAAATGATTTTCAAATGAAGGTGCTGATGTATTTGTTTAATCGAGGGCTAAAATTAGGGGTAAAAAAGGGGGAGGGGGTAGGAGATGGTGTCTAGTGGTTGATACTTTGATTTGACGGTCAAGATTTGAAAACAGGAGTGTTGAATGAACTAAATGGCGGTGACTATAAGATGGGTGACATTTGGGAGGTTGTTAAAGACCTTATAGCCAAAGAAAATGGTGGTGATGTTGGCGACAAGGTATGGGTGACACTATTTTCGGAAGCCTGGTGGGCGGCAATAGAGTTTAATCGACTGGTTTTGGGGAGTTTTTCAATGGGGATGTGATGACGATTTTGATGTTAGTATTTGGGATACTCGGTTCCAATGTTCACCATGATGAATGAATTTGTAAACAACACACATATTAAAAGAGAGAGATGGTTTGTTTTTTAAATCATAAATCATTTAAAGAAAAAGAAAAAAAATCATAAATGTATATTGGTTATTTCACAAGTACTTAACCCTAATTTTCCAACGGTAGTAGCCATAAGGTTGTATGGTATAGGCGAGAGTAACCACCCGTAATATTGAGATGGCATATATGACGACACACAAAAACGTCCCCAGGCATCCATAATAATGATGTCGAGTGGAATGCCTTACGCTTGTTAAAGGATGAGAAAGAGTGGAAAGACAACAATCTTTTGGTCATTTGAAGTATTTAACCAAATTTTTAAAAGAAAAAATAACCAATTTTTACCTATATATACTAACCTACTTTATGCACATTTTTCACAGTACAACCACCAATTTTTTCTTTCAAAAATCTACAAACTATTTACATTCATTTTACATCATAAAAAACATCAACACCTAAACATTTCACACACACCAAACACACCCACTTTTGATTCACCCACCATTCCATACCCATTTTCGATTCGCCCACCGATCCAAACGCCTTAACACAACACCTCGCTATTACCCACACTTCAAATCACCAAGCGGAGGATTCATGAACATGAAATAATCCTCACCTATTCAACAACCACCTGTTTTTCAATAATCATTTCAATAAAAATTACTTCCACTAACCAAATGTAACGCCCGGTCTTCAGGTAAATTTCCTTAAATTCTAAATGGATATTGACTTTGTGCATGGGCCGAGTACGTTGGGCGTAATCATGGTACGTTGGGCGTACCATGGCGAAACTTGGACACTAGATTTTTCCCCTAGTATGTTGGGCATAGATATGGTACGCTGATCGTACTTAAGCTGGGGAACAAACCCTAAGTTTTAGGGTTTAGACCCTATTTAAGCACCTTATACCCTAAGTTTCTCTCATTACCATCCCCCATTGTCCTCAAAATCATTGTCTTGAAGAAGAAGAGCTCTTTTGAAGAGGATTAGTTTGCCTAGAGCTTGAAGATCCAACACCCACTTCACCTTTGCAAGCTTCTAGAGGTATAAAGCTTCAAACTTTATGAATCCTTAGCTTAGATCTATATTGGGATCATATATGGTATGCTTTGGTCCTTTGGTTTGGTTCTTGTGAGTAGGAGTTACTCCATAACTTGTCTTGGTCATTTCTTTGTATTTCTGGAGTTGTAGAACCATAAAAATGGCATCTTGATGGGTTAAGCTCAACCATGCATTAGTTGATAGTCTTAATATGAAGTTAGAATTTTAGAAATGCATGTTGGGTCTCTTTGAGCCATGCAAATGCATCAAGTTGATGGCTTTATCGTTTAAGACATTCCCCTAGAGCTAGATCTGTAAATTTGACGTTTCGACTTAAAGCATTAAGTGCTTAATGAGGTTGTGGTAATCTGGAGCGTACACGAGGCGTACATAAGTGTACGTTGATCATACGCGTCTGAGCCCCCATTTTCCCTTGGTGGTGTAAGTTGTACGCCGAGCATACTTAGGTGGTACGCTTAGCGTACTCACTAGGGACCTTTTTGGGATCTAGGTCTTTTGGGCCATTGTTGGGCGTTAGGTTTTTGGGTCCTTGTTGGGCCTTAGTTTTGGGCCATTGTTGGACCTTAGGTCTCTTCGGTTTCTTCTTCACTGATAAATAAGGCATGGGTAATAATAGGAAACATCATTACAGGAGGAACGGTAATATCCATTCAGTCTATTATATTCCAATATTAAAGACACAATCAACGATTGCAGTTCTTAATTTTGTTTATTCTTATTCTTCTTCATTGATAACAGTCAATTCTTACCAAATACCAACAATTTCTGTTTTTACAAATAAGAATTCAGAAATCAGAACCATCAAGCTTCAAATTTTGAATTCAGAATCATCAAATTTCGATATCAGAAGCTTCAAAATCTTACGTGCTTGAGCCTTGAGGTTTCGAAATCAAAGGTAACTTTAAACTTTAGTTTTGTTTTTCATGGTTTGTTATTTCTAATTGAGTAATTTTTGATCAATTTTTCTTTTTCTAATCAAATTTCGAAATTCAGAACCATCACGTATCAGTTTTCGTAAATCAAATGGAACAAGGATCAAGGAATTGAGGTAAATTTTGATTTCGGATTTCTGATTTTTTTTTTACCTTTTCATTAATTAAAAGTCATAAATTCTGATTTTTCGTTTCTAATAACTTCTGATTTGTAAGTGTAACATTCAGTTTATTAAATAAATAAATATATAAAATTAATAAATGAATAGTAGCCCTAAATCCGTAATAAGTTATCAGTGTTAGTCATAAGAAGCGAAATGACATAATTTCTAGAATTTGGGATCTTCATTGAAATATTTGGACTTGAATTGTAATAAATTTTGGAAGTTGGGGGTTGTTTGGTAACTAATGGGCTTAGTCTGAAAAGGATTTGTGGGGGAGGGACTGGAAGTGTAATTATGGGAATGTGATTCAAATCAGACGCGGGACTTGAACCCGGTCCCTTCCCTACCCGTTTTAAGGTTGCATCACCAAGGAAACCCTAACCTTAATGACATCCTCCAGCCGCCGCCACCCCCTCCGTTGTCAAGGTCACGAACCACGAAGCCAATGTCACCGCGGTTGCTGGCGACAAAGCCAAGGCTGCTGAAGACCGACGCCGTGGTTGTGTTGTTGTCATTCTCGGACGCGCCTTCTTCTTCTTCTTCTGTTTCGCCGTCAGTCACGTCACCGGTACCGCCAAGGGTTACGTCGTCGCCGCTAACGCCGACCGTTAGCGTTGCTGTTGCACGCCATTTCGCACGTTGCCGTCGCCGGTGATTGCAAAGACCGACGATTTTGTGGTCACTGTTGCATCTCCTTCCCCGGTAATGTGCTCCTTCGCTTCTTCCGCCATTTCCCTGAGTCCCGTCGCACCGGGCAGCTGCCCATCTTACTGCGTTCCTTGACTATCGTCTGCCACCGCATGGGTGGCGATGTTGTGTGTGTTATTCTGTGTGTATGGTGTGTGTCCAGTTTAGGGCGACGAGGGAGTGCGTGTTCAATCGTTGTGTGTGTAGATGGCCGGAAATCACGAATAACCACCAGGGCAGCCAACCATGGTGGCTGCTGCCATATTGCCTTCTTCTACCGCCACCAGCCACCGTGGGAGGTGGCTGTGTGTGTGTGTGTGTGTGTGTGAAATCATGGGAATGCATGTATTGTAGTGGTGTGTCGTTGGTTGGACATTTCTTGGTTGAAAGTTGAAGAAAACCCATCACCACCACCGTAAGGTGGTGGCTACCGCCGTGATCCGCCGTCGACCACCACCGCCCGAGGTGGCAGTGGGTGGTTCCCGGCCTAGTGAAACCCTAATTAACCTAAAAAACTGAACTTTGGATCTAGCTGGCATGTGTTTGGGTTGGAAACCCTAATCTTGGAAACTTTTGTTTAGGACTTGCCGGGACCCGCGTTTGGACCGTTGGATTGGAATTTTGAATTATGCCCGACCATATTGTATAATTGACCTAGTAGGGTGATGGACTTAATGGGTTAAGTGTTTTTACTTAACCCTAATCGTCATTTTATATGAAAACCCTAATTTTGTTGGGCTTCGAATTGGGCTTAGGTGTTTAGGTTCTTGTTGGGCCATTTGAGAACAAGTGTATGGACTAGGATATTTGGATGGGCTTTAGGGTAAGGCCCATATAAGGGGTTTGGGCCCAATTTGGAAAATTGAGCCATATAGTGGGCCTTGGTTGATTGTTTGGGCTTTGGGCCTCCAGAGTGTGGGTTTGGGCCTTGATCTTGGACCAAGCTAGGTTAGGGGTAACATGGTCTTTTTACCCCCACATATGGATTTATGGTTATGCATTGGAACCCAATTGTTAATTGGGTGTTGTTTTGATGTTGACAGTTCAGGGATCTGTCAGCCAACAGTCAGAATTTTATCCGTGGGACTTCAGCAGTGCAAGGTGAGTCTCCTCAATGTATTTAGCGGGTCGAAGGCACCAATGTCGGCCCATAGTATGTTATGCTTAGTATGATTGTTGTCTACGTGACTCTTGCATGTGTTATGTATTTATGTTTACCGAGCGGGGCTCGATGCCAAGCGGGGCCTGATGAGTATCTTGTATGCTAGTTATCTGTATGTGTTTTTATGATTACCGGGTACAACCCAATGTCGGGCGGGGCCCAATGACCGGTATGTAAGCTATTTATCTCTGTGATTTTGGCATGTGTGGTGTGTTATATGTTTACGTGTTTACATGTTTACATGTTATATGTTTATATGTATACCGGGCGGGGCCCGATGCCAGGCAGGGCCTGATGACTTACAGATTTGTATACCGAGCGGGGCCCAATATATGTTATTGTATGTTTGGTATGTGGTATGTTGGGGAACTCACTAAGCTTTGTGCTTACGGTTTTCAGTGTATGTTTCAGGTACTTCAGTTTTCAAATAAAAGAGCTTGGGGCGATCGCAGCGCATACACCCATGTTTTCCGCAACATGTGATCTTTGGGATCGGACTCTGATAATTGTTTTATTTGAAATGCTTTTCAATGTTTTGAACAAGTTACATTAGTGTTTTAACTATAATAAAAATGAAATTTTTACCTTTGATTTATGGGTCGTTGCAGTAAGAACTAAGAACTAAATTTTGATCTCAGATTGTAGGTTTTTTGATTTTTTTAGGAGCATAACATTGTTTTTTTAATTTGAAGTGTCAAAAATCATAAGTTAATTTTGGATTTGTGATATGATATGATTCTCTTTTTTTTCTTGATAATGCTACATTTGTTCTTTTATGATCTGATATGATTTCTTTAATTTTTCATTTCTGATATGCTATTTGATTTCTTATTTGGGTTATGATTTTTTTTTTAGTTTTGATACCTTCTCTTGGTGATTTGAAGTGTGGAAAATCTAGAACAAAGAAGAAATCTACAAATCACAATTTGCAAATAAGGTCGTTTCTTTCTTTTCTATAATTTACAATGCCTCCTAGATTAAAAAAAATATATGCATCTGGATATGAAAAACGTAAGAAGAAACAAAAAAAATTGAAGAAGATAATAAAACTCAAGCAGGATCTATGGATAAGTTTATAACAAAAAAAAAAACAAAACTTTCCGAAAAATGAAACAGAATCTGTTAATGAAGATAATCTTGATGATAATGATTATGTTGATGTTGATGTTAATGATAATGTTTATGTTAATGATAATCCTAATGTTGATGTTGATGATAATGTTGATTTTCACACTTTTGATATATTTGGTCCAAGAAATTGGGATGTTCTTGATATAAACATTTTAGCATTGAAAGGTCCTAAAAGAGATTTATCCATTATAAAAGATCCTAAAGATAAATATTTAAGAAGATTTTATGCAACATATTATATTAAAACTTTACCAAATGGGAAAAAATATGATAGAGATTGGCTTGTTTGTTCTAAAGAAATTGATAAATTTTTTTGTTTTTGTTGTAAAATATTTCGAAAAGGGTGTGGAAAGGGCCAATTAGCAAATGAGGGTTTTAGGGATTGGATACATCTTAACACTAGAATTAAAGAGCATGAAACTAGTATGGAACATGTTAAAAATATAAATACTTGGTATGATTTGCGTTTAAGATTACAAAAAAAATAAAACTATTGATAGTGTGGCTCAAAAACAATTAGATAAATAAAATTTTCATTTGAAACAAGTTTTGTTGAGATTTATCTCTATTGTGAAATTTCTTGCTAAACATAATATTGCTTTTCGTGGTACTAATGAGAAAGTGTATGAAGACAACAATGAAAATTTCTTAGGCTTATTTGAAATGTTAGCTGAATTTGACATGGTTTCTTATGAGCATATACAAACTTATTACAAATGAAATTGGTATCCATAAACATTATCTTGGGCATAAGATACAAAATGAATTAATATTTTTGCTTTCTTCGGAAATAAAATCTATGGTTATTAAAAAGATAAAAAAAAATACAAAATATTTTTCTATAATACTTGATTGTACTCTCGATATAAGTCACCAAGAGCAAATGACTATTATTTTAAGATATGTGGATGTTTCGTCAAATGTTGTTTGCATTGAAGAATCATTTTTAGGGTTTTTAGATGTAAATGATACAACCGGCCAAGGACTCTTTGATGTTTTACAAAATTAATTGAATTTGCTTGATCTTGACATTAATAATGTGTGTGGACAAGGTTATGATAATGGATCAAATATAAAAAGAAAACATCAAGGAGTGCAAAAAAAAAGATATAAATTCTAGAGCTTTTTATACTCCTTGTGGTTGTCATAGTTTCAACGTAACTTTGTGTGATATGGTTAATACTTGTGGTAAAGCTAAATGTTTTTTTTTGGAACAATACAACGTATCTATACAATTTTTGCAAATTCCACTAAGAGATGGCAAATTTTAAAAGATAATGTGAAAGGGTTAACTCCTAAATCTTTGTCATCCACTCGGTGGGAGAGTCGTGTTGATAGAGTTAAAGCTATGAGATTCCAAATTTTTGATATACAAAAGGCTTTACTTCAAGTAGCCAAAAATGATAATGATCCAAAAATAACAAGTGAAGCTAAATCCTTAGCAAAAAATGACCTTGGTAACTTTGAGTTTATATTGGCTTTATAGTAATTTGGTATGAAATGTAAAATACTGTTAATTTAGTTAGCAAACAATTGCAATCAAAAGATATGCTTATTGATGTTGGTATGGAAAAAATAAAGAGATTAATTTCGTTTTTTTAAAGAATATAGAAAAAATGGTTTTTTAAATGCTTTAGAAACTGCAAAAGATATTGTCTTGGAAATGGGTATCGATCCAATATTTCCTAAAAAACGTGAACCTAAAGTAATAAAACATTTTGATGAGATTTCAACCGATACTTCTTGTAGTGTTTCACAATCCGCGCAAGAGAAATTTAGGGTTAAATATTTTATTTATATTGTTGATCAAGCAATTACTTCTTTAACTACAAGGTTTGAACAATATCAACAATATGATAAAATATTTGGTATTTTGTTCAATTCAGAAAAATTACATTCATTAGATGATATAACCTTAAAGTCTTGTTGTAAGTCTCTTGAAACTTCACTTAAAAAAGATGAACAATCGGATATTAATGGAAATGACTTGTATGTTGAAGTTAAAATTACTTCTACATCTCTTGCCCAAAGAAAAAATGACAACAATTGATATTCTAAACTTTTTAAAACGTGTTGATTGTTTTCCAATTACATCTATTGCATATAGAATTATGTTGACTATTCCTGTTACTGTTGCATCTGCAGAACGGAGTTTTTCAAAATTGAAGATTTTGAAGTCCTGTTTACGATCTACAATGACTCAAGAACGACTTAATGGATTGACTTTGATGACGATTGAACGTAACATGTTGGATAAAGTTACTTAAGAAGATGTTATTGAGAAGTTTATTTCAATGAATATTAGGAGGATGGTTGTTTTCCAGTAGAAGCCAATTTCTTTTTTGTGTATTATTTTAAATGAAATTTTAATTTTATGTATTTGCAATAGAAAATAAAAACATATATATTTTTTGCTTAAATTTTGAGATATTTCAAATTTTAGGGCCTATTTTTTGTTAAATCGCAAGGGTCTTTAAAATCTCGGGGTCGGCCATGTTCAAATCGTAATCTACCTATTTAATCGTCATTAATTTCATCCATAATTTCACCCAATTTAAATTTGTATTTTCCATATATAATTTTTTTTAATGATCTCGATTTTTTTCCCTCCAAAAATATTTAAAGCATTTATTTTTAGATAATGTTGCCCCATTATAATTATTACTTTCCTCATATAAAATAATAAACTTACCAATTTATATATATATATATATATATATATATATATATATATATATATACTACTTATAATGCAAATTTAGTCAAAGGATGCATTTTAAGAGGTACAAACTTTATTACAATATTTACAAACAATTTATGCGTCGCAGACTTATCCGGTCAACAAAGAAAGAGTCAAATGTTAAACCAGGTCAACAAAGAAAGAGTCAAAAGTTAAACCAACATTCCTTTGATTTCTTCATATTGAATCGTTCAAAACCAATTGAATCGATCAGTCTTTTCCCTCTATACACGTTAAAAGGCATTTCGTTGTATTTCTCGCTCACCCTCTATGATCCACCGTCTCCAAGAAACCCTAGAATACGCCAATACGGTGAGCGTATTCTATCAAATGTTGAGCCTCCACTACCGCCGACTCACCGCCACTGTCATAGACTTCCTCAACCACTGCCATGATCTACACTACACCAAATCACCACTAAAGCCACATGCTTCCCGTAAAATGTGCATCTACAACCCTCTATTGGTAGCTCTATATCTCGATATATGATCGAATGGAGGTGCAGGTAACAAATCTATAAAATGCTCTATGCCTTTAGTGAACATCTTAGTTTTCGTCTTTATTTCATAATTTTTGAGTTTCAGGGTATGTGATTTTATTATTTTAGTCACAACCCCCAAATCTCTCTCTCTCTCTCTCTCTCTCTCTCTCTCTCTCTCTCTCTCTCTCTCTCTCTCTCTCTCTCTCTCTCTCTCTCTCTCAGTTAATCAACCCTCCAGGTAAATGAATTGTTTTACGCTTGACACCATCGGAGCATAGTCGCACCATCGCCGTTCTAATAACCCTAAATACCATAGCCACCGTCGCCTCCATATCTGGTTATTTCGTTGTTTTTTTTTTGAAATCATACGCATATCAAGGTAAGATTTTTTTTTTTAATTTCGAGTGTAAAGAGTAGGACTTTTCATCGGCTGGACCAGTTGGGATGGGTAGGGCATTCTTTCTCTGTTTGTCTTGGCACACACACACACAAACCACTACTACTCACCATTTCTTTCTCTATCTAAGGTTGTGAATATCCACAGAAGTGCTGAACAAATCCAGGATTTGTTGATTACGTTTTGCAATTTTGAACTATAAGCATCATTTTATTAAGAGGTGATAATATCCCACAAATCATTCATGAAGTTGTAGCACTAATGCCAAGTTTCCTTGCCTGGTTGGATAACATGGCAAATTTTCTTTCTTTTATTTTATCTCCTAAATTTGTGAACTTTATTAGGGTATGACTAAGGCATTGCTGATGGTGTTTTAACTGTTTCATGACAAATTGCAGTCACAGGCAGTGTCAACAAAGTAAAATTCCACTAACTGTGATAAATGACCAAGTTGGTTGCTATTGTGGGGAATCCTCTAAAGTTCAGTTCCATGTTAGGTAAGGAATGCTACTCGCTTGACTGATGTTTTGTTGGTTATTGAATAGTATGTTGGTATTTTTGGTGAAGTATTCAAAGTTCGTTTCTATATTGGTTTACACGTTAATTATATTCGAAAAATCCATCAAAGTTTATTTCCCGTTTGCAGGTATAATGAATGTTTCATTATTTGAAATTCTCACTTTTTAATGGTAATATGACTAAAATATTTATGTTTTTTTGAAGCCAGGGTTTCTTTGTGAAGTTGTTGACTGTATACAAGATATTTTTTATAACTCGAATGAAGGTATGTGTGATTGAATGAAATTGTTCATTCCACTGATATGAAAAGCTGCTTACTTTATGTCATTGAGTTGAAGAACATCATTCTTAAAGGAATGTGACTACTTTAATTTTGTTGGTTTTCATTACTTAGCTAATGGGGCATTCCATTATGGTCATTTCAGAATATGAATCTTGACGTAGGTGATCTTTTAGG
The DNA here is from genome assembly GCF_052849685.1 of Lactuca virosa. NCBI lineage: Eukaryota > Viridiplantae > Streptophyta > Magnoliopsida > Asterales > Asteraceae > Lactuca > Lactuca virosa. The sequence continues at coordinate 59,426,601 of NC_136429.1, forward strand.
CTTTATTATGGTCATTTCTTTTTCCAAATTGAAATTTAGGGCCCTTTTCATGAAATGCATATCTATATTCATGATGGTGGTCTTTACTCTTTACATTGCTCTACTATGTCATAGTAAACATTTTTTATTTTACCATATGCTCATTATCTTGATATTTTTTGGAATTGGATTTTAATAGCAAATATTATCCAATGTCCTAGCCTAGAAAAAGAAAAGAAATCAAAAAATAATATTGGGTTAAATGCTCGATGTCACACCCCCAAACCAGAACAGCGGAAACGTTCGGGGGCGGAGGACTTCAGGTAAGTATCACAACACATGCAATATAGTAATCAAAGTACAAACAACCATTGCATTAATATGTATAAGTTTTACATAAGTGTTTAAACATTACATATTCAAACACCAAAGTAGGTACAATAGAAGACAAGAGTCGCGGTACGGTACTAGGTAGTCTTCTCAAAAGCTTCGGGGGTGTACCTGTCTACTGGATTCCTGAGAATACAAGTTATTTGGAAAGAGTAGATCAGCATTTAAGCTGGTGAGTTCATAAGTATTTTAGTTCTGTTAAGTATACCCTAAGTTCTTTGGATAAGTTCACTGGTTTCTCCAGGAAATCCTATATTTCCTGAGGTGATAGACTGATAACCTCAATAGTTTCCCTCTATAATTACTTAGTTTATACTGATTATATATAACCCAATATCGAATGGACAGTTAAATGGGTGTATCTGCCCTAAGCCCACAACCAAACAAGGAACAAGAAGTAAGGCGGAAGTCACACATTTCACTGTCAATCGGATATTACTTATGTATAACTATGATGTAAAACTAAGGAATTATAGAATTAACCACTAAAGGTCCTTTATGTTATACTAGTTTACAGAAAGTGAATGACTAGGTTCCCATTTGTAAAAGTGGTTTAATCCCATAAATCGTTTCCTTTGTAAAAGTGGTTTAATCCCATAAACCGTTTCCTTTGTAAAAGTGGTTTAATTCTATAAACCGTTTCATTTGTGAAAGTGGTTTAATTCCCTAAACCGTTTCCTTTGTAAAAGTACTCTTAGTTATATCTGTTCTATAGTAAAAACCTTAGTATTAATCCTGGAAAATATTATATTATCCATAATACTGCCTTGTAGTTTTAAATGTTCAAAACCAGAAGTACAAGTATATTTACCATACTTGATTTCATGATGCATAGTTTTTACTGTAAGTAAAAACTACAGAAGGTATATTTGGTCGGGATGTAATTATCTTTTCTTACTGGTTTTAAGAGAAGTATATTACTTAGTAATTCACTCGTTGTTTTATCCATGTGAGTTCTATTAACCATACTAATATGACTGATATGCCTGCGGCGACGTTCTTCAGGCGTCGGAATGGTATGATATTTGACACCCTAGGCCTGCCGGCCAAACTGTAGCGAACAGTAGAGGTGCGGGATTGTAAGTCCCATATAGATCTATACACAAATTCACGCTCTCCCTACAAGAGATTTTGGTTAATAGGTCAGGACTTAAAAGTCGTACTTAGATAAGTATACCGTGAAGGGTCTCACAAATTTATTGCTTCAACGAGATTTACGATGTATTATTACCCCGTGATTGCTAACCCTAATACTCTGTATCGTACCTTTGTTAATGCAAACCCGGTATGATGTATTATTACCCTGTGATTGCTAACTCTGGTACTCTGTATCGTACCTTTGTTAATGCAAACCCGGTATGATGTATTATTACCCCGTGATTGCTAACTCTGGTACTCTGTATCGTATATTTGTTAATGCAAACCCGGTATGATGTATCTTTACTTCTTTAATATGTTGTTCATATATTAAAGGTATTATACATATCTTGGTATAGTTGAATGAATTTTGGTAATTTCCTTGGAAAGTATACAGTCGTGAATCATACTTGTATATTTAGTTTTGAATCATAAATTATACCTATTATAATTTATATGTTCTATCTAATTAGCATGATTTCTCATGGATGAACACCTTTGCTCAGCCTGATACAAAGGTAATGATACCAAAAGGAGTAACCTTTTATACTCATATATATATATATATATATATATATATATATATATATATAATTAAGAAGGAAACGACCTTCGGACAAATAATACAACCTTAATTCCACATCCAAACAAGGAAAAGGAAATAAGATAATTCATTAGTCCTAAGCCCTTCAAATCTTATTTATATATTTATACATATATAAACATGATTTTGGCATTTATAATTTGAAATAGTTTATAAAACATTTTACAAAGAATTTAACGGAGTTTACATGACTTTAAAGATTTAACATGGCTTTAAGTCATTTTGAAAGTATTTGGTAATTCTTAAAAGCATACGGAAACTCTTTGTGTGATTATTATCACATACAGTTATTAACACAATTTAATATTGTGTTAAACTTGTTTTCCCCCCCTAAAAAGCATATAAAACCATTTAAAAAGGTATATTATAGGGGTATGAACTCACTTTGATAAGCGGTGATTCGGGCAGCGTTTTGTTTCCCGGAAAGGAGTTTGTTTGACGAGAAACCGGCTCAAATCGGGCAGAGTTTCGACTGGAGAGAGGATAACTTCTCGAGAATTCTGGGGCTTCGGGCTTTAGAAACGATACCGGGGCCTTGGGGGGTCGTGAGAAAGTTTACGGGGTGAAAATGTGAAAAAGGGTGAATTTTGGGGTGAAAAACCTCACAAATCCGAGAAGGCTCGCACCCTTTATATAGGGGTGCGAGGGTTCGGCCGAGGAGGTGAGTCAGCAGCCACGCGTCAGTCAGCAGCGAAGGCCACGTGTGAGGCTCGGACAGATGGAGGCTTCGGACTGGACCGGACTTCGGTCCAATGGGAGGAGTGCACGAAGGTCTGAGGGGTGTCCGAGTATCTGCGGGGTGTCTTATGCGATGGTGTCCGAAGCTTAGTGGACCGCGGACTTGGTCGAATCAGAAGGCGACACGCGAGGCTGCGGTCCAATTAGAAGACGCAACGTGGAGGCTGCATGCGAGGGTAACGTGTCCGAAGCCACCTATGCGCAATTGCCCGGTTTTCAAGATTTTCTTGATTTTTGTGCCAAAAATTTGCGAAAATCATAACTTTTGCATACAAGCTCCGTTTTCGGCGTTCTTTATATGCACGCGTAGGTAAAATTATACTCTACGACTTTCGTTTAGACTTTGTTGGCTGATTTTGACTTTATTTTTAGTATTATTATTTTTAACAGATCGGGAAAGGAAATCCGTTAAAAATTCATAACTTCTTTATCCGACGTCCGTTTTCGTCTGTCTTTTTACCGTTGTACTACTTTTGACGAGACCTTCGATTCTCGTTTAAGTTGTGTCGGCTAAATATCGATCGATTTATATTTCGAATTTTTAGCTGTCTACTGCTAAACCGAAACTTCGAAAAATCATAACTTGCTCATACGAAGTCAGATTTTTACGTTCTTTTTATGAACGTTCTCGGTTTAACATATTCTACAACTTTCATTTAGATTGTTAAGGCTAAAAATCTTTTTATCGAAAATTCGTTTTTTACACTGAACAGTGTTTTGCCGGTTTTGTCGCGGATTTTCGATTGGTAATAACTTCTTCGTTATAACTCGGATTTCAATGTTCTTTATATTTTTGGAAACATTATTACAATCTCTACCACTTTGTTCATCCCAATTACGATTATTGATCAATTTATTTTTAACCAAAATTTGACTGGTGTCATACTCGAGTTGGTAATTTACTTTCATTTATGCTTATTACAACATCTTATAGCTCCTTTCTTTTTAAAACATGCATAAAAAGGCAATGCACTTTCATTTAATATGGTTTTATAGCATTTTACTTTCATTTCTATATTTGCAACATTGTAACACGAAAAAAATGGAAGTATGATATTGTTTGGGTTAAATGCTTGTAATGGCAATGTACTTTTATTTGTATGTTTGTTGTAACATTTTACTTTCATTTATTTATTACATGGATGAAAATGAGGCTAACTAAATACAATATTAACCTTTGTTTCCCTTATTTTGATTATTTCATTTTCAGCCAAAGCATTCTCCAAAAAAGAAATAGATGATTATCTCCAAGAAAATGAGTAAACAAAAGTAAAGCTACAATGAGATCGGTAGGTCAACATTAAAACTTTACTCATCTAAAGCTATGTTCAATTTGTATGAATTCGCATATGGTATATGGTTATGTTTAAACTTTTTAATGGTTAATTTGTATATATACATTTTGTATTTAACCTTATTATTTAACCTTATTAATAATGTTGTTGGGTTTATTCATGCCTTCATTGTTAATCATTTTATATATTGTTTAAGTGGTAGTATTTTAAAAACTATAATAACTTTACAAAAAAAAATTCATCTATTTTTTTAAACTAACACGAATGTTTTGATATTAAATTGTAAATATGTTTATTTTTTTGGATGATAATGTTTTAAATATGGCTAGAATATTTTTAGTTTGAACTAATTATCCTACATCAATCGTTAAAATTATAAATATTTGTTGTTAAAAACTAAATTAACAGTTACACATAAATGATCGTATCACAAAAGAATATATTAACATAATATATAGTCCTAAACCAAAATAGAAAAATAATATAATGTTGTCATAAACGAAATAATTTATTTGTAATAAGAATATAATTTAAATCAACCAAATTTCATATTATCAGTTATTAAAAATCTTTCTATGGACTTGTATAGAATTTTTGTTTTATGAGAAATATTTCACCCAAATCGCCAAAACAATCACATGGTTTCACACAACTTATTTTTTTTAAATGATACATCATTATACTTTTGTTTTAAACCCAAAATAATCTATCTAAATGGGTTAGTTTCCAAATTACAAGCTATCATCTTCAAAGGCCAATTAGATTTCACTATTAGGGGTTTACCTTTTTAATTACCTTCGTGTCAAAGTTGGGTGCCAACTCATAAATGTTTTTGAATAGAAATAATTGTTGAAATAAGCTATTTGTACTCATCGTTTGACGCGGGTAAACGGCTAATATATATATATATATATATATATATATATATATATATATATATATATATATATTAATTTTATAAGCAACATTAACACTAAAACAAAGTGATTAATTTTTTTTGTATAACATACCAACCAACTTTGTTTTATCTTTATATAGTAACAATAAAATTTATAAATTTACACAACAAATATACATATTCGAATTGAAAAATTACAAAAATAGTTCAATCCCTTAATTACTTTGTGGAAAATAGCCAAAAAAAACCCAAATTACAAAAATAGTCACCAAAATCGCAGATGGGCTCAGTCTATTTGTGATTTTACTTGTCCATCTGTGATTTTGCGTCCATTTGTGATTTCCCTTATTTCAGGGGTATAAAAATGTTTTTTTTTCTTTCATTTTTCAAACTCTTTGTTAAAGAACTCTCTCTATCTGGAGGCACTATGGACGATCCCATTTTTCAAACATTTTTGTTGGATAATTCATTTTATTAGAAAGGTTTTAAACAAAATTTTCTAAAGAAATAACAACTAAAGTGATAATTTTTGCAAAACTTTATATATCATAAGGTTGTTTCGTAGTCAAACTCTATCAATTTAGTAATCAAAATAAAAAAAAACGCAAAATTGCAGGTGGGATGAGAGGAAATCGCAGACGAACTTAGTTCATCTACGATTTTAGTCAGAGATGGAGGTATTTATACAGAAAAAATAAAAAAAAAAACCAAAAAAAAAACACTAATCCATATGCGATTTTCATGACTATATTTGTAATTTGGGTTTTTTTTTTGCTATTTTCCACAAAGTAAGTAAGTAATTATGCTATATTTGTGATTTTCTCTTTCAAATTTTGTCATAGTATTATAACTCACAAAATTCAATTCCCTCCAAAATAATATTCGTCAGTAATTTCATCCATAGTTTCACACAATCTAAATTTGTATTTCCTTATATAAATTTTTTAATGATCCTGAATTTTCCCTCCAAAAATATTTCAAGCATTTATTTATTAGATAATGCTGTCCATTATAATTATTACTTTCCTCATATAAAATAATAAAACTTACCAATATGCTTATATATTTATATTTAACTTTTTAAGCAACATTAACACTAAAACAAAGTGATTATTCAAGTGACGACTCATCTTCCTCAATTAAAAAAAACTAAAAGTCTTTTCCCTAATGTTTTATCCATCAATCTTTCGTCAAATTACACTAATTAAATTATATATGATTTTGAAGGTACTCATATGTGATGAGTAATGTCTTTCAACTAATAAAACAAAATATAAAAAGGTCCTTCAACGATTATAAATATTTATCGATTTTAATGTATCTTCTATACATTTCAATAATATCAATAATCATAATTTTTTTAAAAAGTTATTATGCAATATTTGTAGACATTTGTATTTTTTTTTTTATGTATTTCTCGCGTTTAAAACGAGTTATAATCTAGTTTATTTTAAAAAATACCAAATATTGTCGTTTTTGAAAATAACCCGGAGATTTAAGGCAATACGTCATTACGTCCGTTACAGAAGCAAAGGATCTACGTAACAGAACGGAAACACAACAACAAGAAACAAAATGAAGCTTCGGAATTTCCATTTCCCCTCCCAATTCCAAATTAAATCATTCTGAAATTAGGTCAAGAAATTGTTTGATTCCTGAGATATCAGAAATGGCAACCAATCATCAAGCGGTGATTGAACACAATAACTGCGGGGTGAAATCTTGCGACAAGATTGATCGGATGGCAACTTGGTTAGGAAGCAGCGTCGCATCAGCGTTCTTCGCTTCCCTTGAACGCTGTTCTTGCATCAATCTCGCCACCTCTCACGACGATTTTGACGATGATGAAGAAGCCAAAGATCGTCCCCTCATGCTCACCAAACCTGTAATGTTCGCTGATGATTCCCCTCACAAGCTCAACCCTCTGTAACTTCCACCTCAAATATTGTTTCTGTTTCTGTAAGCGCACATATGAATTCAAACGCTCTTGTTTGAATTACTTTACAAAATCTCATGTTCTTCTCGTACAGAATTGTAAATAGTGTGGGCTGATTGTGATCAATGCTATGAATTTGCTAGCTTTGAGTTTGGATTATTGGTGGTTCATTTTACTGTTGTTGTTTCTTTTAAATCTAAACTGGGTGTGGTTAAGGGTTCTAAAAATCTGGGTGATCCCAGATTCTTTGATCATTCTGAATTTGGTTATGGGGATCTTGTTTTGGGTCAAAGAAACTTATAGTTTTCAAGATTCTTGGTTATGGTTTTTTTGTATTGGGATCTTGTTTTGGGTCAAAGATCATAGATGAGCATTTCTTTGCTCTTCGAAGTTTCGGTTTTTTGGGATTATTGCAAAAACATGAGAGAAAATTGGTTGTAAATGTTCATGATTTCAAATATCATAAGAATTCTCAATCTTGAAGAATCATGCTCCTTCCTCTCTTTATCAAACGGGATGATAAAAATTTGTAATAGGTACTTGCTTTTATTTCCATTTTTGAGTGGCCAAATATCACCATAATCATAATCATCTTCTTCAGATGTTTGAAGATTTGGGTTCTGATTTTTCTCTGTTTGAAGCTACTTGGATAAAAATAAAAAAACAGATGGATGATAAATTAAGGGGATGAACATCACGTTTAAAGCTAGTTACATCTTAAACATAAAGATGACAAATTAGATCGACGAAATTACTTCCACAAAATCATAGGCTCATTGGTAAAAAAATTATCATTTATAAAAGAAAAGCCAGGAAGAAGACCAATACGTGGAAAAAATTTTAAAAATTGCATAGTTAAAAGAATAAGTAAATTACTAGAATCGTCTATGTGGTTTGGTCAAAACTTTACGTTTGGTCTGTAACTTATTTTCTGCATTTGGGCAGTCCTTATGGTATGTTTTTATTGTGTTTTTCGTCTCTCGTAGACATAAAAGACTAAATTACCCTTTACCCTTTATCTTTCATTTTTATTTATTATTTATTTATTAATTAAAAAAATAAATTAATATATGGACCCCCTCCACCGCTGCCACCATCCACCACCATGGCCACTTAAGCTAAAATAATCACCTTGAACTGAAAATAAAACCTAAAATTGGAATCTGAAACTGATATCAGATCCAAACCCCAAATCAAAAGAAAATATCTAAATCAAAACCCTAAGGAGAGGGAAATTATTCGATGTTATTTAGTTGGGTCACACTCATACCACCCATCTCCCTCACCTCTCTAATTCTCTTGTCGGCACCGCGTCTCTTTCTCTCCGACACCATCTCCCCCACCTCTCTAATTCTCTTGTCGACAACACATCTCTTTCTCTCCGACAGTACCACCATCACCACCACCCATCCACCCTTCTTCTTCCCTCTGGTAATTAAATCCCATACTAATTTAAAAAAAAAAAAAAAAAAAAAAAAAAAAAACCAGTTTCAAAAACCCAAGAAAAAATGTTACTAATTTCAAACCAAAATTGAATGAGATGGAACCCATTTACAGTGGTATGGGGAGAGGATGAAGACGATATGTGAAAAGGATAAATACATTGAAGGATATGGAATCAATTTTAAACAAATTTACAATATTATGTGAACAAGATGAGGAGAAGAGGATACAAATTCGATATCAAGGACTGCGGGTTTGGTGGTGTCGCTAGAGGATCTAAAATCAACCAACAACGGAAGATTCGAGCAACAATGACGAAATCGAGAGTCCAATGGAGACAGACGATGGTCCAAGGATCCGATATTGACATTCCCCTCCCAATTTGAGCTGAAATCAAACAACGGTATACAAATCGAGCAAATATGGGAAAAGCATTGGTGATCGATAACAGTGATGGTCCAGTTGTTCCCGGTGGCTTTAGGGTTTTTAGTTTAAGCTTTGACAAGAAAGCGTGTGCGCGCGCGAGATATATATATATATATATATATATATATATATATATATATATATATATATATATATATATATATATATATATATATATATATATATATATATATATGCGCCTAGGTTATTCTATTCAAACTAATTATTGTGTTATTGTATGCATAAATATGGGCCAATCATTTTACTTATTTTAAGAAAGTGATTAATACATATTATTGAATTAAAAATAATCGAAAAATACCATCTAATTTAACTAGAAGGGTATTTTAGTCAATTAACATAGATTTAATAAAGGAAAGTTTGCATATTTTAAGGGATCATTGATTCTATTAATTTTAAAAATCTGATTTTACGAATTATTAGGTTTTTAATTCAGACATTCTGACAGATATGTTTGAATATATTCAAAAATAAAAAAATTCTTGAACCATAAAATAATAAAAATATTCTTGAACATATTTTTCTTGTAGAATAACAAATTCTCGAACCAGCAACTGAAGAATTAAAACAAAAATTATATTAATTCTTATAGAATACATGTAACAATTGCTAAGAATTACATTTATTGTTAAAGAATAAAACTAAAAAACTTTCAAATCGGGAAAAAAAAACATCAAAATCTAACAACTACACTAATTTATTCTAAAATAATAATGTTGCTAAGAGGCGTCGTTCAAATTTCGTGGTTCATTCTTCAAGCATCAACTTCTGTCAAAACAAAACCAAATTGTAGTTTAGATTCCAACAGAATTGGAATTCATGATTCCATTCCAACAGAATTGGAATTCATGATTCTTTTTATCTTCTTCATGTCAATCTAAAGAATTGTACCACACGTTTATGTTTTCTTTCCCTTAGATCACAATGTACTCCATATCTATCAAAATTCAAAACTATACAATAAGATCATCAAGATAATTGATTTTTTTTTTTATCTATTTAACTAGTAAAACCCAATCAAAAGAAACATACCCAATCAAAGAAGAGATCATCACCATTGTTCTTCTTTCTCTTTTCTGCCAAATGAAGCAACCAAAGCCTTCCCTGTTCTTCCTTCTCTTTTCTGGAGAAAGAAACTCTCTCTCACTTTATTCCTCTGTCCTTCCCTGCACTTTATTCCATTCAAAAGCAACAAGGTTTTAATTTTACTTGATTGTTTGTTCTAATTCATTCATAAGATGTACTTGTTCGAGGTACGTATCTAATAGCATACCTGAGATAGATCTATACATAATTTTAATCTAACTATAGTCCTCATATCTAATCCTCAATAACGATTGCAGAAGGACTAAATGAAAGACAATATGTACTTATCTAATTGCTTTAACAAACCCACATTATCTAATTCCAGAAGAAATTCTGTCAATCCAAATTTCTGAAAACCCTAATTCCCAAAATTCAATTGAATCCCCAACGAAAAGCAGTGCATTAGACATAAATGTAATACAGACAAACAGGAACGACATCTCGAAACACAAACATCATATAATTACGACTGAACTAACTTGAATCAACAAAATCAAATAGGAAAAAAAGGTACTTATAAACAAAGGGAGACAAACCATGTCTGAAGAAGTAGAAGAATATAAAGAAACCTGAACCTTCAGGCGGAATAGACAATGCCACCGAAGCCCCACCTGTCGTCGGACCCTCTTCTATTCTCACCCCTCGCTGTTAGAATCAGAAGAGAGTAAGCCGAGAGTTGCTAATCAACCCTTGCTGCCCTCGCTTCACCCTCCTCTCCATCCGATTCAGTCGATTAAACCACCTAAAACATCCCCTTGGAGATCAGCGATCTTCTTTGTGTTCCCCATTCGTGTGGCTGCTGATCGGGCCAGAAAGAAAAGAAAGAAACCGCCGGTGATAGTCGGTCGACGTGCTGGAGTTGGAGATGGCGATGGCAATCGATTTTTGTAGAACTCAAGATCGATTTTGTAGTCCATTCTAATTTTGCAGATCGGGAACGAGATTTAAATTGGAGAGATTAGGTCAATACCATGATTATAGGGATTAATTTTGGAAGTTACTAAACAAATTACTAAATTACCCTTATTTATTTATTTAATTATTTAATTTTTTGTTTAATTTTGATTGGCCCACATTTATGCATACAATAACACAATACTTACTTTAAACAAATGAACCTAGCTCTACATATATATATATATATATATATATATATATATATATATATATAGATAGATAGATAGATAGAGATAGAGGAACAAGATGTACATATTATATTGCAAAGGGGTTTGGGGTGGGCACGTGGGTTTGGGCCAACTTATTTTCTAGTTTTATAAGTAATAAAAAATTATAGCTAAATAAAAAAATAAATTAATAAATGTATTGTAACAATTGCGTTTCAGGTATTTTTCCCTTTTTGCCCTTAACTTGAAATCATTGCATTTTGGTCCCTGGCCGAGTATGTTGGGCTTACGCTAGGAGTACGTTGGGCGTACTAGGTCGAAACTTGGCCGCAGAGGTAACCCACGTACGTTGGGCGTACGTGGAGTGCGTAGGGCGTACGATCACCTGGGGCAAACCCTGATTTTTAGGTTTTGTGCCCTATTTAAACACCTTAAGTTGCTCTTGGACCTTCTTATGACCAACCTCCACCTCTCCAAACCCTGGGAACAAAACCCTAATTTCCATTTGAGTGTTTTGAGCTTGGAATTGACCTTTGAAGGTGTTTTTGGTGATCTTGAAGGAAGAAGAACTCTTGGAAGCTGCATTGGTGTGGTTGGAGCTTGTAGATCCAGAATCATCACCAACTTGGAAAGATTTTGGAGGTATAAAACTCTTAACTTGATGGTTCATTATGTTAGATCTAGTTAGGGCTTGTTTTTGTGCATTTTATGGTCCTTTAAGTCATGCTTGAAAGTATGAGCCACTCCAGAAGTTAGGGGTGGTAGATCTTAACATTTTTAGGCTCATTGTGCATAAAAATGCAATCTTGATGTGTTATATTGGACCATGCATGAGTTAGGGTTCTTATTATGGGTTTTATGGGTCAAATCAAGTATTGGGTCCCATTAAGACATGCAAAAGAGTAAAGATGCCAACTGTACGTATTAAGACATCATTTAGGATTAGATATGAGAAGTGGACTTAGTGGCTTAACCAATTAAGCACTTAATGGCGAGTTGGGTTTGTTGTGGAGTATGTTGGGCGTACCCAGCTCGTACGCAACACGTAATGGCCAAAGGTGGCAAACGCAGGGCATAAGTCTAAGTACGCTGGGCGTACTCAGTAGCTGTTGACTTTCGTTGACTTTTGTGATTTGGGCCATATTTAGACTATTAGGGTTTTGGGCCTTATTGGGCCACTAGTCCTTCTGACTTTGGGACATTGTTAGACTTTGGGCCTTCTTGGATTTGGGCCCATAATGGACTTTGGGCCATATTGGGCTTTTGGTGCCTTTGGGTTGGGCCTCGGTTATTGGGCCAAGTGAGGAAAGGGTAAAATGGTCTTTTACCCTGGGCGTTGAAAAAATGAACTAGATTCCCAGTTATGGTTTTTGGCCCAATTATTGATTGGGGTTTTATTTGATTGATTAGCGTGGGGATTTTTTGGTTCAACAACCCGATCATTTGTTTGACTGACAACAGACTGATGTGAGTTTGCTCACTATACTGTAGGACACTAGGATATGTTATGTGCTTCTAGTCATTGTGACTCCTGTCATATGTGTTATATGCTTGTGTGCCTGTTTGCTATATGTATGTGGGGCGAACTAGACTCGAGGTGAAATACACCCGGTACAACCTTGTGCTCACACATGAGTTGAAATAGCCTTGGGGGTGAAATAGACCCGGTACGGCCTTGGGCCGACACATGAGTTGAAATAGACACGGGGGTGAAATAGACCCGTCACAGCTTTGAGCTAGCAGATATGTATGGTATGCGATATTTTAGGAAACTCACTAAGCTTCGTGCTTACGGTTTTCAGTTTATGTTTCAGGTACTTCTGGATCGATGATCGCATCGCACACACCATGATTTCCGTTTTATTTGACTCTGATGTATTTAGATGATTGATTGACCTACTTTGATTTTCCTTAATGGTTTTATGCACACGTTTTGGTTGATGGTTTTATTATTATGAAAACGAAATTTTTGGTTTTAAAATGTAACACCATAAATTTTCAAACAAAATTTTCATTTTAATTTCACATAAATCTCATAACACGTTTCACAGAAATCTCATTTATTTAATTTACAAAAACACAACTCCATAATTAATAATCCAGGATCCTCAAAATATAACTCTTTCTCTGGTGTGTACAATCAAGCCGACACTTTCCCGTGATCCTGAGAAAACCTAATCACGGACAATCTGAAACATGATGTTACAATTCTCCCCCACTTCAATCAGATTTCACCCTCAAAATCTTTTCTTGCCAACACATAAAACGAACCCAAACCCGGGAAGCACCACCGAAGGTCCTCATATCATACAACAATCACTTCCCAAGGCACCCGATCCCAACAGGGACTCCCGACCCGTAGAAGGACAGACCCAACTGCCGCTGCGGTACTCGATATGACTCTCCAACACTTGAAAACTCTAAAAACACTCTTCCAACTCTTATTCTCTAATCGATCCCGATCGCAACTCAAATGGAACGGAAAGGATGAACCTAATAACTCTGACATCAAAGTCAAGAAAAAGATCATGCTCGCCTGGAAGTATCCTCTGATCTTCATGGACATAAGCCCCAGCTCCCTCTCAAATATCCCCTTCAACACTGAGCACCAGGTCAGCTCTCGACCCAATAGAGGAACCTCCAAAGGTTACTCATTGCATATCAGGAACATCTCACCGGCTTCCTTCTTATAATAACTATCTCGGCTCATTGATGTGTGTAAAACCAGCTAGTTTTAATCCTACTTTTCAAATGTAAATTTAACACACGAAGGCAGTGGACCTATCAATTGTGGTATAGTTAAATAAGTAGGGTATCGAACTCAGGGAACGGAAATTAAACTAATTACTAATATTATCTAAAACAAATAATAAGATAGGAGGGGTTTCTCTAGTTTTACAAGACTAGAAACTTAACTAAAACTTACCTAGCACTTAATTAAACAACTAAACGATTAAATTGCAACTAAATTCAATGATAAAAAGGACTTATGTCTAGGTTCGAGTCATTTGATCCTATGGTTGATTTTATGGTAAATATTTCTGATTAACTTTTCATTGGCTACCGATTGGGATGATTAGGTTCACGTTCGTTATTGCTAATCCTTAGAAAACAGATTAATTCAAGCAGTGGCCAGTTGTCTAAATTAATAAGTTCCCTAGTTAATTAATTCGGGTTAAGTAAGACTTGTAATGGTTAATTGAATTGGTGATTCAATTAACCTCTTGTTGATGGTGTATCACACAAGCTCACGTATTAATTTACGTATCTTCTAGTTAATTCTAGTTTCACATTCGTTATTCCTAGCATATAACTATGTGGTTACATAAATCATATGAAATAAATAACTAAGAGATGTTCATACAACTTAATTACTGATTTATTAACAGAAAATAGTTGTTATTAATATATGAGGTTCTTTAACAAGCTTAACAAAACAATATCACAAATTAAAATTAATTCTAACCATAAAATCAATCCATATTCACAAAATCATCTACCCTAAACAGAAGATAATGGTTTTAGTTCATAATTGCAGTAAAAACAAACTCAAAAATGAATTCAATTAGTTCAAACATGATTCAATCAAAAGCTTAACTAAGAATGAATTAGAATTTTCCTTAATCCTCTTCAAAATGGAACTTAGGGTTGATTCCTCAGCTTCTCTCGGTCTAGCAGTACCTTCAATCGCAATCTGAGCCTCCTAGGGTTCCAGAGAAGTCCCCATCTCGATCTCAAAGTCCCTATTTATATTTTTCTGGAAACAGAGGTGACTCGTCGAGTCAAGGTCTCAACTCGTCGAGTCCCTCATTAAAAATCCGTGTATGGCAAGGACTTCTAGAGCTTCGCGAATCTTCGATCCAACTCGTCGAGTCAGGCTTTGACTCGCCGAGTCCTTCTTGTTTTTGGCATTTTTCTTCGTTGTTTCAACTCCCGAACTTCCAACTGCTTCTCCTGCTTCCTTTTGCTTCCGAGCATATCTTTTGGACTGAAAATACAATTTGAACACTATTAAGTACCTTTTGTCCATAATATGTAAATAATTAGCTAATAAATAATGAAAATCTATACTAAATATATAGCTAAATATGCACATATCAAAATACCCCACACTTGACTTTTGCTTGCCCCCAAGCAAAACTGAATTTTAGCACACTAATATTACATAAGACAATCCCAATCAAACCTAGCCATTATGTCAAGACCGCAACGCATGCATTTGTGTCTAAAGTTTTTCCTAAGGACCCCCCTCAATTCTAAATACTCACAATCCTCATAAACACTCGCTCACTTCTTTTGAACAATGCTCATTTTATGCATCCCTCCGAATCCATCCGCAGAAAACCTCCTAGCCTCAAGGTATTTTTGGTTGAGCAACCCAAGCATACATAACTAGAAAATTACAAATTTTGATACCACAATGGAGCTCTTTGGAATTCTTCACTTCTTTAATAATTTGATCTTTATTTCTTTGAATTCACCACCTTCTTTGTTTGATTTTTTGGTATCTTCAACTTTTTGAATTTCTTCAGAACTTTGATCTTTTGATCTTCACTTTGATTGCTCCAAAATTCTTATAACTTTTCTTGTAATTCTCTCTCTCTTTTTTAACATGTAACTCACTTTTTTTTTCACTCAATACCTACATGCTTAAGCAGGGGCGCTCAACTTCAACCTTTATTGATTAAAGATAAAAATTTTCCTGGATACATTGCTGGTACACGATGCTAAACATATTGCATCCCTCAAACTAAGCGAGGTTATGTTTTTGTCCCATAATTTCACTAGAATAAAGGAGGCCACAAATGCACTAGAACGTATATAGGCTCAACTAAACATTTGGGTCTTCATGCAATCATCAAACATAACACTTAGCATGATTTCCTAATTGCTTTTTACCAAATTTTCTAAATTAAGTCCTAGCAATTTTCATTTATGCAAAATTTTTAAAAATTAACTAAAATTTCAAGATTTTCGAAATTTAACTAAAATTTAAACTAATTTAACCAACCCTCTACCCCACACTTAATTTATACAATGTCCCCATTGCATATTATGCATGATAAAGAACAATAAAATAAAGAAAGAATTGGAACAAACTCCCTGGGATAGTAGTGCGAAGTTGATATTTCATCTTTAAGCTCCATCTTCAATCGACTTTAGACATGGGAACAGCTCATCCATATCTTGGGTGTCAAAATCTCGTGTGGTACAGCTCCAATTATAAGGGAAAAATTCTTGGAAATTTCCATGAATCAATCTTAAAGATAATGCAGTCAAGTGGATTATAAAATAGCATCAAATCAGTAACTTTAGAGGTGCAATGATCAACAACACGTCGAGTGGAATGACGACTCGTCGAGTAAGAGCAGGAAAAGGCAGAAATCGTGAAATCACACTGGGACTCGTCGAGTCGGTATGTGCACTCGGCGAGTCCATTGCTGTGTAATGAAAATATATTCTGCTTTAAATTCGGCTTTTGGTGTGCTGAAGTAACATAAAACAAACACTTATGCCCTTCTCTTCTTCAGTATCTACACACTCTTCAACCCTTTCTAAAACCGGACTCGATACTTAAACTCCATTCTCGCTCGCCTAGACTCGATGCTTCTATGAAACGACTCTCTAGACTCTTCGTTTGCAAACCCTTTATCCAAATTCTGAAAAGACTAAAACAAACACGTAATAAAAAGGAAAAACAAACCATAAACAAATCCTAAATTACTCGTCCAAACCAAACAAAACAAACAAACAAAAGCAAACAATAATGAAAAATTGTTTAAACACAACCAAAATAAAAAGGATAGAACTTCAATCTTCATCTCCTTCATCCTCATCCTCTTCATCATCATTCCGCGCTCTACTCCCACTTGCTCCGCTCCGTCTTGTGTTTATCCTCTCCTCCCAAGTAGGCACATAAGGAAATTGACCCCCGTCCACATGTTGAATGTTGAAGTGATTAAACAATTGGATAAAGGACCGGTTGGCAAAATTCAAGCCCCTCCCCAAATCATCTTGATATCTTCTTCCCTCCTCATTTAACCACTCTGGGGGTATATCATCTTCGACCGGGATCACCGGTGGATCGGGATGTGCTTGCTCGCGTCTCGGCCTTACCCTCCTTCCCGGCTCCTCGGGTCTTATCACTGCATCATCATGAGGAATAGCATAATGCCCCCCTCCGTAATCTTCAATAATTCGGGCTCTTCTAAAAAGAATGGGATTAAAAGGAGGGGTCGGGACCATCGTCATCAAGTTCCATGCTCCTCTTTCCATTAACCCATAGGATTTGGCTAGGCGGGTCACAAACATCCCGCCATTGATCTTTGAAGTTTTGCGATCCTTGACCGCCCCCCAGCTAAATAAGACGCCATGCAGTACGGAAGATTGCAAAAAGTATTTGGAGTAATAATACTCCATAAGTAGAAAACATCAAGGTTAGGAACCTTGTCATCATCCTTCCGCATGTTGATTGTATTCGCGATGAGGCGGTGAATCAATCTATGAGTGGGTGATCGAATACTCCCCTCTTGAGCGGACTTGGGGATATAAACTTTGTTAGCAATGGTGTTCCACCAAGTGGAACCCACAACACCCTCCGGGAACTCCTTATGACAATG
Organism: Lactuca virosa; assembly: GCF_052849685.1. Classification (NCBI taxonomy): domain Eukaryota; kingdom Viridiplantae; phylum Streptophyta; class Magnoliopsida; order Asterales; family Asteraceae; genus Lactuca; species Lactuca virosa. Next base: position 59,444,298 of record NC_136429.1, read on the forward strand.
CTCATGAAATGTGCCAAAACCCTCAGTAGACATCAATTGTTGGTCATAAATACCCAACCTATAAGCTAGTTCCACCATACTACATCGGTGGAATTCACCACCAAGGCAAAAAGGGACAATTCCCGGGTTGTAATAATCGTTCCCTTCACGGAAATTGATGGTTGAGAAAAACTCCCAACACAACTCCTTGAACACCGGTTCTTGAATGCGGAATAGCCGGTTCCATCCATCGCAAGTGATGGATACCCCATCATTCATAAAGACTTTAACAAGATACGGGGCCAACTCCTCTTCATAACGAACTCTTCCCAACCATTCCCAATCAATTGCATTGGGTACACAAACTTCTTTCTTCTTAACTTCAACTAGCTTCTTCTTCCATCTTTTCATTGTGGATTCCGAATCAATTCTTGGAAAATTTAACCAAGGATGGTCTCCTTGGCTACCCCTAGAGCTTTGTCCGCCTCTTGAAAACATTTTCTGCAACATAAGAAAACCATACAAACCAGAAAACACAGAAACATTAAAAATTAAAAATTTCGACTGTCTTCAGGGACTGACTCGTCGAGTCCACGAACAGACTCGGCGTGTCACATGAACTACTCGAGTCGAATGTCTGAGATTTATCAATTCATCCAACAAAACTCAAAATTGGTCCCAGGGGTTTGTCTCGGGATGCATAATAAGTATAAATTCATAAACAATTGCATCTATAACATCTTATTTAGGCAAAGATTAAAAACCCTAGAATCCTAATCAAGTCAAAGGAAACTGGTTGCACAAATTGGGATCAATATTCTGCAAAGATTAAAGCTTTGAGAAGATTATAAACAAAAGATGTTACCTTGTTAGAAGATAGTGGAAGAAATCAAGAAAAATGAGATGAGTTGCTTGAGAGAATCTTGGCACGTCGAGTATAGGGGTGTCGGCCGTGTGAAGTGAAAATGTTTATCAATTAGGTTAAAACCCTAATTTTACAAAAATGTAAAAATTATTTTTTTTCAGTAATTTTGAGAGACTCGTCGAGTCATCGTTCCGACTCGGCGAGTCTGATCGCGAAATTATTTCCTTATTTAAAAATAACACCGCACCCCACACTTAGGCCTTAATTACCCTCAAGCAATCAATTATGGATGAATATTAAGATTGAAATAAAAAAAAGTAAGTAATCCTCACAAAACAAAAACGAAAAACAAAAAGAAAAAAGAAAAGCAAACTCTTTTGACGGGTTGCCTCCCGTTAAGCGCTTCTTTTTAAGGAGTCATTAGCTGGACTCCTTCCCGCTTTACATTTTTGCTGCTTCCTCCATTGGGATCTCCTTCTTTATTTTTTGTACTTTGTATTTTGTCTTGTACAAGTAGATTTTTCTCTTGTATGCCCTCTTCAATTCCTCCATTCTCGTCCTTGCAGTGATTTATTCCACTTTACGCTTTTTCCCTTTATCGTGCTTATTTTTCTCCACTCTTTCCTTTTCACGCTCCATCGTTTCCCTTCCTTTCTTATCTTTCTTGATTGCCTTTTTGGTTGTTACAGAATACGGTGCTTTGAAAGTGAAAACTTCACACGTAGTAGAGACAATGGCACGAGGCTTGGTTCTTTTGCTTTTGATTGACATCTCTTCTTGATCTAGAATATGTAGTTCAATAGAAGAGGTATGATTATCACCATTCACATTTTTTAAGATCCCCTTTATCTTTCAAACTTCCTCTATCCTCCTCTTGAACAGCCGCATCATCCTCCACAATTGCTTCAAGAAAAGAAAAATGTGCATCCTTAAAGTCGATACGATCTTTAACAGCCTTGTTTCTCTTAAGAGGATTCTTCAAGTAATCATTCAAAACGTGCACATATGGTTCACAAAGGGTACTAATGGCTTGCAGACTAACATGTCCATCAGATTGGGAATTTTCGCAGGTACTCGGCGAGTCATAGAGTTTTTAACACTTTTGAGGTTTTCTTTGCAGTCAGCTTCCTTGATCAGCCTTTCTATCTCCTCCAGATCTCCCTTGGCATCAGAGTTCTCTTCCAAGGATAAGAATTGGTTTGGATTGACCTCTTGCAAGTAAACAAGTTCTCTCTCCAATACTTCATCACCTAAAATTATTGAGGAAACCTTATCTTCTTTTGACTCTTTGGGCTTCTCCTTTTTCTCTGCTTCAAAAATTACCGAATTATCCCCCACCCTTAATGTTAGCGTAGATTCACGCATGTCTACCAAGGCACAAGCGGTATTCAAGAACGGCCGCCCAAGAATGATTGGTACTTTAGAGTCCTCCTCCATGTCTAATATTATGAAGTCAACCGGAAATACTAATTTATCAATTTTGATAAGGAGATTTTCACATACTCCCATTGGATGTATTATCGTTTTGTCGGCTAGATGAATCTTCATTTGAATAGGCTTTGGGACCGGAAGGTTTAACTTTTGGAAGAAGGAATATGGCATAATATTAATACTTGCACCTGAATCCGGCAATGCTCGTGTGGTCATTATGTTCCCAAATTGACAAGGTACGGTGATGCTTCCCGGATCGCCTCTCTTTTCTGGCAGTTCAGTCAGCACTATTTCAGCAACTTCTTCTATATTTCTTCTAGTGGTAAAGAGGTTTTTAAGTAAACTACCGTATTTCGGTGTTTGTAATATCGTTTCAACAAACAGGACATTTACTTAGAGTGCCTTTATGTGCTCCATAAACCTCCTATATTCTTAAATTTGCCCATCAGGTATGGCTCGGCTCGGAAATGGCAAAGAGGGTCGGTAAGGCTTCAAAAGAGAGCAGTTTTAGGTATCAAGTTGTCGACTCGTCGAGTCCATGATGGCAACTCGGCGAGTTGAGTCGGGTTTACTCAAATCCCAGCTACTTTCTTCTTCTGTTCGCACTTTGTTGGGATTCTTCTGGATAGTGGTCAGAGGAGTGTAAATCGACTCAGAATCTATTGTTATTGCATTCACATAAGCCATTCTTGGATTTTGCTCGGTATTGCTAGGAAGTTCATCGGGTGCTCTTTGGTTGATTTGTTGTGAAAGCTGACCTAGCTGTTTTTCGATGTTATGAATAGATGCTTGCTTATTCCTAAGCATATTTTGCTGATCCTTCATCATAGCTTGATGTTCTCTAAGCATATTTCGTTGCTCTCTCATTTCAGCATCTGAATCATTATGCCTCTTCTCAGACGCAGCTACAAATCTTGTGAACATATCTTCCCAGTCAGCTTTTTTTCTCCAGCACCGGTTCCTGTTTTTGATAATAGCCCCTTTCTTTTTGCTTAAATATTTCTCCTCCTTTGCCTTTTTGTACTCATCATAAGGAAGCCAATCCTTTTTGGGTTTCGCCAATTGTCATCATACCTATCACCACTTGAATAGCACACTTGCACCCTCCGGTTCCCGTTCTCGTCAAGATCACAATCTTTAGTGAGATGAGGCCCTCTACAATTCTCACAACCAACCCTAATGGCATGGATGGATTGGTCCATCTTAGTCATTCTTCAATCCAAATTCTATAGTTTAGCCATCATTGCTGCCATGCTATCATTAACTTAGTTCACCGCCCCCGACTCAGTTCATTCCTTGGGTTATTATATTCTCTAGAGTGCTTAGAGAATTCTTCAATTAGGGCCTTTATCACTGGGGGTGCTTTCTTTGTGAGTGGTCCTTGCGAATCAAGGAGTTGCCTAGTTGTCACATTTACTCCATCATAGAAAATGGAGACTTCTTGTTGGCTGTTTAGATCGTGATGTGGGCAATTCCTTAGTAAGCCTTTGTACCTTTCCCACGCTTCATATAGTGACTCTCCAGCTTGTTGTTCAAAATTAGCTATGGCTTTCTTTAACTTGGCTATTTTTGAAGGAGGGCAAAACTGGTCTATGAATTTTTCTTTCATTTTAGCCCATGTAGTGATGGCTCCTGGAGGAAGTGATTTCAGCCAATCCTTTGCAGCTCCCTTGAATGTGATAGGTAGCATACGAAGCAAGACAGTGTCGCGAGCCACATTAGGGACATTGAAGTAGTCGGCTATGTCATTGACTTCGTCAAGATGCTTGTATGCGTCTTCATGATCATTCTCGTAGAATGGAATCTCCTTAAGTTGAGCAAGTATGTGGCCTTTAAGTTCGAAGGTGGCAGTTGCGGGAATGATGGGTTGTACTAGTCCCGGTCCGGTATCGTTACGTATTCTCTTCTTCCATTCGCCCATGGGAACTTCATCGATGTTAGCCATGGGGTTAGCTAATTCGCCTTCTAAATCGCTACCTTTTTCGGAGTCGGTTTCTTCTCTTTCAGATTCGTACTCGGTGTCCTCCTTCTTCGGGTCTTCGTCCGCCACTGAAGAGAAGCTGGATTCTCCTTCTTTCTTGCTCTTTTTCTTACTGAAAACAACTTTTAGATGCTTTAACGGTGAATTATTCGACGTTGCGGTTTCTCCTACGTTATTGCCTTTGTTTTTCCTCAAGGTTGCTTCCGGGTCTTCAAGCGGTGGAATCAAAGGTGTACCTCCTCCCCTGGTCATAAACGAACTGTAAACAAAACAGAAAACACGCGTAAAAAGAACAAAAAAATAAAATAAAACGAAACTGAGTTTCAGCGATGGACTCGTCGAGTAGCTTCGATTGCACTCGGCGAGTTCAAGGCTAAAACTGAAAAAAATCAAACAAAAATTCTAACAAATCAGTTAAAATTAAAACTAAACCTAATACGTAGACTACTAAAGCAGTAACTTTGTGCAAGATTAATCTCACACAAAGGGTCGGTAATACTAGAAATTAGAATTAATTTTAGAACCGTTCCCCGGCAACGGCGCCAAAAACTTGATGTGTGTAAAACCAGCTAGTTTTAATCCTACTTTTCAAATGTAAATTTAACACACGAAGACAGTGGACCTATCAATTGTGGTATAGTTAAATAAGTAGGGTATCGAACTCAGGGAACGGAAATTAAACTAATTACTAATATTATCTAAAACAAATAATAAGATAGGAGGGGTTTCTCTAGTTTTACAAGACTAGAAACTTAACTAAAACTTACCTAGCACTTAATTAAACAACTAAACGATTAAATTGCAACTAAATTCAATGATAAAAAGGACTTATGTCTAGGTTCGAGTCATTTGATCCTATGGTTGATTTTATGGTAAATATTTCGGATTAACTTTTCATTGGCTACCGATTGGGATGATTAGGTTCACGTTCGTTATTGCTAATCCTTAAAAAACAGATTAATTCAAGCAGTGGCCAATTGTCTAAATTAATAAGTTCCCTAGTTAATTAATTCGGGTTAAGTAAGACTTGTAATGGTTAATTGAATTGGTGATTCAATTAACCTCTTGTTGATGGTGTATCACACAAGCTCACGTATTAATTTACGTATCTTCTAGTTAATTCTAGTTTCACATTCGTTATTCCTAGACATATAACTATTTGGTCACATAAATCATATGAAATAAATAACTAAGAGATGTTCATACAACTTAATTACTGATTTATTAACAGAAAATAGTTGTTATTAATATATGAGGTTCTTTAACAAGCTTAACAAAACAATATCACAAATTAAAATTAATTCTAACCATAAAATCAATCCATATTCACAAAATCATCTACCCTAAACAGAAGATAAAGGTTTTAGTTCATAATTGCAGTAAAAACAAACTCAAAAACGAATTCAATTAGTTCAAACATGATTCAATCAAAAGCTTAACTAAGAATGAATTAGAATTTTCCTTAATCCTCTTCAAAATGGAACTTAGGGTTGATTCCTCAGCTTCTCTCGGTCTAGCAGTACCTTCAATCGCAATCTGAGCCTCCTAAGATTCCAGAGAAGTCCCCATCTCGATCTCAAAGTCCCTATTTATATTTTTCTGGAAACAGAGGTGACTCGTCGAGTCAAGGTCTCAACTCGTCGAGTCCCTCATTAAAAATCCGTGTACGGCAAGGACTTCTAGAGCTTCGCGAATCTTCGATCCAACTCGTCGAGTCAGGCTTTGACTCGCCGAGTCCTTCTTGTTTTTGGCATTTTTCTTCGTTGTTTCAACTCCCGAACTTCCAACTGCTTCTCCTGCTTCCTTTTGCTTCCGAGCATATCTTTTGGACTGAAAATACAATTTGAACACTATTAAGTACCTTTTGTCCATAATATGTAAATAATTAGCTAATAAATAATGAAAATCTATACTAAATATATAGCTAAATATGCACATATCACTCATTGCGACACACAAGTCACGAAGTTCGATTTACCCCAAGCGAATACTACAACTCATCTGAAATCGTTTCACCTTCGACCTCTGTTTTCTACCAACCACTGATTCCATGCGTCTCGCGGTTCCTCCCATACTGACAAAGCTGTCCCACTCGGGTCTAAGACATCAGATGGAGATCAATACCCCTCAAAATGAAACCCATCCGTGAATCCGAAACCTCAACTCGCCTACTCAATACACAAATGGATCCAGACTCAATCTCGAGAGTCTGATTAAACAATAGAATTGGAACCACTCATTTCCAATCTGCTACTCAACACATGACCCGAGATTCGCGAATTTACGCACACACCATCTCTCAATTCCTTTCGATTTCGATAATACCTCCTCATCCCATGGATATAATGATTCCGACCGACACGGAGACCCCACTCTTGCTCCTGGTTCGGCAACCAGGTTCCCGAAAACTCAAGTGGTAAGGCTACCCAAGCCTAAGAACTCCTCTGCGTCATACTCTGACTACTGAATACTACAGCTCTCCGCTGAACAATATTTCCTCTTATCGACCACTGAGTGCTACGGTCCCTCCCCGCAGTCTTAATACGCTCCTTTACTGTCACATGAATGTTACGGCTCCCCGCAGACTTACGACACCCTCTCACTGACTCGTGAATGCTACGGCTCCCCGTAGTATTACAACACTCTCTTACTAACCAGTGAATACTATGGCTCCCCGCAGTATCACGATACTCTCTCGCTGAATAGCGAATACTATGGCCCCTGCAACATCACAACACTCTCCCGCTATCCAGTGAATACTACGGCTCCCCGTAATACCACGATACCCTCTCCCACTGACTCATGGATGCTACGGCTCCTTGTAGTCTTACAATTACTCTCTCGCTCACTGACTCACCATGGGCTCACTCCATGGTTTCTCCCGATAATCCCAAGTGATTACCCCCACTCGGATCCACTCGCTCTCTCATCACCTCATAATCTCATCATCAAGTCATCACTACGTTGGGTTCACTAACTCATGCTCCACAACCCAACATAGATAAGTGCACACACCCACTCAGTTTATGCACCACCACTCCTGATGTAAGTTCTCGTAGGCAAGACACTTTTCTCAGCACAGATACACCCTTAGACAGTCCCACTCCGACGACAATTAACTGAGGGTTTCCCACTGGAACAAAAGTCGCTCGATACTCCACTCGCCATCTTACAACTCGAGTCTCAACATGACCAACTGGTAGGATATCATACATGGGTACCTCGGTACACCATCACAGCATCTCACGATGTCCTGCCTTAACCACTGATTTTCCACTTATGTAACCCGAAACCTCGAAATACTCCCATCTCACAAATCGAAACACGGAGGAATCGTCAACGACTGAAAATTCGTTGACAAAAATCCGAAGCTCCATCCTCTACTGATCTCCACCCATACGAAACTACTCATACCGACTCTGAAACTGGTTGACAAATCAACTGCTGCCCCTCCTGGAGTATAGATCTTAATCTATACTGATACCCACAAATCTCAGCAATTGCACCCTGAACTCAGCGGCCCAACCGCCTCGAACTCAACATTTGCAAACCGGAAAAATCCCTGGTCACCATAAATTCTCTGGCCAACGGCCACCTGCCGTGGATCCACTCATCCTTTCTTAAGCACATGCAAATACATCATCTCGCCTCATCCACTAATAACCCGAGTCTCATGTGTCTGCACCGCAGATCTCCATAACCAGTTCTCTAACTGCTCCTGAACAAATCTCTGGTCCTCTTAATAAAATACTAAGTTCTCCCCCACTTAGGGTTCGAACCATCACCAATTGGCATACCTACAGTCTACTCCACCGACTGTTTCACCAGGTACATCACACTTAACTCTTGGAACGTACCACGTAATCACTCAATGATCTTCCCGATGGAAACCAAGCAACTCCAAATATCCCGTAACCCAGACAAAAATCTCAGAATCCTCCCGACGTGACTGCCCCTAGTCATCTCGAAGCCTCAGACCGACACCGCCGGATACCTCAACTGTTCCGAATTAGTCCTGACTCTCCATCTGGAAATAATGCACTATCACACACCTCGTCTCTGATTCCTCAACCAGCCTCCCATAGCAGAAATCATCAAGGAAGCAAGAGACCTTACTCTCACAGTTGATACACAACGTAGACAACGAGGGCCACCGCCCCAGTATACTCCTCTTGATCACTTGCAACCGCTGCTAAAAGCATGCCTGACTCGACTAAGGCATCTCTTTGTCCTCATCTCAGTCTCCACTAATAGCTCTCTCGTGGTATAAGGAAATACCTCACAACAAACATACTGCCCAAATACTCTGGTGAAAAGGTTGCAACCCTATGCTACCCCACGGGGTTCACCTCCAACTCTGAAACCGGGAGCTCAAAATCTCGTTTTGCTTCTCCCAGGAAACGGGAACAACGCAACTCTTGTCACAGAAAGTGACATCTCAACTATCGGCCGATTGCTAAACTCGGACCGCAATTCTCCATAAAGTCTCATCTCTACTCAACCATGTGTCTTGCAACTCCAACTGGCATCTCACCAACGAAAATCTCTCAAAACTAACTCGATTTCCCTCTCCAGGTATGCTCCATTAAAACTCGCTCGACATGGCCCTCTGGCCCCTCCTCCTATCACATCTATTCTCAAACTAATCAACCACAATGGGACAACTGGTAAAACCAGAAGCTCTAACCGCCACGAATCATGGTACTCGAACCACATGTTCACCCCTCAATCTGCTATGAATCATGGTACCCGATCCATGTTATCTCCTCTCAATCTGCTATGAATCATGGTACCCGAACCATGTTATCTCCTCTCAATATGCTATTTAGAACCTATGGTATTCTCCCTGTTTTGAGTACGATTCCTCTGCTTTCAGTAGTACAGACCCATACTACCTGCCACATCTACCCGTACTTTCCACACGGATCGTCCCAGAATTCCTAAATAGCTCCTCAACCTTCTCGACCACCAATCCCGCTAAATCTGGTTGCTTCCCAGCGACTACTCTCCTCTATCAGCGTACTCATCTGACTAAGGCCACTCCCTAGGCTCTTCCTAGGTTCCCCCACTTCTCTGCCATCAGCTGCTGAAGAACTCCTTATGATGCCAGCCATCTACCTCCGAATATCGTCATATTCACTTCGTAGCTAACTCCCATCATCAAGAGTTCCACAAAGCAAGAAGCAAGTAGCATTCGGGCATCGAATAATCTCTACCAACACGTAAAACCACTCTAGGTTACCACTCTACTTGCTCTACTTACACTCAAAAGGTATCACCGTACTCAAGAAACTCTACCCCATGCGGGTTTCTAACTACTCTCTTAGTAGGCTCATCCACTGCTCATCTAGGTATCTCTCCTAGATTACTCCTCTACTTATGCTCTCTTTCTCTAAAAGATTCCTGCTGGATACTCTTACTCCGCACATACTCAAAGCACATCACAGATAGCAAAATTCCTAGGCTAAGGCATCACAAATCATGCAACTCTAGCCTTAAGATATGAAATACCTAGCCTATCTTCTAGCATGCATCACTAATATCTCAATAATAACTCATAACACAAATAAGTAAGGGTATTTTGGGAAATCACCGTTCGGGCTCTGGCTGATTGTACACACGGCTCCAACTCATTTTCTCTTAAACTCTTTCTCATTTTAGAAAAAATTTATCTCTTTTTGAAATTTTTTCTCAAATCCTCAGTTTCAGTCCAAACACACCCGGAGGTGCATCCGAATCCCTCAAACCAAGGTTCTGATACCAACTTGTAACACCGTAAATTTTCAAAAAAAAATTTCATTTTAATTTCACATAAATCTCATAACACGTTTCACGGAAATCTCATTTATTTAATTTACAAAAACACAACTCCATAATTAATAATCCAGGATCCTCAAAATATAACTCTTTCTCTGGTGTGTACAATCAAGCCGACGCCTTCCCTCGATACTGAGAAAAACTGAAACACATATCACATAACATGGTAAGCACGAAGCTTAGTGAGTTCCCCAAAATACCACACCCAGCTCATTAGCCACTCGAGGCTATAACTCTGAAAGACCCTCCGGTCAATGTGTCTCAGTGGGACCCTCCGATCCCACAACTCTGATGGACCCTCCGGTCCTAACTCTGTGGACCCTCCGGTCCTAACTCAGCAACTCAGAATAATACACATCATAAATCACATAGACATAATGCAGGATATCACAGTACTCAATATAAACACATAAGGCATCTCAGTCACACAAAGATACCACTCATGGTAAGTATAGTGAGAAGACTCACCTCGGATGATGAACAGCCCCTATAAACGCTGCTGCCATGCACCGGCCACTAACTCTGTGCCAAACCACAATTATCCTAATTAGGAACTAAGTCCAAACTCTCACTCATTAGGTCTAAAGGTAGTCCACTAACCAGCCCATCAATGACCTAAAACCCATTGGGCCAACCAAGGCCCAATAATAGACGGGCTATCCCAAGGCCCAACTCTCCCTCTAAAAGGCAAGCCCAACTCAATGGCCCAAAGCCCAATATAATATTCTCTGCTCAAAATCACTAATACACAAGCCCAAAAGTCCAGGCCCAACCCTTAGGGCCCAATAATAAATTCAGCCCAAAAGCTCACAGAGCGGTTACGCGGGGCGTACCTCCCTTGGTACGCTCAGCGTACACAAGTATGCAAGAAACTGATCGGGGACACCAACCCAATACGCGGGGCGTACTGGAATTACGTCGGGCGTACGCCCAGCTTTGCTTAGTCCATTCTCTTGGTCTTAACCCGTTAAGACCTTAGCTCATTTCTCAGATCTGGACTCCCTAACAGTTCTTACTCAATAAAGTTAGTGACTTTAAGCCTTTGCATGGCTGATATGATGACAAATACACAAAACAACCAATCTCTTATCTCAAAAATCTCATAACTCATGCATGGCTTGAAACCAACGTCCAAGACCTCATTTTTATGGATCCTCTCCACTAGAAACACTCTAAAGGACAAACATTAGGCTCTGGAGTGCAACAACTCATAAAGCTTCAAGCTTTGGGACCAAAAACCCTAAATTGGACCATAACATGCACAAATCAAAAGAGTGGTAAAGTTTGAAGCTTTATACCTCTATATGAAACTCCCAACTCAGATTTGCTCAGATCCAAGAGCTTGGACTCCCACTCCTTCTTCTCCGAAGCTTTCTCTTCTCTTCAAGAACACACAAACACTCTCCAAGGCTCACAAATGCACTCACAAGCTCTAAAACGAGGGTTAGGGCACACTTAGGGTTTGATGTCTGAGAATGGTGGCCAGAAATGAGGCCATCATATCCTTTATATAAGGGACTCACCCTAAATTAGGGTTTTCACTCTGGGCCTAGTACGCCCAGCGTACTAGGTGGCTCTGCTTGAAACTCACGCACATGAGTATGCTAAGGGTACACACATGTACGCCCAACGTACTCTGCTGCCACCTTTTTCAATTAAATGACTTATCATGCCATAACTTCAAACTTCCATTGCTTCCTCGATATAACTCGGTTTCCAATGAATCTCAAACCCACGGGAAGGTGACGAGATTCCCTAAGCTTCTAGCAACTCGTCGCAACCCCGAGACGTCCTCATGCCCAGTTGCAGCCCACGAACCCTAATCACGGACAATCCGAAACAGGATGTTACATAAAATTTAGGACGTTACATGTATTATTGTTATTTCAAGTTTGTTAAGGACGAAAATCATAACAAAAAGAAATCATAAGGACGATCGGAGTGCAAAAAAGAGTTTAGGGGCTCAACACACAATTTTGATCAAACCATAAGGACGGTTTCAATAATTTACTCTAAAAGAAATTATCCATGATATAAAAAAATATAAAAAAAACTAGGTATCATAATAGCTTAAAAATATAATTATAATAAAAATTTGTTTTATTTAATTTTTAAAAATAAAAAAGCAAATGAAGTTTTGAAGTTTTTTAGAAAATAAATATTTATAAAGAATAAAATAATTAAAAATAATTTATAAGTTTTAAATTACTTTTATTTATGTTATTTTTTTAAAAACAACTACCACATACAATGAAAATTAGTCCACAAATATTTTGTAAGAAATGTTCCATTTCATTCGTTTGTGACAATCAAATATGATATTTTCATTCTAGTGTAATGCTACTTTTCATTATCTTTTTAATTATTGCATACTAAACATTACCTTAGCTTGGAAAAAAGAGAGGACATTACTTTGAGTCTCAACTCCTTTCATTTTTATATAAAGCTATATATTATACCTATTCCGAAGGAGAACATGATGTTCGGATGGCCAACAGGTCCCGATTGAAACACCATGGTGCCCTAGACAACCCTTACGATTTTTTCCACACGATGATTGAGACTTATTGTCTAGGGCACCCCCATTCGGGAATATAAATAAACTCTTATCCCCATCCCCACACGATGCTTAGTTAGTCCCGATTTTTTCCACACGATGGTTGAGACTTATTGTCTCTCTCCTCTTCCTTCCCCTATTTTCCCCTGCACTTTTCCTTTTCCTTTGTATGCTTTACATTATGATTTGTATATTGTTGAAAAATGTGTATAACATAGTTTCAAAAATAGAATAAAAGATGAAAAACGTTACATTAATGCGAAAAAAATGATAGAATGTAAAATAGAGTATAACATATAGGGATGACAAAAAAAAACTCCATACCTGATGGGGAACCCGAAACCCGCACCTATTTTGACTTAGGGAATCCCAAGTTGATTGGGGATGGGGAATCCCCGAATAAAAAAATGGGGATGGGGATAAGGATATCCCTAATCCCCGACCCTGGACCTGGCCCCGATATATATTAATATATAAGAATAATACAAAACATATATTTATAGTATAATTTACAATACATAAAATTTGATCAAGGTAACCTAACTCATTAGCAATTACTTGGTTGAAATTATACCCTCCGGTCCTAACTCTATGGACCCTCCGGTCCTAACTCAACAACTCAAAATAATACACATTGATATGTGCATAATTAGCCATATGTTTAGTATAGATTTTTATTAATTTTTAGCTAATTATTTGCATAATATGGACAAAAGGTACTTAATAAGGTCTAAATTATATTTTCAGTCCAGAAGACATGCTTGGAAGCAAAAAGGAAGAAGGAGAAGCAATTAGAAGCTGGAGAATGAAGAAAGAAGAGAAAACCTGGAGATACTCGGCGAGTCCACGAAGCTCCTCGGCGAGTTCCGAAGAATGTTCGCGAAGTAATGTCCAGAATCCTTACCGCACACGGATTTAACAAAGGAACTCGGCGAGTTGGAGAGCTATTCGCCGAGTTGCCCCTGTTTTGAGATAAGTATAAATAAAGGATCTTATTCCGAATTGGGGGACTTTTACTGGCTTTTTGGGAGGATAACCTGTGATTGAAGAAACCCTTGGAGACCTGAAGAACCCTAATCTTTGATCTTTTGAAGACTCAAGGCGAATTAGGTTAAATTTTCCACTTAATCTTAGAAGTGAATCATGTTTAGATTAACTAAATTCTTTTTTGAGCTTGTTCTTACTGTAATCATGAGCTGAATTTTCGTAGTTTCTGTTTAGGAAAAACCAAGTTACTCCTATGGTTTGATTTAAACTTTTATTGATTGATTATTGGTGATTTTATTAAATTAAGTTTGTTAAAGAACCTTATGCATTAACCATAACTATTATCTGTTAATTGGAAGACAACTAGGCTGCATGAACATCTCTTAATTGTTAACCTCATATGATTTATGTGAACACTTCATTATATGCCTAGGATTAGTGAATATGAAACTAGGATTAACTAGAGAATGGGTAAATTAATGTGTGAGCTTGTTTGAGAAACCAACAAACAAGAGGTTAGTTGAATTACTAATTTGATTAACCAATTACAAATCTTATTTAATCCAAATAATTGAACTAGGGAGTTAATTAGTTTAAACAATTGGCCACTGCTTGAATTGATTAATTTTCTAAGGGTTAATAATAGTGAATGCGAATTTAACCACTATAGTTGGTAACCAATAACAATTAATTTATCACTTTATCATAAAATTAACCATAGGAGTGAATTGGTTGGACCTAAACAGAAACCCTTTATTAAATTTGGTGAATTTTTACTTGTTTTAGTTGATTAGTTAATTACTTGTTAGGTGGTGTGTTTAAGTTTCTAGTCTTGTAAAACTAGAGAAAAACCCTTTACTTTTATTATTTGTTTAGTTAAAATTAGTTATTAGTTTAATCTCCGTTCCCTGAGTTCGACACCCTACTTATCTAACTATACCACTAAAAGACAGGTTCACTGCCTTTGTGTGCTAAATTTATATTTTTAAAGTAGGAATAAAACCAGTGCATTTTACACACATCACACATCATAAATCACATAGACATAATGCAGGATATCACAGTACTCAATATAAACACATAAGGCATCTCAGTCACACAAAGATACCACTCATGGTAAGTATAGTGAGAAGACTCACCTCGGATGATGAACAGCCCCTATAAACGCTGCTGCCATGCACCGGCCACGAACTCTGTGCCAAACCACAATTATCCTAATTAGGAACTAAGTCCAAACTCTCACTCATTAGGTCTAAAGGTAGTCCACTAACCAGCCCATCAATGACCTAAAACCCATCGGGCCAACCAAGGCCCAATAATAGACGGGCTATCCCAAGGCCCAACTCTCCCTCTAAAAGGCAAGCCCAACTCAATGGCCCAAAGCCCAATATAATATTCTCTGCTCAAAATCACTAATACACAAGCCCAAAAGTCCAGGCCCAACCCTTAGGGCCCAATAATAAATTCAGCCCAAAAGCTCACAGAGGGGTTACGCGGGGCGTACCTCCCTTGGTACGCTCAGCGTACACAAGTATGCATGAAACTGATCGGGGACACCAACCCAATACGCGGGGCGTACTGGAATTACGCCGGGCGTACGCCCAGCTTTGCTTAGTCCATTCTCTTGGTCTTAACCCGTTAAGACCTTAGCTCATTTCTCAGATCTGGACTCCCTAACAGTTCTTACTCCATAAAGTTAGTGACTTTAAGCCTTTGCATGGCTGATATGATGACAAATACACAAAACAACCAATCTCTTATCTCAAAAATCTCATAACTCATGCATGGCTTGAAACCAACGTCCAAGACCTCATTTTTATGGATCCTCTCCACTAGAAACACTCTAAAGGACAAACATTAGGCTCTGGAGTGCAACAACTCATAAAGCTTCAAGCTTTGGGACCAAAAACCCTAAATTGGACCATAACATGCACAAATCAAAAGAGGGGTAAAGTTTGAAGCTTTATGCCTCTATATGAAACTCCCAACTCAGATTTGCTCAGATCCAAGAGCTTGGACTCCCACTCCTTCTTCTCCGAAGCTTTCTCTTCTCTTCAAGAACACACAAACACTTTCCAAGGCTCACAAATGCACTCACAAGCTCTAAAACGAGGGTTAGCGCACACTTAGGGTTTGATGTCTGAGAATGGTGGCTAGAAATGAGGCCATCATATCCTTTATATAAGGGACTCACCCTAAATTAGGGTTTTCACTCTGGGCCTACTACGCCCAACGTACTAGGTGGCTCTGCTTGAAACTCATGCACATGAGTATGCTAAGCGTACACACATGTACGCCCAGCGTACTCTGCTGCCACCTTTTTCAATTAAATGACTTATCATGCCATAACTTCAAACTTCTATTGCTTCCTCGATATAACTCCGTTCCCAATGAATCTCAAACCCACGGGAAGGTGACGAGATGCCCTAAGCTTCTAGCAACTCGTCGCAACCCCGAGACGTCCTCATGCCCGGTTGCAGCCCACGAACCCTAATCACGGACAATCCGAAACAGGATGTTACATAAAATTTAGGACGTTACATGTATTATTGTTATTTCAAGTTTGTTAAGGACGAAAATCATAACAAAAAGAAATCATAAGGACGACCGGAGTGCAAAAAAAAGTTTAGGGGCTCAACACACAATTTTGATCAAACCATAAGGACGATTTCAATAATTTACTCTAAAAGAAATTATCCATGATATAAAAAAAATATAAAAAAAACTAGGTATCATAATAGCTTAAAAATATAATTATAATAAAAATTTGTTTTATTTAATTTTTAAAAATAAAAAGCAAATGAAGTTTTGAAGTTTTTTAGAAAATAAATATTTATAAAGAATAAAATAATTAAAAATAATTTATAAGTTTTAAATTACTTTTATTTATGTTATTTTTTTAAAAACAACTACCACATACAATGAAAATTAGTCCACAAATATTTTGTAAGAAATGTTCCATTTCATTCGTTTGTGACAATCAAATACAATCAAATATGATATTTTCATTCTAGTGTAATGCTACTTTTCATTATCTTTTTAATTATTGCATACTAAACATTACCTTAGCTTGGACAAAAGAGAGGACATTACTTTGAGTCTCAACTCCTTTCATTTTTATATAAAGCTATATATTATACCTATTCCGAAGGAGAACATGATGTTCGGATGGCCAACAGGTCCCGATTGAAACACCATGGTGCCCTAGACAACCCTTACGATTTTTTCCACACGATGATTGAGACTTATTGTCTAGGGCACCCCCATTCGGGAATATAAATAAACTCTTATCCCCATTCCCACACGATGCTTAGTTAGTCCCGATTTTTTCCACACAATGGTTGAGACTTATTGTCTCTCTCCTCTTCCTTCCCCTCTTTTCCCCTGCACTTTTCCTTTTCCTTTGTATGCTTTACATTATGATTTGTATATTGTTGAAAAATGTGTATAACATAGTTTTAAAAATAGAATAAAAGATGAAAAACGTTACATTAATGCGAAAAAAATGATAGAATGTAAAATAGAGTATAACATATAGGGATGACAAAAAAAAAACTCCATACCTGATGGGGAACCCGAAACCCGCACCTATTTTGACTTAGGGAATCCCAAGTTGATCGGGGATGGGGAATCCCCGAATAAAAAAGTGGGGATGAGGATGGGGATGGGGATAAGGATATCCCTAATCCCCGACCCTGGACCCGGCCCCGATATATATTAATATATAAGAATAATACAAAACATATATTTATAGTACAATTTACAATACATAAAATTTGATCAAAGTAACCTAACTCATTAGCAATTACTTGGTTGAAATTATACTTTTTCTTTTTATTTTATCTAATTTAAACTAATATATAATTTTTTTTTTCTATCTAGTTTATCTATTTTACTTCAAATATCACTCTGATAATTTTTTTTTCTACTTTAATTTTCATGTATTTATTTAAATTTGATAGAAAATTAGTTTATATTTTTTAATTTTCTATGCAACCTATGAATATTTTTATAAAATCTTTAAACTTATGCTGGTAAAATTAAAATTTAGAGTTTTTCTATACGTAAAAGTTTTCATATTAAAAAAAGAAAAAAAATCCTCGATTCCACAGTCGCTGTTGGGGATGGGGATAAGAGTTTATTTATATTCCCGAACGGGGGTGATGATAGGGATAAGGATGGGGATTACAATGAAAATTCGATAATAAGGATAAGAATTGAGATCCTTTATATTCCCCGTCCCGTTGCCATCTCTAATAACAGTTTTAAAAAGTCATATCAGTACTAACTAAGCATACCAAATCAACATGATAAAAGTCAAACAATAATAAATGATCATTTACGCCAAAGAATAGAGTAAGAGAATAATTAATGCAACGATTATTGTGTAATCAAAACAAAAAGAATAATTAATACCTATGCTTTGTCGTTTTAAGCGTATCTTAAACTAAGAAAATGTTTATTATAAAGTATTAAACGGTGGGAACGAGAATGAATGCCACGTTCTAGTTGGCAATCGAACATTTTATTTTTTAAACTAGTTCCCACGGGTTATAAAATTAATTCAACTTTCATATTAAAAAATTATAATTATTAATCAATAATTTTAAATAAATTATTAACTAAGAGATATATTAAAAATTTAAAGTTATTATAATTTCAAATTTAACATATAATTAGAAAAAATAAATTTAAATTTTGAAGTCTGCCTAATATATCACATTGATATGTGACTTAATATTAATAATAAAAAGTTGTATCTGGGTGACACATGACAAAAAGATTAAAACTATTCTTTTATTAGAATTAGAATTAGGGATTTATATATTTAGTCCGAGCGTTGAGACGCGTTGAGACATATATGATACATCCAAAGATCCCCTCTAAAACTATTCTTTTATTAGAATTAGAATTAGGGATTTATATATTTAGTCCCAGCGTTGAGACATATATGATACATCCAAAGATCCCCTCTATTTCTACAAAGATCCTTTTGAATGATGATGGCGGATTAAAATGGCTCTCAAAACAGATTCCCTCCCACTCCCTCTTTATTCCTTCATGTTTCTATAACGCCTGTTTTCAAGGGTTCGCTTTCATCAACATCTGTCATTCTTAGTCTCAGGTAACTTCTCCACGACTTGAACTAAAGGGGACAATAAATTCATGATGAAATACTTTGAATTGGATCATGTGAATGACCTTCTTAAAAGGGTTTTTGATGCTTCTGGTTTTAGGAGATCAATTTCTCGACCAAACATCAATGAATATCGCACATATCACATCATCCGCCATGCTGGTTCCTTCATCACACAGATCACATCGCTCATGGGTGGTTGATTGTTGCATCGCGCAGTACAACCCATCGGGTCTTCGTACAGGTAAGTTAAGCAATTATGGACTTGAGGAGAGACTAAAATTTTGAAAATTCTACTTTAATCCGACATTTTGAAATCTGTTCCTCTGTTTAAAATCTGCAAAATCGTTCTTAATCTGTTAACTTATCGATTTTTTTTTCTTATGCGTTTAATTAGTCGATTATACCATAGTTGGGTTGATCATCTCTGGATTCACTTTTTGTGGCTCTTCATTTCCTGGCTTAATTCAGGTTTTTTGTTTGCAGCTTTTTCACAAGCTGGACAAGTTAATCCTACTTCCATGGTATTACTGAATGCATTCAGTTGCCCAAGTTACTTTGTTTGATCCAAATAATAAACTGATATTATCTACAAATTATATGTAGACCCTTGATGTGACCAAAGAACGAATCCAAAAGCTGTTCAACAATGTGGAAGTTTCTGTTTCTTCATATGACACCGCCTGGGTAGCCATGGTCCCTTCTCCAAACTCTCCCAAGTCCCCTTGTTTCCCTGATTGTCTGAACTGGTTAATGGATAATCAGCTTGATGATGGTTCATGGGGTCTTCTTCCTCATCATTCCCCATTGATTAAAGATACTCTCTCTTCAACATTAGCATGTGTACTTGCATTAAAACGATGGAATGTTGGGAAAGACCAAATTAACAAAGGTATGTGAGTAATGTGACCAATGCTCTCTCTTCCTTGTCATTACCTGTTCATATTCTCCTGATAATTAAACAATTGATTCTTGTTGCAGGTTTACATTACATTGAGTCAAATTTTGCTTCAGTCACTGACAAAAATCAAGCATCTCCATTTGGTTTTGACATCATATTTCCTGGTATGCTTGAGTTTGCGAAAGATTTGGATATAAAACTCCCTTTAAACCAAACACATTTGAGTGTGATGTTACATGAGAGAGAATTGGAGCTAAGAAGGTATGCTGGTTATTATCATTATATAACATATACTTATCAAAATTCTTAATTTGTTATCATCACTTAGATGTCATTCAAATGGGAGGGAAGCATACTTGGCATATATCTCAGAAGGACTTGGAAATTTGAATGACTGGAACATGGTGATGAAATATCAAATGAAGAATGGTTCTCTTTTCAACTCACCCTCAGCAACAGCTTCTGTTCTTATTCATCATCAAAATGCTGGTTGTCTTCATTATCTAACTTCACTCTTGGACAAATTTGGAAATGCAGGTATTCATTTCATACTTCATATATAGTCATTCAAATTTTACATTTTGCTAACAAGTGTAAGTGGTTTTGTGTGGTAAATATCAGTCCCAACAGTTTACCCTCTTGATTTATATGTGAGGCTTTCCATGGTTGACACACTTGAAAGATTGGGAATCAAACGACATTTCATGGTGGAAATCCAAAATGTTTTAGATGAAACATATAGGTAATGTTCATATTCATAATGTTAATGTCATAATGAGTTGGAAATATGATAAAATCCACAAAAAATAGATGTTGGGTGCAGGGGGATGTGCAAATATTCATGGATGTTGTCACTTGTGCTTTAGCTTTTCGGGTATTAAGAAGCAATGGGTATGAAGTCTCTTCGGGTATATTTCTTAAAAAAACAAACATATGACAAGTCATTTCCCCTAAATCTTCTCATCTTTTTTGTTTCATTACTTATGTGTAGATCCATTGGCTAAAATCACCAAAGAGGGGGATTACATGAATTCACCCGAAAAGCCTTTCAATGACATATACACATCTCTTGAAGTGTATAAGGCATCACAGATCATATATCAAGAGGAGTTACATTTTGGAGAACAAAACTTGACAAGTTATCTCCCTTCAAGTAACAAGCTCTCTAATTGTATTCACAAAGAGGTGTTCAACTTTTCACTTTGACAAATTATCTCCCTTAAGGAAAGAATCCACATATCTGAATTTCTTACTAAATCAGGTGGATGATGCTCTTAAGTTCCCCTTCAATGGCAGCCTAGAACGCATGTCCACTAGAAGAAACATAGAGCATTACAATTTAAACCACACAAGAATCTTGAAAACTACATATAGGTGATGTCTTATTTTCAAGTCTTAAAACAATTCAGATTATTATATTTTACAAATGCATAGCCCTTAAAATCTTGTACTCAAATTCCAGCTCATCAAACATTAGCAACAAAGATTACCTAAAGTTAGCAGTGCAAGATTTCAATGCATGCCAATCTGTTTATCGTGGAGAACTAAAAGATCTTGAAAGGTCTGTATCTAAATTCTAAAGCTTTATCAGTGATCCCTTTTTTCTTTTTTTGAATTTACGGTTAAAGCCCATAACTTTTTAATGAGTTAATAAATCTTGATGTAATTTTAAAAGGTGGGTGGTGGAGAATAGATTGGATAAGCTCAAATTTGCTAGACAGAAGACAGCCTACTGTTACTTTTCTGCTGCTTCGTTTCTTTCTTCCCCTGAATTATCAGATGCCCGAATTTCATGGGCCAAAAGTAGCATCCTCACTACAGTAATTGATGACTTTTTTGATGTTGGAGGATCTATGGATGAACTGGTGAACTTTGTTCAGATCATTGAAAAGTATATACATCCAATTATATATATATATATATATATATATATATATATATATATATATTATATATATCCAGATAATCTTTTATCATATACTTTTATAAACCACAGATGGAATGTAAATGTTGAAAATGATTGCTGTTCAGAGGAAGTTGGCATTTTATTTTTAGCACTTAAGGATGCAGTCTGTTGGATTGGAGACAAAGCCTTTAAGATTCAAGAACGCAACATAACAAGCCATGTTATTGAAATTGTAAGATGAATTCCTTTCTCCCTTTAAAATTTACAAAAAAAATGGTATTACTATTTATTCAGTTATTTGTTTGAACAGTGGTTGGATTTGGTGAAGAGTATGTTGAGAGAAGCTATATGGGCAAAAGATGGTTCAATTCCAACAATAAATGAGTATATGGAAAATGGTTATGTATCATTTGCTTTAGGCCCAATTGTCCTCCCTACTCTTTACTTTTTAGGGGCAAAATTGTCAGAGGAAGTTGTTCAGAGCTCAGAGTATCACAAGCTTTATGAGCTTATGAGCACTCAGGGTCGTCTCATGAATGATATCCATAGCTTCAAGGTAGCTGTTCTCTGTCACTGTCACTGTTACTGTTACTGTTACTGTTACTGTTACTGTTACTGATACTGATATTGACACTGGTAATGAGTTGTGTGAATGCAGAGAGAAATGAAGGCGGGGAAATTGAATGCTGTAGCATTGTACATGAGTGATGGAAAGAGTGGGAGTGTGGAAGAAGAGGTTGTAGAGGAGATGAAGATTTTGACCGAAAGTCAAAGGAAAGAGATGATGAAATTAGTTTTGGAAACAAAAGGAAGTGTTGTTCCAAGAGTATGCAAAGATGTATTTTGGAACATGTGCAATGTGTTGAATCTTTTTTATGCGACAGATGATGGGTTCACTGGAAATGCCATTCTTGATGTCGTCAAGGAAATTATTTATGAACCTGTGTCCCATGAGTTGATGCTTGAAGAATAGTTGTAAATTTGTAATTAGGTTGGAAAGATTGTTGTTTGAAAGATCATATTAGTATTATCAATCTTAAATTGGAAAGTAAAATGGTGGTTGCTAATTAATATGAATTCGTATTATAGATTAGCATTCTCAAAAATGATACAAGCATACTAGTATTCTCTACTCATGTTTTTTTTTTTTTTTTTTTTTTTTTTTAAATATAGTTTGTTAGCTTTTGTTTTACTTTATCCTTTAACATGCCCCCAAATGACCAAATCAAACATTTGGAATTTAGCTATTGTTTTTACTCATGTTCTTTTTTTTGAAATATAGTTTGTTAGCTATTATTTTACTTTAGCCTTTAATATGGCCTCCAAATGACAAAATCAAACATTTGGAACTTATTTTATATAGTAGGTCGTAGACCCAATTTTGGATTTTTTTAATAAGCAGTTGAAACCGAATGTGAGGTCCTAAATCAAACATATACTACAATTTATTTAGGCTCAGTTCCATTCATCTTTTTGTTATTTAAATATTCAACCGAACGTTAACCAATCTTTAAAAAAAAAAGTATAACTAATATACCGACCGTCCTAATTTAATTACAACTTTTTTGGTTTATAAAATTCGAGTCTAATATTCTCCGAATAGAATATCACATAGAACCTTTTGCTCGTCTGCATTAACACGAAAAAAAAAAAACAATACATTCTACTCATAATGTGAATTATAGGATTCGAATTGAACCTATTTT
Source organism: Lactuca virosa (assembly GCF_052849685.1). Taxonomy (NCBI): domain Eukaryota; kingdom Viridiplantae; phylum Streptophyta; class Magnoliopsida; order Asterales; family Asteraceae; genus Lactuca; species Lactuca virosa. Next base: position 59,467,565 of record NC_136429.1, read on the forward strand.
CTTCGATGTTAGTTAGAGAATCTAATAACCTGATAATAATCATCATCATGCACAAACTCAGTCTAGCTCTATGTGCATTGTCCCCCAATTTTGAAGCTTGTAATTTCGTTACCTAACATGATTTTCAATTCATTATCATACACTTCAATTGTTATGTTTATTACCAATTCATTGACATTGATCTTAATATTGATTTATCAGTTAATGTTATTTTGGAGAATATGTTGTCTAATATTATAATAACATTTGTATTATTATGTCTAGGGGACAAAAAAAAAAAATTAAATCTTGAAATTTGAAGGGCCCGTTTTTTTGTGTTTGCCCCGGCCTCACTTGGTTTCAACCGGCCTAGAATTCCTATTGCTAGCTCCCAACGATTCGCTTGATGGGTATATTACGACACCAGTATGCTGTTGGCAAATTCGTAAATATAATGAAATGGAGTGGTATAAAGCTGACCATGTGGCCAATTTAAATAGATCGTATCGGAGGTATTCTTTCAGCCTATTATATATTGATCATATCAGTCTTCATTATGTATGAAAAACCATGCATGGAAATTGCAACTTGTTTGTAATATAATCACCTTCTTCTTCTATGCTTCTCTCTTTCAACGTCTCTCTATCATCTTCAGGTAACTTCTCTACGACTTTGAACAAATGGAGACACGAAACTCATGATAAAATACTAATAACTGGAACATATGCATGCAAATGATCACTTTCTTAATTAAAATTAGGGAATAGTTTCTCAAGGAAACATCAATGAATATCACACAGATCACATCAGTCATGGTAGTCTCTTCATCACCCGTATCACGTAGGCCATGGGTGGTTGGTTGTTGCATGCAGCAATACAGTTCATCGCCTCTTCGTAAAGGTACGTAAGTTGAGCAATTACTTATTGACTAGATTAGAGAGTAAAGAAATCTTTTTGAAATCTGGTTTTCCTCATCCTTAAAAAAATCTTTTTGAATTTAATAGATAGAGATTCTTGACATGCTGGATGAATCTGATAATCTATCAAGAAAGAAAATCGTTAATTCGGATTTTTTTTTTTCTTTTAATTATTTGCAGCTTCTTCACATTCTGAACAAGCTAATCCTGCTGTTATGGTATGATCACTCACTGCGTTCAGTTCCCCATTCACGTTCTTTGATTTGTTTGAAATATAAAAAACTGTTATTATATATCTACAAATTATATGCAGAACCTCGATATGACCAAAGAGCGAATTCGGAAGCTGTTCAGCAATGTGGAGGTTTCTGTTTCTTCATATGACACAGCCTGGGTAGCCATGGTTCCTTCTCCAAACTCTCCCAAGTCCCCTTGTTTCCCTGATTGTCTGAACTGGTTAATGGATAATCAGCTTGATGATGGTTCATGGGGTCTTCTTCCTCATCGTTCCTCATTAATTAAAGATACTCTCTCTTCAACATTAGCATGTGTACTTGCATTAAAACGATGGAATGTTGGGAAAGATCAAATTAACAAAGGTATGTGGCTGCATGTGTGCATGCATGCTCTCTTCCTGCCACTGTTTGTTTATGTACTCCAGAATCCAGATAATTAAACAATCGAATCTTGTTGCAGGTCTACATTATATCGAGTCAAATTTTGCTTCAGCTAATGACAAGAGTCAACTATCTCCATTTGGATTTGACATTATATTTCCTGGTATGCTTGAGTATGCGAACGACTTGAACATAAAGCTCCCTTTAAACCAAACAGATTTGAGTGTGATGTTACATGAGAGAGAACTGGAGCTTAGAAGGTACGTATGCCGATTATTATGATGATAACATATACTTGTCCATTATAACATAAAGGATTTTGGAATATATACGGGAACCCTCCTAATTAGACACAAAGTTGATAATGCACAAATTGAACTTTTGAATATTTTTCATGCGTAACCTTTTAATTATATAATATTTTTTTGTTTATATCCGGTTCTTACTAAAATTTCATTTTACATAACTATTATGTAATGTATACAAACATTTTAGTTTTTATTAGAACTATATAACTAAATTCATTTTAAAATATTATATCATAAAAAATTGGTTAATATCTTTAAACTAATACCGATATTGAATATATTTTTAGATAAGTTAATGTATTACATATTCATAATTTATAACTTTTTAAGTTGATATAGAAATATGAGTATAGTAAATAAATTATGAGTTAAAATTTTTAATGTTTATACTTGAAGACGAGAGGGGGCTTATAAGAATTAAAATGATAGATTATTGTTTATATAGTGGATAGAAATGATTTGTATATAATAGTTTTTTCTCCATAAATAAAATTTTCAGTTTTATAAAGTTATATAATACACTATTTTAGAGTATAAATTTTTGTATGCAGAAGAAAAATGCTATGTACTTTCTTAGTAACATCTTCATTGTTATACCGACACAATCTGTTTTGGTGGTACATACGTAATTTGTGACTTATTATGAATCTTTCACTACTTAAATGGTTGGTTTATGTGAACTATTTTCTTATTGTATAGTCACCTACTATTATTTAACTATTTATGTATCTATTATAACATTATATTTTTATATTCTTTTCTATAAGCATTTATATATTGTCCTCTTAATTATATTTTATATTCAAAAAATTTAATATTATTTTACTAATTTATCTCATTTATTGAATATGAAAAATAAAAGATATTAATTTGATAAAATTATTAATTAAAAAGTATTTGGCAATGAGGTTGAAGAGGCAAAAATATCATGTATTTAAAAACAGCAAATATAATATTTTTATCATTTTTTTTTTAATTTTCGTAACTAAATGGTTGATAAAATAATAGTAAAATCAAGTATGATATATCCTTAAAATGAAAATTAGTGAAATAGATGTCACGTGATCATTTGTAAATTCACATAGCTAACATATAAACTATAGTTTTTTAAATAATTAATGCATACTAATTATTTATATTTGACATATATATATATATATATATATATATATATATATATATATATATATATATATATATATATATATATAGTTTTTACATCAAATCTAAAAATAGAAACAATTTATTTTTTCGCTATTGCTTTCAACAAAACATATTCAATAGTGATTTTTAGTTTGAATAATTTATAATAAAAAATTATCAAAATATATTCACCATGAAAATTATTTTAAATGTACAAATTAACTCCCTGTAAGGGTTTCATCTATTGAAAAATAATATTGATTCTTTATTACATATATTTATAATAAACTTAAATGAAACAAGTAACAATAAAGTGTAAATTAAAAAGAATATTGTGGGCCATACTTTTGTGTTGAGAGGGTTCTAAAACTTGGGGACTTCCTGCCGACTTGAAGATTGTTTCTAACAGACGCCGGCATGGATATTGACTTGGTTTATTGCAAAAAATAATGGTTATTCGCGATTTTCTTTGTATAAATTACCAAAACCGTTGGACATAACTACAATAAAGATTTTTTTTTTTAACTCTATAAATTCTGAAATTTTATTTTAAAATGTTAAATATTTATACTTTGATATTTAATTTTTTTTAATCAAACTTGTATAATATACCGTTCTCACACATTGTTAATTTCATCATATAACATAATCTATTTTCTTGGTTATTGCTCTCTTTACTTATTATCTTTTAACTTTAAATGGCAAATTCGTATTTATTAAATTTAACTTCTTATATCTATTTGTCTAAGTGAAAAGTGAAAATTCTCCACTTGGATTTCACTTCTTGCTATTTAATTTGCTAAACATTAAACATTATATAATTACCAAAAAAGATTCAGTTCCTTTTTGAAATAATAAATATGTAACATTGAGAAACAATATAAGAAACTAAAAGAGTGACCAAAGGTCCAAACGAGATATTGGGTCAACCCAAAGCATAAATTCATATATTAGGTCAAACCAAAGCATTTTTCATTTTTTCTCCAACTGTGCAGCATATTTCACTTTGTTGTAGTAAAAAATAAATATTTATATAAAAGACAAGATATAGTTTAGAATAAAATTTATAAAAAAAAACATAACCATAAAAGTAAACATGCAAAACAAAAAAATCTTTAAAAAACATGTAAAAAAATAATTCTGTAAATAAAAACTAATGTTGTAAAAATGAATGTTCAAAAAAATTAAAAAAAAAATTGTAAAAAATATTAAAAAGAAAATTTATACAAAATCAAAGAAAAAGAAAACTAAGTTTTTAAAAGCATAAAACAAACAAAGTTGTAAAAGAAATGGGGAAATTTTTGTACAATGTTGAACAAACAAAGTTGTAAAAGAAATGCGGAAATTTTTGTACAAATATGTTGAGCAAAATTCATAGAAAAAAAAATGAAAGTAGGAAAAAAATTGTAAAAAACAAGGAAAAATATGGGGACATGGGTCAAAGCACGACTTTTTCTTTCAAATATTGCACAAAATAAATAAAAAGGTTACCTTATAAAATCGTTGTTAATATATTAAAATTATTGTTAATCGGGGTGATGTACAACTTTGGAAGGAAGGGTATGCAAATGGATACCTTTGATTAGTTACTAGCTAGAACCAAAGTTGTAAAACTCATTACTCGGTATCTGATCGGCCGACTACCGAGTAGCGAGTACTTGAGAGTACTCTGGGAGTACTCAGATTTGGTAATTCATATATAAATATTTTTAGGTAAATTATATATGTCAAAATAATAAGTTAAAACCATAAGTTGATTGAAATATATAACAAAATTAGATAAATATGAATACATCAAAACTGAAAAACACATAATGGACTCACTTTGTGAGCAATTACTAAAATTTATGATATATATGTAATAATAATTGTGTGTTAAATAATAAATTATTAAGTATATTATACATATTAATCACTGAGTTGACCGAGTTTTACAACATTGCTCAGTTCAGTAAGGGGTCGATCGGGGAGTACTCAGAATTCTGTAACTCGTCTCGGTAAGGGGCCAAGTAGCGAGTACTCGGAGAAGTAATCGGCAAACTCGGCAAGTTTTACAACACTAACTAGAATTACCGTTTTTATTCTTAAAAAAAATATTATATATATATATATATACATATATATATATATATATATATATATATATATATATATATTAGGATTGCATACCCTTGTAAAATTCCATGCATACCCAAATTAAATCCAACCATCATAAAACGGGAATTCCTCGAGGAAAATGGCAACTATATTTGAGGGAATGGAATTATTTTGAAATACTTTTCATTAATAAAAAAACCAAAAAAAAAATAATTCCACAAATCCTAATCCAGTTGGGTTTTATCTACAAAATTAAAGAAAACTACAAAGTATTTGAATCCAAGAAAAACACAAACTCTATTATATATATTAACAAGTTTTATCAAACAAACTAGAAACTAGGAAAACAAATCCCAAAAATCAAAACCTAAGAAACCCTAATCGTTGGACACAATCCGAAGGTGAGAATCGCCGGCTTTTTCCTTCTTATAATATATACCTTGCTTTAACAAAATGTCGTCAAACTTTGACAAAATGCCGTTTTAAGTCACAGATGTATATAAAAATGAATAATAGTAGAAAATATATATAAATTTATTAATTATATACAAAATTGTCACATTAAGTTACTTTTGACAAACGATGTGGCTCACCACGACTCAAAAAAAGCTTGAGGTTTGACATTGCCGCCATGTCACACCTTACGTTATTTAGAACCATGATATTTCTAGGGTAAATGGTTGGGAAGTGGTGGTTATGTGGTGTTAAGGTGACTAAACTGTTTGTGTTAAGGTGTTATGGGTACATGACTTTGTATGTACTGTCTTATTTTTAAGTAATTTGAGTTCTCACTGAAAAGAAAATAATGATCATAACAAATTTCAAGCAAACTATTTGACAAATAGAATGCATAAAAGTCCTTACTAACAATTCTTCATCATTTATTGTCATTTCTTAGATGTTACTCAAATGAGAAGAAAGCGTACTTGGCATACGTCTCAGAAGGACTCGGAAATTTCCATGACTGGAATATGGTGATGAAGTATCAGATGAAGAATGGTTCTGTCTTCAATTCACCCTCAGCAACAGCTGCTGCTCTTATTCATAATCAAAACGATGCTGGTTGTCTTGATTATTTAAGTTCACTCTTGAACAAATTTGGGAATGCAGGTATATATTCCTTTCATAGTCATCCATTTCCTATGCATGAAGCTTACATACTGCTAATATGTTTAAGTGATCTCAGTTCCAACAGTTTACCCTCTTGATTTATACATTCGACTTTGCATGGTTGACACACTTGGTAGATTGGGAATCACACGCCATTTTAAGATGGAAATCCAAAATGTTTTAGACGAAACTTACAGGTAATGTTCATATATACTTGTTGAACCAACTGAGTTCATCTTTTTTTTTAAATTAAAAGAATCTGAAACTTTCTTATATATGTAATGTAAAACTCATTTGGTCAACCAGTACATAATTTTAATGCATTAGCTAGAAATATTCTCTAAATTTCTTAGTTGGAAATATAATATTAGCCACAAAAATAGATGTTGGGTGCAGGGGGACAGCCAAATATTCATGGATGTTGTCACTTGTGCTCTAGCCTTTCGATTACTAAGGATAAATGGATATCAAGTCTCATCAGGTATATTTCTTAAAAATGAAACTTATGCCAAGTTATTTACACTAAATTAATCTACTTATCTTTTTATGTTTCATCATCACTTGGCTTGTGTTGTAGATCCATTAGCTAAAATTACTAAAAAGGGGGATTACATGAGTTCATGTAAAGATGGTTTTAAAGATGTATATGCAGCTCTTGAAGTGTTTAAGGCATCACAGATTATATATCAAGAGGAATTGGCTGGTTTGGGAGAACAAAATTCGAGGTCGACTGATTTCCTTAAAAGGGAAATATCCATTGATTCTAACTGTATTCATAGAGAGGTGCTCTAATATTCCATTTGACAAGTTATCCCCCTTTAATTATAATATTCACAGATCTGATCATCTTTATAATTAAATCAGGTGGATGATGCACTTAAGCTTCCCTTCAATGGTAGTCTAGAACGCATGTCCACTAGAAGAAATATAGAGCATTACAATTTAGACAATAGAATAATATTGAAAACCACATATAGGTGAGGTCTTATTTGGAATCCTAAAACAAAAGTTAGATTTTATATTTATCTGACTTCATAATCCTGAATATTATACTTTAATGACAGCTCATTAAACATTAGCAATGAAGATTACCTAAGGTTGGCAGTGGAAGATTTTAATGCATGCCAATCTATTTATCGTGAAGAAATAAAAGATCTTGAAAGGTGTGTATATAAAGCCTTATCATTGATCCTATTTTTATGTTTCAATTTGTTTGTAAATCTTGGTGTCATTTTGTATGGGTAGGTGGGTGGTGGAGTTTAGATTGGACAAGCTCAAGTTTGCTAGGCAAAAGACAGCCTACTGTTACTTCTCTGCTGCTTCAACTTTTCCCTCTCCTGAATTATCAGACGCAAGAATTTCATGGGCCAAAAGTTGTATGCTCACTACAGTGATGGATGACTTCTTTGATGGCGGGGGGTCTATAGATGAACTGGTGAACTTGGTTCAGACAGTTGAAAAGTAAGTATATATAACATCCTAAATATATGCTTTTTAAATAATCTTGATCCCTAGTTATAACTTACATATAATGCTCAACCACAGATGGAATGTAGATGTCCAAAATGATTGTTGTTCAGAGGAAGTTCGCATTCTATTTTTAGCAATTAAAGATACGGCCAGTTCGAATATAGACAAAGCGTTTAAGTGGCAAGAACGAGACATAACAAGTCATGTTATTGAAATTGTAAGATGAAATCATTTGGGGGCATCTCATGACTTTCGTATATATATACTTAATTTCTTAGTTTTTCCTACTGAATTTTACAAAACGATGGTATTAATTTAGTTATTTGTTTTATAAAACAGTGGGTGGATGTGGTGAAGAGTATGTTGAGAGAAGCTATATGGGCTAGAGATGGTTCAGTGCCAACAATGACCGAGTATATAGAAAATGGTTTATTATCATTTGCTTTAGGTCCAATTGTGCCTCTGGCTATATACTTTGTGGGGCCAAAATTGTCAGAGGAGATCGTTCAAAGCTCTGAGTATCACAAGTTATTTGAGCTAATGAGCACTTATGGTCGTCTTCTAAATGATATACATACCTTTAAGGTAGATGTTTTCCACTTCATCATCTTGTAAGCTTGATTGCACTCATAGTGGCACAAAAGTTGCAACTATTTGTACCACACATAAAGGTGGGACATGGACTAGTTATGAATCTTTTATGTCTATGACATCTTCGGTATTAATAATATATAGCCCCTGAAGGCTTTATCCATCTAGCTAGTCTCCTCTATGCGAACTCTAAAGATGTGAAAAATACTACTACTAGTACTAACAAGTTGCATGAATGGAATACATGTAGAGAGAATCGAAGGCGGGACAACTGAATGCTGTACCATTGTACATGAGTCATGGAAAGAGTACTGGGATTATGGAACAAGAAGCTGTAGAAGAGATTAAAATGCTGATGGAGAATCATAGGAGAGAAATGATGAAATTAGTGTTGGAAACAAAGGGAAGTATTGTTCCGAAAGCTTGCAAAGATGCATTTTGGAGCATGTGCAATGTGGTGAATCTTTTTTATGCAAAAGACGACGGGTACACTGGAAATGCAATCCTTGATGTTGTCAAGGAAATCATCTATGACCCGGTATACCACCGACCAATGCTCTAAGAATAAAAATAAAACAAATTATATCATGTGTTTCTTTTATGCTTCTTTTTGTCTTATTTTATCGTTTGAATATCAGAATATGTTTCTTTTTGTTTATCGATTTTCTTCCACATAAGAGTTTTGCACAAAACTTATTTTGTTATCGTTGAGTTGTTTTTAAAAATTACGAAAGAAATACGCCTTATTAGTTATTACCTATGAAATATTACCGACAGATAAAGAGAAAATGTCATTGTAGCACAATAAACTTGTGTTATTTGCCCGATTTGGTTACTAATGTTTTTTTTTGCACAAAATTAAGGTCTCTAAAGTATAATTTTACCTGTTAAACAGCGGAATTATCCAATTTGAATCTGGTTTCATCGATTATACTTAGTCTATGTGGCTTTTACTATTTTTTTAATTAAAAAATAAAACATGGTTTTTCTCTTTTCTCTTAAATATTGAAACGTGTTTTCATCGGTTATACTTAGTCTATCGGTCCAAACACAATCCGACATGTGCTTTATATACCCCCCCCCTTTCCCTTCACATCTTCTATATAATTCCCAATATAAAATTGCACCCTCGACGTATATGTCGTCAATTTCATCAACCTACTGGACTTCTCATCCCACACTATGGCGAGGATTTCATCTTCTTCCCCTTTTCTACATCCAACACGTAATTGATGTCATAAGTCCTCCGATTTTGCTTTTTATCGTGTAGGGTTTGAGGAAATAGTAGGGCGTACCTTTGACGGAGACAATTTTTTCAGTGGGATGAGTTCATTGTCTGTCGGCGTGATATGAGATATGAAGATTTTGATTTTTGGTGTGTTGGGCTAAATTCACTGGCGTTGCTTTGTTTAAGGATTTTGCTTCCATTTTCACTCGAAGTTTGACTTTCCGACGAGTAAATAGGCCACCATTAGTTTAAGATCTCTAGGAAACCCAAATTTAGGTGAGAAATTGAATTGAGTTCATGAGAATTATGATTAACTGAGGAAGCAACGAATAAGGAGATTGACCTTGTTTGCCATCAAAATTATGGTATGTAAAGGTAATACGATGTGATTTGTAATCTTTTTCATATTTTGTGACTATGGTTTCTATCACAAAAATCTGATGAATTAGAGCTCTCTTGAGACTGAGAAGTGGGAAAAGTACCAAGAACACCATCCCTGGATGGGTGGAAGAAGGTGGTGGGAGGCTGACGATGTTAGTGGCGATAGGAGTTAGATTTGGCTGACATGTAGGGTTTCATTTATTAGGAAGGGTAGACATGGTGATGTCGTGGCCAACTTCCGCTACTCATCATAATGCCAAGTCACCAAGTTTACCTGTTGACCGATTGGAATCGAGCAAAGTGATGTAATTATTGGTACGTTTTATATGAGTTAAATGGTCTATTGTGCAAAAACAAAATTAGCGACCAAATCAGACAAATAAAAAAAAAATTATTGTGCTACAGTGACATTTTCCTACATAAAAAAATATGAATGACTAATCAATAGAATTCTGATAGAAAAAGCCCTAAATTGTTATAGACAAATTACCAATAGTATTTGTAAAGAATTTACCAACAGATTACTTACCTATTAATTTAAAAAAAAATTACATTTTTCATTGATAATCTGTTGGAATTAGTTTTCAAATTATTTTATCTTCTTCATGTTATTATTATTATTATTATTATTATTATCAGAATAAATTACAATATTAGTCCTTATGATTTGGTTAAATTTGTAGTTTTAGTCTCTAAATTCAAAAGTTGATAAGTTGCACCTGTAACATCTCAAAAAAACTAGAAGGTAAAAATTTCATTTTTAATTCATTTTAAAGCATCCAGTAACCATGTCAAAACAACCAAAGGTGTATTATAGTGAAATAATATCAGAGTACAAATTTCCCAAAATCACATAATGCGGGAAACATGGGCAGATGTTGTGCGATCAAGATGGGCCCTCCCCTTTCGGACTGGAAGTACCTGAAACATAAACTGAAAACCGTAAGCACAAAGCTTAGTGAGCTCCCCCAAAATACCACATACCATACATACATAACAATCAAGCATATATGGATGCTTGCAATCCCGTTTGGTCTATTTCAACCGGATACAGTCAAGCATATCTGGGTGTTTTCAATCCCTTTCGGTCTATTTCAACCGGTATCGGGTCTATTTCACCCCTACCATTACCACATAATATCATAACAAAAGAATCACATAGTCATCAAGAAAATACAGGCATAACTGACAATTGTCATGAAGACAATCATCATACTACATCATTAACTAGTGGGCCGACATTGGTGCCTTCGACCCATGGATTCAGTGAAGGAAACTCACCTGAGACTGAAGGTATCAAATCACACTCGAGCTGCTGACTTGCGAATCCTCTCACTCTCTAGAAGAAAGATCAATGTGAATAAAGTGTGGATCTATAAGCTCCAATGCAACAAACACTTCTACAATGAGTTCCTTCTTCTCCAAGGTGCACCAAGAACACTCCAAAGAACTTAAAAATACCTTTTTTTGCTCACAAGGCTCAAAATAGGGTTAGGGTTTCAAGAGAGGGTGTTGGAGAGGTGGAGACTGAGAATGGAATGGGTTTGGGGGAGTTAACGAGCTTAAATAGAGCTCAAACCTCGAAAATAGGGTTGTGGTACTGATCGTGTATGCTCAACGTACTAGGTATGCGCTAGTACTCCCATCGTACATGTTGGGTACGCCTATCGTACGCGGCTCAACCCAAAACCGCCCTAACTTCAAACTGTCATAACTTCTTCGTTGCAACTCCGTTTTCGACGATATTTATATCCACAGAAAGGTGTTGAGAAGCTATACAACCATATCAACTCTCCTTTTCCTTAAAACTTACCGAACTTAAATCCAAAATTCATAAAAGGCTCGAACTATCACTTTACGATTATACCCTTAGGCTCAAAAGCACCAACCGAATTCTCGGATCACCTAATCTACATTACCCACATCCAAAGTAGTCTAAATATCTCTTTCCCCCAAGGCCCAAAGCCTTATGATAACTGGTCTTCGAGTCACGTCCCCAGATTATGAAACAGTTCGAAACACGGTGTTACAACTCTCATCCACTTAAATTAGATTTCTTCCTCGAAATCACTCCTTGCTACTCTCCAGGAAATCAGACGATCCGACCAACTCATCTAGATCCCTGATGAAAGTCGACCCCAACATACGATGATCTTCCAATAATCGAACCCATTTTTAGCAAACTCCCATACTTACGACGAACGAATGCCTTCTCCCACTAACATTAACCAATCAAGGACAATCATCACTACTCAGCTCAGATCCAGGAATACAATACCTTATCCGACATCCTGACATGCAAAACCATTCCGAAATACTATCAATATGACCTATCTCTGCAATCCGTACTGGAAGAAATCATTTCGGTCCTAAATAATCTAGACTACACTTTTGGCAGACAGAATCCTAACCAAACCTTGTTGTTGAAAATATCTTTCATATAAACAAATGCGACTCCTAACGCGAGTCTCAACCCCTTGTGCCAACTGGGAACATAACTCACGTCCTGAAATCCAAAGATTTGCACTTACATTCTATCTGTAATCTACCGATTCCACTAAACCGAGATATAAAATTCCCCATCCACCGCGTAGACTAACAGTCACACATCTGGTCCCTGCATAAGGCTCCAACTAAGAGTCTAACTAATAAGGGCTACCCTAGCCTATACATCACACATATACCAATCACTGACCATAGAGTCATTCTACTCTGAACATAATCCAATGCCTTGTTCCAACTGATCTCCACCGGTTCACACCCGCACTATCATAACCATACGGGCCTCGCCCATGGGTCTCAACTAGACGTGTACTACACAGGCCTAACCTCGCCTCGGACCCATTGATTATCCTCTCATAATAAGGAGAATCTTCCGATGATACTATTCGCCTTTCCCCTGGCACGCGCTAATCCTCTTTCAGCCTAACGACTACTCCTACAATGGCCTACCTCAATCTGTGAATGCCACGAATACATTGTAGACTTACAACACTTTCCCTGACAGCCTATCATCCTTGTGTATGCTACAGTTGCCCCGTAGTCATACAATACTTCCATACTGCCAGGGGTCCAACCCATGGTCTCACCATACTTCTATCATACCAATCATAATCATCACGAGTCAGACCACATTTTCTATATTCCAATCAGGTGTTCAGGTCATGCTTCGAACCGAAAATCCTTCATCAGACAAGAACAGAAGAGAGGCTCTAACACAATCCTCGACCTGGATTCATCCACGCGTCTGCTAAGCACTACTAAGAATGCGCCAATCTGATGTTGAAAGCTTCTGAACTACCAACCTCTCGCGCAACCTCTATCCATACTGCCACTTGAACTGGCTTCTCTGTTGGCTAGGATGTGGAACTTTTCCTAGTTCGCACCTGATTCTATCCCCATAAATCCAAACGGTTCTCCCCCACTTGGACTCGACTGCTCTCTTCTAATCCACAAAGGTTGATGGATTTCCAACCCATTTCACATCCTTACAATCAAAACTATCGAAACCCTGAGACTACAAGGACTAGCGTTCCATTACTAGCCAATCTTAACGATCATACACACATCCCAAATCCAGATGAATACTTCTAGAAATCTCAAGAAGTTCAATAACCCCAAGCACTTCCCATGATACAACTCCAAATATTTAAGTCATTTCAGCTCGTGACAAAGAACTATAACCCTTGACCGGAACGAACGGTTCAGCAGTTCAACAACTCACCTGTCGAAGGATCGATGTACTCAAAGTTAGCCAATAGATACCATTCGATTTCTGCTGAAAATCCCAATGGCTGAAATAACCCATGCGAACAACACTTTCCCACCACTTAAGATTGATATGTTACCACTGCTCAATTCCTACTGACGGTAGCAGTCGACAAACTGAGCTTTACAACAGCTAGCCTTCCTTGACCAGCCAAGCCTAGCGCTTATACATTCCAATACTGGGTGATCATTCCCAATACCTCAATGAATCTCAAAATCCTTAAGCACTTTCTGTTGAATCCACTACAAGTCCTTGGCGACTGATCGGTTGATGAGCAACAACATCTCAATATCGAACAAGTACCCAACCCGCTCAACCGTTTACTTGTACTTAGAGCCACTCCCATGCAACCTGCAACTGACCTCGCTTTGAAGGTGTGAACTTGAAAACTACCGATCTTACACTCATGACCGACCCAATTCCTTACTACCTCGAAACCATGCACACCCCTACACGTCTTGCATTCAAACCCGACATGCCTACCTTGTGGATTCCTTAAATTCTTGTTGATACTACTAAAGATCTGACTGGCTATTGATCTCCTAAGCTGAATACTCAAGCCTCTTCTATACACGGCCCACGGTATGCAAAATGGCATATGACAACTTTCCAGATAAAATAACTATATTACCCATACAGGTGCTTTCATTCTTAGATAATCAAGGCATAATATTTCACACAAATCAACATGGAATTATTAGCATAGTGATTTAAGCGTGAAAGAGAAGAATATGATACATACCCATAGCGTCTCAGGGTTCTGCTCCCCCTTCCCGCAGAAGCACTTGTGATGGAAACTGAGCCGTCCTAACCACTAAACGTGGGCAATTTTCCCTGATATGACCAGGCTGATGACAACGATGACATAATTCTACTTCCACGGTGCATTCTTGGCGAAGCTGGCCCTTCCATCCATACTTTCCGCATTTGGACTTGTCGTGCATACGCTCATGTGTTCCTTCACCCTTTGCACAAATGTCGCAGCCCCTTGGGCCTCTAGCACTAGACACGGAAACATCAAACTGCTTAGATGTTGCTGACAGAGTTAGATCATGAGTCGACTTCCTCTTCCCCAGTTACCTCTCCAAACCAAGCTCATGCTCTCAAGTCCCCCCGACCATCCCATCAACTGCCCGAACAGCAAAGATCTTATCTTCAAACCTGGCGACCAGTCGGTCAGTGACATGGCCAATAATGTCAGGTAACTCCTCGCATAAAGCTCGTGAAACCTCAATGGCAATCCAATCATGGAATCGATCCCCTGAAAGGTGTGATGCATAATCCACCTTCAATCCTTCATACCCAGAGCTAGCAATAGGATCCTCCTCCCCAAAAGATTCTTGGGCTCCACAAACCTTGAGCTCCCGATGGGCCCCCAATTGTCCTGCTGCAATCTCGGCCCGAAAAGCCTCAAGACGATCATCCAAGAGTTTAATGATCCCTTCTTTGATGGTGTCAAACATTACGAATTATACCCTAAAATACCGCGGGTAATCTCCGGCGAGATGAACTCCGTCATCTGATCATCAATTAGCTCAGTACCTGCACCTGAGCCTGTGCCAGAATCTGAACCTCCTCCACGTGTGCTCATCACCATTCTGAAAAACAATCATACAAATGATCAGAACATACCCAAGAATCCTCATCCTACAGGCTTCTTAGATTCTCCAAGACTCTCCCCGATTCGAGTATGGATCATGTGCTTTCAGTAGTATGGGCTCAATACTACCTTCCACACCTATCCATACTTTCCTCAAGAATTATCCCGAATCCTCCAGGTCACCTTCTCAAACTGGTACTCCAAGTACTCGCTAAACAGTACATACGAACCCAGTAAAACACTTCCTAGGCTCTCCTAGGTCCCCGACCTCACCCTGCCATCAGCTACTGAAGAACTCTCACTAATGTCAGCTAACTACTTCATGAATATAATCTCATTCCGCAAAGCTTAGATAATCCTTCGAGTAAAAGACTCAACCCTACAACGGTCACAATCAAACAAGAGCTGCACAATAGAGTCAAATCCATCACTCTAAGATTATTTAACCCTTGCAACATGTGACTTAACATATTCACTCAATAGCCAACTTACATCACTAAGACTTCCATAAAGCTTAAAGCAAGCACCGTTCGTGCAGTAACACTCCAAGCCATAAAACAAACAAAGAACCTCCAAAGCTCAGTTACTACAACCAATGCTAGGAACTTCCACTCTCACTACCGGTTTCCTTATGCGTGCAAATTATACACAATACATGATCAAATAGACTGTCGAATAAAAGACTCTACCCTAGGACCATAACCAAACGAGGAATAGGAAATAAGGCCGAATCAACCATTCTAGGGCTATATGATCCTAACCGTATACAATTTTTAAAGCATACACTTAGCAATTACTGATACCAATACATATTCCCAATCTAGCATATCATCCAATGCTTCATAGGCTACAAGGCATCACATATCAGGCCAATCTATCATGCAATTCTTGAAAGTATCCCTAACCTTATCCTAGCATGCAAACATTCATATCATATAGCTGAAAGATCTACTATGCTCAAGAATCATATTAAAGTGATATTGATAATTAACATATAATACTAATGGGTCACAGTAGCAACAACTTGATATAATTGATTATTTATTAGAAATTGATTCTAATAAATATTCAATAAACTCTTATAATTAAATTGGAAATTATTTATTTTATGGAAATAATAATTTTCATTAGCAAGTAACATAATATATCATATGGTATGATTTATTAAGTCATGTACAACATTTTGGACCAAAATGACTTTTTTTCTTTTACCAAAAGGTTAAGGTTTATATTTTATAAAAGAGTTTATAAAATTTACCAAGTTTGACTTCTTTATTCTTCTTAAAACCGTGAGCAAGGTTTATATTTTATAAAAGAGTTTATAAAATTTACCAAGTTTGACTTCTTTATTCTTCTTAAAACCGTGAGCATGCATGCTTGCATGCAAGTGATGGGTTTTTGATTATTTAAAGGGAAAGAAACCATGCTTTAAAGGTATGGGAGACAAGTAGGTTGTAGGAGACATTATTGTCTTAAAGTGTTAAGGACTTATGGTCCATAAAAACACTTTATGCATATAAAAGATGAGGCTTGCACTCACTCTTGAATCTTTGATGCAAATGGCCGAAAATAATCCTCTCCCTCTCATTCTCTCTTAATCAGTTAAGAGCTTTGAATATTACTTGCATCTTCATGCCCTTTTTAAGTTCATATTGGTTATGAACTTAAAGCTTAAGGGTTTAAGAGTTTATGGACTAGCATCTACATCAAGTTGAGTCATTGTTGGTGTCTCAAAGGTTTAAAATTCTTCATCAACTTCCAAGCCTCCCAAGAGGATCCAAAGAACAACAAAGGTTGTTATTTCATCATCCTTTCTATGGTTGATATTTTAATATTTCTATAACTTGCAAGAAGATCCATGGTGGGTATAAAATGTTATGTTATGTTCAAAATTTGAAGTCTTCCTTTTGCCATATTTTCTAGTTTATGAAACTATTTTTGAACTAAAACCCAACAATAGCATATCAACATGTATGGGTATTCTGGGAATCACTTACTTGAGCTCGGCCGATTGCACGCATCACACCCCCTTTTCTTTACAAAAATCTTTTTAGAAATTCGTTTTCTTTTAAAAGAGTTCCAATTCCTCAGTTTGAGTCCAGTCACACCCGAGAATGTGCCCGAATCCCTCAAACCAAGGCTCTCATACCAACTTATAACATCCCAAAAACTAGAAGGTAAAAATTTCATTTTTAATTCATTTCAAAGCATCTAGAAATTGTAACATCCCCCTCCGGCACGTATCACAATATTGTCCGCTTTGGGCCACTCAGCACGAGGACTTCCCATGGGGTCACCCATCCTGGTACTACTCCCGCCCGAGCACGCTTAACTGCAGAGTTCTTATGGGATCTGCTGCCCTCACGGCTTTAAAACGCATTGTGACAAGGAAGGTATCCACACCCCTTATAAGGATTGAGGGGAGTGTCAGTCAGGTATCAGAATGAATCAGGGGAAATGTTTTCCCCGTATTCCTGCATGTTTGCTAGCTGTTGTTAGGGGGGGGGGGGTCAGATGTAATGTGGAAATTCTTGGTTGATCATCTTATTTCGTCGCTCCGGAGATTGGTAACGGCGTGGTAAAGAGTCAGAGGTTCTACTAAGGTTTTGGGTATCATATGGATTCGGATTGTGAAAGGTTCGTTGTTGACCTGTTGCGGGTCTTCTCTGCATGATTGTGGTAGCTTCAGTAAGAAACTTGGGGTGGATTCATGGACGGCCATCTCGGGATGGCTTGTAGTGGAAACTTGCGTTGGGGATCGCAAGTGTATCCGTGTGAGGCATGCACTCTGGAGGTCAGTAAGGCAAATAGGGGAAACTTTTGGTTTGTGGGGGTGAATCGAGAGTTACAGGAGAAAGGTATAATGTCATCAATGAGAAGTCGAGGGTTGTTGGGATAGAGCGGTCCAGATAGACTGATGGCCCTGCGAGGCGGTCCAGTCAGACTGATGGCTCATTATGCATGCTATGTTTGTTTATATGATATGGTTATATCTGTATGGCGTTGGTATTTTGGGGGAACTCACTAAGCTTCGGGCTTACAGTTTTTGATTTTGTTCCAGGTACTTCTGATGATCGCGGGAAGGCGAAAGCGTGATCGTACACCTCCTTATATTTTATGATTTGATTCTGGGGATACTTTGATGTTTAAACTGTTTTGAAAACAAATTGTAATAACTTAATGGTTTTAAGTGTTTTAAAAAGTTTTAAATTGGTGTGATTTTTATGGGTGTTACAAGTTGGTATCAGAGCCTTGGTTTGAGTGAATTGGAGGAAACACTCATGTGTATCCAATCTCAAACTGAGGACAAGATTTTAAAATGATTTTTCAAATGGTTTTCAAAATAATAAAGGAGGATGCAAGTGTACAATCAGCCAGAGCTAGTAAGTAGACCCCAAAATACCTTACGGATTATTTGTTTTATGTGATATATTAGAACAACATGCTAGTACTAGGCTAGGGATCTTCAGGAATTGCATGATAGAATTGCCTGATTATATGATGCCTGATAGCCTAAGGATTTCCTTATATGAAATTGACATCATTATTGTAGTTGCTTAGTGTATACATCATAGTTGTACATAATTAAGATCTTATAGTCTGAGAATGTTTGGTTTGGCCTTATTTCCTGTTCTTGTCTGATTAAGGGCTTAGGGTAGGATCAGATATTCGAAAGTCTATGGGGTCCAACGTTATGTACGACTAGCATACACTAGTGCTACAGGGTTGGTGGAAGTTTCATGGGTGGGTTGTGCAGGGTCAGTAGGCCAGTTGTGAAATATTTAGCCTTCCTCTAGGAGTGAGGATTGAGCGCTCGTCATGCATACATATATTGTTAGGGCGTTGTGATGATACTTGAGACAAATATGGGTAGGTGTGGAACGTAGTATGGGCCTGTACTACTGAAAGCACATGACCCATACACGTAGCAAGGAAGTCACAACCCCTAGGGTTTTGTGGGTAGTTGGTTTTCCGTTATTGCACAGAAGTTTTGATATCTTCCTGGTATGCATTTTCAGTATGGTGGTTACGAGACGATTTGAGGCCGATTCCGGGTTAGGATCAGGAGCTGGTAGCCAGGATAGGCCAGCGTTGGCTGAGGGTCGCGTTAGAGAGATCATTCGGGAGGAGGTGATTGAGATAGTCCGAGGTCAGATTCCAAAGGTGTTTGGGTCTATTAAGATTGCCATGATTGAGTACTTTGATGAGCGTTATGCAGCTATTGCTGAGATGGCTGTCGCAGCAGCTTCAGGAGCTGTAACGGCGGCAAGGGGGAGGAGATAGCGGCCAGGATAGGCCGGTATGTCCGTTGATCAAACGCGGGAGATGATTTCCGTGGAGGTATCTCAGATTTTTCAAGAAGAATTGTTCGGTGTCGTGAACAGGGTTACCGCCAGGGTGATCGCCAAGCTCGAGGAGCAAATAGTAGCCCTGCAAGCTGTGAGGGACATTGCTATGGGGAGGACTACTGGGGGAGTGCCGGTTGTAGGGTCACAACTGGGAAAGAGGAGGAGGGACTTTTCAGCAGAGGACGAGGAGTCGAAGGTTGCTGACCTGGGTACTAGAAGTCAGGAGGATCAGGAGGTGTGTGGCAAGTGTGGGGGAACCCACAGATTTGCTTGTCACAAGTTCAATTGCTTCAAATGCGGAGAGAGAGGGCATGTGCAACGGTATTGCAAGAAGGATCAGATATGCTTTCACTGTCACCAGCCAGGTCATTTCAGGTACAGCTGTCCTACGTTGGGGACAGAAGGAATTCAGATTCCAACGGACATCGTTCCTCAGGAGGTCAAAGTCGATCCGCATGAAATATCTGGTATGTAATTGGAAACCCCCATTCTGTAATAAAATTATGGTCAAATTGTCCTTGATCGGTATTTGTCTTGCCTTGGAATCTTGTTGAGTATAGGTAAGCAGCAACTTCGGGTTAGTTACCTGTTTTGTCTGATCTATGTGATGCGAAACTTCATGAGACGTTATGTCACTAGAAGTGTCAGGAGAATTTTATTATCAATGGGTTGTAGGTAGTTACAGTCCAGGGATGCATTGAGGATGAGAAGTTAGGATAGATAATCACCATTCCAAGATCAGTAGTTGTGAATTGGAGATTCAGAAGTATTCAGTTGGGATTCAGGTTTCTCTTAAAGTTCGGTTGCTCTGTGCCGGGAGGGTTGTTCTGCGGAGGTTATTCATTCGATGGTTAAGTATGGTAATACCTAGTAGGGACGGTTAAGTTGTGTTCTAATTTCGCCACCAGTAGATAGTGGATTGTGTCCCAAGTGGGGGAGAATTGGGAATTCTCAGATGGAGCATCAGCCACTGAGGGTTTTGTTTAACAGTCAGCGCTCGGCAGTACATTCAACATGGGTGTACGGGTTATATAGCGAATGTGGTGGATACGCGGGTCAGGGATCAGACACGTTTTCCCGAAAGGGTGGGCGATCAACAAGAGGTCTAGAGTTAGGTCAGGAGTATAGTCTGCGGATTAGATCAGGAGTTCGAAATCCCAAGTGGGGGAGAGCTGGATATATGGGAGAGGACACCAGGATGGGTCCAGGGTTATGCTCAACAGACTTAGGGCGGTCCGGATAGGCTGAATGCCCTGAGAGGCGGTCCAGACGTGCCAATGGCTCGGAGAACGGTCCAGACAGGATGAAGGCCTGATGAGGTGGTCCAGACATGTTGAAGGTTCTGAGAGTGTTCCAGATAGGTTGAAGGCCCGGTGAGGCGGTCCAGTCATGCTGAAGACTCTGTATGTATTTTGTTAGATCTACGTTCTGGTATTAAGCATGCTGCTTTGTGATAATAACCTGCGGAATTGAACATTCCGTGCTTTCGGGTTATCGCTTATAGAGTGCCCTTAGGGACAATCGGTGGTCATCTAGGAAAGCCTGGAAACCCTTGTGTAGTCACTTGTTCCAAGAAGGGAATCATGCACGGTAGAGTTTCAGTATTGTGATGCTTGTTTGGTGATGTGAGGAACGTTGATTAGGCCCTTCGGGGAGCGGAGGAAAGTGGGTATCTTCGAGTCCGAAGGAATGGGCCACTGACGAGAGACGACAACTTCGTTAGGTTATCGAAAGCAGTAAGGATTGAGGGGAGTGTCAGTCAGGTATCAGAATGAATCCGGGGAAATGTTTTCCCCGTATTCCTGCATGTTCGCCAGCTGTTGTTAGGGGGGCGGATGTAATGTGGAAGTTCTTGGTTGATCATCTTATTTCGTCGCTCCGGAGATTGGTAATGGCATGGTAAAGATTCAGAGGTTCTACTAAGGTTTTGGGTATCATATGGATTCAGATTGTGAAAGGTTCGCTGTTGACCTGGTGCAGGTCTTCTCTGCATGATTGTGGTAGCTTCAGTAAGAAACTTGGGGTGGATTCATGGACGGCCATCTCGGGATGGCTTGTAGTGGAAACCTGCATTGGGGATCGCAAGTGTATCCGTATGAGGCATGCACTATGGAGGTCAGTACGGCAAATAGGGTAAACTTTTGGTTCGTGGGGTGAATCGAGAGTTACAGGAGAAAGGTATAATGTCGTCAACGGGAAGTCGAGGGTTGCTGGGATAGAGCGTCCCTGTCTGTCAGGTTTTGAGAACCAAGTTATTTCTTTCTCCTGATTATCTGTGGCAACACATTGTGTTGGGAGGGTTGAGGTGGTCCTGCTCGATGCAGTAGGCCAAGATACCCGGTGCGGGCCGACTGTAAGTCGTAGGCACAAGGGCTAGGAGGAGTGGTAGGGTTGAGGCGGTAGGCCGAAAAATCCTGAGTATTTTAATCCGGTGGTTGATTGGATTCGACATATTGATATTCCAGCCCGAGGCTGATCGGGCCAGGCATAGGTGTTGTGGTTATGCGTTAGCAGTTGACTGTTACTGTATGTAGATTCAGGAGCTGAAGGAAGCATTATCCTGTCAGCACAATAAGTGTTCTTCTCCTTGTTGGCCTCCTGTAGCCATGCTATCTCTAAAAATTTGGTCACTGAATGGGTTCCCTTGAAAGAATATATAATATCTTCTCCGGCAGGGGATTATCGGCAGCCACGTATGATCCATGATTGTGTCCTGAGAAGGAATCCAGGTTTTCAGGTTGTGATCCGCTTCAGGAAGAAAGGAATTCGGGTTCCCAAGTTATCGGGCCATTTCGGGTTTTGCCAAGGTTGGCAAGGCAGCGTATCGACTGGGTCTTCCGGAGGAGCTCAGTCAGATTCATAGCACTTCGTATGTCTTGCAGTTGCGAAAGTGTGTGTCGGGCAAGGATGCCGTGGCATCATTGGGTGATCTTCAGGACGATGAGCGCCTGAACTTCGTCGAAGAGGCCGGTGGCCGTCTTGGAACGAGAGGTAAGGTTCTGCGTAGCAAGGAGGTACATTTTGGTAACGGTACAAGTGGCAGCATCAGAAGGGATCCGAGTAGGTTTGGAAGCCGGAGGATGGAATGCAAAGGCATTATCCGGATTTGTCCACTACGGCAGGCTTCGAGGACGAAGCCTAGTTCAAGTGGGAGAGAATTGTAACATACCGATTTCCGAGAATGAGATTTTGAGGATTCCAAGCAATTAAAGAAGCCTACTCGACGAGTTGGAGGCCCCAAGGATTAATCAGCTCGCGTGTTTATGAGGTCTACTCGACGAGTCGGTGGACCCCGACTCGACGAGTAGGAGCTGGAAAATAAAACCCTAATTTTAATGGTTTGCACCCTATTTAAAGGACCTTAAGTCCTTTCCTCCGGCCCCTTACTACCTCTTGGCGGCCAGTAGAAACCCTAATCAGTCTAGACCTTGTTCTTGAGTGTTTGTGAGATTTAAAGAGTGCTTTTGGGGCATTTTGTGAAGAAGGATTGAAGTCTAAGGAGCTTGGAGAAAGTGAAGCTTGTGGATCTGACTCTACGTCATCTTGGCATCATTTTGAAGATAACAAGTCGTTACCTTGACTTATCTTTAGCTAGATCTCTTCATGCAAAGGTTTAGGGCTATTTTCTAGCCGATTGTGGATTATTTCGGGTATTGGGCATGATCTGAAGTTGTAACTTCAAATATGGACTCCTCTTGGTCCCTATAGTCATAAAGTTATCAGAATTAGCAAGCATTGACCCTTCTCTTTGGGTTAAACCTTTCCCTTAGCTTAGTTTGGCATTTAGGACCATGCATGTACGTAAAGTTTGTAACTTTACATGGAAACCATGCCCTAGGAGGTTAGATCTGCAATATGGAGCTTTGGGGTAGCTTAAAAACGTCTGAATGAGAAATGGATTGAAGGGACTCGGCGAGTCGCATAGCCGACTCGACGAGTCGGTTGGAGATTGCATGTATTGGTTTTGCATGAACTCGGCGAGTCGGTGAGAAGACTCAACGAGTCAGTTAGGGTTTTCCCGACATCTGGACACGCATGGACTCGGCAAGTTGTATGGAAACTCGGCGAGTCAATTAGGGTTTTTATGATTCCCTGAGTTCTTAAGGAACTCGACGAGTTGGGTCAACATGGACTGTTGACCTTGACCGTTGACTTTGACTTTGACCAAGGGTTGACCAGTTGGACTTTTGAGGGTATTTTGGTAATTTGGGATTCTGATGGACTTGGTCCTATGGTGGTTGAGTTCGTGGCTGGGATTTGGGAGTTTGATCTTACTACTACAGTTCGACATCGTGAGGTGAGTTCTTCTCACTATATCAATAGGGTCTACAGCACCAAGGCCGACCCTTTATGATTTGTATCCTGGTTATAGGATGGTTGCTATGTTAGTGATCTGTTAGATCGATATCCTGGTTATAGGATGGTTGCTATGTTGATGATCGGTTAGATCGGTATGCTGGTTATAGGCAGGGCCGGCCCAAGGGCAGGGCGAGCTGGGCCACTGCCCAGGGCAGCAATCTGGTATGGGGCATCATATATTTGTCATATTGTCATAGTTATACGAGTTAATTTTGGCCCAAAATTATGATCCATACACAAATTAAGTCTGATTCTAGATTTTGAGCGGTCGATTGAGAAAGGGCATTTTGAGCGGCAAAGAAAAATCAGGCGACGCCTTAATTTCTTAGGAAACACAACTCGCACACCAGTCAATACGAGGAGACTAGAGCAATTTATCAACATCGGTAATTCTCTTTTGTTTTTTCAAAATTTCGATTCTCTTTCTCCCTTAATTCGTTTACAGCTTTACCCTACTGATTAATCTGCAATTTATCTTAAAATCCAAATCGATTCGAGAAACTGAGTAGTGAGCACTAAGCTTTATTTGTTCAAGAACTAGTGAAGCTTTTCTGTCTTTCTGATTCGAGACACAAGGAAGTTTACTGATTCGAGAACTAGTGAAGGTTTTCTAGTTTTGTTTTGATTTCTTGCGATTGGATTATTCAAGTATTGCTTTATGTGTTGCTTCATTATAATAGTTGTGTGGGTGTGTTACTGGAAGTATTCAAGCACTGCTCTGCATTTTGGGATTTTTTTGGCTTTTGGTTGGAATGACGAATTTGCCCATAAGATTGAAGTCTTAGAACGTATAGTGGTCTTATTATATTTACCTAATATTCTAATTCTACATTGTCTTCAAAGTTGAATTTATTTAAATCTTTTTCACCGGTCAGTGGTCACCGACCAGATATATGATTTTTCTATCTTTTCTGTTTATTTTATTTTGATCTAAGTCTCGATAATTTACATCTTCTCAAACTTTTTTGATAATTTCATTGATGCTGGAGTTGTTTTTTACCATTATTCGTCTATAAGTTTTTTGGGATTATTTTGTTAGTATCCAAGAAATTAATCTTTAATATGTAATTGCTTTTTAGCATTATGGCTGTATTAATTGTTTTGACAGTATGATTTTAAGATTTTATGATTTTTTGGGTTGTATATGTTATTAACATGTTCAAGGAAAAACTATTGCTTGTTGATTGTTGTTTCATTAATTTGGCTAGTGGTATTGTTTCTCTTGTTGTTATTTGTTATTGTTGTTATTTATTAAAGACTAAATTTTTAGGATCCAATTAGGATTAAAAGTATTTAAGAGAAAAATTGAATCTCACGTAGCTTTTAGGATTTAAAAGTGTTTGAGTGAGAAATTGAGTACCCCAGGTGTCAATTTTGGTAACATATATGATATTTTTTATTCAAATAATGTATAGAGTTGTAGTTTGTATTTGTTAGTTTGTATAAATGTGTTTTGAATAAAAAGGTTATGGAGCAATATTGTTTTACTGATTTATGTGTTGTATGACTTTGATGTAGTTGTATCATTGTATAGTAAAAATCGGGGCATTGCCAAGATTTTTCCGCCCTGGGCATGAAAAACCTTTGGACCGGCCCTGGTTATAGGATGGTTGCTATGTTAGTGATCTGTTAGATCGGTATCCTGGTTATAGGATGGTTTCTATGTTAGTGATCTGTTAGATCTGTATGATTACCTATACATGCTAGTTAGCGTATGATATTTATGTACACATGCTTGTTGGTTTGGGGGATTGGGTTGAGGCAAGTCCTGCTTTGTGCTGTAGGCCAAGACACCCAGGGCGGATCGGATAGACTGCAGACCCGACTAGGGCATACTAGTCAGGCCGAAGGCGCTGATAGGTGGTCCAGACGTGCAGATGGCTCGGAGAGCGGTCCAGATAGACTGATGGCCCTGCGAGGCGGTCCATTCAGATTGATGGCTCATTATGCATGCTGTGTTTGTGTATATGATATGGTTATATCTGTATGGCGTTGGTATTTTGGGGGAACTCACTAAGCTTCGGGCTTATAGTTTTTTATTTTGTTTAAGGTACTTCTGATGATCGCGGGGATGCGAAGGCATGATCGTACACCTCCTTATATTTTATGATTTGATTCTGGGGATACTCTGATGTTTAAACTGTTTTGAAAACAAATTGTAATAACTTAATGGTTTTAAGTGTTTTAAAAAATTTTAAATTCGCATGATTTTTATGGGTGTTACAGTAACCATGTCAAACAACCAAAAATGTATCATAGTGAAATAATATCAGAGTACAAATCCCAAAATCAAATAATGCGGAAAACATGGGCAGATGCGGTGCGATCATGTCAGACCCTCCCCTTCTGGACTGGAAGTCCCTGAAACATAAACTGAAAACCGTAAGCACAAAGCTTAGTGAGCTCCCTCAAAATACCACATACCATACATACATAACAGTCAAGCAAATATGGGTTCTTGAAATCCTTTTCGGTCTATTTCAACTGGATACAGTCAAACATATATGGGTGCTTGCAATCCCCTCCGGTCTATTTCAATCGGATACAGTCAAGCATATCTGGGTGCTGCAGTTCCCTTCGGTCTATTTCAACCGATATCGGGTCTATTTCACCCCTACCACTACCACATAATATCATAACAAAAGTATCACAGAGTCATCAAGCAAATACAAGCATAACTGACAATTGTCACGAAGACAATCATCATACTACATCATAAACTAGTGGGTTGGCATTGGTGCCTTCGACCCACAGATACAGTGAAGGAAACTCACCTGAGACTGAAGGCATCAAATCACATTCGAGCTGCCGACGCGCAAGTCCTCTCACTCTCTAGAAGAAAGATCAAGGTGAACAAAGTCTGGATCTACAAGCTCCAATGTAACCAACACTTCTACAATGAGTTCCTTCTTCTCCAAGGTGAACCAAGAGCACACCAAAGCACTTAAAAACACCTTCTTTTTGCTCACAAGGCTCAAATTAAGGTTAGGGTTTCAAGAGAGGGTGTTGGAGAGGTCGAGGCTGAGAATGGAATGGGTTTGGGGGAGTTAAGGAGCTTAAATAAGGCTCAAACCACGAAAATAGGGTTTTGGTACTGATCGCGTACGCCCTGCCTACTTAATTTACGCCCAACGTACTAGGGATGCCCTAGTACGCCCAACGTACATGTAAAGTACGGCCAACGTACGCGGCTCAACCCAAAACCGCCCTAACTTCAAACGGTCATAACTTCTTCGTTTCAACTCCGATTTCGACGATCTTTATATCCATGGAAAGGTGTTGAAAAGCTCTACAACCCTATCAACTCTCCTTTTCCTTAAAACTTACTGAACTTAAATCCAAAATTCATAAAATGCTCGAACTATCACTTTACGGTTATACCCTTGGGCTCCAAAGCACCAACCGAACTCTCGGGCCACCAAATCTACATTACCCACATCCAAAATGGTCTAAATCTCTCTTTCCCCCAAGGACCGAAGCCTTTCGTGTCACGACCTCGGATTATGAAACGATTTGAAACAGGGTGTTACGGCACCCATGTGGTTTTAACAAATTATAATTTATGTCCATTTATCCATATAAAAAGACTACTTTTCCCTTTCGTATACAGTTTTTTTTAATCTTTTTTGTTTATTGACAACAAAAAAGAATAAAGAATGTGGATCCTACCACCCTTATCCCTTACCTTTACCCCATACCACTCACATCAACCCTCTTATTCCTCTCATATCTCATCGACATCACCCACGACCTGTAACCTCAGCCTCCTTCATTACGTGCAATGTTTTACCTCATTCACCATCGACCTCCTTCGTTTCTGCCACCAACACCACCACTTAAACTACTGCCTCCTTCCATTAATTTCCTCACCGATGATCACACCACCAACGACCAAAACTTTAACGCCCGCAAATTCAGGCTACATATAATAAATAATAATTATTAAAATAAATCCTCGATTCGGATAATCTATAGTCGTGTGTGTTGTAGACTGTATAATACAAGTTTCGTATTAAGGAAAAATAGGGAAAATCAGTCGAATCATCCGTAAGTCGTAAAAATAAGTGCGCCAAAACATATATATATATATATATATATATATATATATATATATATATATATATATATATATATATATATATATATATATATATAATATAGAAAGTACATGTCTTCCCGATCCCAAAAATTAAAATTTCATAGAAATATGAGTCCGTATGAATTAGATATGATTTTTATAAAGATATAAAAGTCAGTCGTGCAAAAAGAATGTATGATGTTAAAAGGTACGAAGAGAATGGTTGACTTTTGGATAAAGTCACCAAAATGAAAGTCGTGGTACTCTTTAAGATATAAATTTTGGTAAAAGGACCACCAAAATCAGAGTCCGTACGAGAGAGTTATGATTTTTTGCAAAATCATTAAATCTTATAAGAATAGGACGAAAAATAAATTCATAATTAGCTTATGGAGTCTAAAGGAAAGTTCTTGATCTCGTCGATAGCTATGCGTGAAAAAAAAAGAACGTCAAAAACGAAGTCCGTATGAAGAAGTTATGGAATTTAAAAAATCTACGATTTGCGCACCGCGTAACTCGCCAGGTGCACGCCGGGTGCACGACTCACGCTTCTAGAAAGTGAAAATGCATACCACGGAGAGTCCGACACGTAGCACAAAGTGGCTTGTAGCACCCGATTCCTGATACGTATTTAAATTCAAGAAATATTGAAATTTACTCTGGGACTCGGCGAGTTGGGGGCCCAACTCGTCGAGTAGACTCGACTGTTGATCTGGGGTTTAAGTGACCTACTCGACGAGTCGGAAGACCGACTCGACAAGTAGGAGATGTCTAGACAAAACCCTAATATTTAGGGTTTGCACCCTATTTAAACAACTTAACTCGTCCCAAACCAGCCTCCATCGTCCCTCTCACTTCCAGAATACCCTAACTCGAAACCCTAGCCTTGTTTGAATGCTCTCAAGCCATTTTGTGCATCTTTTTGTGTGTTTGAAGTTGGAGAAGGAGAAGGAAGTTTGGAAGTTCAAGTAGAAGCAAGGAGATCCAGAAGTTTTACTTCATTCTCGGCTCATTTGAGGTAAAAAGCTGGAACCTTGACCATTTATCTCATAGATTTTGTTTTGGGGTTATTTCTACCCTTTTTATGAGTATAGAGAAGCAAAAATCGAAATTGGTGGGTGTGCTTAGAGTTGCACTTCGGATCTGGGGCTATTGGGGGTCTTTATGGCATAAAGGTACCAACTTTATTGCCATAAACACCCCATGCATCTTGTAGACCTCCTTTTATGGCTTTTTGAGCCAAAGGCCCCATGCATGTGCATCAAGTTTGAAGCTTTACGTATAAAATGGACCCTAGGAGGCCAGATATATGGTTTTGACGCGTTAAGACCCATTATAATCGACTGTATAGTGTTGGACAACGAAGGACTCGGCGAGTCGGGACGCTTTTTCCCCAAAACGTCTTTTGGAAATGGTTTAGATTGAGTGGAAGGAACACTCAGCCTGCTAGGGGTTTGTTCTGGAACTGGGAATCATAGGACTCAGCGAGTGTATGAACAGACTCGGCGAGTCCAAGGCAATCTCCCAACCCTTAAAGACGGACTCGACGAGTTGTTCATACAACTCGGCGAGTCATAGACTGAACACGTTCGTATGAGGGAGATGAACTCGACGAGTTCAAAGGGAACTCGGCGAGTCGGTTGAAGATGGTCCCGATGCTATGGATGAAGGCGAACTCATCGAGTTCTTGCTAGACTCGACGAGTAGAGTCGGGGGTTGTATCACTTTGAAAGGATAGGGACTCGACGAGTTGGTGGACCAACTCGGCGAGTCAAGTCAACTGGATGTTGACTTTGACCAGGGTTTGACCTTGACTTTGACTTGGATTTGGATTGACCCTTGTAAGGGTTATGAGTATGCATAGTAATCGGAAAAGGGTTGTTGTGTAGGGATTGGGGAGTAGAGACGAGTCGATTCCCATGCCAAGGACCGTGCAGATACTACACGACATCGAAGTGAGTTACCTTCCAGTAGGAGTGGGTCTACGGCCACAATGTCGGCCCACTAGTAGGAGTTGTTTGTTGGATGATTGTCTTTGTGACAATTACCTGATGTGGTTATCTGATATGCTTTATGTGCTAGGATGCTATGACATATGTGTTAGCAGTGGTAGGGGTGATATAGCCCTAGTTACCGGTTGAAAGATACCAAAGGGGTAGATAGTACCCATGCATGCCTAGCAGTATGATCATGATATGTTATAATGCAATGAGTATGTTTATGATATGTTATTATGTGATAGTGGTAGGGGTGAAATAGTCCCCGGTTACCGGTTGGAAGATACCGAAGGGGAGGTTAGCTCCCGATTACCAGTTGGAAGATACCGAAGGGGAGGTTAGCTCCCGATTACCGGTTGAAAGATACCGAAGGGGATGTCAGTTCCCGGTTACCGGTTGAAAGATACCGAAGGGAGGAGATTCCCGGTTACCGGTTGAAAGATACCAAAGGGGAGCCCAGCTCCCAGTTATGCCATACAGATACAGGTTGAAAGATACCGAGGAATAGACATTATGTGGTATGTGGTATGATGGGGGAACTCACTAAGCTTCGTGCTTATAGTTTTCAGTTTTGTTTCAGGTACCTCTTCGGCGAAGGGGAAAGAGCAGGCGCGGTAGTGGCACATCACACTCACACATGATTCCGCATCGATTTTTCTGGGATTGTACTCTGATTTTTATTACTATTGATGATATGGTTTTGAGACACGTTGTTATAGTTTTATAAATTGTTATGACATTGGCAAGGTTTTTGGTAAACTATTTTATGAGTTACTTAATTGAAATGAAATTTTTGGCCTTGAAAATTGGGATGTTACATGGCTGGGAGACGTAGCCTTAAAATGCGCGACATGCACCCCTTTTGCACGCCTTACACCCCAAAAATGCCTATAAATAGGCTGCAATGCCCCCATTTCATTCCTCACACCTCTTCCATTCATTCCTCTCGAGTTGCTCTCCATTTTAGACCATTTTCCCTTAGTTTTAGCCTTCGGTGAAACCCTGCGATCCATGAAATAGTAGTAGTTAGCAAGTAGAAGCCCTGCGAGTGCAATTTCCTATCTTTTGTTAGGAAAATCTATGTAAGTTAAGCTACACTCTATATCTTTCAGTGTAACTTATATTTAAAGTCATAATTCGTTATTATAAACCTATAAATAAGATTTATTAGTAATTCCATGTTATTATACTGATTGATTTTACTTACGGGGATGATGTCTAGGCTAGATTTAGTGAGGTGTTTAAAGTGGGATTTCCATACAGTATACTCTGTATACCAAACAAACCCTACCTCCGATATGATCCTACCTAGTTATCCCTTATCAACTATAGATGAGTATACATTGGTATTATTGCAAAATCTAGACTATAATTATTGTAGTCGCCAGGATCATGAAACTAGACTAAGACTTAGCATTATGTACATCTAGGACTTTTGAAAAAGTGTTGAGTCGAAGCGATGCCCTAACCTCGAGTCATCTACTGTTATCAAGTGAATGCATAATTACTTTCATCTTACACATAGATATGAAGTATCAAGATAATTTCATGCTTTATGTGCTTATTATTTGTGCCGAAAATTTTATGTGTTAGATAAAATAATATAAGATGACATTTAAATTGATTTAATCATATAAGTATTATATACTTATAAATATGTGTTGGGTAGTGATAGGGGATGGTAGATAGGAGATGATAGATAGGTGATGGTAGATAGGTAATTATAAGTAGGTGATGATAAATAAGAGATGACTAGGAGATGCCTTGACCTTGAATTACGATGTTGCGATGTAGTCATCTACCAGAGTATAGATAGTGGCCACTGACTAATCTAAACAAGTAATGTGGAAACACCGGCATGCTCATAACATGTAAGTGATGAATTACGAGTTCACGCGATGTAGCAACTACTAGAGTATGTGTATATATATATATATATATATATATATATATATATATATATATATATATATATATATATATTGATGATATATGGTCCATTAACATGGCCTAGACTGATCTAGAGCACCAGCCTGGCCTGGCGCGCTCCTGCCAGCCCTGCCTGGCGTTCCCTTGCCAGCCCTGCTGGGGACTCTCCTGCCGGCTCGGCCAGGCGCTCCCTCGCCTGGCGCTCCCCTGCCATCCTTTCCTGGTGCGCGCCCGCCAGCCTTGCCTGGGGTGCGCCCGCCAACCCAGCCCGGCGCCTCCGGGCGGCCTTGCCCAGCTCCTTGCTAGCTGGGCCTGAATTGGGCTGGCCCATGGCCTGACCCAATTCCCCTTGACCTAATTGTCCACTATAAATAGAATAGTGCCTCCTCCATGAAGGAAGACTCTTTCCCAAGTGGTTCAGCCACCACTAGGACCTCTCTTCCCTTTGGTTTAGCAGCCACCACAGACTTCCCCCATGGCTCAGCCGCCACACTATACTCCGGTCAGGTGGCTCAGCCGCCACCCGCCGCCGTCAGCCACCATACACCACCACTAGCACCAAGATGGTTCTCTCCAGCTATGGAGGACCATCTCAGATCTTCTAGCTGATCTAAATTGATCGTCGGAGTCTGCTCCCGGGGCACAATCCCTGGGGAGGCTCTAACGACTTTGCTCTGTGATGTCCAGATCTCCGCCGCAGCAGAAGACCAAAAGACTCGCCGGAGGTCGATGTCGCATCATATATATATATATATATATATATATATATATATATATATATATATATATATATATATATATATATATATATATGTGTGTGTGTGTGTGTGTGTGTGTGTGTGTGTGTAAATATGTATATGAAAAATACCACACCATTTAAACAGGTCAAGCTGAAATTGCCCAAGGCTCCATCACATGGAGCGGTAACAATATTTTGTGTATTGCTAGTTTTCAAACTCTGGACCTTCTATGTAAAATTCTACATAGCACCATTTTTCATTGGCTTTATACATACTATTTTAGTGCCAAAGTGCAACATCATCATAGTATTAGTCTATATGTTATATTATTATACATGTTTTAGGCATTGTTGTATTGTATTAAACATGTTTTACTATTATCCTATAGTTCATTTAGTCATGGTCCAGCCTACAAAAAAATTGTACATATTATGAGAAATAATAATCAATATAGTTATTAGAAAATACTCATTATTTCATGATATCAAAGCTCTCTCTCTCTCTCTCTCTCTCTCTCTCTCTCTGCGGTAACCTTAACCGTCTTATGCACCATGTCGACAAAAAAAACCTCCAATAAAACTCTTCGGAATAACAAACATCAAATCCTACATACAACCCACACTAGATCTTGGCAAACTTAACTACGATGGATGATGATAGCTCTTCGAAACTCATGGTATGAGCTTTGATGTGTTGGTAAAGTTTAGAAAACAAAAATGCAAAATAAAATAACCAAAATAACTCTTTGACTAATTGGAAAATTACTCAAAACCAATGTTTACAATCTGTTCTCATAACCATAAACTCGATCTAGACATGTATTTATAGCCTAACATACCAACTTGTATTAAACTAGGAAACTTATGACTAACTTGCCATAAACTAGACTTGCCATAAATTAGATTGTTTGGACCCCAAGACTTAGGATTCCAACAATCACCCCCGAATCTCTAAGTCCTTCTAGAGAATTCTTTAACCCCAATCCGTATTTAAAATACGGGCTCATCGTTATCGTCACATTCCGAAAAAATCACCTTCTTTTCGAACCATCTCAATTCTCGACTTTTCCGGACACCCAACCTCCACCTCGGTCACGACCACCTTTACCGTCTTCCGTCACCCGCCAAACGAACCGAATAAAAGCTACCCGCTTTACGTCTTCTCGTTCGTTTATTCTGCGCCTCTGGTTAATCTCTCTCTACCTACCGTAGAACAAGCCCGATCAATAGAAATCGGGGCTGCTATTGAGATGCTTCAACTCGTACTAAAAAAACTCCACACCCCCTTAAACCGAACCCGGATCCCGATGCGTCTGCCCCGCAGTGAAAGACTACAGTTTTCTTGAATCCGACTCTCAAACCGGCCGCCCTACGTCCTCACGAACCCTATGCTCTGATACCAATTGAAGTTTAGAAAACAAGAATGCAAAACAAAATAAAACAAAATAACTCGTTGATTAATTGGAAAATCACTCAAAACCAATGTTTACAATCTGTTCTCATAATCATAAACTCGATCTAGACATGTATTTATAGCCTAACATACCAGCTTGTATTAGACTAGGAAACTTATGACTAACTTGTCATAAACTAGACTTGCCATAAATTAGATTGCTTGAACCCATTCCAACAGTTGGACCATCTCACGGACATCAACCTTGAAACTCTAGATAAAAAATAGAAAAAGCTTGAGTCGTTGGTGAAACTCAGATTTATGGACTGATTAGTAAGGGTTTGCTCCAAATAATTCTCAAGAAAGGTCTCACTAGAAGATTGGTTTCGTGATAATAAAGTTGCACGTGCGATGCAACTCGAAAGCGGCCTACGCTCCATTCAACTTGGTCGTCTATCCATCACTGAATATTGTCTATGCATCAAGGTGATTTACGATTTTTTTTTGTTCCAATTTTGATGAACCCGTCCCTGAGAAAAACTTGGTCGCATGTTTGATCAGCGGCCACAGAGAAAAATATGATTAAATATATAGAATCTTTTGCCACCGGTCACCCTTACCATCGTTTTTTCAAACACGTTTGATGCTTCTTCTTGAGGAATATCAACAACGGCTTCCAGCCCCACACCCTACACCCCAAGGCCCAGAGGCCACCAGCCCATCTTAGTCGTTGTCACAATGGGCCTATCTGCAGCCCATAAGCCTGCCTCGTTAACAACAACACCCGGCTCAACAACTTGATGCCTTCGTTTTTACATCACCGGTGAACAGCCTATTGCCAACGCAAGCCCCGATACCGCGGAACAGAAGGTCGGATCCGTCCATAGCAAATTGGTTAATGGACGCAGGAGTTATCTGTCAATATCTTTGCAAAACTTATAATTTTGATTGTTACGAAAACTTTACTTGAGCCTTAATATTTTGCAATTCAGCTCTTTTTTGCATAGTTCTTGGTGCATATATTATAATCGATTGGTTAATTTCATGCACTTCATTGAAGGAATGGCAAAATAAGTTATACCGGATGAAAAAAGAAAAATATATATTAAAATCGAGGAGATTTCACAAAATTATTATTATTATTATTATTATTATTATTTAGCAATAACTCTTTATTTTGCAACAAAAAAAAGGTCATTAAATGATAGTTTCATTTATTTTTTTGTGATTTGCTAAATCGTTGACCAAACGAAAACTTTAATTTTGCTTGTAATATTTACCGATGGAAAACACTAAAGTCTCAGGATGTTAAAGATCGGCTCTTGTTTACCCTTTTTTAACACTTTTTAAGCTATTTATGAAGCTTCAACCATTGGATACCATTGCTCATTGGCTTTTTTCACATTTTTCACATTTCATTGGCTTTTTTCATTCTTTTTATTTTCCCTACATGTTATGGTCACACTTTTAGTTCTTGTAACATGCATATCTATATCATTTCGCACCATATAAACGGGTATTAAATTGATGAAAAAAAAAAGTAACAGACATCATATGTTCTTTGACCTGCCAAAAGATAGTAACCGATAAATAACCCAATCAAATTGGAAAGATTAAATATAAAACACGAGAATTTACAAAGTAAATACTTAGAGTATAATAGAAGAAAAGAAGCAAAAAAATATATATATATATATAAGTATCCGACAAATTTAAGGGGTTGTTTTATGTTTAAAACAAAATACCAAATCAATTTAAAATATGTCAAAGACATGATGGATGAGGGCAGCAAAGTGATTTTCTTTATATTTGTTCACCAAATCTGATTTAATATCATGCATTTTTACACAAATTTCACTTGTAACTTATGAAGAAAAAAAATTCTAATAAGAAATAGGGTTTGTTTTTAGAGACGTTGGCTCCAACTGCTTTCTTTGACATGCAAAAAATATTTAAAACATATTGACATAATCATCATCGTGTACGCATGCATGGCCATGGCTTTCATCTTCATTTATATTCATATTTAAACAATATAAACTAATTTCTTCCCTTTCCTTAGTACAGTTAAACATTATATAAACATTAAAGTCGATACTTTTCTTTTCTTTTATTTCATTATTAGAAAAAATTTGTATATATGTTTCGCATTACTAGGTACTTAGATATATATAGCGGTATACATTAATATCAACTTAAACGAGTTTCACGAGCCAAGTCAACCCTCGTGATGGAAAAATGTCATTTTTCATAACTCAAAGTCGAAACATGTTTTATTTTCAATCATGACAATTGAAAAAAAAATGGTACGGTTTCCACATAATCAGATAACTACATAATCAAATAACTGTTATTTATGTCGACTAGAAACTAAACAACCGGAATTCGGTTAGGGAATTGGGAACAATAGTTCCCTTAACAATCCCTAAATTTATAGTCATAATCCAATATTGTTTGGAGAACAACAAAACCAAATTATTGTAAGAGTCCCTACATTAGCATGCACCAATGGCTTATCATCATTTCTAGAAGTAGAATGTCCAATTAAAGCCAA
This sequence comes from Lactuca virosa, assembly GCF_052849685.1. Taxonomy (NCBI): domain Eukaryota; kingdom Viridiplantae; phylum Streptophyta; class Magnoliopsida; order Asterales; family Asteraceae; genus Lactuca; species Lactuca virosa. Next base: position 59,504,173 of record NC_136429.1, read on the forward strand.
GCAAATTCAACTTTTAACCATCACTGCAAAGTAAAAGATAAAAGAAATTATTAAAAAAAAAAAAAAAAAAAAAAAAAAAGAACTTCTTTCTTTTGGTCAGTCTTAATAGATTCTCTCACTCCATCTTTGTAAACTTCAGAGTAAATTAGAGTTTGGGCCTAGAATGTAGTTTATTTTTGTAATTTTGATTCAATTAAAATGACTATTTTTGGTGCATGCGTAACTGATTTTACAAATTTGGTCTCAAAATATAATCATTTTACTTGGGAAAGAAAAAAAAACGTTACAAAAACCTCAAAAACATGAAAACTGCAAGAAAAAACTATTTGGGATCAAAATTGGAAAAATCAGGTATTACTAAAGGACCAAAATTGTAATATAGTATGTTTGAAGAAGGTGTGAGTGAAGTAAAGAGTGAAGAGAAAACATCTCCCAACAACTTATTATTAGAAATCCAAAAGTAAAGTGAATCATGAAAGCTGACAAACGTAATACACCTTCATAAATCCTTTTTTTCTCCTTCTTCCAACTTTTACTAAAAAATATTTTCCATAAAAATAAAAATAAAAAATAAAAAGAACCTTTGGTGAAGCATTAAAAAGCCCCCCCTCCCTTCTATCATTTTCTCACTTCTTCTTTACACATTCTTCTCTCAAAGTGTAAGCAAAAATGGCCAATTCTTCAAAGCATGGCCTAATAAGCTTATTATTTCATTGTATTTTTGCTCATAACATGCTTCATGTCATGTCCCAATGGCCTAAAGGTGGATCAACAAGATACTACGACTTCAAGGTCTTTCTTTCTATTCCTATTTCAATTTCTAATTTTATTTATGATTCTCTTTTCTGTTTTTTTGAATTTAACTGATTTTGATAATTAAAAATTATGTTTATTAGGTACAAATGTTAAAAGTCAACAAACTTTGTCAAACGAGAGAAATAGTAACCATTAACCAGATGTACCCTGGACCAGTTGTGTACGCCCAAGAAGATGACAGAATTATCGTGAAACTCACAAATGAGACACCATACAATGCCACAATTCACTGGTATACTTTTTTTTTTTTTTAAATCTCATTATCTTTTTTTTTTTACATACATATAAAAAATCTAATTTACGTTAATGATTGAAATATTTATATCAGGCATGGTGTGAGACAGATTCTTACTTGTTGGTCAGATGGACCTTCTTATATCACTCAGTGTCCTGTTCAATCGGGTCAAACATTTACGTATGAGTTTACTTTGGTCAAACAAAAGGGTACCCTTTTCTGGCATGCTCATTTTTCATGGCTTAGAGCAACTGTTTATGGTGCAATCATCATCTACCCTAGAAAAGGAGTCCCCTACCCTTTTAAATCTCCTTACGAAGAGCACACCATTATCTTAGGTCAGTGATTTTTCATTTTTATACAAAATAGTAAACAAGTCAAAATTAAAATTTAAAAGTATCACTTTTAGTTATTTACATTTTTTTTTTCTTGAAGGTGAGTATTGGAATTGGGATCTTGTGCAACTTGAGAGGAATGTCACAGCTAGTGGTGGTGGTGCTCCGGTGGCGGATGCTTACACCATCAATGGTCATCCGGGCCCCAACTACAACTGCTCAACAAATGGTAATTGCTATTTCTTGCATTTTCCCCATAGAAACACGTTGAATTAATATATTTTTTTCAACAGATGTGTACAAGATTGATGTAGTACCCGGGAAAACCTACATGTTAAGAATAATTGGTGCTCTTCTAAACATGGAAAGTTTCTTCACAATTGCTAACCATAAGTTAACCATAGTTGAAGCAGATGGAGAATACACAAAACCATTCACCACAGATCGAGTCATGTTAGGGCCAGGTCACACCCTAAATGTCCTAGTCACAGCCAATCAGAAAATAGGAAGATATTCCATGGCCATGGGCCCCTACATGTCAGCCCAAAATGTTGCATTTCAAAACATAACATCAATCGCATACTTCCAATACATAGGCGCCACACCAAATAGCGTCACATTACCCGCTCCTTTACCTAGATTTAATGATAATTTAGCTGTTAAAACGGTTATGGATGGGTTAAAAAGTCTAGAAGTTTCCAATGTCCCTAAAGAGATAGACACGAATCTTTTTTTCACAATCGGGCTTAACGTGAACAAATGTGGATCAAAAACACCGAAGAAGAATTGCCAGGGTTTGAATGGTGGTGTCATGGGAGCTTCCATGAACAATAATAGTTTCATTAGGCCGAATTTTTCGATTCTTGGAGCTTATTATGAGCATATTAATGGTGGGTTTACTGAGGATTTTCCTGGGTCTCCTTTGAAATTTTATGATTTTGTTAATGGGGCGCCTAATTCGGCTCCTAATGACACGGGATCTGTTAATGGGACGAGAACAAAGGTTATTGAATATGGAAGTCGGGTCCAGATTATTTTACAGGATACGGGTACAGTTACTACTGAAAATCACCCGATTCATCTTCATGGGTATAGTTTTTATGTGATTGGATATGGTAGTGGGAATTATAACCCGCAAACTGCTAATTTCAATTTGGTGGACCCACCTTACATGAACACGATTGGGGTGCCTGTTGGTGGATGGGCTGCCATCAGATTTGTTGCTGATAATCCAGGTAAAACACAAATTTTATTAAAAAAAAAAAAAAAAAAAAAAAAAAAAAAAAACATATAAAATATTTTTGAGGTTTATGTTTTGTAATGTTGTTAGGGGTTTGGTTTATGCATTGTCACTTGGAGATACATTTGACTTGGGGATTAGCGGTTGCATTGGTGGTGAAGAATGGTGTAGGGCCAATGGAGACGCTTCCTCATCCTCCAGCAGATATGCCTCGTTGTTAGTTAATTACTAATTAGGTTGTCATCTTTTATCAAGTAAAAGATTTTTGAAAACAAGTGTGCATTAAGTATTTAAGTGTGATTTCCGATTTTTTAGAATATATCGTGTAAAAAAGCTCATGTTTCAGTGAATAAAATTGAAAGTTTTGACGATATTTATGTCTTTTCTTTTGGTATGTGGCAATTACAGGTGGAGAATTTGATTAAAGAAGTGTAGTTGGGGAGAGTTAGTGTGCCTAAACTATATAATAGTATATGTATAAAAGCTAAAGAAATCAAACCTTTTTATTTTATTCAGATCATGAAGATGAACGTGTTATAACTTATAACTTATACATCACAGTGACAGTTGATAAAGATCATGGGTTGACTCTGTCTGAACTCCAAGAACTCTCTTCATTGATGTTCTTCCTAGAGAAGGCTATCCTCTCGTTACTCTTCAAATTCACATAATCAACCTGAGTACAAAACAAATTCTTACAATTATAATGAGTAGAATAAATAACATACAAATAAATATATGAGCAGAAAATAATTTGGACCTGATCAGGGTCAAGAAGGAGCAAGCAATAAGCTGAAACAGGTCCAGCTGAAGGGTCCAATGAAGTTGACACCTCCGTTGGCTGATCACCTAAAGAAGGAAGCCCTGGACTTGGTCCCAGATACTGGAGCCTGGATTTTGGTGAACTAGCAAACCAAGCTTTCTCTCTTTGCTATATCATAGATTCCAAAGATGATCAAGAACAGATACATTTGTAGCGATTGTTTCAACTGTTTCAAATACTAACACAATTTGAAACAAGGAAATCATAAAACAGAGCTACCTGAAGTTTCATGGGGTCAGGGTTTGATCCATCAATGACATCGACTTTACCATTGATCCGGAATTGTTCCCACGAATCAGTGAAATACCAACAAATCTAAATCATAACGAATCCATTTAGAATATGAGAAATGAAGGGAGACTTAGGGAATCAAAGTGTACATACTTCAGCAAATGGGCATTGTTTAAGATCTTCAATCTGCAGTTAAAATTTTCCAAAATCAATACCCTAGTTTCGAATATACCGATTTCACCTTTGATTAATTTTTCTAAGCTGAAACAATCAACCTTGTGACTTCTGCAGTCCGTGTTAATTTGAATTTTATTGCTAGTATCTGCAAATCCCCTACATAACAACAAACGCCCAAATTTCGTAACACATTAACACCAAACATCGTGTGTGTCTCTGTGTGTAATACCTGAAAACAACGGTGCGATTAGCAGGTCTTCCATTGGATCCTATTGTTGCCTGTAAACCCCGAAATTGAGATGAAGGTTATTCCGATAGAAGGTGTTTGGATAAAAAAGAAAGAAAGATGATGCCTTAGGTATATAACATATATGTACGTACGAATTGAAGATAGGAAGAGTGGCGAAGGTGGGAATTGGACTGCAGTGCGTTGAGAAGAAGCTGTTTCCATGGCGCTGTTACTGTGCCCATTTCTAATCGGTGCTCCTCCGAAGCGTCTGGTTTTACATCGACTCTCGGAGCCTCGGTTACTAAATGACATTTTTAAATAATTTTAGGGTCTACAAAACTTCATAATAAGAATTAAGAACCCTAACCAAATCTATATGGTGTTTTCAATCAACTAACCTGGTTTTGGAGTACGAGTACTTCAAGTTTAGTACAATTATTAGGGATTGTCTTGTTAGGGTTAGGCTATGGGAAGTGGACTCGGTATTGGCTGAGTCAACTCGGTAAACGATTTTTGAGTTTGGTATTGGCTGAGTCAACTCGACAAATGCTTTGCTAGAAAACCTAACTCGGTAAAGCCTTTTATAGAGGAGAAAATATTTCTTGGTTCTTTTTTTCACTCTCTTCTTCCCAGTTTTGCAAAACTCTCTTCTTTTGAGAGGTGGATTTCAATTTTATTAAAAATGCCATGCAATAATAAATAAGCAATTTGGCACATGAAAGTTTTTAATCAATTTTGGACCATCTTTATGGAACCGAATAAAAGTTAGGACAGTTTCTTATTTTAGTTGATAAATAATAATACATTTGTGTAACCCAAATTTAAATGAACTCTTTGTTAGCAAGGGAATACGCATAATTTAAATGAACTCTTTGTTAGCAAGGGAATACATATGCGTATGTTGATGATTTTAATATCATTGAGCATTTGAGCCGATAGTAATTTACACATGAGTATCGTAGGGATTCTAGACTATGATCTTATATAAATCGGATGATGTAAAATGCATATTTTTTATAGTTTATGGTTTATTACTAAATAGAAATGTTGTGCTTTATAGTTTAATTTAGAATAAGTTTCAGGGTTTTGGCAAGATCTAGATTTCAAACCCGAAATTTAACTAGATTTCATCCTTGGAAATTGTAGTTTTTGTCTTCTTCAAATATTAGCTTCTTTTTTCTTTATTAGGGTTTAAGGTTTACTGTTTAGTGTTTGTATAAGAGCCTCTTGCAGTGGTGCCTCTGACTGACTAATCCGTGTGTGACACATCAGCTTGGTCTGACTGGTTTAGGACGTGATAGCAAGATTTATAAAACAAAAATTAGAGCCAAACATAATTATATAAAGTCAACTTTTTGAAGATGAAGAAAACATAGACATGAATCTCCAAGATACAATAAAGTTCCACTATACAGAGATGAATCTTTCATTTTTATTTTCAATATCAATCAGTGCATTTGTAGAACAGGAATGCAGCAGCATAAACAAAAATGATAACCTTTCCAATCTTGACTTTATATTACCCGTTTGAGTACAAAGGAGAGTGAACAACTTCCAAACATGATGAACATTGAACAACAACCTATTAATACCACTCACATATCTCCATTAATCCCAAAGATTCTGACTTTATGCATATTAGGGAACTTGGCAATAACAAGCACAATCACAGCAACTGTGTTTAAAAACAGCATCGGGTGTTGGTAATCTGTAGTGTGTGAAGCTATCAAATACCTGCAACTCAAAGAAAAACAACACCCATCACATATTTCAGAAATCACCATTGTAGCTTAAATATGTGTACTTACAGAACAACAGGAACGACTGTTAAAAACTTTCTGTTTCTAGTCAGCTGTTTTCCATTGTCGATCTGTTCCCACCATGTCAGCCTGTTGTAAATCCCTTGGTCTTCTGCAAATGGAGTCCCTTTCATCCAATGGAAAAAGTGATAAGTGACCTAATAAGAAACAGGACTTAGACATTCATCATAGATACAAAACACTGACAACTAATTGGATCAATATAATAGAAAGCCATAAGAATTTGATATAGCCTACAAAGAAACTGAAAGATCTCATCTTTCAGCTATCCGTAAATCTTAACTGATGATTAGAAAACCCTAAATACGAAATAGAGAAATGTCAACATCGGTAGGGCTTCAGGATCTCATTGGCTTACATATGCCAAAAACGAAATCGAACACATCATATTTCAGTAATTTTTCCAAATTGTACCATAATTGTATTGGATGACATTGATTTACTAAGATGATTGAATTCAATTTTCTATAATCAACCTTAGATCGAACACCTAACAGTAACCCTCAAAACCAAATCGAATTGAGATGCAGAAAGAAGACAAATCATCTGTCTTTCAATGAGATGGAATAGTATTTAAATTTTGAGATTAAGAGAGAGAGAGAGAGAGAGAGAGAGAGAGAGAGAGATAGAGAGGTATAATTACGAGGAAGTGGGAGAGATTAACAATGGTCCAAGCCATGCCAGGGGTGCAACCAGAAACGGAGAGAATGAGAAGCCATGAAAAGAACAAGATGAAGATGTAGGTTGTCCATACTCCTGGGTACGTGAACCAGTCGGTGTTTCTGTTCAGATCCGTCGTCGGTGTCGCCTTCACGTACATCTTCTGTGATTCTTATCAACTTCACCAAGATTTCCTTGATGAAATGGAGCAGATGAGAAGCAGTTATTCCCAAATCAAATGAATGATTAAAATCCAAAATCCCACGGAAGATGTGCCTCGAAAAACACCAAGAGACGTTACGAACCAAAAACTCTCTCTCGTGACGGAACAGGGGCTGATGAGGGCTGATCCTGATCGTGATATTTTTGCAAAATGTGGAGATCGATTAACAAGGACAAAGCTAACACCTAAACTAGCCAATGAAAAGTCAAAATGCATCTCATAGCAATTACCAAAGGGGCTTCTAGCGGTATCCGGTGTTGCCCTCCCTCCTTGAGGTCGAGGGTTCAAGTCTCGTGAGAGACATAGGTGGAGATTTAGGTGTTATATAGGAGTAGAATAGAATAGATTTGCTGTTCCAAAAAAAAAAAAAAAAATCTAATAGCAATTAATATTTAAAATGTCTACAAAGAGCTATTTATTAAAATTAGAGTTATTAAAATGACGGTAGTTGAAGGTCTATTTAAAATGTTGAGTAAGTTATAGTCTTGGTCCATATGGTTTACACAATATAATATTTTTGGTCCTATTTTTGGAAAAGTAACACCATTTAAGTTGTCAACTCGACGAGTCGAGAGCCCTCGACTCGGCGAGTAGATCGACCAGAATGAAACCCTAATTTCGGGGTTTTGCACCCTATTTAAGCATCTTAATCCCCACGCCTTAGCCTCATTCCCAGCCTCCAAGTCCCAAACCCTAATCCACGAAACCCTAGAGCATTTTGTGAGTGTGTGAGCATTTTGTGAGTAATTTTGTGTGCTCTTGAAGCTAGAATAAGAAGAAGGAACTAGAAGGTTCAAGGAGAAGATAGTAGATCCAGAGATTTCTGTAACACCCTAAATCTGGTATGACTTGAAACCCTCAAGAAATTGACATTTTAGCATAATTGGCCCCTTAAATACGTTGGGCGTACATGGGTGTACGCTTAGAGTACTATGCAGGGTTGGACGCGGAGGAGCTGGGCGTACCAGAAGTACGCTCGGTGTACGTGCCAGGGATCCAAAACCCTAATTCTCAGACATAAGGCCTATTTAAGCGACCTTAATTTCCTTGGGCTTAACCCTAGAGAGCCTCCACAGCCTTAGAACGTCCTTACACTCCAGAGAAACTTGTGAGACCATTTTGAGCTTTAAAGAGTGCATTTGTGGCCTTCTAGTGTTCATTCCAAGAAGAAGAGGTGGTCAAGCAAGCTTGGAACAAGTTGGTGCTTCAAGAACCTGCATTTTAGTCATCTTGCAAAGCTACTGGAGGTAAAAAGCTTGGATCTTTCTTCTTTAATCTTTAGATCTAGCTAGGGTTTTCATCTTTGTCTATTTTGGTTGATTTTGGACCGCTATTGGTGAGTTAAGCAACTCCAAAGGATGGAAATGACAGATCTGAGGTCCCTTAGTCCTTTTTCAACATAAAGATGGAGTCTTGATGGGTATTTTGACCTCATGCATGGGCTAAGAGCTTTGAAAATGTCTTAATGAGGGTGTTGGGAGCATTTGAGACATGCAAAGGCATAAAGTTGCCAACTTTATGATGGGTTTGAGCCATAAGAACTTTCCTATGTGCACATGCAAACCCTAATTGCTTGGATCTAGGTTTCTCTAATTGAACATGCATTGAATCCAAGACTTGCAATACTAGATCTAATGTAATATATTGAATCTAATCATATGAAATCAGATCTGAAAGAATACCTTGAATTACTTGCTTGATACTTCTTCTTCTTGGAGCTTAGAGTCACAATTGTCACTCCTCTAATGGCTTACAAACACCAAATAGCAAGAAGATGATCTTGAGAGAGAGTGAGGAGGGATAGAAATCGGCCCTAGGGTTCCTTGGCTTGCAAGAGTGTCAATTTCTCCACCCCAAGGGTTCTATTTATACTATGAGCTATTAGGGTTTCTCCTTTAACCCTAATTGAATGACTTAGGCCCTAAGCAATCCAAGATCCTTCTAGATTATAGGCTTGGACGAAATTAAGGTTCCCAAGCCCCTAAATTTCGTTCACCCTAATATCCATAAGGATACATAGCCCAAAATACAACTATCACACATTTGACAGTTTATGCCCCTTTATTTAATTAACCTCTTTAAGTCACCAAATTAATTCTCAATTAATATATGACTTATATTAATCAAATAACATTATTATTTCTTTAATATATTATTCTCATAATATATTAACAATAATATCTCTTCTCTCTTAACAAATCATCATGTCAAGTTGCTATGGTGAAGGCAACCCAAAAGGACCATGCATAACCGGGTCAAGTACTTACCAAATATAGTTACAGCCTTAGACACTAATCCAACAGTCTCCCACTTGGATAAGTCTAGTAACTATATATAATCCGATTAGCAATCGTAGCTCTCAAAGACGCTGTCAACTCTGATCTTATCAGTATCCTGTCCTTTAGATAAGGGATCGTATAATCCTCTGTTCTAGATATCGTGCGGACAATTACATGGAACATGGTTATACTTATTGTCCTGCAATTTTGTTTCTCGATCTCAGATTCATTTGACATAGAACTTAATCGAACACATCAATTTAGTTCTGACCGGGCCCGGCATATAAGTCAAATCAAATCATCGAGGGGCCCTGATATCGCTTTTACCCTCTTAGGATAAAAGGAACAGATAAACTTCGACTTATATGCATTTATTATCCACTAATCAATTTACACACAACAATACGTTTTATAACATCAAGTTACTGATGCGTTTGCGTATTATCAATGCATAACCAATTAACAAATAATAAACCATATATCTAGGTTTTAAGACTATATGATATTACCATCTTGTGATCACTCGTGATAAATTCCATGAAGTGATTCCAACAAGTGCGGGTTTATTCCAATGCTCAAATCAAGTTCATAAGCACTCATGAACGTTGTAGCAAACTTTTGCTATGTCTAATACACTTTAGACAATCTACACACCAATTCATGACAGTCTTCATTCATATCTACTTCCAACATATGAATGACTGTGGACTATTTGAGTAATTCGATTATTATCAAATAATTAATTACTCAGGAAGTCAAAACATGCAAAATGAAACAATAGTTAAACAATTAACATAAGACAGTAGCTTTACTTATAAATAATACTCCTTTATTTAATCATCAAATGTCAATTACATTTATCTATTACACGTTTCCAAACTATCTAATCTAAACTAATATCGTCCTTTAGCCCAATGCTCCTAGCGTGCTGCAAATGCTTAACCCTGCTAAGTCCCTTCGTAAGCGGATCTGCTGGGTTATCCTCTGACAATACCCTCTTTACCACGAGGTGTCCTTCTTCTACTCGATGTCTAATAAAATGATATTTTCTGTCGATATGTCGAGATTTACCATGATCCCTCGGTTCCTTGGTCAAGGCAACCGCTCCTTCATTATCACAGAAAATTTCCATAGGCTCCTTTATGGTAGGCACAACTCCAAGATCACCAATGAAGTTCTTCAACCACATAGCCTCCTTTGACGCTTCGCTCGCTGCAATGTACTCTGATTCGCACGTTGAATCAGCTATTGTTTCTTGCTTGGAACTTTTCCAAGTCACCGCTCCTCCATTGAGGGTAAAGACCCAGCCCGACTGCGAACGGTAGTTGTCCCTGTCGGTCTGAAAGTTGGCGTCACTATACCCTCGTACCTTTAAGTCATCACTCCCTCCGAGGACTAAAAACCATTCCTTGGTCCTCCGAAGGTACTTAAGTATATTCTTGACCGCAATCCAATGAGCTCTGCCTGGGTTCCCTTGATATCTACTGACCATGCTCAAAGCAAAGGCCACATCAGGGCGAGTACAAGTCATAGCGTACATGATTGAGCCAACTGCGGAAGCATAGGGTATTCGGCTCATCTCAGCTATCTCGGCTTCTGTACTCGGGCTTTGAGTCTTACTCAATTTGGCATTACTCTGTATCAGTAGTTCTCCCTTTTTCGAGTTTTCCATACTAAAACGTTTTAGTACCTTATCCAAGTAAGTATTCTGACTAAGTCCTATTAGTCTCTTACTTCGTTCTCTCACTATCCTTATTCCTAAAATATAGGAAGCCTCTCCGAGGTCCTTCATAGCGAAACACTTCCCGAGCCAGGACTTAACCTCCTGCAGAGTCGGGACGTTGTTTCCTATGAGCAGTATGTCATCGACATACAAAACGAGAAAGCTAACTATACTCCCACTGGCCTTGACATATACACATGATTCATCTTCACTTCGTACAAATCCAAACTCTTTGACTTTCTCATCGAAGCAAAGATTCCATCTGCGAGACGCTTGCTTAAGCCCATAAATGGACTTCTCAAGCTTACACACTCTATTGGGATGCTTTGGATCGACAAAACCCTCTGGCTGAGCCATGTAAACATCCTCAGCCAACTTCCCATTAAGGAAAGCGGTTTTTACATCCATTTGCCATATTTCATAGTCATGAAATGCAGCAATGGCTAGCATCACCCTAATAGACTTTATCTTCGCAACTGGTGAGAAGGTTTCGTCGTAGTCAACTCCAGGAGTCTGAGTGAAACCCTTCGCAACCAATCGCGCCTTATAAGTGTGCACGTTCCCATCCACGTCGGTCTTCTTCTTGAAGATCCACTTGCACCCGGCCGTCTTACGACCTGGTACATTGTCAACCAAACTCCAAACTTGGTTGTCATACATGGACTGAATCTCGCTGTCCATCGCCTCTTTCCATTTTACAGACTCTGGGCCTGCCATGGCTTCCTTATAGCTATTAGGTTCATCTAGATTTATTAGTGTACCATCACTAATATACGTGTCCCCTTCGGTAGTAATATGAAAACCATAAAACTGGGGATGAACTCTAACTCTTTCGGAACGTCTAAAAGGTAAGGACTCGTCATTTGGTTCAACCGGAGTTTCCTCCTCGGGTTGAGCGCCAGTGTTAGAGGTTCCTTCATCGCTAGATTCTTGAATCTCTTCAAGATCGACTTGTCTCCCACTGTCTCCTTGGCTTATGAGTTCTCGCTCTCGGAAAACCCCTCTCCTTGCAACGAAGACAACATTGTCATTCGGTCTATAGAAGAGATATCCAAAGGATTTTTGTGGGTAGCCGATGAATATACATCGCTCACTACGAGGTTCGAGCTTGTCGTGAGTTTCTCGTCTTACGAAAACTTCACAGCCCCAAACCTTGATATGTGCCAACGAGGGAGCTTTCCCTGTCCACATCTCGTGAGGTGTTTTGGCAACCTTCTTTGTGGGTACTAAATTAAGGATATGGGCGGCAGTCTCTAAGGCATACCCCCAGAATGAGATAGGTAGTGAAGCACGACTCATCATGGAACGAACCATGTCTAGCAAGGTTCGATTACGCCTTTCAGCTACACCATTCAATTGTGGTGTCCTAGGTGGCGTCAATTGTGAAACTATTCCACATTCCTTGAGGTAGTCATGGAATTCAAGACTTAGGTACTCTCCACCTCGATCAGATCGAAGCATCTTGATTTTCCTGCCCAATTGATTCTCCACTTCTTGTTTAAACTCTTTGAACTTTTCAAAAGTTTCTGACTTGTGCTTGATTAAGTAGATATACCCATATCTGCTATAATCATCTGTGAAAGTCACATAGAAGCGATTTGCATCCCTTGTGGTGGATCTAAAGGGTCCACATACATCTGTATGTATGAGATCCAATAAACCCTCACCCCTCGCACAAGTGCCAGTGAAGGGTGACTTGGTCATCTTTCCAAGTAAACAAGATTCGCACGTGTCATCTTCCCTAAGGTCGAACGACTCCAACACTCCATCCTTTTGGAGTTGGGCTATGCGCTTCTTGTTGACATGTCCAAGACGACAATGCCACAAGGATGCTTTATCCATACCATTGGAAGAATCCATACACAACACATCATTTCCTAGGTTATCTACAACCATAACAGTTTCATAAATTCCATTGCAAGGCATTGCTTCAAAATATAAAACACCATTTAGATAAGCATAAATCGAACCATTCTCATTATTAAACGAATATCTAAATCCTTGTCTAAATAAACCATGAAAAGAAATGATGTTTCTTGCCATATCTGGCGAGTAGCAATAATTATTTAAATCTAAATTTAATCCATTTCTAAGCACTAAAGAATACACTCCAATCTTGGTGACAGGGGACGTTCTTCTGTTTCCCATGATTAGATTTATTCTTCCAAGCTCCACATCCCTATTTCTTCCTAGTCCCTGTAAATCAGAACAAATGTGGTAACCACACCCTGTATCAAGAACCCAAGAAATAGCATGAGATGAATCATTAGATTTAATTGTGTAAATACCTGCAAAAGATGGCTTGATCTTCCCATCCTTGATGGCTTGCAGATATTCCGGGCAGCTTCTCTTCCAATGCCCTATTTTGTGGCAATGGTGTCACTCTGCCTCCTTTGGGTTTGGGTTGGGCTTAGCAGGATCAACCTTGGTCCCACTAGAGGAGGAACCATTTTGGGACTTTCCTTTGTGGTGGTTCTTTGAAAAAGCCTTCCTCTTCTTGCCCCTTCCCTGTTCAATAGCCAAAACAGGAGCAACGGGTGGATTGGGAGTTGGTGCAACAGACTTGTCCTTGAGGTTGCTCTCAGCAGTCCTCAGGAGCCCTTGGAGTTTGCTTAGGGTGACCTCTTCCTTGTTCATGTGGTAGGTCATCCTAAATTGGTTGTAGCATGAGGGCAAGGAGTGAAGAACAATGTCGATAGCCAAATCTTCCCCAAAGTTGACATTCAACTTGCGAAGACGATCAACATACCTTTGCATCTTTTGCAAGTGCACAGTAAGAGACTCTCCACTTCCCATTTTAGCAGTAATCATATTCGTTATGATTTCATAGCGCTCTTGCCTCGCGCTTTGGTGATACCTCTCCATCAAGTCTAGATGCATCTCATAAGGATACATGTCCTCATAGGACTTTTGGAATTCTGAGTTCATTGTGGCTATCATGATGCAATGGACCTTCGTTGCATCACGCTCATGGTTCTCAAAGACAACCATTTCTTCAGGAGTAGCAGTTTCTGGATTGATCTTTTCGAGCTTCTCATCGAGAACATACTCTTTGTCCTCGTAACGCGCGATTGTGCGAATGTATCTTATCCATTCGCTAAAGTTCGTTCCATCGAATGTCACCTTTTGACAAAGGCTCATTAGAGGAAATGAGCTAGCAGCTGTGTTGTTTGCGTTAGACATCTACAAATAGAAAGAACAAAGTTTGATTAGATTAAGTCCCTAATTAACACCCAAAAAGAAAATTAGGGCTAGGACCCAACAACATTATTTACACATTAGAAAAGGGATGCCGTAATCCAACATGCAAATAATTTGCAGGTAAGTGAATGACGATTCACTAATTCTTCACCATGAAAAACATAAGCTTTAAGTTTTAAATGTATTGAGAATTCCTAGATTTCATTGAGATTCATTGAACCTTTCAATGACATGTTTAAATCTCGATATGCCCCTCTCGTTTGTGACTGGGATGCCGAGGATCACAAAGTGGGTGTGAATAACCATGCAAATGTACAAGGTGCCCCCACTGTTACAGTTACCTATTCAATGTGCTGGTTAACCACACACGCTCCATTGAACTATAACAAACAATGAGTCACCCTTTGCCACCTTTGCTTAGAACCCAATTAATGTGCCGGTTAACCACACGCGCTCCATTAATGTCTTAGCGAGGGTACAAAGTGTAATTTCATGGGATTGCATCAATTCACTTTTCCTAAAGTAACTAAGATTGGGAATTTTATAAAACATGTTTAGTTACTTTATATAGATTCATTATACTTATTAATGAGAGGAGGTTTGCCCTATCCTACCCGTTCGGCTAACGACCCTCCACCAGTCAAGCAAGCGGTGGGTGTGAATGTACACCCATTAAGCGCCATTTTATAGGCAACAACCTTATACCCACCTTATAGACTGGCTTCGTGAATGAGGCCTACTAACGGTAAGACTAGCATTTTAAATTATACATATATATATTAAGCTTGTAATAATATAATAGTATAGGGTTGAATTTTAAACTTGTAAAATTCTAGGGATTTGAAATTTAAAATTATCCAAATTAAACTTTTAATCACAAAATTTAAAATTTCAAAGCTTGAGGACAAGTCTTGAACTTTTTCAAAGCATAAGGATCAAATAGCAAATAATATAAATCATCTAATTAGATTATCTCAATTTGATCTTATTTAATGTTACTTGCAAAACAATTTACCAATTCAATTCAAATAATCAACAATTATCATATAAGGAAATTATTATTCAACTAATTGGTAATTATCTTTTGTTAGGTCAAGAATATACTCATATATATGATTAAAATCGGATTTTAATGACCCAAAACAGTTAAGGCAAGTATCCTCAAGTAAAACAGCAAGAAATCCCGACACTTCCTCCTTCTGACGCTCGAACTCGCCGAGTACCTCTATGGACTCGCCGAGTACCTCTATGGACTCGCCGAGTCCACAGTGGAACTCGCCGAGTACAGCAGTCAGAATCTCAAAATCGAATTTTTTCAAGCAACAATCAATCAACCAATGCATCAATTCAATAGAAATCAATCAAAGCTCTGATACTACTGATGGGTTTGAGCCATAAGAACTTTCCTATGTGCACATGCAAACCCTAATTGCTTGGATCTAGGTTTCTCTAATTGAACATGCATTGAATCCAAGACTTGCAATACTAGATCTAATGTAATATATTGAATCTAATCATATGAAATCAGATCTGAAAGAATACCTTGAATTACTTGCTTGATACTTCTTCTTCTTGGAGCTTAGAGTCACAATTGTCACTCCTCTAATGGCTTACAAACACCAAATAGCAAGAAGATGATCTTGAGAGAGAGTGAGGAGGGATAGAAATCGGCCCTAGGGTTCCTTGGCTTGCAAGAGTGTCAATTTCTCCACCCCAAGGGTTCTATTTATACTATGAGCTATTAGGGTTTCTCCTTTAACCCTAATTGAATGACTTAGGCCCTAAGCAATCCAAGATCCTTCTAGATTATAGGCTTGGACGAAATTAAGGTTCCCAAGCCCCTAAATTTCGTTCACCCTAATATCCATAAGGATACATAGCCCAAAATACAACTATCACACATTTGACAGTTTATGCCCCTTTATTTAATTAACCTCTTTAAGTCACCAAATTAATTCTCAATTAATATATGACTTATATTAATCAAATAACATTATTATTTCTTTAATATATTATTCTCATAATATATTAACAATAATATCTCTTCTCTCTTAACAAATCATCCTGTCAAGTTGCTATGGTGAAGGCAACCCAAAAGGACCATGCATAACCGGGTCAAGTACTTACCAAATATAGTTACAGCCTTAGACACTAATCCAACACTTTATGCCTTAGGTTGTCTTAATAGGGTTGAATCTGACTTCTGGACGTAAAAGAATCGAGTATTAAGCACTTAATGGAAAAAGTGCTTAATCGGTTAGTACGCTGGGCGTACCCCAGCGTACGCTGCGCGTAAGTCCTAGAACCCCAGTACGCTGCACGTACCAGGATGGTATGCTAAGCGTATGCACCACAGTTGGGCCGAATCCGTTTTGGGCCTTGAGCTATTTGGGCCTCATTTGATTATTGGGCATGGGGGTATTCTGAGAATTATGAGTCATATCATCTATTATGGGCCATGGACATATTGATTGGGCCTTATTGGGTCAAGAGGCCCATTAGGGATTTTAGACTTGGACTTTGGGCCCATTAGCAACGGATGGATAATTGGGCCTTTGGGGAGGGTTTGGAGTTTGGGTTTCCTTTGACTAGTTAAAGTCCTAACATTGTTTAAAATTATTATTCAGCGCGGGAGGTTACGGACTGTTAGGAGAACAACTTTGTATTCGGCAGACTAAGGTGAGTCTCCTCACCATACCAATGGGTCTAAGGCACCAAGGCCGACCCATTTTATGATGTGTAGTATTCTAGCTGAGGTTGCGTTATGTGACATGATAGTTGATATGAACTAGGAAATATGCTTTGATATATGTGATATGTGTATGGAAGACCATGGGAGATCCCATGGCACTCGGATGTAAGACCATGTGGAGAGCCCATGGCTTTCCTATCAAATACCATGGAAGAGCCCATGGCACTTAGGTGTAAGACCATGCGGAGAGCCCATGGCATCCTGGAGTAAGACCTTGGGGACGAGCCCACGACATCCTTATCAGTTGTATGCATGACTTATGTGGTGTGTGTAGCCTTAGGGCTAACATGATATGTGATAATTGGATTATATGTGTGGTATGCTCTGGGGAACTCACTAAGCATTTGCTTACAGTTTGTGGAATTGTTTCAGGTACATCTGAGCCCAAGGGCAAGGGCAAGGCGTGATGGCGCAGCGTGCACTCTATCTCGCTTTTACTGATATGTTTTTGGGGACACTCTGATGAATTAAATAAGTTGTAATGAATACTTATTTGAAAACTGTTGTTTCGGGATTTCATGGATTATGCAAGTGTGTTTTATTAATTAAAAACGAAAACTTCTTTGAAAATTTTGGGTCATTAAAAGTTGGTATCAGAGCCTTGGTTTGAGGGATTCGGGCACACTCTCGAGTGTGTCAGGACTCAAACTAAGGAAATGGTAAAATCGTTTTCAAAAAGTAAATTTAAAAAAAAGGGGGGGGGGAGTTTTCAAAAGGAAATGAAAAGATAAGAGTGCAACGTGCGTGATCAGCCGAGCCAAGTAAGTAGTTCCTCAATGTGTTAGCCATGCTATACTGATATTTGAGTTTGTGATTTCATGGAACTTGCTATGTGTATGCTTTTAAAATTATATACGGTTAGGAGCTTATAGCCTCAGAATGATTGATTTGGCCTTATTTCCTGTTCCTTGTCTGGTTGTGGTTCTAGGGTAGAATCTTTTATTCGAAAGTCTATTTGATCCTTTTTCTGTGTACAATTTGCATGCATAAAGGCAACCTGTCAGGATTGTTTTGATGGATGTGAGTAGTATAAATCTTAGGACGGCCTGAGATTTGATGTATGTGGTATTTTATGGAATATGATTTAGTTTTGGTACAATTTGAGGTTGTTAGGTAGGGCATCAAGGAAAAGTACAGGTAGGTGTGGAAGGTAGTATTGGGCCCGTACTACTGAAAGCACAGGACCTGTACCTGAACCAATGTTAGATCTGACGATTTCAAGGAGGACCGGTGTGGGAAGATCCCTTATATGGAAATCCTGATCATTGTAATTTATGATATTTCAGTCCAGCATGGTGATGGCACGATTTGGAGCAGGAGGATCAGGATCGGGGTCTGGATCCGGGGCGGGATCAGGGGACACTACTGATGCCATCGATGGGAGGTTGCGGGAACTCATTGCATCCAAGGTTACCAGGGGCATCCTTGACGCGACCCCAGTCATTTTCGGGACAGTCAAGGAGGGCATGATGGAGATTATGGAGGAGAGACTCAGATCTTTCAGGGCTGAATTGGCAGCGGGTCAGATTGGGGCCCGAACTCCCTCGTTCCGGGAGTTCAAGGCGTGTGGGGCGCCGGAGTTTCTCGGGGTCAGGGACCCCATTGTCAGTCGACGCTGGGTGGCGGACATTGAGAACGCCCCGTGCACGAGTTCTTGCCCGGATGCGGCAAAAGTTGGATTTGCTTCGTGTATGCTGAGAGACAGAGCCCTAGATTGGTGGGGCGAGGTGACCAGCCAGGTGGGAGCAGTCGGTGTGGCTGAGATGACATGGGTCGAGTTTGTTCGGCGTTTTGATGCGGAGTTTGCACCACCTATTGAGGTGCAACGACTTGTGAGGGAGTTTCATGACCTTCAGCAGACCACCGAGACTGTGGCGGAGATCACCGCCAAGTTTCGGGAGCGAGCTTTGTTGATCCCACAGTACGCTACGGACGAGGATATGAGGCGGACGAGATATCATTCCATGCTGAGGGATGATATCCGTGAGTTTGTGAGCTTTACAGGGTGCAAAACCCTGAATGAGATGGTGGAGAAGGCCCGTGAGCGGGAAATGGAGTTGGACTTCGACACCAAGCGGAAGCCTGAGCAGGCACAGACGATGATAGGTCAGGCTAAAAAGCCTAAGACCTCAGACACTTCCAGCAGGGGCCAACAGGGCCGTGGCCGGTGCGCCAAGTGCGGTAAACCGCACAGTGGGGATTGCCGGGGGACGGGCTCGGGATGCTATGCGTGTGGCCAATCAGGCCATGTGATCAGGGATTGCCCCAAGAAGGGATTGATTTGCTTCCACTGCAACCAGACCGGCCACAAACGGGTCGATTGTCCAAGGTTTCAAGGATGGGGAGGAGCGGTGGCGGCGCATGCGCCTTCCACATTGAGGATTACTGATGGACGCCCTGCCAAGGCGGATGTTCCGGCGGTGAAGAGTCGCGCATTTCAACTGACCACCGAGGAGGCTTGGGCAGCACCAGACGTCGTGGCTGGTACGTATCTATTATTCTCTGTTCTTATTATTTGTATGACTTATGTGTACTATATGCTTGTATAAGGACCTTTTTGGTCAATGGTATGGCTGCTCACGTCCTATTTGATTCAGGTGCTACCCGATCATTTGTGTCACTTGCGCTTAGCAAGAAGTTCGAAGACGCGCCGGGGACCCTGGATTCCCCGCTCGAGGTGGAGATTGCAGACGACCGCACCGTTAGTGTTGCGAGGGTATATCGGGACTGTGTACTGAATGTATTGGGCGAGAGGTTCTGTAACGCCCGTGTTTCTAGGCTAGGCATTAATGATGACGTAATAGTCTAGGTTAACATTTGTAACTAGTTTTGAAATAATAAGAATGTATTATTTGAGTATTATATGTTTATTGCTTAATTGTGTGATTTAAATGAATTAAGGATAAAAATAAACGATAAAATAAAATATTAGATAAGCCCGATATCTATGAAGGAAGTTGTAGTGGTCGTGGCAAGGTTTCCGAATATATAAAGAATGTCGAAATCCGAGTTATAACGAAGAAGTTATGACCTGTCGAAGTTTCGCGACAGAACCGGCGCGACACTGCGTGACGTAAATAGCGAATTTAAGATAGAGCGATATTTAGCTTTAGTGATCTAAACGAAAGGCGTAGAATACGTTAAACCGAGAGCGTGCATAAAAAGAACGTCTAAATCTGACTTCGTATGAGGAAGTTATGATTTTTCTAAGTTTCGACTTAGCGGTATGCAGCCCGAAACTCGAATATGAGATCGAGTGACTTTTAGCCGAAACAATCTAAACGAGAATCGAAGATCTTGTCGATAGTAGTCCAACGGTAAAAATACAGACGACGGAGTCTAAATGAAAGTTGTAGATCTTAGTCTCACCTACGCGTGGATATAAAGTCAATTGACGTCCATTTTTGTCTGTATTTTTATTGTTGGTTGGTGAAATTAAATATAATTATTTATTGTGGGATGAAAACCCTATATGCTCACCAGGCTCCCAAGCCTGACCCACTCAGTTTCTTTGTATTACAGGTAGTGGTGCGAGAGCATAAGTTGGAGAACTTGTGAAGATGTTTTTGTTTATAGACCAGTAGTTTTATAAACTGTGTAAGGTCTATGTTTTATTGTTTATGCTTTTGTGTCTGTATCGGAACATGACATCCCGAGTTTTGATATATAATGAAAATACATTTCTTTAAGAAATGCTTTGATAAACTTTATTTTATCATGTATTGTTTTGGGGACGAATTTCACAACTCTTTTAAATCAATGGATTTACTCTGAAATTATTTTAAAAGCATAAATGAAACCGGTCTTTTCTGGCCGTGATTTTGGGGATGTCACAGGTTCCGTGTTGATCTAGTTCTGATACCATTGCGAGGGTTGAAAGTGATTGTCGGGATGGATTGGTTGGGGGCCCACGGGGCCATGATTGATTGCGAGTGCCAGTTGGTTAGGGTTCGAACCCCAAGTGGGGGAGAATTGGTTATTCAGGGTGAGAGGGTCTCGCAGGGACTGGCCCTCTGTTCGGCAACGAGGGCTAGGAGGTTTTTACAGCAGGGTTGCACGGGATTTCTGGCTTATGTTTCGGATACAAGGGTAGAGACCGTGGCGGATGTGGGCAGTGTGCCGATGGTACAGGATTTTCGGGACGTCTTCCCCGAAGAATTACCAGGAGTGCCTCCAGAGAGGCAGGTGGAGTTTCGCATTGACTTGGTGTCGGGTGCCACTCCGATAGCAAAGGCACCCTACCGGTTGGCACCGCCGAAGATGCAGGAGCTATCTGCGCAACTCCAGGAGCTGCTAGACCGAGGGTTCATTCGTCCGAGCAGTTCCCCGTGGGGAGCACCGATTCTCTTCGTGCAAAAGAAGGATGGATCGTGCATCGATTATAGGGAGCTGAATAAACTAACGGTGAAGAACCGTTATCCATTGCCAAGGATCGATGATTTATTCGATCAGCTGCAGGGTGCGTCGTGGTTTTCCAAGATCGATCTTCGGTCGGGATACCATCAAATGAGGATTCGGGATGAGGATATACCGAAGACGGCTTTCAGGAGTCGGTATGGACATTATGAGTTTGTGGTTATGCCGTTTGGGGTCACCAATGCCCCAGCAACGTTCATGGACCTTATGAACAGGGTATGCAGACCGATGCTGGATCGGTCGGTGATCGTTTTTATTGATGATATCCTGGTCTATTCTAAGACCAGGGAGCAGCATGAGCAACATCTGAGGGAGGCATTAGAGACCCTGAGGGCGGAGAAACTTTATGCGAAGTTCTCCAAGTGTGATTTCTGGCTGCGGGAAGCACAGTTCTTGGGACATGTTGTCAATCAGGAGGGTATTTCGGTTGATCCAGACAAGGCGGAGGCTGTGATGCGGTGGGAAGTACCGAGGAATGCATCAGAGATTCGTAGTTTCTTGGGGTTAGCGGGCTACTATCAGAGATTTATCTAGGATTTCTCCAAGATTGTTGTGTCATTGACCCGCTTGACCCAGAAAAATGTGACTTTTCGGTGGGGTGCGAACCAGCAGATGGCTTTTGAGACCCTGAGACAGAGGTTATGCGAGGCTCCGATTCTAGTACTACCTGAGGGGTTAGATGATTTGGTGGTGTACTGCGACGCATCGATTTCAGGGTTAGCTGCGGTACTGATGCAGAGGGGGCACGTGATAGCTTACGCCTCGAGGCAGTGGAAGCCTCATGAGGCGAATTACCCCACTCATGACCTGGAGTTGGGGCAGTGGTGTTTGCCCTCTAGATTTGGAAGCACTATTTATATGGAGTGCGGTTCACTATCTATACCGATCACAAGAGTCTGAAGTATTTGATGGATCAACAGAACCTTAACATGTGGCAGAGGAGGTGGCTGGATGTGCTGAAGGATTATGATTGCGAGATTCTATACCACCCAGGAAAGCCAACGTGGTGGCTGATGCATTGAGCCGCAAGACGGTAGGGTCCCCGATTAGGGACATTTGTATGAGGATGACGGTGACTTCTCCTTTGTTGGATATGATCAAAGTGGCTCAGGTCGAGGGGGTGAAGAAGGAGAATTGGAAGGTCGAGCGGATTCAGGGGCATTATCCTCTGTTTGTGAAGGATAGTCGCGGCCTTCTGACGCAATGTGGTCGAGTATGGGTACCAGTGGTAGGTGGAGTGAGACAAAAGCTATTAGAGGAGGCGCACAAGTCCAAGTTCTCTATACACCCTGGAGTTACGAAAATGTATTGGGACTTGAGGCTGGGATATTGGTGGCCCTGCATGAAGAGGGAGATTGCTTGGTACGTGGAGCGATGCTTGACCTGCAGGAAGGTCAAGGCCGAGCACCAGCGGCCTCATGGCAAGGTTCAGCCACTACCCATTCCCATGTGGAAGTGAGAAGAGATCACCATGGATTTCATCACAAAGTTGCCTAGGACGGCGAGGGGAGTGGACGTTATATGGGTGATCGTAGACAGACTGACGAAGAGTGCCCACTTTATTCCGATTTCCGAGAGTATATCTGCGGAGAAGTTGGCAAATATTTATGTGTGTGAGGTAGTGGCTAGTCACGGGGTGCCCGTTTCTGTAGTCTCCGATAGGGATGTCCGGTTTACTTCCAGGTTTTGGAAGAAGTTCCACGAGGAGCTGGGCACTCAGCTACATTTCAGTACGGCGTACCATCCTCAGACTGACTGTCAGAGTGAGAGGACGATCCAGACACTGGAAGACATGCTTCGAGCATGCGTACTGGATGTTGGAGGGAGTTGGGATACATACCTCCCACTAGCAGAATTCTCATATAATAATAGTTATCATGCCAGTATTGATCGAGCTCCATTCGAGATGTTATATGGTCGGAGGTGCAGGACCTCGGTGTGTTGGGACGAGGTTGGGCACCGGGTCATGGGGAGCACTGAGGTAGTGCTCAAGACTATCGGGTTGATTTAGCAGGTGCGCGACCGGTTGCGAGTCGCGCTGTTAGGTGCATTTCATGTACCCATTTTGTAGCTTTATTTCATAAAAGTACATTGCATATAGGCTTAAATTCATGCATTTTGCATATTTTCGGGATTTTTCATGATGCAATTTCATTCACATAATTTTGTGATATTTTAGGGACTTTTGGAGGTTGGATCTTGCTTTAGGAGGTTAAAAAGAGTTGAGGGTAAAATTTCAGGGCTATTGGAGCATCGAGGAGGAAGTTATGAAGAAAATGAAGATTTTGGTTTTATAGGAGTTTACACGGCCATGTAAATGGAAGCCTATAATTTACACGGGCCGTGTAAACGCATATACAGGAGCATTCTACTTTTCTTGTTTACACGGTCGTGTAAATTGCACCCTTCAATTTACACGGGCCGTGTAAACGTCTCGACAGTTTTTAAAGTAGTTTTACTCTCATATAATGGGGACCCGACTTTTTACTTTGGGGGGTCGACTTTTGGAGTAGAGAAGGCGATTTTCTTGAGGATTTTGAAGTTGATTAACACTTGGGAACATTTGATTTCATTTTGTAAGAACTTTAATTTCATTTTCTAGATTTGTGATCTTGTTCTAGTCATGAGTGGCTAGAACCCTAGATTCTCCAACTTTATGTCTTGACTTCTAGTTGTGATTTCAATCATATGACTTGATGTTTTCTTTCAATTTTCTATCTAGTGAATTTGATTTTGTTTCAATCGAATGTTTGATTCTAATTATGATTCTTATTGGCCATTTGAATTAGGGTTAGATCATTCAAGTTATCTAATTGCAAAATCCGTAATTGTTTTGTAAATTGGACTAGGTAACAAGCACTAAACTGATTTCTATTGAATGAATTTAGTGTAAATCTTATTCACACATTCTTATGCTCCCGAGCTTATGAGGAGTATTGAGTGTTGTTGGGAACATTCACATAAAGTTTAATGCAATCTTTCAACCTAATTCTAAGAGTTTGTTTAGATTAGATTGGTAAGGTTAGGATTAATCAAAGAGCTTGTTTTGGTTAATTATTGTGGTGAATGGGAAGTGTTAGAGCTTGTTAACACTTTCAAGTACCAACTTAGATAGAATTAAACAAATATCTTGTCATCCATGGAATCACATTGCTAATTTGTCTTGCATAGAGTTGGAGTACTTACAAATCTTGAACTTATTTCACTTAATCAATCATTTACTTATTGCTTTATTCTATAGTTTAAATCATTGCTTATAAATTCCCCCCATTCTGTGACCATTTTTGTACCTTACGCAAAAAGGTATAAACACTTGTCCCGTGTCTCTGTAAGCTTAAACCTTTCTTGTCCTCAAGAAAGAACAATAAAATTTAAAC
Source organism: Lactuca virosa (assembly GCF_052849685.1). NCBI lineage: Eukaryota > Viridiplantae > Streptophyta > Magnoliopsida > Asterales > Asteraceae > Lactuca > Lactuca virosa. The sequence goes on from NC_136429.1 coordinate 59,528,710, forward strand.
CGGAGAAAATAAAATAAAATAGAAGAAAAGAAAATCAAAGTTAAACTTTTTTTTTTTTTGAAACTTGATGCAAGAAATCAAAACAAACATGAAAAAATATATCCAACCCAATTAATCCTGTTTTGTACCATAGTTGAGAATATACCTGTCGTGCCTTGAGTCAACTTGGCTTTAGTCTCAAAATATTATATAACAATAGAAATAAGACCTTAGCCACTCCCTAATACAACTCAACAGAATCAAAGATCACCATACTTGTTCCCTCTCAATATTAGCAAGTCAATTAATAGAACAAATTATGGTCTTACTCTCGTGAAATTGTATGTGACAAAACATGCTCAACCATCTTTGTTTCATAAAATATAACAATGCCCGATTCCAGCTATTTGTTGATCAACAACAATCTTTTTCTGAAAAATCTTTTCTAAAAATTCCCTAATATTTATCCAGATTGGTTACAAACTTCAAACCACTTACACCAGCCAAAGTAATTAACATTCAGTCCAATGTCATAAGTTCAAATCCAAGTCCAAGGGAATCTTTTGACAGCCAAGTATTTTTCCTAAACTCAATATTCAATTAAACTATAAACACAATTATATACAAACTTCTTAATTATATTTTTTACAAATAAAGCTCATGACTTTCTTTGAAATCCGTGTAACGGGCTTCCAACCAATACATCCAAATCAAATGACCTTAGTGTGCTAGATTTAAAGAGATCCCTCGGGTTTACTTGCCCGAACCTCAAAGGCCACAGATTAGCTTTATTTGCTATTATTAAGTTCATGACTTTCTATGGAACCCATGTAACGAATTTTCAACTCAATTAGTCCCAAACAATTTAGCTTTAGGCGATTAGATGTAAAACACCCCTCAGAGTTTACTTGTTCGAATCCCAAAGGTCACAGATTAACTTAATAATAGTTTTTTTTTTTTTTTTAAAGTAACACAAATACAAATAACTAAGTTAACACATAACACTCTTATTAATTTATTTATTTATTTGGCCAATTTCTTTATATTTTCGTCCTTGACTTTTCTATTGTGGGACATCTCACGGTCTATTACCGTGAGGGCTTCTAGACATTTTTCGGGGGACTGAAGTTAACATGCAAGGACCCGTAGGTATAGTTGGAAATATGTCCCCAAGCAGGGTATATAAAAGGGAATGAGTAGAAAAGACTTTTTAGAGCACTGGAAGGCTCGGGACATTGAGATTTTGTATTCTTTTTATGAACTTTTGAATTTGGCATTTTAAGTTCAATTGAGCATTACTACTCATAAGACCGGTCATATGTCCCAAAGAATTAACTCATACCTGCTGTTATGCTCCAATGTTGACAATCTTCTCACTTTCTGTTTTGCACAAGTAGCTTCGGGAGGTGTGCTCGTGTGTGATTAACTTGCTTTTAGATTTTTCAATAAAAAGAGCAAGCCAATTTCAAGGCACATGACTCATTTACCAGCTCAACTGTTTTGAAAAGATTCGGTTGCTTGGGATTGGATCGTTTTTTTTTTTTTTTTTAATTATGCAATGAATGCAATGCAAAAATTTAGATGCAAACAAAATGCAAAGAAAATAATAAAAATTAGAATAGAAAGAAAATCATTTTGGTTTTTGAAAAATTTTCCATGCAGAAAAAAAAATGAAAAAGAAAATGAAATGAAAATTAATGCAATATGTACAAAACTACATGCAACGGGATTTATGCATGGATGGATGCCCCTCCCCAAGCTTAAAATAAGCATTGTCCTCGATGCTTGGAGAGAGGCATAGCCGGCCTATTGAGAGTCGGATGGTGGATGATGGTAGCTGGGTTGGGAATGGGTCCAAAACAGTCACAGATGCATACCAATTGAATTTTTAAGCAAAATATGAACGACTAAAGATATGGAAAGAATTTACCAAATCGTTCTTGGAGCCTTGCAATTATGGTGAGAACCTCCTCTTCATCCTCCCCAAGCTATCCATGAAGTACTTTTGGAGCCGGAGATTCATTTTCTAGGCATAAAAAATAAGTTTAAAACCATTTGGGACATTAAAAAAATTGAAATTTACCAAAGACTAAAAAGTTTTAAAAGAAAGAAAAAAAAACTCTGGGTTGCCTCCCGGTTAGCTGCCCTTGTTTTAAGTCGTTGACTCGACTTGGCCCCTGAATGTGCTTTGTTCTAAGTAGGTGGGCCTTTACAACACATTAACCTTCTCGTCACTTCCTTCAATTGAAAACTTATCTTCTACCTGACTTTTTTTCCTTTTTTTTTCTTTTAAAGCACCTGCTCACAAAATGTTTGGCATAAACAATTAGTAACACCGTGTCCCCGGCAACGGCGCCAATTTGTTTGGGCGTGTCAAACCCAACAAATAAAGGGTACAAATGACTCCTTAAACACGCGCAAAGCCGTCAGAAAAGTTATGCCGACCGACGGCGTTCGGATCTCGAGTTTCAAGTGGGGGATTTTGTGTTACTGAAGGTTTCGCCCTAGAAAAGGATTATCAGGTTTCGAAAGAGGGGCAAATTGGGGCCTCGGTTCATAGGCCCGTTCAGGATCACGACCCGGGTGGGCAAGGTGGCATATCGCTTAGAGCTCCCTGAGGAGCTTAGTCAGATTCACATTACCTTCCACGTGTCTCAGCTTCGGAAGTGTGTGATGAGTCCGCAGTTGTTTCCTTGGATGACATTCAGGTGGATGGGAGCCTGATTTATGTCGAGAAGTCGGTCGCCATCTTAGATAGGAAGACGAAGGGTCTTCGGAACAAAGAAGTGAAGCTGGTAAAGATACAATGACAACACCGGAAAGGCCCCGAATGGACTTGGGAGCCGGAGGAGGAGATGCAGGAGCATTACTCCAAACTGTTTACAGCCACGGACTTCGAGGACGAAGTCTAGTTCAAGTGGGGGAGAGTTGTAACACCCTAAATCTGGTATGACTTGAAACCCTCAAGAATTGACATTTTAGCATAATTGGCCCCTTAAGTACGCTGGGCGTACATGGGTGTACACTTAGCGTACTATGCAGGGTTGGACGCGGAGGATGTCACACCCCCAAACCAGAATGGCGGAAACATTCGGGGGTGGTTGACTTCATGTAGTATCATAACAGTTGAATATTTGTAAAGAAAGTAAACACAACCATCATAAATATAATTAAAAGTTACATTGTTGCATGTGATACATGTCTCAAAAATAAATTACAATATGATGATTCAAAAAGTTTGAAAACTGACGCCTTAGCGTCTCTTCTCCAAAAGCTGATGTTTTACCTGTATTACTGAATCCCTGAGAAATACAAGTAGTTTTGAAAAAGTGTCAACAATTAAGTTGGTGAGTTCATAAGCGTTTTTGTACTAGAATTGTATGTCTTTCTGTATAAAATAACTGAGCTTGTTTCTAGAAAATCCAATATTTTCCATGTATGTGAGGTAGCTTGAAAAGTTCCAAAGACTGAAATGCATGAGAAATTTTCATACCTAAAATAGTGTAAGTAGGTTTATATATATATATGTGTGTGTATATATATATATATATATATATATATATATATATATATATATATATATATATATATATATATCATTAATGCATTTGATAGCCCCGTAAATCAAAATATTTTGATACTCCATGTGAGTTTTATAACCATGCTATTGACCCAGACTGCCTGTAACAACGTTTTTCAGGCGTTGAAGTGTTATGACATTTGTCAGCCCAGACCTGCCGGTCTAACTGTAGCTAACAGTTTAGGTGCGGGATTGTCAATCCCGTATAGATCTATACACAAGTATCACGCTCTCCCTACAAGAGATTATGGTTTATAATACAAGACTTGAAATGCGTACTTAAAAGTACGGTGAAGCCAAATGTCTCACAAAATTTAGTATCAATGGATTTACGAAATGAAAAGTCCAATTTCGTTATAAGTGTAAGTATTTCCTCTTTATAGTATTTATAGTATGTAAAAAGTAATGAATAACTCGTAACTATACCTATTATAGTTTTTCGAAAATGTGTTCCATTAAAATGATAAAACTTGATGTATTACTAACTTTGCATGTAAAGTGTGACATTAGTAGTAATATTGTTTAAGATTAAACAAAAATGTAGATGAAACATCTGAAATTCCATGTAATGATTTGTATTTTCATATAAGTTTTTTTTGTGTTTCACTTGTATTTCCCCCCCCCCCCTCCCCTAAAGTATAGTAAAAACGTGAAAATAAAGGGGTATGAACTCACCTGGAAAGTGTGGTGATTTGAAGAAAACGAGATTTTTCTCAGGAAGCACTTCGACCGGAAAGTGGTAAATGTTTCGGGAATCTCGGAGCTTCAGACCTTCGTCAGAGCTTGGATATGAAACCGGGGTGTCGGGGTAGTCTCGGGATAGTAGAAGTATGAAACTAAGGAGAGAAAATGGTGAATGAGCAATTAAATCCCGGAAGTCTCGCATGCTATTTATAGGAGGGCTGCCAGGCTTCGTACGCTGGGCGTACTCCGAAGTACGCGGGGCGTACCTCGTCCGCAGCTCGTACGCGGGGCGTACGTCAGCGATGACGTCATCGGTTGCCGGTCTTCGGATGGGACGGGATAAATCCGTTAAAAATTCATAACTTCTTTATCCGATGTCCGTTTTCGTCTGTCTTTTTACCGTTGTACTACTATTGTCGAGATCTTCAATTCTCGTTTAGGTTGCGTCGGCTAAAAGTCGTTCGATCTTTATTTCGAGTTTTTAGCTGTCTACTGCTGTTCTGAAATTTAGAAAAATCATAACTTCCTCATACGAAGTCAGATTTGGACGTTATTTTTATGTACGCTCACGGTTTGTTATTATCTACGAATTTCGTTTGGATACTTAAGGCTAAAAAGTCTTTTATTGAAATTTTACTTTTTACGCTTAACAGTGTTTTACCGGTTTTGTCACGGATCTTTGATTAGTCATAACTTCTTCGTTATAACTCAGATTTGAGTGTTCTTTATATTTCTGAAAACCTTGACACGATATCTAACATTTTATGCATCCTAATAGAGACTTTTGAACATTTCATTTTTGACGCTATTTTTATTGATTCCACAAATAGATTTTAATATTTGACTTTTTGAACATTATAGTTGATATGAACTAGGAAATATGCTTTGATATGTAGTATTCTAGCTGAGGTTGCGTTGTGTGTCATGATAGTTCATATGAACTAGGAAATATGCTTTGATATATGTGATATGTGTATGGAAGACCATGGGAGAGCCAATGACACTCAGATGTAAGACCATGTAGAGAGCCCATGACTTTCCTATCAAAGACCATGGGAGAGCCCATGGCACTTAGGTGTAAGACCATGCGGAAAGCCCATGGAATCCTGGAGTAAGACCTTGGGGACGAGCCCACGGCATCCTTATCAGTTGTATGCATGACTTATGTGGTGTATGTAGCCTTAGGGCTAACATGATATGTGATAATTGGATTGTATGTGTGGTATGCTCTGGGGAACTCACTAAGCATTCGCTTACAGTTTGTGGAATTGTTTCAGGTACATCTGAGCCCAAGGGCAAGGGCAAGGCGTGATGGTGCGGCGTGCACTCTATCTCACTTTTACTGATATGTTTTTGGGGACACTCTGATGAATTAAATAAGTTGTAATGAATACTGATTTGAAAACTGTTGTGTCGGGATTTCATGGATTATGAAAGTGTGTTTTATTAATTAAAAACAAAAATTTCTTTGAAAATTTTGGGTCGTTAAAATTTCGTCCCATCCTCATCATTTTCTGGTAATCAAGCCTCAAACTTGTCTTGTATTTTCTTAGATCTCCTTATGGTCAATTTTATGGAGTTTTTGTCCAAGAAGCTTGATTTATGAGAGTTGGACATCCCAAGTCGATGTTACTTTCAGATCTGGAACCATTAAGGGTTGCTATGGCATAAAGGTGCAAACTTTATGCCTTTGGAGCCCCATGCAAGCCTTTAGGATGATATTATGGCCTTTTATGCCCCAAAAGGCCATGCATGTGGAAAAAGGTTGAAACTTTACGTGTTCAAGTAGTGTTAAGAGAGTAGATTTGAAGTTGTAAGTCTTAGTTTGGTGAATGGATGGCTTAAGGACCAAGTTCTAGGTCCCAAGGAATTAGGGTTTGAGCTAAACCCTTTAAGAAGGGGTATTAAGGGGTAAAGTCAGAAACTTTACCCTTAAAAAGACATTTTCAGGGTTATTGTGAAGTATGATGCTTGGATCTGAAGTGTAGGGGCTTAATCCTTTAAGATAGCCCAAACAGACAGGGGAACTCGACGAGTCCAGTAAGGGACTCGAAGAGTTGAAGCCGGGTGTCCCGATTTTATGAGAGGTAGAACTCGACGAGTCTGTGAAGGGACTCGACGAGTTGACTCGGTTGACAACGAGTCTGAGTTGTGCAAGAACTCGCCGAGTTGGGAGATAACTCGACGAGTTGGGTTGACTGGGAGTTGACCTTGACTTTGGCTTTGACCAGGACGTTGACTTTGACCAGGGGTAAAATGGTCATTTTACCCTAAGAAGGATTAGCAGATTCTGATTAAGTGCTATTGTGAAATTGATAGCCAGGGAGTCATTGGAGCAGCCGTCAAGGATTCCTCACACGAGATTTCACAGCTAGCATTCGAGGTGAGTTTGCTCTAGTAGGAACGGGTCTAAGGCACCAAGGCCGACCCGTTTAGCTAGTAGTAGTTCCGGACTATGATCTGATGTTTGGCGGGGCCCGATGTAGGTTTATATGCTTTTCCGGATTTCGATCCGATGTCGGGGCAATCCCGGGGAATGCTTGTATGCTTGATATCTTTGTGATTCTTGCATGTGTTTGTATTATATGTTTCCCGACTTCAGTCCGATGTCGGGGCGGTCCCGAGGAATGTTAGTATGTTGCCGGATTACGGTCCGATGTCGGGTAGGGGTGTTCATAACCGGATATCCGAAAATTCGGATATCCGAAATTTCGGATAGTTGATTTTTGGTATCCGATTCCGTATCCGAAATTTCGGATACGGATTCGGATACACAAACGGATATCCGAAAATTTGTAATTTTGTTCAAATTTGAAAGTTTTTATATTAGAAATACATATTTTTAAATTAGAAAGGCATATGAAGCAATATATGTATTTAATTAAGGGTATTATGAATATGTTTTAGTTACTAACATTTATATTATAAGACATATGTGATTAAAATATCATATAATGTATAAACTAAAATCAAAATTTTCGGATATCGGATATCCGAATTATCTGAAAAATCTGAAAAACACTATCCAATTCCGATTCCAAAAAATCGGATATCCGAAATTTCGGATATCCGATTTTTCGTATAATTCGGATTCAGAATTTAAGAATTTCGGATCGGAATTTCGGATACGGATATTTTTGAACACCCCTAATGTCGGGGCGGTCCCGAGGAATGTTAGTATGTTGCCGGATTACGCTCTGATGTCGGGCGGGGCCTGAGGAATGTTTAAGTGATAATGTTATGTGCTTAGGTTTTTGTGTATTGTTGTTATGCTCTTATGTATTCTGAGATTTGCTCGAAGTCGGGCGAGGCTCGATGTCAGGCGGGACCCGATGCCGTATAGGGTTCGACATCGGGCGGGGCCCGATGCCGATCTTGACTCGATGTAGCAGGGGCGGGGCCCAATATATGCTTATATGTTATGTGTATGGTATGTGGTAGTTGTGGAGACACACTAAACTTCGTGCTTACAGTTTTCAGTTTTTGTTTCAGGTACTTCCACTAGCAAGGGGAAGGGCTCGGGATGATCGCATGACACACACCACAATTTTAGCTTGAGATTGTTTAGACTCTGATATTTTTCTCACATGACTTTGATACAGTATTTGACATGATGTTTTGAGATACATGATTCTTTATTTTCTTTATGATGATGGATGATTTATGGTTTTGTTATAAGTTTTAAAACGAAATTTTTGGTCCATAATTTTGGGATGTTTCAGTGAGTCGGAGTCCTGTCTGCAAATTTTTCGGACTTCTAGTCAGGAGAATCTCTGTAAGTTAAATTACACTCATCCTTATGTTAGTGTAATTTATATTTATAGTCATAGTCATTGTTATGAATCTACATATAGGGTTTATCAGTAATTCCATGTCGTTATACTGATTGATCTACTTACGGAAGAAGTGTCTAGAATGGTCATGTTGGCTTGGTTATTGAATTTCAGAAAGGCTATACGCCGAAATGGTCCTGCCTCCCGACTGTCTTGCCTAGCTGATGCTTACTTGATAGATTTTGAAGTAGACTTCGAGATTGTTGAGGAATCTAAACCCTTAGGATAATAGTTCCATGAAGTATGAAATTAGACTAATACTTAGCGTTATATATATCTAGGTCTTTTGGAAAAAGGTGTAAGGTGAAGCTTTGCACGATTCATCAATCACGAAACACTTTGTCAGGTAAGTGCGTAGTTACTATTAAGTACATAACTTTAATAAAAGTATTTATATTGTGTGTTAGCTGTATTATCTGTATTTTGAGCTAATAATATAAGTAAGATAATATTGCCTATGAGGAACTATAATAAACATAGATTGCCTTTGGTATAAGTCTGTATTAGTTATATTAGACTTGTAAAAGGTGTTTAGTTCCCACTAAGCTGGACATTAGATAGGTCTCATTCCGAGGTAGGGTGTGAGATCAGATAGTAGAGTGTCGTATCTCTCCTCTTTCTTTGATGACCAAAAATGGTGGGTCCAGATCAGACAACCGGTAGGTATGTCTGTTGGATTAGGTGTCTAAGCCCATAACTATAACTGGTATGCACTTGATATGATAATAGCATGGTCCTTTTGGGTTGCCTTCACCATAGCAACTTGACAGGATGATATTGGAGATAGAGGTTATTTAATGATTTATTAATATATTTTAAGAACAATATATTAATTAGAAATCATATTATTTAATTAGTATTTAATCAGAAATTATTTTGATATAATTTTGGGATTAAAGGAACTAATTAAAAGTAAGGGGACTGGTTTGCAAATCACTGATACTTGCAAACTGGGCTGCTGGACTACCTTGTAAAGGGTTGGACGAAATCTATAGGAGGCCCTATAGAAATCGTCCAATGCCTTCTAGAAGGTGGGTTCATGGACTGCTTGGAGCCTAAGTCAAGAATTAGGGTTTCGCCTGGAAACCCTAGCAGCCACAAGTATTTAAAGACCCGTAAACCTCAAGAATTCGGCCACTGCTTCCAAGAGAAACCCTAGCCGAAATTTTGCCCTCTCTCTCACTCATCCTTTGCTTTTGGTGTTTGTGATTCCATTAGAGGTGCAACACTTAGGGCGCTCAAGCTTTCAAGAGTCAAGATCATCATTGGATTACTTGTTTTTACGAGATAACAAGAGAGGTAACAATCAAACCTTAGTTTCATATTGTTTTTCTGAAATTGTATGCTAGTATTAGGGTTATTGCTTTGGAAGATTTATTTGAATGTATAACTAGAGAAAAACTTAGATCCAAAGCAGTTAGGGTTGCATGAACACATAGGAATGTTGTTATGCTCAAAACTCATCAGTAGTATCAGAGCCTAGTATGTTTTTCTGTTATATTTGATAGAATAGTGATCTGTCCAAATCGAAAAATCAAGCGGAATTGCAATCTGCCTGATGAACTCGACGAATTCAAAGATGAACTCGACGAGTTGGATGAACTCGACGAGTCCATGCCCTGACTCGACGAGTTGACTCGTCTGTATTCAGATTTTTCGGATTTCAGGCCTTATGTAGATTAAGATAATTACCATAAATAATTTTAACTGTTTAAAATCGATTTTTTTGGAAAGGTAATTAGTATCCTCATCTAAATAAGAAATTGGGTACAATTTCAAGATAATAATAAGATTCTGTGATTAATTAATTATTTAAAATTTGATCAAGTAATTTTGAAAAGTTTCAAATTGCACCCTTTAAGTTTTGGAATTTAAAATTTAATTAAAAGTTTTAATTTTGAAATATTAAATTCTAAAACCCTAGTATTTTAAAACTTTAAAATACAACCCTTATACTATTTTAATATTAAAAGATTAATATATATATATATATATATATATATATATATATATATATATATATATATATATGTATAAGATGAGTCAGTCTTACCGTTAGTAGGCCTCATTCACGAAGCTGGTCTATAAGGGGTGTTTAAGGAAGCGGCCTGTAAAATAACTGTCATTGGGTATCCATTCTTACCCACCACACTCTTTACTAGTGGATGGTCGTTAGGCAAACGGGTAGGATAGGACATTAATTCCCTCATTAAAAAGTATAATGATAAATATAAAGTAACTAAATGTTTTTATAAATTCTCAATCTTAGTTACTTTAGGAAAATGTGAATTTGATGCTAATCAATGAAATTACACATTGCACTTTGTCAAGTCGTTAGTGGAGCGTGTGTGGTTAAACGGAACACTAACTTGGACTAACAAGGATGGCAATGGGTAGCTCGTAAATTATCATAGATCAATGGAGCGTGTGTGGTTAACCGACACATTGATTAGGTGGTAAATGACATCGAGAGTACCAAGCTAATTTGCATGGTTATTCACACCTTGTTTGTGATCCTCGGTATCCAGTCACAATCTTGAAGGGCAAAATCGAGATTAAACATGCCATTTAAAAGTTCAATGAATCTCAAAGGACCTAGGAATTTCATTTAAATAAAACCTAATTTGTTTAAGTTTCGTTTTTCGTGGTGGAATTAGTAAATCGTCATTTACATACCTTCATAATAATTTACAGTTGGATTACGTCATCTCTTTTTCTAATTGTGAATTATTGTGTTGGGTCCTATCCTTGATATTTCATTTGGGTGTTATATTAAGGAATTCATATCTAATTAAAACATGTTCTTCTTTTCAGATGTCTGGCCCAAACAACGTTTCTGGCTCGAACTCCAACTCCTCCAACAACTCCTCGAACCCACTCTCGCTCCTGAACATCTGTGGGATGGTTACCTTTGATGGATCCTATTTCAATGATTGGATCAGAAACATCAGAATGGCCCTACGTTACGAGGACAAGGAACACATTCTCGACAAGGAACTCGCCCGAGATAAATGAAGAAAATGCTACTCCCGAAGAAATCACTGAGTATAGGGCCAAATGCAAGGAAGCGACCAAAGTGTCGTGCATTATGGTGACCACTATGACTCCAGAACTCCAACGGTTCTATGAGGACTATTGGCCTTACGAGATGTGCCAAGACTTGATGGAAAAGTACCATCAAAGAGCGTGTCAAGAGAGGTATGAAATAGTCACCTCATTCATAACAACCAAAATGAAGGATGGAGAGTCCATCACGACCCACCTGCAGAGAATGTAGAGATATGTGGATCGATTGCTCAAGTTGAATGCAACTTTGATGAAGATCTGGCTATAGAAAGAGTCCTACACTCTTTGCCTCCCGACTATGATCAGTTCAAGATGACTTATCATCTGAGCAAGGAGGAAGTCACCTTGAGCAAACTTCAAGGGTTGTTAAGAACTGCTAAAAAGTGGATTGAAAGGAAAAGCTGTTGAATCCACTGCTGCTGTTGCCCCAATCCTGTCTATTGGACATGGGAAAGGGAAAAAGAGGAAAGCGCCCTCAAAGAACTGGAAGGGAAAGTCTAATGATGGATCTTCTTCAAGTGGATCCAAAGCAAAAACCGGTTCTGCCCCTCCCTCCTCTGATCCAAAAGAAGCAACGTGCTTCTACTGCCATGAAAAGGGGCATTGGAAGAGAAGTTGCCTGAAGTACTTGCAGGACATCAAGGATGGGAAGATAAAGCCCTCCTTTGCGTGTATTTATATTGTTCTATCTAATAACTCATCACATGCTAGTTCTTGGGTCCTTGATACAGGATGTGGTTTTCACATTTGTTCTGATTTGCAGGGGCTAAGAAGGAGTAGGGATGTGGAACATGGGAAGATGAACCTGATAATGGGGAATAGGAAATAGTCGCATGTCACCAAGATCGAAGTTTACTCTTTAGTGCTTAGTAGTGGGTTAGAATTAGATTTGAATGAATGTTGCTACTCGTTAGAGATAACAAGGAATATTATTTCCTTTCATGGTTTGTACAGACAAGGCTTTAGATTTTCGTTTAATAATGAAATTGGTTCTATAAATGCTTATTATAATGGTTTATTTTATTTTGAAGCATTGCCTTGTAATGGTGTATATGAAACTGTGATGGTTGTAGATAACTTATGAAATAATGTGTTGCATATTGATTCGTCTAATGGTTTAGACAAGGCATGGTTGTGGCATTTTCATCTTGGAGATCTCAACAAGAAGCGCATAGCCCAACTCCAAAAGGATGGAGTGTTGGAGTCTTTTGACCTAAAGTCACATGACACGTGCAAATCTTGTTTACTTGGAAAGATGACTAAATCACCTTTCACTAGTACTTGTGAAAGAGGTGAGGGTTTGTTGGATCTCATACACACAGATGTGTGTGGGCCCTTCAGATCCACCACAAGGGATGCAAACCGCTTCTATGTGACTTTTACTGATGATTATAGCAGATATGGATATATCTACTCAATCAAGCATAAGTCAAAAACTTTTGAAAAGTTCAAAGAGTTTAAGCAAGAAGTGGAGAATCAAGTGGGCAGGAAGATAAATATGCTTAGATTTGATAAAGGTGGTGAGTATCTTAGTATCGAGTTCCATGACCATCTTAAGGAATGTGGAATTGTTTCACCATTAACGCCACCTAGGACACCACAAATTAATGGTATGGCTGAGAGGCGTAATCGAACCTTGTTAGACATGGTTTGTTCCATGATGAGTCTAGCTTCGCTACCAATCTCATTTTGGGGGTATGCCTTAGAGACTGCCGCCCATATCCTTAATCTAGTCCCAACTAAGAAGGTTGTGACAACCCGAAACTTTTTTTCGTTTCTGTTTCGTATTTTCCGTTAATGAAATTTCAGATCCGTTAACTTTTCCGTCAAAATTTTGGTTTAATAAAATAATCTAGTTATATTTAATTAAATTATTTACGAGTCGGAACCAAAAATCGCGCGGAAACCCGAAAATCTCGAGAAAACAACATTTTGGTCTGAAAATGGGATTACGACCGTAAACTCGTTTACGACCGTAAACTGGTTTACGACCGTAAACCCTGTTTACGGTCAAGGACGAATGGACCCCACTTTCACCCTATAAATGCGATGCCTCCGACTTCATTGGGACGTTTCTGGCCGCATTCTCCCTCCTCTCTCTAAGATTCTTCAACCGTAAACTCACAAAAACACATTTAGACTTCGGGAAACGTCGAAAAACACCGTTTGGATCCCTTTGGAACGTGTGGAATCACTCATCGCATCGAAATCAACATCCAAACACCATTTTCCGAGTTTACGGTCCACCCTTCAAAGACCGTAAACTCAGTTCTTGAGTTTACGGCCGTATACTCGGCAATCTTCAAAGGCCGTAAACTCAATCTTCAACGGCCGTAAACACTCTTTTTGGTGGTACTTTTGGCTGAAAACTCATTTCTTCGATTCAAGCAAGTCTCGGTAACATTCCTCAACTGAATTCAAGTGTTTTTCCGACACTTTATTTATCGAAATCGCTAATTTAGATACATATACGTATTTATTTGATAATAGGATTTCGTTAAGTGTCACGTGCAACAACTCGGGAACCTTCTTTTCAGTCAACAACTCCACGCAACAACTGTGAGTTCATACCCCTACATTTTCTGCATTTTTAGTGTTTTCAGGGGGGAATACAAGCTAAACATAAATGTTTTCTCACAAGCTAAATATAAAGGTTTTCAGGAATATACATAAAACTTATGCAAATTTCATACCTTAATTTCCCTTTTGTACTATGTCGAGCATAAGGGACGTTTTCACTAAAATTGCATAGTTTTTCCGGACACGCTATTCGCTACGTTATACATGCAAACTATAATCGGTATAGTTTGAGATTTCTCTAAAAACTTATCAAGCATAGAAACTTTCTCTACTAAACATATGCTCTGGAATAGAAACCGTTTACAGTTTATATCACTGCTTTATCATGATTTTCATAACTGTAATTTATCACTATACGCGGTATACACTCGGATTTTCACTACGGTAGAACGCTACTGCATTACATGTAAACTAGATTGTACGATACTGTGAGGCGCTACTTCACTACTGTACCCTTAGGTGTACAGGGATAAATCCTACCACTGTATAACCAGAGTCTCCTGGAGGGAGAGCGTGAGGTTTGTGAATAGATCTATTCGGGACTGACAATCCCACATCTGGACTGTTAGCTACAGTTTGGCGGGCACGCCTGAGATGTACAAATGTCATTTAACATCAACGCCTGAAGAACGTTGGAAAGGTCACTAGTCATATCAAGCATGGTTATACGACTCACATTATGTATAAATCACCGATAGTTTACCAACCTGGTTTTTCTTCAATAGTTTTATTTATACCAAATAGAACTAAACACACTATACATACTGGCCGAGCCAGGGTTTTCAAAACCGAATCATTCATGCTACGGTTTTACATTTAAATACATATACTTCATGATTAGCTTTAGCTAGTCGCATGGAGTAGTATTTTGCATAACTCTACGATTTTTCAGAAACGAACATTCATGGTTGTATACGAAATCGATAACACTACATTTTTCACTAAAGAAAATATCGGATTTTCTTGAAACTACACAACATTTCGACGGGCTCATCAACAAGTTTTGATTACAAATTACTGCTTATGAACTCACCAGCTTTATGCTGATATTTTTCAAACTGCTTGTATTCTCAGGAAATCAGTAGACAAGTACTTGCTGGATTTTCAAGGAACCGAAGCAACTAGAGTTTTTAAGTTTTAATTTGCAAAAACTACTGGATGTAATTCAAATATGAGCTTCAAACATATGTAAACGATTTTATTCAAATATTCACTGTAATGGTTGTGTTGCTATGATTGTTGTTATTCATTGGTTGTGATGTTATACATGACGTCCTCAGCCCCGGAATGTTTCCGCCAACGGTTTCGGGGTGTGACAAAGGTTGCCAAAACACCTCACGAGATGTGGACAAGGAAGGTTCCCTCGTTGGCACATATCAAGGTTTGGGGTTGTGAAGATTTCGTAAGACGAGAGACTCACGACAAGCTTGAACCTCGAACTGAGCGGTGTATTTTTATCGGTTACCCACAGAAATCCTTCGGATATCTTTTCTACAGACCCAGTGACAACGTGGTATTCGTAGTAAGGAGAGGAGTTTTCCGAGAGAGGAAACTCATATGCCAAAGAGACAGTGGGAGGAAAATTGATATTGAAGAGATTCAAGAATCAAGCGGTGAAGCAACCTCGAACACTATCGATCAACCTGAGGAAGAGATTCATGTTGAACCAATTGACGAGTCATTACCTCTTAGACGTTCCACTCGAGTTAGAATGGAACCCGAGTTTTATGGTTTTCATATTACTACAGATGGTGATACGTTTATCAGTGATAGTACACTGGTAAATTTGGATGAGCCTTCTAACTACAAGGAAGCCATGGCAGGCCCTGAGTCTGCAAAATGGAAAGAGGCAATGGACAGAGAGATCCAATCCATGTATGACAATCAAGTTTGGAACTTGGTTGACAATGTACCAGGTCGTAAGACAGTTGGGTGCAAGTGGATCTTCAAGAAGAAGACCGACATGGATGGCAAGGTGCATACATTCAAGGCACGACTGGTTGCGAAGGGCTTTACTCAAACCCCAGGGGTTGACTATGATGAGACCTTCTCATTGGTGGCTAAGATCAAGTCTATTAGGGTTATGTTAGTCATCGTTGCATTTCATGATTATGAAATATGGCAGATGGATGTCAAAACCGCTTTCCTTAATGGAAAGCTGGCTGAAGTTGTTTACATGTGTCATCCAGAAGGTTTTGTGGATGCTAAATACCCCAATAGAGTATGCAAGCTTGAGAAATCCATTTATGGATTGAAGCAAGCGTCTTGCAGATGGAATCTTTGCTTCGATGAGAAAGTCAAAGAGTTTGGTTTCTCTAGGAGTGAGGATGAGTCTTGTGTACATGTCAAAGCTAGTGGGAGTATAGTTAGCTTTCTAGTATTATATGTCGATGACATACTGCTCATAGGAAACGACGTTCCAACCTTGCAGGAGGTTAAGACCTGGCTTGGGAAGTGTTTCACTGTGAAGGATCTAGGGGAAGCCGTCTATATTCTGGGGATAATGATCTTGAGAAATAGGAGTAAGAGACTAATTAGACTTAGTCAGAGTACTTACTTGGACAAGGTGCTAAAGTGTTTTAGCATGGAAAATTCCAAGAAAGGGGAGTTAACTATCCAGAGCAATACCAAACTGAGTAAGACTCAGAGTCCGAGTACCGATGCAGAGATAATGGAAATGAGTCGAGTACCATATGCTTCCGCCGTTGGCTCGATCATGTACGATATGACATGTACTCGCCCTGATGTGGCTTTTGCATTGAGCATGGTAAGTTGGTATTAAGGGAATCCTGGTAGAGCTCATTGGACAACAACTAAGAACATTCTTAAGTATCTGCAAAGGACCAAGGTATAACAACCGGTTTCAGAAAAAGAGGAAGGATATTAAAGGTATAATATATGTGTGTATGTATGTTGTATAAATGTGTATTTACGTGTGTAATATGATTTTACCTAAGTTATAAAGTAAGTTGTTGGTCATAAACAATATATAATTCAGGTAATTAGATATTAAGTATAGAGTGGTATAGGTGTTTTAAGATTTAAGGAAAGAATAAAAGAAATATACAAGAATTTGAGGCTCACGATGTGAAGTGGGTAAGAACGGGATCAAAGTTACGCAAATGAACAGTGACAACATCATACTTTGATTCGTCACGACGTGAGTATTCAATTCTCACAACATGAGAAAGTAGATTGTTAGATATTATTAGTGACAAACCTTATTTTGTCATACGAGTAAAGTATCACGGAAAGTCACTCACGACGTGAGCAAAATGGGCTCACGACATGAACACGAAACAGGGGCTTAAATGCATTCCGATTAAGAACGAAATGTTATGGACAAAACACCTCAAAACACTAACCCTAAGGTGCGATTTACACACACTTAAGCTCCCCAAGCGTGATTTCAAAAGGATTGAAGGGTTTGAACTTCAATTTGTTGGATTAAGGTAATGTTTATGCATTTCCAACATCAATTTATTTGAATTTAGGGCTTGATGTGGTGTTCTTCATTGAAACCCTAGATGGGTAAATTTTTGTTTAATAGCTGAAAGTTTGATCTTTAATTGATATTACATAGTTTGGATATAGCTTAAAAACATTGTTTATGAGCTTTATATGTTGTTTGGAATTGTAAGGAATTTGGTTTATAGATTAAGGAAGAAGTGACTTAATGGGTTAAGTCCTTAATTGATTAGTTGAGATGTTTGTGAATATAATACCGTTAGAATAAACTAGATAAGGGATTTGATGAATAAATTCAAGTTGTATATGTAAAGATTTCTTATTAATCATCAAGGATAGTATAACCTTAATCATAAAGGGTAACATGGATGAACATAAATGTGTGATTCATTGTGTTAAAAAGGGTTATGGAATAATTATTGAACAGGGAAACAAGAGGAAGATACAAGCAAAGAAGTCTCGATTTCAGGTTATCATCCAAACAAGCTGTAAGAGACAAGGTGAGTAATAATGCATTTACTTACAAGTTATTGAATAAACATCTTTTAGTTACATATATGTACATGATGTCTAATCATCAAGGTTTTGGTATATGATGATGATTAAATTATGAAGAAAAACTCATCATAACTCGGAATGGAGTTAATATGATGAATTGTGTTTGGAGTGAAATTTGAGAGTCTTGGAATGGAAACTAAAAAGGGTATATGGAATTGGTTAATAGGTTAAGCAATGGAGAAAGGAATTGGTGATGTTATGATATTAGTGGTATTTACAAACTTTGTTATGATATTAGTCATATTTAGTTTTTTAAAATTCGACGAATTAACAATTTAAGGTCCTCGATTAATCCCCGTCTAGTTGATTAATCTCTTAACCTCAGTCCACCGACTAGCTAACGTCGAACGTTTTTTTACAACCTTGATTGTAATGACCGATTTATTATTAATTTAACATGTTTATATCTGTGTTTCACGTTTATATATGTTTTGTTAGTATTTTTTCATCATATAATTTAATTTTACGCTACGCACGACATACACCTAATTATAAATAAACAAAGACAACAAATAAAATATATAAAGCATGTTTGAAATCGAAATTGTTGTCACATATAGTCAATAAAAAAAACAAATATACATATCAATAATTTATCATCTCTTTGTAGCCCATTTATAGTCAATGTATTTGTAAAACACATAATAGTGACAGAAATCGTCTTTTAAAATGTTAACTAATTGTTTTCTTAAGAATTGTATTTATTTATTCCACAACATTTATGTAAAATGCACAAATGTTTTTTACTCATTATTCTTGATAATAGTTAAACAATATAAACTATCAATATAGCGGGGATAGCTCAGTTGGGAGAGCGTCAGACTGAAGATCTGAAGGTCACGTGTTCGATCCACGTTCACCGCACAAAATCATTCTTTTTTTTTTTTTTTTTTTACGGACAATGTTGTCGGATTCGTCTGGTTTGATGACATTAACGTTATACCATACATGTGTTCTCATTCCATCCTCTCAAAACATCCAAAATTTTGCATTCCATTGTTGTTTTCTGATTCCCACCTATTTATCTCAATCTCATCTCTTCTAAAAGGTTAGATCTTGAGTCTCCTTTTGCTCAAGTTCTCACCTTCCAACACCAATTCCCCATCCTTAATCTCCTTTTTTCTTATCGTTAATCAAAACCCAATTGCTTGTTTCCAAGTTGTCGATTTTGATTAACTAAAAGAAAAAAAGAGAAAATCAAACAAGGAGATGGTGGTTATAAAAGGAAAAAATAAGTTAGGATGGAGGAATCTAGGATCGGTTTGATTCTTCGAGGATTTTAAGAAAAAAAAAGGTTATGGTAATTAATTCTTTTAATGTGATGATAAGTAAAAAAAGCTCCACATTCGTAGCTCTCTAATCTCTTTCTCATCACCAAGAGATCTTGGCAATGTTCATGTGAACTTCGAATGCCGATCTCGATTCCAGACACAGTCGGCATCGGCATTCGATTCCTATTCCATTGCTTTGGAGGTGGCCTTCTCTGAGACTCAAATTTGAGTCTTTTGATTAGGTTGTGCTGTTATATATATTCTTTTCAAACAAGCTTCCACTTCCTCTTCTTCCTTTTCTTTCCAATCTAGCCCACTACTATCTTTTTGTTTGGTTGTTTGTGTTGAATGTTGTTGGGGCTTTTGTTTGTGGTTTGACGGATTCCGGAGTGGGTTTCTGATTCCGTGAGAAATGGATTCCCGTAAATTCGATAGTGGCTTCATTGGTGCTGAAACCGGTGCTAACATGGAGCCCGATTATGTCGAAAAGGACCCGAAAGGCCGATACATAAGGGTATTAAATTGTGACATTTCTTTATCTTAATTTCGATTGGAATTTGATAGAAAAATAAGGTGGCGGAAAGAGTCATTACATTCCATTCCGTTTCTTCTTTTGTTGATTCCATCGTAACATCTCATTCCGCCATTTTATTTTTCTATTAAATTCCAACCGAAAATAACCAAAATTGTTTCTTTGTTACTTTTACAGTATCGAGAAGTTCTCGGTAAAGGTGCATTCAAGACAGTGTAAGCTTCAATAACTTCATCTTCTTTGTTTCAAATCCTTTTAATTAAATAATAACGTTTTCATTTTCCTTTTTTTTGTTAAACTTAGTTACAAAGCATTCGACCAAATCGACGGAATTGAAGTTGCATGGAACCAAGTGAGGATCAATGACGTATTACAGTCTCCAGACGACTTTGGAAAGTTGTATTCCGAAGTTCGTATTCTTAAATCACTAAAACACAAGAACACCATCAAGCTTTTCGATTCATGGATTGATACCAAGAACAAGACTTTGAACATGATCACAGAGCTCTTCACGTCAGGAAATCTACGCCAGTAAGCCGTGTTCCATTTTTTTTAATGTTCTTGATGTATATAAATATTTATATAAATGGATATCGATCATGTATTTGATGTAGATATAGTAAGAAGCATAAAAGTGTTGATATGAAAGCGATTAAGAATTGGGCAAGACAGATTTTGCATGGTCTTGATTACCTTCATAGTCAAAACCCTCCGGTGATTCATCGGGATATTAAATGTGACAACATTTTTGTTAATGGAAACCATGGTGAAATTAAAATCGGTGATCTTGGATTGGCTACTGTTTTGCAACAACCAACTGCTAAAAGTTTCATAGGAACCCCTGAATTTATGGCACCCGAGCTTTATGAAGAGGAATATAATGAACTTGCTGATATATATTCATTCGGTATGTGCATGTTGGAAATAGTAACTTTTGAGTACCCGTATAGCGAATGCAAAAACCCAGCTCAGATTTACAAGAAAGTTACTGCTGTAAGTTAATTTTAAAATTGTTATATCTATTAGGATGAGATTAACTGTTCTGACACCATGTTAGATATGTGAAATTCTGGTTTTCTCTCCAAATGAGTCATTGAGGAGAGAGATTGACTTTGACATATATAGAGGCACATGAAACTGTCTCTAACTGATGTGGACATTGACAATATTTGTTAATAGAAAAAAAATTGAGATTATAAATGTTTTTGAATAGGATAAAATTAGCTCTGATACCATGTTAGATATATGAAGTCTTGATTTTCTCTCTAAAAGAACCATTGAGGAGAGAGAAACACTCTGACACGTATAGAGTCAGACAAGACTGTGTCTGACAGATGTGAAACATTAATGTGAAACATTAACAGCACCTGATAACGAAATGAAATCAAGATTATGAAAGTTTTTGTATGATGAATAGGGGATTAAACCGGCTTCTCTTGAGAAAGTTAGTGATCCGAAAGTGAAGGAATTCATAAAGAAATGTTTGGTTCCGGCGAACCAAAGGTTATCAGCTAAGGAGCTTTTGAAAGATCCGTTTTTGGAGGTCATGAATCTCCGAAAGCCAATGCGGAGTCCATTGCCAAGATCGTTAAGCCATGTAAGCACTGCAAATCATGCAGCTGTTGAACTTTGTAGAGTGTATGAAGGAAACGAGTTTAGGCTCAAAGGCACCAAAAACGACAAGAATTCGGTTTCTTTAACCATGCGAATCGCTGACCCAAGTGGTGAGTAGTTACTATTCTCAAGTTTTCGTATCCTTCAAGTAGCAATTACTTTTACATGGTTATCTTAGTTGTAAGGAGGTGAGAATCTATAAGACTGTATGTGGGGGGCCACAAGTGGCACATATTTCTTTTTTATAAAACTTATAAAACAAAGTGACCATCTTTCATTGGTTGTAGGCCAAGTGAGGAACATACATTTCCTATTTTACATCAACACGGACACCGCACTATCAGTCTCACACGAGATGGTTGAACAGCTCGAGTTACAAAAGCATCATGTGTCTTTCATCACCGACTTTATCAACGAAGCAATCACAAGAATCTTACCTTCATCAAACACTTTGGGTTTTTTAGATCTTAATGATGTTTCAAAAGGGAGAGCGATAACAAGTAGTCGTTCATTTCTTTCATTATGTGAAAGTGATAAGATCAAGGAAATGGTAGAATTAAAAGCAACAGAATCAGGGTATAAAAGATGGTGTAAAGAGATGAAAAGGGTGAGGAAGAAGGGAGTTGAAGCCACTAGAAAGAGATGTATAATGATTTCATGAGATTAGAGAATATTGTGTTGATTTGAGAGTAGGGAAGGGGTATGTATGTTAGTATGTATCCTTGTGCAATTTAACTTTGTTCCTTTTTCAAATAAATGCATACATAATAGAGTCTAGTCGCATAATGAATGAGATTAAATGACCATTTTACCCTTACATTCCAACAAAGAACTTTCATAGCATTCATCAATTCCAACATGGGAGGAGTTGGTAGGAGAAAATAAGAAAGGCAAATAGGTAAATGATTGGTGTCTAAATACATTAATCCAACTTTTTTGCTTAACTCATTAAGTCATTGTGTCAAGATTAAGTCAAAAAGAAACAAACCATGTATAACTATCTAGATTAAGTGCTTAACCCATTAAGTAAAAAAAAAAAAAAAAAAAAAACAGCTCCTTAAAACTCGATACTTATTCATAATAAGACAACCTGAATTTTAGTCCTCACGCCAGCATTTACCACATTTCTCACAGGTGAAGTTTATTGTCATGGGTTCATCAGCAGACCTTGTTTGAAACTGGATGTATGCAGCCTTGTTGTGACCACAATCTGGGCAATGAGCTGCAAGAGACAAAGAAAATCATAAATTAAAGTTGCAAAAAGAAAAAGTGCATCGATTTACTAAAATTGTGAAGCATATAAATACCTTGATCTGTTTTTGGTGCATTCTTCATGTCATCTTGGGTGATGATGGGGTCAATCTCCTTTTTAACCAAACGTTGCTTTCTTTTGATCTTGACCTGTAAAAGGGAAGAAAAAAATGCATTTAACTACAAGGAAAAGGAAAAAACAATGTGTTGCATGATTGAGTATATGATAAATTGATAATTTTGATTACCTTCTGCTCTATTTGGCTAACATATGGACATGTGGGGCAGAAAAATCGGGCAGGAAGATGCAAATGTGGCAACTCATACTTCAACAACATCCCACAAGTTGGGCAGAATTCCATATCTACAAACCTTTGTAGCTAATGCTCTGAAAAGGTACACAGAATGCAGTTCTCAAATGTGTGTGTGCGCTACTGGAATGAGTTGATTCTAAACATGAATGAACTAGCAAAGATTTTGATTGAAAAGTGATAAAGTAAGAAGTTGTATAGATGGATAATGGATTCTGTTTTCACTGAATTATTTGAGAGAGTGGCAATTCATCAAACAGGTTATGTGCACAATCCATGCTCGTAACAAAATAGTGAAACGTATGTACAGACGAGAATGGCGAGTTATCGGTTCGTAACAGGTGACTTTTCCGATCAAAAATAGACATCCAGTAATAATCACACGCAAACAGATACGGTTTATAGGTGGAATATACAAAATGGGGAAACTGTAGTATGTATGAGATTATGTATACATGTGTATGTATATATTGATAAATGTGTACAAATACCTGTATCGTAGTGTATTGCAGATTAAATTAAAGAGAAGCGGCGGCGACGATGGTATGGTGGTGGAGGCAGCGTCGACGGCAATCTGATGTCAATTGAGAAAGGCAACCGTGGGTTTGTTCTTAAAGACTTAAACTTTGATTCTTTTTTCTTATTTGGCCCTAAGATCTTAAACCCTTAGCAAATTTTACCCCCAAAAAAACAAAATGACACAAAAGATATTTTTTTCGTGATTTTGATGTCGTATTATTTTTTCTTTTAAATTGAATATCATATTTTCCAATTTAAGTTGGAAAATGGTGTTGAAGTGACATGAAAATCACAACATTATCATATTTTTTGATTTTGATATTATATTTTTTGCTTTTTTTTTAAATCACTACATTATCAATTTTTTTATTTATTTCAAACATCTTCGTCCCAAAGATTTAATTCTACTATCCAATGTATTAATATGATTTGGTTGTTTCAAATCAAACATTATTTCATGTTTCTCGAAAGAACACCTCAAATCTAACAATAAGTTGTTAATGAGTTATACAAAAGCATATAGAGAAAAGGATATTGTGATGAGATGTTTGATCTGAATATACTAAATTAAAAGCTATATAACAAAAAAAGATACTTGGGATTAAGATGCTCGAAAACAACAAAAAAATGATAATATAGTGACTTAAAAAAAAGTGTCAAAATCGAAAAAATTGATAATATAGTGTCTTTCATGCACCGTCAGCATGTTACGTCAATACAATTTTTCAACTCGACATGCAACTAGGTAATCGGAAGTGTCCCGGTGAAACAGTCAACATTGAATAAAATTGAAAAATATGAGATTCGATTTGTAACAAAAAAAAATATATCAAAATAAAATAAAAAATGAAAAATATCTTTTATGCAATTTGCCCAAGAATGGCTAATTATATAAAACCCACTATAGTTTTGTCAATATCCGATTTAAACACAACTATAATTTAGTCAATATCCGGTTTAACCACCGTATATTTGGAGTATATCATCAGGGGTGGTTGACGGTGGAGTTCGTGTTGTAGTTCTAACATACACCGTGGATTTCGATGAGGCTAAACCTCCACTCTTACTCCCACTATACGAGAATTCTGTTCAGATTTTATTGGAAGAGGTAGAAGGTGGTTGCGTTGCAACAATGGAATATTTGTAGTAAAATGTTTCGTCCTCGTCCTCGTCTATGTATCTCCCCATTTTCGCAGCAACTAAAGCATCAAATCATGGATAGTCTTCAAAGTAACATCTTACTTGAACACAAGTTGTTGCTTCGCCGAAAAGTATCTATATCGAGATGGAATTTTGCGAACACCAAAGTTGTTTCAGCATTCTACGAAACCCTAAATCGTCGATCCAATAAGCAAAATCGATTTCGGGAGCTAATCTCGCAAGTACACCCTCATCTAAACAAGATTGTTGATGCTTAAATTCTTCATTTATCACCACACTTCAATGTTTTATTTTGGGGATATCCCGTGAGATTTATTTTGGAGAAAAAGACGTGAATGTTTGGTATTCGCTATAGCCTATTGTCGTCTTTCATCAGATAAGGAGAATCGGTACTTCATCGACCGACAAAAAATACATCTGAAAAACCTAGAACTCCATCCAGACAGACATACACCTTAAACAATTTGACCATTCATTGCCGACAAGGAAGCCACGTCAATTTCAAATGCTTATGTGGCTTATGAAACTAGCTATGTTAGGTATGAGTGACTAAAAAAGCAGGTTAACATCCACATTATGCCCCCATAAAGTATGGAAAAAAATTAAGGGCCTAATTCGACAAATTTCAAATACGCTATTGGACTAATGTGTCATTTTCTCAATTTAAATCAACATTTTTAATTTACTAAGTTTATTAATTTATAAAAATATTAGACATGTTTTCTCTATGTATGCATCGAATGTTCAAATGATTTTAGCATGACAAATAAATATCTTGAAGCATGTTAAAATTTAATTTGATTGATATACACATTATATTTCAATTGATATTGATTGAGGATGATCAAATACAAATCAAATCAATTAAATTAAGCAACACGGTAGAGTATGTAAGAGCGGCCATGCAGTGACAATCCTGGGATGTACGAGTGGTGCGGTCGCATGAGGCCTCCGATTTTAAAGGGTCTCCAAATTTAGGGAAAATATATAGTAATGATGTTGGTATTTTCATAAAATATATTTTATGTGTTTTTAATTTAAGAAAAATAGCAGTTAGCTATATCCACAATGTAACTTTTGGTTGCAATTTTAAGTAATTTTAATTGTTAAAAAATTCAACAAAATCAAAAAATCAAAATCTTATCATAAATTCTATAATCTATCAACAATTTAAGGAAAGTATGTATAAAAAAATACATATATGTTTCTAATATAAGTTCAAGCAAATGTTATAGTTTTTATAAAACTCACCAAAAGATCGTTGGTGTTGTTCGTCTCTCTCGTCGAAAATTGTTTTTTTTTTCTTTTTCTTTTTTGAATCTTGATATCTCTCTGATTTGTTGGTAGTATCATTGTCCTTCTCTAAGTCCTCTAAGTGACTCTCAAACTATAGGTTAATATATCTTATCTCTTTAAATTTCCCAAATCTCACCCGTGCTTAACTTCTTTCTCTTCGAGGACAAATGCTCTTTTTTATTTGAATGATTTATTTATGAATTCATAATGAAGTAGAGAAAAAAAAACAATGTTCTTTGTTTCCCTTTATATATAGTATAGTGTCTTGTGAATTGTGTTTATCACTTGATTAATTTTTGTTTTTCAATTTTTGGTATAGAGGGGTGAGAGTAGAACATTGGCAAATTTTAGGGTGGGGTGACAATGGGCTTCTCAATTTTGGCTTTTAATATTAATACTATACTATAGTCTAATATTTAGAAAGGTTAGAAAACAAAATTTTTGTTTGATGTTCTAACTGTTTTAAACATTAACTTTTGATAAATATTACAAATATATATTGTTAAGTTAGTAACACTGAATATTTTTTTTTTTGTTAAAAAAAGATGCCTCTATATAGAAAATTTAAATTTGGTTGCTCTAAAGTAAAAGAAAACAAAACGAATAACAATTTATTCATAGTCAAAGAGGATCTATCAATTGTTTTATCGTCAAAAAATATTGGAATACCATCATAACGAAGAATCAGTTGTGGAAGAACATAGAGAAGAAGAAGCTGAATTACGTATGCTAAAAAACATGGATGAAGTTCATGAAGCTGTGGAAAAACCTAGAGAAGAAGTTCATGATGTTGTGAAAGAACCTAGAGAAGAAGAAGTTGAACTTCAAGTACCAGAAGACATGCCTTGTGTAGATGAAGACATAGCCACCTTGAATGGTATGATGATGACAAAGAAGATATTCCAATAAACATGTATGATCCTAGAAACTGAAACATCTAATGAGTGGATACATGATGTTATGGTAATGAATTTACAATATGTTAACAACTTTGAGTTTTGAATTTAGTGATAGCAAATTTACTAAATAATATTTTACAATAAAATTTTTATGGGATCTCATTTTGATTTTCGCATAAGGCCTCCGACAATTTTTTATGGGATCTCATTCTGATTTTCGCACAAGGTCTCCGACATATCAAGGTCGAGCCTGTGACCATGAATCATGATGCAATGTTTTTACCTTGAAACTCTTGTTTCCTTTCGCTACAATGTCATTATGAATTTGTATCATATTTGAATCAACATTTTAGTTTACTAAGTTTATTAATTTATAAAATTATTGGACAATTTATAACTTACTAATTTTATTAATTATAAATTTATTGGACGTTTTTTTTTTGTTTTTTTTATCTAGAGAACTCACATGATTTTAGCATGACAAACACATATTTTAAAAATAATAATAATTGATAAATTAATTGTGACATTGATGCATGCATGGATGGCGATCCACCAATTATGATTGGTTGCGACGATCGGAACAAATCGGAAGGCGCGTTAGTAACTTCGGTTTCGATCTCGTTTCGGAAACCAACGGATTTTCATTTCGAACGCATTGGTTCCAATTCCGAATGCTTCGGTTCCGATGGACTCAGTGACGTTGGTTACTTGCATTCCGAAGGGCTTGGACGTGAACATGGGATTTGCATGATAACTTACGTGGGTTAAAGGCAGGAGTTTCCATTTACTCGGTGCGTCTATTTCGCAAGAATTTTAGTTTCCAATAAGCCTCTAGAGGTAGTTTCTTCTAGTAGTAAGTTATTGTTAGTGGGCAGTTTCTTCTAATAGTCAATTGTTGTTAGTGGATAGTTTATTTCCTTGTAACCGTTGTTTGTGTCATGCTTTAAGTTGGGTCTCATTTGTAGAATCAATGGTGTTTACCAGCAAGCTGGAGGGCTTTTTGTGTTTTAATCTTTAAAATAATATATTTAATGTCTATTATGCTGGAAATTTTTGTATACACTATTATTATTATTATTATTATTATTGTTGTTGTTGTTGTTGTTGTTGTTGTTGTTGTTATTGTTGTTATTATTATTATTATTATTATTATTATATTGCATAGAAACGTGCAGAGCATCAGAGTAAAATGATCATTTTGCATCAGTCAGATTTTCAATCAAACAACATGATTTCTTACTCAGTCAGATTTTCTTACTCAGACAAACTTTTATCAGTCAGCAACTATCAAACGGGACCTCAAACTTTGTCAATTGAAAGAGGCTTTCATGATTTTGATAGAATTCAAACCAATATGTATTGATTTGTCTTCACCGATATTCAATCTATAGGTCTAGATTGACTATTAAATCTATCATTTATTTCTTGTTTCCGTTGCGCATCAGACATGTAAAAAACAATTCAATATTATGGGATAACTAAGTAATACATTTAATTATTTTAAGACAAAACTGCAAAAACGGTCCCTGTGGTATGCATTTTTTTGGGGTTTTAGTCCAAACCATGACTTTTTTGGATTGGTAGTCCTTTTGAGCTAGTTTGTATGTGGAAAAGGCCCCTCCCCAAATTGAAAAGACTAAAATACCCTTAATAAATTTATTTTTCATTTTTCTTTCTTTTTTATCTATTTTATAATTAATAAATAAATACAAAAAATAACTCTCTCTCTCTCTCTCTCTGTAGATTAGTGTTCCAATTTGTCTCTCATTTGGAACGACCACCATCAACTGGAACCATCTCTCGTTCTTTATCCTAATCTAACAAACATACACACACTATAGACTAGAAGCCTCATTCTTTCTGATAGATTTGATGATGATTTGGAGGCTTGATATTTGAAGGGTACAAATCCAAGTTCATCCCCTACCAGATCGGAATCACTATCTCCATCGAGACCAAGCATCCACCTTTAATGGAGCCTCCACCGACAACAACTAAGTTTCGCTCCTCTCCACTATTTCTTCTTCTTCTGCCTAATATGACACTTTGATCTCCATCATTGGACCAGGGGCACCGGGGACCAAATGACGATGATGAAGAATTACATGCTAATCGGTGGTGGGTATGACGGTGCATAGAGTCGGAGATGTAGCCATGTGGAACAAATCAATTCTCCATCAGTGAGATGCGATTCCATCGATAATTAATCTGTTAATGGCACTAGGAAGAAGATTTGATCAAAGCATGTTGCAGATTCTTGATTTTTGTGTGCTCATCGATGATGGAGGGTTGGGCCATTGCTTCTTCTTCCCTGGTGAAGGGAGAATACCATATCGGAATCCACAAAAATCAAACACATTTCATCCAATTTCAAACCCAAACTCACCTCTGTTCCTATTCTCTAGTTACAAATCCAGACCTGCGTAAGGGCTTCTGTCCATGTTGTTCATCATCACAATTAGGGCTCCATCTTCACTCAAGAACATATTAGAGTTTTATTACCACCAAGTTGTCGCACAGACCACCACCATTAGAGAAATTAGAGTTCTTAAGAAGAAAGGGGCGAGGAACAACATAAATCGAAGCAGATCTCCATATACAATCGAAGTTTTGAGATCTAAGTTCAATACACACACGAAAATGAAAAAACTCACACTTGAAGGAGACAAAAATGTTGTAAACCCAGTTGAAGAAATATGAACTTGTGTGTGTTTTATCTTTGATTTGCAGGTCTAGTTTAATAGTGTGGTGGTATGCGATGGGAATGATGATGTGAATGGGGTATTGGTTTTCGATGAACTGTAACAAATATGAGTTTGCAGGTGGTGTGTTGATGGTGAAAAGATGACGGACCTGTGGGAAGAAGATGAAGGAGTAGTTGGGTTTTTTTGGTGAGAGAGAGAGAGAGAGGTGGGTCCCATATTTTTTATTAATAAAGCTTTAATTTAAATTGAAAAAAAACATAAAAATTTATTAGAAGGGTATTTTAGTCTTTTCAGTTTACCGAAGGACCAAAATCACAAACAAACTACCTCAAAAGGACCACCAATCCAAAAAAGTGATGGTTTGGACTAAAACCCCAAAAAAATGCATACCACAGGGACCATTTTTGCAATTTTGTCTAAAAAAAGATGTTATTTATTACTTACTTTAAAATAAGACAAAAATGGTCCCTGTGGTATGCATTTTTTTGGGGTTTTGGTCCAAACCACGAGTTTTTTGGTTTTGTGGTCCTTTTGGACTGGTTTGTTTGTGAGAATGGTCCCTGTACTTAACACCCGTTAAAAAGAATCCGTTAACCCCCTCATGTGCCTTGCACGTGAGGGTATTTCTGTCTTTTTACTTATAGGGACCCTTTTTTGCATACGAATGTCAACGCTTCCTTCTGCCTTTTTATCCCTCATTTACAATCCCAAACACCCGTCAACTCCCCACCCCCCTCCTTCTTCCTTCTGCTCCATTAAACCTGCAAAAAAATATCCTTCGTTATCAAAAGAACCTAATCGAAGCAAAAGGAGACAAGGTCATACATTAAAGTCGAAAGTGGTGTAC
Source organism: Lactuca virosa (assembly GCF_052849685.1). NCBI lineage: Eukaryota > Viridiplantae > Streptophyta > Magnoliopsida > Asterales > Asteraceae > Lactuca > Lactuca virosa. The sequence goes on from NC_136429.1 coordinate 59,558,867, forward strand.
GTAATGTGGCAGATCAGACCAAAAAATGAAGTTGTCGACGTATCATCCTTATATTGTAAGTTGCTCTGTTTTCTTAAACATTCCTATTTTTCATTTTACCCTTGATTTATACTAAAATCCGCCAAATTTTGACTTTGTTATCATGTATAATTTTGACTTGTAGTGGGTGCACCCACATGGTTTAGTATTAAGCTCCATCATGGTGGGAAGCTTACTAAGTTACCTGATATAAAGTATACTGGAGGTGAAGTGCGTTATGTTGATTATGTGGACATAGATGAGTTTTCTGTACATGAACTTGATGCCATAATGCTTGACCTAGGTTACCCAGACCCACGGATGATTGAATTGACTGATGAATCCCCAGTGATATACTACCATTTCAGGATACCCAATGGTGACTTTCAATTTGGTCTTAGAGCTTTAGGGAATGATCAAGATGTTATCAATCTTTCTAAATTTATTCAAAATAACAAGTTGATAGAGGTGTACACAGAACATGGGAAGACAAATCTACTCACTTACTTCATGTCTCCAAATGCAAAGGGTAAAGTTGTCATTGAGGAATTACCAGAAAATGATGATCAAGGGGCTGAATATGAGGCTGAAGTTCATGTAGAATCTTCATTGAGAAATATGAACCATGTCAATGATGAACCAATTGGTGAGTACATGTCTTTGATTCTTTTTGGGAGTAATAGTGATTCATTCTCACCAGAGTATAGAAGGGGTAGAGTTGGGAATTCAAAAAGAGGGGAAGGTTCTTGTAGCAAGAGGCTCATTTTAGAGGATATTGATGATTTAAAAGAGAAGGAAAACACAAATGAGGGTGTTAAGGAGGTTCATGAGGTTGCAACTGTTGTTAATGTAGGGGATGAGATGATTGGGGTTCATGATAATGACCATATTGATGGATGCTACAACACCCCACCTATTAATGATGATGAAAAATATAATGAGCTTTTTGATAACCTTATGGAAAATTTAATTGGAAGTGATGAGGATGTTGAAGAGTATGAAGGGGATGATGAATCTGAAGAGAGTGATGAAGAGTATGAAAAGGATGAAGGTGATGATCATGATGGGAAACAATCAGAAAATGAAGATAAAGTGGATGACATAATGGATGAGGAGAACAATATAGAAGATGTTGATGTGGACATGGCAGACTTCTTTCTAAATGTTGAAAGTGATGTTGAAGGAGCATGTATTAATGATGGTCATGAACCTGAAGATATGGAAGTGATCAACAAAGAGGAGTTCGAATCATTGGATGAAGGATCAGACCAAGACAGAGAAAGAAGAGCTCTTATAAAATTTGGGAAAAGAAAAAAAGTGCAGTCTTGGGTCAGTCCATATACAATCATTCTCAGTGGGACAAAAGTTTAAAAGTAAAAAAGAATTAAAGGAGTTAATTGATGTGCATGCACTAGAAACAAGAAGGAATCTATTCTTTAAAAAAATGACAATCAAAGGCTTAGGGCACAGTGCAGAGGTGTTGTACCTGTCATCAATAAAGGTCAAGTGGGGACTCAACCTACCACTTCAAAAAGCAAGGGCAAAGAAGTAAAGACACAAAAAGAAACATGTGGTTGGTATATACATGCATCTAGGTCAAACCCCGAATCTGACTGGTTTATAAGGACCTTAAACCAAACTCATACATGCTTACAAACAAGAAAACTCAGAGCTTGTACTGCTTCTTTAATCTGCACGAAAATCATAGATCAAGTTGAGGCAGATCCGAAGATTCCTTTGAGAGCCATACAAGATCACTTTCAAAAGACCTACCAGGTGGGTATTTCAATGGATAAGGTGTTTAGGGAAAAAGATATGGCAAGAAAGCATGTAACTGGGGACTACACAAAACAGTTTGAATTGTTGAGGGACCATGCTCTTGAACTTCAAGCTACAAACCCAGACACAACAGTCAAAATAGATGTGTGTCCTAATGGCAACCCTGCATCCCCAACAAGGCAGTTTAGAAGGATTTATGTATGCTTGGGTCCACTGAAAAAAGGTTTCAAGGCATGTCTTAGAGACTTAGTAGGTTTGGATGGTGCCTTCATGAAAGGCCCATTCCCTGGTCAGGTTCTTACAGCAGTTGGTCTAGATTCCAACAATGGAATATATCCCTTGGCCTATGCAATTGTTGAGTCTGAAAACACAGCTAGCTAGAAGTGGTTTTTAGAATACCTTGGGGATGACTTGGAGCTTGGGAGCAACTCAAACTATACTTTCATAAGTGACATGCAAAAGGTAAATTGCAGTTCATCAATTGATCATTTAGATTGTGTTATTTTTACCAAGAAATTAATTCTAATTATTGTCTGTTGAGTCATATAGGGATTACAAATTGCAGTTGATCAATTGTTTCCCAATGCTGAGCATAGGTATTGTATTAGACATATTCATGACAATATGAGAAAGAAGTGGGGGCAAACTGAGTACAGGGACCATTTATGGAGGTGTGCATCAGCAACCACCATTCCTGAGTTTGAGCATTTGATGAAGGAGTTTAGTGAGTATGATAAGGAGGCATGTCAATGGTTGAAGCAGATTCCTCCTGTACATTGGGCAAGGAGTCATTTCTCAGGTAATTGTATATCTTTGCATATGGTAATGATTATCAGCATTAATTGTATGTTATTGTAATGTGCAGGAAGAGCTGTTTCTGATGTGTTGATTTCAAACATGTGTGAAGTGTTTAGTGGGAAGATAGAGAAAGGCAGGGACAAACCTGTAATTTCATGTTTAGAGTTCATTAGGGAGTATCTAATGAAGAGGATATGTAATGTCATGAAGGCAATGAAGAAGGCTAAAGGTCCACTAACACCTACAACAACAGACATCCTAGATGCAAGGAAAAAAGGTGCTTCACAATATATTCCTAGGTGGAATGGAGCAAACAAGTATCAAGTCACTGGAGCATTGCAAGATCAGCATGTGGTTGGATGTTAGGAACCAAACTTGCACTTGCAGAAAGTGGGAGTTAATGGGAATACCTTGCAGGCATGCAATTGCAACTCTGAATGAAATGAGCAAAGACCCTGAGGCTGAGCTTGACATTTACAAGTGGGTACACAAGGTGTATTGGCTAGAGACATGGCAAAAAGCTTATTCATTTAAGGTGGAACCAATTAAAGGGAGACCCATGTGGCCTAAAAGTAATTGTCCAACAAAGCTAAACCCTCCTCCACATCGCACTCAGGTGGGAAGGCCTAAGAAAAAAAGAAGACAAAGTGAGGGTGAAAGGTTAAGCAAAAGGCAAAAGGCAAGTCAAGGTGATGGAGTCAATGAGATGCAAGGAGAACATTCCCAAGGGCCAACAAATGATGGAGTGCAGAAGCTATCAAGGAAACATATCAGTGTTACTTGTAGCAAATGCAAGAATAAGGGACACAACTCTAGGACCTGTAAAGGGCAAGGTGGGAATCAATCCAAGAAGTGATTTTGGTTGTTTGTTGTGGTGCAATGACTATTTACTTGCTTGCTGTTAAAAACTGTTTGTTTTTGAAAACTTTAGTTATGGTTTGATGATGTGGTTATGTATGGTGCACAGACACTTGTATGCTTAACTTGGTAATGGTTTTTGGTTCCACTCATGTGGTTAATGGAATGTGCATTTTGGTCAATTTATGACACGTATTTTGGTAATGTACTTTTGTTACATTTTGGTTCTATTTATGTGCTTATATTTGACAATTGATACACATTTTGAACACATTTTCACACTTGAATATCATTTATATCATTAACAACATTGGAATTCATTACAAACATGATGAAGTCACACTTACAACAAAATTATACCATTTTAACCCTGCATCACTTGACCAACAAAAACCCCCCACATTTGTCTAACCTTATCCCTTACATAGACCAAATACTAAAGATAACAATCACAAACATAAACCAGCTTGCACATAAGTACATCTTCAGCTTGAAACCTTCATCCTTCAATGCATCACATCTTGCCTCCAACATGTTCCTGCTCAAAAGTCCATTGCATTGTTCCTGTAACATGTTGATACTTCTTACCAGCCCATTACATCTTTCCTCCAACGTATTTATGTTTCTTAGAAGACCAGGTATGATGGTTTTACTCCTAGCACACATAGGCGGGTCAACCCACCCGATAAACCCACAAACAGAATCCTTAGTAGGGCAAGCATAAAACCTCCTTCCGGGATTCAGTGGTGTCCAAGACGTTTTCACCAAAGCGAGCTTTCCACAAAAACAAACCACCATTGTTCGATTGCAAGTCAGGAAGGAGAAATGGAAGAAAATAGCCGTTGGGGAAGAACAGTTAAGAACGTTGGGGAAGAAGATTCGTTGGGGAAGAAGCTGGGAAAAGAAAACGATATATAAAGGATGTTTTATTTTTCCATATGCAAAAATGGTCCCTATAAGTAAAAAGACAGAAATACCCTCACGTGCAAGGCACATGAGGGGGTTAACAGATTCTTTTTAACGGATGTTAAGTACAGGCACCATTCTCACAAACAAACCAGTCCAAAAGGACCACAAAACCAAAAAACTCGTGGTTTGGACCAAAACCCCAAAAAAATGCATACCACAAGAACCATTTTTGCAATTAAGTCCTTTTTTTATTAGTTATACTTAAATGAGATTTTAGCATCTCATATCATATTCATAATATTATCAATGTGTAAATTCATCTAGTATTACATTAAGAAAAATAAAAATAAAAGTTTTTAATTAAATTGATTAATTAAAATAATATTATTTTAAATTTCCCCCACAAATATAAAAATCCAACGGCTCTTACTTTCATTTCGACAATTTTTCTCATACTTAAGTAATTTCTACATACCATATTATTTTATTTTATTTTATTTATATATATATTTTTTTCTGATTGCGTCGTTATCGTCCTAAGAATTTTTGACCACCCAATTCTGGTTGAAAGTTTTTTTGCACCGAAGGTCAATATTCAAGCTCTTGTTAAAGTTATCAAACAAAGTCAAAAGAGTTGATTTAAGGGTTTAGGGTTTTTTTTTTTTTTTTTTTTTTTTTTTTTTTTTTTTCAATTACTTAAGGACATCGGATCCAAGTCCAACAATATAATACAAAATTTAATATTTTGGGAGAATTTAGAAAATATATATATATATATTTAGAAATGAATATTTATAATTAATAAAAAGTATGTTTGAAAAGATTTTTTTTACAAAAAAAAGTTATAAAAGCTTCTTGAAAGGTTCATATGAAGAACTTTTTAAAAAGTTAGATTATGGTTTCTTGTTAGTACGAATAAATTTTTAAAAGGATAGATTACGGGTATGTTAGTTTATTTTTCGTTTTTTTTAGTTTGTCATGTCAAATCAAAAAATAATTTATAAGCTAACTTTTTAAAAAAATAAATAAAATAACGTTTTAACAAGTTTATTGAGATTTTTTAAACTTTTAAAATATATCATTTATTAATTGTAGACAAACTCAATATTCTACATTCATTTTTTATGTGATTCACATATGTCACCAAGTTTATTATCAAGTTTTGTCAAATAACATTTTTTTTCCAAACTAATCAACAAATATAACATATAACTTTTTAACAACAAATATAACATATTACTTTATAACTTATCAAACACGCTACTTTTTTTAGCTACATTTTTGATTAGTCAACAAACATAACACAAAAACTTAATAAGCGAAAAACCAACCAATCTTAATATCATATAATTTTTATATTTGCTTAATATTTCTTTTTCAAAAACGATAACTTTTTACTTTTTCTTTCAAGGATAAATCACTTAAAATTTCTAAAAAAAAGGTATGATTATAAGAGTTTTTGACAAAAACAGGATTATAAGCAAAAATATTTACCGATCTAGTATAGTTTCAAAAATATTTACCAAATTAGTGTTTTTTTCATTTTTCTTATATTTTTCAAAATTTCTTGCTGCTTTTATTTATTTTAAATATCAGTTTTTTATTGTTTTTTTAATTATTTTTAAGTATCAGTTTTTTATTTTCTTTATTTCAGTTTTTTTTAATATATGTTTAACATAGTATACAAAATACATAATTTCACGTATTATCGTCAATTAAAAATAAGATGATTTAATGAAAAACACTATTATAATTAATTATTGTCACCCGTCACAAAAAAGAGTACCATAAAAATGTAGTTTTTTGGTTTCGTGAACATCTTTATAATGATGATACAATTTCTAGATAAATTTGTGTAAAGGTCATTACCTCCTTCATTATGCTTTTACATATTGAAAGTATATGCCAATGTCTTCTAGTTAAATTTATGTGTGCAAATTAAAGATCCACAATATTTTATTCGAAGAAATTCTTTAATACATTATTTTATTTTCAATTTTTCTAGTTTGATATATATATATATATATATATATATATATATATATATATATATATATATATATATATATATATATATATTAAGTGTTAATGTGTTACTAAAGGGCTTTTAGCCCAGCTGTATCCGATGTTGTCCTTTATCCTTAAGGTCGAGGGTTAAAGTTCCGCTGTGGACATATGTGAAATAATTTAGGAGTAGTTTAGTATATTTGCCGTTTAAAAAAAAGTGTTAATGTGTTGTTACATTCTTTTATAAATTTCGATTATTTGACGGTTCATAGAAATATGAATAACTTTATGGGCAAATTTTCTTATAATACCACAAAAAAATGAGCAATAGCAACGACTGCTGATAGTGCACAATGTTGCCGTATTTTTTAAAAGATCATTTTATAATACTTTAAAAAATGAGTAATTACGGTCACTAACATAATTTATTAAAATGTTATCTTATCATTTTTAGTATACATTGAATATAGATGTTCTGACATCAATTAAAAAATGAAATATTATACAATTATTAGAAAATATTTCTAGAGGAACAAGAAAACTTTACTTTTTATGGTGTTTATTTTTGCGATAGGGCTAGTAATCAATTATAATATTCATTAACACATTTTATTTTTAATTCACGATAACATGAAACTATATATTATTTTTGTTTTTTATATTATGTTAAACATATTTTAAAAAAAGGAAAAAAAACTGAAATAAAAAAAAATAAAAAACTGATATTTAAAAAAAATAAAAAAAACAATAAAAAGTTGGACAAACAAACTGATATATAAAATCAAATAAAAACAGTAAAAAAACTAAAATACAAGAAAAATAAAAAAACATTTTTTTAAATATATTTTTAAACTATACTAGATTGGTCAAAAACTCGTGATTACAACTTAATTGTGACGGTGCGATAGAGACCATATGAAACGTTTTACTTTTGCAACGGCAAGGTCGAAAAGCGAATTAATTTTTTTTATTAAAATACAACAGAGTAAATAACTAGCATGCATCATTTTCGTCAACAAACACCCATAAAAGTTATATTATCTGTTGACCACAAAAAAATGTTAAAATCCAGTTGAAATTTTTACCTTGCCCCTACGCAAACAAAAATATAAATCTAGAGCTAGACACATTCATCATGACATTGTCATTTTCAATTTTGCCACATTTATAGTCTTTTCAACTATTGATGCCATTAAATGGGTAACAAGAGACATCAACACTTTGGATCAACTTGGATAATAAAAAAAAAAAAAAATTTAGAAACATAATTTCATTTTGAGTGGAATAAATTTTAAATATCAAGGAACTTTTTGTCTATCTTTTATATATACGTTTATACATTTATTTTTGTGAAGCACCAAAACCAAACTACATTCATAAAACATTAAAATATATTAGAGAGAAGTAAACAAAAGCTGTTATGGTTGTTTGATATAATGTAGATGTATTAGATCTAGTTTGTTAGATCGTATCATATCTTCAATATATTTTCTCTCAACTCAAACATTTCATTCATTTCCATTTGTTCACTGCTCAATTCTCTTTAATGGCGGATGCAATCGGTCCACGGCTGTATGGATGCTACAACTGCCGGAATCATGTCGCGTTTCACGATGATATTGTCTCTAAAAACTATGTGGTAATTAAACATTAATATACATTATCATACAGTATATCTTATCTTAATTCTTTCTTCAAAGTACAATGTGTTTACTATGTGTTTACATGTTTATAGGGTAGACAACGTCGTAGAGCTTTCTTGTTTTCCCAAGTGATGAATGTGGTAGTAGGTCCTAAACTGGATCGTCTACTCATCACGGGTTTATACAACGTGGCAGATGTTTCATGCTCTGATTGTGGGGAGATTTTAGGATGGAGATATGAGAAAGCGTACATTGAAGCACAAAAATTCAAAGAATCCAAAACTGTGCTTGAAAAATTTAAGATTGTGAAGGAGGATTGGTAGAAATCTTTCTTTATGTTCATGAGTTGTTTTTTTATCTTGAAATCGAACAATAACTATTTAGTCTTATGCCGATAATTTAAGTTGTAACTTTGTTTATCTTCATGTGTTATTACGCTTTCAATCATTTATCTCCACAAATTATTTATTTATCTTTGTAATGGTGTAGATATATAAACCCTAAACGATCATCTTTGCACTAGTTTGTGAGATGCCTATGTATTAACATGTATAGATGTCCACTCAGGAGATTTTGGTATAAATAGTGTGTTAAGGACCATAGGTAAACATGCATTGTTTGATTTGTAGTAATGAAAAACTCAACATTTGGTTGTTTACATGCATGTTAGCATTTGAACGGATCAAACATGTTTCATTATATTTATTTTGTAGATAATAATAGATTATTTCGGTATGTACAGAAAAGAAAATAATATTTTAAACGAGTTCATTTTATTAATCTATTTCTAAATTAAATAAAAAATATGTTTAAATGTCAAGACCACTTAAATGAACAAACAACCTTTATTAACGATGTTATTACTTTTACAACTAAAACTCGCTACAATATACATTCAAAAACAACACATTCAAACACTCGTAATATTCAAGCTAGACCAAAACAACTCACAAGCAAAAAGAACAACCACATACGATTTAAGAGTTAGAAAATGAAACCCTAACTAAGAACAAAAGTCTAATGGAGAGAACCCTCTTTTGTTAGTTAGTGTTTTGTCTCTATGTTCTGTTGTATATATAGGAGATAAGGTCAAACGCAACACATTGTCAGGCGGTTGATCTGCAATCCCACTTTATATACTTTTGTCTCCTCCTGTGATTGGATCATAGTTAGTATAAATAGGAGCATCACCCCTTGTAATCGAATCACTCTTTTGAAACATCAATCAAGAATCACTTAGTCAATCATATTGTTCTCTTTGTTCCTTCTCCTGTTCATGTTCTTTAACTTTATTAAACTTACTTGAATACTTTGTTCTTTTATCTCTTCATGGCTTGACTGGTATTATCCAGACTTGATTGGAAAAGATTATTTACCTCTATTGTTGTGTTTATCTCAAGGTTTAAGTTATTAAACCTTGTCTACTGGGTTTTATAGGTTATAAATCTATGCATGAGGCGGAAAATTACTTAACTCTTAAGTTCACACACAACCTATTTGGATCTATGTTTTCTCTATTGATATCAATAAACTATGAACATCAAGAACCCTAATGGAACTCTATAATAATCGAAATTTACATAGAGTTAGGGTTTACATACCTATTATAGCAAATAATCACACCAATATCCTTCTTGAAAACCTTGGAAAGCAAGCACCAAAAGTTTAGTGTCTCTAATGGTTTGTACCCAAAACCCTAGAAACCCTAGAATGATGAGGTGAGAGAGGTAGGAGAAGTAAATTTCAATCCTAAGCGTTATGATAAAGGTATAAACGAAAATAATGAGCCAGTAGGTCCTATTTATAGTTTAGATAATTTGCAGACCAAACAAGATTTGAATTGATTAAATAATAGATTTAATCACAATTCAAATCATTTCCTTATCTGCATCCAGAAGGCTTCCAGAAACCCTAAGAACCCCTCCAAAACCGTCCATGCTATGGAGGGTTCTAGAATTGGTTCTTTTGTTCAACTATTGAACAATAACAATTCATCCCTTGCACCTTTAACTAATTTCAATTAATCCCGAATTAATTTCAGATTAATAATTAATTATTTCTAATTGATTTCTTATTAATTTATTAACCATGTAAATTAACAAATCAATTATTTAATTGTTGATCTCATGTCAATTTATAATTGACATAAGAAATTAACATATCAATTATCTATTCCCAATTAATATATTAATCACATAATATATTAACAAATCGTTTCTCTATTTCTCATAATATCATTTCTAGCTATTTATGGTTATAAGGGCAACCCAAAAATGACTTTTCTTGTATTTGCAAGTTTATACCAATTTAGTTATGAGATTACACACCTTAATCCAACAGTCCCCTACACGGATAAGTCTATAACTACAATTGCAAGTATAACCAAACAACAAAGAGTGCTTCCCAAAGCCACTGTTGAACTCTAATCCAATCAGACATTGTCCTTAAGATAAGTGATCAAATATTCCTTCGTTCTACAAGATATCGTATGGACATGAGACATGGATCAGAATCAATCTCATAGTCCAATATTTCGTTTCTCGATTTCCTGATTTATAACAACTGAATTCAGACTACTCATTGAACACATCAATTCAGTCCGGGCTCGGCTAAGCACTTCAGATGTTGACAACAAATCATCGAAGGGCCCAAAGATATCATTTTTCCCGTTAAGGAAAAAGAACGAATAAAATTTGACTTATATGTTTGTATCTTTTACTCACCAAATTATGTATGACACTACGTTTTATAACATCACGTTACTGATGTGTTTTGGCAATACCAATGCACAACCAACTTCTAAATTACAACTCATATATCTCTGTTTGAAGAATAAAAGATATTATCGTCTCACAATTACTCGTGATAAAATCCATGAAGTAATTCTCTGAGCGTGGGTTTATCCAATACTCAAAATCCCCATTTTTCTAAGTACTCATGAACATTATAGAAATCTTATTGCAATATCTAATCCCCATAGACAATCTACAATTCAATTCATGACAGTCTTAATTCACTACTTACTTCCAAAAGTATGAGCACCCGTGGGATTTCGAATAATCAAATCATTCAGGAAGTAAAACATGCAAAGTGAAACACAATAATAAACTAATTAACTATTGTATCAAACCTATTGAATATAAATAAATCTCTATTATTTAATCACCATAATAATTACGACCGTATTCATTGTATAATGTTTCGAGTAATCAACTAACTACTTGAATTAAACATTAGTCATGCCATGTTATGAACATGCATACAATGCCTCTTTAAGGTCCTTCATTTGTGAACAAATCAACTGGACATTATTCCAATGATGCTCATTTCACAATTCCAAATTCTTATCACTATCCAAGATGTGATGGAATTATAACTTAACATGTATTAATCTCCTGTGATATCAAGATTCCAAAGTCTCAAATACTGACTCTTCGATATTACAGAATATCCCATTGGAGCTTTGTTACTAGAAACATTTATGTGGTAATGAAGGTTCAAATTCAAGGTACACTTCTTGAACACTTCTCTTGCATTAAAGTTCCCAACTCACATGTAGAGTTTTCAACCATCTCACATTATGAAACATTTCCATATTCCCATATGACCATCAGTTATGATCAAGAATCATCTCAATCCAGAATCATGTCACTATGGTCCGTCCAAATTAATATCATACTTATAATTGTCCACAAGCAATCAGTCTTTTGGTATAACCTTAGAATATACTTGATAGTTGTTTAACAACTTTACTCAAATAAAATTCTAGTCCTTCTTCTCATAATGCTTTGAGCATTTGAAAAATAAGAATAGGTGAATATTATAGCATATGTAATCGATGCTATATCTGAATTATATGAGACTCGACTCATTATATCTTATATAAGGATCTGATATCTGTTCAATCTCTTGCTATAATTTTTCCATGTATTGAGTTTCCTATGTTGAACCATTTCAACATGATATTCATATACGTCTATGACTAAGTTCTATTAAACCATACGATCTAAACCTTTAGAATCGAAACAAAGTATGAGTGCCCTCTCCCTTAAGTCTACTATAACAAAACAATTCCCAAACTTTGCAATTTGAAAATTGAAAACTTTGTTCCCTATGAACAGTATTGTCAACATGAAATACTAGCATAACAATTATGTTCCCACTAGCTTTGAGATGTACCCAGAAATCGAATGAACTTCTAGAAATCAATACTCTTGAATTTCTTACTAAAGTACAGATTTCTGTTACGCGATGCTTCGATAAGTTTCCAACTAGGCTTCTTTAGCTTATACACATTCATTAGATAGCATATGTGTGTGTTTAACCCCTTTCAGAACTTATAGATACATGTCTTGAAAGTTCAAACAATTCCTTGCCATTCCTCACAATTCAAAATATGAAGAGGGATGTCGTAATCATATTACGAATTTGAGAATGCAGATAACACAACTAATATCCATATTAATCAGATCTTTTAAAATCTATCAACGAAATTATTTCCTCATAATCATTCTCATGAATTAGAGTGAAAACTTTTCCACCTAGATTTTATGGTGCATACTTTCCCATCCATGTGAATTTATCATTTCGAGCCTACAATCAAATTTAGCTTTCCTTCATGGACTGAACTTCGCTATTCTAAATTTATTTCCCTCTGGTAGCTTAAGGGGCCTTACAGTGCTTCCATGTTGTTAGCAAGTCACCTATATTGATCAATGCACTTTCATTGACCAACACACTTTGCTTTTGTAGTTAAATAAAAACATAGAACTCATAAGCATTGCCAACTTAACTAGAAGTGCACAAAAAGAAGAATGTGTCAACCAAACATGATAGGTTATCAACCTCAGGTCGCGTGCTAGTGATTACTAAAAGGTTTATTGTCGGTTGACTCTTGAAACTCTCAAGATCAATACGACTCCAACATACTTCTTGACATATGAGTTTTCTCTCAAAGAACATTCCTTTGGCGAGCTAAAGAAAATATTCAAAACTTCGTGTGGATTCCTGACAAGAAAACACTTCATAGAATTGTTCTTAGTTTATATGTTGTTTCTTGATCAACGAAAAACATCAAAACTCCAATTCTAAATGTGCTAGAGTAAGAAAACATTATTACTCCACATGTTACGAGGTGTTATCAACCTTCTTAGTATGAAATAAGTTTCAAGATACGATTTGTAGTTACTAGAGTATGAATCTAAAACTTGATTGCAACAAAGTATGACTCATCTATAATCGAACCATTTCTAACAATATTCGATTCCTCTTCTTAGTCATACAATTGCACTAAGATGTTCTTGGAGGAGTAAATTGTGATACAATTTCACAATTACTAAGATGATCATAAAACATGATACAAAAGCATTCTCCTTTCTTTTCGGATTGGAGAATCTCTTATCTTTCTGTGTAATAGATTCTTTTATTCATTATGCTACTCTTTGAATCTTTTCAGAGTATCAGAATTATGCTTAACCTCATAAACACAACCATATTTACTGAAGCATCAGTAAATCATGACGAATAGCGTTATCGTTCTTTATGGTGAATCTGAATAGTCCATATCAACATGTACTAGATCCATCAGTCCTTCACTTGCCTCATGTAAACATGTGATCAATGAATTAGTCATAATTTTTCAATGACCAAGATTCTCATGCATCACACAATTCAAATTGCATGACTCCAAGTTTCTGTCCAATTTGAAACTTGGTGATGGGAATTCTTTTTTACTTGGTTAGTTATGACAATACCACAAGCAATATCATAAGAATCAAATCCAAAATTAATATTGAAAATATTATAAACATAAACAACACTTTCATAAATGACATTGCAAGGGAATATAAAATAAGACAACCAGATAAACCAAAATTTCACTTTTATTGAAAATAAATGAAAAGTTGGAACTTGTCCTCACAACGCACAAAATGAAAAAATATGTTTCTAGACATCTCCTAAGAGTAATAACAATCTATTAAATTATCCTAACTCCTTAAAACTAGCTCCAAATTCTAATCATCGAACCATGTGACAAAATCCCATCTCTCATGATCAGATTTAACTCACTTTGCTTATGCTTCCTTCTTTCTCTTAGATCCCGCAATATCATCAAAATGTGACTATCACATCATGCATTAAGAGTCTATGAATAGGAACTTATAAAACAATAGAGTTTGATAATGGATGTACCTGAAGTAGAGTCATTCGAATTGACTTTACCATCTCTGAGATCTTTCAGGTACTTTGGGTAGCTTTGCAATCAATGTCCCTTCAATTGGCAGTAGAAACAAATGGACTCTTTGGGGTTAACACATGGAATGATCCCATAACTAGTTTTTCTCTTTACTATACGATCAAACAGTTTGATCTTGGACGACCCCTTTCCATTGGGAAGAGTAATCTTTTTATAGACCACCGTTGTCACGATTGTCAAGGTCCATGGAAACCAACATTTGGGTCAGATCAATTAGGATCACGTCGATATTCTTCATTTAAAAGTTCTCAATGAACTGATCATATGACTTTGGAAGAGAAAGAAGAACCAAGTAAATGGATTTCCCCCTTCAGAAAACGACACCCATTCTATCTAACTTGTCAATGTACGATTTCATTTTCAGAACATGCGCACACACAAAATTTCCATGTTGATGTCGACATGCCAATAGGGCTTGAGTAGTTTTGTATCTTTCAACTTGAGGAAAACGTGACAATAGGAGAGTCACTGGAGGAGGAGGTGGAAGAGTTGAAGAAGCACGATGTCCAGTTCCACCAATTCCCAAAGAAGGGAAACCATTTTCACCTTGATCAGAATGTGGAATATCATCTTTAGAAGGAAGAGGAAAACCATTTCTAAAAGAACGAGGAAGTATGTTCCAAGTATTGATTAATTTATATAAGTTTTAGGGTTTTTTGCATGGACTCGGCGAGTTGGGGTGCTCCAACTCATCGAGTAGAGACTATTATGAGGACGCGGGATTTGGGTTCTACTCGACGAGTCGGAAGGCCCCGACTCGACGAGTAGGAGCTGTAAAGAGAAACCCTAATTTTTAGGGTTTGCACCCTATTTAAAGAACATAATCTGCCTCTTGTGGCCTCCCTTATATAGTGTCTAAGTCCATAACTATATTTGGTATGTACTTGACCCGACCCGGCATGGTCCATTTGGGTTACACTTCACCCGAACAATTTACGGATAATCTTTTGAGAATAGTATAAGTTATGATTTATTAATATATTATAAGTTCTAATATATTAATATAAAATCATATTATTTAATTAGTATTAATCTATAATTAATCTAGAATTAATTTAGAGATCAAAAGTATGACTAATTAAATATGGGATCTTGTATTTATATAGTGTGGGCTAATGCTTATTTGGAATGGGCTAGGCTTGCATGGAAAGTCCATGGATACTCCATGGAGCTTTAACCTATGGATCTCATGGAAATGAAAATACATGGGTATTAGGGTTTACATGAATGTAACCCTAATCCACCACACTATATAAAGGAGGCTTTGGTTCTTGAAATCATACGAGTTTATGTGTGTAAACTAAGAGGGCCGATTTCAAGAAGTTTGTGACTATTCTCTCAAGTTTCCAAGTTTGTGGTGATTTGTGACTTCCATTTGAGGCATCCACATTATTGGTGCTAGGCTCTCAAACTCCAAGCAATCAACTACTACTACAAGGTAAGTAATTCTACTAGTTTTATTTGATTCAAGTACCCCATGCCATGCTAGTTAGGATAAGAACCTTGGAAAAATAAATATTTGCATGTATCTTAGTCAAACATAGATCCAAGGTTTCTAGGGTTGCATGTACACCATATGAGTGTTAGAATGCTGAAAACCCATCAGTGGTATCAGAGCCTGATTTGTTTATTGGATACTTGATGCAAAAAAAAAAAAAAAACTTGAAAATCGAAGTTTTGTTCAAAAGCTCGTATCAAAATTTCAAGTTTTGTATATGTACTTACAATTCTTGAAATTTTTGATATGAACATTCATAAACATATGAGTTTAGAAGATCCTAGAAATTATGTGCTAATAATTGATTAGATTGATTCTTGATCTTTATGTGTTTTAATGGAGTCCATAACTAGTTCTTAAGTTATGGATAACCAAAAGTCACATTTATAAATAACCATTAAAAGAACACATAGGTTACAAAAAATGAAGAGTCTTCATTTTTAATAACCATTAACTCATAAGTTATGAGAAATGAAAAGTTTTGAAAGTTTACAAAACTTGCCCTCAAGTTTTGGAACATGTAAAGTCATATTAAAAACTTTAGTTCCAACCCCTAGAATTTTAAAAGTTAAAATTCAACCCTTATACTTTATAATATTATAAGTTTAATAATATTTATATATGTATAAGATCAAGTCGTCTTACCGCTAGTACGCCTCATTCACGAAGCCGGTCTATAAGGGGGGGGGGGGTATAAGGTTGTTGCCTATAAAATGGCAACTTAATGGGTGTCCACTCTCACCCACCGCTTCCTTGATCGGTGGAGGGTCGTTAGCCGAACGGGTAGGACAAGGACTTATAAATTCTCATTAAAAGTATAATGATAATACTAAAGTAACTAAACTTTATTGAATTCCCAATCTTAGTTATTTTAGGAAAATGTGAATAAGGTGCTAATCCATGAAATTACACTTTACACTTTGTTTAAGTCGTTAGTGGAACGTGTGTGGTTAACCGGCACACTAACTTGAACTTAACAAGGTAGGTAAAGGGTGACTTAATGTTTATCATAGTATCGATGGAGCGTGTGTGGTTAACCGGCACATCGATTGAGGGGTAATACATTAAGGGTACCAAGTAATTTGCATGGTTACTTCATACCTTGTTTTGTGATCCTCGGCATCCCAGTCACAAAACTTGAAGGGCACACTCGAGATTGAAACATGCCATTGAAGAAAGTTCAATGAATCTCAAAGAATCTAGGAGTTTATAAACCAATTAAAACCTAATTAAATATTTCGTTTTTCATGGTGGAAATTGGTGAATCGTCATTCACCTACCTTCAAATATCTTATAGCTTAGATTACGGCATCCCTCTTCTAAGTTATAAAATATTGTGTTGGGTCCTAGCCTTAATATTACATTTGAGTGTTTTGTTAAGGACTATCTCTATATCTAATCTAATCTATTCCCTCTTCTTTTCAGATGTCTTCCAATAACAATGCTTCTGGCTCAAACCCTACTAGCTCCTTCTCTCTCATGAATCTTTGTGGGAGAGTCATCTTTGATGGGTCCAACTTTACAGATTGGATCAGAAACATCAGGATGGTCACTCGGTATGAGAACAAAGAATATGTTCTCGACAAGGAGCTGAAGGTACCCGAGCCAACTGCTACTCCTGAAGAGCTTGCTGAATATGAGGTACATGAAAGAGATGCTACAAAAATGGCATGCATCATGATGGCCACCATGAAAGCCGAGCTCCAAAAGTCCTATGAGGACTATTATCCTTTTGAGATGCACCAGGACTTGATGGACCGCTACCATCAAAGTGCTCGTCAAGAGCGATATGCAATAATCTTCTCCATGATAACAACCCGAATGAAGGATGGTGAACCCATCACGGGCCACATGCAGAAAATGCAAAGGTATGTGGACCGTTTACTGAAGCTGAATGTGAACTTCCCTGAGGAGTTAGCAATAGACATCATTTTGCACTCCTTGCCATCGTGTTATGATCAATTCCGCATGACATATCACATGAACAAAGAAGAAGATAGACATCATTTTGCACTCCTTGCCATCGTCGGTTGTTACTACTCCTACTCCTACTCCAACTGCGGCCAATGTCTTGGCAATCGGGCATGGTAAAGGGAAGAAGATAAAGAACCCTTCTAAGGGTACCAAGGGTAAGACCCTTGAAGGCTCCTCTTCAAGCAAAACCAAGAAAGGTTTTGTCACTCCTTCTGCTAACCCTAATGAGGCTGAATGCTTCTATTGCCATGGAAAGTCGCACTGGAAGCGAAACTGCCCAAAGTACCAGCAAGATTTGAAGGATGGGAAAGTAAAACCCAACCATGCAGGTATATACACTATATTGTCTAATAACTCACCTCATTCTAAGTCTTGGGTCCTTGATACAGGTTGTGGTATTCACATATGTTGTGATTTGGAGGGACTAAAAAGAAGTGAGAATGTGGAGCAGGGAAAGATAAACTTGATCATGGGAAACAGGAAAGCTTCACCTGTCACCAAGATAGGAGTTTATTCCTTAGTGCTAAATAGTGAGTTTACATTAGATTTGAATAAATGTTATTATTCGCCAGAAATGGAAAGAAATGTTATTTCCTTTCATGCATTGTATAAACAAGGTTTTACCTTTTATTTTGATAATAATAATGGTAGTATTGATGCTTTCTTTAATAATGTTCTTTATTTTAAAGCATTACCTTGTGATGGCGTGTATGAAACTGTATCTGTTGTAGATAATCTAGGAAATAATGTATTGTGTATTAACTCTTCCACTAGCTTATATAAAGCATCCTTATGGCATTGTCGTCTTGGACATGTAAGCAAGAAACGCATAGGCCAACTCCAAAAGGATGGAGTCTTGGAGTCATTTGACCTAAAGTCAGATGATAGTTGTGAATCTTGTTTGCTTGGTAAAATGACAAAGTCGCCTTTTACTGGCACTTGTGCTAGGGGTGAAGGTTTGTTGGACCTCATACACACGGATGTGTGTGGACCCTTCAGAACCGCCACAAGAGATGCTAATCTGTTCTATGTGACTTTTACTGATGATTTTAGTAGATATAGATATGTCTACCTAATCAAGCATAAGTCAGAAACCTTTGAGAAATTCAAAGAGTTTAAGCAAGAAGTGGAGAATCAGTTGGGCAGGAACATTAAGATGCTTCGATCCGATCGTGGTGGTGAGTATCTTAGTACTGAGTTCCTTGACTATCTTAAGGAATGTGGGATTGTCTCACAATTGACACCTCCTAGGACACCACAGTTGAATGGTGTAGTTGAGAGGCGCAATCGGACCTTGTTGTACATGGTTCGTTCCATGATGAGTCGAGCTTCGCTACCAATCTCATTTTGGGGGTATGCCTTAGAGACTGCCGCCCATATCCTTAATCTAGTCCCTACAAAGAAGGTTGCCAAAACACCTCACGAGGTGTGGACTGGAAAAGTTCCCAATCTAGACCACATCAAGATTTGGGGTTGCGAGGCTTTCGTGAGACGCGAGACTCACGATAAGCTCGAACCCCGAAGCGAAAGGTGTATTTTCATCGGCTACCCACAGAAATCCTTTGGTTACATCTTCTACAGACCCAGTGATAATGTGGTCTTTGTAGCAAGAAGAGGATTCTTTCGAGAGAGAGAATTCATGAGCCAAGGAGACAGTGGGAGGCAAATTGACCTTGAGGAAATTCAAGAGTCAAGTGGTGAAGGAACCTCAAACCCTAGCCCTCAACCTGAGTAGGAAACTCCTGTTGAGCCGACTGAAGAATCTATACCTCTGAGGCGTTCCACCAGAGTTAGGAATGCACCTGAGCATTATTATGGTTTTCATATTACTGCAGAAGGTGAGACACTTATCAGTGATAACACACTGGTAAATCTGGATGAGCCTAACAGCTATACGGAAGCCATGGCAGGCCCTGAGGCTGCTAAATGGAAAGAGGCTATGGATAGCGAGATACAGTCCATGTATGACAATCAAGTTTGGAACTTGGTTGACAATGTACCTGATCGTAAGATAGTTGGGTGCAAATGGATCTTCAAGAAAAAGACCGACATGGATGGTAATGTACACACTTATAAGGCACGGCTTGTTGCAAAGGGTTACTCTCAAACTCCGGGAGTTGATTATGATGAGACATTTTCACCAGTGGCCAAGATTAAGTCTATTAGGGTTCTGTTAGCCATTGCTGCATTTCATGATTATGAAATATGGCAAATGGATGTCAAAACCGCTTTCCTTAATGGAAAGTTGGCTGAAGATGTTTACATGGTTCAGCCAGAGGGTTTTGTCAGTACAGAGTACCCCAGTAGAGTGTGTAAGCTCGAGAAATCCATTTATGGATTAAAACAGGCACCTCGCAGATGGAATCTTTGCTTTGATGAGAAAATCAAAGAATTTGGCTTTTCAAGGAGTGAAGATGAATCTTGTGTCTATATCAAGGCTAGTGGGAGTATAGTCAGCTTTTTGGTACTGTATGTGGATGACATACTACTCATAGGAAATGACATCCCAACCCTGCAGAAAGACCTTGGAGAAGCTGCCTATATCCTAGGGATAAGGATTTTGAGAAACAGGAGTAAAAGACTAATTGGACTTAGTCAAAGCACCTATGTGGACAAAGTGTTGAAAAGGTTCAACATGCATAACTCCAAGAAAGGAGAGTTACCCATCCAGAGTAACGCCAGATTGAGTAAGACACAAAGCCCTAGTACTGAGGCTGAGATAGCAGAAATGAGTCGAATACCTTATGCTTCAGCTGTAGGATCGATCATGTATGCTATGACGTGTACTCGACCTGATGTAGCCTTTGCTTTGAGCATGGTTAGCAGGTATCAGGGGAACCCTGGCAAGGCACACTGGACTGCGGTAAAGAATATCCTCAAGTACCTACGGAGGACTAAGGACTGGGTCCTTACCCTCGGTGGTAGTGAGGACTTGAGAGTTGTAGGGTACAGTGATGCTAGCTTTCAGACTGACAGGGATAATTTCCGCTCTCAGTCGGGCCGGGTCTTTACTCTAAACGGAGGGGCAATTACTTGGAAAAGTTTCAAGCAGGAGACAGTGGCTGATTCCGCTTGTGA
Organism: Lactuca virosa; assembly: GCF_052849685.1. NCBI lineage: Eukaryota > Viridiplantae > Streptophyta > Magnoliopsida > Asterales > Asteraceae > Lactuca > Lactuca virosa. Next base: position 59,579,685 of record NC_136429.1, read on the forward strand.
ATCAGAGTATATAACAGCAAGCGAGGCAGCAAAGGAGGCTATATGGCTAAAGAACTTCATCGGAGACCTTGGAGTTGTACCAGCTATAAAGGAGCCAATGGAGATTTTCTATGACAGCAATAGTGCGGTTGCCTTAGCCAAGGAACCAAGAGATCATGGGAGATCCAGACACATTGACATAAAATATCACTTCATTAGACATCGAATAGAAGAAGGAATCCTCGTGGCAAAGAGGGTATCATCGGATGAGAACCCAGCAGATCCCCTCACGAAGGGACTGACTCGGGCTAAGCATCTCCAGCATGCTCGGAGCATAGGGCTGAAGGATGATATTAGTTTTAGTAGTTAGATAATCTTGAAATTTGTAAAATGTAATTGACATTTGATGATAAATAAAAGCTGTTATTTATGAGTAAAGTGTTGCTATCTCTTGTCAATCGTTTACTATTATTTCTTTTTGCATGTTTTGACTTCCAGAATAATTATGTTATGGTTTATATCATATTATTCAAACTCTCCACAGTCGGTCATATGTTGGAAGTAGATATGAATCAAGACTGTCATAGGTTGGCTTGTAGAGGTCTAAGATGTTAGACAAAGCGGGGCTACAACACTCATGAGTGCTCATAAGTTCTGAGTATTGGATTCAACCCACGCTCACTTGTATCACTTCATGGAATTTATCTCGAGTGATCGTGAGACAGTAATATCATATAAGTCTTCAAACCTAGAGATATGATTTGTTGCCTATGAGTTGGTTATGCATTGATTGCACGAAAACGCATTGGTAACTCGATGTTATAAACCGTGCTTTTGTGTGTAATTCAACAAGTAGTAGAGAAAACATATGAGTCGAAGTTTATCTGTTCCTTCTAGGATTAGAAGCGATATTTGGGCCCCTCGATGATTTTGTTTTGACCTATGTATCGGGCCCGGTCAGAACTAAATTGATGTGTTCAGTTAAGTTCTATGTCAAACAAATCGGAAATCGGGAAACAAATGCTGGACAATAAGTAAGACCATGGTCCATGTATTTGTCCGGCTGATATCTAGAACAGAGGATTATATGATCACTTATCTAAAATGGCGCTTCATAGTTCAACAGAGTTTAAAGAGCTACGATTGCTGATCGGTTCCTGAAGTCATACTTGCAACTATAGTTATTAGACTTATCCAAGTGGGAGACTGTTGGATATAGTGTCTAAGTCCATAAATATATTTGGTATGTACTTGACCCGACACGGCATGGTCCATTTGGGTTGCACTTCAACCGAACAATTTATGGATACTCGTTTGAGAATAGTATAAGTTATGATTTATTAATATATTATAAGTCCTAATATATTAATATAAAATCATATTATTTAATTAGTATTGATCTATAATTAATCTAGAATTAATTTAGAGATCAAAAGTATGACTAATTAAATATGGGCTCTTGTATTTATATAGTATGGGCTAATGCTTATTTGGAATGGGCTAGGCTTGCATGGAAAGTCCATGGATACTCCATGGAGCTTTAACCCATGGATCTCATGGAAATGAAAAGACATGGGTATTAGGGTTTCCATGAATGTAACCCTAATCCACCACACTATATAAAGGAGGCTTTGGTTCTTGAAATCATACGAGTTGATGTGTGTAAACTAAGAGGGCCGATTTCAAGAAGTTTGTGACTATTCTCTCAAGTTTCCAAGTTTGTGGTGATTTGTGACTTCCATTTGAGGCATCCACATTATTGGTGCTAGGCTCTCAAACTCCAAGCAATCAACTACTACTACAAGGTAAGTAATTCTACTAGTTTTATTTGATTCAAGTACCCCATGCCATGCTAGTTAGGATAAGAACCTTGGAAAAATAATTATTTGCATGTATCTTAGTCAAAAATAGATCCAAGGTTTCTAGGGTTGCATGTACACCATAGGAGTGTTAGAATGCTGAAATCCCATCACCTTATCACCCTATTAGCCAGAGAAAACCCTAATTCGACCTTGTACCTTCTTGAGTGAGAGTAAGAGCTTTTGTGGAAAATTTTAGGGTATTTGTGAAGGATTCTAGAGCTTGAAGAGGAAGGAGCAAGGAGAGAAGCAGTAGATCCGACATCTACTCTGTATTGGCCATCATCTTGAGGTATAAAGTCGTCACCTTGATCTCTAGTTGATTAGATCCCTTTTCTTGGAAGTAAATGACCATTTTTGGTGCAAAATGGAGTCAAACTCGGATATGGACTTATCACAAGGATATGGTTCCAGATATGGACCTCTCTAGGTCCCCAATGACATAAAGTTGCTCACTTTATGCAGCTTAGCCCCTTTCCATGCACAAAACCTTGTAAGAAGCCTAGTTTTGATGTTATGGCCTTGAAGGGCCTTGCATGCACGTAAAGTTTGCAACTTTACGTGGTATCTGCACTAAGGGTGTTTGGATCTAGAGTTTGAGACCTTAGATCCCACTGAAAAGGGCTGAACTTGGAAAGGACTGAAGGAACTCGTCGAGTCCCTTAGCTGAATCGAAGAGTCGAGGTAGGGTTTTCCCTTTTCTGAGTTTCTTGATGAGTGCGGTGAAGGATTAGGGTCTTGGTATGAACGGACATTAGTTTTCTGGACATTTGATGAACTCGACGAGTCACTAGGGTGACTCAGCGAGTTGATGCAGGATTTAGTGGAATGGACTCGTGAGGAACTCGACGAGTTGCTGGATGCAGTCAACGAGTTGAGGTCAACATGGACTGTTGACCTTGACTTTGACCAGGGTTAACTTTGAGGGTAATTATGGGATTATGACAAGTTAATCACATGTTGGTTATAGGCAGTGAGGAGAAGCAGTGCGTGGGATACATCTGATCTCAGCTATTCAGTTCAGTATTCGAGAGGTGAGTCTTCTCACCATGCCAATGGGTCTAAGGCACCAAGGCCGGCCCATTTTATGATATGTGGATTGGTGATTGATTATGCGTTATGTTAGTATGACATTTGCATGGAAGACCCCGGGGGGTTCCCATGGCAGTAGTCTGAGACCACGTGGGGGTTCCCGTGGCATTTGGTATAAGACCTTGGAGGGTTTCCATGGCATCTTAGAATATTTGTATGTGTAGTTTGCATTATGTGTTGTTTGGTAGTGAAGACCATGTGGGGGTTCCCATGGCAGGAAGACCATGTGGGGGTTCCTATGGCAGGCAGTTAAGACCACGTGGGGGTTCCAGTGGCACTAGGTGTAAGACCCTGGAGGGTTTCCATGGCTTCCCTATATGTTGTATGCATGGCCTATGTGATATATGTAGCTTTTATAGCTAATATGATATGTATTATGTGGATTATGTGTGGGGTATGCTCTGGGGGACTCACTAAGCATTAGCTTACAGTTTGTGGATTTGTTTCAAGTACATCTGAGCCCAAGGGCAACGACAAGGCTTGATGGTGCGGTGTGCACTCTCTCATGCATTTTTATGGGACACTCTGATGTTTGGAAATAATATTGTTATGGATATGAATTTGAAAACAATTGTATTGAGATTTCATGGTTTATGGAAAAGTGTTTTGACTATTTAAAAATGAAAAATTTCTTTTGAAAATTTGGGTTGTTACATCCATTAACATCTATAAATGGGAGAAAAGAGAATTCAAGTTAGTTGATTTTAATCCTTAATTATTAACCCAAAAATTTAAATTAAGGCTAGGATCCATATTTTCGATTCAAACTTTGAAGAGGGATGACGTAATCAAATTTGAATATATTTTAGGTAGGTAAGGCTTTTACCAATTTCAATCTTATGAAACTCCTAGATCTTTTGAGATTCATTGAATCTTATCAATGGCATGTTTAATCTCCAATTATGCTCTCACTTTTGTGACTGGGATGCCGAGAATCACAAACGAGATCTGAATAACCATACAAACCCGCTTGGCAACCTCGAGGTCTTTTATCATCTCAAATTGATGTGCCGGTTAACCACACACGCTCCATCAACAATGATAATTTTTGAGCTTCTTAATCATATCTCTTTATAGTCCCTATTAGTGTGCTGGTTAACCACACACGCTCCATTAACGACATATAAAGTTTGATGTGCATTTTCATGGATTAGCATACTTTTCACATTTTTCCTAAAGTAACTAGAGTGAGATTTTTAACGAAGGTTCTAGTACTTTTATATCATTATACTTTTAATAGGTTTATGTCCCATCAATCCCATTCTGATGACGACCCTCCACCAAACAAGGGAATGGTGGGTGAGAGTGGAAATCCATTTAACAACCATTTTATAGGTCGTTTGTAACATCCACAAAAAAAATCATGCCAAATTTAAACTTTTTAAAACATTTCAAAACCATTGATTATTACAAAACTTGTTTTCAAGATAGTATAATGTCAGAGTATCCCAGAATCAAATCATAAAATCATGAAATATGAGGAGCTGTACGATTACGCCTTCGCCTTCCCGCAATCCTCAGAAGTACCCGAAACAATAATCGATAAATGTAAGCTCGAAGGCTTAGAGAGTTACCCCTAAAATACCAACGTCATACAAATATAACCATATCATATAACAAATACAACATGGATAATGAGTCATCAGTCTGACTGGACCGCCTCACAGGCCATCAGTCTATCTGGACCGCTCTCCGAGCCTTCAGCACGTCTGGACCGCCTCTCAGGGCCTTCAGCCTATCCGGACTGCTTGTCGGGCCTTCGGCCTGACTATATGCCCTCCTGGGTCTGCAGTCTATCCGGTCCGCCCTGGGTATCTTGGCCTACTGTAACACCGAATATTTTCAAAACAAAATTTTCATTTAAAATCACATAATTCTCATAACACATTTCACAAAAATCTCATTTATTAAATTTACAATTCACAACTCCATAATTGTTTGGTTAAAATCCAGGATCCTCAAAAACATAACTCTTTCATTGGTGTGTACAATCAAGCTGGTGCCTTCCCGCGATCCTGAGAAAATCCTGAAACACATAACACATAACACGATAAGCACGGAGCTTAGTGAGTTCCCCAAAACACCACACACAGCTCATTAGCCACTCTAGGCTATAACTCGATAAGACCCTCCGGTCAATGTGTCTCAGAGGGACCCTTCGGTCCCAACTCAGTAAGCTCATAATAACAATACTCAACATAAATCACAAAGACATAATGCAAATATCAAATACACAGATAATCACAATAAACAGCTCAATCACACAAAGGTACCACTCAAGGTAAGTATAGTGAGAAGACTCACCTTGCAAGCAGCAAGTAATTATCCTCGAACTCGAATCTCGAACTAGCCACTGCCTAACACATAGGGTATATATCTCTAATTAATACTCGATTCCCGACTCTCAATAATCAAATGTTATTCTTCTCTATCTAACTCTCGAATTGGGTAAAAGACTATTTTACCCCTCCATGGTCTCCAATACCCATGTTGACCAAACCCTAAAGTCAACAGAAGTCAAACACGAGTCAACGGTCTATGTTTGACCCGACTCGTTGAGTACACTCTTGCGACTCGTCGAGTCCCCTCGTTTCCTCAGATGTCTCAAGAAAGTACAGCTCAACTCGTCGAGTTGACCCCCAACTCGTTGAGTTATCGCACAATCAAACCCATCGGGACAAACCGTCACCGACTCGTCGAGTCAGGCCATGGACTCGGCGAGTCCCTTCGATCAGATTCCTCATTCAGACGATTTAAGGCAGATCTATCACTCCAAACACTAGATCTACCATCCTAAGGGTCGATTGTCACATAAAGCTGCAAGCTTTACGTTCTAACTGTTGGGTTTTGAGCATTCTAACACTCCTATGGTGTACATGCAACCCTAGAAACCTTGGATCTATGTTTTCTCTAAATACATGGAAATTTGATTTTCCAAGGTTTACTTCCTATCTAGCTTGTTATGGGGACTTGTAATACAAAACTCAAGTAGAATAACATACCTTTTAGTAGCTTGGATTCCTTGATCACTTTGTGAGCCTAACACCCCAAATGTGATGCCTCAAATGCTTCACACAACACCACAATTCTTGGAATAACCTTGAGAGAACTTCACTATACTCAAAAATTGGCTAGCCCTCTTACTTGCTTGTAGTAGTGCCGATTTTGCTTGTCTAGGGGTCTTTATATAGTTGTGGCACAAGTAGGGTTACACCATGTAAACCCTAATTGTCATGGCTTTCCATATTCCATGATCCATGGGTTTGTAACCTCCATGGACTATCCATGGAGCACATTATGGGTTTTAACCCAATCCATACAAACCATGGATCATTAGCCCACTATATAAGAATAGATTATTTACACAATCAACCCCATATATTTAATTAGTCTCTTTTTGATCACTTAATTAATTCAAGATTAATTCTTTGATCAATACTAATTAAATAATATTATTAATATATTAGTACTTATAATATATTAATAAACCTTAAGTGTCTTTTCTCTTATTTTGGTCTATCCAAGTATTGCAATGCCATGCAACCCAAATGCACCATGCCGGGTCGGGTCAAGTACATACCAAATATAGTTAGGGACTTAGACACTATATCCAACAGTCTCCCACTTGGATAAGTCTAATAACTATAGTTGCAGATATGACTTCAGAATCTGACTAGCAATCGTAGCTCTTTCAAAGTGTCTTGGAACTAAGATGATGATGATGATACTCCATTTAAGATAAGTGATCATATAATCCTCTGCTCTCAAGATATCAGCCGGACAAATACATGGAACAATGTCGTACTTATTGTACAGCAGTTGTTTCTCGATCTCTGATCTGTTTGACATAGAACTAAATTGAACAAATCAATTAGGTTTTAACCGGGCCCGGTACATAGGTCAAAACAAAATCATCGAGGGGCCCAGACATCGCTTCTAATCCTAGAAGGAACAGATAAGCTTCGACTCATATGCTTGTACTGACTACTTATTGAATTATGCACAAAAGCACGTTTTATAACATCGAGTTACCAATGCGTTTTCGTACAATCAATGTATGACCAACTCATAGTCAACAACTCATATCTCTAGGCTTGAAGATTTATATGATATTACCGTCTCACGATCACTCGAGATAAATTCCATGAAGTAATACAAGTGAGCGTGGGTTGAGTCCAATACTCAGAACTTATGAGCACTCTTGAATGTTGCAGCAACCATTGCTATGTCTAATACATCTTAGACAATCTACAAACCCAATTCATGACAGTCTTAATTCAATACCTTCTTCCAAAGTATGACTGACTGTGGAGAGTTTGAATAATATAATTATCCTGGAAGTCAAAACATGCAAAATTGAAACAATAGTAAACGATTAACATAAGATAGTAACACTTTACTCATAAATAAACAACAACTTTTATTTAATCATCAAATGTCAATCACATTTTACAAGTTTCAAAACTATCTAATTATTAAAACTAATATCATCCTTTCGCCCGATGCGCCTCACATGCTGTAAATGACTAACCCTACTCAGTCCCTTCGTGAGGGGATCTGTTGGGTTCTCATCTGATGATACCCTCTTAGCCATGAGGAGTCCTTCTTCTATTCGATGTCTAATAAAATGGTTTTTTCTGTCAATGTGTCTGGATCTCCCGTGATCCATTGGTTCCTTAGCTAAGGCAACCGCACTTTCGTTGTCACAGAAAATTTCCATTGCTTCTTTTATAGCTGGTACAACTCCAAGGTCTCCAATGAAGTTCTTTAGCCATATCGCCTCCTTTGCTGCCTCGCTTGCTGCTATATACTCTGATTCGCAAGTTGAATCAGCTACCATCTCCTGCTTGGAACTTTTCCAAGTAATTGCTCCTCCATTTAGGATAAAGACCCAGCCTGATTGAGAGCGGAAATTATCCCTATCAGTCTGAAAGCTAGCATCGCTATATCCTACCACTCTCAAGTCATCACTGCCACCAAGGGTAAGGACCCAGTCCTTAGTCCTTCGTAGATACTTGAGAATGTTCTTTACCGCAGTCCAGTGAGACTTGCCAAGGTTCCCTTGATATCTACTGACCATGCTCAAAGCAAAGGCCACATCAGGGCGAGTACAAGTCATAGCATACATGATTGAGCCCACAACGGAAGCATATGGTACATGACTCATCTCAGCTATCTCAGCCTCTGTACTTGGACTCTGAGTCTTACTCAGTTTGGCGTTACTCTGAATTGGTAATTCCCCTTTCTTGGAATCCTGCATAATGAACCTCTTCAGTACCTTATCCAAGTAAGTACTCTGACTAAGTCCAATTAGTCTCTTACTCCTGTCTCTCAATATCCTTATTCCTAGGATATAGGCAGCTTCCCCAAGGTCCTTCATAGCGAAACACTTCCCAAGCCAAGACTTAACCTTCTGCACGGTTGGGATGTCATTTCCTATGAGTAGTATGTTATCCACATACAACACCAAAAAGCTAACTATACTCCCACTAGCCCTAACATATGCACATGACTCATCCTTACTCCTCGAAAAGCCAAACTCTTTGACTTTCTCATCGAAGCAAAGATTCCATCTGTGAGGTGCTTGTTTCAATCCATAGATGGATTTCTCAAGCTTACACACCTTATTAGGGTTCTCTGTACTGACAAAACCCTCTGTCTGACTCATGTAAACATCCTCAGCCAACTTTCCATTAAGGAAAGCGGTTTTGACATCCATTTTCCATATTTCATAGTTATAAAATGCAGCAATGGCTAACATAACCCTAATAGACTTAATCTTTGCTACTGGTGAAAAGGTCTCATCATAATCAACTCCCGGAGTTTGAGAATAGCCCTTTGCAACCAGTCGCGCCTTATAAGTGTGTACATTACCATCCATTTCGGTCTTCTTCTTGAAGATCCATTTGCACCCGACTGTCTTTCGACCTGGTACGTTGTCAACCAAGTTCCAAACTTGATTGTCATACATAGACTGTATCTCGCTGTCCATAGCCTCTTTCCATTTAGCAGCCTCAGGGCCTGCCATGGCTTCCGTGTAGCTGTTAGGTTCATCCAGACTTACCAATGTACTATCACTGATAAGTGTATCACCTTCTGCAGTAATATGGAAACCATACTAATGCTCAGGTGCATTCCTAACTCTCGTGGAACACCTCAGAGGTATTGGCTCGTCAGTCGGATCAACAGGAGTTTACTCCTCAGGTTGGTCACTAGGGTTTGAGGTTCCTTCACCACTTGACTCTTGAATTTCTTCAAGGTCAATTTGCCTCCCACTGTCTCCTTGGCTTATGAACTCTCTCTCACGAAAGACTCCTCTTCTAGCTATAAAGACCACATTCTCACTAGGTCTGTAGAAGAGGTAACCAAAGGATCTTTGTGGGTAGCCGATGAAAATACACCTCTCACTTCGAGGTTCGAGCTTATCATGAGACTCACGCCTCACGAATGCCTCGCAACCCCAAATCTTGATGTGGTCCAAATTGGGAACTTTCCCAGTCCACATCTCATGAGGTGTTTTGGCAACCTTCTTTGTAGGGACTAGATTAAGGATGTGGGCGGTAGTCTCTAAGGCATACCCCCAGAATGAGATTGGTAACGAAGCTCGACTCATCATGGAACGAACCATGTCCAACAAGGTTCGATTGCGCCTCTCAGCCATACCATTCAGTTGTGGTGTCCTAGGAGGTGTCAATTGTGAGACAATCCCACATTCCTTAAGATAGTCAAGGAACTCGATACTAAGATACTCTCCTCCCCGATCGGATCGGAGCATCTTGATGTTCCTGCCCAGTTGATTCTCCACTTCCTGCTTAAACTCTTTAAATTTCTCAAAGGTTTCTGACTTATGATTGATTAAGTAGATATAACCATATCTACTATAATCATCAGTAAAAGTCACATAATACCGATTAGCATCCCTTGTGGCAGTTTTGAAGGGTCCACACACATCAGTGTGTATGAGGTCCAACAAACCCTCACCCCTCTCATAAGAACCAGTGAATGGTGACTTTGTCATTTTTCCAAGTAAACAAGACTCGCAACTATCATCCGACTTTAGGTCAAATGATTCCAAAACTCCAGCCTTTTGGAGTTGGCCCATGCGCTTCTTGTTAACATGTCCAAGACGACAATGCCACAAGTATGCTTTGTCTAAGCTATTTGAAGAATCCATACACAACACATTATTTCCTAGATTATCTACAACATTCACAACTTCATATACACCATCACAAGGTAATGCTTTAAAGTAAAATACATCATTGTAATAAACATTAATAACACCATTATCAGTATCAAATAAAAAGGAAAAACCTTGTTTGTACAAGCCATGAAAGGAAATAATATTTCTTGCCATTTCAGACGAGTAACAACATTTATTCAAATCTAACATTAACCCATTATTAAGCAATAAAGAATAAACTCCTATCTTGGTAACAAGTGATGCTTTCCTATTCCCCATGATTAAGTTTATCTTCCCGTGCTCCACTTTCTCACTTCTTCTTAGGCCCTGCAAATCAGTACAAATGTGAATACCACAACCTGTATCAAGCACCCAAGAGTTAGTATGTAATGAGTTTTTAGACAATATAGTGTAAATACCTGCATGGGTGGGTTTAACTTTCCCATCCTTTACATCCTGCAAGTATTTGGGGCAGCTTCGCTTTCAGTGCCCCTTTTCTTGGTAGTAGAAGCATTGTGCTTCCTTTGGGTTTGAAGAAGGAGGAATGGAACCTTTCTTGGTTCCACTTGAAGAGGAGCCATCAAGAGACTTTCCCTTCGTACCCTTCGAAGGGGTCTTTCTCTTCTTCCCCTTTCCCTGCCCAATTGCCAAGATAGGAGCAGTAGTAGGAGTAGGAATAACAGCTGATTTACTTTTAAGGCCACTTTCAGCGGTCCTTAAAAGTCCTTGAAGCTTACTTAGTGTGACTTCCTCCTTGTTCATGTGATAAGTCATACGAAACTGATCATAACTTGGAGGTAAGGAATGGATAATGATGTCAATCACCATGTCCTCAGGAAAGTCCACATTAAGCTTCAATAACCGGTCCACGAACCTTTGCATCTTCTGCAAGTGACCGGTGAGGGGTTCTCCCTCTTTCATCCTAGCTGTTATCATGGAGGAAATGATTTCATACCTCTCCTAACGAGCACTCTGATGGTACCTATCCATCAGATCCTTGTGCATCTCAAAAGGGTAGAAATCTTCATAGGATTTCTGGAGTTCTGCTGTCATTGTGGCCAACATGATGCAAGACACCTTAGCGGCATCTTTCTCATGGGTAGTGTACTCAGCAATCTCCTCAGGAGTAGCAGTTGACTCATCGATAACCTTTAGCTCCTTATCGAGGACATACTCTTTGCCCTCATAGCGAGTAATCATTCTGATGTTCCTAATCCATTCATTGAAATTGGAACCATCAAAAGTGATTTTCCCACACAAGTTCATTAGGGAAAAGGAGCCTGTAGGGTTTGAGCTAGTAGCAGTGTTGGAAGACATCTGAAAAGAAAGAAAGACAAGTTTTATTAGATAAAGAGTCCTTAATAAGTCACCCAAATGAAGTATTAAGGCTAGGACCCAACAAACTATTTATAGTTGGAAGAGGGATGCCGTAATCCAAGCTATAAAATAATTGAAGGTAGGTAAATGACGATTTACCAATTTCCACCACGAAAACGAAATAGATTATTAAGTTTGATTGGATTTGAAATTCCTAGATCTTTTGAGATACATTGAACTTTTAATGGCATGTTTAAATCTCGATTGTGCCCTCTCAAGTTTGTGACTCGGATGCCGAGGATCACAAACAAGGTGTGAATAACCATGCAAATTGACTTGGTACCCTTAAATTTTATCACCTAATCGATGTGCCGGTTAACCACACGCGCTCCACCGATCTATGATAAAATTAAGTTACCCTTTGCCACTCTTACTAGTCCTTGTTAGTGTGCCGGTTAACCACACGCGCTCCACTAACGACTTGGTAAGGTACAAAGTGTAATTTCATGGGTTAGCACCTATTTCACATTTTCCTAAAGTAACTAAGATTGGGAATTATTAAAGTGTAGTTACTTTATAATTTCATTATACTTTTAATGAGGATTTAAAGTCCTTGTCCTACCCGTTCGGCTAACGACCCTCCACCAGTCAAGGAAGCGGTGGGTGAGAGTGGACACCCATTAAGCTGCCATTTTATAGGCAACAACCTTATACCCCCCTTATAGACCGGCTTCGTGAATGAGGCCTACTAACGGTAAGACTGACTTATTCTTATACATATCTATATATTTAAACTTTTAATATAATAATAGTATAAGGGTTGAATTTTTAACTTGTAAAATTCTAAGGTTCAATTTGAAAATTAAAGTATTAGGGTGTAAGAATTTACAAATTCCAAAACTTGAGGGCAAGTATTGAAACTATTCAAGACCTTTCATTTCATAACTTATGAGTTTAATGGTTTATTAAAATGAAGACTCTTCATTTTATGTAACCTCTTATTTAATGACACTTTTAAAGAAGTGACTTTTGGTTATCCATAACTTGAGGACAAGTTATGGACTCCATCATTAGCCATTAAGATCAAGAATCATCCTTACAAGCAAGTTACACATAATTCCTATGATCTTCTAAAACTCATAAGAACATGAACATTCATATCAAAATTTCAAGAATCATATTAACACATATAAAACATGGAATTTTGATATTAGCCATTGTAAATGGATTCGAATAAGCATTACACCATCTAAAACAAGTTTTAAAACACCAAAACAGTTTAGGGTAATGTTTCTAGTCCATTTCCAAAAGCAAAACTCGAAAATCTGCATTCAGGGGCTCCTACTCGTCGAGTGCAAGAACCTACTCGACGAGTAGGATGAATTTTCACATGGACTCGTCGAGTCCACCCATGGACTCGGTGAGTTCATGCTGCAGAGTCCAACTTTTTGAGCTTTTTCAACAAGTTTGCATCAAGTATCAAGAAAACAAACCTAGGCTCTGATACCACTGTTGGGTTTTGAGCATTCTAGCACTCCTATGGTGTACATGCAACCCTAGAAACCTTGGATCTATGTTTTCTCTAAATACATGGAAATTTGATTTTCCAAGGTTTACTTCCTATCTAGCATGTTATGGGGAACTTGTAATACAAAACTCAAGTAGAATAACATACCTTTTAGTAGCTTGGATTCCTTGATGACTTTGTGAGCCTAACACCCCAAATGTGATGCCTCAAATGCTTCACACAACACCACAATTCTTGGAATAACCTGTTGGATTAATGTCTAAGTCCATAACTATAATTGGTAAGACTTGACCCGACCCGACATGGTCCATTTGGGTTGCATGGCATCATGCATTTGGATAGACTATAATGAAAGAAATAACACTTAAGGTTGGTTAATATATTATAAGTTCTAATATATTAATAAGGTTATTTAATTAGTATTGATCAAGAATTAATTTGGAATTAATTAAGTGATCAAAAGGAGACTAATTAAATATATGGGTTGATTGTGTAAATCATTCATTCTTATATATGTGGGCTTGTGATCCAAGATTCCTTATGTTGGACTAAGTCCATGGGGTGACCCATGGATACTCCTGTTGGGTTATGAGCATTCTAACACTCCTAAGTGTACATGCAACCCTAAATACCTTGGATCTATGTTTTCTCTATTATACATACAATTATGAACATCCAAGGTATTATCCTAATCTAGCATACAAAATAATAAATATAACAAGATAGAATACATACCTCTTTGATGTAGAATGTCTTCATGAAGCTTGAGTGCCTAGTGCCCCCAGAATGAGATTGGTAACGAAGCTCGACTCATCATGGAACGAACCATGTCCAACAAGGTTCGATTGCGCCTCTCAGCCATACCATTCAGTTGTGGTGTCCTAGGAGGTGTCAATTGTGAGACAATCCCACATTCCTTAAGATAGTCAAGGAACTCGATACTAAGATACTCTCCTCCCCGATCGGATCGGAGCATCTTGATGTTCCTGCCCAGTTGATTCTCCACTTCCTGCTTAAACTCTTCAAATTTCTCAAAGGTTTCTGACTTATGCTTGATTAAGTAGATATATCCATATCTACTATAATCATCAGTAAAAGTCACATAATACCGATTAGCATCCCTTGTGGCAGTTTTGAAGGGTCCACACACATCAGTGTGTATGAGGTCCAACAAACCCTCACCCCTCTCACAAGAACCAGTGAATGGTGACTTTGTCATTTTTCCAAGTAAACAAGACTCGCAACTATCATCCGACTTTAGGTTAAATGATTCCAAAACTCCAGCCTTTTGGAGTTGGCGCATGCGCTTCTTGTTAACATGTCCAAGACGACAATGCCACAAGTATGCTTTGTCTAAGCTATTTGAAGAATCAATACACAACACATTATTTCCTAGATTATCTACAACATTCACAACTTCATATACACCATCACAAGGTAATGCTTTAAAGTAAAATACATCATTGTAATAAACATTAATAGCACCATTATCATTATCAAATAAAAAGGAAAAACCTTGTTTGTACAAGCCATGAAAGGAAATAATATTTCTTGCCATTTCAGACGAGTAACAACATTTATTCAAATCTAACATTAACCCATTATTAAGCAATAAAGAATAAACTCCTATCTTGGTAACAAGTGATGCTTTCCTATTCCCCATGATTAAGTTTATCTTCCCGTGCTCCACTTTCTCACTTCTTCTTAGGCCCTGCAAATCAGTACAAATGTGAATACCACAACCTGTATCAAGCACCCAAGAGTTAGTATGTAATGAGTTTTTAGACAATATAGTTTAAATACCTGCATGGGTGGGTTTAACTTTCCCATCCTTTACATCCTGCAAGTATTTGGGGCAGCTTCGCTTCCAGTGCCCCTTTTCCTGGCAGTAGAAGCATTGTGCTTCCTTTGGGTTTGAAGAAGGAGGAATGGAACCTTTCTTGGTTCCACTTGAAGAGGAGCCATCAAGAGACTTTCCCTTGGTACCCTTCGAAGGGGTCTTTCTCTTCTTCCCCTTTCCCTGCCCAATTGCCAAGATAGGAGCAGTAGTAGGAGTAGGAATAACAGCTGATTTACTTTTAAGGCCACTTTCAGCGGTCCTTAAAAGTCCTTGAAGCTTACTTAGTGTGACTTCCTCCTTGTTCATATGATAAGTCATACGAAACTGATCATAAAAGTTGGCAAATGTTACAAAATGAAGAGTCTAGTTCTAATTAAATGGTTTTATGACTCCATAACTTGTCCTCAAGTTATGGAGGTTCAAGAGTCTCTTCATTAAATTAAAAAAAAAAGTGTAACCTTAATTAGTTCCATAAGTTACAATAAAAAAAAGTTATTTTTTTTTATTAATTAGTTTAAAGTCTTCCATAACTTGAAGAGTTTTTTTTTTTTTTTTTTTTTTTTTTATTTTTTAATTAAAACTACTTTAAACTCATAAGTTATGGAATTAATTAGTTTTGAATAGTTTCAAAACTTGCCCTCAAGTTTTGGAATTTGAAAAGTTTTCACTTATGAATACTTTAATTCCAAGTTAGTCCTTAGAATTTTAAAAGTTAAAATTCAACCCTTATACTTTATAATATTATAAGTTAATAATATTTATATATATGTATAAGAGTAAAGTCAGTCTTACCGTTAGTAGGCCTCATTCACGAAGCCGGTCTATAAGGGGGGTATAAGGTTACTGCCTATAAAATGGCAGTTTAATGGGTGTCCACTCTCACCCACCGCTTCCTTGACTGGTGGAGGGTTGTTAGCCGAACGGGTAGGACAAGGACTATAATTCTCCTTTAATTAAAAGTATTAATGATAAATACTAAGTAACTAAACTCTTATTAATACCCAATCTTAGTTACTTAGGAAAATGTGAATTTGGTGCTAACCCATGAAATTACACTTTGCACTTTGCTTAAGTCGTTAGTGGAGCGTGTGTGGTTAACCGGCAAACTAACCTGGACTTAACAAGGTAGGCAAAGGGTAACTTAATATTTATCATAGTATCGGTGGAGCGTGTGTGGTTAACCGACACACTGATTAAGGGGTAAATATTAAGGGTACCAAGTATATTTGCATGGTTATTCACACCTTGTTTTGTGATCCTCGGCATCCCAGTCACAAACCCTGAAGGGCACACTCGAGATTGAAACATGCCTTTGAACAGTTCAATGAATCTCAAAGATCTAGGACTTTCAAATCCAATTAAAACCTAATAAATTATTTCATTTTTCATGGTGGAAATTGGTGAATCGTCATTCACCTACCTTCAAATATTTTATAGCTTGGATTACGGCATCCCTCTTCTAAGTTATAAAATAGTTTGTTGGGTCCTAGCCTTAATATTTCATATTGGGTGTCATATTAAGGACTTTAAATCAACTATCTTGAATATCTCCCAAAAAGATGTCTGGTCTAGACATTTATGATCTTCCCAAATCTCTTGAAACAAGCTTTCCTAAATGAAGATGATGTCCCATGGATATCATACTTCTTTCACCTCCTCCAATTATTCTCCCTAACCCACAAGTTCCTAAAAAGTTTAAGGTCACTCAAGCCCTATTGGCAAGGCAAGGTCTAGGTGTGATCACATCTTGGAGATGTAGTCACATATTGACAAGCCGGGAGAGTTGGGTGTCAAAGTCTTGAGAAAGTTGGTGGCTCAACTACTTTCTAAGTCACATAGTGAGTTCTTTTGGGAATCCTATGAAACAGACTAAGACAAGACCCTTAATGATCTTATCTATTTGCTAAGATCAACTTCCTAAAACGCTATGGACATTGACAATGATGACATTGGATATCCAGTAAAGCTCTCTCTTCCCAATGGAAAGGGATCGGCCATAGTCAACTCGGTTGACCCAATGGTAAAGAGAGAGGCGAAGTCTGAGATAGTCCCATTATCAAGGGTCCATAGGTAACTATTGCCAAAGGAAGGGGCATTGGTTACGAAGCTGCCAAATTTACCTAAGGATGTTAAAGTCAATAAGTTTGGCTCTACTTCAGGTAAAGTCCATTGTCTAACTCTATTAAGTACATGCTGATTCTGATCGCGAAGATGGATTTCAATCGCATGGTTCGGTGATCAGAATTTTGGGCTATTACTTAAGAGTTATGATATTTATATTGCTTAGGAATAGATAACAACAAGGTTTTCATATGGACTGTAAGGATAAATTTTTCCGCAAAGTTTTAAAATAAAAAAAAAGGTTTTGATTTTATTTATTTTAATTATCCTTACAATGGCATTTGTGAAAAGTTGTTGCTTATAAGATTCCATTGATAGCAATATTGGAAAAATGGATTTGATTCTTTCGGTTGTGGTAGTGTCTAATATTACCAAATAAGGAAAGATTCTCATCACCCAAGGTTCAATTGGACCGAAACTTGGAATCATGCAAGTTGTATAGTATGATGAATGAGAACTTTCAGCTTGGAAAATTAAGACTAATTCCTTATGTGAATAAGGAAAGGACTAAGGGATTGAGTACATATTCTTGTGCACTGGTCAAGTCCACCACAAAAGATCAAGAAGACTATTCGTCATGATTTACTTAAGTTCAGTAAATATGGTTATACTTATAAGTTTAAGTATAAGTCTGTAGCATTGGAGAAGTTTCAATGTGAGACAGAACGAATAAGAAGAATCAAAGTATGGCAGAAAGATAAAAGTTTCTCAAATTTGAGAAGATGGGAGAGTACTTTAGTATCATGTTTATGATCATCTTAATGATTAAGATACCATATCACAATTGGTCCTCTAAAGTCATCTTAGTGCATTATTATGACTAAGAAGAGGAGTCATGAATTGTTGAAATGGTTAAATCAAAAAGATGAGTTATACTTCGTTCCAAAACAATTCTTAGAGTCATACTCCAAGATTGTAACTTGAGTGACATATCTTAAAGAGGGTTTGTTAACACTAGTCAAATGTAAGAGTAAAAGGTTATCTACTCTTGTACATTTGAAATTGGTAAGTTGTGATGTTTTGGATAAAACAGAGACCAACTTAGGCCCATTGTGTAAAGTGTTAGTCTTGATAAAGAATCCGCACTATCTCTTGAATATTTGACAAGGGAGTCTTATATGTCAAGAGGACAGTGGGAGTCTTAAAGCTCTTGAAAGTTTCAAGACTTAATCAAGAATAAAACCTAAAGTCCTTCACTAGCACACGACTTGAGGTTTATAACCTATCGTGTTGAAATTTTTGTGCCTATTCAAGTTAGCTTTGCATAGGAGTTCTGAGAGTTCTCAATTGGTTGCACAACTACTTGGAAGCAATGGCAGGCACCTGAGCTGCCAAATGGCAAGAATTTAAGATTGCACAAGTTTAATCAATATGAGTTTGGATTTGTCACTAACCTTGTCTTGTGATTATGGTTTTGACAAATTCACATGGATAAGAACACATACACTATTAAATCTAAGTGTCATAAGGTTTCTCTCCGATTCATGAAAATGATGGTGAGGAAACACTTTCACTAAGTAGATTTTAGCTAGATAGCAATTGTGATATTTGCATTCTCAAAGTCGTTAGTGGAGCGTGTGTGGTTTACCGGAACACTAAAATGGACTTGTGAGAAGTGGCAAATTTCTAAACAATTGAGACTATGATTACGACATCCCTTTTCATAGTTCTAAAATTGTTTAGACACACATGTGAGCTATCTAAGAGAGGTGTATGATTTTGATAAAGTTTTATCAAAACAATCTAGTATCAGAAATCTGAACTTTGGTAAGAAAGTCAGCTGATTTCTGAGTACATGTCAAAGCTAGTGGGAGCATAAGTGTTATGCTAATAATCATCATGTTAGTGGGAGCATGATAATTATGACAAAGGTTGCAAGTTAGCAATGTTAATTATAGAAAACAAAAGTTTCAATTCGTGAGGTTGCAGGGGTTGAAAAAGTTGTTTTGCTATAATTAAGGGAGAGGAAATTAT
This sequence comes from Lactuca virosa, assembly GCF_052849685.1. NCBI lineage: Eukaryota > Viridiplantae > Streptophyta > Magnoliopsida > Asterales > Asteraceae > Lactuca > Lactuca virosa. The sequence continues at coordinate 59,598,578 of NC_136429.1, forward strand.
ACTTCATTTCAATTCTAAAAGCTTAGATTGAGATTTTAATCGTATTTAATCAAGGATATATATATGAATTTCATGTTGGAATGGCTCAACATAAGGAAATTCTATATATGGGTCCATTATTTGCGTTCTAAAATTCGATTATGATTACGGCATCCCTTTTCATAATCTGAATTTTGAGAACTTGGCAAATTGAAATGGAAATATTATAGCAAAAGACTGGTTTAGTCTTTATGTGAGACATCATGAATCGTGTCCCATATGCTTCAGATATAGGATCGATTACATGTGCTATATTCATCCTTTCTAAAATTTTCCAAATGCCTGGGGCATTATGAAGGGAAAAGGTCTAGAATTGGATATGACTAAAATGATTAAGCAATTGTCGAGGACAATCTAAGGTTTACCAAAGATTGGTTGCTCAAGGACAGTTAGAAGTATAATGTTAATTCTGGAAGGACCATATTGACATAATCTGTAAGGAGGCAACTCTTGTTCAGAAGTGATAGTCAAAATGGAATATGGAAATGTTTCAAAGTTAGAAATTAGTCAATCTGTGTAAGCTTAGGAAACTTAATGAAAGAAGGATGTTTCCAAGGAGCTGATCTCCTTTGGAATGCTCTGTAATGATTGTTGTCAAGTCTTTCTGACTTTGTGCATAATCATTAAGAGGATCAATGCATATAAGTTTAGAATCTAACAGATTTCAGTAAATGGCATGAATTTGGAATTCTTGCATTTGCAGTAAGGATTTGGGACTGTGAAAAGAGGATCATTGGAGTGATGTTCAATTGATCTATTTTACAAAGTAAAGATCATAGACAAACATAGTATGCATACTTGGTGTATGGCATGACTAGTGTTTAGAAAACATAGTGTACATGCTTGGAGCATGGGACAACTATTGTTTTAAATTCAAGTATAAAGTTGATAAAACCGAAACAATGAATAATGAGTAATCAGTGTGGTGATAAATAAAAGTGTTTATTTATATTCATAGGGTTCGATACCATATTTGATTCATTTATTCTTGTGTTTCACTTTGCATGTTTTGACTTCCAGAATAACTAAGTCGCTCTTCCTGAATGATTAAGTTATTCAAACCATCCACAGTCGGTCATATGTTGGAAGTAGATATGAATCAAGACTGTCATGGGTTGGTTTGTAGAGGTCCAAGTTGGTGGACAAAGTGGTGCTACAACACTCATGAGTGCTCATAAGTTCTGAGTATTGGTTTCAACCCGCGCTCATTTGAATCACTTCATGGGTTTTATCACGAGTGATCATGAGACGATAATATCTTATACTCTTCAAACCTAGAGATATGAGTTGTTACTATGAGTTGGTTGTACATTGATTGCACGAAAACGAATTCGGTAACTCGATGTTATAAAACGTGCCTTTGTGTATGATTCAACAAGTAGTAGAACAAGCCATATGAGTCGAAGTTTATCCATTCCTTTTACCTTCGGGATAAAAGCGATATCTGTGGGCCCCTCGATGATTTAAAGATGATACATGTGAGTGCTTGGCCAAGCCAGGACTGATTTGATTTGTTCAATCAGTCAGTCATCATGAATCGGAAATCGGGAAACAACAAACAGACAGAGAGAATGATTGATAATCCATGTCTCAGTCCATATGATATCTAGAATGGAGGAATATATGATCCCTTATCTAATGGACAAGTCATTGACAAAGGTCAGAGTTCATCGACAAGGTCAGAGTTCGACAGAAGCTTTTGAGAGCTACGATTGCTGATCGGTTCCTGAAGTCATACGCAATAATAGTTTTAGACTTATCCAAGTGGGAGACTGTTGGATTAATGTCTAAGTCCATAACTATAATTGGTAAGACTTGACCCGACCCGGCATGGTCCATTTGGGTTGCATGGCATCATGCATTTGGATAGACTATAATGAGAGAAATAACACTTAAGGTTGGTTAATATATTATAAGTTCTAATATATTAATAAGGTTATTTAATTAGTGTTGATCAATAATTAATTTGGAATTAATTAAGTGATCAAAAGGAGACTAATTAAATATATGGGTTGATTGTGTAAATCATTCATTCTTATATATGTGGGCTTGTGATCCAAGATTCCTTATGTTGGACTAAGTCCATGGGGTGACCCATGGATACTCCATGGAGGTTAAAATCCATGGAGCATAAGGAATGGGTAAAGTTATGAGTTACATGGTGTAACCCTAATAGCCACCATATAAAAGAATCCCATGGCTCAAGAAATCGTGCACTAATGTGTGAGTGTGAGGGCTAGACGATTTCAAGGAGTGTTCAAGTTTCTCTCAAGTTATTCCAAGTGTATTTGGTGTTGTGTGAACCATTTGAGGTGTCACACTTGGGGCACTAGGCACTCAAGCTTAATTAAGACATTCTACATCAAAGAGGTATGTATTCTATCTTGTTATATTTATTATTTTGTATGCTAGATTAGGATAATACCTTGGATGTTCATAATTGTATGTATAATAGAGAAAACATAGATCCAAGGTATTTAGGGTTGCATGTACACTTAGGAGTGTTAGAATGCTCATAACCCAACATAACCTTGAGAGAAGTTCACTATACTCAAAAATCGGCTAGCCCTCTTACTTGCTTGTGGTAGTGCCGATTTTGCTTGTCTAGGGGTCTTTATATAGTTGTGGCACAAGTAGGGTTACACCATGTAAACCCTAATTGTCATGGCTTTCCATATTCCATGATCCATGGGTTTGTAACCTCCATGGAGCACCTTATGGGTTTTAACCCAATCCATGCAAACCATGGATCATTAGCCCACTATACAAGAATAGATTATTTACACAATCAACCCCATATATTTAATTAGTCTCTTTTTGATCACTTAATTAATTCAAGATTAATTCTTTGATCAATACTAATTAAATAATATTAATAATATATTAGTACTTATAATATATTAATAAACCTTAAGTGTCTTTTCTCTCATTTTGGTCTATCCAAGTATTGCAATGCCATGCAACCCAAATGGACCATGCCGGGTCAGGTCAAGTACATACCAAATATAGTTATGGACTTAGACACTATATCCAACACAAACATGGCATATAAGGCTCATAATGCCAATACATCCCCCAACAAGGCACCAAAACATAATAACTCTTTAAGTGACTGAATAAAGCTTGAGCCTTTGGACCCTATGGACCTCACAAGGTCCAGATCTGGAGTCTAGGCCTAAAAAGGGACTCCATGCACCCATATCTCAACAAAAAGGTGATAGAAAGCCCTATTCATCAAAACATGAGATCTAATCACCACAAGGAGAAAGGTGGGAACTTTTTACCTTCTCCAGAAGCTCTTGGACGAAATAACACTGATCCACTGGCCCCCTTCTTGTTCCTTGATGAATCCTCCCCTCATCTTCAAAAGAAATGAACCAAAAGACCCCAAAATTAGCTCCTTTCACACTCTCTAACTCAAAAGGACGTTAGGGTTTACTCTCAGTGAAGGTGAGCCGCAAATGAGACTATAAGTTCCCTTATATAGGCCCCAACCCCCAGGAAATTAGGGTTTATCTGCCCAACACCTACTCGGCGAGTCAGCTCTCTGACTCGTCGAGTCCATTCATTAAATCCCTGCTGGCAACTCGACCCTACTCGGCGAGTCGGACTCACGACTCGCCGAGTCCACTCATGCAACACACATTAAGGTGTACGAAAGTCCGAATGTTACAATTCTCCCCCACTTGAATTAGATTTCGCCCTCGAAATCGCTTCTCAATGTCATATAGATCGAACTCCACAACCAGAAAAGTACCACCGAAAGGATCTCATACTACACAACTAACTTCCTCTATAGACACCTGAACCCAAACAGGAATTCCCAAACCCGGAAGAGGACATACCCTTCTGCCGCTACGATACCCTTTCTGACTTACCAAAATCTGAAAACTATAGTGGCCTGCCTGACTTCCCGGCCACCCTCTCAAGCTATCATCATGTTATTCGCTCCTCGAATAACGGACCCTGAAAACTCACTGCCCCTCTGATTCCCTCGTAGCGACTGCTAGAAACAAGTCAAAGTCCAAAAAAAATTGCCACCGATCACTCATACCAAACATACTAAGCGCCCCATATCATACTCCAAGGAGCGAAATGGTCACATTACCCCAGAGACCCATCCACTGAACTGCAATCGAAATCCCATCTAAGCAAAGAACTCTTAACACCCTGCCCTCAAACACAAGAAAATGATCATGATTGCTCAGAAGCATCCTCCAACATCTAACAGTCATAAGCCTCGGCTCCCTCTCAGATATCCCTTTCAACCCTGAGCACCAGGTCAACTCTCGTCCCCTCAGTTGAACCTCCAAAGGTTACCCACTGCATACCCCAAAACGTCTCACTGAATTCCTTCTCACAACAACTATCTCGGCTTATTATGACACACAAGTCACGAGGTTCGCTTAACCCCAAGTGAATACTACAATCCCAACTGAAATCATCTCACCCTCGACCTCTGTCGTCTACTACTCATTAGTTCCATGCGTCTCGCGGTCCTTCCCATACAAACAAACTGATCCACTCAGGTCTAAGACATCAGATGACACACCATACCCCTAAAAATGGAACCCATCTCTGAATCCAGAATCTCATTCGCCTACTCAATTCATCACCAAAGCTAAACTCAAACTCGAGAGTATAGTCTGACACAGAATTGGAACCACTAGTCCCAATGAAGCACTCAACTCATGACCCATGTGATGGGTTTTAAGCATAAGAACAATCCTATGTGCTCATACAAACCCTAATGCTTGGATCTAGGTTTCTCTATTGTACATGCAATGAATCCAAGACTTACAAACCCTAGATCTATCAAATAAGAATTGAAATAAGGGTTTAGTAATTACCTTTGATTGTTATATAGCAATAACAATCAATCCTTGCTTTGATTGGCTTCATAAAGCTTAGTGCCTCAAGTGTTGCACCTCTAATGGAGTCACAAACACCACTAAGCAACTTGGATGAAGAGGGAGGAGAGAGGAGCCACCAAAAACGGCTGGAAACCCTAGAGGAACTCTTCGCCACGTTTTTGGGGCATAGGGGTCCTATATATACATGTAGGCTATTAGGGTTTGCAACTAGGAAACCCTAATCTGACTGCTTAGGCCCTAAGCAGCCCATGGACTCCTTTAACATATCCCTTGGATGATTTCTAATGGGCTTCCCATAGAATTCGTCCAACCTATATATTATTAGGTGATCCATAGCCCAATCGTAATTATCTTATAATTACAAATCCAGTCCCCTAAATTCAATTAATCTATTTTAGTCACAAAATTAATTCTTAATTAATTCTTGACTAATATTAATTAAACAATATGATTTCTCCTTTAATATATTATTCTTATAATATATTAATAAATCATAATTAAACCTTTCTTTCTCCTTAATTCATCCTACATATTGCTATGGTGAAGGCAACCCAAAAGGACCATGCTCATAATCGGGTCAAGTACATACCAAAATAGTTATGGACTTAGACACTAATCCAACACCATGATCCATAACCCATGCGTACATCACTTCCCCAATTCCTTTCGACTGCGATAACCACAACTTAACTCAGAATATAATGATTCCCGATAAATATGGAGACCCAAGTCCCGCCCCTGGTCCGACCACCAGGTTCCCAAAACCAAAGAATAAGGCTACCCAAGCCTAAAAACTCTTCTGCGTCATACTCTGACTAGCGAATAATACGGCTCCGCGCAGGCCTACGACACTCTCTTACTGACTCATGAATACTACGGCTCCCCGCAGTATCACAACACTCTCTCACTGACTGGTGAACACTACGGCTCCCCGCAGTATCACAACACTCTCTCACTGACTGGTGAACACTACGACTCCCCGCAGTATCACGACACTCTCTCGCTGGCTGGTGAACGCTACGGCTCCCCGCCGTATCACAACACTCTCTCACTAACTTGCCATGGGCTCACTCCATGGTTTTCCCCTGATAATCCGAAGCGATTACTCCCACTCGGATCCGCTCACCCTCTTATCACCCTATAGTCTCCTCATCGGGTCACCACCCCCACTTAGTTCACTATCGAATACTCCACGGCTCAACATAGATAGGTACACACACCCATCCAGGTTAATCATCACCCCTTCTGACGACAACCGTCGTGACCAACACTTTTCTTGCTGCAAATTACACTCTAGAATACTTCCGCTTAATGACAGATAGCTGAAGGGCTCCCACTAGAACCATAGTCAATTGATACTCCACTTGCCATCTCATGACTCAAGTCTCAAAATAATCCGAAATTTAGGGCATTCTACTCAGATACCTCGGTACACCATCACAGAATTTCACGATGTCTTGCCTCAACCATTGATCTCCTACTTCCGACATCATACTCAGATACAACAACGCATCCTTTCAGAATCTCACAACTGATCTTCCTCTCACATAACTCGTAACTTCGGATTATTCCAACTCTCAATTGAAACCCGAAGGAATCATCAATGACTCAGAACACGTCGACGACAATCCAAAACTCCCTCCTCTATTTCTCAAAACCCATGCAAGAAGACACATACTGACCCTGAAGTTGGCTGCCCAATCAACTTCTACCCTTCCCAAAGTGCATATAACAACCCATACATTGAACCATAAATTCTCAACCGCCAAAACTATCCTTACGAGCCAATCACCTCGAATTTTCCATTACAACCTTGAAGAATTCCTAACCACCACAAGGTCTCCGACCAACGACCACCTGTCGTGGAGACACTCATTGTAACGCCCGTGTTTCTAGGCTAGGCATTAATATTGACGTAATAGTCTAGGTTAACCTTTGTAACTCATTTTGAAATAATAAAGAGGAATTATGTGAATATTATGTGGATTATGTGCTTATCTGCTTAATTATTATGATTAATGAATTAAGAAATAAAAATAAGCGTCGAAAATAAATATTAGATAAAGCCGATATCTATTAAGAAAGTTTTAGTGGCCGAAACAAGGATTCTGGAGATATAAAGAATACCGAAATCCGAGTTATAACGAAGAAGTTATGACCTGTCAAAGTTTCGCGACAAAACCGGCACAGCGCCGAATGATGTAAAAAGTGAGTTTTTGATAAACTACTTTTTAGCTATAGTAATCTAAACGAAAGTCGTAGTATTCATTAAACCGAGAATTTTCATAGAAAGAACGTCCAAATCTGACTTCGTATGAGGAAGTTATGATTTTTCTAAGTTTCGGAATAGCAGTAGACAGCCAAAAACTCGAAATAAAGATCGAGTGATTTTTAGCCGACACAACCTAAACGAGAATCGAAGATCTCGTCGATTGTAGTTCAACGGTAAAAAGACACAAGAAAACGGAAGTCAGATGAAGAAGTTATGAATTTTTAACGGACTTTTCCTATCCCGGCCTGTTAAAAATATAATAATAAAAATGAATTCAAAATTAGCCGACAGAGTCTAAACGAAAGTTGTAGAGCATAATTTCACTTACGCGTGCATATAAAGAACATCTAAAACGGAGCTCGTATGCGAAAGATATAGATTTTTGAAGTCCGGGGCACAAACTTCGAGACCTTCACGAGGTGAACATTGAAATTCACGAGGTGAATTCGTTCCATGACACCTTTCGAGCCTAGAAGATACACAACAAGTTGTAACACCCATAAAATTTGAGCCAAATTAAAACATTTTAATCATTCAAAAACCATTACGTTCATACAACTCGTTTTCAAAATAGTTTAAACATCAGAGTATCCCCCAGAACCATATCATATAAATCGTAAAACATGAGGAGCGGTACGATCACGCCTTCGCCTTGCCACGATCTCCTGAAGTACCTGAAACAATACACTGAAACTGTAAGCCCGAAATCTTAGTGAGTTACCCCCAAAATACCAACCACACATATCACACTCATAACATATCATAAATAGAACAACCATGCACATCGGGTCTACTGTGTGACTGGTCCGCCCGCACCGGGCCTTCAGTCCACCTGGTCCACCCTCCGAGTCTAGCCATGTACATCGAGTCTACAGTGTGATTGGTCCGCCCGCACCGGGCCTTCAATCCACCTGGTCCACTCTCTGAGTCTACAGTATGACTGGTCCGCCCGCACCGGGCCTTCAGTCGGCCTGGTCCACTCCCCGAGCCTCGGCACGTCTGGTCCGCCCTCTTGGGGCCTTCAGCCTATCCGGACCGCTCGCTGGGCCTTCGGAATATCAGGTCCGCCCTGGGTATGTTGGCCTTCAGCACAAAGCAGGACCCGCCTCAACCCAACCCCCGTCAAACAACCATGTGCACATAAAACAATCAATCACATAACAATCCTCAACCAGACAAACAGTCTAACAGATCACATAGCATATCAACATCCTAACCAGGATTCCGACCTAACCGGTCACTAGCATAACATTACCCTATATCCCGGGTACCGACCTTAACCAGGTCACTAACATAACACCATCCTAAATACCAGGATGCAGATCTAGCAAAACAATAACATAACAAACAATACCCGGATTTCCATCCGATAAAGGGCCGGCCTTGGTGCCGTAGACCCTGTCGATATAGAGAGGATAACTCACCTCGCAATTGCCGACTGAAAGGATAAGATCAGCTGCTCCGATCACCGACACGAACTCCACCACCGAACACTACCAAAGAACCAATTCCATAAATACCAAAATCACCAAAATACCCTTGGAAGTCAAACTGGTCAACTCTTGGTCAAAGTCAAAGTCCTCAGTCAAAGTCAACCTCCCTGACTGACTCTACTCGACGAGTCGACCCGTCGACTCGTCGAGTCCCTATACTCAGAAATTCCCATAACCCGAGTCTACTCGCCGAGTCACCCCAAGACTCGTCGAGTCCAACGATCTCCGAGTCCCATCCTGTCCAACTCACTGAGTCACCCCTCGACTCACTGATCTGCGTCTTAACCAAAAGGGGTTAGGGGTTCTGCGACCAGACTCGCCGAGTCCAAGAACAGACTCGCCGAGTCCACGACAATCTTCAATAGACTCGCCGAGTTGTTCTTCCAACTCGTCGAGTCCAAGCTCATCATCATAAGACTCGCCGAGTCACCCATGCGACTCGCCGAGTTACTATGTGACTCAAAGTCAGATCTCTAGCCCGACTCGCCGAGTCATCTCCCAGACTCGTCGAGTCCATACGTGCATTCCCAAAATCTCGAGACACAGAGCTGCTCCTTTGCTCCAAACAATAGATCGGGGTCTCTAGAGTCCATTAGCAACATAAAGTTGCTACCTTTACGTGCTTCTTGCCCCATAATACCAAAAACCAAGCTAGAAAGGGACTTAACTCTTGGGGAAAGGCTTTTGCATAGCAACCAAAAGGGCTTTCTGCATCTTTGATCCAAATAGAGCTCAGATCTGGAGTTGCAACTCCAGATCTAACTTATACACCAAGATGTCATCATATCATCTCCAAACAAGCCCTAAAACTTCCATGAAAATGGATCTAGAAAGGGGAAAGCCAAGGATAACGATTCATTACCTCCAAAACGACCTCCTGCTGAAGAGTAATCTGAATCTCCACAAATGTCCTTGATCCAAGCTTCTTGATCTTCAAGATCTCTTCACAAGACACTTAACAATGCTCTAATTTGCTTCCAATGGCTCTCACTCACGATTCTAGGGTTCCTGGGTCTCAAAGGGGGCTAAGGGAGCTGAGGGGAGGACATTAAGTCCTTTAAATAGGGTGCAACCCCGAAGATTAGGGTTTTTCCTCAACCAGCACTGACTCGTCGAGTCCAGCCGCCGACTCGCCGAGTCAGGCCACTTAACCCTGTGTCACGCACCCGCTTCGACTCGGCGAGTCAAGAGACCTACTCGCCGAGTCCCTTCCTTTATTTTCACTTAGCACCCTTCAACTTCTTGCTTCCGAACTTGGGATGTTACACAAGTCTAGGAGATGATCAGGATCGAATTCACAAGGTGAACATACTTGGTTCACGAGGTGAACCTCACGAGGTGAACATACTTGGTTCACGAGGTGAACCTCAAATTTTCACCCTATAAATAGAAGTTCAAGGGGTAGCCTGTCACACCCCGAAACCGTGATGGCGGAATTGTTCCGGGGTGGAGGACGTCATGCGTAGTATCACAACAATTGTATCATAGCAAGCATAGTAAACACAACCAGACATTGAATACATATGTGAAAAAGGTTTACATTGTTTAATACATAGTTTTAATCATATCAAAAGTAAAATAGAAAGACACGAATCTAACGCTTCGTCTTCTCCGAACTCCTGGAAGTACCTGTTTACTAATTCCCTGAGAATACAAGCAGTTTTGAAAGAGTATCAGCATAAAGCTGGTGAGTTCATAAGCATTTTAGTTTTAGAGAAAAATGTTCTTTGAATCCTTTTGAAAAGTGTCCCTCAAGAAAATCCTATATTTTCTTATGAAAAGCGGTTTTGAAAGAGTGTCTATCAGTAGGAAATAAACCATCAGTTTTAGAAATGCCGGTGTTATCTTGGGAAAATCCCATATTTTCCCTAGAAACAGGTTATCCGTCCTAGAGGTAGAGATGTAAATTTAGGAAACCCATGATTTCTATCAGTATGTATATGAAAGTAGTTTTATTACTCAAAATAAAACAAGTGAAGAGTAGAGTCCGTAAACCAAAGTTAGTTTATACTTATTTTGTGAGTCGTATAACCGGACTTGATATGACCGAGAGACCTTTATAACGTTCTTCAGGCGTTAAGCTAAATGACATTTGTTCACCACAGGCGTGCCCGCCTAACTGTAGCTAGCAGTTCAGGTGTGGGATTGTCAGTCTCGAATAGATCTATTCACAAATCTCACGCTCTCCCTCCAGGAGACTCTGGTTATACTAAAAGGATTTATCACTGTACACCTAAGAGCACAGTATTGAAGTAGAGCCTCATAATTATGTATAATCTAGTTTATTAGAGGGAAAGAGTATAAAACAATAATTATCCTTGAAGAGTCTTTAAGGTGTGTACGACCACCTTATGAAGGTGTGCGGCCGTACACCTTCAAGTGATGAAGAACACGAAGAACATGAAGAGTTTTAAGCTTAGATCATGGTGTCTTACCAGTATAACAAGCTGAATGATGGAGTAATTCACGTTTTTTAGGCCCTTAGAGTGTTCTTGGATGAAGTTTTTAGAGAGAGAAAGTAGAGAGAGGAAGTAGAGTGCAGCCAAAAGAAAGGAATGAGTGAAGGGGTCACCCTATATATATATATATATATATATATATATATATATATATAGGGATGAGTGTGCGGCCGCACATCCATGTGTGCGGCCGTACACACCTCTCAAGAGGGTGTATGGCCCGGTTTTGTCTCTATACGACTTGTTGACTCATTTCTAATCTCATTCCCGGCTGTACTCAAGCTTAGAACACTTAAACTAACTCTTAAACAACATTAAAAGGTAACGAAATCAAGTTCAATGTTGATAAAGTTGACCAAGCATACAGAATAAAAGGTTCGAGTTGTCACATCATCCCCCCATTAGAGGGAATTTCGTCCCGAAATTCGAACATAGAATACAAATCATGGATTAGAAAAGAGATGCGGATATTTCTGTTTCATCTGATCTTCGCACTCCCAAGTGAATTCGGGTCCCCGCTTGGCATTCCAGCGAACCTTCACTATCGGGATGCGACTTTGCTTTGTTAGTTTGATCTCTCTATCCATGATTTCGACAGGTTCTTCCACGAAGTGTAGACCCTCGCCTAATTCGATCTCGTCGAGAGGAATCACAAGTGTCTCATCGGACAGACACTTCTTTAGGTTCGACACGCGGAAGACAGGATGGATGTTGCTGCGCTCTCGTGGTAACTGGAGTTTGTATGCTACGGGACCGATCCTAGCAAGGATCTCAAATGGTCCAATGTACCTTGGGTTTAGCTTTCCACTCTTTTGTCTATCTCGTGAGGCTTTCAGTCGTTCTCGGATTTGCACGATCTTTTCAGTCGTCTCTCGGATAATTTCAGGACCAGTGAGAGTGCTGTCAGGGACTTGACCCTTGACTAGCTGCGTATCACCTACTTCAGCCCAGCACAGATGGGGTCTGTACTTATGGCTGTAGAGGGCTTCGAACGGTGCAACCTTGCTATCGGAAAGGTCGTCGTTGTTGCACGAAAGTTCAATTAAGGATAGATGTGTGTCCCATGACGCATCTTCAATTGTCTGGACGGTTCTCTTACTTTGTCCTTCTCTTTGTGGATGATACTCTTTGTATGAATACTTTCGGGTTTCGAAGAGCGATGAATTCTTCGAAGTTCGCATCTAGTTTGTCGTCACGAGCGACGGGAGTTTCGCGATCGAATGATTTAAGACAAAGGGTTTGATATGACATAGACCCAGTCGGATTAAACAGGATGGCGCCGTAGAATTACGCGTTAAGTTAGTCCGGGAGGATCGTTTTGTTAGTACATCGGTGTTCCAAGATGAATGACTCGGGTGTTACCTGTGTTTGATTTGACTTGGTGGGTACTACTAATACGAGGGTCCGGATGTTTTGAAACTATGAACTCTTGATGGAATGGTTCTTACTAGATCCCTCTATGATCGTTTGGTGTACACACGCCATGTATAAACACAACAGACTCCAATGTGTACACTAGGCTACCGTAATTTACCCATTAGGGCATCAACTTTTAAAAGTATGTTGTGATTTAATTTGGACGGGAAAGAAATCACGATTATGAATAATTATTGAGGTTTTTGAAAACGTACCCAGAACATTGTAGGGTTCTTTGATGCTTCCCATCTTCTGAGGTCAGACTCCTCCGGTCTCCTCTGTTGGATTAGGTGTCTAAGCCCATAACTATTATTGGTATGTATTCGACCTGAGAGTAGCATGGTCCATTTGGGTTGCATATCATCAGGGCAATTTGTTAGGATGGACTTTTGAGAGAAGGTTATTTATGGTTTATTAATATATTATAAGTTATAATATATTAATATGAAATCATATTTTTTAATTAGTATTGATCAAGAATTAATTTGGAATTAATTTAGTGATCAAAAGATACTAATTAAATCTATGGGGACTAATTATGGTAATTAGTTATATTTATATGTGTTGGGCTTATGATCCATGTTGGACCAAGTTTATGTATGTATACATAAAGAGTTGGGCCACATGGACCATGGATCATAACACCCATGGGTATGGATTTGGGTTATACCCATGACCCTTGGAATCCAACATATAAATGTGCTACTTCATGACCAAAAACGTGTACAATTATTTTCTTAGAGAAATATGGAGGTTTTTGGTGCATGGAATTCTCTCTCAAGTCCTACCTTTGTCCATGATGTGTTGTGACTTCATTTGAGGCTTCCACACTATTGGGGCTAAGCTCTTTAAGGCCAAATACACCAAGACTTCAAGCTCCATCAAAAGGTATGTCATGCCAACTAGTATATTATATTTTTATGTTAAATGCATGCTAGTTGTAAGATTAATACCTTGGAAACCATTTGCATGTATAATTAGTGAAAACATAGATCCAAGGTATTTAGGGTTGTATGTGCACCATAGGATGTTGTAGTATACCAAAACCCAACAGTGGTATCAGAGCCATAGGTTGTTTTCAATTATACTTGATGCAAGTTGCTGGAAAAAAACTGGAAAAAATCAAATTTTTTGCTGTCTGAACAGGAGACTCGACGAGTCCATGAACAAATTCATCCAACTCGTCGAGTTGGTTCATGCACTCGACGCGTTGGACCCCCTGACAGCATATCTTCGAGTTTTTTGGCATGTTTTGGATTAGAATCATTACCACAAAGTGTTTTGTTCATAAAATTTGTTTTTGATACTATGGTAATGTTTATTCTCATCCAAATAAAGGATAATAATCAAAGTTTCAAGTTTTATACATGTTTATATGATGCTTGAAAAATGTTGATTATGAATGTTCATGTTTATGAGTTTGTTTAGATTAATAGAAAAAATTATGAGATAGTTGTTTTCAATCCAAATTAATCTAGAAGTTGGTAATAATATGTGTTTTTGTAACTTGTCCTCAAGTTACTTGAAAAGTCACATTTATGAATTTTAAAACTCATAAAATTTCCATAAGTTATGAAAAATGAAGAGTCACATTTTTTAAATGCTTTTAAAGTCTTCCATAACTTGTCTACAAGTTATGGAACTTGAAGAGTTTTTCCATTAAACCACTTTAAAACTCATAAGTTATGGAAACCATAAAGTTTTGAAAAGTTTCAAAACTTGTCCTCAAGTTTTGGAATTTGTAAAGTCACCCCCCATATACACTTTAATTCCAAATTCTAGAATTTTAAAAGTTAAGGTTCAAACTTTATGGACTTCATTAAATTAATTAAAGTGTTTAATTAAAAGAGTTAATAATTCCATAAAGACATGGTTTAAGTTTAGTTAAATTAAGAGTATAGTTTAATTAATAGATTAAACCACCAAGTATTTTAAGTGTTTAAAATACACCCTTATACTATTATAATATTAATGGTTAATACTTATATATATGTATAAGAACAAAGTCAGTCTTACCGTTAGTAGGCCTCATTCACGAAGGCGGTCTATAAGGGGGGTATAAGGTTACTGCCTATAAAATGGCAGTTTAATGGGTGTCCACTCTCACCCACCGCTTCCTTGACTGGTGGAGGGTCGTTAGCCGAACGGGTTTGACAGGACTATAATTCTCCCTTCATTAAAAGTATAATGATAAATACTAAGTAACTAAACACTTATTAAATTCCCAATCTTAGTTACTTACGAAAATGTGAATTTGGTGCTAACCCATGAAATTCACACTTTGTACCTTACCAAGTCGTTGGTGGAGCGTGGGTGGGTAACCGACACACTAACTTGGACTAGTAAGGATAACAAAGGGTGACTTAATGTTTATCATAGATCGGTGGAGCGCGTGTGGGTAACCGGCACATCGATTAGGTGATAATATTAAGGGTACCAAGTGATTTTGCATGGTTATTCACACCTTGTTTTGTGATCCTCGGCATCCTAGTCACAAAATTTGAGAGGGCACAATCGAGATTGAAACATGCCATTGAAAAGTTCAATGAATCTCAAAAGATCTAGGAGTTTTAAATCCAATTAAAACCTAATAAATTATTTCGTTTTTCATAGTGGAAATTGGTGAATCGTCATTCGCCTACCTTCAAATATCTTATAGCTTGGATTACGGCATCCCTCTTCCAAGTTATAAAATATTGTGTTGGGTCCTAGCCTTAATATTTCATATTGGGTGTTATATTAAGGACTTAAAAATCAACTAACTTGAATATCTCCCATTTTAGATGTCTAGTTTAGACATCTATGATCTTCCCAAATCTCTTGGAATTTCACTTCCTCCACCCCCTCCAATTATTCTCCCTAACCCACAAGTTCAAGGTCACTCATGCCCTATTGGCAAGCAAGATCTATGTGTGATCACATCTTGGAGATGAAGTCACATATTGACAAGACCGGGAGAGTTAGGTGTCAAAGTCTTGAGAAAGTTGGATGTTCAATCACTTTCTAAGTCACATAGTGAGTTCTTTTGGGACTACTATGTGACAGACCATGACTTGACCCTTAATGATCTTACCTATTTGCTTGGTGCTGCTGAATCAGAAATGATTTGAGGACTAGTAAAGCAAATTTGATTAGAAGATCAACTTCCCAAACCTTCTATTTGCCAAATGATAGGGCATTGGTTGCGAAGCTGCCTAATTTACCTGAACAATCATAAGGTTGGTAAAGTCAAAGAGTTTGACTCTACTTCGGGTAAAGTGCACTATCTAACTCTATTAAGTTCCTATTTGAGATTCTTATACATGATGTGACCAGATCACATTTTGATGTTTTGTAGAATCGAAGAGAGGAAGCTTAAAGGAAGTATATGCTGATTCTGATCGCGAAGATGGATTTCGATCGCATGGTTCGGTGATCAGAATTGTGAGTTGTTGCTTAAGAGTTATGATGTATTGCTTAGGAATAGATAACAACAAATTTTTCATATGCATTTGCATTGTAAGGATAAGTTTTTCCGCAAGTTTTAAATAAAAGATAAGGTTTTATTTTATTTATTTTAAATATCCTTACAGTGGCATTTGTGAAAAATGGTTGTTTATTTGATTCCATTGATAGCAATATTGGAAAATGGATTTGATTCTTTCGGATGTGGTAGTGTCATAATTTACCAAGTAAGGAAAGATTCTCATCACCCAAGTTTCAATTGGACCGAAACTTGGAATCATACAAGTTGTATGATGAATGAGAATTTTCATCTTTGGAAAATTAAGTCAAGTGAAAGGACTAAGGGATTGAGTACACATTCGTGTGCACTGGTCAAGTCCACCACAAAGATCGATAAGACTATTCGTCATGATTTACTAAAGTTTAGTAAATATGGTTATACCTACAAGTTTAAGTATAATTCTGAAACATTGGAAAATATTCGATGTATGACAGAACGAATGAGAAGAATCAAATTAGACAGAAAGATAACAGTCTCTCAAATATGAAAAGATGGGAGAGTACTTTAGTATCATGTTTTATGATCATCTTAATGATTAAGATACCATATCACAATTAATCCACTAAAGACATCTTAGTGCATTCTTATGGCTAAGAAGAGGAGTCATGAATTGTTGGAATGGTTAAATCAAGAAGACGAGTCATACTTCGTTCCAAAAGCAAAGTCTTAGAGTCATACTCCAAGATTGTAACTTGAGTGACACATCTTAAAAAAGGTTTATTAACACTAGTCAAATGTAAGAGTAAATGTTTTCTACTCTTGTACATTTGAAATTGGTAAGTTGTGATGTTTTGGATAAAACAAAGACCAACTTAGGCCAATTGCGTGAAGTGTTAGTCTTGATAAGAATCCGCACTATCCCTTGAATATTTGTTTTGTCAAGGAATAGTTCTTGACAAGAGAGTCTTATATGTCAAGAGGACAGTGGGAGTCTTGAAGGTCTTGAAAGTTTCAAGAACTAATCAAGGATAAAACCTATAGTTCTTCACTAGCACACGACTTGAGGTTTATAACCTATCGTGTTGACATTTCTATGCCCATTCCAGTTAAAGTTGGCTTTGCATAGGAGTTCTGAGAGTTCTCAATTGATTGCATAACTACTTGGAAGCAATGGCAGGCCCTTGGGCTGCCAGGTGGCAAGAAGTTAAGTCTGCACAAGTTCAATCCATATGAATTTGGAAGTGTCACTAACCTTGTCTTGTGATTATGGTTTTGACAAAAATTCATATGGATAGGAACTCATACACCATAAAATCTAAGTGTCATAAGTTTTCTCTCCGATTCATGAAAATGATGGTGAGGAAACACTTTCACTAAGTAGTTTTTTAAGAAGATAGCAATTGTGATATTTGCATTCTCAAAGTCGTTAGTGGAGCGTGTGTGGGTAACCGGCACACTAGCATGGACTTGTGAGAAATGGAAAATGTCTAAACAAATGAGACTATGATTACGGCATCCCTTTTCATAGTTCAAAAATTGTTTAGACACTCATATGAGCTATCTGAGCTATCTAAGGAAAGGTGTATGATTTGGATAAAGTTTATCAAAGCATCTTGTACCAGAAATCTAAACTTTGGTAAGAGAGTCAATAAAGTATTGATTTCTATAAGCCCAACTAATTTCTGGATACATGTCAAAGCTAGTGGGAGCATAAGTGTTATGCTAATAATTATCATGTTAGTGGGAGCATGATTATTATGTTAAGTGTTAATTATAGAAAACAAAAGGGTTTCAATTGGGAAAAGTTGTTTTGCTATAATTAAGGGAGAGGAAATTATACTTCATTTCAAATCATCTTAGATAGTGAGATTTTAATCATGTTTAGTCAAGTATATATATGAATTTTATGTTGGAATGGTTCGACTTAAGGAAATTCTATATATATTGCGTTTTCAAAATTCGATTATGATTATGGCGTCCCTCTTCATAGTCAAATTTTGAGAACATGGCAAATAAAAAATATTGTAGCAAAAGACTGGTCTATGGTCATGTCTTTATGTGAGACATCATGAATCGTGTCCCATATGCTTCGGATATAGGATCGATTGCATGTGCCGCAATATTCATCCTTTCTAAATTTTCCAAATGCTCAGGGCATTAAGAGGGGAAAAGTATAGAATTGGATATGACTAAAATGATTAAACAATTGTGGAGGACAATCTAAGGTTTACCAAAGATTGGTTGCTCAGGGACAGTTGGAAGTATAGTGTTAATTTTTGGAAAGGACCATAATTGACATATTCTGAAAAGAGGCAACTCTTGTTCAGAAGTGATAGTCAAAATGAGAATATGGAAATATTTCCATAGGTGGAAGTTGTTCTTTCAAATCTATGTAAGATTAGAAAGCTTAATGCAAGAAGGATGTTCAAAGTAATGTACTTTGAATTTGAGACTTCGTTTCCATGGAATTGATCTACATAGGAATGCTCTGTAATGTATGTTGACAAGTCTTTGTGACTTTGTGCATAGTCATTACGAGAGGATCAATGCATATAAGTTTAGAATCTAACAAATTTCGTTAAATGGTAGGAATTTGGAATTCTTATATTTACGATAGAGATTTGGGATTGTGAAATGAGCATCATTGGAATCATGTTCAATTGATCTATTTCACGAAGTAAAGATCATAGATAAACATAGTGTGCATACTTGTTGTATGGCATGACTAGTGTTTAGAAAACATAGTTTACATGCTTGGAGCATGGGACAACTATTGTTTTAATTCAAGTATAAAGTTGATTATTTGAAACATTATACAATGAATAATGAGTAATCAATATGGTGTTTAAATAAAAGGTGTTTTATTTACTCTCAAAGGTGCTTGGGACCATAGAGGATTAGTATTATTCTTGTGTTTCACTTTGCATGTTTTGACTTCCAGAATAACTAGGTTATTCTTTCCGAATGACTAAGTTATTCAAACCATCCACAGTCGATAATACGTTGGAAGTAGGTATTAAGGCAAGACTGTCATGAATCGGGTTTGTAGATGTCCAAGGTAGTGGACATAGTAAGAGTTACTACAACATTCATGAGTACTCCTGGAATAGGGATTCGAGTATTGGATTCAACCCACGCTCATTTGAATCACTTCATGGATTTTATCACGAGTGATCATGAGACGATAATATCTTATATTCTTCAAACCTAGAGATATGAGTTGTTACTATGAGTTGGTTGTACATTGATTGCACGAAAACGCATTCGGTAACTCGATGTTATAAAACGTGCCTTTGTGTATGATTCAACAAGTAGTAGAACAAGCCATATGAGTCGAAGTTTATCCATTCCTTTTAGCTTCGGGATAAAAGCGATATCTGTGGGCCCCTCGATGATTTGGTGATGACAAAATGTAAGTGCTCGGCCGGGCCTGGACTAATTTGATTTGTTCAATTAGTCAGTCATCATAAATCAGAAATCGAGAAACAAAAAATGGACAGAGAGAATGATTATAATCCATGTCTCAGTCCATATGATATCTAGAATGGAGGAATATATGATCCCTTATCTAATGGATATGTCATTGATTTGTTCAGAGTTCGACAACGACTTTTAAGAGCTACGATTGCTAGTCGGGATCTTGGAGTCATACTTGAATAATAGTTTTAGACTTATCCAAGTGGGAGACTGTTGGATTAGGTGTCTAAGCCCATAACTATTATTGGTATGTATTCGACCCGAGAGTAGCATGGTCCATGTGGGTTGCATATCATCAGGGCAATTTGTTAGGATGGACTTTTGAGAGAAGGTTATTTATGGTTTATTAATATATTATAAGTTATAATATATTAATATGAAATCATATTTTTTAATTAGTATTGATCAATATTTAATTTAGAATTAATTTAGTGATCAAAAGATACTAATTAAATCTATGGGGACTAATTATGGTAATTAGTTATATTTATATGTGTTGGGCTTATGATCCATGTTGGACCAAGTTTATGTATGTATACATAAAGAGTTGGGCCACATGGACCATGGATCATAACACCCATGGGTATGGATTTGGGTTATACCCATGACCCTTGGAATCCAACATATAAATGTGCTACTTCATGACCAAAAACGTGTACAATTATTTTCTTAGAGAAATATGGAGGTTTTTGGTGCATGGAATTCTCTCTCAAGTCCTACCTTTGTCCATGATGTGTTGTGACTTCATTTGAGGCTTCCACACTATTGGGGCTAAGCTCTTTAAGGCCAAATACACCAAGACTTCAAGCTCCATCAAAAGGTATGTCATGCCAACTAGTATATTATATTTTTATGTTAAATGCATGCTAGTTGTAAGATTAATACCTTGGAAACCATTTGCATGTATAATTAGTGAAAACATAGATCCAAGGTATTTAGGGTTGTATGTGCACCATAGGATGTTGTAGTATACCAAAACCCAACATCCTCATCGTTCTTCTCTGTTGGGCAGTCCCTTTTGAAATGTCCCATCTCGCCACATGCACAACACCCTTGAACTGTGTTAGCATAGGTAATAGAAGAAATGTGTTGAGTCGGGGTCTTCGCGAAGCGAGCTTCCTTGTCATTCTTAGCCCGTGGACAATTTCTTTTGAAATGCCCTACACTACCATAGAGGTAACAGGTTGGACTAGCCCCAACATTGGCATTCAGAGTGACGAACTCGACTAGGGTCCTACATCTGCTGGAGGTGTGCCCCTTCCGGTTGCATCTGGTATAATGCAGCACTCGACAGACTCCATAATGATGGTAGTTGCATTTGCTGCAGTGCGGGAGGTTTCCGAAGTAAGATACGGTTGGGGTTGGAACAACGGGGCTGACTGGGGTATTGACTGTCCCAATTCATTGCCTTTCAGTAGGTCTTTGGGTTGAACAACTTCCTTCGAACTTTCGTTTAGGTTGGAGATCAGGTGTGTCCTTTCTAGTAGGCATTTGTTGTTGATATTTGTTAACACCAAGGTTTGGATTGCCATTCACACTTCCACCCGCATTTGTGTTGTTGGCGTTAAGAACAGCTAGGGCGGCTGCTGTGACAGTAGCTTGGAACGTAGCTGAGTCCATTTGGAGGATCGGTGACTTACCGGTGGGTTGGTTACGTTTCTTCGGAGGCATGATCCTGCTACATGTCAAGAAAAGAAGCTTGTGAGCAACAATGGTTGCCTCTGGATGTACCCTAAATGTTTATCTATGCATTGGGATTTCCCGTTTCGCCATCTAACTCTCAGTGATTCGACCCACATCCCCATGATATGGTCTTAGCAAGGATAGAAAAGATTTGAGCACACAAAGTTCACATACAATAAGTTTACGAACTCCTGGTTACTCAGCTCATCGGGCTGGCTGAGTAACTCTCACATTTTCGTCGGCTCTCGACGATATGGAGATTTGGCTATAAGGGTAGTTCCGAGGATCAAGTCGATACGGGATTCAACTTGGCACTCGGAAGAAATCCCTGGAATGTCCTTGGGGAAGACATCGGGAAAGTTGCAGACTTCGAAGATGCTCTCGAGGTCTTTAACTTATTGCGTCTCATTGACAACATGAACCAGGAATGCATAGCATTCCTTCCGTAGATGCTCCTAGGCTTCGACGCATGAAATGATACTAAGGTTCGAACAGACTTATCACTGAAACCAATGAGGACTCCGTCAGAAGGAAGATTGAGACGAATCGATTTCTCGAAGCAAAGGACATCGGCACGATGGGAGACTCATTCGTCCTATGCCGATTAGGACATTGAAGCTTTTCATGGAGACGGATATGAAATCGATGGGGAAAAGGAATGATCGTCTAAGGTATGAGCATATCCTATGATATATGCTTCAAATGAAATACGATTGTTGTCGTCATAACTGAAACTGAGATTACATATTTCGGAACTAATGACCTAACAATAGGTCTAAGTCTTAATAACAAAAAGAAAATTTTGATGATATGAAAGACAGAGATGTTTACTGAAAAGAGCTACTCAGAACATAGATATGAAGGTTATTCCTTAGACCAAAAAGGAATAATGAGGAGGGTATTCCTCTATTGGAGACGGGCACTCCTCAGGTGAAACCTTAATTCGGCCAGCTGACGCCCCACGTCATGCAGGCGTCTCTCGTACTCTGACTGATGGTCTCGGAGCTCTATGACCTCGGCTCGGGTTGTAGTTAACTCTCGCTGCAGAGCTTCATTGTTCTATGCGGCCCTCGCAATGAGTAATCTCGAAGCGACAGATGCGGTCCGTGCTGGTGTCCGAATTAGCTTGGAGCTCCACTGCTCGTTGAAGGGTTGCCATACCTAGCTCCACATTGCGAGCCACTCGGCGTGTCAGGATTGGAAGGGCCCTGCCTACGGGACCTCCCTCGTTCAGATTGTAGAAGTTGTGGTTTCCGTCATATGGGAGGGGTTGGTCTTGCTCGTGGCTCCACCTATTCAAACTCCTGACCCACATGAGCATTGGACCTTGGAATCCAACTTGAGGGTTAGGATTTGGTACTGGGGTCACTTGAGGTAGGTTCTCGACTTCGGGTTCCGAGTCAGTCTCTTCAGGGAATGGTTCGGCAAAGTCATCGTCCAAAGGAATTTCATGGTTTCCTTCTGGCTCTGGCTTGATCCATCCGTCATCTCCTTGGTTGGGAAAGTACGGGTCGCCAGGGAGATGGAATCCAGCCATGCTATCTACGTGCGGTGATGGTAAAGGAATAGTTAATAGGCATCGAATCTAATAATACTTCCAATGTATCATGGCTACATACTTGATTCTTGAAAGATGGATCCTTGGTTAAGTTTTCGGCTTAGTCGTTATAGCATCCTAAAATACTCATATAGTATTTTAATCCTTATGTTTGGCTCTAGAACTCCTCTAGTATCTAGGTAAGTTTTAGACTTGCTGTAACACCATAGTCACTCCCAAGCACATGTTGGTCATGTCTCAAATTAATATAGTTGATCAGGCTATATTGATCCTAGACATGATTAGATAACTGCCCAGGTTTAACGGCAGTGTCCAACATCCAAATACTTTTGTTTCGTCTACTTACGACACGGATTCTGATACTCGGGTACACTTACATACTTTTATAAAAATACTTGTATTTTTGAAGGTATACTTTTAGTTTAGAGCACTTAGGCCCCTTAGTATTTATAGTTGTATACCATGTAAGGTTCAATATACTTAGTTCGCTATAAACAAGAGCTCTGATACCAATCTGTCACACCCCGAAACTGTGATGGCGGAATCGTTCCGGGGTGGAGGACGTCATGCGTAGTATCACAACAATTGTATCATAGCAAGCATAGTAAACACAACCAGACATTGAATACATATGTGAAAAAGGTTTACATTGTTTAATACATAGTTTTAATCATATCAAAAGTAAAATAGAAAGACACGACTCTAACGCTTCGTCTTCACCGAACTCCTGGAAGTACCTGTTTACTAATTCCCTGAGAATACAAGCAGTTTCGAAAGAGTATCAGCATAAAGCTGGTGAGTTCATAAGCATTTTAGTTTTAGAGAAAAATGTTCTTTGAATCCTTTTGAAAAGTGTCCCTCAAGAAAATCCTATATTTTCTTATGAAAAGCGGTTTTGAAAGAGTGTCTATCAGTAGGAAATAAACCATCAGTTTTAGAAATGCCGGTGTTATCTTGGGAAAATCCCATATTTTCCCTAGAAACAGGTTATCCGTCCTAGAGGTAGAGATGTAAATTTAGGAAACCCATGATTTCTATCAGTATGTATATGAAAGTAGTTTTATTACTCAAAATAAAACAAGTGAAGAGTAGAGTCCGTAAACCAAAGTTAGTTTATACTTATTTTGTGAGTCGTATAACCGGACTTGATATGACCGAGAGACCTTTATAACGTTCTTCAGGCGTTAAGCTAAATGACATTTGTTCACCACAGGCGTGCCCGCCTAACTGTAGCTAGCAGTTCAGGTGTGGGATTGTCAGTCTCGAATAGATCTATTCACAAATCTCACGCTCTCCCTCCAGGAGAGTCTGGTTATACTAAAAGGATTTATCACTGTACACCTAAGAGCACAAGATTGAAGTAGAGCCTCACGACTATGTATAATCTAGTTTACTAGCGGGAAAGAGTATAAAACAATAATTATCCTTGAATAAATGTATTTTATACTTCTGAGAAAACGTATATAACATAAACTAAATCTGCCATAGTTTATATATATTCATTTATGAAATCTGATTAGGTAGAGACTGCCTAGAGGGTTATCCCAAACTATACCCATTATAGTTTATTAGAATTTGTATAGAAAATGCTTTGTAAAACCTTTCTGAAAGCTATGAAGTTAGATTTCCAAAATAATAGTTTCCCTTATGCTCGACATATTACAAAAAGAGATAAAATACCTGAATATGTTATTAAACGTGGAAATCGTTGGACTGCATTAATAAGTTTAAAACTTAATAAAATACTTTGAGTTTGGCTTGTATTCCCCCCTGAAAACATTAAAAATACGGAAAATGTAGGGGTATGAACTCACTGATCGACGTAGGATCTGGGTGTATGATCGGTTACGAATGCTGAGTGTCAACCGGTGTTTCGTACGCAAGTGGATCCTATTAACATGTGATAACGCATATGTGTGTTAGAATTTGGGTGTTTCATGACTAAACATGACGAGAAACCACCCTAAAGACTTGGAAATGCTTGTCGGGACCCTATATGATCAAACAAGGGAGGTGTACGACCAAAAGAGTGTGTGTGCGGCCAGGGTGTGCGGTCAGCATGTGTGTGCGGTTGCACACAGGAGTGTGCGGCCGTACAGAGGGCATGTGCGGTCGTACATGGGAGTGTGCGGACGTACATAGGGGTGTGCGGCCGTACACTCTTCATTCATGCTCAAAATGTCGATTTTCAGGTGTTTCAAAGCCAATACCAAGTCCAACTAGCAAAATGGGGGCCAAACTCTCACTTTGGAGAGTCTTTAAGGTGTGTACGGCCACCTTATGAAGGTGTGCGGCCGTATACCTTCAAGTGATGAAGAACACGAAGAACATGAAGAGTTTTAAGCTTAGATCATGGTGTCTTACCAGTATAACAAGCTGAATGATGGAGTAATTCACGTTTTTGAGGCCCTTAGAGTGTTCTTTGATGAAGTTTTTAGAGAGAGAAAGTAGAGAGAGGAAGTATAGTGCAGCCAAAAGAAAGGAATGAGTGAAGGGGTCACCCTATATATATATAGGGATGAGTATGCGGCTGGGAGATGGGTGTGCGGCCGCACACCCATGTGTGCGGCCGTACACACCTCTCAAGAGGGTGTATGGCCCGATTTTGTCTCTATACGACTTGTTGACTCATTTCTAATCTCATTCCCGGCTGTACTCAAGCTTAGAACACTTAAACTAAATCTTAAACGGCGTTAAAAGGTAACGGAATCAAGTTCAATGTTGATAAAGTTGACCAAGCGTACAGAATAAAAGTTTCGGGTTGTCACACAGCCGGGTTTGGTTGTTCCTTTTTCACTCTCTCACTCCTGATACTCTCTCTAGCCGTCTTGAAGTACCCCCGAATCCCCAGTATCATCCCGAGACCCGAAGCGAGTCCCGACACCCCAAAGATCCCGAGAAAAAGAGTTTTCGAGTCGAAACTCTGCCCACGTGAAGCCCGATTTTTGAGAAAACATTCCGGTTTCATCGAAAACGATCGTTTTAGGAAACGAGGTGCTGCCCGATTATCGTTAAATCAAGTGAGTGTATAGTCACTTTCATCTTACACATAGATATGAAGTATTTTATAAAATACGTGCTATGTGATTATATATTGTTTATTTATTTGAGATGGATGATGAATGAATGATTTATACAGATTTTTAAATAAATTAAATTGTATATGTATTTTTATCTACAACTATGTTGGGTAAAACATGAGTAGATAGTTGATGTGTGATGAAATAAAATGATGAGAGGCTTCGATGTTATTGTGATCCAGTCATCTAGCGGAGTATGGATGACGACCACAGACTTTTCTAGATAGTCCTGTGGAACGCTAGCAGGCTCGCAACCTGTAGGTGTTAATGAGCTTGGGTGTTCATTTGCTGTACTCCATCCCCCACATGGTTGCCTTATTTGACATAAATTGTTGGGAAACCCCCAAAGCAATGTTGTCGCCCCGATGAAAATCCTTAGACTAGGTCCCTTGTGATAGTTGTTTTAGGGACGTAAAGTGAGGATAACGGGAATGGGTAATCGGGTTATTGTTGTTTGGTGAAATTAATAAATTTATTTATTGTGGGTTGAAAACCCTATATGCTCACCAGGCTCCCAATCCTGACCCACTCAGTTTTCTTTGTATTACAGGTAGTGGCGCGAGAGCATAAGTTGAACGACTTATCAATATATTTTGATTATAGGCCTGTAGTGAATATAACTGTTGTAAGGCTTATAGTGTGCCGTTTATGCTTTTGGTTCTTATTTTATCATATTTCGTTTTGGGAACAAATTCCGCAACTCTTTTAATCAAAGGATTACTCTGAAATTATTTTAAAAGCATAAATTAAACCGGTCTTTTCTGGCCGTGAATTTGGGGATGTCACACTCACTCCTTCCTGAACACGTACAACATGCATTATCTCGCTCTGCACCTCACCTCGATTACCAATAACCCTGGTCTCATGTATCTGCACCGCAGGTCACTATATCAAGTCCTCTAACCGCTCTTGAACAAACCTCTGATACTCTCAATAAAATACCCGGTTCTCCCCCACTCAGGGATCGAACCATCACCATTTGGCACACCAACCATCTATTCTACAGACTGTCTCACCAGGTACATTACATTTACTCTTGGAATGTACCACAGAACACTCGATGATTTTCCAGATGGGGACAAAGCAACTCCAACCATCCCGAATCTCAGATAAAGTCCTCGAAAACTTCCCAACGTGACTGCCTCTAGTCATCTTGAATGCCTCAGACCGACACACCGCCGGATACTCCGACTGTCCCGATACAATCCTGAATCTTAATATGGAAATAATGCACTATTACGCACCTCGTTTCTGATTCCTCGACCAGTCTCCCATTCAATCTCATAATAACACACTACCAGACATCTCAACTGTCACGTAGTAGTCATAACTCTTAGTCTGAAAATTAATGAACTATCACATTCCTCGTCTTCGACTCCTCAACCAACGTCCCATCATGAGAATTATTATGATAGTAGAGACCTCACCCCCCACACTCGATATCCATCATAGACAATGGAAGTCACCGCCCCAATATGATCCTCTTGATCACCGACACTGCTGCTTACATATGCCCTACTATACTCAAATAGGGTATATCCTTGTCCTTGACCATCTCAGTCCCCACTGCTGACCCTTTCATACTATAATACTACCTTGCGGTAGACAAACTGCCCAGATACTCCAGTAAAAGATCGCAACCAATGCTACCCCACATGGTTTACCTTCAAACTCAGAAACTGAAAACTCAATGGCTCTTCTGCTTCTTACAGGAAAAGGAAATAGCACAACTCTGGTCATCGAAAGTGACGTCTCCACTATCGGCTGATTGCTCAACTCAGACCGTAATCCTCCATAAAGCACCATCTCTACTCATCCCTGAGTATTGCGACTCCAACTGGCATCTCACCAAAAATATCTTAGAAACTAACTCGGTTTCCTTCTCAAGGTATGCTCCATTGAAACTCGTTCGACATGGCCCTCAGGCCCCACACTCTATCATATCTGATCTCAGTCTAATAAAAACAACGGGATAACTGGTAAAACCAGAAGCACTGACCGCCTCAAACCATGGTACTCGAACCATGTAATCATCTCTCGATCTGCTGCGAATCATGGTACCCGAACCATGTTATAACCTCTCAATCTACTATGAATCATGGTACCCGAACCATGTTATCTCCTCTTAGTTTGCTATGAACCATGGTACCCGAACCATGTTATCTCCTCTCAATCTGCTACTTAGAACCTCTGGAACTCTCCCTGCTTCGAGTACTGGTCCTCTGCTTTCAGTAGTACGGGCCCATACTACCTGCCACATCTACCTATACTTTCCACACAGATCGTCCCAGATTTCGTAAGTAGCTACTCAACCATTCTCGATCACCAATCCCGACATACTGGGTCGCCACCCAACGAATACTCTCCTCCTATCAGCATACTCTTCTGACTACAAACACTCCCTAGGTTCTCACACTTCTATGTCATCAGCTGTTGAAGAACTCCTTATAATGCAGTCATCTACCTCCTGAATATCGTCATATTCACTCGGTAGCTAACTCCCATTATCAAGAGTTCCACAAAGCACAAAGCAAGCAGCATTCGGGCATCGAATAATCTCCACCGAGACTAACACGCCACTCGAGCACACAACTCCACTTGCTCTACTCACAACTCAAAGGCATCACTCAACTCAGACTGTCTCACCTCTCATGGTATGTAATCACTCCTCTCAGTAGGCTCCTCAAATTGTCATCTAGGTATCTCCCCTAGATTATCTCTCGACTCAAAACTCCTTCTCTAAATGATTCCCGCTAGATACTCTTACTCAACACATACTCAAGGCACATAACATATATCAACAATCCCTAGGCTAAGGCATCACAAATCAGGCATCTCTAGCCCTAACATGAAGTACCTAGCCTATCCTCTAGCATGCATAAATAATATCTCATAAAGTAAACAATTTTTAGGTATTTGGGAAATCACCGTTCGGGCTCTGGCTGATTGTAGACACTGCTCCTTCTCGTTTTTCTCTTAGAAACTCTTGTTATAGAACAACCTTTTCTTTTTGAAAACTTTTCTCAAATCCTCAGTTTGAGTCCAGACTTACCCGAAGGTGCATTCGAATCCCTCAAACCAAGGCTTTGATACCAACTTGTATCACCGAAAATTTTCAAAACAAAATTTTCATTTAAAATCACATAATTCTCATAAAACATTTCACAAAAATCTCATTTATTAAATTTACAATTCACAACTCCATAATTTTTTGGTTAAAATCCAGGATTCTCAAAAACATAACTCTTTCATTGGTGTGTACAATCAAGCCGGTGCCTTCCCGCGATCCTGAGAAAAGCCTGAAACACATAACACATAACACGGTAAGAACGAAGCTTAGTGAGTTCCCCAAAACACCACACACAACTCATTAGCCACTCTAGGCTATAACTCGATAAGACCCTCCGGTCAATGTGTCTCAGAGGGACCCTCCGGTCAATGTGTCTCAGAGGGACCCTCCGGTCCCAACTCAGTAAGCTCATAATAACAATACTCAGCATAAATCACAAAGACATAATGCAGAATATCAAATACACAGATAATCACAATAAACAGCTCAATCACACAAAGGTACCACTCAAGGTAAGTATAGTGAGAAGACTCACATTGCAAGTAGCAAGTAATTATCCTCGAACTCGAATCTTGAACTAGCCACTGCCTAACACATATGGTATATATCTCTAATTAATACTCGATTCCCGACTCTCAATAACCAAATGTTATTCTTCTCTATCTAACTCTCGAATTGGGTAAAAGACTATTTTACCCCTCCATGGTCTCCAATACCCATGTTGACCAAACCCTAAAGTCAACAGAAGTCAAACACGAGTCAACAGTCCATGTTTGACCCGACTCGTCAAGTGCACTCTTGCGACTCGTCGAGTCCCCTTGTTTCCTCAGATGCTCAAGAAAGTCCAGCTCAACTCGTCGAGTTGACCCCCAACTCGCCGAGTTATCGCACAATCAAACCCATCGGGACAAACCCTCACCGACTCGTCAAGTCAGGCCATGGACTCGGCGAGTCCCTTCGATCAGATTCCTCATTCAGACGATTTAAGGCATATCTATCACTCCAAACACTAGATCTACCATCTTAAGGGTCGATTGTCATGTAAAGCTGCAAGCTTTACGTTCAAACATGGCATATAAGGCTCATAATGCCAATACATGCCCCAACAAGGCACCAAAACACAATAACTCTTTAAGTGACTGAATAAAGCTTGAGCCTTTGGACCCTCTGGACCTCACAAGGTCCAGATCTGGAGTCTAGGCCTAGAAAGGGACTCCATGCACCCATATCTCAACAAAAAGGTGATAGAAAGCCCTATTCATCAAAACATGAGATCTAATCACCACATGGAGAAAGGTGGGAACTTTTTACCTTCTCCAGAAGCTCTTGGACGAAATAACATTGATCCACTGGCCCCTTTCTTGTTCCGTGATGAATCCTCCCTTCCTCTTCAAAAGAAATGAACCAAAAGACCCCAAAATTAGCTCCTTTCACACTCTCTAGCTCAAAAGAACGTTAGGGTTTACTCTCAATGAAGGTGAGCCGCAAATGAGGCTATAAGTTCCCTTATATAGGCCCCAACCCCCGGGAAATTAGTGTTTCTCTGCCCAGCACCTACTCGGCGAGTCAGCTCTCTGACTCGTCGAGTCCATTCATTAAATCCCCAATGGCAACTCGGCCCTACTCGGCGAGTCGGACTCACGACTCGTTGAGTCCACTCATGCAACACACATTAAGGTGTACGAAAGTCCGGATGTTACACCTACAACACAAAGCAGGACCTGCCTCAACCCAATCCCCCAATCCAACTAACATGTGCATATAAATATCATACGCTAGCTAGCATGTACAGATAATCATACAAATCTAACATATCACTAACATGACAACCATCCTATAACCAGGATACATATCTAACCGATCACTTAACATAGCAACCATCCTATAACCAGGATACCGATCTAACAGATCACTAACATAGCATAATCCTATAAACCAGGATACCGACCTACCAGGTCACTAAGCATCTCACCATCCTAACTACCAGGATGTAAATCAGTAAGCATATCATGCAATAAACCCGGATACAAATCAGATAAGGGCCGACATTGGTGCCTTAGACCCTCTTGATATAGTGAGGAGAACTCACCTCACAAGTAGCTCGAAGTTATAAAGTCTAACTCCACCAAATGCAGCTCCAAGTCCAACACCTACATCCACCGATGATCCACTTCCATAAATTCCCAAATTACCAAAATACCCCCAGAAGTCGAACTGGTCAAGTCTTGGTCATAGTCAAAGTCAACAACCCATGTTGACCCAACTCGTTAAGTGCAGCTAGCAATTCGTCGAGTTCCTTAAGAACTTTATAAAGTCATAAAACCCTAACTGACTCGCCGAGTTTCCAACCAACCCGTCGAGTCCATATGTGTCCAGAAGTCGGGGAAAGCCCTAACTGACTCGTCGAGTCCTCTTATTGACTCGCCGAGTTCATGCATAATCAAATACGTGCAACCTTCATCCGACTCGCCGAGTCGGCTAAGCGAGTCATCGAGTTCATGCAGTCCATTACTTATACATGTGTTTTTAAGCCACCCAAAGCTCCATATTGCAAATCCAATCTCCTAGGACATGGTTTCCACGTAAAGTTGCAAACTTTACGTTCATGCATGGTCCTAAATGCCAAAACTAGACTAAGGGAAAGGTTAACTCAAAGGGAAAGGCCCAAGCTTGCCAAATCTCATAACTTTATAGCTATAGGGACCAAGGGGAGTCCAGATCTGAAGTTACAACTTCAGATCTTGCCCCAATACTCGAAATGACTCCCAAATGTGCTAAAGATAGCCCTAAACCCAAACATGAAGATATTTAGCTAAAGATAAGCCAAGGTAATGTCTTGTTACCTTCAAAATGATGCCAAGATGAAGTAGAGTCAGATCCACAAGCTCCTTTTTGCTCCAAGCTTCTTATACTTCACAAAAAGCACCAAAATCACTCTTTAAGTCTCACAATCACTCAAGAACAAGGTTAATAGCGATTAGGGTTTCTCTTAGCCGTCAAGGGGGTGGTAAAGGACTGGAGGAAGGAACTTAAGGTCCTTTAAATAGGGTGCAAACCCTAAAAATTAGGGTTTCATCTCCCAGCTCCTACTCGTCGAGTCCGGGTCCTCCGACTCGTCGAGTAGATCCAATAATCCACGCGGGTTATCCCGCCTCTACACGATGAGTTGGGGGAAAACAACTCGTCGAGTAGGTCCATAAATATGTATATAATGCTTTAAAACTTGTACCTGGGAGTCGGGGTGTTACATGTCATCAGTTGGATAATATGTTTCAGTCAACATTGGAACCATTCAAGTATTTCTAAAGCACAGGTTCTATCCAACTCTTCTCTATATACAAATGAAAATGGATTCTATAAAAATTTTACATTCCATTCCGTAATGAAATATAAGAAACACATTTTTGCTAAGTAATGAACGTTAACAAAGTACATTCTTTGAGGAATGGTTGGTTTAGCTCTTTTTATTTCAATGGAATGAGCCGTTCCATTCTATCTCTAATTCCAATCATGCTTAATTTAAAAGAAATGTTGACGATTCATAAAATCATATTGTTTCCAGGTTTGACCTATATACAGTGCTATGAGGTGTGATGACTATTAGAAAATTAAAGGATCAGAATAACAATAAATGTAGACTTGGATAGATTGAAGGATTGTGTTTATCAAACACTTTCTGAATTTTGTAATTCGTCCCTTTTTTTCGGGGTACATGAATTCAGAAGTGGGATAATCCCAGTATAAACCAATTCGAATTGAAACCACAAAATACCTTGCTTGATGTGTTCTAGTGAGATAGAGAAATTATGATATAATTTCAAATATATGAAGGTTCAACCCTTTTCTGGAACATCCACATCTGATTTATACTTCACAGAAAAGTAGTTAAAATTGGTTAAACCCAAAATGGTGCCAAAACATGGTAGTTATTGGATATAACCGATACTTACATCATCATGATGTTCAACCCTTGGAACCCGCTAGGGGAGCTGCCCCTAGACCCTGTCAAGGGGATGCAGCTCCTTGGAACCCTGCACCCAGGGGCACTGCCCCTGGACCCATGTATTCCCGAGTTCACATTTATCACACCGAGTGTGCACACCGCACCTTCAAGCTCGGTTAGTAAATGGAGCTCGTCCTATCTCATTATTAAAAATAATTACACTAAAATATGTTTATAACACTAAATTTACCAACAATAACAAGAATATATTATAAGCTTTAGGTTCTCCTGGTGCATTACACCTCTCGTCGAGTATCGAGTATAGGTGCTTTATTAGGGAAGAATCAAGTTTATTAGGCCTAAAATTGATTTTTTATAAATCTTTAAAGAAAAATGATATATTTTTTTCATCTTAAAATCAGCTTACATGGTATACTCTTAAATGATTTTAGAAATGCATTGCTAGGTCTATTGTGATTAACAAGTGATTTATTACGATTCTTTTAGTAATTATGAATTTTAGGTCATTGACACGATTCCACAACCTAGGGTTATGCTTATTTATATCTATAAATAACTAGAAAAATTAACTTTTTATATACAATTATAATCTTTCATCTTTATGTGTGTAAATATTAGTAACATGATTATTAATTTAAATTCACTAAAATTTACAGGCATGTGTGAAAAGGGTAAAGGAAGATCAAAGTGAAGTAAAACATTGCACTAGACAATACTTTGACTTCATTGGATGAAATTATGCGAGCACCTATTGATCGTTTCAATCATTAAGGATAACCACTAGGAAGAACACCATAGAAATGGTTGAGAAAAAGATGTAAATAGATGAACTCATACAACTCCCACCTTAAAACAAATGTTACGCTCTAGCTGATGTTATGAACATCAAAAATAGTAAGGTTGGAAACAACATTTAGTGTAACAATCAATGTACCAATCAACATATTATTACCAAGCATGAGCGTCTTTATTAGTTGTAAGTTGTAACCTGTGAATACAACCTTATACACCAAGGTTTAATTCAGAATTGCACTCTAGTAATACTGGAACAAAGAAAGAACAAAACAGAAACAGTGAACATGGAAGAATGAAACGAGAACAGGGGAAGGAACGGTTTTGGGAAAATTGCTTGTTCACCAAGCTTGATTAGAAACAAGAGTGTAAAAACTAAAATTACAATTACTTCTACTTAACCCCCTATATATACTAAAAGAGTTAGACTCCTAAAATAACTCAAAAACGTTTAAAAACTAAATATTCGAAAAAATACCCTTGGGACTCTTTTTGTCCCAGAATCTGAATTAAGCCAAAAATTTCCACCTAGTTCAGAATTCGTCACTTTCTTTACTCCCAGCATACTTCTCATTTCTTCAAACTTGTTTCTTGCAAGTCACTTTGTGAGTATATCAGCTCGTTGCTCCTTGGTGCCTATGTGCTTGACCACAACATCTTCATTTTCTACACGCTCACGTATGAAATGATATCCTGTATCAATGTGCTTACTCCGACCATGAAATACAAGATTTTTCATCAAGTATAGGGCTAACTTGTTATCCACACGTAACATCATAGGTGCGATGTTTCTTCTGGTTAGCTCCATCACCAAACGCCTTAGCCAAATTCCTTGACAAGTTGCACTCGTAGCAGCCATAAACTCTGCTTCACATGATGAAAGAGCTACACACTTTTGCTTCTGTGAAGTACAGGTAACCAGATTTGTATTTAGGTAAAATGTCATACCCGTTATACTCCACCTATCATTCACATCCCTTTCTAGATTGCTATCTGTGTAACCTGTTATTGTGTCTTCACCAACACTCCTAGAGTACTTCAAGCTAAAGTCTATAATACCTTTTATGTACCTTAGGACATGTTTAACAGCTTGCAAATGTTGTTTTGTGGGTCTTTCCATGAATCGACTAACCAACCCAACAACATATGATATATCGGGCCGATTATGAGTCAAATACCTCAATCCTCCAACAATGCTCCTGTATTCCTTGGGATTAATCGGTTCTCCTTCCTCGTCTTTTGTGAGTTCCAATGGAAGTTTACAAGGATTGCACTCTTGCATTCCAGCCTTTTCAAGCACCTTATTTACATAACCCGACTGTTTTAAAGTAACTTCATCCTTAGTTTGACTTACTTCAATACCAAGGGAATATGATAACAAGACAAGGTCACTCATGTCAAACTCCATGCTCATTTGTTTCTTAAAATACTTGATATCATCACCATAACTACCTGTAACAATTAAATCATCAACATAAACACCCACTATTAGTAATTTTCCGGCCTTGCTTCTTGTGTAAACAACATATTCTTGTGGACATCTTTTGAAACCAATTTGCTTCAAGTACTTGTCTAATTGTGACTTCCAAGCTCTAGGAGCTTGGCGCAAACCATATAACGCCTACATCAACTTATACACTTTACCCGGTTGATCACGGTTAACAAAACCTTCCGGTTGAGTTACATAGACTTCTTCTTCTAAGTTACCATAGAAGAATGCTGATTTCACATCTAAATGGTGTACAATACATCTATTTTTAACGGATAAAGCAAGCAAGACATGTATTGTTTCTAAACGTGCGACAGGTGCGAACACTTCATCAAAGTCAATTCCGGGTTTTTGCACATAGCTTTTTGCAACCAACCTTGCTTGATGCTTCAATATCTTTCCATTTGGATCTCGTTTTAGCTTAAAGACCCATTTAAGACCAATGGATTTTCTTCCTAGTGGTAAGTTTACTAGCTTCCAAGTTTTATTTTTTTCAATTGCACCCAATTCAACCTTCATCGCCTTAACCCACTCTTCTTTTACACATGCTTCGGTATATGATGTGGGATCCTCATCATCAGCCATAAAGTATAATTGCTCGGTATCTTCATACAGATCATCTAGCGAGCGATATCTAACTGGAATATCACTTTCTATTGAGCTATGGGTGTCGCTTGACAGATCCCATGGCTGGGAATTTGATGAAGTCTCGAAAGTAGATGTTGTGTCAAGTTGTTCCGAAGTAGGTTCTGTTTCGTCTTCATTTTCAAATACATCATGTGTTAACTCTCCATTGATTGTGAGGGTTACACCTGGAATAAACTTGATTTTTGCTGCCTTGTCCCATTCCTATTGTATGTTTTCTTCAAAAGTTACATCCCTACTAATTCAAATTTTCCCTGTATCTGGATCAAGAAGTCTATATGCTTTTGTACCCTTTTCAATGCCTAAATGCACCATTTTATTACTAGGATCTTCCAACTTCTTAAGGTAAGGACCCGTTGTTCTCATATGAGCTAAGCACCCAAAAACCCTTAAGTGTTCAATGTTTGGTTTTCTTCCTGTCCAAGATTTGTAAGGTGTTGAATCTCCAAGGGCTTTAGTTGTTATACGGTTTAGAACATAGACGGCATGACACACTGGTTCTCCCTATAATACTTCTGGTACGTTCATGCTTTTGAGGTTACTCCTTACCATTTCCATTACCGTACGATTGCGTCTCTCCACAACCCCATTATGTTGTGGAGAGTATGGTGTCGTGTATTGTCGACTTAACCCGATTTCTTTGCAATAATTTGAGAATTCCGATGAAAGGAATTCTCACCCACGATCGGTACAGAAAGTCTTTAGTTTATCACCTGTTTCGGTTTCTACTTTAATATGAAACTCTTTAAAAACACGAAAAGCCTCATCTTTGGTTTTTAATAGGTGACACCAGATCACTCTAGTGCAATCATCTACTAGAAGCATAAAATACTTGTTATCTGCTGGTGTGGATGGTGATATTTGACCACAAAGGTCACCATGTACTAGCTCAAGTCTTTTTGTTGCCCAGAAGCTTGCTTGACTCGGATATGGCTTGTGAGTTTGCTTACCTATTAAGCAACCCTCACAAGTTCGTGTGGGATTTTCAATTTTCGGCAGCCCTTGAACCAGGTTCTTATCAGACATATTTTTTAGGGTTGTAAAGTTGACATGGCCCAATCATTCATGCCACCTCCAAGTTTGATCAAGGGTTTTTCCAAGTAAACACTTAGCATCAACTTGATTTAGCATAATTTTGTACAATCGGTTTTGAGATTGCTTTACCTTCATAAGTAATCTTCCTTTTTCATCATGAATCCATAGAAACAAACCTTGCATTATGATTTGATCACCCCTCTCTGCTAGTTGTCCAAGACTTGTAATGTTATTGCACAATCTTGGGATGTAATATACTTCGGGGAGTACTCGTTGTTCACCATTTTTGCATTGAAACTTGATGGAACCTCTTCCTTTGATGCGTACCTTTGAACCATCTCCAAACTTCATAAAACCTTGTATAGCCTTATTTATGTCACAAAACTTTGTTTTGTCACATGTCATGTGGTTACTAGCCTCATTATCAAGATACCACATATTTGAGATGTCACAATCTTCACCTGATGGTTTTAGTTTGGTATTTATATTTTCTTCATTTAACAGAACTTCTCCTGTTGCTTGATCATTATGTAATGCAAATAATAACAAAGCAGGTTCATTGTCATGCTGATCTTGAGTTAGGTTTGCTTCAGTGTTTCTTTCACATCGAGGATTTTTACACTCAGCCGCATAATGGCCATGTCCTTGGCAATTATAACATTGCACCTTGCTTTTGTCTTGATTTTCAGATTTCCCTCGTGTGTTCTCTCGATGCTGGTGGCTTCCGCCTCTACCTTGGCCTCCACGGTATCCCGAACCACCACCTCTACCACGACCTCTTCCCCTTCCTCGAGAGTTGTTGGTGTTCCCACTGTTGTTTTTGTTGGAAGAACGAGATTGCTCTTGACTTTTCTTCTTACATCTTTTAGACCATTCTTCATGTGTAAGAAGTAGCTTCTTTTCTTCAACTTCACCTTGCCCTTGGATTCTCTCCTCGCGCGCCTTCATGTTAGTGATTAGGGTTTAGGCCCAAGCTCTTTAGGGTTAAGAGTAGGTCTCCTATGTATCCCTATTTATATGAGGTTTAACCTCACTATTTATCAATAAAACATTTTAGTATATAACATGGTATCAGAGCTCTAGGTTAAAATCCTACTGTTGACCACAACCCGCTACCGCCGCCCTCCACCTCCGACGACATTCTCTCATAGTCGTCGGAGGTGCCTTCATTATGCTTCATATTCCCTTCATTTGTTTTTTTTCTCCTCCTAAATAATAAAACAGTCGCCGACACCAAACTAGAGCTCTTACATCGGATTCTTCTACTACCTCGTTTGCTTATGTCTCCACGTCGGATGGCTCCTACCTCTAAGCTTTCTGCCTTCTCCTTAACTTGCTTCTTCTTAAGATCTATTTTCTAAGTCAGTTGGAATAGGCTTCGTCCGCCGCAGCTCGAGCCATCTTTCTTTCTCGCTGCTTTTCTTTAGACTCCTCTACCACCGACTTGATGATCGTCGCTGCCGCCGCTCCTCTCTTCTTATACAAAGGAACCGCCGCTGACTGCCGCTTCTTTTTTCTCATTCTCCAACGAGCAATTGTTGTTAGCCGTCATCGTTAGAGATCTGCCACCGTCGCTGCCATTGTCTTCATTTATGTTATATTTTATGTTTTTCCAGTTTAATCGTCCCCCTTCTGATCAACTGCGGGGGAGATGTTAGTGATTAGGGTTTAGGCCCAAGCCCTTTAGGGTTTAGATTAGGTCTCTTATGTATCCCTATTTATATAAGGTTTAACCTCACTATTTATCAATGAAGCATTTTAGTATATAACACTTCAACCTCCCAACAACCTCTTCAACAGTCATGGTGTCTAATTCTCCAAACTGCTCTATAGTCGAAGCAATTTGAACAAACTTGGATGGTACGGCTCGTAATATTTTCTTTACCACATACGATTCTTCCATGTTGTCTCCCAAAGTTCGTATGTTGCTAACTATGTTTGAGATCTTTGCAGAAAAATCATCCACAATTTCTGATTCCTTCATCTTCAAAACTTCAAACTCTGCTTTTAATGTCTGGACCTTTGTGGTTCTGACTCTTTCTGCACCCATGTACATGACTTTTAGTGTTTCCCATGCCTCTTTTGTTGTTTGCTTCTTCGCAATTGTTAACAGCACATCTTCCGGAATCCCTTGATAAATGGCAACAAGAGCCAACTTATCTTTCTTGACGCCAACTGTATTATGAGGATTCTTGGGCTGATCAATAGCATCCCATACTTCTTGATCCTGCATAAAGACTTTCATCTTTATTGCCCAGGCTGCATAGTTGCTCCAAGACAGGATGGGTAAAAAACTTTGGGACCTTCCATGGTGGGATTGCAACCTTTGATTTATACCTGGTTAAGCTCTAATACCAAATATTAGTTGTAACCTGTGAATACAACCTTATACACCAAGGTTTAATTCAGAATTGCACTCTAGTAATACTGGAATAGAGAAAGAACAAAACAGAAACAGGGAACAGGGAAGAATGAAACGAGAACAGGGGAATGAACGGTTTTGGGAAAATTGCTTGTTCACCAAGCTTGATTAGAAACAAGAGTGTAAAAACTAAAGTTACATTTACTTCTACTTAACCCCCTGTATATACTAAAAGAGTTAGACTCCTAAAATAACTCAAAAACGTTTAAAAACTAAATATTCCAAAAATACCCCTGGGACTCTTTTTGTCCCAGAATCTGAATTAAGCCAACAGTCTCCAACCTGCTACAATTCCCAATCGATGAAGGAATGGAACCTGAAATTGTGTTTACTTCTATTTTCTGTTAACTTTTGTTTCATATTTTGATGGTTTATTATGAATAGTCATGTAAGATATTCCAATGTATATACGTGTTCCGCCCACAATAGTATTTAAACAACACAAACACTAAGAACCTTCAATATTTTTCTATTAAATCCTTTCATTTGTTATATTTTTTTATTGAAGCATGATTTACTCTACATTTACAGGGACAACATGTGATGCTTCACGGTGGAATTGGAATTCAGAATTCCATTCCATCACATGTTTGGTTGCCAATAAATGTATCTAATTCCATGTTCAACAAATTCATCTTTCCTTTCAAGCTTGGAAGAATTTCAATATCTTACATTCTCTTATTTGGTAAAAGAGCAAAATACCCTCAGAAAGAACTCACGATGTTGTTTAGGGTAAAAGCCTCACAGAATTGGAGGCTGTCGTGAGCAGAAAATATATATATGAAATAGTTACAATAAGCCCCCTACACTATACAGACTAGATAAAAACAATATAAACTAACACACCCCCTCAGTTTGAGCATGGGGTTTACAAATGTTCAAACTGTCCCGAAAATCCATAAACAACTGTGTAGGAAGACCCTTAGTAAATATATCTGCAAACTGATGAGCCGATGGCACATGCAAGACACGCACATGACCAATAGCAACACGTTCCCTAACAAAATGTAAATCGATTTCTACATGCTTGGTACGTTGGTGATGTACGGGGTTAGATAACAAATACATGGCACTCACATTATCACAAAATACAACCGTAGCTTTAGATAATGGACATGATAACTCGAGAAGAAGATTGCGAAGCCAAGCAGCTTCAGCAACCACATTTGCCACCCCACGATACTCAGCCTCAGCTGAGGATCGAGAGACAACATGTTGACGTTTGGAGGACCAAGAAACTAGATTATTGCCAAGATAAACTCAAAACCCAGATGTGGACCGACGAGTATGAGGACACCCGACCCAATCAACATCAGAATACGAGACCAAGCAATCAATGGAAGATGGTCTAAGAAGAAGGCCATGAGATAAAGTACCTTGAAGATAGCGGAGGATACGCTTGAGAGCAAGAAGATGAGGTTCACGCGGATCATGCATGAAAAGACAGATCTGCTGAACAGCATAAGCAATATCAGGATGAGTGAAGGTAAGATATTGCAAAGCACCGGCAAGGCTCCTGTAGAGAGTAGGGTCAGAGACAGGAGAACCATGGGGAGAGAGTTTAGATTTTGTGTCAGAGGGAGTGCTACAAGGATTGCAAGAGGACATGTCTGCATGAGACAGAATTTCCTTGGCAAACGAGGTTTGAGATAAGAACAAACCCTCATTAGTACGAGACGCAGCAATACCAAGAAAAAAGGAAAGAGAACCCAAATCGGACATAAGGAATTCAGAGGAGAGACGAGAGATAATGCTAGAGATGAGGGCATAGGAAGAAGCAGTGAGGATAATGTCATCAACATAGAGTAGAAGCAAGACATGATCAGAACCAGAGTGATATGTAAAGAGAGAGCAATCAGAACGACTGCTAGTGAAACCGAGAGATGTAATAAAAACAGCAAATCGCTGATACCAAGCACGGGGGGATTGTTTAAGACCATAAAGAGCTTTACGAAGACGACAAACATGATTAGGGAAAGTAGGATGAATGTAGCCAGGAGGTTGTTTCATGTAGACTTCTTCAGAGAGATCGCCATGAAGGAAGGCATTCTTGACATCCAACTGGTGTATGGGCCAATTTTTGGATATCGCAATGCTCAGAACAGTACAGATGGTAGCGGGTTTGACAACTGGGCTGAAGGTGTCATCAAAGTCAAGGCCAGGAAGTTGAGAGAATCCATGGGCGACTAAGCGACCTTTATAACGGTCAAGGTTACCCTTGCTGTCAAACTTGTGACGGTAGAGCCAGCGACAACCAACTATGTTGGCATGAGGGGGAGGGGGAACAAGCTCCCAAGTGTGGTTTGACTGAAGAGTAGTCATCTCAGAATCCATAGCAGATTTCCAATTAGGGTCACAAAGAGCCTGAGCAGTAGAACGAGGGATAGGAGAGATGTCCGAAGTGACAGACATGTTAAAAATCTGTTTGGGTCGAAGAGACCCAGTACGAGAGCGAGTGAGCATTGGATGAGATGGGGGAGGGGTGGGGTTAGGAGATGGGGATGGAGTAGTAGACGCTTCACTAGGGGAAGATTCAGGTGTGGGAGATACAGGAGAAGATGAGCCACTAGAAGAAGATCTAGTTGTGGAAGGAGTGACCGTGACCATAGGAGGAGAAGGAGTGAAGTCTTCAGATTAAAAAGAATCATAATCAGAATCAGAGGGCTTGTCATGAAAGTCACAATACGGGAAGTGGTCTTCGTAAAATGTGACATGACGAGAGATAATGACACGTTGAGATATGAGATCAAGACAACGATGTCCACGATGATCAGAGGAAGGTCCAAGATAGATACACGCAAAAGATCGGGGAGATAGTTTATGAGCAGCAGTAGCAGAGAGGTTCGGATAACATAGACATCCTAAGACACAAAGATGATCATAGGAGGGAAAATGACCAAAAAGAAGTTCAAAAGGAGTTTTAAACGAAAGAATGGTGGTAGGAAGAAGATTAAGGGTGTGAACAGCGGTGAGAAGGGCTTCAACCCAAAATTTTGGCGGAAGAGAGGCTTGAAACAGGAAAGTGCGAAGAATATTGTTTATAGTACGGATAGTACGTTCGGCCTTACCATTCTGTTGAGACGTATATGGACAAGAAAAGCGAATTTTAATGCCCGTGTTAGCAAAGAAAGTAAGTAAGGATTGGTTGTTGAATTCACGACCATTATCACATTGGAAAAGTTTGATGGTAGTTTTAAATTGATTTTGAACATATGCATGAAATTTAGAAAAAACATCAAACACTTCAGACTTAGCACGAAGAGGGAATACCCACAAAAAAATGAGTAAAATCATCCAAAAATAGAATATAGTATTTAAAACCACTCATACTAGAAACAGGAGATGTCCATAAATCAGAATGAACCAATTCAAACATATGAGTTGTTTTAGTAGTAGAAGATGAAAAAGGTAAACGACAGTGCTTCCCAATCTAACAAGCATGACAGGTGGGAAGCTTATTAGTAGTACTAGATATAAAGTTTCGAGAATGTAAAAAATCCAAAACAGAGGAGCCAGGATGACCAAGTCGTCTGTGCCAGGTAGGAAGAGAGACAGCAACACACACAATCGTAGAGAGAGAAGGAGTCGGCGATGGAACAATAGGGTAAAGGTCACCGACACTATCACATCTTTGAATGAATGCACCTGTTTTAAAGTCCTTCACAGTGAAACCAAAAGGGTCAAACGTGACAGAAACAGAGTTATCAATAGTGAATTGACGAACAGAAACAAGATTTTTAACAATTTTCTTTGAGATAAGGACATTATTTAAAGTTAAACGGTTGTGAGAATGCGGAAAGTAAGTTTGGCCAATATGAGTGACGGGGAGTATAGCACCATTACCAACCATGATAGATCTAGAAGTACAGGATGTTAAAGAAGACATGTTACCTGAGTTGAAAGACATGTGAGCGGTAGCACCGGAGTCCATGTAAGTGTTGTTGTCAGGAGGCGGTTGAATAGACATGGCTTGAAACACTGATG
Organism: Lactuca virosa; assembly: GCF_052849685.1. Classification (NCBI taxonomy): domain Eukaryota; kingdom Viridiplantae; phylum Streptophyta; class Magnoliopsida; order Asterales; family Asteraceae; genus Lactuca; species Lactuca virosa. The sequence continues at coordinate 59,641,775 of NC_136429.1, forward strand.
CTAGGTCTGTATATTGCTGGGGAGCCGACTGCACATGACCTCCAAACGAAACACCACCGGAGAAAGGAGGTTGCGGATAGGAAGTTGCACACTGCCCGGAGTTCTGCTGGAACTGTTGTTGAGAAGCATGTCCAAGACCAGCAGCGACTTGAAAGTGATTGGCTGCGTAAGGAGGTTGTTGAGTGTACGCCTGTTGTTGATGATAGGGTTGCTGGTGCATAGGGAGCGGAGAAACCATCTGCGGATAAGAGCTAAGAGGCACCTGTTGAGAAGGCGAGAATGGCAGCAGACCTGGAGGGGGCTGCTGATGCATGTTTACCTGCTGATGCGGACTCCCAGTGGCAGCAGCCGCGTGACCACGAGCAGCAAGAGGCTGAATTGGTGGTGCATTACCCAATATCCCAGCAAAAGTGGGCTGCGGTTCCATAGAGTTTCCATGAGAAATATTTTTTGAAGCATTTCTTGCATTGGGTCTGTTTTTGTTCCATCTATTTTTAGATTTTCCCGAGTGATGTGATGATGAAAAGAGAGCTGCACTTTGAGATACGGATGAGTAAAGTAGCGAATCGGAAGCCATCTCTCGAGACTCATGCAACAGGAGCATGTTTTTGGCCTCAAGGAATGAAGGAAAAGGCTTTGTGTTGGTGATGACATCTATAATACTGTGGTAGGATGGTGGTAGCTGTCGCAATACTTGCATAACTAACTCAATTTCTGTGATGTTGGAGTCGACATCTTTGAGGTCATCGGCTAGATTCTTGAGAGTGTGGCAAAACTCGGTAATAGAACTTGAGCCCTTTTTTGTATTACGAAACTGGTCCTGTAGTTGTAGCATCCGAGACATTTTGTTGTTCCGGAAGAATTCATCCAATCTATCCCATAGGTCTTTGGCGGTACATTCATCACTTGATATGATTTATAATAATCCGGGATCGCATGTACTATAAAACCACGACTTGATGGGTGCATCAACTGAAAACCATTCCTCATCCCAGAAAGATGACCATAAGAAAGAGTACCTCTGCACATGTTTGAAAAAATCTGGCGCCACAATTTATATCTCGAGCCATCAACAGTCAATTTAAAACTAAATTGATTGTATACATTTGTAAGGGTACAAACTAGACTTAGCTTGGAGGGAGTTGTGGTGGAGGAAGAGGCAGGAACTGTAGACATCTGGGAAATACAGGGCAGCAGAGAAGGTACAGCAGAGGAACAAGTAGAGAAGCAAAGTGGTGCACTGTCACAGGAGAGAACGGTGAAACAGCACCAAGAACAGGGACGCAAAGAAGAAGCATGCAGCAGAAAAAAAAAATGCCGTCGATGTCGTATTACGTGATTGGAGTGGGTAGAAAGAACCCTAGCTTGATACCATGTTGTTTAGGGTAAAAGCCTCACAGAATTGAAGGCTGTCGTGAGCAGAAAATACATTTTTTCTGGTAGTGGTAATTAATGACGGAACTGTTTGTCATCTAGTTGTCACAAAATCTGTTGTAAATCCATCATAAAAATTACCCACACGTTTTTTTACGGATATTTTTCTGTAATATTCAATCGAAAGCGACGTACAAGAAAAATATTCTAGGAGTAGCACATCGGAAAATTTGCACTATGCCAATTTTTTTTTTCAAAAAATACATTATGTCGGAAGTTTGAAGAATAGCACGTGCTACCCCGTGCTACATACTAGGTCTGTGGATGTCTGTCGGTAACGTTGTTTTCCTACCGAATAGATCATCGGAAATCACCCTGTTTCCTAGTAGCGATGAGAAAAGCTATTTTTAAGGCAAAATAGTCTTAACGAAAATAAATCATTAGAATTCACCATTCTAACTGTCGTTCTCGAGTTTACTCCATATATATCGTTAGGACGATATACTTCAATGGATAATAATAAATATTATATGTTTAAATGGAAATTATATAAACTTGGAAGGTTCATGGAAGGAGGAAGAAGGAAGAAGACACCAATGGAAGATGATGTATTTGGAGAATGTTTCCAAAAGACATGAGAACCTTACCTTCCCATGAAGCTTCCTACAAACCACATCGTTTTGGTTTTTGTCAATAACCAAAAGAAATATACATAATATAATTTAAAATAGCAGATTGAGACCATCTGTTTTAATTCTACATTGAATCTAAATATTTAATATAAAAAGTGTATTTTGTAATCGTTAAGTGCGACTTTAGTTTTTTTTTTTTTTTTTTTTTGTACAGATATAAACCACCGTTACTCTAAAAATAGTGCATATATATTTGCAAAATTCAAATTCTAGACAAACCTTTTAATTTTAATTTATTTTTGTATTTGAAAGAGTCGCAATAATTTGGGAATACAAACTTACGGTCAAAAACCAAATTTGCCTAGTTCCAACCCGATTGACAACTTGTCTTGTCATATCCATGCTTCACAAACATTGCTATAAAGAAGTCCATTAACTCTTCTAACTCCAACCCACCACCCAAAAAAAAAAACAAATGGAAGAAAGAGGGTACCAAGACTTACTTCCGGTGATGGCGGAGAAGCTAGACATAGCCACCTTCATGGAGGAGCTATGTGGCGGTTTTCGGTTGCTGGCGGACGAGAAGATAGGGCTGATATCACCGGAAAGTTTGAGAAAGAATTCAAGGTTTCTGGGAATGGAAGGTATGAGCAAGGAAGATGCAGAAGGTATGGTGATGGAAGGAGATCTTGATGGAGATGGGTTCTTGAATGAAACTGAGTTTTGCATACTGATGGTCAGACTTAGCCCAGAAATGATGGAAGATGCAGAGATGTGGCTTGAGAAGGCCATTGAAGATGAGATCAAGAAAGCCCCTGGACGTCCATCATCAGATAATGAAAATTTATGTTGAAATTGTTAGTGTTATTTATATATTTTAGTTGTAAAATAAGTATGCATGGTATGTATTATTTATTGTTAAGAGTGGCGTGTATTTCATCAAGCAGCTTTCTTGGAGTTTCAAGAAAGTTACATCCAATTAGTTGCAACATTTCTTGGCATAATGACATATACATAATACATTGTGTGGTTACTTACAAAGAATAGTTGAATTACGAGTGCATAAATATATGTTTAATAGTTGTTTTTTTGTTAGAACACATCTTCTTCTACATAAAAAACTATGGAAGGAATAACTCTTTTGTTAAATAAGACATTCCAATATAATCACTTTGAAACAATCAATTAATATATTAATATAAAACTAATATAAGAGTTCACCAATTTATGTCCGTGAATATAGGTGATACCGAACTAACCACATTAATTAATTATTTGTGTCTTTTTATTCTTTTTTTTTTTTATTTCTTGCAAAACATCATATCTTTAGTGTACAATATATAAATTTATGGTTTTGTTAAAATAATAGAAACAAAATGGTTATTGAATCTTATAATTAATTATTAAGTTATAAAAATAAGTTGCTAATTTTAAATAAAATATTTATATTTAGACTGTTAATGTAAATTAACTAATAACTAGTAAACATGCATGTATGTGCTTCGCAACTGGTTTTATGTTTTTCTTTTACTAAATGAAATGCAAAATTTACATAACTTTGACTTTCTCTTTTTTAACCGAAACAATTTGGTTGGTTGTCATTACTACCCAAATTTCTACTTATAACTAATTATTAGAGTTATAAAAATAAATTGCTAATTTTAAATAAAATATTTATGCTTACACTGTTACTGTAAGTTAACTAATAACTAGTAAAGATGTATGTGCTCTGCAACGAGTTTGATGTTTTTTTTTTCTGCGTTGTTTAGGTTACTAATAGATGTGCAAGATTTACAGAACTTTGACTTTCTTTCGGCCGAAACAATTTGGTAGGTTGTCATTTCTGTCCAAATTCACCATTAATATGTACAGAAATTCATCAAAATAATGAGATACATGAGATATCCATATGAAGGTTACATGTAGAAAGCTCTGAAAAATGTTTATTGTGATGTCCGTGCTAAAACCTGACACAAATAATACGCAAAATCGTAGAGTATATAAATAACTACCTCTAGTCAACTCATTCGGGTTTCGATTAACCTACAATAATGCACTATTTCTAAGAAAATAATGGAATTGTTAATTGTAAACATTATAATCAAGTAAGCTTTTATATATATATATATATATATATATATATATATATATATATATATATATATATATATATATATATATATATCTTATACTATATTTTAAAGCATATTAGTCATATCTTGAATTTTAAGAGGTATAAGTTAGAAAGCTTTTTATACAAATCAATTATGCGTAAATAATTCATTAATACTTGTTAAAAGTATTACACCTCTAGTAAGTTTTATAACTTCCTCCGACACTTACATTATGTATACTTGCATAGTTTTTTTTATGGGTTATGAAATGAGGTTTATTGGGTTTTTTAATAAACACTTTCAGTCTTTCACTATAGTTTTCTGTATTAAATTTCAATATGGAGTCCTATAGGTAGTTGGTAAAATATTTTTATACACGATTTGTGCTGTAAAATTAAACTTATAAAACTCCATAAAAATATATATACAAATCCTAACATAAGGTCTAATACAATATGCAAGAAAATGGTAGAGAGATTTGATTGGATTTGGTTAAAACGATGTAGTTTTGATGGTTCTATACCTAATATTAAGTAAATAACAACCACATATTCTCTATGCCCATGTATATATATATATATATATATATATATATATATATATATATATATATATATATATATATATATATATATATATATATATATATATATATATATATATATATATATATACACTACTTTTTATATGTAGTTCTATTATGATCATGGTCACATGAAATGAAGACAGGGAAATAAACAAAACATAGGTTGCTTACTTGATTGAATAGCAACATTATGTAAATGAGATAGGCGTACGCCCACAGAGTTATGGGATCTTGAATCTTCTATACAATAGAAAAAGGGAATACAAAGTAGACTCATAAGTCGTTTACAATAGAGAGGCAGATCACCATATGTACAAAATAATATCAAGATTTGTATATAATCCAACTTGAATCTTCTGTACAATAGAAACAGGGACATCTACAAAATAGACTCATAAGTCATTTACAATAGGGCGGCAGATCACCAAATGTACAAAATAACATCAAGATTTGTATATAATCCAACTGTAACAAAAGGATAAAAAATCAGAATTTATATAAAAACTAGTGAAGAGGCCCGTACGTTACACGGATCGGATTTTTGGTGGGTCACGGAAGTAGGACACTATAATTGGTTGATGTTGGAAGTACGATACTTAAAAACAAAATAAAGTAAAAGTAGATGTATAAAAATATTTCGTTATATTTTAACAAACACTCAACTTATTATTTTGGCTACTATAATCATACATTTGTGCGCGCACGTGTGTGTGTGTGTATATATATATATATATATATATATATATATATTGTTGGATTAGTGTCTAAGCCCGTAACTATATTTGGTATGTACTTGACCCGGTTGTGCATGGTCCTTTTGGGTTGTCTTCACCAAAGCAACTTGACAGGATGATTTATAGAGAGAGAGAAGTTATTATGGTTTATTAATATATTATATGAATAATATATTAAAGGAGAAATCATATAGTTTAATTAATATTAGTCATGATTTAATTAAGAATTAATTTGGTGGCTAAAATAGATTAATTAAATAAAGGGGACTAAAATTGTCAATTGTATGATAGTTAGTTGTTGGGCTGAGAATCCTTATGGATTAGGGTATGGACGAAATTAAGATGGAGTCCATCATGAATTCGTCCAAGGAGGCCTTATTCCAGAAGGTTCCTTGGATTGCTTAAGGCCTAAGCTGTCCATTAGGGTCTTGACTGAAACCCTAGCAGCAAAAGTATAAATAGAACCCTAAGGGCATCAGATTTCGGCCACTGGAAACCCTAGAGAGTTAATAGCCGAAATTGTGCCTCCTTCCCTTCTCTCCAATATCATCCTCTTGCTTGTGGTGTTTGTAAGGCATTAGAGGTGTGACATTTGTGACACTAAGCTCCAAGAGTTGAAGATTCAAGCCATTCAATAAAGGTAATCATCTAGATCTGATCTATTAGGTTAATTTCGAAATATGTATGCTAGATCTAGGGTTCATAAGTCTTGGATGAATTGCATGTACAATACAGAAACCTAGATCCAAGCTTTAGGGTTTTGCATGTGCACATAGGATGTTCTTTTGCTCAAAACCCATCAGTGGTATCAGAGCCTTGCTTGGTTTCTATTGTATTTGATGCATTGCATGATTGCTTGAATTCGATTTTTTGGCCTTCTGTCTGACAAACTCGTCGAGTCCCAAAGAGGACTCGCCGAGTAGGATGAACTCGACGAGTCCAGTAAGGGACTCGGCGAGTCGAGCAGTTAGACAGAGGATATTTCGGGATTTTATGTCTATTTTGCTGTGAGATAATTACCAAAAGGTTTTTGATTGATAAAATATGAATTTTATTAATATTGTGTAATTATCCTTGCCAAAATAAAAGATAATGTCAAATTAATTGAATAATTATTTCTTTATATGATAAATGTTAATTATTTGAATTATTTGGTCAATTATCTTGCATAAATTTGGATTAAGTCAAAATTAGATAATTACCAAAATTAATTGTTTAATTATTTATTTAAATTTTGATCTAGATAGTTTTGAAATGTTTCAAAACTTGCCCTCAAGTTTTGGAATTTAAAATTTTGGATTAAAAGTTTAATTTCGAAATAATTAAATTCCAAACCCTAGAATTTTACAAGTTTAAAATTCACCCTATACTATTATAATATTATAAGAATAATTATTATATATGTATAACATAAATGCTAGTCTTACCGTTAGTAGGTCTCATTCACGAAGCCGATCTATAAGGGGGGGTATAAGGTTATGGCCTATAAAATGGCCGTTTAATGAGTGTCCACTCTCACCCACCGCTTTCTTGATTGGTGGAGGGTCATTAGCCGAACGGGTAGGATAGAGCAACCCTTTCCTCATTAAAAATATAATGACTTATAAAGTAACTAAATGTTTTACAAAATTCCCAATCTTAGTTACATTAGGCAAAATGTGAATTTGATGCTATTCCAAGAAATTACACTTTATACCCTTGCTAAGACGTTAGTGGAGCGTGTGTGGCTAACCGACACACTAATTTGGCTCTAAGCAAAGGTGGAAAAGGGTGACTCGATGTTTGACATAGATCGATGGAGCGTGTGTGGTTAACCGGCACATCGATTAGGTGACTGTAACATTGGGGGCACCATGTATATTTGCATGGTTATTCACACCCTGTTTGTGATCCTCGGTATCCCAGTCACAAACTTGAGGGGCATATCAAGATTTAAACATGCCATTGAAAAGTTCAATGAATCTCAAAAGATCTAAGAGTTTTCAATACATTTAAAACTTAATTCTCTTTTGTTTTTCATGGTGGAAATTAGTGAATCGTCATTCACTTACCTTCAAATTATTTGCAATTTAAATTACGGCATCCCTCTTTTAAGTTGTAAATAATGTTGTTGGATCCTAGCCCTAATGTCTCATTTGGGTGTTTAATTGGGGATTCTTATCTAATCAAACTTTGTCTCTTTTCTTTTCAGATGTCTAACTCGAACAACAACAATGCTTCAGGATCAACCTCTTCAGGCTCATTCTCACTCATGAATTTGTGTGGGAGGGTGATTTTCGATGGGACCAATTTCAATGATTGGATCCGCAACATTCGAATGGTTACCTGCTACGAGGACAAAGAATATGTCCTCGACAAGGAGCTGAAGGAGGTGAATGTGAACACTGTTACTCCAGAAGAGATCGTTGCCTTTGAGGCCCATGAGCATGATGCCACGAAAGTCCATTGCATCATGCTAGTGACCATGACTGCTGAACTCCAAAAGTCCTACGAGGACTACTATCCCTATGAGATGCACCAGGATTTACTGGACAGGTACCACCAGAGTGCCAGGTAGGAAAGATATGAGATCATCACTTCGATGATCATGACGAAGATGAGAGATGGAGAGTCTGTCACTGCTCATCTGCAGAAGATGCAGAGGTATGTTGACTGCTTGCTGAAGTTAAATGTTAACTTTGATGAAGAGCTGGCAATTGACATCATTCTTCGTTCACTGCCACCCTGCTTCAACCAGTTTCGCATGACCTACCACATGAACAAAGAGGAGGTCCATCTTGAGCAATCTTCAAGGCTTGTTGAGGACTGCTGAAATCAACCTCAAGGACAAATTCGTTGCACCAACTCCCACTCCTACTGCTGCCCCAGTCTTGGCTATTGGGCAAGGAAAGGGTAAGAAGAGGAAGGCTCCTTCAAAGAGCCACCATAAGGGAAAGTCTCAAAATGGCACCTCTTCTAGTGGAACCAAAGCTGGTACCATTACACCCTCCTCCAACCCTAAGGATGCAGAGTGTTATCACTACCACGACAAAGGGAACTGGAAACGAAGCTGCCCGAAGTATCTGCAGGACATCAAGGATGGAAAGATAAAACCATCTTACGCAGGTATTTATAGTATTCAATCTAATGACTCATCGCATGCTATTCTTGGGTTCTTGATACAGGATGTGGTTTTCACATTTGTTCTGATTTGCAGGGCCTAAGAAGAAATAGGGATGTGGAGCATGGAAGATAAACCTGATCATGGGAAACAGAAGACCATCGCTTGTCACCAAGATTGGAGTTTACTCTTTAGTGCTTAGTAGTGGATTAGGACTAGAGTTGAATAATTGTTGCTATTCGCCAGAAATGGCTAGAAGCATCATTTCTTTTCATGGTTTGTATAGAAAAGGATTTAGATGCTCATTTGATAATGAAAAAGGTTCTATTAATGCTTATCTTAATGGTGTTATCTATTTTGAAGCATTGCCTTGTAATGGAATATATGAAACTGTGATGGTTGTAGACAATTTAGGAAATGATGTACTACATATCGATTCTTCCAATGATTTGGATAAAGCATGCTTGTGGCATTGTCGTCTTGGACATGTCAACAAGAAACGTATAGCCCAGCTCCAAAAGGATGGAGTGTTGGAGTCATTCGACCTTAGGGACGATGACGTGTGCGAGTCTTGTTCACTTGGAAAGATGACCAAGTCACCCTTCACTGGTTCTTGTGAAAGGGGTGAGGGTTTATTGGATCTCATACATACAGATGTATGTAGACCCTTTAGATCCACCACAAGGGATGCAAGCCGCTTCAACGTGACTTTTACTGATGATTATAGCAGATATGGCTATATCTACTTAATCAGGCATAAGTCAGAAACCTTTGAAAAGTTCAAAGAGTTCAAGCAGGAAGTGGAGAATCAGTTGGGCAGGAAAATCAAGATGCTTCGATCTGATCGAGGTGGAGAGTACCTTAGTCTTGAATTCCACGACTACCTTAAGGAATGTGGAATCGTTTCGCAATTGACACCTCCCAGGACACCGCAGTTGAATGGTATACCTAAGAGGCGTAATCGAACCTTGCTAGACATGGTTTGTTCCATGATGAGTCGTGCTTCGCTACCTATATCATTATGGGGGTATGCCTTAGAAACTGCCACCCATATCCTTAACTTAGTCCCTACGAAGAAGGTTGCCAAAACACCTCACGATATGTGGACATTGAAAGCTCCCTCATTGGCACATATCAAGGTTTGGGGTTGCGAGGCTTTCGTAAGACGAGAGACTCACGACAAGCTCGAACCTTGTAGTGAGCGATGTATTTTCATCGGCTACCCGCAGAAGTCCTTTGGATATCTCTTCTACAGACCGAGTGACAATGTTGTCTTTGTTGCGAGGAGAGGGGTTTTCCGAGAGTGAGAACTCATAAGCCAAGGAGACAGTGGGACACAAATCGATCTTGAAGAGTTTTAAGAATCGAACGATGAAGGAACCTCTAACACTGGCGCTCAACCTGAGGAGGAAACTCCTGTTGAACCGATTGACGAGTCCTTACCTCTTAGACGTTCCAGTAGAGTTAGTGTTCCACCTGTGTTATATGGTTTTCATATAACAAGCGAAGGTGATACGCTTACTAGTGACAGTACACTAATAAATTTGGATGAATCTAACAGCTACAAGGAAGCCATGGCAGGCCCGTAGTCTGCGAAATGGAAAGAGGCTATGGACAGCGAGATTCAGTCCATGTATGACAACCAAGTTTGGAATTTGGTTGACAATGTGCCAGGTCGTAAGACGGTCGGGTGCAAGTGGATCTTCAAGAAAAAGACCAACATGGATGGGAAGGTACACACTTATAAAGCACGATTGGTTGTGAAGGGCTTTACTCAAACTCCAGGAGTTGACTATGATGAGACCTTCTCACCGGTTGCGAAGATAATGTCTATTAGGGTGATGCTAGCCATTGCTGCATTTCATGACTATGAAATATGGCAAATTGTAACATCCCCAAATTTCGAGGCCAACAATTTTCATTTTTAATTAAGTAATTCATAAAACAGTTCACCAAAACATTGTCAATATTACATCAACTTATAAAAACCATAATGTCGTGTCTCAAAACCATTTCATCAGAAGTAATGAAAATCAGAGTACAATCCCAGAAACTCAATGCGGAAACCATGTGTGTGTGATGCGCTGCTACACCGCCAGCTCCTTCCCCTTAGACGAAGAGGTACCTGAAACCAAAACTAAAATTGTAAGCACGAAGCTTAGTGCTCCCTCATCTCGTCCTCCGGCTCCCAGGTCCATTCCGAGCCCTTGCGGTGCTGCCACTGCACCTTTACCAACTCCATTCTCTTGTTCCTCAGATCCTTCGACTTCCTGTCAAGGATCGCCACTGGCCGCTCGATATAGTTTAGGCTATCATCCACCCGAATATCCTCTAAATGTACCACTGCCGAATCGTCCACCAGACACTTCCGCAACTGGGAGACGTGAAAAGTGCTATGAATCTGACTGAGTTCGGCTGGCAGGTCCAACCTATATGCCACCTTGCCCACCCGGGCTACAACCCTGAAAGGTCCAATATACCTGGGGCCCAGCTTGCCCCGCTTCCTGAATCGAATGACACCCTTCCAAGGCGACACCTTCAGGAGTACCATATCCCCGACCTGGAACTCCAGGTCCAATCGACACTTGTCGGCATAACTTTTCTGCCGACTCTGAGCAGTCTGAAGCCTGCTCCGAACCTGCTGGATCCTCTCTGTAGTCTTGAGTACCACTTCGGTGCTCCCCATGACCCTTTGTCCAACCTTACCCCAGCATATCGGGGTCCTGCACTTCCTCCCATACAACATATCGAAAGGAGGACAGTCAATACTCGCATGATAGCTGTTATTGTAGGAGAACTCGGCCAAAGGAAGGTAAGTATCCCAAGTACCTCCGAAGTCTAAAACACATGCCCGCAGCATGTCGTCCAGGGTCTGGATGGTCCGCTCACTCTGACCATCCTTCTGCGGGTGAAAAGCAGTGTTGAAATGCAGACAAGTGCCCAACTCGTCGTGAAACTTCTTCCAGAAATTGGAAGTAAACCGCACGTCCCTGTCGGAAATAATCGAGACCGGCACCCCGTGTCGCGCCACTACCTCCCTGATATAGATATCGGCCAACCTTTCGGCCGAAATGCTCTCCTGAATCGGAATAAAATGGGAGCTCTTGGTCAATCGATCAACGATGACCCAAATCGAATCCACCCCTCACGCGGTCCTGGGAAGCTTCCTTATAAAATCCATAGTAATATCTTCCCATTTCCACATGGGAATGTCCAACGGCTGCGTCTTGCCGTGCGGCCTCTGGTGCTCGGCCTTGACCTTCCTGCAGGTCAGGCATCTCTCAACAAACCAGGCTACGTCCCTCTTCATGCAGGGCCACCAATAATCAGGACGAAGATCCCTGTACATCTTCGTCGCCCCGGGATGAATAGAAAACCTGGATTTGTGCGCCTCCTCCATCAATACCTGGCGCACACCCCTATGATATGGGACCCACACTCTACGGTGTAGCATCAAAAATCCACGGCTGTCATAATCAAAGGAGGAAACCTGACCCACAATACGCTCGCTCTTACGGTGTTCCTCCTTCATGGCCTCCTGCTGGGCCTCCTGAATCCGCTCCAACAGTGGAGTCACAACCGTCATCCTCATACAGATATCCCTAATCGGCGCTGCCTTGCGGCTAAGCGCGTCGGCCACGACATTGGCCTTCCCCGGGTGGTAGAGGATCTTGCAATCATAATCCTTCACCACATCGAGCCACCGACGCTGCCTCATATTCAGATTTGGCTGATCCATGAGATACCTTAGGCTCTTGTGGTCCGTGTAAATGGTACAACGAACCCCGTAGAGTTAATGAAGCCAAATCTTGAGGGCGAAAACAACAGCCCCCAGCTCCAAATCATGTGTCAGATAGTTCGCCTCGTGAGGCTTCAACTGCCTCGAAGCGTAAGCGATGACATGCCCTCTCTGCATCAATACCGCGCCCAAACCCGAGATGGACGCATCACAATATACTACAAAATCCTCCATGCCCTCCGGCAAGGCTAAGATTGGCGCCTCGCACAATCTCTGTCTCAACGTCTCAAATGCGGCCTGCTGCTCAGGCCCCCAGCGAAAGACCACAACTTTCCTTGTCAACCGGGTCAGGGGCACAACTATCTTGGAGAAGTCCTGAATGAATCTCCGATAATAGCCTGCCAGTCCCAGAAAGCTCCGAATCTCAGATGGAGACCTCGAAACCTCCCATCTCATCACGACCTCCACCTTGGCCGGGTCGACCGAAATCCCGTTCTAGTTGACAAGGTGCCCAAGCAACTGCACCTCGCGCAACCAGAACTCACACTTGGAGAACTTAGCATACAAGCTCTCCTTCCTCAAAGTATCCAGAACCTCTCGCAAGTGCTCCTCATGCTGCTCTCGCGTCTTGGAATAAACCAAGATGTCATCGATGAAAACTATCACAGACTGATCCAACATCGGTCTACACACGCGGTTCATGAGATCCATGAACGCGGCAGGAGCATTGGTGAGCCCAAAGGGCATCACCACAAACTTATAGTGACCATAACGCGTCCGAAAGGCAGTCTTCTGCACATCCTCCTCTCTGACCCTCATCTGATGATATCCTGAACGCAAATCAATCTTGGAGAACCAAGATGCTCCCTGCAGCTGGTCAAAGAGGTCATCAATCCTCGGGAGTGGGTAACGGTTCTTTACCGTTACCTTATTCAGCTTCCGGTAATCTATACACATCCGATGCAATCCATCCTTCTTCTTCACAAACAGAATCGGGGCTCCCCAGGGTGAACTGCTCGGTCTAATGAATCCCTTGTCTAACAGCTCCTGCAGCTGTGTAGAAAACTCCTGCATCTCAGGAGGAGCCAACCGATACGGTGCCTTGGCTATCGGAGCCGCACCAGGGACTAGGTCGATCCTGAACTCCACTTGCCTCTCCGGAGGTATCCCAGGCAGCTCCTCTGGGAATACATCCGCGAACTCTCGTACTACTGGCACATCGCCCACCATCACCTTACCCGCCTCCCGGGTATCCATAATATAGGCGACATATCCTGCGCAACCCTGCTGAAGGTAGCGCCTAGCCCTCGCTGCTGAACATAAAGTTGGTCCTTGCTGTGGCCTCTCGCGCTGAATCACCAGCTCTCCCCCACTTGGGGTCCTGATCTGCACCAACTGTTGCGCACAGTCAATCACCGCCCCATTGGGGCTTAGCCAATCCATACCGATAATAACCTTGTTCCCCCACAAAGGTATGGGAACCAACTCTACCAGGTAACGCTCCTCGAACAATCTCAAAACACAGTCCCTGAAGACCTCTGATGCTCGCACTGACCGGTCGTCCGCGATCTCGACCTCTAGAGGGCAATCCAACATGTCCGAGGACTCAGGAAACTTCTTGCTAAGCGCAAGAGAGACAAACGATCGGGTAGCACCCGAATCAAACAACACCTGAACTGGGATACCGTTCACATGGAACGATCCTAAACAGAGCATACATATATCATATCAAAATCACAGCGACATAACATAAAAGAGCAAAGAAAATAAATCATAACCGTCACCACATCGGGTGCGGCGCGTGCCTCCTCGGCTGTCAACTGAAACGCTCGGCTCCGCACCACTGGAGCCTCTGACTTGACCTTCCGGCCATCCATAACCCGTGTAGTCGCCGAAGTTGGCGCCACTGCCGGCGCCGCTGCTGCTGTTGTCAATCTGGGGCAGTTGGCCTTTTTATGGCCCCTCTGATTGCAATGAAATCAAATCATGTCTGATTTCTAAACCGTAGGAGCAGGGGCAGTACAATCCCTGCCAAAATGCCCAGTCTTGCCGCACTTATAGCAGCCGGAACCCGACCCAGTGCGGCAAAGTCCCTCATGTGACCGACCGCACTTCCCACAGCGGTCCCGACCCTGCTGGCCCTTCGACCTAGCGTCGAATCCCTTGGGTTTCTTCCCCGAAACCCCTATAACCTGCTCAGTCTCTGCCTTCCTCTTCCTGAGGTGCTCCAAATCAATCTCCCTCTCCCGCGCCCTGGCAATCATGGACTCCAAGGTCGGGCAGGCCGAATAGCTGACATGCTCCCGAATTTCGGCTCTCAACATATCATGATAACGGGTCTTCCGCATCTACTCATCCCCTGCATACTGAGGTACCAACAAAGCCCTCTCCCGGAACTTGGCGGTGATCTCCGCCACAGTCTTCGTAGTCTGTCTCATATCCAAAAACTCCTTGGCCAGGTGCTGAAGCTCCACAGCTGGCGCAAACTCGTCCCTGAACCTGGTCACAAAATCTAACCAAGTCATAGCCTCAATGGATGGGGCCCCCAACGAATCCCTAACTAACTCCCACCAATCTCTGGCTCGATCCCTCAAACAACCTGCAGCAAAACGGACCTTCGACCCTTCCGGTCAGAAGCTCGTCAACTGTGCGGACTCGATGTCTGGGATCCATCTCCTGGCAGCAATGGGGTCCTTCACCCCATGAAAGTCCGGCGCACCACTCCCTCTAAAGTCCTTGAAGGACAGTGTGCGGGTACCCGACTGGCTGGACGTCGCGTCCCTCCTGAATGCCTGTAGGCGATCCTCCATCAACTCAATAATCCCCTCCTTGATCGACCCGAAGATGATAGGGGTTGATTCAAGGATACCTCTAGTGATCTCAGACGCGATGAACTCACGTAAACCGTCATCAACCTGCTCGGATCCCGCGCCCGAGCCTGACCCTGATCCTAACCCAGATCCTGCTCTATGTCGTGTAATCGCCATACTGAAAATAAACACATAAACGTCAGGATCATACATATCCTCGAGAGGTCTCGCACACTCTCCAAGCTTCCCGGTTCTGTCTCAGCCTTCCTTGATTCGAGTACGGATCCTCTGTTTCCAGTAGTACGGGCCTATACTACCTTCCACATCTATCCGTACTTTCCTCAAGAACTGCCTTGACTTCACCAAGTCCCTTTCTACTAATACAACTTCCCAACTAAGCTCATCCTAGGCTTTCCTAGGACACTCTCCGACCTACTCTCCGCCGTCAGCTGCACTAGGAGTCCCTACCACCTTTCCCTAACTTGCTTGCGAATACTGTTACATATCCGCTCACTAGTTAGTTAAAGTTAGCCAGAACCCCTATAGCACAAAGCAAGCAACATTCGTGCATCGAGTAACCACATCAAGCATAACCTAATCAGGATATCCTACCACTGACTAAACAGTCCTAGCATACAGCTCATACAACAGGCATTCAAGGCATCCTTCCTAGATCGTTAGCCCTATTCTAGCATGCAGTTCTCAGAATCATACATCAGGCATACAAGGCATCCTCCTAGATCCTTAGCCCTAATCTAGCATGCAGTTCTCAGAATCATAAATCATATAACATAACATAACAAGTATGGCTATCTTGGGGAAAACTTACTTGAGCTCGGCCGGTCGCACGCATCACACACCTTGTTCTTTCTCAAAATTTCTTTAACTTAAATTTTAGAAAACTGTTTTCTTTGTGAAAAATCTTTTAATCCCTCGGTTTGAGTCCAGACACCCCCGAGGGTGTGTCCGAATCCCTCAAACCAAGGCTCTGATACCAACTTGTAACATCCCCAAATTTCGAGGCCAAAAATTTTCATTTTTAATCAAGTAATTCATAAAACAGTTCACCAAAACATTGTCAATAATACATCAACTTATAAAAACCATAATGTCGTGTCTCAAAACCATATCATCAGAAGTAATGAAAATCAGAGTACAATCCCAGAAACTCAATGAGGAAACCATGTGTGTGTGATGCGCTGCTACACCGCCGGCTCCTTCCCCTTAGACGAAGAGGTACCTGAAACCAAAACTAAAACTGTAAGCATGAAGCTTAGTGAGTTCCCCCATCATAGCCATACCAAAATAATACATGACCCTCGGTATCTTTCAACCGGTAACTGTCAAGCATAACCGGGAGCTGGACTCCCCCTCGGTATCTTTCAACCGGTAACCGGGAACTACCCTCCCATTCGGTATCTTTCAACCGGTATCTGGGAACTACCCTCCCCTTCGGTATCTTTCAACCGGTAACTAGGGACTATTTCACCCCTCCTACTGCTAACACATAATAAGCATAATAAGCATATCAATCGTAACCATATCAAGCACAGTAAGCATAACACATATCAAGTCCCAGATAATTATCACAAAGACAATCATCTAACCAGTACTCTTACTTGTGGGCCGACATTGTGTCCGTAGACCCACCCCTACTAGGAGAAGACTCACCTCAAAGTCGTGTAGTGTCCGAATTGTCCTCGGCGTGAAAACCGACTCTCCTCGACTCCTTAATCCCTACATGACAACCCCATCCAAGTTATCAACTTGTACTGGCAACCCTAACCAGGGTCAACTAAAATCTGGTCAAAGTCAACATCCAGTTGACTTGACTCGCCGAGTTGGCCTACCAACTCGTCGAGTCCATACTTCTCTAACCCAAACCAATCCCCGTCTCTAATCGTCGAGTCTAGCAAGAACTCGACGGGTTCTTCTTCAATCATACCATCGGGTCCATCTTCATCCGACTCGCCAAGTTCGACCTTGAACTCGTCGAGTTCATCTCCCTCATAAGAATGTGTCCAGTCTATGACTCGCCGAGTTGTATGAATAACTCGTCGAGTCCATCTTTAAAGATTGGAAGATTGCCTTGGACTCGCCGAGTCTGCTCAAACACTCGTCGAGGCCCATGATTCCCAGGTCTATAACCTCGTCCATCTTTGTTGAGTCCTTCTCTAGACTCAACCAGACCCCCAAAACAGCAAGGGTTGGAGAACCACTACCCGACTCGTCGAGTCCCAAGAACAACTCGCCGAGTCCACTAAAGTCCATGTCCATAAACTCGATTTCTGTCAAGCTCATCTCATCCAAAGGGTAGATCTGACCTCCTAGGACCGATATAGCACGTAAAGCCACGAACTTTACATCCATGCATGGGTCTTTTAGCCCTAAAGGACTACAAATGATGTCTAGAAGATGCATGGGGCTCTCATGGCCATAAAGTTGGCACCTTTATGCCATGAGATCCCTCCAATGACCAAGATCTGAATTCAATACTCCCTATAACACTTCACAACCCGAAAATGGCTTAGAAAGCCCTAAATATACCCAAAATCCAAGCCCTAAAGATGAATAAACACATGGAAGATCAAGGCAGGAGCTTTTTACCTTAAATAAGCTGGAAATGGAACACAATCTCTGGATCTCAAGCTCCAACTTGAACTCCCAAGCTCCTTTCCCCTTCTCAAGCTTCACAATCCACCAAAATGCACCAAAATGGCCTTAGAATACTCAAACAAGGCTAGGGTTTCGATATGATGTCTTCTGGGAGTATAAGGGACGATGGAGGCTGAGATAAGTTGTTTAAATAGGGTGCAAATCCTCAAATTTAGGGTTTTACTCAAACAACACCTACTCGACGAGTCGGTAGGTCACTTAAATTCCCAGTGGATCACGACTCTACTCGACGAGTTGGGCCACCAACTCGTCGAGTCCCAAAGAAAAATACATGAAATTCTTGAATTAAATACGTACCAGGAATCAGGTGTTACACAGATAGATGTCAAAACCGCTTTCCTTAATGGGAAGTTGGCTGAGGATGTTTACATGAGTCAGCCAGAGGGTTTTGTCGATGCGAAGCATCCTAATAGAGTGTGTAAGCTTGAGAAATCCATTTATGGATTGAAACAAGTGTCTCGCAGATGGAATCTTTGTTTCGACGAGAAAGTCAAAGAGTTTGGCTTCCTGCGAAGCGAGGATGAATCATGTGTAATCTCAAAGCCAATGGGAGTATAGTTAACTTCCTCGTATTTTATGTCGATGACATACTACTAGTATAGGAAACGACATCCCGACCCTGCAGCAAGTTAATCCTGGCTTGGGAAGTGCTTCGCTATGAAGGACCTCAGAGAGGCTGCCTATATTCTAGGAATAAGGATAGTGAGAAACAGAAGTAAGAGACTAATAGGACTTAGTCAGAATACTTACTTGGATAAAGTACTAAAGCGTTTTAGTATGGAGAATTCCAAGAAAGGGGAGTTACCAATCCAAAGTAATGTTAAGTTGAGTAATACTAGAAGTCCGAGTACCGAAGTCGAGATAGCAGAGATGAGCTGAGTACCTTACGCTTCCACAGATGGCTCGATCATGTATGTTATGACTTCTACTCGCCCTGATGTGGCCTTTGCTTTGAGCATGGTCAACAGATATCAAGGGAACCCTAGTAAAGCACATTGGACTGCAGTCAAGAATATTCTTAAGTACCTTCGGAGGACCAAGGAATGGTTTCTAGTCCTCGGTGGGAGTGATGACTTAAGGGTGCGAGGGTATGGTGACGCCAGTTTTCAGACCGACCGAGACAACTACCGTTCGCATTCGGGCTGGGTCTTTACCCTAAGTGGAGGAGTAGTGACTTGGAAAAGTTCCAAGCAGGAGACCATAGTTGATTCAACGTGCGAATCAGATTACATAGAGGCGAGCGAAACGTCAAAGGAGGCAATATGGTTAAAGAACTTCATTGGAGACCTTGGAGTTGTACCCGCCATAAAGGAGCCTATGGAGATATTATGCAATAATGAAGGAGTGGTTGCCTTGACCAAGGAACCGAGGGATCATGGCAGATCTCGACATATCGACAGGAAATATCACTTTATTAGACATCGGGTAGAAGAGGGACTCCTCGTAGTGAAGAGGGTACCGTCAGAGGATAACCCAACAGATCCCCTTACGAAGGGACTGAGTAGGGTTAAGCACTTGCAGCACGCTAGGAGCATTGGGCTGAAGGACGATATTAGTTTAGATTAGATAGCTTCGAAACGTGTAATAGATAAATTGTAATTAACATTTGATGATTAAATAAAGGCGTATTATTTATAAGTAAAGTTACTGTCTTGTGTTAATCATTTACCTATTGTTTCACTTTGCATGTTTTGACTTCCTGAATAATAAGATTATTCGAACAGTCTACAGTCGTTCATACTTTGGAAGTAGGAATGAAAGAAGACTGTCATGAATTGGCTTGTAGATTGTCTAAAGTGTATTAGACATAGCAAAAGTTTGCTACAACGTTCATGAGTGCTTAGGAACTAACATTTGAGCATTGGATTAAACTCGCACTTGCTGGTATCACTTCTTGGAATTTATCACGAGTGATCGCAAGACGATAATATCATATATTCATTAGACCTAGATATATGGTTGATTGTTTGCAAGTTGGTTGTACATTGATAATGCGTAAACGCATCAGTAACTTGATGTTATAAAACACATTGTTGTGTACGATTTGATGAGTGAACAGTGAATGCATATAAGTCGAAGTTTATCTGTTCTTTTTATCCTAAGAGGGTAAAAGCGATATCTAGGCCCCTCGATGATTTGGTTTGACTTATGTGTCGGGCCCGGTCAGGACTGAATTGATGTGTTCAATTAAGTTCTATGTCAGACGAATCAGAGATCGAGAAACAAATTGTTGTACAATAAGTATAACTATGTTCCATGTATTTGTCCGCACGATATGTACAACGGAGGATTATACGATCCCTTATCTAAAGGACATGTTACTGATAAGATCAGAGTTCGACAGCGTCTCTGAGAGCTACGATTGCTAATCGGATCCTAAAGTCATACATTTGCATTTATAGTTACTAGACTTATCCAAGTGGGAGACTGTTGGATTAGTGTCTAAGCTCGTAACTATATTTGGTATGTACTTGACCCGGTTGTGCATGGTCCTTTTGGGTTGCCTTCACCAAAGCAACTTGACAGGATGATTTATAGAGAGAGAGAGAGAAGTTATTATGGTTTATTAATATATTATATGAATAATATATTAAAGGAGAAATCATATAGTTTAATTAATATTAGTCATGAATTAATTAAGAATTAATTTGGTGGCTAAAAGAGATTAATTAAATAAAGGAGACTGAAACTGTCAATTGTATGATAGTTAGTTGTTGGGCTGAGAATCCTTATGGATTAGGGTATGGACGAAATTAAGATGAAGTCCATCTTGAATTCGTCCAAGGAGGCCTTATTCCAGAAGGTTCCTTGGATTGCTTAAGGCCTAAGCTGTCCATTAGGGTTTTGACTGAAACCCTAGCAGCACAAGTATAAATAGAACCCTAAGGGCATCAGATTTCGGCCACTGGAAACCCTAGAGAGTTCATAGCCGAAATTGTGCCTCCTTCCCATCTCTCCAATATCATCCTCTTGCTTGTTTTGTTTGTAAGCCATTAGAGGTGTGACATTTGTGACACTAAGCTCCAAGAGTTGAAGATTCAAGCCATTCAAGAAAGGTAATCATCTAGATCTGATCTATTAGGTTAATTTCGAAATATGTATGCTAGATCTAGGGTTCATAAGTCTTGGATGAAGTGCATGTACAATAGAGAAACCTAGATCCAAGCTTTCGGGTTTTGCATGTGCACATAGGATGTTCTTTTGCTCAAAACCCATCATATATATATATATATATATATATATATATATATATATATATATATATATATATATATATATATATATGGAGTGGTTCAAATGAGAACCCACAAAGGTTAAGAACCATTTTTTTTTAAAAGTTTTCATTAAAGACATTTTGGACAAATTCATCATTTATATTATGTTAAGAAAACTTTTCTATTCCCTAGTTTACAACTAGTTGCCACTTGTCGTCGGACCACCGTCGGTCCACCGCCAGACCACCGTACTAACGTCGTCGGACTAACACCAAATTTAATGACATTTTATAGTTGTATTCACAGCTTAATAGAACAAACAGTGTAGCTCTCATTTTTTTGGTAATACTTTTTAACAAATACATTTTCATTTTTGTAGTAAAATATAGAAAATTTAATAAAAAGGTAAAATTATGCTTTGAAAATTCAATTTTCTTTCTTTTAAATTGTCGATTTCTTTAAAAATGTATGGTTTGTAAGACATATTCACAATTTAAAATACTAAATTCAAAGTTTAATAAAAATATTAATTCACTCATTCACAATTAAACACAAAAATTCATATAAAATTCACAACTTAATACAATACATTCACAAAGATTCACAAATTAATTAGTATATTCACAGTTTAATTCACAAAATTCACAACTTAATAAATAAAATTCACAACTTAAAACAATGCATTCACAACTTATTACATATTATTTATAGTTTTGCTTCCTCCTAACACCATCAAATCCTGGACCTCTAACACTTTAGCAAGCTCCAAAAATTATATATGGGTAAAAAAAAATCAGAATTTACAATATAATAAATATATCATAAATACTATTAAGTGGTTGAACAAACGAATAAAGAGCAAGCAGATAGAAATAGAGTAAGTAATGAGCTTTTAAGAGATTAAATAAATAGTAAGTAAAATGAGAGAGTTCAAGATTATTATTACATACTATTTATCGTTTTGTTTCTTCCTAACACAATCAAATGTGGACAACATTAAATGTGAAACTCTTATACTTTACCAAGCTCCAAAAATCATATCTAAAAACAAAAACCAGAATTCACAATTTAATATATTGATTCATTTTTAACTCACAATTTAAAATAGTAGTTCAGACACTCATTCACAACTTAAAAGACTAGTTTAAAAATTTATTCACAGCTTAATATACTAGGTCAAATAATAATTCATAGCCCTTACACTTTACCAAGCTTCGAAAATCATATTTAGAAAAAAATATCAAAATTCATAATTTAATATACTAATTTGTTTTTAATTCACAATTTAAAAGGCACTCATTCACAACTTAAAAACAAGTTCAGAAATTTATCCACAACTTAATATACTAGCTTAAATACTCATTCACAACTTAAAAGATACATTCCTTTCATTGAGACATTTCATCAAACACTTTTTTGTGCACCTAATTTAAGAACTTTTCTATCTAACCATTACCATCAGAGATCCAACCACAGAAAAAAAATACAAAAAGAATAAAAGATGAGGAAGAGGTACAAAAAAACTGATATAGTGATGGATATGCCATCGGCCACCTTGAAGTACACAACAATCACCAGATCCACAACTGAAATAAATACATCATATCTGATGTAGATCTAGTGGTATCATAGAATATCAGAGATAACAGATGAAGGCGTACCTGGCAGAGTTTCACCCTGGGGAGCACCGGTCTTGTTCGTTAAAAAGAAGGATGGATCTTTTTGAATGTGCATAGACTACCGCGAACTGAACAAACTCACTATTAAAAACTGATACCCTCTTCCGCGTATAGATGACCTCTTCGATCAACTCCAAGGAGCCAGCTACTTCTCAAAGATAGACCTCAGATCGGGGTATCACCAGTTACGAGTCCAGGAGAATGATGTTTCCAAAACAGCATTCCAAACTCGTTATGGTCACTACGAGTTTGTAGTAATGCCCTTTGGTCTAACCAATGCACCCGCGGTATTCATGGATCTAATGAATCGGGTGTGCCGACCCTTCCTAGACAAATTCGTGATAGTTTTCATAGATGACATACTTATCTATTCACAAAGCGAGGAAGAACATAGTCAGCACTTGAAACAAGTTCTAGAAACATTACGAGCGGAGAAGCTGTACGTGAAATTCTCAAAGTGCGAGTTTTGGATTAGGAAGGTAATTTTCCTTTGTCACGTGGTTAGAGAAGAAGGCATACACGTGGACCCTTCCAAAATAAAGGCAATCGAGAACTGGTCACCACCAAAAACGCCCACAGAAATCCGTCAATTCTTGGGTCTTGCTGGCTACTATCGCAGATTTATATAGAATTTCTCCAGAATTGCTAAACCTCTTACTACCCTGACTCAGAAGGGAGTAACTTTTAGTTGGGGAGAAAAACAAGACATTGCGTTCCAAACTCTGAAGCAAGCCCTGTGCAGCGCACCTATCTTGTCTCTTCCAGAAGGGACAGAAGACCTCGTAGTCTACTGCAATGCATCCAATCAGGGGATAGGCTGTGTACTTATGCAGCGAGGAAAGGTTATTGCCTATGCCTTGAGACAACTTAAAGCGTACGAAGTCAACTACACAACTCATGATCTTGAGTTGGGAGCAGTGGTCTTTGCACTAAAAATCTGGAGACATTACCTTTATGGTACCAAGTGCACTATCTTCACCGACCACAAAATCCTTCAACATATCTTTGATCAGAAGGAGCTTAACATGAGACATCGACGATGGGTAGAACTACTCAATGATTACGAATGCGAAATTCTCTATCATCCTGGTAAAGCCAATGTAGTAGTTGATGCCCTTAGTCGAAAGGAGTACTCAGGTCGTAGGGTGAAGGCACTAACCATGACAATCCATTCCCATCTGTCCACACAAATCAAAGAGGCTCGTCTGGAAGCTTTGAAACCAGAAAACGTAGCAGATGAAGCCTTACGAGGAATGGAGAAGAACTTTGAGATCAAGGGAGACGGAGTTCGTTATTTCATGAACCAGATCTGGACCCCAAAGTTTGGTGGTTACAGAGACGTAGTCATGAACGAAGCGCATAAGACTCGATACTCTGTTCAACTAGGTTCAGATAAGACATATCTGGATCTCAAGAAACTCTATTGGTGGCCAAACATGAAAGCAGAGATTGCTACTTACGTGGGCAAGTGCCTAACTTGTGCCAAAGTCAAGGTAGAATATCAAAAGCCCTCAGGTTTAGTTCAATAGCCAGAGATACCTGAGTGGAAGTGGGAACAGATTACAATGGATTTTATAACCAAGTTACCCAAGACTACTGGTGGTCATGACACCATCTGGTTAGTCGTCGATAGATTAACCAAGTCCGCCCACTTCCTGCCAATCAAAGAAATAGACAAGATGGAGAAGCTAACTAGAACTTACATCCGAGAGGTAGTATGACTGCACGGTGTGCCCATATCTATTATCTCAGATAGAGATAGTAGATTCACCTCGCGATTTTGGCAGTCACTTTAGAAGGCTCTTGGAACTAAGCTGGACATGAGCACCGCTTACCATCCTCAAACTGATGGACAGAGTGAGAGAACCATACAAACCCTAGAGGACATGCTGAGAGCATGTGTGATTGACTTTGGTAATGCATGGGACACCCATTTGCCACTGGTCGAGTTTTCATATAATAAAAACTATCATACTAGCATCAAGGTTGCTCCATTCGAAGCCCTCTATGGCCGTAAGTGTAGATCCCCTCTGTGTTGGGTTGAGGTGGGTAACACACAACTAGCTAGAGGGCAAGTCCCTGACAGCACTCTCATTGGTCCGAAAATAATTCGAGAAACCACAGAGAAGATCGTCCAAATCAGAGAACGACTGAAAGACTCTAGAGATAGACAAAAGAGCTACGCAGACAAGAGACGAAAACCTCTGGAATTCCACGTTGGTGACCGCGTTCTGTTGAAGGTCTCACCCTGGAAAGGCATTATACGCTTCGGAAAGCGTGGAAAGCTAAATACAAGGTACATAGGGCCATTCGAGATCCTTGCTAGAATCGGCCCAGTAGCTTACAAACACCGTCTACCACAAGAACTTAGCAACATACATTCCGTCTTCCATGTGTCAAATCTAAAGAAGTGTCTATCCGACGAGACTCTTATGATTCCACTCGATGAAATCGAGATAAAGGAGAGTCTTAACTTTGTGGAGGAACCAGTAGAGATCATGGATAGGGAAGTCAAATGAACGAAACAAAGTCGCATACCGATAGTGAAGGTTCGCTGGAATGCCAAGCGGGGACCTGAATTCACTTGGGAGCGAGAAGATCAGATGCAACAGAAGTACCCGCATCTTTTTCCTAGTCCATGATTGTATTCATTTTAGAAAGAATTTCAGGACGAAATTCCCTCTAACGGGGGGATAATGTGACAACCCGATACTTTCCAAGTCAACAAAAGTCAAATCCGATAAATAAAATTCGAGTTTTATTTATTTCATTAAGTTTGTGGGGTATAGAAACTAATTTAAATTATATAAATAAGTTTATATAAGTTTTCGGAATCAAAAACACGCGAAAATCAACCTTTTTCCCTTAAAAACCGCAAACTCTCGTGACAGCAAACTGTTTTCGGCCGAAAACCGATTTCGGCCGAAAACCCCATTTCCGGTGGAAAACCCAACTGTATATAAGCTTTTCCATCGAAAAATCTATCATTTACCTTTTTCACTCGAAAATACCCACATTTTGCTCCCAAAGATCACCCAAGAACATTCGGACATTCAAGTGAAAACCTTCAAATCTTCATATTTTCACCAAGAACACCAAGAACAACCTTCATATCTTCAAGTAACCGAAAATAGCCCGGGACCGAAAACTGTGTTCGGGCAAGAACCGTTTTCGGCTGAGAACTCCTCGGAACCGAAAACCCTTCTATACTTATGCAATTTTCGGTAATCACTCTCAACACAAAAACAAGTGTTTTCTAACACTTTAATTAATGATTTCACTAATTTAAATACAATTATGTGTTTAAATATTATTAGGATACCGTTAGTTTCGCGTACGCCAACTCGAGGGTCATGTCTTCAGTCTCACCATTTAGTCACGAGCACATACCGAAAGTGAGTTCATACCCCTACATTTTCACTGTTTTCAATGTTTTTAGGGGGGAATACAAGTAAAACACAAGGATTTCGGTGTTTCTATACAAACGATTTCAAACAGTTTCAAAACCTTTGCAATTGCTTCAAACAGAGATTTCACTACATTTTACAAATATATTTATATATTTGAACCCTTTTATACCATGTCGAGCATAAGGGTGTTTTCCATCATACAACTAAATTGCAAAAGTATTCAGTACAATACAGATCATACAAACTATAATAGGTATAGTTTGAGATACAATACACTATTCTAATAGTTCAGAAACAAACATATAAGCTATGGTCGATATAGTTTATGGAACACTACACTATTTTCCTGGTACAAGGATGCATTACTAAATAATTATTTAAATATAATTATTTTACATTACAAAGTACATCACTATAAGGTTATACATACATTTTCAAGTACAAGAGAACGCTACAACACTACACGTAAACTAGTTAATACAGGGTTGTGAGGCACTACTTCAATTATACCCATCATGGTACGGAACTAAATCCTATACAATATAACCAGAGTCTCCTAGAGGGAGAGCGTGAGATTTGTATATAGATCTATACGGGACTGACAATCCCACATATAAACTGCTAGCTACAGTTAGGCCGACAGGCTTGGGGTGACAATGTCATAACGTTTCCGACGCCTGAAGAACGCCGTAGAGGTCACTAGGTCATATCAATCATGGTTATATGAAACTCACAACAGTATAAACTAAAACATTTGTTTACGGGATTACATTTCTTCAAACGGTTTTGTTTTCATTAATAAAACTACACTACATTACAACCGGAGGATTCCAGGGATTTCAAACAAACAATTTTATTTTAATCAATGAAACTACATTACACTACACTACATTACTACTGGTGGTATCCAAGGATTCATACACAGGTTTTCATACAGTACATTATTATTCATTACAGCCGGTAATATCCAGGCATACATGCAAAGGTTTTCATGCAAGGCTTTCCGAACAAACACTTCTATGTTATACTATTACAGAATACAGAAAAAAGTACATTTTGGTCTTAAGACCTAAGACTATTTTTCACTACTAAAGAAAATATTGTATTTTCTTGAGGAACACATACGAACATTTTCAAAGATCAAAGAAAAGTTTCCATTACAAAAACATACTTATGAACTCACCAACTTAAATGTTGATACACTTTCAAAACCACTTGTATTCTCAGGGAACCGGTAGATAGGTACACCCACAGGTTTTGAGAAGACGGAGCTTTTAGAGTCGCGTCTTTTTATACTTTTGTTATACATTTTTGATGTCATAGAAACTATGTATTGAACAGATGTAAATACTATATTCAATCAATGTAATGGTTGTGTTTTCTTTGATTACTATTATGCAATTGTTGTGATATTGTACATGACGTCCTCCGCCCCCGAACGTTTCCGCCGTTCCGGTTTGGGGGTGTGACAAAGAAGAAGAGAAGAAGGTGTTTGTTTGGTGGACCTTGCAAGGAAACAACAACAACATCATCTCATATTGTTTATAGACCTTTGTAAGTGTCAAAGGCTCAAACTTTATTGCTTAAAGTGGTTAGATCTAAGTGGTTGTCCTATGTATTTCATGTTTGAGCAAGTTTGAATGGAAGGAATTCATAAAATTGGCAACTTTATGTATTCTAAGGGTCCCTGGAGCATGATAATGTTCAGATCTAGGAGTTGGTTGATGATTGGGTCTATGCATATGAGTTTTGGTGTAATCTTCATGTTTGACCTAGAATGGATGGAGGACATGCATGAGGCATGCATGTCCATTAAGTAATTATTTTTATGGACCTTTTGGATTCCCATTTGGCTTTTGGAAAAGTTAGAGTGAAAGGCTTAATGAATTAAGGACTTAAATATTGGATTTATGCTTCAGACTGTAGTCACGACGTGACCATGAAAGATCCTGTTTCTGCTGAGTTTTGTGGGATTCACGACGTGACAGAAGGATGTTCAAGTCGTAAGGTCAACCAAAAGGATTGTCCATGACTGAGTTGGCAAAGTTAGAGCGAGTCAAGTTGGAATCGGGTCGAGTGTACTCTCACGACATGGCCAAGGGCTGGTCATGACGTGAGGATAGTTGGTTGAAATTGATGGTTGTTGACTTTGACTTTGACTTTGACTGTTGACTTATTGACCTGGGTTGACTTTTGGTCAAGATTGCTAAATTTAGAAGGTATCCTTTGGGTTTACCTTGTGTGGATTGATAAGAGGTTTTTAGCACCCATCATTTGGTGGTGAGAGTTGTTAGCTATGGTCGACACAACATTGAGCTGAGTTTTAGTCGGCTTTGTGAGTCAGGCGAGTCTCTTCACTATACTCGTGGGTCGAACAGACCAATGCCGACCCTCTGGATTGTGTTAGGATTGATGCTAACTGTCTTTGTGACCCTTGCATGTGTATGATGGGTTGGGCCCTTTATCTGTATGTTGGGTTGGGCCTGGTTTTCTTGTTGGGCGGGGCCCCTAGATTGTGTTATGTAGGATGTCAGCTATCTTTGTGACTCTTGCATGTATATGTTGGGCGGGGCCCATTATGTACGTTGGATGGCGCTCGATTATATGTTAGGCGAGGTCCAGTCGATGGGCGGGGCCCGAGGTTATGTATGATATGGGGTGTTTTTTGGGGAACTCACTAAGCTTTGTGCTTATGGTTTCATGTTTATTGTTTAAGGTACTTATGGTTCCAGAGAGAAGGGCCAGACATGATCACACTGCATCTCCCAGAGTTTATTTCGCATTGACTATTTGTGATCTTTACTCTGATGTTTGAGAAAACTATTACTTGATTTCCTTTTGAAGCAATTAAATCAATGGTTTGATTAAATAAAAAATGAAATTTTTATTATGAATTTTTGGGGTGTTACAAAAAGCATTTTAAAACTTGTCAAAGTTTGAGTCAAAACCCATGTAGCCCACGAGTCTTCGGAATTACGTAGTTTGTGCTATGTACTTAGGTATGGAAGTGAAGATAAAATGTGCTGCCAGAAGGACTGCAATGGAAATCATAGAAGGTTGTAAAGTCTGATAAATGTTTTAAAAGATTTTGTAAAAGCACATTTTCATTGATAATAAATGGAGTTTAAAATGTACAGTGTTACAAGTGCGGTGTATTCATTGAATCCTACTATGATCAAATCAAAATAATATGACTATATTTATATTTATGGTCCTTTAAGTTGTATATAATTTATGCACTAATCCTTTTCATACCCAACGTTTTACTATATATTGACGTTTTCTAAACATCATTTTTATTGAGTGTGGTGTATTCATTGAATCCTACTAAGATCAAATCAAATAACATAAATATATTTACATTTATGTTCCTTAAGTTTAATATAATTTATGTAATAATCCTTTTCTTACCAAACATTTATTATATATTGACGTCTTCTAAACTTCATTTTTTTACTGATTGCGGTGTACTCATTGAATTAGATCAAATCAAAATAATATAACTATATTTACATTTATGGTAATTTAAGTTGTATATAATTTATGTAATAATCGTTTCATACATAACATTTTACTATAAATGGGCGTCTCTCGTAAACTTCATTTCTTTATTGAGTGTGGTGTGTTCATTGAATCCCTATAGGATCAAATCAAAATAATATAACTATATTTGTATTTATGGTCCTTTAAGATATATACTGTTTATGTATTAAACCTTTTCATACCCAACATTTTAATGTATACGGACATCTCCAAAACTTTTTTTTATTGAGTGTGGTGTATTCTCAAATCAAAATAATATAACAATATTTACTTTATTTTAAGTTCTATATAATTTATGTAATACTTTATATTATACCCGACGTTTACTATAAATAGACGTCTATTAAACTTCATTTTCATTGTATGATATTTTGAAAAATGACTTGCTTAAGTAAAAAAATGAGTTGGTAAGAATATTTTCTATTGTTTGATGAGTTAAATGACAATGTATGTTTGTTTATTACTATTAAGATATTTATATTTTTTATAAAACGCATAAATAATATACCTTAAGATGATACTAAAAATACTTACTTCACAGGTAACATATCATAATTTTAAAGCATATGGTATAAAATTTTAACCAATCAAAAAACTTGATTTTATTATTAAAAGATAAAATAGAAAATAATTATTAATTTAAAATAATCTAACAAATTAATTAAATGTTTCATAAAAATAAAAAAGTATAATTAAAAATAAATAATTATTGGTAAATAAAAAACAATCCAACATATTAAAAATAGGCAATAATTAATGCGTAAGATTCTAATTAAATTCATGATCTTCAAGCGGTTAGGGGCACAAACGGTTCGTTCTACTACAAAATGAGTGCCAGTCGTGCCATAACTCTTCATATTTCTTCTTCCTCTTCGCATCCGTTTTTCTAAAGTGGTTCCTCGGAACACTTGTTTTCTTGATGTTAATCGTTTTCCTCTGTTGCTCCAAGAGTAAAAATAAATTGATTTCAAGAAATTGGTGACAGCGGGAAGAAGACGATGATGTCGGAGGGCAAGCGTTCTCATTCTCATGTTCTCCATTATTTCTTCAGTTATCCATTCTATAAACCCACATTACCC
The DNA here is from genome assembly GCF_052849685.1 of Lactuca virosa. NCBI lineage: Eukaryota > Viridiplantae > Streptophyta > Magnoliopsida > Asterales > Asteraceae > Lactuca > Lactuca virosa. The sequence goes on from NC_136429.1 coordinate 59,672,466, forward strand.
TTTCTCATAATTTCCATCCGATGATCAATAGTACATTCGCAGTTCATAATTACCTAGCATGCTGCTTCCCTCTTCTTTTCCCTTCTTGATCCAACGCTTCACTTAAATCGAGAAATGTTGAAAACCGGGAACATTCGCAAGTTTTGGGTACAAAAATCGAGAAATGTTGAAAACCGGGAAAATTCACATGGTGTACCTTCGGCCACGTCACCTCGCATGCGAGGCTTCCTCGTGTCTTCTCCGTGTCCGCCTCGTGGCACCTTCTGATTGGACCGAAGTTGCGGTCCAGTAGCCAGCTGACACCCCTCGCAGGAACACGCCACCGAGCTCGGACACGCGCCTTCTTTTGATTCGACCGAAGTTCGGTCCACTCCTGATCCGACACGACCGAGACAGCTGTCCGAAGCGAGCCCTCTTCCCTCGCCACCTGTCCGAACACGCGGCTGCTTCCCCTTGCTTTGGATCCGAGGCTTCGGCCTATATAAGGCATGTGAGACCCTCCGGATATTTCACATTTTCACCCCATTTTCCATACTTTTTCACTTCTTTCACCACTTTAAAATATCCTACAACCCCTAAAGCCCCGATATCAAGTCTAAAACCTTAAGCAAGCCTCGAAGCCCCGAGATTCCCGAGAAAAACAACTTTCTCCAGTCGAAACTCTGCTCGATTTAAGCCAATTTTTCGTCAAATAAACTCCTTTCCAAGAAACGAAACGTTGTCCAAATCACCACCTATCAAGTGAGTTTATACCCCCGTATTTTCATAATTTTTACTGTTTTAAGGGGGGGGGGGGGGGGAATACAAGTCTAACAGAAGAATCTTTGTGTTATAAAAATCATGATTTCAAATCATGATAAAATGACATTAGATCATCAAATATATATATATATATATATATATATATATATATATATATATATATATATATATATATATATATATATGTATATAAATAAGATTTAAAAGGCTTAGGACTGATAACTCATTCTGGGTCCTTTTCCTTGTTTGGATGTGGGCTTATAGTACCGGTTATTTGTCCGAATGTCGTTTAAATTTTACTTATATATAGAATTGTGTATGTATATAAATATAAAAGTTATTTCATCAGTTTAAATACCCTTTGTAACATGTTGAGCAAGGGGTTACATGCAAAAATAGTTAAATACCGATTCAGAAAGTACATATAAATTATAATAGGTATAATTTATGATACATAGAACAATAATTCATGATTCAAGTATACTAGAATACATTGTTTTACAAGAAACAAGGGTTTTGATTCAAAACAAATTAAGGGTTTACAATTGTCAAATACATGTTCGGAATACTAATTCATGAACATACAATCAATCATTATTTCAGGATGATTGGGTTTTCATAACTATTATACATGTAACGTTTATATGATTTTTATGAGACACATTTAAAGTCCTGACATTATAACCAGAATCTCCAGCCAGGGGATCGAAACAAGTTGTGTGTAGATCTATGTTGGGATTGACAACCCCACACTCAGACTGCTAGCTACAGTCAGGCATACACGCCAATGAGTGACAATTGTTATCAACAATTTAAACGCCTACAAGCGTTTGTTTCAGGCCATCCAGTCTCAGTATGGTTATAAGAACTCATTAAAAAGATATTAACAATATGTTAGTGTATAATCAACTAAACGTAAGTACATCTTCAAAGTACCAGTTTACAAAATACAAGCTACAGTAGTATATTACAGTTTTCAATAACAGCTGGTGGAACCAGGCACACTCCCAGTTACAAGTTTTACAAATACAGAACATTTGTTTACAAATGGAACGGTTTTATGGGAATAAAACTACCTTTCATATACAACTGAAAATATAGGATTTTCTGGAACAGTTTACATATTCGAGATACTGAAACATCCTTTTAAACATAAATACATATACACTCACTCAACTTTATGTTGATACTCTCTTTTCAAATTACTTGTATTCTCAGGGAAACAATAAACAGGTACTCCCCGAGCTTTTTGAGAAGATGGAGCTAATTTGAGTCATATCTTCTTTTTTTGTATAACTATTTTGGGTTCAATATACCATGACTGAACATATGTAAATACTTATACTTTCTAAATACAATGGTTGTTTGTACTTTGATTACTATGATGCATGTGTTGTGATACTACAAATGAAGTCCTCCACCCCCGGACGTTTCCGCCGTCTGGTTTGGGGGTGTGACAAAAGTCCCTCTAACGGGGGGATGATGTGACAACCCGAAATTTATCTTTTGTATAAACAATTCAATTCAATCAAAGTCAGACTCGTTTCTGTTATCTTTTAGCTCTATTTAGGGTTCGTTTAAGTGTTTTAAGCTTAAATGCAATCAAGGTTGAGATTAGGGATGAGTTAACAAAGTCGTAAAGTAGCATTTCGGGCCATACACTCCTTCAGGATGAGTGTACGGCCGTACACCGTACACCTCCTCATGGCTGCACACTAGAGGTGGTGGGTCACCCACCCCTATATATGTGTGTGAACCTCACCTCATTCATTTCTTTCTTCCCTTGGCTACACACCACTCCATTTTCTCTCAAGCTTCTTCAACCGTGAACCCTCCAAGGCTTCAAAAACGTAAGTATTCCATCCTTTAGCTTGCTATACTTGAAAGACCTCTTGCTTCAAGCCTTGATTCTTCAAGTTTCAACATGTTCTTCATCCCTTGAAGGGAGTACGGCCGTACACCTTCATAAGGTTGGACGTACAGACCTTAAAAGCCCTCCAAAGTGAGAGTTTAGCCCCTATCATCTAGTTGGACATGCTAAACCTTTGATCCTAGCCTTGATTCACCTTAAAATCAATCAATTCAGCATGAACATGAAGGGTGTACGGCCGCACACCCCTTGTACGGCCGCACACGCCTCATAGGGCCATAAACCCTCTTTGATGCTCATTATTGGCCTTAAACTTGCATTTAAACTATGCATGGGACCAAGAACACTTCCTTGATGCTTCTTAGGACCTTGAAAACACCTCAAATACACACTTCTTCATGAGTGTACGGCCGTACACTCATGGGCCATACACCCATGGCCGTACACACATGCTCTTGGCCGCACACTCCCTTTTGATCAATCACATGTGATTGCAACACTTGTTTCAAGTGTTTCTAAGTCCCTAGAGTGGTTTCCTATCATAACTAGTGGTGATATACCCTAATTTGATACAAGGTTATACATACATACACACAAACTGTAAACGGTATAGTTTGGGAATTCATATAAGGTTATACATACATACACACAAACTATAAACAGTATAGTTTGGGAATTCATACAAGGTTATACCTACACATACACACATCTTTTATAAACCTCACCGTTATTTATAAAAAGGTTTTCTCGTATTATTACTTGTAATGTCGTTAATCTAGTTTGAGAGACACGTCTTTGGGTACAATTACATGTACTATTGGAAGACTACCCTTATGAACCAGAATCTCCTCGAAGGAGAGCAATGAGTTTGTGTATAGATCTATACGGGACTGACTATCCCGCACCTTGTTGCTAGCTACAGTAGGACCGACAGGTCTACGAGTGACAAAGTCATAAAGGATACCGGTGCCTGATTCGCGCCATATCAAGTTTAGTATGGTCATAAAACTCACAAATAGATAACAACGATATACTTACGTAGTAATACACATTACATGAACAATGATTATTTAGTATAAGTATGGAAAATACATAGTTTCTTATTGAGAAATAAAAACATTCTATACATTACTGGTAGTAACCATGGTTTTCAAACAGAACATTCTATACATTACTGGTGATAGCCGGGGTTTTCATAGAAAGGGATTTTCATTCAAAACAACGTTATACAATACAGTTGATGGTAATCAGACATGCAGACTAATACATTTTACACTACTACAATACACAGTATCAAACTCATATGTTAGAAAATATCGGATTTTCTTGGAAAGCATACAAACATTTTACAGATTCAAAGACAAATTTTCTCTACAAAAACATCACTTATGAACTCACCAGCTTTTATGCTGATACTCTCTTTCAAAACCGCTTGTATTCTTAGGAAATCAGTAGACAGGTACCTCGACAGACTTTTGAGCAGACGGAGCGTGTGGCGTCTCGTATTTCTTTTATTACTTTTGGATGTATAAAAACATGAAGCAAACTGATGTAACACTTATTATATATATTCAATATAATGGTTGTGTTTACTTTGATTACTATGATGCAATTGTTGTGATACTATACATGAAGTCATCCGCCCCCAAACGTTTCCGCCGTTTCGGTTTAGGGGTGTCACAATTGGTATCAGAGCTATTGTTTATAGTGAACTAAGTATACCGAACCTTACATGGTATACAACTATAAACACTAAGGGGCCGAAGTGCTCTGAACTAAAGGTATACTTTTAAAATATGAGTATTTTATAAGAAGTATACAAGTATACATATGTACCAGAAACAGTAACATAAGTAGAACAAAACAAAAGTATTTGGATGTTGGACGCTGCGGTTAAACCTGGGCAGTTATGTAATCATGTCTAAGGTCAATATAGCCTGATCAACTATATTTATTTGAAACATGACCAACATGTGCTTGGGAGTGACTGTGGTGTTGCAGTAGGCCTAAAACTTACCAAGTATATATACATCAAGATATCGATAGAACAGAACATACAAATTAAAATACTATAGGAGTATTTTAGCTAGAGCCGAATACAGCGTAAAGATTCATTCCAAGTGTTGCTACATATTTCTTCTTAGCGATAGTTTACTTTCATTATTAACCTTTACCTATTTATCGCTTCGTAGAACACTTTATCTATCAGGCTGAGATATATTTTGTGTTATATCTCTTGATTCTAAAAATTCTAGGGGACTTACCATCCTCTTCTTCCTGATTATTTTTAGAGCAAGATGCCTCCCAGAAGGAGACCAAGCCAGAGGAACAACGACCCTCCACCACCACCACCTCCAAAGTTCGATCCTGCCATGTTCCAGGCAGCAGTTACGGCTGTTGTGGCTGCTGTAATGTCGCAGATAAATCAGGGCAGCTCTGGTGGAACAGGAGGTGGACCAGAACCCCAAAATCTTGGTGGAGGCCAGGGACATCAAAAGGAATGTTCCTATAAGGACTTCATGAACGAGAAACCCAGATCCTTCGACGACAATGGTGGAGTCATTGCCTTAACCCGATGGTTCGAGAAGATCGAATCCATCTTCGAGATTTGCGCTTGTTCCGAGGTAAACAAAGTGAAGTTCACCGCTTGCACCTTCACTGACCGAGCACTGACCTGGTGGAATGGTCGTGTCAAATCCCTAACCCTGCCGGTAGCAAATGTCATGGGTTGGGATAACTTAAAGGAACTCATGCTTACTGAATACTGCCCAAGGGGCGAGATGCAGAAGTTGGAGCATGAGCTCTGGACCCTGAAGATGAAGGGTTCCGACATTGCTGCCTACACAGCTAGATTCTGCGATCTGGCACTCCTCTGTCCGGGAATGGTCACCCGGGAAAGCAAGAAGATTGAAAGGTACATTTGGGGATTGACTCCCCCAACACAAGGAAATGTTTTGGCTGTTAAGCCCACTACTTTTGACAGCGCCAAGTGCCTAGTGCAGACCCTGATAGATCACGGGGCCGATCTTAATGAGATGATAGGCGCTCCTGAACCACAAAAGGAGAGTGGTGGGAAGAAGAAGAAATTCTGGAACAAACGAAAGGGCCAGTCTTCACAAGAGCCCTCCAAGAAACAACAGACAGTGGCAGTCCACGCTGCTACTACTCATGTTGTTGTTCCAACCACCCAAGCACCTACCAGTGGATATGCTGGTACTCTTCCAAAGTGCAACAAGTGCAACTTTCATCATCACGGGCCCTGCCGTGATTTGCAATGCAACAGGTGTGGAAAGAAGGGGCACACGACTCGATACTGCAAGGCACCCGTCCAACCAACCAATCAGGCTCCTGGGGCGGGCGCTGGTCAAGCCTTTTATGGATGTGGAGAGGTTGGGCACTTCAAAAGAAATTGCCCCAAGGCAACAACATCTGGCAACACAGGGAGGGTGCTAGCTATGGGCTAGGAGGAAGCAGTCGTTGATCCTACTGTTGTTATGGGTACGTTCCTCCTTGACAACTCTTATGCATGCATTCTTTTCGATTCTGGTGCGGAGAGGAGTTTTGTTTGTCATTCATTCAAACATCTACTCAAATGTAAATCCCAACCTTTAACTGAAGCATTTACCGTCGAGATGGCTAACGGAAAGAAAGAGAGCACTAATGACATATTCATAGGCTGTACCCTTACCCTAGACGATGATTCATTTCCCATCGATCTTATGCCAGTTTCCATAAAGAGCTTCGATGTCATAATCGGCATGGATTGGTTGAGCCCCAATCATCCTGATATCCTTTGCTACGAGAAATCTATCCGTCTCAATCTTCCCACTGGCGAAGCCCTCACTCTTTACGGTGATAAACTCAGTTCGAATCTTCGTATCATTTCATGCATCAAAGCCCAGAAGTATCTGCGGAAGGAGTGCCATGCATTCCTAGCTCATGTTATTGATGAATCGAAAAAAGTTAAAGACCTCGAGAGCATCCCCGAAGTCTGCAACTTTCCTGATGTCTTCCCCGAAGATCTTCCAGGAATCCCTCCCAAGCGCCAAGTCTAGTTTCGTATCGACTTAATCCCCGGAGCTACTCCTGTAGCTAAATCTCTATATTATCTAGCGCCGGCAGAAATGCAAGAGCTATCCAGCCAGCTCAATGAGCTGATCAGCAAAGGATTCATAAGACCGAGTTCCTCACCCTGGGGAGCCCCGATCTTATTCGTGAAAAAGAAAGATGGATCCTTTCGGATGTGCATTGATTATCGAGAACTGAACAAGCTGACCATCAACCCCTGCAACTTTGCAAAGTGAAACTTTTGTTTTTCTATAATTAATATTGCCAACTTGCAATACTTAAAATAATAATCATGCTCCCACTAACATGATGATTATATCCATTCCAGCATAACATTTATGCTCCCACTAGCTTTGACATGTATCCAGAAAACAGCTGGACTTCTAGAAATCAATGCTTATTTACTTTCTTACCAAAGTTCATATTTCTGAAACGAGATGCTTCGATAAACTTTTATCTAAGCTTCCCAAACTCATACACCTTTCCTTAGATAACCCATATGTTTGTCTAAACAATTCTAGAACTTATAACAACAAGTCTAAAATGTTCAGACCCATTTGCCATTTTCCATAATTCAAACTATGAAGAGGGATGCCGTAATCATAATCGAATTCGAGAAATGCAAATTACATAATGCTATCTTCAAAATCTTTCTTAGTGAAAGCGTTTACTCACAATCATTTTCATGAAGGAGAGAAACCTTATGACACTTAGATCTTGTGGTGTATGTGTTCCTATCCATGTGAATTTTTCATAACCATAATCACAAGACAATTGTTGTGACAAATCCAAACTCTTATAGACATAACTTGTTCATTCTTAATTTCTTGTCATCAAGGGTCCCATCATTGCTTCCAAGTTATTGATCACCTCACCCCTATCTTTCAATGTACTTTCCATTGATTAAGGTGCCTTGCCCCTATGCAACCCATTGAGAACTCATAGAACTCACATGCATAGTTGACCAACCTGGAACGACATAGAAACAAGAATATGTCAACACGATAGGTTACAAACCTCAAGTCGTGTGCTAGTGTTTAACCATAGGTTTACTCTTGATTAGTTCTTAAACCTTTTCAAGATCATTTAGACTCCCACTGACCTCTTGACATATAAGATTCTCTTGTCAAGAAACATTTCTTGACAAACAAATACTCAAGAGTTAGTGTGTGTCTTTATCAAGACAAACCTACACACAATTTGGTACTAGCTGTTCTTTTTCTTATTCAAGACATCACAACTTACCAAAATGTGCAAATGTAAGAACATTCTTACTTAATATTATGTCACTCAAGTCACAATCTTGGATTTGACTCTAAAACTTGATTTTTGAACGAAGTACGATTCATCTTATTGACTTAACCCATTTTGACAATTCCTGACTCCTCTTCTTAGCCATACTAGTGCACTAAGGTGTCCTTAGAGGATGAATTGTAATATGGTTCTTAAGATGATCATAAAACATGATACAAAAGTACTCTCCCTTCTTCTTAGATTGGAGAAACTTTTATCTTTGATTCTTCTTATTCGTTCTGCCATTCATTGAAACTTTTCAATGATTCAGAATTACACTTAATCTTGTAAGCATAATCATATTTACTAGACTTTTAGTAAATCATGACGAACAATCTTATTTGTTATTTATGGTGGACTTAACCAGTGCCCAACATTGTGAACTCGATCTCGTAGTCCTTCACTTGACTCTTTGTCAAGGAATTAGCCTTTAAAATTTCTAAGTACCAAGATTTCCATATATCACACGATTCAAATCATATGATTCCAAGCTTCTGTCCAATTGAAACTTGGGTGATGGGAATCTCTCCTTACTTAGAAAATTACGACACTACCATAAATAACATAACTAAGAATCACATCCACTTGATATTGCTTATAATAGAAACACACAAACATCAATTTTCACATATGTCATTGCAAAGAAATATAAATAAGACAAAATCAAAATTTATTTTGTTGCGGAAAAATATATCCTTACAATGAAAATGAAAACTATGCTATTACATATTCCTAAGCAATTTATCATAACTCTAAGCAGCAGCTCAAAAATCCGATCATCGAATCCATGCGATCGTAATCTATTTCTTCGCGATCAGACTCAACTCGCTTCTTCCTTTAAGCTTCCTTTAATTACTTCGATCCTTCAAAACATCGAAATGTAATCTTGTCACATCATGTATTAAGAATCTCCAAATAGGAACTTAATAGAGTTATATAGTGGATATTGCCTAAAGCAGAGTCATACATCTTGACTCTCCCATCTCTTAGATCTCTTAAGTAGTGAGGGCAGCTTCGTAACCAATGCCCCTTCTTTTGGCAGTAGAAACACATGGATTCTTATGGAATGGTACACGGGACTATATCAGACTCAGCCTTTCTCTTGCGTAGAGAAAACTTTTCTGGACTTCCAATGTTGCCATTGCCCATAGAAGGTTGGGACATTGATTTTTCAGACAAATTTGCTCGACCAGTGCGCCAAATCATTTCTGATTCAGCAGCAATAAGCAAATAAGTCAAATCAATGAGGGTCATGTCGTGGTCCATCATATAGTACTCTCTAACGAACTTACCATATGATTCGGGAAGTGACGGAAGAACCAAGTCAACAACCAACTTCCTTGAGACATCGACACCCATCAACCTTAACCTGTCAATGTGTGACATCATCTTTAAGACATGTGCACACACAGACTTTCCATCTTTATATCTTATTGTCAATAGGGCATGAGTGACCTTGAACTTTTCAAGTCTTCGAACACATAGGTCAGGGAGATTTATTGGAGGAGGTGGAGGAAATGAAGCATGATTTCCATTTCCACAATTCAATCGTGGAACATCATCTTCACGTGGAAAACCTTTTTCCAACGGATTCAGGAAGACCATAGTTGTCAGACTTTGACATCTACAAACGGGAGAGATTTCAAGTTTAGTTGATTGAGTCCTTAATAAAACACCCAAATAAGATATTAAGGCTAGAACCCAACACAATATTCTACAAATAGGAAGAGGGATGCCGTAATCTAATTTGCAGAACATTTGAAGGTAGGTAAATGACGATTTACCAATTTCCACCTTGAAAAACGAAAAAGAAGGTTAAGTTTTAAATGTATTGGAAACTCCTAGATCTTTTGAGATTCATTGAACTTTTTAATGGCATGTTTAAATCTCGATATGCCCCTCGATTTGTGACTGGGATGCCGAGGATCACAAAACAGGGTGTGAATAACCATGCAAATATACATGGTGCCCCCAATGTTATAGTCACCTATTTGATGTGCCGGTTAACCACACACGCTCCATCAAACTATGACAAACATCGAGTCACCCTTTGCCACCTCTGCTTAGAACCCAATTAGTGTGCCGGTTAACCACACACGCTCCACTAACGTCTTAGCAAGGGTAAAAAGTGTAATTTCATGGAATTGCATCAATTCACTTTTGCCTAAAGTAACTAAGATTGGGAATTTTGTAAAACATTTAGTTACTTTATAATTCATTATACCTTTAATGGAAAGTGTTTGCCCTATCCTACCCGTTCGGCTAACGACCCTCCACCAATCAAAGAAGCGGTAGGTGAGAGTGGACACCCATTAAACGGCCATTTTATAGGCCATAACCTTATACCCCCCTTATAGATCGGCTTCATGAATGAGGCATACTAACGGTAAGACTAGCAGTTTAAGTTATACATATATAATATTAGACTTTTAATGTTATATATAGTATAGGGTGTATTTTACACTTTTAAAATACTAGGTGGTTTAATTTTATAAATTACACTTTTAATTTAATTAAATGTAAACCATATCATTATGGATTTATTAACTTTCTTTTAATTATACCTTTATTTAAATTAATAAAACCATAAGGGTATAATTTGAACTTTTCAAAACTAGGGTTTTAGAATTTAAAATTTCAAAAATTAAACTTTTAATCAAAAATTTAAATTCCAAAACTTGAGGGCAAGTTTTGAAACATTTCAAAACATTTGGGTTTAGAATTTAAATATTTCAAAATTAAACTTTTAATCAAAAATTTAAATTCCAATATTAGGGTTTAACTATTTAAATTTCAAAACTAAAACTTTTAAAGTTCAAATGTAAACTATAAACCTAAGGGGTGTTTTCAAACTTACTATGTCAAATATTTGACTAATAATAATACTATATTATCCATATTTACCCAAATCCATCAATTTTTGATGAGGATAACAATTCCAAACTTAAAAATTCGGATTTTGGCAAGAAAAACGAGTTTTCGCAATTATCCTCAACAAAATCTGGCAGAAAATTTGAAAATCCCCGCACCAGAGCCCTGGATTCGTCGAGTCCACAATGGAACTCATCGAGTAGGACCTACTCGTCAAGTCCATTCATGGACTCGGTGAGTCTGCCAGTCAGAAACCAAAAAACTTTGATTTTCAAGCAAGCAATGAACAATTAAGCATCAAATACATCAAACAAACAGCCTAGGCTCTGATACCACTGATGGGTTTTGAGCACTACATCATTCCTATGGTGTACATGCAAACCCTAAAGCTTTGGATCTAGTTTGTCTAATGAACATGCCAATAATCATCCAAAGTCATAAACCCTAGATCTAGCATGTGATAATCGATATTAACATGAGAATAGGGTTTAGATCTTACCTTTGATTATTATGTAGTAATAACAATCTATTCCTTCTTGTAATTGACTTCTGAAAGCTTAGTGTCACAAATGTCACACCTCTAATGGCTCACAAACACCAAGAGCAAGAGGATGACTTAGGAGAAGAGAAGGAGGCACTAAAAAACGTCTAAGAACCCTAAGGAATGCTTAGCCACGTTTTTGGTGCCCTAGGGGTCTTTAAATATGTGAGGCTATTAGGGTTTTGAACTAGGAGACCCTAATCTGACTGCTTAGGCCCTAAGCAGTCCATGGACTCCCTCCTTAGAGGCCTTGGATGAATTCTTATGGGTTTCCCCATAGATTTCGTCCACTCCATCCTCTATGGAGTCCATTAGCCCAATATCCAACTATCACACAATTGACAGTTCTAGTCCCCTTTATTTAATTAATGTCTTTTAGCCACAAAATTAATTCTTGAGTATTATTAATTAAATAATATGATTTCTCTCTTAATATATTATTCATATAATATATTAATAAATCATAATTATTCTCTTTTTCCATAAATCATCCTATCAAGTTGCTTCGGTGAAGGCAACCCAAAAGGACCATGCTCGCAATCAAGTCAAGTACATACCAAAATAGTTATGGGCTTAGACACTAATCCAACACTTTCAGCCCCATAATTTTCAACGATTAATGTACCAATGCCTACAGAATCTGAAGCAGGGTCCGAAGTCGGTTGATGATTATACAACCGAGTTCTACCAATTAATTGCTCGAAATGATATTCAGGAGACAGAGGAACAACTTGTGGCTCGATATGTTGGAGGTTTACGGGTTCAGATCATGGACTCTGTGAATATGTTTGACCCGATATCCATTTTTGAAGCACACCAACGAGCATTGGTTTTTGAGAAACAAAACCGTCGGGTGGGTGGTTCATCTTCGTCTGCCATTGTTGGAGGAAGTTCCGGGACGGGTGGTATAGTACCCCGTGTTATGCCTAATCAACAGACGCCAACAGGTACCAGTGTTGGACCAATCCCTAGGGGGCCTGGTAGTAGTGTCTTAAAGTGTTTTAATTGTGGAGAGACGGGTCACCGACAATCAGAGTGTAAGAAGGCTGGTAAACGACACTTGTTTGCTGAGCCCGAAGATAGGCAAAATGATTATGTTGGTGAAAATTATGAAGATGCCCGGTGTATGATGACGAGCCTCAATTCGAAGAAGAAGTTGTAACTGGAGATGTAGGAGTGAATTTGGTGGTGAGACGCTCTTGTTATACACCGAAAATTGTTGCTGATGACTGGCTCAAACATAACATCTTCCAGTCAACATGTACTATTTTGGGTAAGGTTTGTTCCTTCGTTATTGATTTAGGAAGTTGTGATAACCTGGTATCTGAAGAGGCAGTTCAAAAGTTGGCATTGAAAACTGAAAATAGATCTAATCCTTACAAGCTACAATGGCTTAAGAAGGGTGGTGAGGTAATTGTATCTAAACGAGATCTTGTTCCATTTTCTGTTGGTACTACATATAAAGATGATGTTTGGTGTGATGTGGTTATGATGGATGCTTGTCACTTATTGTTGGGTAGACCTTGGGAGTGTGATCGTAATATAGATCATAACGGGAGATCCAATACTTATAGTTTCATGTTTAGTGGTGTGAAGATAACTTTGGTTCCCAGTAAGCCAAAGGAGCCTGTTGCAAGACCTTCGGGTACTCTGTTAACCCTTACTCAGTTCAAAGAGGAGTTAGAGGCGGAATGTGGCATTTTTGTGTTGATAGGGAAGGAAGTGACTAAGGAGGTTGAAGTTCCTGAGGCTGTGGTTCCTTTACTTAAGGAATTTGATGATGTTTTCCTTAATGAATTACCTGATGGCCTGCCACCTTTACGTGACATCCAAAACCATATTGATTTACAACCAGGAGCACAGTTGCCTATAGAATGATTCTTGGGGAGCATGAAGAGTTGCGTCGACAAATGGAGGAATTAATTTCAAAAGGTCATGTTCGGGAAAGCATGAGCCCGTGTGCTGTTCTTGCTTTGTTGACTCCTAAAAAGGATGGTACTTGCCGTATGTGTGTTGATAGTCGTGCCATCAATAAGATCACAGTGAGGTATAGATTTCCAATTCCTCGACTTGATGACTTGCTTGACCAGATCAGTGGTGCCACTATCTTTACCAAACTGGACTTAAAGAGTGGGTACTACCAGATTCGACTTAGACCGGGTGATGAATGGAAAACTGCCTTCAAGACACGTGAAGGATTGTATGAGTGGTTGGTGATGCCTTTTGGTTTATCAAATGCTCCTAGTACATTCATGAGTGTGATGAACCAATTGTTCAGGCCCTTTATTGGTAAATTTGTAGTCGTCTATTTTGATGACATACTTATTTATAGTGCTACTCCTGGAGAGCATGTCAGCCATGTGCGACAGGTCTTGACCTTACTTCGCAGGGATAGTTTGTATGCAGCTATGAAGAAGTGTGTGTTCATGGTCCCAAAAGTCTTGTTCTTGGGTTATGTTGTTTCTGGTGAAGGAATACATGTGGACGAATCTAAGGTGGTAGCTGTCAGACAATGGCCAACTCCAAATACCATCACTGAAGTATGAAGCTTCCATGGACTTGCTTCTTTCTATAGGCGTTTTATTCCAAACTTCAGTTCCCTTATGGCACCTATGAGTGATTGTATGAAAGGGAAGACCTTTACTTGGACAGAGGCGGTAGAATCGGCTTTCCAACTGGTTAAAGAGAAGCTTATCTCAGCACCGATTCTTGTATTACCATATTTTTCTCAAGTTTTTGAATTACACACGGATGCTTCAAAGGTTGGAGTTGGAGCAGTTCTAAGTCAAGGGGGACGACCGGTTGCCTATTTCAGTGAGAAGTTGACTGGGCCAAAGCTGCGTTATAGCACTTATGATGTTGAATTCTATGCAGTGGTCCAAGCTATAAAGCATTGGCGTCAATACCTGTTTCATAAAGAGTTTTTTTTGTTTACAGATCATGATTCTCTAAGGCACATCTGAAGTCAAGATAAGGTGTCCCATAAGCATGGGCGGTGGATGGCATTCTTGGAAAAGTTCACTTTTGTTGTGAAGCACAAGTCTGGAGTGTCGAATCGGGTGGCAGATGCTTTGAGCAGAAGAAGTAATTTTCTAGTTTCCATGAGGGTTGGTGTGCCAGGGTTGGATGTCCTCATGGAGCAGTTGGCTGTTGATCCTTACTTTTCTGTTATTCTGCAGGATATACAATCTGGGTGGAGGTCTGATTTTCTAGTGCATGACGGTTTCCTTTTCAAAGGGAATCAGTTTTGTGTCCCCGATTCTAGTCTTCGTCTTCAAATCATCAAGGATTTGCATGAGGAGGGGAATGTCGGGCGAGATCGCACTTTACAGTTGGTGCAATCATCTTACTTTTATCCTACTATGTGCAAGGAGGTGGATCGATATGTTAAACGGTGCAGAATTTGTCAGGTTTCGAAGGGCACGGCTACCAATGTTGGACTCTATATGCCTTTACCTGTTCCGTCTAAACCTTGGGTGGATATAAGCATGGATTTTGTGTTGGGGTTACCACGGACTCAACGGAGCATTGATTCAATCTTTGTGGTTGTTGATCGTTTTTTCAAGATGGTGCACTTTATCCCTTGTAAAAAGACGACGGATGCAGTTAATGTGGCTCAATTATTCTTTCAAAACATATACCGTTTGCATGGCTTGCCATCTTCTATTGTTTCTGATCGAGACACTAGGTTTTTGAGTCATTTTTGGTGTAGCTTTTGGAAAATGGTGAACACTCAGCTTAACTTTAGTAGTGCTTATCATCCTCAAACAGATGGGCAAACAGAAGTTGTCAATCGGTCCCTTGGTAATATTTTGCGGTGTTTGGTGGGTGATCTTGTGAAGGACTGGGATCAGAAACTATGTCAAGCTGAGTTTGCTCATAATCATGCAGTCAACCGAAGTACTGGATTTAGTCCATTTCAAGTGGTCTATTCTGCTCAACCTCGGGGACCACTTGATTTGATGTCGCTTCCTATTTCTGGTGTTGTTCCAAAGAAAGTGAAGGATTTTGTTGAAGGTCTACATGATGTTCATAAGCTGTTCATGAAAACTTGATTCGAGCCAACTCCAAGTACAAGCAAGATGGAGATAAAAAACGTAGGCAAGTTGATTTTGAGGAGGGTGACTTTGTTTGGGCTATTTTGACTAAGGATCATTTTTCAGTTGGTGAGTACAACAAGCTATCAGCCAAAAAGATTGGACCCGTGGAGATTGTGGAGAAGATCAATTCCAATGCTTATCGTCTAAAGTTGCCAAGTCACATTCGATGTTCTGATGTTTTCAATGTGAAACATTTACTTCCTTTTCATGAGGATTCTTCTGATGATGATCCCGTTACACATTTGAGGTCAAATTTTGTCTACCCAGGAGGGGATGATGCGGGCCCTAGTGTGGAGGATCGGGCACTTGCGTTCCTAGAGGCCCGCGATCGTGTGACTAAAGGGGATTCACGGAAACGACCATAACTTTGGCTACAGATCTCCGTTTTGGGGCTACGACCAGTTAAATTGAAGCTTAAAGCAAGGAGCACGTCTAGATAAGTACCCGTAAGGGACTTACCCATTTTTGAGTCCAGAAATCGCTTTCTAAATTGGACTTATGGACATTTTTGTGTTTTTTTCATAATTTATGAACTTTGTTTTTGGGTTTGTGTTTGGCCCATGTCTCTTTAGGGTTTCTTTTAAAATTCTGCTTCTTATTTAAGTCTTTTTGATGTAATTTGGATGGTCATGGATCAGTTTAAAGAACTTTCATTTTTCTCTCAAAATTTCGTGTGTGTTTACCGAATTTTGAAGCCAATCCCACGGTATTCATAGAATCAACGTGGTTTGGGCAAGATTATCCTGAGTATTCTTCTAGAATGAGTATTCTTGTAGAATCAACAGTTTTGATCTTTGTTCATTTGTTCGCTGCATCACTAGGGCAAAAGACCATTTTACCCTTTTATCTATCATGACTTAAAATCAAGGCCCAATCCAACTATTGAGAAGGCCCAAATTCTACTTGGCAACCCAAGGCCCAATTATGGCCCAATCTTCCAAATTGGGCCCAAAACCCATCATGGGCCTAAAATCCAAGGAAGCCTAAGATGCTAGTCCAAAGTCTAACACAGAAGTCTGGTGATCCAACAAGGCCCAAACAATGGAAGCCCAAACATTGGCCCAATACCGAAAACATCAAACCCAAGGCCCATATGCTGAGTACGCGGGCCATACTCAGCTCGTACGCTTAGCGTACTCTTTCTGGGGCTAGTACGCGCAACATACCAGCTGGGTACACCCAACGTACTCCCCAGTGTGCCATCTTATTCCATTAAGCAATTAATTTGTTAAGCCTTTCCTCCAAACTCATAGATCTCATCCTTAAAGGCGACTTATCACGTAAAGTTGGAAACTTTACATACATGCATGGCTTAATGGGGCTCAAGAGCTCGAAAACAGCTTAAAAAGGTCTTAACACATGCATTGGTCCAAATACTCCATATAGTTGACATTTTTATGAACATGGGGACCGATTGGAGCTAAGATCTAGCATCAATTGCCTCTGGAGTAGATCAAAATCTCACCTTTAACACAATGACTCAAAAAGTGCACAAAATGCTCCACGAACTAGATCTAACATATAAGAGCATAAAGATGTAAGCTTGCAAATGTGGAGATGATCCTGGATCCACAAGCTCAAACAATCACCTCAAGTGTTCCTCTTCTTCTTCTCCTTCACAAACCACCAACAAACACTATTCAAGCTCAAAACTCACCAAATCACTCTTGGGTTTTGTTTTCTGGGATAAGGAGAGGTGGAGGCTGGTTAAACATGTCCAAATGAGGCTATAATGAGGTTTAAATAGGGTGCAAACCGTAAAAATTAGGGTTTGCCTCAGGCTCACGTACGCCGGCATACTCCACGTACGCCCTGCGTACGTGGTTAAGACGCGCTATCATCAGGATGGGTAGTACGCTCAGCGTACTCCTTGAGTACGCCCCGCGTACTAACCGAAAGAGCAAATTGAAAAGAATTTTTCATAAAGGGCGAAAAGAGAAACTTACCAAAAACTTGAATGTTACAATTTTCCCCCACTTGAATCAGACTTCGTCCTCAAGTCCGCTGCTTTAAATAACTATGGATAGTGCTCCCTCATCTCATATTTCGGCTCCCACGTCCATTCTGAACCCTTGCGATGTTACCACTGTACTTTCACCAACTCAATAACCTTGTTCCTTAAGGTTTTCGTCTTCCGATCAAGGATTGCTACCGGTCTCTCAATATAATTTAGGCGGTCATCCACTTGAATATCTCCAATGGAACCACTGCGGAATCATCCACTAAAAACTTCTGTAACTGAGAGACATGGAACGTAATATGGATCTGACTGAGCTCCTCGGGGAGATCTAGGCGATATGAAACCCGACCCACCCGGGCCAAAACCCTGAAAGGTCTGATGTACCTGGGGCCAGCTTGCCCCTCTTTCTGAACCGGATGACACCTTTCCAAGGTGACACCTTCAGGAGAACCATATCCCCCACTGGAACTCTAGATCTGAACGGCGTTCGTCGACATTACTCTTTTACCGACTCGGAGCTGTCTGGAGTCTAATCCGAACCTGCTGGATCAACTCGGTAGTCTTGAGTACCACCTCGGTACTCCCCATGACTCGCTGACCGACCTCGCCCCAACATATTGGGGTCCTGCATTTCCTCCCGTAAAGCATCTTAAAAGGAGGTCGATCAATGTTGGCGTGATAACTGTTGTTATACAAAAATTCCGCTAAAGGAAGATACGTATCCCAACTCCCACCAAAGTCCAAAACATACAAACATAACATATCCTCTAAAGTCTGAATGGTTCACTCGCTCTGTCTGTCAGTTTGCGGATGGAACGCCATGCTGAAATGGAGACGAGTACCCAACTCGTCAT
Source organism: Lactuca virosa (assembly GCF_052849685.1). Taxonomy (NCBI): domain Eukaryota; kingdom Viridiplantae; phylum Streptophyta; class Magnoliopsida; order Asterales; family Asteraceae; genus Lactuca; species Lactuca virosa. Next base: position 59,690,785 of record NC_136429.1, read on the forward strand.
GGAACCTCTTCCAAAATCTGGAAGTAAACTTGACATCTCTGTCTGAAACCATAAAACCCGCTTCCCATGTCGCGCTACAACCTCCCTGATGTATACCTCAACTGACTTCTCCGTAGATATACTCTCTTGAATCGGGACGAAATGCGCGCTCATGGTCAGTCGATCCACGATGACCCAAATCGATTCCACCCCGTGCTCGGTCCGAGGAAACTTCTTAATGAAATCCATGGTAATCTCCTCCCATTTCTAAACAGGAATTTCCAACGGCTGCATCTTGTCGTGAAGTCGCTGATGCTCGGCCTTGACATTCCTACAAGTCAACCACCGCTTCACATACCATCCTACATCCCACTTCATGCAGGGCCACCAATATTCATGACGAAGATCTCGATACATCTTTGTTTCCCTGGGATGAATGGAGAACCTCGATTTGTGCACCTCATCCATCAACATCTGACGCACACCGCCTTAATACATAACTCATACCCTCCAATGCAGAGTCAATAACCCTCGGCTATCATAATCAAAGGAAGCCACCTGACTCACAATACGCTCACTCTTCTGGTGCTCTTCCTTCATAGCCTCGATCTGAGCCTCATGAATCCGCTTCAATAACGGAGTAATCACGGTCATCCTCAAACAAATATCCCTGATCGGAGCTGCGACCGCCTTGCGGCTGAGAGTATCAGTCACCACATTGGCCTTCCCCGGATGGTAAAGGATCTCACAGTCATAATTCTTCACCACATCCAACCACCGACGCTGCCTCATATTCAGATTCGGCCGATCCATCAGATAGCTCAGGCTTTTTTGATCCATGTAAATCGTACAGCGGAACCCATAAAGGTAACGTCGCCAAATATTGAAGATGAAAACCACAGCCCCCAACTCCAAATCATGCATTGGATAGTTCGCCTCATAAGGCTTCAGCTGCCATGAGGCGTAAGCGATCACGTGACCCCTCTGCATCAGAACTGTACCCAAACCCGTGATTGATACATTACATAAAACCAAAAAATCCTCACCACCCTCCGGTAGGGTTAAAATCGGCACCTCGCATAGTCTTTGCCTCAGGGTATCAAATGCTGCCTGCTGCTTAGGCCCCAGCGAAAGGTGAGCGTCTTCTTCGTCAATCGAGTCAAAAAAACAACTATCTTGGAGAAATCCTAGATGAATCTCCGATAGTAACCTGCTAATGCAAGGAAACTCCAAATCTCAGATGGAGACCTCGAAACCTCCCACCTCATCACGACCTCGACCTTGGCCGGATCAACCAGAATACCATTCTGGTTGACAAGGTGCCACAAAAATTGCACCTCATGTAACCAAAACTCACACTTCGCATAAAGTCTCTCCATCCTCAAAGTCTCCAACACTTCCCTCAGGTGCTCCTCGTTTTACTCCTGGGTCTTGGAACAGACCATGATATCATCAATGAATACAATCACAGACCGATCTAGTATCGGCCTGCATACGCGGTTCATCAGGTCCATGAACACGGCTGGAGCATTGGTGAGCCAAAAAGGCATCCCCACAAACTCGTAATGACCACAACGAGTCCGAAAAGGCTGTATTCTTCACATCCTCCTCTCTAATCCTCATCTGGTGATAATCTGAACGCAAATCAATCTTGGAAAACCAAGATGCACCCTGAAGTTGGTCAAACAAATCATCAATCCTCAGGAGTGGATAATGGTTCTTCATCATTAGCTTATTCAGCTTTCAGTAGTCAATGCACATCCAATGAGACCCATCCTTCTTCTTCACAAATAAGATTGATGCTCCCCATGATGAACTATTCAGTCGAATGAATCCCTTGTCTAACAGCTCCTGTAGTTGTGTAGACAACTCCTGCATCTCGGGAGGAGCGAACCGATAAGGTGCTTTGGTTATCATAGCCGTACCCAGAACCAGGTCAATCCTGAACTCTACCCGCCTCTCCGCGAGCACCTCGGGAAAATCTTCTGAAAACACATCCGGGTACTCCTACACAATGGGCACATCATCCACAGTCGCCTTACCCTTATCACGGGTATCTATAACATAGGCAGCAAATCCAGAACAACCCTGCTGAATATAGCGTCTGACCCTAGCTGATGAACATAAAATCGGCCCACGTTGAGATCACTCCCCTGGATCACCAACTCTCTCCCACTTCGGGTCCAGATACACACCAAATGATGCTCACAATCGATCACCGCCTCATTGGGGCTCAACCAATCCATGCCAACGATAACCTTGTTTCTGCGCAAAGGAATGGGAACCAAATCAATCGGATACTACTCGTTGAACATCTGAAGAATACAACCCCGATGAGCCCTCGCTACCCAGACAGATCGATCATCTGCAATCTCGGCATATAAAGGAAAATCAAGCTCCCCCGGACCTCCAGCAAACCGCTTGCTAAGCGCGAGCAATACAAAGGATCAGGTAGCCCTCGAATCAAACAATACCAAAGCAAATATTCCGTTCACAAGGAACGATCCTAAAATAAAACATACAGATATAAGCAGACAATTCAATATAAATAAAGAGATAAGGATAAGATACATACCCATCACCACATCAGGTGCTGCACGAGCCTCCTCGGCTTTCAGCTAAAAAGCCCTACCATTCACCACATGCACATTCGCCTTGCCCTAGCGGCCATCTGTGATCCATAAAGTCGCAGGAGGGGGTGCTGCCACCGGTCCGGCTGCAGTCAAACTCAGACAATGGGATTCTTGTGGCCCCTCTTATTGCAATGGAAGCAAATCAGATCAGATACTAGAGTGGTGGTGGTAGTAGTAGCAGTGAAATCCCTGCTAATGTGGCTCGTCCGACTGCATTTGAAGCAGCCAGAACCACCCACCCTACACGCTCCCTCGTGCGTCATGCCGCACTTTCCACAGCGGCTCCGGCCCTGCTTTCCCCTCGATCTCGAGTCATGCACCTTGGGACTCTTGCCCGATCCCACTGAAACCTGAGCCTGATCTGGCTTCCTCTTCCTCTCCATCTCAATATCAATCTCCCTCTATCTAGCTCTCGTTATCATATCCTCCAGTTTCCTGCAGCTGGATTGGCTCACAAACTGTCGAATGTCACTCCTCAACATCTCATGGTACCTCGCCTTCTTCATATCCTCATCCGCCACATAGTACGGAACCAGTAGCGCCCTCTCACAAAACATCGCGGTGATCTCATTCACCGTCTCAGTAGTCTAGCGAAGGTCCTGGAATTCCCTCGCCAACTACTGCACCTCGATCACTGGTGCAAACTCAGCTCGAAATTTGGTCATAAAATCATCCCATGTCATCGAATCAACAGCCTAATAACCAAAGGAGTTCCCAACCTCCTCCCACCAGTCTCGAGCTCTGTCTTTCAAATTACAGGAAGCAAGTCCGACCTTTTCCCCCTCAGGGAAACTGCTGGTGCGGAATGCGTTAGCAACGTCTGCTAACCATCGTTTTCTCGCAATCGGGTCCTTCTCTCCGAAGTAATCTGGAGCTCCTCATGCCCAAAACTCCCTGAAGGTCAATGAACGCGCCCCTATCAAGGCTACCATCTCAGAACAGAAAGAGCCCAAACGCTCCTCCAACACCTCCATAATACCCTCCTTGATCGTATTAAAGATCGCAGGAGTCTGCTCAAGAATGTTGCAGGTAATCTCAGACGAAATGAACTACGACATCTGATCATCCAACTACTCGGCTCCAGAAGCTGAGCCCGAGCCCTCCCCAACACCAAAACCACCAACTGGTCTGCCTCGAAGAATCACCATACTGAAACTAAACCATACAAACCATCAGAATACGCATCAATACATATTAAGGAATCTCATACCCTACAAGCTTCCTGGTTTCATCATAGCTCTCCTTGACTCGAGTATGGATCCTCTGCTTCCAGTAGTACGGGCCCATACTACCTTCCACATCTATCCGTACTTTCCTCAAGGATTTCCTTGAATCCTCCAAGTCACTCTTTATCCATGTAAATGATATTTATCAAGATAAGGCTCCCAATACTAAATCTCTTCCTAGCTTTTCCTAGGGTAATCACCACGCCACTCTCCGCCATCAGCCGCAGAAGGAACTCCCACTAAATCCCTCTAACTAGCTCATGAATACTATTATATATCACCAGAACCAGATAATCCTTCGAATGAGAGGTCTCACACTACAACAGTTGGACTCAAACAAGATCTGCGCAATAGAGTTAAAAGCTAACCTTCTAAAACTATTTAGTCTCAATAATATGTAACTTAGCATATTCGCTTACTAGTTAGTTGGAGTTAATGAGAACTCCTAAAAATCACAAAGCAAGCAGCATTCGAGCATTGAGTATTCAGAATCAGACATAACCCTAACAGGCCATCCTATCACTGAATGACCAGTACTAGCATGCAAGTCTACAAGCTCATACAGTAGGCATACAAAGGCATCTCTCCAAGCATTCTATCATGTAAATACTGAGCATATCCTTAGCCCTAACTAGCATGCGATTCATAGATTCGAAAATCAAAGCATAACATATAACATGTATGGGTATTTAGGGAAAACTTACTTGAGCTCATTCGATTGCATGCACCACACCCTTTTCTTGTATTAGAAAACCCTTTTTATAAACATTTCTTTTTGAAATTTTTTACCAAATCCTCAGTTTGAGTTCAGACGCACCTGAGAGTATATCCGAACCCCTCAAACTAAGGCTCTGATATCAACTTGTACCGTCCCAAAAATAAGACAAAAAATTTTCAATTTTTAAATAACTAAAACAATTATCCAAAAAATCATCATCAAACCATAGTAAATCAAAGTGTATTGGATACATCAAGAAACATCAGAGTAATCATAAAATGTGGAACGAGGTGGTGTGTGCACTACAATCATCCCAAGCTCTTCCCCTTCAAACCATAAGTACCTGAATTATAAATTCAAAACCGTAAGCACAAAAACTTAGTGAGTTCCCTAAAATACCTCATACCATACACATCAACATATAGTGGGCCCCGCTCGGTATACAGATTTGTCAGTCATCGAGCCGTGCCCGGTATACATATAAGCATATAAACATAATAACACATACACATGAAATAATCATAAAGATAAATAGCATACATATGTTGGATAAGGTGTTGAAGTCCATAACTATTTCTGGTATGTACTTGACCCAACTCGGCATGGTCCATTTGGGCTGCATGGCATCATGCATTTGGATAGACTTAATGAGAGAAATAACACTTGTGGTTTATTAATATATTATAAGTTCTAATATATATTAATAGTATTATTTAATTAGTATTGATAAAGAATTAATTTGGAATTAATTAAGTGATCAAAAGATGACTAATTAAATATATGGCTTGATTATGTAAATCATCCATAACTTGTATAGTGGGCTAAAAGGCTCCATGGATTATCAAGTTGGGTTAAACCCACTGGATGCTCCATGGAGGCTCCATGGGAGTTACAAACCCATAGGTCATGGAAATGAAGAGCCATGTCACATTAAGGTTTACATGGTGTAACCCTAGATGTGACACACTATATAAAGACTATGTTACTCACCAAAATCGGTTACACTAAGAACAAGTGAGGGAAAGTCGATTTTTATAAGTGTTATACATTCTCTAAAGTTATTCCAAAGCATTTGGTGTTGTGTGAAACATTTGAGGCATCACACTTGGGGTGCTAGGCTCTCAAGGTTTTCAAGGAATCATAACAATTACAAGGTATGTAACTCTAGCCATCTTTTATGTTAAAAGTTCCCCATGTATGCTAGATAGGATTATGAACCTTGGAAATCATATTTTGCATGTATTTTAGTCAAACATGGATCCAAGGTTTTCTAGGGTTGCATGTACACTTAGGAGTGTTAGAATGCTCAAAACCGATCAGTGGTATCAGAGCGTAGGCTTGTTTGTTTGATACTTAATGCAAAATAGTGAAAAAAGTCGATTTTCTTGCTGACTGTATGATGAACACGCCGAGTCCATGGGGAGACTCGCCGAGTCCATGACTAAACGCATCCTACTCGTCGAGTAGGTTCGTGCACTCGACTAGTAGGAGCCTCAGAATGCAGATTTTCGACTTTTGCTGCTGGAAATGGACTAGAAATATTACCCTAAACTGTTTTGGTGTTATTAAACTTGTTTTAGATGGTGTAATGATTGTTCTAATCCATTTACAATGGCTAATATCAAAATTACATGATTATATGTGTTCATATGTTCTTGAAATTTTGATATGATTATTCATGTTCTTATGAGTTCTTGATAGATCATAGGAATTACTTGATTATTGCTGAATTCATGATCTTTATGTGTTTTAATGGAGTCCATAGCTTGTCCTCAAGTTATGGATAACCAAAAGCCTCTTTGTATTAAATCCATTAAAAGAACACATAAGTTACAAAAATGAAGAGTCTTCATTTTAATAATTCATAAGTTATGAATTGAAAGGTTTTGTAAAGTTACAAAACTTGCCCTCAAGTTTTGGAACATGTAAAGCCATCTTTATAAACTTTAGTTCCAACCCCTAGAATTTTAAATGTTAAAATTCAACCCTTATACTTTATAATATTATAAGTTTAATAATATATATATATGTATAAGATCAAGTCGTTTTACCGTTAGTAGGCCTCATTCACGAAGCCGGTCTATAAGATGGGTATAAGGTTGTTGCCTATAAAATGGCAGCTTAATGGTTGTCCACTCTCACCCACCGCTTCCTTGACTGGTGGAGGGTCGTTAGGCGAACGGGTAGGACAATGACTTAAGAATTCTCATTAAAAGTATAATGATTATTATAAAGTAACTAAATGTTTTATAAATTCCCAATCTTAGTTACTTTAGGAAAATGTGAATAAGGTGCTAAGCCATGAAATTACACTTTGCACTTTGATTAAGTCATTGGTGGAGCGTGTGTGGTTAACCGGCACACTAACTTGGACTTAACAAGGTAGGCAAAGGGTGACTTAAGGTTTACCGGCACATCGATTAAGTGAAAAACATTAAGGGTACCAAGTAATTTGCATTGTTACTTCACACCTTGTTTTGTGATCCTCGGTATCCCAGTCACAAAACATGAAGGGGACACTCGAGATTGAAACATGCCATTGAAAAGTTCAATGAATCTCAAAAGATTCTAGGAGTTTCTAAAACCAAATAAAACCTAATAATTTATATATTTCGTTTTCATGGTGGAAATTGGTGAATCGTCATTCACCTACCTTTCAAATATGTTTTAGCTTAGATTACGACATCCCTCTTCTAAGTTATAATATATTGTGATTGGATCCTAGACTTAATATTACATTTGGGCGTTTTATTAAGGACTGTCTTTATATCTAAACTAAACTTGCCTTTTCTTCTTTTCAGATGTCTTCCAACAATGCTGCTCCTGGCTCAAACCCTACCGGCTCCTTCTCTCTCATGAATCTTTGTGCGAGAGTCACCTTTGATGGATCCAACTTTACTGATTGGATCAGAAACATCAGGATGGTCACTCGATACGAGAACAAAGAATATGTTCTCGACAAGGAGCTTAAGGTACCCGAGCCGACTGCTACTCCTGAGGAGTTTGCTGAATATGAGGCACATGAAAGAGATGTTACCAAAGTGGCATGCATCATGATGGCCATTATGACAGCCGAGCTCCAAAAGTCCTATGAGGACTACTATCCTTTTGAGATGCACCAGGATTTGATGGACCGTTACCATCAGAGTGCTCGTCAAGAGTGATATGAAATCATCTCCTCCATGATAACAACCCAAATGAAAGATGGTGAACCCATCACGGGCCACATGCATAAAATGCAAAGGTATGTGGACCGTTTGATGAAGCTGAATGTGAACTTCCCAGAGGAGTTAGCAATAGATATCATTTTGCACTCCTTACCATCGTGTTATGATCAATTCCGCATGACATACCACATGAACAAGGAAGAAGTCACCCTCAGCAAACTTCAAGGACTCCTAAAGACCGCAGAATCAGGTCTTAAAGGTAAGTCGGTTGTTACCACTCCTACTCCTACTCCAAACTCCGCACATGTCCTGACAATCGGGAAAGGTAGAGGGAAGAAGAGGAAGAACCCTTCGAAGGGTACCAAGGGTAAGACCCTTGATGGCTCCTCTTCAAACGGAACCAAGAAAGGTTTCGTCACTCCTTCTTCTGACCCAAAAGAGGTTGAATGCTTCTATTGCCATGAAAAGGCACACTGGAAGCGGAACTGCCCGAAGTACCAGCAAGATTTGAAGGATGGGAAAGTGAAACCCAACCATGCAGGGACTAAGAAGAAGTGAGAATGTGGAGCATGGAAAGATAAACTTGATCATGGGGAATAGGAAAGTTTCACCTGTTACCAAGATTGGAGTTTATACTTTGTTGCTAAGTAGTGGGTTTACTTTAGATTTGAATAAATGTTGTTATTCGCCTGAAATGGCAAGAAATGTTATTTCCTTTCATGCTTTGTACAAACAAGGTTTTACCTTTTCTTTTGATAATGAAGTTGGTGGAATAAATGCTTTCTTTAATAATGTGTTTTATTTTAAAGCATTACCTTGTGATGGTGTGTATGAAGTTGTGTCTGTTGTAGATAATTTAGGAAATAATGTGTTGTGTATTGATTCTACTAATGATAATAACTTGGATAAAGCATCATTATGGCATTGTCGTCTTGGACATGTAAGCAAGAAACGCATAGGCCAACTCCAAAAGGATGGATTCTTGGAGTCATTTGACCTAAAGTCAGATGATAGTTAATGTTGGGGTACAAAGTTTTCCTTGAATGACTTTGTAATGTTTGACTTTTGTAAAACCCACTTGCATGTGGAGTATTAGCCTTGTGATACATGAGAGATAGAGAGTGAGAGAGAGACATGTAAACACCTCTATAAATAGTGGGTTCATACCACTTGTAGAGGTGTGCTTGAGAGATGTAAAAGTGAGTGTGTAAGTGTGTGTTATTTATGTAGTCTAGATCTAGATCCTTTTTGTGTAACACCATATACAATCAATACATCTCTTGAACACCCAAATCACCATGTTCATTATGCAAACTTTAATTCCGCATGCCAAACCATGTTCTTATGTCACTACAATTGGTATCAGAGCGGGTCTTCAAGATCAAGGTGATTTTTGAAGAACGATTCTCGGTTTGGCAACTTTTGTCACAATGGAATCAATTTTGGTGAGTCTCTCTCTATGATCTCTCTTAATATTAGAATCGTGCGTTACGTTTTTGAACTTTGATCGGTTTGTTTCGTTGGATCTAATCAGTTTCAAAACCCTTTGAAGATCCAATAATTTTTTTTTATCAAATCACAAAATCAAATCCAATGTCAAGTGAAATATCACTTAGTTACTGTTCATACAAATTTTAATCGAGTCCAACAAGTTTTCGAAAATCACTGTTCATCGATTAAATTTCAAGCCCAAATTCAGTTTGTTAAGATCCGATGTCATCAATTCATATATTGAGCCCAATTACATGTTATTTGTTGTTCATGTCAAATCTTTAAGTCCATAAATCGATTGCATAAAACAAGGAGCCCAAAGATATATTAAATCAGTGTTGAATCGTTTTAACTGTATTCATTCTTCATCTTACGCATAACCGAGTTGTACTCTCATTTTCGTTTCTATGTTCCAATTTCATCGATCTTTCTGAATAATCGATTCTTGTAAAATTTGTCTTGTGAATCAATTTTATTTGGGTTGTACCAATGTAAAGTCGATTATGATCAAGCTATTGATAATCGATTCAATTGTAAGTCAATCTCAAAGTCAGCATTTGTGTTCTTGATAAATCGAACAGGAATCGGTTTGGAAATTTATTTGTGTTCTTGATTTTGGGTCAAATGTGTTTGAGTTGAGTCAAAATCGTGTCTTCCAGTCAAAGTCGATTTCAATGAATCGGTTTGGAAATTTATTTGGGAATCGAACCTAGAGGATATATTCGATTATAAAAACATTTGGAATCGATTTGAGTTTGATACTCGGAATTGAAGTTTCAAATGAGTGGAATGTGATTCGAAATTCGATGATTTGTAAAAGCAAAATATTTTGCTTGATTTGGAATCGATGACGTTTGTTATTGTATGGGTTCGTGAATGAAAAAGCGAAGATTGGAATTGCAATTTTGAAATCGAAGCGAATGGTTGTTGATTATGGATATCAACTGATTTTGGTGATCGATTTTATGTTTGATTGAATGAAAACAAATCTTGAAGGGCACTGGGATATCAACGATTGTTGATTTTGATTTCAATGGTCGAATTTGGGTTGATGTTGACGAACTAGACAGTGACGTCGATTTTGGATGTAATCTTGGGTCAATTTGATGAACAGGTGGCTGACGAAGGCTTGATTTTTGATTTCGAATGAATGAAGAGTTGGCAATCGAATTCGCTTTGGGGTCGTATGTGAAAAATTGATTTTGGAGTTAAGCTGAGATTCGATTTTGTGGTCTCAGTGTTTAGATGTTGATGGCTGAAAAACGAAGTATTGATTTTGATGTTAATATGAGAAGGAACGAAGGCAGTGCAAACGAAATGTACTGGAAAAGAAAATGGGAGATGAAATTCCGTATGTTTGCTTGTGTGAAGTTTCGTACGAACTGTGCTGTTATTTCGTATGAATTGGGAAGAACAGTAAGAACGAAAAAGTGATTTTGGGTTGAATGTACGAAGTGAGTAAATTCGATTCAGAGGTTGGATGATTAAGAGATTATTGTTCATTAAGAGGCTTCGAATGCCTTCGAATTCGTGTGTTTGGGAAAATTTTCGTAAAAAAAAAAAAAAAATCGAATTCGTGTGTTTGGAATTATTTTGTATGTTAGACAACATTTCGTATGAAGATAAATAGAAGAATTTACGAAATCAGCCCCTAAACTTTCATACGAATTTACAAAATTTCGTACCAAATGGTGCCACGTTTTGAAGGGAAATAAAAAAAAATTCGAATTCAGCCCCTGAACTTTCGAATATTTTGCAACCTCCACAATTAATTAAAGTTTCGAATGTTTGACACTTTTCACCCAAATTCGAAAATTTTCTGAATTTTCGAATGTTTGGGACAACTCTTCGTATGTTTGGAACACAAAGGGCAGAATTTTCGAAAATAGTCCCTGAGGCTTTGAATATTTGGCGGTTCATACCCAAATTCGAAAAAGGACTGTTTTTGCTGAAAATTGAAGAAAATACATTTCAAGCCCCTGTAGTTTGTGCAAATTGACGCTTTCTACCCAGCTTTGGAAAAGGGGGAGAGTTTTGCATATTTTGCTGTTTTAGGCGCACCGGGTCACTGCAGAATTTTGAAATTGACAATTTCTACCCATTTTTGAGAAATTTTGTCAAAGGCGATCCGTGAACGAAGCTAAAAATTCGATATTTTTTCGATTTTCCGGATTAAACCACAATTTTTATGTCACATGTTAAGGGGGAGTTTTGACATGAAAAATTCCGAATAAAGCACGTTCTTTTTCCTTGGGAGTTTTATAATCAAATTTCGATTATAAAAAGGGGGAGAAGTTTTATATGGAAATTCGAACTTGAATATTTCATATTATGCAGATTTGAAGACCGAAGTGACCTTAATTTTTGAAGCTTACGAGATGATGCAATTGGATGTTCGGAAATGATTTATTTTCGAAATGGGTTTGGTTTTATTGAAGATTTTTGGGATGTGTTTTTATGCTCAACTTTTGGGTGATCGATTTGGAGTTTGAGAAGCTCGTGATCATTCATTGATGCTCGGTTTGTACGGTCTCACATCCTAGAGCCCAAATTGAAGAATCATGGAAGAATTGAAGATTGAAGTTCGTTTCGACATGTGTCACCCTTGAGGATCGGATCACGTAGTTGCTCGATTTTAGAAGATTTGAAGTGGGTCATTCATTTATAACTTTGAGGGGGAGAATGTTGGGGTACAAAGTTTTCCTTGAATGACTTTGTAATGTTTGACTTTTGTAAAACCCACTTGCATGTGGAGTATTAGCCTTGTGACACATGAGAGATAGAGAGTGAAAGAGAGACATGTAAACACCTCTATAAATAGTGGGTTCATACCACTTGTAGAGGTGTGCTTGAGAGATGTTTAAGTGAGTGTGTAAATGTGTGTTATTTATGTAGTCTAGATCTAGATCCTTTTTGTGTAACACCATATACAATCAATACATCTCTTGAACACCCAAATCACCATGTTCATTGTGCAAACTTTAATTCCGCATGCCAAACCATGTTCTTATGTCACTACAGTTGTGAATCATGTTTACTTGGAAAAATGACAAAGTCACCCTTCACAAGTTCGTGTGCTAGGGGTGAAGGTTTGTTGGATCTAGTGCACACGGATGTGTGTGGACCCTTCAAAACTGCCACAAGGGATGCTAATTGTTATTATGTGAGTTTTACAGATGAGTATAGTAGATATGGATATGTCTACTTAATCAAACATAAGTCAGAAACTTTCGAAAGGTTTAAAGAGTTTAAACAGGAAGTCGAGAATCAATTGGGCAGGAACATTAAGATGCTTCGATCCGATCGCGATGGTGAGTATCTTAGTACAGAGTTCCTCGACTATCTTAGGGAATGTGGGGTTGTCTCACAATTGACACCTCCCAGGACACCACAGTTGAATGGTGTAGCTGAGAGGCGTAATCGAACCTTGTTGGACATGGTTCGTTCCATGATGAGTCGAGCTTCGCTACCAATCTCATTATGTGGGTATGCCTTAGAGACTGCTGCCCATATCCTTAATCTGGTCCCTATAAAGATGGTTGCCAAAACACCTCACGAGATGTGGACTGGAAAAGTTCCTAGTCTAGCCCACATCAAGATTTGGGGTTGCGAAGCTTTCGTGAGACGCGAGACTCACGACAAGCTCGAACCTCGAAGTGAGAGATATATTTTCATCAGCTACACACATAAATCATTTGGTTACCTCTTCTAAAGACCCAGTGAGAATGTGGTCTTTGTAGCAAGGAGGGGTGTCTTTCGAGAGAGAGAGTTCATAAGCCAAGGAAACAGTGGGAGGCAAATTGACCTTGAAGAAATTCAAGAGTCAAGTGGTGAAGGAACCTCAAACCCTAGCAGTCAACTTGAGGAGGAAACTCTTGTTGACCCAATTGACAAGTCTGTACCTCTTAGGCGTTCCACAAGGGTTAGGAATGCACCTGAGCACTACTGTGGTTTCCATATTACTGCGGAAGGTGAGACACTTATCAGTGATGAGACACTGGTAAGTCTGGATGAACCTAACAGCTATGCGGAATCCATGGCAGGCCCCGAGTCTGCCAAATGGAAAGAGGCAATGGACAGCGAGATACAATCCATGTATGATAATCAAGTCTGGAACTTGGTTGACAATGTACCAGGTCGTAAGACAGTAGGGTGCAAATGGATCTTCAAGAAGAAGACCGACATGGATGGTAATGTACACACTTATAAGGCACGACTGGTGGCAAAGGGCTTTTCTCAAACTCCAGGAGTTGATTATGATGAGACCTTTTCACCAGTAGCCAAGATTAAGTCTATTAGGGTGTTGTTAGCCATTTTTGCATTTCATGACTATGAAAAATGGCAAATGGATGTCAAAACCGCTTTCCTCAATGGGAAGTTGGCTGAGGATGTTTACATGAATCAGCCAGAGGGTTTTTTGTCAGTACAGAGAACCCTAATAAAGTGTGTAAGCTTGAGAAATCCATTTATGGATTAAAGCAAGCACCTCGCAGATGGAATCTTTGCTTTGATGAATCTTGTGTATATGTCAAGGCAAGTGGGAGTATAGTTAGCTTTTTGGTATTGTATGTGGATGACATAATACTCATAGGAAATGACATCCCAACCTTGCAGGAAGTGAAGTCCTGGCTTGGGAAGTGTTTCGCTATGAAAGACCTAGGAGAAGATGCCTATATTCTAGGGATAAGGATTCTGACAGACCGGAGTAAAAGACTAATTGGACTTAGTCAGAGTACATACTTGGATAAAGTGCTGAAGAAATTCAGCATGCAAGATTCCAAGAAATGAGAGTTACCCATCCAGAGTAACGCTAGATTGAGTAAGACTCAGAGCCCGAGTACCGAGGTTGAGATAGCAGAAATGAGTCGAGTACCTTATGCTTCTGCAGTAGGCTCGATCATGTATGCTATGGCCTGCACTCGTCGTGATGTAGCCTTTGCTTTGAGCATGGTTAGCAGGTATCAGGGGAACCCTGGTAAGGCTCACTGGACGGCGGTAAAGAACATTCTCAAGTACCTGCGGAGGACTAAGGATTGGGTCCTTACCCTTGGTGGGAGTGATGACTTGAAAGTTGTAGGGTATAGTGATGCTAGTTTCCAGACTGATAGGGATAATTTCCGCTCTCAGTCGGGCTGGGTCTTTACCTTAAACGGAGGAGCAATTTCTTGGAAAAGTTCCAAGCAGGAGACAGTGGCTGATTCAACTTGCGAATCAGAGTATATAGCGGCAAGCGAGGCAGCAAAGGAGGCGATATGGCTAAAGAACTTCATTGGAGACCTTGGAGTTGTACCAGCTATAAAGGAGCCCATATAGATTTTCTGTGATAGTGAAAGTGTTGTTGCCTTAGCAAAGGAACCAAGGGATCATGGGAGATCCAGACACATTGACAGAAAATATCATTTTATCATACATTGAATAGAAGAAGGACTCCTCGTGGCAAAGAGGGTATCATCGGATGAGAACCCGGCAGATCCCCTCACGAAGGGACTGGGTAGGGTTAAGCATCTCCAGCACGCAAGGAGCATAGGGCTGAAGGATGATATTAGTTTTAGTAGTTAGATAGTTTTGAAATTTGTAAAGTGTAATTGACATTTGATGATGAATAAAAGTTGTTTTTATTTATGAGTAAAGTGTTGCTATCTTTTGTCAATCGTTTACTATTATTTCTTTTGCATGTTTTGACTTCCAGAATATTTATGTTGTGTTTTACATATTATTCAGATTATCCACAGTCGGTCATATGTTGGAAGTAGATATGAATTAAGACTGTCATGAGTTGGTTGTAGAGGTCTAAGATGTTGGACATGGCCTCAACACTCATGAGTGCTCATAAGTTCTGAGTATTGGATTCAACCCACGCTCGCTAGTATCACTTCATGGAATTTATCTCGAGTGATCGTGAGACGGTAATATCATATAAGTCTTCAAACCTAGAGATATGTCTTGTTGTCTATGAGTTGGTTATACATTGATCATGCGAAAACACATTGGTAACTCGATGTTATAAAACGTGTGTTTGTGTATGATTTAACAAGTAGTAGAACAAGCATATGAGTCGAAGTTTATCTGTTCCTTCTTGGATTAGAAGCGATATTTGGGCCCCTCGATGATTTTGTTTTGACCTATGTACAGGGCCCGGTCAGAACTAAGTTGATGAGTTCAATTAAGTTCTATGTCAAACAAATCGGAAATCGGGAAACAAACTGCTGGACAAAAGTAAGACATTGTTCCATGTATTTTTCCGGCTGATATCTAGAACAGAGGATTATATGATCACTTATCTTAAATGGCGTATCATCATCTTCTCAGTTCCGAGAAACCTTGAAAATAGCTACGATTGTTGATCGGTTCCTGAAGTCATACTTGCAGTTATAGTTATTAGACTTATCCAAGAGGGAGACTGTTGGATAAGGTGTCTAAGTCCATAACTATTTCTGGTATGTACTTGACACGACTCGGCATGGTCCATTTGGGTTGCATGGCATCATGCATTTGGATAGCCTTAATGAGAGAAATAACACTTTTGGTTTATTAATATATTATAAGTTCTAATATATATTAATAGTATTATTTAATTAGTATTGATCAAGAATTAATTTGGAATTAATTAAGTGATCAAAAGATGACTAATTAAATATATGGCTTGATTATGTAAATCATCCATAACTTGTCTAGTGGGCTAAAAGGATCCATGGATTATCAAGTTGGGTTAAACCCATTGGATGCTCCATGGAGGCTCCATGGGAGTTACAAACCCATGGGTCATGGAAATGAAGAGTCATGTCACATTAAGGTTTACATGGTGTAACCCTAGATGTGACACACTATATAAAGACTATGTTACTCACCAAAATCAGTTACACTAAGAACAAGTGAGGGCAAGTCGATTTTTACAAGTGTTATACATTCTCTAAAGTTATTCCAAAGCATTTGGTGTTGTGTGAAACATTTGAGGCATCACACTTGGGGTGCTAGGCTCTCAAGGTTTTCAAGGAATCATAACAATTACAAGGTATGTAACTCTAGCCATCTTTTATGTTAAAAGTTCCCCATGTATGCTAGATAGGATTATGAACCTTGGAAATCATATTTTGCATGTATTTTAGTCAAACATAGATCCAAGGTTTTCTAGGGTTGCATGTACACTTAGGAGTGTTAGAATGCTCAAAACCCATCAACATAATGGTCATCGGGCCCCGGCCGGCATCGGGCCTTGCTCGATAACATATAAACACATATCACATGCAAGAGTCACGTAGACAACTAGCATACTAAACATAAAATCCATGGGATGGCATTGGTGCCTTCGACCCGCTAAACACAGTGAGGAAACTCACCTCTAGCTGTTGAATCTCTCTAAAGAATCTTTGGCTGCTGGACCAGAAAATTCTCGCACTATCAATATCAATAACATCCAATTATTAATTGGATCCCAACCCATAACCAAAGTCTAATCTATTGGCCCCTAACTAGGGCAATAGACCATTTTACCCTTTTATCTATCTTGGCCCAAAATCAAGGCCTAATCCAACTACTGAGAAGGCCTACATTCTACTTGGCAACCCAAGGCCCAATTATGGCCTAATCTTCCAAATTGGGCCCAAAACCCATCATGGGCCTAAAATCCAAGGAAGCCCAACATGCTTTGTCACACCCCCGAACCAGGATGGCAGAAACGTCTGGAGCGGATGACGTGATTGTATAGTATCACAACAATTGAATATGAATGAAGCATAGCAACCAAACAACATACATTGAGATAACATACTTACATGGTTTACATATTGTATATGTTCATGAAATTACACAAAAATGACATAAAGTATGGAATTTCAATATGCAGCGACTCCGGTTCTCAGGTACCTGCTTACTAGTTCCCTGAGAATACAAGTCATTGGAAAATCGTCAACATTAAATGTTCGTGAGTTCATAAGCATATTTGTATGAAAAGGTTTGTAACATATTTGTTTGTAATAATTTGTAAGACTCCAAAAAATCCGATATTTTCTGTGAAAATGGTTTGTAAGTCTCGTTCTAAAACTGTGAATAATTGCATGTATGTCATTTGTTTTCTTTTGTTTGTAATTGAAAAGAGTGTGTGTTCCCAGAAAACCCTATATTTTCTGTTGTATGAAAATTGTAGTCTTAAAACCCTAAGACTGGAGTGGTGATAATAGTGTACAAAAATGAAGCGTAGTTTTGTATTTTATAAAACTAATGAAGTGTATATTCTCCGTAAATCCAAAATAATGTTATTAATCCGAACGTGAGTCATTATAACCATGTTTGATGTGACCGTTATGCCTGTCGTGATGTTCTTCAGGCGTCGGTTTCGGTAAGATATTTGTCACCCTAGACAGGCCCTGTCTAGCTGTAGCGAACAACTCAGGTGTGGGGGTGTCAATCTCCGTATAGATCTATACACAATTACCTCGATCTCCCTCCAGGAGACTCTGGTTATAACTACAGGACTTACGGTGTACGCTAGGTAGGTACGGTGAAGGAAAGTCTCACAAGAGACTTTACAGATTTACGCGAACTTTGAGTCCCTTTTTCGGATAAGGAAATAATTTTTCTATTGCAAACTTGTGACATATGTTTTATGACACGCGATTTGCAGGTTTCATAAGATTATGACGCGCGTTTACAGCTTTATGACATACATTTTATTTCTCATACTTTAAAATCCTTATGATAAACAGATCGTGACACGCAAATTTTTCTGTCATAACTTTTGCTTTGTATATCATTTCGGTTAGATTATTTATAACACTTTTTGCAATTAATCCTTAATTAACATGTCATATAGCATAATTTATCAAGTTTTAGGCCATCCAAAGATAGTGACAACATAGTTAAGAATATTTTACTAATAAAATAAATTTTAGCAAAATATCAAGTTTTTGTAGTTTGTTTAACACACTAAAATTAATTTGAGGGTTTTGCAACACAAAATATTCTATTTTGTTGTGACTCTAACATGTCACGTTTTCTACAAAACACATAAAATAACTTTGAAAATTATTTTATTCAAATATTTGTGTAGGTATAAGTGTTAAAAATATATGTCCCAAAAGTTAACATGTTTGAGCATAATACTTATATTTTTGCCATTTTTGAATGTACAACACATATCTACAAGTTTTCATGCAATATATATGTAATCAAGCACATTACTCACGATTTTTATAGAGAAACATTAGATAAATCCTTTTTGCACAAGTACTAGTTCTATTTTCAACACACAACTAAGATGCATGCTATTAGATAAATCCTTTTTGCATAAGTACTTGTATCCCCCCCCCCCCCAACCCAAAAAAAAGTATGAAAAACACGAAAATAGTGGGGTATGAAGCTCACCTTGAAGATTCTGTGTGGTAGAAGAGAGGAAAGTGAAGAGATTTCGAGCCTAGTCTTGCACCTCTTGAAGATATTTTCGAAATTTCAAGTGTTTCTAAGCACTTAACACACAACAAAAGTGCGTAAACAAGAAGTTGGTATCATAAAAATGTTTAGAATTACAAGGGCTACACGAAGTTCTTACCAAGTTTATGAGTTTTTGAAGGAGGTCCCTTGAAGATGGAACATACACACAAATTTTTGAGAGAGAATTGGGAGGGTTCTTGATATGGGCATATTTAGTCATATAATTCATGCATTATCTTAATACTTTATGTTAATTTTATCTCAAATAATGAACCAAAGGTGCTTAATTAGCTTAAATATTTCATTTTCAGCAACAATTACATGCTCCGATGGAAAAGGAAGCGAAACTAGCGATTGGAAGCTTGGATCTTGGATTTTGAAGAAAGAAGGATGTTGCTGGACAGCTTGATCCCTCGTCAGTGTTTTGGCCATATCTCATGAACCGTAACTCCGATTGACGATATTCAAATTGTTCTGAAAACTAGACACAATTTCGGACGACTTTCGTGTTTTGAGAAAATGTTGATTCCAAACGGACTAGGCGAGTAGGGTCGACTACTCGGCGAGTCGTATCGAACTTTCGCGATTCTGGACGCGATGACTTGCCGTACACGGGTTTTAAGTGACGGACTCGCCGAGTAGGTCACTGGACTCGCCGAGTAGCCTCTGTTTTGTGAAAATCTATATAAAGGGACTTTCAGATCGATAACCTAGCATATAGAGGAACCCTTGGAGGCTAAGATACGATTGAAAGCGCTGGTGAAGCTCTGGAAAGTGAAGAATCAACCCTACATTCGATTTTGAGGAGAATTAAGGCAAAATCAAGTTTACTCTTTACCTAATCTCTTGTTTGAACTATGTTTTTACCAATTGATTTCGTTTTTGAGTGTTTTACTGCCTTAATCATGAGCTAAAACCTTTTAGCTTCTGTTTGGGGAGACAATGTTGAAACTATGGTTTGATTAATGGTAGGATTGATTTAATATTGGTGATTTTGTTGATTCTAGCTTGTTAAAGAACCTTATGTGTGAATGATAACTAATTTTCTGTTAATAGGAAGATAATTAAATAGTATGAACATCTTTTAATTATCAACCCCATATGTTTATGTGACCACTTTATCATATGTCTAGGACTAACGAACGTGAAACTAGAATTAATAAGAAAAATTAGGTAAATTCATGTGTGAGCTTGTTTGATGACCATCAGCAAGAGGTTAACTAAAGGACCAATTTAGTTAGCTATTACAAGTCTAAATTAACCCAAATAAATAATCTAGTGAACAAAAACTTGATGTGTGTAAAATGCACTGGTTTTAATCCAACTTTTGAGTTATAAATTAAGCACACAAAGGCAGTGAACCTATCTTTTAGTGGTATAGTTAAGTGAGTAGAGTGTCGAACTCAGGGAACGGTAAATTAAAACTAAAGACTAATTTTATCTAAATTAAATAGTAAATATGGGTTTTCTCTAGTTTTTCAAGACTAGAAACTTACTAATACTACTTGAGCTAAAAACTAGAAAAACAAAGATTTAACTGAATTCAGTAATAAAGGGGACTTCTGTTTAGTTCAACTCAATTGATCCTATGGTTGATATTATGGTAATAGTGCAATGGATTAATTCTTCTATTGGCTACCGATTCAAGTGATTAGCCTTGCGTTCGCTACGATAATCCTTAGAGAACAAACTAACTCAAATAGTGATCAGTTGTCTAATTTAATTTAATTCACTAGATTATTTATTCGGGTTAATTTAGACTTGTAATAGCTAACTAAATTGGTCCTTTAGTTAACCTCTTGCTGATGGTCATCAAACAAGCTCACACATGAATTTACCTAATTTTTCTTATTAATTCTAGTTTCACATTCGTTAGTCCTAGACATATGATAAAGTGTTCACATAAACATATGGGGTTGATAATTAAAAGATGTTCATACTATTTAATTATCTTCCTATTAACAGAAAATTAGTTATCATTCACACATAAGGTTCTTTAACAAGCTATAATCAACAAAATCACCAATATTAAATTAATCCTACCATAAAATCAAACCATAATATCAATTTTGTATCCCCAACAGAAGTTTAAGAGTTTTAGCTCATGATTGAGGTAATTAACAGCAATAAAACGAATTCTAATTGCCTAACCATAATTGAGAAACAATAGATTAAGTAGAATGATGAGAATGTGCCTCAAATCTTCTTCGGAATTGGATTCTAGGTTATATCTTCGTTCTCTAGGGTTCTTCTGGCTCTTCAATCGCAGCTTGCTTCTCCCCAAAGGTTCCAGAAGTCCCTCAATCGGATTAAAACCCGCTATTTATAATTATCACAAAACAGGAGCTACTCAGCGAGTAGGTCGGGCACTCGCCGAGTACTAGTGTGAAATCCGTATTCGGCAAGGAATCTTGACTTTTCTTTCGGGAACATTCTAATGAACTCGCCGAGTACTAGCGTGGACTCGCCGAGTAAGTGTGTAGTTTTCCCTTTTTCCTTCATTCTTTGGTCTCTAATTGCTTCTCCTTTTTCCTTGTGCTTCCAAGCATGTCTTTTGGACTGAAAACACAATATAAGCATTAATAAGTACCTTTTGTCCATATTATGCATATAATTAGCCAGAAATGAATAGAAATATATGTTAAACATATGATTAATTATGCACATATCAAAATACCCCACACTTGACTTTTGCTTGCCCCCAAGCAAAACCGAATTTTAGCACGCTAATATCACATAAGACAATCACAATTGAACCCAGCCATTATGCCAAGGCCGCAACGCATGCATTTGTGTCTAAATTTTTTCCTAAGGACCCCCCTAATTCTAAATACTCACAATCCTCATAAACACTCGCCCACTCACCCCGAACTATGCTCATTTTATTCATCCCTCCGAATCCATCCTCAGAAAACCTCTTAACCTCAAGGTGTTTTTGGTTGAGTAACCCAAGCATACATAATCTAGATAATTACAATGTATGATACCACATTGGAGCTCTTTGGAATTCTTCATTTCTTCGGCATTTGATCTTTGATCTCTTTGAATTCACCACTTTGTTGTTTGGTTTTTGGTATCTTCAACTTTTTCAATTTCTTGGAATTTTTGATCTTCTAATTTCATATTTGACTTTGATGCTCCAAAAATTCTTACAACTTTTCTTTTGTAATTCTCTTTTTTTTTTCATGTAACTCACTTTTTTTTTCTTTCACTCAAAACCTACATGCTTAAGCAGGGGCACTCAACTTCAACCTTTATTGATTAATGATAACAATTTTCCTGGATACATTTCAAGTACACGATGCTAAACATATTGCATCCTTTGGGCTAAGCGAGGTTGTGTTTTTGTCTCATGATTTCACTAGAATAAGGGAGCCACAAATGCACTAGAACGTATATAGGCTCAACTAAACATTTGGGTCCTCATGGAATCATCAAATATAATACTAGTATGATCCCCAATTGTTTTTACCAAAATATCTAAATTAGCCCTAGCAATTTTATGCAAAATTTTAAAATTAATCTAAATTTTAACTAAATGTAACCAACCCCCTACCCCACACTTAATTTATGCAATGTCCCCATTGCATATTATGCATGAATAAGAAACATAAAAAATAAAGAGGGAATTGGAACAAACTCCCCTGGAATAGTAGTGGCGAGGCTGATCATCTTCAATGTAGCTCCGTTTTTGAATGACTTTAAACATGGGAACAGCTCATCCATGTCTTGGGTGTCATGTCGCGTGTGGTAGACTTGCAAATGACTCAAACATGTAGGATACAGCTCCTAGAAACCTTCAGCAATGATCCTCTATGAAAGAATCGGATAAAACTGCAATGAACGTGCCCAAAACAACTCTGGAATCCGAAAAATGATCATAGACTCGGCGAGTAAGTCGTGTACTCGGCGAGTATGTTGCTAACGGGCAGAGAAGTCGTGAATTAGTCCATGCACTCGCCGAGTAAGGTATGTGCACTCGGCGAGTAGGCGCTGAGTTTTCCATTCGACTGAAGTGCTGGATTGGGGTAATTCAGTTACTCTTTCTCTAATTACTTCAGTAATAGAGCACTCTACACTCCCAACTCTAACGGACTCAAACTTAATGGAAAAGACTGCGCACTCCCAATTGAACATTCTTGACTTGAACCTTGACCCATAAGACTTCTAAATGCATCCTAACCTTCCAATCCTGAAAAAAAAACAGACAAAATTGAAAGCAACCAAAAGTCCTAACGAGAAATAAAATCATCCAAGTTTAACAAGTGGTCCAAATCAAACATCACGAAAATAAATTAAAAACACAAAAGGATCGGCCGATTCAAGTGAGTAAAATGCACCGGTATGTTTAACATATATTTCTATTCATTTCTGGCTAATTATATGCATAATATGGACAAAAGGTACTTAATAATGCTTATATTGTGTTTTCAGTCCAAAAGAAATGCTTGGAAGCACAAGGAAAAAGGAGAAGCAATTAGAGACCAAAGAATGAAGGAAAAAGGGAAAACTATACACTTACTCGGCGAGTCCACGCTAGTACTCGGCGAGTTCATTAGAATGTTCCCGAAAGAAAAGTCAAGATTCCTTGCCGAATACGGATTTCACACTAGTACTCGACGAGTGCCCGACCTACTCGCCGAGTAGCTCCTGTTTTTTGATAGTTATAAATAGCGGGTTTTAATCCGATTGAGGGACTTCTGGAACCTTTGGGGAGAAGCAAGCTGCGATTGAAGAGCCAGAAGAACCCTAGAGAACGAAGATATAACCTAGAATCCAATTCCGAAGAAGATTTGAGGCACATTCTCATCATTCTACTTAATCTATTGTTTCTCAATTATGGTTAGACAATTAGAATTCGTTTTATTGCTGTTAATTACCTCAATCATGAGCTAAAACTCTTAAACTTCTGTTGGGGATACAAAATTGATATTATGTTTTGATTTTATGGTAGGATTAATTAGAATGTTCCCGAAAGAAAAGTCAAGATTCCTTGCCGAATACGGATTTCACACTAGTACTCGACGAGTGTCCGACCTACTCGCCGAGTAGCTCCTGTTTTGTGATAATTATAAATAGCGGGTTTTAATCCGATTGAGGGACTTCTGGAACCTTTGGGGAAAAGCAAGATGCGATTGAAGAGCCAGAAGAACCCTAGAGAACGAAGATATAACCTAGAATCCAATTCCGAAGAAGATTTGAGGCACATTCTCATCATTCTACATAATCTATTGTTTCTCAATTATGGTTAGACAATTAGAATTCGTTTTATTGCTGTTAATTACCTCAATCATGAGCTAAAACTCTTAAACTTCTGTTGGGGATACAAAATTGATATTATGGTTTGATTTTATGGTAGGATTAATTTAATATTGGTGATTTTGTTGATTATAGCTTGTTAAAGAACCTTATGTGTGAATGATAACTAATTTTCTGTTAATAGGAAGATAATTAAATAGTATGAACATCTTTTAATTATCAACCCCATATGTTTATGTGAACACTTTATCATATGTCTAGGACTAACGAATGTGAAACTAGAATTAATAAGAAAAATTAGGTAAATTCATGTGTGAGCTTGTTTGATGACCATCAGCAAGAGGTTAACTAAAGGACCAATTTAGTTAGCTATTACAAGTCTAAATTAACCCGAATAAATAATCTAGTGAATTAAATTAAATTAGACAACTGATCACTGTTTAAGTTAGTTTGTTTTCTAAGGATTATCGTAGCGAACGCAAGGCTAATCACTTGAATCGGTATCCAATAGAAGAATTAATCCATTGCACTATTACCATAATATCAACCATAGGATCAATTGAGTTGAACTAAACAGAAGTCCCCTTTATTACTGAATTCAGTTAAATCTTTGTTTTTCTAGTTTTTAGCTCAAGTAGTATTAGTAAGTTTCTAGTCTTGAAAAACTAGAGAAAACCCATATTTACTATTTAATTTAGATAAAATTAGTCTTTAGTTTTAATTTACCGTTCCCTGAGTTCGACACTCTACTCACTTAACTATATCACTAAAAGACAGGTTCACTGCCTTTGTGTGCTTAATTTATAACTCAAAAGTTGGATTAAAACCAGTGCATTTTACACACATCAAGTTTTTGGCGCCGTTGCCGGGGAACGGTAATAGCTAAACTTGAATCGGCCCAAGGCCCATCTACTGAGTACGTGGGGTGTACTCAACTCGTACACTTAGCGTACTTGAAAGAACCCCTTTCTAAACTTTCGTATTTCTGAAAGACCCAAACTTTCATACTTGATAATTGTTACTCCAAAACATGCTACATGCATATTTATAAAACAATATCTTACATTGATAAAGTGATTACAAAAGATTGGATACAAACCGACTATGTTTTAATATTTTACATAACTACCCAGGATATTGTAATTTTATACAAACATAAACCGAAATACAAAAGTAATAGTAAAAACTATTCTACATCTTCCGACAGTATATAACCATACTGGTTACTTATCTCCTGCAATTGTTAAACACTGAGAGGGGTAAGCGGTGACGCTTAGTGAGTTCAATAATAGATACAATATAGCGTTATGCCACATATATACTTCAATATGGCAGAAGCAAAGAGGAACAAGGAACAACAAAGGCATATGTGAATCATGAGACAAACTTTCCATATCAATCAATGATTTGATACAAAGATATACGATCAATAAAGCTTCGGCCCAAATGGCACAGAAGACATACACTTTCTGATTTAAACATTTCGGTAGATTTCAGGCTTATAGCCCTGTCTAACCATCTGCCAATGCCATAGAATAGAAGTCATTCTCTTACAGAGACATGCTCTACATGGCCAGAGGCTACGTACCAGTACCACCGTGAATCTAAGTCCTTTCACTGATCACATGGTCAAAGGTATAGCTTTGCTAT
Organism: Lactuca virosa; assembly: GCF_052849685.1. Lineage (NCBI taxonomy): Eukaryota > Viridiplantae > Streptophyta > Magnoliopsida > Asterales > Asteraceae > Lactuca > Lactuca virosa. The sequence continues at coordinate 59,716,334 of NC_136429.1, forward strand.
CATAAATAGCAGGGATAAAAATAACACGGGAAAATAACCTGGAATAATAACACTGAAAAGCACATAGCACATATAACATATAACATACAATTGTTCCTATATATTAAACTCACCGTGAAATAACCGGGGGTTAAAATAGTAATTTGGGCAGCACTTCGTTACTATAATTAGCTTTCTTCAATGAAAACCGGGCCCTGCGAGGGTTGAGCTTCAAAACCGAAAAGATAAATTTTTCGGGCTTCTCGGGAACTTCGGGGCGTGTTTCGGATGTTAAAAATAATGTCGGGGCATCGGGGGAAGTGGAATTAGCCAAAATATGGAATAAGAGGTGAAAAATGGGCAAAAATCAAACATTACCCGGCAAGTCTCGCAACCCCTATATATACATGCGAGGCTCGGATCCGGAGCAAGGAAGGAGGGACACGCGGCGGCTGGAGCGAGCTTCGGATGCGAGGAGCCGGACAGCACACGTGCTTTGGAACTCCAGACCTGGCACGCGTCAGACGCGTCATCGGCTGGTCTTCGGCTCGGACACAGGGCGGAGTCAGATGTGAGGCGCGTCGGAAGGACATTGGACCACACCTTCGGTCAAATCAGCAAGCGACACGTGTCGGACACAGCGGGTGACTCACCGAGATCGAACCTTATCCATGCGAGATTTCTCGGAATTCGTGCAGAAATCTTCTAAAATACATAACTTCCGTATACGGACTCCGTTTTTGACGTTCTTTATATGCACGCGTAGGTAAAATTATGCTCTAAAACTTTCGTTTAGACTTCGTCGGCTAATTTTGACTTTATTTTTAATATTATTATTTTTAAAAGACCGGGACAGGAAAATCCGTTAAAAATTCATAACTTCTTCATCCGACATCCGTTTTTGTCAGTCTTTTTACCGTTGTACTACTAATGATGAGACCTTCGATTCTCGTTTAGGTTGTGTTGGCTAAAATTCACTCGATATAAAATTCGAGTTTTTAGCTGTCTACTGCTAAGCTGAAACTTAGAAAAATCATAACTTCCTCATACGAAGTCAGATTTGGACGTTCTTTTTATCAAAATTCCCGGTTTAACAAATACTACAACTTTCATTTAGATCACCAAGGCTAAAAAGTAGTTTATCAAAAACTCACTTTTTACGTCATTCGGCACCGTGTCGGTTTTGTCGCGGATGTTCGATTGGTCATAACTTCTTCGTTATAACTCGGATTTCGATGAGGTTTTCGCCTAAATGTTTCTAACAAGATTCTTTACAACTCTACATAATAAAAATTTACTTATTTCAAATTTTATATTTTCGTTAAATTTTGATATTTGCCTAATGTTCGGAATCTCATAAGACTTCCAAAACATTCTTGATGATTCTAAACATAGTTTTTCATTTCTAGTAAAAACTATCTGTTAGAACTCAATACTCATAATTATATAATTACATAACACGATAACCGAACGTGTATGTTACAGTACTCCTTCTAGGGATAGTATGCACAACGTACCAGCTGGGTACGCTTAACGTACTCCCTAGTATGCAATCCTACTCCATTAAGCACTTAATTGGTTAAGCCTTTCTTCCAAACTCACAACTCTGATCCCTAATGGTGACTTATCACATAAAGTTGGCAACTTTACATACATGCATGGCTTAATGGGGCTCAAGAGCTCGAAAAAGAGCTTAACAAAGGTCTTAACACATGCATGGGTCCAAATACTCCATAAAATTGACATTTTTTTTATTAACATGGGGACTGATTGGAGCTAAGATCTAGCATCCATTGCATCTGGAGTAGATCAAAAGCTCACCTTTAACACAATGACTCAAAACGTGCACAAAATGCTCCATGAACTAGGTCTAACATATAAGAGCATAAAGATGTAAGCTTTTTACCTCAAAAAGCTTGCAAATGTGGAAATTGTCCTGGATCCACAAGCTCAAACAATCCCCTCAAGTGTTCCTCTTCTTATTTTCCTTCATAAACCACCATCAAACACTCTTCAAGCTCAAAACTCACCAAATCACTCCAGGGTTTTGTTTTTTGGGACAAGGAGAGGTGGAGGATGGTTAAACATGTCCAAATGAGGCTATAATGAGGTTTAAATAGGGTGCAAACCCTAAAAATTAGGGTTGGCCTCAGCCTCACGTACGCCTGCATACTCCACGTATGTGTCGCGTATGTGGTTAAGACCTGCCATCATCAGGATGGCTAGTACGCTCAACATACTCCTTGAGTACGCCTCGCGTACTAACCAAAGGACCAAATTGAAAAGAATTTTACATAATGGGCGAAAAGAGAAATTACCAAAAACTTGAATGTTACACCATATGTACCCAGAGGTGAGATAGACATCCGGACATGTGATCCTACTCTAGAGCCACAACCAAACAAGGAACAAGCAAGAAAGCCTAGATCAAGAGTCCCCAGTCTATCCTACATGACTACATACAATCCCTATGACGTCCCTATACTAAATGATAACAAAAACTAGTGGGTCGACATTGGTGCCTTCGACCCATGGGTACAATGAGGAAAACTCACCTGAAATGCAGAACCCTGAAACATTGCGACACACTCCCTTTTCTGCACTGCTTGCTCCCGTAATTCCACTAACACCAAAACCAGGTAGAATCTTAATCAACATAGTCAAACTTGGTCAAAAAGTCAACGGTCAAGGAAAGTCAAGGTCCACATCAGGCTGAGTACACCCTGCGTACTACATTTGTACGCATGGTGTACCGGACTCATACCCAGTACGCTTTGCGTACTCCCTAAGTGTAACGCCCGTGTTTCTGGATAGGCATTAATATATATGGTCAACAATTGTAACATATTTTAAGTAATGAAGAAGAATTGTTTGAGTATTATGTGATTGATTTGATTCTATGTGCAGTTTACTTGCTTATAACGATATAATAAATTAAGAATTAAATATGCATAAAAAATAGAATGATCATTTGACCCAATATCTTCAAATAAAGTTGAAGTAGTCGTGACAAGGATTACGGAGATATAAGGAACGCTGAAATCCGACTTATAACAAAGAAGTTATGAACCGTCGAAGTTTCGCGACTAAACCGACACGATGTTGTGTATCGTAAAAAGTGAAATTTTGATAAACTACTTTTTATCCTTATAAATCTAAAAGAGAGTCATAGTAGATGTTAAACCGAGAGCATGCATATAAAGAACGTCCAAATTTGACTTCGTTAGAGGAAGTTATGATTTTTCTAAGATTTGGCATAACAATATACAACCCGAAAATCAAATTTTAGATCGATCAATTTTTAGCCGACACAACCTAAACGAGAATAGAAGATCCCGTTAATAGGAACTCAACGATATAAAGACAGACGAAGACGGATTTCGGATGACAAAGTTATAAATTTTTAACAGACTTTATCTGTCTAAGACTGTTAAAATATAACTTTAAAAATAAAGTCAAAATTAGCCAACGGAGTCTAAACGAAAGTTGTATATCACGTCGCTACCTACGCGTGGATTTAAAGAATGTCAAGAACGGAGCTTGTATGAGAAAGTTATGGATTTTAGAAAATAATTAATTTTCAATTTAATCCGGAGGTGACACGTGGCACGATCCCAGCCACTGCTTCCTCACCACGGCTTGCCACCAGATGATGACATATGGCCATGAACGCTCAACATTTAGCTAGGGAACGCCCAACGTTCATCCGACCAACCTTCGACCCTCCGCCAACCTATAAATAGAACTCATTTCTCCCTCATTTTCTTCACACCATTCTTATCCCACTCTCTCTCAAACACCCCCCATAACCCTTTTTCCTTCCCTAGCAATTCCTAAGAGTTAGAGGCGAATCCCGGAGCGCCAGAAGGCCGCCTTCGGCTCATAAGTTCTGCCCGCGCAGATCCGGCTCCTCGCTAAACCCCCTTGTAATTGAGTTATGCTTACTCTACTTTAAGTATAACTTATGTTTAAGTTCAATATCATTATTATAAACCTATAAAAAAGATTTATCAGTGATTCAAAGTCGTTATACTGATTGATCTACTTACAGGGATGATGTCTACGCTGTGATTTAGTGAGGTGTTTAAAGTGGGCTTTCCAAACAGTATACTTCGTATACCAAATGGACCCTACCTCTGATATGATCCTACCTGGTTGTTCCTTACTTGATAGATCATGAAAGCAGACTTTGAGTTATTGATAAATCTAGACTAATAATTAGTCGCAATAAATATTAGACTAAAATCTAGTAATGTATGTTCATATTATCTGTGTTCTTGATATCCATGTTAGATGAACAATTTATGCATGTTTTACTTGATTTAAAATGTATATGTATTTTATATCTACAAATATGTTGGGTAAAGATGGGTAGATGAAATAGATGATGAATAATGAAATAAAATGATGAGAGGCCTCGATGTTTAAGCTGATTCAGTCATCTAGCGTAGTATAGATGATGACCACATATTATTCTAGACAGTCCAGTGGAACGTTGGGAGGCTCGCAACCTATAGGTGTTTTTGAACTACGTGTTCACCAGGTCTACTCCATCCCCCTCATGGCTGCCTTATTGACATATATTGCTGAGGAATCCCCTAAGCAGTGTTGTCCATCCCGATGATAATCTTTGGGTTAGGTCCCTTATATTAGATGCTTTAGGGACAGAGAGTGAGGATAATGGGAACGGGTAATCGGGTTGAATGATTTGATGAAATTAATAAACTTAATTATTGTGGGTTGAAAACCCTATGTGATCACCAGGCTCCAAAGTCTGACCCACTTAGTTTCTTATATTACAGGTAGTGGCAATAGAGCACATGAGTGATGATCTGATGAGAGATTAGTGAATTATAGGCCATTAGAATAATAGATGTTGTAAGGCCTGTACTAATTCTGTTTATGCTTATGTATTGTATTGACAATGAAATCTCAACGTTTTTAATAAAATGAAAATACATTTCTTTGGAAATGCTTTGATAATTACTTATCATGTTTTTTGGGAACAAATTCCGCAATATTATTCTTCAAAAAGATACTCTGATTTTTAAATAAAGCATAAACAAATCGGTCTTATTCCCTTAAGACCTTTCATCCAATGCTCAGATCTAATCCAAATGACATCTTAAATAATAAATTTTCCAACTTTAGGACTTCGCATGGCTAAAAAGAGTCCAAATCCAAAACCCTAGCTTATCATAAGATTCTAAGCTTCATAACTCATGCATGAATGGAAGGAAAAGATCAATTCAACCTATGAGTTTAACTGTTGGGTTGTGCTCTAGTTCAAAACATACTTTTCCCTGTTGGCATGATCGGGAATGAGAGAGACCAGATCGAAGACCAAATTGGCGACATCTGGAACGAGACTAAATTGGAGACCAAATCGTAAATTATTTATCCTTCTTGTTCTCTTTATAGTTTTCCGATGGATCGTCAAATTAGATATGAACTCACGCATTGTCCATCTTTCTTGTAATGTCTTTCTTGTTATTTCTTATAATAGTGGACCCATAACAAAAGGTTAGGGTAACACGCCGAAAAAATTACTATATGCCAGATATTTTCTCAAAAAATTTCTACTATGCCAAAATATTTAAGGGATAACATGGGCTACCACGAGCATGCACATAGGTTTGCCCATGCTCTCTCATCGGTGCCATCCATCTAAAAGTTTTTTTTATTTAAATGTGGTTACCTAAAATATACATGTGCTTGTAGATGATCTCCATTTCTTGTTATCTCTCACAAGTTATATATGTTATCCCTCCTTTTCGCAAAAAGACAACCTTAATAATAAAAATAAAATAAGGTGAAAAAGATAATAAAATGCAATTATATACCAATTATGTATAAACCTAAAGCAAACACATATCTAACTACTTCACAACTTCCACCTTAATTAATGCATTGTGGTTTGGATGCCAAAAGTTCATTTTTCTAGGAACCTCTTGTCATTTGTCTCAAGTCATAAACATATAAACGACCTTTATAATAAAATAAAAATATGAGCATGTTTGACAAAAATAATAATATATGAAAACTCTATTTTTTTTATTATAGTTGTGCTTGATAAAAAAGAAGTTATAACTGTGTATGTTTAATATGATTTTTTATTATTGTTGTGTTTGATAAAAGTGACTATTTTATATATAATCAATAAGATTCATAAAACCTTTAACCCCGTTATGTATAAACTTGAAGCCAAGACACATCTAATTACTCCACAAGTTCCACCTTAATTAATGCATCCTAGTTTGGATGTAGAAAGCTCTTTTTTCCAAGAACATCTTGACATTTTGTTTAAGTCAACGACATATAAACAACATTTCTAATAAAATAAAAATATGAGTATGTTTGATAAAAATAATAGTATGTGAAAACTCTATTTTTTATTATAGTTGTGTTTGATAAAAAAAATTGTAATTGTGTATGTTTAGTATGATTTTTTATCTTAATAATAAAAAGAAAAAAAAGTAGGCCAATATTTTACTATAAATTAACATCTCTTAAACTTTAATGCGATGTATTAGTTTAATCCTACTACGATAAAATCACAATAATATAACTATATTTACATTTATAGTTTTTTAAGTTGTATATAATTTATGTAATAATCTTTTTCATACCCTACATTTTACTATTAAATGAACGTCTTCTAAACTTTATATTTTTTTATTGAATGCGGTGTATTCATTAAATTCTATTACCATGAAATCAAAATGATATAACTATATTTATATTTATAGTCCTTTAAGTTGTATATAATCTGTGTAATAATCATTTTCATATCCAATGTTTACTGTAAATGGTGTCTCTTAAACTTCATTTTCATTATATTATATTTTGGAAAATAATCTGTTTAAGTAAAATAAAATGAGTTAGGTAGAATATTTGCCATCATATGATTTATTAAATGACGACTTATATTTGTTTATTACTATTAATATATTTATGTTTTCATAAATCATATATTTATATTTGTATGCTGAAAATACTTACTTCATCAATGAAAATTATTGATTTAAAATAATCTCACAAAATAATAGTAAAATGCTTCATCAAAATAAAAAAGTATAATTAAAAATAAATAATTATTGGTAAATAAAAAAAATCCTAACATATTAATAATAGGCAATTAGTTAATGCGTAAGATTCTAATTAAATTCATGATCTTCAAGCGGTTGGGGGCACAAACGGTTCGTTTGACTACAAAGTGAGTGCCAGTCGTACCTGAACTCTTCATATTTCTCTTCCTCTTCGCATCCATTTTTCTAAAGTGGTTCCTCGGAACAATTGTTTTCTTGATGTTAATCGTTTTCCTCTGGTGCTCCAAGAATAAAATAAATTGATTTCAAGAAATCGGTGACAGCGGAAGAAGACGATGATGTCGGAGGGCAAGCTTTCTCTTTCTCGTGGTCTCTATTTTTTCTTCAGCTATCCATTCTATAAACCCACATTACCCTTTCTCATAATTTCCATCCGATGATCAATAGTACATTCGCAGTTCATAATTACATAGCCTGCTGCTTCCCTCTTCTTTTCCCTTCTTGATCCAACGCTTCACTTAACTTCTCCTCTACCGCCTCTATTTCTTGAAACCGGATCCTCTCACCCCAAATATCAACTTATACGCCCGAACCCCTCTGAAGCGAACACTTGAAATATTCTTTCGTTTGATCTCAGCAAATCAAACGTCCAGAATCTTGAAGCAAAGCAGAGACATAACGATTGATTTTCATCCACTTTTTTCTTCGACATCTCTGCTTTCACCCAAATCTACGCCTCTCACAGGCGATGGCCATAGTGGACGGAGGGTTTGTTTTTGCCAGTCTGATTCCACTATCTGTTTCCCAATTTCACAATCTTTGAGGTATTTTTGAACCCGTTGGTTTTAATTTAACATCTACCTGAGGTGTGAAGTTCTTATGTTTCATTGGGTTTGACCTGTTTTTTTAATTAGATCAGGGATTCGGTTATGTAGGAGTTATGTTTTGTGATATGTGTTTCTAGGACCTGTCACATGTTACGGAAAAGACAGAAGAGAAGAAATTTTGTTTATATTTACTGCTGGGTATGTCCTGCTACTGTTATTCTTTTTCAGGAAGATGCCAAGGAGTTGGTTCACGTTATGGTTAGTTTCAGATTATTTCCTAATTCTAATTTTCTATTTCATTGTTCTTTTTGAAGTTTATAAAGTTTTGTGTAACATAAATAAAATTACAGAGATGTTGGCTGAATTGTCGAGAGATGCAAACATAAAACCTGATCGGGATATCGATGTCTTCATGAAGGTAGCAAAAGATTGAATACAAAAAAGTTTTTTTTTTTTGAATCTTTCATGATAGAAATTTAAAATCTTTATTGTTTTTCATTCAGGCTGCTGCTACTGAAGGTTAAGAAGGTAGTGTAGTCACAGATTATACTCTCAAGCTATTGGGATTTGGAACATCTCATCTCTTTTGAAGGATAGGGTTAGGAAAATTGAAGGAAACCCTGATTGCTGTTGCTTCATCTCTCAACAAAATAATGTAAATCAAGGTGAATTACCACATATATATTATATACCAGGTTTGTTGTGTATAGATGTTATTGTTTTGAGAGTATTCAAGCTATTTCACAATCTGTTTTGCTGATGTGTTTTATTTTGGTGGATAACATGCTGCATGCTGCTCCACTCCATTTCCCTACATACTGTTCCTTTGGTTGAAGATATGAATATGCTTTTTTTTTTCTCTTTTCATTGCAACTGCCAACTAGATAATTAAAAACTGTTTGCTGAAAAACTTATTGATCCTTTACTTTTGCAGGGTGCTTCCAATGGTAATGGATAAGGCAAGGGTATTAAAGAAATATAGCCCCAGAAGAGTGTTTGAAACAACAATGATACTTGTTTTAAAGGTGTAGTTCTTGTCATTCAGTTAGTTGTTTGTATGGGGATGCTTTTGAATATTTATTGAAGGTTTTGTGCATATCAAATAACAGGAGTTTGACAACAATTATATTTATATTCATTGCTGGGTATGTCATTCTTTTTGAATCATTGACATTGTAAGATACAATTGTGTGATACTAAACATTTGTATATTTCCACTTTTATAGTGGGGGATCCAGGTATGCTCCACCACTAAACCACTCTATATTTTGTCGTGTTCTGCGTCTGTTATTTTTTTATGATTAGAATTTTCTCATCTATGCAATTTTCTTTGAAACTAACTTACAATCAAAGCATTTTATTTTCAAAAACATCCATTTTACATTCGATATTCAAAAATCATCCCATTTTTTGCATTTTTCTTTAACTTTTTCTTTATTTAACATCATTGAAATATCAACCATCTCTTTTTCTCATCTATGCATTTTATTGCGAAAAAACTTACAATTAAAGCATTCTACTTTCAAAAAGTTACAATTAAAGCATTCTATTTTCAAAAACTTCCATCTTATATTCAATTTTCAAAAATCATCCCATTTTTAGCATTGTACTTTAACTTTTTCTCATGTATGCATTTTACATTGAAAAAAAACTTACATTTAAAGCATTCTATTTTCAAAAACTTCTATGTGACTTTCAGTTTTCATAAATCATCCCATTTTTAGCATTGCACTTTAACTTTTTCCTTATGCAACTTCTTTGAAACATCAAACTTCTCATTTCTCATCTATTAATTTTACTTTGAATAAACCTTCAATTAAAGCATTTTATTTTCAAGAAGTACCATTTTACATTCGATTTTCAAAAATCATTCTATTTTTAAGATTGTACTTTAACTTTTTTTCATGTATGCATTTTACTCTAAAAAACTTACAATTAAAACATTGCACTTTCAAAAACTTCCATTTCACATTTTACTTTGAATAAACTTACAGTTAAAGCATTCGACTCTCAAAAACTTCCATTTTAAATTGAATTTTTAAAAAATCATCACAAATTTAGCATTATACTTTACCTTTTTCTTTCTATAACATCATTGAATCAACAAAAATCTATTTTTCTCATTTATGCATTTTACATTGAAAAAACTTCCAATTAAAGCATTTACATTCAATTACTTCCATTTTACATTCAATTTTCAAAAATCATCCCATTTTTTGGACTATATTATAACATTCCTTACTGTAACATCATTGACACATCAAACATCTTTTTTTTTTCTCATCTATGCATTTTACTTTGAAATTTTTTCCAATTAAGGCATTCTACTTTCAAAATCGTCCATTTTACGTTGATTTTTCAAAAGTCATCCCATTTTTAGCATTGTACTTTCTTTAACATAATTGACACATCAAACATTTTTTTTTCTCATCTATGCATTTTGCTTTAAAAAAACTTGCATTTTAAGCATTCTACTCTGATAAACTTCCATTTTACATTCAATTTTCAAAAACCATCATATTTTTAGCATTGTACTTTAACTTTTCTTTGTGTAACATAATTAAAACATCAAACTTCTTTTTTCTCATCTATGTGTTTTACTTTAAAAAAACTTAGAATTAAAGCATTCTACTTTCTGAAACTTCCATTTTACATTTAGTTGTCAAAAATCATCCCATTTTTAGCACTTATCTTTAACTTTTCTTTCTCTAACATCATTGAAACTTTAAACTTTTTTTTTCTCATCTATGTATTTTACTTTAAAAAATCTTACGATTAAAGCATTCTACTTTTAAAAATTTTCCACTTTACATTAATTTTCTTTTAAAATCATCACATTTTTAGCGTTGTACTTTAACTTATTCTTTTTGTAACATTGTTAAATTATCAAACCTCTCTTTTTCTCATCTATGCATTTTACTTTTAAAAAGCTTCCAAATATAGCATTGTACTTTACCTTTTTCTTTATGTAACATCATTGTAACATCAACATTCTTTTTTTCTCATCTATGCATTTTACTTCGAAAAAACCTCTAGTTAAAGCATTCTAAGTTCAAACTTATGTCCTTTACCTTTCTCTTTCTGTAAAATCATTGATATATCAAACTTATTTTTTTTTTCTTATTTATGCATTCTACTGTCAAACACTTCTATTTGACATTAAATTTTCAAAAATCATCATATTTTTAGCATTGTATTTTCAGTTTTCTTTCTGTAACAACAATGAAACATCAAACATCTCTTTTTCTCATGTATGCATTTTATTTTGAAAAGACATGCAATTAAAACATTTTTCTTTCAAAATCTTCCATTTTACATTGAATTTTCAAAAATCATCCGGTTTTTAACAATGTACTATCGATTTTCTTTTTGTAACATCATTGAAATGTGAAACCTTTTTTTTCTCATCTTTGCATTTTATTTTTAAAAAAACTTCCAATTCAAACCTTTTCGTTGAATATCTTCCATTTTACACATTGATTTTTCAAAAATCATCTGATTTTTAACTTTGTACTTTCGATTTTCTTTCTATAACATCTTTGAAACATCAAACTTCTCATTTCTCATGTATGAATTTTACTTTGAAAAAACTTCCAATTAAAGCATTCTAGTTTCAATAACTTTCATTTTACATTCAATTTTCAAAAATCATCCCATTTATTGCACTTTACTTCAACTTTTCTTTCTGTAACGTCATTGAAACATCAAACCTCTCTTTTTCTCATCTATGAATTTTACTTTGAAAGAACTTCCCATTAAAGCATTCTACTATAAAAACTTCCATTTACATTGAATTTTTAAAAATCAACCCGTTTTTTGCACTATACTTTAACTTTTCTTTCTGTAACATCATACTTTTTTTTTCTCATCTATGCATTTTATTTTGAAAAAACCTCCATATTTTAAGCATTATACTTTCAGAAACTTTCATTTTACCTTGAATTTTTAAAAATCATCTCATTTTTAGCATTGTACTTTAACCTTTCTTTCTATAACATCATTGAAACATCAAACTTCTCTTTTTCTCATCTATGCATCTTACTTTAAAAAAACTTCTATTTAATGCATTCTACTTTCAAAAACATCCATTTTACATTAAATTTTTAAAAATCATCCCGTTTTGTAACATTTTACTTTCAGTTTTCTTGTTATTGTTGACCCATTGCATTTTCAAAAATCATCATATGGTTAGCATTGCACTCTCACATTGAAACATGAATTTTTTTCATATATGCAGTGTACTTTGAAAAATGAATCATTTATAGCATTCTACTTTATTTTTCTAAATATTAACACCGCATTTTAAAAAATCGCCCCATTTTTAGCATTGTGCTTTCATTTTCCTTTCTGTTACACATTGAAACATTATATTTTTTTTCTTATCTATGTAGTTTACACTGAAAATATCATCAAAACTTACCATTCTACTTTAGTTTTTTAAATATTAACGCATTACATTTTCAAAAATCGTCCCATTTTTAGCATTGTCTCATTTGACTTTTGTTACAATATTGAAACACCAAACTGCATTCTACTTTCAATTTTCTTTATTAGCATATTATATTTTGAAAAATCATCTCGTTTATATCATTGTACTTTCGGTTTCCTTTCTATTAGAACATTGAAACATGAAACTTCTTATTTTTCATCTATGCATTTTACTTTTAATTAACATGAACCAATCAAGGGATGCTAAGAATGTACAGATGATAATAAGATATTTTTAGACAAGAAAGATGAAATATAATAAGATATATGTAGACAAGAAAGATGAAATATGTATTACAGGTGAAATGACCAACGTATTAGGGATCCCATGATTATTTTCTGTCATAATAATAACATAGCAAAAAGATTAATGACAACAAGATTGGATATTCTTACTAATAAGTACCATTTAAATATTTAAGCATCATATATGTATATGTGCTTTTTGTTTGAGGATATAATTAGTATGATGAGGTTAAGTATGGATAAAAGGTGTTAAGACTTTATCTGATGATATATATATATATATATATATATATATATATATATATACCTTGGGTGTCATAATTTATAATAATTAGACAAGAGAAGTATGAATCTTCTACTTTGATGTTAAATACTTCATAGAAAAAGTATGAGCTGGATTTAAGTCATAATGTCACGAGATATAATGATCATTTAAGGTATGAATGATAATACATGATACATATAGGGACACTGTTAAAATTTTGTTTTCTTACTATTACCATATTGCATTTTTAAAACTTCTCCCATTTTTAGCATTTTACTTTCACTTGTCTTTCTGTAACAACATTGAAAAATCATCCAACATTCTACTTTCAAAGGTCATTCCATTTTTAGTATTGTGATTTAACTTTCCAGCATGTTACAACATTGAAACATCATATTTTTTTTTTTCATCTATGTAGTATACTTTGAAAAATCATCTATCTTAAAGCATTTCACTTTTAGTTTTTAAATATCAACACATTGAAAATCATCATATTTTTAGCATTATGCTTTCACTTTCCTTTTTGTTACAACATTGAAAATTAAACTTTTTTATTTATATTTTTTATTTTTTTACTTTGACAAATCATTAAAGTATAACATTTAACTTATAGTTTTCTTATTATTAGCACATTGCCTTTTCAAAAATCATCATATATGTAGTTTACTTTGAAAATCTTGCAATTACAGAATTCTACCCCCCTTATTTTTTTAAATTATGAACACATTGCATTTGAAAAAATCGTCCCATTTTTAGCATTGTACTTTCAGTTTTCTTTTTGTTTTAACATTGAAATAGCAAACTTCTTTTATCTCATCTATTCATTTTTAGAATTGTACTTTCACTTTTCATTCTGTTACAAGGTTGAAACATCAAACTTCTTTTTTCTCATCTATGCATTTTATTTTGAAAAATCTTCCATATATAGCATTCTACTTTCACTTTTCTTATTATGAGAACTTTACATTTCAAAATTGGGAGATCTTCGATAAAGTTTCAATATTTGGGTCAGTTTACGGTTTAATCTGAACAAATAAGTTCCGGATATTTTATATTTTATCCAAATTAATGAAACAATCCTTATTATATTTTTAAGAGAAAATGACAGATTATTGTATAAAATTAGATAATCGAGGCTTTTATGTTTAAAAATAAATGTTAAGATTATATTGTAAACTGACCCAAAATATTGGGACTTTATCGGAGATTTCCCTTCAAAATTCATACCTATATTAGCTTTGTACTTTCACTTTTTTCTCTTTTACAACATTATTACATCGAAATTTGAAAAATCATTCTATTGTACATTGCATTTTTAAAAATCATCCAATTTTTAGTAATGTACTTACATTTTTCTTTCTGTTACAACTTACAACATTGAAACATCAAACTTCGTTTTTTTCTTGTTTATGCATTTTACTTTGAAAGAAACAACAACCAATCCAATGGATGCTAAGAATGAACGGATGGCAAAAGGTTTATTTAGAAATTTTATTATGAGTGGACATTTAGTGTAAGGATATGGATTATAGCCTTTTTGTAGGAATACATTAGGATTGGAATGATTGACAAGAAAGATGAAATATGTGTTACATGTGAAACGACCAATGTTTTAAGTAAACCATGATTATGTTCTATCATGTTAATAACATAGCAAACAGATAAATGACAAGATTGGATATATGTATATGTGCTTTGAGGACATGATTAGTATGATGAGGTGCAATATAGATAATAGGTGTTAATTTTAGACTTTATCTCGTAATGATCTAGTAATATGATGAATTATAGACACATGATATATACATTAAGTAAAAGAAGGATATTAGAATGTTAAGTCTATGAATAAATCATATGGTGATCTTAGCAGGAAGTTAAGGATCGAGGATTTGAAGGGTATGAATGGATCCTAAACTTAAGATTATTGGTAAGTCGAGAATTATGTAAGCCTTGGGATTCTTCTATTTTTGATGTTAAATACTCCCCCCATCTCATATTCATATTAATAGTTCATGTTTCCTTTTTGGTTTGCCCAAAATAATAGGTTACTTCTAAAAATAAATATCCCTTTTACCAAAATATCTCTCATTATTAGTTAATCTATCATGAAATTAAATGCAATAAGAGGATGGAATTAAATGCAACAAAGAGTATAATTGTCATTTCATTTAATAAAGTGAGTGATAATTAATGTTTTCTTAATTTGTGTGTATTTTTTTTGTCTGTGGACAATAATTTTGGGACGGAGGGAGTACTTCATAGAAAAAGTATGAGCAAGATTTAGTCGTAATTTCATGAGATATAATGATCACTTTAGGTATGAATGATAATACATGACATATATAGGTAGACATGGCAATGGGGCGACTTTGGAGCGAATCGACCGTGATCCAAACCCTTTTAACAAATTTCAAAATCCGATCCAAACCCGTTTCGTAACCCGTATGGTTTTGAATAATCAAAAGATAGCCAAACCCGCCACATAACCCACATGTTTTTTGAATAATCAAACACATTTTACTTAATTCTTAAATTAACATTTCTTAAATAAAACAAATGTTAATTTAGAAAACGCATTACATACTCGAGGACTTTCGATTGGAATTAAAATCACTATTGTAGTAAGTTTCAATTGATATTTGACCATTGATTACATTGATAAAAAATAAAAATTGCAAACTTTCTTCAGGTTGATAATTGAGTTTATTGATTTATAAATGAAATTGGTGATTGCTTGATGAAATATAAATGAAATGACATCATGATTCTTGGTAGAAAACTAGAGTTCTAGAAATCGACTCCTCGAGTCCTATGTAAAAACAACTTGGTCTTTTTCCTTTTCCCTTTGGACTTTCAAATGGAATTAAAATTAAACTTTAGTTGGTATAAATTATAAACGTATAACTCTAATATTTATGTAGGGTGGGCATAGATTGTTAACGGTAAACGAATAAAAAACTATGATCAAAACGCATATAATTCTTATGGATTTAGATCAAATCATGGTCAAAACCCACTCCATTGTCATGCCTACATAAAGGGACACCATTAAATTTTGGTTTTCTTATTTTTAGTAAATTGCATTTTATAAAATCATCCTATGACAACATTGAAACATTAAAAAAAAGAATTTCTCATCTGTGCATTTTCTTATTTTTATTAAATTGCTTTTTAGACATTGTCATGTCTACCCCTCCCCCTTTGATGAGCCTTCCAGGGACCAACAACATCTACAACCAGTTAAAAGTAACTAATTCTCAAATTTGTCTAATCGGTTTGGCAGAAATTGATGGACCATGAACCAGACCTGTTGAGGCTTACCTTCAGGGTCGGTTTAACAACCGTAAGTTAGGGCTAGATGATTTAAAGTATAATACTAATAATAATTATAAATAAAATCCACGAATAGGATAATCATTAATTGTGCATGTTGCTGAATATAAGCCTTTTTAGGGAAATTATCGATGAACGATAAATCAATGTTTTTTTATAGATGATTATTTAGGAGAAATAATCTTGATAAATTTATAGTAGTCGTGATGATGATTCTATAGATATAAGAAACGTTTAAATCCGACTTCGTATGAAGAAGTTATGCTTCTTCGAAGTTTCATGATCACCGACACAGCTATACGCATCATAAAAAGTGAATCAGAGATAGGTTGTTTATTATCCTAAGTAATCCAAATGAAAATCGTAGTATTTGTAAAACCGAGAGCGTACATATAGAGAACGCCTAAATCTGACTTTATATGAAGAAATTATAATTCTTCAAAGTTTCAGCGCAGTAGTAAGGATACAGAAATCGAAATTCTAATCGGTTGAGTATTAGCTGAAAGCGGAATATAAATAACGTTGAAAACGGAGCTCGTATGATAAAGATACGATTTTACAAAGTTTTAAAAATTCGAACTCGGCAGGGGCGTGGTGCGCCTGTGCTCTAAAAGAGGGGTGACATGGACTGACAGACGTGCGACACGTGGCGAAAAATTGGGGGAACGACGCAACAACGATGTAACATCTCGATTTCTAGGTATTATACATTTTGACCCTTGATATGAGAATTGTTTGCAAATTTGGTCCCAAATGGCATTTTGATGAAAAATAGAGGTTGCATGCTTATGTTGGGTGTACGTTGCGTACGTGGCCAGGGGTCAAACCTTATTTTTTAGGGTTTGAACCCTATTTAAACATCCTTATCTCTTTGAAACCTCTTCATTCTTCAGCCTCCACCTCCATATTCGACCCTAGCTAACCCTAATCCCTTTTTTTAGCATCCTTGTGACATTAGTGTGTGTTTTGGTGGTCATAGAGGAAGGAGAAGAAAATGAGAATATCTTGGAAGCTTGGAGCAACAGTGGGTCTGGAAGTTTTGCACCCTCTTACATCTCCAGAAGGTATAAAGTTTATACCTTGATGCTTATCTGCTTTTGTCCCCAATCAATGATGTTCTTGAGTATGACATGCTCTAAACCCAAATGAAGTGTCCTTCTGTTTTGGAGTGTCTAAGGCCATAAAAATGTAATCTTGGTCATTAGTTTTCTTCCATGCATGGGTTATAATGTCTTAATGAGTTAAGAAGTTAGGGTTTTTAGTTTTGAGCACTTCATAGCTATGTAAAGTAATAAAGTTGGAAACTTTACGACTTAAGACGTTATTTTGGGACTAGATCTGGATCTTGGACGAAAGCTCTTAAGGGATTAAGCTCTTAATAGGAGAAGTTGGCTGACACGTACGATGGGTGTACGCTGCGTGTACGTGGTTAACAACCCGCTTTTTGGTCAAGTAAAACTTTGTTTATTCCGCAAACAATTTCATGTTTTCATCTTTACATTAAAGATAAAATATTGTTTACTTAAGTTATGGTTTATACTAGTTTTTGATATAAATATTTGTGATTTACATATTGTTAAAAACAAACATAATCTATGTTCTAAAAGCATAAGAAAAGTTATGATTTGTAAAACTACATGGCTTTTGGGAACTTATATTAAAAGATAACTTTACTAGCAGAAATGGTACATTATAGTCACTTGCTAAACTAATGGGTTTTAACACCAAAAGATTGTGTTTTGATTTCATATTTTCATGCTGGAATACACCTTTATATTTATATAAAAGATTATATAAATAGTTTCAAACCAACAAGATGAATTATAATCGGTATAGTTTGAAAGTAACAAACCACACCTTTCGTAGATACGTATTTAAATGTATAATTATCTTATTTTACAAGTAAAAGGAGTCATAGTTCACGTAAATCTGTTACTGCTCTTGTGAGACTTTCCTTCGTCGTACCTACCTAGCGTACACTGTAAGTCCTGTAGTTATAACCAGAGTCTCTTGGAGGGAGAGAGGGGTATTTATGTATAGATCTATACGGGGTTGACACCCCCATACCTGAGTTGTTCGCTACAGCTAGACGAGGCCAGTCTAGGGTGACAAATATCTTACCGAAACCGACGCCTGAAGAACGTCATGACAAGCAAAAACAGTTATAAACCCTTTTATGAAAAAACAATTATAAACCCTTTTAGTCGTATCAAGCATGGTTATAGCGATTCACGTAGGGATTAACGAAACCATCTTTTCGCAAAAACAGTTATAAACCCTTTTATGAAAAAATGCTTATGAACTCACCAACTTAATTGTTGACACTTTTCAAAATCACTTGTATTCTCAGGAACCCCGTAGACAGGTACTCAACCTCTCTTGAGGGCCGGCGTCGTCATCTCATGTTTATCTACTTTTCAGTTATTTATATTTAACTTTTGAACAAACAAAGTGTTGTAAACAATGTAATCTTTGTTATCAATGTATGAATGTTTGGGTTGCTATGTTTCATTACTATTCAATTGTTATGATACTGTACATGATGTCACTCCATCCGTCCCCAGACGTTTCCATCGTTCTGGTTTGGGGGTGTGACAAGTGGATCTTGCAACACTTGAAGGGAACGCTTGATGTTTGTCTGGTGTATGGTGCTAATGCACGACATACGGACTTGGTTGGATTGATAAACTTGGACCATGAAAGTGATCTGAAGATAAGATCATTGGTGGGTGGTCTTGGTTAGAGTCTTCTTTTGAAGGTGAAGAAACCTATCATGTTCTATGACAGGTTATGCATTCAAAGGTCTGGTGTGACATCCCCAATTTTCACGGCCAGAAAAGACCGATTTATTTATGCTTTATTTGAAAGTCAGAGTATATTGTTTTTAAACAAATATATTGCGGAATTTATTACCAGAAAAACATGATAAATATATTATCAAAGCATTTCCGAAGAAATGTATTTTATTCATATTAAAACTTTGGGATGTCATCGTCAATACTGAAACATAAGCATAAACAGACCTTACATTTATTTACACTAGTGATCTACATCTCCTTTAATCTCTCAGTGTAATGTAGCTTCGTATCGATACCTGTGATACAAATAGACTGGGTGCGTCAGGTTCGGAAACCTGGTGAGCACATAGGGTTTTCAACCCACAATAATATAATTATTATGTTTAATCAGCAAACAATTAACCCAATTACCCATCCTCATTATCTTCATTTAATCTTCCCTAAAGATTTTATCCTAAGGGTCATCTCATATATTATATTTACCTCTCATCTCCTTCCATCTCATTTCCTTATATGTTTGTTCCTAAGGACTTTTCCTAAGGATCATCGCCTACACCGCATAGACAGTACTAATTCGGGGATTACTCCCTCAATACGTGTCTAGTAAGGGTTAGGGTATCATCGCATGAATACGTAGTTACAACATCGCCTGAACTCGTAATTCATAAAAGGGGTTAGAGTATCATCGCATGAATACGTAGTTACAACATCGCCTGAACTCGTAATTCATCACCTACAGGTTATGAGCCTGCTGGTGTTTCCACATAACTGTCTAGAATAGTCCGTGGTCGCCATCTATACTCTGGTAGATGACTACATCGCCACATCGCCGGTAAAGGTTATGATATCTCCTCTCATCTCACATCACCTATTTATCATCACCTATCTATCATCATCTAACTATCACCACATTTCTATCATCACCTAATTATCTTCACCTTTCTATCATCACCTATCTCTCATCACCTAATTATCATCACATTTCTATCATCACTTATCTCTCATCACCCGTTGCTACCCAATATATATTTATAAGTATAAAAATACGTATACAGTTTAAATCACGTAAACATGTATAAATCGTTCATCTAACATAGATATCAAGAACACTTATAATATGCACACATAACACGTAATTTATATTAAATGCTTCATATCTATGCGTAAGATGAAAGTAACTATGCACTCACCTTATTAGCGTGAGTTGATAGAATCTAACTAAAAACGGTCAGCGGTTCGTGATCGTCGGGCTTGAGCAAATGAGAGAGAGAGAAAAGAAATGGTGTAAGAAGTGAATGAGGTCGAACTTCCTATTTATAGGCTGATTTCGGCCCATTCACGTCGTGATAATTCATTGCTCACGTCGTGAGCCATGGCTGAATCACCTCGTAGCTTCGACATCTGCGTTCTAGGCTTGAATAATGTCCGTTTGACTCCTCACGTCGTGAGAATTCATTGATCACGTCGTGAGCTTTTGAGTTATCGTTTCCGTAAACTTCTAGCTTCGATATGTGGCATTTTGACTCCTCACGTCGTGAGAAAAGAGGCTCATGTCGTGAGTCCAGTCAGATTAGGGTTTCTGACACATGTCATGCTCTTAGACAGCTGTATTTTTGGAAGGTCATAACTTTTGCATACGAGCTCCGTTTTTGACGTTCTTTATATCCACGCGAAGGTGGAGACGTACTCTACAACTTTCATTTAGACCCCTAAGGCTAAAAAGTATTTTATCATAAACTCACTTTTTATGATTCCCGGTGTCGTGTCGGTTTTGTCGCGAAACTTCGACATGTCATAACTTCTTCGTTATAACTCGGATTTCAGCGTTCTTTATATGTACGGAAACCTTGTGACATATACTACAACTTAGTGGAGATTATTTATTCTAAATAATACTCTATCAAACAAGTCATTTTTGACGCTTATCGTCTCTAAATTGCTAGCCCGAATCTGCGGCCGTTACAATTATCTCCCCCTTAGGATGATTACGTCTCGGAATCATCAACAAAATAGGGATTGTATAATGACTCCATATGTTATCTCTTCATCCTAAGTAATAACCATAACTTCTATGTTTCTTCGAATGAGTATCTAACTCTTGGACTTCTTGATTGCAGGCGGTGGTCAATCTTGCATCCGTTCTTTATCCTATATTTGGACTTTCAATTGTAACCTTCGAGTTACAAAATCGATCCTTATAGGAGACTGTGACAACCGTCAAATTTCGGTCAAGTCAAAGTCAAACAAAGTCAACAAGTCAAACCGGTCAACTCCATTAACCCTTGTATGTTAAGGTTTACGTTGTACAATTCGCTATTTTAATGAGAAAACATCATTTGGAAAATTCATGTGTTTGATTTTCCTTAGCCTTAACAGTGCTAAACAACGAACCAAAGCGATAAAACACTATTGCACAATTATCGGGGGCTGTGTAAGACTCTTAAACATGGCTTAACGGGGTTTACAAATATGACAATTGTAAAAATCTCATCATATTTACTATTTACTATTTACTACCTACTATTTACTATTTACGTTTTAAAAATTACTATTATTAGCCAATTAGTATTAACCATCTTCTAGAAACATTTGTCATGATTACATCATGAATATGTCATATACATCAGAAAAGATGAACTTCGATCACGGACTGTTTTGGTCAACTTAAATATTTTAGTTTTCAAAACTGTTCCAGGTGCAAGTAGTTCAAACTCTTAGCTTTAAAATGGCTACTTGTACATCTCCATATGATTTTTCTACAATTTATGGTGATTTTTACAAAACTGCCTATCATTTCAGAGGCAAACCCGGACCAGTCTGTGATTATGAACATTTTCACCTCTGTTAGAGATCACTAAAAATCATGATAAAATTTACGAACAAACTAGACTCATATTCCAAACTCTCAGAATTTGCGGATTTGGATTTAGAGCTTTGATGATTTTTCTATAAATTTTCTAAGAACAGTAACAGAAACTGTATTCAACGAAAAGCTGCTGTCAATTTCATTTCACATTGTAACATGTTGAGCAAGGTGTATATCTTTATGTGATTATATGTTATTGCAATATATGACATTTTATCTTAATATTTAGACACACATCAGTTTACAAATGGATTTGGACATATAAAATATAAAGAATAACAAGTGATTATAATCAAAGTACAACCGATACATTCAAACATTTAATAAACTATTTTGAATATAGTTTGCATACATTACTACGTACTGCCCTTGGTTGATAAAATATAATAGGTATAGTTTATGATACATTACATAACACATACATTTAAAAAGGGTACATTTATACAAAGGATATTTTCATTAAGCAAGGTACGGCCATACGGTACCAAGTTTTCATAACACGTAATTCCGTTAATGACTTTGTGAGACATTCACTTCAAATTACCATTAAGTCCTGTATTGTAACCAGAGTCTCCTTGAGGGAGAGCGTGATAGTTGTGTATAGATCTATATTGGGTTTGACAAACCCACACCTAAACTGCATGCAACAGTTAGACCGATAGGTCTGGGGTGACAAATGTCATAACATTTCCGACGCCCGAAGAACGTCGTTTTAGGCAACCTTGGTCATAGTATGGTTATAATAAACTCACATAAAGTATTAATAAACATTGGAATTTACAGGAACTTCATTAAAATTTAACGAGTTTATGTCGATTTAAACTTGCATTGTTTTACTATAAATATGACAAATTACTTGTACATTTCGGTCTTTGGGTTTTAAGACTACATTTACACATTAAGGAAAATATTGGATTTTCTAACACAAATACTACTTTTACAAACGAAAGGCTTTTAATAATACCAAACAAAAGCTTATGAACTCACCAACCTTTGTGTTGACACTTTTTCAAACAACTTGTATTCTCAGGAAATCATTAAACAGGTAACCAAGTGCTTTTGAGGATGGGGCGCTAAGGCGTCTACTATTTCATATTTTGTCAACATATTGTAATTGATTTGTAAACATGTAATTCATACAATGATGTCACTTTTTAAATTTCATATATGTTGGTTGTGTTTGCTTCAATTACTATTACAATTGTTGTTATGATACTATACATGAAGTCATCCACCCCTGGACGTTTCCGCCATCCTTGGTTTGGGGGTGTGACAGATTGGTATCAGAGCACAGTTTATAGTAAATTAAGTATATCAAACCACATAAGATATACAAACTATAAACACAATTGGGACTAATAGTCTCTGATTTGTGCATTTTTCAAATAAATATACTCTTAGAAAATAAATGATTTTCTTGATTAAAGTATACATACATACATTACATGCTCGCATGGTATCATAACTAGCGAAAACATAAAGCAAAAGAAGAAGAGTTGAACATTTTGAGTATGCCTTAGTATATGTGGATTAAATCTGGGAAGGATATAGCCTGATCAACTATATCTGTCCGGGAATTTACTTGCATATACCGGGGGATGGTCAGGATGGACAACAAATCTAACAAACCTAATAACACACTACAAAAGGATACTGTAAGAACTCAAAACTAAACATTTACAAATACTATAGGAGTATTTTGTGTTACTATAATAAATTATCTGAGAATTAAATAGGTCTTTATTTATAGATCAATAGCTGCTAAGTGGATGCGCTAAGGTCATATGTAACTAAGATGCTATAGACTTAGAATTTATGTATCTTTGTTTCACTTCCTTTCCTTGTTTGGTTGTGGTCTTGGAGTTAGGGTCATCTATTCGAAGGACTATTATATCTTAATCACATATGACTGGTATGCACTTTGCAACTAATTTAGTAACCGATAAAGATCATTTTAAAATATAATATATTAATTATGTCCCGACTAAATTAGTATATGTAAAACTTTTACAAACAGTCATATACTTGGAAACAAGGAGACTCAAATAAAATATTTTATACTTTCATTTTACCTCATAACCCAATGTATTGGGTCAATTAAAAGTATAAAATCGTATGTATCGTAAACATACCGGAAAACAACGTAATAATATACTTTATGTATAAAAGATTTCTCTTCCTATAAATATACTTTTACTAAAAGTACATTGGTTTACGACTTACGACAGAACCATGCCGCCAAGGAGAAGACCAAGACCTTCCGGCAACATAGCAACACCTCCTCCGCCGCTGCCTCCACAGTTTGATCCTGCGATGTTCCAGGCTGCAGTAACAGCAGCCGTAGCGGCCGCAATATCGCAGATAGGGACAAACGGAGCTGGTGGTTCTGGATCGGGTGCTACAAACTCTAACCATGGAGACAGTACGTGGCGTACAAGAGAGTGTTCCTACAAAGACTTCACCAATGGCAAACCCGACAACTTCAATGGGAGCGGGGGAGTCATCACTTTAATGCAATGGTTTGAAAAGACTGAAGTAGTCTTTCAAGTGTGCTCTTGCCCCGAAGCGAGCAAAGTTAAGTTCGCAGCCTTCACTTTCACCGGCCGGGCCCTTACTTGGTGGAACTGTCGGATTAATTCACGTACTCTCGAAGTAGCTAGCTCCATATCCTGGGCAGAACTAAAAACCTTGATGATGAAGGAGTACTGCCCGAGAGGTGAAATTCAAAAGCTGGAACAAGAACTTTGGAACCTCAGGATGACAGGCTCCGACCTTGAAACCTACACCACCCGATTCAATGAATTGGCTCTCCTCTGCCCAACAATGGTTACTCCGGAGGAGAAAAAGGTGGAGCGATACCATTGGGGACTGTCTCCCCAAGTGCAAAGTAGTGTCCTGGCTTCAAGGCCAACTACTTTTGACAGTGCCAGGGAGCTGGCACAACAACTTGTTGACCACCGAGCCGGTCATAATACTACAACCACCACCACTGATCAATCAAAAGGGGGAAACAACAAAAGGAAGTTCTGGAACCAAAAGAAGAGCCAACCAGCACAGGACCCCGCTAAGAAGCAACAAACTGTTGCTGTCCATGCTGCCACTAATGCTGCCACTACTGCTACCACTCCAGCACCACCGAAGCCATATGCTGGAACCCTACCTAAGTGCAACAAGTGCAACTTTCACCACAATGGTGCTTGTAGGGAGATGCACTGTAACAACTGCGACAGGAAGGGGCACACTGCTCGTTTCTGTAAAGCGCCGGCTCGACCAATCAACCAAGTCGCCAGTACGGGGGCAACCCGAACCTGCTACAACTGTGGAGACGCCGGTCACTTCAAAAGAAACTGCCCCAAAGCACAAGCCCCTAATGCTGGTGGAGTAGGAAGAGTCCTGGCAATAGGACATGGGGAAGCAGTCGAGGATCCCACGGTGGTTACCGGTACGTTTCTCCTCAATAACTCTTATGCATGCGTACTATTCGATAGTGGAGCGGAGAGGAGTTTCGTGAGCCACCAATATAAACAATTACTTGAACAAAATCCCCAATCACTAAAGGATACTTATGTAGTAGAAATGGAAAATGGGAAAGTAGAACGCACTAGCGATATATACTCAGAGTGTACTCTCACTCTAGACAACCATACATTTAAAATTGACCTGATGCCGGTCACCATAAAAAGCTTCGACGTAATCATCGGGATGGATTGGTTAGTTCCTCACCGTGCCGACATTCTATGTTACGAAAGGGTCGTTCGCCTCAATCTACCAAATGACGAAACCCTTCTCATCTATGGTGACAAACCTAGTGCGAATTTACAAATCATCTCATGCATCAAAGCCCAAAAGTATCTCCGGAAGGAGTACCACGCCTTCTTGGCCCACGTAGTAGACAAGAAACAAGACGTGAAAGACATCAAAGACATCCCCGAAGTGTGTAACTTCCCGGATGTGTTCCCAGAAGATCTTCCTGGTGTACCACTCGCACGACAAGTCGATTTCAGAATTGACTTAATACCCGGAGCTACCCCCGTAGCCAGAGCTCCATACCGCCTCGCACCAACAGAAATGCAAGAGTTGTCCAGTCAGTTGAACGAGCTTTTGAGCAAAGGGTTCATCAGACCAAGCTTCTCACCTTGGGGAGCACCAGTCCTTTTTGTAAAGAAGAAGGACGGATCCTTTCGCATGTGCATCGACTATCGGGAACTAAACAAACTCACCATCAAGAACCGATATCCTCTACCCCGAATCGACGACCTTTTCGACCAACTCCAAGGAGCAAATTTCTTCTCAAAGATCGACCTAAGGTCAGGTTACCATCAGCTACGAGTTCAAGAAGAAGATATTCCCAAAACTGCATTCAGAACTCGCTATGGGCACTACGAGTTTGTGGTGATGTCCTTCGGTTTAACAAACGCACCTGCGGTATTCATGGGCGTAATGAATAGAGTGTGTCGACCCTACCTAGACAAGTTTGTAATCGTATTCATCGACGATATCTTGATCTACTCGCGAAGCGAAGAAGAGCATCGCCTACATCTACGCCAAGTGCTAGAGACACTAAGAGCGGAGAAGCTTTATGCTAAGTTCTCTAAGTGTGAATTCTGGATTAGAGAAGTGGATTTCCTTGGCCATGTGGTAAGTGAGAAAGGCATACATGTGGATCCCTCCAAGATCAAGGCAATCGAGAATTGGTCAGCACCCAAGACGCCAACCGAAATTCGACAATTCCTTAGGCTTGCTGGCTACTACCGAAGATTTATACAAAACTTCTCCAAGATTGCGAAACCACTCACCACCTTGACGCAGAAAGGTGTGATATTCAAGTGGGAAAATAAACAAGAAACTGCTTTCCAAACGTTAAAACAAGCCCTATGCAGCGCACCGATCTTGTCTCTCCCAGAGGGAACCGAAGACTTCGTAGTGTACTGTGATGCTTCGAATCAAGGCCTCGGATGTGTGCTCATGCAGAGAGGGAAGATTATCGCATATGCATCAAGACAGCTTAAGACGCACGAGGTTAATTATACTACCCACGACCTGGAATTAGGAGCAGTAGTATTCGCTTTGAAGATCTGGAGACACTACCTCTACGGCACGAAATGCACTATCTTCACTGATCACAAAAGTCTTCAGCATATCCTCAATCAGAAAGAGCTCAACATGCGACAGAGGAGATGGGTAGAGTTGCTGAATGACTACGAGTGCGAAATTCGTTATCATCCGAGCAAGGCCAATGTAGTGGCCGATGCTCTAAGCAGGAAGGAGTACTCGGGCCGCCGAGTAAAATCCTTAACAATGACAATCCATTCCCACCTGACCATACAAATCAAGGAAGCTCAACTGGAAGCTTTGAAACCAGAAAAGGTGGCAGGAGAGACATTAAGGGGAATGGATAAAAACTTAGAAGTCAAGGATGATGGAGCACGTTATATCATGAACCGGATTTGGACACCGAAGTTCGGTGGACTCCGAGACGTCTTCATGAATGAAGCACACAAGACTCGATACTCCATCCATCCCGGGTCGGATAAGATGTATCTGGACCTCAAGAAATTATACTGGTGGCCAAACATGAAAGCTGAGATTGCTACCTATGTGAGCAAGTGTCTGACTTGCGCCAAGGTCAAAATCGAATACCAGAAACCATCCGGGCTATTACAACAGCCGGATATACCTCAGTGGAAGTGGGAACGAATAACCATGGACTTCATAACCAAGCTGCCTAAGACATCGGGCGGGCTTGACACCATATAGGTAATCGTAGACAGATTGACCAAATCAGCACACTTCCTACCGATAAAAGAAACCGACAAGATGGAGAAGCTGACTAGAACGTACATCAAAGAAATTGTACGACTCCATGGTGTGCCGATATCCATTATCTCCGATAGAGATAGTAGATTTACCTCACGGTTTTGGCAGTCTCTACAAAAATCATTGGGAACTAGGCTTGACATGAGTACGGCCTACCACCCACAAACCGACGGACAGAGCGAACGAACCATTCAAACGTTGGAAGACATGTTAAGAGCTTGTGTGATAGACTTCGGTAAAGCATGGGATACCCATCTACCGCTTATCGAATTCTCCTACAATAACAGCTATCATACTAGCATCAAAGTGGCTCCATTCGAAGCTCTTTACGGTCGCAAATGCAGATCACCCCTGTGTTGGGCTGAGGTGGGGGATACACAGCTAGCTAGAGGGCAAGTCTCTAATAGCACCCTCACTGGCCCTGAAATCATAAGGGAAATCACAGAAAAGATCGTTCAAATTCGAGAAAGACTGAAAGCGTCTCGCGATCGGCAAAAGAGTTACGCAGACAAACGACGCAAACCCTTGGAATTCCAGGTGGGTGATCGTGTACTACTAAAAGTTTCCCCTTGGAAAGGAATGATACGATTCGGCAAACGCGGGAAACTAAATCCAAGGTACATCGGGCCATTCGAAATCCTTGCTAGGATTGGGCCAGTAGCATACAAACTTCGATTACCTCAGGAACTCGACAAAGTACATCCCACATTTCACGTGTCGAACCTAAAGAAGTGTTTGTCTGATGAGACACTCGTAATACCACTCGACGAAATCGAAGTTAACGAAAATCTCCACTTCGTGGAGGAACCAGTCGAAATCATGGATCGGGAAATCAAACGAACGAAACAAAGTCGTATTCCCATCGTGAAGGTCCGTTGGAACGCTAAACGAGGACCCGAATTCACCTGGGAACGCGAGGATCAGATGAAACAAAAGTATCCACATCTCTTCCCGAACTCTTGAAGTCCCAGTCAAAAATGCAAATTTCGGGATGAAATTTCTTCTAACGGGGGGATGATGTGACAACCGTCAAATTTCGGTCAAGTCAAAGTCAAACAAAGTCAACAAGTCAAACCGGTCAACTCCATTAACCCTTGTATGTTAAGGTTTACGTTGTACAATTCGCTATTTTAATGAGAAAACATCATTTGGAAAATTCATGTGTTTGATTTTCCTTAGCCTTAACAGTGCTAAACAACGAACCAAAGCGATAAAACACTATTGCACAATTATCGGGGGCTGTGTAAGACTCTTAAACATGGCTTAACGGGGTTTACAAATATGACAATTGTAAAAATCTCATCATATTTACTATTTACTATTTACTATTTACTATTTACTACCTACTATTTACTATTTACGTTTTAAAAATTACTATTATTAGCCAATTAGTATTAACCATCTTCTAGAAACATTTGTCATGATTACATCATGAATATGTCATATACACTAACTAGTTATATGGAGAATGTCAACATTTAACACTTATTATTAAAGAATTATATATGAATAGTAATTCTTACTAGTATAAATACAAGGCTTAAGTCACTCATTTTCTACACCATTCTCTCTCAATTTCAAGACTTCCAAGGTTAATCATCAAGCTTTCTTCCACTCTTGGTTCTCGATTCGTCAAGGCATCTTCTAAGTGTTTTTGAGTTGAACACTTCTCTTCTCCAACATCCATCCTCTAAGAACTCATAAGGTGAGTTCATACCCCTACATTTACATGTTTTTCTTAAGTTTTAAGGGGGGAATACAAGTAAAATCATCAAAAACACAATTAAACTTTTTCTATCAGATTACATCAGAAAAGATGAACTTCGATCACGGACTGTTTTGGTCAACTTAAATATTTTAGTTTTCAAAACTGTTCTAGGTGCAAGTAGTTCAAACTCTTAGCTTTAAAATGGCTACTTGCACATCTCCATATGATTTTTCTACAATTTATGGTGATTTTTACAAAACTGCCTATCATTTCAGAGGCAAACCCGGACCAGTCTGTGATTATGAACATTTTCACCTCTGTTAGAAATCACTAAAAATCATGATAAAATTTACAAACAAACTAGACTCATATTCCAAACTCTCAGAATTTGCGGATTTGGATTTAGAGCTTTGATGATTTTTCTATAAATTTTCTAAGAACAATAACAGAAACTGTATTCAACGAAAAGTTGCTGTCAATTTCATTTCACCTTGTAACATGTTGAGCAAGGTGTATATCTTTATGTGATTATATGTTATTGCAATATATGACATTTTATCTTAATATTTAGACACACATCAGTTTACAAATGGATTTGGACATATAAAATATAAAGAATAACAAGTGATTATAATCAAAGTACAACCGATACATTCAAACATTTAATAAACTATTTTGAATATAGTTTGCATACATTACTACGTACTGCCCTTGGTTGATAAAATATAATAGGTATAGTTTATGATACATTACATAACACATACATTTAAAAAGGGTACATTTATACAAAGGATATTTTCATTAAGCAAGGTACGGCCATACGGTACCAAGTTTTCATAACACGTAATTCCGTTAATGACTTTGTGAGACATTCACTTCAAATTACCATTAAGTCCTGTATTGTAACCAGAGTCTCCTTGAGGGAGAGCGTGATAGTTGTGTATAGATCTATATTGGGTTTGACAAACCCACACCTAAACTGCATGCAACAGTTAGACCGATAGGTCTGGGGTGACAAATGTCATAACATTTCCGACGCCCGAAGAACGTCGTTTTAGGCAACCTTGGTCATAGTATGGTTATAATAAACTCACATAAAGTATTAATAAACATTGGAATTTACGGGAACTTCATTAAAATTTAACGAGTTTATGTCGATTTAAACTTGCATTGTTTTACTATAAATATGACAAATTACTTGTACATTTCGGTCTTTGGGTTTTAAGACTACATTTACACATTAAGGAAAATATTGGATTTTCTAACACAAATACTACTTTTACAAACGAAAGGCTTTTAATAATACCAAACAAAAGCTTATGAACTCACCAACCTTTGTGTTGACACTTTTTCAAACAACTTGTATTCTCAGGAAATCATTAAACAGGTAACCAAGTGCTTTTGAGGATGGGGCGCTAAGGCGTCTTCTATTTCATATTTTGTCAACATATTGTAATTGATTCGTAAACATGTAATTCATACAATGATGTCACTTTTTCAATTATATATATGTTGGTTGTGTTTGCTTCAATTACTATTACAATTGTTGTTATGATACTATACATGAAGTCATCCACCCCCGGACGTTTCCGCCATCCTTGGTTTGGGGGTGTGACAGACTCCTTCTTCTTCTTAAATAGACTAATCTTAAGAGAAGTTCTTTACTTCATTATCATAACAGATCGATGGGTCATGTTCTAATGACCTCTTATCGTATGATGCAACGCTTAGACTCAGGTCTCTTAGAGTCAAATTCCAGAATGGAATATCCCTTCCTTCATGTTCTAATGTGATGTAATCACATTTTAGCATGTAGCATTTCTAGCTATTGGCTCCTTACTTAAACAATGGTCGCGATACTTCTATTGATTGCTTCGATTATCTTTCACTTCAATCTTCTAGCTTAAGTCGGATGTTACATCGATCTTGGTTCTCTGAATCATGTAACATACTCCCCTTAGTCGGAATCGATTTGATATAACCAATAGGGTCGGAATAACAATCATCTTCTTAGTCATTACCGAAACGATGGTAACGACATACATGAATAAAATCAGAATCAATTTCTAGCTTCTTGGTCACCTTGTGACTTTCCCTGATCCACGTGTGAGTCTCGTGCTTCCAGTAGTATAGGCCTCTACTACTATTCACACCTACTCATACTCGTCTCAATTATTGCCTCGCAGTTTTCCAAGTCACCATTCAAAAATTTCAAATAACCACTTAACACACCAGATAACAAAACGAAGGTTTATATTATTTCTTGAAACGATTACAAAGATGTTATAGTTTAACCTACACTATGCCTATTATAATAGGGTACACTACATGATTCTATTCATATGGCTACTTTTTTTTTATCCTGATGATAGGACATATAGATCCTCACTCCTGATCTCCTGCATTGCCACCTGCTTACAAAGATGTTATAGTTTAACATGGAAGAATGTTATAGTTTAACATGGAAGAAAATCTATTTCTTGAAACGATTACAAAGATGTTATAGTTTAACATGGAAGAATGTTCCAGAAGATGCTGCATGGCGGCTTGTGATTGGTTGACACCTGTCATGGGCTTATGGGCCAATGAGCTTGACCCATTAGGGTTTTAGGTTTGATCCCTCAAGTATAAATAGGGATGCATGTAGAGTCATTTGTTTAGTGTCGTATCTTGAATTCTAGAGTGACAGGTGAATCTCTGGTGAATTGTATTTGTAACCTCTATTTGAGAACTCTGAAATAAAGAATACTCCCCTCTTGCCCGTGGACGTAGGTCGACTTGACCGAACCACGTAAATACTGTGTCTTTGTGTGCTTATAGTTTTGCTTGTTATCCGCATTACTTCCTAACAAGGGTCACCAGAACTTGGCAAGTGACATCAAATTTGTTCTGAGTCTTGACAAGAATCGTCTGTTTTCCCTAATAAGTGTAGCTTAAATTACATAGATTTTCTGACAGAAGTCTGGAAAATCAAAATCTAACCCGAATACTTCTAACTGTCGGGCATTCAAAGACTCCAGAGCTTCACTAAAATATTATAGGTACTACAAATTTTCGGACCGAAATAGTGGAAATTCGAGAGAGAGTGTATGGAGCGTGTGGAGAAGTGAATGAGGGGTCAAATGATATTTATAGGCGAATTTTGGCCATGCGTGCCGCACACTTAAGGCGACGTCTCCCCATTTGTTTTGTTCCACATGTCAGCTTCTTTGTCCTCCGTGTTGCCACCTTCTAGAAGCGCGTGTCGCGCTCACGACACGCATTTCCGTAATTTCTTCACACGAGCTCCATTTTCGCTGTTCTTTATATCCACACGTAGCTATCGTCGATATCTACACCTTTTAATTAGACTCTGTCGGCTAATTCTCACTTTATTTTTAAATTTATATTTTTATAAGCTTAGACTGTTAAAGTCCGTATAAAAATCATAACTCTCTCAACTGACGAGATGTAAATTTTGATGCCATACAAACAATGTATCGAACAGATGTAAATTTTCATAACTCGTCAATACCTATGTGTGGATATATTTTTAATAAGATCTTCAACTCTCGTTTAGATTGTTTTTCCTAACAATAACCCGATCTTATTTTCGGTTTCTATGTCACACGTTGTTGTGCTTAGGGGTGAGCGCGGTGCGGTTCGATGCGGTTATTTGAGAAAACCTCACCGCTAACCACAAACGCGGTTAATCTATTTCAAAAATCGATTGGTGCGGTTATTTTTGCGGTGCGGTTTTTTATTTTTGGTTCGGTTATTAATCGCATGGATTTGGTGCAGTTATTTAATGCGGTTATTTTGTATGGTTTTTAACCGCAGTTAACCATTTATGATTTTGCACGACTCATTTGAACAATTAAGACTTTTTTAAACGGTTTTAAGAGTTCAAACATGTTACTTTAATCATAAACAATTAATATCTTAAAAACATCAAATCATTAGTAAGCGGAAATAAATATCTTAAAGTACGAGTTAAGTAGGAGGTGTCACGCCCCCAAACCGGAACGGCGGAAACGTTTGGGGGCGGAGGACACCATGTACAGTATCACAACAATTGCATAATAGTAATCAAAGCAAACACAACCATTACATTGATAGAATATAGGATTTACATCTGTTCGATACATTGTTTGTATGGCCTCAAAATGTATAACAAAAGTATAAAAGACGCGACTCTAAAAGCTCTGTCTTCTCAAAAACCTGTGGGTGTACCTGTCTACCGGTTCCCTGAGAATACAAGTGGTTTTGAAAGTGTATCAACATTTAAGTTGGTGAGTTCATAAGCATGTTTTTGTAATGGAAAGCTTGTCTTTGTTCTTTTAAATCATTAGTATGCTTCTTCAGAAAATCCAATATTTTCTTTAGTAATGAAAATTAGTCTTAGACCTTAAGACCAAAGTGTATGTTCGTTACTGTACTCTGAATTAATATATGTAGTACTAGTGTACTTGATACTGGGAAAGTAGTGTATTGTAGTAATGTTTGTTATGGAACTTTTGTATGAAAGCCTGGATACCACCAGTAGTAATGTATAGTAGTGTACTGTATGAAAACCTTTGTATGAAAGCCTGGATACCACCAGTAGTAATGTATAGTAATGTACTATATGAAAACCTTGTATGAAAGCCTGGATACCACCAGCTGAAATGTATAGTAATGTACTGTAGTTTCATTAATTATAATAAAACTATTGAAGTAGTGTTAATCCTGTAAACCAATGTTTTAGTTAATACTATTGAGAGTTTCATATAACCATGCTTGATATGACCTAGTGACATCTACGACGTTCTTCAGGCGTCTGAAAGTTATGACATTTGTCACCCCAGGCCTGTCGGCCTAACTGTAGCTAGAAGTTCAAGTGTGGGATTGTCAGTCCCGTATAGATCTATACACAAATCTCACGCTCTCCCTCCAGGAGACTCTGGTTATACTGTATAGGATTTAGTTCCGTGTCCTGATGGATACAATTGAAGTAGTGCCTCACAACCCTGTATTAACTAGTTTACGTGTAGCGTTGTAGTATTCTCTTGTATTTGAAACTGTATGTATAACCTTGTAGTAGTGTACTTTGTAATGTAAATTATACTTAAATAATTAATTAGTAATGCATCCTTGTATTAGGAAAATAGTGTAGTATTTCATAAACTATATCTACCATAGTTTATATGTTTGTTTCTGAATAATGTTCTCGGACTATTAAAATAGTGTAATGTATCACAAACTATACCTATTATAGTTTGTATGTATGTTCTTGTTTCGTGTATTGTACTTGGTAAAAGTAATGTAGTGTTCCCAAACTATACCAATTATAGTTTTATTGTATGATCTGTATTGTACCGAAAACTTTTGCAATTTAGTTGTATAAAGGAAAAACACCCTTATGCTCGACATGGTACAAAAGGGTTAAAATATATAATTATTTTTATGAAATGAAGTGAATTCTCTGTTTGAATCAATTGCAAAGGTTTTGAAACTGTTTGAAATCGTTTGTATAAGAACATAGGATTCCTTGTATTTTACTTGTATTACCCCCTAAAAACATTGAAAACAGTCAAAGTGTAGGGGTATGAACTCACCTCTAGTATGTGTTTGTGTATAGATAGTGGTGTTGTAGAGATGATCATCGGGCTGACGCACGCGGTATTAACAGTATCCTAAGAACACATAATTGTATTTAAATTAGAGAAACCATTAATTAAAGTGTTAGACAACACTTATTTTGTGTTACGGATAATTACCGAGAATTGTACAAGTGTTGGGGAGGGTTTTCGGTGGATAAATGGGGTTTTCGGTCTGCCCTTTACCGAAATCCCTTAACCAAAATCGATTTTTGGTCTTGGAGTGTTTTCGGCCGAAAACGGGTTCTTGGTCTGGAGTTTTCGGCCACTTGAAGATATGAAGGCTGTTCTTGATGTTCTTGGTGAAAAATATGAAGATTTGAAGGTTTTCTCTTGAAAGTATGAATGTTCTTGGATGATTCTTGGGAGCAAAATGGGAGTGTTTTCGAGTGAAAAAGTGAAGAAATGACTTATTTTTCGAGGAAACATACTTATACCGGTTGGGTTTTTGGCCGGAAAGGTCTTCTCGGCCGAAAACGGTTTGCTGTCCGAGAGTTTTCGGCCGAAAAGGGTTTTCGGTCCGAAGGTTCTCGGCTCCAAAAAGGAAAATGTTAAGTTTGAAGAGTATTTTATCCCAAATACTTATATAAAAACATCATTTATATAATTTAAACCATGATTTATCCTTAAGATCATAATAAAATCAACAAATTTCGAATTTTATTTAAAGGGTTTGTCTTTGAAAAATAACGGGTTGTTACAGGAGGCAATATTGATTGTTTGAGCATGACTGCGTGTAGGAGGCTACAATAAACACGATGGAAAAGAATTTTTTGAGATGTCCCGCTCAGCTCAAAGACTCAACTTTTAGTTCTTTTTTATTTTATTTGTTAATATTTAATATTAGGGGAGGTTGGATCTGAAGTTTGGGACCTTAGATCCCACTGAAAAGGGCTGAACATGAAAGGGATTGAAGGAACTCATCGAGTCCCTTAGCTGACTTGACGAGTCGGGGTAGGGTTTGCTCGTTCTAAGTTTTTGGATGAGTGTAGTGAAGGATTAGGGTTTTGGTCTGAACGAAATTTATTTTTCGGGACATTTGATGAACTCGACGAGTCACTAGGGTGACTCGGCGAGTTGATGCAGGATTCAGAGGAATGGACTTGGGAGGAACTCAACGAGTTGCTGGATGCACTCGACGAGTTGAGGTCACCATGGATTGTTGACCTTGACTTTGACCAGGGTTGACTTTGAGGGTATTTATGGTATTCCGGGATCGTGACAAATTAATCACATGTTGGTTATAGGCAGTTGAGGGGGAGCAGTGTGTGGGACATATCTGATCTTAGTTCAGCACACGAGAGGTGAGTCTACTCACCATACCAATGGGTCTAAGGCACCAAGGCCGACCCATTTTATGATATGTGGATTGTCGATTGATTATGCGTATGTTAGTATGACATTTGTATGGAAGACCCCGGGGGGTTCCCGTGGCAGTAGTCTGAGACCACGTGGGGGTTCCCGTGGCATTTGGTATAAAACCTTGGAAGGTTTCCATGGCATCCTAGTATATTTGCATGTTTAGTTTGAATGATGTTTACTTGGTAGAGAAGACCATGTGGGGGGTTCCCATGGCAGGAAGACCATGTGGGGGTTCCCATGGTAGATAGTTAAGACCACGTAAGGGTTCCAGTGGCACTAGGTGTAAGACCCGGGAGGGTTTCCATGGCTTCCTATATGTTTTATGCATGGCTTATGTGGTATATGTAACTTCTATAGCTAATATGATATGTGTTATATGGATTGTGTGTGGGGTATGCTCCAGGGGACTCACTAAGTATTAGCTTACAGTTTGTGGATTTGTTTCAGGTACATCTGAGCCCAAAGGAATGGGTAAGGCTTGATGGCGGCGTACACTCTCTCTCGGGCATTTTATGGGACACTCTGATATTTGAAAATAATATTATTATGGTTATGAATTTGAAAACAATTGTATTGAAATTTCATGGTTTATAGAAAAGTGTTTTTACCATTTAAAAATGAAAATTTTCTTTTGAAAATTGGGTCGTTACAATGTGGTCAGGAAAGGTTCCCCCGTTGGCACATATCAAGGTTTGGGGTTGCGAGGCTTTCGTAAGACGAGAGACTCACGACAAGCTTGAACCTCATAGTGAGCGGTGTATTTGTTGGATTAGTGTCTAAGTCCATAACTATTTTGGTATGTACTTGACCCGATTGTGAGCATGGTCCTTTTGGGTTGCCTTCACCAAAGCAACTTGATATGATGATTTGTGGAGAAAAGAGATTAATTATGATTTATTAATATATTATATGAATAATATATTAAAAGAGAAACCATATAGTTTAATTAATATTAGACAAGAATTAATTAAGAAATTAATTATGTGGCCAAAAGAGATTAATTAAACTTGGGGGACTGATATTGTAATTATAAGATAATTGCATAAATGGGCTAATGGACTCCATAGAAGTTGGAGTGGACGAAATCTATGGGGAAACCCATTAGAATTCGTCCAAGGCTTCTAAGGAGGGAGTCCATGGGCTGCTTGGAGCCTAAGCAGTCAAATTAGGGTTTCCTTGTTTGATAACCCTAATAGCCTCACTATATAATGACCCCTTGGGCACCCAAAAACGTGGCTAAGTGTTCCTTAGGGTTTCTTGGACGTTTTTTTGGTGCCTCCTTCTCCTCTCCCAACTCATCCTCTTGCTCTTGGTGTTTGTGAGCCATTAGAGGAGTGACACTTGTGACTCTAAGCTTTCAGAAGCCAATTACAAGGAGAAATTAAGATTGTTATTGCTACATAACAATCAAGGTAATATCTAAACCCTATTCTATGTTAATATCAATTATCACATGCTAGATCTAGGGTTTTAAAGTCTTGGATGAATGCATGTACAATAGAGAAACCTAGATCCAAGCATTAGGGTTTGCATGAGCACATATGATGTTCTTATGGCTAAAACCCATCAGTGGTATCAATACCAGAGCATTGATTGGTTTCTACTGTATTGATGCTCTGTGTTTCATTCTTGATTGCAAAGTCGAGTTTTTGGCCATCTGCCTGACAAACTCGTCGAGTCCCATTGTGGACTCGTCGAGTAGGATGAACTCGGCGAGTCCATACGGTGACTCGGCGAGTCTGGCTGTCAGACAGACGGATTTTCGGATTTTTTGCCTATTTTGACTTAGGATAATTGCCATAATTGTTTTAAATTAATAAAATACGAATTTTATTGATTCCTTATGATTATCTTTGTCAAAATAAAAGATTTTTGTCATCTAATTAGATAATTGTTACCTTATTTGATAAATGTTTAATTATT
Source organism: Lactuca virosa (assembly GCF_052849685.1). NCBI lineage: Eukaryota > Viridiplantae > Streptophyta > Magnoliopsida > Asterales > Asteraceae > Lactuca > Lactuca virosa. The sequence goes on from NC_136429.1 coordinate 59,754,613, forward strand.
TGAATTATTTGGTCAATTATCTTGCATAAAATTGGATTAGGTCAAAACTAAATAATCACCAATTAATAGTTTTAATTGCCTTATTTGTATTTTGATCTAATTGTTTTGAATAGTTTCAAAACTTGCCCTCAAGTTTTGGAATTTAAATTTTGATTAAAAGTTTAATTTTTTGAAATTTAAAATTCTAAAACCCTAGTTTTGAAAAATTCAAATTACACCCTTGTGGTTTTATTAAATTAATTAAAAGTATAATTAAAAGAGAATTAATAAATCCATAATGATATGATTTATATTTAAAAGTGTAATTTATAAAGTTAAACCACCTAGTATTTTAAACGTGTAAAATACACCCTTATAATATATATAACATTAAAAGTCTAATATTATATATGTATAACTTAAACTGCTAGTCTTACCGTTAGTAGGCCTCATTCACGAAGCCGATCTATAAGAGGGGGTATAAGGTTATGGCCTATAAAATGGTCGTTTAATGGGTGTCCACTCTCACCCACCGCTTCCTTGATTGGTGGAGGGTCGTTAGCCAAACGGGTAGGATAGGGCAAACCCTCTCCTCATTAAAAGTATAATGAATAATTAAGTAACTAAATGTTTTACAAAATTCCCAATCTTAGTTACTTTAGGCAAAAGCGAATTGATGCAATTCCATGAAATTACACTTTGTACCCTTGCTAAGACGTTAGTGGAGCGTGTGTGGTTAACCGGCACACTAAATGGGTTCTAAGCAAATATGGTAAAGGGTGACTCGATGTTTGTCATAGTTCGATGGAGCGTGTGTGGTTAACCGGCACATCGAATAGGTGACTGTAACATTGGGGGCACCATGTATATTTGCATGGTTATTCATACCCTGTTTTGTGATCCTCGGCATCCCAGTCACAAATCGAGGGGCATATTGAGATTTAAACATGCCATTGAAAAGTTCAATGAATCTCAAAAGATCTAGGAGTTTTCAATACATTTAAAACTTAATATACTTTTCGTTTTTCATGGTGGAAAATTAGTGAATCGTCATTCACTTACCTTCAAATGCTCTGCAATTTGGGTTACGGCATCCCTCTCCCAAGTTGTAGAGTATTGTGTTGGGTCCTAGCCTTAATATCTAATTTGGGTGTTTTATTAAGGACTCAATCAATCAATCATCTAACTTGAATTTTTCTCCCGTTTTGTAGATGTCAAAGTATGACAACTATGGTCTTCCCAAATCCCTTGGAACAAGCTTTCCACATGAAGATGATATTCCACGATCCGATCGAGGAACAAGAGATCATGTTTCACTTCCTCCACCTCCTCCTATTGTTCTCCCTAACCCACAAGCTCAAAGGCTTGAAAAGTTCAAGCTCACTCAAGCCCTTTTGGCAAGTAAACATGAAGAAGGAAAGTCAGTGTGTGCACACGTCTTAGAGATGAAATCACACATTGATAGGTTAAGAATGTTGGGAGTCGTTGTATGTGAGAAGCTGGTTGTTGACTGGGTTCTTCAGTCGCTTCCTGACTCATATAGTGAGTTCGTAAGAGAGTACTATATGATAGACCACGACGTGACCCTCATCGATCTCACCTCTTTGCTTGTTGCTGTTGAATCAGCAATGATTTGGCACACTGGAGAAGCAAAGTTGGTTGGTGGATCTACCTTCCAAACCTCTATGGACATAGGCAATGGCAACGAAAGGTATGCCATGGTCGAAAAGTTTGATCATAAGAGAAAGGCAAAGTCTGAAGTAGTTCCGTGTGCTGTTCCAAAAGAGTCAATTTGCTTTTATTGCCAAGAGAAGGGGCATTGGAGACGAAGCTGCCCTGTCTACCTGAGAGATCTAAGAGATGGAAGAGTCAAGACGTATGACTCTACTTCAGGTAAAATCCATTAACTAACTCTATAAGTTCCTATTTTTTTATTCTTGATACATTATGTGATAAGATTACATTTTTGATGTTTTGTAGAATCAAAGAAAAGAGAGGAAGCTTAAAGGAAGAAGCGTGCTGAATCTGATCGTGAAGAAATGGATCTCGATCGCATGGATCCAAAGATCGGATTTTTTGAGCTGCTACTTTAGAGTTAGGATAGATTGCTAAGAAATGTAATAACATAGTTTTTCATTTGAGTTGCGTTGTAAGGACAAATTTTTCCGCAATAAAATAAATTTTGATTTTGTCTTATTTATTTTCCCTTGCAATGACATGTATGAAAAATTGATGTTTGTGTATTTCTATTATTAGCAATGTTGAAATGGATGTGATTCTTAGTAATGTTATTTATGGTAAGTGTCATAATTTTCTAAGTAAGGAAAGATTCCCATCGCCCAAGTTTCAATTGGACAGAAACTTGGAATCATACAACTTGCATTGTGTGATGTATGGAAATCTTGGTACTTAGGTAATTAAGACTAATTCCTTGTTCACATAAGTATGTGAGTCAAGTGAAAGACTAAATGAACTAGTACACAATGTTGTGAACTAGTCAAATCCACCATAAATAATAATAACGTTGTTCGTCATGACTTACTAAAAGTCTAGTAAATGTGGTTATACTTACAAGATTAAGTGTAATTCTGAATCATTGAAAAAGTTTCAATGAATGGCAGAACAAATAAGTAGAATCAATGAAGGCAGAAAGATAAAAGGTTTCTCCAATCTAAGAAGAAGGGAGAGTACTTTTGTATCGTGTTTTGTGATCGTCTTGGTAATCGTAAAGAACCATAACACAATTCATCCTCTAAGGATACCTTAGCGCACTGGTTTGGCTAAGAAGAGGAATGGAGAATTGTTGAAATGGTTAAGTCAATAAGATGTATCGTACTTCGTTCCAAAATTAAGTCTTAGAGTCATACTCCAAGATTGTGACTTGAGTGACATAATCTTAAGTATGAATGTTCTTACACTTGCACATTTTGGTAAGTTGTGATGTCTTGAATAAGACAAAGACCAACTAGTACCAAATTGTGTGTAGGTTTTGTCTTGATATAGACACACACTAACTCTTCGATATTTGTTTTGTCAAGAAATGTTTCTTGATAAGAGAATCTAATATGTCAAGAGGTCAGTGGGAGTCTAAAGATCTTGAAAAGTTTCAAGAACAAATCAAGAAGTAAACCTATTAAACACTAGCACACGACTTGAGGTTTATAACCTATCGTGTTGACAAAATTTTATTTCTATGCCATTCCAGTAAAGTTACTTATGCATATGAGATTTACGAGTTCTCAATTGACTGTATAAGGGCAAACACCTTGTTCAATGAAAGTACATTGACTGGCATAGGTGAGCTGCTAAATAACTTGGAAGCAATGGTGGGACCCTTGATGGCAAAGAATCAAGTATGAACAAGTTCTGTCTATAAGAGTTTGGATTTGTCACAAATATTGTCTTATGATTATGGTTATGACAAATTCACATGGATAGGAACACATGCACCATAAAATCTAAGTGTCATAAGGTTTCTCTCCTTCATGAAAATGATTGTGAGGAAACACTTTCACTAAGATAGATTTTAAGGAGATAGCGATTATGCAAATTGCATTCTCAAATTCGATTATGATTACAGCATCCCTCTTCATAGTTCGAATTGTGAGATTTGGCAATTAGTCTGAACATTTGGGACTTAGTAATATAAGTTCTGAATTAGTTTAGACACACAAGTGAGCTGTCTAAGGAAAGGTGTGTGAGTTTGAGAAGCTTAGATAAAGGCTTATCGAAGCACATCGTATTGGAAATATGAACTTTGGAAGTCAATAAGTATTGTCTTTAGAAGTCCAACTGTTTTCTGAATACATGTCAAAGCTAGTGGGAGTATAAATGTTATGCTGGAATGGATATAATCATCATGTTAGTGGGAGCATGATTATTATTGCAAGTTGGCAATATTAATTATAGAAAAACAAAAGTTTCACTTTGCAAAGTTGCAGGGGTTGAAAAGTTGTTTTTGCTATAATTAAGGGAGAGAATGTTGTACTTCGTTTCCAATCTAAAAGCTTAGATCGAGAAATTTTAATTGAATTTAGTCAAGGATATATTTATTATTTGCATTCTCAAAGTTCGATTATGATTACGACATCCCTCTTCATAGTTCGAATTTTGAGAACACGGCAACTAGAAATATTATAGCAAGAAACTGGTAAAGTATCACATTTTTCATTATGAATCGTATTCCATATGCTTCGAGTATAGGATCGATTGCATATGCTATAATATTCGACTGTTCTAAAACTTTTCCAAATGCGTAGGGCATTTAGAGGGAAAAAGGGAATAGAACCGGATTTGACTAAAATAATTAAACAACTGTCAAGGACAATCTAAGGTTCGCCAAAGATTGGTTGCTTGTGGACAGTTGGAAGTATACTAATGGATGGACCATATTGACATTATTATGAATAGATAAGATTCTATTTAGAATGAGTTGTCATATTGCAAATATGGAAATGTTTCCATATTGGGAGTTGGATTTCGAGAATCAATGTCCAGATTAGAAACTTTTATGCAAGAAGGAGGTTCAAAGGAATGTACTTTGAATATGAGACTTCATAAATATGGAATTTTCTTGTAACAATCTCCAATAGAGCACTTTGTAATTTCATTGGCGAAGTCTTGGTGACTTTGGCGCTGTGATATTACGAAAGGACTGTTGCATAAAATGTAACACCCGCAGATTCGGGCTAGTCAATTTAGAGACGATAAGCGTCAAAAATGACTTGTTTGATAGAGTATTATTTAGAATAAATAATCTCCACTAAGTTGTAGTATATGTCACAAGGTTTCCGTACATATAAAGAACGCTGAAATCCGAGTTATAACGAAGAAGTTATGACCTGTCGAAGTTTCGCGACAAAACCGACACGACACCGGGAATCATAAAAAATGAGTTTATGATAAAATACTTTTTAGCCTTATGGTTCTAAATGAAAGTTGTATAGTACGTCTCCACCTTCCCGTGGATATAAAGAACGTCAAAAACGGAGCTCGTATGCAAAAAGTTATGACCTTCCGAAGATACAGCTGTCTGAGAGCATGACACATGTCAGAAACCCTAATCTGACTGGACTCACGACGTGATCCTCTTTTCTCATGACGTGAGGAGTCAAAACGCCACATTTCAAAGCTAGAAGTCTACGGAAACGATAACTCAAAAGCTCACGACGTGAGCAATGAATTCTCACGACGTGAGGAGTCAAACGGACACTATTCAAGCCTAGAACGTAGATATCGAAGCTACGAGGTGATTCGGCCATGGCTCACGACGTGAGCAATGAATTCTCACGACGTGAATGGGCCGAAATCAGCCTATAAATAGCAAGTTCGACCTCATTCACTTCTTACACCATTTCTTTTCTCTCTCTCTCATTTGCTGAAGGCGTTTCGCATCCTGAGCCCGACGATCACGAACCGCTGACCGTTTTTAGTTAGATTCTATCAACTCACGCTAATAAGGTGAGTGTATAGTTACTTTCATCTTACGCATAGATATGAAGCATTTAATATAAATTACGTGTTATGTGTGCATATTATAAGTGTTCTTGATATCTATGTTAGATGAACGATTTATACATGTTTACGTGATTTAAACTGTATACGTATTTTTATACTTATAAATATATATTGGGTAGCAACGGGTGATGAGAGATAAGTGATGATAGAAATGTGATGAGAGATAGGTGATGATAGAAAGGTGAAGATAATTAGGTGATGATAGATAGGTGATGATAGAAATGTGGTGATAATTAGATGATGATAGATAGGTGATGATAAATAGGTGATGTGAGATGAGAAAGGTGAAGATAACCTTTACAGGCGATGTGGCGATGTAGTCATCTACCAGAGTATAGATGGCGACCACGGACTATTCTAGACAGTCATGTGGAAACACCAGCAGGCTCATAACCTGTAGGTGATGAATTACGAGTTCAGGCGATGTTGTAACTACGTATTCATGCGATGGTACTCTAACCCCTTTTATGAATTACGAGTTCAGGCGATGTTGTAACTACGTATTCATGCGATGATACCCTAACCCTTACTAGACACGTATTGAGGGAGTAATCCCCGAATTAGTACTGTCTATGCGGTGTAGGCGATGATCCTTAGGAAAAGTCCTTAGGAACAAACATATAAGGAAATGAGATGGAAGGAGATGAGAGGTAAATATAATATATGAGATGACCCTTAGGATAAAATCTTTAGGGAAGATTAAATGAAGATAATGGGGATGGGTAATTGGGTTAATTGTTTGCTGATTAAACATAATAATTATATTATTGTGGGTTGAAAACCCTATGTGCTCACCAGGTTTCCCAACCTGACCCACTCAGTCTATTTGTATCACAGGTATCGATACGAAGCTACATTACACTGAGAGATTAAAGGAGATGTAGATGATTAGTGTAAATAAATGTAAGGTCTGTTTATGCTTATGTTTCAGTATTAACGATGACATCCCAAAGTTTTAATATGAATAAAATACATTTCTTCGGAAATGCTTTGATAATATATTTATCATGTTTTTCTGGTAACAAATTCCGCAATATATTTATTTAAAAAAAATATACTCTGATTTTCAAATAAAGCATAAACAAATCGGTCTTTTCTGGCCGTGAAAATCAGGGATGTCACAGTTGGTATCAGAGCATTAGTTTAAGCGAACTAGGAATTTGTAGGATTTCTAGACTTAAACTTAGAATGTTAAGCGATGATTATGAGATGAGTGTCTGCTATATTTTAGACACGAGCACTAGTTTATTTTAGGAAGGATGACTAAAACGTTTTATGTGCTAAATGTTTTATGTTATAGCTATAAAGTTGCCTTATATGCTATTATTTGTTTGGATCTATGGTCTATTGCCGGCCGGATCTGGAAACCTTATGTGTTCAGGATTCTAAACGTTTAATTACGATATTAGAACTGGCATGTAACTTATTCGAGTGATAAGGAGATTTATACGTCTATCGTAAATAAAGTTATCCTATCTTAATTCTCGTCACTACACACTGAACGTTTGATTCGGTGTATAGACCGTCATGGCAAGAACTCGAAGTGGAGTCGGAAATGCCAATGTAAATGACAATCAACAGCCTCAACCCCAAGCGATTGAGCAAGTACCAGTGGTAGTAGCTGCACCTGAGCCAATGACTATGGCCGGGGTACAAGCGATGATCCAGGTGATGTTGGATCGCCAGATGGAGGAGACAAGGCGTTTACTTCAACAGAATAGGGATGAACCTACGATACCTGTTGAACAGCCTGAGCTGAATGACGGACAGTCAGAAGAAGGGAATTACAGTAGGATTGTTAGTCAATTTGAACCTCCAGTGGTTAAGAGAAACCAACCCAATGGAGGAAATGACGGATGTGGATGCAAATACAAGGACTTCATGGCATCCAAACCACCGTGCCTTTCTGGAAGCCCAACACCGGTGGAAGTTATGAACTGGATCTCCGAAATGGAGACAATGTTTGAGAGTTGCGAATGTAGCAACCGACAGAAGACCGCTCTTGCAATTTCTCTTTTAAAATCTGGAGTACTGAGCCGGTGGAAGCTACTAGCTGATACGATGCCCAAAGGGGAAGCTAGCAAAATGTCTTGGGAAGACTTTTTGGTGCAACTGAAAATGCAGTATTGCTCTGAGCAGGATCTTCTGGAGATCAACAATGAGTTCCAGAACTTGAAGAAGGGAACGATGAGTGTCACCGAGTATGCTGCGAGTTTCACAGAGAAAATGAAGCTTGTTCCTTATTTGGTTCCAACTGAACTCTCCAAGGTCAACAAGTTTGCCCATGGATTAGCAGCAGACTTTGGTCCAATGGTCAAGCAAGCAACCATCTTGAAAGCCGCCATCTGGGCAGCTAAGAATGTAGAGACCCAAATAAGAGAAAAGGGTCTAGAGAAAGATAAGTCAGGAGAAAAGAGGAAGATTGAGGTATCCTCAAAATCTGATAAGAAAGGAAGATTCACGAAGCCCAACCTGGACGACCAAAAGAATGGGAATAGTGGTGGAACGAAGTGGTGTGAGAAGTGCAAGAAGAAGCACTTCGGAATATGCGATGGAGAAGTAACCTGCTATAAGTGTGGTAGGACCGGTCACTATTCCAGAGATTTTACATTCGACAACAGGAAGTGTTACGAATGTGGAGATGGTGGGCATATTTCGAAGAACTGCCCAAAGAAAAATGAAGCTGCATGGCAAAATGCGCCGCCAAAGCCAAAGGCGAGAGCATTCCAGATGATCCTCGATGAAGCAAGTGGCAATGCAGGAGATCGGGAGTGAGGATCTATATGTCCTATCATCAGGATAAAAAAAAGTAGGCATATGAATAGAATCATGTAGTGTCGCCTATTATAATAGGCATAGTGTAGGTTAAACTATAACATCTTTGTAATCGTTCAAAGAAATAATATAAACCTTCGTTTTGTTATCTGGTGTGTTAAGTGGTTATTTGAAAATTTTGAATGGTGACTTGGAAAACTGCGAGGCAATACTTGAGACGAGTATGAGTAGGTGTGAATAGTAGTAGAGGCCTATACTACTGGAAGCACAGGACTCACACGTGGATCAGGGAAAGTCACAAGGTGACCAAGAAGCTAGAAATTGATTCTGATTTTATTCATGTATGTCGTTACCATCGTTTCGGTAATGACTAAGAAGATGATTGTTATTCCGATCCTAGTGGTTATATCAAATCGATTCCGACTAAGGGGAGTATGTTACATGATTCGGAGAACCAAGATCGATGTAACATCCGACTTAAGCTAGAAGATTGAAGTGAAAGATAATCGAAACAGTCAATAGAAGTATCGCGACCATTGTTTAAGTAAGGAGCCAATAGCTAGAAATGCTACATGCTAAAATGTGATTATATCATATTAGAACATGAAGGAAGGGATATTCCATTATGGAATTTGACTCTAAGAGACCTGAGTCTAAGCGTTGCATCATACGATGAGAGGTCATTAGAACATGACTCATCGATCTGTTATGATAATGAAGTAAAGAACTTCTCTTAAGATTAGTCTGTTTAAGAAGAAGAAGGAGTCTCCTATAAGGATCGATTTTGTAACTCGAAGCTTACAATTGAAAGTCCAAATATAGGATAAAGAGCGGATGCAAGATTGACCACCGCCTGCAATCAAGAAGTCCAAGAGTTAGATACTCATTCGAAGAAACATAGAAGTTATGGTTATTACTTAGGATGAACAGATAACATATGGAGTCATTATACAAGCCCTATTTTGTTGATGATTACGGGACGTAATCATCCTAAGGGGGAGATAATTGTAACGCCTGCAGATTCGGGTTAGTCAATTTAGAGACGATAAGCATCACAAATGACTTGTCTAATAGAGTATTATTTAGAATAAATAATCTCCATAAAGTTGTAGTATATGTCACAAGGTTTCCGTACATATAAAGAACGCTGAAATCCGAGTTATAACGAAGAAGTTATGACCTGTCGAAGTTTCGCGACAAAACCGACACGACACCGAGAATCATAAAAAGTGAGTTTATGATAAAATACTTTTTAGCCTTAGGGGTCTAAATGAAAGTTGTATAGTACGTCTCCACCTTCGCGTGGATATAAAGAACGTCAAAAACGGAGCTCGTATGCAAAAGTTATGACCTTCCGAAGATACAGCTATCTGAGAGCATGACACGTGTCAGAAACCCTAATCTGACTGGACTCACGACGTGAGCCTATTTTCTCACGACGTGAGGAGTCAAAACGCCACATTTCGAAGCTATAAGTCTACGGAAACGATAACTCAAAAGCTCACGACGTGAGCAATGAATTCTCACGACGTGAGGAGTCAAACGGACACTATTCAAGCCTAGAACGCAGATGTCGAAGCTACGAGGTGATTCAGCCATGGCTCACGACGTGAGCAATGAATTCTCACGACGTGAATGGGCCGAAATCAGCCTATAAATAGAAAGTTCGACCTTATTCACTTCTTACACCATTTCTTTTCTCTCTCTCTCATTTGCTGAAGGCGTTTCGCATCCTGAGCCCGACGATCACGAACCGCTGACCGTTTTTAGTTAGATTCTATTAACTCACGCTAATAAGGTGAGTGTATAGTTACTTTCATCTTATGCATAGATATGAAGCATTTAATATAAATTACGTGTTATGTGTGCATATTATAAGTGTTCTTGATATCTATGTTAGATGAACGATTTATACATGTTTACGTGATTTAAACTGTATACGTATTTTTATACTTATAAATATATATTGGGTAGCAACGGGTGATGAGAGATAAGTGATGATAGAAATGTGATGAGAGATAGGTGATGATAGAAAGGTGAAGATAATTAGGTGATGATAGATAGGTGATGATAGAAATGTGGTGATAATTAGATGATGATAGATAGGTGATGATAAATAGGTGATGTGAGATGAGAAAGGTGAAGATAACCTTTACTGGCGATGTGGCGATGTAGTCATCTACCAGAGTATAGATGGCGACCACGGACTATTCTAGACAGTCATGTGGAAACACCAGCAGGCTCATAACCTGTAGGTGATGAATTACGAGTTCAGGCGATGTTGTAACTACATATTCATGCGATGATACTCTAACCCCTTTTATGAATTACGAGTTCAGGCGATGTTGTAACTACGTATTCATGCGATGATACCCTAACCCTTACTAGACACGTATTGAGGGAGTAATCCCAGAATTAGTACTGTCTATGCGGTGTAGGCGATGATCCTTAGGAAAAGTCCTTAGGAACAAACATATAAGGAAATGAGATGGAAGGAGATGAGAGGTAAATATAATATATGAGATGACCCTTAGGATAAAATCTTTAGGGAAGATTAAATGAAGATAATGGGGATGGGTAATTAGGTTAATTGTTTGCTGATTAAACATAATAATTATATTATTGTGGGTTGAAAACCCTATGTGCTCACCAGGTTTCCCAACCTGACCCACTCAGTCTATTTGTATCACAGGTATCGATACGAAGCTACATTACACTGAGAGATTAAAGGAGATGTAGATCACTAGTGTAAATAAATGTAAGGTCTGTTTATGCTTATGTTTCAGTATTGACGATGACATCCCAAAGTTTTAATATGAATAAAATACATTTCTTCGGAAATGCTTTGATAATATATTCATCATGTTTTTCTGGGAACAAATTCCGCAATATATTTATTTAAAAAAATATACTCTGATTTACAAATAAAGCATAAACAAATCGGTCTTTTCTGGTCGTGAAAATTGGAGATGTCACATAAAATGTTAGAATCTAACATATTCTAGTAGTGGCGAGAATTTGTATTCTTACACTAATTGATTAAGATTAGGAATTGTGAAACGAGCATCATTGGAAATGTGTTCATTTGATCTATTTCACAAAGTAAATTCCATAGGAAAACATAGTGTGCATGCTATGAGCATAGGACAATTATTGTTATAATTCAAGTAAGAAGTTGATTAACCGAAACAACAAATAATGAGTAATCAATATGGTGATTAAATAGAAGGTGTTTTATTTATACTTAAAGGTTTGGGGCCATATAGGATTAGTATTATTCTTGTGTTTCACTTTGCATGTTTTGACTTCCTGAATAATAAGATTATTCGAACCCTCCACAGTCGCTCATACTTTGGAAGTAGGTATAAAAGAAATCTGTCATGAATCTGTTTGTAGACTTTCTAAAATGTTTAGACATAGCACAAGTTTGCTGCAGAGTTCATGAGTACTGCTATAAGATTAGAGTATTGGATTAAACCCACACTCACTTGGATCGCTTCATGGATTTTATCACGAGTGATTGGTGAGACGGTAATATCTTATATTCTTGAAACCGAGATGTGTGAGTTGTATCTTGCGAGTCCGCTACACATTAATAATATGTAAACGCATCAGTAACTTGATGTTATAAAACGTATTGTTGTGTGTGATTCGGTGAGTTAGTACAAGCGAGCATTGAGTCGAAGTTTATCCGTTCCTTTTACCCAAAGTGGGATAAAAGCGATATATGTGGGCCCCTCGATGATTTAATGATGACACCTAAGCGCTTGGCCAGGTCGGGACTAAGTTGATGTGTTCAATTGTAGTCTGTTGTCAGTCGTCATAAATCGGAAATCGGGAAACAACACATGGATTGAGAGAATGATTTCAATCCATGTCTCACGTCTATACGATATCTAGAATGGAGGAATATATGATCCCTTATCTAAAGGACGCGTTTATGATAAGATCAGAGTTGACAGCGGCTTTTGAAAGCTACGATTGCTGATCAGGTTTGAAGTCATACGCATAATAGTTATTAGGCTTATCCAAGTGAGAGACTGTTGTATTAGTGTCTAAGTCCATAACTATTTTGGTATGTACTTGACCCGATTGTGAGCATGGTCCTTTTGGGTTGCCTTCACCAAAGCAACTTGATAAGATGATTTGTAGAGAAAATAGATTAATTATGATTTATTAAATATTATATGAATAATATATTAAAAGAGAAATCATATAGTTTAATTAATATTAGACAGGAATTAATTAAGAAATTAATTATGTGGCTAAAAGAGATTAATTAAACTTGGGGGACTGATATTGTAATTATAAGATAGTTGCATAAATGGGCTAATGGACTCCATAGAAGTTAGAGTGGACGAAATCTATGGGGAAACCCATTAGAATTCGTCCAAGGCTTCTAAGGAGGGAGTCCATGGGCTGCTTGGAGCCTAAGCAGTCAAATTAGGGTTTCCTTGTTTGATAACCCTAATAGCCTCACTATATAATGACCCCTTTGGCACCCAAAAATGTGGCTAAGTGTTCCTTAGGGTTTCTTGGACGTTGTTTTGGTGCCTCCTTCTCCTCTCCCAACTCATCCTCTTGCTCTTGGTGTTTGTGAGCCATTAGAGGAGTGACACTTGTGACTCTAAGCTTTCAGAAGCCAATTACAAGGAGAAATTGAGATTGTTATTGCTACATAACAATCAAGGTAATATCTAAACCCTATTCTATGTTAATATCAATTATCACATGCTAGATCTAGGGTTTTAAAGTCTTGGATGAATGCATGTACTATAGAGAAACCTAGATCCAAGCATTAGGGTTTGCATGAGCATATAGGATGTTCGTATGGCCAAAACCCATCAGTATTTTCATCAACTATCCACAGAAGTCCTTTGGATATCTCTTCTACCGACCGAGTGACAATGTTGTCTTCGTTGCGAGGATAGGGGTTTTCTGAGAGAGAGAACTCATATGCCAAGAGGATAGTGGGAGGCAAATTGACATTGAAGAGCTTCAAGAATCAAGTGATGAAGGAAACTCAAACACTAACGCTCAACCCGAGGAGGAAACTCCTATTGAACCGATTGACGAGTCCTTACCTCTTAGACGTTCCAGTAGAGTCAGTGTTCCACCCGTGTTATATGTCTTCCATATAACTGTTGAGGGTGATACGTTTATTAGTGATAGTACACAAATAAATATGGATGAACCTAACAACTACAAGGAAGCCATGGCAGGCCCGAAGTCTGCAAAATGGAAAGAGGCGATGGACAGCGAGATTCAGTCCATGTTTGACAATCAAGTTTGGAACTTGGTTGACAATGTACTAGGTCGTAAGACAGTTGGGTGCAAGTGGATCTTCAAGAAGAAGACCGACATGGATGGGAAAGTGCATACGTTCAAGGCACGATTGGTTGCGAAGGGCTTTACTCAAACCCCTCGGGTTGACTATGATGAGACATTCTCACCAGTGACCAAGATCAAATCTATAAGGGTTATGCTAGCCATAGCTGCGTTTTATGACTATGAAATATGGCAGATGGACGTCAAAAGATTAGGACCATTGTTGGTAAGGTTCACGCCTTTGTAAAGGTCTTTGTCCAGAGCTTCCGCTAAAGCAACTCGAAGCCCTTCTGTAGCAATAACAAATCGGAAGGGGGAAAGCGAGTCGCCTTGGCGCACTCCTTTTTGAAGTTTGAATTGTTGTGTGGCAGCCCCATTAACTAAAGACTCTTGAAGAAAATATATAAGCGAGAACCCATTTTCTCCATTTCTCGCCAAACGCCATTTGTCTTATCACATCGTCTAAGTAGTTCCAATTTAGAGTAACACCTTCTCAAAATCAACCTTAAAGTCAACATTTTTTTTTTTTTTCTTAGCCCACGTAATAGCCTTAGTGACCATGACCATCAGAGGTCCGTCAAGAATGCTTCTACCACTGACGAAAGCTGATTGCGCCTTACTGATAATTGAAGGCATGACATTTTTAAGTCGCTCGACAAGGCATTTAGATATAATTTAACTAACACTCCCAATAAGGTTTATAGGATGGAAAACCGAGATCTTAAGAGGGTCATTGCATTTAGGAATCAATATTATAAAGGATGCATTGCTACCCGGGTTCAACAGAGTGCTCTTCAAATTAACGAACAACCATGAAAATGTCTTCACCAATCTTGTCCCCACACATTTTTATGAAGGCAAATGTAAACCCATCGGCCACGTGCCTTGTCGTTTCCACAAGCCTAAACAACTTTTTCCGCAATATAGTAACACTTTTAAATTTTAATATTTATGTATCAAATTCAAATAAAAGTTTAAGTACAAATTTTTAAAAAATTAAAACACACTAATTTCAACCGACATACAAATTGAAGTTGCAAAATAAGTGCCACCAAATGATTATATAAGTCTTTGATGTTAAATATGATTATTACGTGATATAAATTACCAAACGAAAATGAATGTCATGAATAGAAACGATAAATGTTACAATATAAAAGCCATAAAAAAGTTTATTTAAAAAAATTCCAAAGTTTGATTATAATTATAATTTTTATGCATAAACTTATTTCCTAATTGACTGTTATTTACAATAAAAAATTTTAACTAATCAAATAATATTACCTTTCAATAGTTGTTTTTTATTAATAAAAAATAAAGTAGAAGGTAATTATTAATTTAAAATACCTTCATAAAATAATAAAATACCCGATCAATATAAAAAAAAACAAAAAACTATAATTAAAAACAAATAATTATTGGTAACTAAAAAATAATTCAAAAAAATTCAATGGGACCGGTTAATAATAGACAACTAATTAATGCATAAGATTCTAATTAAACTCATGATCTTCAAGCGGTTAGGCCCAAACGCTTCATTCGACTACAAAAGTACAAAGTGAGGGCGACTCGCCTCAACTCTTCATATTTCTTCTTCCTCTTCGCATCCACTTTTCCAATGTGGTTCCTCCGAATTCTTGTTTTCCTTACATTAACAGGATCTTAATCGTTTTCCTCTGGTGCTCCAAGAATAAAATAGATTGATTTCAAGAAATTGGTGATAGCGGGAAGAAGACGATGATGTTGGAGAGCAAGCTTCATGGCCGTTCTCCTTCTCTTGCTCTCCATTTTTTCTTCAGTTATCTATTCTACAAACCCACATTATCCCTACTCATAATTTCCATCCGATGATCAATTGCACCTTCACTGTTCATCTCATCCTACCTAGCCTGCTGCTTCCCTTCTTGATCGAACGCTTCACTTGTCTCAGTAGCTTCTCCTCTTCCGTCTTTGTTTCTTGAAATCGAAACCTCTCACCCCCAATATCAACCCATCTGAAGCGAACACTTGAAATATTCTTTCGTCAGATCTCAGCAAATCAAACGTCCGAAATCTCGAAACAAAGCAGAGAAATCAAGAATGATGTTCTTCGTGGTTTCCCCATATAGTAGTGTATTCATCGGCATCTCTGCTTTCACCCAAATCGACACCTTTCTCCTGCTCCTGCGCAGGCGATGGCCACAGTGGACAGAGGGTTTCTTTATTTTAGTCTGAGTCCACTATTTGTTTCCTAATTTCACAATCTTGAGGTATTTTTGAACCCGGTTGGTTTCATGTAACATTTACTTGAGGTGTGGAGTTCATCTGTTTCATTAAACTTACAGTTTTATTGGGTTTGACCTGTTTTTTTAATTAGATTATGGATTCGGTTATATATGAGTTATGTTTTGTGTTATGTGTTTGTAGGACCTGTCATCACATGTTATGGGAAAGAAAGAGAAGAAATTTTGTTTATATTCAGTTCTGGGTATGTTTTGTTGCTGTTATTATTTTTTTTTTCAATTTGAATTTTGTCATTGTGATTGTAAGATACAATTGAGTGATACTAAATTCTTGTTGTATGTATTAGTTTTCATTGATCACGTGTCAAGAAACCTTTATAACTTCTTTCCCTTAACTGAACTCATTCCAAGATCCACCAACAAATCCTCCCTCTCAAGGAAGACTGTAACTTCCCATTCTCTGTCATCTTCCCCATCAATGAAGACAACTACTCATGGAAGAACACACTCTGAGCCACAATTCTCAGGGATGCTCATCATTTCTCTCATACCATTTGCTATGAACAAAGAACAAAATCCTTTCTGTATATGATTGATTCACTCAAAGTAGCAAAATAAACAAGAGATTGGCATTGTTCTTTTCACTTCAATTCCCTGCTGTTCCCTTATGCTTTTATTTTTCTCTTTTCGTTGCAAGTAGATAATTAAAAATTGTTTGCTGAAAAACTTATTGATCCTTCTTATTATTACTTTTGCAGGGTGCTTATTGGATAAGGATTTTAAAGAAATATTGTCCAGAAGAGTGTTTGAAACAACAATGACACTTGTTTTAAAGGTGTCATTCTTGTCATTCAGTTAGTTGATGAGTTTCAATTCCATAAAGGTAGGTCACTTGTTGACCGGTTTAACCGGTAAGTTATTGGTGACAACAATGACACTTGTTTTAAAGGTGTCATTCTTGTCATTCAGTTAGTTGATGAGTTTCAATTCCATAAAGGTAGGTCACTTGTTGACCGGTTTAACCAGTAAGTTATTGGTGACATGGTGTCTGGTTGGTATGCATTTGAAAATTTTCAGACCTTTATTCTATCTGTCACCTTTGATGACGTGTCAAATACATGCCATGTCACCTCACCAAAACTTAAACTTACCGGTTGGTTAAAGTTAAACTGGGAATAGAGCATTTGCCATGTCACCAAAACTCTATGATTCTTGGATGGAACAGGTGACACAACATCCTGTTCTGTTCTGAACCTGTTTCCTAATAATTAATTATTCTCATCTTATTTCTTCATTTTTAAGTCCTAAATTTATCAATCTAATCATTATTAATTTCATTCTTGTAAAACCAGGTAGGTGTCTATGCGATTTAATGACTGGTTTTCCACTTTTCACAGTGGAATTGGACAGAGGGTTTCTTTTTGCCAGTTTGATTCCACCATTTGTTTCCCAATTTCAGAATCTTGAGGTAATTTTTGAATCCTTTTGGTTTTAATTTAACCGAATTTTACTAGAGGTGTGAAGTTCCTATGTTTCATTCAACTTACACTTTTATTGGGCTTGTGACCTGTTTTTTTATTTGATTAGGGATTCGGTTATGGAATATAATTCTAGATTGTCTGTGCCTTCTTCATTTTCATGAACACAAACCATGGCGGGCCCCTTCAATTCACAAATAGGAAAGTGCTTTCATTTCATACTCCAGGTATGTCATGTTCCACCACTAAACCACTATATTTTCTTGTGTGTCATAAATTCAGTGTTGGGTATGTCATGTTCATGTCCTGCTGCTCTTATTTTTTTACAAGTAGCATGGTGCTTTAATTTTACTTTGAAAAAACTTCCCATTAAATCATTGTACATTCAAAAACATCCATTTTGCATTGAATTCTCATAAATCATCCCATTTTTAGCACTCTACTTTTAACGTTTCTTTATCTAACATCAATGAAACATCAAACTTCTCTTTTTCTCATCTATGCATTTTACTTTTGAAAAAATTTCCAATTAAAGCATTTTGATGACCAAAACTTCCATTTTACATTGATTTTTTTTTTTAAAATCATTCATTTTCAGCATTGCACTTTCACTTTTTCTTTGTATAACATCATTGAAACTTCACTTTTCTCATGTGCATTTCATTTTGAAAAAAAATCCAATTATAGCATTCTACTTTCAAAATCATCCCATTTTTAGTATTGTACATTATTTTTTCTTTTTGTAACATCATTAAAACATCGAACTTCTCTTTTCTCATTTATGCATTTTACTTTCAAAAAACTTTCAAATAAAGCATTTTACTTTCAGAAATTTCTATTTTACATTGAATTTTAATAAATCATCACATTTTTAACATTGTACTTTACCTTTTTCTTTGTGTAACATCATTGAAACATCACTCTTATTTTTTTCTCATCTATGCATTTTACTTTGAAAAAACATCCAATTAAAGCATCCTACTTTCAAAAACTTCCATTTTACATTGAATTGTCAAAAACCATCCTATTTTTAGCATTGGACTTTAACTTTTCTTTCTGTAACATCATTGAAGCATCAAACTTCTCTTTTTCTCATCGATGCATTTTACTTTGAAAATCTTCTAATTAAAGCATTCTACATTCATAAACGTCCATTTTATGTTGAATTTTCAAAATATCATCCCATTTTTAGCATTGTACTTTAACTTTTCTTTCTATAACATCATTGAAACATCACACTTTTTTTTTAATCTATGCATTTTACTTTGAAAAAAACTTCCAATTAAAGAATCCTACTGTAAAAACATCCATTTTACATTGAATTCAAAAATCGTCCCATTTTTAGCATTGTACTTTAACTTTTTCTTCCTGTAACATCATTTGTAACATCTTTGAAACATCAAACTTCTAATTTCTCATCTATGCATTTTAAATTGAAAAAACTTCCTATTAAAGCATTTTCTTTTCAAAAACATCCATTATATATATATATATATATATATATATATATATATATATATATATTTCAAAAATCATCCCATTTTTAGCATTGTACTTTAACTTTTTCTTTATGTAACATCATTGAAACATCAAACTTCTTTTTTTCTCATCTATGCATTTTGCTTTGAAAAAACTTCTAATTCAAACATTCTACTATCAAAAAACTTCCATTTTACATTCAGTTTTAAAAAGTCATCCTATTTTTATCATTGTACTTTAACTCTTTCTTTATTAAACATCTTTGAAACATCAAACTTCTCTTTTTCTTATCTATGCATTTTTCTTTGAAAAAACTTCCAATTCAAGCATTCTACTTTCAAAAACTTCCATCTTATATTCAATTTTCAAAAATCATTCCATTTTTAGCATTGCACTTTAACTTTTTCTTTATGTTAATATTAGCATTTTGTTTAGCAACTTTTTCTCATGTATGCATTTTACTTTGGAAAAAACTTACAATTAAAGTATTGCACTTTCAAAAACCTCAATTTCACATTCAATTTTCAAAAATCATCCCATTTTTTGCATTGCACTTTAACTTTTTTCTTTATGTAACATCTTTGAAATATCAAAATTCTAATTAAAGCATTCTACTTTCAAAAACTTCCATTTTACATTCAATTTTCAAAAATCATTCCATTTTTAACATTGCACTTTAACTTTTTCTTTTTTGTAACCTCATTGAAACATCAAACTTTTTTTTTCTTGATCTATGCATTTTACTTTGAAAAAAAACTTACAGTTAAAGCATTTTGCTTTCAAAAAACTTCTAACTTATATTCAAATATAAAAAATCATCCCGTTTTTTGCATTGCACTTTAATTTTTTCTTTATGTTCTTATTAGCATATTGCATCTTTAAAAGTCATCTCATTTTTAGCATTGTACTTTTACTTTTTCTCATCTATGCATTTAATTCTGAAAAAACTTACAATTAAAGCCTTCTACTTTCAAAAACTTTCATTTTACATTCAATTTTCATAAGTCATCCATTTTTAGCGTTGCACTTTAACTTTTTCTTTATTTAACGTCTTTGAAACATCAAACTTCTCATTTCTCATGTATGCATTTTACTTTGAAAAAAACTTACAATTAAAGCATTGTACTTTCAAAAACTTCTATTTTACATTCAAATTTCAAAAATCATCCCATTTTTAGCATTGCACTTTAACTTTTTTCTTTATGTAACATGTTTGAAACATCAAACTTCTTATTTTTTATCTACACATTTTACTTTTAAAAATCTATCAATCAAAGCATTTTATTTTCAAAAACATCCATTTTACATTCGATTTTCAAAAATAATCCCATTTTTAGCATTGTACTTTAATTTTTTCTCATGTACGCATTTTACTTTAAAAAAACTAACAATTAAAACATTGTACTTTCAAAAAATTCCATTTTACATTCAATCTTCAAAAATCATCTCATTTTTAGCATTGCACTTTAACTTTATCTTTTTGAACATCTTTGAAACATTAAACTTCTAATTTCTCATCTATGCATTTTAATTTGAAAAAACTTCCAATCAAAGCACTTTATTTTAAAAAGCATCCATTTTACATTCGATTTTCAAAAATCATCCCATTTTTAGCATTGTACTTTAACTTTTTCTCATGTATGCATTCTACTTTCAAAAACTTCCATTTTACATTTAGTTTTCAAAAATCATCCCATTTTTAGCATTGCGTTTTAACTTTTTCTCATGTATGCATTTTACTTTGTGAAAACTTACCCTTAAAGCATTCTATTTTGAAAAACTTCCATTTTACATTCAATTTTCATAAATCATCCCATTTTTAGCTTTGCACTTTAATTTGTTTTTTATGTAACATCTTTGATACATCTAACTTCTCATTTCTCATCTATACATTTTACTTTGAAAAAACTTTCAATCAATGCATTTTATTTTCAAAAACTTCCATTTTACATTCGATTTTCAAAAACCATCCCAATTTACTTTGAAAAAAAACTTACAATTAAAGCTTTGTACTTTTATAAACTTCCATTTTACATTCAATCATCAAAAATCATCCCATTTTTAGCATTTTACTTTAACACTTTTTTTATATAACATCATTGAAACATCAAACTTCTCTTTTTCTCATCTATGCATTTTACTTTGAAAAAAGCTTAAAATTAAAGCAGTCTACTTTCAAAAACTTCCATCTTATATTCAATTTTGAAAAAACATCCCATTTTAGCATTGTACTTAAGTTCTTTTTTATGTTATTATTAGCATATTGCATCTTCAAAAATCATCCCATTTTAGCATTGTTCCTTCGCTTTCCTATCTATTGCAAAATTGAAACATCAAACTTTTATTTTTCACATCCATGCATTTTACTTTGAAAAAATATCCAATTATAGCATTCTACTTTAAGTTTTCTTATTATTAACATATTGAATTTTAAAAGATCTTCCCATTTTTAGGACTTTACTTTCGGTTTTCTTTCCGGTACTGTATTGAAAATAAAAAAATCTCATCTATGCATTTTACTTTGAAAAATCTTTCATATATAGGATTCTACTTTTGGTTTTCTTATTTTGAGAACTTTGGATTTTCAAAATTTATCCCTCTATTAGCATTGTACTTTTACTTTTCTTTCTTTTACAACATTGTAACATCAAAGTTTGAAAAGTCTTCCTATTATTAGCACATTGCATTTTTTTAAAATCATTTAATATTTAGCTTTGTACTTTCACTTTTCTTTATGCTACAACATTGAAACATCAAACTTCTTTTTCTCATGTATGTACTTTACCTTGAAAGAAACATGAACCAATCTAAAGATAAATTTAGAAAATTTTATGAGTGAACTTTTAGTGTAAGGATAAGGAGCATAACGTTAATGTAAGAATACATTAGGATTGAAATGGTGACATGAAAAGATGAAATATGATCATGTTCTATCATTATTACATGTGAAATAATCATAGTTTTAATGTTCCCATATTATGATTTATCATTATGATAACATAGTAAATAGATTCACGACAACAAGCTTGGATCTTTGTACTAATAAGTACCATTTGAATTTTTTAGTATCATATATGTATATTTGCTTTGAGGATATGATTAGTATGATGAGGTTAAAAGATGTTAATTTTAGACATTATCTGGTACAACATTGAAACATTAAACTTTTTTTCCCCGTTATGGAGTTTACTTTGAAAATTCATCCATTTATAGCATTCTACCTTCAGTTTTCTAAATATTCACATTTGTTTTTTAAAACCATCCCATTTTTAGCATTGTAGTTTCATTTTAATTATGTTACAAATTACAACAAGAAACAAGAAACAAGAAACATCAATTTTTTTTCTCATCCATATTAACACATTGTATTTTTAAAAATCAACCCATTTTTAGCGTAAAGTTTTCAGTTTCCTTTCTGTTAAAACATTGAAACATCACACATTTTTGTCTCATCTATGCAGTTTTCTTTGAAAAATCATTCATTTATAACGTTATGCTTTCAGTTTTTGAATTATTAACTCATTGCATTTTTAAAAATCATCTCTTTTTTAGCATTGCGCTTTCATTTTCCTTTCTGTTACAACATTGAATTGTGCTTTTAGTTCTCTTATTATTAACAACATTGAAACATCAAACTTTTTTCTTATCTATGCAGTTACTTTGAAAATTCATCCATTTATAGCATTCTACTTTTAGTTTTCTAAATATTAACATTTCATTTTTAAAAATCATCTCATTTGAGCATTGTAATTTCACTTTCCTTTCTGTAACAACATGGAAACATCATACTTTGAAAAATCTTCTATATATAGAGAAACTTTCAATTTTTTTTTACTATTAATAACACATTGCATTTTTAAAAAATCATCCCATTTTTAGCATTTTACTCACTTGTCAATCTATAACCACATTGAAACATGAAACTTCTTTTTTCTCATTTATGCATTTACATTAAAATATCTTCCAATTATAGCATTGTACTCTCTGTTTTATTTTTTTTTAGTAAACTGTATATTCAAAAATCATACCATTTTTAGCATTGTGCTTTCACTTTCTTTTCTGTTACAACATTGAAACATCAAACTT
Source organism: Lactuca virosa (assembly GCF_052849685.1). Classification (NCBI taxonomy): domain Eukaryota; kingdom Viridiplantae; phylum Streptophyta; class Magnoliopsida; order Asterales; family Asteraceae; genus Lactuca; species Lactuca virosa. Next base: position 59,777,477 of record NC_136429.1, read on the forward strand.
TTTTTTTTTTCAATTTTCAAAAATCATCCCATTTTTATCATTAACATCTTTGAAACATTAAACTTCTCATTTCTCATCTATGCATTTTACTTTGAAAAAACTTTCAATCAAAGCATTTTTATTTCAAAAACTTCCATTTTACTTTCGATTTTCAAAAATCATCCCACCAAAACTTACCGGTTTAACTGGTAAGCTTTTGGTGACATGGTATCAAATACATGCCATGTCACCCCACCAAAACTTACCGGTTGGTTAAATTTGTCATGTCACCAAAACTCTATGATTCTTGGATGGAACAGGTGACTAAGCATCCTGTTCTGTGGCCAACACAGCAAGGATGATGACGGTGCATTTATATCTTCTGAACCTGTTTCCTAATAATTAATTATTACATCATATTTTTTCATTTTTAAGACCTTAATTTATCAATCTAATCATTATTAATTTCATTCTTGTAAAACCAGGTCTCTATGCTATTTAATGACTGGTTTTCCACTTTTCACAGTGGATTTGGATTTCTCTTTGCCAGTTTGATTCCACCATTTGTTTCCCAATTTCAGAATCTTGAGGTATTTTTGAATCCTTTTGGTTTTAATTTAACTGAATTTTACTAGAGATGTGAAGTTCCTATGTTTCATTAAACTTACATTTTTATTGGGCTTGTGACCTATTTTTTTTATTTGGTTATGGATTCGGTTATGGAATATAATTGTAGGTTGCTTGTGCCTTTTTAATATTTTACTCTTTTTACAGGATGTTGCCACCTGAAACCATGGCGGGCCCCTTCAAAGCCAACCTTATCTGGAAACCAACATCTCCAAAGGTTAACTTCTTGAATCATTATCATGGTGTTTAAAAAAAATTAACCACCTACATCCATATTTATCCAAATATATAGAAAGCAATTTTCATAAAAAATTTTAGGTTTATATGCAAGAAAAAAGATTGCAGTATTTGATAAGCCCCAACTTTACTGGTTTATAGCATTGGGGTATTTCTGTCTTTTATCTATTTATTTTCCTATTTGTGAGTCTAGAGCCAATCATGGGTGGAAAACAATGTTAGTGGGGACAGCCCTGATTATGTTGGCTGTTATTCTCTTTTGTCCTTTTCTTTAGTAGTAGTATATATATAGTAGTTAGTAGTAGGAGTGAGGTAGCCAAGAATTGATTTGTAAAGAACTTTGTTCTTCTTTTGGAGAGTCCATTCCTCTCGAATGAATGGGAATTCTATCTTAATTTTATGGTATTATTGAGTGTTTTGTTGCTGTGAATCTGTTAGAATGCCTGGGGTTTACGATAGATTCAACAAGGATCTATCACTATTCCATTGCGTTTTCAAATTTTCCCTTATTAAAGTTATGCTTCCAAAACTTTTACAATTTAAAAAACTTTACCTATAACCCATTACATTGATTATGTATGATTTATGAGTTATGTTTTGTGGTATGTGTTTCTAGGACCTGTCATCACATGTTATGGGAAAGACAGAGAAGAAATTTTCTTTATTTATATTCAGTCCAAGGTATGTCATGTCCTGCTTTTGTTATTCTTTTTCAATTTCAATTTTCTCATTGCTCTCATACCAGTTGCTATGAATTGACTAAAAAAGAACAAAAGCTTTTTCTGTATATGAATGATTCACTAAAAATAGCAAAATAAACAAGAAAATCCTAATAATTTGCTTGTGATTCGAGAGCCTAACCTTTCCTAAGGTACTTTAGCTGTTTTTCCTTCTACCCTATTATAAACATTATGTCATAACCAACTGTATTAAGTGAATACCAAAAATATCCCTCAACTAAATACATTCTCTTTATTTGCTGATTTTCCCATATTACCCTTATCTAGCCTATATCACGTAAGTGGATGCTTAGAAAATTCTCTCTACTGCAACTTTCATTCTTTTTCTTATTAAGGCATTATACTTTGAATAATCTACCAATTATAGTATTGTATATTCACTTTTCTTGTTATTAGCACATGCATTTTAAAAAATCAACCCATTTTTGGCTTTGTACTTTTTTTTAAATGTTAGAACATTGAATTATCTAACTTTTTTTAACTTTTTTTTCTTCTCAATGCATTTTACTTTAAAAATCTTCCGATTATAGCTTTAATATTTAATTTTTCTTATAATTTGCACATTGCATTTTTTTAATCATCCCATTTTTGGTAGTGTACTTTCACTTTTCTTTTTTGTAACATCATTGAAACATTAAACATCTCTTTTCTCATCTATACATTTTACTTTGAAAGAACTTCCAATTAAAGCATTCCACTTTCAATTTTCTTATTATTAGCACATTGATTTTCAAAAATCATCTTATTATTAACATGTTATTTTCACTTTTCTTTTTGTAACAACATTGAAACATCAAACTTCTTTTTTCTCATCTATGCATTTGACTTTGAAAAATCTTGCATTTATAGCCTTCTACTTTTCATTTTCTTATTAGAGCGCATTGCATTTTTTATAAATAATCTCATTTTTAGAGTTGTACTCACTTTCCTTTCTGTTACAACATTGAAACATCAAACTTTAATTTTTTTTAACATATATGTAGTTTACTTTAAAAAATCACCACATTATAGCATTATTAAGTTTTTTTTATTGTTAACACATTGCATTTTAAAAAATCATCCTATTTTTAGCATTGCACTCTCACTTGCCTTTCTGTTACAACATTGAAACATCAAACTTTTTTTTTTTTTCATATATGCAATTTATGTTGAAAAATCATCCATTTATAGCATTCTTCTTTCAGTTTTCCGAAATATAAACACTATGCATTTTTAAAAATCATCTCCTTTTTAGCATTGTGCTTTCACTTTTTTATCTGTTACAACATTAAAACCTTACACTTTTTTTCCCATATATGCAGTTTAGTTTGAAAAATCATCATATTATAGCATTCCACTTTCAGTTTTCTTATTTTTAGCATATTGTGTTTTGAAAAATCATCCTATTTTTAGCTATACTTTTAATTTTCTTTCTTTACAACATTGAAACATGAAACTTATTTTTTCTCATGCATTTTACTTTGAATGAAACATGAGCCAATCAAGGGAATGCTAAGAATGAACAAATGACAAAAGATTTATTTTGAGTGGGCATTTAGTGTAAGGATATGGAGCATAGTCTTATTGTAGGGATACATTAGGATTGGAATGATGACAAGAAAGATGAAATATATATTACATGTGAAGTGACCAATGTTTTAAGCATCATATATGTATATGTGCTCTTGGTTCATGATAATAGGTGTTAATTTAAGACTTTATCTGATAATGATATATAGATTAAGGAAAAGAAGAGTTTAGAATGTTAAGAGTACGAATAAATCATAAATTGATCTTAGTAGGAAGTCAAGGATTGAGGATTTGAAGGGTATAATGACCAGATCCCTACACTCTTTCCATCTAACCTCTTATGTCATAACTAACTATATTAAGTGAATACCAAAAATACCCCTCTACTAAATACATACTCTTTATTTCTTGATTTTCTCATATTACCCTTATCTAAAATATATCACTTAAGTGGATGCTTAGAAAATTCTCTTTACCAATTATAGCATTGTACATTCACTTTTCCTATTATTAGAACATTGAAATATCCAACTTTTTTTTTCTTATCAATGCATCTTACTTTAAAAAACCTTCCAGTTATAGCATTCAATTTTCAGTTTCTTATTATGTGCACATTGCATTTTTAAAAATCATCCCATTTTTAGCATTTTACTCTTACTTTCCTTTATGTTACAACATTTGAAACATCAAACTTTTTTGCTCTCATCCATGCATTTTAAAAATTCTCTCCTTTTTAGCATTATGCTTTCACTTTTCTTTCTGTTACAACATTGAAACATCAAACTTTTTTTTTTATCATCTATGTACTTTACTTTGAAAAATCATCACATTATAGCATTATACTTTTAGTTTTCTTATTATTAGCACGTTGTCATTTCAAAAATCATCACATTTTTAGCACTGTATTCTCAATTTGCTTTTTGTTACATTTGGACTGGAATTATGAAAGAAAGATGATATATGTATTACATTCAAAATGGCCAATGTTTTAAGGATCCCATGATTATGTTCTATCATAATAATAACTTTGCAAATAGATTAATGACAACAAGATTGGATCTTTGTACTAATAAGTACCATTTGAATATTTATGCATCATATATGCATATGTGCTTTGAGGATATGATTAGTATGATAAGGTTAAGTTCGGATAATAGGTGTTAATTTTAGACTTTATTTGGTATTGATCTAGGAATATTTTGAACTATAGCATTCTTATTTAAGTTTTCATATTATTAACACATTGCATTTTGAAAAATCATTCCATTTTTAGCATTGTACTCTCTTTTCTTTCTGTTATAATTGTGAAACATCAAACTTTTATTTTTTTCATCCATGCATTTTACTTTGAAAATCATCCACTTATAGCATTCTACTTTAAGTTTTCTTAATACTAACACATTGTATTTTCAACAGTCTTCTTATTTTTCAAACTTCATCTCTCTATTATCATTTTATTTTCAGTTTTCTTTCTTTTTCAACATTATAAAATTAAAAGTTAAGAAATCTTACTATTATTAGCACATTGCATTTTTAAAAATCATCTCATTTTTAGCATTGTACTTTTATTTTTATTTCTGTTACAACATTGAAACATCATCTCATTTTTAGCATTTTACTATCACTTGTCTTTCTATAATAACATTGTAACATGAACATACTCTTTTCTCATCTATGCATTTCACTTTGAAATGTTTTCAAACTATAGCACCCTACTTTCTGATTTCATGTTATTAGTGCATTGCATTTTTTAAAAATCATCTCATTTTTAGAGTTGTATTCTAATATTTCTTTCTGTTACAAAATTGAAACATCAAACTTTTGGTTTTCTCATCCATGCATTTTACTTTAAAAAACCATCCTATTGTAGCATTAAACTTTAAATTTTCTTATTATTAGCATATTGTATTTTCAAAAATCATCCCATTATTATGATAGCATAGCAAATAGATTAACAACAAGATTAGGTCTTTGTACTAATAAGTACCATTTGAATACTTAAGCAACATTATATATGTGCTTTAAGGATATGATTAGTAAGATGAGGTTAAGTATGGATAATAGGTGTTAGTTTTAGACTTTATTTGGTAATGGTCTAGGAATATGATGAATTATTTGTTATGGATTAAGGAAAAGAAGTAATTTAGAATGTTAAGGAAGCCAATGATTGAGGATTTGAAGGGAATGAATGGGCCATAAACTTAAGATTTTTTGTAAGTCGAGGATTATGTAAGCCTTGGTGTCATAATTAGAATAATTAGACAAGAGAAGTATGATTCTTCTATTTTGTTGTTAAATACTTCATATAAAAAGTATAAGATAGATTTAGTCGTAATGTATGATATATAATGATCGCTTCAGGTATGAATGATAATACATGATACATATAAGGACATTGTTAAATTTTGGTTTTCTTATTTTTAGCATATTGAATTTCAAAAATTCATCCCATTTTTAGTATTTTACTTTCACTTGTATTTTTGGTAACACCATTTAAAGTAGAAACTTCTTTTTTCTCATCTATGCATTTTACTTTGCAAAATCTTCCAAATATAGCATTTTACTTTTTGTTTTCTTATTATTAGCACGTTGCATTTTAAAAAATGATACCATTTTTAGCATTCTGTTATCACTTTATTTTTGTTGCAACATTGAAACATAAAACTTCTTTTTTTTTATATATGCATTTTACTTTGAAAAATCTTTCAATTATAGCATTATATTATCAATTTTCATAATATTAGCTAATGGCATTTTCATATTATTAGCTAATGGCATTTTCACTTTCAGTTCTGTTACAACATTGAAAAATCATCACATTATAACACATTGAATTTTCAAAAATCATTTAACTTTTAGCGTTGTACAATTACTTTACATTCTGTTACAACATTTAACCATCAAACTTTTTTTCTTGTCTATGCAGTTTACTTTGAAAAATCATCCATTTATAGCATTTTACTTTCAGTCTTTAAATATTAACACATTGCATTTTAAAATCGTCACATTTTAGCATTGTGCTTTCACTTTCATTTCTGTTACAACGCTAATAGATCAAACTTTTTTTTATCATCTTTGTAGTTTACTTTCAAAAATCATCCATTTATAGCATTTTATTTTCAGTTTTCTAATTATTAACACTTTGCATTTTTAAAACATTTATTTTTTCTAAAACATTGTGTTAAAACATTAGATTTTCAAAAACCATCCCATTTTTAGCATTGTACTCACTTTCCTTTTTGTTACAACGTTGAAATATCAAACTTTTATTTTTTCTCATCTATGCATTGTACTTGGAAAAATATCTAATTATAACATTCTACTTTAAGTTTTCTTATTATGAACACATTGTATTTTCAAAAATCTTCCTATTTTTAGGATTGTACTTGTAATTTTTCTTTTTTTTACAACATTGCTTTGAAATAAACATGAACCAATGAAGGGGATTCTAAAATTAAACGATCACTATTTTAAGGATCCCATGATTATGATATATCATAATAAACATAGCAAATAGATTACAATCCTAAAAATGGGAAGATTTTTTTGAAAATTGAATGTTACACTTTTTTCCCATATATGCAGTTTACTTTGAAAAATCATCCATTTATACCATTCTACTTTAGTTTTCTAAATATTAACACATTATATTTTTAAAAACCATCCCATTTTTAGCATTGTCTATCACTTTACTTTCAGTTACAATATTGAAACATCAAACTTTTTTTTCTTCTCATCTATGCAAGTTACTTTGAAAAATCATCACATTATAGCATTCTACTTTCGATTTTCTTATTATTAGCATATTGCGTTTTGAAAAATCATCCTATTTTTAGCATTACTTTCACTTTTCTTTCTTTACAACATTGAAACATGAAACTTCTTTGTTCTCATCTATTCATTTTACTTTGAAAGAAACATAAATCAATTAAGGGGATATGGAGCATAGTCTTATTGTGGGGATACATTAGGATTAGAATGATGACAAGAAAGATGAAATATGTCATATATGTGAAATGACCAATGTTTTAATGATCCCATGATCATGTTCTATCATAATAATAATATAGAAAAAAAGATAAGGACAACAAGATTGGATATTTGTACAAATAAGTACCATTTGAATAGTTAAGCATCATATATGTATATGATTAAGACATTATCTGATAATGATATATAGATTAAGGAAAAGAAGAATTTAGAATGTTAAGAGTATGAATAAATCATAAATTGATCTTAGTAGGAAGTCAAGGATTGAGGATTTGAAGGGTACAATGACCAGATCCCTACACTCTTTCCATCTACCCTCTTATGTCATAACCCACTATATTAAGTGAATACCAAAAATACCCCTCTACTAAATACATGCTCTTTGTTTGCTGATTTTTTCATATTACCCTTATCTAAAATATATCACTTAAGTGGATGCTTAGAAAATTCTCTCTACCAATTATAGCATTGTACATTCACTTTTCCTGTTATTAGAACATTGAAATATCCAACTTTTTTTTTCTTATCAATGCATCTTACTTTTAAAAAACCTTCCAATTATAGCATTCAATTTTCAGTTTCTTATTATTTGCACATTACTCTTTCAAAAATCATCCTATTTTTAGCATTTTACTCTTACTTTCCTTCATGTTACAACATTAAAACATCAACCTTTTTTGCTTTCATCCATGCATTTTACTTTGAAAAATCATCCATTTATAGCTTTCTACTTTCAGTTTTATAAATAATAGCACATTGTAATTTTTAAAATCATCCCATTTTTAGCAAATTACCCTCACTTTTCGTTCTGTTACAACATTGAAACATCATATTTTTTTTTTCTCATCTATGCAGTTTTACATTGAAAAATCATCCATTTATAGCATTCTACTTTCAGTTATCTAAATATTAACACATTGCATTTTAAAAATCTTCTCCTTTTTAGCATTATGCTTTCACTTTCCTTTTTGTTACAACACTGAAACATCACATTATAGCACTGTAAAAAATCATCACATTCTATGCACTTTTTTTTTATCATCTATGTACTTTACCTTAAAAAATCATCACATTATAGCATTATGCTTTTAGTTTTCTTATTATTAGCACATTGTCATTTCAAAAATCATCACATTTTTAGCACTGTATTCTCAATTTATTTTTTGTTACATTAGGATTGGAATCATGAAAAGAAAGATGATATATGTATTATATTCGAAATGGCGAATGTTTTAAGGATCCCATGATTATGTTCTATCATAATAATAACTTTGCAAATAGATTAATGACAACAAGATTGAATCTTTGTACTAATAAGTACCATTTGAATATTTATGCATCATATATGTATATGTGCATTGAGGATATGATTAGTATGATAAGGTTAAGTATGGATAATAGGTGTTAATTTTAGACTTTATATGGTCTTTCTATAATAAAATTGAAACATGAACCTACTTTTTTCTCATCTATGCATTTTACTTTGAAAGGTTTTCTAACTATAGCATTCCGCTTTCAGTTTTCATATTATTAGCACATTGCGTTTAAAAAATTATCCCATTTTTAGCATTGTACTTTTGGTTTTCATTTCGTTATAACATTGAAACCCTAGACTTCTTTTTTCTCTCCAATTCATAGTATGAAAATTCTTTCAGTAATAGCGTTCGAGTTTTTGTTTTCTTAATACTAGCACATTGCATTTAAAAAATAATACCATTTTTTGCATTACACTTTCACTTTTCTTTTTGTTACAACTTTGAAACATAAAACTTCTTTTTCCCCATCTATGCATTTTACTTTGAAAAATCTTCTAATTATAGCATTCTACTTTCAGTTTTTATATAATTAGCACATTGTATTTTAAAAAATCGTCTCAATTTTAGCATTGTACTCACTTTCTTTTCTGTTACAACATTGAAACATCAAGCATCTTTTATCTCATCTATGCATTTCACTTTGAAAATTCTTCCAATTAGAGCATCTTACTTTCTGATTTCATATTATTAGTGCATTGCATTTTTTAAAAATCATCTCATTTTTAGAGTTGTATTCTAACTTTTCTTTCTGTTACAAAATTGAAACATCAAACTTTTGTTTTTTTCATCATGCATTTTACTTTGAAATGCCATCCTATAATAGCATTTTACTTCAAATTTTCTTATTATTAGCGTATTGTATTTTTAAAAATCATCCCGTGATTATGTTCTCTCATTATGATAGCATAGCAAATAGATTAACAACAAGAAGGTTAGATCTTTGTACTAATAAGTACCATTTGAATACTTAAGCAACATTGTATATGTGTTTTGAGGATACGATTAGTAAGATGAGGCTAAGTATGGATAATAGGTGTTAGTTTTAGACTTTATTTGGTAATGATTTAGGATAATGATAATTTATGGGTTAAGGAAAAGAAGGAATTTTGAATGTTAATTGTATGAATAAATCAGAAAGTGATCTTAGCTGGAAATGATTGAGGATTTGAAGGGTTTGGATGGATCATAAACTTAAGATTTTTGGTAAGTCGAGGATTATGTAAGCCTTGGGTGTCATAATTAAAATAATTAGACAAGAGAAGTATGATTCTTCTATTTTGATGTTAAATACTTCATATAAAAAGTATAAGTTAAATTTAGTCTTAATGTCATGATATATAATGATCACTTCAGGTATGAATGATAATACATGATACATATAAGGACATTGTTAAATTTTGGTTTTCTTATTTTTAGCATATTGAATTTCAAAAATTCATTCCATTTTTAGCATTTTACTTTCACTTGTCCTTTTGGTAACACCATTTAAAGTAGAAACTTCTTTTTTCTCTTCTATGCATTTTACTTTGCAAAATCTTCCAATTATAGCATTTCACTTTCTGTTTTCTTATTATTAGCACTTTGCATTTTAAAAAATGATACCATTTTTAGCATTCTGTTATCACTTTTTTTTGTTGCAACATTGAAACATCAAACTTCTTTTTTCTTATATATGCATTTTACTTTGAAAAATCTTTCAATTATAGCATTATATTATCAATTTTCATATTATTAGCTAATGACATTTTTTAGAAATCATCTCATTGTTTAGAATTGGACTCACTTTCAGTTCTGTTACAACATTGAAACATCAAACTTTATTTTATCATCTATGCAGTTTACTTTAAAAAATCATCACATTATTGCATTCTTCAGTTTTTTTATGATTAACACATTGAATTTTCAAAAATCATTCAACCTTTAGCGTTGTACAATCACTTTACATCCTGTTACAACATTTAACCATCAAAATTTTTTTCTTGTCTACGCAGTTTACTTTGAAAAATCATTCATTTATAGCATTCTACTTTCAGTCTTTAAATATTAATGCATTGCATTTTAAAAACATTTTAGCATTGTGCTTTCACTTTCATTTCTGTTACAACGCTAAAACATCAAACTTTTTTTTATCATCTTTGTAGTTTACTTTAAAAAATCATCCATTTATAGCATTCTATTTTCAGTTTTCTAAATATTAACAATTTTCATTTTTAAAAATTATTCCTTTTTTAGCATTGTGTTTTCACTTTCCTTTATGTTAAAACATTAGATTTTCAAAACCATCCCATTTTTAGCATTGTACTCACTTTCCTTTTTGTTACAACTTTGAAATATCAGACTTTTATTTTTTCTCATCCATGCATTGTACTTTGAAAATATCCAATTATAGCATTCTACTTTAAGTTTTCTTATTATTAACACATTGTATTTTCAAAAATCTTCCCATTTTTAGTATTGTACTCATTTTTCTTTCTTTTACAACATTACTTTGAAATAAACATGAACCAATGAAGGGGATGCTAAAAATGAACGGGTGACCAAGAAAGATGAAATGTTTATTACATGTTAAAAGATCAATATTTTAAGGATCCCATGATTATGATCTATCATAATAAACATAGCAAATAGATTAATGACACCAACATTGGATCTTCGTACTAATAAGTACCATTTGGATATTTAAGCATCATATATGTATATGTGCTTTGAGGATATAATTAGTATGATGATGTTAGGTATGGATAATAGGTGTTAGTTTTAGACTTATTTCGGTAATGATCTAGGAATATGATGAATTATGGACATATGGTGATATATGGATTGAGGAGAAAAAGGACTTTAGAATGTTAAGCATATTAATAAATCATAAAGTGGTCTTAGCAGGAAGTCAAGGATTGATGATTTGAAAGTTATGAATGGATCATAAAGTTAAGATTTTTGGTATATGTAAGCCTTGGGTGTCATGATTAGACAAGAGAAGTATGATTATGCTACTTTGATGTTAAAAACTACATAGAGAAAGTATAAAGCCAGATTTAGTCGTATTATTAGCATATTGATGTTAAAAAATTCAAAGAAAAGTATGATTCTTCTACTTTGATCACTTTAGAATTGTACTCATTTTCCTTTATGTTACAACATCGAAACAACAAACTTTTTTTAATCATATATCTAGTTTACTTTAAAAAATCATCACATTGTTATAGGTGTTAGTTTAAGACCTTATCCAGTAATGATCTACAAATATGATTATTTATGGACATATGGCGATATATAGATATAGGAAAAGAAGGAATTTAGAATTGTTAAGTGCACATTGCATTTTAAAAAAATCATTCCATTTTTAGCATTAAACTTTCACTTTCCTCTTTGTTGCATAATTGAAACATCAAACTTTGAAAACTTTTCCCAATATCAGCGCATTGCATTTTTAAAAATCATCCATTTATAGCATTCTAGTTCTAGTTTTTTAAATATTTACACTTTGCATTTTTTTTAAAAGCATCATCCCATTTTTAGCATTGTGCTTTCACTTTTCCTTCTTTTACAACATTTAAACATCAAACTTTTTTCCCCTCATCTATGCATTTTACTTTGAAAATACATCCATTTATAACATTACATTTTAAAAAATTCATCTCATTTTTAACATTGTGTTTCACTTTTCTTTCTGTAACAAGATTGAAACATCAAACTTTTTTTTTATCATCTATGTATTTTACTTTGAAAAATCAAACTTTTTTCCCTCATCTATGCATTTTACTTTGAAAATACATCTATTTTTAGCATTCTCATTTTTATTTTCTAAATATTAACACATTGCATTTTTTAAAAATCATGTAGTTTTTAGCATTGTGCTTTCGATTTTCTTTCAATTACAACATTGAAACATCAAAATTCTTTTTTCTCATCTATGCATTTTACTTTGAAAAATCTTGCAATTATATCATTCTACTTTTAGTGTTTATTATATATATATATATATATATATATATATATATATATATATATAGCATTATACTTTTACTTTTCTTTTAGTAACATAATTTAAACATCAAACTACTCTTTTCTAATCTATGCATTTTACTTTAAAAAAACTTCCAATTAAAGCGTTCTACTTTCAAATTTCTTATTATTAGCACATTGATTTTTTAAAAATCATCCCATTTTAGCATTGTACTTTGATTTTTCTTTTTATAAGCACATTGGATTTCAAAAAACATCCCAATTTAGCATTATACTTTTATTTTTCTTTGTGTTAAACCATTGAAACATCAAACTTCTTTTTTCTCATCTGTGTATTTTACTTTGAAAAATCCTACAGTTATATCGTTCTACTTTTCGCTTTCTCTTTATTAGCACATTTCATTTTAAAATATCATCCCATTTTTAATATGGAGTGGACATTTAGGCTATGGATATGGAGCATAACTTTGTTGTGGGAGTACATTAGGATTGGAATGATGACAAGAAAGATGAAGTATGTATTACATATGAAATGACCAATGTTTTATGGATCTCATGATTATGTTCTATCATAATAATAAAATAGTAAATAGGTTAATGGCAAGTACCATTTGTATATTTAAGCATCAGAAAAGTATATGTGCTTTATGGATATGATTAGTATGATGAGGTTAATGTGGATAATAGGTGTTAGTTTTAGACTTTTTTTAGTAATGATCTAGGAATATTATTCATCATGGATATATGGTGATATATGGATTAAGGAAAAGATGAAATATGATTACATGTGAAATGACCAATGTTTTAAAGATCCAATGCTTATGGTTTATCATAATAATAACATATCAGATAGATTAATGATGAATTATGGACATATGATAAGGAAAAGAAGGAATTTAAAATATGTAAGTATATGAATAAATCATAAAGTGGTCTTAGTTGGATGTCAATGATTGAGGATTTGAAGGGTATAAATGTATCATAATCTTAAGATTATTTGTAAGTCGAGGATTATATAAGCCTTTGGTGTCATAATTCGAATAATTAAACAAGAGAAGTATAATTCTTCTACTTTCATGTTAATCAATTCATAGATAAAATAAGAGCTAGATTTAGTCATAATGTTGGGCGGGGCCCGTTATACTCAGTTGGTAGGGCCCGTTATGCGAGTGTGGGAGGGGCCCGATACACTCATTGGGTGGGGCCCATTATGTGTTTGTTTATGTATGATATGTGGTATTTTGGGGAACTCATTAAGTTTTGTGCTTACGGTTTTCAGTTTATGTTTCAGGTATTTCAGGATCAAAAGGGAAGAGCCCGGGATGATTGCAGAGCACACACCACCTTTTCCGCATTTTGAGATTTACATAGATATGTTTTGATGTAGTGATATACTTTGATCTTTTGGGGTTGTATGACAAATGTTTGGATTAATGTTTTATTAAATCAAAAATGAAATCTTTGGGTCTTATTTGGGATGTTACAGAAAGGAATAGTCCAAGTTTATTTCAAGAGATCTTGATCAAGCTATAAGGAAGTCTGGAGATTGGGATCCTTCCTCCCTCTTTTAGGTAGAAAATTTTGTAAGTTACTTAGATAATGAAAAATCTTTAATGTTTAAGTATCTTTTCCTTGATCTTGGAAAATCTCATCAAGAAAACCTTAACCTTCAAAACAAAAACAACAAGTTTTTAAAAGAAATTTATTCAAAAAATCGTGAATTAACAAATCTTAAAAATGAGCTCATGAATCATAATTTCTTTAATCTAGTTTATTTCGAAGAAAAGTATGAGGTTGTTTTACAATTTGAAAACATAAAGAAAATCATCAAGAGTTGGACTACTCATTCAAGATTCACACAAATTGTTAATAGTCAAATCTCATCCCAAACTCTTAAAATCATTGGAGAAAATTTTCAAGAAGCTATTGATTTTAAAAAAAAAATCAAAGATGAACCTAAATTTCCAACCATTTATGAACCAATTCAATGATATAAAAACTTATTTTATTAAACATGTTAATGATAATGTTCTTAATCATGTTAAAAAAATTATAAAACTGACATGTTCTAAAAAAATGCATTTACTCTATTGATCCATCAGTCAAAAGTATTTTTCAAGAATATTTTAAGGCTGATGGGGAAAAGGTTATTAAATTTCCAACCTCATGGTGAAAAATACTGTGCATTAGATGTTATTTCTAACAATCTGGATACTATTATTTCTATGGAAATTCCCTGGACTCATTAGAAGATAGTAAGTCAGTTGCTTATAATTCTCCATCCTCTAACCCAGTAGATAGTAGATACTGGTGATTATTTTTAAAACCACTATCTCCCTAAGAATCGTGATGTCCCTCCATATCTAGTTCTCTTAAAATCAAAAATTTTAGAAATATAAATATAAAAATATTAAAACATAATTGTCAAAATCTAAAAGAAAAGACAGGGACTAGAAAATGTTATAAATTTGGTAATAAGTCATGAAGCTCATAATGGTCCTCATGAAAAAGGGTCTAAGAGAAGTGACAATATAATGCTCACTCGTGGGAAATGGATCAAGAAAGAAAACTCTTTAAATTGTCTTCCTTTGGATTGCTATAATATCCTTCCTTCTCTCAAATATTCCATAACCAAACCCATTTCAAAATGGGTTAAAAGGAAAAACTACTCTGTTGTTGTAGTGCCAGGGACATGAGCATATTTGGTATCTTGACAGTGGAGGTTCAAGATACATGACATGATCCAAGTCTCTTCATGATGACTTTGTCAAAGAAGATGGTACCAATGTTTCATTCGGTCACAACACCAAAGGATTTAGCAAAGGACATGGCACCATCAAATAAAACTCTGTTGAATTTTTTAATGTTTCTTATGTTACAGATTTAAAGTACAATCTTATTTTGTCTAATTTGGTCTTTATTTTTAGAGAAAAAAAATACAAATTTTTGGTTTATTTAGTTTTTTTTTTTAATAAAAATAAGGTATAATTTGGAAACAAATAAGTTAAAAAAAAAAAAACTCACCAACCACCAATAATTAAACAGGCTAGAAAAATGTAAAAATTATAAATTTCTCATTACATGAAACAGTAAATAATAAATATTATTGATTAAAATTCAAAGTTTGATTACTATAAATATATTTTCTTAATAAATCCATCTTCATGCCTGGAACCTCTCCATACCTATGGATTTCTGCATTATACATACATATGGTGTTAGTAGTATATCAATATATCATATACATAATACATGCATGTAAATTAACTAGTTTTAATTTTAGACGTTTCAAATTAAATAAAAAACATTTGAGTTGTTTAAAGATATCACCCATATGCATGATGATATTAAATAAACTTGAAAGATTAATTAGTGTAGAATGAGGAAATTACTTTGAGCAGTCGGCAGTTGGTCCAACATCAGGGATTCCTAGTCCTTTCGAGAAGTCAAAACTACACAGGCCTCTGATAAAATGGAAATGCCTTATGTCGTGATTCTGCAAGAGCGCCTGTAAGCAACTACATGTAGCCACACGATCTTCCTTGGTTTTTGTTTTCGCTTGTACCCCATCGTATCCTTTACAACATGCTTTCGATGGCTTTTCTTCCTTACGGTCAAAGTAGGCCAAACATGGTGTAAATGCGATAGCCACCGCTGGGCCAGGACACAACTTGCCTGCAACCATTGTCCTACTCCATGGGCCCATTACTAAACAAATTGTAACAATAAACACCATACCAAGGGAACCCATTCTTCAAATTCGTCCTTCCAAACTGCCTATATATTGTCCATGTGTTTATATATAACTTGACTCAATGCTTTGAAAATAGTCTCTTATACTTATCTATAGAGACTAAAACTAATCACAACCTTTAATTAATCATGAGTTTGGAAGTTGCTTTTAATGAAATTAATATGGTACTTAGTTTGAACCCTTCAAACATCTTTTCAAAAGTCATACGGAAATCTAACCAAATATTACCTAACTTTTAGATGGCAAATGAGTTGATTATTTGAGATCTATATTATTTTTAATTTTAATTTCGTTAACTATCACTATAAATCACTGCTCTAATTCAACATACAATCATTTGTGATAACAAAATTGTTTTCAAATGTAAATTAAACATAGTCATGTATAATAAAGGCTAATTGTAAAAAAATGTTATATACTTTTGTTGGAAAATAAAGGGTTTTATATAGTAAAGTTCCAACATTTTGGGAAAAATTTTAAAACAATCCTAATTTTTTTTTTGAATAAAAAAGCCCGGAAAATTTTACTTATTAGCCGGTCATCCGTCTATGTCATTGTACCCTTAAAAAATGGGATTTTGTGGCGGATGAGTCTCGAACTCACGTCGTTCTTCTCCCAAACCACGGCTTCACCCAATTGAATTAAAATGTTTTGATGTTTTTTTGTCCTTAACGCTCACATACAATGTCTATTCGCTTTTCCTTATAAAAAATACATACGTGAAAAGATGGGGAAGGGTATCGAACCTAAGACGGCTTCTCCTTAACAAAACAACTTAACACTTGATCTAGATGACTATTGGTTTTCTATCTATATTTAATGTATATAACGCTGTAGATTTAAATACAATAATAATAATAATTATTATTATTATTATTATTAAAAACGAAATTAAATAAAGTATTTTTAAAATTCGTTTTTAGTATTATTATTAAATAAACACATGTATAAATACTTTTAAAATGCATATTTATACGTATAAAAACATATTTATATATAAAAAAATACGTATAAATATAATAAATACATATAAAATATATGTTTATATGTTTTTATACCTTAAAAACGTTTTTAAAGTTTTCTTTTGTTTTGTATGTTTTTTTTTCATTTCCGAAACATATAAATACTTTTTATGTTGCAGAGGTGTTACTGCTATCGAAGTCAAGGTGCTACTCTTTAGATGTTGTCTCCTGAAAGTAGAAACCACACAACATATCAGAAATTTGTGTGATTTTATTTTGATTTTAACCATAGTGTGTAAAATGGGAGAAGATAGTGAAACCTCTTATTTGGAAAAAAGTTGCTACAATCTTTGGTAAGTTTGGAATGTTGACGTTGATTGGGGGGATGATGGGTTTCCTGATCTAACACAAAAATGAGAGAGAGAGAGAGAGAGAGAGAGAGAATGAGTTTCTGCATTATACATACATATGGTGTTAGTAGTATATCAATATATCATATACATAATACATGCATGTAAATTAACTAGTTTTAATTTTAGACGTTTCAAATTAAATAAAAAACATTTGAGTTGTTTAAAGATATCACCCATATGCATGATGATATTAAATAAACTTGAAAGATTAATTAGTGTAGAATGAGGAAATTACTTTGAGCAGTCGGCAGTTGGTCCAACATCAGGGATTCCTAGTCCTTTCGAGAAGTCAAAACTACACAGGCCTCTGATAAAATGGAAATGCCTTATGTCGTGATTCTGCAAGAGCGCCTGTAAGCAACTACATGTAGCCACACGATCTTCCTTGGTTTTTGTTTTCGCTTGTACCCCATCGTATCCTTTACAACATGCTTTCGATGGCTTTTCTTCCTTACGGTCAAAGTAGGCCAAACATGGTGTAAATGCGATAGCCACCGCTGGGCCAGGACACAACTTGCCTGCAACCATTGTCCTACTCCATGGGCCCATTACTAAACAAATTGTAACAATAAACACCATACCAAGGGAACCCATTCTTCAAATTCGTCCTTCCAAACTGCCTATATATTGTCCATGTGTTTATATATAACTTGACTCAATGCTTTGAAAATAGTCTCTTATACTTATCTATAGAGACTAAAACTAATCACAACCTTTAATTAATCATGAGTTTGGAAGTTGCTTTTAATGAAATTAATATGGTACTTAGTTTGAACCCTTCAAACATCTTTTCAAAAGTCATACGGAAATCTAACCAAATATTACCTAACTTTTAGATGGCAAATGAGTTGATTATTTGAGATCTATATTATTTTTAATTTTAATTTCGTTAACTATCACTATAAATCACTGCTCTAATTCAACATACAATCATTTGTGATAACAAAATTGTTTTCAAATGTAAATTAAACATAGTCATGTATAATAAAGGCTAATTGTAAAAAAATGTTATATACTTTTGTTGGAAAATAAAGGGTTTTATATAGTAAAGTTCCAACATTTTGGGAAAAATTTTAAAACAATCCTAATTTTTTTTTTTGAATAAAAAAGCCCGGAAAATTTTACTTATTAGCCGGTCATCCGTCTATGTCATTGTACCCTTAAAAAATGGGATTTTGTGGCGGATGAGTCTCGAACTCACGTCGTTCTTCTCCCAAAACACGGCTTCACCCAATTGAATTAAAATGTTTTGATGTTTTTTTGTCCTTAACGCTCACATACAATGTCTATTCGCTTTTCCTTATAAAAAATACATACGTGAAAAGATGGGGAAGGGTATCGAACCTAAGACGGCTTCTCCTTAACAAAACAACTTAACACTTGATCTAGATGACTATTGGTTTTCTATCTATATTTAATGTATATAACGCTGTAGATTTAAATACAATAATAATAATAATTATTATTATTATTATTATTAAAAACGAAATTAAATAAAGTATTTTTAAAATTCGTTTTTAGTATTATTATTAAATAAACACATGTATAAATACTTTTAAAATGCATATTTATACGTATAAAAACATATTTATATATAAAAAAATACGTATAAATATAATAAATACATATAAAATATATGTTTATATGTTTTTATACCTTAAAAACGTTTTTAAAGTTTTCTTTTGTTTTGTATGTTTTTTTTTCATTTCCGAAACATATAAATACTTTTTATGTTGCAGAGGTGTTACTGCTATCGAAGTCAAGGTGCTACTCTTTAGATGTTGTCTCCTGAAAGTAGAAACCACACAACATATCAGAAATTTGTGTGATTTTATTTTGATTTTAACCATAGTGTGTAAAATGGGAGAAGATAGTGAAACCTCTTATTTGGAAAAAAGTTGCTACAATCTTTGGTAAGTTTGGAATGTTGACGTTGATTGGGGGGATGATGGGTTTCCTGATCTAACACAAAAATGAGAGAGAGAGAGAGAGAGAGAGAGAGAGAATGAGTTTCTGCATTATACATACATATGGTGTTAGTAGTATATCAATATATCATATACATAATACATGCATGTAAATTAACTAGTTTTAATTTTAGACGTTTCAAATTAAATAAAAAACATTTGAGTTGTTTAAAGATATCACCCATATGCATGATGATATTAAATAAACTTGAAAGATTAATTAGTGTAGAATGAGGAAATTACTTTGAGCAGTCGGCAGTTGGTCCAACATCAGGGATTCCTAGTCCTTTCGAGAAGTCAAAACTACACAGGCCTCTGATAAAATGGAAATGCCTTATGTCGTGATTCTGCAAGAGCGCCTGTAAGCAACTACATGTAGCCACACGATCTTCCTTGGTTTTTGTTTTCGCTTGTACCCCATCGTATCCTTTACAACATGCTTTCGATGGCTTTTCTTCCTTACGGTCAAAGTAGGCCAAACATGGTGTAAATGCGATAGCCACCGCTGGGCCAGGACACAACTTGCCTGCAACCATTGTCCTACTCCATGGGCCCATTACTAAACAAATTGTAACAATAAACACCATACCAAGGGAACCCATTCTTCAAATTCGTCCTTCCAAACTGCCTATATATTGTCCATGTGTTTATATATAACTTGACTCAATGCTTTGAAAATAGTCTCTTATACTTATCTATAGAGACTAAAACTAATCACAACCTTTAATTAATCATGAGTTTGGAAGTTGCTTTTAATGAAATTAATATGGTACTTAGTTTGAACCCTTCAAACATCTTTTCAAAAGTCATACGGAAATCTAACCAAATATTACCTAACTTTTAGATGGCAAATGAGTTGATTATTTGAGATCTATATTATTTTTAATTTTAATTTCGTTAACTATCACTATAAATCACTGCTCTAATTCAACATACAATCATTTGTGATAACAAAATTGTTTTCAAATGTAAATTAAACATAGTCATGTATAATAAAGGCTAATTGTAAAAAAATGTTATATACTTTTGTTGGAAAATAAAGAGTTTTATATAGTAAAGTTCCAACATTTTGGGAAAATTTTTAAAACAATCCTAATTTTTTTTTTTGAATAAAAAAGCCCGGAAAATTTTACTTATTAGCCGGTCATCCGTCTATGTCATTGTACCCTTAAAAAATGGGATTTTGTGGCGGATGAGTCTCGAACTCACGTCGTTCTTCTCCCAAAACACGGCTTCACCCAATTGAATTAAAATGTTTTGATGTTTTTTTGTCCTTAACGCCCACATACAATGTTTATTCGCTTTTCCTTATAAAAAATACATACGTGAAAAGATGGGGAAGGGTATCGAACCTAAGACGACTTCTCCTTAACAAAACAACTTAACACTTGATCTAGATGACTATTGGTTTTCTATCTATATTTAATGTATATAACGCTGTAGATTTAAATACAATAATAATAATAATAATTATTATTATTATTATTATTAAAAACGAAATTAAATAAAGTATTTTTAAAATTTGTTTTTAGTATTATTATTAAATAAACACATGTATAAATACTTTTAAAATGCATATTTATACGTATAAAAACATATTTATATATAAAAAAATACGTATAAATATAATAAATACATATAAAATATATATTTATATGTTTTTATACCTTAAAAACGTTTTTAAAGTTTTCTTTTGTTTTGTATGTTTTTTTTTTCATTTCCGAAACATATAAATACTTTTTATGTTGCAGAGGTGTTACTGCTATCGAAGTCAAGGTGCTACTCTTTAGATGTTGTCTCCTGAAAGTAGAAACCACACAGCATATCAGAAATTTGTGTGATTTTATTTTGATTTTAACCATAGTGTGTAAAATGGGAGAAGATAGTGAAACCTCTTATTTGGAAAAAAGTTGCTACAATCTTTGGTAAGTTTGGAATGTTGACGTTGATTTGGGGATGATGGGTTTCCTGATCTAACACAAAAATGAGAGAGAGAGAGAGAGAGAGAAAGAGAGGTATTAATTTTTTTCTTTTAAAAAAAGAGGATATATTTTTTTAGGTGCAAAAATGGTCCTTATAAGTGAAAAGACAAATATACCCTCATGTGGAAAGCACATGAGGGGGTTAAGACTATCTCCATTCACAACTAAACCCAACCCAACTATCTATTAAAATATTAATTTTCCTCTCTTCCACCTATACAACCAACTAACCTTAAATTTTTACACTCATTAGCAACTTTATCCAACCAAACTCAATCTAACATTTTATATAAAAAAGATATAAAAAATTATCAAAAAAATATATCAATAGTGATATCATTTTGTAGATAATTGTTTTCTACATATTTTAGTATATTTTATTTATTTATTTTACAAATATATCATTTAATTATTGATAAAGTAAATATATTAAAAAACTAAATTAAAAGAAAAACTGAGAAATAGACAAGTGGCAGAGAGAGAAAGGTGAACTACATGTTTGGTGGACCAAACGGGTTGGTGGGTTTTTGTGGTTTTTCAATTTCTTTTTAATTATAATGGACAACCAACCAGCCTTTTAGTCACCAATGGGAGTAGTCTAACAGCAATAACTTAACGGAAATTACGTCGGGGGACCAATTCTACATACAAACTATGCCAAAATGACCATGAATCCAAAAAAGTCGAGGTTTGAACTGAAACCCCCAAAAAATGCATACCATAAGGACCATTTTTGCAATTTTGTCTATTCAAAATAAAGGCATGGTATAAATATATTTTTAAAATATATAAATACATAAAAAGTATATATAAATACATTTTTAAAATATATAAATACATAAAAAATATATATAAATATGTGTACATAGATTTTTTAAAATAAATAAATCCGTATACGCATGTTTGTATATCATGACAAACTTATTTACATATACAATTTTAATGATATAAATACAATTCTAAACATATAATAATGTTTCTAAAAACGAAAAATATATAAATACTTTCAAAAAATATATTTATACTTTCATAAATGGAGTTATGCAATAATAATAATAATAATAAGAAATAGAAGAAATAGAAGAAAAAATAGAAAAAATTCCTTTCGTGAATTGTTATGTTTAATACAACAGAGGTTAAAACATAAAATCCCGTGTGGCTCGGTGGTAAAGGCGTTGATTTTCTCTTTGTGAAGTCACAGGTTCGATACTCGTAGGCCTCGTTTCATTCAATGCGCCAACCTTTTTCTCTAATAAAGGATCGAATATCTGACTTGGCACTCCATGTCAACGCCCAAGTCAGCGAAAAATGCCCATATTTTGCGCCACCTGTCCAGGTGACCGGAAGGTTACCTGAAAACCTGATAAAAGGGCAGAAATGCAAATTTTTACCCAAACTTTGGGCTTTACCGAACCTAAAAGTTATCCGGGGGTAAAACCAAACATTTTTTGAAAACTCAATGGTTTGTATGACATGAAGTTGACCTTTTTTGACTTTTCTTATTGAACTCGGTACACATATTTGTGGAATCTGTGTTTTTTGTTGACTTCCACACACTTCTATTTTCCAGTTTAATCGTCTTGATTAGATTTAATTATGTTTGTCGAGCAACAATATATGATAGAGGTGCTAACATGTATTCAACCCCACAATAAGCAAAGTGATCGATTTGTAAGATTCCATGCCTTTTGTTGCATACTTCTTTGTTCAACTTTCATAGTCCATATTGAAAATTAAGACGAGGTTTATCTTATTTTGCTATTATGTTGCTTTTAGGGGCTGAAATTCTTGAACAAAGAATTCTAATATTATGTTCTACCTAGAATCAAAGGACGATGTAGCTAAAAGCTTGGAACTAGGGTTTATGATTATTAATAAGAATGGCTTATTGGAGGTCCGCTTCTTTATGTAGAGCTTATTTTTTGTTCCTAAAATTTTTCATGTACTTTTTATGGTTTTACGGGCATATTGCATATTTTTTTGTGGTTGAAATTGATTTGAAAAAATTAAAGAGTGTTTGCTTCATAAACTATATGCTTTTGTTTAAATTACTTATGTTTGTAAAATGTTTAAGTTATTACAATATTTGTTTAGATACAGGTTTGTCAGTTATTAACGTATATGATTTATTATTTTTATTTTTATTTTTATAACTATGACGAAATAATTTTTTTGTATTTTGTGTAAAAAATAAAGATCATACTAATTAAATATGATGTATGTTTAAAAAATGACTAATTAAATGAGGAGGTTTATATAACATTTTAGATAGATAAAATAAATTAGTTAATTTTTTTAGTCATAACATAAGTTAAAGGTAACACCCGACAAACTAATACACAGTATACTAATTATCTTTCATTTTTAATTTACAAAACAACTCAGTGTAACAATTCTTTTATCTCTATGATGCATAAAATCAGCATCATCTAATCATAAAGATTAAATCAAATAAAATCAACATCATCTGATCATAAAGATTAAATCAAAGTCAATGTATATAGATTCACATAAATCTTTTCAAAATATTACAACGATTATCAACAATGTTTTTTTTTGTCGAAAAAACATCATAAATGGTCCCTGTGGTTTCTTCAAATCTGAAGTTTAGTCCCTGTGGTTTAAAAACATCATAGATGGTCCCTGTGCTTTCAAAACTTTTGACGATTGGTCTTTATTGCTAACTCTATTAAGTTTTGTGCGTTAACAGAATGACATTTTCGTCATTTGACTACCATAGGGACCATTTATGATGTTTTCTCTTATTTTAAAGAAAATGAAAAAAAAATATATGCAAAGGGGGTCATTTCACACATATCGGTTTTAGAAAATGAAAGCATACACACACAAATCGCTTTTTGGGGATGAATAAGCACAAATCGATTTATGGTGATGAATAAACAACAATCAATTTCCAAAACGAAGCATGCACATACATACTCGATTATAGATCAAATTTATGGGTTTTCTTTTGAGCTGCAGAAACAATTTTAGATTTATGAGTGTGTGTTTGTTCTAGAGCATGTGTGTGCGTTTGTAAGAACAAACGAAAAATATCTGGAGGGAGAGAGTGTGTGTTTGTATATGTGTTCATAAGTGTGTGTATAGGTGTGTTCTTGATTTTTGAAGAACTAAGCATAAATCTGGATGTGACGGTACGAGAGAGAGAGAGAGCGAGAGAGAGAGAGAGAGAGACCCTTAACATATTATTTAATTTTTTTTTAAAAATAAGAGAAAACATCATAAATGGTCCCTGTGGTAGTGAAATGACGATACTGCCCTTCAGTTAGCGGACAAAACTTAATAGAGTTAGCAATAAGGACCAATCGTCAAAAGTTTTGAAAGCATAGTAACCATCTATAATATTTTTAAACCATGGGGACTAAACTTTATATCTGAAAAAACCATAGTGACAATTTATGATGTTTTTTCTTTTTTGTCACAAAGGCTCGCCACAATCAATCAACAATATAAGTTATTGTTTACAGCCACATAGGCTTATTAAAATCATCCAATTATAGCATTACATCCACAAAGATTATTATCTCATTTAATATACAAAAATGGCATTACAACCATTAATACTACCAATATCATTTAACAACATACATCAATGGTATTACGGCCCAATGACTACCATTATATTACAACATTAACAAACAATGATATTATGACCCAAAATTAAAAGAAAAGTTTAAAAGTTTAAAAGTAATCTTTGGACGGTAAGATTTAAAGTAAAAGATAAACGTTTAAAATATTTAAAGTGAAGAGTTAACATTAAAATAAAATAATAATACACTTTAATTCCTAAGTTAAAAAAAAAAGTTGAAAAAGTTTAGGATTTCAAATAAATATGACTAAATAAATATGGCTTGTATTTTAATTTAAGTTTTATATTTAATATTATACTTAATTTCTATGAACTATTTTAAAAGGAGTCTTTGGACAAAGTCCATTTAAAATTTTGATTTATGTTTTAAATTTCACGTCATACTTACATTAATATGTTATATGTATATTAAATTAATAGTTTTAATGTGGTAGCATTGAAATATAATATTTTATATCTGGTTTAAACAAATAAGTTAAGTATCCAA
The DNA here is from genome assembly GCF_052849685.1 of Lactuca virosa. Lineage (NCBI taxonomy): Eukaryota > Viridiplantae > Streptophyta > Magnoliopsida > Asterales > Asteraceae > Lactuca > Lactuca virosa. The sequence goes on from NC_136429.1 coordinate 59,803,016, forward strand.
ATTGAAAAATAAAGAGTTAACATTAAAATAATAATAATCATAATAAATTTTAATTTAATAATTAAAAGAGAAATTAAAAAGTTTTAGGGCTATCAAATGAATAGGGTTAAAAATGTGGTTAAAATACTTCGGTCTCTATTACAATCAATATATATATATATATATATATATATATATATATATATATATATATATATATATATATATATATATACTCACACACGAATGTATGTTCGTTGTGTCTATATAATATAATAATATAATTAAAATATTGATAAAAATATGATATGTTATTACAAATAATCATGTTGTTATCATTAACTTTGATATAATAAGTATTATATTTGAGCTCTTATTTATATATATATATATATATATATATATATATATATATATATATATATATATATATATATATATATATAATAGAGATCTTGAGATTTAACCTAACTACATATTTCAAGTCTGTCGTTCTAACCCTCCGGCGTACCGACGCGACGGACCTGTTATAATCATAAATTATTATATAGTGTCACCCGTTTCTTTCTCCTCCGCCACCATCCCAACCACAACAACCGCCACCACCACTAACACCAGCCGACCCCACCACTGTCAACTCTATGAACAAACATATATGTATAATCATTTATGATTATGCATACACTGTTGTTGTCGGTACACTGAAGCGTTAGAACGGCAAATGAGAAATGTATGGCTCGGGTTGAATCTCAAGATCTCTACTTTTTTTAATCTCATTGATTGTGTTTCATCATCGTTGAGGATCGACGAATCAAATGATATTTTTGTTCCAATTTTTTCCTCTTCTTTTCCATCTAAATCAAAAAAAAAATCATACTCCTTAAGTTACTATTAGTATCCATGATACAAGTCGAATCCTAGATGTAGAAATATAAGACAAGAAGGTGAATCTCTTCTTCATCGAAAGAAATGAGATTATCGCAGATACAAAACATTTGATTAACAAAATTAACCAAATTTCTTTAATGTAGAGGCAATCAAGAAAGCTGCATAAGTAAATATATAAACTACAAAAAAAAGTGGCCGAAGTTGTGTGTTCATGAGCCCACATATCATTGATTGTGTTTCATCATTGTTTGGGTTTCAAACAATCTGAAGATGATCAAAAATAGAGGACTTTGTTGCTTAGCGGTGATTGGATATGGTTACGAGGTGGTGACTAGTGGTGGTTGATGATGGTGAGCGGATATTTTTTTTAATTTCGATTTCTAATGGTGATTGTAGGTTGTGGTTGTTGGATCTTTGAATAAAGAGGGTGTGAGCACGGATGTGGTGTTAAATCTATGGGCTCAATAAATAAATCGAAAAAATAAAATTTAGAAATATATTATAGAAAATAGAAAATAAAAAATAAAATGATTAAAGACAAAGAATTATTTTTATGTGTGTGAGAGGTCAACCATACATATTACTCCAAACTATAAGTCATTCTACTAATTTACTCAAAGTCATGATAAAATAAAACGACAATAAATAAAATTATAGAAAAATCACATAAGCCATTTTACTAAATTACTCAACGTCAATGATAATAAAATAAAACAAAAATAAATAAATTATAGAAGATTGATTTTGTAATTATATATACAATTAATTTTAAATTGGCTTATCTACTGTACAAGTTTCAAGCTGGTGGTTTTGTGGTTTGGTTTATATGCTTGGCTTTCATCAGTTTTGGCTAAAAATATATGATTCGTCGGTTTCTTCTGCACATCGCTTCTCACCGTTTTTGCTTCCAATCAGTTCGGCGTTCTCCACCGCTTTATTCGTTACCGGTTTAAAAAAAGTGGTTTTTCTATTCTTTGTATTGTTCATCTACATAGACGGTCTCCTCCTACCGTTTCCCCCCTTTTCTTCTTCGTTTCTATATCATTCTCTCTCTAATCAACAATAGATCGATGCAGAGACTGAATCTATCAATCAGTCAACCATAATGGAGGATTTGGTGTCTTTGTGACTTTTTTATGTACCTGTGTGTTCCTACATGTCATGCTTCCTTGCTTCATCCGATTTTCGATGGTTGTTGCTTCTGCTCTTCACAATGGTGTCCTCCACCGTTTCTATTCCCTACTAACCTTACTCTAGCACACCACTGACTCATTTCAATGGGCCACAGAAGAATCAGTGGCCTTAACTTTTTGCTTATGTGGAATTCAATAAATGATGATTTGGCAATATAAATGTCAAATCATTATTGAAAGCATTACCAAGTAATTTATAATAAAACAATAGAGATGTAGGGGATCGATCCCCATATCTCCATTATAACAAAGCATAATTTCATTATTTGACCTATATTGCATTTTTTATAATTTCAATCTACTTTATATTTGATTTTGTGTTATATATTACTTTATTAAATATCATGAACTTATTTAACCTTATAAAGGAAATCAAACTCATAACATGTATCATAATAACCAAAAAAAGTTGAAAAAAATTCATGGTAAAAATGATTGTAATCATAGTGCGTTGTTATTATGAGTAAAAATTAAAATATATTGCCCAAATAAATAAAGAAAATCTACAGAAAAGTCCCAAACTTTTGGGAAAAGTTTCAATAAAGTCCTAAACGTTTTTTAACAGAAAAGTCCCGATTATTTAACATTTTGTCCAAATTAACGAAATTTTTTTTTTTTTATATTTGAACAGCAAATGACAGATTATGTGATTTTTTCTCAAAATAATGGGACTTTTCTGTTCAAAAAAAAATTAGGACTTTTTTGAAACTTTTCCCAAAAGTTTGGGACTTTTCTGTAGATTTCTCATTATTATTATATTTTAAAACCACTTATTACTATTACAAAAATATTGAAGACGATCCATTAAAAATTTATAAAACCACTTACTATTATTCATTATAAATCACTTATTTTTAATTATTCTTATTATTAACTAATTTTAAAAGTAATAATTATATTAATAAGTAGAATGTTTTATTTTCTTTGTACTTATTTAACATCAACTAAACAATTTAGAATCATTATTAGAAAAGAATAAAAAATTGAAAAGTCATGGAAGTTTCATATAAATATGGTGTAAGGAAGTTGACATCTTTTATAATAGATAATAGGCGAATTTATACACGTTATGCATGAATAAATTATGTTGTTAAAATCCAGTCAAATACTATGTTTGGTTTAAAATGGGATAAAATTAAAAATATGTCAATGTTCTGATATTTTCAAATGCAAACTAGTTCCGATAACTATAGATAATCTCTTCGACGTTATTACCCTCAAATAAGAAGGAAATTTTTGGTAGGAAGGTAAGAAATTTTTTATGTAACATATTCTTTTAGCAAACAAACGAAATGAATCATTAGATGATTCATAATAAAAAAATTCTAAAAGAGCATCTTCATGATTCTTTTTTAAGTAAATAAAAAAATCAATTTTATAACAATTTTAATGAATATAAACAAAATCATCGTAAAAATGAATCATCGAAATGTTTTTTCGGGAATTTTTTTATGAATCACATTATTTTTTATTCATCTAGTGATTCATTGGTTTTGTTCGCCAAAAAATATGCCAAAATGTTTTTTTTACTTCCTACCAAATTTCTTTTACCAGATATATATATATATATATATATATATATATATATATATATATGTGTGTGTGTGTGTGTGTGTGTGTGTGTGTGTGTGTGTGTGTGTGTGTGTGTGTGGGGGGGGGACGGTTCACTTGAAATTCTAAAAAAATAGAGATCTTACGATTCAACATCAGTCACATATTTCTTATTTGTCGCTCTAACGCTCCAGCGTACCGACAATAGCGATGTATGATTAGGCATGTTTATACATATATGCCTAATCATAAATTATTATATAAAAATATGTTTTTTCACATATTGAGTAATCATATATGATTATGGTGGTTGGTGGTAGAGGATGTGATAGTGGTAGAGGTGGTGGTGGTATAGGTGACTAAGGTGGCAATGGTAGGGTCGGTTGGTGGTAGAGGTGGTTGTAGTGATGGCGGCGGTGGCTGTTGTGGTGGTGGGAAGGTGGTGAGGGAAAAAATGGTCAGCACTGCATAATAATTTATGATTATAACTCTCACATCGCGCCGGTACGCCGAAGTGTTATAGCGACAAATATCATGTAGTCATAGTTATGGGTTAACACCAATTTTTCTACATAGTATACTCAATTGTTGTTCTACTTCATCGTTTTCTCTCTCTCTCTCTCTCTCTCTCTCTCTCTCTCTCCCTCCCTCTCTCTCTTCATCTTCACATACATCCCATACATATACAAACAGTATCCCATAAACATAGCACCATCGACACTACCTTTGTCCCCTTGAAATCAATTCCATACACTATACCCCTCCCTTTATTAAATGTGATTAAAAAACACAAATATGATCATGATGGGTTATAGAGGTTACAACTACAATGCCTTAAGCGGAAAGCAAATTAAACAATTCAATTGATTAGGGCACATGCAACCTAATTAGATCTATGTCTTTCACATATTGCAACATACTATGAATGACTAATCTACAAAACTTTTCTATGAACAAACTAATTCATAAGATAAGAAAACTAACCTTTAAGATTGTTGTTGTAAACAATCTTGAATTCCTTCTTGAATGACTCTTGGAAGCAAGCGCCACAAGTGTCGCGCCTCTAGTGGTTCACACCCAAACCCTAGCGACCAAGGAACTTGAAGAGAGAGAGAGAGAGAGAGAGAGAGAGGAGAGAGGTAGAATTTCGTCCCTAACTTATCTAAGAATGTTTGGATGAAAATATGATGCTTAGGGGTCTTTATATAGTGTACCAAGAAACCCTGGATAAGTCTCAAAACAATAAAATAACATTATCTTACTTTTGGTAGTTATCTGGCTTCTTAATTATCCTCCAAGGATAATTCTAGATCCTCTATAACTATAGAAAAATGTCCATGACCTCTTAGAAGGTTCTAGAATGCCTCTTGTTCAATTATTGAACAATTACACTATAACCCCTATACTTTTAATTAATCCAATTAATCCTAATCAATTTCTTATAAAATCTTAATTAAATATTACTATTTCTAATTAATATATTATACTCATAATATATTAAAAAATCATTTATTTGATTTCTAATTAATTTATTAACCAAATAATAAATTAATAAATCAGTCTCTCTCTCTAAAAGATATCATATTCAAATGCTAGGCTTGAGGGCAACCCAAAAGGATTGTGCTACCATCGATTCAAGTATATACTAATTATAGTTATGGGCTTAGACACCTAATCCAACAGTCTCCCACTTGGATAAGTCTAATAACTATAACTGCCGGTATAACTTCCAAAACTGATCAGAAAATTGTAGCTTTCAAAAGTTGTTGTCGAACTCTGACCCAGTTAGTTACGTGTCGTAAGATAAGGGATCAAATATTCCTCCGTTCTACAAGATATCGTATAAACATGAGACATGGATTATAATCAGTTTCATTGTCCAAGATTCTGTTTCCCGGTTTCCCGATTTTGTGACGACTGTAAACAGACTACCAATTGAACACATCAATTCAATCCTGGCTTGGTCAAGCACTTCAGATGTCAACATCAAATCATCAAGGGGCCCACAGATATCACTTTTCCTGTTAGGGAAAAAGGAACGAATAAACTTTGACTTATATGCTTGCACTATTTAATCATTAAATCACTCACAACAATACATTTTATAACATCACGTTACTGATGAGTTTACGCATTATCAATGAACAACTGAATCGTAAACAACAACTCATATATCTCCGTTTTAAGAATATAAGATATTATCGTCTCAAAATTACTCGTGATAAAATCCATGAAGTAATTCTCTAAGCGTGGGTTTATCTAATACTCAAAATCCCCATTTTCTAAGTACTCATGAACATTGCAGCAAATAATTGTTATGTCTAATCCCCATAGACACTCTATAATTTAATTCATGACAGTCTTAATTCGCTACTTACTTCCAAAAGTACGAGCGACTGTGGATGTTTGAATAATCGAATTATTCAGAAGTAAAACATGCAAAGTGAAACACAATAATAACCTAATTAACTATGGTCTCAAAACTATTGAATATAAATAAAAATCTTATTATTTAATCACCATATTAATTTAGACTTTATCATTGTATAATGTTTCAAGTAATCAACTAAATACTTGAATCAAACATCAGTCATGCCATGTTATGAACATGCAAACTATGTTTCTCTATGGTCCTTCCTTTGTGAACAGATCGACTGGACACTATTCCAGTGATGCTCATTTCACAACTCTAAATTCTTATTACTTCTAAATGTGTTAGAATTCCAACTCTATATGCAATTTCCTTTTGTGATGTCAAGGCCTCAAAGTCACAAAGACTTTGCCAACGATATTACAAAATGTTCCATTGAAACTTTGTTACTTAAAACAATTCCATGGTAACGAAGTCTCAAATTCAAGATACACTCCTTGAACACCTTCTTTGCATTAAAGTTCCTAACTCACATGTAGATTTCAGTAAGTAACTCCCACTACGGAAACATTTCCATATTCTTATATGACCGTTAATTCTGAATAAGAATCATCTCAATCCAGAATTATGTCAATATGGTCCGTCCAACCAATACCATACTTCCAACTTGTCTACAAGCAACCAATGTTTCGGTAAAACCTCATAATGTTCTTGACAGTTGTTCAAAAACTTTAGTCACACAAAGTTCTAGTCCTTTTCCCTCTCAATACCTAAGGCATTTTTGGAAAAATCAAAACAAGTGAATATTATAGCATATGCAGTCGATCCTATATCTGAAGCATATGGGACTCGATTCATAATGTCTTACATAAAGACCTGATATCTGATCATTCTCTTGCTATAATATTTTTGTATATTGAATTTCCTAAGTTGAATCATTTCAACATGATATTCATATATGTCCATGACTAAGTTCTGTTAAAACCTTCAATTTAAACTTTTAGATTCGAAAAGAAATATGAGTGCCCTCTCCCTTAAAACTTACTATAGCGAAACAACTCCCAAAAATTGCAACTTGCAAATTTAAAACTTTGTTTCCTATAAATAGTATTGCCAACTTGCAACACTAAGCATAACAATTATGCTCCCACTAGCATAACAATTGTGCTTCTATCTGCATAACAATTATGCTCCCACTAGCTTTGACATGTACCTAGAAATCAACTGGACTTCCAGAAATCAATGCACTTGACTTTCTTACTAAAGTTCAGATTTCTGATACGTGGTGCTTCGATAAGTCTTCAACCAGACTTCTCAAGCTTACACACCTTCATTAGACAACATATGTGTGTGTTTAAACCCTTTCAGAACTTATAACCGTATGTCCTGAAATTTCAAACAATTCATTTCCATTTCTCACAATTCGAACTATGAAAAGGGATGTCGTAATCATATTATGAATTCGAGAACACAATTAACACAACCACTAACCATAATGATATTTATCAAATCTGTAAAATCTATCAGCAAAAGTGATTCCTCATAATCATTCTCATGAATTAGAGTGAAACCTTTTGCCACCTATATTTTATGGTGTATATGTTCCCATCCATGTAAATCTATCATTCTTCAACCTACAATCATAAGACAAGGTTTTATGACAAATTCAAATTCTAATTTAACTTTCATGGACTGAACTTTGCTTGTTCTTATTTTCCTGCCCTCTGGTAGCACAAGGGCCTACCAGTGCTTCCATGTTGTTAAGCAGTTCACCCATATTGACCAATGTACTGTCACTGACCAATGTGCTCTATCTTTTGCAATCAAATGAGAACCATAGAACTCATAAGCATTGCCAACTCAACTGGAAGGTGCATAGAAACAAGAATGTGTCAACTTAACACGATAGGTTATCAACCTCAGGTCGTGTGCTAGTGATAACTAAAAGGTTTATTCTTGATTGACTCCTAAAACCCTCAAGATCAATAAGACTCCCACTTACTTATTGACATATAAGTTTTTTCTCTCAAGGAACATTCCTTGGCGAGCTAAAATAAAAATTCAAAAGTTAGTGCGGATTCCCGACAAGAAACACTTCATATTATTGGTCTTAGTTTATTCTTTGTTTTAACCAAAACATCACAACTACCAATTCCAAATGTGCTAGAGTAAGAAAACATTATTACTCCACACTTTATGAGGTGTTATAAACCTACTTAGTATGAAATTAGTTTATCCCATAACCATTAAGATGATCATAAAACATGATACTAAAGTAATCTTTTCTCCTATCAGATTGGAGAAACTTTTATCATTATGCCTAATAGATTCTTCTGATTCATTCTGATACTCTTTAAACCTTTTCAAAGTGTTAGAATTATGCTTAATCTTAAAAACACAACCATATTTACTGAACCATCAGTAAATCATGACGAATAGACTTATCGTCCTTTGTGGTGGATCTAAAGAATCCATATCAATATGTACAAGATCCAATAGTCCTTCACTTTGACTCACATAAACATGTGATCAATGAATTAGTCATAATCTTCCAAAGATCAAGATTCTCATACATCACACGATTCGAATTGTACGACTCCAAGTTTCTATCCAACTAAAACTTGGGTGATGAGAATTCCTTTTCACTTAGTTAATCATGACATTACCACAAAACGATATAATTAAGAATCAAATCCACATTTAACATTGCTAATAATAGAAATGTAACCACCAATTTTCATAAATGGCATTGCAAGGAAATATAAAGTAAACTGTCACACCCCCAAACCAAACGGCGGAAACGTCCGGGGGTGGAGGACTTCAATTGTAGTATCACAACACATGCATCATAGTAATCAAAGTACAAACAACCATTGTAATTAAAAAGTATAAGTATTTACATGTGTTCAATCATTGTATATTGAACCAAAATAGTTATACAAAAGAAGATATGACTCAACATAGTTCCATCTTCTCAAAAAGCTCGGGGAGTACCTGTGTATTATTTCCCTGAGAATACAAGTAATTTGAAAAGAGAGTATCAACATAAAGTTGAGTGAGTGCATAAGTGTTTATGTTTGAAAGAGTATCTCTGTATCTTGTATATGTAAACTGTTCCAGAAAATCCTATATTTTCTGTTGTATATGAAAAGTAGTTTTATTCCCATAAAACCGTTCTCTTTGTATCATTGTTTTGTATTTGTATTCTTTTATGAAAACTTGTAACTGAGAGTGTGCCTGGCTCCACCAGCTGTTATTGAAAACTATATTGAACCATTGTAGTTTGTATTCTGTAAACTGGTACTTTGAAGGTGTACTTTCGTTTAGTTGTTTATACATTAGCGTATTGTTAATATCTTTTTAATGAGTTATTATAACCATACTATGACGGATGGCCTGAAACAAACGATTTGTGGGCGTTTAAACTGTTGATAACAATTGCCACTCATTGGCGTGTATGCCTGACTGTAGCTAGCAGCCTGAGTGCGGGGTTGTCAATCCCGATATAGATCTACACACAACTTGTTTCGATCCCCGGGCTGGAGATTCTGGTTATAATGTCAGGACTTTGCCTTGGTAGACTAAAATGAATTAAACAACCTGAATTGAATGTCTCATAAAAAGCATATAAACGTTACATGTATATTAGTTATGAAAACCCAATCATTCTGAAATAAATGATTGGCAGTATGTTCTTGAATTAGTATTCCGAACATGTATTTGACAAGTGTAAACCCTTGATTTGTTCTGAATCAAAACCCTTGTATCATAAATTATACCTATTATAATTTATATGTACTTTCCAAATCAGTATTTAACTATGTTGCATGTAATCCCTTGCTCAACATATTACAAAGGTATATGAATTGATGAAATAACTTTTATATTTATATACATATACAATTTAATATATAAGTAAAATTTAAACGACACTCGAACAAATAACCGGTACTATAAGCGCACATCCAAACAAGGAAAAGGACCCAGAATGAGTTATCAGTCCTAAGCCTTTTAAATCTTATTTATATACATATATATATACAAATATGAACTTTGGGGAAAAATATAAGTTTATAAAAGAGTTTAATGTTTCGAGTATTTTTGATGATTTAATGTCGTTTTATCATGATTTGAAATCATGATTTTATAACACAAATTTCTTGTGTTATGCTTGTATTCCCCCCTTAAAACAGTAGAAATTATGAAAATACGGGGGTATGAACTCACATGATAAGTGGTGATTTGGACATCGTTTCGTTTCCCGGAAAGGAGTTTGTTTGACGAGAAACCGGCTCAAATTGGGCAGAGTTTCGACTAAAGAGAGGTTAACTTCTCGGGAATCTCGGGGCTTCGAGAATTGCTTAGAGTTTTAGACTTGATACCGGGGCTTTAGGGGTTGTATATAAGTTTGTGGAAGTGAAAAATATGAAAGTGTGTGAAATTTGGGGTGAAAAGTGTAAAATTCTCGGAAGCCCTCGCATGCCTTATACAGGCCGAAGCCTCAGATCCGAAGCAAAGGGAGGTTGCCGCGTGTCGGACAGGTGGCGAAGGAAGAAGGCTCACTTCGGACAGCTGGCTCGCAGGTGGTGGCTTCGGACTGGACCCAACTTCGGTCCAATGGGAAGGCGCCACGAAGGACCGAGGGGTGTCCGAGGGGTGTGCGGGGGTATCTCATGCGAGGGTGTCGGATCAGGAGAGGACCGAACTTCGGTCCAATCAGAAAGTGCCACGCGAGACTTCGGTCCAATCAGCAGGTGACACGTGGAGGCTCGCATGCGAGGCTGACGTGGCAGAAGGATGACCATGCGATTTTTCTCGGTTTTTGAGCCAAAAACTTCTAAAATTCATAACTTTTGCATACAAACTTCGTTTTTGACGTTCTTTACATGAACGCGTAGGTAAAATTATACTCTACGAATTTCGTTTAGACTTCGTCGGCTAATTTTGACTTTATTTTTAATATTATTATTTTTAACAGACCGAGACAGGAAAATCCGTTAAAAATTCATAACTTCTTCATCCGGTGTCCGTTTTTGTCTGTCTTTTTACCATTGTACTACTAATGACGAGACCTTCAATTCTCGTTTAGGTTGTGTTGGCTAAAAATCACTCGATCTTTATTTCGAGTTTTTAGCTGTACACTGTTATACTAAAACTTAGAAAAATCATAACTTCCTCATACGAAGTCAGATTTTTGCGTTCTTTTTATGAAAGTTCTCAGTTTAACATAAAATACAACTTTCATTTAGATTTTAAGGCTAAAAAGCCTTTTATTGAAAATTCAGTTTTTACACTGAACAGTGTTTTGCCGGTTTTGTCGCGGATCTTCGATTGGTCATAACTTCTTCGTTATAACTCGGATTTTAGTGTTCTTTATATTTTTGGAAACCTTGTTACAATCTCTATCACTTGGTTCATCCCAATCGAGATTGTTTAATAATTTATTTTTGAGGGTCAATTATGTAAATATACACAGTATGCTAAAATTTCTCTTTATTATTTTAAAAAGAATTACAAATTGACCTACATTATTACATAGGTTTGAAATAACGGTTTGTTACATTATCCCCCCGTTAGAGATAATTTCGTCCCGAAATTAGCATTTCAGATAGACTAGGGAAAAAGATGTGGATATTTATGTTGCATTTGATCCTCCCGTTCCCAAGTGAATTCAGGTCCCCATTTTGCATTCCAGCGAACCTTCACTATCGGTATACGGCTTTGTTTAGTTTTCTTAACTTCCATGTCTAGAATCTCTACGGGTTCTTCCACAAAGTTGAGGCTCTCGTTTACCTCGATTTCCTCGAGTGTGATTACAAGAGTCTCGTCGGATAGACACTTTTTCAAGTTCGAAACGAGGAAGGTAGGATGAATGTTATTTAGTTCTTGGGGTAGTCGAAGTTTGTAAGCTACAGGACCGATTTTGGCAAGAATCTCGAATGGTCGTATGTACCTTGGATTTAATTTGTCACGCTTTCCAAAGCGTATCATGCCCTTCCAGGGTGAAACCTTTAACAAGACGCGGTCACCAACCTGGAATTCCAAGGGTTTTCTCCTTTTGTCAGCGTAGCTTTTCTGTCTATCTCTGGAAGCTTTAAGTCGCTCCCGAATCTGTACGATCTTCTCGGTAGTTTCTCGAATAATTTCCGGACCAGTGAGAGCACTGTCAGGAGTTTGACCTCTAGCTAGCTGCGTGTCACCCACTTCAGCCCAGCACAGAGGGGATCTGCACTTGCGGCCATAGAGGGCTTCGAATGGAGCAGCCTTTATGCTAGTGTGATAACTATTGTTATAAGAGAATTCAACAAGGGGTAAATGAATATCCCATGCCTTCCCAAAGTCTATCACTCAAGCTCGTGACATGTCTTCTAATGTTTGAATCGTCCTCTCACTTTGTCCGTCGGTTTGTAGATGGTAGGCTGTACTCATGTCCAGCCTAGTTCCCAAAGAGTTTTGTAAAGACTGCCAAAAACGAGAGGTGAATCTACTATCTCGGTCCGAAATAATAGATATTGGTACACCATTCAGTCTAACAATATCCCTGAGGTAAGTTCCGGTTAGTTTCTCCATCTTGTCGGTTTCTTTTATTGGCAAGAAGTGTGCGGATTTGGTTACTCTGTCGACGATTACCCAAATAGTATCATAACCACCCGAAGTCTTGGGTAATTTGGTTATGAAATCCATTATAATCCTCCCCCACTTCCATTCAGGGATTTCAGGTTGTTGTAATAAACCTGAAGGTTTCTGGTACTCTACCTTGACTTTGGCACAAGTAAGGCACTTGCCCACAAAGGTAGCGATTTCGGCCTTCATGTTAGGCCACCAGTATAGTTTCTTAAGGTCCAAATACATCTTGTCTGAACCTGGATGAATGGAGTATCAGGTTTTGTATGCTTCATTCATAACCACTTCTCTGTAACCACCGAACTTTGGTGTCCAGATCCGGTTCATGAAATAATAGACTCCATCATCCCTGACTTCGAAGTTCTTATCCATTCCTCTCAGAGTTTCACCTGCCACGTTTTCGGGTTTCAAGGCTTCAAGTTGAGCTTCTTTGATCTGTGTGGACAGATGTGAATGGATTGTCATGGTCAACGACTTTACTCGGCGTCCCGAGTATTCTTTTATGCTAAGGGCGTCAGCTACTACGTTTGCTTTACCAGGGTGATAAAGAATTTCACATTCGTAGTCGTTAAGTAGCTCCACCCATCGTCGTTGTCTCATGTTCAGCTCTTTCTGATCGAAGATGTGCTGGAGACTTTTATGGTCCGTCAATATTGTGCATTTCGTGCCATATAAGTAATGTCTCCAGATCTTCAGAGCAAACACCACCGCTCCTAGCTCAAGGTCGTGTGTTGTATAGTTGACTTCATGCGTCTTAAGTTGTCTTGAGGCGTAGGAGATAACCTTTACTCTTTGCATAAGTACACACCCAAGCCCTTGATTTGAAGCATCACAGTACACTACAAAGTCCTCTGTCCCTTCGGGTAGAGACAAGATCGGTGCACTGCACAAGGCTTGTTTGAGCGTTTGGAATGTTGTTTCTTGCTTCTCTCCCCAACTAAAAGTTACACCCTTTTGCGTCAGGGTGGTAAGCGGTTTAGCGATTCGGGAGAAATTTTGGATGAATCTGTGATAGTAGCCAGCAAGACCTAAGAATTGACGGATTTCCGTAGGTGTTTTGGGTGCTGGCCAGTTTTCAATTGCTTTGATTTTGGAAGGGTCCACGTGTATCCCTTCGGAACTGACCACGTGACCTAGGAATTCAACCTTCCTAATCCAAAACTCGCACTTTGAAAACTTCGCATAGAGTTTTTCTGTCCTAAGGGTTTGTAATACTTGACGAAGATATTGGTCATGTTCCTCTTTGCTTCTTGAGTAGATAAGGATGTCGTCGATGAAGACTATGACAAATTTGTCCAGGAATGGACGACACACTCTGTTCATTAGATCCATGAACATAGCAGGTGCATTCGTCAATCCGAATGGCATCACTATAAACTCGTAATGACCATAACGAGTTCTAAACGCGGTCTTGGGAATGTCTTCCTCCAAAATTCGTAACTGGTGATAACCGGATCTTAAGTCTATTTTCGAGAAGTAGTTCGCACCTTGAAGTTGGTCGAACAGATCGTCAATGTGAGGCAAAGGATATCGATTCTTGATGGTAAGTTTATTCAGCTCGCGGTAGTCTATGCACATTATGAATGCTCCATCCTTCTTCTTTACGAACAAAACCGGTGCTCCCCATGGTGAGAAGCTTGGTCTTATGAAACCTTTGTTAAGGAGTTCGTTAAGCTGGCTGGATAATTCTTGCATTTCAGAAGGTGCAAGACGATAGGGGGATTTGGCTACAGGGGTAGCTCCAGGGATTAAGTCGATTCTGAATTTGACTTGTCGTTCGGGAGGTACTCCTGGAAGATCATCGGGAAAAATATCGGGAAAGTTGCAAACCTCTGGAATGCTCCCGATATCTTTCACTTCTTGCTTTTTGTCTACGACGTGAGCTAAGAAAGCACAGTACTCTTTGCGAAGGTACTTCTGTGCCTTGATGCAAGAAATGATCCGAAGGTTCGTTCCGGGTTTGTCGCCATAGATAATAAGAGTTTCATTAGTTGGCAAGTTCAAACGAATAGCTCTTTCATAACATAGGATGTCGGCATGGTTGGGGCACAACCAATCCATACCTATTATGATGTCAAAACTTTTGATAGAGACCGGCATAAGGTCTATTGGGAAAGACAAGTCATTTAAGGTAAGGGTACATCCTATGTATATATCGTTGGTGGATTCGGATTTCCTGTTAGCCATTTCTACTGTAAACGTTTCATTTAGTGGTTGGGAGTTTTGATTTAGTAGATGTTTAAAATTATGGCTCACGAAGCTCCTCTCAGCACCACAATCAAATAGAATGCATGCATAAGTATTGTTGAGAAGGAACGTACCCGTGACCACTGCAGGGTCTGCCACCGCTTCTTCATGACCCAGTGCTAAAATCCTCCCAACTCCACCGGCATTTCCAGCTTTTGGACAATCTTTCTTGAAATGCCCCACATCACCGCATTGGTAGCATGCTTGGCCTACTCCAGCGGCAGGTACTTGGTTAAGTGGTTGGGGTGGTATTCTATAGAATTGGGCAGTATGCCCTTTCCTGTTGCAGTTATGGCACTATATTTCTCGGCAATTTCCGTTGTGGTGAAAATTGCACTTGTTGCATTTAGGGAGGGTACCAGCATATGGCTTAGTTGGTGCAAGGTTACTAGGGACAGCACCAGGTATAGTAGTGGGTATGGTAACAGGTACAGTAGTAGCATGGACTGCCACTACTTGTTGTTTCTTTGCAGGTTCCAGAGGAGATTTGCCCTTCCTCTTGTTCCTACCCTTCTTCTTGCTGTTGTTGTTGTTCTCCTTAGGTTGTTCTGGAGCAGAAACCACAGAATTTTGACGATTTCTGTGGTCGATAAGAGATTGTGCCAGCTCTTTGGCACTATCAAAAGTAATAGGCTTCGAAGCTAAAACACTTGATTGAATTTGGGGTGACATACCCCAAATATATCTCTCAATCTTTTTGCTCTCCATAGGAACCATATCCGGACAAAGAATTGCCAGATCACAGAACCTACTGGTATAGGTTGATATGTCGGAACCAACCATTGTAAGAGCCCACAGTTCTTGCTCCAGTTTCTGTATTTCCCCTCGCAGACAGTATTCCCGCATTAACATGGCTTTTAGGCTCTCCCAGCTGATAGAGTTAGCCACTACCAGAGTAAGTGACTTAATGTGGCCATTCCACCACGTTAGGGCCCTATCTGAAAAAGTACAGGCAGCAAATTTAACTTGGCTACCCTCCGGGCAGGAGCAAATTTCGAAAATTGCTTCTGTCTTCTCTATCCACTGCCTTAGTGCCATAACTCCCCCAGTCCCATTAAAGGTTCTGGGTTTGGCATTAGAAAAATCCTTATAAGTGCACTCTCGCGAATGCCTATGACTTTCGCCATGGTTAGAAGTATGTGCACCAATTCCCGACCCACTAACACTAGGAGTATGGATATGAGACATGGCACCCGCTACAGCCGTCGTGATCGTCGCTTGGAACATAGAGGGGTCGAATTGAGGAGGTGGTGGTGGCGTCGGTGCTTCATTGACATGTCTTGGATTTCTACGAGGAGTCATCTTTTTCTATAAAAGTCAATAGATAAAAAGATAGTGAGATATCAAGAATGAATATGAATTTGATATCTCTGGACTAAACACTTAATTCAACATGAATCTTGTAAAGAATTGGAAATAAAAATCCACCGCAAGTACAACTTGCAACAGGATAGTATGAAATTGAATGGTTATTTTTCAAAGAGTATGAATGTACATGTCGACTGTATTGGTATATTAAGTGTATGTAATCTGGAACACTTGACCTTAAAGCAGGTCTATAATATACCACAATACTGAGGAAGTGTCGACATCAAACCGACCTACCGAAAATAACATTTCTGCGGTCGTATTGAAAGCATGAAAAATAACACTGGAACATTTCTGTGATCCAAAACTTTGGAATAGGATGTTTATGAGAATTGTACTAACTCTTGTTGAAGTAAAGTGCTTATTGTTTTATTGATACCCGGTTTTGTACATATAATGAAAAGTAGTCTATACATTCAGTATCTCAAACTAGAAAGTAGAAGTAGTGTAAACACTACTTGCGGCGGTTGCTACAACGATTGCTGGGTCCTGCTTCATCTTGTGTCTTCCAGCGCCTTTCTTGGGCAGCTTGATGCTCTCTCAATTCTCTTATTTCTAATTGAGCAGCATAGACTTGCCTCTGAAGGGCTTCTGTATGGTGCTGGGTGTCATCTTGCATTTCATCAAGACGAAGGATATTTGCAGTGTTCGCCTGCACAACCGTATTCACTTCTAGGATTCGATTGATCGACATCCTTGATTGATCGAGATGCCGGGCTATTCGGTTTACTATAACTGGAAGAGCTCTATCGGCTGTTCCTCCTCTAGAGACGTTATAGAAACCTCATGCCATTCTGCAGGGAGGGCGTTGGCCGTCTTGCCGACTCCAATGGTTGATATATTGGCCCCACTCGGGTATGGGTTCTGCCTCGCCTTGTCTCAGGGGAGGCTCCCCAGGGTTGCAGACTTGTGGCTCTGTATTCGTACCACTTGATTCGCTGTCTTCAAAGGGTTCTTCATCTGAGTCTGAGATCCAGCCTGCATTTTGTGGATTGTAGGGGTCCCCAGGTAAATTGGGTTCAACCATAGGTTCTGTATTAGAAGTAAGGTTAGTAAAATACTCTCCGTAGTATTTTAATCTTTGTGTTTTGTTCTATAGTTCTTTTGAATATGTATGGTAACTTTTAGACATGTCGCAACACTACTATCACTCCCAAACACATGTTGGTCATATCTCAAATCAATATAGTTGATCAGGCTATATTAATTCCAGATATGATTACATAACTGCCCAGGTTTGACTATAGTGTTCAACATCCAAATACTTTTAAGTTCTTATGACTGTGATACTGTACTTGTAGGTATGAGTGTTAGTATAATTCTTGTAAAAATACTCAAATCTTTAAAAAGTATACTTGTAGTCAGAGCTCCTAGCCCCGATGTATTTATAGTTTGTATATCTTTTATGGATTGATATACTGAGTTCACTATAAACAATGCTCTAATACCAATCTGTCACACCCCCAAACCAGACGGCGGAAACGTCCGGGGGTGGAGGACTTCAATTGTAGTATCACAACACATGCATCATAGTAATCAAAGTACAAACAACCATTGTATTTAAAAAAGTATAAGTATTTACATGTGTTCAATCATTGTATATTGAACCAAAATAGTTATACAAAAGAAGATATGACTCAACATAGCTCCATCTTCTCAAAAAGCTCGGGGAGTACCTGTGTATTATTTCCCTGAGAATACAAGTAATTTGAAAAGAGAGTATCAACATAAATTTGAGTGAGTGCATAAGTGTTTATGTTTGAAAGAGTATCTATGTATCTTGTATATGTAAACAGTTCCAGAAAATCTTATATTTTCTGTTGTATATGAAAAGTAGTTTTATTCCCATAAAACTGTTCTCTTTGTATCATTGTTTTGTATTTGTATTCTTTTATGAAAACTTGTAACTGAGAGTGTGCCTGGCTCCACCAGCTATTATTGAAAACTGTATTGAACAATTGTAGTTTGTATTCTGTACACTGGTACTTTGAAGGTGTACTTTCGTTTAGTTGTTTATACATTAACGTATTGTTAATATCTTTTTAATGGGTTATTATAACCATTCTATGACGGATGGCCTGAAACAAACGCTTTGTGGGCGTTTAAACTGTTGATAACAATTGCCACTCATTGGCGTGTATGGCTGACTGTAGCTAGCAGCCGGAGTGCGGGGTTGTCAATCCCGATATAGATCTACACACAACTTGTTTCGATCCTCGGGCTGGAGATTCTGGTTATAATGTCAGGACTTTACCTTGGTAGACTAAAATGAATTAAACAACCTGAATTGAATGTCTCATAAAAAGCATATAAACGTTACATGTATATTAGTTATGAAAACCCAATCATTCTGAAATAAATGATTGACAGTATGTTCTTGAATTAGTATTCCGAACATGTATTTGACAAGTGTAAACCCTTGATTTGTTCTGAATCAAAACCCTTGTTTCTTGTAAAACAGTGTATTCTAGTATACTTGAATCATGAATTATTGTTCTATGTATCATAAATTATACCTATTATAATTTATATGTACTTTCTGAATCAGTATTTAACTATGTTTGCATGTAATCCCTTGCTCAACATGTTACAAAGGTATTTGAATTGATGAAATAACTTTTATATTTATATACATATACAATTTAATATATAAGTAAAATTTAAACGACACTCGGACAAATAACCAATACTATAAGCCCACATCCAAACAAGGAAAAGGACCCAGAATGACTTATTAGTCCTAAGCCTTTTAAATCTTATTTATATACATATATATATATATATATATATATATATATATATATATATATATATATATATATATATATATATATATACAAATATGAACTTTGGGGAAAAATATAAGTTTATAAAAGAGTTTAATGTTTCAAGTATTTTTGATGATTTAATGTCGTTTTATCATGATTTGAAATCATGATTTTATAACACAAAGTTCTTGTGGTATGCTTGTATTCCCCCCCTTAAAACAGTAGAAATTATGAAAATACGGGGGTATGAACTCACATGATAAATGGTGATTTGGACAGCGTTTCGTTTCCCTGAAAGGAGTTTGTTTGACGAGAAACCGGCTCACGCGTAGGTAAAATTATACTCTACGAATATCGTTTAGACTTCGTCGGCTAATTTTGACTTTATTTTTAATATTATTATTTTTAACAGACCGGGACAGGAAAATCCATTAAAAATTCATAACTTCTTCATCCGGTGTCCGTTTTTGTCTGTCTTTTTACCGTTGTACTACTAATGACGAGACCTTCAATTCTCGTTTAGGTTGTGTTGGCTAAAAATCACTCGATCTTTATTTCGAGTTTTTAGCTGTACACTGTTATACTGAAACTTAGAAAAATCATAACTTCCTCATACGAAGTTAGATTTTGGTGTTCCTTTTATGAAAGTTCTCGGTTTAACATAAACTACAACTTTCATTTAGATTGTTAAGGTTAAAAAGCCTTTTATTGAAAATTCAGTTTTTACACTGAACAGTGTTTTGCCGGTTTTGTCGCGGATCTTCGATTGGTCATAACTTCTTCGTTATAACTCGGATTTTAGTGTTCTTTATGTTTTTGGAAACCTTGTTACAATCTCTATCACTTGGTTCATCCCAATCGAGATTGTTTAATAATTTATTTTTGAGGGTCAATTATGTAAATATACACAGTATGCTAAAATTTCTCTTTATTATTTTAAAAAGAATTACAAATTGACCTACATTATTACATAGGTTTGAAATAACGGTTTCTTACATAAACTAACTAGATAAATCAAATTTTCACTTTTATTAATAATAAACGAAAAATTTGGAACTTGTCCTTACAATGCATAAAATGAAAACTATGTTTCTAGACATTTCACAAGCATTCTATTAAATTATCATAGATCTTAAGCAGTAGCTTTCAAAATCTAACCATTGAACCATGCGACCGAAATCCATATCTCATGATTAGATTCAGCTTACTCTTCTTAAGCTTCCTTCTTTCTCTTAGACCCTACAAAACATCAAAATGTGATCATCACGTCATGTATTAAGAATCTATGAATAGGAACTTATTAAACAATGGAGTTAGATAAGGAATGTACCTGAAGCAGAGTCATACGACTTGACTTTTCCATCTCTAAGATCTTTCAGGTAGCTTTGCAACCAATGTCCCTTCAACTGGCACTAGAAACATATTGAATTTTTAGGGTTAGCACATGGAACTATCTCAGAACTAGCCTTTCTCTTTACAATACGATCAAACGGTTTGACCTTGGCCAATCCCTTTCCATTGGGAAGAGAAATATTTTTTGGACCACCATTGTCAATGTCCATGGAAACTTTGGAGACAGATCCTTCAGACACTTTTGCTTCACTTGTGCTCTTAAGCATTTCTGCTTCAACAACAATCAACATATATGTCAGATCAATTAGGGTCACGTCGTGGTCGCTCATATAAAAGTCCTCAACGAACTGACTATATGATTCAGGAAGTGAAAGGGGAACCAAATCAATGGCCTACTCCCTTGGGAAAACGACACCCATTCTATCCAATTTGTCAATGTACGATTTCATTTCCAGAACATGCGCACATACAGAGTTTCCATCTTGATGTCTACTTGCCAATAGGGGTTGAACAGTTTCATGTCTTTCAACTCGTGACATGGGGAGAGTCACAGTAGGAGGAGGAAGAGGAAGAGTTGGAGAAGCATGACGTTTAATTCCAGCATTTCCCAAAGAAGAGAAAACATTTTCACCTCGATTAGAAAGTGGAAGATCATCTTCAGATAGAAGAAAACCATTTCCAGAAGAACGAAGAAGACCATTGTTGTCTTGACTCGACATCTATAAAGGGAGAAAAGAGAATTCAAGTTAGTTGATTTTAATCCTTAATTATTAACCATAAATTTAAATTAAGGCTAGGATCCATATTTTCGATTCGAACTTTGAAGAGGGATGTTGTAATCAAATTCAAATCTATTTTAGGTAGATAATGCTTTTACCAATTTCAATCTTATGAAACTCCTAGATCTTTTGAGATTCATTAAATCTAATCAATGACATGTTTAATCTTGATTATGCTCTCACTTTTGTGACTGGGATGCCGAGGATCACAAACGAGATGTGAATAACCATGCGAATTAGCTTGGCACTCTCGATGTCATTTATCATCTCGTTTTAATGTGTCTGTTAACCACACATGCTCCATTAATAAATGCTAATTTTTGAGACACCCATTACCACCTTTTATTAGTCCCCCATTAGTGTGTCGGTTAACCACATATGCTCCACTAACGACTTATAAAATGTAATGTGCAATTTCATGGATTAGCATACAAATTCATATTTTTTCCTAAAGTAACTAAGAGTGAGATTTTAGAAAATAGTTTAGTTAATTTATATCGCATTATAATTATTAATGAGAATTAACTGTCCAATCGAACTCATTCGGCTAACGACCCTCCACCAAACAAGAGAGCGGTCGGTAAGAATGGATAGCCAATGACGGTCATTTTATAGGCCGCTTCCTTAAACTCCATTTATAGCATTGCTTCATGAATGAGGCGTACTAACGGTTCGACTGACTTTTCTTATACATATAATATATATTAACCTTTTAATTATATATACATAGTGTAAGGTGTATTTTAAAACATTTTAAAATAGAAAGGGTTTAATCTTTTAATAAATTAAACTTTTAATTTAATTAAATTAAAACCATTTTATGGATTTATTAATTATTTTTTAATTAATCAATTAATTAAATTAATCATAACATCCACAAGGATAATTTTAATTAAATAAATTCATCATTATCTAATTTCTAATTATCTCCTAACATTTAGAGTTTTATTCAATTATCTAGTTTGACCAAAATCGGATTATGGCAGATTTAAGAAAAGATAATTACCACATAACAACCAAATAAATCAAGTTAGGCAAGAAAATCCGAAAATTCGGAATACACTAAGTTCACGTCGTGAGCCTCTAAGCTTACGTCCTGAGAACTGATGTTCTATAAACAAAATCCCGAAAAATCTGAGCTCACGTCATGAGACCAGTCAAACAGTTATTAGATTTGGATTTTATCAGGTTTCACGTCGTGAGCAACTATGTTCACGTCGTGAGATGGGTTTTTTCAGAAAATCGATTCACCAAGGTGCAATGCATGAAACAAAACCCTAGGCTCTAATACCATTGATGGGTTATAGAGGTTACAACTACAATGCCTTAAGCAGAAAGCAATTAAACAATTCAATTGATTAAGGCACATGCAACCAAATTAGATCTATGTCTTTCACATATTGCAACATACTATGAATGGCTAATCTACAAAACTTTTCTATGAACAAACTAATTCATAAGATAAGAAAACCAACCTTTAAGATTATTGGTGTAAATAATCTTGAATTCCTTCTTGAATGACTCTTGGAAGCAAGCTCCACAAGTGTCGCGCCTCTAGTGGTTCACACCCAACTCCTAGCAACCAAGGAGCTTGAAGAGAGAGAGGAGAGAGGTAGAATTTCGGCCCTAGCTTCTCTAAGAATGCTTGGACAAAAATATGAGGCTTAGGGGTCTTTATATAGTATACCAAGAAAACCCTAGATAAGTCCCAAAACAATAACATAACATTATCTTACTTTTGGTATTTATCTAGCTTCTTAATTATCCTCCAAGGATAATTCTAGATCCTCTAGAACCATATAAAAACGTCCATTACCTCTTTAAGCTTCTAGAATGCCTCTTGTTCAACTATTGAACAATTACACTATAACCCATGTACCTTTAATTAATCAAATTAATCCCAAAAATAATCCCAATTAATTTTTGATTAATTCTTTATTAAATACTACTATTTCTAATTAATATATTATTCTCATAATATATTAACAAATCATTTATTTGATTCTAATTAATTTATTAACCAAGTAGTAAATTAATAAATCAATCTCTCTTTCTCTCTCTCTCTCTCTCTCTCTCTCTATTTCTCTAAAAGATACCTCATTCAATTGCTAGGCTTGAGGGCAACCCAAAAGGAATATATATCTTTTCCATCAATTCAATTCAATTATATATCAATTATAGTTATGTGTTACCATCAATTCAATTATATATCAATTATAGTTATGGGCTTAGACACCTAATCCAACAAATCATGCCATGAAACACAACTACTACGTTACAAAGTTAAAACCCATCCTCACCTAATACTTGGTAGGTCCCAAATCAAAGGCCTATATGTTGTTGTGTCTCGTATATTTAAAACCTTCGACAACACTATTGACAATATCGCAATAGTAGTGGTTTATGTATTTTACACGAATTGTGTAAAAATCCACTCTACTAAAGAAAATTTCCTTTGTGTAAAAATCCACCTTACTATAAATCTTTTCCATCACCGGAAGGCAGAGTGCAAACAACCCACGTAAAATAGTAAAGAAGAACAGGACCTAGTATTTGGCACTTGTCCTGCCAAGAGCATACAAATCCATGTAAGAAGTATGACATAATTAAGGTTTAAAATCATGATATGTTATTTCACAATAATAATTGAAATTTGAGGATAAACACAAGTTGAGAAGACAAGACTGTCGACGAAGGAAAAAAGGAATTATCCCAAGAAAATCAAAGGTTACTAATCTTATGTACGAGCATAAGCGGATATTTGCTTAAACATTATGGAAACAGAACCGACAGTTCCGATGATATTGGAATCAAAATCAAAACAAGTTGTATTGGTACTCAATATTATGGAATTGGAACCGGTACCATTGGTTCTAGGTACATTTTAGTTCAGGTTTAATTATATATATATATATATATATATATATATATATATATATATATATATATATTAATTTTAGTTATTATTGTTGTTAATTAATTTAAAGCTCACTTATTTTAAAAAGAAATTATTATAAAAAAATATTTTTGGATAATTTTATTTAATTTGATTTAGGTTTCATATTTAAACCTTTTTAAATATTTTTAAATAATGCATATATTTTAATTTGTTTGATATCTTGTTTTCAATTAAAATTATATTTAAATTGAGAAATTAAATATATTATATTTACAAATCTATATTTCTATCATTAATATGATCATGTTCTATGTTTAATAACATATTTAAGTTGATAACATAAATATATATTATGTTAAAAGTTGAAGAGTTAAAGAGCTTCAAATCATTATTATGCAAGAAAAATGATTATTTATGTTAAAAAGTTAGGACTTTAAGAGTCCAATATTAGGCAAAGGATCCATATATTTACATATTAAAATTATATAGTAAATGTTTTAACAAATATATGATATCGAAAATTAATGTGATTAACCTTAACTATTAAATAATTATTACACTATGATAATATATAAATATATAATTACTTTAAGAACAAATTACTGAAATAGTCCATGTGGTTTGGCTAAAGTTGCGCGTTTGGTCCCTATGTTTTGTTTTGCACTCGGACCATCCCCACGTTTTCTTTTTGTTACCCACCTGGTCCCTGGGTCTGTTAGTCGTCAATTCCAAACGTTAAGCCCTCCTACGTGCTTCGCACATGAAGGGTATTTTCGTCATTTTATATAAAAAATCTATTAGAACACCCCTAAACCCTGATTCTCTCTATTTTCAAATACGCCCTTTCTTCATCTCTTTCATTTCCTCTTCTGTGAAGTTTCGATCAGCCCTAATGGAAAAAACCTGCAAGTGTGGTCAAGTTGGTGTGATACGAAGATCGACTACCAAGAAAAACCCTGGAAGACTTTTCTATTGTTGTACTGGGAAGGTAAGGGCAATTTCTTCTTAAGTATATCTATATATCACATACCTTTAACACACAACAAATTGCTCAAAATGCAGGGAGCAAAATGTGGTTTCATAGATTGGGTTGATGAGGACAACTTTAATAGTGAAAAAACTAAAAAAAGTATCTCCCCTGATTTGCAGAAGTCATTGGATGAGCTTCAACATGAGAATAGGGCCTTGAGGTTGTTATTAGTGTTCAGTTGGGTTTTTGTGTCAATTTTAATTTACAAGCTTTAATTTATGCTATCAATGTACTTATCTTTTGTTTCATCAAGGCAGTAATGTAATAGAATGACAATGTATAAATGACTAGAATTGTCTGTTGGAATGCAATTTTCTTTTGGAATGGAATTGATTGTTTTATAATTCAATGGAATTTAGTGGTTTGTAATGGAATGGAATTGAGTGGTTTGTACTGGAATGCAATTGACTATTTTATAATGGAATGGAATGGAATTGACTGTTTTATAATGGAATGGAATTGAGTGGTTTGTAATGGAATGCAATTGACTGGTTTTCTATTGGAATGAAATTGAATTGAATTGAATGATTGAATAGAATTAAATGGTATTGAATTAGAATGGAATTGAATTGAATGATTGATGGAATTGAATTGAATGATTGAATAGAATTGAATTAAAACAAAAACATAGCAACGGATTATAACACTAATTGTTCATACCATAATTTAAAATAGAGATACATTAAAAGTCATACCATACATAGACAATAGGTCCCAAAAGTCATACCATAATTGTTCATAGCACAGACACAAAACATAATGACAAATATAACAAACACAAAAGATTATAACACCATAATTGGTTCATAACACAGACACAAAATATGAAAACACAATCATAACTTAAGTAATACTCTTCCCTTTCTTCCCAGCCTTCCTTGTCCTGCTTGAAATTCCATCACATGCACTTTGAGTTCCACTTTGCCTACCACCACCTACACTTTGCGTTTTCTTCCCAACATTCCCTTTCTTGCTTGAACTACCATCACCTGCACTTTGATCTTTCTTCCCACCCTTCCCTTTCTTGATTGAACTACCATCACCTACACTTTTAGCTTTATTCCCAGCATTCCCTTTCTTGCTTGAACTAGCATCACATGCACTTTGAATTTGCAGCTTCTTTTATTATGACCAAGCTTTTTGCATTTTGAACATGTCACACTCTTGTCCTTCCTTGATGCCCTACCACCCTTCACCATATCTTCTAATTCAACAGCTGACTTCCTTCTTTTCTTCCTTGGTCTTCTAATGGGGACATGATGATTGGGAGGAAGCAAAGTGGTTGGACATGGAAACTTTTCCCACATTCTTCTTCCATTAATTGGTTCAATCTTGAAAGAATACATTTCCTTCCAAGTTTTTTAACCAGTAAGTAGATTGAACCCATTCTTCAGGTACGCCAACATTCTGCTTATTTTTTCGCATGTCCCATATAGCAACAAGGGCATGTTTACAGGGTATGCCGGTGAGTTCCCATCTTCTACAAGAACATGTGTGCTGAACCATGTCTACCACACATTGGTCCATCCATGGACCACTCGCCTGATATTTTCCATTCCCACAGAACTTACCCACACATTGAGCTGCATCAGATTTGTTTTTTAAGCACACTTGTTGCAGTTGGAGTTAATGGTCCAACGGCCTTATCAATTACCTTTTGGACACTCACAATACTTAACACAAGGTACTCTCTAATGTACTCAAGGCATGTGATAATTGGTTGGTCGCGTGCTTTCTTAATTTGATTATTTATGGTCTCACACAAGTTATTCAGAAGCCCATCACAATGAGCCCTCCCTACAATATAAATAAAAAATTATGTGAGAAAGTGAATCATTTGGTAACAATTAACCCAACAAAATAAAACAAACATGTGCAGTGTGCCCTAGACCAATATTGAGGTGGAATGGCTTTGACCCATTCATAGCAGTCATTGTTTAGCTTTCTTAACTCTTCCATAGCATGGTTGAATTTCTTGTATTGTTGTTGCACTTGCACAGTTCCATAATATGTCCTGAAACACCTTTCCCCTCCACATTTTCTTCATGTTTTCATGAATGTGTCGCAGACAAAACCTGTGTTCTACACATGGATACAATGTACCAATTGCTTGCAACAAGCCCTGTACAAAAAGTAAACAACATTAGATGTAATGTATACAATGTACAATAAGAACCAAGTCCATTGAAATTACTTACCTTCTGTCTGTCAAATATAAAGGTAAAGTTGGAATTAGCTTGCAAATCAATGTCATCACCCAAGCACCTTAAGAACGAAGTCCATGAATTTATATTCTCAGCCTCTACGACAGCATATGCCAAAGGATATGTACAGTTATTTCCATCAAGACCCTAAACATAGTGAAGGAGTTAGTAATTTAAATAAAATGGAATAAAATGACACAAGATATGTGTTTACATCTTACCACTGCTATGAGTATCATTCCAGGATAATGCCCTTTCATAAAAGTCCCATCCAAACCAAGGTAATCTATTTTACCAGCTAGAAAACCTTTCTTTAATGGCCCTAGACAGATGTAGATCCGTTTGAAAGTTCTAGTCTCAGAAGCTGGGTTTGGCTCACTTTCGACCTCTATCTTAATTGCTGTCCCTGGGTTTCGAGTGTGAAATTCTTGAACATAGGCTCGTAGTGTAGTATATTGCCCTGCATAATCTCCCTTACTTGATTCAATGCTTATGTTTTATCCCTAAATACCTTCATATTCAAAATATCTACCTGGTATTCACGTTGAAGTTGTTCTTGTAAAGCTCGTGTAGGGACTGTAGGGTTGCTTTCAATCTGCTACACTATTTTCTTTGCCAAGAACTTGTAGGTACAAGCTTTCATATTTCTTGTTTGTAGACATCTATGCTCTTTTTTGTAGGTCTTGATCTCCCAATCAACATCTTGTTCCCACTTGCTAGCATAAAGTACCCATGGACACTTGTTTTCTTCACTTTCTTTATTGCTTTGACTGGGCCCACATGGATCAAGTTGACCAAGGGCTGGGATAGTACGTTTACAAATAGCTCTCACTCTGTTTTTGTCAATTTTTTATGAAGTCTAGTTCCCTCCTTGTCTCCACAACATGTTGTCTTATTGCATCTTTCAATTCTTCAGATGAGGTGAATTTTTGGTACACATAGAATGGATCACTAACTCTTGCTTCACTGTTTTCCATTGCCCTTCGGATTGCCTTAATTGACTTTCTTCTCCTGTTGCTCCCAACTGCATCAGATGATGACTCATATAAGAATACCTCATTATTTACAACCTCAATATCATCGATTTCCCTTGTTTCTGTTTCCTTGACATTTGACCCTCCAAGATCACCCACCCACTCTATATCTTCATCAATATTTAACAAAATCTCATTCATGTCTATCTCAGGTTCATCTAAGAGGTTATCTAAGTCTACTAAGAACTCACTATCATCACTATCACCACTATCACCACTATCATCAGCATCATCTCTATTGTCACTTTCATGAGTAATCCCTCCAGGTTCTTCATTTAGAATTTCATCAAATTCATTAAATATACTTTGTGTTTCACATTGGGCATCAATTTGGTCACTTTCAGTTTCTTTTGTTGGCACAACATCTGGTTTACTTGATCTAATACAATCCCCTGTTTCAGTTTCCTTCCATTCCAAAAATAGCCTTCTACTACACGAAGGTTGATCAACGATTTCTTCTATCCTAACTTTACTAGGGGTAGATGACATTGTATATGTATGCAACATTGTTTTACCATGTTCAACATAAACTTCAATCAGTTTATGTTTACCCACGTATGTACCCAAATGGTTAATGTCACTGTCACTAGCCAATGCAAACAACCCAAAGTCCAAATCTGAAAATGGTCTTTTGAAGTGGTAATAAAGCAACTTACCCTCCTCAACATAGCCTAGGGTCTCCATCATCTCATCAATATCGTGCAAACAAAACTCATCAATGTCCAATAGATCAACGTATCTTTCTTTGCCCTTGACGTACCTCCTTCCAGGAAACTTCGTAAACTCTCCACCATAGAATAATCTAATGGAGAAGATAGTTGTATGACCAGCTGTAAAAGAGAAAGCTTCAACTTATTAGCTTGAAATTTGTAAGTGATAAATTTAACTTCTGAAAATAAGGGGTTACCGTATTTTTTTCAACGCCTATTTCTTCCATGTTTGCTCTAATCCTCCAACCCACCATTGTTGCTTCGATGATTCTTGCAAAATTTTGAGGAGTTAGGGTTTCTACTCGATTTTGATGAGTTATAGATTAAGTGAGAGAGAGAGAGTGTGTGTGTGAGAGGGAGGTGATCGTAAAATGATCGGAATGAAGAAACGATTGGCATTGCATTTAGGCGTCATGTATAAAATGACGAATATACCCCTCATGTGCGAAGCACGTGGGGGGACTTAACGTTTAGAATTGACGACTAACGGACCCAGGGACCAGGAGGGTAATAAAAAGAAAATGTGAGGATGGTCCGAGTGCAAAACAAAACATAGGGACCAAACGCGCAACTTTAGCCAAACCACAGAGACTATTTCAGTAATTTGTTCTTACTTTAAACAATATGATAATATAAATATCTATTAAAATCATATCACTTAATGACCTATATGTGATTTGTGCACGTGTAAAACTTAAGGATAATCATACCAAACATGAAAAATCGATTTTAGGTAATTATCCTCATCAAAAACTGCTCAAAAAATCGAAAATCCCGGCAACAACACCCTGGACTCGCCGAGTCCACTGATGGACTCGCTGAGTTCATGCAACTTGTCGAGTCCAATGATGGACTCGCCGAGTCAGCTTCGCAGATAGCAAAAATTCGACTTTTTGATCCTTTGGCAGTTCACTTTTGCATCTATTCAACTAGAAAAACGACCTAGGCTCTGATACCACTGATGGACTATGAGCATAACATCATTCCTATGGTGTACATGCAACCCTAATTGCTTTGATCTAGGTTTTTCTAATTTGAACATACAACATTGAATACCAAAGCAATAACCTTATGACTAGCATATAACAATCGAAATTGACATATAAACTAGTTAGAATGATTACATCAACTTGTTATGTAGTAAAAACAAGAACTCCTTGACCTTTGAAAGCTTAGTGCCTTAAATGTTGCACCTCTAATGGAGTCACAAACACCACTAGCAACAAGGAAGAACAAGAGAGAGAGGAGAGGCTCAAAATCGGCTATGGAATCCTGCTAGCGTTTCTAGTGGCCCATTTTTGGCATGCCCAAGGGTTCCTTATATAGCGGAGCAATTAGGGTTTCAGTCAAAACCCTAATCCAGTTGTTTAGTCCTTAAGCAGCCCAAAGGATCTTTCTAGGAGGCCCCTTGGACGATTTCTATATGGACTCCCATATAGAATTCGTCCATTGCTTCCTTATGGATCCTAAGCCCAACTTTGTAACTATCTTATAATTACAGTATCAGTCCCTTTGATTTAATTAATCTCTTTTGACCACAAAACTAATTCTAAATTAATTATTGATCAATATTAATTAAACCATATGATTTCTCTTTTAATATATTATTCACATAATATATTAATAAATCACAATTAATTCTCTTTCTCCATAATTCATCCTATCAGTTGCTAAGGTGAAGGCTACCCAAAAGGACCATGCTCATAATCGGGTCAAGTACATACCAAAATAGTTATGGGCTTAGACACCTAATCCAACACATCTATGGCTCATGTCGTGAGCCGCTATAGAATAAAATAGCCGAGTATCATAATCTTCACGGCGTGACAGGCACATCCTCACGTCATGAGATCATTCTTAATGCCATTTTGATCCAAAAAATTCTTAATCCATTAAGCCATTAATCCATCTTTTCTAGGAGGCTTCCTAACACTCCAAGGATCATAAAAATTGATTCTTTAAGGCCTTGTATGTCGACTACAAGATTTGAGCTCCAACTAGGTCATTCATGAAGAAAAAGGAGATCAAATCTCAAACATGAACTCAAAAATCATCCAAACTTCATATCTATAACATATAAGCACCAAGGGACCCTAAGGACCCATAAAGTTGCTAATTTTATGGAGTTTCAACACTCTAAGTCTTAAGCCATGGATAAGTATGCATAAAACCTTAGATCTAGCAATAAGGAAACATAATGTTTGGATCTTGGTTACTCACAATGGTCTAGAGGTATTGCTAGAGGTTGCAAATGGAACGTCCAAGCTGAATCTATGCTTCAATGGTGACCCCTTCTTCTCCAAAACACCAAAACTCCACCAAAAACTCAAGAATCACAAGAAGATGCTAGGGTTAGGGTTTCACTAAGCTTAGGGATGAAGGAGGCTGTTTTGGAGCCCTAAAATGAAGTTTTTGAGGTTTAAATACGAAGGAAACCCTAAAAGATTATAGGCTTAGGTTGTAACGCATCTTACGTCGTGAGCTCCTGTTGCTCATGTCGTGACCTCAGTTCAAATCCAAACTTTTATTTGATCACTACTCACGTCGTGGCCTCTCCATGGTCACATCGTGAGCCTTGGTTTTACCCAAAAACCATGTCTTGACTCCTCGATGCTCAAATTCGTTCCGATCTGGAAACCGGGTGTTACAATTCTCCCCTACTTAAATTAGATTTCGTCCTCGAAATCACTTCTCGCTTCCTCTCTATAAGTAATCCCCTTGAGGGTCCTTCAAACCCGACTCCCCCAACACATACTGGGATCGCTGGATTGCCATCACCTGCACTGACGCACCAGTGAGAAACTCTTACAAAACCCAACAGACGAGACTAAACCATCCTTTCTATCAATTATATAGACCGGAATCCGCATTTTAATCGGTCCTAAATCTTCTCGGCCATATTCCGTCCCTCAGAACAAAGAATCCTGCAACTCCCGGCCGACTGCCGCCAATCTAATTCCGTATATAAATGCACCAACACAAGGAAACCCAACGATCACATATAAAACTAGGGTAGGCTCCTACTCGGCTCTAACAACCTCTACACTATCCACTGACAACACCTGGGCTTACCCCCGGTCTACTAACCAAAAGCTGCACAATCCTTGATACCCCGACCAACTTGTACTCTATTACTTGGTCCCAACCACTGATAACCAAATACCCAGGAGGCCCTAATTCCACACAACATTCACAAACTCCATCACACATGCATTCGAGAGCAAAGATAATTAATCCATTCATTATGCAAAATCAACTAGAACATAGCTAAATAGGACAATTCCATTCAACTGATCATCCAAGATTATAACTGAACTTTGAAACATAAATCAGCCTACTGCTCCCACGAGCATAATGATGGCCCATCCGAGAATTTCATGTTGCATCCCGTATAAGCTCAGATGTACCTCCACTTGACAAACCACTCGGGACCTTCATCATGAACTTCATGACTCGAGATTCCATAACCAAAGCCCAACCTTGACCATAATCTTCTATCACACACTTCCTTTCACAGTACATGCTGCTACCAATGAAAAATCAGACGAAAAACATGGTCGCACACGATCCAAGAATGGGATAGTGTTGGATTAATGTCTAAGTCCATAACTATATTTGGTATGTACTTGACCCGACCCGGCATGGTCCTTTTTGGTTGCACTTCACCGGCACAATTTATATGGATAGTCTTTTGAGAATAGTATATCTATGATTTATTTTAATATATTATAAGTTCTAATATATTAATATGGAATCATATTATTTAATTAGTATTGATCAAGAATTAATTTAGAATTAATTAAGTGATCAAAAAGAACTAATTAAATATGGACTCTTATATATATGGAATGGGCCAAGTTCATTTAGGTTGGGCTAAGCTTTCATGGATGGTCCATGGAGCTTTTAACCCATGGATCCTATGTAAATGAAAGTTCATGGGTATTAGGGTTTACATGGATGTAACCCTAATCCTCCATAATATATAAAGGGGTCCTTGGCTCACAAAATTGGCACAAGTGTGTGAAAATAAGAGTGGGCCGATTTTAGTGTGCATACATATTCTCTCAAGTTCTTCCAAGGTGTTTTGGTGATTTGAGATTCCATTTGAGGCTTCCACACTATTGGGGCTAAGCTCTTAAAGCTTGAAGACATCAAGCTACATCAAAAGGTATGTCATCTAACTAGAACTTTGTAGTATAGGTGCTTCATAATATGCTAGTTAGGATGAAACCTTTGAATAATTAATATTTGCATGTATAATAGAGAAAAACATAGATCCAAGGTTTATAGGGTTGCATGTACACCATAGGAGTGTTAGAATGCTCAAAACCCAACAGTGGTATCAAAGCCATGGGTTGTTTTCTGTTATATTGATGCAAATGTTTTATTTTCAAGTTGGAAAAAAAAGGAAAAAAAAACATGACGTTTGTCAAATTTTAAGATAATTACTTGTCTTGTGAAAAACGAATTATTTGTAAAATTTGAATCATTTGTTATATGAGTTGAATTAGGTCAAATTTAGTAAAAGATAAAATGATATGATTATTTTATTAGTTTTAAAAGTTTGATCTAAATGTTTTAAGGAGTTACATATTTTGTCATAAAATTTTGGAGCTCAAAAGTTTTTTTTAAAGTTGTGATCTTAAGGGTTTTTGAAACTTCCATAAGTTATGGATATGAAAGTTTTTTTAAAAAAAAATTTGATTCAAAGTTTTTATGGAGTTACAAAATTTGGTGTTAATGTTTTAAAGAATTCCATAACTTGTTCTTAAGTTATGGAACATGGAAAGTTTCATCATAAAACACCATTAATTCCATAAGTTATGGAATCCAAAGGTTTTCAAGAATTACAAAACTTGCCCTCAAGTTTTGGAATTTGAGAAAAGTTTTTTATGAAAAAAAGAATTGAATTCTAAAACTCTTGGGTTCATAACTTAAACAATTAATTAAATGGTTTTAATTTTGAGTTTAATAATTGGAATTATGATGTTTTGTTAAATAGTTCAAATTAACTCTTATGGACTTTATTAATAGTTAATTAAAGCGTTTAATTAAAAGAGTATTATTAAATCCATAAATATATGGTTTGAGTTTAATTAAATTAAAAGTCTAGTTTAATTAATAGATTAAACCACCAAGTATTTTAAATGTCTAAAATACACCCTTATACTATTATAATATTAAAAGTTTAATATATTATATGTATAAGAGCAAGTCGTCTTACCATTAGTAGGCCTCATTCACGAAGCCGGTCTATAAGGGGGGTATAAGGTTACTGCCTATAAAATGGCAGTTTAATGGGTGTCCACTCTCACTCACCGCTTCCTTGACCGGTGGAGGGTCGTTAGCCGAATAGGTAGGACAAGGACTATAATTCTCCCTTCAATATAAGTATAATGATAAATACTAAGTAACTAAACACTTATAAATTCCCAATCTTAGTTACTTAGGAAAATGTGAATAAGGTGTTAATCCATGAAATTAAACTTTGCACTTTGTTTAAGCTGTTAGTGGAGCGTGTGTGGTTAACCGGCACACTAACCTGGACTTAACAAGGTAGGCAAAGGGTAACTTAATGTTTATCATAGTATCGTTGGAGCGTGTGTGGTTAACCGGCACATTGATTGAGGGGTAAATATTAAGGGTACCAAGTATATTTGCATGGTTACTTCACACCTTGTTTTGTGATCCTCGGCATCCCAGTCACAAAACCTGAAGGGCACACTCGAGATTGAAACATGCCATTGAAAAGTTCAATGAATCTCAAAAGAATCTAGGAGTTTCAAAACCAATTAAAACCTAATAATACATTTCGTTTATCTTGGTGGAAATTGGTGAATCGTCATTCACCTACCTTCAAATATTTTATAGCTTGGATTACGGCATCCCTCTTCCAAGTTATAAAATAGTTTGTTGGGTCCTAGCCTTAATATTTCATATTGGGTGTTATATTAAGGACTTTAAATCAACTAAGCTTGAATATCTCCCAAAAGATGTCTAGTTCAGACATCTATGATCTTCCCAAATCTCTTGGAACTTCACTTCCTCCACCTCCTCCAATTATTCTCCCTAACCCACAAGTTCAAGGTCACTCAAGCCCTATTGGCAAGGCAAGGTCTAGGTGAGATCACATCTTGGAGATGAAGTCACATATTGACAAGTCGGGAGAGTTGGGTGTCAAAGTCTTGAGAAAGTTGGTGGTTCAATCACTTTCTAAGTCACATAGTGAGTTCCTTTGGGACTACTATGAAACAGACTATGACATGAACCTTAATGATCATATCCATTTGCTTGGTGCTGCTGAATCAGCAATGATTTGGAACGATAGTAAAACAATTTTGATTAGAAGATCAACTTCCCAAAAACTTTATGGACAGTGACAATGGTGACACTGGAAATCCAGAAAAAGCATTCTCTTCCCAATGGAAAGGGATTGGCCATAGTCAACCCGGTTGACCAAATGGTAAAGAGAAAGGCTAAGTCTGAGATAGTCCCATTACCAAAGGGTCCATATGTTTATTTTGCCAAAGGAAGGGGCGTTGATTGCAAAGCTACCAAATTTACCTAAGGATGTTAAAGTCAATAAGTTTGACTCTACATCAGGTAGAGCCCATTATCTAACTCTGTTAAGTTCTATTCTGAGATCCTCATTACATGATGTGACTGGGTCACATGTTGATGTTTTAACAATCAAAGAATAGAGAGAAATCTTAAAGGAAGTATATGATGATTCTGATCGCGAAGGTCGATTTCGATCGCATCAGAATTTTGAGCAGTTGCTTAAGAAGTTATGATATATTGCTAAGGAATAGATAACAACAATTTTCCATGTGGATTGTAAGGATAAATTTTTCCGCAAAGTTTTAAAATAAAAGAAAATTGTTTAATTTTATTTATTTGAAGTATCCTTACAATGGCATTTGTGGAAAATTGTTGCTTATATGATTCCACTGACAGCAATATTGGAAAATGGATTTGATTCTTTCATTTGTGGTAGTGTCTAAATGTACCAAATCAGGAAAGTTCCTCATCGCCCAAGTTTCAATTGGACCGAAACTTGGAATCATGCAAATTGAATAGTATGATGAATGAGAACTTTCAAGCATTGGAAAATTAAGACTAATTACTTGTTCACATGGATGTGTGAGTCAAGTGAAGGACTAAAGGGATCGAGTACACATTCTTGTGCACTGGTCATGTCCACCACAAAGCTCGTTAAGACTATTTGATTTACTAAAGTTTAGTAAATATGGTTATACTTACAAGTTTAAGTATAATTCTGAAACATTGGAAAAGTCTCAATGTATGGAAGAACGAATGGGAAGAATCAAATTAGGCAGAAAGATAAAAGTTTCTCAAATCTGAAAAGATGGGAGAGTACTTTAGTATCATGTTTGTGATCATCTTAATGATTTAGAAATCATATCACAATTAGTCCTCTAATGGTCATCTTAGTGCATTCTTATGACTAAGAAGAGGAGTCATGAATTGTTGAAATGGTTAGATCAGGAAGATGAGTCATACTTCGTTCCAAAACAATTCTTAGAGTCATACTCCAAGATTGTAACTTGAGTGACATATCTTAAAGAAAGGTTTAAAACACTTGTCAAATGTAAGAGTAAAAGTTTCCTACTCTTGTACATTTGAAATTGGTAAGTTGTGATGTTTTGGATAAAACAAAGACCAACTAAGGCCAATTGTGTTGGATTAGGTGTCTAAGCCCATAACTATAATTGGTATGTACTTGAATTGACAGCAGCACAGTCCTTTTGGGTTGCCCTCAACCTAGCAACTGGACAAGGAAATTATGAAAGGAGAGATATTAATTTATAAGATTAATAAATTAATATATATATATATATATAAATGATTTATTAATATGTTAATGGATTAATATATTAATTAGAAATCATTATGTTTAATTAATTGTTAGCCAGAAATTAATCAGAATTGATTTTGGGGTTAAAAGAGTTAATTATAAGGTGCAGGGACTAGTTTGCAATTATCTAATAGTTGAGTGGAAGGCTCTAGAACCCCCTTGGAAGAGGGTGGACGAAATCTTTAGGGGAAACCCTAATAATTTCGTCCATAGGGGCTTGGATAAGGCCCTTGGGTTTGCTTAGGCCCTAAGCAAAGGATAACTAGGGTTTCCCTTAAACCCTAGATCCCTCAGCTATATAAGGAGCCTCCTGGTTCATGTTTTTGGTCACTCTTTCTTTTGAAGAAACCCTAAGGCCGAGATTTTGCATACTCCTTCTCCTCTCTCTCTCTTCTACTTTCCTTCTTGCTAGTTTGGGTGTGACTCCATTAGAGGCATTACACTTGTGGTGCTAAAGCTTCCAAGAAGATCAAGATCAAGATCAAGGGAATATCAATTGTTTGCTATAACAATTGAAAGGTATGTAAACCCTAAACCCTAGTTTACTATTTTCGATAATATCCTCTCTCCTCTAGGGTTCTTGTATTGCAATTCAAAGTTGTATGTTCAATAGTTAAAACATAGATCCAAAGTAGGTTGCATGTGAACTTAGGAATTGTTTTTCTAGTTTATTTGTTTTACCTAAAACACTTCAGTGGTATCAGAGACATTGTTGTTTTAAATTGAATTGCTACAATTGTTGAATTGCAAATTAGGGTTTATAGCTATTAAACCCTAAAGGCCAAATTTTCGATTTCTAGGGTTTTGGATCAAAGGGTTTTTTCGAAAACCCTAGCCTCCAAAGAACCCTAATCGAAATTAGGGTTAGGGTTTTGAAAACCCTAGCCTCCTCCCTTGTAAATTTCGAAATATGCTAGAGGATAACTAGGGTTTCTTGTTTTTTGGATAATTGTTACTTAATTAGATTAATTGGATAATTATCCTTACCCTATTTTTCGAAATTAGAGGGATAAGGATTAGGATTAAATTAATTGATTAATTTAATTAGATAATCCTTACAAGATTTAATAATTTGATTAATAGTTAATTAATAGATAAATATTAAATCTAGTGAATTGGTTTATTTAAATTTGAATTTAACAGCTTAAATTTCGAAATTTATATAAACCCTTGAAGTTTTAAAAAGTTTTAAAACACACCTTATATATATATTATAATTAAAGGTTTAATATTATATGTATAAGAATATGGTCAGTCAAATCGCTAGTATGCCTCATTCACGAAGCTAATCTATAAGGGGGGTATAAGGAAACTGCCTATAAAATGGTAGTTGAATGGGTGTCCACTCTCACCCACCGCTTCCTTGATTAGTGGAGGGTCGTTAGCAGAACGGATTTGATAGGACAACTACTTCTCATTAAAAGTATAATGATATTAAAGAAAGTACTAGAACATTATTTTCAAAATCCCAACTCTAGTTACTTTAGGAAAAATGTGAAAAGTATGCTAATCCATGAAATTGCACATTATGCTTTATTGGTCGTTAGTGGAGCGTGTGTGGTTAACCAGCACACTAAAAGGCACTAATAAAGAGTAGCAATGGGTATCTCATAATTGTCATTTTGATGGAGTGTGTGTGGTTTACCAGCACATCAATAGTTAATGATAAAGACAATGAGGTTACCAAGCACATTTGCATGGTTATTCACATCTTGTTTGTGATCCTCGGCATCCCAGTCACAAATAGAAGAGCATAATCTGAGAATAAAACATGCCATTGAATAGTTTCAATGTATCTCAAAATAATTAGGAATTTCACTTCGTTTGTTTCGTCTAATGGTGGAATTGGTGAATCGTCATTCACCTACCTTTATGAAATTTGCACTTGGATCTCGGCATCCCATTTCTAAGTTGTGAATCTTCATAGTTGGATCCTAACCTTGATACTATATCTTTGGGTTATTCTATTAAGGTATCTTGAAATCTAACTAAAACTTTCTTTCTTTTCAGATGTCTACTCCTGGAAACACTTCTGCTTCGTCCTCCTCCAACCAAAACTTCTCTTTGCTCAATATATGCTCCAAAGTCGTTATGGATGGCTCAAACTATAACGATTGGATGCGCAACATCAAGATGGCTCTTCGCTTCGAGAACAAAGAATATGTTCTTGAAAAGGAGCTCAAAGAGCTTGATGAGAATGAAGCTACTCCTGAAGATCTTGCTGCCTACAAGAAACATTACGATGATGCTACCAAAGTGGCATGCATCATGGTGGCAACTATGTCCCCAGAACTGCAGAGGTACTATGAGGACTACTGGCCTTTCGAGATGAACAAGGACCTTATGGAAAAGTACCATAAGCGAGCTCGTCAAGAAAAGTTCGAAGTAGTCAAGTCACTCATGGCTTGCAAGATGAAAGATGGGGAGTCAGTTGTGTCACATGTGCAAAGAATGCAACGCTACATAGAGCGTTTGGTCAAGCTCAATATTCACTTTGATGAGGAATTGGCCATTGACATGGTCTTGAACTCACTTCCTGAATGTTATGGTCAGTTTATTCTAACTTACCATTTGAACAATACTGAGCAGACCTTGGCCCAATTGCACAACTTGTTGCAGACAGCTGAGGCAGGGATGAAAGGTAAAAGTATACCCTCCACACCTGCTAGTGCCCCTGTTTTGGCTATTGGACAGGGAAAGGGGAAAAAGAGGAAAGGTCCTCCCAAGCAAAACTGGAAGAGCAAGGCTCAAGCTGGGTCATCTAGTAATGGCCCAAAGGCTAAGCCCAATGGTTCCACTCCCCATGTTTCTGATCCAAAAGAGGCAGTTTGCTTTTACTGCAACCAAAAGGGGCATTGGAAGAGATCTTGCCCACAGTATCTGCAAGATATCAAGGATGGCAAAGTGAAGCCATCTTCGGCAGGTATTTACACTATTTCTGCTAATAACTCATTATCTTCTCGTTCATGGGTCCTTGATACAGGATGTGGTTTTCATATCTGTTCTGATTTGCAGGGTCTAAAGGAAAGTGAGGAGATAGAGCGAGGAAGGATAAACCTGATCATGGGAAACAGAAAGTCTTCACCAGTAACCAAGATCGGAGTTTATCAGCTTCTGCTTAGTAATGATGTTAGATTAGATTTAATAAATTGTTGCTATTCGTCTGAGATGACGAGAAACATTATTTCATTTCATGCATTGTTCAGACAAGGTTTTACATATTCTTTTAATGATTTGAATGGTTCAATTTCTGTTTATAAGAATGGTGTTTTTATGTTTGAAGCTTTGCCTTGTAATGGTGTGTATGAAACAGTGACTTGTGTTGATAGCCTAGGAAATAGTGTACTTAATATTGACTTGTCTAATAGTGTAGACAAGGCATGCTTGTGGCATTGTCGTCTTGGACACATTAACAAGAAACGCATAGCCCAACTCCAAAAGGATGGAGTGTTGGAATCATTTGACCTAAAGTCAGATGATATGTGTGAGTCTTGTCTTTTGGGAAAGATGACAAAATCACCATTCACAGGGTCTTGTGAAAGAGGTGAAGGTCTGTTGGATCTCATACACACGGATGTGTGTGGACCCTTCAGATCAACTACAAGAGATGCTAATCGATTCTATGTGACCTTCACTGACGATTATAGCAGATATGGATATATCTACTTGATCAAGCATAAGTCAGAAACTTTTGAAAAGTTCAAAGAGTTTAAGCATGAAGTCGAAAATCAATTGGGCAGAAAGATAAAGATACTTAGATCCGATAGAGGCGGGGAGTATCTTAGTATCGAGTTTAACGACTATCTGAAAGAATGTGGGATAGTCTCACAATTGACTCCTCCTAGGACACCACAGTTAAATGGTGTAGCTGAGAGGCGCAATCGAACCTTGTTAGACATGGTTCGTTCTATGATGAGTCGGGCTTCGCTTCCTATTCACTTCTGGGGGTATGCCTTAGAGACAGCCGCCCACATCCTCAATCTTGTCCCTACAAAGAAGGTTGCCAAAACACCTCACGAAATGTGGACAGGGAAAGTTCCCTCGTTAGCACATATTAAAGTCTGGGGTTGTGAAGCTTTCGTAAGACGAGAGACTCACGACAAGCTAGCAGCTAGAAGTGAGAAATGTGTTTTCATTGGTTACCCAAAGCAGTCTTTTGGATATTTGTTCTACAGGCCTAGTGAGAACGTGGTCTTTGTAGCACGAAGAGGAGTCTTTCTTGAAAGAGAGCTCATATTCAAAGAGGACAGTGGGAGCACTATTGACCTTGAAGAAATTCAAGAGTCAGCCAATGAAG
Source organism: Lactuca virosa (assembly GCF_052849685.1). Taxonomy (NCBI): domain Eukaryota; kingdom Viridiplantae; phylum Streptophyta; class Magnoliopsida; order Asterales; family Asteraceae; genus Lactuca; species Lactuca virosa. Next base: position 59,844,190 of record NC_136429.1, read on the forward strand.
GAACCTTAGATGACACTAGCACTCAACCAGAGGAAACAGTTCCTGTTGAACCAATTGATAACTCATTACCTCTTAGAAGATCCACTAGGGTGAGTGTGCCACCTGAGTTGTATGGTTTTCATATTACTTCAGATGGTGACACATTCATAAGTGACAGAACACTGGTAAACTTAGATGAACCAGTCACTTATAAGGAAGCAATGGCAGGCCCAGAGGCTTCCAAGTGGAAAGAGGCAATGGACAGCGAGATTAAGTCCATGTATGACAACCAAGTTTGGAATTTGGTTGATAGTGCACCAGGTCGCAAGACAGTTGGGTGCAAATGGATCTTCAAGAAGAAGACATACATGGATGGGAATGTGCATACATTCAAGGCTCGACTGGTTGCAAAAGGTTTTACTCAAACCCCAGGGGTTGACTATGATGAGACTTTTTCGCCAGTGGCTAAGATTAAATCTATTAGGATATTGCTCGCCATAGCTGCCTTTCATGATTATGAAATCTGGCAGATGGATGTCAAAACTGCTTTCCTTAATGGGAAGTTGGCTGAAGATGTTTACATGAGTCAGCCAGAGGGTTTTGTTGATGCAAAGTTTCCCAATAGAGTGTGCAAGCTTGAGAAATCCATTTATGGATTGAAACAAGCATCTCGCAGTTGGAATCTTTGCTTCCATGAGAAAGTCAAAGAGTTTGGTTTCTCTAGAAGTGAAGATGAGTTTTGTGTGTATATCAAGGCTAGTGGGAGTATAGTAACTTTTCTGGTGTTATATGTCGATGACATATTACTCATTGGTAACGACGTTCCAACCTTGAAAGAGGTTAAGTCTTGGCTTGGAAAGTGTTTTGCAATGAAAGACCTTGGAGAAGCTGCCTATATTCTTGGGATTAGAATATTGAGAGATAGAAAGAAGAGACTAATTGGACTTAGTCAGAGCACATACTTGGATAAGGTACTAAAGAGGTTTAGTATGGAAAATTCCAAGAAGGGAGAGCTACCTATCCAGAGCAATACCAAATTGAGTAAGACTCAATGCCCGAGTACAGATGTTGAAATAGATGACATGAGTCGTGTACCTTATGCTTCCGCTGTCGGATCGATCATGTACGCTATGACATGTACTCGCCCTGATGTGGCATTTGCTTTGAGCATGGTCAGTCGCTATCAGGGAAACCCAGGTAGAGCTCATTGGATAGCAGTTAAGAATATACTCAAGTATTTGCGAAGGACAAAGGACTGGGTTCTTGTGCTTGGTGGCAGTGATACTTTGAGAGTAGATGGTTACAGTGATGCCAGCTTTCAGACGGATAGAGATAACTTCCGTTCTCAGTCGGGCTGGGTATTTTTACTGAATGGAGGAGCAGTTACTTGGAAGAGTTCCAAGCAAAATACGGTGGCTGATTCTACTTGTGAATCAGAGTACATTGCAGCAAGTGAAGCGTCGAAAGAAGCAGCTTGGTTGAGGAACTTCATCGGGGATCTCGGAGTTGTTCCAACCATCCAGGAGCCTATGGAACTCTTCTGCGATAATGAAGGAGCGGTTGCCTTGACAAAGGAACCGAGAGATCATGGTAAGACCAGACATATCGACAGAAAGTACCATTTCATTAGACATAGAGTTGAAGAAGGCCATCTTATAGTAAAGAGGGTGTCATCTGAAGATAACCCAGCAGATCCCCTCACAAAGGGTCTGAGTAGGGCTAAGCATATTCAGCATGCTCGGAGCATAGGACTGAAAGATGATATTAGTTTTAGTAGTTAGATTAGTTTTTGAAACTTGTAACAAAGTAAATGTAATTGACTTTTGGTGATTAAATAATAAAGTATTATTTATAAGTTTGGCTACTACCTTTTGTCAATTGTTTATTATTGTGTTTCATTTTTGCATGTTTTACTTCCTGAATAATGAGATTATTCAAACTCCACAGTCGCTCGTACTCTTGGAAGTAAGTAGTGAATTAAGACTGTCATGAATTGGATTGCAGATTGTCTAAGGATAGACATGGCAATAGAATTGCTGCAATGTTCATGAGTACTCAGAAATTGAGATTTGAGTATTGGATAAACCCACGCTCAGAGTATTACTTCATGGAATTCATCACGAGTAATACTGAGACGATAATATCTTATAATCTTGAAACGAAGATATATGAGTTGTAATTTACAAGTCGGTTGTGCATTGGTGATACGAAAACGCATCAGTAACTTGGTGTTATAAAACGTATTGTCATGCATAATTTGATGAGTAAAAGATACAAGCATATGAGTCAACGTTTATTCGTTCCTTTTGCCCTAACAGGAAAAGCGATATCTGTGGGCCCCTCGATGATTTGGTGTTGACTTATGTGCTGGGCCCAGCCAGGACTAAATTGATGTGTTCGATTAGAAGTCCTACATCATCACAAATCAGGAATCGGGAAACATAGATTCTGGACAAACAGATTGATTACATTCCATGTCTTTTGTCTGGGGATATCAAGCAGAACGAAGGGTTATATGATCACTTATCTTAGGACACGTAACTGACTGGGTCAGAGTTCGGCAGCAGCTTTTGGAAGCTACAATTTGCTGGTCAAATTTAGAAGGCATACTAGCAATTATAGTTACAGACTTATCCAAGTGGGAGACTGTTGGATTAGGTGTCTAAGCCCATAACTATAATTGGTATGTACTTGAATTGACAGCAGCACAGTCCTTTTGGGTTGCCCTCAACCTAGCAACTGGACAAGGAAATTATGAAAGGAGAGATATTAATTTATAAGATTAATAAATTAATATATATATATATATATATATATATATATAAATGATTTATTAATATGTTAATGGATTAATATATTAATTAGAAATCATTATGTTTAATTAATTGTTAGCCAGAAATTAATCAGAATTGATTTTGGGGTTAAAAGAATTAATTATAAGGTGCAGGGACTAGTTTGCAATTATCTAATAGTTGAGTGGAAGGCTCTACAACCCCCTTGGAAGAGGGTGGACGAAATCTTTAGGGGAAACCCTAATAATTTCGTCCATAGGGGCTTGGATAAGGCCCTTGGGTTTGCTTAGGCCCTAAGCAAAGGATAACTAGGGTTTCCCTTAAACCCTAGATCCCTCAGCTATATAAGGAGCCTCCTGGTTCATGTTTTTGGTCACTCTTTCTTTTGAAGAAACCCTAAGGCTGAGATTTTGCATACTCCCTCTCCTCTCTCTCTCTTCTACTTTCCTTCTTGCTAGTTTGGGTGTGACTCCATTAGAGGCATTACACTTGTGGTGCTAAAGCTTCCAAGAAGATCAAGATCAAGATCAAGGGAATATCAATTGTTTGCTATAACAATTGAAAGGTATGTAAACCCTAAACCCTAGTTTACTATTTTCGATAATAGCCTCTCTCCTCTAGGGTTCTTGTATTGCAATTCAAAGTTGTATGTTCAATAGTTAAAACATAGATCCAAAGTAGGTTGCATGTGAACTTAGGAATTGTTTTTCTAGTTTATTTGTTTTACCTAAAACACTTCAAATTGTGTGAAGTGTTTGTCTTGATAAAGAATCCGCACTATCTCTTGAATATTTGGCAAGATAGTCTTATATGTCAAGAGGATAGTGGGAGTCTTAAAGATCCTAAAAAGAATTTCAAGAACTAATCAAGAATAAAACCTGAGGTTCTTCACTAGCACACGACTTGAGGTTTATAACCTATCGTGTTGACATATTCTGTGCCCATTCCAGTTAAAGTTGGCTTTGCATAGGAGTTCTGAAAGTTCTCAATTGGTTGCATAACAACTTGGAAGCAATGGCAGGCCCTGTACTGCCAGGTGGCAAGAAGTTAAGATTGCAAAAGTTCAGTCCATATGAGTTTGGATTTGTCATTATCCTTGTCTTGTGACTATGGTTTTGACGATTCACATGGATAAGAACACATACACCATAAAATCTAAGGGTCATAAGGTTTCTCTCCGATTCATGAAAATGATGGTGAGGAAACACTTCCACCAAGTAGATTTGAAGCAGATGGCAAAAGGTCTAAACAATTGAGACTATGATTACGGCATCCCTTTTCATAGTTCTGAAATTGTTTAGACACACATGCATGCTATCTAAGGAAAGGTGTATGATTTTGATAAAGTTTTATCAAAGCATCTCGTATCAGAAATCTGAACTTTGGTAAGAAAGTCAATAAAGTATTGATTTCTAGAAGTCCAGCTGATTTCTGAGTACATGTCAAAGCTAGTGGGAGCATAAGTGTTATGCTAACAATCATCATGTTAGTGGGAGCATGATAATTATTGTTAGTGTTGCAAGTTAGCAATGTTAATTATAGAAAACAAAATTTTCAATTCGTGAGGCTGCAGGGATTGAAAAAGTTGTTTTGCTATAATTAAGGGAGAGGATATACTTCATTTCAGTTCTAAAGGCTTAGATTGAGACCTTAATCATCTTTAGTCAAGAATATATATATGAATTTCATGTTGGATTGGTTCAACTTAAGGAAATTCTATATATTGTGTTCTCAAAATTCGATTATGATTACGACATCCCTCTTCATAGTCAAATTTTGAAAACATGGCAAATAAAAATATTGTAGCAAAAGACTGGTCTAGAATCATGTCTTTATGTGAGACATCATGAATCGTGTACCATTTGCTTTGGGTACAGGATCGATTGCATGTGCTATAGTATTTGTCATTTCTAAATTTTTCCAAATGCCCAGAGGCATTAAGAAGGGAAAAGGTCTAGAATTGGATATGACTAAAATGATTAAGCAATTGTCGAGGACAATCTGAGGTTTACCAAAGATTAGTTGCTCAGGGACAGTTGGAAGTATAGTGCTAATTTTGGAAGGACCATATTGACATATTCTGAAAAGAGGCATCTCTTATTCAGAAGTGATAGTCAAAATGAGAATATGGAGTTGTGTCCATAGGTGGAAGTTATCTGTGTAAGATTAGAAAACTTAATGCAAGAAGCATGTCCAAAGCAATGTACTTTGAATATGAGACTTAGTTTCCATGGAGTTGATCTCCATTGGAATACCTTATAATGATTGTTGACAAGTCTTTGTGACTTTGTACATATTCATTACAGGAGGGTCAGTGCATATAAGTTTAAAATCTAAACAGATTTCGATAAATGATAGGAATTTGAAATTATCACATTTTTCGATAAGGATTTGGGAGTGTGAAATTAGAATCATTGAAATTATGTTCAATTGGTTTATTTCACAAAGTAAGGATCATAGACAAACATAGAGTGCATACTTGGTGTATGGCAAAGCTATTGTTTAAGAAAAACATAGTGTACATGCTTGGAGCATGGGACAACTAGTGTTTTTAATTCAAGTATAAAGTTGATAAAACCGAAACAATGAATAATGAGTAATCAGTATGGTGATAAATAAAAGTGTTTATTTATATTCATAGGGTTTGATACCATATTTGATTCATTTATTCTTGTGTTTCACTTTGCATGTTTTGACTTCCAGAATAACTAAGTCGCTCTTCCTGAATGATTAAGTTATTCAAACCATCCACAGTCGGTCATATGTTGGAAGTAGATATGAATCAAAATTGTCATGGGTTGGTTTGTAGAGGTCCAAGTTGGTGGACAAAGTGGTGCTACAACACTCATGAGTGCTCATAAGTTCTGAGTATTGGATTCAACCCACGCTCATTTGAATCACTTCATGGATTTTATCACGAGTGATCATGAGACGATAATATCTTATATTCTTAAAACCTAGAGATATGAGTTGTTACTATGAGTTGGTTGTACATTGATTGCACGAAACCGCATTGGTAACTCGATGTTATAAAACCTGCCTTTGTGTATGATTCAACAAGTAGTAGAACAAGCCTTATGAGTCGAAGTTTATCCATTCCTTTTACCTTCGGGATAAAAGCGATATCTGTGGGCCCCTCGATGATTTAATGATGACACATGTGAGTGCTTGGCCAAGCCAGGACTGATTTGATTTGTTCAATCAGTCAGTCATCATAAATCGAAAATCGGGAAACAACAAATGGACAGAGAGAATGATTATAATCCATGTCTCAGTCCATATGATATCTAGAATGGAGGAATATATGATCCCTTATCTAATGGACAAGTCATTGACATTGTCAGAGTTCGACAGCGGCTTTAAGAGCTACGATTGCCAGTTAGGTTTTGAAGTCATACTCAATAATCGTTTTAGACTTATCCAAGTGGGAGACTGTTGGATTAATGTCTAAGTCCATAACTATATTTGGTATGTACTTGACCCGACCCGGCATGGTCCATTTGGGTTGCACTTCACCGGCACAATTTATATGGATAGTCTTTTGAGAATAGTATATTTATGATTTATATTAATATATTATAAGTTCTAATATATTAATATGGAATCATATTATTTAATTAGTATTGATCAAGAATTAATTTAGAATTAATTAAGTGATCAAAAAGAACTAATTAAATATGGACTCTTATATATATGGAATGGGCCAAGTTCATTTAGGTTGGGCTAAGCTTTCATGGATGGTCCATGGAGCTTTTAACCCATGGATCCTATGTAAATGAAAGTTCATGGGTATTAGGGTTTACATGGATGTAACCCTAATCCTCCATAATATATAAAGGGGTCCTTGGCTCACAAAATTGGCACAAGTGTGTGAAAATAAGAGTGGGCCAATTTTAGTGTGCATACATATTCTCTCAAGTTCTTCCAAGGTGTTTTGGTGATTTGTGATTCCATTTGAGGCTTCCACACTATTGGGGCTAAGCTCTTAAATCTTGAAGACATCAAGCTACATCAAAAGGTATGTCATCTAACTAGAACTTTGTAGTATAGGTGCTTCATAATATGCTAGTTAGGATGAAACCTTGGAATAGTTAATATTTGCATGTATAATAGAGAAAAACATAGATCCAAGGTTTATAGGGTTGCATGTACACCATAGGAGTGTTAGAATGCTCAAAACCCAACAGATAGACGACCGCACTCTTGTTCCAATTCAAAAGGCTATAACCCAAATAAGAGTCATGCATATAATTCGATCCAAGTACTCCAAGAAATACACAAATAACTTGTTAAAACCTCCAGAACCATTAGAAATGCTGTCAAAACTCTGGTTAGTCAGTCCCGCTACCAACCTTGCCGACACGACACGCAAAAATTGGACTCCGCCCAAATCCAAAGTCATACCTGAAAGACTAACAATGTTGCCCAAAATTCTAAACTTACAATAACCAAAGATTTCTACCAAACTCGGGATGAACCTGACGATAGGTTGAAACATCCATTGCACTTCAACTGGTACAACCCAATACTTCGACAGAATTCCTGCTATTGATGATGAACGACATTACCAACAATCGAGGATGCACTAAATACTAATCCATGATCCATTACACTTCTGAACCAAAACCCACGTGGAGCTAAACACGCCAACTCTGAAACTAATTGGTTGATCGGCAATTGCCCAATCTAGACTATAGATACCGGTCTATACAACAAGCTGACAAATCCTTCAACAATCGATACTCAGCCTGGGTGACCCAACTTCCTCTTGCCCCATTCCTCTGAAATCATAACTCGAACAGATCACGAGTCTTCCAAGCAGAATATTCGACTCTCCCCCACTTAGGGTTTGAACCACCACTAACTGACGTTGCAAACAAACCCAAACTCAAGTCGGCTCACCTAGATGCATAGCAACCCTGACCCTTGGGATATATATATATATATATATATATATATATATATATATATATATATATATATATATAAATCATCTCAAGATGATCTTCTAAATAAGACCAAGCGAACCCAAAGAGATTCTGAATCTCAGATGGGGACCTCGGGAACTTTCTAACCACGACCACATCTAATATCAAGAATCCCATGCAGATGCATCACAATAAATCTGACAGTACATTCATAACACCAACTCCCTATCTAGAACAATTTGACTACCACACTCCTCGTCTGAAAATCTCCAGTCGCCAAATCAATGTGAGAATCATTCACAAATACAAAAGACATTATCCTCATAGTCAGGATACATCAGAGACAACAAAAGTTGTCGCTCCCGATTCCCTTCCCTAATCACCTGAAACCATCAACCAACACCTGAACTGCCTATATCCAAAGAAGTAGACCCCCGGTCTCATCTCAAGGCATCCATACGACAACAATCCTCCTGTTCATTCCCACACTGCCATACTACCTCCAAAAACCGTAGCCAGCTAGTTTCATGTTGGGTTTACATCCCAACTCTGAAAGTCACATGCCTGCTCACTCCTTCCTCTGAACTCAGATAACTAGAAGGACATAACCCTTGCCATAGATAGTGACATTCCAATCCATCTGTCAATCACTCATCCTTCGGCCGAAATCCTCAATGTGATCACAACGACCTCTTCCTTTTTGAGTCTCGCAACTTAATTGGCACTATTTTGAGCAAGACCCTCGGGAACTCAAAATCAACTAACTTACCTAGTTTCGCACCATTCAAACCCAACTAACATGGCCAATAAAGCCCAAAAAATCACCAGACTCATCCTCATCCTAAACAACCATAACAAAAAGATCGACAAATACAACAACATTGTCACGAATCATGGTATCAAACATTTCATCTACCCTCAACCAGCCCTTTAGAATCCTCGTGACTTCTCTCGATTCGAGTATGTATCATGTGATTCTAGTAGTACGAGCCCAATACTACCTTCCACCCCTATCCATACTTTCCTCAAGATTCATCCTGAGTCCTCTAAGTTACGTGCTCATAATAACACTTTTAACGCTCGCTAAACAGCGTAGCAACCGCACTAAAGCACTTCCTAGGATCTCCTAGGATTCCCCACCTCCCCTGCCATTAGCTGCTGAAGAACCCCTATTAATTTTAGTTAACCACTTCATGAATACAATTACATGCAACAAAAATTAAATAATCTTCCGACTAAAAGACTAAACCCTACAACGGTTAGACTGAGACAAGAGCTACGCAATAGGACCAAATCCTTCAATCTAAGATTATTTAACCTTCGTAGCATGTAATTTAACGTATTCATTTGATAGTTAACTCACATCACTATGAGTCCCACAAAGCACAAAGCAAGAAATTTTTTAGCAGTGAAGTCGACTGGCACTAAGACACAATAAAATCAGGAAGATCCTCATACGAAATTCTCGACCTCTAAGCCCAAGCATCAAGGATACGTCTCAAGAGTGGCTAATCATTCCTCATGCTGACCTTCTATGAACTTCACCCACTCATGAAACTTCCATCAACTTTGTAGCTACTCGTGCATGCTTATCATACATAACATTGGATCCCATAGATAGTCGAATACTCCACTCAACCCTAAGCCCTTAATCAGACAAGAACATGAAATAAAGCTAAATCAAACATTCTCAGACTATAGAATTTTTGTTATGTAAAACTATGATTCACACACTAAGTAACCACATTAATGATGTCAATTTCATCTAACATATAAGAAGTTCTCCTAGGCTACCAGGCATCATACATCATACAATTCTATCATGCAATTCCTGAATATCCCTAGCCTACCACTAACATGCAGTTCTATCATAATTATCATAAACAAGTAACAGTGTGGTAACTTGGGGTATACTTACGTGTTCCAGTTGATCATACACATATCATCCTTCCTGGGTTACTTTTGAGAACAATTTGAATTTAATTTGAAAATAATTTGAGACTTTCACATATCCTTAGTTTGAGTCTAGATTCACACGAATGTTCATACAATTCTCTCAAACCAGGGCTCTGATACCAACTTGTAAAATCCCAAAAATTAGAGGAAAATTTTTCATTTTTCCAAATCAACCCCAAGACAATAATTGTTTACAAAAAACATTGTTTCATAGGTGATATTCAATAATCAGAGTATCTGTAACATCCATAAAATTCATGACAAATTTAAACTTTTAAAACCAATCCACAAACCATCATTGTTTACAATTTAGTTTTTAAAAACATGTTTAATATCAAAGTTTTCCCAAAATCATAAATCAAAATGCGAGGAGATGCACGATCACGTCTTCTCTTTCCCGCGATCATTTGAGGTACCTTAAACATAAACCAAAACTGTAAGCCCAAATCTTAGTGAATTTCCGCCAAAGTACCAACACAACACATAATCATAATTATAACAACAAATAACATGCATACAGAGCCTTCAGTCTGACTGGAACGCCCCACCGGCCTACAGTCTATCTGGTACGCTCACAGAACCTTCAGCATGACTGGTACGCCTCACCGGGCCTTAAGCCTATTTGGAACGTTCTTTGGGCCTTCGGCCTAACTGGTACGCTCTACTGGCCTGCAGTCTATCAAGGACGCCATGGGTCTCTTGGCCTTGAGCACATAGCAGGACCGCCTTAAGCTAACATACCATCACATATCAACGTATATCATATCAAACCCTAGCTAGCATATACAGATAGTCATACAGATCTAACAGATCACTAAGCATAACATCATCATATATACCAGGATAAAGATCTAACAGATCACTACAACATACAACATGCGATAAACCAAGATAACAATCCAAAGGGGTCGACCTTGGTGCCTTCGACCCAAAAGTACATTGAAGAAAACTCACCTAGCAAACTGAACAGAACTGATAAGTTTCGACTCTGAATCTTAGTTCTCTAACCGATACCTATTTCCATCGAATGACCAATTCCATCAAAATCACAAAATACCCAAAATGGCCTCAAGGTCAAACTTGGTCAAAGTCCATTGGTCAAACCCACTAAGTCAATTGAGTCAACCCAGTTGACTCAAATCAACAAGGCTGACCCATGCGAGTACGCGGGACATACTCCGGAGGTACGCTTAGTGTACATGAAGCCTCGCAGAATACCACCATCGGGGTGGTTGACCGAGTACACGGGACGTACCCCCATGTATGCGGGGTGTACCCTCGCAGCTTCCAAACTCCATTTAGTGCTTAATGGCTTAAGCACTTAAGCCCATATTTCAGATCCATGACCAAAACACACCCTAGAGTCATAAAGTTTCCAACTTTATGACTTTACACGCCTAATAAGAGCTTAACATAAGGTCTTAATCCATTAATACCTCATACAAGATGCATGGAGCAAAACTAACCAAATGGACTTCATTTTTATGGCTAAGGACCCCTCCTAGGGTCTGAAAGGACAACTCAAAACGTCCAGAACATGCCATGTTCAAGATGAGACTTTTGGGACCAAAAAGATGACATAAAACCCCTATAACTAGATCTATAAGATTAAGAGACAAAGGTGCAAGCTTTATACCTTGAAAGGCTTGCAAATGAAAGATGAATCTCAGATCTAAGGTGCCTCTTTCTCTAAGTTGAGCTTGATCTTCTTCCTTCCTCTTCTAATCACACAAACACACTCTTTAATGCTTGAAATGGCCTCACAAGATGCTTATAGGGTTTCAAATCACGAAGAGAGGGCAGAGGCTGATTAGGTGAAGAGAAATGAGGCCATAAAGATGCTGAAAAATTAGGGTATCCAACTTTATTTAGTACGCCCCGTGTACATAAGTGTACGCCCAACGTACTAAGGCGCGTCCTTCTCCTGCCCAAAATTACGAGAATGCCACTAGGGCTTCAAGCCACATTCTCTTGGACTTAGGGACCAAAATGTCATATAATAAACTTAAAGGGATAAATTTAGAAGTACTTGAACACCAGGATGTTACAGTATCCCAAAATCAAATCTCATAAAAACTGAATGATGTGCACGATCAAGCCTTCGCCTCGCCCGTATCATCTGAAGTACCTGAAACATACAACTTAAACCGTAAGCACGAAGCTTAGTGAGTTCCCTAAAATACCACCACACAACATAACAAATAAACATAATACATGCTGGGTCCACAACCTCCCGGTTGGCTTAACCCGGGCCCACAACCTCCCGGTTGGGTTGCCCTGCATATAACATACTGGGTCCACAACCTCCCGATTGGATTACCCTGGCACACAACCTCCCGGTTGGATTGCCCTAGATATATCGTGCTAGGTACACAACCTCTCGGTTGGATTACCCATGGCCCACAACCTCCCGGTTGAATTGCCCTGAATATAACATACTGGGTCCACAACCTACCAGTTGGATTACCCTGGCCTACAACCTCCCGGTTGGATTGCCCCCGGTTTGTTAACTAACCTCACAAAGCAGTACAGTCTTAACCCAACCATACTATGTCGACATATAATAGATAACAAACATATTCAACAAATAGATCATCATATAGCCAGTCAGTATATTCACAGGCAGATCTACAGATCACTACTGCATAACAACATCCTATATACCAAGACTCAGTTCTAACAGATCAATACCACATTGCAACATCCCCTAAACCAGAATACATATCTTATAGATCACTACAACATAGAAACATCCTATATACCAACTATCCAAGGAATACATAACCGTATATTCTTAGAGGTGAGATAGACACCTGGACAGGTGATCCTGCTCTAGAGCCACGACCCCATAAGGAACAGGAAGGAAAGCCTAGATCAAGAGTCCTCAGTCTATCGTATACAACTATATACAGTCCCTATGGCATCTCTTTACTAAAAGATAATCAAAACGAGTGGGTCGGCATTGATGCCTTCGACCCACAGGTATAATGAGGCAAAACTCACTTGAATCGAAGAATTCTAAAACACTATGATACGATCCCTTTCTAGCACTGCTTGCGCCCGTGAATCCGCTAATCACCAAAACCAAGTAAAGTCTTAATCAATAGCCCAAAATTCTCAAGTTTGACCCAAAGTCAAACTTGGTCAAAAAGTCAATGGTCAACGAAAATCAACAAAAGTCAACATTCAACAGCCCCTCAAGACGTGACTATCTATGGCTCACGTCGTGAGCCACTACAGGACAAAATAGTCGGGTATCATAATCCTCACGACGTGACATGCATATTCTCATGTCGTGAGATCAGTCTTAATGCCATTTTGATCCAAAAACTTCTTAATACATTAGGCCACTAATCCATTTTTTCAGGAGAATTCCTAAAACTCCAAGGATCATAAAATTGATGCTTTAAGTCCTTGTATGTGCAATACAAGACTTGATCTCAAACTAGGTCATTCATGAAGAAAAAGGAGATCAAATCTCAAGCATTAACTCAAACATCATCCAAACTTCATATCTATAACATATAAGCACTAAGGGACCGTAAGGACCCATAAAGTTGCTAACTTTATGGAGTCACAACACTCTAACTATTAAGCCATGGATAAATATGCATAAAACCTTAGATCTAGCAATAAGGAAACATAAAGTTTGGATCTTGGTTACTTACAATGGTCTATAGGTGTTGCTAGAGGTTGCAAATGGAACTTCCAAGCTGAATCTATGCTTCAATGGTGACCCATTCTTCTCCAAACCACCAAAAGTCCACCAAAAACTCAAGAGTCACAGGGAGATGCTAGGGTTAGGGTTTCACTGAGCTTAGGGATGAAGGAGGCTGTTTTGGAGCCCTAAAATGAACTTTTTGAGGTTTAAATACGAAGGAACCACTAAAAGATTATGGGTTTGGTTTGTAACGTATCTTACGTCGTGAGCTCCTGTTGCTTACGTCGTGACCTCAGTTCAAATCCAAACTTTTATTTGATCACTACTCACGTCGTGACCTCTCCATGGTCACATCGTAAGCCTTGGTTTTACCCAAAAACCATGCCTTTACTCCTCGAAGCCCAAAGTCAATCCGATCTGGAAACCAGGTGTTACAGAACTAAAGAGCAGAAGCTCTATAATAGTCTCAACAACATAACTAGCTACCCAATCTACCTAAATCTAAACCAAGACTATCCCTTAGCTAAATACACAATTCTACCCAAGTTTGAGAAAAAGTCAAAGGTCAATGTCAACAGTCAAACCAACTCAGCTGGACACCACGTCATGGCCAAGAATTTGCCACGTCGTGGTGACTTCACTACAAAACAATCATAAATACTAACTATCTCCATGACGTGGTGACTATATCTCCATGTTGTGGAACCTGTTTTGGCCAACTTAATGCATTAAGCCCTTAATCCTTCAAGCTACTCATTCATACTTTCCAGAAGTCTTTCTTACACCTAAAGCATTTCTTTATAAACATGCATGTACAATGCATTTCTTGAGCTCAAGCTAGGTCAAAATGGTGAAAGTGAGGCAAAAACCTCATGCATGGAATCAAAACTCTATCAAACTTCTAATTTGGAACATATAACCACAAAGGGACTTCAAAGATCCATAAAGTTGCCAAATTTATGGAATCCATCTACTCAAACTCTCCCAAACATAGAGAAAAGTGCACAAAAGCCTAGATCTAGAAGCATGGAACATAAATATCAAAACTTGAGGACTTACAAGAGTCCAAAATATGTGTAAGAAGATGATAAGGAAATCTTCTTGGTGGATCTATGCACCAAGGACACTTTCTTCATCTTTAAGACACCAAAAACACCACTAAAAGCTCACAAATGCCAAGAATAGAGGCTAGGGTTGATTTAGGTCGAAATGGAGGTGATGGAGGTGTTGGATAAGGTGTCTAAGTCCATAATTATATGTGGTATGTACTTGAACCTACCCGACATCGTCCATTTGGGTTGCACTTCACCGGAACAATTTGTATGGATAGTCTTTTGAGAATAGTATATTTATGATTTATTAATATATTATAAGTTATAATATACTAATATGAAATTATATTATTAAATTAGTATTGATCAAGAATTAATTTGGAATTAATTTAGTGATAAAAAAGAAACTAATTAAATATGGACTCTTATATATAATGGGAAAAGTTCAATAGAGAACCATTATTAATCAAGGAACCAATGAACCAATCCAAAGCGTCGGAATTTAAAGCGATCGACGGCAAAAGAAAGGGTTGTAAATTTTTATAATGGACGCAAATGTACCGGATTAAAAAAAACTCACTTCCTTTTTTTGATTTAAAATTTTTTTTAGGCCAAGTTTTTTATCGAAAAAAAAACCGAATATACCGTTGTTCACGATTTTTCATCCTCTTTCCATAGAGATTCATGATGATATATAAAAAACGAACTTTTTTTTTCGAAAAAAACCCACTTAATTTTCTTAGTTTTTTCAATATTTAAGTTTATTTTTATCAAAAAAAAACTAATTATACCAAAAATATTAATTTTTTGTACTCTATTAATAAATATCAACACCGATTTAAAAAAAAAAAAAAAAAAAAAAAAAAAAAAAAAAAAACTTCAAACAGTGTAGATTCACACTGTGAATCTAAACTGTAAATATTTCAATCTTTAACATTCACAATATGAAAATCTCAAACAGTTCAGATTCACATTATGAATCTGAATTACTATTATACACACTGTGAATCTGAGAAGGTTAAAAAAAACCTCGATCAGTGTAGATTCACATTGTGAATCTAAACTGTAAATATTTCAAATTTTAACATTCACAATGTGAAAAAGCTCCGATCAGTTCAGATTCACACTGTGAATCTGACTTATTATTATGTACACTGTGAATCTGAGGAGGTTCATAATGTGAATCAGAATAGGTTTACAATATGAATCTGAACAGGTTCACAATGTGAATCTAAACTGAAATATCGTTTTTTTTAACTTGAATATGAATATATGTTTAAAAAGTACAAAAAATATGAATTTTAATATATTTATTAATTTTTTTTCTATAAAAAAATAGACCTTAACTTTTTTCATCAAAAAATTGAAGTGAGTTTTTTTCGAAAAAAAAAGTTCGTTTTTTATATATTATCATGGATCTCTATGAAAAGAGGACGAAAAATCATGAACAACGGTATATTCGGTTTTTTTTTCGATAAAAAACATGGCCTAAAAAAAATTTAAATGAAAAAAAGTGGTGGGTTTTTTTGTAAAGGTGGATTTTTTGGTATAATCCGGTGTGTGTGCATCCAATGTAAAAGTGTACATCTATTTCCTTGGCCGTTGATCGTTATGATTTCCGACGCTCACGATTGGTTCCTTGGTTCATTGGTTAATTATGGTTCTCTATTGAACCTCACCCTATATATATATATATATATATATATATATATATATATATATATATATATATATATATATATATATATATATATATATATATATATATAATGCGCCAATTTTCATTTAGGATGGGCTAAGCTTGCATGGAAGTCCATGGAGCTTTTAACCCATGGATCCTATGGAAATGAAAGGTCATGGGTATTAGGGTTTACATGGATATAACCCTAATCCACCATACTATATAAAGAGGTCTTTGGCACTTGAAATGACACTAGTGTGTGAGATAACAAGGGTGGGCCGATTTCAAGAGTGCATCATATTCTCTCAAAGTCTTCCAAGTTGTTTTGGTGATTTGTGATTCCACTTAAGGCATTCACATTATTGGTGTTAGGCTCTTGAAGCTCCAAGCAATCAACCACAAGAAAAGGTATGTCATCCTACTACTTTTATATTACATGTACCCCAATCACATGCTAGTTAGGATGAAACCTTGGAAAAAGAAAGTTTGCATGTATAATAGAGAAAACATAGATCCAAGGTTTCTAGGGTTGCATGCACACCATAGGAGTGTTAGAATGCTCAAAACCCTACAGGAGGTTGATGGTGTGCTAACCCTATCCATCACATCCCTTAAAAAGGCCCAAAACCCCCAAAATTAGGGTTTTGCACTCTGGTAGCCACCACATCGTGGTCAGGATCTTGCCATGTTTTGGTGCGCATAAACGCTGCGCGTTTCCTTTGGCTATGACTACGTTGTGTTGCATCCTTCACCACGTCGTGGCCACCACAAAATCCACAATTTAAAATTTTAACTGCCATAAACTCAAGGGAATTATTTACCTAGAACTGATGTTACACACTTGGTGTCATGGTATGCTAAACTGATAGAGTCTTACCTGAGGATTATATTATATTTCTAGGTGTCATAATTGGTTAGGGTAATGATAGTAGTGACTATTTGTTGAATTATTACACTGGTGGTTATATGTAGTTAAGTTGGATAACATGAGAACTCTTGGTCTAATGTTTGACTGCATAGTTCTTGTTTGATTTATTGCTTTTGGGTGGATCACCTGTTCGACTGTCTATCTTATCCATCACTATATATAACTTATGTATTATATGGAAGACCAGGATATAACCCTTGACATTGACATGTTGTGTATGTCGGACTGGGCCCGTTATATGAGTTGGGCGAGGTCTGTTATGTATGTGGGCAGAGCCCGTTATATGAGGCATTCACATTATTGGTGCTAGGCTCTTGAAGCTCCAAGCAATCAACCACAAGAAAAGGTTTGACATCCTACTACTTTTATATTACATGTACCCCAATCACATGCTGGTTAGGATGAAACCTTGGAAAAAGAAAGTTTACATGTATAATAGAGAAAACATAGATCCAAGGTTTCTAGGGTTGCATGCACACCATAGGAGTGTTAGAATGCTCAAAACCCTATAGTGGTATCAGAGACTAGGCTTGTTTTCAATTATACTTGATGCAAATTGTTAAAAAATCAATTTTTCTGCTCACTATTCGGTGAACTCGCCGAGTCCATGGGGGGACTCGACGAGTCCAAGTGAAAACTCATCCTACTCGTCGAGTAGGTTCTTGCACTCGGCGAGTAGGAGGCCCTGTGTGCAGAATTTCGAGTGTTGTTGCTGGAATTGGACTAGGATCATTACCTTAAACTGTTTTTAGATTGTTAAACCTGTTTTTGATGTGGTAATGATTGTGCTTATCCAGTTTCAGTGATAATTATCAAAGTTTCAAGTTTTATATTAAGTTTATATGATTCTTGAAAATTGTTGATATGAATTATGCATGCTTATGAGTTTTGATAGATCATAGATTATTTGACATTGCATGTTAGTTTAATTATTGATCTTGAATGCCTTTTAATGGACTCCATAACTTGTCCTCAAGTTATGGAATTCCAAGATTTTTTTCCATTGAAAACATTAAAACTCATAAGTTATAGAAATGAAATGTTTTGAATAGTTTCAAAACTTGTCCTCAAGTTTTGGAATTTATAAAGTCTCATACACATTAATTCCAATCCCTAGAATTTTAAAAGTTTAAAATTCAACCCTTATACTTTATAATATTATAAGTTAATATATATATATATATATATATATATATATATATATATATATAGAGAGAGAGAGAGAGAGAGAGTGAGTGAGAGTTAGGTTCAAATGTTTCTAGCAACTATTGTGTTCTTAAATGCACCAATCACAATTTAGCAAATAATTAAATAATTAATTAAATCAAAAAGGGTATTATAGTAATCTTTGTATAATTAATTGTGGTAGATAATTAATATTCCTGATATCACGCAAGGGACAATGATAAATTTAGAACATTAGCCCTAAATCTAATCCATTGCTGCTGCTTCTTCTTCTACAGTCGACAGATCCAAAAGGGAGGACATACTCTCGTCTCGCAATCGATGATGGACTCTGGAGTTCGATGAGGCTGAAGAAGGGGATGCGGAAGAGCAGTAGCGCTGCTGTGGGGTCTGTAAACGCGAGTGAGAAGCTAAGAGCGAACGGGGAGGGAATCCGGTGGTGTTTGTGATGGTCGATGTTCGGCGATGTCTTTTGATGGGGAAGAGGCAGAGGAGGCATCGCTCCCGGCGATTGCAGGTACATGGACGGAGGTATGCTTCGGCAGCCTCCTGTTCTTCTTCCTCTGGTCCGGTAATCCAACAACTAGAAGGTGAGAATGGCAACCAAAGACTGAAATTGGGAAGTGTCTGTTTTTCTTTGTTTGTCAGGAAAGGAAAAAACACGAAAATGGGGTTGTTGGCCATTGACACGGAAGGGAGAAAGGAAGCAGCAAAACAGCAAGTTTGAGGGGGACAAGGGTCTCGATTCTTGACTAATTGAAGGAAGAGGAAGTTAACGGAAGCATCCATGGCCAACAGGTGATATTCTTCTTCATCTTATTTTGATTTGAATCCATGGAAATTTGGATGTTTGGGTTTTCCTGAAAAAATTTATGATAATGGATGGGATATAACTCATGGTTGTTTGGGTTTCGGTATTTGACAGGGGAATCCATGTGTGTTTGTTTCTTGAATTCATGACTGGGAATGAATGCAAATGTGTGTTGATGATTCAATCACAGCTCTTGAATTCTGTAATGTATTCTGTTAGAATTTATTTATATAAATGTATTCTGTTAGAATGTCTGAGAATAATTGTTAACAACAAGTATATTTGTTTAACTGTTAATGAATTTGTGATACTTTATGGTTGACTTTATAGTCTCTACTACATTCTGTCAGAATTTATAGTTTTTATTTTCTACTATATTTTGTCAAACTTTATAGTCTTTAGTACATTCTGTCAGAATTTATAGTTTTTATTCTATTAGAATGCATTGAATTGTTTAATTTTTGAAACTTGATTATGTTTTCTTTGTGGATTTAGGTTTTGAAGAGGCTAACATTGATGTGGAGAAGGAAGAAAACATATAGAACGATGGTGTATTATACCAGAATGTGTTATGCTACAATGTATAAAGTGTTGCTTAAAAATAATATTCTTTCAGAATAGATTAGTGTTTTTGTTAGATTTTGATGTTTTTATTTTATTTTTTTATTTCAGAATGTTGTTATTATTCAATGAATCACAATCATACAATGTAATTATTTGTTATATTATTAGTTCAAGAATTGATTTTGTGTATTCTTTCATAATGTATTTACTAGTTTATGGTTGACATTCTGCCATTCTGACAGAATAAAATCGAAAAATATATTTACTAGTTTATGGTTGGCATTCTATCATTCTGACAGAATAAAATTGGATTTTTAAATTTGAATTAATTTAAAATATTCAGATTTTTAAAAAATAAAGGAATTGATCATCCCTAAGAATCCGAAAATTTCCTTTTTTAATATAGGTTAATTGACTAAAATGCCCTTATGCTAAAATTTGTGTGATTATATGGTACATGTTATCCTATTCTACTATCATAGACCCTCAGATCATGACCTTTGATTATATTCCATCCGATGGTCTAAATCTGTGCATTCTGGCACACAATAGTTAGTAAAAACAAAATAACCTAACCATATATATATATATATATATATATATATATATATATATATATATATGTGTGTGTGTGTGTGTGTGTGTATGTATGTATGTATGTATGTATAAGATCAAGTCAGTCTTACCGTTAGTAGGCCTCATTCACGAAGCTGGTCTATAAGGGGGGTATAAGGGTGTTGCCTATAAAATGGCAGCTTAATGGGTGTCCACTCTCAGCCACCGCTTCCTTGACTGAAGGTGGGTCGTTAACCGAACGGGTAGGACATAGACTATAAATCTCATTAAAAGTATAATGATAAATATAAAGTAACTAAACCTTTTATAAATTCCCAATCTTAGTTACTTTAGGAAAATGTGAATTTGGTGCTAACCCATGAAATTACACTTTGTACCTTACCAAGTCGTTAGTGGAGCGTGTGTGGTTAACCGGCACATTAACATGGACTAGTAAGAGTGGCAAAGGGTAACTTAATGTTTATCATAGATTGGTGGAGCGCGTGTGGTTAACCGGCACATCAATTAGGTGATAAAATTAAGGGTACCAAGTTAATTTGCATGGTTATTCACACCTTATTTTGTGATCCTCGGCATCCCAGTCACAAACTTGAAGGGCACAATCTATATTTAAACATGTCATTGAAAAGTTCAATGAATCTCAAAAGAATCTAGGAATTTCAATTCATTAAAACTTAATAATTCATTTCATTTTTCATGGTGGAAATTGATGAATCGTCATTCGCCTACCTTCAAATATTTTGTAGCTTGGATTACGACATCCCTCTTCCAAGTTATAAAATATTGTGTTGGGTCCTAGCCTTAATATTACATTTGGGTGTCTTATTAAGGATTCTTTATCTAATCTAAACTTGTCTTTCTTCTTTTCAGATGTCTTCCAAGAATGCTTCTGGCTCAAACCCTACCGGCTCCTTCTCTCTCATGAATCTTTATGGGAGAGTTATCTTTGATGGTTCCAACTTTAATGATTGGATCAGGAACATCAGGATGGTCACACGTTACGAGGACAAGGAATATGTCCTCGACAAAGAGCTGAAGGAAATTGATGAGTCTTCTGCTACTCCACAGGAGATCGCTGACTTTAGGACTCATGAGAGAGATGCCACCAAGGTGGCATGTATCATGTTGGCCACAATGACAGCTGAACTCCAAAAGTCCTATGAGGACTTTTACCCTTTTGAGATGTACATGGACCTGATGGATAGATACCATCAGAGTGCTCGTCAAGAGAGGTATGAAATCATCTCTTCCATGATAACAACCCGAATGAAGGATGGTGAACCCATCACGGGCCACATGCAGAAGATGCAAAGGTTTGTGGATCGTTTGTTGAAGTTAAATGTGAACTTCCCCGAGGAGCTGGCTATTGACATCATACTGCACTCCTTACCTCCATGTTATGATCAGTTCCGAATGACCTATCATATGAAAAAGGAGGAGGTCACACTCAGAAAGCTTCAAGGACTTTTAAAGACCGCCGAAAGTGGTCTCAAAGGTAAGTCGGTTGTTACCACTCCTACTCCTACCACCGCCCCTGTTCTGGCAATCGGGCAAGGTAAAGGGAAGAAGAGGAAGACCCCTTCAAAGGGTCACAAGGGAAAGTCTCTTGATGGTTCCTCTTCAAGTGGAACCAAAGGTGGTCTTGCTACTCCCTCTGCCAACCCTAAAGAAGTTGAATGCTTCTATTGTCATGATAAGTGGCACTGGAAGCGAAGCTGCCCAAAGTACTTGCAGGATGTTAAGGATGGGAAAGTAAAACCCACCCATGCAGGTATTTACTCTATATTGTCTAATGACTCACCACATACTAATTCTTGGGTCCTTGATACAGGTTGTGGAATTAACATATGTTCTGATTTACAGGGCCTAAAAAGAAGTGAGGATGTGGAGCACGGGAAGATAAACTTAATCATGGGGAATAGGAAAGCTTCACCTGTCACCAAGATTGGAGTTTATTCTTTATTGTTGAGTAGTGGGTTAATGTTAGATTTGAATAAATGCTGTTACTCGTCTGAAATGGCGAGAAATATTATTTCTTTTCACGGTTTGTACAAGCAAGGATTTACTTTTTCATTTGATAATGAATGTGGTGGTATTAATGCTTTTTGTAATGGTGTTTTTTATTTTAAAGCCTTTGCCTTGTGATGGTGTATATGAAATTGTATCGGTTGTAGACAACTTAGGAAATAATGTATTGCATATTGATTCTTCCACTAGTTTGGACAAAGCATCCTTGTGGCATTGTCGTCTTGGAGATGTTAACAGGAAGCGCATAGGCCAACTCCAAAAGGCTAGAGTCTTGGAATCATTTGACTTAAAGTCGGATGATAGTTGCGAGTCTTGTTTACTTGGTAAAATGACAAAGTCACCCTTCACTGGTACTTGTGCTAGGGGTGAAGGTTTGTTGGACCTCATACACACAGATGTGTGTGGACCCTTCAAAACCGCCACAAGGGATGCTAGCTGCTTCTATGTGACTTTTACTGATGATTATAGTAGACATGGCTATATTTACTTAATCAAGCATAAGTCAGAAACCTTTGAAAAGTTCAAAGAGTTTAAACAGGAAGTGGAGAATCAGCTGGGCAGGAACATTAAAATGCTTCGATCCGATCGAGGTGGAGAGTATCTTAGTACAGAGTTCCTTGACTATCTTAAGGAATGTGGAATTGTTTCATAATTGAAACCTCCCAGGACACCACGGCTTAATGGTATGGCTGATAGGCGCAATAGAACCTTGTTGGACATGGTTCGTTCCATGATGAGTCGAGCTTCGTTACCAATCTCATTTTGGGGGTATGCCTTAGAGACTGTCGCCCATATCCTTAATCTAGTCCCAACAAAAAAGGTTGCCAAAACACCTCACGAGATGTGGACTGGGAAAGCTCCCAAATTAGACCACATCAAGGTTTGGGGTTGCGAGGCTTTCATGAAGCGCGAGACTCACGACAAGCTCAAACCTCGAAGCGAGCGATGTATTTTCATCGGCTACCCACATAAATCCTTTGGTTGCCTCTTCTACAGACCCAGTGAAAATGTGGTCTTTGTGGCAAGGAGAGGAGTCTTTCGCGAGAGAGAATTTATAAGCCAAGGAAACAGTAGGAGGCAAATTGACCTTGAAGAGCTTCAGGAGTCAAGTGGTGAAGGAACCTCAAACCCTAGCAATCAACCTGGGGAGGAAACTCCTGTTGAACCAACTGACGATTATGTACCTCTGAGGCGTTCCACTAGAGTTAGAAATCCGCCTGAGCATTATTATGGTTTCCATATTACTGCAGAAGGTGATACATTTATCAGTGATAGTACACTGGTAAATCTGGATGAACCTAACAACTATAAGGAAGCCATGGCAGGTCCTAAGTCTGTTAAATGGAAAGAGGCTATGGACAGCGAGATTCAGTCCATGTATGACAATCAAGTTTGGAACTTGGTTGCCAATGTATCGGGTCGTAAGATAGTCAGGTGCAAATGGATCTTTAATAAGAAGACCGACGTGGATGGGAAAGTGCACACCTATAAGGCGCGACTGGTTGCGAAGGGCTTCACCCAAACTCAGGGAGTTGACTATGATGAAACCTTCTCACCAGTAGCGAAAATTAAGTCTATTAGGGTTATGCTAGCCATTGCCGCATTTCATGATTATGAAATATGGCAAATGGATGTCAAAACCGCTTTCCTTAATGGAACATTGGCTGAGGATGTTTACATGAGTCAGCCAGAGGGTTTTGTCAATGCAAAGTACCCTGATAAAGTGTCTAAGCTTGAGAAATCCATTTATGGATTGAAACAAGCATCTCGCAGCTGGAATCTTTGTTTTGATGAGAAAGTCAAAGAGTTTGGTTTTTCGAGAAGCGAGGATGAGTCCTGTGTATATGTCAGAGCTAGTGGGAGCATAGTTAGATTTTTGGTACTGTATGTGGATGACATCCTACTCATAGGAAATGACATCCCAACTTTGCAGGAGATTAAGTCCTGGTTTGGGAAGTGTTTCGCTATGAAGGACCATGGAGAAGTTGCCTATATCCTAGGGATAAGGATATTGAGAGAAAGGAGTAAAAGACTAATTGGACTTAGTCAGAGTACCTACTTGGACAAGGTGTTGAAAGGTTCAACATGCAGAATTCCAAGAAAGGTGATTTACCGATCCAAAGCAATGCCAAACTGAGTAAGGCTCAGAGTCCGAGTACAGAGGCTGAGATAGCTGAGATGAGTCGATTACCATATGTTTCCGCTGTTGGCTCGATCATGTATGCTATAACTTGTACCTGCCCTGTTGTGGCCTTTGCTTTGAGCATTGTCAGCAGATATTAGGGGAACCCTGGCAAGGCTCACTGGACTGCGGTAAAGAACATTCTCAAGTACCTGCGAAGGACTAAGGATTGGATCCTTACTCTTGGTGGGAGTGATGACTTGAGAGTAGTGGGGTATAGCGATGCCAGTTTTCAGACTGGTAGGGATAATTTCCGCTCTCAATCGGGCTGAGTCTTTACTCTAAATGGAGGAGCAATTACTTGGAAAAGTTCCAAGCAGGAGACAAGAGCTGATTCAACTTGCGAATTAGAGTACATAGCAGCAAGCGAGGCGGCGAAGGAGGCGATATGGCTGAAGAACTTCATTAGAGACCTTGGAGTTGTACCAGCTATAAAGGAGCCTATGGAGATTTTCTTTAACAGTAATAGTGTGGTTGCCTTAGCCAAGGAACCAAGAGATCATGGCAGATCCAGACACATTGACAAAAAATATCACTTCATAAGACACAAGATAGAACAAGGACTCCTCGTGGCATAGAGGGTATCGTCAGAAGAGAACCTGTAACGACGTGAATTTTCAAAACAATTTTTCATTTTTCAAACATAACATATCTCATATAAATCATCTCAAAACTCAAGTGTATCAAATGTTATCACTGTAAAACATATCCCAGAATCTCAAATACAAAATCATCTGTCAGTGTGTACAAATCATGCCGGCGCCTCCCTCGATCCTCGCTAGTACCTGAAACACATATCACATAACACGGTAAGTATAAATGCTTAGTGAGTTCCCTAAAATACCACATACAGCACATAAGCCACTCGAGGCTATAACTCGGTATGACCCTCCGGTCAATGTGTCTCAGCGGGACCCTCCAGTCCCGTAACTCGTTGGACCCTCCGGTCCGGTCTAGCTCGTTGGACCCTCCGGTCCGGTCTAAATCGTTGGACCCTCCGGTCCGGTCTGATCGAGGACCCTCTGGCCTTATGAGTCGTTGGACCCTCTCGTCCGGTCTATATAACACATAGCAGACATATAACACAATGCACATAAATCTCAAACATACACATACACATAAGACCCTCCGGTCTGCACATAGATACGACTCTAGGTAATGTATAGTGATAAGACTCACCTCGGGTAATCTCGGAAAGTCTCGAACTCGAAATACTGATCTAGCCTCCGCCTAATCACATAAAGTAATTTACCTCTAATTAACAACGATTCTCAAAGGCTAGACTAATCCCTTCCTATAATCTCTCAGAAGGGGAAAAGACCATTTTACCCCTCTAATGGTCCAAATGTCCAATTGTTGACCAAACCCTAAAAGTCAACGAAAGTCAACTGTAGGGAGGTACGCTGCGCGTACCAGCTCTGTACGCGGGGCGTACTCCGTGGTCATCCAGAATCGAGGAACTCGACCCCCTACGCGGCGCGTACTGGGATTACGCCCAGTGTAAGTCCCAGTTTCATACTTTCATGATTTTTGGTCTGAATAGATTAAGACATAAGCTCATATCCCAGATCCAGGCACTCGACTGTCTCTTAAGCCATAAAGTCGAAACCTTTAAGCCTTTGCATGGCTGTAAAGGTCACCAATCACTTCAAACACATATCCTCTTTCCCCATTAAGCCCTAATCTCATGAATGACTTAATCTTAACGTCCAAGATTGGATTTTTATCGATTTATAACACAAGATACACTGAAATGGGGTAGATCAAGGTCCATGGAGTTCCTTAGCTCAAAAAGTCTCCACCTTTGGGACTTAAACCCTAAAAATGCTCCTATATGATGTTCATAACAAAAGAGTGGTAAAGTTTGAAGCTTTTTACCTTTGTGAGAAGCTCCCCACTCAGTTTAGCTCAGATCTAGAAGCTTGGACTCCAATCTTTCCTCTTAAAGGTCTTCTCTTCTTCTTCACAAGCACACAATGACACTTTCAAGCTCAAATACACACACAAGCTTAGAACTAAGGTTTGGCTCTCTTAGGGTTTCACTCTTTAAAAATGGTGGCTGGGATGGAGGCCATAATGTTCCTTTTATTGTGCTCATGCTTCATTTAGGGTTTTGAATATGGGCCCAGTACGCCCCGCGTACTGGGTTGAGTCCGCGTCAAAGGCACGCCCATGGGTATGCGCAGCGTACTCTTCAGTACGCCCAGCGTACCCACTTGTCACCATTATCTATTTTGGGCTAATTTTGACAACTTGGAAAAGAAGAAGGATTAAAGAGATATACCTAAATTTCAGGATGTTACAATTCTCCCCCACTAGAAACAGACTTCGCCCTCGAAGTCTCATGCCGAAAATAACTCCGGATGCTGCTCCTGCATCTCCGACTCCGGCTCCCAAGTCAGCTCGGACCCTCTCCGATGTTGCCACTGGACCTGAACCAGAGGCACCTCCTTGCTCTTCAGAACCTTGATCTTCCGATCCAAGATCGCGATCGGCCTCTCAATGTAATTCAGGCTCGCATCCACCTGAATATCCTCTAGCGGCACTATTGCCGTCTCATCGGCTATACACTTCCTCAACTTGGATACGTGGAATGTATCATGGATCTGGCTCAACTCTGCAGGTAGCTCCAGCTGGTATGCTACCATGACAAGCCTGGCAATCACCCTGAAAGGTCCAATATATCGAGGCCCCAACTTGCCTCGCTTCCTGAACCGGATCACTCCTTTCCAAGGAGATACCTTCAGGAGTACAAAATCTCCAACCTGGAACTCGAGCTCGGATCGTCGCCTATCCGCGTAACTCTTCTGGCGACTCTGGGTTGTCAGTAACCTCTGTCTGACCTGCTGAATCTGCTCAGTCGTCTTGAGCACTATCTCAGTGCTACCCATCACTCGCTGTCCTACCCCTCCCCAACAGATGAGGGTCCTACACCTCCTCCCATATAACAACTCAAAGGGAGGCATACCAATACTCGAATGGTGGCTGTTGTTGTAGGAAAACTCAGCCAAAGGTAGGTATGTATCCCAACTTCCACCGAAGTCCATGACACATGCTCGAAGCATGTCCTCAAGCGTCTGTATCGTCCGCTCACTCTGCCCGTCTGTCTGTGGGTGATAAGCGGTACTGAAGTGCAATCTCGTACCCAACTCCTCATGAAACTTCTTCTAGAATCTGGAAGTGAAACGTACATCTCGGTCTGACACAATCGATATCGGCACCCCATGCCGCGACACCACCTCCCTCACATATATCTCTGCCAGCCTCTCTGCAGAAGAGCTTTCACTGATAGCAAGGAAGTGAGCGCTCTTCGTCAGCCGATCCACAATCACCCAAATTGCATCAACACCCCTCGCGGTCCTCGACAATTTGGGGATGAAATCCATAGAAATCTGTTCCCACTTCCACTGGGGAACCTCTAGCAGCTGCAACTTGCCATGCGGACGCTAGTGCTCGGCCTTAACTCGGCGACAGGTCAAGCACCTCTCTACTACCCACGCAACATCCCTCTTCATACAGGGCCACCAGTAATCTCTCTTCAGGTCCAAATACATCTTAGTGGCCCCGGGATGGATCGAGAATCTCGATTTGTGCGCCTCCTCCATCAATATGCTACGTGCCCCGCCCATAAACGGCACCCAAATCCGACCGTGAAAGGTCATAAGCCCTCGACTATCAGTAACAAACTCGGATACCTACCCAATCACCCGCTCTCTCTTGCGGTTCTCCGGTCTCACAGCCTCTGCCTGGGCCTCTCGGATGGTATCCAATACCGGATTCATCACCGTCATCCTCATACATATATCTCGTATCGGGGCACTCTCCGCCCTGCGGCTCAGGGCATCGGCTACCACGTTAGCCTTGCCCGGGTGGTACAGGATCTCACAGTCATAATCCTTTACCACATCCAACCATCTCCTTTGGTGCATGTTCAGGTTGGGCTGATCCATCAGATACTTCAAACTCTTGTGGTCCGTGTATATGGTACACCGAACCCCATACAAATAATGACGTCATATCTTGAGGGCGAACACCATTGCCCCCAACTCCAAATCGTGGGTGGGATACCTCGTCTCATGAGGCTTCAGCTGCCTCGATGCGTATGCTATCACGTGCCCTCTTTGCATAAGCACCGCACCCAACCCTGATATAGACGCATCACAGTAAACCACAAAATCCTCCATTCCCTCCGGAAGGGCTAACACCGGGGCTTCGCATAATCTCTGGCGAAGCGTCTCAAACGAGGTCTGCTGCTCTGGACCCCAAGTAAAAGCAATGCCCTTCCGGGTCGATCTGCTGAGGGGAACAACAATCTTGGAGAAATCCCTGATAAATCTTCGGTAATAGCCGACCAACCCCAGAAAACTCTTGATCTCGGTGGGGGATCTCGGCACCTCCTAACTCATAACAGCCTCAATCTTGGCCAGATCGACCAATATCCCATTCTGATTAATGAGATGTCCCAAGAACTGGACCTCTCGTAACTAGAAATCACACTTGGAGAATTTGGCATAAAGCCTCTCCGATCTTAATACTCCAAGAATCTCCCTCAGATGCTCCTCATGTTGCTCCCTGGATCTCGAATACACTAGAATATCGTCGATGAACACAATCACCGAGCGATCCAACATCGGCCTGCATACTCGGTTCATGAGATCCATGAACGCTGCTGGTGCATTGGTGAGCCCAAAAGGCATCACCATGAACTCATAATGCCCATAACGAGTCCTAAACACCGTCTTCTGGATATCCTCATCCCGCACCCTCATCTGGTGATATCCAGACCTCAAGTCTATCTTGGAGAACCAATAAGCTCCCTGCAACTGATCGAACAGATCGTCGATCCTCGGTAGTGGATAACAGTTCTTGACCGTTAACTTGTTCAACTCCCGGTAATCAATCCACATCCGGTGTGAACCATTCTTTTTCTTGACAAAAAGGATCGACACTCCCCACGACGAGCTACTCGGTCGGATGAATCCCTTCCCCAACAGCTCCTGAAGCTGCGAGGATAACTCCTGCATCTCCGGTGGCGCAAGGAGATAGGGTGCCTTGGCAATAGGCGCCGCCCCCGGAACCAAATCGATGCGAAACTCCACCTGCCTCTCGGGAGGCACACCCGGCAACTCCTCGCGGAAAACATCCGGAAACTCTCGCACTATCGGAACCTCACCGACAGAACTCGGCCTCTCTGCGGCAACTCATGTATCCATCACATAGGCTAGAAACCCTCTACAGCCCTGCTGTAGACTCTGTCTCGCTCTGTCAGCCGAGCAAAATGCTGACCCAGATCGGGTACCCTCGCCATACACCGTAAGTACTCCCCCACCAGGGTCTCGTATGGTCACCAACTGACGCTCGCAGTCGATGGCAGCTCCAAATCGGCTCAACCAGTTCATGCCCATGATGACACAGACATCCCCCATCGCAATCGGAACCAGATCTATCGGGAACTCAACACCGAAAATCTCAAGTACACATCCTCGAATCACATCAGTAGCATACACCGCTCGCCCATCGGCTATAGAAACTCGCAGAGGTCGACTCAACGCCTCTCGTCGGATACTGATGTGCTGGCTAAACGCTAATGACACGAAAGATCAACTCGCACCCGAGTCAAATAACACTAAAGCAGGTACAAAACTCACAAGAAAAGTACCTATGCACACCACAATATAAGAACAATATCTCAAACTCAGTACAAGTAAATAAATGAATACATACCAGCCACGACATCGGGCGCTGCGCGGACCTCCTCTACTGTCAACTGAAAGGCTCTCCCGCGAGCCTTCAGTGCCTCGACCTTCGCTGGTCGGGCCTCGGTAGCTCTAGCAGCAGGTGCAGATCCCTGTGCTGATCCATGAAGTAGCTGTGGGCACTCGGCCTTCCGATGGCCAGTCTGGTTGCAGTGGAAGCAAACTGCAAACCCCTTGGGGCAATCCCTCGCGAGATGCCCCCTCCTTTCCACACGTGTAGCACACCCCCGCTCTGCAAACTCCTTCATGGCTCTTGCTTCACTTCCCACAAGTGCGGCCCCTCGGTCCTCCAGATCTCGAATCAGCGGGCTTTGCCCGCTTGGCTGCCGGCTGAGACTGTGTCGGCCGCCTATCCCTCCTCTAAGACTCGGCCTCCTCCCTGGCCTGAGTATCTAGCTCGATCTCCCTCTTTTGGGCATTTGCCTGGAGCTCGGCAAATGTCCGGTATGTCGAGTTCGCCACGAACTCACGAATGTCTCTCCTCGGTATGCTCAGATATCGACTCATGCGTGCCTGCTCAGTAGACACATGCTCAGGGCAAAACAACGCCCTCTCGTGAAACATCCGTGTAATCACAGTCACAGACTTCGTCCCCTGCTTTAGGGACAAGAACTCCTGGGCTAGACGTTCCCTCTCCACAGGGGGAACATACTCATCTCGGAACATGGTGGTGAACCTCTCATAGGTCACCGCTGTAATCTCTGCAGGAGTGAAGTCAGCCGTCACAAACTTCCACCAGTCCTTCGCTCCCAAGCGAAGCTGGTTCAGCGCAAACCGTACTCTCAGATGCTCTGGACAGGAACAGGTGTAGAAGCATCCCTCAATGTCAGAGATCCACCTCATCGCGGCTATCGGATCCTGAGTCCCATCAAACTCTGGTGGCTTCGTGTTGTTGAACTCTCGGTACAGCAACGAGTCACCCCCCTGTGGCCTCGCGGCAGCGACAGCTGTAGTGGCTGCAGCAGCAGCCGTCTCAATAACAGCAGCATATCTCTCATCAAACGTCTCAATCAGCATGGTATTGATAGACCCAAACATCTCCGGAATGGCCTCCCGGATCGTCGCGGCCACCTCGTCATGAATCATCCGACGAATCTCCTCGTCGCTAACGCTGCTGCCCCCTGGTGTGTGGCGTGTCCCAACCATGATGTCTCTGAAACACAACACAAAAGAGATCAGAGACATCGCTCGAGTATACTCGCACTCGATACTCAACCCTACCTGTTCGTTAGTACCCTAAGGATTCTTACTTGGACTGCTCACTGATCCGGTGTTTCCAATAGTACGGGCCCTATACTACCTTCCACAACGCATCAACATTCACCCCAAGTCCTCCTCCTAGGATCCCAGATCACAAGTACTCTATATCTCCCTAAACACAGGCTACCTTCCAGTAGACCACTCATAAGCTCCTCGCTGCTACCTACTCACTCTCGAAGTATCTCATAATAGCAGTAATCTCCTAGGCTAAGGCATCACAAATCAGGCCACTCTAGTGTGTGAGATAACAAGGGTGGGCCGATTTCAAGAGTGCATCATATTCTCTCAAAGTCTTCCAAGTTGTTTTGGTGATTTGTGATTCCCCTTGAGGCATTCACATTATTGGTGTTAGGCTCTTGAAGCTCCAAGCAATCAACCATAAGAAAAGGTATGCTATCCTACTACTTTTATATTACATGTACCCCAATCACATGCTAGTTAGGATGAAACCTTGGAAAAAGAAAGTTTGCATGTATAATAGAGAAAACATAGATCCAAGGTTTCTAGGGTTGCATGCACACCATAGGAGTGTTAGAATGCTCAAAACCCTACAGGAGGTTGATGGTGTGCAAACCCTAGTCATCACATCCCTTAAAAAGGCCCAAAACCCCCAAAATTAGGGTTTTGCACTCTGGTAGCCACCACATCGTGGTCAGGATCTTGCCATGTTTTGGTGCGCATAAACGTTGCGCGTTTCCTCTGGCTATGACTACGTTGTGTTGCATCCTTCACCACGTCGTGGCCACCACAAAATCCACAATTTAAAATTTTAATTGCCATAAACTCAAGGGAATTATTTACCTAGAACTAATGTTACACACTTGGTGTCATGGTATGCTAAACTGATAGAGTCTTACCTGAGGATTATATTATATTTCTAGGTGTCATAATTGGTTAGGGTAATGATAGTAGTGACTATTTGTTGAATTATTACACTGGTGGTTATATGTAGTTAAGTTGGATAACATGAGAACTCTTGGTCTAATGTTTGACTGCATAGTTCTTGTTTGATTTATTGCTTTTGGGTGGATCACCTGTTCGACTGTCTATCTGATCCATCACTATATGACTTATGTATTATATGGAAGACCAGGATATAACCCTTGACATTGACATGTTGTGTATGTCGGACTGGGCCCGTTATATGAGTTGGGCGAGGTCCGTTATGTATATGGGCAGAGCCCGTTATATGAGTTGGGAGGGGCCCGTTACACTCTTGGGTTGGGGCCGTTACGTATGATATATGTATGTGGATAGGAGATTCGGTTGCTCGACGTTCGAGCCATTGGTTTTATGTGGATGCATTATATGTATGGTGGAATATGTGGTATACTGGGGAACTCACTAAGCTTTATGCTTACAGTTGTGGATAAAATGTTTTTCAGGTTGTTCGTAAGTAGAGCTCGACGGGACTGTACACACGCATCGAATATATCTGTTTCTGTGGTTTTGTAAATTCAACTTTGATAATGTGTTGTTTCAATCAGACAAATGTCACTCAACGGTTTTTGAGATAAAGGTTTTGATTAGTTAATCTATTTTATAATGAAAAATATCTCTATAAATTTTGGAACATTACAAATGATGGTTGTACCGGTGGCACAGGTGGTTGGTGGAGAGGTTGTAGTTGGTAGTGGTAGAGTTTGTGTTTGATTTCTTTGAATATGTGAGTTAGTGTATAACAAATTGTATTAAGTTGTGAATTCTATGTAATATAGTGAGAATAGACTATATTAAGTTGTGTATTTTATATAAATTTTGTGTTAAAATATGAATAAATGTATGCATTAAAACAATAGGTTATGAATTAGTGAATTAATATGTTTATTAAATTATGAATATGATATTTTGAACTGTAAATTAGTGAATCAATATGTTTATTACCAGAGAATTGGGAGCTATTATGTTTTTTCTACCGAATTATGAATACGACCAGAAAAATACAACGGTGGTCTGACGATGGTCCGACGACAAGTGACATCTGATTGTAAACTATGCAAAATAGTTTGATTCATATAATATTAATGTTTGATTTATCCAAAATGTACTTAATAAAAAAAATTAAAATTATTTTTAGAATTCCTAACCATTTTTTAATCTTGATAAATAAATAATTTATAATATTTTACATAAAAACCTTAGAGTTGTTTTTTAAGATATTTCCATTTTAAAAAGTTACACACAAAAAAAAAAGTTTTTTTGTTTTTTTTTTTATTTATGTTTTTTTTTTTTGGCAACAAATATGTAATCGTTGAGGCCGGAAATGTGACATTATTTTCATTTATCGCCCATGATCCTTGTTACGGCAGTCTGACCACCGGTAAACACTCATCCTGCCGCTTCTCTTTTCTTCTCCTCGGCCAGAAACCAATGCGGGTGCCAACTACTGGCGCCGGAAAAGCCACCTCCTCCGCCGCCGCCACCCAATTAAGCACCAAATCAGATGCGGCATTCGATTTGACACACCTCGACTTACCCTTCCAACTGATCAAATCGGAAACTATCCCTCCTGCTCCGACCCGAACCGAATCCGCCATCGATTGGTTACCGGACTACCTAGGTCACGCATGGATTGCCTACGCAACCTCGTCGCTTCTCGTGATCTCTCACTTTCCATCTCCTTCTGAAAACAACGAAAGCCCTGTCGATCCCTTTTTCCGGCAAGTTATTGAACTTTCCTCCGACGGCTCCGGGGATGTCTCTGCGGTTTCATGGTCTCCGTCTGTGCTGTCGTCTGGAGAAGTAGCAGCCTCTTTGGACAACCGTGTTGGAGTATTTTCACATAATTCAGAAGGTTAGTTAGTATAGAACCTTGCTGTATATGCAAACATATTTGAATATTAAGCTTAAAGTTATGCTACTTTTTTCATAGTGATAGCTTTCCATTTCTGCCGATGGAAACCATTTGATATCTAAATGTTCTTGGATTAATTATACAAAGCTGGCTACTTTCAAGAGCTTATATGCATCCTTTACATAACCAACACCATATATGCTTTTCATTTCTCATTTGAGTAAAGTACTAATGCAAAACATGTCATTTCAAACATCCTTAACTTTGATACATCTATTACCTTGAAAAGCTTATTCTTTTACTCCCAAACTTGGATGTTGTACATTTGAACTTTCTTACTCATATTCAGGTTCTTTTTGTTGGAGCCAGACTGCAATCCTTGTGCAAGCCACAAACATCAAGGCCATTAAATGGACAGGTTCAGGAGACGGATTAATCTCAGTTGGAATCGACATTGTCTTATGGAAAAAGAAAAACCTCTCTTGGGAAATATCTTGGAAATTCACACCCGAGTTCCCTCAAGCTTTACTTTCTGCCACCTCATCAATCGAAGGCCCATTTGCAACTGCACCTCTAAATAAAGACACCAACAATTCTGTACTAATTGGTCATGGAAAATCAAAATGCATCAAATCTGAGCTCCATCATCATGTCCCCATTTCCATGATCCAATGGAGACCTTTAGTAGCAAACCAATGGAAAAAGAAACCCACAAATGCCCTCAAGATGGTTTTGCTAACATGTTGTGCTGATGGAACTGTAAGATTATGGAGTGAGATTGATGATGGTAAGTCCAGGAAGACAACAGGGAAGGGCAATAAAGACCAATCCTCTTTTCGAGTTGCTGCCACAATTGAGATAAATGAAACCCTAAATGGCATTCTGGGTTGTGATGTTTTCATAAGATGGGCCACTGAACTTGATGGTATTGTTAACATTGGTAAAAAGGGTACTCAATATTTTCCTTCAGAAGAGTATCACCATGGTAAATCTGGGAAATGTGATTGGTTAATTTCTTTTGGTCCTCAAATGATGGTGACCTTTTGGGCTATCCATTGTATTGATGATTTTTCACCACTTAGATTCCCACGAGTTACAATGTGGAAAAAGCAAGAGTTAACAGGTTCCAAAACAGGAACAAGTTTTCTACTAAACAAATCTTTCATATCAAGAAACGGATTCTTTGGCCCACCAGATGTATGCTCTGTAATTCACTTATTACCTAATAATCATTTGAAGTGGTTACAATTTCATAAACACACATCAAATACAACGGATTCGATTTTGTCTATTGCTAATGGAGCTTTAAACATAAATGGTCACACTGGAAAGATTTTACAAATTGCATTGCATCCTTATGGAGGTTACCCTGAACTTGCTGTTTCTTTGGATGCTAATGGAGTGATTCTATTTTGGTCATTTTTGAGTTCTGGCTTCAAGCTTTCTGGAGAGTTTGTAGCCCAAGATTCTCAATGTGAATACACTAGCTTGAGGTGGGCCCCTTCATTAATAGATGATCACAGGGTTTTACTAATGGGACATTCAAGAGGCATAGATTGCTTTTTAGTTGAAGCTTGTGAAAATGAAGACTTGATATCATGTCAGAAACTATGTACTATCCCTTTTGATTGTGATGAAAATGGGCCCACGAGTATCTTTTCATTTCCTTTGACTTCTACATGTAACACCTTTTTGTATAACAAATTCATGGTGTTAGCTATATGGAAAGAGAAGGACCACTTCCGTGCATTATCATGGAAAGTTACAATTCATCCTTCAGATACGCCAGGTGGCGAGTGTAAATACAGTATTGACTTTGACCGTTGTTCATCTACATTTCCAGATCCATACGACCATGATAACATTACAAGCTATTCTGTGGTTAGTATGTATAACTTCTCTTCATCTAAAGAACAGGAGAAAAGTTTTGTTGATGAAATGTTTGACAATTCTGTTGCATATCATATAATTACTGGATCTTTTGATGGTAGTTTAAAACTATGGAGAAGTATGGATCAAGAATGGGAATTAGTAGGTAAAGTTGCTGCTCATGTGGGCCCAATTATGAAAATAAGTTCAACTGATTGTGGTAGAAAGATTGCAACTTTATCCAACAACAACAGTAACACTCTTTATATATGGGAATGTGTGTATCTTGGAGGAACTGGGAGTTTTTTACTTGAAGATACAATAAATCTTGATGGAGGTGTTGTTGTTGGTTTAGATTGGTTGACTATAGGTAATGGTCAACTTCTGCTTGGAGTTTGCTTGCAGAATGAAGTGCATGTGTATACCATGAGGCGTTGTGTAAGTTTAGAAAAATCCAAGGATGGAAATAAAAATAGAAATATTTGGTTTTGTGTTGCAAAAAGACAAACTCGCCCTTGTATCCGTGATTTTGTTTGGGGACCTAAAGCGACAGGTGTGATTGTTCATGATGACTACTTTTGTCTTTTCAGCCAGTGGTTACTTCCAGATGGTGGATCAGATGGATGTAAGGTCCCTGAAATTATTTATGATTCTGATACTCATGCTTTTGAAAACTTGACATTGAAAGATCAACAGAAATATAATACCAATAATACAGGTATTGGTGTAAGGAGTGTTTTGGAAATAGCAGAAAATGTTGGTGGATCTCTTCCTACTTATCACCCTGAAGCTCTTTTGGTGAATATTTATTCAGGAAATTGGAAACGTGCACAAAGTGCACTGAGTCATCTCTTTGAACATCTTACAAATAACAAGGATTTGAAAACCAACCCTAGAATCCCACAAATGAGCTTGTCAGACTATCTTGAAGGACTAATTTTGAAAAATTCAAACAATAAAGCGTTCAAATGGAGTGGTGACACATATTCAAACACATCCACATGGGATTCTAATTCCAATGGTTTTAGCAATTCAATCGATTCCAGTCCTAAAAACTCTGGATTGAGTGGATTCACTGATTCCATTGAGAAGCTACATGACCTTTCAGACATTGAAAAGATGCAAATTCTTGCTGTTATTGATCTTCTTGATGAAATTAGTAATTCAAACACATCATCACCATATGAAGGTCTTGACATACCTGGTAGAAGGTTCTGGATTGCAGTAAGGTTTCAGCAGCTTTATTGTGTGAGAAGACTAGGGAGACCACCATCCAAGGGCGATTTGGTCATTAACTCATCCCTTATCGCTTGGGCTTTCCAATCCGATTGTCAAGAAAGTTTGTTTGAATCACTTCTGAATAATGAATCATCATGGGATGAAATGAGAACCATGGGTGTTGGATTTTGGTACACAAATCAATCACAGTTGAGAGTCAAGGTACTTTTATAAACCCTAATTTTATATAGTTACTTAATATGCATATTTTTTTATAACTTTGGACAAAATTGCAGATGGAGAGGCTAGCAAAACAGCAATTTTTAAAAAACAGGGATCCAAAAGCTTGTGCACTTCTTTACATAGCTTTAAACAGGATACAAGTTTTGGCAGGTCTTTTTAAAATCAGTAAAGATGAAAAAGACAAGCCACTGGTGGCATTTCTTTCACGTAATTTTCAGGTTAGTTTTAAAAAAAAAAAAAAGATGAATAAAAGTAATTTATATAGTTATTGGATGTTAATGAAGTTGAATTGATTTTGTACAGGAGGAGAAAAATAAAGCTGCTGCTTTGAAAAATGCTTATGTGTTAATGGGAAGACATCAGCTGGAGCTTGCTGTAGCTTTCTTTTTGCTTGGAGGTGATACTGCTTCTGCTATTAATGTATGTGCAAAAACTCTTAAAGATGAACAACTTGCTCTTGTGATTTGTCGTCTTCTTGAAGGGTATAATGGTCCATCAGAACATTATATTACATCAAAGTTTCTGCTTCCATCCGCTTATGAAAATGGTGACTACTGGAAATCAAGTTTCCTTGAGGTGATAACATTAGATATAACTCTTACTTTTTTTTTTTTTTTAAAATTAAAAAAGAGTATCTGATAAACTTTCTGTATTTTTTCAGTGGATATTGGGGAATTACTATAAATCTTATCTAAGTTTAATTGGTGACCAAATGGATTTCTCAAGCAATAACTTGGCCTTTATAGATCCAAGCATTGGTCAATATTGTCAAATGTTGACCAACAAAAACCAGATGAAAAATGCTATTGGAGAACAAAATACCTCAATTATTGTCAGATGGGGTGTCTTAATGAGCTCTACTGCATTAAGCAGATGTGGTTTACCTGTAAGTTCATCTCTATTTACAATTTTTTTTTATTATTTTTTTAAAATCATTTGCTGATGTTTCTGGAATATTCTATTTTGTTCTTTTTAGCTTGAAGCTTTGGAGTGCCTTGCAACTTCTAACAGCATATTCAGTGGTTCAACTCAAAGTGCATTAGATAATTCAGAATCCAAAATTCTGAATGAGAGCCTGAATCCATCTACATCTTCTTCAAATTGGGTATCTGCTGACGTGGCATTGCGTATGCTCTCACATGCAAAATACAGTTTTGCAATGCAATACATTTCAAATATGTTAACAGAGCATCCAAGTTGGCCAGAAAATATCCAGACTGAAGCTATTCAGTATAACACACTGCTTTCTAATTTTGGAAAGAAGTTAAACACAGGGCTTGCTTATTTTGAGCAAAAGTATTCCTTAAATCGCCATCATCTGATTAACATGGTATTTTTTTTTATATTTTATATTGAGCATTCTATTGTGTCTTTTTTGAACTTACTTTTATTTTTCTTTATTGTTCAGATTACAGGTTATTTATACAACCAGGACCTCATGTTTATTGCTTGTGATATATTGCAACATGACACTTCTGAAGATATTTCACACAGAAATCCATCTTACCCTTCACTGCCAGCTGTCCTTCTGAAGTCCATTAAAGATTTTTCCTATTTATTTTCAAGGTATATCATATTTTGTAGAATGACTTGCTCTGAGACAAAACCACATTCCATTTATATGAAGAATCTCTTGCTGATGGTGTCAAAGATAAGAAATGGGCTGAAATTGCAAAGCTTTCCACAATCGCCCTTATTCGTTCTTGATTTATGTGAATACTACATATATTTCGCATCCATTTGGTTCCAAAAAGATTCTAGAAGTCTCATTATTGTTTTGAAACAAATTCTCCTTACATATTCCAATGAATCTTCATCTTCTTCATCCTATGCTTCTAACATGGAAACCTTGAAGAAGATCCTTCCGGAAATAGCCATGTTGGTATGTCACAATAAAATGAATGTGGGGCCCGAAAGCTATAAATGGCAAATCATACGCGCTTTTTTGTGGGGACTCATGTCTGGATTTCTGAAATACCAAATTGATTCCATTCCGGAGAATCTTGAAGATAATTACTCAGTGGAATTGACCAAGTTACTAAAACTGGAATCAGAGGATTCCATATCTTATTGTGCAAAAGAGCTTGCGTCATTTTTACTGCAGAAAGGGAGGGACCAGTCAAACGAGCCCATAATATTTTGGTTAGAAGATGTGTGTAGGTCAACACCGATAACCACTTTTCAGAATCTTGGTCAAGGAGTTGACTTTTCTAGAATAATGAGTAACGAAGATGGATTATCAGATTTTGAACTACTTTGGAATGTGTTTGATAATCATAGAATGTTATGTGGAGATTTTGTGGTGGAATATTCCAAATGGTCGAAGCTTATCAAAGAGAAACACTCTAAAGGATGGAGTGACACGTATGCAGACATCATAGGTGATCATGAAGCTTCTGAAAACGATAATCAAGATGGGATTTCATCTCCTGTAACGGAATTCACGATTCCATTCCAGAAACCGAAAGAAGTACAGAAAGCAAACGGAGAACTTCTCGAGGTAGTAAACGCTTCATATTTTTTTCTTCATTTCTCCATGCAAAAGAATTCATGATTCCCGATGTTTTCAATCGAACAGGCATTATGCATCAATTCCATCGATCAACAGCAAGCTGCAATCGCTAGCAATAAGAAGGGGATTATATTTTTTACCTTTGAAGATGGACGAACTTGCTTTGACAAGTCCAACTACATCTGGACAGATGTCGATTGGCCAACAGACGGGTGGGCAGGATCCGAATCCACTCCCGTCCCGACATGTGTTTCCCCTGGAATCGGTCTTGGAAGCCGGAAAGGCACACAGCTCGGCTTAGGAGGAGCCACAATCGGAGTCGGTTTAGCAAAACCCGGAATCAGAGGGGTAAATACATCAAGTCTCGGTTGGGAAATCCAAGAAGATTTTGAAGATTTCATCGATCCACCTGCAACTGTAGATAATATCAGAACTAGGGCTTTTTCAAGTCACCCTTCTAGACCTTTCTTCTTAGTCGGTTCAAGCAATACACATGTTTACCTTTGGGAGGTAAGCAAGCAACCTACTACAGTACTACACACATTTGATTTTATCATCAAATTCCATTTCTTTGTGGTTTGTATGTAATTAATAGTTGTTTTCGGGGGTAGTTTGGTAAAAACACAGCTACAGCTACATACGGAGTCCTTCCTGCTGCAAATGTCCCACCACCTTATGCTCTTGCCTCAATCTCAGCCGTACAATTTGATCACTGTGGGCAAAGATTTGCTACAGCTGCATTAGATGGTACAGTGTGCACGTGGCAGCTTGAGGTTGGAGGAAGAAGCAATGTTCGTCCTACTGAATCATCTCTATGTTTCAACAACTACACATCGTATGTTATTCTTTCTCATCACTCCAATAAAAAAAAAAATAAATAAAAAATCTTATATTAAATTATATTGTATATTTGCAGGGATGTGATGTATGTGACTGCAAGTGGATCGATTGTTGCTGCAGCAGGTTATAGCTCAAACAATGTAAATGTAGTAATATGGGATACACTTGCTCCACCTACCACATCTCGCGCTTCCATCATGTGTCATGAAGGTTTATTCCCTATTATACCCTTTCCAGATTTGATGATTTAAATTAATTAGGTCTAAATCTGTGTGATTTTAGGTGGTGCGAGATCTCTTTCTGTCTTTGCTAATGATATAGGAAGTGGATCTATTTCTCCACTTATTGTAACGGGTGGAAAAGGTGGAGATATTGGAGTTCATGATTTTCGTTACATAGCAACAGGAAGACAAAAACGGAATAAAAATTCTGATAATGTTGAACAAAAATTTAACGCGTCTTCAACTGCTGGATTACAAAATAAACATGGGGACCACAATCGGAACGGGATGGTTTGGTACATACCAAAGGCCCACTCAGGTACTTTCTTTTCATTCTGTATTAAGTCGTTCTTTCTGTATTAAGTTAACCAGATTAAGTTGTGTGTGTAGGGAGTGTTACTAG
The DNA here is from genome assembly GCF_052849685.1 of Lactuca virosa. Taxonomy (NCBI): domain Eukaryota; kingdom Viridiplantae; phylum Streptophyta; class Magnoliopsida; order Asterales; family Asteraceae; genus Lactuca; species Lactuca virosa. The sequence continues at coordinate 59,885,629 of NC_136429.1, forward strand.
AATAGCAGCGATTCCAAATACGAGTTTTTTCTTAAGTGGAAGTAAAGATGGAGATGTGAAGCTTTGGGATGCTAAGAATGCAAAGTTGGTATATCATTGGCCAAAATTGCATGATAGACATACGTTTCTTCAACCTACCTCACGAGGCTTTGGAGGGGTAGTTAGGGTAATCTTTTTTTTTTTTTTTTTTAAATATATATAATATGATATGATTATGGTGTATGTACACACTTGAATATATGATTAAAGTTTGAAACTTTGCAGGCTGCTGTGACAGATATTCAAGTTGTTTCAAATGGGTTTCTTTCATGTGGGGGAGATGGTTCTGTTAAGTTGGTTCAACTTAGAGATTTATGACATGGGTATTTTCGGTATTTTTTTAAGTGTGTGTATATAGGGTAAGTAAATCATGTAATTCACCTTCCGTAATGATTTTCACTTCACAAATCACAATAGCCAATTGAAAGATTGGAATTCGTAACTGTTTTGATTATGATCATCATTTATAGGTTCTTTTTAGTTATATTTTTGTTTAAAAACGTTTTTTTAAATGTCTTTATAGTTATAATGCTATATCTTTTTAAGGAAAAGATTATATATTTATTTAAGGGAAAGATCTCTGCTTTATAATAGTAGATTTGTTGAGAAGGAAATGTTGTGAAGTTTAATATGATAAGAAGATTGCGTGAAGCATTCAAAGAACTTGTTTAAACGTACAAGTCAAAGTCATAATCAAATGCATGAACAGGATCTCGCTTATTTACTCATCAAAGAATGTTTTTGTTTGTTTATTGTCCTACTACTATTATAAATTAACTTTGATATTTGTTACTTGTTAAGATATAAAAAGATACAACATCCTTCACAATGTATTTAACTCTATTAAGTTTAGTAAGTTATCACATGAACATTTCATTATATAACTTTTCTTATAATCCTTTGAACTCTACAAATCAAAAACTATATATATATATATATATATATATATATATATATATATATATATATATATATATATATTATAAAATAAATGTAAATAGAAACAAAATAAATGTAGTACCTTAAGTAAAAACAAAAATAAAAGTGTACTGTTTTGATTGTGTCTAAAAAGTTGCAAGATATGCTACGTATTAGTTTGGTAACAACCGTAACAAAATATCTTGAATATGTACGGATGTACCAATAGGCTATTTAACTATGAGTTTAATATATATACAACCTCCGAGATATTGTTTTAAAAAAGCTAGATATAAAGTATATTGAATCAATCCAAACCACACCAATTTTTTTTTATCTATTGTGATTTGACTCATCATCCGCCCTTTCACCACTTCTCTTTGTTTTTTGTTTCTTAAATGATGTTGATGAATTATTTAGCTAAAACTTTATGTGTTTAGTCGGTTCTTGAAAACTTATTTTCTATCATGACAAAATTACGAATAATAACATTTTGCATGTTCCAAGTTCAATCATTCTATTTTGACCAATAACTAAGAAAGTCAAAAACCAAATATGCTAGAATTAACTAGTATAAATAGGGCTTAATTATTAGTCAACATGTTATTTTAGTTTTTAGTTTTCTTTTAACTCATTAATATCTGACCGTTTTATGAGTTTTGAATCCGTCTTCTTTCATATATTGAAACAAGATATGATATTCTATTATTATTATTATAATGGATTCAATATCAATTTCATCAACTCATGTCACGTGACAAATCGAATAATATAGCATAGTAAACGAATTTATATGGTTTGTTAAAATATAAATTAAAAAAAAAACTTATTATACTCGACATTTCTCTTCAAAAAGATTGTAGCCAATATTATTTGAGCGGATGACTCATTAGTGTTAAAATTTGGAATCTACAAGCAATGCAAGAAAGGGAATGACGAATAGTTGAGGAGTTTAAGTTTGGGATCGACAACTAAGGTTTAACCGGTGACATTGGATGTGATGTTTGAGGTATAATAAATAAAGAGATTTTCTAATAAGGGCACATATAAAAAGTATTAATTATGGAAAATATTACCATAATTAAATTCAAAATACATTTATTATGGGAAGTGATTCGTACACAACAGCTTTTTGTCATATACAACAATTCATGCATTATATAGTTGTACAATACAAGATTTTAAAGCACCAATTGTTGTGTATGGAGAAAAATTATTGTGTACGGATCAACTCCCATTTATTATGGAGATTATTAATGAATTTCACATTTAATTATGGTAATATTCCTTATAATTAATGTATTTTACATTTAATTATGGTAATATTTATCATTAATTAATGTTTCTTATATGTGCTCTTAGGGCACATATTAGAAAATCTCATAAATAAATAAATAAATAAAATTTGAAATTAGGAAAGGTTGTGTAAACTAAGTTATTATCATTTAATCAATTTGAACAACAGACTTAAAAAATCGTTAAGGATTTATGTATATAAAAGGTAATAAGAAGGAGATTGCATGCAATTTAAAATTATATTTGAAGGAATTATATTCATCAAATTAACATTTAAGTGAAAAAAAAAATCAGTTGGGCTAATTTGGTTTGTTGATCCAGTATACGTAAATAAGTAAATAACCGTGGTCTAATTATCATATTCAATTTTAAAAAATTAATAAAAACATTGATCTAATTATAATATTCAATTTTTAAAACATTAATAAAAACACAATTGTTATATAATTATAAACTTAAAAAGACTTGACTTATTAGTCTATTTCAAATATAAAATCAGGTACAATTGGTTTTATATTTCGATTTTAGACCTGTAATTTAGAGATTTATGTGACATAGCTAATCACGATTTGTTGTTCAATCATACATGATTGAGTTTTATCTTTTTTCTTTTGTCGGTTTAATACGTTAGGTGGAGTCGTGGACTATGCAAGTGTCTCTATCAAGTATCAACGTATTATATACTTCTAAGATTACACCAACATATGATTCAACAAATACACCTTCATTATTACTATTAGTCCAACATTACAAGATATTTGCCAATAAAATGTGAGGAAAGTGTAACATCATTCGTTTATCTTCATAAAAATTTCAAAAAGTTGGTATATATGCTTTCTTCCAAGATATATATAATTTATTAAATTATTTTAACATAAGTCAAAACACTAATTATCCCTATACTAATAAAAGAATAGTTTTAATCTTCTTTTGTCATGTGTCACTCTAATACACATCCATATAAATATTATGTCATGTGTCAAAGAGATATATTAGGCGAATCACTATCACAATTAATGAGGTTAAAGTTTTAAATAATAGTTTTTAAAATTTTTATAGAAAAATTTACTTTTTTAGTTATATGTTAAATTTGAATTATAACTAACTTTAAAATTTGGTATATTTCTTAATTAATAATTTATTTAAAATAATTGATTAATAATTATGAATTTTTGCTATAAAAATTGAATTAATTTTATAACCGTGATTTTCACGGATTATAAACTGGTATTTTTATATATGTAATGTAATGTTATTTCTCTTTGTATGGAGTGTAAATTTAACCACGTGTCTGAGTACAGGATGCCAAGTCTTAACTTATTTTCCTTAATTTTAATTCTTATTATTATTTTTTTCTTTTTTGGTAAGTTTTTTCATAAATAATAACGGCATCGTTTTCGTAGGGAAATTCTGTTCTGATCCATGGCCGACAAAATAGGGGAAATTGATTAGGAAACCTTCGAGAGGTGAATCGTGATCATCTTTTATATAGAACCAAGATTCATTCCAATTCTTAATTCCTCCAAAAAGAAAAAAAGAACGAAGAAGAAGAAGAAACTCAGTACCAGGTTAGATTCTTTACTTTCAGTTACATCTTCCTCATAATCTCTACTCCCCCCTGTTCTTCGTAGTCATTATCATAAGAATAAAATCTTTTTACGTTCTGTACTTCTGTATCATTGTTGATTACTTTTCGAAGATTTAGTACACTGTTTCAATCACCCTTTCGTTAAGTAATCAATCGGATTTCATATGTGGGTTTTATACGTTAAGCATATCTGATTTGATACAGCTTCAATTCCCCAAATTTAACAGCCGTTTTATTTATTTATTTATTTATTTTATGAAGCAGTTTGATGGCAGCCGCCGCCGCCGAAGCAAGGGCAGTTTGGCAACGAACGGCGAATCGATATTTCGTCCAAGAAGATGCAAAAAGAGCCCCTAAATTAGCATGTCGTCCTTCAACTTCATCTTCATCGTCTAAACAAGCTGAAATAAAACCAGCTAATAACACTACTACAGATCGCAATGAAAGATTCCTTCTTCCCAACGAAAAATCTCTGTATTCCGAGCTCTCACCGGATTCCAGATGGTGGCTTCAATTGCAGACTGATTATATATACCAAAGGGGTTTGACCAATTCTCATCAATTCGTCGAAAATCAAGATGGTAGTAGTAGTAGTATCAATTCTCTCTCGATAGAATCTTTCGAGTTAGTGGACATTAACAAGGACTCAAAGTTGCAGCACTGGGTTGGGATTGAGAAGAACGGCGAAGTATCGCTTCCATGGTGGCAGATCGTCGGAAAAGATGATTCAGGTTCAGTTGTTTTAAAAAGATCACATTCACATGATTGTGTCGAGAATCGTCATCTTCCGGGATTAAAGCCAGAAAAGATGATCAAAGAAAAACCAAATCCTGTGAGTGATTCAAACAGGGGAATTATATTGGAAGCTCTGAGACATTCTCAAACGCGAGCAAGAGAAGCAGAAAACGCAGCGAAGGAAGCGTACGCGGAGAAAGAGGATTTGGTGAAGGTCGTTTTGAGACAGGCATCGGAGTTGCTTGCTTGCAGACAATGGATTCGTCTTCTGCAACTTGAAAATCTTTATTACCAAATCAAGAACAAGAAGATGAATGATCCAAAGTTGTCTGTTTGTCCATCCAAAGATGGGAAATTACAGAAGAAGAAGATGAAGAAGGGGAAGAGACGAAGCAGACGATATGAAGATGATTTAGGGAAATATGCGGTTGTTTTTGCGATGGGATTAGGGCTCGTTGGTGCAGGTTTGCTACTTGGGTGGACAGTGGGATGGATGTTGATCTAGAGAGATTTTAGGGTTTGATTTTTGAAGCTTCTCTTAATTAAGTGTACAAAGTTCGATTCTTGGATATAGCCATTCCTTGTATATACTTTTATCTTTCTAGTTCAGTTCTTGGTTATGGTTTTTTTAGTAACCGGTCTGTTACAAATTTAACCCTAAAGTTTGTCATTTTTACTATCTTTTAATATAAGTAAATGATTGATCACCTATGCTCTTTCAAAACTAACTTAGCCTCTTTGGTATCAACCAGCCACAACAACACACACCACCACCTAAGAGGTGTTGTGTTCTATTCAAGCCGTGAAGAGACGCCAAACAAGAGAACTTATGTGTGAAGGTCTGTAAGCACTATCACTATCACTATCACTTGTTCACGTTGTGATGGTGCTCCAACCACGCCTCATGCATCATTGGTGCGTCGTCCACCTTTAATTTTATCAAAAATATCAAACTAAATTTAAAACTTTAATTTCCACTATTAAAATTGTTCATAAATATAACTTGAAATATAATATTTATAAAGATTTACAACAAAGGATTTTTGAGATGTTAAATATTAAGAATATGTTTCACAAAATTAATTTTTAATCGGAAATTTTTTATTTGGATGTAATGTTAGGTAATCTAGTTGAAAGAATATGTTTCACAAAATTAATTTTTAATCGGAAGTTTTTTATTTGGATGTAATGTTGGGTAATCTAGTTGAAAGTTTTTAAAAATATAAAATTACATATAAGAAAAAAATTAAAAACTATTACTTTTACTTGAATTAGCTTTTAGATAATTTTTTGTGAAAATAAAAATTTTAATCTCATATTTTCATACAAATTATTTATTTATTTATTTTAAAAATAAAAAATCTTAAAGTTTTCAAAATTGTCAAAAAAAACACTTTATAACAAAAAGTTTAGGGCTTCACGGGCACAAATGGACTAGTAAGATGAGGCATGAGGTTATAGCTTATTGGCCTTTAAAAGGCAAGAAGGCATTGGTTGAAGTGGCCCAACATATTGCTATTGTTGTTATAAGTGTCTTCACTGAAATAGGGAGTGGTGATGTAACTTTCATGTTTCTGGAATAAGCATTATTATAATTTTGTAATAGTTAGGGTCAACAATAATAATCTATTTTGAAGTAATGAATAATAATTATTTTAGTATTATGTGATTTATGTGAAATATACGTGCTTATAATGATGTAATAAAAAAATAATAAAAATACACGTAAAAAATATATAAAGAAAGTTGAAGTAGTCCCAACAAGGATTTTGGGGATATAAGGAACGCTGAAATCCGACTTATAACGAAGAAGTTATGACCCGACAAAGTTTTGCGACAAAACCGACACGACACTGTATATCGTAAAAAGTGAGTTTGCGATAAAATACTTTTTAGCCTTAGCAATCTAAACGAAAGTCGTAGTATACGTTAAACCGAGAGCGTGCATATAGAGAACGTCCAAATCTGACTTCGTTAGAGGAAGTTATGAATTTTCTAAGATTTGGCATAACAATATGCAACCCGGAAATCGAATTTTAGATCGATCGATTTTTAGTCGGCACAATCTAAACGTGAATCGAAGATCTTGTTAATAGGAGCTCAACGATATAAAGACAGATGAAAACGGACGTCGGATGACAAAGTTATGAATTTTTAACGGACTTTATCTGTCTAAGCCTATTAAAATATAACTTTAAAAATAAAGTCAAAATTAGCCGACGGAGTCTAAACGAAAGTTGTAGATCACATCGCTTCCTACGCGTGGATATAAAGAACGTCAAAAACAAAGCTCATATGCGAAAGTTACGGAATTTAGAAGTTAATTAAATTATGGGTTGATGCGAGACTAACACGTGGAGCGATCCCCACCCTCCTTTTCTCTCCACGGATTCGCACCGGATTTCGACACATGCCCCTCGTACGCGCATCATACTCCGAAGTTACGCCCATCGTACTCCGATGATTCAACCTATAAATAGAGGCGATGATCACCCCAAAAATGCACACCTTTCCCATTCTTTCTCTCTCAATTACCTCTCTTAGCCCCTCCCATTCCGTAGCACTTCCCAAGTGCTAGAGGCAAGTCCCGAAGCGCCAGAAGGCTCCGAGAAGAAGAGCTTTCGGCTCAGAAGTTCCGCCCCCGTAGAGCCCGACTCCTAGCTAAACCCCCTTGTAAGTAAGTTATGCTTACCTTACTTTAAGTATAGCTTATGTTTAAGTTCATTATCGTTATTATGAACCTATAAACAATATATGTGCTAAGTATTATAAATTATACAAAGTGTTATTATAATACCTTTTAACTGTTCGCGGTACGGAGAATCTAGTTTGAAGGGCCGCATAGGGTTGTTGGATTTTAGAACAGCTTAAATGCCAAAATGGTCTTGCCCTCCGGTGTTTCATGTCTGGCCCCTGTCTGTACATAATAGTTGAAAAGTATTGTTTAACACTTATATAATACAAGAAAAACAATATTGCTCGTACCTTGAGTTAATCTACACTAATAATTAGTCGCAATAAATATTAGACTAAAATATAGTGATAATGATACTAGGTTTCGTCGAAGGAAAAATAAAATTGTTAGAAACGAAGCGCTGCCCGAGTTTGGAGTCATCACTTTAACAAGTGAGTACAAAGTTACTTTCATCTTACACATAGATATGAAGTATTTAATATAAATTACGTGCTATGTGTGCATATTATTGTTTACATGATATCTATGCTGGATGAACAAGATATACATGTTTTATTCAATTTAAAATGTATATGTATTTTATACCTATAATTATGATGGGTAGATGATATAGATGATGAAATAAATGATGAGAGACCTCGATGTTTAAGCGGATCAAATCATTTAGCGGTGTATAAATGACGACCACAGACTATTTTAGACAGTCTAGTGGAACACTGGCAGACTCGCAACCTGTAGGTGTTTTTGAACTACGTGTTCACCAGGTGTACTCCATCTCTCTCATGGTTGCCTTATTGACATATATTGTTGAGGAATCCCCAAAGCAGTGTTGTCCATCCCGATGAAAATCATTAGGCTAGGTCCCCTAATTTAGATGCTTTAGGGACAAAAAGTGGGGATAAGGGAAATGGGTAATCGGGTTGATTGATTTGATGAAAATTAATAAACTTAATTATTGTGGGTTGAAAACTCTATGTGCTCACCAGGATCCTAAGCCCGACCCACTTAGTTTCTTGTATTACATGTAGTGGCCATAGAGCACATGAGTGATGATCTGATGAGAGATCAATGGATTATAGGCCATTAGAATAATAGATGTTGTAAGGCCTGTACTATTTCTGTTTATGCTTATGTATTGTATTGACAATGACATCCCAACATTTTTAATATAATGAAAACACACTTCTTCAGAAATGCTTTGATAAATTACTTATCATATTTTGGGAACAAATTCCGCAACATATTTCTTCAAAATGATACTCTAGTTTTCAAATAAAGCATAAACAAATCGGTCTTTTCTGACTGAGAAAATAAGGATGTCACAGGTGACCCCTATTTTAGTACGCTATACTGACCGAACTGGCTCCATACCCTGTAAAGATTTTGAAAAGAGGCCCCTAAAAGGCTAATTTTCATTTCCTTACATACATGGGAGATGAGGTGAGGGAGGGAAGCCCTCGTAGCAAAGCATGTATGGGTTGGTGTTCCGAAGCAGGGACCAATACTATATATGCACCTATTCTAAGGGTCTATTAGAGCCTTAGAACACTGTTATAAAAAGTTCTAATAGGGTCCTATCTCTTAGTTGCAAAAAGACGGAATGTCTGAAGGCAACGTGGTCATAAAATTTGTTTTAAGAAAGATTGATAACTTAAACATATTTATTATTTATTAGAATTTAGAAGGGCAAATAAAAATGCTTAGAGTTAGAGCCTTAAAGGTAGTGTCTTATTGATACATATTTTTGGGCTTGAGAATGGTGGGTTTTGAGCGAATCAAATAATTTGCGTTTTGACTAAATTGGGTCCGATATTAAACCGGGCCAAGTAACAAAAATGGTATTTAATCGGTCTTGAACCAAATCAAAAAAGCTGGTTCTTAGTCAGGCTGATCATGAGCATTTTGTTTAGATAAAATTATAAATATAAAAATTATAACCCTTAAATGTTTATTTAATACGGTTATAAAGTATCAATTTTGTCATGAATTCACAATCAAATTATTGTCGAAAGTCCAAAAATTGCTTATTTCGAAGTAATATGAAGCATGCCCTATAGTGGCGAATCCAGGATTCAAAGTCAAGGGTGTCCAACTTAATTCATAATAAAACTAACATGTTGAAAAAGTTTAGTTATAGATTCGGTTCGGGTTGAGACAGGTAGTGGCGAATCTACAACAAATTTTTATATTTTAAAAATATTTTATAAATTCGTTGTTATAATGTCAAAAATTCAACATAGCTAAAAAATAATATCCTACCTCGAATTTTCATATTTTATAAATGATTTATATGTTCGTTGTTGTTAATTTTATCTAATGCATATTTCATTAAAAAATATATAATAAAGAGAATCAAATTCAAGTTATTTGATAGTTTTAACACAAATCACAAATGTAGCTATTATAAATACAAAATAAAGAAATTAACAAAATATAAGATATTCCAACAATTTGGTAAAAAAAACCATGCTTGTCCAACCGATTTACTCACTAGAAACAATGTGCTTCCATTATTTATATATTTTTATTCTCTAGTACATCTATAGTCTAGACAAGACCCTAATTTGTGTCTTCCCCATAACCCACTGTATGTTTTCTTTCTGCAATACAAACCCACCCACAACACAAGAAAAGAAAGAAATACTTACAAGTTACTCAAGAGTCAAAGAACAACAACAGAACAAAGGAAAAAGAGGCGAGACGACTTAGGCGCTGAGAAAAGTAGCAGAGGGCGGAGAAGAGGGGCAGAGCTGTCGATGGCCAGATGGTGGCGGTGGGTTCTTCAATATTTATGATCTCTATTATTACAATTTTATGAGATCACAAATTCAAAATATATCCATAACTTACATCTATTATCTGTTGGAGATTTGTTTATTTTTGTTAACCATCTTAACATTAATTAGCTTCCTCTTCTCTTATTTTTTTAGTGCAAAATGATATATCAAATCTGTAAAAAATATTGGTTTTGTTTGTTGCTTTTCCATTATTCGGGTGTCCCTCTTATAATCACAAGGGTGTCCAATTGGAAATTATAATATAATTTGTAGAAGGAAAATCTGAACAAATGGTGTCCATGGATACCCTTGATCATAACGTAGGCTCGCCTCTGGTGCCCTAGCCCCATTTAGGTTGCGTTTAGTTACGGAAAAACAATTTCTATTTTTCGTTTTTCGTTTTCCCTTTTCGGTTTTCGTTTTTCGTTTTCAGTTTTCATTGGAAAATTTAGAAAACGCGTTTAGTTAAAACATATTCATTTTTCATTTTTAGTTTTAGAAAATTAGAAAACACGTTTAGATGTGTATATTTCTATCGGTTTTCATTTTTAGAAAATGGTAGCGGTGGTAGGGTGAGGGTGGGGCAGGGGCGGGGGGCAGTGGTGGGGTCGATGATGGCGACGGTGGTGGTGGTGGTGGCAACGGTAGTGGTGGCGGCTACAATTGTGGCAGAGGTGGTGATGGCGGCGACGACAGTGGTGGTAATGCTGGTGATGGGGGTAATGGTGGTGATGGTAGGTCGGTGATTGTGGTAGTGGTGTTGAGTGTGTGTATTCGTACGTGTGTGTTTATAGGGGTGGGGGTGGGGGTGGATGTGTGTGTGTGTGTGTGGGTTTGGCTGTGTGTATATGGGTGTGGGTGTGGGTGTGTGTGTGTCTGTGGAGGTGGGTGTGAGTGTGTGGGGGTGTGTATGTGAGTGTGTGTGTTTGTGTGTTTGTGGCTGTGGGTGTGGGTGTGTGTGTGTGGGTGGGTGGGTGTGGTTGTGTGTTTATGGGTGTGGGTGTGGGTGTGGGTGTGGGTGTTTGTGGGTGTGTGTTTGTGTGTGTGTGTGTGTGGATGTATGTTTGTGGGTGTAGGTGTGGGTGTGTGTGTGTGTGTGTTTGTTTGTGGGGGTAAGTGTGAGTGTGTGGTTGTGTGTGTGTGTGTGGGGAGGGGGGGGGGTGGTCGGGTGCGTGTGTGTTTGTGGGGGTGGGCTTGAGAGTGGGTAGGTAGGGGTGTCGTGGGTTGGGGGTGTTAAGGTGGGGGTAGATAGAGGTGGGAGTGGTGTGTGTTTATATTTTAGAAAAAATTTGGAATTAGAAAAATGTGGAAAACAATTATTATTGAGTTTCCAAAAATTTTCAACTTCTTCGTAATTTTAGTAAACGGAAAATTTTCATTTTCTGTAAAATTTTTAGAAAAATAGACGAATTAAACGTGTTTTCAAAATTTCATTTTTTCTTGGAAATTTTTTTCGAAAAACGACCAATTTTTCCACAACTAAATGTAACCTTAGCCTTTCTAGGTGCGATGACTCGCTATCGAATTTCGTTGTTATTCGAAAAATTTGTTATAGTATTTTTTTGCAACATGCTTTTCTTGCATCGGTTGACATTCTGATAAAATAAATGCTCATAAATATCTATGTTTTGTTGCATGATAATATTTTGACAACATGGTAGGTTTGTGAGGACCCCGACCGAAGGTTGAAACTGAAAATTTCCAAAATTAGATTGATTTGATACCATTTTTTTTGGAAGAACTACAAACAAAATATGGAATACGAAAATCTTAAAGTTACCCAAAAAAATTGAGACGAGATTACGAAAGTTAAAGTCAAGATCACAATCTCTAGAAGTCAAGACACATAGTTTATCAAGAATTGGTGATTCAAGATCGTTTTTTAAATGTGTTATATTACTAAATGAAATCAAAACTATTTATACAACTAAGAGAGGCTCAATGGTCAACAATGGCCTAAAATTCGTTTCCTAAGTCCTAACCACTACAATCAAGTAATTTATTAGTTATTTATAACCTGTCCCGACAACTAAATTCTAAACCAATAAGGATGACCCGTCATAGGTTGGGCCTTCCACAAGTTGTCTTAAATCACAACAAAATACCTTATTGAAGTTTGTAAGATTGGAACTTGATACCACTATATTTTAAGAGTATTTAAATCTCAAATGATTAGTATTTATATCATGGTGATACATCCGTACATGCATTAACGTTAACTACACTAGTTATCAAACACAAGTCATAACAACAAAATGCAAAGAACGACAATGGACATATCTTGGTACTTGGTAGTGTTAATTTCTTGTAACACATATAAATAAAGATGATGGCGATAATTATACATACACATTTTGCATCAAAATCCAATACAAACATCGATCTCAACACAAATGTTCTCATACATGAAAGCTTTCCTTCTTGTGTTTCTTCTTCCATGGAACTACTTGCTTAAATCCTTCATATATCGCTGTCTGTACAAACACAACACAAATCACAAAACCATTAATCATAAGGCATAACACATAACTAACAAATTACTTTCTTTTTGTTCAAGGACGAAATATGTGAGTAACAATATAACTGAGGGACTAAAAATGAAAATGTTTGCTAACTAGTAACTAGTGGCGTACATCCCCTGCTGCTGCCACTTGCCAGCGATTATGATTGACGTTTCATAATCTGAAACTTACTCTTTTAAAGGGGTCCACTTCACCATTATTTGGACCGGGTCTACTTTATAGAATCAAATCGAACCGGGCAAGTAAAACTCGGGACTCAAATGTCTAAAGTATAAACTACAAAATACAAATGTCCGCTAATTATGTTTAAACTTTAGTTTAAATCAAAAGAATGAAACGTTTTACAACTAATCATTCCCTACCTAATCATGCACTAACTGCTTTTTTTTACTAATTAAACATAAAAATCAAACCTTTTTATTTACTTATTTATTATCACATCTTTATTAGAAATATTTTTATTTTTTCTACAGCTCGACTTTCATGCAATGTCTACTTGTACGTCATGCAGTAAACGTTGTACATAGAAAAATAGAACTGTGTCTGTATTGCTTACCCAAAAGTGTGACCTGGTGAGTTTTGACAGGCTTGAATTTCTTCTCATCCTTTTCCCTTTCTTCTCCAAAAAAACTGTGTCCATTGAATACACTGAAGATGGTGAAATTACAAAACTATCCTTCACATCCTTAGGTTTATGGCTTCCCCTTAACCTGAAGGATCCAAAAAGACCTCTACCAACCTTCTGCTGTTCTTGTTTGTCGCCAGCTGGAAGCAGCAGCTGATGTCCACCGCCGGAGCTATCGTCGGTGGGACTCCAACCACCGCTACAGTTACTGTCAAATGAACCTTGTCTTTGCCCTTTACGACGTCGTTCCCTCGCGAATCTGAAGGAAGACGATGAAAATATGGATTTGCCATTGCCAGCGCCACCGGTATCTCCTGGACCGTCGAGGACGGTGGTGGGTGAGGGTGTTTTTGTAATAATGTTGGATTCTACCATTGTTAGTCTTGGAGGAAGCTCCAGGCATCTGTTGACGGCGGTGGTGGTGGTGTGGAGGATGAGGTCGGTGCAAGGTCGGGGCTTACCTGGCTGTTCTTCCCACCGGAAGGGAACGGAAGCTGAGGTTTGAAGCGGTGGCGTTAGCATACCAGATGGTTCAGGGAGGCGTGGTAGTGCCATGGAAAAGAGCTGGAGCTTTGGTATAGAGATCGGGTCGGATTCTACATCGGATCCCATTCTCTCTTTCTCTCTCTTTAGAATTGAATGAAATGGAAAGGGAAGAAGAAGAAAGGGTGTGTATTATAGGGGGTTGTTGGGTCTGTAAGTCATGTATGTCAATGAAAAAACACCACCGAGTCACGTGACTCGTGCGTGACAACTTCATGACCATGTGTTTATTTTTGGAAAGTTTTGTTGATATTAAGTGATATATTACTTTTTTTTTTTTTTTTTTTTTTAGTTTCGATATCTGTTTCCATATATTGTTTATTTTCCATGAACACTTTATAACTGAATCGATCTTTACCAAAACTAAAATTCGAAAAAGCAAACGTTGCGTGATATTCTAAATTAGTTTCTGTTATTTATTATTCTATTTAAAATAAATAAAATTCTCATTTTTATTCAAAACTCAAGAGTGATGATTTTCGAATGATGTAGAGGGAATTCATGCATTGCATTTGGACCTTTTTTCATGCATAAAGTTGGCAGAAATAAGCATAAAATTTAAATTAAAGATGTGAAATATTCTGAAATCCAAATTAAAAGCATTCTTGATTTAAACTAAAGGAAATAAAAGAGAAAAAAGGAAAAGTCTTGGCTGTATAAGAAGTCTATTCTCATTTATTTATTGACTTTCTTGTTTTCAGCGAGTATAAAAACACACAAAATAATAATATTCAAATATACTAAATAATATTATTTTCTTTTGGTTTTTAAATGTGTCGCAAACGGTTCTTTTTTCGTCATGATTTACATAGAATAATCGACAAAGTACAATAATTTGCTTATAAAAACAACACGGAATGGATGTTATTTGACTATAACATAGATTTCTGTAATAATGAGTTTATTATATTCATGAATACATGTTTTAAACTGAAAGCACGCTCAATTTAAAATGATCGAAAAACGTTGAATTATAAATAATAACAAAGGTCAAACATAAAGAGAAGCTTTTTATTCCACCTCTGCTATCTTGTCGCACATCACCTACAAACTTGTTTTTCAGTATGTAGTTGCATACTCTACCACCAAAAAATATTGCCAATTGCAATCTTGCTACATGGAAACAATGGTTGCTCAAAGAGTCCATGGCACCAATGCCACCATTGCTTTATTACAACAATCATAGAAAAAGGGTGGGGGATCATTGTTCATATTGTGAAAAAGGGGGAGGTTGATGTGAGGGGGTGGTGGTGGGCACAAAAGCAATGTGATAATCATTTAAAATTAAATTAAACAAAATTTTTTTGTAAAAATAAGATAAGTGTAATATAGTCATGTTACACCAAACAATAGACCCATAAAACATGTGTCGTACCCTGTCGAAACAGTAAAGAAGTTGAGAGGACTTGATCCTAACCCGACCCTTTTAATTATCATGCAGTGTCATGTCAACCCGTTTATTTTTTTAGAGTTCGTGTCGGGTTTCAGGTTAGGATTATGCTTTGAATGTGTCGTATCATGTGAGATTAAAACATTAAACATATTGCAAAAGTAGAAGTTGGGTATGCGGAAAGGAAAAAGAAAAAAACTGGAACAAGGTGTAGTTGGGAGGCGGGCGGAATGACTAAATTTATTGTAAGTTTAGAGGGAAAATGGAAAGAGTAGAAGTTGGGAGGGGGTCATGAGGAGGATGGAATGAGAGGGATTGTGTAGTTTGGGAGAGAACGGAAAAACCGAAAATGAAGTTTTGACCTAGACGGCCAAGTCGTTTTCATATTACAAAATGACTCAATCCAAGCGACGACGCTTCTATGAAGACGACAACGTCTGTCGGTGTTCTTATGCGACAGAATGACTAAGGCTAATATTAGTGAAGATTGGCCATGACGTGATGGAAATCATCGGATTCGAATTGAAGAACCACATGTACGATCAAACATTGAGAGCAAGACTAACATGAATTTCAAGAAACTAGAAGAGATGTCAGTGAATATTTATGTAACAAATTTCCCGAAAACTATGATTCTAAAGGATTTATGGAGATTATGTGAACGACATGGTGCAGTGGCCGATGTATATATTCCTCGGAAGTTGTCGAAGCTTGGCAAACGATTTGCTTTTGTAAGGTTTCTGAAATCTAAAGAATATGCACATGTTATTGATGATCTTAACCGCGTCTGGATTGGAAGTTATCATGTATGTAAGAACCCAAAATTTAGAGAGATTTGACTTTTAGTAAAATATTGTAGCATCCTGTTTCGAGAAGTTCTTATTTCGGGATTATGGACAATAAATGGATCAAGTGAAGGACTTGGGCTTCAAGGAATAGGGTTTAGACCCCATTGGATGTGGATAATATTGGTTATGTGATCCAAGCTCTTGGTTTGTGTTTTGGAGTCAAATGGTAAATTGGGAAAAACAATGTTTCGGTCTTCTTTCGTGAATTAAGAAGTTTAGTTCAGTATGTGTTGAGTCAAAAGTAATTAGATAGGATTGTGGGGCTCTTTAATACCTTTCCTTGCATATAAAGAACGCCGAAAATGGAGTTGAAACAAAGAATTATGGCTGTTTGAAGATAAGCTGGAAAAGAGAGTCTAGCAGTACGTTGGGCGTACACTAGGTAGTACGTTGGGCGTACTAGGCTGAAGGGGACGCGTTTTTAGGGTGTTACGCTGGGTGTAACTTATGGTACACTAGGCGTACCGCCGTAGTGATAAAACCCTAATTTCGTGGCTATGAGCCCTATTTAAGGACTCTAACCCCTTGGAGTCATTCCTAACATCAGCCTCCACCCTCTTGAGCCTCCAAATCGAATCCCTAGCCCCCTAGAGCAAATCTTTAGCCTTTTTATGTGTTTTGGGTGCATTTTGGAAGAAACAGAAGTCCAAGCTTGTTGATTGTTGAAGCTCAAGCTTATGGATACAGAGTCTACATTGCTTTTCGCAACTCCAGAAGGTATAAAGCTTGGAACTTGATGAATGTTTTCATTGGATCTTGCTAGTTCTTAAGTTGTTATGCGTTTTGTGATGGGTTTTATAGATTACAATAACTATGCGCTTGCGGAATTTCACTTAACATTTAAGGGCACATGCAACCTAAAGGATCTATGTCTTTAACACTTTGAATGTAACATGCTATGAACAACAAAATAATTTAACCGTAATGAACCTAGTATAATCAAATAGAATAATTAGGGTTACATACATTTGATTTGTTGTAGTAAACGAAGCACTTCAAACTCCTTATAGAAAAACCTTGGAAAGCAAGCACCAGAATTCTCGTGCCTCTAATGGCAAACCCTAGAAACCCTAGAATGAAGAGAATAGAGAGAAGAGAGGTATAATTTTCGTTCCTAAGCCTAATGGGAAGAGCATGAACGAAATTGAGGCTATAAGGGGTCCTATTTATAGTTTAGGTAACTTAGGGACAAAGCAAGATTTGAATAATTAAATAATAGATTTAATCTCTATTTAAATCCTTTCCTTATTTGCATCTAGGAGGCTTCTGGAAACCCTAAGGAGGCTCCAAAAACCGTCCACCCCGTGGATGATATAATATATTAATATATTATATTAATAGATTATTTATCTCTCTTTCTCCTAATATCATTTCTAGTTATATCTGGTTATGAGGGAAACCCAAAAGGAACTTTGCTAATAATTCAAGATTATACTAATTTAGTTATTGGCTTAGACACCTAATCCAACAGTCTCCTACTTGGATAATTCTAAAACTAAATTACGGGCATAACTTCTAAATTAAACAGCAAAGTGTGCTTTCCAAAGCGACTTCTGAACTCTGATCCGACCAGACATTGGTCCTAAGATAAGTGATCAAATATTCCTTCGTTCTGCAAGATGTCGTATGGACGTGAGACATGGATCATAATCAATATCATAGTCTAAGATTATGTTTCCCGATTTCTGATTTATAACGACTAGATTCAGACTACTAATTGAACACATCAATTCAGTCCGGCAAGGCCTTACAAATGAATGTCAACATCAAATCATCAAAGGGCCCAAAGATATCGCTTTTCCTGTTAGGGAAAAAGGAACAGATAAATTTCGACTCATATGTTTGTATCTTTTACTCACCAAATCATGCATGATACTACGTTTTATAACATCACGTTACTGATGCGTTTACATAACACCAATGCACAACCGGCTTGTAAATTACAACTCATATATCTTCGCTTTAAGAATATAAGATATTATCATCTCAGAATTACTCGTGATAGAATCTATGAAGTAATTCTTTGAGCGTGGGTTTATCCAATACTCTAAATCCCCATTTACTAAGAATTCATGAACATTGTAGCAATCTTATTGCAATGTCTAATCTCCATAGACAATCTACAATTCAATTCATGACAGTCTTGATTCACTACTTACTTCCAAAAGTATGAGCGACTGTAGAATTCGAATAATCAAATTATTCAGGAAGTAAAACATGCTAAGTGAAACAAAATAATAAACTAATTAACTATGGTCTCAAACATATTGAATATAAATAATCTCTATTAATTAATCACCATAATAATTACGACTTTATTCATTGTATAATGTTTCGAGCAATCAACCAACCACTTGGATTAAACAACATCAATCATGCATGTTATGAACATGCATACTATGCATCTCTATGGTCCTTCCTTTGTGAACAGATCAACTGGACATTATTCCAATGATGCTCCTTTCACAATTCCAAATTCTTGTCATTGTCTAAAATATATTGGAATTCCAACCTTACATGCATTGACCTTCCGTGATGTCGAGGCTTCAAAGTCACATAGACTGAGCCAACAATATTACAGCATGTTCCATTGGAACTTTGTTACTAGAAACAATTACATGGTAATGAAGTTTCAAATTCAAGGTACACTCCTTGAATACTCCTCTTCCATTAAAGTTTCCAATCCACATGTAGACTTAATAATCAACTCCCATTATGGAAACATTTCCATATTCTCATATGACCATAAATTTTTAACTAAGAATCATCTCAATCTAAAACATGTCACTATGTTCCTCCCAAACAATACCATACTTCCAACTGTCCACAAGCAACCAATCTTTAATAAACCTCAAACTGTTCTTAACAGTTGTTTAACAACTCCAGTCACACAAAAATTCTAATCCTTTTTCCCTTCAATGTGGAAATATCATAATAAGTAAATATTATAGCACATGCAATCGATCCTATATCTAAAGCATATGGGACTCGATTCATTATATCTGATATCTGTTCAATTTCTTGCTAGAATATTTCCATATATGGAATTTCCTATGTTGAACCATTTCAACATGATATTCATATAACATATGACTAAGTTCTATCAAATTATATGATCTAAACTTTTACAATCGAAACAAAGTATGAATGCACTCTCCCTTAAGTCTATCATAGCGAAACAATTCCCAAACCTTGCAATTTGCAAATTGAAAACTTTGTTCCCTACGAACAGTATATGCAATACTAACATAACAGTTATGCTCCCACTAGCTTTGACATGTACCCAGAAGTCAACTGGACTTCTAGAAATCAATACTCTTGACTTCCTTACTGAAGTACATATTTTTATTACGCGATGTTTCAATAAGTTTCCTACTAGACTTCTTAAGCTTATACACTTTCATTGGATAACTTATTTGTGTGTTTAAACCCTTTCAAAACTTATAGATATATGTCTTGAAAGTTCAAACAATTTCTTGTCATTCCTCACAATTCAGAATATGAAAAGGGATGCAGTAATCATATTATGAATTTGAGAATGCAATTAACACAGCCAATATCCATATTGATCTTAGCGAAAGTGTTTCTTCATAATCATCCTCATGAATTAGAGCGAAAACTTTGCCACCTAGATTTTATGGTGCATACGTTCTTATCCATGTGAATCTATCATTTCCAACCTACAATCATAAGACAAGGTTTAGGACAAAACCAAATTCAAATTTAGCTTTCCTTTCATGGGCTGAACTTCACTATTCTAAATTTATTACCCTCTGGTAGCACAAGGGCCTACCAATGCTTCCGTGTTGTTAAGAAACTCACCCATATTGATCAATGTACTTTCACTGACCAATGTGCTTTGCTTTTGCAGTTAAATGAAAAAACATAGAACTCATAATCATTGCCAACTCAACTGGAAGGTGCATAGAAATAAGAATGTGTCAATCAAACACAACTGGTTATCAACCTCAGGTCGCGTGCTAGTGATAACTAAAAGGTTTATTGTCGGTTGACTCTTGAAACTCTCAAGATCAATACAACTCCACTGACTTCTTGACATATGAGTTTTTCTCTCAAGGAACATTTCTTGACGAGCTAAAACAAATATTCAAAGCTTCGTGTGGATTCCCGACAAGAAAACACTTCATAAAATTGGTATTAGTTTATCTTTTGTTTTGAAAAAAACATAACAACTCCAATTCTAATTGTGCTAGAGTAAGAAACCATTATTACTCTACATTTCACAAGGTGTTGTCAACCTACTTAGTATAAAATAAGTTTCAAGACATGATTTGTAGTAATTAGAGCATGGCTCTAAAACTTGATTGGAAACAAAGTATTACTCGTCTCTTAATTGAACCATTTCAACAATATTCGACTCCTCTTCTTAGTCATACAATTGCACTAAGCTGTTCTTCAAGGATCAATTGTGATATAGTTCAATAATCATTAAGATGATCATAAAACATGATGCTAAAGTATTTTTCCTTTCCTTTCAGATTGGAGAAACTTTTATCTTTCTACCTAATCGATTCTTCTATTCGTTCTGCTACCTTAGAATCTTTTCAAAGTATTAGAATTATGCTTAATCTTATAAACACAACCATATTTACTGAAACATCAGTAAATCATGACGAATAGAATTATCGTCCTTTGTGGTGGATCTGAATAGTCCATATGAACATGTTACAGATCCATCAATCCTTCACTTGACTCACATAAACATGTGATCAATGAATTAGATATAATTTTCCAATGAACAAGATTCTCATACACTATACAATGCGAATTGTACAACACCAATTATCTGTCCAGTTGGTGATGAGAATTCTTTTCACTTGGTCAATTATGACTATACCACACGCGATAAGAATCAAATCCACAATTAATATTACTACTATTAGAAATGTAATCAACACTTTCATAAATGACATTTTCAACGAAGTGTAAAAAAGGCAACTAGATAAACCAAAATTTCATTTTTTTTATTAAAAATAAATGAAAAATTGGAACTTGTTCTTACAACGCATAAAATGAAAAACTATGTTTCTAGACATTTACTAAGAGTAATATCAATATATTAAATTATCCTAACTCCTAAGTAGTAGCTCCAAATTCTAATCATCGAACCATGTGACTGAAGTCCATTTCTCATGATCAGATTTAGCTCACCTTGTTCAAGCTTCCTTTTTTCTCTTAGTTTCATTAATACCATCAAAATGTGAACATCACATCATGTATTAAGAGTCTATGAATAAGGAAAAAACAGAGTTAAATAATGGATGTACCTGAAGTAGAGTCATTCAAATTGACTTTATCATTTCTAAGATCTTTTAGGTACTTTGGGCAGCTTCACAACCAATGTCCCTTCAATTGGCAATAGAAACAAATGGAATCTTTGGGGTTAACATATGGAATGATCCCAGAACTAGCTTTTCTCTTTACCATATGATCAAACGGTTTGATCTTGGATGACCCCTTTTCCATTGGGAAGAGAAATCTTTTTAGACCACCATTGTCACCATTGTCACCATTGTCAATGTCCATGGAAACCTTGGAATTAGACCCAATACGAATCTCTTCTTTAGATGTGCTCTTAAGCATTTTTGCTTCAGCAACAATCAACATTTGGGTCAGATCAACTAGGGCCATGTTGATATTCCTCATATAAAAGTTTTGGAAGTAAAAGAATAATCAATTTAATGGCTTGCCTCCTTGGGAAACCGACACCCATTCTATCCAATTTGTCAATGTACGATTTCCCTTTTCTAGAACATACACACATACAAAATTTCCATCTTGATGTTTAAAAGCCAATAAGGTTAGAGTAGTTTCGTATCTTTTATCTTGAGAAAAAGGTGACGTAGGGAGAGTCGTTGGAGGGGGAGGTGGAAGAGTTGAAGAGAGATGATGTTCACTTCCATCATTTCCTAAGAAAGAGAAAACAATTTCACATTGACTTGAAATTGGAAGACCAAGATGAGGAAAAACATTTCCATGAGAATGAGAAAGACCATTTTTTATCTTCATAAGACATCTAAAAGTAGGAATGGAGAGAATTCAAGTTAGTTGATTTTAATCCTTAATTATTAACCTAAAAATAAATTAAGGCTAGGATCCATATTTTCGATTCAAACTTTGAAGAGGGATGTCGTAATCAAATTCGAATCTGTTTTAGGTATGTAAGACTTTTACCAATTTCAATCTTATAAAACTCCTAGATCTTTCGAGATTCATTGAATATTATCAATGACATGTTTAATCTTTGATTATGCTCTCACTTTTGTGTCTGGGATGCCGAGGATCACAAATGAGATGTGAATAACCATGCAAACCTGCTTGACAACCTTGATGTCATTCATCATCTCACGTTGATGTGCCGGTTAACCACATACGCTCCATCAACAATGATAATTTTCAAGATTCCCATCATATCTCTTTATAGTCCCTATTAGTGTGCCGGTTAACCAAACACGCTCCACTAACGGCATATAATACATGATGTGCATTTTTCATGGATTAGCATACTTTTCACATTTATCCTAAAGTAACTATGAGTGGGATTTTATAAAGGTTTAGTTACTTTATATCATTATACTTATTAATGAGATTACGCCCTATCAAATCCGTTTGACTAACAACCCTCCACCATACAAAAGAGTGGTGGGTAAGAATGAATATCCAATGACGGTCATTTTATAGGCCGCTTCCTTAAACTCCCTTTATAGTATGGCTTCATGAATGAGGTGTACTAGCGATTTGACTGACTTGTCTTATACATATAATATCTTAAACTTTTAATTATATATAGTATAAGATGTATTTTAAAACATTTAAAAAATACAAGATTTAATCTTTTAATTATAAATTAAACTTTTAATTTAATTAAGTTTAAACCAATTTATGGATTTAATATTTTTTTAATTAATCATTTAATTAAATTAATAACAAGATCCATAAGGATAATATCAATTAATCTTATAATCAATAATTATCTAGTCGAAGGATATCTCTTAACATTTAGGGTTTTATTTAATTGTCTAATATAAACAAATTTCGGTTTTGGCAGATAGTATAAGAGATAACTACTAAATAACAACAATATAAATCAAATTAGGAAAGAAAATCAGAAAATTCTGAATTTACTGTGCTCACGTCATGAGCATTAAATCTCATGTCGTGAGATCAATCTCACAGAAAACAAAATTATGAATTTTACTGTGCTCACGGCGTGAGATCAGTCTGATAGAAAAAAATTGTTTTGTTCAAGTTTATCCTATGTACAAACAATGTTAGACATACCAAGTCTCTGCTACTACCGACGGGTTTTATAGATTACAATAACTATATGCTTGCGGAATTTCACTTAACATTTAAGGGCACATGCAACCTAAATGATCTATGTCTTTAACACTTTCATGTAACATGCTATGAACAACAAAATAATTTGAACCCTAATGAACACCTAGTATAATCAAATAGAATAATTAGGGTTACATACCTTTGATTTTATTGTAGTAAACAAATCACTTCAAACTATAGAAAACCTTGGAAATCAAGCACCAGAAATCTCGTGCCTCTAATGGCTCACACCCAAAACCCTAGAATGAAGAGTAGAGAGAGAGAAGAGAGGTATACTTTTCGTTTCTAAGCCTTATAGGAAGAGCATGAACGAAATTGAGGCTATAAGGGGTGCTATTTATAGTTTAGGTAACTTAGGGACAAAGCAAGATTTGAATAATTAAATAATAGATTTAATCCCTATTTAAATCATTTCCTTATTTGCATCTAGGAGGCTTTTGGAAACCCTAAGGAGGCTCCCAAAACCGTCCACCCCTTGGATGATTCTAGTTGCTTATTTTGTTCAACTATTGAACAATTACAATTCACCCCTTGCACCTTTAGTTAATTCCATTTAATCCCAAATTAATTCCAGATTAATTCAGATTAATAATTAATTAATTATAATTGATTTTTTATTAATTTATTAATCATATAAAATAACAAATCAATTATATAACAATTGATCTCAAGTTAATTTATTAATTACATAATAAATTGACATATCACTTATCTTTTTCAAATTAATATATTAATCACATAATGAATTAATAGATTATTTATCTCTCTTTCTCCTAATATCATTTCTAGCTATTTCTGGTTATGAGGACAACCCAAAAGGAACTTTGCTAATAATTCAAGATTATACTAATTTATTTATTGGCTTAGACACCTAATCCAACATTTTGGTCCCAAAATCTTAGTGTTCATGAGTATGGCTTACTCTAAACCATAAGAGCTGTCATTTCAGACGTTTTTGAGTATTAGGAATCATAAAAATGTGGTCTTGGTCCCTTTCTTCCCTCCATGCAAGAGTTATGGTGCTTGGGCTTGTGTTTGAAGTTATGGTTTTGATTTATGGACCACTACTAGTCATGGAAAATTATAAAGTTGGAAACTTTATGACATAGAATGATATTTGGGGCTAGATATGAGCTTTGGACGTGGTATCTTAATGAAATAAGCACTTAATAGAGAAAAAAGGAACCAACTGAGTACATTAAGCGTACCTGGTGGTACATTGCGCGCACCTGGTTGATGCCCCGTAACTTGGCCAAAGGATTACTACGCTAGGTGTAGTGACTGAGTATGCAGGGCGTACTCAGTCTGTGTTGATCCTCTTTGAGTTTTTGACTTTTTGAATTTTGACCTTTGACCAAGAATTTGACCAAGTTTGACTTAGGGGCATTTTGGGTATTTTGAGTAATAGTTTGAGTTTAGGTCACTGTTTATTGTATAGGTGACCAGTAGAGTCAACAGTGGGAGCAGTGATCTGTTCAGCTACATTTCGGACTGTGAGGTGGGATTTTCTCACTGTACTTGTGGGTCGCAGGCACCAATGCCGACCCATTAGCTTATGTATCCTGGTATATATGACGTTGCTATGTTGTAGTGATATGTTAGATCTGCATGATTATCTGTTTGTTGGTTATATGTTTATCTGTTGCATATATCGACATAGTATGGTTGGGTTGAGGTTGTAGTGCTCTGTGCTGTAAGCCAAAAAACCTGAGAGCAATCCATTCATGGGCTGTGGTCCGGGTAAGGGTAATCCAGAATCATGGGTTGTGGATCGGGTAAAAGGCAATCCAGAATCATGTTGTAGGCTCGGGGGCAATCCAGTCTTATGTTGTGAGCCTGGTGTGCATGAATTATATATGTATTGTTGTGTGGGGTACTTTGTGGTAACTCACTAAGCTTTGGCTTAAAGTTTGATTGTTATGGTTTCAGGTACTTCAGAGGACAGGGTCAAGGAGAAGGCTTGATCGTGCACATCCTTTGTATTTTATGATATTTGATTTTAGGATACTCTGGTTCACGATTATAACTTTTGGAAATTATGTTTTGTAAACATTTATGGTCTTTGGCTTGGTTTTGAAAATGAAAATTTTACCTTGATTTTTGGGAGGTTGCAAATATTGACCAAAATGGGAAAATTGTCATTTATGAGAATTTGGTAAGCTTATGAAGTTGTGACTTCATGAAATTGTCCAATATGAGTTTAAGTCACTAAGATAAGGTTATATGAGTAAGTTCATGGGAAGAAATTCAAGGGAAGATGCATTTTGGCCAAAAGGGTAAAATGAGAAATTTTATGTTTTAGGTCAAGTTTGTGACTTAATAGATTAAGACCATTATTACGTTAGTGAGAAGTGACTTAACAAGATTTTAGAATGTATCCCCACCTTCGCATAGATATAAAGATTCTAGAAACGGGTATAAGACGAATGAGAGATGAAGGTTAGAATATTGGAAGAAAAACATCCCGAAGCTGGAATGGAATCAGCTAAGGGGCTGCTGTCAAGCAGCCACCGCGACATGGTGAAGGTCTTGCCACAGCGTGGTGACAGTGACGGTGATTCGGTCAAGGAGTCTCGTTGTAAGAGGAAGGAAATGTAGTTTTTCGCGGTGTGGTATTATGGGGGTACCACGACACGGTAGGCAAAGTAGGTTGCTATGGGAGATTAGCAGCACGAATCGGCAAGAGGCTTGATACGACTTAAGAGTGTGCACCACAACACGTTAGCGTCATGATCGCGACGCGGTGTCGAGACTGATTATATATCAACTAGGTTCATTCTCGTCAAATGCAACCCCAAACCCTTTATAACCATGCTCCTGTGATTTAGATGCTCAATAAGGGTCAAGTGGCGATATTGAGTGTTTATGACATGGATTGTACATTGAAAGATCCTAAGGCCTTGAGAAAAGAAGATGAATCAAGGTGCATCAGTTGAAGAATGGAGCCAAGGGTAGTTAGTCTTCACTAACTAACAAGATGAGTTATAATTCTCACTCTCTCTCTTTAGATAATGTATATATATATATATATATATATATATATATATATATATATATATATATATATATATATATATAATCGGTCTTGGTGGGGATTAATCGGGGACCCTATATTATTAATAAAATATTAAAATTAATCAAAGATTAATATATCTTAAGAAAATCAAGTACTTCAAAATTAGAAAATAAGAAGATTTGTAATTTGAAAATACGAAAATATGAAACATTTTGATATAATATTTGAAAACTTTGGAGTAAACAAAATGATATTTTGAAATTTTTTTTTTGAATTTTTTGAGTTTTTTTTGACTTTTGTTGATCGATTAATCCCTCCAATACCGATTAATCCCTAATTTCTGATAAACACCCCTAATCCCAGTCGGTTGGAGAACGCCGATCGATTAATCCACGATTAATCCTGATTTCTGCAACCTTGATATATATATATATATATATATATATATATATATATATATATATATATATATATATATATATATATATATATATATATATATGTGTGTGTGTGTGTGTATGTGTGTTGGGTTTTGAGGCACTAAATGAATGCTCTCAAGCTATTAGATGAAGATAGATTATAAATATATGTTTGAAATCATGTATCATAACATATACATATATTTAGAGTATGCAAGAGGTATACGCTTGAAATAATTGTATCAGAGCATGTACGTATACCTAGGGTATGTTTGGTTAGATGAGAAGGGTATTTGTTAAATACCTAAGAGATGGTAGAAAGAGGTAGAATATTATAATATGCATTATAATCATATAAATGAGTAAGTATGTAAGTGAAGATGTTAGTGGCATTGTGTAGAATACCTATGTGCATGAGATGAAGATAGAGATTAAGTACTTAATGAGTTAAGTACTAGATGAGTATTAGAAGATCTCTTGATGAGATAAATAGATAGAATGTCCATGTGATAAGTATTATGTAAGATAGATTTTGAGAAGAGTATAAAGATGATTTCCTTCGGGAATAAGACTATGATTCCTTTGGGGATGCAGATAGATGATTCCTGCGGGAATGAGATTGTGGTGGTTAGAAGAGGTATATGAAGGGTTCCATGAGTGGAACAAGATTGGAGAGTTCTATTAAGAACTTACATATAATCAATGAGGGATTAAGAGTAATGAATTTGTGAGGGGTTAAAGAGAAGAAGAATGGTTAATGATCCACGAGGGATTAAAAGATAAGGGAGTAAGTCCATATGAGTATACTTGGTAACATTACTGGGATGTTGTTTCCTTTATATGACAAATGAGATAATGAGAAGTTGAGAATAGAGGGGTGAGTGTGAGAAAGTACGAGAAGGCATGCTAAGAGTATGAGGTCTAAGAAGAGCATATGTAGGGTATGAGAAAGGCAGAGAGATGTGATGAGATAAGAGTAAGGGATAAGAAAAGAAATGAAGTTGGAAGAGTACGAGAGAGTTAAAGATAAAGAATAACAAAGCATGAGAAGGATGGATATGAGACGATGTGAAATGAAGATAAAGTATGTGTAGAGTATAAGATGAGCTTGAGAAGAGGCTAAGAAAGTGTATTAGATAAGAAGACAAGATATGAGAAGAAGAGAAAAGGATAAAGTAAGGGGTGAGATGAGCAGAAAAGTATGTAAAGAGGAAGAGTAGTTGAATAAGCTAAGAGAAAGATGAGATTAGATTTCTAGAGTGTGTAAAGAAAGAAAGACAAGAAGAAGAATATGATAACATGAAAACAAATAGAATGTAACTCACCAGACATTGTTGCCTAATATTATAGAGATGTTTCATGTTTGCAGGTTCAGGTAGCAGTTGTTGTATGTGAGAAGATAGGAGCACGAGAACTTAGACTATATTGTTATTTTAGTTGTATTTTTATTTGTTTCTTTAATTTGTATTTATGTTTTATTGTAAACCCGAAACTAACCCTGGGATATAAATTGTTTGATTTAATAAAATTCCCCAAATTTTTAGTAGAAACTCTGATAATTCCCTAGAATAAATATTTAATTAGATGTTAGAAAACTTGGGTCATTACAATGTATATGCTTCATGGGCTTAGTTCAATAGAAAAGATGATGTTAGAATTGGAAATAGTAAATCTTCATTGGTAAGAAATAAGGTGGATCCTTAGATGATGAGAGAATGGGAGTAAGGGTGCTCCAATTGGATCCTATGTGTTAGTGGTAAGTGGAAAACGACAAGAAGAAGCAAAACAAGGCCCAAAGAAGACAATTGCTTTAATAAATTTGGACAATTCATATCTTTTGACCATACCAAATGATGCATGTATTATGTTGGCGAAGGCTAAGAACACTAATATTGTACTTATTTTGCGTATGATTTAAAGTCTGAAGGTTTTCATGATATTGGATACTTTCACATTATGGGTTTGTGGACATGGATTGCGTTCAGACCTCACCATGCTTGTATTACTTTCAAACAAAATAATGTGATGAAACGATTCTTTCATATGTTACAACCAGTGACGAAATCATTTTTATTGGAAAAGTTGATGCTTTGGCTAGATACTGAACGTTTACCATTAAACGCTTAGACGCCAAAGGCTTTTTCTAGAATTGCAACTAACTGGGGTATTGTTGTTTGCATGGAAGAGGATCATGATGAGAATATCACATGTGGTAGGGTGTACATCAAGACCAAGGATAAAGAATTGATTTCATATGTGTGCATGGTTGATGTTAATGGAGTTTCCTATTATGTTAGGTTAAAGAATCAGATGCTTGGAGTCCATATATACAAAGACAAGATGAAGACTCTTAGAAGAGTTCTTATAATAAAGATTTTTCATATAGACAAGATGTTGAGGAGGAAGAACCACATAACCTTGAAGTGTTGAAAAATAATTGGTTGTAAAACAGATAGATGAGATGGAAGAAGGGGAGATTGGCGAAAAATTTGTTGATGAAACATCGATGTCGAAATTACATTAAGAGAAGATTGAAGTGGATGAGAAAGTACAGATTGATTCCTCCGTGGATGAAATTCCAAGCCATACTAGAAGTAAATTAAAATGAGGATATGATGATGATGGGCCTGTAATTCAAAAATTTGACAAGGGGGTGATTTGGGTATGTCATGGATTGGGATTATAACAACTCCGCTAAACACTGTTCATGGCAACTAACATTTCTCTGGTAATCGGGGTACCACTCCTCCGACAATCAAGAATATTCTTGGCTGTCAAGGTGGTTTGAATTCAGAGACCATGGTCCATGCCAGTTAAGGTGGCTCGGTTCAAAATTCTCAAAAATATAAGAGTGGGTCAAGGCGCTCTAGTGCTACTCCATCGAAACCACTGGCTTTGACAAACCTATAGTTAGTGTTACAAAACTCGGCCTAGGCGGTCGATTAATAGGAATCGGGCAGGGGCCGAGGCGCCTAATTAGGAATCAGCGAAAAAACGCAGAGTTGGTCAAACTTGGTCAAAATCAGAAAAAAAAACTCGAAAATTTCGACTTTCTTTTAGAAAAAAATCTATAATTGTTATTGATATTCATCTATTTTGTTATAATTTTTAATAAACTTGTTATGTTTGGTATATATATAATTTTCCTATAATTTATCCAATCCGAGTACTCCCCGAGTCCTCCCCGCCTAGACCGAATACTCGCTAGGCGCTGGTTGGATGCCCTGGGAACGCCTATCGAGTTTTGAAACATTGCCGACAGTTAATGAACAGGAGATTGAAGAAGAGGTTGTTAAACCTTCTCGATCAACTACGTCTATAACTGTTTTTAAAGTTAAAATCTAAACTAGATCGTGGTATAATAAATTTAATTCTAGTGATATAGATAATAGTGAATACAACTCGTATTCTGAGATGGGAAGGATTTTGGGATATGAATTGTTATCTACGAGTAATAAAAAGGGTGTTAGAATTGGTTATCAATGAATATTTTATAGATGCATTCTTGTGGTATGGGAGTAGAAAAAAGAAGATTTGTTGGTCAGATGTGCAACATATTCGGTATTAGTAGTTTTGTTAGTCTTCAAGAAACGTATTTGGCCAGAGTGGATTTATTCAAAGTAAAAAGTTTATGGGGGTAATTATCAGTTTGAGTTTGCTACAACTTCTTCGCAAGGTAGGTTTAGTGGTTTACTTTCTATATGGACCTGTCGGTTTTAAAAGACTAAGGGTTATTAGCATGGACAATTTGTTGATTGTTCACGGCGAATGGATTTTTTTTTCTAAAATTCAATGTTTTATGATCAATGTGTATGTGCCTTAACAAGATTATAGTAAAAGGTTGCTTTGGAATATTATCTCTGATTTTAAGAATCAAAACCCGAGTTATTATGTTATATTTGGTGATTTTAACATGCTTAGAAATCTTTTAGAACAAATTGAAATGATTTTTAATCTGGTCCATGCTGCAAGTTTGCTACAAGTTTGTGGAGGAGTTATCAGTTTGAGTTTGCTACAAGTTCTTCGCAAGATAGGTTTGGTGGTTTACTTTCTATATGGACCCAATCGTTTTTAAAAGACTAAGAGTTATTAGCATGTAAAATTTGTTCATTGTTCATGGTGAAAGGATTTTTTTTTCTAAAATTCAATGTTTTATGTTCAATGTATATGCGCCTCAACAATATTATAATAAAAGGTTGATTTGGAATATTATCTCTGATTTTAAGAATCAAAACCTGAGTTATTATGTTATGTTTTGTGATTTTAACGTGCTCAGAAATCTTTTAGAACAAATTGAAATAATTGTTAATACCTTCCCTGCTGAAAAATTTAACTCTTTTATAGACGAAGCTCGTTTTTGGTGATATATTCATATCACTGTATGCTTTTGGTGATATATTCATATCACTGTATACTTTATCATTGTTTACTTCAGATGGTACTTTCATACCATTGTATGCTTTAGCAATGTGTATTCCAGATAGGTTAGATATGAGGTTTCCCTCAAGTTCTAATTCTAATAATACTTTTTCCATAGGATTATGTACCTGCATCTGAATCAGAATCAGTTGTATATGCATAAATATCTATATCTGAATTTATATCTGAATCTTCTATGGGTTCGTATCCAAGGTCGTATGCAATTTTTAATATATTTGTTTCTTTTTCTTTTTTAGTCTTTTTCGGGCATTCATAAGCTTTGTGTCCTTCTTCTTGACATATCCAACATTTACAATCTTTTTTATTCGATGGGCAATAATTTGTTTTGGATTGATATTTTTGTTTATATTGTTTTCTATTTCGGAAATATTTTCTTTCCCCTTGTTTATAATATTCTTTATATTTGGGTTTATAAGTTTGTTTTTTCCAAATTTTCTTTTTACTTTGTTGTTTTTCTTTACAACCATACTGATTTACTTTATTAGAAAGGATGTCACAATATAAATCTATTTTTGCATCTTGTGTTGTTTTTTGTTCTAAACATTTTTCTGCATCCATGCTTTTAATATACTTATTCGTGCTCCTAGAGTGTCTGCAATTTTATTTTGTTGTAATGCTTCTTGGAAATCTTTTATTACACTTTGGCTTACTGATGATGGTAGTTTTTGATAGAACATATCTAATGCTGCCTTTTTTCTAATGGGATCTAAATTATAATAATGTTCGGAATATTCGCATATAAATGGTTCTAGATAACACATATTACAAATTCGTAAATTAGTTAAATGCCATAATGATTCTAATTGAAAAGCTTCTTTTGATATTTTATCTTCAATTTGTTTTCCTCTGAATTCCTGAATAAGACGGCTTAATACATTTTTAAATGTTTCCATAGCATCAGTGGTGGCTATCATCATTGTTTCGGTCTCATCAAGAGATGAAAGAAAACGATATGCGTTACCTTGTGTTTTATGAATGATATAATTAAGAAAATGTTTTGGGTGTAAATTTCTTAATTCTTCGGTTAACTGAATTTGTACTCCCATTTTATTACTCCATTCTTGAATTTTTGCTTCAGGATTTTGGTCACAATCAATAAAAAGAATATCTGAATTTGTTGGAAATGTAAATAATTTAGGTATGTATTGAGGAGGTATTTTTTCCCATTTGTTTTGTTTATTTTTAACCATTCCTTGTCTATATAAAAAAATTTCTTCTAATGAAGGTGGTCCATAAATATATTGACTTTGATAATCATCTTCAACATATGATTGTTTTCGTTTTAATCCAAAATTGTTTTGTGAATCTCTATATGGATTTGAATAAGGGTTTTCATCATCTGAAGAAAAATCATATATTACTTCTGCATCATTATCATCTGAATTATTTTCTATTTCTATATTATTTTCTTGAGTTTCAGATGGAATTTCTAGTGCTGCAAATAATTTAGTTAGTGTTTCTACTTTTTCTTGTAAAGTTTCCATATATTGTGTGTATTAAAAATAAAATTTTTAGTTTCTTTTTTCTAGTGAAGTAGTTGTTTTTTCTATCATATTTAACAAATTAATTTTGTTATTTTATCTTCAAGGTTTTTTATTTGTTCTTGTTTCCAATTTATACTATTATTTATTATATGTATTGCTTCAATATTAGATATACAATTTATCATTGATATGTCAGAATCTATTTTTAAGTCTAAAAGAAATTTTTTAGATTGTTTCAATGTTTTACGAAAAAATTTTAATTCTTGTTTATTTGTATCTAGGCTTGAAAAACTCATGATTATAATTTTATAATAATAATGGTTTAGTTTCGTTTTGGATTTAAAGTTACGATTAAAATTTATTTAAAAATAGTAGTGGTAATTATAATAATGTTTAAAAGACATACGTTTTTAAAATACAAATAGTTTTGTTTTTAGACGACGTATTTGCTTATAACGGATTTTAATACTAGTTCTTATGAAATATCTAACATCATGAATATGGTTATTGTTTAAAATCGTACCTTGATTATTAGGTTTGTAAGAATCCTTGAGATTTTTCTTAGAATTATTTATAGATTCTTGGATTTGTTGTATTCTTAAAATAATATTTCTATTAGGAATACAATTCATCAAAATTTTGTTAGACATAAATATATATTTTAAGCATGAATTTGATTAATTTGATTATTAATAACGAGTATTATTTTAATAAAAATTTCAAATTTTGTAGAATTAATAGTTAAAACAACTCGAAATGATACTATCATGAAGAAATAAAAGTAATTTAACAATTGAAAATATCTTGAGACATGTTTATGGTATTAAATCTTCTTACGATAAATATTTTAATTGTTGATAACTTTTTTTTTAAATATGAATATTTAAAAACAATGGTTATTTATTATCATGTTTATGATGCTGCATATGCATATGTATATATTCTTATTAACGATAGATTGAATATGCAAACTAATAATAAGAATAATAAGAACGTTACTTAGCTCTGATACCAAATTGAAAAACATAACGAAATTAATAAAATTAAGACAGAATATACCTGAATGATGCGTCGGAATGGATTGACGATGAATTGATTATCTGGGTTTGATATGTTTATATGAATATATGGATATGTTTGGATAGGGTTCTGCTATTCAGAAATAGAAAATCTATTTCAACAGAAGAAGATTGAGAACAACTCAAATCTTATAATCACAAATCACTCTGCTTTATTCACTAAGGGCAAAACCCTTTATATAGGCTCCAAAGAGCCGTTTACACACGATATCTTTACATTATTGCAATCGTATGATTGCAAGAAGACAAACTACTTTACATAAGACTTTATGTCACATTATAATAATGCTACACACTTATTGACACTCTACATAATTATAAAAGACAAAATAGAATTATTATCGTCTATAATGCATCGTTATCTTCAAAGATGTGTCTTCTTTAATAATTCTTTCTTTTGTCATGCCTTACGTCATTCCATTGAAAATCACGTACCATTTCTTTATATTTTTATCTGCTTGAAGTGGTGGATATTCTTCTGGATTTTGTATTATAGGTTGTTTTTCTGACTTGAGCATTGTTTGTGGCTGACTATCATCAGATGAAATTTCTTGAATGTCTTCCTTTGGTTGCTTCGTTGTTGAACTGCTAGCTGCTTCTTCTTTAGGTACTGATTGAGATGATAGAATTTGTATTGTTTGTCGTAGTTGTTCTTTTTCTCGTCTGACTGTTTCGAGTTGTCTGACTAATGATGCTTCTTGATCTTCTTTCTGTTTGAACTGGTGTTTGATTTGTTTCATGATTGCTTCCATTTCGATATATTTGTGGACTGAATGTTTGCGTTTCTTGAGTACCTGAATAATTGCTTAAATTTGTTTGTTTCAAATGATGATATGAAAATTTTCATATCAATGTATGCTTTTGGTGATATATTCATATCACTGTATGCTTTTGGTGATATATTCATATCACTGTATGCTTTTGGTGATATATTCATATCACTGTATACTTTATCATTGTTTACTTCAGATGGTACTTTCATACCATTGTATGCTTTAGCAATGTGTATTCCAGATAGGTTAGATATGAGGTTTCCCTCAAGTTCTAATTCTAATAATACTTTTTCCATAGGATTATGTACCTGCATCTGAATCAGAATCAGTTGTATATGCATAAATATCTATATCTGAATTTATATCTGAATCTTCTATGGGTTCGTATCCAAGGTCGTATGCAATTTTTAATATATTTGTTTCTTTTTCTTTTTTAGTCTTTTTCGGGCATTCATAAGCTTTGTGTCCTTCTTCTTGACATATCCAACATTTACAGTCTTTTTTATTCGATGGGCAATAATTTGTTTTGGATTGATATTTTTGTTTATATTGTTTTCTATTTCGGAAATATTTTCTTTCCCCTTGTTTATAATATTCTTTATATTTGGGTTTATAAGTTTGTTTTTTCCAAAATTTCTTTTTACTTTGTTGTTTTTCTTTACAACCATACTGATTTACTTTATTAGAAAGGATGTCACAACATAAATCTATTTTTGCATCTTGTGTTGTTTTTTGTTCTAAACATTTTTTCTGCATCCATGCTTTTAATATACTTATTCGTGCTCCTAGAGTGTCTGCAATTTTATTTTGTTGTAATGTTTCTTGGAAATATTTTATTACACTTTGGCTTACTGATGATGGTAGTTTTTGATAGAACATATCTAATGCTGCCTTTTTTCTAATGGGATCTAAATTATAATAATGTTCGGAATATTCGCATATAAATGGTTCTAGATAACACATATTACAAATTCGTAAATTAGTTAAATGCCATAATGATTCTAATTGAAAAGCTTCTTTTGATATTTTATCTTCAATTTGTTTTCCTCTAAATTCCTGAATAAGACGGCTTAATACATTTTTAAATGTTTCCATAGCATCAGTGGTGGCTATCATCATTGTTTCGGTCTCATCAAGAGATGAAAGAAAACGATATGCGTTACCTTGTGTTTTATGAATGATATAATTAAGAAAATGTTTTGGGTGTAAATTTCTTAATTCTTCGGTTAACTGAATTTGTACTCCCATTTTATTACTCCATTCTTGAATTTTTGCTTCAGGATTTTGGTCACAATCAATAAAAAGAATATCTGAATTTGTTGGAAATGTAAATAATTTAGGTATGTATTGAGGAGGTATTTTTTCCCATTTGTTTTGTTTATTTTTAACCATTCCTTGTCTATATAAAAAAATTTCTTCTAATGAAGGTGGTCCATAAATATATTGACTTTGATAATCATCTTCAACATATGATTGTTTTCGTTTTAATCCAAAATTGTTTTGTGAATCTCTATATGGATTTGAATAAGGGTTTTCATCATCTGAAGAAAAATCATATATTACTTCTGCATCATTATCATCTGAATTATTTTCTATTTCTATATTATTTTCTTGAGTTTCAGATGGAATTTCTAGTGCTGCAAATAATTTAGTTAGTGTTTCTACTTTTTCTTGTAAAGTTTCCATATATTGTGTGTATTAAAAATAAAATTTTTAGTTTCTTTTTTCTAGTGAAGTAGTTGTTTTTTCTATCATATTTAACAAATTAATTTTGTTATTTTATCTTCAAGGTTTTTTATTTGTTCTTGTTTCCAATTTATACTATTATTTATTATATGTATTGCTTCAATATTAGATATACAATTTATCATTGATATGTCAGAATCTATTTTTAAGTCTAAAAGAAATTTTTTAGATTGTTTCAATGTTTTACGAAAAAATTTTAATTCTTGTTTATTTGTATCTAGGCTTGAAAAACTCATGATTATAATTTTATAATAATAATGGTTTAGTTTCGTTTTGGATTTAAAGTTACGATTAAAATTTATTTAAAAATAGTAGTGGTAATTATAATAATGTTTAAAAGACATACGTTTTTAAAATACAAATAGTTTTGTTTTTAGACGACGTATTTGCTTATAACGGATTTTAATACTAGTTCTTATGAAATATCTAACATCATGAATATGGTTATTGTTTAAAATCGTACCTTGATTATTAGGTTTGTAAGAATCCTTGAGATTTTTCTTAGAATTATTTATAGATTCTTGGATTTGTTGTATTCTTAAAATAATATTTCTATTAGGAATACAATTCATCAAAATTTTGTTAGACATAAATATATATTTTAAGCATGAATTTGATTAATTTGATTATTAATAACGAGTATTATTTTAATAAAAGTTTCAAATTTTGTAGAATTAATAGTTAAAACAACTCGAAATGATACTATCATGAAGAAATAAAAGTAATTTAACAATTGAAAATATCTTGAGACATGTTTATGGTATTAAATCTTCTTACGATAAATATTTTAATTGTTGATAACTTTTTTTTTAAATATGAATATTTAAAAACAATGGTTATTTATTATCATGTTTATGATGCTGCATATGCATATGTATATATTCTTATTAACGATAGATTGAATATGCAAACTAATAATAAGAATAATAAGAACGTTACTTAGCTCTGATACCAAATTGAAAAACATAACGAAATTAATAAAATTAAGACAGAATATACCTGAATGATGCGTCGGAATGGATTGACGATGAATTGATTATCTGGGTTTGATATGTTTATATGAATATATGGATATGTTTGGATAGGGTTCTGCTATTCAGAAATAGAAAATCTATTTCAACAGAAGAAGATTGAGAACAACTCAAATCTTATAATCACAAATCACTCTGCTTTATTCACTAAGGGCAAAACCCTTTATATAGGCTCCAAAGAGCCGTTTACACACGATATCTTTACATTATTGCAATCGTATGATTGCAAGAAGACAAACTACTTTACATAAGACTTTATGTCACATTATAATAATGCTACACACTTATTGACACTCTACATAATTATAAAAGACAAAATAGAATTATTATCGTCTATAATGCATCGTTATCTTCAAAGATGTGTCTTCTTTAATAATTCTTTCTTTTGTCATGCCTTACGTCATTCCATTGAAAATCACGTACCATTTCTTTATATTTTTATCTGCTTGAAGTGGTGGATATTCTTCTGGATTTTGTATTATAGGTTGTTTTTCTGACTTGAGCATTGTTTGTGGCTGACTATCATCAGATGAAATTTCTTGAATGTCTTCCTTTGGTTGCTTCGTTGTTGAACTGCTAGCTGCTTCTTCTTTAGGTACTGATTGAGATGATAGAATTTGTATTGTTTGTCGTAGTTGTTCTTTTTCTCGTCTGACTGTTTCGAGTTGTCTGACTAATGATGCTTCTTGATCTTCTTTCTGTTTGAACTGGTGTTTGATTTGTTTCATGATTGCTTCCATTTCGATATATTTGTGGACTGAATGTTTGCGTTTCTTGAGTACCTGAATAATTGCTTAAATTTGTTTGTTTCAAATGATGATATGAAAATTTTCATATCAATGTATGCTTTTGGTGATATATTCATATCACTGTATGCTTTTGGTGATATATTCATATCACTGTATGCTTTTGGTGATATATTCATATCACTGTATACTTTATCATTGTTTACTTCAGATGGTACTTTCATACCATTGTATGCTTTAGCAATGTGTATTCCAGATAGGTTAGATATGAGGTTTCCCTCAAGTTCTAATTCTAATAATACTTTTTCCATAGGATTATGTACCTGCATCTGAATCAGAATCAGTTGTATATGCATAAATATCTATATCTGAATTTATATCTGAATCTTCTATGGGTTCGTATCCAAGGTCGTATGCAATTTTTAATATATTTGTTTCTTTTTCTTTTTTAGTCTTTTTCGGGCATTCATAAGCTTTGTGTCCTTCTTCTTGACATATCCAACATTTACAGTCTTTTTTATTCGATGGGCAATAATTTGTTTTGGATTGATATTTTTGTTTATATTGTTTTCTATTTCGGAAATATTTTCTTTCCCCTTGTTTATAATATTCTTTATATTTGGGTTTATAAGTTTGTTTTTTCCAAAATTTCTTTTTACTTTGTTGTTTTTCTTTACAACCATACTGATTTACTTTATTAGAAAGGATGTCACAACATAAATCTATTTTTGCATCTTGTGTTGTTTTTTGTTCTAAACATTTTTTCTGCATCCATGCTTTTAATATACTTATTCGTGCTCCTAGAGTGTCTGCAATTTTATTTTGTTGTAATGTTTCTTGGAAATATTTTATTACACTTTGGCTTACTGATGATGGTAGTTTTTGATAGAACATATCTAATGCTGCCTTTTTTCTAATGGGATCTAAATTATAATAATGTTCGGAATATTCGCATATAAATGGTTCTAGATAACACATATTACAAATTCGTAAATTAGTTAAATGCCATAATGATTCTAATTGAAAAGCTTCTTTTGATATTTTATCTTCAATTTGTTTTCCTCTAAATTCCTGAATAAGACGGCTTAATACATTTTTAAATGTTTCCATAGCATCAGTGGTGGCTATCATCATTGTTTCGGTCTCATCAAGAGATGAAAGAAAACGATATGCGTTACCTTGTGTTTTATGAATGATATAATTAAGAAAATGTTTTGGGTGTAAATTTCTTAATTCTTCGGTTAACTGAATTTGTACTCCCATTTTATTACTCCATTCTTGAATTTTTGCTTCAGGATTTTGGTCACAATCAATAAAAAGAATATCTGAATTTGTTGGAAATGTAAATAATTTAGGTATGTATTGAGGAGGTATTTTTTCCCATTTGTTTTGTTTATTTTTAACCATTCCTTGTCTATATAAAAAAATTTCTTCTAATGAAGGTGGTCCATAAATATATTGACTTTGATAATCATCTTCAACATATGATTGTTTTCGTTTTAATCCAAAATTGTTTTGTGAATCTCTATATGGATTTGAATAAGGGTTTTCATCATCTGAAGAAAAATCATATATTACTTCTGCATCATTATCATCTGAATTATTTTCTATTTCTATATTATTTTCTTGAGTTTCAGATGGAATTTCTAGTGCTGCAAATAATTTAGTTAGTGTTTCTACTTTTTCTTGTAAAGTTTCCATATATTGTGTGTATTAAAAATAAAATTTTTAGTTTCTTTTTTCTAGTGAAGTAGTTGTTTTTTCTATCATATTTAACAAATTAATTTTGTTATTTTATCTTCAAGGTTTTTTATTTGTTCTTGTTTCCAATTTATACTATTATTTATTATATGTATTGCTTCAATATTAGATATACAATTTATCATTGATATGTCAGAATCTATTTTTAAGTCTAAAAGAAATTTTTTAGATTGTTTCAATGTTTTACGAAAAAATTTTAATTCTTGTTTATTTGTATCTAGGCTTGAAAAACTCATGATTATAATTTTATAATAATAATGGTTTAGTTTCGTTTTGGATTTAAAGTTACGATTAAAATTTATTTAAAAATAGTAGTGGTAATTATAATAATGTTTAAAAGACATACGTTTTTAAAATACAAATAGTTTTGTTTTTAGACGACGTATTTGCTTATAACGGATTTTAATACTAGTTCTTATGAAATATCTAACATCATGAATATGGTTATTGTTTAAAATCGTACCTTGATTATTAGGTTTGTAAGAATCCTTGAGATTTTTCTTAGAATTATTTATAGATTCTTGGATTTGTTGTATTCTTAAAATAATATTTCTATTAGGAATACAATTCATCAAAATTTTGTTAGACATAAATATATATTTTAAGCATGAATTTGATTAATTTGATTATTAATAACGAGTATTATTTTAATAAAAATTTCAAATTTTGTAGAATTAATAGTTAAAACAACTCGAAATGATACTATCATGAAGAAATAAAAGTAATTTAACAATTGAAAATATCTTGAGACATGTTTATGGTATTAAATCTTCTTACAATAAATATTTTAATTGTTGATAACTTTTTTTTTAAATATGAATATTTAAAAACAATGGTTATTTATTATCATGTTTATGATGCTTATCATGTTTATGATGCTGCATATGCATATGTATATATTCTTATTAACGATAGATTGAATATGCAAACTAATAATAAAATAATAAGAACGTTACTTAGCTCTGATACCAAATTGAAAAACATAACGGAATTAATAAAATTAAGACAGAATATACCTGAATGATGCGTCGGAATGGATTGACGATGGATTGATTATCTGGGTTTGATATGTTTATATGAATATATGGATATGTTTGGATAGGGTTCTGCTATTCAGAAATAGAAAATCTATTTCAACAGAAGAAGATTGAGAACAACTCAAATCTTATAATCACAAATCACTATGCTTTATTCACTAAGGGCAAAGCCCTTTATATAGGCTCCAAAGAGCCGTTTACACACGGTATCTTTACATTATTGCAATCGTATGATTGCAAGAAGACAAACTACTTTACATAAGACTTTATGTCACATTATAATAATGCTACACACTTATTGACACTCTACATAATTATAAAAGACAAAATAGAATTATTATCGTCTATAATGCATCGTTATCTTCAAAGATGTGTCTTCTTTAATAATTCTTTCTTTTGTCATGCCTTACGTCATTCCTCCCGCCTTCGAAAAGACATGCTTGTATGACGTTAATCCTCCATAAATGGTGTTTCTTCTGTATTTTCTGAACAGTGACTGCAATTGTGTCTTGGAGCATGCATAATATGTTTGCAAAGTTGTTTCTTGATATCATCGGGTAATTCAGCCAGTTGATGAGAAAATTTTTCGAAAGGTTGTTCGAATGTTTCAATTGCTTTCATTGCTTCCGGAGTGATTTCATTGTCTGTTAAAGAGTAGATAATGAAAGTTTTACTAGCATAATTTACTCTGATTCTTGACCTTTGATCTTTACCGTTGCCAATGCGTGATGATGCTAAATAAACACCGGCAAGTGCAAAGATTAGATGCTCTTGTGTTGGAAATTCACGGGGTAGGTCATCTTTTGTTGGTTTTGAGCCATTGCTTATTCCCATGTTTGCAAAAGTAATACTTGGGACAATTAGTTGAGAATCTTCATCAAAAATTGGGTAGCTAGAATGCATTTTGATGAATAATCCTCTTTCTTGTTTTGCAAAGCGTATTTTATAATTTCTGATGATAGTTTGCACAGCAGAAGGGAATTCGCTGATGCAGTGTAGATTGGTTCCTTCTACATAGATGGTGTCGATGAACCCATGAATAAAATAATCCCATAAAGTCATAGGATCTGATAAGTCGGCTAAGAAGACTGCTTTAGGGCCTGGTCGTCTGGCTACTGGGTAAAAGCCCATCAGAGAATGGACTTCGGTGTATGAGATTAGGCTGTCCCATAATTCGGCAAATTTTTTGGCAGATGGTTTTTTCATGGCTTCTTTTTCTTTGGTTGATAGAATGGATTCAAGGGCAATTTTTGCATTTAATTGGTTAAGAGATCTTGGGATGGATACAGGTTTTTGTGGTGTAAAACTGGATATAGGTTTTTGTGATGTTAGGAGAACTGTTTTTGAACATTCGACGTTATCTTTTATTACTGCTTTGTATGCTTCATTGTATGCGGCTTCTGCTTCATTTTTTCCCCTCCAATGATATTTTACCCCACTCGTCTTTTAATTATATTTTAATTTACCCATTAATTGTATTTTAGTATTCAATTTATTTATTTATTTAGTATTCAATTTTATTTATTTATTTATTTTAGTATTCAATTTTATTTATTTATTTAGTAGTTAATTAATTTTATCAAATATTTAGTGACATTTTATTTATAAATATAAATACAACGATTATATAATATTTTTAAACATGACGTTTGTTTATATTTTCGTTTGTTTAAAACATGATGTGTGTTTAAAAATGACTAACTTAATCGAGGAGATTATATAGACCATTTTAAATAGATAATGATAGATTAGTTAAATTTAAAAAAAAACTATTGTAAAGGTTAACCATTTAAATGATCATTTAATTAGATGTTAAAGTTAATAGAATGATGATGTGTCAATAACTTTAAGCTATAGTATAGGTTAACCATTGAAAAATGTTGTTACCCCTAACCAAATTTACCCCCCTTAAACTCAATCTAATCAATTTTTTGACATTTGATTTGATGAGCTTCGTGGCCAGCTAGATCACGACCAGCTTCAATGCTCTAATGAAAAAAAAAACAAAAAAAAACAAATGAAAAACCGAAACAAAAATCAGATAGTTTGGGAATTTTCAAAATCAAAAACTAAAATTTCACGAATCAGTTTTGGTTCAAAAACCAAATCATTCTTATCCTATGGGTTAAAAAGGTTATGTAAATATTAGAAATTACATTTTGTTCTGGATTTTCTTTAAATAATTTTTTTGAAAAGTTATTTTTTTTTAAAATTATGAATGATTTTTCTAAAAGTATGAATGGTTTGAAAAGGAAAAAACTAAAGTAATGATTTTTTAAATGAATGGTTGAAAATATATTGCTTTTTTTTTTAAGTTTCCCCGTGTTATTAAATTTTGATAAAATTACATAAATATTAGTAAACATTAGTAAAAAATAACATTTTATTGATATAAATTATAGATATATTAATTTATAATAAACAACTAAAATGACCATATATATTTATACATGCAAGAAAATAATATAATTATTTACAAACTTCGGAAATAACAACATGACCCATAAGACCGTTCCGTATACAAGCCACGAAGCTCGTCGTGATCTAGCTGGCCACGAACCAAAACCACGAATACCACCCCGAGTATACGTTTTGGCCCGTGTTTGTGGTGAATTGTGGTGCCAACGACGAATTACAACGACCAATTAAATTTCATTTGCTCTTTGACTCCAATGACTAGTCGTTGAATGACTACTTTTCAAAAAAAAAATTAATAATCTTTTACCTATAAATACGACTACATAC
Organism: Lactuca virosa; assembly: GCF_052849685.1. NCBI lineage: Eukaryota > Viridiplantae > Streptophyta > Magnoliopsida > Asterales > Asteraceae > Lactuca > Lactuca virosa. The sequence continues at coordinate 59,929,244 of NC_136429.1, forward strand.
CAACTTATTTTTCACACCACTCTTCTCTTCTTCTATTTACATATACAAATTTGTATTGTTTTAAAATCCAAAAACCATAGATCCCAATTAAAATACCCCACCAAACTATTGAAACCGCAAGCTCGATAATGCTTTTGTGTTAGATACAACTCTTCACCAATACCCGACCATGTAATCACCTCAAGTTGGTTTTGTGAATTTGCTTCAAGGTGGTTCTCCTCTAACAAACTCAACTTTTTCAAAAAACCAAAATCAAGCTTTCCCACCCTATCAACAACCCTTTCCATAACCATTCCAAAATCCTTTCGTATACTAACAACCTTTCCAACCACAACCTTCACAACCACGTTTTTCACCCCCCAATTCACCAGATTTTGTAAACACGACCTTCACCATCACCCAACCAAAAAAACTCGTTAAAACCACTCATATCAATCAAAGCAAAATGGTGAATTTGACAAAAGAGGAAGAAGAGAAGTTAGCACAAGCATGGGTTGCGGCTTCCAAAGACCCCATAAAAGGAGATAGTTAAACCTTTAATTGTTTTTGGGAAAAAGTTCGAAGCGTGTTTTATGGTTTAATGGGAAGTGAAAGTCGAAATATCAACCAAATTAGTTCGAAGTGGCACATTGAGGCTAAAATGTGGCGAATTCGGCTGAATTTACAACAATCTTAGCAACCTACACAAAAGCTGGTCAACCGATTTCGATGTGTTTAAAGCGGACATTGATCAATATGAAAAAACAACGGCGACCCGCAAACCTTTTCCATACCTCAAACTGTAACACCCGTTTTCCAAAATGAATCAGTTGGTGACCTGAGGAGTCAAAGGTGTGGTTTTTGAGGAAAACCATCTGCCACGATGTGACATGGCATCCGAGGAACGCGTGTTTTATTGGTCACCACGACGTGACAAGTAGAGTTCCACGATATAGTGGCTGTAGCAGCCCAAGACCATGAATTTTTAGGGTTTCTCCCATATTTAAGCATCTTAATTCATGGATTAGGTCTTCTCCATCAACCTCCATCTCCTCAATTCAAAACTATAATGACCCAATTTTCCAAATAAAATTTTCATTTTTAAATAATCAAAACATTCCCATAAAACACGAAATCTCAATGACAATTGTTTTCAAATTCATAACATCAATATTTTATTTCAAATATCAGAGTGTCCCCAGAAAAATGCCTGAGAGAGTGCATGTCGCGCCATCAAACCTTGCCATATCCCTTAGGCTCTGAAGTACCTGAAACAATCAACAAACTGTAAGCTAATGCTTAGTGAGTTCCCCAGAGCATACCCCACACAAACAACATAATCACATAATCCATATTAGCTATAAAAGCTACATAAACCACATAAGCCATGCATACTAACATATAAGGATACCATGGAAACCGTCCAAGGTCTTATACAGAGTACCACTGGAACCCCCATGTGGTCTTAACTATCTGTCACGGGAACCCCCACATGGTCGTCACTAACTGTCATGGGAACCCCCACATGGTCTTTACTAACTGCCACTGGAACCCCCACGTGGTCTTAGCTACCTGCCATGGGAACCCCCACATGGTCTTAGATAACCAAAGAAATATCATACAAGCTAAACATGCAAACATACTAGGATGCCATGGAAACCCTCCAAGGACTTATACCAAATGCCATGGGAACCCTCACATGGTCTTGATATACTGCCACGGGAACCCCCCGGGGTCTTCCATACAAATGTCATACCAACATAATGATGGGTTTTTGAGCATTCTAACACTTCCTAAGTGTACATGCAACCCTAATAACCTTGAATCTATGTTTTCTCTATATACATGCAAATTTCTTTTTCAAGGTTATTTCCTAACTAGCATGGCATGGGGATTACATAAAACATAAAATCTAGTAGAAATACATACCTTGTTGTTGCTTGGATTCCTTCAAGACTTTGTGAGCCTAGCACCCCAAATGTTGTGCCTCAAATGCTTCACACAACACCACAAGACTTGGAATAACTTGAGAGAATACTTCTAGCACTCAAAATCGGTTATGCCCTCTCTAGTAACACTAGGACCACTAGGTCATGATTTTGCTAGCCATAGGGTTCCTTTTATAGTGTTGTCACAATTAGGGTTTACACATGAATGCCCTTAATTGTCATGACTCTTGATTTCCCATGACCCATGGATTTGTAACTCCCATGGACTATCCATGGAGCTCCATATGGTTATAACCAAACCCATAAACCATGGATCATTAATCCACCATAAAAGAATTGATGATTGTTATAATCAACCCTATATATTTAATTAGTCTCACTTTGATCACCAAATTAATCCTAGATTAATACTTGATCAATACTAATTAAATAATACTATTATTAATATATTAGAACTTATAATATATTAATAATCATAAGTGCCTTATTCTCTCATTTAGTCTATCCAAGTATTGCAATGCCATGCAACCCAAATGGACCATGCCGGGTCGGGTCAAGTACATACCAAATAAAGTTATGGACTTAGACACTATATCCAACAGTCTCCCACTTGGATAAGTCTAATAACTATATTTGCAAATATGACTTCAAAATCCGACTAGCAATCGTAGCTCTTTCAAAGTCTCTCGGAACTGAGATGATGATGATACGCCATTCAAGATAAGTGATCATACAATCCTCTATTCTCATGATATCAGCCGGACAAACACATGGAACATGGTCTTACTTATTGTCCAGCATTTGTTTCTCGATCTCTGATTTGTTTCGACATAGAACTAAATTGAACACATCAATTAGGTTCTGACCGGGCCCGGTACATAGGTCAAAACCAAATCATCGAGGGGCCCAGATATCGCTTCTATTTCTAGAAGGAACAGATAAACTTCGACTGATATGCTTGTACTAACTACTTGTTGAATTATTCACAAAGGCACGTTTTATGACATCGAGTTACCAATGCGTTTTCGTGCAATCAATGAATAACCAACTCATAGTCAACAACTCATATCTCTAGGTTTGAAGATTTATATGATATTACCGTCTCACGATCACTCGAGATGAATTCCATGAAGTGATGTAAGTGAGCGTGGGTTGGATCCAATACTCAGCCCTTATGAGTACTCATGAATGTTGTAGCAACCATTGCATTGTCCAAAGCACTTTTAGACAAATCATACAAGCCAAATTCATGACAGTCTTAAATCAATACTTACTTCCAAAGTTTGACTGACTGTGGATGGTTTGAATAATAACATAATTATTCTGGAAGTAAAAACATGCAAAATTGAAACATAGTAAACAATCAACACAAGATAGTAACACCTTACTCATAAATAAATAACAACTTTTATTTATCATCAAATGTCAATTACATTTTACAAGTTTCAGGAATCTAATTATTGAAACTAATATCATCATTCAGCCCAATGCGCCTCGCATGCTGTAGATGCTTAACCCTGCTCAGTCCCTTCGTGAGGGGATCTGCCGGGTTCTCATCTGATGATACCCTCTTAGCCACGAGGAGTCCTTCTTCTATTCGATGTCTGATGAAATGGTATTTTCTGTCAATGTGCCTAGATCTCCCGTGATCTCTCGGTTCCTTAGCCAAAGCAACCGCACTTTCATTGTCACAGAAAATTTCCATTGGCTCCTTTATAGCTGGTACAACTCCAAGGTCTCCGATGAAGTTCTTTAGCCATATCGCCTCCTTAGCTGCTTCACTTGCTGCTATGTACTCTGATTCACAAGTAGAATCAACTACTGTCTCCTGCTTGGAACTTTTCCAAGTAATTGCCCCTCCATTTAGGATAAGACCCAGCCTGACTGAGAGCGGAAATTATCCCTATCAGTCTAGAAGCTAGCATCGCTATACCCTTCCACTCTCAAGTCATCACTGCCTCCGAGGGTAAGGACCCAATCCTTAGTCCTCCGCAGATACTTGAGAATGTTCTTTACCGCTGTCCAGTGTGCCTTGCCAGGGTTCCCTTGATATCTACTGACCATGCTCAAAGCAAAGGCCACATCAGGGCGAGTACAAGTCATAGCATACATGATCGAGCCCACAGCGGAAGCATATGGTATATGACTCATCTCAGCTATCTCAGCCTCTGTACTCAGACTCTGAGTCTTACTTAGCTTGGCATTACTCTGGATTGGTAATTCTCCTTTCTTGGAATCTTGCATACTGAACCTCTTCAGTACCTTATCCACATAAGTACTTTGACTAAGTCCAATTAGTCTCTTACTCCTATCTCTCAATATCCTTATCCCTAGGATATAGGCAGCTTCCCCAAGGTCCTTCATAGCGAAACACTTCCCAAGCCAGGACTTAACCTCCTGCAAGGTTGGGACGTCGTTTCCTATGAGAAGTATGTCATCCACATACAACACCAAGAAGCTAACTATGCTCCCACTAGCCCTGACATACACACAAGACTCATCCTCACTCCTAGAAAAGCCAAACTCTTTGACTTTCTCATCAAAGCAAAGATTCCATCTACGAGATGCTTGTTTCAATCCATAAATGGATTTATCAAGCTTACACACTCTATTAGGGTATCTTGTATCGACAAAACCCTCTGGTTGAGCCATGTAAACATCCTCAGCCAACTTTCCATTAAGGAAAGCGGTTTTGACATCCATTTGCCATATCTCATAATCATGAAATACAGCTATGGCTAACAATACTCTAATAGACTTAATCTTAGCTACTGGTGAGAAGGTCTCATCATAGTCAACTCCCGGAGTTTGAGTAAAGCCCTTCGCAACCAGTCGCGCTTTATAAGTGTGTACCTTCCCATCCATGTCGGTCTTCTTCTTGAAGATCCATTTGCACCCAACTGTCTTACGACCTGGTACATTGTCAACCAAGTTCCAAACTTGATTGTCATACATGGACTGAATCTCGCTGTCCATAGCCTCCTTCCATTTAGCAGACTCAGGGCCTGCCATGGCTTCCCTGTAATTATTAGGTTCATCCAAATCTATTAGTGTACTATCACTAATAAATGTATCACCTTCAGTGGTGATGTGATAACCATAATAAAAGTCAGGTGTGTTCCTCACCCTAGTGGAACGTCTTGGAGGTACAGACTCATCTATCGGATCAACAGGAGTTTCCTCCTCAGGTTGGTCGATAGCATTTGAGGTTCCTTCACCACTTGACTCTTGAAGCTCTTCAAGGTCAATTTGCCTCCCACTGTCCCCTTGGCTTATGAATTCTCTCTCACGAAAGACTCCTCTTCTTGCTACAAAGACCACATTATCACTGGGTCTGTAGAAGAGGTAACCAAAGGATCTCTGTGGATAGCCGATGAAAATACACCTCTCACTTCGAGGTTCAAGCTTATCATGAGTCTCACGCCTCACGAAAGCTTCACAACCCCAAATTTTGATGTGGTCCAAATTGGGAACTTTCCCAGTCCACATCTCGTGAGGTGTTTTGGCAACCTTTTTAGTAGGGACTAGATTAAGGATATGGGCGGCAGTCTCTAAGGCATACCCCCAGAAAGAGATTGGTAACGAAGCTCGACTCATCATGGAACGAACCATATCCAGCAAGGTTCGATTGCGCCTCTCAACTACACCATTCAACTGTGGTGTTCTGGGAGGTGTCAATTGTGAGACAATCCCACATTCCTTAAGATAGTCAAGGAACTCAATGCTAAGATACTCTCCTCCTCGATCGGATCAGAGCATCTTGATGTTCCTGCCCAATTGATTCTCCACTTCCTGCTTAAACTCTTTGAACTTTTCAAAGGTTTCTGACTTATGCTTGATTAAGTAAATATATCCATATCTACTGTAATCATCAGTAAAAGTCACATAATAGCGATTAGCATCCCTTGTAGCAACTCTGAAGGGCCCACACACATCCGTGTGTACAAGGTCCAACAAACCTTCACCCCGATCACAAGTACCTGTGAAGGGTGACTTTGTCATTTTTCCAAGTAAACAAGACTCGCAACTATCATCTGACTTGAGGTCAAATGATTCCAAGACTCCAGCCTTTTGGAATTGGCCTATGCGCTTCTTGTTAACATGTCCAAGACGACAATGCCACAAGGATGCTTTATCCAAGCTATCTGAAGAATCAATATACAACACATTATTTCCTAGATTGTCTACAACATTCACAGCTTCATATACACCATCACAAGGTAATGCTTTAAAGTAAAATACATCATTGTAATAAACATTAATAGCACCATTTTTATTATCAAATGAAAATGAAAAACCTTGTTTGTACAAGCCATGAAAAGAAATAATATTTCTCGCCATTTCGGGCGAGTAACAACACTTATTCAAATCTAACATTAACCCATTATTAAGCAATAAAGAATAAACTCCTATCTTGGTAACAGGTGATGCTTTCCTGTTGCCCATGACTGAGTTTATCTTCCCGTGCTCCACTTGCTCACTTCTTCTTAGTGCCTGCAAATCAGTACAAATGTGAATACCACAACCTGTATCAAGCACCCAAGAATTAGCATTAGATGAGTTATTAGACAATATTGTGTAAATACCTGCATGGGTGGGTTTAACCTTCCCATCCTTTACATCTTGCAGATATTTAGGGCAGCTTCGCTTGAAGTGTCCCTTATCCTGGCAATAGAAGCACTGTGCTTCCTTTGGGTTTGAATAAGGAGTAATGGGACCTTTCTTTGTCCCACTTGAAGAGGAACCATCAAGAGTCTTACCCTTGGTACCCTTCGAAGGGCTTTTCCTCTTCTTACCTTTTCCCTGCCCAATAGCCAGAACAGGGGCTGTTGAAGGAGTAGAAGTAGCAACCGCTTTACCCTTAAGGCCATTTTCAGCTGTCCTTAAGAGTCCTTGAAGTTTGCTAAGTGTGACTTCCTCCTTGTTCATATGATAAGTCATACGAAACTGATCATAACTTGGAGGTAAGGAATGGAGAATGATGTCAATCGCCATTTCCTCAGGAAAGTCAACATTTAGCTTCAGCAACCGGTCAACGAACCTTTGCATCTTCTGCAAGTGACCGGTGATGGGTTCACCACCCTTCATCCTTGCGGTTATCATGGAGGAGATGATTTCATACCTCTCCTGACGCGCGCTCTGATGGTACCTTTCCATCAGATCCAGGTGCATCTCATAGGGGTAGAAATCTTCATAGGATTTTTGAAGTTCAGGAGTCATGGTGGCCATCATGATGCATGCTACTTTAGTAGCATCCTTTTCATGTGCAACAAACTCCGCAAACTCTTCAGGAGTAGCAGTGGCTTCACTCACAACCTTAAGCTCCATATCGAGGACATATTCTTTGTCCTCATAGCAGGTAATCATTCTGATGTTTCTGATCCACTCATTGAAATTGGATCCATCAAAGATGACCTTACCACACAAGTTCATAAGGGAAAAGGAGCCTGTTGGGTTTGAGCCAGAAGCATTGTTGGAAGACATCTGAAAGGAAAGAAAGACAAGTTTCATTAGATTAGGAATCCTTAATAATTCACCCAAATGAAATATTAAGGCTAGGATCCAACAAACTATTTATAGTTGGAAGAGGGATGCCGTAATCCATACTATAAAATATTTGAAGGTAGGTAAATGACGATTTACCAATTTCCACCATAAGAACGAAATATTTTATTATTAGGTTTTATTGGTTTTGAAACTCCTAGATCTTTTGAGATACATTGAACTTTTCAATGACATGTTTGAATCTAGATTGTGCCCTCTCAAGTTTGTGACTGGGATGCCGAGGATCACAAACAAGGTGTGAATAACCATACAAATTGACTTGGTACCCTCAACAATATTACCTAATCGATGTGCCGGTTAACCACACACGCTCCACCGATCTATAATAAGGTCAAGTTACCCTTTGCCACTCTTACTAGTCTATGTTAGTGTGCCGGTTAACCACACACGCTCCACTAACGACTTGGTAAGGTACAAAGTGTAATTTTATGGGCTAGCACCAATTTCACATTTTCCTAAAGTAACTAAGATTGGGAATTTATAATGTATAGTTACTTTATAATTCATTATACTTTTAACGAGTATTTAAAGTCGTATCCTACCCGTTCGGCTAACGACCCTCCACCGATCAAGGAAGCGGTGGGTGAGAGTGGACACCCATTAAGTCACCATTTTATAGGCAACAACCTTATACCCCCCTTATAGACCGGCTTCGTGAATGAGGCCTACTAACGGTAAGAATGACATATTCTTATACATATCTATATAATAAAATTATAATAATAGTATAAGTGTTGATTTTTAAACTTTTTAAAAATCTAAGGTTTAATTTGGAATTAAAGTATTAAAGTGTAAGACTTTTCAAATTCCAAAACTTGAGGGCAAGATTTGAAACTATTCCAAGTCTCTTCAATTTGTAACTTATGAGTTTTAATGGTTCATAAAAAGAAGACTCTTCATTTTATGAAACCTCTTTAGTTCTTTAATCATAATTATAAGAAGTGACTTTTGGTTATCCATAACTTGAGGACAAGTTATGGACACCATCATAGCCATTAAGATCATGTATTAAACACACATGGAGGTTACACATAATTCCTATGATCTTCTAAACTCATATGAACACAAATTCATGTCAAGCAGTTTCAAGAAAATCATATAAACATATACAATACTTGAAAATTGATAAAGGTCATGTAAAATGGGTTAACATAATCATTATCATTTTGAAAAACAGATTTTACAAGTCCAAAACAGATTGGGATAATGATCTTAATCCATTTCCAGCAACAAAACTCGAAAAAACTGCCCAGCACGCTCCTACTCGCCGAGTGCATTATTCTACTCGCCGAGTAGGATGAATTTGTTCATGGACTCGGCGAGTCCTCCCCATGGACTCGGCGAGTCCAGTCGTCAGAATGCAGAATTTTCGATTTTTAAGCAGTTTTGCATCAAGTATACAGAAAACAATCCTAGGCTCTGATACCACTGATGGGTTTTTGAGCATTCTAACACTTCCTAAGTGTACATGCAACCCTAATAACCTTGAATCTATGTTTTCTCTATATACATGCAAATTTCTTTTTCAAGGTTATTTCCTAACTAGCATGGCATGGGGATTACATAAAACATAAAATCTAGTAGAAATACATACCTTGTTGTTGCTTGGATTCCTTCAAGACTTTGTGAGCCTAGCACCCCAAATGTTGTGCCTCAAATGCTTCACACAACACCACAAGACTTGGAATAACTTGAGAGAATACTTCTAGCACTCAAAATCGGTTATGCCCTCTCTAGTAACACTAGGACCACTAGGTCATGATTTTGCTAGCCATAGGGTTCCTTTTATAGTGTTGTCACAATTAGGGTTTACACATGAATGCCCTTAATTGTCATGACTCTTGATTTCCCATGACCCATGGATTTGTAACTCCCATGGACTATCCATGGAGCTCCATATGGTTATAACCAAACCCATAAACCATGGATCATTAATCCACCATAAAAGAATTGATGATTGTCATAATCAACCCTATATATTTAATTAGTCTCACTTTGATCACCAAATTAATCCTAGATTAATACTTGATCAATACTAATTAAATAATACTATTATTAATATATTAGAACTTATAATATATTAATAATCATAAGTGCCTTATTCTCTCATTTAGTCTATCCAAGTATTGCAATGCCATGCAACCCAAATGGACCATGCCGGGTCGGGTCAAGTACATACCAAATAAAGTTATGGACTTAGACACTATATCCAACACATAACACATACTCAACTAACAATTCACATATCATATAATAGGTCGACCTTAGTGCCTTAGACCCATTGGTATGGTGAGGAGACTCACCTCTCAAGAATGCTGAACTGATAAGATAAGTCCCAACGCATATCTCCAACTCAACTACCTACAACCATCAGGTGACTGACTTTGTCAAAATCCCGAAATACCAAAAATACCCTCAAAGTCAAACTTGGTCAACCATGGTCAAAGTCAAGGTCAACAGTCCATGTTGACCCAACTCGTCGAGTGCATCTAACAAATCGTCGAGTTCCTTAAGTGTTCAGAAAACATGGAAAAAACCCTAACCAACTCGCCGAGTTATCTTATCAACTCGTCGAGTTCACTCCGCATACTGAAACGGGAAAGTCCGATCCAACTTGTCGAGTTTTCCCCTGTCTTAACATATGCAGTCCTTCCAGTCGAATCCAAAGCCCCAAACTACAGATCCAGTCCCTTAGGACTTAAATACCACGTAAAGTTGCAAACTTTACGTGCATACAAGGCCTCAAGAGGCTAAAAAACTAAAATTAAGTCTCATACAAGGTTTAGGGCATGAAGAAGTGCCTAGACTAGATAAAGTGAGCAACTTTATGTCCATGAAGGCCTAGAGGTGTCCATATCTGAAACCATATCCTCATGACAAGTTCAAATCCGAGAATGACACCATTATGCACCAAAAGTGACCATATAGTTTCATAATAGGAGATTTAAGAAAATAAAGGTCAAGGTAGCAACTTTATAACTCAAGATGGTTGCCAAAACAGAGTAGATGTCGGATCTACAGCTTCTCCCTTTACTCCAACCTCTTCAAGCTCCAAGTTCCTTCACAACCACCCCAAAATCACTCTCCAAAGCTCTCTCACACACTCAAGAAGGTATAAGGCTCGAACTAGGGTTTCTCTAGGCTGTAAGGATGATAAGGGAGGCTAAAAATGAGTCATAAGTTCTTTATATAGGGTACACAACCCAGAAAATAAGGGTTTTCCTTTACAGTGTCTACTCGTCGAGTTGGGGCCTTCCAACTCGTAGAGTAGATCCTAAGTCCCGCGTCCAAAAAGATCTCTACTCAACGAGTTGGAGCTCCCCAACTCGTCGAGTCCCAGTGCAAAACCCTAAAATTTTGAGAAATAAATGATACATGAAACAAGCATTACAAATCTCCCCCACTTGAACTGGACTTCATCCTCGAAGTCTGCTGATGTAAACAAATCCCGGGTAGTGGTCTCGCATCTCATCTTCCGACTCCCATATCCATTCGGAGCCTCTTCGGTGGTGCCATTGCACCTTCACTAGCTTCACTTCCTTATTGCGAAGGACCTTAGTCTTCCTATCCAGAACCGCAACGGTCCTCTCAATGTAGTTCAGGATCTCATCCACCTGAATGTCATCTAGAGAAATACCCGCGGCCTCGTCTGTGACACACTTCCGAAGCTGAGACACGTGGAAGGTGTTGTGTATCTGGATAAGCTCTTCCGGCAGATCCAAAAGATAAGCCACCTTGCCCACTCGGGCAGAAATCCTGAACGGTCCAATATATCGGGGCCCTATTGCCCCTATTTCGAAACCTAATGACACCCTTCCATGGTGACACTTTCAGCAAGACGAAGTCCCCCACCTGAAACTTGAGGTCCGATCGGCGTCGGTCAGCATAGCTTTTCTGAGGACTCTACGCAACCCGCAGCCTCTAGCGCACCTGCTGAATCAACTCAGTAGTCTTGAGCACCACCTCGGTGCTCCCCATGACTCGATGCCCTACCTCACCCCAACAAACAGGGGTCCTACACCTCCGACCATACAACATCTCAAACGGTGGTCGGTCGATACAAGCATGATAACTATTGTTATATGAAAATTCTGGTAGTGGGAGGTATGTATCCAAACTCCCTCCGAAGTAATACACATGCCCGAAGCATATCCTCAAGTGTTTGGATCGTCCTCTCACTCTGGCCATCTGTCTGGGGGAGGGGGGGGGTAAGCAGTGTTGAAATGTAACTGAGTGCCCAATTCCTTGTGGAACTTTCTCCAGAATCTGGATGTAAACCGAACATCCCGGTCAGAGACCACTGACACTGGCACCCGGTGCATAACTGTTGGCTTATGAGCATTACATCATTCCTATGGTGTACATGAAACCCTAATTGCTTTGATCTAGGTTTTCTACTATGAACACAACAAAATTGATTACCAAAGCATAAACCCTAGATCTAACATGCTATTATCGAAATTGACATAAGATTAGGGTTAGAAACATTACCTTGATTGTTATGTAGCAATAACAATCACAATCCTTCTTGATCTTGACTTTTGAAAGCTTAGTGCCTCAAATGTTGCACCTCTAATGGAGTCACAAACACCACTAGCAACAAGATGACTTAGGAGAAGGAGGAGGAGGCACAAAATCGTCCAGGATTCCCTCTAGGGTTTTAAGTCCCGATTTTAGGATGCCTGGGGTATCCTTATATAGATGAGGAATTAGGGTTTCACTCAAAGGCCTTATCTGGTTGCTTAGGCTCTAAGCAGCCCACAAGATCCTTCCAGAATCTCCCTTTGGACGAAATCTTATGGGCTATCCATAAGGATTTCATCCAACCCCTTTCCAAGGGTTCCTCAGCCCACAATGCAATTATCTTATAATTACAATATTAGTCCCCCAAGTTTAATTAATCTCTTTTGACCACAAAATTAATTCTAGATTAATTGTTGATCAATATTAATTAAACAATATGATTTCTCTTTTAATATATTATTCATATAATATATTAATAAATCATAATTAATCATCTTTCTCCTTAATTCATCCTATCAGTTGCTATGGTGAAGGCAACCCAAAAGGACCATGCTCATAATCGGGTCAAGTACATACCAAAATATTTATGGGCTTAGACACCTAATCCAACAGTCTCCCACTTGGATAAGTCTAATAACTTTCTACAAGTACGACTTCAGAACCTGATCAGCAATCGTAGCTTTCAAAAGTCGCTGTCAACTCTAATGTTATCAGAGGCGTGTCCTTTAGATAAGGGATCATATATTCCTCCATTCTAGATATCGTATGAACTGAGACATGGATTTTAATCATACTCTATGTCCATGTGTTGTTTCCCGATTTCCGATTTATGACGACTGACAACAGACTACAACTGAACACATCAACTTAGTCCATGCTTGGCCAAACGCTTAGGGTGTCATCACTAAATCATCGAGGGGCCCACAAATATCGCTTTTATCCCACTTTGGGTAAAAGGAACGGATAAACTTCGACTCAAATGCTCGCTTGTATCTACTCATCAAATCACATACAACAATATGTTTTATAACACCAAGTTACTGGTGCGTTTACATATTATCAATGTACAACCGACTTGTAAATTACAACTCACATGTATTGGTTTCAAGAATATAAGATATTATCGTCTCACTAATCACTCGTGATAAAATCCATGAAGTGATTCAAGTGAGCGTGGGTTTAATCCAATGCTCAAATCTTAATTCATAAGCACTCATGAACGTTGTAGCAAACTTTTTCTATGCCTAATACACTTTAGACAGTCTACAAACTAATTCACGACAATCTAGCTTCCATACCTACTTCCATAGTATTTATCGACTGTGGATGGTTTGAATAATCTTATTATTCGGGAAGTTAAAACATGCAAAGTGAAACACAAGAATAATTGAATCCAATATGGCCTCAAACTTGTGAGTATAAATAAAACACCTTTTATTTAGTCACCATATTGATTACACATTATTCATTGTATAATGTTTCGAGTAATCAACTTATTACTTGAATTATAACAACAGTTGTCCCATGCTCCAAGCATGCACACTATGTTTACCTATGTTCCATACTTTGTGAAATAGATCAATTGAGCACATTTCCAACGATACTCATTTCACAACTCCTAATCCTTATCATAAGTGTAAGAATACCCAATTCTTGCCACTATTAGAATATGTTAGATTCTAACATTTCATGTAACGACCCTTTCATAATGTCATAGCACCAAAACCACCAAGACTTTGCCAATGATATTACAAAGTGCTCTATTGGAGATTGTTACAAGGCAATTCCATAGATAGAAGTCTTACATTCAAGGTACATTCCTTTGAACATCCTTCTTGCATAAAAGTTTCTAATCTAGACATAGATTCTTGATATCCAACTCCCATTTATGGAAACATTTCCATATTTTCCATATGACAACTCATTCTAAATAGAATCATATTTATTCATAATAATGTCGATATGTTCCATCCAATACTCTACTTCCAACTGCCCACAAGTGACCAATCCTTGGCGAACCTCAGGTTGTTCTTGACAGTTGTTTAATTAATTTCAGTCACATTTGGTTCTGGTCCTTTTTTTCCCTCTTAATGCCCTAGGCATTTGGAAAATCAGAACGGTCAAATATTATAGCATATGCAATCGATCCTATACCCGAATCGTATGGGATACGATACGCAATGAAAACGTGATACTTTACCAGTCTCTTGCCATAATATTGCCATATATAGGATTCCCTTATGTTGAATATTTTCAACATAACATCCATATATATCTTTTTGACTAAATTTGATTAAAATTTCTCGATCTAAGCTTTTTGATTTGAAATGAAGTATATTATTCTCTCCCTTAATTATAGCAAAACAACCTTTCAACCCCTGCAACTTTGCAAAGTGAAACCTTTGTTTTTTATAATTAATATGGTAACTTGCAACATAATAATCATGCTCCCACTAACATGGTAATTATTACTTTACTAGCATAACACTTATGCTTCCACTAGCTTTGACATGTACTCAGAAAACAAATGGACTTCTAGAAATCAATACTTATTGATTTCCTTAACGAAAATTTATAATTCTTATATGAGATGCTATGATAAGCCTTTATCTAAGCTTCTCAAACTCATACACCTTTCCTTAGGTAGCTCATATGTGTGTCTAAACCATTTCAGAACTTACAACAATAAGTCTTAATTGTTCAAACTAATTGCCAAATCTCACAATTCGAACTATGAAGAGGGATGTCGTAACCATAATCGAATTTGAGAGTGCAATTTACACAATCGCTATCTCCTTAAAATCTTCCTAGTGAAAGCGTTTCCTCACAATCATTTTCATGAAGTGGAGAGAAACCTTATCACTTAGATTTTATGGTGTATGTGTTCCTATCCACGTGAATCTGTCATAACCATAATCACAAGACAAGGTTAGTGACAAATCCAAACTCATATGGACTGAACTTGTTCAATCTTAATTTCTTGCCACCTGGAAGCACAAGGGCCTACCATTGCTTCCAAGTTTGTTATGCAAACAACTGAGAACTCATAAAACTCACATTCATAGTCAACTTTAATGGAATGGGCACAGAAACAAGAATATGTCAACACGATAGGTTACAAACCTCAAGTCGTGCACTAGTGTTTAACAATAGGTTTACTCTTGATTAGTTCTTGAAACATTCAAGATTTTTAAGACTCCCACTGACCTCTTGACATATAAGATTCTCTTGTCAAGAAACATTCCTTGACAAACAAATATTCAAGTGTTATTGTGGGTCCTTATCAAGACAAACACTACACATAATTGGTCTTAGTTGGTCTTTGTTTTATCCAAGACATCACAACTTACCAATTTCAAACGTGCAAGAGTGAGAAAAACATTTTCCTACTCCACATTTGATGAGTGTGTTAAAACTTCTTAAGATGTGTCACTCAAGTCACAATCTTAGATTATGACTCTAAGACTCGATTTTGGAATGAAGTATGATTCACCTTTTGATTTAACCATTTCAACAATTGCCGATTCCTCTTATTAGCCATACTAGTGTACTAAGGTGTCCTTAGAGGATCAATTGTGACACGGTTTCATAATCACTAAGTTAATCATAAAATACGATACTTAAGTACTCTCCCATCTTTTCAGATTGGAGAAACTTTTATCTTTCTGCCTAATTGATTCTTCTTATTCGTTCTGCTATTCATTGAAACTTTTCCAATGATTCAGAATCATACTTAATCTTTTAAGTATAACCACATTTACTAATCTTTTAGCAAATCATGACGAATATTTTATCGTTCTTTGTGGTGGACTCGACCTAGTGCACAACAATGCGTACTAGATCCTTTAGTCCTTTACTCAACTCACATACTTATGTGAACAAGGAATTAGTCTTAATTTCCCAAATACGAAGGTTCTCATTCATCATACAATACCAGTTGCATGATTCCAAGCTTCTGTCCAATTGAAACTTGGGCGATGAGAATCATTCCTTATTTGGTAAATTTCTGACACTACCACAAATAACTTAACTAAGAATCATATCCATTTCAATATTGCTAACAACAGAAACAAACAAACATCAATTTTCAATAATAACATTGCAAGGATAAATAAATAAGATAAAACTCAAAATTTCATTTATTTATAAAACGCGGAAAAACTTGTCCTTACAACGCAATTCAAATGAAAACTATGCTTATTACATATTCCTAAGCAATCTATCCTAACTCTTAAACAGCAGCTCAAAAATCTGATCTTCGAATTATACGATCGAAATCCATTTCTTCGTGATCAGACTCAGCTCACTCTTCCTTTAAGCTTCCTTTCTTTTCTTCGATCCTACAAAACATCAAAATGTAATCATATCACATCATATATTAAGAATCTACAAATAGGAAATTAATAGAGTTAGTTAGTGGATTTTACCTGAAGCAGATTTATACATCTTGACTCTCCCATCTCTTAGATCTCTCAGGTAGTTAGGGTAGCTTCGTGACCAATGCCCCTTCTCTTGGCAGTAGAAACATACAAACTCTTTGGGAATGGCACATAGGACTATCTCAGACTTAGCCTTTCTCTTGCGTAGAGAAATTTTTTCTGGACTTCCAATGTTGTCATTGTCCATAGAAGGTTGGGACATTGATTTACCAGACAAATTTGCTTGACCAATCCGCCAAATCATTTCTGATTCAGCAGCAATAAGCAAATAAGTCAAATCAATGAGGGTCACGTCGTGGTCCATCATATAGTACTCTCTAATGAACTCACTATATGAGTCAGGAAGTGATTGAAGAACCAAGTCAACAACCAGATTCCTAGAGATTTCGACACCCAACATTCCCAATCTGTCAATATGCAACTTCATATCCAAGACATGAGCACATACAAACTTTCCATCTTCGTGTTTGCTTGCCAATAGGGCTTGAGTGACCTTGAACTTTTCAAGTCTTCGAACATGTGGGTCAGGGAGAATTATTGGAGGAGGTGGAGGAAGTGAAGCATGATTTCCATTTCCACAATCCAATCGTGGAACATCATCTTCATGTGGAAAGCTTTTTCCAACGGATTCAGGAAGACCATAGTTGTTAGATTTTGACATCTACAAAATGAGAGAAATTCAAGTTAGTTGATAAAATCCTCAATATAGAACCCAAATGAAATATTAAGGCTATGATCCAACACAATATTCTACAATTTGGAAGAGGGATGCCGTAATCCAAATTGTAGAACATTTGAAGGTAGGTAAATGACGATTTACCAATTTCCACCATGAAAAACGAAAATTGAAAATTAGGTTTTAAATGAATTGAAACTCCTAGATCTTGAGATTCATTGAACTTTTCAATGGCATGTTTAATCTTGATTATGCCCTTCAAGTTTGTGACTGGGATGTCGAGGATCACAAACAAGGTGTGGATAACCATGCAAATTAGCTTGGTACTCTCGAAGATGTCTATCACCTAATCATTGTGCCGGTTAACCACACACGCTCCATTGATCTATGATAATCTACGAGCTACCCATTTCCATCCTTCATTGGTCCCAATTTAGTGTGCCGTTAACCACACACGCTCTACTAACGACCAACGAGGTGCAATGTGCAATTTCATGGATTAGCACCAACTCCACATTTTTCCTAAAGTAACTAAGATTTGGGAATTTATAAAAGTGTTTAGTTACTTCGTGTTTCATTATACTTATAATGGAAGGTTGTGTCCTATCCTACCCGTTCGGCTAACGACCCTCCACTAGTCAAGGGTGCGGTGGGTAAGAGTGGATACCCAATGGCGGTCATTTTACAGGCCGCTTCCTTAAACACCCCTTATAGACCAGCTTCGTGAATGAGGCCTACTAACGGTAAGAATGACATTTACTCATACATATATAATATTAAACTTTTAATTTTATATAGTATAATGGTGTATTTTATACTTTTAAAATACTAGGTGGTTCAATTTAATAAATTAAACTTTTAATTTGATTAATCTTAAACCATATAATTATGGATTTATTAATTATCTCTTTTAGTTAAACTCTTACTTAAATTTAATAAAACCATAAGGGTGTAATTTGAACTTTTCAAAATACTAGGGTTCTAGAATTTAATATTTCAAAATTAATACCTTTTAGTTGAATTTTAAATTCCAAAACTTGAGGACAAATTTTGAAACCTTTCAAAGTATTAGGGTTTAACTATTTAAATTTCAAAAAACAAAACTTTTAAGTTCAAATTTGAACTATAAAACCTAAAGGGTGTAAATTGAAACTTTTCAAACTTACTAGGTCAAATATTTGACTAATAATAATCCTATATTATCCATATTTAACCAAATTCATTAATTTTGATAAGGATAACCATTCCAAACTTAAAAAATCGAATTTTGGCAAGAAAAACGAGTTTTGGAAGTAATCATCAACAAAATCTAGCCAGAAAATCGAAAATCCCAGCTCCAGACCCGTGGACTCGTCAAGTCCACTATGGAACTCATCGAGTAGGACCTACTCGTCGAGTCCACAAATGGACTGGGTGAGTCAGCCAGTCAGAAGCCAAAAATTTCGATTTTCTTGATCTTTGGTGGTTCACTTTTGCATTTTCTCACTAGAAAACGACCTAGGCTCTGATACCACTGTTGGGTTATGAGCATTACATTATTCCTATGGTGTACATGCAACCCTAATTGATTTGATCTAGGTTTTCTACTATGAACACAACAACATTGATTACCAAAGCATAAACCCTAGATCTAACATGCTATTATCGAAATTGACATAAGATTAGGGTTAGAAACATTACCTTGATTGTTATGTAGCAATAACAATCACAATCCTTCTTGATCTTGACTTTTGAAAGCTTAGTGCCTCAAATGTTGCACCTCTAATGGAGTCACAAACACCACTAGCAACAAGATGACTTAGGAGAAGGAGGAGGAGGCACAAAATCGTCCAGGATTCCCTCTAGGGTTTTAAGTCCCGATTTTAGGATGCCTGAGGTATCCTTATATAGATGAGGAATTAGGGTTTCACTCAAAGGCCTTATCTGGTTGCTTAGGCTCTAAGCAGCCCACAAGATCCTTCCAGAATCTCCCTTTGGACGAAATCATATGGGCTATCCATAAGGATTTCGTCCAACCCCTTTCCAAGGGTTCCTCAGCCCACAATGCAATTATCTTATAATTACAATATTAGTCCCCCAAGTTTAATTAATCTCTTTTGACCACAAAATTAATTCTAGATTAATTGTTGATCAATATTAATTAAACAATATGATTTCTCTTTTAATATATTATTCATATAATATATTAATAAATCATAATTAATCATCTTTCTCCTTAATTCATCCTATCAGTTGCTATGGTGAAGGCAACCCAAAAGGACCATGCTCATAATCGGGTCAAGTACATACCAAAATAGTTATGGGCTTAGATACCTAATCCAACACTAACCACCACCTCTCGCACGTAAATATCCGCTAATTTCTCAGTGGAGATGCTCTCGGAGATTGGAATAAAGTGGGTACTCTTCGTCAATCTATCCACAATAACCCATATGGCATGCACACACCTCACCGTCCTCTGTAACTTTGTGATGAAGTTCATGGTGATCTCTTACCATTTCCACATGGGAATGGGTAACGGCTGAACCTTGCCGTGAGGCCTCTGATGTTCGGCCTTGACCTTCCTGCAGGTCAAGCACCGCTCCACGAACCACGCAATCTGCCACTTCATACAGGGACACCAGTAACTCAACCTCAGATCCCTATACATCTTTGTGGCCCCCGGGTGAATAGAGAACTTGGATTTGTGTGCCTCCTCCAAGATTTTAAGTCTCACTCCACCGGATACCGGTACCCACACCGGTCACACTGTATCAGAAGACCTCGACTATCCTGAAAAAATAAGGGAAACTTTCGCCGATTCCGCTCTATCTTCCAGTTCTCCTTCCTCAAACCCTCCATCTGGGCCTCCTTGATCATATCGAACAATGGAGAGATCACCATCATTCTCAAACAAACATCCTGAATCGGAGCACCTGCCGCCTTGCGGCTCAAACCATCGGCCACCACGTTGGCCTTCCCTATGTGGTACAAAATCTCGCAATCATAATCCTTCAGTACATCCAACCACCTCCTCTGTTGCATGTTCAGGTTCTTCTGATCCATCAAATATTTCAAACTTTTATGATCAGTAAAGATGGTGCACCGAACTCCATACAAGTAATGCCTCCAGATATTGTGGGCAAACACCACTGCCCCCAGTTCCAGGTCGTGAGTGGGGTAGTTCGCCTCATGAGGCTTCAACTACCTCGATGCGTGTAACACCCGGTTTTGAAAGTGTTCGATTTTGTCTTCGGAGGCCAAGGGTATAAGCGTAATCTGACGATTCGGTCTTTTATGGGTCCCGGGTTTATTCTGGAGGCTTTAAGGCTTGGGGTGTAGCTAGGAGCGTAGGGCTTCTTGCCACCTTTTCGTGGATATAAAGTTCGTCGGAAACAGACTTAGAACGAAAAAGTTATAGTACTTTGAAGTTGTTGGCAGAATTGGTCCCTGAATGGAAAAGCTTGCATTTCAGCCAACGCATGCAAGGTGGCAGCCAGGTGAGTACGCCCAGCGTAAGCTGGGGTACGCCCATCGTAGTGCTGGATAATGAAACGCGGATGTTGAAGACGTACGCCCAGCGTACGGGGATTACGCCCAGCGTACGTCCAGGATCTCCAAAACCCTAATTTTTAGGGTTGGCTCACTATTTAAGCACCTTAAGTCCGAGGGGGTGCGCCTCCCTTTCATTCTCAGAGCCTTAAACCCTAATTTTGAGTGGTAGCTTCATCTAAGAGTGTTGTGAGGTTTTTGGGTGGTTTGTGGTGCATTTCAAGAAGTTGGAACTTGTTGCAAAGATGGGAATCAAGGAGGAGCTTGTGGATCTAGCATTTGGGACTCATTCTCAGCTTGATGAAGGTATAAAGCTTTGATCTTGATCTTTCATCTCTAAGATCTACCATTGTGAGTTTTAGTTCATTTTGGTCCCAATGATGGAACTTTATGGTTGAAATCCGATTCTTAGACTTAGAGTTGCCACTCTCAGTGTTAAATGAGTCCCTAAGGCAGAAAGTTGCCATCTTGGAGGTCCTAATGGGTTCATGTTTGAGTTAAGACCATTTCCATGGAAGTAGATTATCATTTTTAGAGTTTGAGCTTATGTGGGTCATGCAAAGCCATCAAGTAAGCAACTTTATGGTTTAAGACGTTGAAGAGGACTTGGATCTGTAAATGTAGATTATGGAGTAGAGTATTAAGCACTTAATGGAAAAGTGGCTTAACAGAGGAGTACGTTGGGCGTACATGCAGGTACGCACAGCGTACACCACCTTCAGCCAGTACGCTTAGCGTACAAGGGAGTACGCCCCGCGTACTCATCAGTTGTGGGCGTAGAGTGTTTTGGGCCTCGGGTTGGGCCAAGCAGTGGACTTTGGGCCTTAGTGGACCATCATAAGTCAGATGTTTTGGTCCAGGAATATGTTTGGGCTTAAGGTAGGGCCCGTTAGAGGGGTTGGGCCCAATTTGGAAAATTGGGCCATTAGTGGGCCACTAGTGGGCTTGGAAAGCCTACCTAGTGTTGGGCTTTTTGGTTTTGGGATTGGCCCTAGGTTTGGATCGTACTGGGCTAGGGGTAGAATGGTCATTTTACCCCATGCATGGATTAAGGATTATGGTATGGGACCCGATTGCTAATTGGATATATTGATTGGTAGTGGCAGCTCGGGAAGCTGGCGGGGCAACAACTAAGGAATTCATGTGGGAAGCTTCTGCAATGCGAGGTGAGACTTCTCACCATACCAATGGGTCTAAGGCACCAAGGCCGACCCATTTTTTGTTATGTGGTGCACTAGCTTTAGTAGAGATATGTGGTATGATAGTTAGGTTTATGCTAAGTGGTATGCTAGTGATTTTATGATAGTTGGTATGCTTGTTGTGTAGAGGTATGTGGCATATTTATGCAGTGATACGTGGTAGAGATAGCTTTTACAGCTGATGGTAGAGATAGCCTTTGTGGCTAATGGTAGAGATCGCCATTGGGGCTAACGGTAGAGATAGCCTTTGGGGCTAACGGTAGATATAGCCCTTGGGGCTAATGGTAGAGATAGCTTGATAGCTAATGGATATGTGATATGCGGTAGAGGTAGCTTTTGTAGCTAACTGTTGTGTATTATGTCGTAGAGGTAGCTTTTATAGCTGATTGATATGTGGTATGCGGTAGAGATAGCTTTTATAGCTAATATGATATGTGTTATGTGGATTGTGTGTGGGGTATGCTTTGGGGGACTCACTAAGCTTTGTGCTTACGGTTTACAGTTTTGGTTTCACGTATCATCCGTTTGGAAAAGAAGAGCTCGGATTGATCGCAGTGCATACACCTATGATTTCCGCAATGAATGATTTTGGGATGAACTCTGATAAATGATTTAGTTATCGATGATTTGAAATGTTTGAAGTAAATGGTATCAATGTTTTAGCTATATTAAAAATGAAATTTTACCCTTGATTTTTGGGTCGTTACAAGTTGGTATCAGAGCCTTGGTTTGAGGGATTCGGACATACTTTCGGGTGTGTTTGAACTCAAACTGAGGATCTGTTAAGTTTTCAAAAGGAAAAATGTTTTAAGTAAAGAATTTTTTAAGACAAGAAAGGGTGTGGTGCATGCAATCAGCCGAGCTCAAGTAAGTTTCCCCAGAATACCCACATTTGTTATATGTTATGATTTGATTGTGAATCTGTGAATCGCATGCTAGTTAAGGCTAGGGGAGATGCATGTATATGTTGTATGAGCTGGTAGACTTGCATGCTAGTGCTGAGTAGTCAACAATAGGTTGGCCTGATATGTGGTGCTTGTAGCCATGAGTATATTGGATGTCATGCTGGAATGAAAATGATAATTGGTATTTGTAACTGCAATGTGTATGTTTTGAAAATTATACACGGTTAGGATCTTATAGCCTTAGAATAGCTGATTTGACCTTATTACCTGTGGTCTTAGGGTAGAGTCTATTATTCGACAGTCTATTAGATCCTGTTCTGTGTATAATTTGCATGCATAAGGCAGCCGACAACGTGGGTGGATATGGACAACATGGGTTGTGGTTTATAGGCCGAATGTTCTATGGTAGTTCGTGGGTCGGGGATCACCCTAGGGTAAGCCTAGGATGAGATTAGTGACATGAGTCACCTGATTGTGAATTGTATGTATAGATAAAATTGTTTGATTGGAATATGTTGGTTAGTTTTCCGTTGTCTGAATGTTGCTTGCTTTGTGCTTTGTAGGACTTCTAGCAATGTGATCTAGCTACTGAGTGAGTATGCTAGGTCACATGTGGCATAGGTTGGATAATCTCAGAATGAATGGATTTGGCCCTATTGCGTAGCTCTCGTTTGAGTCTAACCATTCTAGGATTGAGTCTTTTACTTGAAGGATTATCTAATCTCTGCTACATGTGGCTATATTCATAAGGTAGCTAGTTGACATTACTAGGAATCTTTCAGCAGTTGAGGACTGGGTAGGTTGGGAACCTAGGGGGAGCATAGGAGGTGCTTCGGTGGATATTGTGCTGATGTTTAGCAGACATTTGGTACATCAGGGGAGTAAGTGACTTAGAGGATTTGGGATGATTCCGGAGGAAAGTATGGATAGGTGTGGAAGGTAGTATTGGGCCCGTACTACTGAAAGCACAGGATCCATACTCGAATCGGGGAAAGTCTTGGAGAATCTAAGAAGCATGGGAAGGAGAATTCTTGGTTATGATTGGACCGTGGGGATAGCTGCTATGCAGAGTGTGGATGAACACGCAAGGGGAAGGACCAGGGTTTGGTCCCGGCTCCGGTGGAGAGCAAGTTAGCGGAAGGATCGCCAGGGATTTGAGTTTGCGTTGGACTAAGGATATGGAAAGTTTTCCCGGCTAGCTCCTACTCCGTAGGGACTAAGGTTTGGTACGCCTGGGATCTCTTGTATCAGGCGGCAAGTATTGATTGTGTGATCTATTGCGCTTTTGGGATTTGGGACTATGTCTTGGGAGTAATTAGTAGTTGGGTTTAGAGTAGAGGTTGCTCCAGCTATTGCAGTCCAATCGTTGACGAGTGAC
Source organism: Lactuca virosa (assembly GCF_052849685.1). Classification (NCBI taxonomy): domain Eukaryota; kingdom Viridiplantae; phylum Streptophyta; class Magnoliopsida; order Asterales; family Asteraceae; genus Lactuca; species Lactuca virosa. The sequence continues at coordinate 59,953,389 of NC_136429.1, forward strand.
CTGGTGAGTGGGTCAGTGTGCGAGACCCTGAATGATATGGGTCCTGGAGCCCAGGAGCGGGATATCAAGTTGGAGTACCTCGACCAGAGAGGTTCAGGTCAGGTGAATTCATTAGAGGGTCTCGGGTGGAGACCCAGGAGTTTAGACCAGCCTTTGAGAGGTCAGCAGGGTCGGATCCAATGCAATGCTTGCAGAAACTGCGCGACGGAGTTTTGTTCCAAGGTTTTGGATTGTCATTGGGATCGGAATGAGGTGTTTCATCATGTTCTCAGGGTGGTCGAGGTAACCCAGGAGGAGGTGGTCAGGGTTCCTCCATATGTTCGCGGATATGCTATCTTCGACCATTTCCGGTGGGTATCGGGTATTTGTATCACTTGGGAATTGTGATAAGTTAGATCTCGGGTCGGTTTTTTGCTATTGTCTGGGTTAGCAAGGGTTGTCAGATGCCATTCAGCATGTCGGGGAATCTTTGAGAGATCTTCAGATGGATGTATCTCGCGGAGTGGATTCCGCGTGTACCGTGATTGCCCCGAGATCTGAACGTGATATCGTTTTTTTAAGCGTTTGCAGTCATTGATGTTGTTGGGATACAAGAAGTGATAGCTAGATTTTAGGAAGTGTGCTGTTTGGGCAGGGATATTTTTGGTATGCTAGCTTTGGTAAGCACCGGCCGTCAGCAAGGTGAGCATTGGAACGTAATGAGGATTGGGAATCCTTCAATTTTTGCATGCCGAGCGGACTTAGTTGGATCTAAGTGGGGGAGAACCGTCCAGGTATCCAGGACAGAAGCAAGGGTGAAAGTGTTGTAAGACTACGGGGGAGCCGTAGCATTCACTAGCAGTAGAGAGTGCTGGATGACTGCGGGGGTGCCGTAGCATCCACAGATTCTTTCACGTGATTTGGACTAGGGAAGACTAGTTCGCAGGGTTGTAGGGGAGCCACAACTTAGTTAGGATCAAGACCAGAGGTGATTGTCCGATCAGTTATTCGGGGGCCAGCCCGGATGGTTATGGGAATTTAGGATAAAACCGGTAGAGACTGTCGAGCTAAGGGTTGGACCTTGTGATACAGGATCTCGTGGTCGAGTAGTACATGTTTCTGTAGGGCTACGACTGGGTAGCCCTGTTATTGGATCTCATAAGAACCTGGAGGTTGGACCGGGTGCGAGACTGGAAGTCTCAGGGAATCGGCTAAGGGTATTTATTAATCGGTCGAGTAAAGGATGACGGGAAGTTATGGAACATTACGCAAATTCCGATTCGAGGATCTCTGGATAGGAGCGGAGTAACAATTCAGATTGGGGTAGGATTCCGAATCAGAATTCGTGCAGGATTTTGTTTCAGTGAGATGGGATGTGGGGCATCTATATGCCAAGGGCATCGAGGGCAATATTCCAGGGTAGTGAACGGGTTGGTATTGATGGTAGTTTGAGCCATTGTGATGTGCCTCGGGTAGCTCTATCTGTAATAGATCCACGACATGTCTGAATCAGGAAACGGCAGGTCGAAGGAGACCGGGTATGATGTAAGACTACAACTATTCTGGTAGTATTCACCCTTTTTGAGTCGGATTCAGTGGCGACAGGTTGTCAGCCTATATCGATCGGATGGATCAAATGGATTGAAGGAGATAGGGCAGTTATGGTTAGACGGGGTATCCTTTGGAGGTCGCAGGGGACTGTTGAGTGTGTTTTGGCTCAGCAATCGGGTAGGTGTGCGGTGTTCCGGACAATTGGCAGATAGGTTGGGACCAGGGAGGTCCCCGGTTGTTCTTCAGGAAAGCAGCCATGTGGCAGCAAGAGGAGTAGGAGCGACTTCAGTGATTTTTGGGGTCTGTGTGTGGAATTGCTTATTATTCGGTAGTCGCAGTTGATCGGTGACTTTGTTCTTCAGGAAGTCTCAAGGTATTGCGAGTGGGAAGTATTCTATCTAGGCTGATTTCTTATGAAATTAGTTCGATGATGATTCAATGTGGGCAGTCTGTCAGGGAGGCAGACCATCTTGAGACTCCATATTTCGGATGGAACAGATGTGATCAGGTTGCAAGGAATTCGTTCATCTTCGGGTTCTAGAACCATGCGAGGGTTGGTTTCGGTTGCCTTGGAAATGCTATGGTATGCTCGGGGCTATGGCCATGAGGCCTTAGTTATTTGGCGTGAGGAATGGTAAGTAATGATTTCGAGGACGAAATCTAATTTAAGTGGGGGAGAGTTGTAACACTCGATTTTGAAAGTGTTCGATTGTGTCTTCGGAGGCCAAGGGTATAAGCGCAATGTGACGATTCAGTCTTTTATGGGTCCCGGGTTTATTCGAGAGGCTTTAAGGCTTGGGGTGTAGCTAGGAGCGTAGGGCTTCTTGCCACCTTTTCGTGGATATAAAGTTCGTCGGAAACGGACTTAGAACGAAGAAGTTATTGTACTTTGAAGTTGTTGGCAGAATTGGTCCCTAAATGGAAAAGCTTGCATTTCAGCCCATGCATGCAAGGTGGCAGCCAGGTGAGTACGCCCATCATAGTGCTGGATAATGAAACGCGAATGTTGAAGTCGTACGCCCAGTGTACGGGGATTACGCCCAACGTACGTCCAAGATTTCCAAAACCTTAATTTTTAGGGTTGGCTCACTATTTAAGCACCTTAAGTCCGAGGGGGTGCGCCTCCCTTTCATTCTCAGAACCTTAAACCCTAATTTCGAGTGATAGCTTCATCCAAGAGTGTTAAATGAGTCCCTAAGGCAGAAAGTTGCCATCTTGGAGGTCCTAATAGGTTCATGCTTGAGTTAAGACCATTTCCATGGAAGTAGATTATCATTTTTGGAATTTGAGCTTATGTGGGTCATGCAAAGCCATTAAGTAAGCAATTTTATGGTTTAAGACGTTGAAGAGGACTTGGATCTGTAAATGTAGCTTCTGGAGTAGAGTATTAAGCACTTCATAGAAAAGTGGCTTAACAGAGGAGTACGCTGGGCGTACATGCAGGTACCTGCATCGTACACCACCTTCAGCCAGTACGCTTAGCGTACAAGGGAGTACGCCCTGCATAATCATCAGTTGTGGGCTTGGAGTGTTTTGGGCCTCGGGTTGGGCCAGATAGTGGACTTTGGGCCTTAGTGGACCATCAGAAGTCAGATGTTTTGGGCCAGAAATATGTTTGGGCTTAAGGTAAGTCCCGTTAGAGGGGTTGGGCCTAATTTGGCAAATTGGGCCATTAGTAGGCCACTAGTGGGCTTGGAAAGCCTACCTAGTGTTGGGCTTTTGGTTTTGGGATTGGCCCTAGGTTTGGATCGTACTGGGCCAGGGGTAGAATGGTCATTTTACCCCATGCATGGATTAAGGATTATGGTATGGGACCCGATTTCTAATTGGATATATTGATTGGTAGTGGCAGCTCGAGAAGCTGGCGGGGCAACAACTAAGGAATTCATGCGGGGAGCTTCTGCAGTGCGAGGTGAGACTTCTCACCATACCAATGGGTCTAAGGCACCAAGGCCGGCCCATTTTATGTTATGTGGTGCACTAACTGTAGTAGAGATATGTGGTATGATAGTTAGCTTTATGCTAAGTGGTATGCTAGTGATTTTATGATAGTTGGTATGCTTGTTGTGTAGAGGTATGTGGCATATTTATGCAGTGATACGTGGTAGAGATAGCTTTTATAGCTGATGGTAGAGATAGCCTTTGTGGCTAATGGTAGAGATAGTCGTTGGGGTAATGGTAGAGATAGCCTTTGGGGCTAACGGTAGAGATAGCCCTTGGGGCTAATAGTAGAGATAGCTCGATAGCTAATGGATATGTGATATGCGGTAGAGGTAGCTTTTGTAGCTAATTGTTGTGTATTATGTGGTAGAGGTAGCTTTTTATAGCTGATTGATATGTGGTATGCGGTAGAGATATATTTTTTAGCTAATATGATATGTGTTATGTGGATTGTGTGTGGGATATGTGTTATGTGGATTGTTGTGTATTATGTGGTAGAGGTATGCTCTGGGGGATTGTGTGTTATGTGGATTGACAAACTCTGCCCATGTCATCTCAGCCACATCGGCTGCTCCCACCTGGCTAGTCACCACCTCCCACCAATCCCTGGCTCGGTCCCTCAACATACACGAGGCAAACCCCACCTTTGCCACATCAGGGCAAAAGCTCATGCGCTGGGCATTCTCCATGTCTGCCACCCAACATCGGCTACCTATGGGGTCCCTGACCCCGAAGAACTCTGGCGCCCCACATGCGTTGAACTCTCGAAACGAGAGAGTTCGGCCCCCGACCTGGCCCGTAGTAATCTCGGGCCGGAAAGACCTGAGCCGCTCCTCCATGACCTCCATCATCCCTTCCTTCATTTTCCCAAAAATCACTGGGGTAGCGTCAAGGATGCCCTTCGTAACCTCGGCTGCAATAAGCTCGCGCAGCCTCTCATCAATGGGCTCGGTACCGTCACCCTACCCAGATCCGGATCTTGATCTTGATCCTGATCCCCCTGCTCCAAATCGTGTCACCACCATCCTGAAAAGATAGAATGATCAAGATAATTAAAAAGGGGATCCTCCCACACCGATTCTCCTTAGAGCCTCCAGATCTAACATCAGTTCGGTACAGGTCCTGTGCTTTCAGTAGTACGGGCCCAATACTACCTTCCACACCTACCTGTATCTTCCCCAAAGCTTTACCTGATAACTCTAATTCATTCCAGAATAAAACATATCTCACGGGTTACTACATAACTCAAATCCTAGGCTATCCTAAGATTTGCTCAATCCCATCAAATCAGATCTCAAATCAATCATAACAGGTTGCCCTATGCATGCAAATTATACACAGAACAAGATCAAATAGACTTTCGAATAATAGACTCTACCCTAGGACCACAACTAGACGAGGAACAGGAAATAAGGCCAAATAAATCATTCTAAGGCTATAAGATCCTAACCGTATACAATTTTTAAAGCATACACATAGCAAAATCCATCCGACTATCATAATCCAAATATCAGTATAACATGGCTAACATATTGGGGAACCACTTACTTGAGCTCGGCCGATTACGCGCATTGCACTCTCCTCTTTTTCCATTTTAAGAAGTTTTTAACTTTTGATTTTTGAAAACAATTTTACCATTTCCTTAGTTTGGGTCCTGACATATCGAAAACGGGAAAGCCCGATCCAACTCGTCGAGTTGCCAGGGCAACTCGTCGAGTTTTCCCTTGTCTTAACATATTCAGTCCTTCCAATCGAATCCAAACCCCCAAACTACAGATCTAGTCCCTTAGGACTGAAATACCATGTAAAGTTGCAAACTTTACGTACATGCAAGGCCTCAAGAGGCTAAAACACTAAAACTAAGTTTCATACAAGGTTTAGGGCATGGATAAGGGCCTAGACTAGATAAAGTGAGCAAATTTATGTCCATGGAGGCCTAGAGGTGTCCAGATCTGAAAACATATCCTCATGACAAGTTCAAATCCAAGAATGACACCATTATGCACCAAAAGTGACCATATAGTTTCATAAGAGGAGATCTAAGCAAATAAAGGTCAAGGTAGCAACTTTATATCTCAAGATGGTTGCCAAAACAGAGTAGATGTCGGGTCTACTGCTTCTCCCTTTACTCCAACCTCTTCAAGCTCCAAATTTCTTCACAACCACCCCAAAATCACTCTCCAAATCTCTCTCACACACTCAAGAAGGTATAAGGCTCGAACTAGGGTTTCTCTGGGCTGTAAGGATGATGAGGGAGGCTACAAATGAGCCATAAGTTCAGCGTCCAAAAAGATCTCTACTCGACGAGTTGGAGCTCCCCAAATCGTCGAGTCCTAGTGCAAAACCCTAAAATTTTGAGAAATAAATGATACCTGAAACAAGCGTTACAAAAACCCTAGCCTCCATGCATGATTGAGAGTTTGTTTGATTGATTGAAGAATTTGTTTGTGGATTTTGGTGAAGCTTGAGGAATGAGGAAGCTCATATTGGTGCAAGGAAGCAAGGAGCTAGCGTGGATCCATCACCCTCTTCTGATTTCTGAGTTATTGAAGGTATAAAGTTCATACCTTGACCTTTGATCTTCTTGTTTCAAGTTTGAGTTCATTTTGGATGATTTTGGTCCTTTCCACGGATGATCTTGGAATTTGAGGAACTCCAGAGCTTGTTGTGGATCTCAAATGGTCTTTAGGATTCAAAGAATGAGAAAAGAGTCATGTTTGGGACTATCTTGTGTTTCTGAGTAAGTTTTGGATATATTAAGGACTTAATGGACTTAGGGTTGTAGATCTTGCTTTGGGGTGAGGTCCTAATGGATAAAGTTGGAAACTTTATCCATTAAGTCAGTGAGAAGGATAATATCTGAAGTTTTTAGCATTGATCTGCAAGGATTAAGCTCTTAATGAAGAATTGTAGATTCTGCCAGTGACTACGACGTGATAGAGTCCAACTTTGGGATTGTTTTTTCTGGACATGCCCACGACGTGGCCCAGGAGGGTCCACGATGTGGAGATGTCCTGCATGTCGTCTATTTTTTCCTTTCATGCCCACGGCGTGGCCAAGAGGTCTCCATGTCGTAGTGGCTGTTGACTTGGTTAACCGTTGGCTTTTGTTGATCGTTGACTTTTTTCCAGTTTGACTTTGGGTCAAACTTGGAGGATTTGGGTTGTTGATTAAGGATTTATCTCTTTTGGTGGTAGTTGTAACGCCCAGGTTTCTCACACCAGGTATACCCCAAAATTCATTCCATAATTACAAAAATTTTACAAAACATTTTGGTATACACTGACACACTAGAGCACAAGAAGCTATCACAAGGATCGTGCTGGCGGCAAGCACATGATTGAGCTGGGCGCTACAATCTTTAACCTGCAAAACATTAACAAACTAAAATGTAAGCCTCACGGCTTAGTGAATAACAACTCCATTAACATAAACACATAATCCAAATGACAAATAATCCATCAGGAAATCATTATCACAATATCTCCTAAGAGATCTAACATAAACCTTTTTGCATAATAATCCTATGCTTAGTAAAGCACTAAGCCCAATCCTGTCATAATTGATGTTATCTCCAATCCGAGATAAATATAAACCAATATCTCGTTATAAACAATTTAACTAATCAAGTACCATATCTACAATCCGAGATAACATATTCAAATAATTATACCATCCTGAGGTACCATATAATGTCATAATAATCACCAATACACATATACCAAAATGTGCAGGTACCAACAACAACGGATGTTAGAGTAGTGTTATCCACCTGATCACTTGGTTGACACACTACTTTGACCCTTGACCTATACAACCTTGTCGTCTGTCATATACTGGTACCTAACCAACAATTTCCAAGTTCCTTAGAACCTGTTATAATTTACCCTTAACTACACCCTTTGACTATTTGTCACCAAGCTCATTAAATACAACAATATATCAATACTAGGCTTAACCACATAAGCTAATAACCAAATCTACCATATCGGGACATTTTAGTAGATTAGGGTTTATAACCGTCACAGTCCCAACTAACTATCTTACCGTGAAATTTACTTACAAATCTCACCAATAGGTCCGTAACAACATCATATCACAGATACAAGTATATTTACATAACATATACTCAAATCTATCAAATCCCAACAATAATGATGTATAAAACAATTACATAATAACGGGGTAAATTATACCTCCGCGAGCCTCGTATCTCCCGTATATCAGCACAAACCATTTTATACGATCTCCCGCAACCGATTCCCGGCAGTGCTTCGCTTACGTGCACCAGAACCTCCTAAATGACACTAAAAATGCTCGTTTTTATACTCTGCAAGATCTCACATCGTGAGCATTATAAGGTCACGTCGTGAGCAGTGTCTAGACATGGTTCTGCCACGCGTCGCACTCTCCCGCCTCGTGTCTTGTCGATTCATCCCATCTCACGTCGTGATATTTAATTTCTCACGTCGTGAGAGTCAAATGTCACTTCGTGACAATCATGTTTCACGTCGTGGTGGTCAAAGGTTGACCTTTGACTTGACTTCTGTTGACTTTCTCATAATAGCATCCTACTTTCATTTCAACTTCAAATAGCCATAACTTTCTCATATAGACTTCGTTTTCAGCAAACTTTATATCCACGGAATCCTCATCACATGAACTACAACATTCTTCAATAATATTTTAATAATTAACATTTTTAAAAATTAACCCCTTTCTAGGGTTTATCTCACATTTCCCTTTCATAATATATATATTTCATAAAATAACACCTGTTACGAAAAATCGGGTGTCACAGTAGTCGGTTTGCAGGATTAATCAATACAAGGTGCGATAGTTGTTGTGCTTCTCTGGTTCTTTAATTCAGGTGAGTTTGTTTAGTATGCTATGTATCCCATTATATATCCTTTGCATGGTAGGATAGAGGTACTATTGGATTTCCAGTATGCTATGTTGTATAGGATAACTTCTTGCTATGCATGTGCAGTTTAGGACACTTGGTGTCTTGGTATGTTAGACCGGTAGGGTCTTGCCTATTGATCGTATGATACTGTTAGGAGTTATGTTTGGTTAGGGTAACTAGGGAAGGCCAATTATCAGGATTATGTATGATTTACCATCGAAGGACTTAATTGAGAAGTAGTCAATGACAGGGTAGTTGGGGAAGGCCAGTTATAAGGATTGTGTATGATTGACCAACGAATGACTTAATTGAGAAGTGGTCAATGACAAGGTAACTAGGGAAGGCTATTTTCCAATGATATGTAATATGCTAATATATGTTATTTGTTTATGTTACATGATTATGTGGTAATGATAACATTGGTTCTATGTAGTTAAGTTGGATAGCATGAGAATTCTTGGTCTAATGCCTTATTGCGATGTTCATGTCTTATTGTTCGCTCTCGGGTGGATCATTTGTTTGTCTGTGTATCTGATCTCTGACTCCATATGATTTTATGTAATGTGTGAAAGACCAAGATTTGGCCCCTAACAATTGCATGAGAGACCATGGGAGGACTATGAAAACCGTCCGTAAGACTGTGGGAGGACCACAACATTCACACGTTCTGTATTGATATGTATGTTGATAGGTCGGCGCTACAGCCGAAGACTTTATGTGTATGCACTATATGTATGGTGGAATATGTGGTATACTGGGGAACTCACTAAGCTTTATGCTTACAGTTATGGATTAAACATTTTGCAGGTCGTTCGTGAGAAGAGCTCGGCGGGACTGTACACACGCATCAAAGATATTCATTTTTGCGATTTTGTAAATTTAACTCTGATAATGTATGATTTTCAATCAATCAAATGTTATTCAATGTTTTTTGAAACAAAGGTTTAACTGGTTAATTTTTTTAAAAATGAAAAATCTCTTTGTAGTTGTTGGGATGTTACACAAACATTGGCTAAAGTTGAAGGATGCTCCAAAATGAAAAGAGCTAACAAAAGGGACTTCACAAACCTCTTCCGGTTTGAAGCTTTCAAGAAACCCTGATGGAACTTCATAACAATCGGATGACCGAACACACATCGACATCAATGATGATCCAATAGATCTTGAAGATGAACAACCTCTCCGTTGGCCGATAAGAAGAAATAAATCAAAGAAAACGGCTTTAGGATCTAGCGTTATCGATCATTTTGGAGAAAAGATTGATCGATATGTCCAACTACAAGAGAGCAAGACGTCAAAGATGAGTCGGGTGGAATAGAAAATGCTAGAAGCGCAAACATCATTTCAAGAGAAGGAAATGACCTTTCAAACGAAGAACGATTTGGAGATATTGAAAATGAAAGCGAACAACTACGAGTGCGAAGATTTGGAGATTTTTTCTAGCACCGAAAGAATGTGTCCGAGCGAAATATAGAAATAGGGGTAGTGTTTTATGTTTGGAATTTTTATGTTTTTTTGTAACTTTTTTTATTCACGTTTTTTAATTAATGTAATTGTTTTTTAAATTAACGTAATGTCTTTTTTATATTAAATGAAAAAATAGTTTTTAAAAAAATCTATGTTTTTATTGTATTTTTGATTTAAATTTAATTAAAAAATGATGTACAATGATGTTTTACCGGTATGTATACATTGTGTTTAGTGGTTGGATGTGGTGATGAGGTGATATCCACCTCGTAGAAAAACTTTAATACTTATATGAAAAAAAAAACTTCCAATATATATATATATATATATATATATATATATATATATATATATATATATATATATATATATATATATATATATATATATATATATATACACTTCAAATTTATAACTTTATCAATATGTTTTACCTTAAAGAATACAAAAAAGTAAATAAAAACAAACAAAATATTATAAGATCCCTTGAATGTTGCCTTGAAATTGGATCTTTATGGTCAATGTGGTGGACACATTTTATTAAAATTTTCATTATCTGCTTTTATCATGTGGTTGCTAGTTTATTTCTCTATTTTTTGTTTATTTTAAATGACCAAATATCAATGCCTTTTCATCTAACCAGAATTTAAATTTCATTAATAAAGACATTGTATGACTAAGCAGATGATTAAACTACCTATATATATATATATATATATATATATATATATATATATATATATATATATATATATATATATATATATATATATATATATATTTTCCTGTTTTGCTATCATTGATGTCACATGTGCATAATTATCAATCATAAACATAAATAAGATTGATAATTATATATGTTTATTATATTCAAAAAACAATATATAAAAAAATTAAGAGACAAGAAAAATACCCCTGGCCATTTTAAAAATTGTAATATATTTCAAAAAATAATACATCGAATAAACGGACAAAAAGAATAATAAATATGATCAACTTTTAAGAATAAAACTATTGATTTTTAAGTAGAATTTTAGGTCATTATAGAATGATAAAGAAAAATAATCATCATTGTTAAAATTTTTGATAAATGTTAATTATTAGAAGAAGAATTCGGTAGATATTGCATGCTCCAACTCCTATATAAATAAATAAAACCTAATATATATTTAAACATTTATTTATAGATAAACAAAATTATTAAGAACTGAAAACACTTCGGAACGTATAGTCAAAAGGCTCATGGAATTGGACACAAGCTTCCTTTGAAAAACACTTTTGCTAAAGGCAGACGTCGAAAAACACTTTAATCTCACATTAACGTCTAACAAATGGACTTTTGGTAAGAGTTTCTCGAAACTGCTTTAGTCGATGTGACAAATGGAAGCACTGGTATTATAGTGATTTTATATGCATAAATGATGGGTTTGTATTAAAAGAATTCATAATGTGTTACAATTTCTAAAATTATAGTACACGTTTCAAATAGTTGAGTTTATGTTCAAATCCTATTTAAAACATTTTTTTAATTTGAAAACCGAACAAAACACAAAATGTAAACAACATTAACAATTCTTTTACTCAGTCAGTTGGTTTGAAAGATACAACGTAAAGCTCACTACAACTCTCTATCACTCAGGATTACAACATATCCTCACTACAACGCTCAATCTTGTTAATGATTAGGGTTTAGACCCAAGTCCTTTAAGATTTAGATTAGGTCTCTTATGTATCTATATTTATATGAGGTTTAACATCACTATTTATCAATGAAGCATTCTATTATCTTACATGGTAGTTCTAGGTTAAAAACCCTATTGCTGACAACAACCCGCAGCCGCCGCCCTCCGCCTTCGACAACCTTCTTTAATAGGCGTCGGAGGTGCCTTCATTATGTTCCCTATTTTTCTGTTTCTTCTCTTCTCCGCCTAAATAATAAAATAGCCGGTTGGCACCAAACCAGATCCCTTTCATCAGCTTTTCTACTGCCTCGTCTACTTCTGCCTCCTCACCTTCCGCCTCCTCCTCGGCTGACCACTTCTTCAGATCTCTTTTCCGATTCAGCCCCTTCTGATGTTGCGGATGTGTAACGCCCCATAATACAAAGGTAAAAATTTCATTTTTAAAACAACCAAAACCTCCGTTTATCATCTACTCAAATCCTTAAAGATATTTTATAATAAAAACAGTTATCGAATTACAATCCCAAAATCTCAAGACTGCGGAAAATAAGGGTGTGTGCGCTGCGATCAAGCCGGACCCTTCCCTTTCGAACCGGAAGTACTTGAAACCATAAACAACAACTGTAAGCACAAATCTTAGTGAGTTCCTCAAATACTACATACCATACATAACATACGATTCATATTTATCAAACATGGAATAGTAGGTGCAATGTGCCAACCATAGTCTTGCCATTATGCCACGAGCCGTATCATGGTCTCTCCTTGCCAGGTCGGGGACCAAAACCCTAGGTATTACAGACAAGTACCACGAGCCACCTCTTGGTCTTCCATGCAAGCATCACAAAGAAAACTAGCATATAATCTACTACTACTTATCTACTTAACTGTCAGAGTCCAAGCTCTGGTCTTGCATACAGATTTGCCAGGAGTCACCTCCTAGTCTTTCATACGAATGCCAAGGGCCACCCCCTGGTCTTCCTAATACATAAACCAAATGGGTCGGCATTGGTGCCTTCGACCCATAGTACAGTGAGGAGAGTCACCTCAATCAGCTGAACCCACGAATAAATCTATGACTGCAGATCCGCTAAAATCCCCGTGTTAGCAATCACAAATAACATCCAATTAATGACTGGGTCCCGACTCTCACAAAGAGTGTAACACCGTAAATTTTCAAACAAATTTTTTATTTTAAAATCACATAATTCTCATAACACATTTCACAAAATCCCATTTATTTAATTAACAAAACGCAACTCCATAATTGTGTGATTAATAATCCAGGATCCTCAAAACATAACTCTTTCTCTTGTGTGTACAATCAAGCCGGCGCCTTCCCGCGATCTTGAGAAGAACCTGAAACACATATCACATAACACGGCAAGCACGAAGCTTAGTGAGTTCCCCAAAATACCACACATATCTCATTAGTCTCTCATGGCTATACTCAGATAAGACCCTCCGGTCAGTGTGTCTCAGTGGGACCCTCCGGTCCTAACTCAGCAAACTCAGAATAATACACATCATAAATCACATAGACATAATGCAAGATATCACAATACTCAATATAAACACATAAGACCCTCCGGTCACACAAAGGTTACCACACTAGGTAAGTATAGTAAGAAGACTCACCTCAGATGATGAACATCTCCTATAGTGAAAGACCCACACTTTCGTATTTCTGAAAGACCCAAACTTTCATACTTCACAATATTACTATTCCAAAACATGCTACATGCTTATTCATAAAAACAATATTTTACATTGATAAAGTGATTACAAACTACTGGATACAAACCGACTATTACAAATTTTATATGTTACATAACTTCCCAGGACACTATAATTTATACATACATGAGTACAAAATACAATAGTTTCAAACTATTCAAATCTTCAAACAGTATACGATTATACTGGTTACTTATCTCCTGCAATTTGTTAAACATTGAGAGGGGTAAGCGGTGACGCTTAGTGAGTTCAATAATAGATACAATATAACGTTATGCCATATATATACTTCAATATGGCAGAAGCAAAGAGGAACAAGAAACAACAAAGGCATATGTGAATCATGTGACAAACTTTCCATATCAATCAGTGATTTGATTCAAAGATATACGATCAATGAGACATGACAATTTTTATACTTGATATACATCAATAAAGCTTTGGCCCAAATGGCACAGAAGACATACACTTTCTGATTTAAACATTTTGGTAGATTTTAGGCTGAAAGCCCTGTCTAACCTTCTGCCAATACCATAGAATAGAAGTCATTCTCTTACGAGACATGCTCTACATGGTCAGAGGCTACATACCAGTACCACCGTGAATCTAAGTCCTTTCACTGATCACATGGTCAAAGGTATAACTTTGCTATCATAAATAGCGGAAATAATAACAACGGAAAAGCACATAGCAAATATAACACATAACATACAATTGTTCCTATATATTGAACTCACCATGAAATAACCGGGGGTTAAAATAGTAATTTGGGCAGCACTTCGTTACTATAATTAGCTTTCTTCGTTGAAAACCGAGAGTTTTCTTGAAAACAGGGCCCTGCGAGGGTTGGGATTCAAAACCGAAAAGATAAATTTCTCGGGCTCTTCGGGAACTTCGGGGCGTGTTTCGGGTGTTGGAAATAATCCTGGGGCTTCGGGGGAATTTAAAATAGTGAAAATATGAGTTTAGGGTGAAAAGGTGCCAAAATCCCAAAATTACTCGGAAAATCTTGCAGCCCTCCCTTTTATAGGGTGCGAGCTTCGGATCCGAGGGCTGAGAAGCGAACACGCGACAGCAGATGCGAGGGAGGCAGGTGGCGGGTGCGAGGCTCGGGAACGCGAGGAGGACACGCGTCGGACGCCAATTTGAACGCGCTTCGGACGACTCTCTGGATCGGACACGCGTCTGCTGACGCACCGAGATCGGACACGGGGCGGGTGACGTGTGCGAGATCCGACCTTATCCATGCGAGATTCCTCGGAAATTGAGCCCCAAACTTCTAAAATCCATAAATTTCGCATACGGGCTCCGTTTTTTACGTTCTTTATATGCACGCGTAGGTAAAATTATGCTCTACAACTTTCGTTTAGACTTCGTCGGCTAATTTTGACTTTATTTTTATTATTATATTTTTAACAGGCCGGGACAGGAAAAGTCCGTTAAAAATTCATAACTTCTTCATCCGACGTATGTTTTCGTCTGTCTTTTTACCGTTGTACTAATATTTACGAGACCTTCGATTCTCGTTTAGGTTGCGTCGGCTAAAAATCACTCGATCTTTATTTCGAGTTTTTAGCTGTCTACTGCTATTCCGAAACTTAGAAAAATCATAACTTCCTCATACGAAGTCAGATTTGGACGTTCTTTTTATGGAAATTCTCGGTTTAACAAATACTACGACTTTCATTTAGATTACTAATGCTAAAAAGTAGTTTATCAAAAACTCACTTTTTACGTCATTCGGTGCTGTGCCGGTTTTGTCGCGGATCTTCGATTGGTCATAACTTCTTCGTTATAACTCGGATTTCGATGAGGTTTTCGCCTAATTGTTTCTAACGAGATTCTTTACAACTTTCAATAATAAAATTTTACTTATTTCAAATTTTATATTTTCGTTAAATTTCAATATTTGCCTTTTGTTCTGAATCTCATAAGACTTCCAAAACATTCTGAATGATTCAAAACATAGTTTTACTTCATTTCTAGTAAAAACTATCTGTTAGAACTCAATACTCAATATCACATAATATTTCATAATATTATTTACTTTCAACATTTACAAAACACGATTTCAAAACGTGTATGTTACATATAGATGTTGCTGGTGCACACCGACCTCTAACACTGGACCAAAATCCACAATTACCCAATTAAGATCTAAGTCCAAACCATCACTCTTTATGTCTAAAGGTAGTCAACTAACTAGCCCATGAATAACCTAAAACTCATTGGGCCCACCAAGGCCCAATAATGAATGGGCTCTTTCGAGGCCCAACTCTCAAGCCCAAGTAACAAGCCAAACTCAAGGGCCCAAGGCACATATATATTCCTATGGTCCAAAACTCCAGTGCAACAAGCCCAAACTCTAGGCCCAACACTTAAGGCCCAAAATGAGACTTAGCCCAAAAGTCCATAGTGAGGTTACGCGGGGCGTACCTCCCTTGGTACGCTCAGCGTACGCACGAATCCAAATTGGCCATCGGGGACATTTGGTCAGTACGCGGGGCGTACTGGAATTACGCTCAGCGTACGTCCATGTTTGCTCTTCCTACTCCTTTGGTATTAACTCGTTAAGACCTTAACTCAAATCTCAGATCTGGACTCCCTAATGGCTCTTACTCCATAAAGCTTGTGACTTTAAGCCTTTGCATGGCTGATAAAGTCACAAACACCCAAAAATCTCACTCTCTTATCTCAAAATGCTCACATCTCATGCATGGGTTGATTCAAACGTCCAAGTATCGATTTTTATGACTCTACACCACTATAGACACTTAAAGAAGCTGATGATAATCTCTGGAGCTCAATATCTCATAAAGACTCCAACTTTGGGACTAAAACCCTAAAATACACTAAAATGATGTACAAATCAAAAGAGTGAGAAAGCTTTGCGCTTTATACCTCAACATGAAGCTTCCAACTCAGATAAGCTCAGATCCAAAACCTGGAATCCCACTCCTTCTTCTTCAAGGCTCCTTCTTTACTCCAAAGAAACATAAGATCACTCAATAGCTCACAAATGGTCACACAAGCTCAATGGACGAGTATTTAGGGTTTGAGAGGGTTTATTGTCTGAGGATGGTGGCTAGGAATGAGGCCATCTTATTCTTTATATAGGGACACCCCCTCATTTAGGGTTTTCATTCTATGCCTAGTACGCCCAGCGTACCCTCTAGTACGACCAACGTACTAGGTGACTCCGCTTCAAATTCACGCACATGAGTATGCTAAGCGTACACACGTACGCCCAGCGTACTCAGCAACCACCTTTCTCAAATAAGGGACCTATCTTGTCAAAACTTCAAACTTCCATAGTTTCCTCGATATAACTCCGTTTCCAATGAACCTCATATACGGAAAGGTGAAGAGAAGCCTTACGCTTCTAGCAACTCGTCGCAGCCCCGAGGCTTCCTCATGCCCGGGTTGCAGCCCACGAACCCTAAATCATAGACGATCCGAAACAAGATGTTACAATTCTCCCCCAAGTGAATTAGATTTCTACCTTGAAATCACTCCTTATCAACACATAGATAGAACCCAATAACCCGAGAAGCACCACCGAAAGGACCTCATATCATACAATAATCTCTTCCAAAGACACCTGAAGCCAACAGGAACTCCCGACCCCGAAGAAGAACAGACCCTTCTGCCGCTGTGGTACTCGATCTGTCTCTCTAGAAAACTCTAGTGGTCTGTCTCCCTGCCAGACCACCCTCGCAAAATATCATCATGCTAATCGGTCATCGAATAACAGACTTTAAGAACACTCTACCAATTCTGATTCTCTAATCGATCCCGGTCGTAACTAAAAAGGAACAGAAATGTCATATCCCACTAAGGACCCACCGCCTGAACAACTATCAGAACTCTTCTGAAGGAATGATCCCCAAAAATCTGTCCTCAGACACAAGAAAGCGGTCAAGCCAGCTCGGAACGATCCTCTAACACCCTTAATCATAAGCCTGAGATCCTCTTAAATGTTCCTTCCGACACTGAACACCAGGTCAACTCCCGACCCAACAGTTAGACCTCCAAGGGCTACTCATTGCCCATCCAACAGTCAACTTTATAACCCCTTTTCGCAATAGCTATCTCAGCCCATCATGTGACCCGCGAAGTCACGAAGTTCGCATTACCTCAAGCGAACTCTACAATCCCCTTCAGAAGTCGCCTCACCTCCGACCCCTGTCGTCTACTACTCGCTAGTTCCAAGCATCTCGTGGTCCTTCCCAAACCAACGAACTGGCCCACTCAAGTCTAAAACACCAGATGGAAACACATCCCTCTCATAATGAGATCCACCCGAAATCCCAACCTGCTCGTCCTCCACACAGATAGAGCCAAAATCACCCATCAGAGTCTGGTCCGACACAGAATTGGAACTAATCGTCCCAATCTAGCACTCAACTCATGAGCCATGTTCCACGATTATATGTGTGCATTACACCTTGATCCGTTCGATTCACGACAACCCCTCTCTAACTCAAAACACAACAGTTTTCGATCACTGCCGAGACCCCAGTCTCGTCCTTGGTTCGGCCACCAGGTTCTCACAGACTCATCTGGTAAGGCTACCCAAGCCTACGAGCCGCTCTGCGTCTCACTCTGACTAGTAAGGTTGCGGCTCCCCGCAGTTATACAACACTCTCTCTCACTGACTAACAAGTGCTATGGCTCCCCGTAGTCCTATGGCACTCTCTCATTGCTTCGCAAATGCTACGCCCCCCACCCCCCGCAGTCTTGCGATATTCTCTCTTTCTCTCTTGCAAGCTCACGAATGTTACGGCTCCCCGCAGTCTCATAATACTCTCTCTAACTCATGTATGCTACGGCTTCCCATAGTCACTCGATACTCTCTCCCTGACTTACGTATGCTACAGCTCTCCGCAGTCTCACAATACCCTTTCTTTGACTCACGTATGCTACGGATCTCCACAGTCACACGATACCCTTTCTCTGACTCACGTTTGCTACGACTCCCCGTAGTCACACGATACCCTTTCTCCGACTCACGTATGCTACGGCTCTCTGTAGCCACACGATACTCTCTCCCACTGACTCATGGATGCTACGGCTCCCCGTAGTGTTACAACACTCTCTCACTCACTGACTCACCATGGGCTCACTCCATGGTTTTCCCCTGATAATCCCAAGTGATTACTCCCACTCGGATCTGTTCACTCTCTTATCACCCCACATTCTCATCCTCAAGTCATCACCATACTGAGTCCACTAGCTCATGCTTCGTGGTCCAACCATAGATAGGTACACGCACCCACCCAGATTAAGCATCTCTACTCCTGACGACCATTTCCGCAACAAGACACTTTCTCCTGCTACAATTCACATTTGGATAGTCCTGTCCGATGATAATTAGCTGAAGGGTTCCCGCTGGAACGATAGCCACTCGGTACTCCACTTGCCATCTCACAAACTCAAGTATCAAATAATCCCAAAAGTTTAGGGCGTCATACTCAGATACCCCGGTACACCATCACTGAACCTCACGATGTCTTGTCTCATCCACAGATCTTCCACTCACGACATCATACTCGGATACCACAACACACCCTCTCAGAATCTCATAATGCCTTACCTCGACCACTGATCTTCCACTCGCACAACTCACAATCCTCGAAATACTCCAACTCACAACTTGAAACACGGAGGAATCGTCAATGTCAAGAACACGTTGACGACAATCCGAAACCCTATCCTCTACGACTCAAAACCCATGCGAGAATACTCATACCAACTCTAAAGTTGGTTGCCAAACAATTGCTAACCTTCCTGGAGTGCATATAACAATCCATACATCGAACCTGAAAGTCACAAAAGTCGAAACTGGTACTCAACGAGCCACCTGCCTCGAACTCAATCACTACAAACTCAAAGAGTTTCGAACCACAATAAAGTCTCTAACTAATGGCTACTCGCTGTGGATACACTCATCCTTTCCTGAACACGTATAACATGCATCATCCTGCTCTGCACCTTGCCTCATCCACCAATAACCCAAGTCTTCGTGTGTCCACACCGCAGATCTCCATAACCAGTGCTCTAACTGCCCTTGAACAGATCACTGATCCTCTCAATGGAATACCCAACTCTCCCCCACTCAGGGTTCGAACCTATCACCAATTAGCATACCAACAGTCTACTTCATAGGCTGTTGCACCAGATACATCACTCTTGACTCTTGGAATCGTACAACGTAACACTCGATGATCTTTCTGATAGAGACCAAGCAACCCCAAATATCTAGAATCTTAGATGAAATCCTCTGAACCCTCCCAACGTGACTGCCTCTAGTCATCCTGAAATCTCATACCGACACGCCGCCAGATACTGCAACTGTACTGAACTAGTCGCGACTCTTACTCTGGGAGTAATGAACTATCACACACCGCGTCTCCGACCCCTCGACCAACACTCCATCGCGTGGATCATCATAAAACAGAGACCTCACTATCACAGTCGATACACACTGTGGACAACGAGGGCCACCGCCCCAGTATGCTCCTCTTGATCACTTGAAACTGCTTCTAAAAGTATGCCTGACTCGACTAAGGTATCTACTCGTCCTCATCTCAGTCTCCACTAATAACTCTTTCACGGTATAGGAAATACCTCGCAGCAAACATACCACAATCACTCTGGCGAAAACATCGAAACTATATGATACCCCACGGAATTACCTCCAAACTCTGGAACCGAAAGCTCATTATCTCATTCGCTCCACACGAGAAGCGAAAATAGTGTAATCTTCGTCACAGGATGTGACATCTCAACCATCGGCCGATCACTCAACCCAACCCAAAATTCTCCTCCGCGTATCACCTCCATTTTTCCTCAAGTCCTGTGACTCCAACTGGCAGCCCACCAGTCAATTCCTCGGGATCTAAACTCAATCCCTCATAGGGTACACTTTATCGAAGCTCAACCGACATGGCCCTCTGGCTCCACAGTTTACAATATCCATTCCCGGTCTGAACACCCATCGTCGGATAACTGGTAAAAATGGCAACACACTCTGCTACGAATCATGGTACCCGAACCATGTTATCCCCTCTCAATCTGCTACTTAGAACCTTTGGAATTCTCCCTGTTTCGAGTATGGGTCCTCTGCTTTCAGTAGTACGAGCCCATACTACCTGCCACATCTACCCATACTTTCCACATGGATCGTCTCAGATTTCCTAAGTAGTTGCTCAGCCTTCTCGATCACTAATCCCGTTACACATGGTCGATCTCCAGCGAATACTCTCCTCTGTCCTCGTACTCAACTGACTAAAGTCACTCCCCATGCGCTTCCTAGGTTCTCACACTTCTCTGCCATCAGATGCTGAAGAACTCCTCATGATGCCAGCCATCTACCTCCTGAATATCGTCATATTCACTCGGTAGCTGACTCCCATCATCAAGAGTTCCACAAAGCACAAAGAAAGCAACATTCAGGCATTGAATAACCTCCACCAGCACGTAAAACCACTATGGCATATAACTCCTCTCACTCTATCCTCAACTCAAAAGCCATTACCGACTCAGGCAACCCTACCCCTCGTGGCATCTAACTACCCTCTCAGTAGATTCCTCTAAAGCACATCTAGGTATCTGTCCTAGATTACTAAACTACTCAAAGCTCTCTCTAAAAGATTCCTGCTAGATACTCTTACTCAACACATACTCAAGGCACATAACAGATAGCAACAACTCCTAGGCTAAGGCATCACAAATCAGGCAACTCTAGCCCTAAAATATGAACTACCTAGCCTATCCTCTAGCATGCATCACTAATATCTCAATAATAACTCATAACACAAATAAGTAAGGGTATTTTGGGAAATCACCGTTCGGGCTCTGGCTGATTGTACACACTGCTCCAACTCGTTTTCTCTTAAAACTCTTTCTCATTTAAGAAAAATCATTTCTTTTGATTTTTTTTTCAAATCCTTAGTTTGAATCCAGACACACCGGAAGGTACATCCGAATCCCTCAAACCAAGGCTCTGATACCAACTTGTAACACCGTAAATTTTCAAACAAAATTTTCATTTTAAAATCACATAATTCTGATAACACATTTCACAAAATCCCATTTATTTAATTAACAAAACGCAACTCCATAATTGTGTGATTAATAATACAGGATCCTCAAAACATAACTCTTTCTCTTAGGCATGAGCAAACAGACCGAACTGGCCGGAACCGGCCCGACCCGGACCCGAACCGGGAACCGGCTTCGGCCAAAATCAAGAACTGAACCGGCATGTAGGAAAAAAATTCAGGTAAAAAAAACTACAAATCATAATCTACATGTAGGAAAAAAATTTAGGTAAAAAAAAGTTAAAGTGAGTGAGTTATGCAACTTTCAAAATTTGAGTGAGTTATCCGGTCCGGTTCCCGGTTTTGGGCCGGTTTCCAACGACCGGTTCTTACCGGGTCCCGGTTCCAAAAATTGACGAAATTATAGTACCGGTCCCGGCCCGACCGATTCCATCGGGTTCCGGTTCCGGTTCCGGGACCGGTTCCGGCCGGTTCCCCGGTCCATATGCTCATCCCTACTTTCTCTTGTGTGTACAATCAAGCCGGCGCCTTCCCGCGATCCTGAGAAGAACCTGAAACACATATCATATAACACGGTCGAATCCATCCTGGTCAAATCCATCTGAAGAATTCTATGCATGTTGTGGCCTCCAACGACCTACCACTTCCTGATTTCATGCATTTTGTGGCCTTCCCACAGTCTTACGAACTGACCCATCCTGGTCGAATCCATCTGAAGAATTCCATGACTAATCATGGATTTGCCACACCCTCACCGCTGTACAGGGACCGGTGAATGCTACGGGCCACCCTGCAGTCTTACAACACTCATACACTATCTGCCAACTAGTGAATGCTATGGGCCACCCCCACAGCCTTACAACACTCCTATCTTGCCATGGCCACTGCTCATGGTCCTACTGCTCATCTATCGATCTCTCTATACTCATCCTGAGTCGAGCATGCACCAGATGAACACTCCCCAAAATCTTAACAAATCCGACAACCCCGAATGCTTCCGCTGATACCGCCCCCAAATCCTATTATCCTTTATGTTGGTGACGCAGACCCAAACGTTGCAATAGATCAAATTCCCTGGCACTCCCAGTGGCCAACCAAACTGATGCATCTGCCACCATTTTTTTCTTGCTACCGTTCCTTCCCTAGCAACGGTAGTAATTGAACCCAAAGTTCTTCTATAGACAACTTCCGCTCCTACCAAAACAATTGCTAAAACCAGTGAACCTTGACTTAACTGGAAGACTAAGCCGCTGATCCTGACCAAGAATCGGAACAACAACCGAACACACTAAAACCCGCTCAACGAGATACAACCCCTTACTAACCCACTAATGGTTCATGGCATGCAAATGGAATATAACAATTCTTAAAGATATAACCCAAACAATAACAGAGAATTATACCAAAGATAAAGCTTACCCAAACTGATACAAAATTCCAAGCGACATAAATACTGATAAAAACCAAGAAGAAAGAAAAAGATAACATATCTTGCTGACATGACCAACCCTACCACACTTATAGCAACCCATACCCATGGAATGACAGACTCCATCGTGTAGTTTCCCGCACGTGCTGCACTGACCCCGGCCCTGCTGGCCCCTCAATCGCTGATCCGAAGTCGTGGGTCTCTTCCCGGAACCCTCCACTGCCGGCACCTGATCTTCCCCCTTTTCCCCAGGTGCTCTAAATCGATCTCCCGTTCTCGGGTTCTAGAAATCATATCATTCAGGGTCTTGCACCCCGATATACTCACAAACTCCTTGATGTCATCCCTCAACATATCATGATACCTTACCTTCTTCATCTCCTCGTCCGCTGCATAATGCGGAAACAATAAGGTCCTCTCCCGGAACTTGGAAATGATCTCTGCCACAGTCTCAGTAGTCTGGCGGAGATCCTAAAACTCTCACGCCAAATGCTGTACCTCAATCACTAGTGCAAACTCAGCTCGGAACCCGGTCGAAAAATTATCCCATAACTTCGCATCAACAACAGCATCACCCACCTCACGTCCTACCTCCTCCCACCAATCCCGTGCCCTGCCATTCAAAAGGCAGGAAGCAAATCTGACCTTCGACTCCTCAGGGCAGAAACTCGTCCTAAACATGTTAGCCATATCCGCTAACCATCTCCTACTGGCAATGGGAACGATACTTACGGAAAGAAAGAGTGTGAGCTCCAACGATGGCCAAAACCTCAGCACGGAACGCGCCCAAGCGCTCACCCAAAATCTCCAGAATCCCCTACTTGACCGTACCAAAGATCACATGAGTATGCTCCAAAATATCGCAGGTCGATGAGATGAACTCCCACATCTGCTCGCTAATCGGCTCAGTACCTGCACCTGATCTAAAACCAGAAACCGATCCTCCTCCCTGAGTGCTCATCACCAAACTGAAATACATTCATGAAAATAATCAGAACATACTCAAGAATCCTTATCCCACAAGCTTCCTAGATTCTCCGATACTTTCCCCAATTCGAGTATGAATCCTGTGCTTTCGGTAGTATTGGCCCAATACTACCTTCCACACCTATCCATACTTTCCTCGGGAATCATCCCGAATCCTCTAAGTCACCTTCTCAAACTGATGCACCCATTTATCGCTAAACAACGCAACTAAATCCACTGAAACATTTCATAGGCCCTCCTAGGTTCCCGACCTCACCCTGCCCTCAGCTGTTGAAAAGCTCTCACCAATGTCAACTAACTACCTCATGAATATAGTCACATGCAACAGAGATTAGATAATCCTTCGAGTAAAAGACTCAATCCTAAAACAGTTGGACTCAGACAAGACCTGTGCAATAGGATCCGATCTTTCACTCTGATATTATTTAACATGTGCCACATGTGACTTAGCATATTTACTTAGTAGTTGATCCACATCGTTAAGATCCCTACAAATCACAAAGCAAGCAACATTCATGCAACGGAAAATCTAACCAGCATACAATAATCAAGCCATTCTATCCACTTATCTGAAAACCATACTAGCATGCAATTCTAAAAGCTCATACAATCAGGCATATAAAGGCATCTCTCCTATCATAAAATCATGAGAAGATCCTTAGCCCTAATCTAGCATGCAATTCTCATAATCATATTATATATCATAATAAACATGTATTGGTATTCTGGGAACCACTTACTTGAGCTCGGCCGATTGCACGCATCACACCCCTTTCTTTGATTAAAACCCCTTTAATAAAAGATTTGTTATATGAAACTTTTCACCAAACCCTCAGTTTGAGTTCAGGCACACATGAGAGTATGCCCGAATCCCTCAAACCAAGGCTCTGATACCAACTTTTAACGCCCCAAAATACAAAGGTAAAAATATTATTTTTAAAATAACCAAAACTCATTTATCATCTACTCAAATCCTTAAATATATTTCATAATAAAAACAGTTATCAGAGTACAATCATAAAATCTCAAGATTGTGGAAAATATGGGTGTGTGTGCTGTGATCAAGCTGGGCCCTTCCCTTTCGAACCAAAAGTACCTGAAATCATAAACAACAACTGTAAGCACAAAGCTTAGTGAGTTCCCCAAATACCACATACCATACATGTTGGGTTTTAGTATACTACAACATACTATGGTTCACATACAACCCTAAAACCTTTAGATCTATGTTTTCTCTAATTGTACATGCAATATTGTTTACAAAGATTTAAGCCTACAACTAGCATACAAATGATATAAACAACATAAAATACTAGTTAGGAGTTTACCTCTTTATGTAGCTTGTAGAACTTGTTGTATTTGGCCTTTAAGAACTTAGCACCAATAGTGTGAATGGCTTAAATGGAATCACAACACACCTAGAACAAAGGATGACATTTTGAGAGAGAATCCTAGCCACCATAATCGTCCATAGTTCTCTAAGAAAAGATGCACACGATTTTGGTCATGGGGAAACATATTTATATGTAGGATTCTAAAGGTCATGGGTTAACCCTAACCCATACCCATGGGTTTATGATCCATGGTTCATGTGGCCCAACTCTTTATGTATTCATACATAAACTTAGTCCAACATGGATCAGTAGCCCAACATATAAATATAACTAATTTACACAATTAGTCCCCATTGATTTAATTAGTCTCTTTTGATCACTAAATTAATTCCAAACTAATTCTTGATCAATACTAACTAAATCATATGATTTCATATTAATATATTAGAACGTATAATATATTAATAAACCATAAATAACCTCTTCTCAAAAGTCCATCCTAACAAATTGTCGTGATGATATGCAACCCAAATGGACCATGCTACTCTCGGGTCAAGTTAATACCAATTATAGTTATGGGCTTAGACACCTAATCCAACAGTCTCCCACTTGGATAAGTCTAATAACTATTATTGCAAGTACGACTCCAAAATCCCGACTAGCAATCGTAGCTCTTAAAAGCCGCTTTCGAACTTTGACCTAGTAAATGTCACGTCCATTAGATAAGGGATCATATATTCCTCCATTATAGATATCATATGGACTGAGACATGGATTATAATCATTCTCTCTGTCCATTTGTTGTTTCCCGATTTCCGATTTATGATGACCGACTAATTGAACAAATTAAATCAGTCCAGGCTCGGCCGAGCGCTTAGGGTTGGCATCACTAAATCATCGAGGGGCCCACAGATATGGATTTTATCCCTCTAAGGTTAAAAGGAATGGATAAACTTCGACTCATATGCTTGCTCTATTAACTCATCAAATCACACACAATGACGCATTTTATAACACCAAGTTACTGGTGCGTTTTCACATCATCAATGTGCAACCGACTTGTAAAGTGCAACTCATATCTCTTAGTTTGAAGAATATAAGATATTATCGTCTCATGATCACTCGTGATAAAATCCATGAAGTGATACAAATAAGCGTGGGTTTAATCCAATACTCGAATCTTATTCCAGAGCACTCATGAACACTGCAGCTATGTCTAAAACACCTAGACAAACTACAGACCCATTCATGATAGTCTTGACTCAATACCTACTTCCAAAGTATGATTAACTGTGGATGGTTTGAATAACCTAGTTATCCGGGAAGTCAAAACATGCAAAGTGAAGCACAAGAATAATACTAACCCTATATGGCCCCAAAACTTTGAGTGCCATATTGATTACTCATTATTCATTTTATAATGTTTCGAATAATCAACTTAATACTTGAATTAAAACAATAGTCATGCCATGCTCCAAGCATGGACACTATGTTTGTCTAAACAATAGCTTTGCCATGCTCCAAGCATGCACACTATGTTTATTTATGGTCCTTACTTTGTGAAATAGATCAATTGACAATATTTCAATGATTCTCATTTCACAATCCCAAATCCTTATCGTAAACGTAAGAATATCAAATTCTTGCCATTTACTGTAATCTGTTAGATTCTAAACTTATATGCAATGACCCTTTTGTAATGACTATACACAAAAGTCACAGAGACTTGGCAACAGACATTACACAGTATTCCAATGGAGAGAAATTCCATGGAAACGAGGTCTCACATTCAAAGTACATTCCTTTGAACATCCTTCTTGCATTGAGTTTTCTAATCTTACACAAAATTAAAGAATGACTTCCACTTATGGAAACACTTCCATATTCCCATTTTAACTATCACTTCTAAACAAGAGTTTCCTCTTTTCAGAATATGTCAATATGGTCCTTTCCAAAATTTTACACCATACTTCCAAGTGTCCATGAGCAACCAATCTTTGGTAAACCTCAGATTGTCCTCAACAATTGCTTAATCATTTTAGTCACATCCAGTTCTATTCCCTTTTCCCTCTTAATGCCCTAGGCATTTGAAAATTTTAGAATGGATGAATATTACAGCAAATATAGTCGATCCTATATCCGAAGCATATGAGACACGATTCATGATGTCTCACATAAAGACATGATACTAGACCAGTCTTTTGCTATAATATTTCTATTTCTATTTTCGATGTTCTCATAATTCGAAATATGAAAAGGGATACCGTAATCATAGTCGAATTTTGAGAACGCAATTATCATTTCCATATATAGAATTTCCTTATGTTGAACCATTCCAACATAACATTCATATATATGCTTATCTAAATTTGATTAAAATCTCAATCTAAGCTTTTAGAATTGGAATGAAGTATGAATTCCTCTCCCTTAATTATAGCAAAACAACTTTTCAAACCCTGCAACTTGCGAATTGAAACTTTTGTTTTCTATAACTAACATTGCTAACTTGCAACATTCATCATAACTGATTATGCTCCCACTAGCATAATAATCATTACTCTTACTAGCATAACATTTATGCTCCCACTAGCTTTGACATGTACCCAGAAATCAGCTGGACTTCTAGAAATCAATACTTATTGACTTTCATTACCAAAGTTCAGATTTCTGATACGAGATGCTTTGATAAGACTTTATCTAGGCTTCTCAAACTCATACACCTTTCCTTAGATAGCTCACATGTGTGTCTAAAAAATTTGAGAACTTACAGCAATAAGTCTCAAATGTTTAGACTTTTTGCCACTCCTCACAATTCGAATTATGAAAAGGTATGCCGTAATCATAATCAAATTTGAGAATGCAAATATCATAACTGCTATCTCCTTAAAATCTACTTAGTGAAAGCGTTTACTCACCATCATTTTCATGAATCGGAGAGAAACCTTATGACACTTAGATTTTATGGTGTATGTGTTCCTATCCATGTGAATTTGTCAAAACCATAATCACAAGACAAGGTTAGTGACAAATCCAAACTCATATGGACTGAACTTGTTCAATCTTAATTTCTTGCCACCTGGTAGAACAAGGGCCTACCACTACTTCCTACGTTGTTATGCAAAACAATTGAGAACTCATAGAACTCACATGCATAGTCAACTTTTAACTGGAATGAGCACAAAAATAAGAATATGTCAACACGATAGGTTACAAACCTCAAGTAGTGTGCTAGTTTTTGACAATAGGTTTATTCTTGATTAGTGCATGCATGGATAAATGGGGCTCTAGAGCTCAAAAGAGCTTAATGAATGACTTAATACATGCATGATACCAAAAACACAATAAAGTTTGCACCTTTATGCTTAAGAAACCCTTAACAAATCCAGATCTACAAAGATAAGCTCCAAAACAACCTTAACTCCCAATACCTAACCAAAAGGACCAAAAATGACCAAAACATGCCAAGGAGTAGATCTAAGAAATGAGATGACAAGATTTGAACTTTATACCTTACAAACCACGAAATGAAGGTGCTTAAGTTGGATCTCAAAGCCCTCCTCCAAAGAATGAGTCTTTAAGCTTCCTCTTTCCCTTCAAGATGCACTAAATCCTCCACAAAAGCTTCACAAGAGCTCAAAAGCACCAAACATAGGCTAAGGAACGAATTAGGGGTTTTAAAGGTGAGGAGGTTGGTTAAACAAGGTAACACAAGGCTAACTTATGGCTTAAATAGGGTACAATCTTCAAATTTAGGGTTTCATGCTGAAGGGAGTACGCCCCACATACCCTTAGTACGCTCGGCGTACTCAAAAGAACTCATGACCAAAAGACTCACTACGCCCAACATACTTGGTGAGTACGCCCCGCGTACTCAGTCCCAAAACACATGAACTTCAATTGGCCCTAACTTCTTCACCCTAAGTCTGTTTCCAACGGAATTTATATCCACAGAAAGGTGACGAGAAGCCCTACACTTCTATTAACTCACCATCTCCTTAAAACTTCCTGAACAAAGACCAAATTTCATAAAGGCCCGAACAGCCAAAATTACAATTATACCGTTGAGCTCCAAAACACAAATGACACTTAGATCACTCAATCTACATTAACCCCACCCAAAGGGGCCTAAATCTCTTTTTCCCCAAGGCCCAAAGCCTTATGATAACCGATAATTGGGCCATGGCCCCGAATAATGAAACGATTTAAAACCGAGTGTTACAGGATGCCTCTCTCCGATGACACCTTCTCCACCGAGTTGTCTCTGATCTACAATCGTCTCTTTCTCTTTCAACATTGTAGTCGCCGGTCTCGTCGGAATTGGCTCCGTCCGCCGCAGCTCGAGACCTTTTTCTTTCTCGCGGCCTTTCTCCAGACTCCTCTGCCGCTGGTCGCATGATCGTCATCTTCATCAATGTTTTAAAAACCGGTTTTTTAGTTGAACCGGTATGGTGACCGGTTCCCGGTTTAACCGGTTCGACCGCCGGGTGAACCGATGTCTATATTTTTCATGTTTTTTTTCTATTTAGCTACACATACATACATATAAAAATTATGAATTTGATGTTTACAAGTTCAAACATTAAAAATACACATAAAAATAAGTTGTAGATGAATCCAAATACATTAAAATAACACATAACCATAAGTTTTAGTGTTTTACATCAATCCATATACGTCAAAAAGAAAATAAAGTATCATATCGAAACGAAATATAGTTTTAGATGAATACAAACACATCAAAAAAATTTGTAACATTTACCATGTGTTTTTATTTAGAGAAAACTAAATAGATTTGAAAAAAATCACCAAAGTTTATTATGTAAATGGTTCTTTTTCATGTGTTTTTATTCGGTTTAACCGGTTCAACCTGTTTATTTTGATCGGTTCAACCAGGTTTTTGTAAAAACCGGCCGGTTCAATCCGGTTTAGAAATCAATGTAAAACCTGTGATAGTTGAACCGCTCCCTCTCCCGGTTCCCAGTCCAACCGGCCGGTTCAAACCGGTTTTTAAAACATTGATCGTCATCATCGTCGTCGCTCCTCTCTTCTTATACAAAGGAATCATTGTTGGCCGTCACTTCTTTTCTCTCCTTCTCCGACGAGCAGTTATTGTTAGCCGTCATCGTTAGAGCTTTGTCACCGCCGCGACCACTATCTTCATTTATGTTATGTTATGGTTTTGTTTTTCTAGTTTAATCGTCCCCTCCTGATCAAACTGCGGGTGGATGTTAGTGATTAGGGTTTAGGCCCAACTCCTTTAGGGTTTAGATTAGGTCTCTTATGTATCCCTATTTATATGAGGTTTAGCCTCACTATCTATCAATGATGCATTCTATTATCTTACAAATCTAACTAACTCTCAACCTAAAGTAAGAACGAAAGAGGTTCAGACTCAATCTTTTAGAGAGAAAACCCTAACACACGAAACCCTAATCTAGAGAGCACATAGAGACACAAGTGGAATCACTGTGTGAGTTGTGTATCAAATTATGGCACCTAACACACACTCAAAATATTATATACTCCGGATCAATATTCGGATTCGGGTTTAACCCGTGTGTTAGTTGAGAATGAGAGAATTGAGCCGCAATCCACAACTTCCATATTTTGACAAGAACCACCCTTCATGAAACAATAAATAACAAACAAAACCAAAATACACAAAAAAATAAATAAATAAATAAATAAATAAATAACTAAACAAAGGATATAACAATCGACATACACAATGAACAGTTTGATAGAAAATGTTGCTCATATTCACCCCCTCCCCAACTGATCATTGTCTTGTAAAAGGATCAAACATTCCCATCTGCTTACACATATAATGATGTTGACTAGAAGTAAGACGTTTATTCAAAATATCCGAAACATTATCATCAGAATCAATCTTAACAAGCTGTATTAATTTTTTCGAAACCTTTTCTCTAATGAAGTGAATATCAACACCAAAGTGCTTTGTCTTTTCATGAAAAACAGATTCAACACTAATTTGATAGCTGAATCATTATCACAAAAGACAGGAACATGAATAGGATCTTTAACACCAATATCAAACATAACTTGCAACACCAAGATGATTTCACACACAACAAACCCAAGAGCTCTATACTCTGACTTTGTGGAGGAACGAGACACATTGTTTTGTTTGTTGCTTCTCCATGAAATCAGAGTATTACCATGAAAAACAATCAAACCTGTTACAAACCTTCGTGAAACAAGGAACTTAGCCCAGTCTACATCTACAAATCCTTTTCAAACTAAAGTATTTCCTTTAGTAACACTAACTCCTTTACCAAGATTACTTTTTTTTTAAAACGTAACAACCTAATAATAATCCTTAAGTGAGACTTCCTGGGACTGTGCAGAAATTGACTTAGGACCTGAACAATATATGAAATATCAGGACGAGTTATAGTTAGGTAAATCAATTGACCAACCAATTTTTGAAACTCAGTCACATTTGTTAGTAAAGCATCAACTTGTCAATCCCACCAACTTTAATTAAAACATTAGGATCAATAGGTGTTTTAACCAGTTTACAACTACCAAACTCATGCAATAATTCAATACAGTACTTGCTTTGTGACAAACAAATACCATTATCAATATTAATAAGTTCAATCCCAAGAAAAAACTTTAACAAACCTAAGTCTTTAATCAAGAATTTTGATTTCAAAAACTCGTTTACTTTTTTAATCTCATTTAAGCTATTTCCAGTTAATAATGTCATCTACATATTCCATAAGAATGAAAACAGTACCATTTACATTTTCAACAAAAAGAGAAAAGCCATTTATACTTTGAACAAATCCAGTTTATAAACTCTTTTGTCACCTTTAGTGTGATAGCCAAGAGGCAAACTCATATAAACATGCTCATCTAACTCTCCATATAGAAACACATTGTTAATATCAAGCTGGAATAAAGACTAATCAGAGTGAATAGCATAACTAATAACAATCCTAACAGTTACCATTTTGGCAACTAGAGAAAATGTATCCTCATAGTCTATTCCCTCACGTTGGTTATAACCTTTAGCCACTAATCTAGCTTTATATATCTCTACCTCTCCATTAGCTTGATTTTTTATTTTATATACCCATCTGCAACCAATTGGTTTCCTAGCAGGGGAAAATCAGTAATAACCCTGGTTTGGTTACGATATAATGCCTCCATTTCTTCATTCATGGCCTTGATCCAATTTGGATCATTAGCAACCTTAAAATAAGTTTGTGGTTCAATTGTTTTATTCAAATTTGAAACAAAGCATTTATTATCAGAATCCAAAATGCATAACTAACATTTCTTTCAATTCCATACTTGTACTTACCTTTAATTATATAGTCATTAAATTTCTAAGGTAACATAGATTCACGACTAGACCTTCTAATTCCTAAAGAATTATGCTAAGGAAAACTGAAAGAAGTATAAAAATTTTCCTCAGATTGATTGAAAGGTTTTGAAGTTACCACCTCAGGTTGAAAAGACCCTGCCATATCTTTCTGATTGGATCCATTTGCATCTATGGAATGGATACATACCTGGCTAGAGTCAGTTGCATTCAAAAAAGGATTTGCAACAGTACCATTCATTTGGTTGCCACCATCAGAACCTCCAATAGAAGGATTATCATCCATAACATCAGAAACAATCATCTCATCATAGGAAAAAGGATCCCATTGACTAGTATTATCAACAAAAGAAGCATAGATTTAGAAGCCATCTTATAAGGAAAAACATATTCATAGAACTTCACATCCTTGGAAAAGAAAGAAATTCTACTGTCAAGACTAAACATTTTATAACCATTTTTATTTATTAGAATAACCAATTAAAACACATTTTTCAGACCTTTCAGCAAACTTATCAGTTACATTAAGTCTAACATCAAAACATAAGCAACCAAAAACCCTTATATTATCAAAGACTGGTGATCTTTTATAAATCAACTCAAAAGGAGTCTTCCATTTTAGAAGAGAAGAAGGAAGTCTATTTATTAAAAACACAGCAGTAAGAATAACATCACCCTAAAACATTTTAGGTAAACTAGACTAAAACAATAATGACCTTAAAACATTTAAGAGATGTCTATGCTTTCTTTCAACAATTCCATTCTGCTATGGAGTATGAACACAAGTAGTTTGATGCATTATACCTTTACTTTCAAAAACGTTTTTCATCTGCACATTACCAAAATCAGTCCCATTATCAGACCTAACAATCTTAATTTTAGTATGAAAATGATTTTCAAGAAACAAATACAAGGTATGGAAACAAGAAAAAAAATTTCTTTGTTTTTTAGCAAAACCCAAGTAACTCTTGAAAAATCATCAACAACAGTTAGAAAAAACCTATAGCCTCCAAAAGCAAGAAACCTATAAGTTCCCCACACATCAATATTGTAACATCCGGTCCAGGTATGAACCAACTTTAGTGTATTTATTTTAAAAGGGGTGACCACGACATGGTGGTGCATCACCACAACGTGGTGGTCTGAGAAGAATCGTGGGATTTTAATGACCCGCCACGACGTGGCGGGTGCTTTTTAGTGAAAACCCTAATTTCTGGGCCTTGGACCCTATTTAAGGAACATTAAGGCCAAGGTTTCAACCTCCATTTTCTCCCAACCTCAGAAACCCTAACACTAGTTGTTAAGACATAAAGTGACCGTCGGCAGCTAAAAGTGTGTGAATCTAAAATGGGTGAAAAATACCGCGGAGTTGATGATGCAAAGGAACCGGAGAGGAGTTAGGGCATACCGAAGAGCCTTGTACGTTGTTGAGCTATACCGAAGAGATGAAGTCTATCGAAGTATAAATATGGCTGATCTGTCTTAGCTATGATAAAACAATGATCAACTTTATACTGACATTTCTTGTTAGACTACACAAAACAGTCATAGGCATGGGCAATAGGGCCGCCCAAGCTACACTTAGTTTATATTATAAAATGTACTGTTTTGTCCTATAAATAGATGATCTTGTTGATCAATCTATCTAGGTTCTCCACTTCCAATATATTTTCTCCGTGTAATCGTTATATTAATACATAAGTCTCTTTATCAAGATTATCTTTCATATTTAGTTGTTCTTCACTTATAACCTGGTCTTGAATGCAAGCCTTGTTATGATTCAACTAAAGTGTCATTTACTTGCTTATATTTTAAGTAAACTTGTTGCTATATCTCTTCCTTATTATTCCACAATCTAGTTATTGTTGAGCTTCATTAAAAGATCCATTAATTCCGTATTTATCTTACTATCATTCAAAGATTAAAATCTCTTTTTTACTCAACAATTGGTATCAGAGACATAGTGGTTGCTTTCTAATTTTTCTTTAAAAACAAAAGTCGTTTTCAAAAGAAGAAATCTGATTTAAAAGCCTTCTGTACCACTTAGCTCATTATCTTTAAGGAAATATGGCACAAACTTACTCTTTAAATATATCTAATTGTGTTGGAGGTTCCAATAGAGCTCCAATACTCGTTGCAAGTGAATATTATCACTAGTCTCAAGGTATGGAAAGATATTTAAAAAGACTATATAAAGAAGTTTGGAGATCCGTTGAAAAATGACCACATGTACCTGTCCTTACTCCCATTGTTGTCGATGATGCTCAAGTCAGACTTGGAGGTGGTCAAGTAGTCATGACGAGACCTACCAACGATGACATAAACAAGATGGAGAAAGATGAAATTGCTTTCTATGAAATCTCTTGTGGAGTTCCACCTGACAGTTTTGATCTTATCATCAATTGTAAATCAGCAAAAGAAATATGGGATGTTCTTAAAAATCTTTATGAAGGTATAGAGCAAGCTCAAGACAAAAAGCTGACAACTGCGCTAAGCGATTTCAACAACTTTAAAGCTCTTCCTGGTGAAAGTCTCGATGAATCCTTCAAAAGATTCAACCTCATCGTCACCAGACTCTCGAATGCATGAATCACTCGTAGTGATCATGAAACAAACCTGTAGTTTCTAAATGGCATGGGAAAACAATGGACAATGGTGAAGATGATAATTCAAGGTGATAGAAAAATCAAAACTCTTTCCTTGTATAAAATCTACGTGAACTACAAGCTCAGGAGTCTACGGTGATTAAGGACTGCACAGAACTAGGCGAACCACTCGCTTTAGTCGCCCATTCACCGAAAACTACCAACCCATCTCATCAGTATCACCATACCGTAGAAACACAATATCAAACTTCATATGACGACACACTGCAGTCACATGAACGAGAAATGTAACATGTAGATGAAGAAGCTTTTCAACACGCATTAGCCCTTATTAGCCAACAGTTCAACAGACTCTCTCCTCTCAACTACCACAAAAACCAACACTTTACAAAACCTCCGTTTAATTGCAACTACCGTCCTCAAAACAACTCCCCTCAACACTAACCTCAGCCTTCTAGATATCCTAGATATCCATCCTATTAGCCTTAGTCTCAAAACACACCACTAATGATCTCACACTCGTCTGAAGCTTCATAAGAAGAAAAATCTTCCGATACCGTAGAAGATACAAAAGAGAAAAAGGAAGGAGTTCTCATATGCCACAAATGTCACAAAGAAAATCATTTTGCTAGAGATTGCAAAGCCAATGTCGTAAAACACAAAGCATTTTACCTTAGAATGGCTCAAGAAGCTGGAGATAAGGAGAAGATTGAGAAAGCCTTTGTGGCACAAGTGATAAGAGATCATCAAGTTTGGTCCTCGGGAGATGAAGATGAAGACAATGACAGTAAAAGGAAAATAGGCAAGCTATGTCTAGTTGCAAAGGAGAAGACTGAAGATATGAAGAAAAACTACTTCTTCATGGAAAAGGAAGGAACCATCAGCATCGTTGAACAGATAAAACTTATGATTCAGTCAAATAATTACATCATGCATGTCTGTAAACCATATCTTATACAAATTACTCAAACGTGTGCTGACGTCCTTTCAGACTACAACAAGGCCTTAGATGAAAAGAACATAGCGACCCAAGAGCTGTACCACTTGAGAGGAAGACTAGAAGACAAAAAGCTTAAGGTCATCATGTTATAAGCAGACTTAAAACTAGAAAAGGATGCTAGATTACTTAGTGAAAGTCAATTAGACATTTCTTTTAATCAACATAATCTAGCCTAAAATGAACTTGTATGCTTGAACAAATTAATAGAAAAGATATTTAATGAAAGTGAAGCAAGTGAAAATTTAGTCAATAATGGGACCGTAGATAACACCTATAACTGGGGATGGTCAAATGGTTACAATACCAGAGAGAAATCTCCACCTCGGTTTGATGTCGAACATCCCTATGTCCCACCTGACAGGAACTTTCACTTCCCAATCAATGACAAAAACTATCCCGAAGACATTCAATGTCATTTTGGAAAACTTCGTGTCCTAAATAACAACTGTGTTGTTGAAGAAATTATCCCAAAATCCTCAAGACTCTATGAAAATATGCAATCCATACCAGTCATTAGATCAATATATCCTGGCTCAAGATCTGACTTGGACGGAGAAATCATTATGGATGAACCAAAAGAGTCCCCAGAGCCAAATATCCCAGGAAAGGTGAGTACTGCATACTCTGCGGTAGCTCAATCAACACAAGTCTCACCACAGACTTCTTGTAAATCCATCACTAAGATACAAACTCTTCCCCAAGGAGTAAGAACAGACAAATTCAAGACCAGACAATGCTCAAAATGTCAAGAAATCTACAACTGCGATGATTCCTCTCCAAGACCCATAACAAAGTCCAGACTCTTTAAAATCCAAAGACCTAAACCGGACAAATCTTTTCAAAATAACTATGCATAACAACATTCTAACAAAATCAAATCCAATTCTACACAGAAGTAAAATAAGGAACAAAAAATCACAAGTCCCAAAAGGACTCAAAGTCACAAAAGGACTGAAAATCCCAAGATCGTCCTGTACAAAAAGCCTGACCGAAAACTCAAGACAGTAATGGTTAATAACACTCATGTTATCAATCAAAAGAACAGAGAAAAGGCAGAAATAAAACTGAATCTGGCCAAACATATGGTTTATGTTCCTAAATAAATAACCAGGCAAACAATTTGGATAAATTAAAAGAAATTAACAATTACTACTTATCCAACTGTTAAGAAGCCTGTCTTGAAAACAAAAAAGAAGAACCTCGCTACAAAAAGGATATGGATTAAGAAGCAAATAAAAAGGAACACATCATCAAAAGTCACAACTAAACCACACACTACATTTATTCAAACTTATTATAGTGTTGCGGGCCCCAAACAAATTTGGGTGCCCAAATTAACTAACTGATAGTGCAGGCAATGTGCGAGGAGGATAACAAAATAGAATGGTTGATAGATAGCGCCTGCTCCTTGAACATGACAGGAAGGTTGGAATACCTTCGTGACTTTAAGGTAGTCACAAATGGTGGTCACATAACTTTTGGAAATGATGCAAATGGAACCATTCAAGGATATGGTGTCCTAGCAAATGGAAACTTTTCAATTCAAAGAGTTGCCTATGTCGAAGGGTTAAAACACAATCTCATCAGTGTTGGGCAACTCTACAGAGCTGGTTATCGCGTTGAATTTAATGACGAATACAACTATATAATGACGAAATATAGATCAAGGTGTTTAATAAAATCAAAAACGGCTGGAACAATGTTCGTATACGACAAATCTCTAGTCATCGATAAACCACAACTGTGTTTTATGTCAACAGTCGTCTCCGAGGTCAGCTGGCTATGGCACAGTAAGCTTGTTCACCTCAACTTTCGATACATCAACAACTTAGTTACCGGAGAGATGGTACGAGGATTGCCTCTTCTCAAATTTGACAATGACACTTTATGTACTGCTTGTGAACGTGGTAAGCAAACCAAGGGAAGTCATCCTTTGATACTTGGTTCTTCCATCAATGAACCTTTGGAGTTGCTTCATATTGACCTCTGCGGTCCCTCGACGGTGTCAAGCCTACACTATAAGAAGTACATTCTGGTCATAGTTGACGATTACACTCGTTTCACATGAGTGTTTTTATTAGGACTAAAATCAGAAACACCGCAAACCTTGATCAACTTCATCAAGGAAATTGAATTACAAATCAAGCTTCCCATTCGAAGAATCCGAAGTGAAAACGGAACTGAATTTACAAATCGATTGCTTAATAACTTCTTAGTGTCAAATGGCATCAATCATAACTTCTCATCTCCTTACACACCATAGCTGAATGGCGTGGTAGAAAGAAGAAATAGAACTCTAGTAGAAGCTGCCATGTCAATGCTCAACTTTGCAAATCTGCCTCTCTACTTTTTGGCAGAAGCAGTCTCTACAACATGCTTTGTACAAAACTGGAGCATCATCAACAAAGGACTTAAAAAGACTTCATATAAAGGTTTGAACAATCGTAAACCAAATGTTCATTTCTTTCACATTTTTGGTTGCAGGTGTTTTGTAGTCAACAACAAAGAACAACTAAGGAAATTTGCACCCAAATCGGAAGAAAGAATATTTTTGGGATATTCAACAAACAATGTAGCATATAGAGTTCTAATTCGAAGAACTAGAATCATAGAAGAAAGCTTTGACGTGAAATTTGATGATTTTTATGTCCGGAAGACCACTCCTCTCAATGAAACAAAGTTTATCATGGAGAATGACATTCCAATTGAATCCGGACCTCTCAACATCATAGAAGTCAAATGTGAAACTCTTCGATCCTACAGAAACTGCAAGACTTTCCGAAGTCCTAATCTCTCCTTCTGTGCAATTACAACATACCGAAGACTCTGATCCTTCGGTATCTGAAGACTCTTCAAGCATGACTTCCACCTCTCCGGTTGAGGGGGGAAATCAATCCATCAATTCCTCTAAACATCCCAACCATCGAGGTTCTAGTCATAGATGAAACAATCCCAGTTGTCAACAATAATAATTCAAGGAGTTCTGAAGAATCCGAAGACTCAGAAGAAGATGTTGAAGAGATAATGGATGATGAAGTTCTCATAGTTCCCTTCACTAACAATGCTTTAATCCAGGGGGATCCATCATGTTTGCAAGAGGAACCTTCACCTCCAACATAGCAAATCATTGCAGATCAATCCACAGGATGTTCTCAGACTGAATAGGAACAAGTACAAGACATTCAAAGAGAAACTCCTCTCGCTGTTTAAGACATTCCATCAAATGAAAATGCTGATCATCATTCATGTCTACACATCTGGACAAGAAATCACCCCCCGACCAGATAGTAGGGCGTCCTTCTGCAGGTATACACACTCGCTCTTCTGATGATTTAACTAAACATTATCCGTATGCAGCTTTGATGTCCTCTACGGAACCCAAAACCATCAAAGATGCTCTTCTGGACCACGACTGGATTGTTGCAATGTAAGAAGAGCTTGTTGAATTTGAAAGAAACAAGGTTTGGAATCTACTCCCCAAACCAAAAGGGCATATGGTCGTTGGAATTCGCTGGGTATTTCGCAACAAATTGGATGCCTCAGGTGTGGTTATCAGAAACAAAACCCGATTTGTAGTAAAGGGTTACAACCAGTTGGAAGGAATTGATTATGACGAAACATATGCTCCAGTTCCAAGGCTAGAGGCCATACTCATCTTACTAGCGTATGCGGAACACAAAAATGTCCAAGTACATAAAATGGATGTAAAAAATGCATTCCTCAATGGCGAACTGAAAGAAGATGTATACTTACAGCAACCTCCAGGTTTTGAGAATCTTGATCTTCCTCATCACTACTACAAATTGGAGAAAGCTGTGTATGGATCGAAGCAGGAACCAAGAGCTTGATATGAAACTCTTTCTAAGTTTCTTATCAAATCTGGATACAAGCACGGGGTCTTTGATCCCACCCTCTTTCGACGTTCAAGTGAAAAGCATCTAATGCTTGTACAAATCGACGTGGATGACATTATTTTCGGTTTAACCGATCAAGTTATGGTAGACGACTTCGCCAAGGTCATGACTAGTAAATTTTAAATGAGAATGAACAGAGAGATTAACTTCGTTCTTGATCTTCAAATCAAGCAAGTCCCTCAAGGAATTTTCATTCATCAACAAAAGTATAGTGCAAATTTGATAAAGAAATATTCAATGGATAACTGCTACTCGATAAAGGTTCCTATGGCCTTCGGTTTTAAGATTACCACTGACTCCACCGGAGACTCAGTTGATCCAAAAGTATATCGAGGAATGATTGGTTCTCTACTGTACCTAACCACAAGTAGACCGAACATAGTCTTCGCAACAGGTTTGTGTGCCATATTTCAAGCTGATCCAAAGATGTCTCATCTGAATGCAGTCAAACAGATTTTTAGATACCTCAAAGGATCTAAAGCTTTAGGTCTCTCGTACCCATCAGGAAACGACTTCAGTCTGCAAGCCTTTACATACTCAGACCATGCAGATTGTCGATTAGACCGCAAGAGCACTTCTTGAGGATGTCAATTCCTTGGTGGAAGACTGGTGAGTTGGTCTTCAAGAAAACAAAACTATGTCTCACTCTCCACTACAGATGCAAAATACATTGCCACAACAATTTGCTGTTCACAAGTCCTCTGGATGAAAACTCAACTCATGGATTATGGCTATCGAATGTTACGAATAACAATTTATTGTGATTCAGAGAGTGCAATCACTATATCACACAATCCAATTCAACACTCAAAGACGAAGCACATTGAACTACAATATCATTTTCTCAAAGATTATATCTTAAAAGGTAACATCGAACTTATTTTTGTTCCATACCATGAAGAAATTGCATATGTTTTTCACAAAAGCTCTTGATTCCACTAAACTTAATGGTTTCTTAGAAATTCTAGGTATGATGAATCCTGATCCACAGTTCTTCTTAAACGGATAAAACATGAAGACCTCTGGTCTTCACATCTAACAAATAGATTTGCATCATTCACCTCGTTATATGGTCTTTGAAGCAGATATATTTGTCCATGATAAAATTTTTATTTCCTTTTAAGATTAACTCTTGAGCACAAATCTCATAACTGCTTCCTCGGTATCCTCTGGTTACCGAAGAGTATTTATGATTTATGTACTCTCCGGATCACTTTATTATATTTATATCTAATCTCGTGATCAGGTCTCTCTGCGGTGCTCAAGATACCGCAATCCTAATCAATCGATTTCACTGCAGTTCTTTCCTTTCAAGAACATAAAGTCTGTTTTTCCTGTTTGGCAATAAATAAAGTTTTTATGTGTGCTATTTAATGAAGTGGAACATTTAATTTTTACAAATGCATGTTTTTATTTCATTCATTAAATATGTTTGTCAAACTTAAAGGTAACTTTTCAAAAACCAATCCATTTTCCTTTAAAGTAAAATAAAAAGAGATTTTATGTTTTCAATAAAAGATTTACCAAAACCCAAATTGAGGTGACTGTTCAAACCGTTACCGTCAAGAGACACTTTTTGAAAATGTTTTACCCACGTCTCTGATAGTTATCTATACACCTCTACCATCGATTACCCATTTCATCATTTCATTCATTTAATGCACCCATTTAGCATTAAATGCGGGTCTTTTCCGGATTCCTTTTAAAAAAAATTAATTATTTCAAAACCGGATAAAAACTCTTTCCCTTCTTGGTGACAGCTATAAAAACAAATTGTTTACCCAATTGAATTACTTTTCAAATCTGAAGGTATAAATACCTTCTTCTTCTTCACATGAAACCTTTTATGCTATCTGATTCTCTGACGATCTTTCTTTCCATCCTCTTGCATAAAAATTTTTCCTGAAAGTTCTTTAAATTTTTTACTCAACAATGGTGAAATCAGGCATTTCCAAGAAACAAGAAAAACCAACCGGTTCGACATCCACTGTGAAAATCCCAGGACCGATGATTGCTCCGAGCAATTATCGAGGAATATTTCAAGATCATGACTTTTATGACGAACCGATCAAGATCATGAACAGATACATGGAGAAACACTTGCTCTTTAACGCATTCAACTCTGTGGCTGACATCGTTCCTCTATCTGTGCTGTTCAAATGTGTTTTCTTTGCCTACCGTCTAATCGATGACCCTGAAATCATCAACTCCATTCTTACTGATGATTCGATGGCAACACTCACCAAGACAAAATTCCTTGACTCGATAAGTCTCAGGGTACCCCCAAACACCATCTTCAAGAGTCCTTCAAATGGATAAGTGTTCAAAGTCCTATATCGGATGGGATATTAGTCAAAATTGAAAGGGGTTACCGATTTCAAAAAGGCAAAACTCCCAGCTGTGTGGCAATTCATGTGTCACTATCTGATCGATGCCTTTCCGGCAGAACCGGTGGCACAGACGCCATGAGAGGGTAATTTTTGGAGCTTCTATGGAGCATCTTCACCGGCGAACCAATGGATTTTGGGTCAATCTTATGGGATGACTTCTTGACCTATGTTGGAAGGAATGAACCAAGAGCGTGCCTCACCGAAGTCACCTCTGCCCGCTTCTGGTCTCTTTGTATCAAACACCTTCATGCCGCAGCAAACATCAGTGTAGGCGCAGACATCAACTACTTCGTGTGTCGTGAACTTAAAAGGTACTCTCTTCCAAAAGATCAACCTGTCTTTGGTCCCATTAGACAACTTCCTTTACATATCCTGACCGAAGTAGGACTAATAACCCAATTGATCTCTGACCATATGGAGGCTACGACCGATGTACCACCATATCGTTCTACCCCGCATTCCCCCCTCCTAAAACCATTGACCCAG
Organism: Lactuca virosa; assembly: GCF_052849685.1. Classification (NCBI taxonomy): domain Eukaryota; kingdom Viridiplantae; phylum Streptophyta; class Magnoliopsida; order Asterales; family Asteraceae; genus Lactuca; species Lactuca virosa. The sequence goes on from NC_136429.1 coordinate 59,996,218, forward strand.
TCACTGCACCCAAATGAAATCAAAACAAATAGATTGCAAGGAAGAAAACCTCTAAAACTGTTGCTATAACTGAAACTAAGAGGAAAAGCTATGCGGTTACTAAACCATCTACCATGGTTCTTCAAACAACAAAATCTCAGCATAATGCAGACCCTTTACATGAAGAAGAACCTAAAGACTTTCAACTACTGCAAAGGAAGAGAAGAGCTTCCACTACCTCCCCCACTCGCGAAAAGCGTCACAAGGCTCATACTGGAGACTCTCAAAAGTCTCCGGTAGCCATTAGACTCAACGTTGAGTCACCTGAAAAGACCCTATACATCCATTATGATTCATCAAGTGAATCGGTTTCAGAATGTTTGATTGGAGACAGAACCCAATCGGGATTCCAAGTGGATCATGATGTCGATCAACCTCCCATGGCCTCTGGGAGCAAACAAAAGCACATCTTTAACCTACAAGAGCTGAATTCCATTTTTTCTTCACTTACACATACACATCAAACACAAACTGCACCGCAGGGTCCTTTTTCAGCGACCCTAGCAAGAACAGATCCAAGGCCAGACTTGGTTTTAGACAAAGGAAGATCTGGAAATCCTATACCGCCTACATTACTCTCAAGCGGATTAGGCACAGGGAGCCTCATTGGGCAAGGAACCATGAACCCGAGGGACACCCCGATGGTAACTAGTACAAATTCTCATTTTTCTGGGGACAGTTGGGAAAACTACATACTAGCTTCTGACGCAGAACTCCAAAAGTTTAAAGCTCATAAACGAGCAATTAGAGCAAGAAAGGAACAATCCCTGCTGATCCAAGAAAAGAAATAAGAAGCCAATCTTCTAATGGTCTCACACTTAGCTTCAACAATCATCAACATGAAGAAAGCTCATGATCTGGCCCAAACGAGAGCTTGGATGTCGATGATGGAAGAAACTGTCCGGAAAGCTCATAATAGAAAAGGAGCTCAGACTGGAGTTGCCCAATCTCCCTATCCTCCTACATCATCTTCATCAACTCCAAAGGGATCATTCCCAGGGAGCATCGAAGTGCGACTCTGTACATATCCACTTCTCGATCAGGACGATGACAATTATACCGACGTGAACAAGGAACCAACTGCCCAAGACTTTCATATGTTCATCAACGTCGAAGAATCCAGTAGATCCCAAATCTCTACCTCCAAGCTCAAGGAAAAGAATAAGAAGAAGAAAAAGCACACAGTAACAAGGAAATAATTAATGATCTCCAAAGCAAAATTGATCAAATTCTTTCCGCAGTTCAATCAACCCAACAACAACCACCCCAATCCACAACTCCACCACCATAAACTCCATCTCTCTTATGTTTTAGTCTCTTTAATAATGGGTTCTTCACACTGAGGCACGAGAAAAGCTTACTGCCCAACAACTACTTTTGAAGATTGAACAAGGGCTTGCGACTCTTGATGTACAAAGAAAAAAGGATCATGAAGAGTTCATCGCCGAAGTCAAAGCTCTCAAGGAACAACTCCAAAAAGTGACCGAAGAGCAACAACAAAAGACTACTCATCTGATTAATGCAACTCATGATGCCTATGAAGCAGGATACGTAGAGCTTCAAGAAACAATCAAAGGTATTCAGCGCTCGGTCATTGCAAAGGAAACACTGACTGAAAACTCTCACGGTCTGCAAAGATCTCTCTCAATACATCAAGAATCTAGCCCTGATGACAACAAATGAAGTTAACACGAAAGCAATGTTTCAATTTTCAAGGGCTATCTACAAGTTGGACGAACTGAAGACTTTGTTTGAGGAGAAAGCAAAGACTTCTTCCTCAAAAGGGGGGGGGGGAATCAAAGATAGTGGAAATTACCACTATTGAAGAAAGTATTAAATTGCCCTCTCCCCAAAGACACAAATCCCCAGTTCATAAATCTCCAGCTCAATATCCTCCAAAATCCCCTGAAAAGTCAACTGAAGAGGAGATTATGTCCTCTGATCACTCAAACGGTTCCCCAACCACAAGGCAAAAGAAAAGAGACTGGAGAGCTGGCAAACTAACTGACAAAATCTGGCATGCTCAGGGAGTCGACACAACCTTTGATGAATCACTAATCAACTCATGGATAAATCCATGTCGCATACTTCTAGATGAAGACTATCTTCCTCATCTCACCTACTCTCCACCAAGCGAAAACATTTATTGCGACATTCCTTTGTCCCCCTGTTGGAACTTGAAAGTGAACCTCTAGCAATCTTAATCCTTTTTGAATATCCGAAGTCAACCAAGATTCCGAAGTGATAAGTTGGTGCGGAATCAGTTGGAGTCCGGAAGTCAAGCCAAGTCCAAAACAGATGAGTAGAAGGCATTCCAGAATGAATGTTAGGACCGGAATGTTTGTGTTTCCAAATCAGTACCTTTTTCACTGTACATTAATTAGTTTTGTCACTTAGCATGATTAGACATTTCATAGGACTTAGTCTGTTTGTCAATTTGGACGATCAGAATGTCAGAAATATCTTTTTTATCCGGTCCTATGTATGTATCCCTGTTTGTACCTTGTTTCATGCTCTCCTATTTATAGGAGCTTTTAATGCAAATCTAAGTGACGGATTGTTCAAACTTTTTAGCAATATTTCATTTACTTCACTCTGTTGTTCTTTACAACATTCTCTTGGTCCTTCATTTATTAACTTTACTTTGATCTTAATTCTCATTCTTCATTTATGGCTTGAATATTTGTTGAATACATTAACTCAGACTTGACTGGTCTATCCAGACTTGACTGGAACATTCATTAGCAAGCATACATTGATCTTAAGCATTAAATCAAGGTTTGAGTTTTCAAACCTTGTCCCTACGCATCAGATCAATTTGTTCTCTCAATTGGTATCAGAGATTGAGTGGTTGTCCTTTGAATCCACAAGATCAGATTATAGTTGGTTTGAAATTACCTTGGTATTTCAACCATTTCTGTGTTAAGGATAAAAGTTCTTCTATATACCACTTTTGCTTGAAGATACCTTAACTTCAATGGCTACTTCTAACACTCAACAAATGATTTCAATGCAAATCGAAAATAGCGTGGGTGGCCCTACACGTGCCCCACTGCTAGTTGTGGAAGAATATGATCACTGGAAAGTTAGAATGGAAAGATTTTTACTAGCTAAAGAGAAAGGTGAAGCTATTTGGAGATCCGTCAAAGAAGGTCCTCATGTTCCTGTAAGAACAGTTGTGAGAGATGCTGCTGCTCAATTTATGGGTCAAGATGAGACTCATCCAGTTCCTCTAACTGTAGATGATATTAAGAAGCTACATGCTGATCAAGTTGCCTTCTCAGAAATGGTGTTTGGTGTTCCTTCCTCACTCTTTGAACACATTAAGTTGTATAAATCAGCAAAAGAGATTTGGGACACTCTCCAAGATCTGATCGAAGGTTCGGAAAACATGAAAGACAAGTGTCTCACCTCAGTTTTCAATGATTTTGACACTTTCACTACCACTCCTGGTGAATCAGTGGCCTCAGCCTCTAACCGTTACCGAATCGTAGTCAACAACATGACTGCTCATGGGATTCTCCAAACTCCCTTGGAGTACAATCTCAAGTTCATAAACAACCTCTGTAAAGGATGGGGAAATGTGAAATCTTGTCTCCAAAGTAATGGTTCTTTGAAAAAGTTAAAGCTTTATCAACTCTTTGATGAACTTCAAGGACATGAATCTAATGTTGCTCAGACCATAAGGGAACTCTCTGGAGGTCCTCTTGCTCTTGTAAGTTCCTTTGAGCCAACCATTCTGAACACATCCAAGTCGGACCCTTTCAAACCCATTGTTCCATCTGTGTGAATTTGTGTGTGAGTTTTATATCAAATAATGGCACCTAACACACTCAAAACATTATATACTCCAGATCAATTTTTGGATCCGGGTGTTGGGAATGATAGAATTGACTCACAGTCCAAAACTTCCATATCTTGACAAGAACCACCCTTCCTGAAACAATAAATAACAAACAAAACCAAACTACACAAAAAATAAATAAATAAACAAAGGATATAATAAAAGGATATAACAATTCGACATAAACAATGAAGAGTTTGATAGAAAATGTTTTTCATATTCACAACAATAACATAAAAGTCAAAACACACACACACATACACACACACACATATATATATATATATATATATATATATATATATATATATATATATGTATGTATATATATAACATTTAATTGTTGTTATTATGATTTGAATCTACCAGATAGGAATTAGAAACCATAGAACTTAACTATTTTAACCACATTTTTTTATTTTTACCTTCTATTTATCAAAATCATCTTAATCATAACTTACAATTTCGAATTTTGTAGTTTACTCGTGATATTTGTTTTAATTCACATTTTTAGTTTCTACTCATGAAAACATGGCATCAGATTCCCTTTCATGGCAATTGACGTCTCATCTTCTTCATCCTCCTCCGATTCTCCTATTTCTCTTGCCACCATTCTCCACATGATTACTATAAAGATATCTTGCACTAATTACCTACTTTGGTGAAATAAACTTCTCACTCTACTAGCCTATCAGATAATCATAAATTATCTGGACATGTAGATAGAACGACTCCTGCTCCACCTCAAACCAAAAATGTTGCTAGTGTTTTTTCTCCAAACCTGATTGGTTTAAATGGCTTGAAGTTAATCAACATGCATTTATTATTATTTAGGCTTCCTTAACCGAGGTGGTCATGACTAAAACCCTAGGTTTTAGAACCTCTCATGAAGTGTGGTGATCTCTTGAACTCGCTTACCGACATAATTCTCAAGAGCGGATGCAAACCCTAAAAGACACACCTTGTTAAATTCAAAAGGGTTCACATACTGTTTCTGAATTAGACTTTAAATTTAAGGCAATTTGAGATCACTTTTCCGCCATAGTTCATATAATAGATGAACTTGACAAGATACATTGATTCCTTTGAGGTCTTGGACCCTCGTTTGAGACATTTTCTACAATCGATCAAGCAATCAAGCCACGTCCTACATTTGTGATCTTATATCACAATCCGAAGGACATGAATTGTTTATTTCTGCTATTGAACGTCCTTCTACACCTTTTGTCGCCTTCAATGCCTACTGCCAGCATTCTCATGCCGTCTCTTCACGTTGTGGCACCTCTGTTGGTCTGGGATTTGGTTATGGTCGTGGTTCCACCTCAGATGGTCACGGTTGTGGTCATCGTCAACTTTGTCATATAAATGGACAGTATGCAAACTCCTTTCCAGATTTGATTTGTTTTGCTTAACAAGGTTCAACTCAGACTGATTGTAAGTCTCCAATCTGCTTGAGTATCAATCAGATCCGTTTGATGGTGCGGAATCCCAATCAAATGGATGATGCCAGATCAAAATAGAAGAGAAGGATAAGAAGAATAAGATGAATCTAATGTATTGATGATATGAATGAAGATCCTTACAAGAGATTCACGCACACACTATTCTTCTCTCTAGTTTCTCTCTACAATATGCTCTCCTTCTCTAGCCGTAAAACTCATTCTCTCTCTAACACACTATATATGTGGAACAACCAGTCGTGAATAGGTTCACGGCCGTGAACCAGTTCACGCCCGTAAACACAACCTTGCCGTGAACACACCCGTGAACACATCTAACCGCAAACACCAAGGATGTTTACGGTCCTAGACTAAAAAATACAATTACCTAGAAAAGCAAAGTATAAACCATAATTTAGACACAACAATCTCCCCCTTGGTTTATAGCTTTCTTTTCTAATTGACCCAACAAAATCCCCCTAAATTTGTGCATAGAGGAAAACTATGAACAAATTTAACAAAAAAACAAAAATAATTGGGATCAAAGTTGTGAGACAATCTTAACTTTGTTTATCAGTACCTTCACCTTCATGAATAAATCTGGTCAATTGTCGGTATTGTGGTCCACTTAAACACGAAGGATATCAACAAACTTTTCCAAATATACCATTCAGCTGACGACGACCACGAGTATTGTTGTCCAATTAAATTAAGCAGCGAGATCTACAGACAACCTCTTAAATGATTCAATTTTAGTTGCACTAGAACGTGTTCCCCTCTTCCCGATATACCCTGGTTATCAAGAACTTCCTAAGGACTCCTTACTTTAGGTGAGTAAACAATTATTAAGGAGGAAGTTAGATTTAGAAATAGGTGCATATGTTGTGTCCCAGGTCAGATATATTTCAATAACGCAGAGGGGACACCATATAGCTAACTAGGATAGAGGGATTGAGAGGTAGAATGTTGTATATGCTGTGTTACAGGTCGGATCATTTCAGTCATGCAGAGGAGACATCATATGGCTAACAGATAGAAAGAATTACACAGATAAAGAAGATGCATAGAAATAGAGTTGCATATTGTTAATCTTCATTTCTATTTCTATCTGTTAGCATATGTTGCATATGTTGCATACTCAAGCAGGTCGGATCTATTCATGAAGGTGAAGGTACTGGTAAACAAAGTTAAGACTGTCTCACAACTTTGATCCCAATTATTTTTGTTTCTTTGTTAAATTTGTTCATAGTTTTCCTCTATGCACAAATTTAGGGGGACAATTAAAAAAATTCAAAAATCAAACAAAAATTAGAAAATTAAAAATCCAAAAATAGTGTTATTTCTGTTTTATTTCTTGTTCAAGAAAATCAAAAATCCAAAAATATTTTTGTTTTTGTTTTATTTTTTTCATAAAATATAAAAAATCCAAAAATATTGTGTGCTAAGTTTTGTTTTAGTTTTGTTTTGTCTTAAAAAGTGAATTCAGGTGTAGATGAGATTCATGGAGACTGTATCGAGATTTCTAAGCCAAAGCTTCATCCGTGATCATCGAAGAATTCTCATTCGAAGGAGCAAGAAATGAAGACTATTCTTTCAACATTCAATCCTTCAACCCCAGAAGCAAGGTGAAGCTGACTTGAAGATTATGTGACAAGTTGCATTGAAGCCTCCTCAATCAATTTGCTGCTATCTTGTACCTGCTGAAGTGATCCAGAAGATTATTTCTCTCTAATATTCTCTCTGAAGATTGTCAAGCTGAAAGCGCTATCTTTTAAGAATCTTTTCAAGAAGCCTCCTCACCCAACGTGCGTTCAGAGTCAAATTTTGAAGAAAAGCCCAACTGCTCAAGATGAAGTCATTCATTGAAGATTCATAAAGCTAATCTTGAAGTTGTGAAGAATTTGAAGATTAATGTTGAAGCCAAGCTCCCAATGAAGATTAACAAGAAAAGCCAGCTACCTTTTTAGGGTGAGTTTGTTGGGTCAGTTAGAAAAGAAAGCTATAAACCAAGGGGGGGATTGTTGGGTCTAAATTATGGTTTATACTTTGCTTTTCTAGGCAATTGTAATTTTTAGTCTAGGACCGTAAACATCTTTGGTGTTTGCGGTTATATGTGTTCACAGGTATGTTTACGGCCCAATGGGTGTTTACGGCCCATGTTCCCCATGTATATATATAGGTGTTAGGGGCGAGGAGTGGTTAATGAGTTTACGGCTAGATAAGGAGAGCATATTGTAGAGAGAGAAACTAAATATAGCTTTGATACCAATTGTAAGTCCCCAATCTGCTTGAGTATCAATCAGATCCGTTTGATGGTGCAGAATCCCAATCAAACGGATGATGCCAGATCAAAATAGAGGAGAAGGAGAAGAAGAATAAGATGAATCTAATGTATTGATGATATGAATGAAGATCCTTACAAGAGATTCACACACACACACACTATTCTTCTCTCTATTTTCTCTCTCTACAATATGCTCTCCTTCTCTAGCCGTAAACTCATTAACCACTCCTCACCCCTAACACCCATATATATACTTGGGGAACATGGGCCGTAAATGGGTTCACGGCCGTGAACCAGTTCACGACCGTAAACACCCATTGGGCCGTAAATGTACCTGTGAACACATATAACCGCAAACAAAAGGGATGTTTACGGTCCTAGACTAAAAATTACAATTGCCTATAAAAGCAAAGTATAAACCATAATTTAGACCCAACACTGTAAATGAAATTTTAGCAAAGGCCTTCAAAACTCTATGCCATGTTACCAATTATTCATTTGACTGGTACGTTCATTCTGACGCCTCAGCTCCTCTGACACCATCTTCCATAAAACTTGACTCGGCCTACACTTATGCGGTACACATAAATGTGGTATTTAGAAATGGTAATACTTCTCCCATCTCACATATTGGTAACTCATCACTTTCTGAAATTCCTAAATTATCGAATGTCCTTGTCATTCCTAACATCACCAAGAAACTTCTCTCAATTAATAAATTGACGAAGGATTCTCTGGTAGACGTTTGTATTTTAATATGTGTTTTCCATATAAAATCGAATAACAAAGTAAATCCTAGCAAGGGGCACATGTGAGAATGGGGTATATTGTAACACCCACAAATTCAGGATAGTCAATTAAGATATAATAAGCGTTAAAAATGACTTTTTGATAAAAGATTATTTATGATAAATAATCTTAACCAAAGTTATAATATATGTGACAAGGTATCCGTTCACATAAAGAACGCTGAAATCCGATTTAGTATGAAGAAGTTATGCTTCTTCGATGTTTTGCGATTAAACCGACATGGCTCTACGTATCGTAAAAAGTGAAATGTTGATAAATTAATTTTAGCCAAAGTGATATAAATGAAAGTCGTAGTAATCTTACAACCGAGAGTGTGCATATAGAGAACGTTCAAATCTGACTTCGTGAGAGGAAGTTATGATTTTTCGAAGTTTCAGCGTAGCAGTATACGACTCAGAAACCGAAATTAAAATCAGTCGATGGTCAGGGAAAACAGTCTAAACGAGAATTGAAGATCTCTACAATACATGTATGTTGATATAAATACATTCGAGAACGGACTTCAAACGAGAAAACTATGAATTTTTTAATGGAGTATAACAGTTTAAGCATGTTAAAAATATAACTTTAAAATAAAGTCAAATTTAGCCGACGAAGTCTAAATGAAAGATATAGATATCGCCGATAGCTACGTGTGGATATAAAATACATCGAAAATGGAGCTCATATGAGAAGATATGAATTTTTAAAGAAATCAGAATTTCCCGCGTGCAGCCACGCGCACAGGCAATAGGCGCGACGCGCCTCTGACACACCACAAGAATGCTTCCACGTGTCACCTTTTGCATAGAGCCACGTCACCATAGCCGACCAAGTGTGTGTTGCGCACCGACCAAACATGAAACGGGCCCTAAAAATCCCCTATATATACTTACATTTCTCAGCTCATTCTCCTCACCAATTGGTATTAGAACTGACATATAACTTTTCGAAGTGATCAGGGGAATTATGCGTCTAAAACCTTCCTTGTCTATATTTTTGTCTCGGAACACTGTATTCCCGCTTCGGTGGTGAGAGATTGGAGTGGAATGGGAAACAGTAACGGAAAACAGCAGCCTAAGCCTCGTGTAGCCGAGTAGGAACCAGAGGCAATACCTACACCCGAACCAAACATGATGGCAATGATACAGGCGATGTTAGATTTCCAGATGGAAGGGACATGGTGTTTACTTCAAGGGATTAGGGATTAACCTACTACACCTGTCGTGCAACGTGAGCTGGAAGAGGAACAGTCAGTGGAAGGAAACTATAGTCGAACTGTTAGCCAAGCTGAACCGCAAGTAGTCAGGAGAAACAACCTGGACGAAAGGGTTGAAAGGAATGGATACAAGTACAAGGACTTTACGACTTGCAAACCATCGAATTTTAGTGGAAAGGAAGGTCTCATCAAAGTTATGGATTGGATTTCGAAGATGGATTTAGCTTTCATAACTTGTAGCTGCAAGGGAAAGTTGCAAACCACTTACGATGTACGTCAATTTAGAGGTGGGGCTGTTTATTGGTGGAATAAGTTAGGAAAGATTATATGCCCTAACGAGCCACTATAAATGACATGGTCAGAGTTCTTGGTTCACTTCAAATGCAAGTTTTGCTTAGCCCAGAACATGCTAGAGCTGGAAAACCAACTTCTGACCTTAAAGAAGGGCAACATGTTAGTTGAGGAATACAACAAAGCCTTCACGGACAAAATGGAGTTCGCTTTGAGCCTTGTACCCGATGAGCTTACAAAAATCGATAAGTACTCTAAGGGACTAGCATGGGAGTACATTGTGCCAGTTAAGTAGGCTCCTACTTTCGAATCATCCATCTGGGCTGCAAGGTCTGTGGAAAGCATGATCAAGGCGAGAAACACCGATAATGTTGAAGTTGGCGAGAAAAGGAAGAGTGAAGGATTCTCGAAATCCTATACGAAGAGTAAAATCTCGAATTCAAAGGATCAAAATTTTGGGGGTAACGAGGCAAAATGGTGTGATAAGTGCAGAAGGAAGCACTTTGGGAAATGCACTGAAGAGGTGACCTGCTTCAAATGCAGGAAGACCGGTCATTCTGCTAATGAATCCGTGGCCAAGAAAGAAGTCTGCTTTTAGTGTGGTGAAGAAGGAAACCTCAAGCAAGACTTCCCAAAGAGGGAAAGAGCTACAAATCCAATTTTCCCGCCAAAGCTAAAGGCCAGAGCATCCCACATGATACTTGATGAGGAAGCGAAAGGGCGGGAATTCGGAGCTCCATTTCGGGAGTACTTGAATGAATGAGTCATGATGGTAATATCTTATATAGCCTAATGTAAAAGGCATAATAAGTTGGAATAACAATGTAATCATTTATGAAGAAATATAATTTCCGAACTTACGCTATTCAATATGTTAAGTTTTTGTGTGGCTTGCTTGTATGCTAACTGCGAGACATTAATTGGGACGAGTATGAGTAGGCGTGAAAGGTTACGAGGCCTATATTATCCGAAACATAGGACGCGCACTTGGATTAGGGAAAATCATAGGGTTACTAAGTCTCTAAGTAGTTGAGCTATTTCGTTCATTTCCATCATTAACTTTGTCTCGCTACTGACTACGAAGATAAATATTATTGTGACCCTAGTGGTTATATTGAATCGAGTCCGACTAATCTACGAAGAATGTTCGACGTAGCATAAGACTTTAGATTACATGAAAAGATAATCGAAGCAATCAATATAAGTATCATAGTCTTCGTTAAGATTTAGTGTCCTGTAGCTAGAATGTGATTATATCACATAAGAACATGAAGGACTGTATCTTTCGTGCTAGAGTCTAACTCAAAGAGACTTGAGTCTAGCCATTGCATCATAAGATGAAAGGTCATTAGAGCATGATCTATCGGTCTATTACAATAGTCAACGTAAATACCTTATCTTAGGTTAAGTGAATTCTAGAAGGAGCAGGAGCCTCCAATGGAGATCGAATTTAGAAGGAAAAGCGGGTGCAGGATTGAGCATTGTCACCGGTCAAGAAGTCTAAGAGTTAGACACTCAATAGAAAAGACATAAGAGTTATGATTATTGTTGGATTAGGTGTCTAAGCCCATAACTATAATTGGAATATACTTTAGTTGATAGTAGCACAGTCCTTTTGGGTTGCCTTCATACTAGCAACTAGACAGGATGGCCTATTGAGAGAGAGAGAGAGAGGAATAATTTATTATCTTATTAATAAATTGAAATAAATGATTTATAAATATATTATGAAAATAATATATTAATTATAAACCATAGTATTTAATTAATAGTTAATCAGAAATTAATTTGGAATTAATTTTGGGATTAATTGAATTAATTAAAAGTACAGGGGCTGTTTGTCAATTTAGTGATAGCTGAGGAAAGAATCTCTAAAACCTCCCTAAAGAGGCTTGGACGAAAACTTCTAAGAAAGCCCTAGAATTTTCGTCCAAGGACTATTGGATGGAAGGTTGTGGGCTGCTTGGTCCTTAAGCTAAGGAATTAGGGTTTCCTCCTAAAACCCTAGCTTTGGCTCTAAGTCACCTCACTATATAAAGAGCATGACCCTTGGTATTTTCGGCTCGATGAAACCCTAATAAGAGTGGCCGAAAATTAAAGCTTCCTCCTCCTCTCTCATATCTCATTCTCTTGCTAAGTGTGTTTGTGATTCATTAGAGGTGTTACACTTGTGACACTTGCTCTCAAGCTTCAACATCTTCAAGGATTTTGGATTGTTATTAGTACATAACAATCAAAGGTATGTATCATAACCCTTATTGTGTAATTTTTGTTTATTTACTAGAGATCTAGGGTTTATACATTGATGTTCATTATTTTATGTTCAATTAGAGAAGACATAGATCTTATTTAGGGTTGCATGTACACATAAGGAATGTTTGTTATGATCAAATCCCATCAGTGGTATCAGAGCCTAGGTTTAAGTTTCTATTGAATTGATACTAATATGAACTTGAACAAGGAGGAGTGTCACACCCCGGCCGTCGGCGGAAACACCGGGCAGTGTAACGTCATTTCTCGTATCATAGTTATCAACTTCCTGAAAACACATGCAATTTAAAATACGTCAACATAAAGTTGGTGAGTCCATAGGTTTTGACTCCATATAAAAATAATACATTTTCCAAGTTCACAAGTATACTTTTGAAAGTATCATTTTGACTCTCCAACGTTTAGTATATATATCCTAGGTATAAAATTTTACTTACAAAATAAGTAGTTTACCTATAAGTCTCATATACTATGAATATAAGTGTTTGTAATTCCATACAAACGAAAGTTGCTACGTATAAATCTTATTTCAATTCTATACGAGTAAAACCGCTACGTATAAATCTATTTCAATTCTATACGAGTATGTGTGTTAGGTATAATTATCTACTTAATATACAAGTAGTACCTAGGGTATAAGTAGGGGGAAACTTATACTTAACATTAATACTTGTATACGACAAAGTATAATGTTTCTAACAATTTGCTACCATGAGTCTGTAACCGCTGCTTGACAACAAAACCTCTGACAAAACACAGTCATGATTTACCATGAGAAACAATACACTCATGATTTACCATGAGAAACAATACCGCACCCTTCATCGACGCCGGAACAATAAAAAGGAACGGATCGTCACTCGCTTGTCTTGGGTTGTAATTAACAACCACGAGTGGGGTCGTCAACCCGTATCTTATTCATACACGACTTCCTCGCTCACACGGGATTAACGGTTATAGGTCAGAGGACTTCCACTAAGATCCCCAATATTAATTGATGAATGAGGTAGCTCATGTAGACTTTGACGGCTTCCTATAGCTTTAACAACAAAAGCATTTTCATGTCTAAAACCCTAAGTTACTAGACTATGCTTTTAAACATTACTCCTAACTTCATAACATTTAGGCAGTATAACAGCTATAACTTGAGGTAAAACCAGGTTTTATCTTAACATAAAACCAATAACAACAACATATAACATAACTGGTTTTATCTTGACATAAAACCAATAACAACAACATATAACATACTTGGTTTTATCTTGACATAAAACCAACAATAACAACATACTTATCAATTACATATAGAACTTCCGAGTATAACTCTAGAACTATATCTCACACAAAATATATATAGAATCCTAAGTATAACTCAAGATCTACATTAGTATACTACTATAACAATAACATGATAACAACTTTACGATAGTTGTATACTTTCAGATACGAAATAACTATATCCCGGTTATTATAACTATCTACGTTGATACTAATATACTATCATATAGACATAATAATAACGTATATATAATATTTAGCATGCGTTTTCCCCTGAAAATATTAGAAAGTGGGGCCGTGAAACTCACTTTAGTATCGCGCTTTGACAGAATCTAACTGAAACAGTCAGCGGTTCGCGATCGTCGTGCTCGGGAAGCGAAACGGCTCCAGCAAACGAGAGAGAAAGAAGAGATTTAAGGTGTACTAAGAATTGGGGTCGAAATGGCTATTAATAGGCTGATTTTTGGCCCTCACGACGTGAGAAACTCATTGTTCACGTCGTGAGTTTGGATCTTATCTCTTCGTAGACTTGCCATCCGTCTTCTAGCTTCCGAAGGTGGCCATATGACTCCTCACGTCGTGAAATATCAATGTTCACGTCGTGAGTTTGGATCTTATCACTTCGTAGCCTCGTCACGCACCTTCTAGATCTGAAATGTGGCAAAATGACTCCTCACGTCGTGAGTTTCTGTGCTCACGTCGCGAGTTCAGTCAAATTAGGGTTTCTGACAGTTGAATCTTCGGATGGTCGTAACTTTCGCATACAAACTCCGTTTTTGACGTTCTTTTTATCCACGCGTAGGTATTCACGAGTACTACAACTCTCTTTTAGACTCCAATAGCTAATTATAAGTCTATTTTTAATTCCTCTTATTATAGAGATTTATAGTGTTCGGTTTATCATAACTTCTTCACGCGAAGTTAGATTCAGACGTTCTCTATATTTTTGGAATCGTATGGACGTATACTTTGAGTTGTATCATAAATTATGTATGAATGTTCATACTTTAACATGAATTACATAGTAAGTTTATCACATTACTAGTTTAACAAAATCACATTACATGATTGGCATAATCACATGTGATTGTTATTGACCTAATTTTGACTGGTGTTATAAGGAGCAACAGAATCGTCATTCTGTTCCGACACCACGACGTGGTGAATTTCACCACGACGTGATGCCTCACGATGTTGCTTCACCATGACGTGGTAATTATTTACCACGATGTGGTAAGCTGTCATATACAAAATTTTTTGCTTCTTTATTGATGATTATGGGTTGCATGCACACATATGATTGTTTGTTATGCTCAAATCCCATCAGTTATTACCTAGGATGCAAAGATAACATGTGAAGTCATTATAAAAGCCCTATTTTGTTGATGATTCTGGGATGTAATCATCCCAAGGGGGAGATAATTATAACACCCACATATTCGGGCTAGTTAATTAAGATATGATAAGCATTTAAAAACGAATTTTTGATATAACATTATTTATGAAAAATAATCTTAACCAAAGTTATAGTATATGTGAAAAGGATTCCGTATATATAAAGAATGCTGAAATCCGACTTAGTATAAAGAAGTTATGCTTCTTCGAAGTTTCACGATTAAACCAACACAGCTTTTACGTATCGTAAAAACTGAATTTTTGATAAATTTTTTAGCCTAATTTATCTAAAAGAAGGTCATAGTAATTGTAAAACTGAGAGCGTGCATATAGAGAATGTTCAAATCTGACTTTGTGAGAAGAAATTATGATTTTTCGAAGTTTCAGCGTAGCAGTATACGGTTTGGAAACCGGAATTAAGATTGGCCGATTGTCAAGAAAAACCATCTAAATGAGAATTCAAGATCTATTAAATACATATTCGTCAATATAAAGACAATCGAGAATGGACGTGACGAGAGAGTTATGAATTTTTAACGGACTTTAACAGTTTAAGCCTGTTAAAAAATTTAACTTTAAAAATAAATTCCAAATTAGCCGACGTAGTCTAAATGAAAGTTGTAGATCTCGTTGATAGATACGTGTGTATATAAAATATGTCAAAAACAGATCTCATATAAAGAATATATGGATTTTTAAAGAAATCAAAATTTCCCGTGTGCAGTCGCACCCACAGACAAAAGGCGCGGTGCGTCTTTGACACACCACCAGAATGATGCCACATGTCACTTTCTGCATGGAGCCACGTCATCATAGTCGACCAAGTGGGCGACACACAATGACCAATCGTGCGAAGCACCCTAAAAAATCCCATATATATGTATGTTTCTCAGCTCATTCTCCTCACCAATTAACCCAAATCCTCTGGAAAACCCTTTCCGCGCCCTAGCCCCAATACTTTCTAGTTTCCGGATACTTTAGCGAGGCCCTGGAGTGCTTGAGAGACAGAGCATTCAGATCGAGATTCTGTTTGTGCAATTTCCCAGTTTTTGCAAAAATTTCTGTAAGTTAAGCTACACTTATTTTATTTAAATGTGACTTGTAATTATAGTCATAGTCATTATGTACCAATAATTAAGATTTATTAGTGATTCCAAGTCATTATACTTATTGATCTACTTAAGTGAGTGATGTTTTGGCTGGATTTAGTGAGGTGTTTAAAGTGGGATTTCCAAACAGTATACTATGTATACTAAACGGACCCTACCTCCGGTATGATCCTACCAGGTTATTCCTTACTTGATAGATTTTGATGTAGACATTGAGATTATTGAGGAATCTAGACTATCATTATATAGTCACCAGGATTATGAAACTAGATTAAGACTTAGTGATTTATACGTTTAGGTCTTTGAGAAGTGTTAAGGAGAAGCGTTGCCCTATCCTCAAGTCACCGACTTTTGTCAAGGGAGGGAATAATTACTTTCAGCTTACACATAAATATCAAGTAATTAATTTTCTTAGATGTCCTATGTGCTTATTATATATGTTCCTGAGAATTTTGCTAAATGAGATCATGATTTTTACTTGCAATAAATTATGTATGTATTTTTACTATACTTATATTCTATCAGGTAAAAAGGATAGAGAGAGAAAAGAGATAATATAATGGTGAGAGACCATGAAAGAGATAGAATAGTGGTGAGAAACCATACTAGATATAATATAATGGCTAGAGACCATGCCAGACATAGAATAGTGGTGAGAGACCATACGAGAGATAATATAATGGTGAGAGACCATGCCCAACTGAGAGCAGTCATCTAGCAGAGTATTGATGATAACCAATGACTCTTCTAGACAGTCCAGTGGACACTAGCAAACTCACAATCTGTAGGTGTTAATGAATCATACTATCCGGTAGTATGGATTATGTGTTCATTCGAGTACTCTATCCCCCTCAAGGTTTCCTTACATACATGCATTGCTAAGGAATCCCCAAAGAAGTGTCGTCTACTCATTGTTACATTATTCCTTTAGGATAGGACCCTTGAGATTATTATTTTAGGATCAAAGAGTAAGAGTAACGGGAACGGGTAGTTGAGATTAAATCTATTTGGCATGTTAAAATATACTTAAAACGATATAATAACAATATTGTGGGTTGAAAACCCTATGTGCTCACCAGGCTCCTAAGCCTAACCCACTTAGTTTCATTGTATCACAAGCGGCAGTACGAAGGTACAATCCACTGATAGATTCACAGAGTTTAGGCCATTAGTACAATAAGTTAATGTAAGGCTTTTAATGATTATGTTTATGCTTATGTTTTGTATCAGTTATGACATCCTAAGTTTTAATAATCAATGAAAAACATTTTCTTCGAAAATACTTTTTATGAGACAAATTCCGCATTTATAAACAAACTCTAATAAGCATAAATAAAATGGTCTTTTCTGGCCGAGAAAAATGGGGATGTCACATATACGTACTCAGGCAAGATCATCCACTTTTTCTTTCCGCTTTAAAGTCTTCAAAACTTCGTGCCTATTATGATTTATGACACACTAGATTAGGTTATGTTGCATTTGAAACTATTTCCTTGATAAATAAGTTGGTTTGTTTACTAGTTACATCTATTTTACCAAAACCTAGCATATGCTCTTCATGTCAGCATTCTAAAAGCAAACAATTACCCTTTCAACTTAATGAAAAACTTTATTTGCATATAATTGATTTGGTTCACTATGATTTGTGGGGTCCAACACATATTACTTCTAAGGAGGGGTATTTATATTATTGTATCTTTATGGATGACTTCTCTTGGTTTACATGGTTTTATCCGTTAGGATAGAAGTTGGATTTTTTTAATATACCTACCACCTTTGTAGCATTTTTTATACATAGCTTTCTTGCAATTTGAAAAAGTCTCAAAGCAATGGTGAAACTAAGTTTCTTAACAACCGTGTTCACACCCTTCTCATGGAGAATGGCGCACAACATCGTGTATCATGCCCACATACTCCACAACATTATGTGTAGCGCCCACAAACTCAGGCTAGAAATTTAAAGGATAATGATTATAATTATCCATTTTATCAAAAAAATTAGAATCCTTGAATGGATAATTGCTAATAAATATTTCGTCGTACGCGTTACAGACTATATAAATATATATTTATTGTATACATATTATGTGGAAAAATATCACGAGTACATAATATATGTAGAAATATTATAATAAATTTATCGTAGAGCGATAAAATATCATTTTTAAATAAAAAATTATTTATGATAATTAGTCTTAACGAAAGTCTTATTAATCACAAGAGTCATTTTCAAGTGATTTATCATGCATCACCGAACTATGTTGTTTTTTCGGACTTTGGATGTAGAGTTTTACCTTATTTACAAAAGTATTTAACTAATAAAATACCGCCACGGAGCATCTCCTGTGTTTTCATCAACTATATCTCTCAATTCAAAGGTTATCGATGTCTGGATCCTACAATGAAACATATCTACAACACTTGCCATGCCATTTTTGATGAGTTTACCTTTAAGTTCAATGGTATCTTCCATTCTTTTGATCAAGAATAATGGTTTTTATTGAATTTGAAGAGCCATATTTGACTACTTCATCACCATTAAAGCTAACTAAACCTCAGTTTCACTTGGAACCAACTTCTCCATGATCTTTATGTCATGAAAAATAATATTTTCACGGTGATTAGTAGCTCATGTAAGTCCAACCATCTTCGCAACAACTATGTCTCTGCCTGTTGTCACATCTCCACCACTTGCTACCACAACAACATCACCACCATTTTCCATCACTACTTTGGCAGCCTCTGTGCCTGAAACCGCTTTCTCTCATGTTCATCCGATGGTTACCCGGTCGCATGCAAGAATTTTTAAACCAAGACATATGGTGAATCTTGTTCATCTTGAAAAATCTCCTCTGCTTCAGGTGCTTTTCACTACTAAGGATCCTCGTGGTTTCAAATCACCTGCCATAAATCCACGTTGGCTGTCGGCTATAGAAGATGAAATATTTTCTCTTTACTTTCATAACGCTTAGGACTTGTTTCCTCATCCAAGTCACTCAAATTTAGTTGGCTCTAAATGGTTTTATCGCACAATATAAATATGATGGTATTGTACATCACCTTAAGTATCGCTTGGTGGCTCAAGGTTTCAATCAAATTCTAGAGTTGGATTATACTCATACTTTCAGTCCAGTAGTTAAAGCCGCCATTGTTCAAATTGTCTTGTCTTTAGTTGTGATGTACATATGTCCTTTACATAAATTAGATGTCAATAATGCTTTCCTGAATGGCCAGTTGAATAATAAGTTTACACAGAGCAACCTTTGTGCTTCGTTGATTAAAGATTTCCCAGTCACATTTGTCTCTTAAGAAAGGCGTTATATGACCTCTAACAAGCGCCTCGTGCATGGGTTCAACGTCTTATTTCATTTCTTATAAGTATTGGGTTTTTTTATAGTAGAGTTGACACATTTCTCTTTATTTTCAAACGTAATTTGCAGATTTTATACTTACTAGCATACGTTGCTAATATCATCATTATAAGAAATCATTCTCATCTTATTCATAAATTCACTGTATAACTTCATGTAGAATTTTCTATTAAGGATTTTGGTCCGTTAAATATTTTGTAGGTCTTAAGGTTTCTTATATGGAAGACACTTTTTCTCATTCAAACAATATATGCTCATGACATACTCATGTGTGCTTGACGACTTGATGCAAAGTTTATGTCCACTCCTTTAACCACCTTTGAGGCTATTGTCACTCACAGTTCTCCCTGTTTAGATCGGACTACATATCATTATCTCGTCGGTGCTCTTCAATATCTAACTATCACTCGTCCAAACTTGTTGTGTATGCAATCAATCAAGTTTGTCAGTTTATTCATGCACTAACAATTGCCATTTTCAACCAGTAAAAATAAATTTGCGATGTGTTAAAGGGTCATATGGTCTTTACTTCACATAGCCACGATTATCATCCCTCATTGGTTATTCTGCTGCTGAATGGGCTCGGTGTATTGAAACTTGTCGCTCTACATATGGCCACTCCACTTTCCTTGGAGGAAATATTGTCTCGTGAATTGCTAAAAAGCAACCCAATAACTCTCGATCGAGTTGTGAATCAGAGTATTGTGCCATGGTAAACACCGTTGCTGAAATTGTCTAGGTCACACAACTTCTTCGTGTGCTTAATACATTGTATCCAGATCACCCTAAACTATTGTGTGACAATCGAAGTGCATTTTTCTGAGTCATCTCACAAACGACCGAAACATATTGACAACGACTATCATTTTGGTCATCTATATACATGATTTTTTCTAACTTCATTCTGACTAGCTGATATCTTTTCCAAAAGTCTTTCGTGCCCACAATTTGAACAATTTTGAGCCAAGCTACTGTAACGCCCCGATTCTCAGGTATTGATTTATGTATGAATCCTTTTTGGTCTTTGGGTCTACTCGACGAGTTGGTCGCCCTACTCGTCGAGTAGTAGCGGGATGGTCTACGCGTTTTAGTGACCTACTCGCCGAGTCCAAGAAGGGACTCGACGAGCAGGAGCTGGCAGATGAAAACCTAATTTCCGGGGCATTTCACCCTATTTAAAGGATCATTGGCCTCCCCCAGCCTCCCCTTTACTGCTTCTTGTCCCTTTTTAACCCTAAGTCATGTGTGTGTGTTCTTTTGGAGAGTTTGAGCTTGGAGGAAGGATTTTGGGTGAAGGAAACACTTGGGGAAACAAGCTAGTTGAAGCAAGAGCTCGTGGGATTCAAGATCTGCATCAGTAAGCACTCTCTTGAAGGTACTTGAACGTTCTCCTTGGCTCAATTTCACCTAAACCCTCTTTTGCATGAGTTTTAAGAAAGGTTTCTTGTGCTTAAGCCAAGATCTGAAGTTGTAACTTCAGATCTGGACTCCCCTTGGCCTCTAGATTCATAAAGTCATCAGATTTGACTAGTATGAGCCTTCCCTCAAGTGTGTAGATTTATTGCAAGCTTAGTTTTGTCATTTTAGGGTCTTAAAAGCCTTGCATGCACGTAAAGTTTGCAACTTTACGTGATAAGCATGCCTAAGGAAGTTGGATCTGCAATTTGGAGCCTTGGCATGGTTTAAAAAGTGTCTGTATGGATGAAGGTCTGCAAGGACTCGGCGAGTTGCATAGTCAACTCGGCGAGTCATATGACGATGGTCGTGAACTCGTCGAGTTGATGAACAAATTCGGCGAGTCCGTTGAAGATTGCCTTGAACTCGACGAGTCGTTCGAAGACTCGGCGAGTTGGCTAGGGTTTCTCCCAAATTCTTGGACACGTATGAACTCGACGAGCTAAAGGGGAACTCGACGAGCTAATCAAGGATTTCACGACTTCTCGAGTTCAGGAAGGACTCGACGAGTCGATGGTCTGCACTCGACGAGTCGAGTCAACATGGACTGTTGACTATGACTGGGGACTTTGACTTTGACCAAGAGTTGACCAGTTGACTTCTGAGAGTATTCTGGTAATTTGGAGATTTACGAAAAAGGGTTTTATGGTAACGATAGGTGGTGGAGTTCGTGTTGGTGATCCGGGAGTTGAGCTTCTAGTTTCAGACAACAGTTGCGAGGTGAGTTATCCTCACTATACTAAGGGGTCTAAGGCACCAAGGCTGGCCCATTGGATATGTTATCCTAGCAGTGTTAGATGTTGAGTATAAGTTAGTGTTGCATGCTAGTAGCTTTGCCAGTTAGGTAGACCTGTAGGACTACCTGTGATGTTATATGATTATTGCATGCTCGGTGGTTATGTGGTATGTTATATGTTATGTGGGATGGGTTGAGGTTGTACTGCTCCGTGCCGTAGCCAATAGACCTTAGGAGCATTCCAGTTACGGGCTAAAGGGAGACTCGTACTGTGGGCTCGGGAGCATTCCAGTTACGGGCTAAAGGGAGACTCGTGCTGTGGGCTCAGGAGCATTCCAGTTACGGGCTAAAGGGAGACTCGTAGTGTGGGCTCAGGGGTAATCCAGTCTGTAAAGTTGGGGACCCATTACATGTTTTTTTAGTTTGTTATGATTCTATGTGTATTGTTGCGGGTATGGGTATTTTGGGGGAACTCACTAAGCTCTCGGGCTTACAGTTTCAGTTTATTGTTTCAGGTACATCAGGGGATCGTGACAAGGTGAAGGCGTGATCGTACATCTCCTCATGTTTTGTCTATGTTTCTGGGAAAACTATGATATTATACATTTTGAAAACAAAGTTGTAATGATTTTTAATGGTTTGAAATGTTTTAAAAGTTTAAATTGGTTGAAAATTTTTGGGTGTTACAAGTTGGTATCAGAGCCTTGGTTTGAGTGAATTGGTGGAACATTCGTGTGAAGCCAGTCTCAAACTAAGGGAAAATGTTTTCAAAATAATTTTCGAATGGTTTTCAAATAATAAAGGAGGATGCAAGTGTACGATCAGCCGGAGCCAGTAAGTAGACCCCAAAATACCATACAAGTTATTTGATATTATGTGATATGTTAGAACAGCATGCTAGTAATAGTATAAGGATCCTCAGGAATCGTATGATAGAATTTCCTAATCTTTGATGCCTTATCTTATGTAGAGTGCCTCATTTATTGTTTGTGACTCTTTCGCGTGTGAACTAACTATTGGGTGAATACTCTAAGTCACATGCAACATGGGTTAAGTGGTCTTAGGGTAAGGGATTTGGTCCTGCTGCGCAGCTCTTGTCTGAGTCCAACCGTTGTGGGATTAAATCTTTTAGTCTAAGATTGTTTAAGTCGTGCGGTATGTGATTGTATTCATGCAATAGTTAACTGGCACCAATGGAGGGTCGTGTGGCAGTTGGTGGATGGGTGGGTAGTAAGAGGCCGGGAGGCCAGTTATACGATATTTATCATTCCTCTAGGAGTGAGGACTTAGCGCTCGCTATGTATATGTATATTGTAGGGTGTTGTGGTGATACTTGAGACAAATATGGGTAGGTGTGGAAGGTAGTATGGGCCCGTACTACTTAAAGCACAAGACCGATACGCGTGTCAAGGAAGTCACAACCCCTAGGGTTCGGTCGGGAGTAGGTTCCCCGTCGTGTATGCGGATTATCTGATATCTTCCTGGTATATGTTCAGGATGGTGATGGCAAATCGATTTGAGGCGGGATCCGGATCAGGATCGGGAGCGAGTGGCCAGGATAGGCCAGTATTGTCCGTCGATCAGATACGGGAGATGATTTCCATTGAGGTTTCTCAGATTTTGCAAGAAGAATTGTTCGGTGTCGTGGATCGGGTCACCGCCAGGGTGATCGCCAAGTTCGAGAAGCAAGTTGCAGCGTTGCAATCTGTGAGAGATGTTGCTACCGGGATGACTACTGGGGGAGTGCCGATGGTGGGGTCACAACTAGGAAAGAGGAGGAGGGACTTTTCAGCAGAGGACGAAGAGTTGGAGACAGCTAACCTAAGTACTGGAAGTCAGGAGGGTCAGGAGGTGTGCGTTAAGTGTGGGGGAACCCACGGATTTGCTTGTCACAAATTCAGGTGCTACAAGTGCGGGGAGAGAGGGCATGTGCAACGGGATTGCAAGAAGAATCAGATATGCTTTCACTGTCACCAGCCAGGTCATTTCAGGTCCAGTTGTCCTGAGTTGAGGACGGAAGGAATTCAGATTCCAGCGATCATCATTCCTCAGGAGGTCAAGGTCGAGCCGCAAGAAGTCTCTGGTATGTAATTGGAAAACCCTATTGTGTAATAATATTGTGGTCAAGTCGTCCGTGATCGGTATTTATTTTGTCTTGGAATATTGTTGAGTATGGATAAGCAGTAATTTCAGGTTAGTTGCCTGTTCTGTCTGATCTATGTGTTGCGGAGTTTCATGAGTTGTTAGGCCATTGGAGGTGTCAGGAGAAATTTATTATCAAAGGATTGTAGGTGATTAGAGTTTAGGGATTCATTAGAGGATGGGAAGTAGAGTGGTTGATTAGAATTTTATAACCTATGGCAAGGGTTGTGCCCTTTCAGTTTTTCTAGCTCGAAGAAGTGAGCAGGCATGTGACCCCAAGATCGGGCTGTATTCCAGCTCGGGGTCAGTTGGTTGTAGGGATTGGCGATATTATTTCAGCGCAGGTGGGTCGATGTGGCATAAGTATTTTGTGAGGTCCGGTTTGCCTTGGATCTCTTGTATCAGGTGGTAAGGATTGATTGTGCGACCAATTGCAATTTTGGGATTATAGACTATGTCTTGGGAATATTTTGTAGCCCGGTTTAGGGAAGAGGTTGCTTCAACTACTGCAGTTCAGCTATGAACGTTTGAGCGGGAAACTTGTTTGGAACACCTTTGGAAAAGGGGTAGTATGTGGGAGGTCTGCGGTTAGGGTCCCACAGAAGGGTTATTCAGCATTGTCAGGGATCAGTGGTTTTAGCAACCGTTCGTGATTGACGGATGAAAGCACCAAGAGAAGTAGCTCGTCGCCGAGGTATTAGTTGGAGTATCTACTTTTGGTCTTCAGGACTTGAGTGTGGGGTCATTCAAACATTTGTGACTGTCGGTTTCACTGGGATTCAGGAAGTGTTCATCTGGTTCTTGAGGTGTGTGGCCAATTGGGATTGGCTAGTAATGGAGCGCTAGTTAGAATAGTTGGTTGTTATCGGATCGATCGTTGGACAGTGAGAAGGATTGGGAATTCTCCAATTTTCATGTATTGTGAAGACTTAGTCGAATCTAAGTGGGGGAGAATCGCCCCAGGATACAGAAGCACGAGCGGTGTCGAAAATGGGTTAAGTTTCGTATCGTGGTCAGGAAGAAAGGCGGCCCAAGTGGCTATTTGGTTTGAGGGTTGTGTGAGTTGGGAGTTCGGTAAACTTCCCAACATGTGTATCGCGTCTTCTCGGTGCTTGATAGCAGAATTTGGGGAATCAGTTTGGGGTTCCAGTCATGAATTGAGTTCAGTTCGGATGTTCAGTCGGGTGTGTGATAGACTCTGAGGGTAAGTGGATTGATAGATTGAGGGTAAGGTATCAGACTGCGTTTGTGTTAGAACGAAAGTGTTGTAAGACTGCGGGGGTGGTCGTAGCATTCACAAACGATCGGATAGTATGGAAAGTGTTGTAAGACTGTGGGGGTAGTCATAGCATTCACTAGCGGTCAGATGGTGTTGGAAGTGTTGTGAGGCTGCAAGATCATTTGTAGTATTCACGGATTGTTACAGAGGATCAGGTCAGGGTGGGCCTGTTCGCAAGATTGTCGGTAGACCATAGCATAATCGGAATAAGGAAAACGGTAGGTCGTTGGAGACCGGACATGATGTAAGACTACAGTATTCTGGTAGCGTTCACTTTTCGTATATGATTCGATGGCGTCAGGTTGTCAGCTACTATGATCAATGGAGCAGAAGGATTGATGGAGCCATGAGTGGCAATATAGTTAGGGCGGTTATTGCTAGACGAAGTTCCTTCGGGAGTTGTGTGGGGCGACTGTGAGATTACCATTGGCTTAGAAACCGGTCAGGACTTCGGTATTCCAGATAAGTTGGGACCGGGGAGGTCTCAGTGGACTTCGAAAGCAACCAGAAGACAGCCTACAATTTCGGTCAGTTTCTGTGATCAGGGCGACATTAACTACTTGGGCGTTCAGGTGTGCGAAAAGTATATGTAAGCGTTTGTAGATCTATGTGCGGGTATTGAGTATGCTACTATGCTTTAGCAATCAGTAGGTCTGTCCCCAAGTATTGAACATGCTGATGGAGTATGCTGAAGACTATGTATGGGTTTTGTTAGTTATGTGATCAGGTTCTGAGAATATATGTGTTATGGAGCAGCAACTTGTTCTGCAAGTGGACAGTATAGGGTGAGGTTTCAGTACCGTGACGTTGTTGGTGTTGTGAAGGACATTATTTAGGCCCTTTTGGGCAATGAGGAGGTGAGTGCCTCCAGGACGGAGTGCTGGGCATCTGAAGCGACGACAGCGGTGTCGATAGGTTATCAGAAGCATTCCATTCATGAGCTGAGGGCCGGAGAGGGCATACCAGGCTCATGTTGTGGGCTTATAGGAAATCCATACCTATGCTGAGGACCATGTAATGACATTCCAGTCATAGGCTGTGGGCATAAAGATTGTGTTCGTTATGTCGCTGGTAGGAGCACGTTCGGATTGGATGTATTGTTAAGATTCGGGGGAGTTGCACTCGGTTGTGACGAATCATAGGATGGTGGATGAGACGCAAGGATAGATCCTTGGATCTCAAGTTATGAGTAGACCCGAGTCATGTCATAGAGGTATTCCAATCTAGGGTATTCCATCCTGAGGATGAACGGACCCTATGATTGATTGGACCTGATATGTTTGGTATTCCAACGCGGGGGTAGATTGGCTCAAACATGTGTGGGGATACGAGGGTATTCCATCCTAGGGATGTCTGGACCCATCGTAGTCATGCCTGGTATTCCAGCCCGATGCTGATTGGGCCAGGTATGAGTGCTCGTACTTGTTAGCTGGTTGATTATGTATGATATTTTGGGAGCCGAAGGACGCTTATCCTGTCAGCACAAAGGGTTCGCTTCAGGAAGAGGGAAAGTTGGGTTTCCGATACTTTGGATCGTCAGGATTTTGCCAGGTTGGCAAAGTGGCAAGTAGAATAGACCTTTGGAAAAAGGGTCGGTTGGATTTCGCATCGCCTTTTACGTTTCGCAATTGCGGAAGTGCATGCCGGATGAGGAGGCAGTAGTATCATTGGATGACATTCAGGTCGATGAACGACTAAATTATGTTGAGAGGCATGTGGCCATACTAGAGAGGAAGGTGAAAGTTCTGCGGAACAAGGAGATACCTTTGGTAAAGGTATAGTAGGAACATCGGAGGGGTTCCGAGTGGACTTGGGAGCCGGAGGCTGAGATACGGGAGCACTATCCGGAGTTGTTCATCGCAGCGGACTTCGAGGACGAATTATAGTTCAAGTGGGGGAGAATTGTAACGCCCCGATTCTCAGGTATTGATTTATGTATGAATCCTTCTTGGTCTTTGGGTCTACTCGACGAGTTGGTCGCCCTACTCGTCGAGTAGTAGCGGGATGGTCCACGCGTTTTAGTGACCTACTCGCCGAGTCCAAGAAGGGACTCGACGAGCAGAAGCTGGCAGATGAAAACCTAATTTCCGGGGCATTTCACCTTATTTAAAGGATCATTGGCCTCCCCCAGCCTCCCCTTTACTGCTTCTTGTCCCTCATTAACCCTAAGTCGTGTGTGTGTGTGTGTTCTTTTGGAGAGTTTGAGCTTGGAGGAAGGAATTTGGGTGAAGGAAACACTTGGGGAAACAAGCTAGTTGAAGCAAGAGCTCGTGGGATTCAAGATCTGCATCAGTAAGCACTCTATTGAAGGTACTTGACCGTTCTCCTTGGCTCATTTTCACCTAAACCCTCTTTTGCATGAGTTTTAAGAAAGGTTTCTTGTGCTTAAGCCAAGATCTGAAGTTGTAACTTCAGATCTGGACTCCCCTTGGCCTCTAGATTCATAAAGTCACCAGCTTTGCCTAGTGTGTAGCTTCATTTCAAGCTTAGTTTTGTCATTTTAGGGTCTTAAAAGCCTTGCATGCACGTAAAGTTTGCAACTTTACGTGATAAGCATGCCTAAGGAATTTGGATCTGCAATTTGGAGCCTTGGCATGGCTTAAAAAGTGTCTGCATGGATGAAGGTCTGCAAGGACTCGTCGAGTTGCATAGTCAACTCGGCGAGTCATATGAAGATGGTCGTGAACTCGTCGAGTTGATGAACAAACTCGACGAGTCCGTTTAAGATTGCCTTGAACTCGGCGAGTCGTTCGAAGACTCGGCGAGTCGTTCGAAGACTCGGCGAGTCGGCTAGGGTTTCTCCCAAATTCTTGGACACGTATGAACTCGGCGAGCTAAAAGGGAACTCGACGAGCTAATCAAGGATTTCATGACTTCTCGAGTTCAGGAAGGACTCGACGAGTCGATGGTCTGCACTCGACGAGTCGGGTCAACATGGACTGTTGACTATGACTGGGGACTTTGACTTTGACTTTGACCAACAGTTGACCAGTTGACTTCTAAGAGTATTCTGGTAATTTGGAGATTTACGAAAAAGGGTTTTATCATAACGATAGGTGGTGGAGTTCGTGTTGGTGATCCGGGAGTTGAGCTTCTAGTTTCAGACAACAGTTGCGAGGTGAGTTATCCTCACTATACTAAGGGGTCTAAGGCACCAAGGCCGGCCCATTGGATATGTTATCCTAGCAGTGTTAGATGTTGAATATAAGTTAGTGTTGCATGCTAGTAGTTATGCTAGTCGAGTAGACCTGTAGGACTACCTGTGATGTTATATGATTATTGCATGCTCAATGGTTATGTGGTATGTTATATGTTATGTGGGATGGGTTGAGGTTGTACTGCTCCGTGCGGTAGCCAACAGACCTTAGGAGCATTCCAGTTACGGACTAAAGGGAGACTCGTACTGTGGGCTCGGGAGCATTCCAGTTACGGGCTAAAGGGAGACTCGTACTGTGGGCTCGGGAGCATTCCAGTTACGAGCTAAAGGGAGACTCCTACTGTGGGCTCAGGGGTAATCCAATCTGTAAAGCTGGGGACCCATTACATGTTTTTTTAGTTTGTTATGATTCTATGTGTATTGTTGCGGGTATGGGTATTTTGGGGAACTCACTAAGCTCTCGGGCTTACAGTTTCAGTTTATTGTTTCAGGTACATCAGGGGATCGCGGCAAGGCGAAGGCGTGATCGTACAGCTCCTCATGTTTTGACTATGTTTCTGGGAAAACTCTGATATTATACATTTTGAAAACCAAGTTGTAATGATTTTTAATGGTTTGAAATGTTTTAAAAGTTTAAATTGGTTGAAAATTTTTGGGTGTTACAGCTACATGTTGGTCCAGCACCACTTCGCTTGAGGGGGGATATTAATTATAAGCCTTCAAAACTATATAACTTTTATATGTCCTGCATTTTAGTTAATTGTTGCTTACCAATGTATATCTTTTTTTTATAAAATACTATATTGAATACTACATACAATCAACCGAATCAAGGTTGAAATCTGTAAAACCTTTCAGATTTAATGAAACCAAAAAATCCATGATTATTCTCAACAAATTACCACCACAGATGATTAAAGATGGATATTTTAATAAAAAACTGTAAGTCTCCAAATCTGGAACCAACTAGTGATCAAACACACAATCAAGCTGTAATCAATAAGGATAAGAAGGAGTAGAAGCAAGATCAATGCAACAATGCACACATTTCTATTAAGGCCGTAAACATATGGTACACTTGGATAAAACACACACGCAATAGTCGTTCCTATGACACATCTGACATGCTATTTATAAGGGACCAAGACCAAGAACATGTTCACGGCCGTGAACACCCATAGAGCCGCAAACACACAACCGTACACCCATACATTACATGACCAAACCCTATCAAGACCTATACAGATTGATGCCTAGCTCAAACCAAAAAAATATGTCCTAACAGTCTCCCCCTTGGTTTGAGGCTAGCATGAATTTAGTCTTTCTCGATGACCCGCACGTCCGATCTTCCCATTGCACCCAGTCACATATTTTTCTTGATAATCTCTGCAATCATGCTTGTGAACTCCTTAGCAGCAGCCTCAAAAATCTTTTCATTGCATAAAATTTGATGATGAGCCAAAGTGTGGATGTCCCTTTCACCAAATTGTAGAAGATCCCTTTTGTCAACAATTCAAAACACACCATCTGGGAATTTTATGACAGCAAAAGCTGTGGCATCATCATAGACCCAGTATTCCATCTTGTGTAGTGATCCATCACAAAATTTCTTCACAATCGGAATATGTTTCATCTGATCTGTCGGTTGCCACATGACATTTGTGAAGTTGTTATTGGTCTTTGGGTCAAACACATCTTCAGCTCTCTTCAGGAAAGATTCAACGGTCTTCATCCGATCAAATTGTCTCTTAACTTGGTTTTCCAAGAAGAGTTTGAAGTCTGTTCCACGAGGGTCATTGGCAGGATTGGAGAATGGAGCTTCAGAAAGCTCGGTAAGATCCACCTTCGTCAAAGAAGAGAAATCATTTTTGTGCTTGTAGTATTTCACATTCCCGCTCTTGCGTTTGATTAACCAGCTGTTTAATTGATCGTGAAAACCCCACATACGAATCCCTGACCGGTCGCCGTATCTATATCTGAACCGCCTTTTTCCGAGATCCGTCACAGTGAGTTGGGGCTGGTCTCCACGAATATTCTGATCAGAATTTTACATGAAGAGCCATTTCCCCTTCTTCTTAGAAGATGCCGATTGCTGGGCTCGCTTAAGAGTAACTCTTGGAGGCGCTTGAGCTGGTTCAGTTTCAAAGTGGTCAACGATTGTTGTGGTTCTGACTGGAGGATTGTTATCAAACTGATCAGATTGTGATGTATTAGCTGGGACAAATTGAGAAGTCTCGGCTACCTTTGGATCTTCGACTGTTTTTTTGAATTTGTCGCCAAATTCTGCTATAAGTTTGTTCTTTAGGTCAAAGTAACCGGCGGTCACAGCTCCAAGGTTGAGTTGCAAAACAGAAATTTGTTTTTATTTTAGCGAATTTTCTTCCTCAAGCTCGGAAACTCGAATGTCGACATTTCCAATCAAAAAGTCCTTCTCTATAAGTTTTTGATTCAAGACAGCAATCTCCTCCTTGAGCTCAGATACTGATGGATCTGCTCCCCCCGAAATCCCTTCACCTATTGATATACCTTTGCCACGAGGTAAAGGATATGAATCTTGTTGAGCAAGAAACCTGGCAAGCCTCACGGAGGCAGCATCATGCGCATGTTGTATAGGAGAAGAACCCCCAGGAGTAGAAGAACTCCCGGCTTCAAACGAGGATCTAACATTACTTGGTCCTTCTTGGGTCGGTTGAGTTGGTGTAGCAGTTGTGGAGGGTTGTTGGACTGGTGGTGCTTGTTCCCTGATAAGCACTCCCGGCCTCGGATCGGCTCTTCTTCTTTTCAGAGGAGGTTGGGAGGCTTGTGTCAAAATGAGATCACTTTCAGATGGGAAAGAAGTTGGAGTAATAACCGTAAGGGGAGGAATCCTTGTAGTTGAACCCGCTATATCTGTAGTTTCGGCCATCTTATCAGAAATAGGAGGCGTCACTTTAAGAACATCATCAACTCCCTCAATCTCTGTTGCAGGTTGTACAACATCATTGACATTTTCAAAGAAAGTGTCGAGGTCTTCATTGCTTAGCCTTATATCATGACTTTGCTCAAGACCGAAGAATAAGTCATTATTATCATAACCAGAAAGATCACCACCAAGATCCATATTCTCTTCATCATCATCCTCATCATCATCATCATCATCATCATCCCCTTCCACATTAACCATTGGTACATGTTCCTCAACAATGATTGCAACGGGAGGAACACGCTCATCTTCATGCTCTGAGGCTGTAATAACCTCATCTTCAGTTTCTTCATGAGCTGAGGAGCTTTCAGTCTCAGACGCATCACTGACTTCTGTGAATTGGCCAAATTTCACCAATGGATATTTCCCTTGGAACATGAACTTTCCTTTTCGATTCTGCTTCATGAGACCAAAAGTGTTAGAACCAAGGGACTTCACATCTAGGGTTTCTCCTTTTCTTTTAAGTTTCGGATATTTGTTGTCGAATATCATTTGTAGAAACCTTAGGAACATCAAAAATCAATCCTTCCTCTTTCCTTCCACGTTGCCTATCATTTCGTTCATGACGTATCTTGAGAAGTTGAAATCAAGACCCGCAGCGAGAGCAACAATAGCACCCGTGTTGAGTAATGAGATCTCGTCAGCACCAGCTCTCCTTCCTAAGATGCAGCTCATGAAAACATGAACAAGGAACCTCCAAAAAGGTGGAAAAAACTTCTTAATGGTAGGAGGAAACACTCCCTCATAGCCCATTCGTTCAATGATTTTTCCTCAGTCTGTTCCATGGAGATCTCTGTTGGAAACCCTGGCTGGTCATTGATCTGTAACACTTCACGTATGGTTTGCTCAGTCACCATGATCTTCTTTCCATTGACAGCTGATTCTACTGAGTCTGCACCATCGTCTCTTCTGTGTACAACAGCTTCGTTCCAGAATTGCTTCACAAGATCTTGATAAATGATTGGACTTGATGTGAAGGCATAAGCGAGGCAACATCTTTTGAGTCCATGAATCAAGGACTTGAAATCATTGTGTGCAGCTGGTGGATCCAACAAGAAGGCTGCAATGTTATGATTGTCTGAAAACCTCAATTCTGCCATTTTGATCTGCACCAACCGAGCCAAGTGAGAAAACAAATGATTTATTCAATTAAAGGCTAAGTTTTCTCAAATATCAATTAGTTAGGATTTAATTTTGAATTTAATTGAAGGAAGAATGTGTTTATGTCCAAAAGAGAGTTCAAGTCCGCAAACAGCTTCACGGCCGTAAGCGCTTCATCGGCCGTGAACTGTTCATTGGCCGTAAACACATTAACAGTTCCGAAAAGCGGTTTTGGTCCAATAGACCCTTAAAATGCAGTCGATTCTGGTTATGTTTAGCGTGAGTGAGATCGCCTTGAGTGTACCTACAAGAATCAGCAATCAATTTCGGATGAAAACAACAGATTTGTGATGAATCGAAAATTGAGAGAGAGAGAATCGGTTGAAGGGTTCACGACCGTAAACGTATAATGAGGGTAAAAAGGGAGTTCAGCCGTGAATCCTTCTATTTATACCTGGACCATCCCGGCCCATGTCTCATGGGCTGCAAACCCAATAAGCTTCAAACCCAAACCCAATACATCCAAATTTTAAAAAATAAGACATTTTGAAGACTTAAAATTAAAATTAAAATAAAATAAAATTCTAAAAATTTAAACTAAATTAATTTTTTACTTTTTGATTTTTAGAAAAATAAAAATAAAATTAAATAACACTAATTCCTCCTTCATCATTGCTGATGTTATTTTTGTGATTTTGGGATCATAGTTTTTAGACAACCTTAATCTGTTTGCCGGTATTGTGGTCCACTTAAGCACGAAAAATTGTGACAAATTTAGACATGCTACAAGTGACAAGGCATTTGAACTTATGATCCTAAATAATATTCCTAGAAGACCATTTAGCTGACGACGACCAAGGATATTGTTGTCCACCTAAATTTAGCAGTGATATCTACAGAAAACCTATTAAATGTTCAATTTTAGATGTACTAGAACATGTTTCCCGCTTCCTGATATACCCCAATAATCAAGGACTTCCAAAATACTCCTTACTTTAGATGAGCAGACAATTATTATGGGAGAAGTCAGATTTAGAATGCATATGTTGTACACCCAGGTCAGATCTCTTCCAATAACGCAGAGGGATTAACATATGACTAACCAGAGTTAGAGGGGTTGAGAAGTAGAATGGCGCATATGCTGTGTTCCAGGTCGGATAAGAGCTTATCACGCAAAGGAGACATCATATGACTAACAGACAGAAAAAATTGCATAGATAAGAAGATGCAGAGAGATAGAATTGCGTATGTTGCAGTCCAGGTCGGATCTTTCGATCACGCAGAGGAGGCAACATATGATTGACAGAAAGAAAGCAATAAAATAACCTTCTACAGATCTACTTTATCGGAATTCCCCAGTCGCCCCGTCAGTATCGGAATTAAGGACATGAGTCCGTACATCGAGAAAAAGTTAAGCCAAAGTTCTAGATACAGATTATTTAGTGTATCCCGCAGGTTCCCATGAATATCTCACTGCTCAATCTACCCGAGCGTCGTATTGTCAGACCAAACGATACTATCTAAGTCAATGATTGTCAAGTCTTTTCTTAGTCCAACTATGCATAGTCCAGTCCATATAATCTTTCATGCCTACCAGCGCATTGAACACAGAGCCTAGACAGTTCAACATTGGTACCTTACACAAATGAAAATTGCTTGTTATCACTTGTTGATATCACTTCCCATCACATCACCTACAGACAAACTATCATGAGACACTATTTTTGAATTTTTCATGTTTTCTGAAAAAAATCAAACAGAAATAACTCTATTTTTGGATTTTTGATTTTCTAATTTTTGTTTTGATTTGATTTCTCCCCCTAAATTTGTGCATAGGAGAGAAAAGAAAATAAATGCGCAAATTTAAACTACCTAAAACAAAAATTAGTCCTCAAAACGTAGCATTTTTAGAAAGCCCACAAGCACATCGAATCGAGCTTTGTTAAATGGTTTGGTGAACAGATCTGCCACATTATTATCAGTGTGGATCTGCTCCAACCGAATGAGCGAACGCTCATAACAATCTCTGATAAAATGAACTTTGATGTCGATGTGCTTGGTTTTAGAATGTTGGACAGGATTTTTAGCAATTTGGATTGCAGCATCGTTATCGTAGAAGATATGGGTTTCAAGAAAATTCAAACCGTAGTCCAACAGTTGATGTTGAATCCAAATGACTTGAGAGCAACAGGCAGAAGCAGCAACGTATTCTGCCTCCGTCGTTGAGGTTGATACAGTTTGTTGTTTCTTGCACTGCCAAGACACCAGACGGTCGCCTAAGAATTGACATCGCCCGGAAGTTGATTTCCTGTCAAGTTCACAACCTCCATAATTGTTGTCAGCAAAGGCATATAAATCAAAATCAGAATTTTTAGGATACCAACGACCCAATTTTGGGCTACCTTTGAGATACCTAAAGATTCTTTTGATAGCAATTAAATGAGAGAGTTTAGGATTAGCCTGGTAGCGTGCATACTGACAGACTGCGAACATGATGTCGGGTCTGCTTGCAGTCAGATACATCAGGGATCCTATCATCGATATGTATTCTGTCTGATCTACAGATTCACCTTCAGGATCTGGAGACAACAGGGGTCGCTCAGCCATCGGCGTCAAGGCAGCTTTGGAGTCTTTAAACCCGAACCTCTCAAGCATGTCTTTAACATAATTTCCTTGGTGTAACAGGTTTCCGGTTGAATCTTGACGGACCTGCAACCCCAAAAACATAGTCATTACTCCCAAGGAGCTCATCTCGAATCTCTTCTTCATAATGGTCTTGAACTCGATGCACAGCTTTGGACTCGTTGAACCGAAAATGATGTCATCGACATAGATCTGAACAAAAATTATGTCTCCATCCACATGCTTGATAAAGAGCGTATGATCAATCGTGCCTCTGGTATAACCATGCTTTAGCAAATGATCTGTTAGGGTAGCATACCATGCCCGAGGAGCCTAATGTAACCCATACAAAGCCTTGTCTAATTTGTAGACATGATTTGGAAACTTTGAGTTGACAAAACCAGGAGGCTGATCAACATAAATTTCTTCTTTCACGGCTCCATATAGAAAGGCAATCTTAACGCCCATCTGATAAACTGTGAACCTCATGTAGGAGGCATACGCCAGGAAGATACGGATAACTTCAAGACGCGCTACAGGAGCATACACTTCAGTGTAGTCAAGTCCTTCAATTTGCCGAAACCCACAAACGACCAAGCGCGCTTTGTTTCGCACAATTACCCCACAATCATCTTGCTTGTTGCGGAACACCCAACGCATGTCGAAATACTTTTTTCCCTTTGGCAGCTCAACCAATTTCCACACCCCCGGTTTCTCAAACTGATTAAGTTCCTCGTGCATTGCATCCACCCAACTAGGCTCATTCAGTGCCATTTCTACATTCTTTGGCTCGATCTGAGAGATGAAGCAAGAGTAGAGACATGTGTTGACATCTCCACCCTGGCTCCTCTTTTTGACTCTGTCGCCTAGTTGACCAATTACGTTTTCGATCGGATGATCGCATTGAAGTTTGGTGGGGATTTCATGGCTGATATCATTGAGTGTGACAGGAAGGTTTTTGATGTTGATAAGTCCGTCATCTGCTGATTCATCCGCCTCAGACGATCTTGAACCGTGAGAGGTGCTTGCCACGTACTCATTTGCAATTGGCTCAGGAAAGAGAAGCTCCATGAAAGTTTGAGTAGCAGCGGAAGTATCTCTAGTCATGAACTCTCTTTCAGCAGGAGTGAGTGGAGTGGCTTCAGCATCAGGATTGATTCTTTGACTAGGAGAATCTGAAGAAGTGCTTGGAACAGTTTCATCCACCCTAGGAGTCGTAGGAGGCACCAAAGGTGGTCTGTACACAACATCTTCCTCTTCATCTTCAATAACAACCTTCGAACCTGAGCAAGAACCTGACACATCATCTGAAAACACATTAAATGATTTAAATAAAGAAGCATAATCAAATAACCAGTCAGGACCGACTCGGGCGTCTGTCTCATTCTCCTCTAGCCAACGCACATCGAAAGATTCCACAATCTGCTTGGTTTTCTTGTTGTATACTCTGTAAGTAGTTTGTGCGGCGTATCCCACGAAGTAACAGTCATTAGCCTTCGAGTTAAACTTGGGGTTGGATTCTAAGTGAAGGAGGGTGCAAGGACATCAAAATATTCGGAAGTGAGCAACTAATGGCTTGTGATTATACAGAATTTCATATGGGGTCTTCATCTGGGCTTTGTTGATTAGAACACGGTTCTGTACGTAGCAGGCAGTGTTGATCGCCTCTGCCCAAAAGAAGACCGGAAGTTTAGAATCACAGAGCATCGTCCTTGCAGCGTCTATTAGAGTACGATTGCGTCGTTCAGCAACACCATTTTGTTGAGGAGTTCGAACGGCACTGTACTGACGCAATATTCCCTTTTCGGCACAGAAATGATCCAAAACAACGTTCTTGAATTCTGTGCCATTATCAGTTCTGAGCGCCTTCATTTTCTCATTTGTTTGATTCTCAATCATCACCACGAACTTCTTGATCAGATCAGCGATCCCGCTCTTTTTGGATAAGAAGAAAACCCGTGTGAACCACGAGTAGTCATCTATCACAACCATGCAATAAGAGCTCTTGTTGATGCTGAGAACATTCACCGGACCAAAAAAATCCATGTGTAACAATTGGAGAACTTTGATGATTGAGTTGATAGCCTTTGGCAAATGGGGCTTGCGGTGATGTTTGCCTTGAGCGCACGCCACACATTTTTTAAAAGTGATAAAGTCTTTGACAGGAAGGCCACACATGATCTCATTTTTAGCAACACGATTCAGGTTCTTGGCGTTTGCATGGCCGAGACAACGGTGCCAAATCATGGCATTGTGCTCAGAGACTTTAGAGAAGAGACATGTAATTTGCTTCGGGATATTATGATTCATGTCTATGATGTATGCATTTCCATCCCTCTTCGATTTCACCAAGATCCAATCATCAGAGATAACGATTCCAGGCTTCAAGATAAGGCACTCTTTGTCAGTGAAGTGTGTAGAATAGCCTTTGTCGCAGATTTGAGAGACACTCAATAAACTATGCTTCAACTCGGGAGCGTAATTAACGTTCTCAAAGCTCAGCACTCCACTTGTGACGGTTCCTCTCTGCGTGATCTTTCCTCCATCTCCTCCCGTGAAGGAAACATAACCCCCATTAAAGGTCTGAATGTCGTGCAATTGGGAGATGTCTCCTGTCATGTGCCTGGAACAACCGTTGTCGACATACCAGGGTCTGATGACATTCCTCGATAGATGTTCCTGCACAATGCATGGGATCAATTAGATTTAGGAACCCAGCTCATAATAACATTGGGTTTTCCTTTGTTAGCAACATATTTTCCTTTTTCAATTTTTGAATTTGATTTATTACCAGACGCACTGTCAGAAGACTGAGGTGATTGGACATTTAGATTCTTGGGCACCCATTCATATTTAGGTTTAGAAACAATTACATGTGATTTTGAAATATTTTTCTCTGGTTTTGATCGTTTGGGTTTTTGTCTAGAATTAGCCAAGGACCCAGCCGAAGACTTTAACGAATCTGATCTTGGCTTAGCTAAGTTCGATTTCGCTAAAGTACCATTTGAATTATTATCTAAAACCCGTTTATTCTTTGAAATCTCAGCCCGTTTTTTGTGTTTATTGACATTCCAATCACCATCATGAGAACGAGATCTCGAGAATTTTCTAACGAGAGATCTTCCTCATGACTCGTTCTCTCTTCTCTGTGCATAAAAAGGAACAAATGCCCGATTTGGAAAGTTGCAAGCAATATGACCAGTAGTACCACAGTTAAAGCATGTCTGTTTCTTAGCATAAAAGTCGGTACCACTCTTTTCTGGTTTATTTTATTTAATGACACCCTTACTATTCCCACAAGTACATGTGCAAGAATCAGGTTGTGTGATTGGTGAGGGTGGAGTGGATGTGCCCGTAACAAGAACATCAGAATTATTAAACAAATCATCAAACATATCAAAAAAATTTGAGTCATCAGACTTTGACACAGAATCATCACAAGACAAAACATTAGTTTTCGAGTCAGAAACAAAAGTAGCATCGTTTGAAACAAAAACATCACATTCTGAAACAATTTTATTATCAGACACACTCTCTTCAGCTGCTTGCTTGCAATGAATTAATGGTGGATCTGCATAGGAAGTAGAAACATTAGTATTCTCAACCTTAGGACCACTTTCTGGCACTAATACAGTAGGTTTGCCATATTTGAGATGTGCCTCTCTGTTCATTTCTTCTTTTGTTAAAGGGTTAAACGGATAAGTGTGATTAAAAGGAGGAGGAACTTTATCATACCCTAAACCCTTTTGCTGGTTAACTTTAAATTTCAAACTATTTTCTATCATTGACGCAACTACTTCACTTGACACATCAAATTTTCTGAAATTAAAATCTGCATTTTCAAACTTATTTTTCAATGTGTCAAGTTCAGCAGTTAACTCAGCAAGTTGTTCTGTCACATATCTATAGTTTGGACATTTATTGTTGTACTCTTCCTGAAGTTTCCTAAAATCTTTGGTTTTTGCTTCTAATTGTGCTTTCAGGGGTTTCTGTCCTTTCCTAAGGGTATAGCCTTCGTATTTTAGGTCCTCGTTCTCTCTACGCAATAATTCGATCTGCTCACGTAAATTTTTAACAGTATCAATGCATGTTTGAGAACAGGAAATTTGACTGACCTCTTTCTTCTCAGGCTCAGGAGTAGTGGATACCATAAAGGCAAACTGAAGCTCCATCATCTCTTCTTCTAGATCCATTTCAACTTTCTCCTCAGGGATGCCATTGATCTGGGCCAAATGAGCATTTTCAGGTCCTGAAATATTCAGGGCATGAATTTGATCCTCCCAATCAAATGACTGAGCTACCACCGCCAGATTTGCAGTCTCGTTGTTAGCATCAGCTCCCCTGTTGTTTCCTACCGGCATCATCGTTCTTTCATGATTCACTCTCCTATCGGGTTTCGAACAGTCACGAGCAAAATGACCAGGATCGTGACAGTTAAAGCACCGCAACTTTCCTTTGTTGAAACCAACTTTCTTCTCCGCATTTATCCCCCAATTATTCTTTCCAGTCTTCTTAGCAAACTATTTAGCCCTAAACAGTGCCATTGCGATTTGCCATGTTATATCCATTTTTTCAACATCCTCTGGTGAATCTGATCAAGATCAGCAAAAGAAATCTGAGGAGGCAATTCTCCAGCTACAAAAGCATTGTAGCAGTTCACTAGTGTAGAGGCTAGGGCCATGTTCTCTTCAGCTTCTTTGGGAGCAGAGATTGTAGCAGGGGCTTTTAAAGAAGAGGTTGTATGTGGATAAGGCATGGAAGGTGGAGCAACATGAGATGGTGGAACAACATGGGATGGTGTAACAACATGGGATGGAGGTTGTGGAATAGCTGAGGCTTGATTTTGTGAAGTGGTAAAGGATGAAAAGGTATTGTTTGTCGAAATTCCAAGATTTGCAGTAGAATAGGAATTCACATGATTGATTTCTCTCTGCTTGTCATCATGATCACGGGCTTTAAAGATTGCCATTGTTTCCGCAAGATTGGCTCGATCAAGATCCTTTGATTTCTTGATGACAGAGACATTCATGTCTCATGATTTTGGAAGAGAGTTTAGCATCTTCTTGTTAATTTCTGATCTTGGCACATAAATTCCAGCAGAACTCATTTCAGTGGTAAGTGTAGTAAATCGTTGTAGTTGAGCTTTCAATGATTCTCCAATAATGTGATTAAACATGTTAAACTTCTTTTTGAGCATGTCTTGACGGCTTTGCTTTATGTCTTCATTTCCCTCATAAACTTCAATTAACGCTTCCCATAGAGCTTTGGCTGAGTCATACTCTCTGAAACCTTGAGCAATATCAGGAGATAGAGCCATAGTCAGAGTAGAAAGAGCCCTTTCTTGTTCTTCAACTTTCTCAAAATCCTCATCCGTGTAATCCTCAAACACTTTGTCAATTATCGTTCCATTTGCAAGTATAGTAGTAATCTTGATAGGGCCTTTAAGAATGCTATGCCAAACTTTGAAATCTTTCATTTTGATATACTTCTCTATTCTGTATTTCCACTCAGGGAATCCTTCAGATGACAGAAGACGTGGGATTCGAGTAGTAGTTCCCATGATTGAGTCCAACTCCTGATGAACTATCAAGTTTTGTGAATCCATTTTTTTTCTTTTTAATTTGAATGAAAACAAGACTTGAAATGAAAGTGTAACCGAAAACGAAAAAGTTCTATAACCAAGAGGGGTTGACGGCCGCAAAGGGTTCACGGCCGTACACAAGAGTTGATTCACGGTTAATGAATGATTCTCGGTCCAATGAATGGTTCACGGTCCAATGAATGGTTCACCGTCCAATTGAGATGAGTGGTTCACGGTCGTACACAGTGTTCACGGTTAAAAACAATTCAACAAATGAAGCGGTAAATACCCAGATTTTGACAAAAACAGATGATTTTGAGCAGATTTCGATTCCTTTGGCTTTGAACTTCACGAGCAAATGCAAAAACTCAGCAACCAAGCTTGAAACAATCACGAAAATGAAGAATCCTCCAACCGCAAACTCAACTTGAACTAGTTTGACACTAGATTGGCCCTGATACCAATTGTAAGTCTCCAAATCTGGAACCAACTAGTGATCAAACACACAATCAAGCTGTAATCAATAAGGATAAGAAGGAGTAGAAGCAAGATCAATCTAACAATGCACACGTTCTCGGAGGTAGGGGTCGTTTGGTATACAGAGTATACTGTGTTGAAATCCCACTTTAAACACCTCACTAGATCAAGTCTAGACATCACCCCTGTAAGTAGATTAATCAATATTATGACATGAAATCATTAATAAATATTATTTATAGATTCATAATAACAAATATAAATATAAATATAAGTTACAATTGAAGCATAGTAAGTGCAGCTTAACTTACATAAATTTTCTAGCGAAAAAGTCGTAAAGTCGCGGGAAGAACTCTGACCCGAAAGCTCTTTTTTTTCGGGTTCCTAGATACCCCCGAGTCTCGCTAAAATGCTCAAAATCTCGGAAAAAGTTAGACTCAAGAGTGGAAAATCTTCTCAAATAGAAAGAGACTTGTAGGTGTGAGAGAATGGGTTGAAATCAACTCTATATAATGGAAATGGGGAGGCGTGTTGCGTCTTCAGGTGTCGTGCACAAATTTGGTTGTTGCAACGTGTCGCAATTTCCCTGGTCCGCGTTTCCCTTCTAAACCTAGGCGCGCCGCGTGCTCGAATTTAATTATTTTTATCTTTCTAAAAATCGTATATTTAACATACGAGCTCCGTTTTCGATGTTCTTTATATCTACACGTAGCTATCGACGAGTACTATAACTTTCATTTAGACTCCATCATCTAATTCTGAATTTATTTTTAAATTTATATTTTTATAGGCTTAGACTGTAAAAATCCGTATAATAATCGTAACTCTTTCATACAAATTTTTTTCTCGACTGTCTTTATATCGAAGGGTTCGTATTTACGAGATTTTCAACTATCGTTTACATTGTTTTGGCTAACCATCAAGTGATCTTAATTTTGATTCTAGTGTCGTGCACTGTTGAACTGAAACTTCAAAAAATCATAATTTCCTCATACAAAGTCAGATTTAGGCTTTCTTTATATGTACACACTCGCTTTTACGACTACGACGACTTTTGTTTAGATTTCTTAGGCTAATAAGCAACCTATCTCAAATTTATTTTTCACGACGCACTCTGTCGTATGAGGTTAAACGTGAAACTTAAAGGGATCATAACTTCTTCATACGAATTCAGATTTAAGCGTTCCTTAAATCCTTGAGATCATCATTAAAACCCTACATCTCTAGTTAAGATTATTCATTCTAGATAACCTTCTTATTAATATGTTATTTATCGTTTGCAACACACATGACAGATAATTATCTTATTCAAGGTTTTTATTTAGAAAGAATTATCACTTATTATATCTTAAATGTCTATCCTGAATTCGCGGACATTACAGTTATCTCCTCCTTAGGATGATTACGTACCGAATTCATATAGTAGCAAAAGAACTCAGAGTAGTGATTCCTCAAGTCTCCTTTCGTTCCTTAAGTATGGGTTTCTTTCAGTACGTATTTTCACACAATATTATCCCCATCGACATGATGCTTAGAACAACATACTTTTATCACTTGGTCAACTATAACTCATGACACATCATGGTATTACGTCATCTTGAGATACTTGATGATAAGATCTAACGTAAGATTGTAGCATTATTGCTTGTGCTCGCAATGAATGATCTTCTTGTATATTATAACTGCGGTTTGA
The DNA here is from genome assembly GCF_052849685.1 of Lactuca virosa. NCBI lineage: Eukaryota > Viridiplantae > Streptophyta > Magnoliopsida > Asterales > Asteraceae > Lactuca > Lactuca virosa. The sequence continues at coordinate 60,038,752 of NC_136429.1, forward strand.
CAAGAACAAATTCTTCCACAAACATACATGTGTACCAAAATGGTATAAGAGCGTAATACTAGCAACAACGTCGATTACTGAACTCAATACTTTCTCTTCCTCTTTTCTAGGCGATCAACCATGTCACGCCCTACTTGATCATCTTGACCGTCTCTGAAATATCAGAACACAGACACATAACCAACATCCTTTTACATTCTTCCATCCTTTTTACAACAACCACAGATTGGGACATACCCAATTTCACGGCCAGAAAGGACCAATTTGTTTATGCTTTATTTAAAATCTGAGTATCATTTTGAAGAATAATATTGCGTACTTTGATACCAAAATATGATAAAGATATTATCAAAGCATTTCCAAAGAAATGTATTTTAATTATATTAAAAATGTTAGGATGTCATCGTCAATACAATACATAAGCATAAACGGAAATAGTATAGGCCTTACAAACATCAATTATTCTACTATCCTATAATCCATAAATCTCTGATATGTTTGTCACACTTGTGCTCTTGTGCCACTACCTTCAATACAAGAAAATGAGTGGGTCAGGCTTGGGACATGTCACACCCTGTTCCGAATCATTTCCCAATTTAGAGCCGTGGCCCGAGGATTAATTATCATAAGGATTAGTGTCACACCCCAAAACCAGAACGGCGGAAACGTTCGGGGGTGGAGGACGTCATGTACAGTATCACAACAATGCATAATAGTAAACAAGCAACAACATCATCCATTGTATTAATAGTAATAATATTAATACAAGTGTGTTCTGAAGTTTATAAGACACCAAAAAATGAATAATCAAAATAAGAGATGAGTCTTGAATATGCTCCATCTTCTCAAAACCTGGCCATCGGTACCTGTCTACTGGCGACCTGAGAATACAAGTTATTTTGAAAGCGTAGATCAGCATTAAAGCTGGTGAGTTCATAAGTATTTTAGTGTCATTGTTTGTATAAGTTTGAAGAATGTATTTGTAAATGTTTGATGTAAAATTCTGTAAGTATTTGATGTAAATGTTTGTAAACTTCCTAGAAAATCCTATATTTTCTACTAAAGCAGTCTTCTACTAAGACCCAATTGTCCTCTATGTTTGTTCTTTTGTAAAAATATGAGTTGTCCCAAAGTATGACTATCATTACCAAAATATAGTTTCTCATTACCGTTTATGTGAGAAGATCACAATGTAAATGAATTGGAAAAATAAGGATGTACTGTTGTTTTATCTAGGTAACTACTAATGTACTAACTACCTTTAACTTGTTAGTTAATTAAGGTAAAATGTGATATTATTGTAACCATACTCGATTGACCAGTATATCACGACGTTCGAGACGTCGAAATGATATGACATTCGTCACCCGTAGACCTGCAGGTCCCACTGTAGCTAGCAGCAAGGTTTAGGAGGGTCAGTCCCGTATAGATCTATACACAAATTCACGCTCTCCCTCCAGGAGACTCTGGGTACAAAACGTGACACAGCAGTATATGCCGAGCCATGAAGTAGTATCTCACATTAATGTTATAGTATTCTTGTATTTGTATAGTATGTACTAGTGTAGTATTCTCTCTATCTAGTATGTAGTATGTTCTCTAGTGTATAGTGTGTAGTATGTATTGATTCTCGTTATAGTATGCTCTATCTGTTTCTCTTTATAGTGAGTATTGTTTCTCGTTATAGTATTCTCTATCTGTTTCTCTTTATAGTGAGTATTGACTCATGTATGAACTGACTCTTTGTATGTTTCGTTGATCTAGAAATAGTATTAGTGACTTCCTAAACTATACCCATTATAGTTTACTAGCAATGTTGTTTGTATGTATGGACATGTTTGTACACCTTTGCTACCTAAAGGTATTGAACTGAAAGAAGGACTTTTATATCTATATACATACACATAATATATAATTAAGATTCAAACGACCTTCGGACAAACAACCGATAACCTAAGTCCACAACCAAACAAGGAACAGGAAGTAAGGCGAGCTATCAGTCCTAAGTCCTTTCAATCCTACTTATATAACTATATCTATATAGATATGCATTTGACAAAATATAAGTTTAAAAGAGTTTGATAAAGATTTTTGCATATAAAAGAGTTTGTAAAACGATTTGAAGCAGTTTGTTTGATAACACAGTTTGAAATGTAACAAAATCCATATGTTTGATAGTTATTAATCACATGTGATTGATATCATAACTATAATAGTTCAACTTGTATCCCCCCCCCCCATAAAAGCATTTAAAATCATTTAAAAGATAAGTTAAGGGGTATGAACTCACTTGTAGTGAGTGTTTTGGATGAAAGAGTGGTATAGGATGCTAGGTGTCAAGTGAAGACTTGATCACACACACGGATCCTAATAAGCACAATATGACACATATATGTATATAATTAGTGTTTATACAACTAATCATGTAAGGGAAACACCTTGGGAACTAGGAAACACTTATATAGAAGTGTTATAATCACAAACGATTGCATCTAAGGAGTTTAAGGCCACACCATGATGTTTACGGCCATGTGCTCACGACCACAAGAGTTTACGGCCATGTGTTCACGGCCTCATGAGTTTATGACCGTAAAATCATGATGAGTTGTGCCCAAAAGGTGTTTTAAGGTCTTACAACCCACAAGGAAGTGTTCTAGCCTTAAGTCCAAACCCTAGGAAGAGTTGTGACCACATTTGCACCTTTAATAAGGGTTTACGGCCAAGGGAGATGCTCTTGGCCGTAAAATCTCTTTGATCATGGATATTGGATGATTTCAAGGTGCTAAGCATGATTTATTACTAGATATCAAGTATAGGGAAGTAATACTTACGATATAAAAGCTAAAAAGGTTGATTTTGGACCAAAACACTAACGTGTTCTTGGTGTTCTTGATGATCTTGAAGATCTAACCCAAAAGATGATGTTAATGGATGGAATCAATGGGTTATGCTAGATAAGAAGATGTAGTAACTAATCAAGGGATAAATCACTTACATTTTTGGAAGAAAATGAAGATCCTTGATGATAGTTGAGAGCAAAACCCGATTTCTTGGCTTGGAAATGGTAAAAGTGTTGGAAAAAGGCCAAGTTTCACATATATAGCCAAGAGTTTACGGCCACCATGAGTTTACGGCCGTAAACTCATGTGTCTTGGCCGTAAACTCCTCATGAAAGGGGTTTATGGCTTGATTGATGGTTTTGAACTTCAACAGAGACTTCCTATCACTCATTCCTTGGATGTACTAGGATTAGAACACTCAAATAGACTCTAAATAGTGCTAGAAGATAGCAGAAACAAGTCTGACTTTGATTGAGTTTAAGTGTTGTATAAGATAGAAATTTCGGGTTGTTACATCATCCCCCCGTTAGAGAGAATTTCGTCCCGAAATTAGAGTTTAAGCAAATATGAAGTTACAAATAACTAAACGAAAAGATGAGGATATTTCAGTTTCATTTGATCCTCGCGCTCCCAAGTGAATTCTGGTCCTCGCTTGGCGTTCCAGCGAACCTTCACTATCGGGATACGAATTTGCTTCGTTTCCATGACCTCTCGGTCCATGATCTCTACAGGTTCTTCCACGAACTTGAGGCTCTCGTTGATCTCGATCTCGTCGAGTGGGATTACAAGAGTCTCGTCGGACAGGCACTTTTTCAAGTTCGAGACGTGGAAAGTAGAATGTACGTTACTAAGTTTGCGAGGTAGTTTGAGTTTGTAAGCCACAGGGCCGATTCTAGCGATAATCTCAAAAGGCCCTATGTATCTTGGATTTAGCTTTCCACGCTTTCTGAAGCGTATCAAGCCCTTCCAAGGTGAGACCTTCAATAGGACACGGTCGCCCATCTGGAATTCCAACGGTTTCCTTTGCTTGTCTGCGTAGCTTTTCTGTCGGTCTCTAGAGGCTTTCAATCGTTCACGAATCTGAACGATCTTCTCAGTCGTTTCCCGAATGATCTCCGGACCTGTGAGAGTGTTGTCAAGAAATCGTCCTTTAGCTAACTGAGTGTCGCCCACCTTAGCCCAGCACAGAGGGGATCTGCACTTACGGCCATAGAGGGATTCAAATGGAGCAGCCTTTATGCTCGTGTGATAACTATTGTTGTAGGAGAATTCGACAAGGGGTAAATGAGTATCCCATGCCTTCCCAAAGTCAATCACACAGGCTCGCAACATATCTTCCGAAGGTTGAATAGTCCTCTCACTTTGTCTGTATGTGTGTGGATGGTAGGCTGTACTCATGTCTAGCCTAGTTCCTAGGGAACTTTGTAGCGACTGCCAGAACTCGAAGTGAATCTACTATCTCTATCAGAGATAATGGATATGGGAACACCATGTAGTCGTACTATTTCCCTAATGTATGTTCTGGTTAGTTTCTCCATCTTGTCAGTTTCTTTGATCGGTAGGAAGTGTGCAGACTTTGTTAACCTGTCTACGATCACCCACACCAGATGGTATCGAGACCACCCGTTGTCTTGGGCAATTTGGTTATGAAGTTCATCGTGATCCGCTCCCACTTCCATTCAGGTATCTCTGGTTGCTGAAGTAAACCTGATGGTTTCTGGTATTCGACCTTAACCTTGGCGCAAGTAAGGCATTTACTCACGAAGGTAGCAATCTCTGCTTTCATGTTAGGCCACCAGTATAACTTTTTAAGATCCAGATACATCTTATCTGAACCTGGGTGGACGGAATATCGAGTGTTGTGAGCTTCGTTAGTGATCAAGTCTCTGAAACCGCCGTGTTTCGGTGTCCAGATCCGATCCACGAGATATAAGGCTCCACCACCCTTGACCACCAAGTTCTTATCCATCCCTCTCAGGGATTCACTCGCCACATTTTCAGGTTTTAAAGCTTCGAGCTGAGCTTCCTTAATTTGTGTGGACAAGTGTGAATGGATAGTCATAGTCAATGATTTGACTCTACGACCAGATTATTCTTTCCGACTCAGGGCATCAGCTACTACGTTGGCCTTGCCGGGATGATAACGAATTTCGCATTCGTAATCACTGAGTAGCTCGACCCATCGTCGTTGTCTCATGTTGAGCTCCTTCTGGTCGAATATATGTTGTAGGCTTTTGTGGTCTGTAAAGATAGTACATTTTGTACCATACAGGTAGTGTCTCTAGATCTTCAGAGCAAACACCACTGCTCCTAACTCAAGATCATGTGTGGTGTAGTTGACCTCGTGTGTCTTCAGCTGTCTTGAGGCATAGGCGATGACCTTACCTCGTTGCATCAGAACACAGCCGAGTCCTTGATTGGACGCATCTCAGTAGACCACGAAGTCTTCTATCCCTTCAGGGAGGGATAGTATCGGTGCGGTGCATAAGGCTCGCTTTAGTGTTTGGAATGCTTTCTCTTGCTTTTCTTCCCAGTCAAAGGCCACGCCCTTCTGCGTCAGTGTTGTAAGAGGTTTCGCAATCCGCGAGAAATTCTGAATGAACCTGCGATAGTAGCCAGCGAGGCCTAGAAATTGACGAGTTTCTGTAGACGTCTTTGGTGCTGACCAGTTCTCAATGGCTTTAATTTTGGAAGGGTCCACGTGTATTCCCTCTTTGCTAACCACGTGCCCTAAGAATTCGACTCTTCGGATCCAAAATTCGCATTTCGAGAACTTCGCATAGAGTTTCTCTGATCGCAGTGTTTCTAAGACCTGACACAGATGCTGACTATGCTCCTCCTTACTACGAGAGTAGATAAGTATGTCATCGATGAAGACGATGACGAACTGATGCAAGTAAGGACGGCACACCGTATTCATTAAATCCATGAATACTGTGGGCGCATTGGTCAATCCGAACGGCATCACTACAAACTCGTAGTATCCATAACGAGTTCGGAAGGCTGTCTTAGGAACATCCTCTCCTAACACTCGTAATTGGTGATACCCGGATCTCAGGTCAATCTTTGAGAAGAAATTCGCCCCTTGCAGTTGGTCGAACAAATCGTCTATGCGAGGCAGAGGGTAACGATTCTTGACGGTTAACTTGTTAAGTTCCCTGTAGTCGATGCACATACGGAACGATCCGTATTTCTTCTTGAAGAACAAGACCGGTGCTCCCCAGGGTGAGAAGCTTGGCCTAATGAAGCCCTTGCTTAGCAATTCGTTAAGTTGACTGGATAGCTCCTGCATCTCAGCTGGTGCTAGACGATAGGGCGATTTGGCTACCGGGACAGCCCCTGGAACTAAGTCGATTCTAAACTCGACTTGACGTTACGGAGGTAATCCTGGGAGTTCTTCTGGAAATATGTCGGGAAAATCGCGTACTACTGGAATGTTCTTAATGTATTTCGTCTTTTGGCTCACATCGACTACATGATCAAGGAATGCGCGACATTCCTTTCGTAAGAATTTCTGAGCTTGAATGCTCGAGATGAGGCGAAGGTTCGTGTCGGGTTTGTCGCCGTAGATTACTAGAGTTTCACTAGACGGTATATTAAGGAGAACAACCTTTTCGTAACACATGATGTCGACACGATGAGAACTCAACCAATCCATGCCGATTATGACGTCGAAACTTTTCATTGATACCGGCATGAGGTCGATTGGAAATGAATGGCTATCTAGTGTTAGTGAACAACCTATGTATATACAGCTAGTACTCTCGGTCTTTCCGTTAGCCATTTCTACGGTGAACGGTTCTTTAAGTGCATGCGGTTTATGTTTAAGCAAGTAGGCAAATTTCTGATTCACGAAACTCATCTCCGCTCCACTATCAAACAGAATGCATGCATATGAGTTATCGAGGAGAAACGTACCAGTGACCACTGTGGGGTCGGCAACTGCTTCCTCGTGGCCTATAGCCAAAACTCTTCCCACTCCATCGACATTCCCTGCCTTCGGGTAGTTCCTTTTGTAGTGGCCCACCTCGCCACAACCGTAGCAAGCCTGGCGCACACCAGCGCCGGGGACTTGGGTAATTGGCTTTGCCGGAGCCTTGCAGAAACGGGCAGTGTGCCCCTTCTTGGTTGCAGTTAGAGCACTGCATTTCACGGCAGGGTCCGTTATGGTGGAAACTGCATTTGTTGCACTTAGGCAAGTTTCCAGCGTACTGCTTTACTGGAGCAGCAGCGGCAGGTGCTATCGCAGCGTGAACAGCTACGACCTGCTGCTTTTTGGCAGCTTTCTGCTTCTTCTTGTCATCCCAGAATTTCCGCTTGTTGTCGACGGCTTTGGAGGGTTCTGAGATGGCTAGGGTTGTTGTTGCTAACGGGGTTCGGACCCCATGGTCAATGAGCCTTTGTGCCAATCGCTTGGCACTATCGAAGGTAGTGCGGTTGGAAGCTAGGACGTTCCCCTGAAATGGAGGTACCAGCCCCCAGATATACCTCTCCACCTTCTTTGCCTCAGAAGGGACCATTCCCGGACATAGCGCTACCAGATCGCTGAATCTGGCAGTGTAGGAGACTATGTCGGAGCCCTTCATGGTTACGCTCCAGAGCTCCTGCTCTAATTTCTGAACTTCGCCCCTCGGGCAGTATTCCTCGATCATAAGCTCCTTAAGAGCTTCCCAGCCGATGGCATTTGCCACTATAAGAGATAGTGACTTGACATGGCTGTTCCACCACGTCAGAGCTCGGTCCGCGAAGGTGCAAGCGGCAAATTTTACCTTGCTCCCTTCCGGACAGGAGCAGATCTCAAAGATCGACTCCGTCTTCTCAAACCATTGTGAGAGGGCAATGATTCCGCCAGTTCCATTGAAGGCTCTGGATTTCCAGCTGGTGAAATCCTTATATGAGCACTCCCTAGAGCGCACCAGAGTTTCAACTAGGGTGGGAGGCACATTAGTCCCACTCCCGCTAGTACCGGTGGTGGTGAATTATGCTAGAGCTACAGTAACAGCCGCATTTACAGCAACTTGGATAGCTGTTGGGTTGTATTGAGGAGGAGGAGGTGGAGTTTGATTACGAGCTATGCGCCTCGTTACTCTGCGTGGAGGCATCTCGTAGCTATAAGATCACAAAGGTGAAGATATTGATAAGAATTTAATAGAGAGTATGATGAGAGTGACTCATGGACTAACTCTCCATAGCCCAACAACACAGATGAAAGCATGATTGAATATTTAATTTCTAATAGATTAGGTATCTGCCAATAATACTGGAATTGCAGATATAACAAGTTTGGGAAAAATGACCTAGAAGTAGGTCTTACATCACACCAAGATTAAGAAAATTTGACAGAATTAAGACCTATTCAACCGAAAGTTCAAGGTCTTAACATAGACAGGAAAACTAAAACTAGAGCTTTTACATAGTCCTAATTTATATCCAAAAGAGAAAGTTGAGTAGGCTCTATCTGCGATGAGAACCACTAGAGTGAGTCCTTGATTCTGACAGACGGCGCTCCATGTCCCTCATGCGCCTTTCAGACATAGCGTGCCGAGCTCGAAGTTCCCTGACTTCGGCTTGTGTTTCAGAAAGTTCTCTCTGTAGAGCCGCATTCTAACTCTGAGTTCTCGCCTGAGCAGACTCCAGATGACGAACACGTACGGTATTGACTCCCGCATTAGCATCAACCTCCATGATTTGGTTGATAGTCGCTCTACCCTTCTCATCTGTACGAGCAACCCTACGGACTAAAATAGGCAAGATTTTGTCCGCTGAGCGTCCCTCACTCAAGTCATAGAAGCTTCGATCTCCGTTGTAAGGTAAAGGCTGACCCTGTTCGTGGCTCCATCTGTTCAAGTTTTCTGCCCACAGAGGTGTGGGACCTTGAAATGATGGACGAGGGTTAGGATTTGGGATTTGAGCCACCAGGGGTTGATCGTTGACTTCGGGCTCGGAGTCAGAATCCTCCGGGAAGTTTTCATCAAGGTCGTCATCCAGTGGAATTTCAGGTTCCTCTTCCGGCTCAACATCAAGCCATCCTCCGTTGCCTTGGTTGGGAAAGTACGGGTCTCCGGGGATATGGAATCCAGCCATGTTATCTATGCGAGAATTGGGGTAAAAGAAATAGTTAATAGACGAACTAATTAAGATATTTATAAGATGATCCTTACCAGCTACTCCAACATTTGCGTAGTGCATACCAGTCATATGTAACCAAGACAGGATAGACCTTCGAATAAGTGACCCTAACTCTACGTCCACAACCAAACAAGGAACAGGAAGTAAAGCAAAGATCACGGATTCTAAGTCTATAACATCTTAGTCACATATAACCTTAGCGTATCCACTCAGTAACTATTGACATACTAATAAAGATATTTTTAGTTTGCACATAAGTAATTACAGTAACACGAAATACTCCTATAGTATTTTAAGTTTATGTTCTGTTCTAATGTTTTCGTTGTAGTAGTGTTGGTAAGGTTTTAGACTTGTTGCAACATCACAAATAATCCTGGACACATGCTAATCACTTCTCGGAAAGATATAGTTGATCAGGCTATATCATTCCTAGATCTGATTATATGCCCCGAAGTCTACTTGTGACGTCCAACAATTGTAATACTTTTGTTCTGTCCTAGTGACACTGATTTTAGTATGAATGCAGGTATGTATACTTTGGTTAAATATTTTATTATTTAAAAGTATAAACTCTTGGTCAGAGTATTTTATCCCGTTGTGTTTATAGTTGTATATCTTTTATGAGTTGATATACTCAATTCACTATAAACAATGCTCTGATACCAATCTGTCACACCCCAAAACCGGAACGCCGGAAACGTTCGGGGGTAGAGGACGTCATTTACAGTATCACAACAATGCATAATAGTAAACAAGCAACAACATCATCCATTGCATTAATAGTAATAATTTTAATACAAGTGTGTTCTGAAGTTTATAAGACACCAAAAAATGAATAATCAAAATAAGAGATGAGTCTTGAATATGCTCCATCTTCTCAAAACCTGGCCATCGGTACCTGTCTACTGGTGACCTGAGAATACAAGTTATTTTGAAAGCGTAGATCAGCATTAAAGCTGGTGAGTTCATAAGTATTTTAGTGTCATTGTTTGTATAAGTTTGAAGAATGTATTTGTAAATGTTTGATGTAAAATTCTGTAAGTATTTGATGTAAATGTTTGTAAACTTCCTAGAAAATCCTATATTTTCTACTAAAGCAATCTTCTACCAAGACCCAATTGTCCTCTATGTTTGTTCTTTTGTAAAAGTATGAGTTTTCCCAAAGTATGACTATCATTACCAAAATATAGTTTCTCATTACCATTTATGTGAGAAGATCACAATGTGAATGAATTGGAAAAATAAGGATGTACTGTTGTTTTATCTAGGTAACTACTAATGTACTAACTACCTTTAACTTGTTAGTTAATTAAGGTAAAATGTGATATTATTGTAACCATACTCGATTGACCAGTATATCACGACGTTCGAGACGTCGAAATGATATGACATTTGTCACCCGCAGACCTGCAGGTCCCACTGTAGCTAGCAGCAAGGTTTAGGAGGTTCAGTCCCGTATAGATCTATACACAAATTCACGCTCTCCCTCCAGGAGACTCTGGGTACAAAACGTGACACAGCAGTATATGCCGAGCCATGAAGTAGTATCTCACATTAATGTTATAGTATTCTTGTATTTGTATAGTATGTACTAGTGTAGTATTCTCTCTATCTAGTATGTAGTATGTTCTCTAGTGTATAGTGTGTAGTATGTATTGATTCTCGTTATAGTATGCTCTATCTGTTTCTCTTTATAGTGAGTATTGTTTCTCGTTATAGTATTCTCTATCTGTTTATCTTTATAGTGAGTATTGACTCATGTATGAACTGACTCTTTGTATGTTTCGTTGATCTAGAAATAGTATTAGTGACTTCCTAAACTATACCCATTATAGTTTACTAGCAATGTTGTTTGTATGTATGGACATGTTTGTACACCTTTGCTACCCAAAGGTATTGAACTGAAAGAAGGACTTTTATATCTATATACATACACATAATATATAATTAAGATTCAAACGACCTTCGGACAAACAACCGATAACCTAATTCCACAACCAAACAAGGAACAGGAAGTAAGGCGAGCTATCAGTCCTAAGTCCTTTCAATCCTACTTATATAACTATATCTATATAGATATGCATTTGACAAAATATAAGTTTAAAAGAGTTTGATAAAGATTTTTGCATATAAAAGAGTTTGTAAAACGATTTGAAGCAGTTTGTTTGATAACACAGTTTGAAATGTAACAAAATCCATATGTTTGATAGTTATTAATCACATGTGATTGATATCATAACTATAATAGTTCAACTTGTATCCCCCCCCCCCCATAAAAGCATTTAAAATCATTTAAAAGATAAGTTAAGGGGTATGAACTCACTTGTAGTGAGTGTTTTGGATGAAAGAGTGGTATAGGATGCTAGGTGTCAAGTGAAGACTTGATCACACACACGGATCCTAATAAGCACAATATGACGCATATATGTATATAATTAGTGTTTATACAACTAATCATGTAAGGGAAACACCTTAGGAACTAGGAAACACTTATATAGAAGTTTTATAATCACAAAGGATTGCATCTAAGGAGTTTAAGGCCACACCATGGTGTTTACGGCCATGTGTTCACGGCCAAAAGAGTTTACGGCCATGTGTTCACGACCTCATGAGTTTATGACCGTAAACTCATGATGATTTGTGCCCAAAAGGTGTTTTAAGGTCTTACAACCCACAAGGAAGTGTTCTAGCCTTAAGTCTAATCCCTAGGAAGAGTTATGACCACATTTGCACCTTTAATAAGGGTTTACGGCCAAGGGAGATGCTCTTGGCCGTAAACTCTCTTTGATCATGGATATTGGATGATTTCAAGGTGCTAAGCATGAGTTCTTACTAGATATCAAGTATAGGGAAGTAATACTTACGATATAAAAGCTAAAAAGGTTGATTTTGGACCAAAACACTAACGTGTTCTTGGTGTTCTTGATGATCTTGAAGATCTAACCCAAAAGATGATGTTAATGGATGGAATCAATGGGTTATGCTAGATAAGAAGATGTAGTAACTAATCAAGGGATAAATCACTTACATTTTTGGAAGAAAATGAAGATCCTTGATGATAGTTGAGAGCAAAACCTGATTTCTTGGCTTGTAAATGGTAAAAGTGTTGGAAAAAGGCCAAGTTTCACATATATAGCCAAGAGTTTACGGCCACCATGAGTTTACGGCCGTAAACTCATGTGTCTTGGCCGTAAACTCCTCATGAAAGGGGTTTATGGCTTGATTGATGGTTTTGAACTTCAACAGACACTTCCTATCACTCATTCCTTGGATGTACTAGGATTAGAACACTCAAATAGACTCTAAATAGTGCTAGAAGATAGCAGAAACAAGTCTGACTTTGATTGAGTTTAAGTTTTGTACAAGATAGAAATTTCGGGTTGTCACACTTAGGGCCTTCAGGAGAGAGAGAGAGAGAGAGAGAGAGAGAGAGAGAGAGAGATTTAGACCCCTTTGGGTGTGGGTAATGTAAGTTAGATGATCCGGAAGTTCGGTTTGTGATCTGGAGCCCAAGAGTATAACCGTAAAGTGGTAGTTCGGGATTTTTATAAACTTTGGATTTTAGTTCGGGAAGTTTTAAGGCAAGGATGAGTGGATGGAAGTGTAGAGCTTTTCGTTACCTTTCATAAGGATCATTGCAAAATGGACTTAGAATGAAGAAGTTATGGCCTTCGGAAGTTTGGTCAGTTTTAGGGTTGAACCTAGTACGCAGGGCGTACATGGAAGTATGTTGGGTGTACTAGGTAGAGCAGTCACGACACTCCTTTGGAGTACGTTGGGCGTATTGGGAGTATGCAGGGCGTACTCCAGTCAGACCCAAACCTTAATTTAGGGTCTTGGACCCTATTTAAGCTCCTTAACTTGTGTCCAAACCTTCTTATCTTCAGCCTCCATTCCATTAAACCCTAGAAACGAAACCCTCGCCTGCATTGGTGTGATTATTGAGCTTTTGGTGAGATTTCATGCATTTTGGTACTCATTGAAGAAGAAGGAACTTATTGGAGAAGTGTGGGATTGCTTGAAGTTCGTGGATCCAGGCTTTATGCATCTTGATCTACCTTCTGGAGGTATAAAGCTTCAAACTTGATCTATTCTTAGATCTTGTTGTGGCATAGTTTCATAAGTTTTTGTCCCAAAGTTCGGATCTTTGTGAGTATGGAGTACTCCAGATCATATTAGCTATCCTTTATGAGGTCTTAGAGTGTTATGAGTCATTAAAATGGTCGCTTGATCATTTCCTTAGATCCATGCAAGAGTTAAGTGGTTTTGAGTGTTGTGAAAGTAAGGATTATGGAGATTTAGCCCTCTTTTTCCATAAAAAGGCTTAAAGGTTTCGACTTTATGGTTTAAGACATCATTTAGGGTTAAGATAAGTGTTTGGATTCTTTTTTCTTAACCATTAAGAGCTTATTATGGACTGTTGAACCTTTGATGTGTACGATGGGCGTACGTAGGAGGGTACGCTCATCGTAATGCGAGTTTCGTGCATAGGAGACTTGTACATCGTGCTTTGGCATTCGGTACGCGGGGCGTACGTTTGGAGTACGCAGGGCGCACTCCCCAGTATGTCTATTTTGGGCCTTTTGGGGGTTGGGCCATTTGAGGTTGGACCAGTTATGGGAGGGGTAAAATGGTCTTTTACCCTTTAGGAAGTTGGATTATGGTTTGGGCCTTGGATTTTGGTTTATTGGGTTAATTATTAATTATGGCCGTATTTATTGTTAGTTGGTGCGAGGTTATCTGGTTCAGTGAACCGAGCGGTTATTTGATTATACGCGGATTGAGGTGAGTCTCTTTATTGTACTCGTGGGTCGAAGGCACCAATACCGGCCCACTAGGATATGTTATGCTAGCTGTCTTTGTGACTCTTGCATGGTATGTTTGGCTAGGCCTATTTGTATGTTGGGCTAGGCCCACTGTATTTTATGTAAGGTGCTAACTGTCTTTGTGACTTTTGCATTTGTATGATCGGGCTAGGCCCATTATGGTGGATTGGCCCCAATATACGGGCTGAGCCCAATGTGAGGTCTAGACCCAATGGTATATATGGTATGTGGTATTTTGGGGAACTCAATAAGCTTTGTGCTTATAGTTTTTATGGTTATGGTTTCAGGTACTTCTGAATCGAAAGGGAAGGGCCCGACATGATCGCAGCGCATCCACCCATGTTTACGCATTATGATGATTTTGGGATTGTACTCTGATGCCTGTTTTATTATGAAATACTTTTGGATGTTTGACTTAAAGATAATTAGTGTTTTGATTGAATTAAAAATGAATTTTTTACCTCATAATTTTTGGGACGTTACAAGTTAGTATCAAAGCCTTAGTTTGAGGGATTCAGGCACACTCTCAGGTATGTTTGAACTCAAACTGAGGAATTGATAATCTTTTGAAAGAAAATGAGTTTCTAAAAAGATTTTGTTAAGGGAATAAATTTCTAAAAGGATTTTATAAAGACAAAGGGGGTGTGATGCATGCAATCGGCCGAGCTCAAGTAAGTGATTCCCATAATACCCATACATGTCGATATGTTATATGATATGAATGTTTGTATGCTAGATAAGGCTAGGGATACTTTCAGCAATTGCATGATAGATTGGCCTAATATGTGATGCCTTGTAGCATAGGAAGCATTGGATGCTAGATTGGGAATATGTAATGGTATCATTAATTGTAAGTGTATGCTTTAAAAATTATATACGATTAGGATCATATAGCCCTAGAATGAATGATTTGCTCTTATTTCATGTTCCTTGTTTTGTTGTGGTCCTAGGGAAGAGTATTTTATTCGAAAGTCTATTTGATCCTGTATTGTGTATAATTTGCATGCATAAGGCAACCGTTAGTAAGAGTGGAAGTTCCTAGCATGAGTTATGGTATGTGAGCTTGGATGTTCTTTGATTATTCTATGGCTTGGAGTGTTACTGCTCGAATTATGCTTGCTTTGTGCTTTGTGGAACTCTTAGTAATATGAGTTAACTATTAAGTGAATACGTCAAGTCACATGTTGCAACGGTTAAATAATCTTAGAGTGATGGACTTGACTCTAATATGCAACTTTCGTTTAAGTCTAATCGTTGTAGGGTTAAGTCTATTACTCGAAGGAATATCTAAGCTCTGTGGAATGTGATTATATTCATGAGGTAGTTAACTAGTGTTAGTGGGAGTTCTTCAGCAGATCATGGCGGTGTGAGGTCGGAAACCTAGGAAAGCCTAGGAAGTGCTTCAGTGGGTTTAGTTGTACTGTTTAGCGAGTGCTTAGTGTACCAGTTTGAGAAGGTGACATGGAGGATTCAGGATGATTCTTGAGGAAAGTATGGATAGGTGTGGAAGGTAGTATTGGGTACGTACTACTGAAAGCATAGGATCGATACTCGAATTGAGGAGAATCTAGAAAGCCCGTGGGATGAGGATTCATGGTTATGTTCTGATCATTTTTATGATTTCTTTTCAGAATGGTGATAAGCACACATAGAGGAGGTTCAAATTATGGTTCAGGCTCAGGAGCAGGTACTGAGCCGATCGATGAGCGGATGCGGGAGTTCATCTCGTCGGAGATTACCCGCGGTATTTTGGAGCAGAATCCAGTGATTTTCTGTACGGTTAAGGAGGGGATTATGGAGATTTTGGATGAGTGTCTGGGCGCACTCCGTACTGAGATTATGACTATTTTTGGAGCTCACACTCTTTCTTTCCATGAGTTCCGTGCTTGTGGAGCACCCTAGTTCTTTGGGGAGAAGGACCTCATTACCAGTAGGAGATGGTTAGCAGATATCGTGAACGCTTTCCTGATGAGTTTCTACCCCAAGGGGTCGAAAGTCAGATTTTTTTTCCTATCTTCTGAAAGATAGAGCTCGAGGTTGGTGGGAGGAGGTAGACTTTTCCTAGGGAGGCGAAGCCCTAAAGACGAGGACTTGGGATGAGTTTGTGACTCAGTTTAGGGTCGAGTTTGCATAAGCTATTGAGGTGTAGCAGTTGGCGAAGGGAGTTTCAGGACCTCTGCTAGACGATTGAGACTGTGGCAGAGATCACTGCCAAGTTCTGGGAGAGAGCTTTGTTGGTTCTGCAGTATGCAGCGGATGAGGAGATGAAGAAGGTAAGGTATCATGACATGCTGGGGGATGACATAAGGGTGTTTGTGAGTTTGTCAGGGTGTGAGACCCTGAATGATATGATTGCTAGAGCCCGATAGTGGGAGATCAATTTGGAGCACCTCGGGAAGAGGAAGCCAGAGTAGACTCAGATCGTAGTAGGCCAAGAGAAGAGGCCCAAGACTCAGGATTCACGTTTGGGAGGCCATCATAGTCAAGGCCGTTGTGCCAAGTGTGGGAGGACCCATGAGGGAGGATGTCGGGAGACAGGTTGAGGATGTTTCAGTTGTGGTCTGATGGGTCATTTTTGTAGGGATTGCCCCCGTGGGTCGGTTCTGATGTGTTTTCATTGCAACCAGGTGGGCCACAAGAAGGCCGACAGTACGATGTTGAGGGGTGGAGCAGTGAGTGCACCAGCTCCAGTTACTTTGAGGATCACTGACGGACGTCAGGGCAAGGTAGGAGCCCCAGCTGCGATGAGCCAAGCATTGCAGTGTTAGTCAGGGGAGGCCATAGTTGCATCAGATGCTACTGTGGGTATGTTATCTTTTGTATTTCTTCCCTGCCTTATTATCAATATTTATATTTGCTTTGGAATCTTGTGTCAGTATGTGTAAGAATCATCTTTGGTTTAGTTATCTGTTATTTCCTAGGTTATATCATCTAGAATTGTTATATGCCATTTTTTCATGCCGAGAGTTATCATTGGGTCGTATCTTGCTGAGCGGGATTCCATTGGTTCGGTTGTTGTTCTGGTACTTTGATGAGGCCACTTCAGGGGTATCGCTTGGAAGATCTATAGACGAATTAGCAGTATTAGTTCAACAAGGAAGTCAGAGTTCAAACGTGTTAGCGTTTGTTCAAGTAGGAATGACAATCGTTCATGGAAGGGCCTATGGGTCCAATCACTACCGTCTCTAGGGAAGGAGCAGTAGCGAGAAGATGATGGTCACAATCTCATGAGTTTGTTTGGATATAGGAAGTGCCAATGGAATTTCCTAATTGCAAGGATTGAAGATGGTTAGAATGCAAAGATCCTTCGGAGAATGGGAGGTTGGAGTGAGGATTCACTAATTCCCTTCAAGGATTATAGTCTTTGTTACAAGAATTAAGGACTTAAGGATTGGGTGTTGTATCATGGGTAGTGATTGGGATTATCGGACTTGCTGAAATTTCGGGGAATGTTCATCTAGATTTCAAGTGTTTGTGCGATCATCAAGATTGGATAGTAATGGAATGCTGGCACTTGTAAGCTCAGGTTGTCGACGGTTTTAATTATAAGGATGTGAGATGAGTTGGAAACCCATCAAATTTTTGGTGGGTTGGGAGAGCGTCGTCGAATCCAAGTGGGGGAGAATCGTTCAGATTTCCGGGAGTAGGATCAGGTATGTAACTAGGGAGAGTTTCACATCCCGGTCAAAAGGGAAGACGCCTCAAGTGGCCGTCTAGATTGATGTTGTGTAAGGTTGGGAATTCATGAAATTTCCAACAACTGATTGGAGCATTCATTGTGATGTATAGAAGGCACGTGATGGATCCAGGTTGAGGGCTGTGTTAGAGCCTCTCAGCCTGTTCTTGTTTGATGAAGGCTTTGGGGTTCGAAGCATGACCCGAACACCTGATTAGGGTATAGTCGGATGCGGGATCGACTCATGATGATTGTCGTCAGTATAGTAGATGGACGGTAAGACCATGGGTGGGGCCGTAGAATTCACCAGGATAATAGCCACTTGTGGAAATGTTGTAAGTTTGCGATGGGATCATAGTATTCGCCAGATTAAGGTAGACCATCGTTGGGGTGGTCGTTGGCATGAAGAAGGATCATCTCGTGCCTAGGGTGAGGCGGACAGTATTGTCGAAGAGCATCTCCCTGTTATAGGAGGAGGACCATTGGGGTTCGAGGCGAGGTTGGGCCTGTATAGCTCTCGATTGGGTGAGACCCATGGGCATGGCCCGTTCGTTAGTACAGACTGGATGAGACCCGTGGGCAAGGCCCGTATGATTTTGACAATGCGGGTGAGACCTGGTAGGGACCGGTTGGGTCAAGGTATTGGATTGTGGTTGGAGTGGGATGACTATGTGGTCAGTGATTGGCATAAGAGTGATGCATAGGCTAGGGTAACTTTATCAGTAAGACTCTAAGGAACATGTATGCCAAGGTTATCAGTTGGAAGGTTCAGGGTCAAAATTACATTTTTAGTTCTGATGGTAGACAGAGGTCATTGTGATTATGTTTCTGAATGGTTCTACCTATGTGGAGGTCAGGCAAGTTATGGGACTTTGAGATTATAGCAGTAACGTATTGGTTGACAATTAAATGATCAGTGATTTATTCAGCTTTTGGAGGTTTTGTTCGGAGCTGTTGGTTCCCAGGAGGGTGGTAAGGAGTGATTTTGAGGATGAACTCTAATTTAAGCATGGGAGAGTTGTAACATTCTGTTCCGAATCGTTTCCCAATTCGGATCTGTGACCCGAGGATCAGTTATCATAAGGCTTAGAGCCTTCGGGAGAGAAAGATTTAGACCCCTTTGGGTGTGGGTAATGTAAGTTAGATGATCCGGAAGTTCGGTTTGTGATCTGTAGCCCGAGAGTATAACCGTAAAGTGGCGGTTCGGGATTTTTATGGATTTTGGATTTTAGTTCGGGAAGTTTTAAGGCGAGGATGAGTGGATAAAAGTGTAGAGCTTCTCGTTACCATTCCGGGAATATAAGGATCGTCGAAAACGAACATAGAATGAAGAAGTTATGGCCTTCAGAAGTTTGGGCACTTTTAGGGTTGAACCTAGTACGCAGGGCGTACTAGGCAAAGTAGTCGCGAGACTCCTTTGGAGTACGCTGGGCGTACTGGGAGTACGCATGGTGTACTCCAGTCAGACCCAATCCCTAATTTAGGGTCTCGGACCCTATTTAAGCTCCTTAACTTGTGTCCAAACCTTCTTATCTGCAGCCTCCATTCCCTTAAACCCTAGAAACGAAACCCTCGCCTCCATTGGTGTGATTCTTGAGCTTTTGGTGAGATTTCATGCATTTTGGTGCTCATTGAAGAAGAAGGAACTTCTTGGAGAAGTGTGGGATTGCTTGAAGGTTGTGGATCCAAGCTTTGTGCATCTTGATCTACCTTCTGGAGGTATAAAGCTTCAAACTTGATGACTCTATTCTTAGATCTTGTTGTGGCATAGTTTCATAAATTTTTGTCCCAAAGTTTGGATCTTTGTGAGTATGGAGTACTCCAAAGCATATTAGCTATCATGTATGAGGTCTTAGAGTGTTATGAGTCATTAAAATGGTTGCTTGATCGTTTCCTTAGATCCATGTAGATTTAAGTGGTTTTGAGTGTTGTGAAAGTAAGGATTTTGGAGATTTAGCCATAGAAAGGCTGAAAGGTTTCGACTTTATGGTTTAAGACATCATTTAGGGTTAAGATAAGTGTTTAGATGCTTTTGTCTTAACCATTAAGAGCTTATTATGGATTTTTGAACCTCTGATGTGTACTATGGGCATACGTAGGAGGGTACGCTCAGCGTAATGCGAGTTTCACACATGGGAGACTTGTACATCGTGCTTTGGCAGTCGGTACACGAGGCATATGTTTGGAGTACGCAGGGCGTACTCCCCAGTATGTCTATTTTGGGCCTTTTGGGGGTTGGGCCATTTGAGATTGGACCAGTTATGGGAGGGGTAAAATGGTCTTTTACACTTTAGAAAGTTGGATTATGGTTTGGGCCTTGGATTTTAGGTTATTGGGTTAACTATTAATTATGGTCGTATTTATTGTTAGTTGGTGCGAGGTTATCCGGTTCAGCGACCGGTGCGGTTATTTGATTATCAGCGGATTGAGGTGAGTCTCCTCACTGTACTTATGGGTGCTAACTTTCTTTGTGACTTTTTCATTTGTATGATCGGGATAGGCCCATTGGTTTGGCAGGGCTAGGCCCATTATGGTGGGCTGGGCCCAATATGTGGGTTGGGCCCAATGGTATGTATGGTATATGGTATTTTGGGGACCTCACTAAGCTTTGTGCTAACGGTTTTTATGGTTATGGTTTCAGGTACTTCCGATTCGAAAGGGAAGGGCCCAACATGATCGCAGCGCATCCACCCATGTTTCCGCATTGTGATGATTTTGGCATTGTACTCTGATGACTATTTTATTATGAAATACTTTTGGATGCTTGACTAAAAGATAATTAGTATTTTGATTGTATTAAAAATGAATTTTACCTCATAATTTTTGGGACGTTATAGGAGCATAGTGAGCACATAGTGTTTTTAACCCACAATAATTAAATTCTTTGTTTTTATCAAATCATTCAACCCGATTACCCATTCCCGTTATCTTCACTTTATGTCCCTAACGTATCTAATTCAAAGGACCTATCCTAAGAATTATCTTTGGGATAGACAATAATGCTTAGGGGATCCTTAGCAATATATGTCCATAAGGCAACCATGGGGGGATGGAGTACACCTGGCGAGCACTTAGTTCAAAAACACCTACAGGTTGCGAGCCTTCCAGCGCTCCACCGGACTGTCTAGAATAGTCTGTGGTCATCATCTATACTCCACTAGACGATTGGATAATCTTTAAAGTCAAGGTCTCTCATCATTTATCTCATCTTTCATCTTTCATCATCTATATCATCTTTCATTTACCCATATTTAACCAATATATTTATAGGTATAAAATACATATACGGTTTAAATCAAGTAAAAAATGTATAAATCGTCCATCCAGCAAAGATATTAGGAACATAGATAATAAGCACATATAGCATGTAATTTATCTTAAATACTTCATATCTATATGTGACAACCATCAAAATTCGAGTCGGTTCTAGATTTGATAAACTTAGTTGCACGTGTAGGCACGACACATTCTAGACTCAGTAACTAGAAGTTAAGTTATAACCTACTAGAAACTTGGAAACAATTACAAACAATGGATAGTGTACTTAGATTTCACATTGATACATGACTTCTATAGTTACTTTAACTGTAACAACTATCCAAATTCGGGTCATTCCTTGGCTTGAACACCTTTTCATGAATCATATACACACATCATGAACTTGACCTAGTAGTAGAAATTAGGCCCGAGTCTCATAGGAACTTAAATCAAAGTTGAAAACTAGGGCTAGTATACTTGATTCTTCAATTTCACTTGAATCATAAAACTGCTACATAGAATGTCAATAATCCGAAAAAATGAATTACAAACATTATTTTTAACTAGAAAAGAGTAATGAAACTCTAACATAATTTGAAGTCTCAAATAATTCAATTTATTTTGATATCCAAAGATAAACAAAATTTCAAAACCCTAAAAGCCCTAAAAACCTAGATTTTATAAACTTTAACATCAAAATTCTATAAAAATAATTATGAACCTTATAATAATTAAAATTATGAAAATTTGATCAAGAAAATAGAAGTTTAGGTCATTAACATTTAACTTATTTTAGGAGATAAAAAGCAAGAGTTTATAAACAAATTTTGATTTAATGTGCATACTTTATAGAAATTTGAAATTTTATAAAATTTTCAAGGGATTTAATAAAAATAAATGGAAAAGTGAGAGGGAACCTCTCTCCCATTCAAATTTTCGGCCATATCTCTCGTCTTCCCAAAATCTTAATCATTTTGCTTTCTCACACTCCACCTCCCACTTCTCTCTCTAAAACTTTTACTCCTCCTTCTCTCTATAAAATATGAAGTTAGAAGCAGAATTTGTGGGAGATATTTTTCCATTTGATAATTCATGAGTTTACATGCATTTCTGTATTTTGGTGGAAAGAAACCCCAAAGAGATTGGGTATCCAGAGAGACAAAATCTCTCTTTTCTCTCTTTTCTTCTCTCTAAGACCCCCTATTCTTTCCCCTCTCTCTCTCTCTAACCTAGGAAAATAATCAGTCAAAAACATCATTTTACTCAAAAATATTCATCATCTAGTGTTATACATCAAGGTAAAATCGAATCCCTCTTTCCTGTACTTTACGTTCAAAGATTTCAAGTTTTCTTGCATTTTCTTTTTCTCCTACACCTTTCTCTTTGAAAATCCATGTGCATGCTCATGCACTTCAGATTTGATAATGAGGGTGGTAGGTTTTCACCAAAAACATCTTGCGTGTTGCTAGATAGTGAAAACCCATGACCTAAACCTATGTCAAATATAAGATAGTGAGTTTTATAATTTTTGAATGTTCATCAACCAATGCATCCTAGTTTTTTTTCCTAAAAACATCATTTTGAACAAATCAAGTCCATGCATGTGATGATCTTCAAGCTTAGGTGTTACATGTTCAAAGTTGTTGTTAAAAGCTTCAAATATGTTCATAAAAGATTTTAATCCATAAAAATATGTAAAACTTTGTTTCTATAGAAACATAATTCTACCTAGAAACCCATTGATATAATAAAATGATCTGAAAAGTTTCATGTATTTTTTCATTTTCCTTAATTTATTGTAATTTTTGCAAGAAAATGAGACCATAAATCACATAAAATACTTACTGAGGTCAATAAATCCTAGAGACATTCGTGGATGACCTATAATGTGATTAAACATCCCTCACGAAGTTTCATCAACTACTGTTTTCTATGATTTTGAATTTTCTTTATGATTAACTCAATAAATCATAAAACCAAGTTTCAAGATATTAAAAGCGCATTTAAGAATTTTCGCATCTTCTAGGTCGTGTGTCAAACTTAGAAAAATATTTTGGGAATTTTTCACAACTTATTCCTAATTTTCCATTATTTTTGTGTATTTAATGGACTAAAAACGGGGAAAATAGTTTCTCATATCCAAAATTCATGAAAATGTACCAAGGCATCTTATGTTAAAATAGGATGCCAAATAAAAAGTTTAGTGACTTTTCTCTATAGTTTGCTATTTTCTTCCTATTTTCCTAAGATTAAACATTCATAAATCCAAAAATCGGACTCCACTATTTACAAATGACTCTTTATATTTTTACCATATTATATACAATATCAAACATTTTTACAAAATTTTTAAGGAATTATATTAACTGTTTACTATTTATTCTAATTTTTTATATTAAATACAAATAAATTATGAAAATCAAACTCCTCTATATGAAAATCCCCTTTGGCATTTTTTCCGGCTTATATATGTTTATTAAAAGTGTAAAACAAAGTTTGGGAGATTTTATAAATGTTTTTATATTTATCTAAATTTTTGTTAGAATAAACTTACAAAAATCATAAAATCGGGTTAAACTACTTGAAAATCCATTTTAATATCTTCCCAGCTTATACATGTTGTATATGAATTTTACAAAATGTTTGGTAATTTTAATTAACTGTTTAACAGCATTTCACGAATTAATGTTTATTTAAGTGAACAAAGAGAAGAAAAATAGCTAAACTATTTAAAAACCACTTTTTATATTTTTCTCGTCTTATATATATTATATAATACTTGTAAATTTTTTTTGAGGAATTGTCTCAATTTTTTACTATTTTTCATGAATTTGTGTTTATTGAAGTAGTTAAATATAGGAAAAATGGCTAGACATATCTAAAATTCACGAAAACTTATCTGGAAGTCCTTTAATACAGTTAGAACCACAATCCGAAGTTTGGGAATTTTTATTAACTGTTTAGTATTTTTCATAATTTTATGATTATTCAAGAAATTAAAATGGTGAAAAATAGTTAGACAAATAAAAAATTCTAGAAAAAAATTATCTTGAGATCTTTGACTTCAGTTAGAATTAAAATTACAAAGTTTTGGAAATTTTAGATCTAAATTGATTTAGTTTTTGAATATTTAATCATTGAAACACCTCCTAAAATGTTTAATTTTAACATTTCAATAATAAGAATTTTTCACTTAAATTGTTATATAATAATTGATCCATGGAAATCTATTTTTCACAGAAAAATGTTTGTAACTTATCAATATCAAAATTTTGACACATTATTGGCACAATTCTATTGTAGAAGTTAAGTATACTACTATTAGATTTCGATTAGAGACTCATTAGTGTATAACATCGTTGTAGAAATAGGTAGTGGTACAAGTGGAACTTAGTTCAAGGTATCATTTGCATCATCTCAAAGCATTGTGAGTATTCATATCCCCTATTTTCGATTTAAATGTTTTGGGGTGGAAAAACATGTCCTAACTATTTATATTTGATGTATCTATATTGAATTGTATCAAACTTGATTGCTATATTTTGCGATATTTTGCTATGTATTTGTATGCAACTTGAAACATGAGGCCTTATCGTCTTAATTCCCTTACACTTTACTCCAACCATTAACTCTTTGAGCCAATGGTCATTATAAATAGCGCTATTAGAAATTGACAACTCCTCACTCACCCGATTGCTTGAGTGTATGATATCATATTCATCTATGGAACGATAAGCATAGATCCTGATAGGGAATCAATCATAGGCTTGGTTGTGAACTCATTGTTTGCTCATATACATACAAACTAGCTTACTTATTATAGCAACGAACTTTGTTTCTCATTATAGGAACGAACTTTTATTACTGGAAACTTATTTACTTGTCTTAGCAATGAACTTGTTCACTCCTTGTAGCAACGAACTTGTTTTCTCTTTGTACCAATGAACCTGTTTACTCATTTCAGCAACGAACTTCCATTTATGGAAACTTTTATTAAAATTCTGATTATGAATTGTATACTATTATTTTTGTAAACCTGTGAACTCACCAACTATTTCGTTAGTTGACCGCTCATTTTACATGCTTTTTTAGGAACTCGTCTACAAGATGGCACTTAGGGACACATCACTTGTAGGAGCATTCGTATGTGTTGTTTTTCAATTACATTGTAATTTCTTTTAAAAGTTGTTCAAACCCATTGTAAATTGCAATGCTTTTAATACAATGGTTGGTGTTGTCTTTTAACTTTTGCTATGAGACCCTTTGTACCGTTGCACCTCGTGTTTCCACTTTAGCGGGGTGTGACACTATATGTAAAATGAAAGTAACTATGCACTCATTTGTTAATGTGATGACTCAAAACTCAGACAACGTTTCGCTTCTACCAACTGTCTTTTCCTTTAACGTAACCTAGTATTATTATAACTAAGTCTTAGTCTAATATTTCTTGCGACTAATTAATATTCTAGATTTATCATTAATTCAAAGTCTACTGATCTGTAGTTGATAAAGGACAAACAGGTAAGATCATATCGGAGGTAGGGTCCATTTGGTATACAGAGTATACTATTTAGAATACCCACTTTAAACACCTCACTAAATCTAGCCTTGTCATCATCCCCGTAAATAGATCAATCGGTATAATGACTTGGAATCACAAATAAATCTTGTTTATAGGTTCATAATAATGATAATGAACTTAACATTAGTTATACTTAAAGCATGGTAAGCATAACTCAACTTACAGGCGGTTTAGCGAAAAATCGGACTTTGCGCGGGTAGAACTTCTAAACCGAAAGCTCTATTTCCCGGGGCTTTCTGACGCTCTGGAGCTTCGCTACTAACACCTAGGAAGTAATAGAACAACGCCTAGGTACCTTGGGAGGGTTTGGAAGAGATTGGAATGAAGAGTGTGAAGAAAAGAGTGAACTTCGTGTTCTATTTATTGGCTGTCGGAACCTAGTATGTTGGGCGTACACCAAATTACATTGGGTGTAATGTGCCACGCGTCAACATCTGGTGGCAAGCCGTCGGGAGAAAGGTGTGTGCCAGATCGCGACACTTGTCGCTCCCTCGTTAATCCAAAAATTAATTATCTTGTAAAATTCATAACTTTCGCGTACGAGCTTCGTTTTCTACGTTCTTCATATCCACGCGTAGATACCGACGGGATCTACAATTTTTGTTTACATTTTTTCGGCTAAAAATTCATAACTTTGTCTACAAGTTTTCCGTTAAAAATTCATAACTTTGTTATCTGACGTCCGTTTTCAACTATCTTTCTATTGTTGAACTCCTATTAACAAGATCTTCAATTCTTGTTTACATTGTTTCGGCTAAAAATCAACCAATCTAAAATTCGATTTCTAAGTTGTATACTGCTACACTGAATCTTAGAAAAATCATAACTTCCTATAATGAAGTCAGATTTGAACATTCTCTATATGCACACTCTCGGTTTAACGACTACTACGGCCTTCGTTTTGGCCACTTAGGCTAAAAAGTAATTTATCAAAAAAATTCTTTTTACGATACGCAAAGCCATGCCGGTTTAATCGCGAAACTTCAACGGGTCATAATTTATTCGTTATAAGTTAGATTGGAGTGTTCCTTATATCTCCGAAATCTTTGTCACGACTAATTCAACTTTCTTTAAGTATATTAGGTCTAATTATGATTTTATTTTCGACACATATTTTATTCCTATTTTATTATATCGTTATAAGCACGTATATTGCACATAATTACACATAATTCACATAATACTCAAGTAATTATTCCTTATTACTTCAAAATCGGTCACAATTATTAACCCTAACTATTACATCATTATATTAATGCTTAGCGAGAAACGCATGCGTTAGAATTCTCTCCGCCTTAGGATGATTCCTTCCCATAATCATGCATGAACAAACAGATGTGGATAGAGACTCATCATGTCACTTTCTGTCTCCCAAGCGATGTTCGACCCATTTGAATGTTTCCATCGCACTAGCACTAATTTGACCATCTTACGTCGCCAATTTCATCGTCTTACGGTCAACAATCGCTTGTGGCTCTTCGAGTAACCTCTTATCTTCGTCAATCTTTAAATCAGAAAGTATAATTATATCGGGGCCTTCTCCAGTGAACTTCCACAAATAACACACATGGAAAGTGTTATGAATACCATCCAGTTCTTCTGGCAATTCCAGCTTGTAAGCTTGGTTCCCAATCCTCTAAAGAACCTTGAATGGCCCACTAAATCTTGGACTCAGTTTTCCTCCCTTTCCAAATCTTAAAAGTCCCTTCCACGGTGATACTTTGAGCAACATCGAATCTCCAACTTCGAAAGTCATTGGTCGTTGTTTCTTTTCAACATAGTTCTTTTGGAGATCTTTAGCTGCTAACATCCTTTCTCTAATGACCTTTAGCTTTTCAGCAATCTGATGGACTTTTTTGGGGCCTATAAACTACTTTTCTCTTGGCCTCAAGTCAACAAGACGGCGTACAAAACTTATGTCTTCACAAGGCTTTATAAGGTACCATCTTAATGCTCGAATGGTAACTAGTGTTGTAGGAAAACTCAACCAGGGCTAGATGCTCATCCCAATTACCTTAAAATTCTAGGGTACATGCTCTTAGCATATCTTCCAGTGCTTGAATTGTGTTTTTGATCTGACTATCAGTCTGTGGATGGTACGATGTACTTAAACACAACTTCGTACCCATTACTTCTTGTAGGCTCTTCCAAAACCTTGATGTGAAACGATTGTCACGATCCGACACAATCGTTAAAAGAACACCGTAAAGTCTTACTATTTCTTTTACGCAGGCATTTGCAAGCTTATCCATAGACCATCTCTCATTGGTTGTTATGAATTGTGCACTCTTTGTGAATCAATCCACGATTACCCAAGTCATGTCATGATCGTTCTTCGTCCTAGGTAGTTTAGTCACAAAATCCATGGTGATGTCTTCCCACTTACCTATGGGTAAGGGCAAGGGATCCAAACTTTCATACAGTTTCTGATGTTGTGCTTTAACTATTGCACATGTTATACACTCTGCCACATACTTTGCAACATCGAGCTTCATCATCGGCCACCAGTAGTATGGTTTCAAAGCCTTATACATCTTAGTGCTTCCGGAATGAATCGAGTACATGGTCTTGTGAGCTTTTTCCATGAGAAGATCTCTCATTCCTCCCATCTTAGGAACCCAAATCCTGTTTTGGAATACCTTCAATCCTTCACTATTTGTACCGAATACCAACGTTTTGCCTAAACGTTCTTCCTTTCGGTCATTTTTCTCCAAAGATTCTGCATGAGCTTTCTTAGTGCTTTCCACAACTGTTGAGACAACTTCTATTCTTAACGCTCTTGGCCTTTTTCTTTCTAGGTTTACTTTTCGACTCAAAGCATCAGCTACAACATTTTCTTTACCAGGGTGGTAAAGTATCTCACAGTCATAATCCTTGAGTAATTCTAGCCAACGTCGTTGTCTTATATTCAATTCCTTTTGATCAAAGAGATACTGGAGACTACTATGATCAGTGAAGAGTTTGCACTTTGTGCCATAAAGATAATGCCTCCATATCTTTAATGTGAATACTACCGCTTCCAACTCCAGATCATGAGTGGGGTAGTTCTTCTCGTGCTCTTTCAGTTGTCGAAAGGTATATGCTATCACTTTATCTCTCTAGGTCTGAAAACACCCTAACACACCTCTAGACGCATCAGTATAAACTGTGAAGTCTTCAACTCCGTCAGGTAAAGAAATAATCGGTGCTTCACACAACTTCTTCTTTAATTTATCAGATGCTTCTTCATGTTTCTCAATCCATGTATATGTAGCTCCTTTATGGGTCAAAGTTGTCAATGGAGCAACTATCGAATAAAAGCCTTGGATAAACCTTCGATAATATCCAACTAATCCCAGAAAGCTTCGAATCTTGGTGGGACTTTTTGGTCGTTACCACTTCATTACAACTTAAATCTTTGCTGGATCAACCATTATTCCTTCCTGGTTAACCACGTGACCCAAGAATTAGACTTCTCGAATCCAAAAATCACATTTAGAGAATTTTGCATACAACTTCTCCTGCTTCAAAACTTCTAATACTTCTCGCAAGTGATTCCCATGCTCATGTTGGATCATTGAGTAAATAATAATGTCATCTATGAACACTATTACAGATTTATCAAGGAATGGTCTACAAACATTGTTCATCAAATCCATATATTCTGTTGGAGCATTGGTTAGTCCGAACGACATAACCAAAAATTCATAATGTTCATATCTCGTTCTGAATGCGGTCTTCTTGATATATATTGCTATCTCACCTTCAGTTGATGATATCTTGACCTAAGATCGATCTTCGAGAAATAGCTTGCACCTTGTAGCTGATCGAACAAGTCGTCAGTACTTGGCAATGGATACTTGTTTTTCACGGTTGCCTTGTTCAACTCTCTATAGTCTATGCACATCCTCATGCTCCCATCTTTCTTCTTCACGAATAACAGTAGAGCTCCCAAGGGTGAAGAACTAGGTCTGATGAAACCTTTGTCCAAAAAATCCTGAAGTTGCATCCTAAGCTCCTTCGTCTCTTTTGGTGCTAATCAGTATGGTACTTTCACTATTGGTGTTGATCCTGGCAACAAGTTTATTCGAAACTCTACTTGTATATCAGGGAGCAATCCAAGAAGATCTCCGGGAAAGACTTCTGGATAGTTTCATACCACCGGTATTATTTGCATCTCATTCTTCTCCTTCTTTGCGTCGATCACAAATTTCAAGTATGATGTACATCCTTTGGACAAACACTTTCTGGATTTCATCAGGGTAATGATTCCAGAATTTACCCTATGTGATCCCTGTACACCATAAATGACTCTTTTTCGGGTGGGTTTACGCTCACCATCTTCTTCTTACATAGTATCTCGACATCGTTTGCATTAAGCCAATTCATTCCTAATACTATGTCGAAACCATTTAATTCAATGGGCAACAAATACCTCTTGGAATTTATTCCCATTCAATTTGATGATATAAAGGAGTAATTACCTCCATAATCAAACAATATATTGGCAGGCAATCCATTTACAAGAAAGATACCTGAAGCGACATCTGCTTTTTCTGTTGCTGCTTCCAGAGTCATCTAGAATGCTCTCGCCTTTGGCCTAGGTGGCACATTGGGCTTTGTAGTATCCTTCTTTTTCGAGCAGTCCCTAGCAATATGACCTTCTTTATTACATCCATAACACACGTTCTTATTGGATGTATACTCATTGGCATAATGACTAGTTTTCCTGCACTTGGAACAAGTCAACTCCTCGCCACATTTCCCAGAGTTCTTCTTTTTGCACTTCTCACACCATTTTGTTTCACCTCCTCCTCCTCAAAACGTCTTGGAACTGAACTTCGAGAATCTGATTTCCTTGTTGCATCTTGATGATCCCTCAAACTTCCTCTTTTTTCCTACCTCGGCTCTCTCCAAACCCTTCTCCCTTAACTGGGTCTCAACATTCTTAGCTGGCCATATGGTGGCTTTCAAGGTGGTTGCTTGTTTGACCATTGGATCAAATTCCGCTTACAATCCATTAGCAAACTTGTTGACCTTGGAGAGTTCAGTTGGAACCAAGTAAGGAACACGCTTCATTTTCTCCGTAAAACTTGCAACATACTCGTTGACGCTCATCCTTCCCTTCTTCAGATTTTGAAACTCGTTGTTGATCTCTAGAACATCCTGATCAGAGCAGTACTGCATTTTTAGTTGCACCAAAAAGTCTTCCCAAGACATCTTACTAGCTTCTCCTTTGGGCATGGCATCAGCCAGTAACTTTCACCGGCTTAATACCCCAGTCTTCAACTGTCTAACTACGAGAACGGTCTTCTGCTTGTTGCTGCAGTCGCAACTTTCAAACACCATGTCCATCTCGGAGATCCAATCCATGACTTCCAACATTGTTGGGCTTTTAGAAAGACTTAGTGGCTTAGATGCCATGAAATCCTTGTACTTGCATCCAGGTCCATCATCTCCTTCATTTGTTTGGTTCCTTCTAACCACTCTTGGCTCAGCTTGGGTAACAGTCTGGATGTAGTTTCCCTCCTCAAACTATCCTTCGTTCAACTCAATTTGTCTCATATCATCCCTTTGTTCGGCCATCAGAGCCCGAATCATTGCTTAGACTCCTGTCATCGTGATTTGATCGGGTGTAGCTGCTACCTCTTGTGCATTCTCAATCACTCGTGGCTCAGGCTGCTGATTACCATTTCTCAATGCGCTTCGAGTTCTCACCATGTCAATCTATACACCAAAACAGACGTTCAATGTATAGTGAAGATAATTAAGATAAGGAAACTTTATTTACGATAGACGTATAAATCTCTTTATCACTCTGAAAAATTACATTCCAATTCTAAATTCGTAGTTAGACGTTTAGAAAACTGAACACACAAATTTTCCAGATCCAGTCGGCAATAGACCATAGATGCGATCAAATAATAGCATCATAAAGCATATAAGGAATCATATAACATAAATCATTTAGCACATAAAAGTAATTTAGGCATCTTCAATAAATAAACTAGTGTTTGTGTCTATTCAGACATACTTCCTAAATATAGCAGACACTCATCTCACAATCATCGCTTAGCATTCTAAGTTTAAGTCTAGAAATCCTCAAATACTCCTAGTTCTCTTAAACTAATGCTCTGATGCCAATTGTGACATCCCCAATTTCACGGCCAGAAAAGACTGATTTGTTTATGCTTTATTTAAAATCAGAGTATCCTTTTGAAGAATAATATCGTGGAATTTATTCCCAAAATATGATAAAGATATTATCAAAGCATTTCCAAAGAAATATATTTTAATTATATTAAAAATATTGGGATGTCATCGTCAATACAGTACATAAGCATAAACGGAAATAGTACAGGCCTTACAAACATCTATTATTCTACTGGCCTATAATCCATAAATCTCTCATCTGTTCGTCACACTTTTGATCTTGTGCCACTACCTAGGGTGAGCACGATGCGGTTTGGTGTGGTTTTTGGACCAAAACCGAACCGAAAACCGAAATTGCGGTTTTTATATCTATAAAACCAATAAGTGCGTTTTTTTGTCTCGGTTCGGTTTTGCGGTTTCTTATGTGGTTTCGGTTCTTTTTTACGGTTTCGGTTATTAACCGCAATAAAGAAATGGTGTGGTTTTATTTGGTCTGATGTGGTTATTTTTATGTCCAACCTCAATTTTCAGCTTTTGAGTTTCCTTTATTTCCTTTATTAAGATTTGACTTTCTTGTATGAGTTTCCTTTATTTCCTTTATTCAACTTTTGATTTTTTTTTCAAATTTAATAGGCTATTTTTCAAATAAAGTAGGTAGTAGCATCGATTAATATTTTTATCAATATGTTCCATTTAATTTTTTTCAACTAACAACTTCAAATATTCAACCACAAGATAAATAAATTAGATATATAACATACGATCCATTCCAACCACATTTTAAAACTAATAAATTCATTTTAATTCCTAACCATGAAGCCATGAATATCTTAGTTTAAACTTTATACAACAAAATATCCATCAAAAGTTTCAACTTCATACAATAAAATTCCTTAAAACCCTCATTAATTTCAACACAATCTCGAGCGATAGTCCATCTAGATGCCATCTTAAACTCCGGATTCAATTCCCTTACAAATTCCTTAAAACACTTATCATCAACAATGCTAAATGGTCGATTTTCTTTAATGCACATTTTAGTAAGTTCTCTTGGCTAAAGGAATACTTAGCCAAAGACCCACCCACCTCGGTACCTTTTGGCTTAAAACTTAATTTTGTTTGTTTCTTTTAATCTTCTTGTTTACTTTCATAAAGGGGGCATAAAGGGGGCTGAGCCTACAAGAATTAAATAGATGACTGAGTAATGAGGAGGTACCATTCTCTCTCTCTCTCTCTCTCTCTCTCTCTCTCTCTCTCTCTCTCTCTCTCTCTCTCTCTCTCTCGCGCGCGCGCGCCACAAGCTAAAGCATTTTTACAATATTTGAATTTTGATTTTTTTAGAGCCTTTAACATATGGAAAATGCTCCCAAACAACGGACCATAACTTAGATTTTGCATTCTTTTCTTCTTCACTATCACCTTCACCTAGGACGTCAAATCCACCGTCTTTTTTATCATCGACATCAATTACACCTTCATCAGTAGCCATGCTGAAATACATAGTACATTAGTACTCAATTAGGTGAAAACATAGTGAGTTGCAAAGAGTAATATGAAAACAGCCAAAAATAGGGACAGCAAATGTTTTTTTATGTAGCTATCTGAGATTTTTTCATTCTGAGTCGATGCATAATCAAGTTAAGATGAGTCAAAAATGAATGCATCAAGGCTATTCCTCTTTTCTCGATTCATATCAGAAAAATGCTCTAACAGACGGTTTCAACTTGAAACAATCATATCACACTTTTGATAGTTAATATATGAATTCGATTGCAGTTTACCTGAGACAAAGCGGATGCTCGGTGGGTGCTTCAGGTTTTTGGAGCCTTCCACTTCCAGTCGTCGGAGCCGATGCTCGGTGGGTGCTTCAGGTTTTTGGAGCCTGGTGAGCATATAGGGTTTTCAACCAACAATATTTAAATTCTTTGTTTTCATCAAAGCATTCAACCCGATTACCCATTCCCGTTATCCTCACTTTATGTCCCTAAAATATCTAATTCAAGGGATATATCCTAAGGATTACCTTCAGGATATACAATAATGCTTAGGTGATTCCTTAGCAATATATGTCCATAAGGCAACCTTGGGGAGATGGAGTACAACTAGTGAACACTTGTTTCAAAAACACCTACAGGTTGCGAGTCTGCCAACGTTGCACTGGACTGTCTAGAATATTCTATGGTCGTCATCTATACTCTGATAGATGACTAGATCATCTTTAAAGTCAAGGCCTCTCATCATTTAACTCATCTTTCATCATCTATATCATCTTGCATCCACCCATCTTTACCCAACATATTTATAGGTATAAAACTCATATACAGTTTAAATCAAGTAAAACATGTATAAATCGTTCATCAAGCATAGATATCAGGAACACAAATAATAGGCACATATAGCATGTAATTTATCTTAAATAACTCATGTCTATGTGTAACATGAAAGTAACTATGTACTAACTTGTTAAAGTGATGACTCGAAACTCGGACATCGCTTCGCTTCTAGCAACTGTCTTTTCCTTTTACGTAACCTAGTATCATTATCACTAAGTCTTAGTCTAAGATTTCTTGCGACTATTTAATAGTCTAGATTCATCATTAATTCAAAGTGTACTGATCTATAGTTGATAAGGGACAACCAGGTAAGATCATATCAGAGGTAGGGTCCATTTAGTATACAGAGTATACTGTTTGGAAAGCCCACTTTAAACACCTCACTAAATCTAGCATTGCCATCGTCCCCGTAAGTAGATCAATCGGTATAAAGACTTGGATTCATTGATAAATCTTGTTTATAGGTTCATAATAACAATAATAAACTTAAACATAAGTTATACTTAAAGCACGGTAAGCATAACTCAACTTACAGGCGGTTTAGCGAAAAATAGGACTTTGCGCGGGCAGAACTTCTAAATCGAAAGCTCTATTTCTCGGGGCTTTTTGGCACTCTGAAGCTTCACTACTAACACCTAGGAAGTACTAGAATAAGCCCTAGAGAGCTTGGGAGGGTTTGGAAGAGATTGGAATGAAGAGGTGTGAAGAAAAAAGTGAAATTCGTTTTCTATTTATAAGCTTCCAGGAGCCTAGTACGCTAGGCGTAACATTAATACTTGTATACGACAAAGTATAATATTTCTAACAAGTTTCTACCATGAGTCTATAACCGCTGCTTGACAACAAAACCTCTGACAAAACACACTCATGATTTACCATGAGAAACAATACACTCATTATTTACCATGAGAAACAATACCGCGCGCTTCATCGACGCCGGAACAATAACAAATAAAAGGAATGGATCGTCACTCGCTTGTCTTGGGTTGTAATTAACAACCACGAGTGGGGTCGTCAACTTGTATCTTATTCATACACGACTTCCTCGCTCACACGGGATTAACGGTTACAGGTCAGAGGACTTCCACTAAGATCCCCAATCTTAGTTGATGAATGAGGTTGCTCATGTAGACTTTGACGGCGTTCTATAGTACTAACAACAAAAGCACTTTCATGTCTAAAACCCTAAGTTACTAGACTATGCTTTTAAACAGTACTCCTAACTTCATAACATTTAGGCAGTATAACAGCTATATCTTGAAGTAAAACCAGGTTTTATCTTGACATAAAACCAACAATAACATACAGGTTTTATCTTGACATAAAACCAACAATAACATACAGGTTTTATCTTGACATAAAACCAACAATAACATACAGGTTTTATCTTGACGTAAAACCAATAACAACAACATATAACATACCTGGTTTTATCTTGACATAAAACCAACAATAACAACATACTTATCAATTACATATAGAAATTCTGAGTATAACTCTGGAACTATATCTCACACAAAATATATATATAATCCTATGTATAACTCAAGATCTACATTAGTATACTACTATAACAATAACATGCTAACAACTTTACGATAGTTGTATACTTTCAGATACGAAATAACTATATCCCGGTTATTATAACTATCTACGTTGATACTAATATACTATCATATAGATATAATAATAACGTATATATAATATTTAGCATGCGTTTTCCCCCGAAATATTAGAAAGTGGGGTCGTGAAACTCACCTTAATAACGTGATTTTATGTAATCTAAGCAGAAACGGTCAGCGTACGAGGTCGTCGGGGCTCGGGATGCAAGAGGGCTTCAGCAAAGGAGAGAGGAGAAAGGGAAATGGTGTAAGGAATAGCTGAAGTCGGACCTGCTATTTATAGGAAGGATTTTGGACCCTCACGATGTGAGAAACACATTGTTCACATCGTGAGTTTCGAGCTTATCTCTTCGTAGACTTGCCATCCGTCTTCTAGCTTCCGAAGGTGGCCATATGACTCCTCACGTCGTGAAATATCAATGTTCACATCGTGAGTTTGGATCTTATCACTTCGTAACCTCGTCACGCACCTTCTAGATCCGAAATGTGGCAAAATGACTCCTCACGTCGTGATTTTCTGTGCTCACGTCGTGAGTTCAGTCAAATTAGGGCTTCTGACAGCTGAATCTTCGGAAGGTCGTAACTTTCGCATACGAACTCCGTTTTTGACGTTCTTTATATCCACGCGTAGGTATTTACGAGCACTACAACTCTCTTTTAGACTCCAATAGCTAATTATAAGTCTATTTGAAATTCATCTTATTATAGAGATTTATAGTGTTCGGTTTATCATAACTTCTTCACGCGAAGTCAGATTTAGACGTTCTCTATATTTTTGGAATCGTATGGATGTATACTTTGAGTTGTATCATAAATTATGTATGAATGTTCATACTTTAACATGAATTAAATAGTAAGTTTATCAATTTACTAGTTTCACAAAATCACATTACATGATTGGCATAATCACATGTGATTGTTGTTGACCTAATTTTGACGGGTGTTACATTCTCCCCCGTTAAAGAAATTTTGTCCCGAAATTTATCTTATGGATGAGGAACTGTTAATTAGTTGGGGAAAACATTGTGGATATTGCTTAGCTCTTGATATAACTTAAGTTGATATGCGACAGAACCAATTTCTTGCTAGAATTTCTAAAGGTTCTATATATCGCGGGTTTAGTTTGCCTCGTTTCCTAAATCGAATCATGCCTTTCCAAGGAGAGACCTTCAAAATTACTTTATCTCCAACTTGGAATTCTAAAAGCTTACGTTTTACGTCAGCATAGCTCTTTAGACGATCATGTGCTGCCTTTAATCGATCCTTAATTTGCACGATCTTTTGAGTTTGTCTCGTGGATTATTTATGGTCCAGTACGTAAGGTATCGCCCGTACGTTCTCTGGCCATCTGCGTATCTCCAACTTCTTCCCAACATATTGAGGAACGACATTTTCGTCCATAAAGAGCCTCAAACGGTGCAGCCTTGTTGTTGGTGTGATGACTATTGTTGTAGGAAAACTCAATTAACGGTAAATGAGGATCCCCCGCATTTCCAAAGTCTATTACACAGGCTCGGAGCATATCTTCTAAAGTCTGAATGGTTCTCTCACTCTGACCATCAGTCTGTGGATGGTAAGCTGTACTCATATCTAGACATGTTCCTAAGGATTTTTGTAGAGATTGCCAAAACCGTGAAGTGAATCTACTATCTCGGTTAGAAATAATAGAATTTGGAACTCCATGCAATCTGACAATTTCCTTAAGATAAACTCTAGTCAGCTTCTCCATCTTGTCGTTCTCCTTAATTGGTAAGAAATGGGCGGACTTAGTCAATCTATCGACTATTACCCAAATAGTGTCGAACCCACTAGGAGTTTTGGGTAACTTAGTGATGAAGTCCATTGATATCTGCTCCCATTTCCATTCAGGTATTTCCGATTGTTGAAGTAAACCTGAAGGCTTTTGATGTTCTGCCTTTACTCTAGAACAGGTCAAGCATTTGCTCACATAAGTAGCAATTTCAGCCTTCATGTTTGGCCACCAATAATGTACTTCTAAATCTAAGTACATTTTGTCAGAGCCTGGATGTACGGAATATCTGGACTTGTGGGCTTCTTCTAAGACCAAGTCCCTGACTCCACCGAACTTAGGCGTCCAAATTCGGTTCATAAAGTGTCGCGTTCCATCATCTTTTTGTATAAGTTGCTTTTCCATTCCTCGCAAAGCTTTGTTCTTGGTGTTTTCTTCTTTTAGAGCCTCAAGTTGAGCTTCTCTAATTTGTGCGGCAAAGTTAGAATGGATAGTTATGGTTAATGCTCGTACCCGTCGGGTTTTAATATATTCTTTCCGGCTCAAGGCATCTGCTACCACGTTTGCCTTTCCGGGATGATAACGAATCTCACATTCGTAATCATTCAACAATTCGACCCATCTTCGTTGTCTCATATTAAGATCTTTTTGGTTGAATATGTGCTGGAGACTCTTGTGGTCGGTAAAAATAGTACACTTAGTACCGTATAAGTAATGTCTCCAAATTTTTAGTGCAAAAACTACAGCTCCCAATTCAAGATCATGGGTAGTGTAAATATTTCCATGCACCTTAAGTTGTCGTGATGCGTAGGCAATAACCTTTCCTCTTTGCATCAACACACACCCCAATCCTTGATTTGATGCGTCGCAGTATACAACGAAATCTTCTGTCCCATCTGGAAGGGATAGGATTGGTGCACTACACAACATTTGCTTCAGTTTTTGAAAATCAGCTTCTTGTTTGTCTTCCCAGTTGAACTTTGTATCCTTATGGGTTAGTGTTGTAAGCGGCTTGGCTATTTTGGAGAAATTCTCTATGAATCTACGGTAATAGCCAACAAGTCCTAGGAATTGACGCACTTCTGTTGGTGTCTTCGATGCCTCCTAATTCTTAATTTTTTTTTCAATCTTGGAAGGTTCGACATGAAACCATTTGTTACTAACTACATGTTCTAAAAATTTGTACTTCTCTAATCCAAAATTCACATTCAGAGAATTTGGCGTACAACTTTTCTTTTCTTAGTAGTTCCAAGATTATTTGCAAGTGTTGACCGTGTTCTTCCTTGGTTTGTGAATATATCAATATATCATCGATAACTACTATCACAAATTTATCCAAGTACGGATTGCAAACAGGATTCATGAGATCCATGAATATTGTTGGGGAGTTGGTCAATCCAAAATCATAACTAGGAACTCTTAATGACCATACCAAGTCCTAAATGCTGTTTTCAGAACATCGTCTTCTTGTACTCCGAGTTGATGGTATCATGATCTGAGATCTATCTTTAATCTTCTAGAATCTTCAGGTGTTTTAGTCTATCAAACACCGTATCCAAGTTTAGGTGATCAGTCTACGTTTAGTTGTGGTTCGTACCATGTACAATAAAACTCGACTAAGTAGTTTGACCTAAAACCTTGCGTTGAATTCTTATCGAGGGTTC
Organism: Lactuca virosa; assembly: GCF_052849685.1. Classification (NCBI taxonomy): domain Eukaryota; kingdom Viridiplantae; phylum Streptophyta; class Magnoliopsida; order Asterales; family Asteraceae; genus Lactuca; species Lactuca virosa. The sequence goes on from NC_136429.1 coordinate 60,077,564, forward strand.
GGGTTTTCTATATTTTTGGGTTATATACATATGTTCTCATCGCGGGACTGAGTTCATACATAACTCTATATCTTTGTGTTTGTTGTATTCACGAGTATTATTAATTATTGTTTGTTACTTCAGGTCTAGATGATAAGCCACCGGCCAGTCAGGACAGTCGGTGGGCAGGATCATTTTAGCATATAGCCGTTCTGAAATCCAGCAACCCAAATCGACATGTCTATCCTTGTCACCGCTTCCGTAAGTAGTCCTTCAGTAGAATATTTAATAATACTTTATATTGTAGGCTAAGGGATATACCTAAACCTAACAGAGTAAGCCCTAAACTATAGTCGTGCTTTCCTAAGAAAGTACTAATTCACTATAGTTAATGGCTCTGATACCAATCTGTCACACCCCGGCCGTCGGCGAAAACACCGGGCGGTGTAACGTCATTTCTCGTATCATAGTTATCAACTTCCTGAAAACACATGCAATTTAAAATACGTCAACATAAAGTTGGTGAGTTCACAGGTTTAGACTCCATAAAATAATACATTTTCCAAGTTCAAAAGTATAGTTTTGAAAGTATCATTTTGACTCTCCAACATTTAGTATATATATCCTAGGTATAAAATTTTACTTACCAAATAAGTAGTTTACCTATAAGTCTCATATACTATGAATATAAGTGTTTGTAATTCCATACAAACGAAAGTTGCTATGTATAAATCTTATTTCAATTCTATACGAATAAAACCACAACGTATAAATCTATTTCAATTCTATACGAGTATGTGTGTTAGGTATAATTTTCTACTTAATATACAAGTAGTACGTAAGGTATAAGTAGGGGGAAACTTATACTTAACATTAATACTTGTATACGACAAAGTATAATGTTTCTAACAAGTTGCTACCATGAGTCTGTAACTGTTGCTTGACAACAAAACCTCTGACAAAACACACTCATGATTTACCATGAGAAACAATACACTCATGATTTACAATGAGAAACAATACCGCGCGCTTCATCGACATCGGAACAATAACAAATAAAAGGAACGGATCATCACTCGCTTGTCTTGGGTTGTAATTAACAACCACGGGTGGGGTCGTCAACCCGTATCTTATTCATACACGACTTCCTCGCTCACACGGGATTAACGGTTACAGGTCAGAGGACTTCCACTAAGATCCCCAATCTTAGTTGATGAATGAGGTAGCTCATGTAGACTTTGACGGCGTTCTATAGTCCTAACAACAAAAGCACTTTCATGTCTAAAACCCTAAGTTACTAGACTATGCTTTTAAACAGTACTCCTAACTTCATAACATTTAGGCAGTATAACAGCTATATCTTGAAGTAAAACCAGGTTATATCTTGACATAAAACCAACAATAACATACAGGTTTTATCTTGACATAAAACCAATAACAACAACATATAACATACCTGGTTTTATCTTGACATAAAACCAACAATAACAACATACTTATCAATTACATATAAAACTTCCGAGTATAACTCTGGAACTATATCGCACACAAAATATATATAGAATCCTAAGTATAACTCAAGATCTACATTAGTATACTACTATAACAATAACATGCTAACAACTTTACGATAGTTGTATACTTTCAGATACGAAATAACTATATCCCGGTTATTATAACTATCTACGTTGATACTAATATATTATCATATAGACATAATAATAATGTATATATAATATTTAGCATGCGTTTTCCCCCGAAATATTAGAAAGTGGGGCCGTGAAACTCACCTTAATAATGTGATTTTATGTAATCTAAGCAGAAACGGTCAGCGTACGAGGTCGTCGGGGCTCGGGATGCAAGAGGGCTTCAGCAAAGGAGAGAGGAGAAAGGGAAATGGTGTAAGGAATAGCTGAAGTCAGACCTGCTATTTATAGGAAGGATTTTGGACCCTCACGACGTGAGAAACTCATTGTTCACGTCGTCAGTTTCGAGCTTATCTCTTCGTAGACTTGCCTTCCGTCTTCTAGCTTCCAAAGGTGGCCATATGACTCCTCACGTCGTGAAATATCAATGTTCACGTCGTGAGTTTGGATCTTATCACTTCATAGCCTCGTCACGCACCTTCTAGATCCGAAATGTGGCAAAATGACTCCTCACGTCGTGAGTTTCTGTGCTCACGTCGTGAGTTCAGTCAAATTAGGGTTTCTGACAGCTGAATCTTCGGAAGGTCGTAACTTTCGCATACGAACTCTGTTTTTGACGTTCTTTATATCCACGCGTAGGTATTTACGAGCACTACAACTCTCTTTTAGACTCCAATAGCTAATTATAAGGCTATTTTAAATTCATATTATTATAGAGATTTATAGTGTTCGGTTTATCATAACTTCTTCACGCGAAGTCAGATTTAGACGTTCTCTATATTTTTGGAATCGTATGGACGTATACTTTGAGTTGTATCATAAATTATGTATGAATGTTCATAATTTAACATGAATTAAAAAGTAAGTTTATCAATTTACTAGTTTAACAAAATCACATTACATGATTGGCATAATCACATGTGATTGTTGTTGACCTAATTTTGACGGGTGTTACACTTTATAATTATCATTATACTTTTAATGAGGATTAGTGTCCTATCCTACCCGTTCGGCTAACGACCCTCCATCAGTCAAGGAAGCGGTGGGTGAAAGTAGACACCCATTAAACTGCCATTTTATAGGAAGTAACCTTATACCCCCCCCCCTTATAGACCGGCTTCGTGAATGAGGCCTACTAACAGTAAGACTGACTTGTCTTATATATATATATATATATATATATATATATATATATATATATATATATATATATATATATATAATTATTAAACTTATAATATTATAATAGTACAAGGGTTGAATTTTAAACTTTTAAAATTCTAGGGTTTGGAATTAAAGTATTCTTAAGTGTGACTTTACAAATTCCAAAACTTGAGGGCAAGTTTTGACACAATTCAAAACTGTTCATTTTCTTAACTTATGAGTTTAATGACTTTTAAAGAAAAGACTTTTGGTTTTCCATAACTTGAGGACAAGTTATGGAGTCCATTAAAACCATTAAGATCATTAATTTAATTAACACAATTATCAAAAATTCATACATGATCTAGTTAGACTCATAAGCACAAGATAATTCATATCATCAATCTTCAAGAAATAGCCTAATCATATAAACTAATACAAATATTGAAATTATGACAATTATCTTTTAATTGGACAAGCATGATCATTACCTTATGAAAAAACATACTTCATGGTTTAAAAAACAGTTTGGGGTAATGATCCTAATCCAATTTCTGGCCAAAAGTCGAAAATCTGCCCACTGGAGCACCAACTCGGTGAGTACATGAACTGGACTCGTCGAGTTGGTCATTTTATGAGTGGACTCGGGGAGTCACCCAGTGGACTCGGTGAGTTTACTGAACAGAATGCATAAATTCAATTTTTCAACTTTGAAAACCAATAAAACATCAAGTATAATAGAAAACCAACATGGCTCTGATACCACTGATGGGTTTTGAGCATCATAACAACCTTAAGGTGCACATACAACCCTAAATGCCTTGGATCTATGTTTTCTCTAATTATACATGCAATTGATATTGCAAAGCTTTATCCTAACTAGCATACAAAACATGGGTACTTGTATAACAAAAACTAGTTAGATAACATACCTTTTCTTGTATCTTGAATCCTTGGACCTTTAAGAGCCTAGCACCCCAAATGTGATGCCTCAAATGCTTCACACAACACCACCAACAATGGAGGACTTGAGAGAGACCGTCTTGTACCAAATTCGGCTATAGCTTTTCCAAAGACTACTTAAGTGCCGATTTTAGTAGCCTAGGGTCTTCTTATATAGTGTGGCAAAACTAGGATTACACCATGTAAACCCTAATGTGCATGACCTTCCATATTCCTTAGGCTCCATGGGTTTAAACCTCCATGGAGCATCCATGGGTTGTCACATTGGTTTAGCCTAACCTAAATAATTATGGATCATAGGCCCACATTATAAGAATCAATGATTTACACAGTCAATCCTCATATAAGTCTATTTTGATCACAAAATTAATTCCAAATTAATTCTTGATCAATACTAATTAAATAATATGATTTCTTATTAATATATTAGAACTTATAATATATTATAAATCACAAATAATCTCTTCTCAAAAGTACATCCTTCAGATTGTTTTGGTGCCATGCAACCCAAATGGACCATGCTACTCTCGGGTCAAGTACATACCAAATATAGTTATGGACTTAGACACCTTATCCAACCCGATATACAAAGGAGCTCAAGGATCCATAAACTTGCTAACTTTATGGAATCATACCATTCCAGCTAGCTCAGACTTGAATAATATGGGACAAAACCTTAGATCTAGCAACCTAGGACAATAAAGTTTGGATCTTGAACACTTACAAAGATCCAGAGATGCCCAAAAGGAGTCCCAATGCTTGTCAAGATGCACACAACACTACCAAGGTCTTCTTCCTCCTTTAAAAACATCCAAAAGCACTAAGATGATCTTAAAAATAGACGAGATGGATTAGGGTTTCTTCAAGAGGCTTACGAGGTGATGGAGGCTGAGGGTGAAGGAAACCCTAGCCCTCACTTCCTTTAAATAGGGTCCAAGTCTAAAATTAGGGTTTGTCCTTGACTAGGTGTCACGTCGTGATCATCATGGTATCACATCGTGACACTTAAATGAGACTCTTGTCTCTTGCGGCCATGTCACGATGTGACGATGATTCCCTCACATCGTAACCCACCCAAAACTCTTATTTTTCATAAATTTCCATACCTTGAGGATCCAAATGTTACACTAGAAACCCATAATAACATCCAACTTAGAAAGTACATTTATATCTATTTAGGTGGTTATGTATATGTTAAAAGAGTTTTACAACAACTGTACATAAAAGGTCCCTTTATCTTTATTACCCTTGTTTCCCTTTGAGTAAAGAAATTGAAAAAAAAAACAACAGAAATAAGGTTAAATCAAAAGGGATATACGGTTAAATCAAAAGGGTCCATTTATGTTTATAGCAGTGTAATAGTAATGTACTTTCACTTTCTGCAAAGTACAATGCTAAAACATACAAAAAATATACATAAAGATCCCTTTTTAGAAAGTAAGATGATATTATGGGTATATTTTATAAGTACATTAATATGAAAAAAAATGTTGATAAAACTATAAACCCATAATAGCATCCAATTTAGAAAGTACTTTTATGTCTTTTTAGGTGGTTGTGTCTGTGTTTTCGATGTATTAGAGAAAAAATACATAATATATGAAGAAATGACACTCATGGCCTAAGAAAGAAAGAAAATATTAGTTTGAAAACACTAACCTGATGTATGAATGTTGTGAATCACGACTCGGTGAAGGAATTCAGAGGATGTAGGATTAACAAACATATAATTTGAATATATGTATACAATATTATATTGTATAATGACGGTAATGTTGTTTACTTGAAAACCGATATAATAGGAATAGATATGGAATTGGTTTAATTTTAGGGATTTTATACATTATTTCGATGCTAAAAAAATAGAAATTATGTTATTTTTATGGATTTAAATTAGAAGGTTGTTGTAAGGTCAAAACTTAAAATATGATGAAGTAAAAACCAAGTCACGATGATCACATCAACACAAGCATCTCACCGGCACCAATGTGAAGTATTGTCTACAAAGTCATGACAACGTCATTATGTAATCTTTTGTATTTATGTTATACATGTAGTTAGTTAGCAAATCTAATTTTTTATAGATATTATATATATATTATTATTTACGTAGAATAGGTGAAATCCCCAAATTATAGGGATTCTCACAAACTTGCTTTATTATAAAACCATGTATCAAGGGTTCGTGTCATTTGTTGTTTCACGAACCCTAGCTTTGTGCTCGTTCTCTTTGTGAGAACTTTCTTAGTGAAAACCTTTGTGATAAACCATTGTTCTTTGTCTTCCCAATCGATCTTGATCAACGAACCTACAACTGGTATCAGAGCATGTTACTGATATCGATTAACAATGTATTCTCCTTCTTTATCTAATCTTTCTAAAAAAACCTTTACCACTACCACTTATACCACTTCTGGTTACAAGATCCCTATGTTTGATGAGAAGAAATTCACCATGTGGAAGTCAAAAGCCATGATGGTTCTTGAAACCATGGACTATTCGATGTTGAATATTTTTGAAGATGGTCCTCATGTTCTTATGTTTTAGTCCGTCAAATAAAAAGTTAAAGATGGTGACGGGGTCAAGAAAACCTGCTCATCACGAGGTCAAAAAATGTGTTCATGAATTCAATGACAAAGATAAGCTTCTTGTTGCTCTTGATGTCAAAGCTCGTGCTGCCATAAGAAACGCTCTTCCCTATGACATCTGCCATTTGGTTCAAAATTGTAGATCTACTAAGGAGATGATGGATAAGCTGACGGTAGCTTATGAATGAACTGATGAAGTGAAGGTTGTCAACAAGAATAGTCTAAATCGACGGTATGAACACTTTTTCCAGCAGAAAAACAAATATCTTACTCAAATGTTTAATCGCTTCAACTTCTTGGTGAACGATATGCGTTGTCTCAACATGAACAAAACAAGAAACTCTTTGGTTCTCAAGTTTCTTGACTATCTAAATGATAATTGGGAACATAATGTTGATATTCTAAAGAACAATGAGGAGATTGCTACCATGGATCTGTATTCATTATTTGGAAATCTTCATAATCATGAAGAAACGAATATCTTGCACAAGGAAATTATGTGTGACACTAAGAGGGATATATATATATGTGGCCCTATACTAAAAAAATTCACTCCCAAATAGTGGTAATGACTTCTCTGATGAATCTGAAGGTGAATCCTTGATAATTAAACTCTACATTAGCCGAAGTGAAAAGAAACCATCTGGTCTCAGAAAGTTTCCTTCAAAGATTGACTCATCAGCTTCTAAAACTTATGATGATGGTTGGAAGATTGTTGTTGAGAATAAAGGACAAAAGTATTTCAATTATGGAGGAACTGATCGCTTTGCTAGGGAGTGCAAACCCAGGAAGCTAGATAGAAGAGAAGATTATGAAGAAAAGTATGAGAAGTTGTTGGCCTCTCTGAAGAGGCAAAACATTGATGTAAAAATCTTGGTAGCAGAAGTAGAAAATTGGGTGGATGATGAAAAGTCATCTAATGAAGATCAAGAGAAGTTCAAGTGTTTTATGGCCCACATTAATGCGCTTGTCGCTGATGAATGAAGTAATGACACAAGCTGATATTGGCATATTTAGTCATATAATTTATATATTATCTTAATACTTTATGTTGATTTTATCTCATTTAATGAACAAAAGGTGCTTAATTAGTTTAGAATTTCATTTTTCAGCAACAATGACATGGTCGGACGGAAAATGAAGCGGATTTAGCAATCGGAAGCTTGGATCTTGGATTTTGAAGAAAGAAGGATGTTGCTGGACAGCTTGACCCCTCGTCAGTGTTTTGGTCATATCTCATGAACCGTAACTCCGATTGACGAGATTCAAAATGTTCTGAAAACTAAACACAATTTCGGACGACTTTCGTGTTTTGAGAAAATGCTGATTCCAAACGGACACGACGAGTAGGCCATCAACTCGACGAGTTGGTCAGAAGTTCCGCGATTCTTGACTTTGACTTGCCGCACACGGGATTTTAAGTGATGGACTCGCCGAGTTGACACTGGACTCGCCGAGTAGCCCCTGTTTTCAGAATATATATATATATATATATATATATATATATATATATATATAAACGCTTCTCATTCGAACCCTAACGAATGGGGGAAGCTATGGACGATTTTTAGAGACCAGAAGGGTTCTTAGAAGCTGTGGTTTTCGAGATTTCAACTTAGATTCCAATTTTGAGAAGATCAAAGGCAATTTAGGTTTACTCTTTACTTAATATTTTGTTTAAACTATGTTTGCATCAATTGATTTCGTTTTTGAGTTACTTTCTGCTGTAATCATGAGTTAAAACTAATATCTTCTATTTAGGGTAGATGATTTTGTGAATATGGATTGATTTTATGGTTAGGATTAATTTTAATTGGTGATATTGTTTTGTTAAGCATGTTAAAGAACCTCATATATTAATAACAACTATTTTCTGTTAATAAATCAGTAATTAAGTTGTATGAACATCTCTTAGTTATCAATTTCATATGATTTATGTAACCACATAGTTATATGTCTAGGAATAACGAATGTGAAACTAGAATTAACTAGAAGATAGGTAAGTTAATACGTGAGCTTGTGTGATACACCATCAACAAGAGGTTAATTGAATCACCAATTCAATTAACCAATACAAGTCTTACTTAACCCGAATTAATTAACTAGGGAACTTATTAATTTAGACAACTGGCCACTGCTTGAATTAATCTGTTTCCTAAGGATTAGCAATAACGAACGTGAACCTAATCATCTCAATCGGTAGCCAATGAAAAGTTAATCTGATATATTTACCATAAAATCAACCATAGGATCAATTGATTTGAACTTAAACAGAAGTCTTTTTTATCATTAAATTTAGTTGCAATTTAATTGTTTAGTTGTTAGTTGCTTAATTAAGTGTTAGTTAAGTCTTAGTTAAGTTTCTAGTCTTGCAAAACTAGAGAAAATCCCCTTTCTATTACTTGTTATATTTAGATAATATTAGCATTTATTTTAATTGTTTACCGTTCCCTGTGTTCGATACCCTACTTGCTTGAACTATATTACTAATCGATAGGTACACTGTCTTTCGTGTGTTTATTTTGTGTCTAAGTTAGTAGGATTAAAACTAGTTGGTTTCACACACATCACAAGCACTGTTGAAGTCGATCTAGCTAAAGTTTCTAAGGATTCAAAGATGGTGGACTGGGATTCATCATCTTTATATCAGGTAAACAAATTTGTTAACTACTATGATAACTAAAAATGCATGATTTTGATTACTTGTGTCTTCAACTTTCAAATGTTAATCTATAAAAGAAATCTCTTAGGTCTGACACTGAAACACTGACAAATAAATAAATTGACACTGAGAGAGTTCGTGCTCAAACAAACATAAATGTCATGAATCTTTCTCTCACAAATGTTGACCTGCACACAAAAACAATAATGTTGAATTACATGAAAGTAAGTTACAGGGCATGATTGACAATTAGGCACATTCTCATCATAAGCTAAACAAAATCATAGAGGCCCAGATACCTGATCAGTGTGAGAAAACCCTTGGTGGAAACATAGAAGAGGCCGTAGAAATTTATAAGCAAATTGAGACGGAACCTAATTTCTCCAGATTCAGTGAACTTGAAAGTGATTTTAGATCGAAATTTGTCAGTAATACATACATAAATCAAAATATTATTGAAAAACACTACACAACAAATCCTGATGGTCTCACTGTATGCACTACCAAGTTAACTGCTTTAGATAGTAGTGTTAGAAATACCTCATTTGATACTCCAACACGTACCACTGAAATGTATCTTAAATTTCCTATATCCAGTGGGGAATTTCATTCCACACATGAAATACTTCATTTTTCTACAAATTGTATTGTTAGCAGCTATGAATCTGATGACTCAAATTTTTCTGTCACTGATGAATCTTTGTGCACATCAACGTGTCAGTCATCTGTCTCCCCATCTTGTCACACTGATAGATACTTTGTTTCTAAAGTTTTTTCAAAAGTTCACAAGATTCATGAAAATATTCCATCTCCTTGGAAACCTAAATTCTGGAAAAATACCATATCATGTAATAAAAACAAAAAGTATGGTATAAGGGTTTGCTATCGATGTGGAGATGCATCTCATAAAATCAGTTATTGTACTTTTGGAGAAAACAGTAGAAGAACTGAAAATATTCTCATCTGAAATGACAAGTGGATTAAAAAGAATAACTCATTAAATTGTCTCCCTGCTGCTTGTTATGATATCTTCAATACCAAATCCTTTGTGAAAAGACCCATTGAAAAATAGGTTAGTGTGTTCTAATTTGTTTTCTTAGCACCATCGGGTCTGGAGCACATATGGAATCTTGACATTGGATGCTCCAGACAAATGACATGATTTAAATCTCTCATGGATGATTTTGTGAAAAAGGATGTCCCTGAAGTGACTTACGGAGACGACATCAAAGGAAAAACTATGGGTTTTGGAACCATTAAGTGTAAGACCGTGGAATTCAAATATGTTTCATATGTCAAAGGAATTAGACATAACCTCATATCAATCAATCAACTTTGTGACGCTGACTACAAGATTCTTTTCAAAAAGAAGGAAGCAAACATTATTGATTCTAAGAATTCAGTAGTTCTCACTACCAACAGGAAAAATGATATATATGTGCTAGATATGTTCTCTGTCGATTCAACTCTCATACATTGCTTCTTTTCTCGTTCCCAAGCCCACTTGAACTGGATGTGGCACACGAAGCTGTCTCATATGAATTTTAAAGCACTTTCAAAGATTTATGGTGGTGAACTTGTTAGAGGAATTCCTAAGATGAAGTTTCACAAGGACAAGCTCTGCTCAGCGTGTGTGAAAGGAAAACAAACCAAGTCCTCGTTTAAGCCAAGGTCATGTTTTTCAATCACTTATACATTTAATTTTCTTCATATGGATCTGTTTGGCAGAAAAAGGTTCACTCTAGTGATTGTTGACGAGTTCTCAAGATTTACTTGGGTATTGTTCCTTCGGAAAAAGAGTCATGCCACTGATGAAATCATCTCTTTTTTCAAAAGAAATGAATTTTTGTATGATCGAAAGATAAGGCAACTCCCAAGCGATCATGGTACCGACTTTAGAAACTCCACACTGGAGGATTTTTGTAATGATAAGGGAATTTATCAAAACTTCTCAACTGTCCGGACTCCACAAAAAAATGGAGTCGCAGATCATTGAAGAATCAATTCATGTTATTTTTTATGATATTTCTTATACAAATGATCCAGTTGATCATCCCGCGTCCATACTAGAAGAGCTCACTCACTATCCATCTATGGATTATGAGCTCACTAAACCAATTATCTCTTTTGACACCAATCTTCTTCCATCATCATCAAACTCCTCTATAGATGATGTCCAAACCAAAGAATCCATTGTTGAAGATATTAGTGAAAATGCCTCTCCTATTGAAGACTCTCAAGCACATCCTACAAATCTTAAAGAACTTGACATGGAGTCAAATGGAGCTGATTCATCAGTGTTTAATCTACGTACTATTCTATGACACCATGTTGATCAAATAATTAGAAATATCTTAGACGAGGTATGCACTCGACGACAAGCGACATACAATTTTTGTTTGTTTGTCAACTTTGTCTCACTGATTGAGCTAAACAAGATCAATGAAGCTCTTAAAGATGATGATTGGATTAAGGTAATGCAAGATGAATTAAATGAGTCTGAATGACATGAGGTATGGACTCTTGTTCCTCGCCCTGAAAATAAATCAATCATCGACACTTGCTGGGTTTTTCACAACAAGATGGATGAAGATGGTACTGTTATCAGAAATAAGGCACGATTGGTAGCTCTGGGGTTTACTCAATTGGAAGGACTGGATTACGATGAAACATTTTATCATGTAGCCATACTTGAAACAATTTGTATCTTTCTTACGTATGCATCATATATGAACTTCACTATGTATCAAATGGATGTCAAAACTGTTTTCCTGCATGGGGAGCTTCAAGAAGAAGTGTTTCTTAAACAACCTCCTGGCTTCGAAATTGATAAGTTTCCTAATCATGTTTATAGATTAGATAAGGAAGTTTATGGACTGAAGCAAGCTCCAAGGGCGTGGTATGATACTCTGGCGAATTATCTTGTTCATAACGGATATAGACGAGGTGCAATTGATATTGTTCATCAAGCACTCAGGATCACATATTATTCTTACACAAGTATATTTAGATGACGTCATTTTTGGATCCACATATGAATCCTTAAGAAAATAATTTGCTGAAGTTATGGCACACAAATTTGAGATGAGCATGATGGGAGAATTAACCTTCTTCTTAGGTCTACAGGTCAAACAACTTCCATATGGTATCTTAATCCATCAAAGCAAATATATGCAAGACATGTTTAAGAAATTTTCTTTCACTAACTGTAAACCAGCCAAAACTCTCATGTCCCCTTCTGTGAAGATACACGTTGATGCTGAAAGAAATGATGTAAATGCAACTATATACTAAGGAATGATTGGGTCCATGTTTTATCTTACAACGAGTTGTCTTGATACAATGTTTGCTACCAGCATGTGTGCTCGCTACCAAGCCAATCCAAAGGACTCACATCTTCATTCAGTCAAACGCATCTTTAGACACTTAAAGAATTCTCCAAGTATAGGACTTTGGTGTTCTCATGAATCCCCATTTGAATTAGTTGGTTTCACTGATTCTGATTATGCAGGTTGCACTCTAGATTGACAAAGTACATCTGGAGGTTGTCAGCTCTTGGGAAATAGATTGATAAGTTGGTCTAGAAATAAACAATCTTCTGTCACATGTTCACCCGCAGAAGCTAAGTATGTTGTTGTTGGTAGATGTTGTGTTCAACTTCTTTGGATTCAGAATCAACTTCTTGATCATGGGTTCAAATTTATTAAGATCCACATTTGTTTTGACAACACAAGGGCAATTGATATCACTCAAAACCTTGTCCAGCACTACAAAACCAAGCATATAGAGATCAAACATCATTTCATTAGGGACAACATACAAAAAGGGAAGATTGAGTTGATGTATATTCCCACTGATGATCAAATTGTTGATCTTTTCACCAAGTCGTTGGATGAACACAAGATGACCTTTCTTATTGGTGAACTGGGCATGCTTTCCATGTACTGAGGTTTTTGGTCTTTTTAAAAGTTCTTATGTACTTTATTTTAAGTACTTTATCTTAAGTACTTTTATGCTTTATTGTAATTCCAGTACTTTATTACTTTGTTTTCAAAAATCTCAAAAATTATAAAAGCAAGTCTTTTGCGTTCATTATATCAGATAAAAATAAAGAAATAAGTCTTTATTTTCTATTACCAAAGGAGTATACATTGCACGTTTTTTTTAATGATTATTCCCCATGACTTTTTCTTCTCCATCTCAAGGCTCATGATCATTCTTCTTTTATCTTCAAATATCGATCTGTAACTTTCTCATCCAAAGAAAATACCAACTCGCCCAGTCTTGCCTTTTCATTGGTTGCAAGATCTTATCGTTAAGTTTGGTTGCTTAAATTGATCTCGATGACTATGTATCTTCTTCAGCGGTTGTATTATTTCATTAAGAAGGTGATGTTTGGTGAGTTACGCACTGAGCGTCTTACTGTCGACTCAAGATAAAGTAGAATTGTATCTAGACAGAATGTTTTGAATTATCTCCTTACCTTCCCTTAACCCATCACCTATTGCTACGAAGTTAGATGATAACACTGATTGTGGCACGTCTAATTTCCATAGACTCCACTCACTGTCTGACCATCCATTGTCCTGGATACAAGAGCTCATTATTAGGACAATGATTCTTGTCTCCCATCTTGTGATTCATAATTTCTTTCTCCTTCGAGTATCTTGATGTTGACTTTCATAACTTGAAGCTTACAAATATTATAACCTTTTAACTCATTGGTTACAAAGATTGTGTTCCTTCATATTTCCTTTAATGGTGATGAATTTCAAGCTTGGAATTCATCAGAATAATGGACTCTTCAAAGAATAAGAACTTTATAGCATTCATATCTTGTGTTTGATATTATTTCTTTGGTATGGGAATTGCTTGATAATGTGTCTCTCTTTTATAGATAGGTGTTGAAGGGAAGATTTCTTAAAAAGAGTAAGTACTTTATGAAAATTAAATTCAAAGATTCACCATATCAGGTCTTAATGATCTTTCTGAAAACGTTGCATGTTTCTATTTTTAAATATTTCCTTGTTGAATATTTCCTTTATTTTATTTTATTTTATTTTGTCTTGTACCGTCTCAATGAAGTTAATGGTGTATCCTTGATTCTAAACTGAAACTCTGACTCTAAAAGGTCCCTAGAAGCATTCTGTTGAATGTGTCAAAATCTCTCAAAGTATCTTATCAGCTAGTCCAACTGTTGAGATGTCATTGAGACACTCACTCACACTGATTACGTGACACTGTTCACATCTTCAGGATGAGATTGCCTGGTCCTTTCAAGGAAAATTCTAATAAGGCTGGAGTACTTCACCCCTTAATTCGATGAAACTGGAAGTTGAACCACTCCCTGTTGATGACTTATAAACTCCATGTTTATGTTTCACACTGATAAACCATAGCGTGATTGAGACATCCAACAATCTCTCTTTACAACAAGTCTTCTATTATAGAACTTAATGATTCATTGTACGATACCATACACTAATAAAAAGTTTGAAATTCTATGTTGATGGTTAAACTATGTACCATGGTTTATCACATGCGCCAACCCATTCTTACCCATAATTATCTTCTACTTAAGAGCATTGTGATTCAGCGTAAGATGTCATACACCGATGAAAACTTGAAAAAACTATGACGATGGGTATATTATGTAGCATGATATATTACACGCACCTTTCCTCTCTTTCCCTACAAAGCTTCTAGCAAAGAAATTTATGATTCAATGTATTAGCCATACAATAATAATATTTCAACATTCTATGTCGATGGTTATATTTCGTACCGAAATGTACTGCACGCATCATACCACTCTCACCCTTTTTCTTCTAATAAAATTAGTTAATGATTCAACGTATAAAACCATACGCCTATGAAACGTCGTAACACCGTGTAAATGATTGGCTATTATAACAACACAATAGTGTGATACACCAAACACTTTCCCATTGTTCCGTTGCATTTTTAAGACAATGAAGATTTTAAAGTATTTTGATGCAAATCAAGCTTGTGTTGAGGGGGATATATCGCAAATCAATCATGATGATGCTAAAAAGGGGGATAAAATTCTTTAAGAAGTTTCCAATGCTGCTGACTCTAAGGGGGAGCAAGTGATCCTAAGAAGTTTCCCCATGACATAAAATATCGCTTCTCGCTATTCTCACTGACACCTGACGAGTTTTAATAAGGGTTCGGGTATTTACATCATCAGATTAGGGGAGATTGTAAGGTTGAACATTAAAATATGATGAATTAAAAACCATGTCACGTTGATCACATCAGCGCCAACATCTCACAAGAGCCAACGTGAAGTATTGTCTATAAATCCATGGCAGCATGATTATGTAATATTTTGTATTTATGTTATACGCGTAGTTAGTTAGCAGATCCGGTTTCTTAGAGATATTGGATATATACTATTATTTACGTAGATTAGGTGAAATCCTTGAATTGTAGCGATTCTCACAAGCTTGATTTACTATAAAACCATGTATCAAGGGTTCATGTCATATGTTGAATCACGACCCCTAGCTTTGTGATCATTCTCTTTGTGAGAAATTTCTTAGTGAAACCTTTTTCAAAAACCATTGTTCTTTGTCTTCCATGTTAATCGATCTTGATTAACGAACCTACAGTTGCATTATTTTTATATATGATATGTTTGATCTTAAAGTGATACTAAGCTAATGCCTGATTTTCAGGGATTCAAATACAAGGAATTGAATGTATTTTTTTTATTATGAAATAGAGTGTAGGATATGATCGTCTACCATTTAAATAGTATAAGATTATAAGTTTGTATTATTTTTATAATTGGTATGTTAGATATTAAAGTGACATAAGTTGATGCCTGATTTTCAGGGATTCAAATACATGGAATCAAATGTATTTTTGAATTCGAAATAGAGACTGGGATATGATCGTCTAACATTTAAAGAGTATAAGCATTTTTTGGTAAATCAGTTTACAGTATGTGATTTGAATGGTATATAGATGTGGGCAGAAAAAAACCTTAATTAATTGATGCACAAGCTGATGAAGGGCGTTTTCGGAAAAACACTTAGGTAGTTTAGGCGGGATAGTTAGTCGGGGGCTAACTGACACGTGGCAATGGTGTAATCATTTATTAGAGTCGTATATATATATATATATATATATATATACACACACACACACGTTTTTATACCATATTTACATTATGTTAGATTATTCCTAATTTTATTGTGTTGTGTAGATCACATGCGTTTCTAATGTAATTTGAAGTCTTCGGCCAATCACTTCTCTATTGATAGCTTGACCAATCATGTATTGACCGTAATATTGTAGAATATAATTACGTATGTGATCTGATTCTTGATTTTTCTCTTGTCCTGAAGAAGAACTATCTTTAACATAGTTGTATACTTGTTCATCGATGTATCTCTATTTATAATCCTACCAAATGGACATTAACCATTCTTAGTAAAGGAGAACCATTTTATATAACCACGTCACAGTCCTACTACAACCACATCACAATTCACTATCTTTATGTAACACCCTGTTTATTTAATAAATAAATAGATAAAATTTATGAAAGAGTAGTAGCCCTAAAATCCATATTATTCAGTGAAATGTTGGTTGTGGGAGCTAAATGTTATAATTTTAGAAGTTGGGGGTTAAAAAAGATAAATTAAGGATTGATTTTGAAAAGGATTTGTTGATGGAGGGGTTGTTTAGTAAAATTCAGACTTAAATTGTAGAGGAATTGAAGGGACAGGGTTTAAATGGTAATTTATAGACTCCTAATGAAAGGATTTCAGGAATCATGGTATATTTGGTAAAATATGGACTTAGTATGAAAAGATTTCTGAAGACAGGGTCTATTTGGTAAGTTTTAGACTTTAGTTGAAGGAAATCTGGATTTGAGGGGCTAATAGTGTCATGGGAGGAGGTTTCCATGAGGACGGGGTATATAGGGATCACCCGAAACCCTAACCCTAATAAAACCCTCCAGCCGTCACCCCTTATGTCTCCCACCGGCCGCCACCCTCTCCACCTTCAATTTCTAGCCGCCACTGTGATGGAACCACCCTCGTCCGCCGCTGCTTGCCAAAGACCGCCACCACCATAGTTTCGGTGCCGGTGATGTTGTGAGCAACTGGGACGACCACCGGGAGCCAACGAATGGGCAGATTCGCTGCTCTCATTTCTTCGCCGCCGGCATGATCAAGGTTTAGCGAGATGGGGGGGGGGGCGATGGGACTCTTGGAAGAGACCAGAAGAGCTGAATGTGGTTGTTGTCATCGGAAGCCACCGTTGATGTTGCCGCTTCTTCGCCATCGCCATGCCACAACGTCGCTGCCGGAGATGCCAATGATTGAAGGTCCGGCGAGCCGGTTTACGGATGGCAGAGCTGAAGAGCTTAAAGGAATCACGCGCCGCTGCCATTTCTTCCTTATTCCGCCGCCACCAGCCACCGTGGGTTGTGGCTGTGGGTGTTTATATGGGTGAGTGCTCATAGGTTATTGTTGTTTCCAGTTGTTATGAGGTTGTATATGTGTTTTGTGGATCGGAAAAAAGCCACTGCCACCACCGTGAGGTGGTGGCTGCCACCATCTGCCGCCGCCAGCCACCACAAGGGTGGTTGCGTGTATGTGTTTATTTTTGTGTAGTGTGTGTGCGTTTGATTTCTATTTTCATTGTAAATTGTAAAAATGGAATAATGGAAAGAAATTGAAAACCACCACCTTCGGGTGGTGGCTGCCGCCACCGGCCGCCGTGTCGGGTGGCGGTGTGCCTCGTTGATGTTGTGATTCGGTTTGGATGTTTGGACAAGAGACTAAAACCCTAATGGGCCAAGTGAAACCCTAATGGGTCTAATAAACCCTAATTGACCTAAGGAAACCCTAATGGGCTTAAGGACATGGTTTTGGGCCTATTGGGCTAATATGGGTTGGAAACCCTAATTAGGGTTTGGAAAACCCTAATGCAATGAAACTCTAATTTGGGGAATTAATCGGGACACACGAGAATCATTTGATAACTTGAAATATTAAATAATAATCATTGGCAAAAAATTAATTTAAGCAATATTGGACTTAATGGATTAAGTCCTTAGTGGATTAAGTCCTTAATGGGTTAAGTAGGAAACTTAACCCTAATCGTCATTTTATGTGAAACCCTAATTTCACTTGGGTTTATTGTTGGGCCTTTCTGTTGGGCCTTGATGATTTGGGTTATTAATGGGGCATCCAAGATCAAGCGAATGGACTAGAATAATTAATGGGCTTTGAGGTAAGGCCCATATGAGGAGTTGGGCCCAATTTGGAAAATTGGGCCATAGATGGGTCATAGATGGGCCACAGTTTGGGCCTTAATGATTATATGATGTTGGACCTTAGAATAAGTCCATGTAAAGGCTTGGGACCAATTTGGAAAATTGGGTCATGTGTTGGGCTTTGATTCCTAATTGACTTTGGGCCTATGGATTGGGCCTTGGGCTTGAATAAGCCAAGCTTGGGGTAATGTAGTAATTATCCAAAGAATGTACTTATGGTTATGTGTTGGGACCCAATTATTAATTGGGTGATGTTTTGATATTGACAGATCGGGATTCTGTCATCCAGCAGTTGGGGTTGTGTCTTCGGGACTTCAGCAGTGTGAGGTGAGTTACCTTCCAGTAGCGGTGGGTCTACGGCCACAATGTCGGCCCACCAGTAGGAGTTGTATGTTAGATGATTGTCTTTATGATATTCATCTAGGTTTGCTACTACCTGATATGTTTATGTGCTAGCATGATATGTTATATGTGATAGTGGTAGTAGGGGGAGAATAGTCCCCAAGTTCGGTCGTTAGGACCGAAGGGTAGGTCGGGCACCCCAGAATTGCCTGACAGTATGTTTATGCTATGATATTATGTGGTAGTAGTAGGAGGTGAAATAGTCCTCGTATGTCGGTCGTAAGGACCGACGGGTAAGTCAAGCACCCCAGAATGGCTTGACCTGGGTAAGTCAAGCACCCCAGAATGGCTTGACCTGGGTAGTCAGGCACCCCAGAATTGCCTGGCAGTATATGTGTGTTATATTATTACGCAGTACTGGTAGGGGTGAAATAGTCCCCGGTAGTCGGGCGAAATACACCGACGGGTAAATCAAGTACCCCAGAATGGCTTGACCTGGGTAAGTCAAGCACCCCAGAATGGCTTGACCTGGGTAAGTCAAGCACCCCAGAATGGCTTGACATGGGTAGTCAGGCACCCCAGAATTGCCTGACAGTATGTTATTGTATGGTGTGTAGTATGATGGGGGAACTCACTAAGCTTTGTGCTTACGGTTTACAGTTTTGGTTTCAGGTACTCGTTTTCAAAGGAAATGAGTCGGCTTCATCGCAGCGCATCACACTATGTTTTCCGCACATGAGATCTTTGGGATTACACTCTGATATGGTTTTATGATAATATGTTTTGATTATTGACACTTTGGTTTTGACATGAGATATTAATATGAATGTTTTTATGCTGATGGTTTTATATAATAACTTAATTAAAATGAAATTTTTGGTCTTGAATTTTGGGACGTTACAAGTTGGTATCAGAGCCTTGGTTTGAGGGATTCGGGCACACTCTCGGGTGTGTATGAACTCAAACTAAGGACTTGGTATGAAAATTTTCAAAAGTAAAATCATTTTATAAAAAAGGTTTGAAAAGAGAAAAGGACTTTGAAAAGAACAAGGTGTGTGATGCGTGCAATCAGCCGAGCTCAAGTAAGTTTTCCCCAAGATACCCATACATGTTATGATATGTTATGTTATGATATGATTATGAGAACTTCATGCTAAATTAGGGCTAAAGATCTAGTTAGGATGCCTTATATGCCTATTGTATGTGTTTGTAGACTTGCATGCTAGTACTAATCAGTCAGTGATAGGATGACCTGTTTAGGTTATGCCTGATTGTATGAGCCTTTGAATTGCATGTACAGATTCCTGATTAGAGGATAGAAAGGTTTGATTGGATTATGATGGTTAGATTTTCCATTGTCTGAATGTTGTTTGCTTTGTGCTTTGTGGGATTCTTGGTGATGCGAGTTAGCTATTAAGTGAATATGCTAAGTCACATGGGACACAGGCCGAATAATCTCAGAGTGATAGGCTTGACCCTATTGTGCAGCTCTTGTTTGAGTCCAACCGTTCTAGGGATGAGTCTTTTACTTGAAGTATTATCTGATCTCTATTGCATGTGGCTATATTCATGAGGTAGCTAGTTGACATTACTGGGAATCTTTCAGCAGCTGAGGACTGGGTGAGTTCGGTAACCTAGGAAAGCCTAGGATATGTTTCAGTGGGTTAGAAGCGAGGTTTAGTGAGACTTGGGTGTATCAGATTGAGGAAGTGACTTGGAGGATCCGAGAGGATTGCTGAGGAAAGTATGGATAGGTGTGGAAGGTAGTATTGTGTGACATCCCCATTTTCACGGCCAGAAAAGACCGATTTTTGTTTATGCTTTATAAAAATCAGAGTACTTCTTTTAATAAAAATGTTGCGGAACTTGTTCCCAGAAAAACATGATAAATACGTTATCAAAGCATTTCCGAAGAAATGTATTTTTATTCATTTAAAACATTTGGGATGTCATCGTCAATACAGAAACATAAGCATAAACAAAACTTACATTCATTTACACTAGTGATCTACATCTCTTTTAAATCTCTCAGTGCAAAGTAGCTTCGTATCGACACCTGTGATACAAATAAGCTGCAGTGGGTCAGGTTGGGAAACCTGGTGAGTACATAGGGTTTTCAACCCACAATAATATAATTATTATATTTAAACATCAAACAATCAACCCGATTACCCATTCCCGTTATCTTCTTTAATATTCCTTAAAGAATTATCTTAAGGGTCATCTCCTATATCATATTTACCTGTCATCTTTCTACCTCACATTTCCTTATATGCTCGTTCCTAAGGCATGAATACGTAGTTACAACGTCGCCTGAACTCGTAATTCATAGTAAGGGTTAGAGTATCATCTCATGAATATACAGTCACCACATCACCTGGACTCGTAATTCATCACCTACAGGTTATAAGTCTGGTGGTGTTTCCACGGGTTGTCTAGAATATTCCGTGGTCGCCATCTATACTCTAGTAGATGACTACATCTCCAAATTGTCGGACAAGGTTATCGTATCTTTCATCCTACATCACCGATTCATCATCACCTATCCATCACCTAATTATCATCACCTTCCTATCATCACCTATCTCTCATCATTTTATTTCATCACACACCAACTATTTCATCTATCCATGTTTTATCCCAACATATTTGTAGATATAAAATAAATATATATTTAAATCATTTAAAACATGTATAAAATCATTCATCCATCATAGACAGCAAATATTCAGATAATATACACACATAGCACGTAATTTATATAAAATACTTCATATCTATGTGTAAGATGAAAGGGACCATGCACTCACCTGTTAAAGTGATGATTCCAAACTCAGACAGTGCTTCGTTACTCTTAAAACAATTTCCTTCGACAAAACCTAGTATCAATACCACTAGGGTTTAGTCTAACATTAACCGCGACTAATTAATAGTCTAGCTATTATTATTATTATATAAGCGTTAAACAACACTCTTATATAACTCATAATAATATCCCAAATAATTGTTTTAAGGTCCTAATAATGTTACTATAATTAATTAGAAGTTATATTAAAAATAGCGTAGGCGTAGCTCACTTACAGCGAGTTTTTATTAAAAACCGGGCTTCGCTGGAGCAGCGTTTCCGAGCCGAAAGCTTTTCTTCTCGGAGCCGTCGGGCGCTCCGGGGCTTTCTTCTCGTGCTAGGGAGGTTCCCTAGACTTGGGAGGGGTTTAGGGAGGTTAGAGAGAAGTTAGAGAGAGAAAGAAAGGTTTGAAGGTGTGAGGAAATTATGAAGAGTTCATCTCTTATTTATAGGAATTGTATAGTAAAGTAGTCTCCAAGCTTCGTCCGTAACTTTCGCATACGAGCTCCGTTTTTGTCTGTCTTTTTACCGTTGAGTTCCTATTAATGAGATCTTCAACTCTCATTTAGACCTCGTTGGCTAATTCTCATTCTATCTCGGATTTACAAAACTGTATCGAATTCGCCGCGCTCGAAAAGTAAAGACTAAGCTTCGTCCATAACTTTCGCATACGAGCTCCGTTTTTGTTTGTCTTTTTACCGTTGAGTTCCTATTAATGAGATCTTCAACTCTCATTTAGACCTCGTTGGCTAATTCTCATTCTATCTCGGATTTACAAAACTGCATCGAATTCGCCGCGCTTGAAAAGTAGAGACTAAGCTTCGTCCATAACTTTCGCATACGAGCTCCGTTTTTGTCTGTCTTTTTACCGTTGAGTTCCTATTAATGAGATCTTCAACTCTCATTTAGACCTCTTAAGCCAAAAACCGCTCGAACTAAAATTCGAGTTTCGGGCTGTACACTGCTAAGCCGAAACTTCGAAAAATCATAACTTCCTCATACGAAGTCAGATTTGGGCGTTCTTTTTATGGACGCTCTCGGTTTAACGTTTTCTACGACTTTTGTTTAGATCACTAAGGCTAAAAGTCGCTCCATCGTAAATTCACTATTTACGCTTCCCGGTGTCGTGCCGGTTTTGCCGTAAAACTTCGACGGGCCATAACTTCTTCGTTATAACTCGGATTTCGGAGTTCTTTATATGTACGGAAACCTTGAGAAATATTCTACAACTTGGTTAAGATTATTTATTATAAATAATATTTTGCCGAAAATTCGTTTTCGACACTCATTGCCTCTAAATTGACTAGCCCGGATCTACGGGCGTTACATATTGGGCTCGTACTACTGAAAGCACAGGATCCATACTCGAATCTGTGAGAGTCTTGGAGAATCTGAGAAGCTTCGAGGAGAAGTTTGTGACCCGGTTTGGGGACAGAGGATGTTCCAGTTGTTGCAGCTTAGCCAATGGCAAGTGAGCTAGTGAGCGTGACAGGGTGTTAGACCCTGAAGGATATGATTTCCAAGAAGTTGCAGATGCGAGGTCGATTTGGAGCACCCTGGAAAGAGAGGGTTGTGCCAGGTGCATATACTAGAAGGTCCCGGGAAGAGACCCATGACTTCTGATCATCGGGTGAAAGGCCAGCAGGGCCGGAGTCAGTGCAGCACGTACGGGAAAGTGCACGAGGGAGTTTTTCGCTCCAAGGGTTTAGGCTGCTACAAATGTGGCAGGGTTGATCATGTCAGCTGGAGGTGATTAGGATTCCTCCAGATGTTGCGGGTATGCCATCTTCTACTACTATTAGATGAATGTTGGGAATACGTATCGCTTTGGGATTGCGAGTGAGTTTGGATAAATCAGATCTCGGGTCGGTTTTCTGCTAGTGTTTGGGTTATCAAGGATCCTATATGCCATCCTGCATGCCGAAAAGTCCTTGATGAACCCACAGAAGGACGTACCTTGCAGAGTAGGTTCCGCGTGGACCGTTATCATTCCGGATCTTTGTCGAGATCTGTGCAAGAGTATTATTTAGAGGATACTCGGTATGGGTTAGAGCGATAGTTCTTCAGTGAAGTCAGCGGTCAGTGGTTTTATCATGGTTCAGGAATGGTCAACAATTGTCTATAGATGAACTTCGGAGTTCAAGGCACTATTGTTGCTAGGAAAGGACCGGTAGCATGAAGACGGTGATCTCAGCTGCGGGTGTTAGATGCATAAGTGGTTGGTCATTGGATGTTTAAGAAAATTGTATTTTCGCATGGGTTGTGCTTCGGTTAGAGTTATGTGGTGCTGCAAGATTGGAAGTGGGAATGAGGATTCGTCTACCAGAGTGAAGATTAAGGCCTTCAGTTGACAGCACGGGAGATGGACTGAGGTGTCCGATTGGACCAGATTTCAAAGTACTCTTCAGGATTTCAGAGGACGGGCGATCTCAAGGTTTAACCGGTGATTAATCGCTAGCATTGGTAAGCACAGGTTGTCATCAGTGGGATATTAGAAAGCGAGAAGGATTGGGAATCCTTCAATTCTCGCGTGCCGTGAGGGCTTAGTCGGATCTAAGTAGGGGAGAGACTTTTTATTAAGTTCTCTAAATGTGAGTTCTGGTTGCGCGAGGTGCAATCTCTTGGGCACCTTGTCAACCAGAAGGGTATTCTGGTCGATCCGGCCAAGATAGAGGTCGTGATGCAGTGGGAGATTCCGAGGTCTCCAACTGAGATTCGGAGTTTCCTGGGTCTAGCGGGTTATTACCGGAGGTTTATGCGGGACTTCTCCGAGATTGCGGTTCCTTTGATCCGACTGACCAAGAAATCGGTGGCCTTTCGCTGTGGGCCTGAGCAGCAGGCAAGCCTTCGAGACTCTCAGACAGCGGTTATGAGAGGCACCGATTCTAACCCTGCCAGAGGGTGTAGATGATTTTGTGGTTTACTGTGATGCTTTTATCACAGGCATGGGTGCGGTACTGATATAGTGGGGTCACGTGATAGCAGGTTTCGGAAACCAGGTTAGAGTTTCAGTTAGGACTCAAGTTCAGTGGTGTGTTAGGTCGAGTGCGTGTTCGACCCGGTTTGGAAAGTGTTGTAAGACTACAGGGGTAGCCGTATAATTCACTAGCAGTCAGATAGTTTGGAAAGTGTTGTAAGACTACGGAGGTAGCCGTAGCATTCACTAGCAGTCAGATAGTTTGGAAAGTGTTGTAAGACTACGGGGGTAGCCGTAGCATTCACTAGCAGTCAGATAGTATGGAAAGTGTTGTAAGACTACGGGGGTAGCCGTAGCATTCACTAGTGGTCAGTTAGTATGGGAAGTGTTGTAAGACTGCGGGCGTAGCCGTAGCATTCACTAGTGGTCAGTTAGCATGGGAAGTGTTGTAAGACTACGGGGGTAGTCGTAGCATTCACTAGCGGTCAGATAGTGATAGAGTGCCATGAGACTGCGGGTGTAACTGTAGCATTCACTAGGTTGGTAGATGGCATGAGCGTGTTGTTAGAACGCGCAAGAAACAGTAGTACCCACCAGTTCGGGTGTAGCAGTGAGGATATGGAAATCCACGGATTGGATTTCGGAGTTACCCAAAAGGATTAGATCAGGTTGAGCCAGTAATGAGACTGTAGGGACGTCACTACAGTTATGAGATCAGGGAAGCAATGGACTGCTTAAGGTCGTTTGTGATATAAGGCTACCATTGGTTAGGTAGCAATCACTTTTAGTCTTGGATTGGATGATGACAGGATTCGACACATGGACCCGATCAGTTAGATCAAGAGGTTGTTAGAGCCACAGTGACATGATAACTAGTGGCAACTAGTTCCAGAGAAGGATTTCGTTCAGAAGTCGTGTGAGGCGACTAAGTGGGAGTCCATTGGCTCCGCAGCCGGGCAGGAACCCGATATTTCAGATAATTGGTGAACGAATGGAGACCAGGGAGGTCTCATTAGATTTTGGAAAGCAACCATGTAGCAATATATTGCTTTAGGCAGTTTAGTGTTCAGGCAGTCTCAACATTTGAGCATTGTTAGTATTTGGGTTTTAGGTTGCAAGTACGAACAGAATAGCTGGTCGACTAGGAAGTGACAAGTCACTCACAGTGGGAGTATCTGAGCCTTGGTCAAGTAAGAGGGATCTGCAAGGATGATTGGGTCTGTGACCCTGTTTTATAGTGAGAACATCGAGTTATCAGAAGTTGAGTAATTAGCTGGGGAATAAATGGACTGGATTCAATGATAATGATTCAGTACGAATGGTCTGTCGGGGGTTCAGACCATCTCGAGACAACAGAGTTTAGACGGAGTAGATGTGATCTTATTGCGAGAAATTAGTTCACATGTGGATTTTAGGCCTTTACAAGGGCTGGTCACGGTTACCCTGGGAAGGCTAGGGTGTGCCCAGGATCGTAACCATGTCGCCCAAGTTGTCGGGCGTGTAAGGGATGGTAAAGGAATGATTTCGAGGACGAAATCTAATTTAAATGGGGGAGAGTTGTAACACCCTGTTTATTTAATAAATAAATAGATAAAATTTATGAAAGAGTAGTAGCCCTAAAATCTATATTATTCAGTGAAATGTTGGTTTTGGGAGCTAAATGTTATAATTTTAGAAGTTGGGGGGGTTAAAAAGATAAATTAAGGATTGATTTTGAAAAGGATTTGTTGAGGGAGGGGCAGTTTAGTAAAATTCGGACTTAAATTGTAGAGGAATTGAAGGGGCAGGGTTTACATGGTAATTTATAGAGTCCTAATGAAAGGATTTCAGGAATCAGGGTATATTTGGTAAAATATGGACTTAGTATGAAAAGATTTCTGAGGGCAGGGTCTATTTGGTAAGTTTTGGACTTAAGATGAAGGAAATCTGGATTTGAGGGGATAATAGTGTCAACAAGGGAGGAGGTTTCCATGAGGACGGGGTATATAGGGATCACCCGAAACCCTAACCCTAACAAAACCCTCCAGCTGTCACCCCTTATGTCTCCCACCGGCCGCCACCCTCTCCACCTTCAATTTCCATCCGCCACTGTGATGGAACCTCCGTCGTCCGCCGCTGCTTGCCAAAGACCGCCACCACCATAGTTTCGTTGTCGGTGATGCTGTGAGTAACTGGGACGACCACCGGGAGCCAACGAATGGGCAGATTCGCTGCTCTCATTTCTTTGCCGCCGGCATGATCAAGGTTTAGCGAGATGGGGGGCGATGGGACTCTTGGGAGAGACCAGAAGAGCTGAACGTGGCCGTTGTCATCGGAAGCCACCGTTGCTGTTGCCGCTCCTTCACCATCGCCATGCCACAACGTCGCTGCCGGAGATGCCAATGATTGAAGGTCCGACGAGCCGGTTAACGGATGGCGGAGCTGAAGAGCTGAAAGGAATCACGCGCCGCTGCCATTTCTTCCTTATTCCGCCGCCACCAGCCACCGTGGGTGGTGGTTGTGGGTGTTTATATGGGTGCGTGCTCATAGGTTATTGATGTTTCCAGTTGTTATGAGGTTGTATATGTGTTTTGCAGATCGGAAAAAGCCACTGCCACCACCGTGAGGTGGTGGCTGCCACCATCTGCCGTCGCCGGCCACCACAAGGGTGCTTGCGTGTATGTGTTTATTTTAGTGTGGTGTGTGTGTGTTTATTTTTGTATTTTCATTGTAAATTGTAAAAATGGAATAATGGAAAGAAATTGAAAACCACCACCTTAGGGTGGTGGCTGCCGCCTCCTGCCGCCACTGGTCGCCGTGTCGGGTGGCGGTGTGCCTCGTTGATGTTGTGATTCGGTTTGGATGTTTAGACAAGGGACTAAAACCCTAATGGGCCTAGTGAAACCCTAATGGGTCTAATAAACCCTAATTGACCTAAGGAAACCCTAATCGGCTTAAGGACATGGTTTTAGGCCTATTAGGCTAATATGGGTTGGAAACCCTAATTAGGGTTTAAAAAACCATAATGCAATGAAACCCTAATTTGGGGAATTAATCGGGACACAAAGGAATCATTTCAATACTTGAAATATTAAATAATAATCATTGGCAAAAAAAATTAATCTAAGCAATATTGGACTTAATGGATTAAGTCCTTAATGGATTAAGTCCTTAATGGGTTAAGTAGGAAACTAAGCCCTAATCGTCATTTTATGTGAAACCCTAATTTCACTTGGGTTTTTTGTTGGGCCTTTCTATTGGGCCTTGATGATTTGGGTTATTAATGGGCCATCCAAGATCAAGCAAATGGACTAGAATACTTAATGGGCTTTGAGGTAAGGCCCATATAAGGATTTGGGCCCAATTTGGAAAATTGGGCCATAGATGAGCCACAGTTTGGGCCTTAATGATTATATGATGTTGGAACTTAGAATAAGACCATGTAAAGGCTTGGGCCCAATTTGGAAAATTTGGCCATGTGTTGGGCTTTGATTCCTAATTGACTTTGGGCCTATGGATTGGGCCTTGGGCTTGAATAAGCCAAGCTTGGGGTAATGTAGTAATTATCCAAAGAATGTACTTATGGTTATGTGTTGGGACCCCAATTATTAATTGGGTGATGTTTTGATATTGACAGATCGGGATTCTGTCATCCAGCAGCTGGGGTTGTGTCTTCGGGACTTCAGCAGTGTGAGGTGAGTTACCTTCCAGTAGCGGTGGGTCTACGGCCACAATGTCGGCCCACCAGTAGGAGTTGTATGTTAGATGATTGTCTTTGTGATATTCATCTAAGTTTGCTACTACCTGATATGTTTATGTGCTAGCATGATATGTTATATGTGATAGTGGTAGTAGGGGAGAATAGTCCCCAAGTTCGGTCGTTAGGACCGAAGGGTAGGTCGGGCACCCCAGAATTGCCTGACAGTATGTTTTATGCTATGATATTATGTGGTAGTAGTAGGAGGTGAAATAGTCCTCATATGTCGGTCGTAAGGACCGACGGGTAAGTCAAGCACCCCATAATGGCTTGACCTGGGTAGTCAGGCACCCCAGAATTGTCTGGCAGTATATGTGTGTTATATTATTACGTAGTAGTGGTAGGGGTGAAATAGTCCCCGGTAGTCGGGCGAAATAGACCGACGGGTAAGTCAAGTACCCCAGAATGGCTTGACCTGGGTAAGTCAAGCACCCTAGAATGGCTTGACCTGGGTAAGTCAAGCACCCCAGAATGGCTTGACATGGGTAGTCAGGCACCCCAGAATTGCCTGACATTATGTTATTGTATGGTGTGTGGTATGATGGGAGAACTCACTAAGCTTTGTGCTTACGGTTTACAGTTTTGGTTTCAGGTACTCGTTTTCAAAGGAAAGGAGTTGGCTTGATCGTAGCGCATCACACTATGTTTTCCGCACATGAGATCTTTGGGATTACACTCTGATATGGTTTTATGATAATATGTTTTAATTATTGACACTTTGGTTTTGACATGAGATATTAATATGAATGTTTTTATGCTGATGATTTTATATAATAACTTAATTAAAATGAAATTTTTGGTCTTGAATTTTGGGACGTTACACTTTAGCTATTAATTGTTTTTTTCTTGTCATTCACTACAGCCCATCTTATTGACCCATTTGATTGTTGCGAAAATGATTGATTCATAAATCAGAAGTTAAAGAAATTACCATATGATTGTTATAAGTCATAAACTATTATTGACAATATGTAACTCCTGCGAATTCGGGCTGGACATTTAAAATATAATAACTTATAATTAGTTATAAATAAAAACCTAAAATAGGATAATTATTCGTCATATACGTTGCGAGAGATAAATAACATATTAATTAGAAGGTTACCTTGAATGAATAATTTTAACTAGAGATGTATGGGTCGTAATGACGATCACGGGGATTTAAGGAACGCTAAAATCTGACTTTGTACGAAGAAGTTATGATCCCTTGAAGTTTCGCGCTTAACCCTATATGGCATAGTGCGTCGTGAAAAGTGAATTTGAGATAGGTTGCTTATTAACCTAAGTAATCTAAACAAAAGTCGTAGTATTCGTAAAAGCAAAAGCGTACACATAAAGAACGCCTAAATCTGACTTCGTATGAAGAAGTTATGATTTTTCGAAGTTTCAGTACAACAGCACGTGAATGAACACTATCACGGATTTATCGAGGAATGGTTTACAAACCCTATTCATCAAATCCATGAATGTTTCTGGAGCATTGGTTAGTCCAAATGACATAACCAATAACTCATAGTGTCCGTATCTCGTTCTGAATGCGGTTTTCTCAATTTCCTGCTCTCTCACCTTCAGTTGATGATATCCTGACCTGAGATCGATCTTTGAGAAATAGCTCGAACCTTGTAGCGATCGAACAGGACGTCAATCCTTGGCAATGGATACTTGTTCTTTACAGTTGCCTTGTTCAGCTCTCTGTAGTCTATGCACATCCTCATGCTTCCATCTTTCTTCTTTACGAATAACACCTGAGCTCCCCAGGGTGATGAACTAGGTCTAATGAAACCGTTGTCCAACAACTCCTGAAGTTGCGTCATAAGCTCCTTCATCTCCGTTGGTGCTAATCGGTATGGTGCTTTCTCTATTGGCATTGATCCTGGCAACAAGTCTATTCGAAACTCTACTTGTCTATCAGGGGGCAATCCAGGAAGATCTTCGGGAAAGACTTTCGGATAGTCACACACCACTGGTATTCTTTGCATCTCCTTCTTCTCCTTCTTAGCATCGATTACGAATGCCAAGTATGATGTGCATCCTTTAGACAAACATTTTCTGGTTTTCATCAGGGAAATGATTCCAGAATTTACTCTGCGTTTGTCCCCGTACACCATAAATGACTCTTTTCCAGGTGGGTTTACTCTCACGGTCTTCTTCTTGCACAATTCTCGGCATCATTGGCGCTAAGCCAATCTATTCCTAGCACGATGTCGAAACCATTAAACTCAATGGGTAACAGCTCCTCGTGGAATTCGTTTCTGTTCAAGTCGATGACGATGTTTTTAATGCACTTGCTAACAGCTATGCATTTTCCACTGGCAACTTCTACAACTAGAGCACTATCAAGTTTATCTACAGGTAATGCTAGTCTTCCACCAAATTTGTGTGATATAAAGGAGTAATTTTCTTCGAAATCAAATAATATATTGGCAGGCAATCCATTTACAAGAAAGGTACCTGAAGCGACTCTGATGTGTCCTTATCGGCTTCCAGTGTCATCTGAAATGCTCTCGCCTTCGGCTTCGGTAGAACATTGGGCCTTGCCGCCTCCTTCTTCTTCGGGAAATCCCTCGAGATGTGCCCCTCCTCATTACACCCATAACATACTTTCTTGTTGAGGGTGCATTCATTAGCATAGTGCCCAGGCTTCATACATTTAAAACAAGTGACATCTCTGGCATATTTCCCATCGTGCTTCTTTTTGCACTTTTCACACCATTTCGCTTTGCCTCCTCCTCCTTTCGAACCAGACTTCGAGAATTTACTTTTCTTGTTGGATCTCGAAGATCCATCGAACTTCCTTTTCTCACCAACCTCTGCTCTCTCCAGACCCTTCTTCCTTATCTAGGTCTCAACATTCTTAGCAGCCCAGATGGCGGCTTTCAATGTGGTTGCTTGCTTGACCATCGGACCAAAGTCCGCTGGTAATCCGTGGGCAAACTTGTTGAGCTTGGAGAGTTCAGTTTGAACTAGGTAAGGAACAAGCTTCATCTTCTCTGTAAAACTTGCAGCATACTCGGTGATGCTCATTCTCCCCTTCTTCAGATTTTGAAACTCATTGTTGATTTCCAGAAGATCCTGCTCGGAGCAGTATTGCATTTTCAGTTGCACCAGGAAATCTTCCCAAGACATCTTGCTAGCTTCTCCCTTGGGCATCGTATCAGCTAGTAGCTTCCACCAGCTTAGTACTCCAGACTTTAACAATGGAACCGCAAGAGCAGTCTTTTGTCTGTTGCTACAGTCGCAACTCTTAAACATTGTCTCCATCTCGAAGATCCAATCCATAACTTCCACCGGTGTTGGGCTTCCAGAAAGACACGGTGGTTTAGATGCCATGAAATCCTTGTACGTGCATCCACGTCCGTCATTTACTCCATCTTGGTTATTCCTTCTAACCACTAGCGGTTCAGCTTGACCAACGGTCCTACTATAGTTCCCTTCTTCTGATTGTCTGTCATTCAGTTCGGGCTGTTTAACAGACATCAAAGGTTCATCCCTATTATTCAGTAACAGTTGCCTCATTTCTTCCCTCTGTTCAACCATCATATCCCGAATCATGGCTTGTACTCCAGCCATTGTGACTGGCTCAGGTGCAACTTCTACTATCGACACTTGCTCATTCACTTGGGGATGAGGCTGCTGATTTCTGTTTCCTTTCGCGTTTCTGACTCCACTTCGTGTTCCCACCATGTTGATTTATACACCAAAGTAGGTGAATTTAGATCTTTATTTACGATAGATGTTTAAATCCTCCTTATCACTCTGAAACGTTACATGCTAGTTCTAATATTGTAATCGAACGTTTAGAATCCTGAACACGTAAGGTTTCTAGATCCGGTCGGCAGTAGACCATAGATCCGAACAAATAATAGCATATAAGTCAAACAAAAAGCATTTAGCACATAAAAGCATTTTATGCATCTTTCCTAAAATAGACTAGTGCTTGTGTCTAAAATATAGCAGACACTCATCTCACAATCATCGCTTAGCATTCTAAGTTTAAGTCGATAAATCCTATAAATTCCTAGTTCGCTTAAGCTAATGCTCTAATACTAACTGTGCCATCCCCAATTTCGCGGCCAGAAAAGACCTATTCGTTTATGCTTTATTTGAAAATCAGAGTGTACTTTTAAAAAAAATGTTGCGGAATTTGTTCCCAAAAACATGATAAAGAATTTATCAGAGCATTTCCGAAGAAATGTATTTTCATTACATTACAAACATCGGGATGTCATTGTCAATACAGATCAAAAGCATAAACAAAACAACATAGGCCACAAAACAACATAGGCCTAAAAAACAAGATAGGCCCTACAACATTCTATTTATTTCTACTGGCCTATAATCCATAATCTCTCATCAAATCATTGCATTTATGCTCTTGTCTCACTACTTGTAATACAAAAATTGAGCAGGTCAGGTTGGGGAGCGTGGTGAGCACATAGGGTTTTCAACCCACAATAGTTAAGTTTATTAACTTCATCAAATAAATCAACCCGATTATCCGTTCCCGTTATCCTCACTTTACGTCCCTAAAACATCTATCATAAGGGACCTATCCTAAGGAATTTCATCGGGATGGACACTACTGCTAAGGGGGTTCCTCAACAATAAATGTCTGTAAGGCAACCATGAGGGGGACGGAGTGCACCGGTGAGAACATCATTCACAAACACCTACAGGTTGTGAGCTTGCTAGCGTTCCACTGGACAAAGGATAACTTGAGAGATAATGGCTTGCTCTAGAAATCGGCTCTATGACTCTTCCAAAGATCACTAGTCCCCATTTCACCAACCAAGGGGCTTCTTATATAGTGTGGCACAACTAGGGTTACACCATGCAAACTCTAATATGCATGACTTTCCACATTCCTTAGGCTCCATGGGTTTTAACCTCCATGGAGTATCCATGGGTCACCACATGGGTTTAGCCCAACATAAAGAACTATGGATAATAAGCCCACTTTATAAGAATGAATGATTTCCACAATCAATCCCTATATATTTAATTAGTCTCTTTTGATCACTAAATTAATTCCAAATTAATTCTTGATCAATACTAATTAAAGAATATGATTTCATATTAATATATTAGAACTTATAATATATTAATAAATCATAAATAACCTCTTCTCAAAAGTCCATCCTATCAAATCGTCCTGATGATATGCAACTCAAATAGACCATGCTACTCTCGGGTCAAGTTCATACTGATTATAGTTATGGGCTTAGACACCTAATCCAACAGTCTCCCACTTGGATAAGTCTAATAACTATTATTGCAAGTATGACTCCAAAATCCCGACTAGCAATCGTAGCTCTTAAAAGTTGTTGTCGAACTATGACCTAGTCAATTATACGTCCATTAGATAAGGGATCATATATTCCTCCATTCTAGATATCATATGGACTGAGACATGGATTATAATCATTCTCTCTGTCCATCTGTTGTTTCCCGATTTCCGATTTATGATGACTGACTAATTGAACAAATCAAATCAGTCCAGGCTCGGCCGAGCGCTTAGGGTGTCATCACTAAATCATCGAGGGGCCCACAGATATCGCTTTTATCCCTCTAAGGGTAAAAGTAATGGATAAACTTCGACTCATATGCTTGCTCTATCTACTCATCAAATCACACATAACGATATATTTTATAACACCAAATTACTGGTGCGTTTACATATGTCAATGTGAAACCGACTTGTAAATACAACTCACATGTCTCTGTTTCAAGAATATAAGATATTATCGTCTCACAATCACTCGTGATAAAATCCATGAAGTTATTAAAATGAGCGTGGGTTGATTCCAATACTCGAATCTTAATCCAGGAGTACTCATGAACTATGCAACCACCTTGTCCTAGACAAACTACAGACTCATTCATGACAGTCTTGCCTCAATACCTACTTCCAAAGTATGATCGACTGTGGATGGTTTGAATAACCTAGTTATTCGGGAAGTCAAAACATGCAAAGTGAAACAAAATAATAATACTAATCCTATATGGCCCAAAAACTTTTGAATCATATTGATTACTCATTATTCATTGTATAATGTTTCAAATAATCAACTTAATACTTGAATTAAAACAATAGCTATGCCATGCTCCAAGCATGAACACTATGTTTGTCTATGGTCCTTACTTTGTGAAATAGATCAATTGAACACATATTAAATGAAACTTATTTCACAATTCCAAATCTTTATCACTTGTGTAAGAATTCCAAATTCTTGTCACTGCCAGAATGTGTTAGATTCTAAACTATCATGCAATGATTCCTTTGTAATGTCTAAGTACCAAAAGTCACGGAGACTTGACAACTGACATTACAAAGTATTCCAATGGAGAGCAATTCCATGGAAATGAAGTCTCAAATTCAAAGTACATTCCTTTGAACATCCTTCTTGCATTAAGTTTTCTAATCTTACACAGATTTAAAGAATAACTTCCACTTATGGAAACATTTCCATATTCCCATTTTGACCATCACTTCTAAACAAGAGTTACCTCTTCTCAGAGTATCTCAATATGGTCCTTTCCAAAATTTAAAATATACTTCCAACTGTCCATGAGCAACCAATCTTTGGTAAACCTCAGATTGTCCTCGACAATTGCTTAACCATTTTAGTCATATCCAGTTCTAGTCCTTTTTCCCTCTTAATGCCCTAGGCATTTGGAAAATTAGAACGGATGAATATTATAGCACACGTAATCGATCCTATACCGAAGCATATAGGACACGGTTCATGATGTCTTACATAAGGACATGATACTTGACCAGTCTTTTGCTATAATATTTCTATTTTCCATGTTCTCATCATTAGAATTATGAAAAGGGATGCTATAATCATAGTCGAATTTTGAGAACGCAATTAACACATCCATATATAGAACTTCCTTACGTTGAACTTATGAAAAGAGATGTCATAATCATAG
The DNA here is from genome assembly GCF_052849685.1 of Lactuca virosa. Lineage (NCBI taxonomy): Eukaryota > Viridiplantae > Streptophyta > Magnoliopsida > Asterales > Asteraceae > Lactuca > Lactuca virosa. The sequence goes on from NC_136429.1 coordinate 60,112,640, forward strand.
TCGAATTTTGAGAACGCAATTAACACATCCATATATAGAATTTCCTTATGTTGAACCATTCCAACATAACATTCATATATATGTATTTGACTAAATCTGATTAAAATCTCAATCTAAGCTTTTAGATTTGAAATGAAGTATGAATTCCTCTCCCTTAATTATAGTAAAACAACTTTTCAAACCCTGCAACTTGCGAATTTAAACTTTTGTTTTCTATAATTAACATTGTCAACTTGCAACATTCATCATAATTGATTATGCTCCCACTAGCATAATAATCATTACTTTTAGTAGCATAACATTTACGCTCCCACTAGTTTTGACATGTACCCAGAAATCAGTTGGACTTCTAGAAATCAATACTTATTGACTTTCATTACCAAAGTTCAGATTTCTTATACGAGATGCTTTGATAAGACTTTATCTAGGCATCTCAAACTCATACCCATTTCATTAGATAGCTCACATGTGTGTCTAAACAATTTAAGAACTTACAATAATAAGTCTCAAATGTTTAGACTTTTTTCCATAATCATAATCAAATTTTAGAATGCAAATATCATAACTACTATCTCCTTAAAATATACTTAGTGAAAGCGTTTCCTCACCATCATTTTCATGAATCGGAGAGAAACCTTATGACACTTAGATTTTATGGTGTATGTGTTCCTATCCATGTGAATTTGTCACAACCATAATCACAAGACATGGTTAGTGACAAATCCAAACTCATATGGACTGAACTTGTTCAATCTTAATTTCTTGCCACCTGGCAGCACAAGGGCCTACCATCGCTTCCAAGTTGTTATGCAAACAACTGAGAACTCATAGAACTCACATGCATAGTCAACTTTTAACTGGAATAAGCACAGAAACAACAATATGTCAACACGATAGGTTGCAAAGCTCAATTCGTGTGCTAGTGTTTAACAGTAGGTTTACTCTTGGTTAGTTCTTGAAACTTTCAAGATATTTAAGGCTCCCACTGACCTCTTGACATATAAGATTCACTTTGTTAAGAAACATTACTTGACAAACAAATATTCAAGAGTTAGTGCGGATTCTAATCAAGATAAACACTTCACACAATTGGTCTTAGTTGGTCTTTGTCCTTACCAAGACATCACAACTTACCAATTTCAAATGTACAAGAGTAAAAACATTTTACTCTACATTTGATGAGTGTTATAAACCTTTCCTAATATTATGTCACTCAAGGCACAATCTTGGAGTATGACTCTAAGACTTGTTTTGGAACAAAGTATGACTCATATTCTTGATTTAACCATTTCAACAATTCGCGATTCCTCTTCTTAGCCATACAAATGCGCTAAGATATCCTTAGAGGATCAATTGTGACATGGTTTTCATAATCATTAAGATGGCCATAAAACACGATACTCAAGTACTCTCCCATCTTTTCAGATTGGAGAAACTTTTATCTTTCTGTCCAATTTGATTCTTCGCATTCGTTCTGCCATACATTGAAACTTTTCCAATGTTTCAGAATTATACTTAAACTTGGAAGCATAACCATATTTACTAAACTTTAGTAAATCATGACGAATAGTCTTATCGTTCTCTGTGGTGGACCTGACCAGCGCACACCCAGTGTACCCGATCCCCAAGTCCTTCACTTGACTCACATAAACATATGAACAAAGAATTAGTCTTAATTTCCCAAGGATGAAGGTTCTCATTCATCACACAATACAAGTTGCATGATTCCAAGTTTCTATCCAACTGAAACTTGGGTGATGAGAATCTTTCCTTATTTGGTACATTATGACACTACCACAAACGAAAGAATCAAATTCATATTCCAATATTGCTATCAATTGAAACATATAAGCAACAATTTTTCACAAATGCCATTGTAAGGAAATTTTAAAAATAAGATAAATTTCAAAATTTTCTTTATTTATAAAATTGCGGAAAACTTATCCTTACAATGCAAATACAAGTGAAAACATGTTGTTATCTATTTCTAAGCAATCTATCATAACTCTTAAGCAGCAGCTCACAAATCTGATCATTGAACCATGCGATCGAAATCCATCTCTTCGCGATCAGACTCAGCATACTCTTCCTTTAAGCTTCCTTTCATTTCTTCGATTCTTCAAAACATCAAAATGTAATTACATTACATCATGTATCAAGAATCTCCAAATGGGAACTTAATCGAGTTAGATAGTGGACTTACCTGAAGCAGAGTCATACACTCTGACTCTACCATCCTTGTGGTCCTTCAGGTAGATACGGCAGCTTCGCAACCAATGCCCCTTGGCAATAGAAACATATGGACTCTTTGGAATGGTACACGGGACTATCTCAGACTTGGCCTTTCTCTTTACCATTTGGTCAAATGACTTGACCATGGTCGATCCCTTTCCATTGGGAAGAGAAAGCTTTTCTGGACTTCCAATGTTACCATTGTCAATGTCCATGGAAGTTTGGGGAGTAGACCTTCCAATCAAATTTGCTTTACCAGTGCACCAAATCATTTCTGATTCAGCAGCAACAAGCAAATAGGTAAGATCGATAAGGGTCATGTCGTGGTCTGTCACATAGTAGTCCTTAAAGAGCCCGCTATATGACTTAGGAAGTGATTGAAGAACCCAGTCAACAGCCAACTTCCTTGAGACTTTGACACCCAACTCTCCCATCTTTTCAATATGTAACTTCATCTCCAAGTCGTGAGAACATACATACTTTCCTTCCTGTCAATATGTAACTTCAATGTGTCGGTTAACCACACACGCTCCATTGATTTATGATTAACATCAAGCTACCCTTTGCCAAGCACTGTCAGTCCCAGATTAGTGTGTCGGTTAACCACACACGCTCCACTAACGACTTAACAACGTGCAAAGTGCAATTTCATGGGCTAGCACCAAATCCACATTTTCCTAACTAACTAAGATTGAGAATTTATAAGTGTTTAGTTACTCAGTATTTCATTATACTTTTAATGATAATTTAAATGTCCTGTCAAACCCGTTCGGCTAACGACCCTCCACCAGTCAAGGAAGCGGTGGGTGAGAGTGGACACCCATTAAACTACCATTTTATAGGCAGTAACCTTATACCCCCCTTATAGACCGGCTTCGTGAATGAGGCCTACTAACGGTAAGACTGACTTTACTCTTATATATATATATATATATATATATATATATATATATATATATAATATTAAACCTATAATATTATAATAGTATAAAGGTTGAATTTTAAGCTTTTAAAATTCTAGGGTTTGGAACTAAAGTATTCAAAAGGTGAAACTTTACAAATTCCAAAACTTGAGGGCAAGTTTTGAAACTTGTCAAAACTTTTCAAATCCATAACTTATGAGTTTAATATAGGTTTTAATGAAAAGACTCTTGAAAATCCATAACTTTAGGACAAGTTATGGAGTTCATAAAACCATTTATGGGAAAAAGACTCTTCAAGTTCATAACCTATGATTTTAATGATCTCTTTAAATGAAAAACTTTTCATTTTCCATAACTTGAGGACAAGTTGTGGAATTCGTCAAAAAACATTTAGATCAACTATTGTAACTTACAAAACCAAACAATTTGTCTATAATCTAAAACAAACTCATAAGAACAAGACAATTCATATCAAACTAATTTCATGTAATTAGCCTAACCATATAAACTAATACAAAACATGAAACTTTGACAATTATCTTTTAAATTGGATAAGCATGATCATTACCACATCAAAAACAGGTTTATAAGTTCAAAAACAGTTTAGGGTAATGCTCCTAGTCCAATTTCAGCCTTAAAACTCAAAAATTTGCACTCTGGAGCACCAAATCGTCGAGTGCATGAACTGACTCGGTGAGTTGGTCAGTTTATAGGGTGGACTCGGCGAGTCCCCCAGTGGACTCGGCGAGTCCACTGTCCAGACAGCAAAAAATCATTTTTTTAAGCTTTGAAAACAAGTAGCATCAAGTATAATTGAAAACAACCCTAGGCTCTGATACCATTGATGGGTTTTGAGCATTCTAACACTCCTAAGGTGTACATGCAACCCTAAATGCTTTGGATCTATGTTTCTCTAATATACATGCAAACTTTCAATATTCCAAAGCATCATCCTAATAACTTAGCACCAAGTTTTGGCCTTTAATAACTCTTGTTGTAGCTTATGAGGTATGTCATCTATATTACAAGATTCTAGTTAGATGACATACCTCTTGTTGTAGCTTGCTATCCTTGATGTATTTGGCCTTTAATAACTTAGCACCAATAGTGTGAATGCCTCAAATAGAATCACAACACACCTAGGACAAAGGATAACTTGAGAGATAATGGCTTGCTCTAAAAATCGGCTCTATGACTCTTCCAAAGATCACTAGTCCCCATTTCACCAACCAAGGGGCTTCTTATATAGTGTGGCACAACTAGGGTTACACCATGCAAACCCTAATGTGCATGACTTTCCACATTCCTTAGGCTCCATGGGTTTTAACCTCCATGTAGTATCCATGGGTCACCACATGGGTTTAGCCCAACATAAAGAACTATGGATCATAAGCCCACTTTATAAGAATGAATGATTTACTCAATCAATCCCCATATATTTAATTAGTCTCTTTTGATCACTAAATTAATTCCAAATTAATTCTTGATCAATACTAATTAAAGAATATGATTTCATATTAATATATTAGAACTTATAATATATTAATAAATCATAAATAACCTCTTCTCAAAAGTCCACCCTATCAAATTGTCCTGATGATATGCAACCCAAATGGACCATGCTACTCTCCGGTCAAGTACATACCAATTATAGTTATGGGCTTCGACACCTAATCCAACAAAAACATGTATAAAATTGTTCATCCAGCATAGATCTCCAGTAAACAAATAATATGCACACATAGCACGTACTTTATATAAACTACTTCATATCTATGTGTAAGATGAAAGTGACTATGCACTCACTTGATAAGGTGGTGATTCCAACTTGAACAGCGCTTCGCTTCTTAAAAATATGATTTCCTTTGACGAAACCGGGAGGTTTGCTTGAAAACCGGGCTCTGCGGGGGCAGGGCTTTCCGAACCGAAAAACTCTTTTTCTCGGAGTCTTCGGGCGCTCCAGGCTTTCTTCTAGTGCTAGGGAGGTTTCCTAGGCTTTGGGGGTGTTTGGTAGGTTTAGAGAGAGAGTAGAGAGAGAAAGATATGGATAATGGTGTGAAAAATGAGGCAGCCTTCGCATCTTATTTATAGGGTCGAAGCCTCGGTATGTAGGGCGTTACTGCGAGGAGCGCAACGCGTTCCTCGTACGAAGGGCGCTCATGCGAATGTTGGGCATAGAAGCGGGGCGGTATCCGAGGTTCGTACAGTACGTGTCATCCTTCGGCTGGATCAATGTGGCTAACTCCGGGCCTAGCATTCGAACGCGGTGCGTTCCTTCCCTCTACGTGAGGCGTTCCCCCTCAGACAGCTTCATAATTCCTTCTCTCGACTTCTAAAATTCGTAACTTTTGCATATGAGCTCCGTTTTGGACGTTCTTTATATCCACGCATAGGTAGAGACGTAATCTACAACTTTCATTTAGACTCTGTTGGTTAATTTTGATTTATTTTTAAAGTTATATTTTTAACAGGCCGGGACAGGAAAAGTCCGTTAAAATTTCATAACTTTGTCATCCGACGTCCGTTTTCGTCTGTCTTTTTATCGTTGAGCTACTATTGACGAGATCTTTGATTCTCATTTAGGTTGTGTCAGCTAAAAATTGATCGATCTAAAATTCGAACTCCGGGCTGCACACTACTATGCCAAATCTTAGAAAATTCATAACTTCCTCGTATGAAGTCAGATTTGAACGTTCTTTTTATGCACGCTCTCGATTTAATTTATACTAAGACTTTCGTTTAGATCTCTAACGCTAAAAAGCACTTCATCGTAAACTCACTTTTTACGTCACACAACGTTGTGCCGGTTTTGTCGCGAAACTTCGACATGTCATAACTTATTCGTTATAACTTGGATTTCAGCATTCTTTATATCTTCGGAATCCTTGTCACAACCACTACAATGTTCTTCATAGATATCAGGTTTATCTAACATTTTATTTTTGACGCTTATTTTCATTCTTAATTTATTATATCATTATAAACAAGTATAAAGCACATAATTTCACATAATTCACATAATACTCAAATAATTCCTTTTTATTATTTCAAAATGAGTTACATTTGTTGACCCTAACTATTACATCATCGTATCAATGCTTAGCCTCGAAACACGGTCGTTACATTATATGATGCAAAACTATTTGGACACCATGTCGCTATGTAAATGGTTTGGATAGTTTGATTTCTTTATATCCTTTACGAGTAATCCCAAATAGCTTGAAGTTAAAAGGTTTTTTAAGGACACTTCACTACATCCAGAAGAATGACCTTATATACTATGTAGGTTATTCAAGATCAAGCTTTATGTATTTATTAAAGACCTAAGGGGAAACAAAATTTTCGACAAGGTTCAAGCATGCATTTAACCTTACAATTTAAATTTTTAAAATTTTTCTATTTTCTTAATTGTTACAAAAATATGGTTTTTGTATTTTTTTATTTTATATTTTTTTGTTACTAAAAATCATATACTAGTTTCTTTAATTTTATCTGTATTGATTTATATAATTGAATTTCAAAAAAGAGGTTTTCCTCATAGTCATATATGTCTGTTTATGCATTCGGACTACAAGCTTCCGACAATTAAATTATTAACCCGATAATATCTGCTGAGATTCAAACATCGATGAAGATCCAGATTTGTATTCACTTGTGAATGAATTCATGATTCATGGTCCTTGTGGAGATGAAAATATCAATTGCCCATGCATGGCGGACAAAATGTGTTCTAAAAACTTTCCAAAGCAATTTTGTAATCATACTTCAGTCGATCTGAATGGTTTTCCCTTATATAGGCGAAAAAACGATGGACATTTTGTTTGTAAAATCCGGTGTGAAGTTAGGTAATAGAAACATTGTTCCCTACAATAAATATCTACTGAAAAGATAGCATGCACACATTAATGTTGGATGGTGCAATCAGGGCTCTTCTATAAAGTGTTTATTTAAATACATAAACAATGTACCTTATAAAGCTACAATTGTTGTTGTAGAAAAAAACAATGAATGTGATAAGCATGATGAGTTGGATGAGATAAATCAATATTATGATTGTAGATATCTATATGCATGTGAAGCATCACATGGAATTTTTGGATACGATGTTCATTACAAGTATCCTTCTATGGTTAGACTACCTTTTCATTTTCTTGGTCAATAACAAGTCGTATATGCGGAACACGATGGTATTGATAATGTTCTTAAATAGCCTTTAGTTGTCGTTTTAATGTTCACATCTTGGATGAAGCATAATGAAATTTATCATGATGCACAAACACTTACATATGTTGAATTTCCTACAAAATTTGTTTGGAAGCCTGCTTATAGGACTTGGAAGCCAAGGGAAGTAGAATTTCCCATTGGTAGAATTCATTCGGGTTCACCTAATCTTGGCGAAGCTTATTTATTGAGGATTCTTTTAAATAAAGTGAGAGGTTCAAAGTCATTTGACTAAATTCGCATAATAAATGGTGAAACATGTTCTTCCTTTGGAGATGTTTGCTATGCTCCTGGGCTTTTGGATGATGACAAGAAATACATCGACATAATTAAGGAAGAAAGTCATTCTGGATATTGTTTTTTCTATGATTCTTATTTGCTACTATGTTGATGTCTAACAATATGTCTAGACCAGAGTTTGTTTAGGAAAATACATGGGAATACTTATCAGATGGAATTCTTTAAAACCTACGACAAAGATTCAAGTCTCCGGGTATTTTAAATTTCTCTCATTATTTTTTAAGAAATATATTATTTATTTACCAATATCCATGAAATTATTTTGTATTATTATTAAATACTTTTAATAATATATCATAATTAACATAATATTTGACCTGCAGGTTTATCACTCAATGAAGATCAACTTAAGAACTTAACTTTGTTTGAGATAGAAAAAATTTTACTTCGTAACCGTTTCAATATCAAAAAAAATATAAAGATGCCTTATCCAGAGATTGATTATGTTTCTTCTTCAAACAATCGACTTATCACTGAGGAGCTAGATTATGACATGCCCATCATGCATACCGAATTTGATCTTCTTTTTCTTGCATTGACAAGTGAGCAACATGACATTTTCCTTGATATCATGAATGCAGTTAAAGATAATAAATGATGTGTTTTCTTTGTTTATGGTTATGGTGGAACGAGTAAAACTTTTATATGAAAGACAATATCTGCAAGAAGTAGATGTGATGGTTAGATTGTTTTAAAATGTTGCTTTAAGTGGTATTGCTTCATTAATATTACCCGAAGGTAGTACAACACACCCTCGGTTTATAATTCTGTTGAATCTTAATGAGGATTATGTTTGTAAAATAAATCCAGATAGAAACTTGTTAGCTTATTAAGAAAAACCTCATTGATCATCTATGAAGCACCTATGGTCCACAAATATGCATTTGAAGCTTTTAGATCGATGTTTGAAAGATATAATAAGGTGTGGAAATTGTAGCAACTCAAATATTCCATTTGGAGGAAAAGTGATTGTTTTTGGAGAGATTTCAGTCAAATTCTACCTATTGTTTTGGGTGGCAATAGACAAAACATTGTTAATTCTTCTTTGAGTTCTTCATATTTATGGCAACAATGCAAAATCCATAAATTAACAAAAAAAAGATGAGGATAACTGTTGGAATGGAACCATATGCTGTTAAAAAAATAAGTGATTTTGCAAATTGGTTATTGGATATAGGAGAAGGAAAACTTGGTGGTCCGAACGATAGCGAAACAATTATTGATGATCCCGAGGATATTCTCATAAATGATTCATATTATCCTATATGTTCATTAATTGAGTTTGTATATCCTTTGATTTTGGAAAACTACGACATTACATGTTATTTTCAAGAAAGAGTAATACTTGCTCCGAAGAATGAAGTTGTTTAGGAAACAAATGATTGTTTTTTGCCATTGTTTCCAGGAGATGAAGTTCAATATTTAAGTTCAGAAAGTCTATGCCAACCTGAGTTTATTCACGATCAATTTGATGCAAAATTATACTGACCTGATGTTTTAAATGGTCTGAAAGTCTCAGGTCTACCAAATCATAAGTTAATTTTAAAAATCAAGGTTTCAATTATGTTACTGAGAAAAATTGATAAGAAAAATGGCTTATGTGACGGAACTAGACTGCATGTGATATCATTGGCCAAACATGTTACTGAGGCAGTTACTGGAAGTAATAGTGGAAATTGAGATTTTACTCCAAGAATGTCTTTAAGTCCTTCATAAAAAAATTCTCTTCAAATTCCAAAGAAGACAATATCCATTGGACGTATGTTTTGCAGTGACTATTAATAAGAGTCAAGGACAATCGTTATCTAAGGTTGGGTTGTTTCTCAAAGATCCTATTTTTTACATGGTTAATTGTATGTTGTATTATCTAGAGTTCAAAGTAAAGAATGATTAAAATTGTTAATTTTAAATAAAGATGGTAGCCTCACAAATAAAACTTATAATATTGTTTACAAAGAAGTTATTAGAAATTTATAAACAATGTTTAATTTTTATAGCATTTTTACTTAGTTTTAGTAAATCATACTTCATTCATCATGTTTATTTATAGTTTATTGTGTTGGTTATATATATGTTTATTATATTATCATCGTCTTTAATTTTTCATATATCAATGTCATTTCCATTATTATTTATTTTTGTTTTTCTTACTATACTCAAATGTATATTGCATCATACAAACTCATGATTTTATTAAATAGTTGAACTTACAATAAGTTATTTTTTTAATGATGCTTTATATATTTATTTTAAAACAAATTTATAAACTTACTAACATAAATCAAAACTTTTTTAACTTTATATATTGTTTCCAAATTTTTTATTAGCTTTCAAATTATTAATAGTGTTCCTTTTATCAGTAATGGTATCTGATACTATTTAGAATACCATTATGAATTTCATTTTTTTTATCCCTATAGTCACATATTTGGGCAGGGTCTTTTTTAGAATGTCTTTTGGAGCTATAATGGCCTCTTCCATAATCCTTGCCGTTGATGGTTATGGTATATCTATAAATGAAAGTTTTTTTTAACATACTTATTAAATACTTACAAAATGACAATGTTAATCAAATTTACAAAAAAAATTACATTTTCACCATATTTATTTCACTATACTCAAATTATATTATTTTATTATTCTATTATATATATATATATATATATATATATATATATATATATATATATATATAATTAACCGTGGTTTCTACGAGTTTAAACCCAGTGTGTGTGTGCGTGTATATATATATATATATATATATATATATATATATATATATATATATATATATATGCAATAAAATGGTAAAACACACTATTTTAAACGTGCCAAGATTCGAACCAAAGAGCTTCTAGACCAGCGGTATCCGGTGTTGCCCTCCCTTCTTGAGGTTGAGGGTTCAAGTCCCGTCATGGATATAGGTGGATTTAAGATGTAGCTTAGGAGTAGGTTAGATTTGTCGTTTAAAACAAAAATACTTACATAACCACCGGACTCCATCATAGGATGAGAAACAAAAAAGACTTAATACAAGCTAACAATAGTTATTGGTGAAACCGTCCTACCAAGTGGACATTCATTCCATGAAACTAAGCATTACAATTTTTATGTTATGGGTGGAACTCTCATTTTAACACCTTATATAATCCAAACCTTATAATCGAACGATCTTTATCATACACTTTAAGTTGCTTGCTTGTACGTTGTTAAATCCATATCAACCATTAAATATTATTACAATGGTCGCCTGACAATTTCTGTATAGAAAGGTAAGTGTGTCAGTTGGTACAGGTATACTCTAGTCGTTGGTGATGAGCATGCCATATCATTAAATATCCACAACAACAAAAAGTTAAAGTGCTATGTATTATGTAATAACGTACCCCATTGTGACCCATTCTATCTAAGGAACTTCAATACTCTTGTCAAGGTGCCATCTAAATAGGCCCGCCATTTAATGGGTTCAGGCACTAAGCCCACTTTCACAAAATTTTCGGATTTAAAATATTAAAATGAACCCATTGGAAAAATCTTACAAAGTAACTATGTAGTTTATAAAATTGGATTTTGCAAAATTAGTTTTTTGATAATTCTAGGAAAAAGTTAATTATTTTCAAAAATACCTATTATTTTACAAATAGTTCGCAAATAAATAAGACATTTTTATAGTAAAATGATAAACTTCACCCTCTGAATGACCCACATAAACTCATATTAAGGCCCACGTGGGAGATTAATCGTAGAACACTAACATTATTTGTAGGGGTGAACAAAACCAAACCAGGAAACCGAAAAAATGAAAAAAACTGAAACCGAAGCATAAACCGACGGTTTGGGTTTAAATTTTTCAATAACCGAAAATTTCGATTTGGGTTCGGTTTTTGGATTTGGTAAAACCGAAAGGAACCGAACTAAACCGATTATCTATAATGTTTAAAAAATATATATTGTATAGATAATATAAATATGTTTTGCGAATTAAGAACAAATCCTGCAGTTGGTTCATGTGGTTACCGCGTTGACTCTTTAAAGCCAACGTCTTAAGTTTAAAACATGGCATATATTATGTTGATTTATTTTTTCAAACAAATTCAATATATATATATATATATATATATATATATATATATATATATATATATATATATATATATATATATATATATATATATATATATATCCAGTGACTTATAAACAAACAGATTCCTAGTCTGGTAGTTAAGGCCAGGGTCGCCCTGTGGGCCTAGGCAAGTCGGGTAACGGCTACAGCCCCCCCCCCCCTCCCCTAAATGCCATCGGCTCCCCATTTTATACTTGTTATATTAGTTATATATATTATCAGACCATTAATTTTCAACATGTTAGACTAGTTCTTCAATGCCCAATACTCTAATAATAAACACCGTCCCAAAAGAGGGAACAGGAAGGACCGAGATCTAGACCTAGACCTGGCGTGCGTCCAACTTTCAAGGCATCATCACTCTTTCGTATGGAAAATCCAAACGACGTCTTCTCTAGAAGCAACGATTGTCCTTTTTCTATTTCTTATTCAAGATTTCAAGTGAAATCCGATTTCTTATCCTTCTTTTTATAATTTTTTGAATTTGTCCACAACCATACCACTTTACTAGAATTTGAATCAAGAGTCATGGAATCGAATGATTACTTAGAACTGCGAGTCTGATTGTTTCTCTAGTTCTCCTTGGATTTCTTGAATTCATAGTCGATGACTTACTTGGATTTCTTTCTCAATAGGTCGGAAGTTTGAAGTTTCTGTATTTCAGAATCGAGGGTTAGAGAAAAAATTAATTTCTGATAATCTGATTGTGGATCTCTGTAAGTTCTAGCATTCTTGAAATTTTTTATTCTTTTGTGAAATTTGATTTTTTATGAAGATTTTCAAGTTAGAGGTGAAATCAAATTTTAATTTGGTTAAGCCAGAGATGATTCTTGAACTTCATTTGCTTAATTTGGATTTCTGAATGTTAATCTTCTTAATATTGATTTCTCTGTCTTTCTGAACTTCAAAATTTTATGTTGTATTGGGATATTATGGGTGATGGTGATGGAGGATGACAAGTTGGTTAGTTGGTTGGTGGATAAAAGGCAAGGAGGAGGAGAGAAGTCAGAGTGATGTAATGGTGATTCCAACGAAATAGTAAAACCCACATTTTAAAGTTGTTTTAAGTCTTCTCCTTTTTAGTTGGATGATTACTTTTGCTCCAGAACCCTAATTTCTTCAAAACACCTTGCTTTTAGCATCATTTAGTTAGAGTCGATAAAATAAAAAATTAGACAACTACATAATTCTAAAGCCACAAAATTGACGATCATACTTATATTCCATAACCATGATTTACCTTACAAAAAATCTATGAGAAGCTACATAATACAAAAAGTGGATAAGAACTTTGTTAACACTTACACTACTTGATTTCTATAAATTAACAAACACTTTATTTAATTATATATCAATAACTAAAGAGATTAATAAAATTTTAATTAATAAAATTACTTTGAAATTAATAATTTTTTCCGGAGATGTTGTATTCCTTTACCAAGAACAAAATTTTTATAGATATTTAAATTGTGAAGGGCCCAAATTGTAACGTCCCAAAATTTAAGACCAAAAATTTCATTCTTATAATAATAAAACCATCATCCAAAACGTGTTCATAAAACCATAAAAAAATCAGAGTATGTCAATAATCATCCAAGTACATCAAGTCGACAAAATGCGGAACAACGTGGTGTATGCGATGCGATCATCCCGAGCCCTTCCCTTTCATTCCGGAAGTACCTGAAACATAAACTGAAAATCGTAAGCATGAAGCTTAGTGAGTTCCCCAAAACACCTCATACCATACATAACAACATATGATAGGCCATGCCCGACAACCATCAGGCCCTGCTCGGCATCGATCCCCGCACGGAACAGATCTGTCAATAACATGAGATGGGCCTTGCCTCATCACATTCATCAGGCCCCGACCGACGTTCATACAGACACATAAAACACATGCAAGAATCACTAAGATAAATAGCATAAAATACACTCATCAGGCCCCGCCTGATATCGGACCCCGCCCGATATACATATCACATACCATACATGCAAGATTCACACAGACAACTAGCATCCTAATCATAATAAATCATGGGTCGGCATTGGGGCCTTCGACCCGCCAGGCACAGTGAGGAGACTCACATCAAACTGTTTAATATATCAAATAAAAGCTCGGGTTGCTGATATGGGAAATCTCCGAACTAAAGATCATCAAATAATACCCAATTAATAATTGGGCCACAAACCATAATCGGGATCCTAGTTCGTTTCTCCAAAACCCAAGGTAAAAGACCATTTTACCCCTTCCTCACTTGGCCCAATATCCGAGGCCCAACCCAATAGCACCAAAAAGACCAATACGACCCAAATCCCTAAATGATACCCAAAACCCAATATGAGCCCACATCCCAGGAGGCCCACAGCCTAGCAATGGTCCAAAGTCAGAAAGGCTAATGGCCCAACAAGGCCCAAAACCCCAATAGTCCAAATATGGCTTAAAGTCGCAAAAGCCCAAGACCAGGCCTGGTACGCTACGCGTACCAGACTTACCCCTGTGTACTAGGCTACATGCATGATCGCAGACACGGGAATGTGCGTGCAGCGTACTCTTGAGTACAGCCAGTGTACGCGCCTATTAAGCACTTTTTCCTTAAGTGTTTAATACTTGCATTCCAACATCCAAATTTCAGACCCAAGTCTAGAGGAACGTCTTAATCCATAAAGTTCTTAACTTGGAGCCTGTGCATGGCTCAAAAGGACCCAATACTTGTTTTTTACCATTAAGACTCATATTAAGAGTCCTAATCCATGTATGGCCCAAAATAAGACATCAAGGTAGCATTTTTATGCATAAGGAACATTAGAGAGGCAAAGATCTAGCATTTCCAACTCCTGGAGTGACTCATACTCATAAGGAGGAATTGTAGGGCCAAAACATACCAAAAGAAACCCCTAAACTAGATCTAGCAGTTGGAGTTACCAAGGTAGAAGCTTTATACCTCAGAATGCTTGCAAAGTTGGCGAATATTCTGCATCTTCAAGCTCCAATTCCACCAAAGCTTCACCACCAAGCTTCACCTTCTTCAAATTAACCAAATACACCACAATATCACAACAATGGCTCACAAACACTCAAAGTGAGGCTAGGGTTTCGTTCTCAGGGTTTGGAGAGGTGGAGGCTAGTAATAAGAAACTCCCAAAGAAACTTAAGGTGTTTAAATAGGGCACAAACCCTAAAAATTAGGGTTTTCCCCTGATGACCGTACACCCAACATACTACCACGTACGCCCAGTGAACGTGAGTGCCTCCGTGTCCAAGCCAACGAGCCAGTACGCCCAGCGTACTCGGCTAGGGACCAAAATGTAAGAAATTTTACAATGAAGGGATAAAAGGAACATACCTAAAATTGCAAATGTTATAATTCTCCCCCACTTGAATCAGACTTTGTCCTCGAAGTCTGTTGCCGCAAATAACTCTGGGTAATGCTCCCTCATCTCGTCCTCAGGCTCCCACATCCAATCAGACCTCTTTCAGTGGTGCCACTGCACCTTCACCAACTCTACAACCTTGCTCCTCAAGGTTTTCGTCTTTTTGTACAGGATGGAAACTGATATCTCAATATAATTCAGACGGTCATCCACCTGAATATCCTCCAATGGAACCACCACAAAATCATCATCCAAACATTTCCGCAGCTAAGAGACGTGAAACGTGCTATGGATCTGACTAAGCTCCTTAGGAAGATCCAAGCGATAAGCAACCCGGCCCAACCGAGCCAAAACCTTAAAAGGACCAATGTATCTGGGGCCCAACTTGCCCCTCTTACTGAATCAGATGACACATTTCCAAGGTGACATCTTCAGGAGAACCATATCCCCAACCTGGAACTCTAGATCTGATCGGCGCTTGTCGGCATAGCTCTTCTACCGACTTTGTGATGTTTGAAGCCTACCCCGAACCTGCTGAATCAACTCGGTAGTCTTGATTACCACCTCGGTACTCCCCATGACTCGCTGACCGACCTCACCCTGACATATCGGGGTCCTGCACTTCCTCCCGTAGAGCATCTCAAATGGAGGTCGATCAATGCTGGCGTGATAATTGTTGTTATACGAAAACTCCGCTAAAGGGAGATACGTATCCCAACTCCCACCGAAATCCAATACACATGCCCGAAGCATATCCTACAGGGTCTGCATAGTCCGCTCACTCTGGCCATCAGTCTACGGGTGGAAAGTCATGCTGAAATGCAGTCGAGTACCTAGCTCCTCGTGAAACCTCTTCCAAAACCTGGAAGTAAACTAGACACCCCTGTCTGAAACCACTGAAACCGACACCCCATGCCGTGCCACAACTTCCTTAATGTAGATGTCCGCCAACTTCTCCGCAGAGATACTCTCTTGGATTGGAATGAAATGCGCTCTCTTGGTCAATCGATCCATGATGATCCATATCGAATCCACTCTGCGCGCTGTTGGAGGCAACTCCGTGATGAAATCTATAGTAATCTCTTCCTATTTCTAAACGGGAATGTATAATGGTTTCATCTTGTACTGTGGTCGCTGATGTTCGGCCTTGACTTTCCTACAAGTCAAGAACCTCTCCACATACCATGCCACATCCCGATTCATACATGGCCACAAATAATCAGGACGAAGATCTCTATACATCTTTATCGCTCCGGGATGAATAGAGCATCTCGACTTGGGCGCCTCTTCCATCAAAACCTACCGCGCACCACCCCAGTATGGAACCCACACCCTCTGATGAAGGGTCAATAACCCCCGGATATCATAATCGAAAGAAGCCACCTGACCCACAATGCGCTCACTCTTTCGGTGCTATTCCTTCATAGCCTCAATATGAGCCTCTCAGATCTGCTCTAAGAGTAGAGTAGTCACTGTCATCCTCAAACACATATCTATGATCAGAGTCGCGACCGCCTTACGGTTGAGAGCATCGGCCAATACATTGGCCTTCCCCAGATGATAAAGGATCTCACAATCATAATCCTTCACCACATCCAATCACCTACGCTGCCTCATGTTCAGATTCATCTGATCCATCAAATACCTCATGCTCTTGTGATCCGTGTCGATAGTACAACGGACCCCATAGAGGTAATGCTGCCAAATCTTGAGGGCGAACACCACAACCCCCAAATATAAATCATGCGTTGGATAGTTCGCCTCATGAGGCTTCAGCTGCCTCGAAGCGTAAGCGATAACGCGAACCCTCTACATCATAACTGTACCCAAATATGTGATAGATGCATCACAATAAACCACAAAATCCTCAACACCCTTTGGCAGGGTCAGAATCATCGCCTCACATAATTTCTGCCTCAAGGTCTTAAAAGCTGCTTGCTGCTCAGGCCCCTAACGAAACGTGACAATCTTCTTCGTCAATCGAGTCAAAGGAACCGCTATCTTGGAGAAATCCTGAATAAATCTCTGATAGTAACCTGCCAAACCAAGGAAACTCTGAATCTCAGATGGAGACTTCGGAACCCCCCATCCCATCACCACTTCGACCTTGGCTGGATAGACTAGAATACCGTT
This sequence comes from Lactuca virosa, assembly GCF_052849685.1. Classification (NCBI taxonomy): domain Eukaryota; kingdom Viridiplantae; phylum Streptophyta; class Magnoliopsida; order Asterales; family Asteraceae; genus Lactuca; species Lactuca virosa. The sequence continues at coordinate 60,129,947 of NC_136429.1, forward strand.
TTGGTTGACAAGGTTCCCCAAAAACTGCACCTCATGCAACCAGAACTCACACTTGAAGAATTTCGCATACAGTCTCTCCCTCCTCAAGGTCTCCAATACATTCCTCATGTGTTCCTCATGCAGCTCCTGGGTCTTAGAATAGACCAGGATGTCATTGATAAACACAGTCACAGACCGATCCAACATGGGTTTGCATACACGATTCATGAGGTCCATGAATGCGGTTGGAGAATTCGGGCATCACCACGAACTCGTAATGACCATAACGAGTCCAGAAGGCTGTATTTTGCGTATCCTCCTCTCCGACCCTCATCTGATGATAACCCGAACACATATAAATCTTGGAAAACCAAGATACACCCTGAAGCTGGTCAAATAAATTGTCAATCCTCGGGAGTGGATAACGGTTCTTCACCGTTAGCTTCTTTAGCTCCCGATAGTCGATACACATCCGATGTGACCCATACTTCTTCTTCAAAAACAGGATTGGTGCTCCCCATGGCGAACTACTCGGCCGTATGAACCCTTTTGTCTAAGAACTCTTGCAGTTGTGTAGATATCTACATCTTTTGAGGTGCTAACCGATAAGGAGCTTTGGCTATCGGAGCCGCACTGGGAACCAAGTCAATCCGAAACTCCACTTGCCTCTCCGGAGGCACTCCAGGAAAGTCATCAGGGAACACATCCGGATATTCCCGAATAACCGACACATCATCCACAGTCGCCTTACCCTTCTTCCGGGTATCCATAACATAGACGACAAATCTGGAACAACCCCGCTAAAGATAGTACTTGGGGCCTAGCTGCTGAACATACAACCGACCCGTGCTAAACACTATCTCCCTGGACCACTAACTATCCCCCACTTGGGGTTCGAACACGTACCATCTGACGCTCGCAATCAATCACTGCCTCATTGGGGCTCAACCAATCCATCCTCACAATAACCTTGTTCCCACGCAAAGGAATAGGAACCAAATCAATCGGGTACCGCTCACTAAACATCTCCACTACACATCCTCGATGAAACCTTGATACCTGTACATAACGATCATCAACAATCTCAACCTCTAATGGACAATCCAGCTCCCTCGGAGCATCGACAAAGCTCTTGTTGAGCGCAAGAGATAAAAAAAAGATCGGTTAGCCCCCGAATCAAGCAATACCAAGGCAGAGATACCGTTCACAGGGAACGGTCCTAAAACAAAACACACAAATATATGTAGAAAAATCAACATAAATAAAGAGATAAGGAGAAGATAGATACTCGTCACAACATCAGGTGCTGCACGAGCCTCCTCGGTCGTCAGCTGAAAAGCCCTACTCCTCATAACAGGTGCATCCGCATTGCTCTGGCGGCATCCGTGATCCTCATAGTCGCCGGAGCGGGAGCTGCAACCGGTCCCCCCACTGCTAAACTCGGGTATTTGGCCTTCTATGGACCCTCTGATTGCATTGGAAGGAAATCAGATCAAATACCTGGGTGGTAGTGGTGGTAGTAGTGCAATCCCTGCTGAAATGACCCGTCCTACCGTACTTGAAGTATGCAGAACCATCCACCTTGCACGCCCCATCGTACGTCTTGCCGCACTTGCCATAGCGGCCCCGGACCTGCTGGCCTCTCGATCTCGAATAAAAAACCTTGGGCCTCTTTCCCGAACCCTGTAAACCCTGAACCTGAGCCGTTTTCCTCTTCCTCTCCATCTCCAAGTCTATATCCCTCTATCTGGCTCTCGCTATCATATCATACAGTGTCCTGCAACTAGATTGGCTCACAAACTGCCTAATATCGCTCCTCAACATCTCATGGTATCTCGACTTCTTCATCTCCTTGTCCGCCATATACTGCAGAACAAGTAACGCCCTCTCACAGAACATAACAGTGATCTCCGCTACCATCTCAGTAGTCTGGTGAAGGTCCTGAAACTCCCTTGCCAACTGTTGGACCTCAATCACAGGTGCGAACTCAGCCCGAAATCTCGCCACAAAATCCTCCCAAGTCATGGACTCAATTGCCTCGCCTCCCACGGCATGTCCAACCTCCTCCCACCAGTCTCGATCTCTGTCTTTCAGAAGACAGGATGCAAATCTGACCTTCGCCTCCTCCGGACAAAGGCTAGATCGAAAGGTGTTCCCGATATCTGCCAACCAACGTCTGCTCACAATTGGGTCCTTCTTCTCGAAGAACTTCGGGGCTCCACATGCCCGAAACTCACGGAAAGTCAAAGTGCGAGCTCCCATCATCGCCACCATCTCAGAACGAAAAGTTCCCAAGCGCTCATCCAGAATCTCCATGATACCCTCCTTGATCGTACCGAATATCACAGGAGTCTGCTTAAGAATACTGCGGGTAATCTCTGATGAAATGAACTCCCACATCTGATCATCCACATGTCCAGCCCCAGAGCCCGAACCCTCACCAGCACTATAACCACTACTAGATCCTCCTCGAGTGACCACCATACTGAAAATAGATTATTCAAACTATCAGAACACATACAAATATGTATACATCGAGGAATCTCATACTCTACAAGCTTCCTGGTATCATCGCAGCTTTCCTTGACTCAAGTACGGATCCTCTGCTTTCAATAGTACAGACCCATACTACCTTCCACATCTATCCGTACTGTCCAAAAGGATCGCCTCGAATCTTCCAATTTACTCATTTATCTATACATACAACCCTCAACAAGACCATGCTCCCAACACCTAATCTCTTCCTAGGTTTTCCTACGGCAACCCCCCCACACTACTCTCCGCCATCAGCTGTAGAAGGAACTCCCCTTAACATCATCTAACTAGCTCATGAATACAATTACATATCAGTGACACCAGATAATTCTTCGAATGAAAGGTCTCACACTACAACGGTTGGACTCAGACAAGAGCCGCGCAATAGAGTTAAAACCTAATCTTCTAAAATTATCTAGTCTCAATAATATGTAACTTAGTATATTCACTTACTAGTTAGCTGAAGTTAATGAGAACTCCTAAAAGCACAAATCAAGCAACATTCAAGCATCGAGTAATCGGAATCAAGCATAACCAAAACATGCGATCCTATCACTGAATAATCAGTACTAGCATGCAAGTCTACAAGCTGATATAGCAAGCATACAAAGGCATCTCTCCTAGATCCATAGCCCTAATCTAGCATGTGATTCATAGATTCACAATTCAAAGTATAATCATAAAACATGTATGGGTATTTTGGGAAAACTTACTTGAGCTCGGTCGATTGCATGCACCACACCCCTTTATTTTATTAGAAAAACCCTTTTATGCCTAAATCCCTCAAACCAACGCTCTGATACCAACTTGTAACGTCCCAAAATTTAAGACCAAAAACTTCATTTTTGCAATAATAAAACCATAATCCAAAACGTGTTCATAAAACCATAAAATAAAATCAGAGTATGTCAATAATCATCCAAGTACATCAAGTCAACAAAATGTGGAACAACGTGGTGTGTGCGATACGATCATCCCGAGCCCTTCCTCTTTGATCCGGAAGTACCTGAAACATAAACTGAAAACCGTAAGCACGAAGCTTAGTGGGTTCCGTAAAACACCTCATACCATACATAACAACATACGATGGGCCATTTCCGTCAACAATCGAGCCCCGCTCGGAACATATCTATCAATAACATGAGATGGGCCCCGCCTCATCACATTCATCATGCCCTGCCCGACATTCATACAGACACATAAAACACATGCAAGAATCACTAAGATAAATAGCATACAATACACTCATCAGGCCCCGCCTGACATCGGACCCTACCCGGTATACCTATCACATACCATACATGCAAGAGTCACACAGACAACTAGCATCCTAATCATAATAAATCATGGGGCGGCATTGGTTCCTTCGACCTGAAACGCACAGTGAGGGGATTCACCTCAAACTGCTGAATATAATAGATAAAAGCTCGGGCTGCTGATCCGAGAAATCTCCGCACTAAACATCATCAAATAATACCCAATTAATAATTGGGCCACAAACCGTAACTGGTATCCTACTTTCCTAGTTCATTTGTCCAACACCCAATGTAAAAGACCATTTTACCCCTTCCTCACTTGGCCCAATATCCTAGGCCCGACCCAATGGCACCAAAAAGCCTAATACGACCTAAATCCCTAAATGATACCCAGAACCCAATATAGGCCCAAACCCAAGGAGGCACATAGCCAAGCAATGGCCCAAATTCAGAAAGGCTAATGGCCCAACATGGCCCAAAACCTCAATAGTCCAAATATGGCCCAAAGTCGCAAAAGCCCAAGATCATGCCTGGTACGTTGTGCGTACCAGACGTACGCTCTGCGTACTAGGCTGCATGCATGATTGCGGATACGCCAACGTACGTGCATATTAAGAACTTTTTCCTTAAGTGTTTAATACTTGCATTCCAACATCCAAATTTCAGATCCAAGTTTAGAGGAACGTCTTAATCTACAAAGTTCTTAACTTGGAACCTTTTCATGGCTCAAAAGGATCCAATACTCGTTTTTGACCATTAAGACTCATATTAAGAGTCCTAATCCATGTGGCCCAAAATAAGACATCAAGGTAGCATTTTTATGCATAAGGAACATTAGAGAGGCTAAGATCTAGCATTTCCAACTCCTGGAGTGATTCATACTCATAAGGAGGACTTATGAGGCCAAAACATACCAAAACAAAACAAGATCTAGCAATTGGAGTTACCAAGGTAGAAGCTTTATACCTGAGAAAGCTTTCAAAGTTGATGAAGATTCTGGATCTTCAAGCTCCAATTCCACCAAAGCTTCACCACCAAGATTCACCTTCTTCTAAGTAACCAAAAACATCATAATATCATAACAATGGATCAAAAACACTCAAAGGGAGGCTAGGGTTTCGTTCTCTAGGTTTGGAGAGGTGGAGGCTAGTCATAAGAAACCCCCAAAGAAACTTAAGGTGTTTAAATAGGACACAAACCATAAAAATTAGGGTTTTTCCCTGATAAGCGTACACCCAGCCTACTACCACATACACCCAGCGTACGTGGGTGCCTCCCCATCTAAGCCAACGAGCTAGTACGCCCAACGTACTCGGCTAGGGACCAAAATGTAAGAAATTTTACAATGAAGGGCTAAAAGGAACATACCTAAAATTGCAAATGTTACACAAATTTTTATTTTTCCTTGTGCCTCATAATGTCTCGGATCGGCCCTGGTTAAGGTGCTAGTTGTTTAAGTTGAAGCTGTAGGTTCGATTATCGCTCTTTACTTACCCTTTGCTTTATTTTCCCAACTTATAAGTCCATCCCACATCGTTACTAACGTTGAAACTCAACCATTCTCATATGATATATAAATTCTCTATATCCATGCTTTATTTGATATCCACTTTGTGACCTACATCTATCCAATGATTAAAACATACTTCAAATTCACGTTTATATAAAAAGACTTGAGGTGAGTTAAAAATTTCAGTTGGGGTTGGTGTGTGGAACCGAAATTGAACCGGGGAAAACCAAGTAGAAACTGAAAATCGAAACACCAAATTGACGGGTTTGGTCTTAAAAGTTTGAAAACCAAGGTTGTTGGTTTTTGGTTCGATTTTAGGTCAAACTGACTCAAACCGACCCATGCTCGCTCCTAATATGTTGGGTGTGCTATAGTTTGAACCCTGGAAACCTATACCTCCTGTATCGAATTTCACTGTTCAACTACTAGACTCCGCAGGACATACATTTTTATAGTAACAATCAAAGTAATTTCAAAAATTAAAATAGTTTTATGAAATTGATGATGGTCTTTATGATATTGTTAATATATGTTTTTTCATGTTTTATCACCTCTTATTTTATGATTTTATTGATTAACCCCATTTTTTGTATTAGGAAGAAATAAAAATAAAATATGTAAATACCCAGATATTCTTTTTTTATTAATGTAACGAATAATGAATACCAAAACATAAAATTGGGCCCGGTAATGATAAGCTTGAAATGCTTTCAAGTTTCAACAATTAAAACATGGGCCAAAACTGAATCACTTCGTAAGCAGCCCAATCAAATTACCATCTGGGCTTCACAACGAAAAACTATTGTCAAAAAGTGATTAATATCTTTTTGGTATGTCGACATAAAAATAAAAAATAAAATATATAATATATGCAAAAAAAATTATTTTCCATCGTTACAAGTAATCGTGGGGTCGGAAAATTAGTGGTATTAAAAGATTGACACGTTCTAAAAGGACTATATATTTAGCTATGTGTTAAAATTTTCATTTAAAATAAGTTAAATAATAAAAACTCTCATCATAAAAATATGTATGTTCTTAAAAGTTTATCACTATAGATGCAATTAATATCTATTATAAATCAATCATACACGCGAAATCATTAAAATCATCGTAGTACGTTGACCTAAACATTGGTACACGATTGTTAATGTTGGTGGGTGTTTATTGAAATAATTCATTAGTTGGTTGGTCTCATTGAAGAGAATATATTTGTGAAAGCAATTTATGTTTTGATGGTAGAAAAAAATAGACGCTCAAGGTATGTGGGTGTTTATATAATCCCTTTTGAGCATTCTTAGTAGTATTTATGATGTTTATGGAGTATTTTTGTTACCATGTATTGGCTAATAAATATATGTTATATGTGTAGAAGCATATTTATATGATAACTTGGGAGTTATAATTAATTTCAAATTTTATTATGTTTTCACCAAGAAAATGAAATGCTGATGTTGTTGGGTTTAAGTATATTACAGGACCCTTATAACATATTATGACAAGTTATATGCGACTATATTGCAAGTTATGTCGTTGGTGAAGTTTTAAAAACCCAAAATGGTGAAATTTAGAGTATAAGAAAGAAAAGGTTTTATGTTCTCTAACCAATAAGTAGTAGGATCGTAATGAGAAAAGAGATGTGTACTAGTTAAGATTTGGTCCTTATGTATGAAGTGTATAATAAAGTATGTTGGTATTTTTGGTTCAATACCAAACAAGGAGGAAAGCAAGTGAAGTGACCAAAACAAAACAAGTCGGGTGAGTTGGTGTGAATAACAGAAATGGAGCTATATAGATATCGATATCATACTTTCTCTTTTTGGTAAATTGTACGGGTACATGCATAGCACATATTGAAAGAAAGTTTAAAGCATTTTGAATCATAACTTACATTTTTTATAGGTTGTATGCAATGTTTTAAAAACCGGTTTTTTAATTGAACCGGTATGATGATCGGTTTCCGGTTCAACTGGTTTAATCGGTTCGACCGATATCTATATAATTAACATTTTTTTTTCTATTTTCCTACACACATATAGACATCCACAAGTTTAAACATTAAAAATACATTTAAATACAAGTTGAAGATCAATCCAAATACATTAAAAACATATAATTGTAAGTTGTATATTAATCCACGTACATCAAAAATAAAATAAAATATAATAAGAAAACAAAATATAACTTTAGATGAACACAAACACATTAAAAAACTATATAAAATTTATCATGTGTTTTTATCTAAAAAAATCTAAATAGATATGAAAAAAAAACATAATTTATTATGAAAATGATTCATTTCCATTTGTTTTTATTTTATTTAAACGGTTAAAACGGTTTAATTTATCCGATTCGACCGGATTATTGTAAAAACTGACTGGTTCATTCCGGTTCATAAATAAACATAAAACCGGTGCTAGTTGAACTGCTTCCTTCTCCGGTTTTCGGTCCAACCGGTTCGACCGGCCGGTTCAAACCGGTTTTTAAAACATGGGTTGTATGTTAATTTTTAATGTCTATATGAAACAAAGAATTGAAACCTAAGCATGAGTTGTAGGCGAATAATTTGCATGAATCCATTACATATGAAGACGGTAGGGAACCCTTAAATGAAAATTAGAGTTTTTACCCTACTAGATTATCTCAAAGGAGCGTGGCTTCTTGTAATTCCTAATCTCAGGGTAACTTAATTTTTTTTTATTAATTATCTAGTTAAATAAATAAAAGATAAAAAAGTAAATAAATTTATGATAATTATAATAAATAAATATTTGTGATCTGGGAAATAAATCTTGACTTTTTAATAAAAAGTTAAATTGAGGGATTAAAAGCAATATTTAACTCAAACTAACATTGTCTTGCTTTGAATTAGTTTAGGGGCATTTTGTTAGAAGACTAAAGAGTCGGGGGATTAAATTGGTAACTTGAAGGTTTGACTAAGTTACTAGGCCAAATAGTGGTCAAATTGAGTGAATATGTGATAAAGGGACTAATGTTGCCAAATACCCAAACTATTCGAAATATTTGTATGTGATTTGTACTTGAAACAAGTTGAGTGCTTATATATATTTTTCCTAACAAACATTATTACAATGTTTCAGGCCATGGATTGTCTAAGGTGCTGTTTGTTTTTTCTGAGACAAAATGTCTGCAGTCTGCGAACCACATCTGTAGACCTCTGCAGTAGAATAGGCGGACCAAACGTCTGCAGTCTGAAAAAAGAAGATTGTTTGTTTTTTTAACATCTGCGGGCTACTAAAATAAACTGAAATCTAAATAAACTGATTTTTTTAAACTTCAAAATGATTTTTTAATATTTTTATGACTTTGTTATAAATAATTAACGAATCTAGATCAACTTTTATGTATTATTGTATAAAAAATAAAAATAAAAATGGTATGAATTAACGTATATATTTGATAAAAACCAACAACTTTGGTTGTAAAGTTATAACTAAACATTATAATTAGTGATCAAAGAATTTGATACATAAATGAATGGAAATAAACTTCGATTTTTTCAATTAAATCTATTAAAAATGTACCATAAATATTTTCTCGAGAAATTGATGATACTGTATTAAATAATGTTTTACAAAATTTGGCAAAAAATATAAGAATATATTATGATTTTTTTTTCATATTTATATAAACAACTTCAACGACTATTATTGTAATAAATCTTTATTTATAAATTTGTCAAAAATATCATGTTTGTATCGTCGAACGTTTTTTTTAAAGTTTTGTAATTTTTTTTTCAAATTGTTTATCATTAATCAAGTTGGAAAAAATATAAATTAAAAGAAACTTAAAAAAAATAAAGATATGTATGTTTTTTTAGGCTAGAAGATGTCTGAAGATGTTAGAAGACTCTGGTCCACATCTGCGTCAAGAAGAGGGCGCGCATACATTTTTAGGTCTGCAGTCTTCAAAAAAACAAACTGTCTGCGAAGGCTAATGTCTGCGCGTGGTCTGCGCGGCGCAGACAGAAGAGGCCACGCAGATCTGCGGACAAAAAACAAACATTACCTAAGTGTCAAAAGAACTAATGTAACAACACACTTTGAAGGATCTGATAGCATTCAAACCATACTACTAGTGCATTGTGAAGATCACAAGACCAGTCATCGCATTCTAAAGACCATCAACTCATTATGAAGACATCCAGATGACCAACACATTCTTATGAACACAACATGTTAAGGAGCACCTTCTCATATCAATGAGATGCTTTTTATTTCAATGAGCACCTTCTGGCGTCAAGGAACACTTTTAATACGTTGACGATGTCCCACGCAAAACTCCGATTTTCCATGCAAATTTGATCAACAATGGTCAAATGAATTCAAGAGTTAAGTTTTGGATGGAAACTTAACGAAATTGGAACATTTCATCCATACTTTGTTAAGTAGGGAAAGTTGCCACATGTTGACTAAGTCATGATGACGTGTCAACTTCTGATTGGTCATGCCATGTCATGGGACTTCCCAAAGCCTATAAATAGGGCCTTTGATTCTTATTATGAAGCTGTTCTTTCTCATAGATTTTGTTCATGTGCACACAAGGCTTCATTGTTCTCTAGATCATTATTGTTACAATTCCTAAGAGAATGCTTTGGGAGCATTTTACTTTGTTTTACTTTCTACACCTTATAGCACCTTTAGAGTTTCAATAACACCTTTACAAGTTTCATAGAACCTTCAAACACTTGTAATCAAAGGTTAATAGATATGAAAATGAAACATCTTTTATGAACGTTTGTTTTGATTCACAGTTTTTAACTTTCGGCACTATTTTCCATTAAATGATTCTAAAACATTGTTTTCAATTTTTCAGTAATTGAACTTTCAATCAATTCATATTTTTAGGTATTTTCAATTTTATTAGATTTTATCACAAACTATTAGACTTAACTCATTTTCCCCCTTTCATTTGATAGAGTGACAATTTGTAGAAAGAGGTGCGAAGAGGAAATGATGTAGCCGTGTAAGCTCTTAAAAGTGAGATTTGAAGTAGAGTAGTTAGAGTTTACATCTTAGATCTTGCAAATGTACAATTCTACCATGATTTCTCCAAAATTCAAGCTAGGGCTTGGGTTTTCTTTACCCAAATCTAAGTTTCTAATGTTGATTAGAGTTTTGTATGAGCTTTACGTCTCAAATCATATGTTGGATCATCAAGGAACCATTATTCCACCATTGGAAAGATGAATTACACCTTCAATGGTAGTGTTGGATAATTTAAGAACCCTATATTGGTAAGATGATGATTTGATGGGTTTTGATACAAAAATAAAAGATAGTTTTTCATAAAAACCGGGCAATGGAAGCTTAAAAATAATAAGTTTGTTTTCGAGTTTATAACAAAAACAAACCATCTAGGAACCATTTATAGAGGTTATAATGATATTAAAACAACCATAGAGTGTTTTAGAATGACAACCTTTGGAGCCTTTGAGCCCACTTGGCTTGAGGCTGTTTATGGAGATAGAAAGGACAAAGAAGATGATCTTCTCTACAAGTATCCACCATCAAGAATAAGGCACTTGCAATGCTAGTCCCTTATTGTATAAAGTACTTCTTAAGCCTTTAAGTGCTTAACTCAAATAAGCACTAAAGGATAAGCACTTTCATCACCAATACTTGGAAGTAATCTTCAAAAGTAAGCACCTATGATTTTAAGGTGAAGAAAGAGGGAGAAGAAGAGAGTTTTACTTGAAAAAAACTAGCCAAAAACTCATGCAAGACACTCCTTTAAATACCCCCATGCAAAGTAAAGCATACACATTATTTAACTATAAATTAATGGCTATTAAAGTAAGCATGGGGAACAAGAGGAGGGAGGTTGAAAAGAAACCTCCCATGCCTCTAGCATTTTCGGCCATGGAGAGAAAAGGAGACAAAATTTGTCTTCTAGCTTTTCCAACCAAATACACCAATTAACTAACTTAATTATGGTTAGCTAAAGTGTCCAAAGCATTTGTACATGACTTATTTAATCACACCATATGATATAATAACTAGTTTGTCTTCTCTTTAATTATTATTTTCAAAAAACAATAATTTATCTCTAATTAAATATAAAAATTGATATTATATATTAATAATCATATTAAATAATAAATATACAAAATTTGCCAACTTGATAAAGGTGTGACCCTATAGGATCATATGTTATTAACAATACCACTCAATAATGATTCTTGAGCATATAGATCCAACAATCTCCCACTTGCGCAAGATTCATTACAGACTGACATAGACAGTAGATGACATCTAGAAATGGGCTATTGCCCCTAACAACACATGAAAGGTGCAGTCTTATCAACAGCCAATTCCAGGAGCTCTAAGTTACAATTGTTACTAATGGTTTGGCATTAGTTATTCCTTTGTCTCAGACATCATGTTGAACATGAGATATGGATTGCAATCAATATCATGTGGTGTTAACCTTTTAGTAAGGCCTTAGATGTCTAACTCTCAACTAATAAGAGGAAACAAATCCCATCTTGACTACCTATGCCCATCATGTAGTTCAAGTCATACCCAACAATGACCCTTATATCGGCCTTTTATGGAACAACGTTGAATCATGTCAAAGCACAACAGTTCCTATACTTAAGTCTCAAATATGTATCTTAGATTGAAGAATACAAAGATATTACCTTTTATCAAACATCACTTTTGACTATGATCCGCAAAGTGATTTTGATGCGGGTCAGGTCCAATACTTATTCTCCTAATCAAGTACCTCTAAAGTTGGTAGCAACTCTTGTTATTTTCATCTCCATGAAAATCAACGAATCCATTGATATTAGTCTTACCTCATTGATGCTCACACATCTATGAACGACTATGGACATTTAGAATAACCAAGTTATTCAAGGATTAAACATGCTAATACAGAAAACAACACTTATTTAATGAAAGACTATATCCAATATATCAACTCATTACAATATATGTTGCTTGTACTTGTTCCAATATCCAAATACTAAATTTCTATCAAATATATAGATTTAGGAAAACAAAGGTCCAATAGCACCAACGTGACTTTCATACTTTAGCTAATGAAGGAACTTTGTTAAGTAGATTCGACAATCTCAATTTGTATTAACTTTATGAATACAAACATTTTCAGTTTTACATACCTTTAGATTATAATAATGTAAAGTAATGGTAGCCTTTAGGAGCATGAGGATCATAAGAAGAAGGTTGACAAGCAACCTCTCTTCTTCATTAAAGAATTCGGCCATGGTGTGTCTAAGAAGAAAAAATGATTACCTTGTTTCTCTAGTTACATAAAGGTAACTAATGGTAAATAACTAGAAAGTCTAAGGTTAGACAACGTGTCCAAAACTTTGTTCATGACTTATTAAATCATACCATATGATATAATAACTAGTTATGCTTTCTTTAATTATTATTTTCACAAAAACAATAGTTATTCCTTATTTAAATACAAGAGTTGATATTATTTATTAATAATCATTTTAATAATAAATATAGAAAATATGCCAACTTGATACAGACGTGACCCTATAGGATCATATGGTATTAGCAATATCACTCAATAATGATTCTTGAGCATATAGATACAACAATCCACCACTTGCTCAAGATTCATTACAGACTAACATAGACAGTAGTTGGCATCTAGCAACGAGCTACTTCCCCTAATAACACACGAATGGTGTCATATTATCAACAACCAATTCCATGAGCTCTAAGCTATAATTTTTACTAAAGGTGTGGTATCATTTATTCCTTTGTCTCAAAAATCATGTTGTACATGAGATATGGATCACGATCACTCTCATTTAGTGTTCAACTTTTAGTAAGGCCATAGATGTCCAAATCTAAATGAATAAGAGGAAAGTCAGGAAACAAATCCCATTTTAACTACATATGCCCATCATGTAGTTCAAGTCATACCCAATGATGACCCTTATAATTACCTTTTATGGAACAACGTTAAATCATGTAAAAGCACAACAATTCCTACACTTAAGTCCCACATATGTATCTTAGGTTGAAGAATACAAAGATACTACCGTTTATCAAACATCACTTTTGACTACGATCCACAAAGTGATTTTGATGTGGGTCCGGTCCAATACTTGTTCTCCAGTCAAGTGCCTATGAAGTTGGTAGCAACTCTTGCTATTTTCATCTCCATGAAAATCAACTAATCCATTCATATTATTCTTACCTCATAGATTCTCCCACAACTATGAACGACTATGGACATTTAGAATAACCAATGTTATTCAAGGATTAAAAATGCTAATATAGAAAACAACAATTATTTAATGAAAGACTATATCCAATATATCAAATCATTTCAATATATGTTGCTTGTACATGTTCCAATATCCAAATACTAAATTTCTATCAAATACATAGACTTGGGACTACAAAGGTCCAATAGCACCAGCATGAATTTCATACTTTAGCTATTGAAGAAACTTTGTTAAGTAGATTCGGCAATCTCGATTTGTATAAACTTTATGAATACAAACATTTGCAGTTTTATATATAAGTCATATATAGAGATAAAACTATTGAGAATTCTCTAGATGCTTAAATATGACTTAGATACCAATACTTACGTAATGGGATTACTCATAGTCATAATGAACTAAATATTTAAGTATATTCATATATGGTTCCCAATACTTACGTAATGGGATTACTCATAGTCATAATGAACTAAATATTTAAGTATCTTCATATATGGTTCCCTAAACAACAATGTACTCTAACTCTGATGTGTAACTGTAATTCAAATCTACATGGAACCACTATCCATGTAACATTATCTTTATTCATAATGAGGACACACCCGATTGTGATTGAGAATCATCTCAATCTATTTGGAAGCTTAGCATATGTGTAACAGCTTAAACACAACTTTCTTTCAAATACTATGCATATTAGGAATATTTCTTTAGTTCTCGCAAGTACTTTAGAATGTCCCTATAAGTCATAAAATGACTTATTCTCATATTATACTTGTATCATTCTCCATGCTCTAATCATACAAATTATTTTGCCTTCATGCATAATAATGGCATACATGATTAACCTAATTGCAGTAACATATGGAATACAATCATATTATCTAGTTCAAAACATTATACTAGTATTTTAAGGGATACTCAAAACCATGTCATATGGTATTTACAAGATAAACTCTCTCAGAGTCTTTATCTTAAGTTCTTTAAGATCCTTAACAATCAATGCAATTTTATTTAATCTTTAAGTTGCCATGATCTATCTATATGGATCTTTATTCCTAGAATTACTATGTTAACTACATATAAGAATAGGAATGTTATTGCGTTCCCGCTAGCTTTATAGAAAACACAAGAGTCATCTTGATTTATAATTAAATCACACTATGTGATTATCTTATAATAAAGAAGTTTCTTACTTTGACATGTTAGCTTAAATCTAAAAAGATTTTTATTCATGTATGTTTTCTCCTTTGAAAACTCACTTACTCTTTATAGTCATACTATTTCGAGAAAGATTAATCAATCCCATACTTGATAATCATACATGAATGCATCTCTATGTGTTTTATTAGTTTCTGATCAACTATTGAGCATGTTCAACAACAGTTGAAAAAAACTTGCTAGTTCCAAACTATGATGCATTTAGCTTATGGATATTTAGCTATTAAAGTTCCATATTTCTCCCACTTAGAAAAGAACTTTCTAAGTATATGCCTTATGGGATGACAATTACCGGGATTAGTAGAAAATTCATCTTTAAAAATCATTTAGGATAGTCTACATAAATGCAATTTGTAGATGCTAGATTGATTTAAGCTTATTGTCTAACATAAGCTTTATAACTTTATACCTTTTTAGATAAGGATAAACCATTACATCCTTAAACTAGTGAAAATATTTTATCTACTTGTTTGGTTGGAAATATATATATTCATTATATATTGTTGCAGTGTGCATAATTCCAAAAAATTATATAAAGCAAATAGTAATTTAAAAAACATCATATAGCAAACTACAAGGTCTGATTTATTCTATTCAAAAAATTGTACTATCGAAATTCAACCAGTGGCCAACTGACTCTATCCCACTAGAGAATACGAAGGCTGCCTCGAATATCATAAGACAAATCCAAGCGACCAGGTGATCCTTTGCCACAAGAACTGTATGAATGACGAGTGAGTGTTTTTGACGGAATGAGTCATAAATCGATTCCACAACTCTTAAGATGTTCCAAGAAGACTTGGTTTACAAAAATCATTTTCTTTATCACAATGAAAGGTTAATGATGGTCTCACTAAGTTGCATTTCAATCTTTACTATGAAAATTTTTGAGCAAATCAAAGTTTCAAAAATAGTGAATAAAATTTGTAAGTGAAATTGAATTAAGTATCTATCACCAAATCTATTCATGGATTGAAAAGATTACATACAACACTTATGTATAATTCGTTGTCAAGCCTTTTTTTCTTTAACTACTAATAAATAAAGACACTTGCGAATCATATTCCCATATAAATAAGATTCACATATATCAAATGAATCAAACTCATTTGCCTTAAAAAATTCCACCCTTTTGAAGTTGGTACATGTGTTTCATATTTATATAGTTATGATGATTATGACATAGATAAGTTTGAATCAAATATCATTTGCTTTTATAGGTGTTATCTTTAGAACTATTAATTCAATGAAAACTTATAGATTTACTTCATAAACAACATTATGAGAAAAATATTCTTAACACATAATATATTGTTTCAGATCATGAATGTGAACATCCATTAAACGATAAGTAAATCCAGATTTATTCATAAATTTACAACTATTACATGTTCCTATAAGAATAAGTACAAAATATCTATTGTTTAAATACAGACTATAACGACACTTGTTATATCTTCAACACGAAATACCATTCGTCTGTAACCAGTTAATTATTTCTTCCAATCATCAACAGATAATACCAATTATTAGTGTCACCTAAAGTATAGCAGACTTAAGTGAATGATGGAAAAATAAATAGTTCTATCATATAGATATCTGAATTCTTGGTCAAGTCAGACTTCCTCAGCTCGATGAGATTAGAGGAGCACTTCATTTTTCAGTGTCCAGTTTCTTCCACAATAGAAAAAACATTAATCGTTATGGTCCTTTCTTGATTTTTGGGTTTATGATGTATATCCCTTAACTGAACTATAAGTCTATTTGAGCACATAATCTCTCAGGCTTTCCTTTTATTCAATGATTGAATAGTTTTGAAACACGTTCTACTATTCTAAATGAATATATGCTTTACTTGATGAGACATCTGATATGTTTCATAATTATCCAAGACTTTTTGCAAGTGAAGAGCAATTATTCGAGCATGATGTGAGACACATCAACATCATCACAATCAAACTTCCATCAAAGCATCATGATTATACTGACTGGTTGGAAGAGGTTGTTTTGGGAATGGGATCTTTCGGCATATATAATTTCTATTTATCCTTAAGGAAGAATCTCAATGTATTATACTGGTTATAGAAATTATAACCATCTAATGTAACTATCTCTTGAAACTCAACAAGAGAGAGATTTTACAGGGCGTAAAATATTAACAATTATTTACAGAATTGAACAAAATTTCATTTATTATTTTCAATATTAAGTCTTCCAAAAAGTTAATACCTTTTATTGTTTCTAAAACATTTATTTATTAAATTCTAGGATCCAAGTAACGAAACAAGTAAATGGTTATGTGACCTTTATCTCATTCACTTAATCAAACTCGGTAGGTAGCGATTACCAGTTGCATAAGATATAAGTGATAGATAATGGGATTCAAAACAAATGTTTCTTATCTTCACATGTTTGATCCCATCTATGCATCAGATCTCTCATGCTTAGGTGGCCTTTATCACACAAGATTCTGATCAAGTCTTCCTACCTAAAACAACTAGTAGCATTGCAACTAACTAGTGACTAGGTGACCCTTATGTCACTAGAAAAATACAAAACTACCCCAAACATCATAAGACAATCCTAGTGGTTAGGTGACCCATCGCCCACTAAGACCGCACAAATGATGCCCGAGTGTTCTTAAAAAAGACGAAAATGACTTGCATTTTTAAGAAAAGGATTTATGTATATGTTTTCCAAATATAGTTATAAAAACATGGTCTCATGAATATTGCATGCATCCAACAACTCATGTACCTTTTTTTAAAAATCATATCACTTGTTATAAGGTTCTTTATTATAAACTAAAACTCGATATTTAAAGTTTAGTTGTAGAGCGCTTAAGAACCGGTAATAGTCTTAATAAAATTTCATTTTATATTTAAGACTTGGAGTTTTGGATGAGTTCTAAAATCACAATTTTAAATCTCTCTTTAATAATAAAATCTTATGACTTTGTGAATTTGTAGAATAAAACTCATTTTATGTAACAACCCAAAAACAGTGGTAAAATTTTCATTTTTCAAATACCCAAAATACAACCAATTTGTCTCAAATCAACCAAAGTATAAAATCTTCTCAACATCAGAGTAAAAATCAAATTTCAATGCGAAATAAAATCAAGGGGATGTTGTGCGATCACACTGGGGGCCAGGGTTTAAAACACATAAAGAATCACTCAAACGCTTCAAAGTTCACTCTAAGGAGCTAGGGTTTCAAGGTGAATGAATGAAGGGGTGGATGCTGAGTATGGAGAGGGTCTCAAAGAGTTAAGACCCTTAAATAGGGCTCACAACCCCACAACTAGGGTTTAAACCATGCATAGATATATCTACGCCCCGCGTAGGGCATTAAACCCTCGCAAAGACTTCTTGACCTATTCCATGCGTAGGTGACTAGCCTACGCCCTGGTAGGACCAATTTTTCCAAAAATTAAACTTTAAAAGTTATAGAGAAATGTTGTCACACCCCCAGCTGGTGGAGAAAATGTCGGGCTGTGCGACGTTAGAGTGTTGGATCTCAGGCCAAATACATACATTGAGTAACAAACTGATATATTAAACAGTGTTTCTATTTATTCATTAACTAAAATACGTTACACAATTGTTCAAGGTACAAATAGGTTACGAAAGCAAAGTACAAAAGTAAAGCACATAGACTTCAATTTGCATCACCGGGGTTACCTTCTCCTGCATCCGGGTTCATTCTCATGAGAATACATGTGGTTTTTGAAAGGTCAACATAATGCTGGCGAGTCCACAGGTTTAATTATTATTAAACATGGAGTTGTTATTTTTGTTATCTCGTTTATCCTAAACCCACTTCATCGAGTTTGTGTGCTCTTTCACTACTTTCTTAGGTTATTTCCTAGGATTAGTCTAAGACAGTTAGTTTTAGTTTAAAAAAGTTACGATGAGTTCCTATAATCCAGCTCTGACTGTTGATCCCGAAAACCACGACGCTTCATCGGACGTCGGAAATGTGTTTAGAAAGTTATGTCTACTTTGAATTGTCTTCAGGTTGTAACTAGCAACCATAGGTAGGAGTGTCAATCCCGTATAGATCTATACATATCTCTCTCGCTCACTTAAGATTTAACGATTATAGGCCAGGAGATAGATGAATATCTTACACCGTGTTGATGAATCATGTCTCATCTAATTCTTGTTACGTGGGGGCCTCCCCTAGTCGGTCGTGTTGTTATTTGTTGTTGTATTCGTAGTTGATACTTATTATGCATATCATTTATCTTATACATATATGTATCTGAGTTGTTGTTTTTTGCGTAGCCGAGTATTTGGGCAGAGTAACCACCAGATATTAATCTTATCCAAAAGGTGGCTAGAGTATCTGCGTTTCCTGGCAACTGGCCAACGTATCAACTAGGGATCATCCTAGTTAGCGTTTTTAGCGTAGCTGAGTATTTGGGCTGAGTAACACTAGGTACTAAGCTTTATCCAAAGGGTGGCTATAATAGTGTTTAGTGTTTCAGCGTTTCCTGGGAACTTGCCAACGTATCGACTAGGTATAATCTTATCTATCAGTATGAATAAGTATAACAACTAGGCATAATATTAGAAAAAATGTTTGGGCAGAGTGCCTACTGAAAATAATATCATCCTAATGTTATGAGCATAGTTATCTAATTATAATTAGTAACGACTACGTGATAGATGCATTTTAACATGTATCCCCCCCCACCCAAAAAAATGGGGCCGTGAACTCACCTGTGAGTTATGAAAACGTTGTTGTTGGGTAGAAACCACAAGTTAGCACTTTGAGAGGTGCTCGGGGCAGTGGCACATGAATCAAGGAAGAGAGAGAACCAATGAGAGGGGTAAGGAAACTGGTCTGCAAAAGCTTTCTATTTATAGTAAGTTTTGGAGTTTGTGCCACACATTGCGCGCCATGAAAATGCGCGTGAACTGTAGGATGTTGCCACGTATCGTCCTCTCTGCGTGCCACGTCACTCCGTATCCAAACGTATCGACTGTCAGGTGTACGCGACACACTACACACGAGCGCGCATGACGGTAAAAATCCAACTTTGAAATTCTGTAACTTTCGCATACGAACTCTGTTTTCAACGACTCTTATATATCCGTGTAGGTATCGTCGTCCTCTACAACTTTCCTTTTGGTTGTTTTATCTAGTTTTGACTTTTGTTTTTCGACTAGTTTTTATTACTGTTATGATTTTTTTATAAAAATCATAACTCTCTCATATGGCTTCCGTTTTAGGCGTTCTTTGCCTCATAATTCCTACTGTAAGTAGTACTATAATTGCCTAGTTGGTGAGTTTTTCTAAAACTCAACCATTCTCCTTGTAGTTTTCGTCGTTGTAACTTTTTAAGTACGGTAGATATTTATTTACTATAAAAGTTATATTTCAACCATATTGAGTCGGATGCTTGTGACATTTATATTTCTGGAATCGCGATAACTTATAGAGTCAAAATAAGTTAACCTGCTCTCAAAGTGACGCAACTATTTGCGTACTTATTTTTGAGCCTAAATGTTGAGGTAATTAAGGATGAAAATTTCAAATATATTAAAGTATACTAGATTGTTACAAGGTTTTCCTTATTACAGTTTTGCATTCTATCGTTAAATACTAACGGTGGTAGGTGACATATTTTCCGGGTTGTCACAAATGTACCTAAGGAAACGAGTGTTACATTTTATTTTATAAACTCAGTTTTATACATCTTATGATAAAAGTCATATTTTGATAAATCAAAACTTGGGTGATGATATTTATGTTTTAAATCTCATCTGACATGAATAAAACATAATATCAACATGTTTTGTTATGTTTAAAAACTAATATCATATATCAAGTTTTGACGTAAAAATAATCACTAATTTTATTATTTGCCGTTATATCGCTATAAACCGATTTTAGTCTTTTTAATAAAAACTCATTATTTATTATAAAGACATGAAGTTTATATAATGTTTAAACACCTTTTAAACCATTTCAAATACTTTAAAGCTGGCCATTTATAAGTTTTATTATAAAACTATTTTTAACAAAAAATAGATTTTTACTCGGTAGCCGGTAAAAATGTTTTTATAAATAGTCATTTATAAACATCTTATGTTACCGTTTAAATATTTTTTATTTAAACTCCAAGTGATATTATCTTTTGCTAAAATGTTATTTAGCTTGCAAAAACCACTTTTATACATCAAACATAACATATAACAATCATAAAATAAACATCACATGCATGTATGAAAATATGTATAAACCAAACCATGCCTACTAATAATTTTTGTGAGCCATCAAAAGAATTATTAAGTCTTTTCTAAAGGACTTTAGGGACACTTCAAAAGTTCTTCAAGCTCCCATTTGCCAAGACAACTCTTGCTTGCAAAAGAACTTCAAATCTTCATGTTGTAAAATCAAAGCTCTTGGTTGATGTATAATTAAGCCCAAAACCAAGAGTAGAAGCTCTTGGTTGGGATTATAGTCTCAAGTGGTTAAGTCATCTTCAAAATGGACATTTATTCATCTTGTTACATTTAAAAAGAAATACAACTAGTCTAACTAATTTATTACAACAAATAAACAAATGAAAAAAATGCCTATTTATCTTACATCTTATGAATAAATAAACATCAATCAAACACAACACAAAGGTCTATATGGCTTGTCTATACACAACAACATATCAAATATAATAACAAACAACTCTTTGATTTTTCTAAGGAAACTTTTATATAACCAAAATGCATGAAAAATGGTTATATATAATAATAAACAGTTTTAAACTACAAGTTGTCAAAGAAGACAAATATGGATATTTCTTAACCAAAGGAAATCCGTGTTTGTTTTCTAAAACCAAAGATTACCAAATATAAAAAATCATTATAATTTATAAAAGATGGCTCGGATACCACTGGTGGCTTTTGATGCAAAAATAAAAGATAGTTTTTCTTAAAAACCGGGCAACGGTAGCTTAAAAATAACAAGTTTATTTTCGAGTTTATAAAAAACCAAACCATCAAGGATCCATTTATAGAGGTTAAAATGATATTAAAAACAACCATAGAGTGTTTTAGAATGACAACCTTTGTGTAGCATCCCAAAATTCAGAGTAAAATGTTCATTTTTGCAAAAACTGTTGGGTCAAAAATATGGTTTATACTTTGCTTTTCTAAGCATTTATTGTTTTCGGTCTAGGACCGAAAACCGTCTTGGGTTTTGTTGTAGCTTGGACCGAAAAGTCATGTGTTTTTGGTCAAGCAATTGGGTTTTCGGTTTGGGCCTTGTTCTTAAAAGTCAAACTTGAAAGTCAAACCGAAAAGACAATCGTGAAAAATTGAAAGTTAAACGAGAAATTCAAAGTTTAAAGTTAAAGGTCAAACTTGAAAGTCAAAGTCAATTTTTAAAATCAAATGTCAAAATTGATAGTCAAAAGTCAACTTTGAAAGTCAACAATCGAAAGTAAAAACCTTAGACGAAAAACGAGACTTTAAAATGCGAAAAATTGATTTTTTAGGCCTAAATCGCGAGGCTTCTCATTCTATCCAAGAAGTCTCGCACCAAGAAGTCTGCTGTCCGAAAATGCGAGACTGAACATGTGGGAGCTGAGAACTAGTTTACGACCGAGAACGAGTTTACGCCCGAGAACGAGTTTACGCCCGAGAACCCTCGCACCGCTCCACCGAAATCTCGGCCACGCTCCACCGCAAACCTTCGCTTTCGGCCGTGAACACTTCGGACCGCACACAAGTTTCCGGCCGATAACACCTCGGAAATGACCCTCGCCCTCGCAGATTCCGACCAAAAAACACGTTTTTTCAACTTTTTGATGCAAAACTCGATCAAAAACTCATTTTTATGAAGAACACGAAGAACAAACCCCCAATATTTTGTCCAAAACTAATCAAAAACGCCAAAAACTTCAAGAAAAAAAAATCCAAAAACGTTCAAGATCTTGTCAAAATGATTGATACGATCCAAGCTCTGATAACAACTGTAAGTCCCCAAAATCATTTGATGTATCAATCCGATACAGCCTCCTTGAGTCTCTTCTTTCTTTGAGTTCGCTTTTTAAGACAAACGAAACTTTGAGATAAAAACAAAACTAAAAACAAACTTAGCACACAATATTTTTGGATTTTTCATATTTTCTGAAAAAGAAATAAAACAGAAATAAAAATATTTTTGGATTTTTCTGAATTTTATGATTTTTGTTTGATTTTTTTTTTAATTTTTTAATTTTCTGATTTTTGTTTCTTCCCCATGCCCAAATTAAGGGGGAGAAATCAAAATACAAAAAAAATTATAAAACAAAAATATGTTCTTATGTTTTTCGTTTGTAGGTGCTTAATTGGGAAGTGATATCAAGATTGAGTGGTAACGGCCAGTTTAAACAAGTGTAAGGCACTGAATCTGAACTGTCTAGACTATGTGTTTAATGTACTGGTAGGCACGAAGGGTTCAAAAGGACTAGACTTAGATTGACAAATGAAAGGACTTGATAATATGGACTTAGATAGTTCTATTTGGACATACAATATGACGCTTGGGTAGATTGAGCAGTGAGATAAACATGAGAACCTGCGGGATACATTAAAGTCTTATGTATCTAGAATTGTGGCTCAATATTTCCTCGATGTATGAACTTATGTCCTTAATTCCGGTATTGATAGGGCGACTGGGGGGTTCTGATAAAGTTGGTCTGTAGGAAATTATTTTCTTGCTTTCTATCTGTCAGTCATATGTTGCCTCCTCTGCGTGATTGTAACATATCCGACCCGGAATGCAACATATGCAACTCTATTTCTATGAATCTCCTTCCTATGTAATTCTTTCTGTCTGTTAGTTATATGTTGTCTCCTCTGCGTGATTGAAATAATCCGACCTGGAACACAGCATATGCAACATTCTATCTCTCAACCCCTCTATCTGTGTTAGTCACATGTTGTCCCCTCTGTGTGATTGGAAGAGATCCGACCTGGGGCACAACATATGCATTTCTAAATATGACTTCTCTCTTAATGATTGTAACTCAACTAAATTAAGGAGTTCTTTGGTCTAGGACCGAAAACCGTCTTGGGTTTTGTTGTAGCTTGGACCGAAAACTCATGTGTTTTCGGTCAAGCTATTGGGTTTTCGGTTTGGGCCTTGTTCTTTGGGTCCATACCTATGTACAGAAGTAAGGTTGAGGAGTGTAAAGGTTGGCCATAGTGTGAGGAGGGAAGCCATTAGTGGAGGAGCATGTTCTAGAGAGAGAAAGTGAGAGAGAACTTGTATGTGTTATTGGATCTTGTGTATTGTTCATCATTCAAATCATTGAATACATTGATGATTCATCAAGTTCTTCTTCTTCTTCTTCTTCTTTTTCTTCTTCTTCTTCTTCTTCCTCTTCTCCATTCTATCTTGCATCATCCATTTGATTGGGATTCTTCACCATCAAGTGGATCAGATTGATACGTCAATAGATTTTGGGGACTTACAAGAACAATCCAACGACCGCAATTGTTTACAAAACATTATTTCCAAGAGTAATAGTCACAATCAGAGTATCCCAGATCCAAAATCAAAAAACCAAGAGATGTGCACGATCATGCCTTTTCTTTCCCACAATTATCTGAAATACTTGAAACAATAAACTGAAACTGTAAGCCAAAGCTTAGTGAGTTCTCCCAAAGTACCACACATAACCAAACAAGATATACATATTGCATTATGGGTCCACAACCTCCTGGTTGGATTATCCCGGCCAAGAACATCATGGTTGGCTTGCCGGACGTATTGCAAACTGGGTCCTCAACCTCCCAGTTGGACTACCCTAGCCACCACCTCCTGGTTGGATTGCCCTGGTCCACAACGTCCCGATTGGATTGCCCCGGGTTTGTTGACTGACTGCACAAAGCAGTACACTCTCAACCCAATCGCACTATGTCAACATATAACAGATAACATATATTCAACAAATAGATAGTCATATAACCAGTCAACAGACTAATATGCAGATCTATAGATCACTACCGCATAGCAACATCCTATATACCAGGATACAGATCTAACAGATCACTACCACATAACAACATCCAATATACTAGGATACATAAGCTAGTGGGCCAATATTGGTGCCTTCGACCCATAAGTACAATGAGGAAAACTCACCACTCAGTCTGAAAAGATATATGGATATAGCACAAGTGTGTCTACCAACTCTACAAGTCACCTGTACAACAAACAGTGAACCTGTCTCAAACCATTATTCAAAATACCCAAAATACCCCTAGGTCAAAATCCAGGTCAAGGGTATCAAAAGTTAACCGAGTCAACTCAGCTGAGTACGCCCAGTGTACTCAGCATGTACGCGCAACGTACTCGACATCCAGATCGGGTGCTTAAGGGAGTACGCGTAGTAGTACACCCAACGTACTCCGCTGCCAACTTTTCCTTCTTACAAGGGCTTAATCCATTAAGTCCTTTCGTCCAAATGCAGATCTAGTCCCAAAATAGAAAGTGCCCGATACTAAAAAACCTAACTTCTTAACTCATTAAGACATCATAGTCCATGCATGGAATGAAACTAAGGACCAAGTTTACCTTTTTATGACTCTACACACTCCAAAACGTCTAAAAGGATAGATCATATGATTTAGAGTAACCCATACTCATAAACTCCAAGCTTATGGGACAAAAATGAGCACAAATCCATGGGTAACAAGATCTAAGAAAAACTTCATCAAGATCATAGCTTTTTACCTCCAAGTGGTGCAAAATGATGATGTGCTTCTGGATCTAGGTTGTCTTTGAGCTCCCAAGATGATTCCACTTTCTTCTTCCTCCTTCAAGATCACCAAAATACACACTCAAGGTCAAAAAAGCTCACACAAGAGATTAGGGTTAGCTAGGGTTGAAGATGGGGATGGAGGCTAATGAATGAAGAGGGTCTTAGGAGTTAAGGATGTTTAAATAACATTTAAACCCAAAAAATTAGGGTTTACTCTTCATCCACGTACGCCCAACGTACCGAACGTATGCCCAACGTACTCCATCAGCTCCATGCTTTTTATTTAAGTGCCACATGGGGCAATTTTGCAAACAATCTCTTAATAAGGGTCAAAAATGTAAATAACTTTAAATCGAGATGTTACAATTCTCCCTCACTTAAATCAGACCTTGTCCTCAAAGTCTGTTTCCGTGAACAACTAAGGGTAATGCTCACGCATCTCTGCCTCGGGTTCCCAAGTCCATTCGGAACCCTTCCGATGCTGCCACTGGACCTTGACCAAAGATACCACCTTGCTGTGCAAGGTCTTTGTCTTCCTATCCAAAACCGCCACTGGTCTCTCAACATAATTCATGCGATCATGAACCTAAATATCATCCAAGGGAGCAACTACTGAATCATCAGCCATACACTTATGAATCTGAGAAACATGGAAGGTATTGTAAATCTGACTCAGTTGCTCAGGAAATTCCAACCGATAAGCTACCCTGCCAACCCTAGCAATCACTAGAAATGACCTTATATACCGGGGGACCAACCTTCCCCTTTTCCTGAAGCGTATTACACCCTTCCAGGGTGATACCTTCAGTAGAACCATATTGTCGACCTGGAACTCCAACTCCGGTTGGCGCCTGTCGGCATAACTCTTCTGCCAACTCTGTGTTGTATGCAACCTCTGTCTGATCTGCTGTATATGCTCTATCGTCTAAAGAACCACTTGAGTTTTTCCCATGAACCTGTGACCGATCTCTCCCCAGCAGATTGGGGTACAACATTTCCTCCCATAGAGAGGCTCAAACGGCGGCACACTGATGCTGGAGTGATAGCTGTTGTTGTAAAAAAAACTCAGCTAGGGGAAGTTATGAGTCCCAACTCCCACCGACATCGATCACACAGGCTGGCAGCATATCCTCGAGCGTCTGAATGGTCTGCTCGCTCTGGCCATCAGTATGTGGATGATAAGCAGTGCTAAAATGTAACTTCATACCTAACTCCTTGTGGAACTTCTACCAAAAACGAGAAGTGAATCGTACAAAACTATATGATACAATGGAAACTGGGATACCATGCCAAGCGACAATCTCGCGTACATAAACATCGGCCAATTTCTCGGCCTAGGAGCTCTCCTGAATAGCTAGAAAGTGGGCACTCTTTGTCAAACGATCCACTATGACCCAAATCGCATCAAAGCCCTTGGCCGTCTGAGGTATCTTGGTGATGAAATCCATGGTGATCTATTCCCATTTCCAAATGGGAACCTCCAAGGTCTGAAGCTTGACATGGGCCTCTGGTGCTCGACCTTGACCATCCGACAGGTCAAACACCTCTCAACATACCAGGCTATCTCCCTCTTCATGCACGACCACCAGTAACTGAGTCGTAAATCCCGATACATCTTGGTGGATCCAGGGTGTATTAAAAATCTGGACTTGTGTTCCTCCTCTAGCACAGTCAGCCTGATCCCACCAAAATATGGTACCCAAACCCAACCGTACCGGCTCAACAACCCACGACTGTCGGTATAAAACCTATCAATCTCGCCCCGGATTCATTCCTGCTTCCAATTCTCCTTCTTGACTCCCTCAGCATGAGCCTCGCTAATCAAATCCAACAGTGGCGAGTCAATCCAGACCCTCATGCATAAATTCCTAATAGAAGAACCGGCCGACTTGTAGCTCAAGGCATCAGCGACCACATTCGCTTTCCCAGATGGTACATAATCTCGCAGTAATAATCCTTGATTATGTCAAGCTACATACGCTGTCTCATGTTCAGATTTGGCTGATCCATGAGATATCTCAAACTCTTGTGGTCCATGTAGATGGTACATCAGACCCTATACTGATAATGCCGCCAAATCTTGAGGACAAATACCACCGCCCCCAACTCCAAATCATGTGTCGGATACCGAAACTCATGCGGCTTCAACTGTGTGGAAGTATAAGCAATCACTCTTCCTCTCTGCATCAGAACTGCCCCTAAACTAGTGATGGATGCATCACAATACACAACAAAATCCTCAACACCCTTAGGGAGAGTGAACACTGGGGCCTTACATAACTTCTATCTCAATGTATTGAAAGTAACCTGTTGCTCAGGCCCCCGACAAAAATCCACACCCTTCCTCGTCAGACGAGTGAGGGGTACAACAACCTTGGAGAAATCCTGAATGAATCTTTGATAATACCCGTCTAAACCCAGAAACCTCTTGATCTCCGATGGAGACTACGGAACATCCCACCGCATCATGGCCTCAACCGTGGTCGGGTCGACCAGAATCCCGTTCTGCTTAACGAGGTGTCCTCAGAACTGGACCTCCCGTAACCAAAACTCACACTTCGAGAACTTGGCATATAGCCATTCTCGCCCCAAAACTCCTAGGAGCTCTCGAAGGTGCTTCGCATGTTGTTCCATGGTCTTGGAATAGACCAGGATATCATCAATGAAAACAATGACTAATCGATCAAGCATCAGAGTGCACACTCGATTCATCAAATCTATAAATGCCGTCGGCGCATTGGTGAGCCCGAACGACATCACTACTAGCACATAATGACCATAGCGAGTACGAAACACAATCTTCTCCATGTCCTCCTCTCTAATCCTCATCTGGTGATACCCGAACCTCAAATCGATCTTGGAAAACCAAGATGCACCCTGCAGCTGATCATGAAGATCATCAATCCGCAGAAGTGGGTAACGGTTCTTCATCGTCAACTTGTTCAACTCCCGGTAATAAATGCACATCTGGTGTGAACCATCCTTCTTCTTAACAAACAATATCGATGCTCCCCACGGTGAACTACTCGGTGCTTGCCCAACAGCTCCTGAAGCTGAGAGGACAACTCCTGCATCTTTGGTGGTGCCGATCGGTACCAAGCCTTAGAAATCGGAGCCGCACCGACTACCAAATCAATACTAAACTCAACCTACCTCTCAGGAGGCACACCATGTAATTCATCCGGAAACACATCTGGGAACTCCCTAACTACAGGCACATCTGAAACTGAAACCTCCTTCCTGACCCGAGTGTCAACCACATAGGCGAGATAACCCATACACCCATGATTTAGATACTGACGTGCCCTGGCAACAGAACAAAAGGTTGATCCAACCTTGGTACCCTCTCCATAAATAACCAGTTCGAACTACCACCCGCTGCCTCTCGCAGTCGATCATCGCACCAAACCTACTCAGCCAGTCCATCCCTACTATGATGCATACATCCCCCATGGGAATAGGGATCAAGTTAATCGGGTAAGACACCCCAAAAATCTCCAAGACACAACCCCAAAAAATGCTCGATGTAGAAACCCCGTGCTCGTTGGCGATGGAAACTCACAACGAGAACTTCAACTCTCCAAAAGTCATATCAAAACTCCTACTAATTATATGAGACCAAAAATATCGACTTACACCCGAGTCAAAAAGCACAAGAGCATGCATGGAGTTCACTAAGAAGGTACCTAGCATAATCATACACATAAGCATACCATAAAATAACTGACAAAATAATAACTGGAAACATACCAGTAACGCACTGCCCTGGCCTCCTCTGTTGTGAGCTGGAAAGCACGACCCCGAGCCCTCGGGGGTTGTGCTCTACCCTGATGTCCATCCGTGATCTAAAGGGTAGAAGTAGTTGGCGCCTGCATGGTCTTGGTAGCATACAAGGGACATTGGGCCTTCACATGGCCCGCCTGCTCATAATGATAACAAATCATGCTACTCGGCGGAGGAGTCTGCTGGCGACAGTCCTTCATAAAGTGTCCATCCCTGCTGTAATTGCGACATGTTGTCGATGACCGACACATCACCTCTTGAACTCTCCTGTACTTGTCACAAGTGCGGCCCCTCTGTCCCCCTATATCGTGTGTCACCGGGCTTGAACCGCTTGGCTGCAGGCTGGGACTGAACCGGAGACTGACGATGTTCCCTTGTCTGGGTCTCTAACTCGATCTCTCACCTCCCTGCGGCCTCCTGAAGCTCGGAGAGGGTACTATATCATTGGGTAGATACAAACAGCCGGATATCCGTCTTGAGCATGCTCAAGTACCGATTCATCTGGGCCTGCTCAGTAGCAGCAAACTCAGGGCAGAAAAGGGCCCTCTCCGTGAATATCTTGGTGATCTATGTCACCGTCTCAATCGTCTATCATAGATCCAGGTACTCCTGAGCCAATCTCTTCCTCTCCACCAAAGGAACATATCTCGTACGGAACATATCCTAGTACTGCTCCCAAGTAACAGTAACCCTCTACTCAGGAGTATACGAACCAATCACCAATCCTTCGCCCCTAACTGGAGACGGTTAAGGGCGCACTTGACCTTCTGGTCATCCGAGCAAGAACAAGTGAAGAAACAACTATCCAAATTATACAACCATCTCATCGCCACAATTAGGTCCATGACCCCATCAAACTTTGGAGGATTCGTGTTGTCGAAGTCCCGATACTGGAATGGTCTCTCCCCTCTAACCCCCGCAGCAACAACAACCGAGGTAGCTGCAGTAGCAGCAGCCTCAGTCAGTGCTGAATAACAATCATTGAATAGCTCAATCATAGTGGTCTTGATAGACCCAAACAACTCCAGGATAGAACTTCAGATAGTAGTAGCCACCTCAGTAGCAATCAATTATCGAATCTGATCATCAGTCAACCCCGACCTATCCTAGCCACCCGCTCCAAATACGGAACCAGATCTTCTTCTGAACACCATACTGAAAATGAACCAATAAATATATCAGGAAAATGCCACTATTCATACCATACAATCATCACAGAGAGGCTAAACCCTCGGGGGTTGTGACTTCCTTGCTACACGTATGGGTCATGTGCTTCTAGTAGTACAGACCCATACTACCTTCCATACCTACCCTTACTTGTCTCAAGGATCATCACAAACTGCCCAAAAACAAACCACAACTAGGATATGCATACATCTTATCCTCACTCTCTCGAGAGTGGCTAATCATTACTCAACATGCCCGCTACATCGATACACTGACTCATGAAACTTCCACCAACCCTGTAACTGCTCGTGCATGCTAATCATACATAACATTGGATCCTATAGGCAGTCGAATACCTGATTCTACCCTAATCCCACAAACAAACAAGGAACATGAAATAAGGCTAAATCAAATATTCTCATGCTATAGAATCTTAGTTATGTATAACTATGATGCACACACTAAGCAACTACAATAAAGATGTAAATTTCATTTAACATACAAGAAGTCCTCCTAAGCTATCGAACATCATACATCAGGTATTTCTATCATGAAATTCCTGAAGATCCCTAGCCTACCACTAGCATGCAGTTCTATCATACTCATCAATTAAAAATAAGAGTGTGGGTAACTTGGGGTAAACTCGCTTGCTCCGACTGATCGTACACATATCGTCCTTCCTTGGTTGCTTTTGAAAACAATTTTGAAAACTTTTACAGATCCTTAGTTTGAGTCTGGATTCACACGAATGTTTATCCAATTCTCTCAAATCAGGGCTCTGATACCAACTTGTAACATCCCAAAAATCAAATTAAAATTTTCATTTTTGCAAAAACAATCCAACGACCACAATTGTTTACAAAACATTGTTTCGAAGAGTAATAGTCACAATCAGAGTATCCCTAAATCCAAAATCATAAAACCAAGAGGATATGCACGGTCACGCCTTTGCTTTCCCACGATCGTCTGAAATACCTAAAACAATAAACTGAAACTATAAGCCAAAGCTTAGTGAGTTCCCCTAAAGTATCACACACAACCAAAAAATATACACATATTGCATGTTGGGTCCACAACCTCCCGGTTAGATTACCTTGGCCCACATCCTCCCAGTTCCCTTGCCGTATGTATTGCATACTGGGTCCTCAACTTCCCGATTGGACTACCCTGGGCCACAACCTCTCGGTTGGATTGCCCCAGGTTTGTTGACTGACCGTACAAAGCAGTACAGTCTCAACCTAACCTCACTATGTCGACATATAACAGATAACATATATTCAACAAACAGATAATCATATAACCAGTCAACAGACTAACAGGAAGATATACATATCACTACCATATAGGAACATTATATATACCAGGATACACATCTAACATATCACTACCACATAAAAACATCTTATATACCAGGATAGATAATCTAGTGGGTCCACATTGGTGCCTTCGACCCACAAGTACAGTGAGGAAAACTCACCTCTCATTCCGAAAAGATATATGGATACAACACAACTCTATATACCAACTCTGCAGGTCACCTGTACAACAAACAATGAACCTGTCTCAAACTATTGTTCAAAATACCCAAAATACCCTAGGTTAAAGTTGGTCAAAATCTTGTTCAAGGTCAAAGATCAAAAGTTAACCGAGTCAACTCACCTGAGTACGCCCAACGTACTCAGCATGTACGTACAGTGTACTTGACATCCATATCGGGGGCTTAATGGAGTACGCGCAGCGTACTCAGGAGTACGCCCAACGTACTCTATTACCAACGTTTCCTTCTAACAAGGGCTTAATCCATTAAGTCCTTTCGTGCAAATGTAGATCTAATCCCAAAATAATATTCTAAGTCATAAATTTTCCAACTTTATGACTTTACATGGCTAGAAAGTGCCCAATACCAAAAACCCTAACTTCTTAACTCATTAAGACATCATAGTCCATGCATGGAAGGAAACTAAGGACCAAGGTCACATTTTTATGACTCTACACACTCCGAAACGTCTGAAAGGATAGATCATATGATTTAGAGTAACCCATACTCATAAACTCCAAGGTGATGGTACCAAAATGAACACAAATCCATGGCTAACAATATCTAAGCAAAACTTCATCAAGATCAGAGCTTTTTACCTCCAAGTGGTGCAAAATGATGATGTTCTTCTGGATCTAGGTTGTCTTTGAGCTCCCAAGATGATTCCACTTCCTTCTTCCTCATTCAAGATCACCAAAATACACACTTAAGGTAAAAAAATGCTCACAAAAGAGATTAGGGTTAGCTAGGGTCGAAGATGGGATGGAGGCTGATGAATGAAGATGGTCTTAGGAGTTAAGGATGTTTAAATAGGGTCGAAACCCTAAAAATTAGGGT
Source organism: Lactuca virosa (assembly GCF_052849685.1). Classification (NCBI taxonomy): domain Eukaryota; kingdom Viridiplantae; phylum Streptophyta; class Magnoliopsida; order Asterales; family Asteraceae; genus Lactuca; species Lactuca virosa. The sequence goes on from NC_136429.1 coordinate 60,162,773, forward strand.
TTGATCTTCAACCACGTACGCCCAACGTACCAAACGTACACCCAACATACGCCATCAACTCCACGCATTTTATTTAAGTTCCACTTGGGACCATTTTGCAAACTAATAAGGGTCAAAATATAAATACCTGGAAATCAAGATGTTAAACTGTGGAGCCTTTGAGCCCACTTGACTTTGGGGTGTTGATGAAGATATAAAGATCAAAGAAGATGATATTCTCCACAAGTATCCACCATCAAGAATAAGGCACTTGGAATGCTAGTCCATTCTTGTATAAAGTACTTCTTAAGCCTTTAAGTGCTTAACTCAAATAAGCACTAAATGAGAAGCACTTTCATCACCAATAATTGGAAGTAATCTTCAAAAGAAAGGCAATATAAAGCACAAAACTACCTATGGTTTTGAGGTGAAGAAAGAGGGAGAAGAAGGGAGTTTCACTTGGAAAAAACTAGCCAAAAACTCATGCAAGACACTCCTTTAAATACCCCATGCAAAGTAAATCCTACACATTATTTAACTATAAAGTAATGGCTATTAAATTAAGCATGGGGAACAAGAGGAGGGAGGTTGACAAGCAACCTCCCATGCCTCTAGCATTTTCGGCCATAGAGAGAAAAGGAGACAGAATCTGTCTCTTAGCTTTTCCAACCAAATACACCAATTAACTAACTTAATTTTGGTTAGCCAAATTGTCCAAGACATTTGTACATAACTTATTTAATCATACCATATGGTATAATAACTAGTTTGTCTTCTCTTTAATTATTATTTTCACAAAACAAATATTTATATCTAATTAAATACAAGAATTGATATTGTTTATTAGTAATCATATTAATAATAAATATACAAAATATGAAAAATTGATAAATGTATGACCCTATAGGATCATATGTTATTAACAATATTACTCAGTAATGATTCTTCAGCATATAGATCCAACATATTTATAGTTCTATATCTTACATCGAGGTTTATTCTAGTCTAGAAGAGTAGTTTCTAGTCCCATTTCATGATTTCTAGGTCAATTAAGTAAGTAAAGTGTATCCCATTAGATCATTGTTGTGATTCCAAGATTAAATGGAGTTGATGAGTTAAATTCTTGATTCTAAATGTAATTCTTTTTGGAATGGAATGCCATAATTTCAAAAATAAACTTATCATGACAATCAATTTATATTTCATAAATGAAAACATTTTTGGGAGGTTTAAGAGTGTAACGGAACATATGGACTCATAATTATGTATCTAAACTTGAATCTCATAAACTACGAGTATACATGGTTCAGTTTGGGTCGGTTTTAGGGTGAAACCGAACCCAACCCAATAACTTCGGTTTTTGGGTTTTGAAACCCATTGGGTTCGGTTTTTGGGTTTATAGGTCGGTTTCTTCAATTTTCGGGCTCAACCTATGGGTTTATGGGTTTTGGGTTTCAACGTATTTTCAAATAATTCTAAATAAAATGAAACAAATTCATTGTGTTAGTGTCTTCCTTGTGTTGAGATTCGGGAGCCTTTATGTTGCTTGCATCTTTTTCACCGGTCAACTAGGCGATTTATTTACTTAGGGATAGGGTTTGTGTCTACTTGATGAAGTTGTGCTCGTGCCTGAGAGAGTGAAATGAGAGGAGCGTTAGCAAAAGACGTGGTTAGGATTTTAGAACTTTTCTATATTTATTGTTTTAATAAAAACATATAACATTTATTGAAAATATATTAAATAATTAATAATATATAAAAAGAGTCGGTTTCATGGGTTTGGGTTAGTTTTAAACCCATTGGGTTGGTTCGGTTTTAGTGGGTCGGTTTTAAACCCAAAACTAATGATTTGGGTACAACTTCGATTTTATCCGTTTTCAGTTTTCGATTTCGGTTTTGCTCAGCCATATCATAAACTCTTTTGTTGAGAATAAGATTCATGGATAAAATAATGGAATTTTAGAGAGCTTATTCTCTTAATCATGTTTTGGATGTTATTATGACTATTAGCACACGTAGAATCAACTTAGGTTAATTTATAAGGTCAAAAAAGCTTATATCTTGAATTTTGGATTCAATATCTTAATGGGTGCTTAACCAAACGTATGAAACATTAATACATTAAACCATTAAGTTATTAATAAAATAAAATGTAATAGACTAACAAAAAGTGTTTTTAGGACATCGATCATCCATAAGAATCATTGTAAAGGTCAATGGACGAGTTAAAAGCAAATACACCAAAATACAATACTCAAAGGGGGATAAAAATTCATATGTGTTTGTGATGTACATTACAAAACCATGTAATTGGCAAGGCTAATTTTACATGGGTCATGTCTTGCCACACCAAAACATGTTTTATGTAGATTTTAATGCATTTGACCTTCATTTGCCCCCAAAACTTCCATATAGAGTTGAAACAAGGGTGTTAATCATAAAATGAGGTTAAGGATGTTTGAAACCGTGCTATGGATAATTTGGTAATTTTTAACCACTTAGTTTTTTCATTGGGTGGTGATTAGGAAGCTTCATAACCTTGGAAGAAGTTGGAGATCATAACAATCATTTAATGTGAGTTATACCAAAAGTATATATCCCTAAAATCTACTTTAATGATTTTGACTTGATAATTCATATGTTTTACTACTTGATTGTAAGTCTTTAATATAAGTAAATGTTCTTTCATGAAATATATTTTTGAAATGATTATTATTTGTTGCAAAACTATTATTGTAATTAAGAACTATTTTGAGCGTGCTATTTGTGCATTCACATAACTTGGTTTGCCCTTACAAATGAGTGTTTTATGAGTAACATACCAGAAGGCTCTCATATGTATGCGAGGACTTGTTAACCCATATCTAGTCTAGTATAATGGCCACTAGTACCTAGTTTCAAATATAGATAATAGTTGGGTACTTGTGATATGTGCTAAATTTAAATGAGCCTAGAGTCCATGCAATTGTTTAGGAGTTTGTACGTGAGATTGACTTGGGATTATGAGTAGTTGTATGTGGATTCCATACTTACTTTTGACTTAAGATATTGTATTATGATAAAAACTAGTATGTTGTTATAAAATTTTTGATGTAAGTTTGTTGGATATTAAAAACTATTTTTGGTGGGTTTGACTTTAGAGCTAGATGATCACAATTATCCATTTCCTTAAGAGTTGACCACATATTTACTCATTAGGTTAAGCCTAATACTTGTAGTGTACTCAAATTAGGTATTAAGAACGTAGTTAAAAAATGAAAGATTAAGGAATTTTAGAAGACCACATATTTTATAATGAAATACTTTGAACTCTTGTTTTACTTATAGGTAAATATATGTTTCATATAAATACTTATACACATTGAATAAACAACCATATATAATTAACACATTAAGTTTATTAAAGTTTAAAAAATACAAACAAGCAATCCCACACAACGGATCATCTGGCCTCCACCTCCACCTCCACCTCACGTTACACTATCCATATACTTTAGGGTACGGTGTGCCTAGTGTAACACCCACATATTCAGGCTAGTCAATTTAGAGATAATACACGTTAAAAATGATTTTTTTATTTAAGATTATTTCGGACAATCAATATTAACAAATGTTATAGTATATATGACAAGGATTATGTATATATAAAGAACGTTGAAATCCGACTTCGTATGAAGAAGTTAAGCTTCTTCAAAGTTTCGTGATTAAACCGGCACGACTTTGCATATCGTAAAAAGTGGATTTTTGATAAATTATCTTTTATAAACGAAATTCATAGTAATCATTAAACCAAGAGCGTGCATATAGAGCAAGTACAAATCTGACTTCGTGAGGGGGAAGTTATGATTTTTCTAAGATTCAAAGTAGCAATATACAACTTAGAAAACGAATTTTAGATCGGTCGATTTTTTAGCCGAAATAATCTAAATGAGAATTGAGGATCTCATTAATAGAAGTTCAACGATATAAAGACAGTCGAAAATGGACGCCAGATGAGAGAGTTATGCATTTTATACGGACTTTAAAAGTCTAAGTTTGTGTAAAATAAATAAAGTTAAAATTAGTTGACGGAGTCTAAACAAAATTTGTAGATCTCGTTGACAGGTTTCTATGGATATAAAGAACATAAAAAATGGAGCTCGTATGAAGAAGTTATGTAATGTTGAAATTTCAAAATTTGTCGCACGCATGTGCGCCTCGCGCGCAACCATCTGGAAGCTGGCACGTCGCCCCAGTAGAAAGCCACCACGTGTCATGCCGGGAGCGGAGGAGTAGCGACCAAGCCAATGTGCGGCGCGCATGGCCTTTGCACGGTGCACACACCTGGTATAAATAGAGGTGCTCGGCTTCTTTCATTCCTCACACTCTCTAAACTTCTCTCTTGATTTTCTCTGCATTTTAGCCCTATTTCCCCTTGGTTTTTAGTATTTTGGAAAAGCCCTGAGGCCTCTAGGAGCCCGACATCTAATGGCTATCAACCCAGAGTTCCGCCAGTGTAATTTATGGACTTTTGTCTAGGAAATCCCTGTAAGTTAAATTACACTCTATTTTATTTTAGTGTAATTTATATTTAAATTCATAGTCGTTGTTATGAATTTATAAATCAGACCTATCAGTAATTCCAAGTTATAATACTGATTGATCTACTTATGGGAGAGGTATGGTCATGTTGAACTAGTTGTTGGATTTCAGAAATGCTAAACGCCAAAATGAAACTCCCCCCCAACGGTCTTACCTGGCTTATACTTATTTGATAGAACTATCGATACTCATTGGAATGATTGATAGATCTAGACTATTTTAGACCAAGACTTAGTGATAATGATACTAGGTTACATCAAAGGAAAAATTAGTTGCTAGCAGCGAAGTGCTGCCCGAGTTTCGAATCATCACTTTAAAAGTGAGTGCATAGTTACTTTTATCTTACACATGGATATGAAATATTTAGATAATTAAATGATATATGTGCTTATGTGCAAAATGATTATGTGTTAGATGAAATAATAAAAGATGATTTTTATATGATTTACTATATATGTATTTTCATATCTATAATATGATTGGGTAGTGAAGGGTTGTGTGAAATAGCAAATGAGAGGTTGTGATAGGGCTGTGTGAGATAGTGGTTATGAAAGGCTAGTTAAAGTCGTGTGAAATAATAAGTCGCGTCTACCGTGCCTATCCTGTACTTTTGTACTACTATTCTTATTTAAATTACTTTTGTACCGGCGTGCTTTTTTCAAGTACTTTTGTGCTGTCGTGCTTAACTAAATTACTATTGTACTGCCGTGCCTGCCGTGACTATCCAAAGTAGTAATGTACTACCGTGTTGCCATGTTTACCCAAAGTATTATCATACTATCGTGCCTAATCATCTAGGAATTTTAGTTGTCTGGTGATAAAGATCCTATAAGAAAGATCCCTCGGGATCATCACATTAGGATTAGTAAGTGAGAATAATGAGGGTGGGGTAATTCAATTATAATATTGTGGGTTGAAAACCCGATGTGTCTCACCAGGTTTCCCAACCTGACCCACTCAGTTTATTTGAATCACATGTTATTAAATAAAGATACTCAAATAATGATGTATGAGAGATTCAAGGAGATGTAAACTATTAGTATATTGAGACATTTAAAGTCTCCATTTATGCTTATGTTTATGTATTGACGATGACATCCCGAGTTTTATAAATAAAACACGTTTCACTGAAAATGCTTTGATAATATTATTATCAAGTTTTTCGGCTAAATTCGGCAAAAATTAATCTTTTTAAATGATTACTCCAATTTAATAAGCATAAACAAATCGGTCTTTTCTGGCCGTAAAAATGGGGATGTCACAGTTGGTACCGGAGCATTAGTTTAAGAGAACTAGGAATTTATAGGATTTCTAGACTTAAACTTAGAATGCTAAGAAATGATCATGAGAGATGTGTCTATTATATTTTAGGTAGTACACCTAAATTGACACAAACACTAGCTTACTTTAGGATAAGATGCCTAATTTGCTTTTATGTGCTAAATGATATACAGAATAACAGGCCCTAGGATTGCTTATATAGAATGATATTATTGAATAAGAATTAAGGTCTATAGCCGACCTAGAATTAGGAAATTTAATGTGTTAAGGTTTCTAAACGTGTAAGTACACTATTAGAACTGGCGTATAACTTTTCGGAGTAATAATGATAACTATTCGTCTAAAACCTTCTCTATCCTAAATTTCTCGTCTCGAACAACTACTTTGGGGTAAAAAATGTCATGATGAGGACACGTAGTGGATTAGTAAACACTAATGGAAATTAGTAGCCTGAGCCACGAGTGATTGAGCATGCACCAGAGGTAGCAGCTACACCCAAGCCAATCATGATGGAAAGAATACTGGGAAGGATGCAGACGATGTTAGACCATCAGATGGAGGAGACAAGGCCTTTACTTCATAGTAATAGAGATGAACCCACTGCACCCATCATACAACGTGAGCTGGAAGAAGAACAGTCAGAAGAAGGAAATTACAAACGGACTGTTAGCCAAGTTGAACCTCGGAGGGTTAGAAGGAATAACCCTAATGATGAAATTGAAAGTGGTGGATGCAAGTACAAAGACTTCATGAGTTCCAAGCCACCAAGTCTTTCTAGAAGCACAAAACCAATAGAAGTTATGGACTGGATCTCCGAGATGGAAATGGTGTTTAAGGGTTACGACTGCAGCGACCGATAGAAGACCATCTTAGCGGTCAGACAACTGAAGGCCAGAGTATTAAGTTGGTAGAAGTTATTAACTCAATGCCAAAGGGAGAATCAGAGAAGATGTCATGGGAGGACGTTTTGAAGGAGCTAAAGGATCAATACTGCTCTGAAAAAGACCATATGGAGATCAACAATGAATTCCAGAATCTAAAGAAGGGTAAGACGAGTGTCAGCAAGTATGCTGCAGATTTTACGGAGAAGATGAAGCTAGTTCCTTACCTAGTTCCTACTAAACTTTCCAAGTTCAAAAGTTTTCTTGTGGACTACCGGTGGACTTTGGTCCAACGGTAAAGCTAGCAACTACTTTGAAAACAACCATTTGGGTGGCTAGGAATGTAGAGACCCAGATAAGGGAAAAGGGTCTAGAAAACGTTGAGGTAGGAGAGATGAGGATGCTTGAGGGATCTTAAAGGTACGAAAAGAAAAGAAAATTTTCAAAGTCTGACCCCAACGAAAAAAGGTCTGGGGTGTCAACGAAGTAGAATGGTGCAATAAATGCAAAAAGAAGCATGCTGGGCAATGCAAAATACAAGTGACCATCTACAAGTGAGAAAGACCTGGTTACTATTCTGATGAGTGTCAGTACGAAGGAAGGGTGTGCTTTGAATGTAAGGAGGAAGGTCATGTCATGAAGGACTGCGCAAAGAAGAAAGAAGCTGCAAGGCCAAATATTCTGCCAAAGCCGAAAGCAAGAGCATATCATATGATCCTTGATGAGACAACAATAGGTCGGGAATAGAGAACGACTTATTCAAGTATTTGATATTAAAAACAGATGAGTAGTATTTGTTGGATTGGGTGTCTAAACTCATAACTATAATTGGTATACACTTGAATTGATAGTATCACAGTCCTTTTGGGTTGCCCTCAAACCTAGTAATTGAATAAGATAACTTTTAGAGAGAGATACTAATTTATTAATTGATTATATGGTTAATAAATTAATCAGAAATCAAATAGATAATTTGTTATATATTATGAGAATAATATATTAATTGAAAATGGTAATATTCAATTAAGAATTAATCAGAAATTAATTGGAATTAATTTTAGGATTAATTAAAAGTACATGGGTTGAAGCTTAATTGTTCAATAGTTGAGCAAGAGGCATTCTAGAATTCTCCTATGCCTTGGACGGTTTTAATAGGGTTCTAGAGGATCTAGAATTATCCTTGGAGGATAATTAGAAAGCTAGATAATAACCAAAAATAAGATAATGTTATTTTATTGTTGGGCTTATCTAGAGTTTCCTTGTTATACTATATAAAGACCCTTAGCCTTAGAATTTCGGCTATGACATCTTAGAGAGCTTAAGGCCGGAATTTTGACACCTCTTCTCCTCTCTCTTCAAGTTCCTTGGTTGCTAGGATTTAGGTGTGAAACATTAGAGGCACGACACATGCGGTGCTTTCTTCCAAGAGTTCTTCAAGAAGGTTTTTGATTAGTTATTTACTACAATAACTAAAAAGGTATGTAAACCCTAACTTGTTTGTGATTTTCAAAATTTGACATAGGGTTCATAGGTTTTTGTTGTTCAATAGAATATTACTTCGATAGTGTTATGACATAGATCCTTACGTTGCATGTACCCTTAAGTGTTAAGGATTTATCCGTGTTAATACATGTCAAACCCATCACTGGTATCAGAGACTTGTTGTCTAACAATTGAATGTATATTGCTTGAACCTGAACAAAAATCGAATTTTTCTAAAAAATCAGATCTCACAACGTGAGCTTAGAGGCTCACGATGTGACCACAGGTTAATCCGGAAATCTGTTTTTTGCCAGATTGTACTCACGGCGTAAGCAGTCCATGCTCACGTCATTTCGAATTTTCGAATTTTCTTGTCTAATTTGATTTATTTGGTTGTTATTTGGTAATTATCTTTTATATAATCTGCCATAATCCGAATTTTGGTCATATTAGATAATTAAATAAAACCCTAAATATTAGGAGATGATTATATAGATAAGATAATGATAAATTTATATGATTAAAGTTATCCTTATGGATCTTATTATTAATTTAATTAAATGATTAATTAAAAGATAATTAATAAATCCATAAAATGGTTAAAATTTAATTAAATAAAAGTTTAAATTATTAAAAGATTAAACCCTTGCAATTTTAAAATGTTTTAAAATACACCTTATACTATGTATATATTATTAAAAGTTTAATATATATTATACGTATAACAAAAAGTTAGTCAAATCGCTAGTACCCTCATTCACAAAACCATGCTATAAAGAGGGTATAAGGAAGCAACCTATAAAATGGACGTTGAATGGGTGTCCACTCTCACCTACCGCTCTACTGTATGGTGGAGGGTCGTTATCCGAACGGGTGTCCACTCTCACATAAAATAACTAAACTATTTTAAAATATCTCACTCTTAGTTACTTTAGGAAAATGTGAATTTGTATGCTAATCAATGAAATTGCACATTACATTTTATAAGTCGTTAGTGGAGCGTGTGTGGTTAACCGACACACTAATGGGGGACTAATAAAGAGTGGTAGTGGGTGTTTCAAAAAATATCGTTGATTAATGGAGCGTGTGTGGTTAACCGACACATTAAAACGAGATGATAAATGACATCGAGAGTGCAAAGCTAATTTGCATGGTTACTCACATCTCGTTTGTGATCCTCGGCATCCCAGCCACAAAGGTGAGAGCACAATCTGAGATTAAACATGCCATTGATTAGATTCATTGAATCTCAAAAGATCTAGGAGTTTCATAAGATTGAAATTGTTAAAAGCCTTACCTAACTAAAATAGATTCAAATTTGATTACGGCATCCCTCTTCAAAGTTCGAATCGAAAATATGGATCCTAGCCTTAATTTAGAGTTTATGGGTTAATAATTAAGGATTAAAAACACCTAACTTGAGTTCTCTTTTCTCCCTTTATAGATGTCAAGTCAAGACAACAATGGTCTTCCATATTCTTTTGGAAATGGTTTTCCTCTTTCTTCTAAAGATGATCTTCCACTTTCTAATCAAGGTGAAAATGTTTTCTCTTCTTCGTTAATGGTGGAACTGGACGTCATGCTTCTTCAACTCTTCCTCCTCCTCCTCCAGTGACTCTCCCCATGTCACGAGTTGAAAGATACGAAACTACTCAAGCCCTATTGGCATCTAGACATCAAGATGGAAGTTATATGTGTGCGCATGTTCTGAAAATGAAATCGTACATTGACAAATTGGATAGAATGGATGTCATTTGCCCAAGGGAGCAAGCCATTGATATGGTTCTTCTTTCACTTCCCAAGTCATATGGTCGGTTCATTGAGAACTTTCGTATGAGGAATATCGACGTGACCCTAATTGATCTGACATATATGTTAATTGTTGATGAAGCTGAAATGCTGAAGAGAACAAGTGAAGAAAAGGTTCTTGAAAGGTCTAATTCCAAAGTTTCCATGGACATTGACAATGGTGACAATGGTGGTCCAGAAAAATATTTCTCTTCCCAATGGAAAAGGATCGGCCAAGGTCAAACCGTTTGAGCGTATGGTAAAGAGAAAGGCTAGTTCTGAGATAGTTCCATGGGCTAACCCTAAAAGGTCCATATGTTTATATTGCTAATTGAAGGGACATTGGTTGCAAAGCTGCCCTGACTACCTGAAAGATCTCAGAGATGGTAAAGTCAAGTCGTGCGACTCTACTTCAGGTACATTCATTATATAACTCCATTATCTTAACAAGTTTATATTCATAGATTCTTATTACATGATGTGATGATCACACTTCATTGTTATTGCAGGATCTAAGAGAAAGTAGGAAGCTTAAGAAGAGTGAGATAAATCTGATTGTGAGACTTCAGTCGCATGGTTCGATGATCAGATTTTGGAAGCTACTGCTTAGGAGTTATGCCACACCCCCAGCCGTCAGCAGAAACACCGGGTGCTGTAACATCATTTCTCGTATCACAATTATCAAACATATATTGAGCAGTAATAAAGAATTTTATAAAATACATACCTTTATTGATGGTTGAAAGTTACATTATTATTGTTTCCTAGTACTTATTACATAATATCCGACTATTGCATACGTCTTAACGAACAGAAAGGATAACAGTAAAACTTCTCCTGTTCGAGTAACATACCAACTTATCAAGTTCCTGAAAACACATGCATTTTGAAAACACGTCAACATAAAGTTGGTGAGTCCACAGGTTTTGACTCCATATAAAATAGTACTTTTTCCAAGTTTCAAAAGTATAAAATTATAGCTTAAGTGTGTCATTCTGACTCATACTTGTCTCTAACATATAATATATATCCTAGGTATAATAGTTTACTTACTAAATAAGTAGTATACCTATAAGTTTCATATACTATACATATAAGCGTTTGTAATCCCATACAAACAAAGGTTACTACGTATAAATCTTATTTCAATTCTATATGAGTGTGTATACTTGGTATAATTGTCTACTTAATGAACAAGTAGTATACCTACGATTTCCTTGTACTCAGAGTATAAGTGTTTGGGAAACTTATACTTAACATTCATACTTGTATATAGACAAAGTATAATGTTTATAGAGTATTATTGTGTTACCATGAGTCCATAGCCGCGGGTGTATGACTAGTTTCAAACCTCTGATTGATGCTACAAGTTTCGCATCTTAAGATAAATTCCGCATGCTTCATCAATGTCGGATAACAATAAAATGGGCAAGTTCGTCACCCGCCAAATGTTGGGTTGTAGCTAGCAACCACGGGTGGGGGTGTCAACCCGCATAAATCTATACACAACTTCCTCACTCACACGGGATTAGCGGTTACATGTCAGAGGATTTCCACAAAGATTTCCAATCTTAGTTGATGAATACAATAGCTCATGTAGACTTGTCAAGTTCCGTTAGTTCTAATAGTGAAAGCATATTCGTGTCTAAAACCCTAAGTTACTAGACTATGCTTTAAGCATTACTCCTAATATTGATAATACTTAGGCAGTACAACAACATTAAAAAGTGGGGTTGTGAAACTCACCCTAATAGTGTGATTTTATGTAATCTAACTTGAAACGGTCAGCGGTTCGTGATCGTCGGGCTTGGGAAGCGGAACGCCTTCAGCAAACGAGAGAGAGAGAGAGAGAGAGAGAAGAGAGAGAGAGGTGTAAGGAAGCTTAGGGTAGAACTTGCTATTTATAGGCTGATTTTGGGTTTCTCACGTCGTGAGCCACATATGCTCACGTCGTGAGCCATGCCTACTCACCTCGAAGACTTGCCATTTGTATCTGTAGCTTCGGAAGGTGTCAATTTAACGCTTCACGTGATGAGAATCTATGGAAGGTGTCCATTACACTCCTCACGTCGTGAGAATCTATGCTCATGTCGTGAGTCCAGTTAGATTAGGGTTTCTGACACGTGTCATGCTCTCAGACAGCTGCATCTACGGAAGGTCATAACTTTTGCATACGAACTCTGTTTTTGACGTTCTTTATTTCCACACGTAGCTATTTATGAGTACTACAACTATCTTTTAGATTCCTATAGCTAACTCTCACTATTGTTTTAATTTTTCTTCTTATAAAGAATTATAGTGTTAGAGTTTATCATAACTTCTTCACGTGAAGTCAGATTTAGACGTTCTATATATTTTTGGAATCGTATGGACGTATACTTTGATTTGTATCATAAAGTATGTATGAAAGTTCATAATCGTATTAGAATTTACCTTGAACTACATAGTAAGTTTATCACATTACTAGTTTAACAAAATCACATTACTTGATTGACATAATCACATGTAATTGTTGTTGACCTATTTTGACTGGTGTTACAAGTTATGATAATTTAATAGATTGCTTAGGAGATGTCTAGAAACATAGTTTTCATTTTATGCATTGTAAGGACAAGTTCCAAATTTTTCTGTTTATTAACAATAAAAGTGAAAATTTGTTTTATTTGGTTGGCTTACTTTATATTTCCTTACAATGGCATTTATAAAAGTGTTGGTTACATTTCTAATATTAGCAATATTAATTGTGGATTTGATTCTTATGATATCACTTGTGGTATTGTCATAATTAACTAAGTGATAAATAATTCTCATCATCCAAGTTTCAATTGGATAGAAACTTGGACTCATGCAATTTGAATTGCATGATGTATGAGAGTCTTGATCGTTGGAAAATTATGACTAATTCATTGATCATATGTTTATGTGAGTCAAGTGAATGACTAATGGATCTATTACATGTTGATATGGACTATTCAAATCCACCATAAAGGATGAAAAACTCTATTTGTCATGATTTACTGATGTTTCAGTAAATATGGATGTGTTTATAAGATTAAGCATAATTCTGATACATTGAAAGTTTCAAAGAATAGTAGAATGAATAAGAAGAATCAATTAGGCAGAAAGATAAAAGTTTCTCCAATCTGAAAGGAAAGGAGAGTACTTTAGTATAATGTTTTGTGATCATCTTAATGATTATGAGACTATATCACAATTGATCCTCGAAGAACATCTTAGTGCAATTATTTAACTAAGAAGAGGAATCGGATATTGTTGAAATAGTTCAATCGAGAGACTAGTCGTACTTTGTTTCTACTCAAGTTTTAGAGCTATGCTCTAGTTACAACAGATTGTATCTTGAAAACTTGTTTCGTACTAAGTAGGTTTATAACACCTCATGAAATATGGAGTAATAATGTTTTCTTACTCTAGCACATTTGGAATTAGCAGTTGTGATGTTTTGGTTAAAACAAAGGATTAACTAAGACCAATTCAATGAAGTGTTTTCTTGTCGGGAATCTACACTAACTTTTGAATATTTGTTTTAGCTCGTCAAGAAATGTTCCTTGAGAGAGAAACTTATATGTCAAGAAGTCAGTGGGAGTCTTAATGATCTTGAGAGTGTAACATCCCAAAAATTTCAACAAATTTAAACCTTTCAAAACAACCTATTTACTAATAAAAGTGTTTACAAAATAATTGTTTCCAAAACATTATTTAAAATCAGAGTCTCCCAAGATCTAGTCAGTAGTAAAACCAAGGATGTGTACGATCACGCCTTTGCCTTGCCATAGTCCTATGAAGAACATGAAACCATAAACTAAAACTGTAAGCATGAAGTTTAGTGAGTTCTCCCAAAGTACCAACACACAAACATATAACATATACAAATAACAGCACGCCGGGTCCAATCGACCATTTGGTTGGAATACCCTAGGCCCAATCAACCATTTGGTTGGAATGCCAATATACAACGGGTCCAGTCAACCATCGAGTTGGAATACCAATATATAATGGGTCCAGTCAACCATCAGGTTGGACTTTCCCAGGCCTAATCAACCATCGGTTTGGAATGCCAGTATACAACGGGTCCTGTCATCCTTGGGATGGAATACCCTCGGACCCAATCAACCATCAGGTTGGAATGCTAATATACAACAGATCCTGTCATTCTCGAGATGGTATACTCCCAGGCCTGTTGGCTCATGCACATAGCAGTAAAGCCTCAACCACCAATAAATATGTACCCATATAACAGATAAACATATAAACAATCTACAGACAGTAAGACAGATCCGCGGATCACTAAACATAACATCATCCTATATATCATGATACCGATCTAACAGATCACTACAATACGATAACATACTATCACATATCAGGATATCTAATCCAATGGGCCGGCCTTGGTGCCTTCGACCCTCAAGTACAGTGAGGAAAAGTCACCTGAAGCGGTTGAATATCTCAGACAAAAGCTCGGATCACTGATCCGTAAATCCCCGCGTGCTAGCACCATCAAATATCATCCAATTAATAATTGAATCTCAACCCATACTCAAGAATTTGAATTACTTGCCTAATGACCAGGGTAAAAGACCATTTTACCCCTTTTTCTTACTTGGCCCAAAACCAAGGCCCTATATGGCCCAACTTCCTAATTGGGCCTAAAAACCTTCATTAATCAAATTCCAAGAAATCCCATACTCAATCCATGGCCCAAGGTTAAAAGTCCAATGGCCCAACAAGGCCCAAACCAAAAAACCCAAAATTTCACATTCCGGGGAGTACGGCCAGCGTACCAGAAGTGTATGCCCTGCGTACTCACCCTATAAGCGCAATATACAAGTCCTTAAAGCATTAAACTCCATTTATGCTGAGCGTACTTCTGAGTACGCCCAACGTACTCATTAAGGACCAAAAATTCACATTAAGCTCTTATTGGGTTAAGTCAAGGGCATCCAACCACTTCTCTTAACCCCAAATGATGTCTTAAACCGTAAAGTCGAAATCTTTAAGCCTTTGCATCGATAAAGAGGACTAAATCTCCAAAATCCTTCCTTTCACAACACTAAAAATCATTTAACTCTTGCATGATGCTAAGGGAACAATCAATCAAGCATTTTTATGGCTCAAAACACTTCAAGACCGCAAAAAGTACAATTAATATGCTTTGGAGTACTCCATACTCACAAAGATCCAAACTTTGGGACAAAAGCTCATGAAATTATAACATAACAAGATATATAAATAGAGTAATCAAGTTTGAAGCTTTATACCTTAAGAATATAGATCATGATGCACTAAGCCTGGATCCACAAGCTCCAAGCAATCCCATATTTCTCCAAGAAGCTCCTTCTTCTTCTATGAGCACAAAAATTCATGAAATACCACCAAGAACTCAAGAACCACACCAATGGACGATAGGGATTCATTTCTAGGGTTTAAGGGGATGGAGGCTGAAGATAATAGGGTTTGGTGGTGAGTTAAGGTGCTTAAATAGGGTCGAAAACCCTAAATTAGGGTTTAGGTATGACTGGAGTATGCCCATCGTACTTCTGGTACGGCCATCATACCCCCTTAAGGCTCCGCGATCATTTCCTTAGTACGCCCAATGTACGCCCCGCGTACTGGCCTTTATGTTGGGTTTTAGTTCAAAAATAGTTTCATAAACTAGAAAATATGGCAAACAGAAGACTTTAAATTTAGAACATAACATAAACATTTATACCCACCAAGGATCTTCTTGCAAGTTATAGAAAGATAAAATACCAACCATAGAAAGGATGAAGAAATAACAACCTTTGTTGTTCTTTGGATCCTCTTGGGAAGCTTGGAAGTTGATGAAGAAGATGGAACCTTTGAGACATCAACAATAAATCAACTTGATGTAGATGCTAGTCCATAAACTCTTAACTCTTAAGCTTGAAGTTCATAACCAATATGAACTTCAAGAGAGCAAAAGCTAAGAAAGTATTCTTCAAGTTTTTTTGACCAAAAAGTAGAGAGAAGTAAGAGGGGGGAGAGAGGTCACGTTTTTTACACTAAAAAAGCACCAAAAATGAAAGCCTTCATGTTATGGTCTTAAAGCAAAGGTAATACCCATAAGGTCTTAGCACTTTAAGACCTACCATGTCCCTAATGTTCCCCATAACTTTAAGCCATGCTTTCTTTTGATTTAAATAATCAAAAGGCCATGCTTCTTTTATTCATTCTTATAAATATATAAAAGAAGACAAAGGTTTATAATTTTTGTAAACTTCTTTTATAAAATATAAACTTTGGCTTTTGGATAAAAGACAAAAGTCTTTCTAGTCCAAAATAATATACATGACTTAATAAATCTTACCATATGATATATTATGTTACTTGAAATTGAAAACCTATATTTCCATGAAATAAATAATTTCTAACTAATTATAAGAGTTTTATTAAATATTTAATCAATTTCTAATAAATAATCAATTATGTCAAGTTTTTGTTAGTGTGACCCATTAGTATCATATGTTAATCAGAAATATCACTTTAATATGACTCTTGAGCATACTAGACCTTTCAATCTCCCACTTGCGCAAGACTCATATTAGACTGATATAGACAATGGTGAACGTCTAGCAACATTTCATTGCCCCCAACAACATACGACTTTGTGCCATTCTATCAATGCCCAATTCCCAAAAAGCTCAAAGCTACAATTGGTGTATAAGGTATGTTTATCAGTTATCCATTTGCTACAGACATCATGTTAAACATGAGATACAGATCGCGATCAATATCATTAGTTGTTACACTTTTTGGTAAGTCGCCTTAGATGTCTAATTCTCAACACATAAGAGGAACAAATCCCATCTTGACTACATAAGCCTCTTGCATTGTTCACACCATCCCTGAAAATGGCTTTTATAACTTCTCGGTTAAGGAACAATATTTGACCATATCAAAGCATAGTACTCCCTACACTTAAGTCCACTATGTATCTCAAGTGTTAAGGATACAAAGATACTACCTTTTAATCAAGTATCATTCATGATAGCGATCCATTAGATGATCTTGATGCGGGTCAATTCAATACTAGTTCTCTGACAAGTATCTATGAAACTTGGTTACAACCACTTGCCTACTTTCATCTAGTGAGAGTCAACCAATCCACTTCATATTATTCTAACTTCATAATTGCTCCCACAATTATAACTGACTATGAAATTTTAGAATAATAACATTATTCATGGATTAAACATGTTAATATAGAACACAACAAGTATTAATGTGATGAATATCCGAATATATCATAATATTATCTAATATTTGTAGTTATAATGTTCCAATATCCAAATACTAAATCCAAATCAAAATCCCATTTCTAGAATAATAAAGTCTTACAACTTAAGTGTGACCATTCATACTTATCTCAAAAGAATGACTTAATCAATGGGTCTGACAAAATTTAATTTGTTATGAATTTTGTGAATACTATCATCTCTATACTTAACTTTACTCTAAGTACAGTTAAATATCTTGGAGAATATGATTGGTGTTCTTTTGTGGTATAGAGTCTCTTACCTTGATTAAGTATACTCTCTAAGTCACAAAGATTTCTATGTGATCCTTGAATGGTAGAGATCAACATAGCTTTTCAATTATCTCATTCATCCAATCATATTTGAATTAAACTTCTAAAGTAGTGTATTCTTATTTTGTAGTAGATTGTGTCATTATGTTTTGCTTGGACCTTATTCCAACAAGACTTACCCTTCATTCCATAATGAAGTCAAAATCCAATTATAATGCATAATTATTTATATTTGTTTAGAAATCAACATCTTGTGTAGCTCTTTCCATAAAGATCCTTTTATAAACTAATTGTCTCATATACATTCTCTTAGTTCTTCTAAAGTACTCTTAGAATGCTCTCTTAGTCATCCAGTGACTTAACCATGTATTCAATTAGTATCCTATGACATGCTTACATCATGATCAAATAGCATGTCCTATGCAAAATATGGCATAAATGATGAATTCATTTGCCAAGAAAATAGAATATAAATAATTTCATCTAGTTCAAACCTATGAGCTATGTACTTTTGAGGCTAGCTCAAAATGGTACCATATGACAATGCCAAGAATTCTCCAAAAGAGTCTTGTGTCTTAATCCCTTTCAAGATATTGCCAATATATGTACAAGGACATGAAACTTTTAACATTCATTTTATCTATCCCTTATAGATTTTACATTCCAAGAATGTATCTTCTCCTTCCTAAGTCTTTCATTTTAGAAACACTTTCTGAGTCAAGGTGAAAACGACCTTGCTTAATCAAAATGTGACTTCAAATGATTAAGTATATCTCACTCATACAAGATTAGGAATTTCACTATGCTCCCACTAGTTCTTAGTAAACACACATGTTCTATTCATTTTGATAAAAACACACATTGTGTTTTTACATATAATGATGATTATAACATTTATATGTTTTCTTTATATCCACAAGTGGATCTCAAGCTCTACACATTTTGTTAGGATAACATGGATTAAGAAAACCTCCAGGCTAATCTATATAGATATCTTCCAGTAGATGTCTATTAGAAAAAGCAGTATTTCTTGAAATCTATTTAATATATCTCATATTAAGAATATGAATATATAGTAAATAATATCTTGTTGATATGATCATAACAACTTGTGAAAAAGGTTTGATCACAGTCAATGTCATGAGTATGATGAGGACTATAGCTGAAACATCAAAAACTATGGTCCCGAAAATTTCATTTTAATAATAGATAAAATAGTATTTTCCAATAACATCCAAACATTTAAATAAAACCCAATGTATCATTTTGTCATAAAATTAGAGTAAACATCATAAGCGGAATCTCAACGGTGTGTGCGATGCAGTCATCCTGAGCTCTTCCCTTTACAACCGGAAGTACCTGAAACATGAACTAAAATGGTAAGCACAAAGCTTAGTGAGTCTCCCCAAAATACCACATAACAACCATACAATGAACATACAGTAAACATATAGTGGGCCCCACCTTGTCATCAGGCCCCACCCGGCATCGGACCCAATCTGGCTTCGGGCCCCATCAGGCATCGGGCCCCGCCTGACATCGAGCTGAGCTCGGTAAATGGGACATGCCCAACATACAATAACATATATCAAATAACCACATATACATGCAATAATCACATAGCATACAAGTATCCATCAGGCCCCGCCCGACATAGGGCCTTAGCCCGGAAAAACACATAAACACAGGCACATGCAAGAGTCACGAAGACAGCTAGCATACTAACAACATAACATTAACATGGGCCGACATTGGTCCCTTCGACCCGCTAAACCCGGTAAGGAAACTCACCTCGAATACAAAAAGATAGCTGAATGGATCCCGGCTCTGAATATCGACTTTATTTAACCCCTAAACATAAAATATTTTCTTAAGTACAACACAAAATGCCCAAAAGCCCCTTATAGGTCAAACTTGGTCAAAGACTAAAGTCAAAGTCAAAGTCAACGATCCGAGTTGTCCTTCAACATGTCGAGTTTTCCTTCAACTCGCCGAGTTTATCCATTAGTCTGCAAAGTCGGGAAGCAACCAATCCAACTCGTCGAGTTCATCCATAAACTCGCCGAGTTCGCCAGAAATCCAACATCTTAATCCATTAAGCCAACATTATCGAGACTGAGGGCTTCACAACTCAGATCTCAACTAAAATAACATCTAGAAGGGTAAAGTTTCCAACTTTACCCCTAAGAACCACCAAAATGGGTTTAAAACCCAAACCCTAGTGGTTGAGGGCTTCATCATTAAGCACTTAATCACTAAAGGCATGGCCCCAAACTGTAGATCTGGCCTTAGAGGCTGAATGGCCATGTAGAGTTTCCAACTTTACACTTATGCATGACTAGGAGAAGCTCAAATGCCCCAAAAAGGGCCATAGGAAGGACTTAATGAATTCATGAAGCCCTTAAGACCATAAAGTTGGCACCTTTATGCCAAAAGAGCTCATGAAGATCATAGATCTGAAAGAATAAACACTTGGGACTTCTACTTCCCCAACAACCACCCATCCATGGCTCAAAGCATGCAATCTAACCCGAGAAGAGATCTAAGCAAATATTTAGAAAGTTATAACTTTATACCCGAAATGTGCTCGAAATGGAGCAGAGAATCAAGATCTGAAAGCTCCTACTTGAACTACCACCTTACACCAAACTTCTCTTCCTTCAATGAGCTTCAAACACACCAAAACACACCCAGAATGAGCTCACAACACTCAAGGAGGCTCTAGGGTTTCGAGATTAGGGTTAGGGGCTATGGAGGTTGGGAATGAGGCCAACACTTGGGACTTAAGGTGTTTAAATAGGATGCAAAACCATAAAATTAGGGTTTCTTTCTCAGCTGCCAACTCTCCGAGTTGAGGCACCTTAACTCGTCGAGTTGACTCATTAAACCTCGCAGCCCAAACATCTTCGACACGTCGAGTTGAGGCTTCCAACTCGACGAGTCCTCCAGGAAAAATGCAAATAATTGGAAATAAATTTATACCAGAAACCACGCGTTACAATAGTCAATGACATGAGTATGAGAAAATCCTTTTACTACAAGTCTTGTTTTAAATGTGTATGGTTATCCATGTAATTTATTCTTTCTAGAAGAATTATTTACTCCTTTTAGCCTTGCTATAGGGGAAAATTTTAATCAAGCCCATACTTGATTCTCGTACATGGATTACATCTCATGTTCATGACTCTAAGTTATTTATCAGATTCAAGATCTGGCATAGCATCTTGGTATTTGATGGATTCTCCAGAAACCATCAATAAGAGCTCATATATGAGAGATTCCACATTCCTCAAGTCATAGATGAATTCTACTATTAATGCGAACAATTTGTGTTTGTGAATAGCTATTATCCAAGTTTAACAATCCTTGTTAAAACTAGTGTCAACTAGTTACTACATAAGGTTATGGTTCTTGAGCTGCTTCAAGTTCCATGTACCTCCCACTCGCTTTGTCATTAGAAGCTTGCTTTCTACTAACTTAGCTTTCACAAGAAAAAGAGAACTTATTCTTGGCGGATTTGAATATAAAAATCTAAGCTACATTTAGAGTATTATACAAATATGTATTTAGTAGATTTTGGGTTTAGAAGCTTTAGTCCAACATCGGCTTCAAATCCATAAAACATTAAGTAAGATGAGGATGGAGCCTTTCCATAGTAAGTCTTATAAAGTTTTTAATCTACTTATTAGTTGGTGTTGTATTATAGATACAATTAATGGTGATTGAAGTATTGTCCCAAAAAGATTAAAGGAGTATATTTCTACCGATTAGAAAGTAAATCATACCAAGTAAGATTTAATTCATCCTTTATTATCATTAAGGCCTTATATGGTTTTTACCGGTTTGAATCTCAACTTTTGAAACCTTCAACAAAGATTTCACAATTATGCTTTACCACGTAAAATATAATTAAAACTACTATAGTTGTTAATAAAGTTTATTGGTATCTTGTACTTAATCTCAGACATTCATTAGAAAGGAATTCATACACCAAAGTGTATAATTCCTTAATTATTTTCTCTACACTTTAGTGAAAATATCATTAGGAATCCTTTACATATAAATAAGTTTCACATATGTCAAATAAACTATATTATTTGCCTTCAAAGATCCCTTTCTTAACGTTGGAATATGTGAATGCCATTTATATAATAAAGATAACAATGTCAAAGATGAGTTTGATTTAAAACAAGTTTAAGTCAAAAGTGCTTTATAGAACTTAATTTTATTTATAAAAATGTTGATATTTACTTTACAATTCTATTAAGAGATCTAGTCTCATAAATAGAAGTTAATCATTTCAGAATATGAATATTATCGTTATTAAAAACGATTGAGTAAATTATCAAACATTTGAATAAAATAAGTGAGACATAAATTTAGACATGCTAAATTAAAACATACATTGTTCCAAAACAAATATTGTTTTACATTACAAGTACTTTATGTTCTAAGCATAAATAATAAACTAAACTTCGAGAGTGTAGTTCCAACTTGATTGTGCTTAGCTGGTACTCTTCAGTAAATATCTGCAATCCATTTACAATTAATAGATCAACATTAAGTACCAAGTACCTAAGTGTTATATAGTAGATACTACAAGTACTAGTCTCTTCAAGACTTTCTTTCGAAATAAGAGGAGTAAATCCTCTTCCAGTTTCCAGTTTCTCCACAAAAGAAACAAGATCCATCTATGTGGGCTTTAGTAGATTTCTTGGGCTTAAATGTGTTCAGTCCGTAAAACATGGCCCTCCTGGATCACACAAGGTGATTCTTTTGGCCTTGTACCTTTCCTTGTTGATGTTAGAAACATCTTTAGCATCACAGTGATGGCTTACTAGGTATCATGTTCAGACTTACTGCTCAAAGCAAATAGTTTAGGACTAGGACCTTTAAGTGTATACAATTTCATATCTCTCACGAGATTGTCTCTTAATACATGAACTCATTAATTGAAGTTGTATCTAGTGAATGTTATTGTTTCATTAAGTCATTAAAGAAAATGACAATTCATGATAATGAGAATGGATTATTTAACTACAAAATTTTAACAAAATTCATTTAGTATTTTCAATATTTAATCTTCAATAATTAATACCCTTTTAGTTTCCAAAAACATTAATTATCAAAGTCTAGGATCCAAGTTGCAAAACAAATAAATGGTTAGGTATCCTTTATCCCATTCATTTGAATCTAACCCGGTAGATATCGATTATCAATTATATCTTTCTATATAATTCCTAGATTTATGGGATCTCTAATAACAAATTTAATTAGACATGTTTGATCCCATCTATGCCTCAGAACTCTTTTGCTTAGGTATCCTTTATCACAAAAGATTTCCGATCAAATCATCCAATTTGAAAAACTTGTGTAATCGGCCTATAACTTGGTTATAAAAATCGCGAAGATACCCTGACCATTAAAAGATAACACTAATCAGTTAAGTATCCTTTATCCCACTAGTGCATACAAGAGATGTGTGAGTGTTCTTCAAAATGATTGCATAGATTTGAGGTTTGTAAACAGAAGGGTCTTTATATGTTTTATAATTCTAGTTTAAAAAAATATGATATCATGTTTATTACATGCATATAATAAACCATGGTATCAATTTTCAAAAGAAAATCACTTTTAAAGGTTTTATATAAAAAAACTAGTTTTTATATAATTTGACGCAATTCAATTTTAGTAACCGATATTAAGTTTGAGTGCATTTGAACTTTTTATATCTTTAATAAAACTTCCTTTTACTACTTATATATTTGGAGTTTGTATAAGTTACAAAAATCACTATTTTAAAACTTATAATGGAGTATTTCAAAATTTGCCGTTATTAACGATTTTATAAAATCGGATTTTATTTTTAAAATAATAACTTGTTACAGCTTATGTCCAATTTTGAAAACCAAACTCCATGTGATGTTTATTTTGTCCAAAATTATTTTAGCATGTGAAAAACTAATTTATCAACCACACATAATGATTGCATAAAATAAACAACACAAACATACATAAAAGATATGTGCATAAACATAACAAACTAATGACATTTTTTGTAAGCCAACACAAAAGATGCCAAGTCCATTCCTAAAGGGACATTTAAGGGGACCAAAAATCTTCATGTAATGTTGTTGTAAAAGCTCCCACTTGAGTAAACACCCATTGCTTGCAAAAGATTGGAAAATCTTCTTTAAAGGAAAATCTGCAGCGTTCATGACACTTTTTAGAAAGTGTCATCTTTCTGTTCAGCACATGTTCAACACATGTTCAGCACATGTGTAGCATTCATGACACTTTTCAGAAAGTGTCATCTTTCTGTTCAGCACATGTTGAACTCGAAAATTGCCTTTTTGTCTTAAAAAAATGGCTTCATCTTCATTTCTTGTTACATCTTTGTACATATAAATTATTTCTATAAAGTAATATATTGCTTTACAAAATAAACAAGAAAACATATATATTTAATTATTACATATCATATGAATAAATAGATTATTACAACCATTTTTATAACAAAAACAATAAACACAACAACACAACAATCATAATGGTCATTGGTTAGTTTATGCACATCATACACATCAACATACATATAAAACAACATTTGTTTTTCTAAGACAACTTTTAAATGACAAAAGATGCATGAAAACTTTTGTCACATAAAATAATAAAAATAAAGTTGTCATAGAAAATATGTATGAACTTATTTATATACAAAAACAAGTTATCTATATTCTCCAAAAACTAAGATTTCAAAAAATAAAAAATCTAACCAAACTTGCAAGGTGGCTCTTGATACCAATTGTTGGGTTTTAGTTCAAAAATAGTTTCATAAACTAGAAAATATGGCAAACGGAACACTTTACATTTAGAACATAACATAAACATTTTATACCCACCAATGATCTTCTTGCAAGTTATAGAAATTATGAAGAAATAACAACCTTTGTTGTTCTTTGGATCCTCTTGGGAAGCTTGGAAGTTGATGAAGAAGATGGAACCTTTGAGACATCAACAATAAATCAACTTGATGTAGATGCTAGTCCATAAACTCTTAACTCTTAAGCTTGAAGTTCATAACCAATATGAACTTCAAGAGAGCAAAAGCTAAGAAAGTATTCTTCAAGTTTTTTTGACCAAAAACTAGAGAGAAGTAAGAGGGGGGAGAGAGGTCACATTTTTTACACTAAAAAAGCACCAAAAATGAAAGCCTTCATGTTATGGTCTTAAAGCAAAGGTAATACCCATAAGGTCTTAGCACTTTAAGACCTACCATGTCCCTAATGTTCCCCATAACTTTAAGCCATGCTTTCTTTTGATTTAAATAATCAAAAGGCCATGCTTCTTTTATTCATTCTTATAAATATATAAAAGAAGACAAAGGTTTATAAATTTTGTAAACTTCTTTTATAAAATATAAACTTTGGCTTTTGGATAAACGACAAAAGTCTTTCTAGTCCAAAATAATATACATGACTTAATAAATCTTATCATATGATCTATTATGTTACTTGCAATTGAAAATTAATATTTCCATGAAATAAATAACTCCAATTAATTATAAGAGTTTTATTGAATATTTATTAAAATCAATTTCTAATAAATAATAAATTATATCAAGTTGTTGTGAGTGTGACCCATTAGTATCATATGTTAATTAACAATATCACTTTAATATGACTCTTGAGCATACTAGACCTTTCACTTTACACTAGTACGCCATGCGTACACTTGTGTACGCCCCGCGTACTTGGTTAACCTTAAATTCACCAAACTTCCGAATGTCATAACTTCTTCGTTATAAGCCCGTTTCTGACGTTCCTTATATCCACAAAAAGGTAACGAGAATCTCTATACTTCTATCAACTCATCATTTCCTTAAAACTTTCCAAATAATAATCCAAAATTCATAAAAGGCCCGACTGCTACTTTACGGTGATACCCATAGGCTCCAAATCACAAACCGAATTTCCAGACCATCTATCCTACCTTATACACACCCAATTAGGTCTAAATCTCCCTTTCTCAAAGGCCCTAAGACTTATGATAACCGGTCTATGGGTCACGACCCTGCATTAGGAAATGATTCGGAACACGGTGTTATAACTCTCCCGCACATAAATTGGATTCCGTCCTCAAAATCACTGCTTACCACCCACCTCGAAACCAATCACTCATGCCCACTCCTTCTAACCGGGAACAAAACACTGATCCTTCAACCGACGAACCAGAACGTTACAACTATGAATTCAAAGCCCATAACTTGCATGATATCAACGCAGGTCGACCCAATTACAGAGCCTGCAGCATGACTAGATCGCCTCAACCCACATACCATAACATATACCATAACTTGCTAACGAAAACATTTGATACATAAATACCATGACGACTCCCAATGTGAACCTCATCTATTTAACCGTTGCAAAGAAGAACATACAACGCCAAAATGTTCTACAACTTCCTAGCTATAAGACCGAACTTCTAGTGAGAACCACAGGGCTGGGGACTCTCAACTACAATCACCGAATTAACTCAAACAATATGCCTCTCGAGACCGGGAACCCATCAGATCTAAACTTCAAAACCCATATTCCAGAACTGATATGCGTCCTTTCATCGAATCCACCCCTTGACTTTGAGCATGATCACTACCAAACACGCAGAAAAAGAACGCAAACACATCAATCGCGAACTTCATCCAAATCCAAATCTATAAGATGTACCAAAAATCTTAAATAAACCCTTGACTCCCTGACATGCTATTACCAACCGCTTCTCCTACGAGCAAAGATGATCAATCCAAGAATCTTCACATTGCATCCAACCCCTATCAGCTCAGGTGTACCACCAACTGGGAAATTATTCGATATATTTACAAAGAACTATATGATTTGAGACTTCATAACCAATTCCCAACCTTGATAATCAAACACCTAATGACAGCTTGCGAACAAATGGGATTTATAATGCATACGTTCCGCAGAGACTTTCTGATACCTGACTGATATTCCCAACAACCCTTAACAGTTCCCTTTATCCAAACCAGCTGATTTGTGAGTGTCCCGAATTCCATCAACGCGCCAATTCCTAAAGTACCACAAGCAGGAGTGTTAACATGTTGTCGCGCGCGTATTAAACAAGTAAATTATCACTCGTGGTTGCACTAAAAATATAACACAGGGAAGCAGGGTCGAATCCTCAGGGACACAGCCTAAAAGTCAATACCTTTTTGCATCAGGAACACCTAGTCAAAACAGAAATATAAAAGGGGGATTTTGAATTAAACTAAAAACTAAAATTGAAGTGATATTAAATTAAACGAAAATTAATATTAAAAACGGTTTCAGTTCTGCTGCGAATTTCCTAATCATGCAACTAACCCATATCTGATTATTTGAGATGCATTCTATCTAGGTTGGTACTGAGAAAAACTAACAAGCTCTAGTAAATTCTCTTTTACCTAAACAAGCTCTTCAATTAACCCTAACTTATTACTGTCTAATCAAGGCTAAAATATGATCTAGAACAATAAAAAGAAATGTTAAACTACTAAATCTTACTAAATTAAATGTGTGAGATGATCCACAACCTTCAAATCTTTAGAAAGTGATGAAAAGTGCAGAAAATCCTTCAGAAGGGTTTTTCGTCGTCTCGAATGGTCTCTTAAATCAAATTTAAGGTTATATGGTGTATATATCGCAGTCTGGGCAGAAAATAAGGGTTATGTCAGTAAGCACGGCCCGTGCTTAGGGGGCACGCCCGTGCCAGGTCATTGCAACTTTTAAATACAAAACAAATCAGAAAAACTCAAAAATCAGTGGAAGCACGGCCCGTTCTTGGGCTTCACATGTTGAAATACCCAAAAAAAAAAGGCGGCAGGAGGTAGGCACGGCCCGTGCTTCAGGGCCGAAATTTTAAAAAGTCCCAGAATAATTCAGAAATCCTTCGATTATGTTTCGTAAGTGAAGAACGACCCGTTTTTGGTGAGAAAGAGCCCATATTTGGTCTTTTTTTAACGTTTTGGCTCCAGATAAGCTCCAGCTGTGCTCCAAAGACTATCAAACTCCCACTCCACTTCAAATTACCTTAAAATAAACACCAAAACATGAGCAGTACAGGAATTCTTACGAAATACATGAGTTGAATATTATTTAAACTAATGCACATGAAAAAACATAAAAAATGACTCAAAATGATAATAAAAACTACCCTAAAAGATGTTAAAATGGCATCTAACAAATCTCCCCAAGCATAAACCTTACTTGCCTCAAGTAAGAAAAAGATAAAACATTATAAAAAAATGGAAAGAAATAGATGACCTAAAAAAACTTAGAATAAAAACTGAATTAAATAAAGAAAACTTACAAACTTGAACTAAAAATAATTCACTCTTTTTTTCACATGATCAAATTTCACACCGAGGGAAGATCCAATGAAATCACTACCTAAAAAACAGTTGCAATACTTTTTCTGCAGATTCATAATTCATATTAAAGAAGTCAAACCAAGCTAGAGCAAATAATTTTTACGCCAAATTAAATTTGTGAAAACAGTGTATTTTTTAAAATAATTTTCACGAAAATTCGTTTATAAAAACTTAGCTTGAACAACCCCTCCTTTTTCTGAACTCGTCCGGTAAACGCGGTAAGCTCCATTATGGACAGAAAATCCAAGCTTACCCATATGATTCCACTATCGAGGGATCAATCTCATTATACCACGCATCTTCTTTGTCTTGATCAACTCTTCAGATTTATCTCGCTTGCTTCTTGATTTCGACTTAAACTTGACTTGGATTAGACTTTGACTTGCAGATTTCTTCAAGTTGCTTGATGTACTATTTCTAACAAATATATTAACTGGGCGTGAATTTTACTTTGAGGCCTACCATATCTTCAATATTTCAAAAATGATAATAAATTATGGGTATAACAAGAGTTCCCTCCCAACCTCAAAAAGTGCAGAAACTATAGGGTTTAGTACTTCAAAGAATGACAAGGGTTATCTAATATAGGTTCTTTTTAAGGCATTTAAGGGAATTATTTTGAAAACACTGTTCGTTTTCCATCCCACACTTCCATTGTAAAAATTATCCGACTCGTATGTTGGTTCATAATGAAAACATTTAAAGCACTTTCAAAAGATAATTCTTAAATATTGATTGTAATGAGACCGTTATTTTCGGTAACTATCATACTTCATCTTAACATAACTATTGAGTGTAAAAGATATCATCATCTCATGTAAAAATTTCAAAAATTTTTATCTTTTTTAAAGATTTTTAAGAATTTTTTAATATGCAGAAAATAAAAAATAAAACTAACTAGAAACAAAATCTTTTTAGGGTTATTGTTCTCTTATTTATGAATGTAGAAAAATAAAATATTTTTTGGATTTTTTTGAATTTTTTATATGCAAATGCAATGCAGAAAATAAAATGCAAAAAGAAAAATAAAATTTGAAAAATTGAAATGAAAAATTGAAAAATTTAAAGTTTTTAACAAAAAAAAATGCAATTTTTCATACTAACCCCCTCCCTAAGCTTAAAATGACGCATTGTCCTCAATGCTAAGAGAGGAATGAATAGCTCACTAAAGCATATAAAAACAAAAAGGGTGCAGCTAGGAATGAATGTACCTGGTAAGTTTGCAGAAATTCTTGATTTTGACGATGAATGTGGCGAAAATTCTGAATTTCAGCAACTCTGTTGATCCTCTGATTTCCCCAAGCTTGCTTGGAATTGCGGCCATCTCTTTATTGAAAGCGAAAAAAACTAAAAACTATTCCTGGGGTTGCCTCCCGGAAAGCCGCCCATTTTTAAAGTCGTTGTGGTTGGGACTTCTCTGAAGCTCAACTCTCTTTCTTATCACTCCAGATCCCTTTAAATATGGCAATATGGGTGGATCTGGAAGTTGTTCAGCAAACTGGAAATACTCCAGATTGTGTTCAGATAAGTCTTTCAGTTGATTTGATTTCCTCTTCCTCTTTCTGATCTTTTTATTCTTCCCAAAAAATTTCCTTCTTCTTTTCTTGAAACTTTCTTCTTTTCAGATTCGTATTTGAAATCACCACTTCCTCATTTTCTTTGCCCAAAAACATTTTTCTTTTCAGATTCTTCCTCAGATTCCAGCTCCTCCTCTTTTTTTTTTCCAAAGTTTGTTTCTTTTCAAAAATTTATCTGATTTTTCTTCAGTAGGAATCAGATACTCCTCCTTCACCTCCCCAAGCTCATCTTCTGCCAGCTCCTCCAATGTGTATGATAAATTCATGTCTGCAAATATTTCTTGCACAGAGACATTAGAAAACTCACAGCAGCCCTCAGACAAGGACTGCTGGTACCCATATAATTGACAGAAATATTTTCAGAAGGAAAGTTATCATCTTTAATTTGAAATTTAACCACTTCCTCATCAAACTCCATTAAAATCATTCCATTAAAAACATCAATTTTCGTTTTTGCATTTTTCATAAAAGGTCTTCCCAAAATAATAGAGTTTGAATCTGAAGTGTCCAAGTTTCCCATCTCCAAAATGTGAAAATCGGCGGGAAAAATCAGATTATCCATTTGGACAAGAACATCCTCCGTCACACCTTTTGGGTGTAATGTTGAGTGGTTAACCAACTGTATAATTGTCCCGGTCTTTTGTAAAGTTCCCATTTTTAATTTTTCAAAAACAGAATAGGGAAGGACATTGACTGAAGCTCCTAAATCAAGCATGAATTTTGGAAAATTTAGGTTCTCCAGTTTACAAGGAACTGAGAAAATTCTCGGATCCTTGCACTTTGGAGGCAAACCTTTTTGCAAAATTAAAGAAATATTTTTGTCAGCTTTTACAATCTCATTAAATTTCATTTTTTTTCTTTGAGACACCTAAATTTTCAGAAATTTAGCATAGCGAGGGACATGTTGGATAAGATCTAAAAGTGGGATATTTTCCTCCACCTTGCAAAAAATTTACATAATATCTTTATCATCTGTTTCGCACTTCGTATTCTTCAGTCTTGATGGGAATGGAGGTAAGGACTTATATTCTTTCAGATATGGCTTCACTGGTGTTGGTGTTTCTTTTTCTTTATCGTCTTCAACTTCTTCTTCCACCAAGACCTATTCATATTCATCCTCAACTTTTTCAGTTTCTTCCACATCTCATTCTTCTATCAAAACTTCTTCAAATTCTTCCTCAACTTTGTTTTATGGTTCAGATAAGGTTGCGCCTTCATATGTTTTCCCGCTTCTCAAGGAAATAGCACTCATATTGTGCTTCAGATTGTTTTCTGTGTGTCCCGGTAACTTTTTTTGAGATTCCATACGACCCATAGAAGTGGCAAGTTGAGACACCTGTTGCTCCAGATTATTGATACTAGCTCTGGTATCTGTTTGGAATGCTTGGGTGCTCGTTGCAAGACTATTCATTATATCTTCTAAGGCCACGATGGAACAACTGGGTTACTGATGTGTGTTATGATTATGGTAATTTGGGTCCTGTAAATTTTGATGTTGAAAGTTCGTCTGCTGAAAACCCGGTGGTGGCTGAAATTGTTGTCTTTGTAGATAGTTGTTCTGATAAAAATTTGGAGGCCGATTATAAGTATTTAGTTGCTGGTATCCTCTGACATCTTTGACTGGAGCAACATCCTCTTGCAAAATTAGACACATATCAGTTGGATGTTCCGTCTTCAAGCATATACCACATGGTTTCTTCGCAACTGCTTTTTCTTTTGTCAATAGCAGAACAACCTTTGTCAATTCAGATATATGCGCTTCCAAATGAACATTGTTGACTTCCTTGACTCCCCTTAGCCGATTTGGATACCACTCGTCTTTATTTCTAGAATGTTTAGACTCGATCGCCAGCTTTTTTATGAGCTATCTGATTTCAGTTGGTGTCATATCACCCAAGGAACCACCACTGGAAGCATTTATAAGGCGCCTCTCCATGGGTTTCAGGCCTTCACAAAAGCAATTATAAAGTTGATAATCGTTGATCCCATGTTGTGGACACCGAACCAGAAGCTTCTTGAACCTTTCCCAGTAAGTATGTAAAGCTTCTCTTTTTCCTTGTCTGATCCCAAAGATTTCTCTTTTGAGACTGGAGACTCGCGTTTCTGGAAAGTATTGCTCTAAAAATAGCTTCGCAAGCTCTGTCCAAGTGGTAATGGAACCAGATGGGAGTTCATATAACCATTCCCTTCTTGAATCTTCAAGCGAAAAGGGAAATGCCCTTAGAATTATCTGGTCTTCTGTGACAGCATGAGGATTCATTCCAGAACAAACCACATGAAATTCCTTGAGGAATTTATGTGGGTCTTCGTTTTCCAATCCTCTGAAAGTGGGAAGAAGGTGAATCAACCCAGCTTTGAGTTCGAAGTTCCAGGATTTTGGAAACGTAATGCAAAGGGGTTGCTAGTTGACCTCTTGAGTGGCCCACTCTCGAAGGGTCTTTTCTGCTTCGTCTCCACTCATGGTTGATCCTTCAGATTCAGATTCTGAAGAATCTGTGGGTTCAGATTTTACGGAAGAGGGTGGGGAATATGTTTTATAAGGGTTGTTTTAAGGAGAATATGGGGGTACTTTCGGAATAAACGAATATGATTCGTTCCACAAGGGAGTGCCTTGTGGTGTGGAGGTTTCTGGAGGTAAGGATGAAGACGAACCAAAGAGACCACCTGATCGTTTCTTTCTTGTTGCTTCTTTCTTCAGTCTCCTTGCAGTTCTTTCAATTTCTAGGTCAAAAACTAAAGTTGTACCCGAACGAAAAATTCTTGCATAAAACTATTAGAAAGCACCGTGTCCCCGACAAAGACGCCAATTTGTTAACACGCTGTCGCGCACGTATTAAACAAGTAAGTTATCACTGCTGGTTGCACTAAAAATAAGCACAGGGAAGCAAGGTCGAATCCTTAGGGACACAGCCTAAAAGTCAATAACTTTTTGCATCAGGCACATCTAGTCAAAACAAAAATATAAAAGGGGGATTTTGAATTAAACTAAAAACTAAATTTGCAGTGATATTAAATTAAACGAAAATCAATATTAAAAACGGTTTCAGTTCTGCTGCGACTTTCCTAATCATGCAACTAACCCATATCTGATTATTTGAGATGCATTCTATCTAAGCTGGTACTGAGAAAAACTAACAAGCTTTAGCAAATTCTCTTTTACCAAATTAGTTAACCAAAACAAGCTCTTCAATTAACCCTAACTTTTTACTGTCTAATCAAACAAGCTCTTTATTAAGATTAGAAAAGTTGCATTAAGATCTATGTAAAATTCCCAAGAATACCCAATACTTCTCACAAGCTCGGAAGCGTAAAGATATGATTTTTTCACTTTATAATAAAGTCAAATCCCAAACACGGAACCAATTTATTACTTGTTACTTATTAACAATTAATTAGAACAATTACGGATTCTATTAACTGATTAACTAGAATGATAAAACCCTAGCTAGGTGATCAGACTAACAAGAATTTAAAACCATACATTCATTAAGCTCAAAACTAAAAAATCTAGATAGAAACACAAATCAAAAACCAGATTTGAAAACTAATC
The DNA here is from genome assembly GCF_052849685.1 of Lactuca virosa. NCBI lineage: Eukaryota > Viridiplantae > Streptophyta > Magnoliopsida > Asterales > Asteraceae > Lactuca > Lactuca virosa. The sequence goes on from NC_136429.1 coordinate 60,195,894, forward strand.
ACATGAAAAGTACTAGTCTATGTAGAACTGAAAACTAGGGTTTTAGCCAGGCATGGCTAAAATCTGATCTAGAACAATAAAAAGAAACGTTAAACTACTAAATCTTACTAAACTAAACGTGGGAGATGATCTACAGCCTTCAGATCTCCAGAAAGTGATGAAAAGTGCAGAAAATCGCCTTCAGAAGGGTTTTTCGTCGTCTGGAATCGTCTCTTCATTTGAATTTGAGGGTATCTGGTATTTATATCATAGTTTGGGCAGAAAATAAGGGTTCCAACGGTAAGCACGCCCTGTGCTTAGGAGGACACGCCCGTTCCAGGTCATCGCAACTTTTAAAACCACAACCAATCAGAAAAACTCAAAATCGGTGGAAGCACAGCATGTGCATCAGGGCCAAAATTTTAAAATGCCCCAGAAAAATTCATAAATCCTCCGGTTATGTTTCGTAAGTGAAGAACGACCCGATTCGGTGAAAAATAGCCCATATTTGGTCTTTTTTAACGTTTTGGCTCCAGATAAGCTCCAGATGTGCTCCAAAGACTATCAAACTCCCGCTCCACTTCAAATTACCTGAATATAAACACCAAAACATGAGCAGTATAGGAATTCTTACGAAATACATGAGTTGAATATTATTTAAACTAATGCACAAAAACTACCCTAAAAGATGCCTAAAATGGCATCTAACAAGGAGAAACGAACAATCATGATCACTGGGCACACAACCTATGACTATAATGCGCTACTCGACCCTCAACCCATAAACACCCCTCTCGGCAACATATCATGAATTTACCACAATGCACATCCTTAGGGAACCCATAACCTCATCCAAACAGGAAAGAAATACCAGAGTTCTATCGAAAAAACAAACCTCAATCATTAACATAATACATCCTCATGAACGATCGGAACAAGACGCCATACCTTGATTGTCACTGAACAGATTCCACCAATACGCAACTAGCTCAAGAAGACTTCCAAGGTGATCCTGAATTCTACCAAAACCTAAGCCTACCATGAAAAAAAAACTCCAAACCACCATTGAGGTTAAACCTACTCAGAGACCAAAGGAACATAAAACACACTAAACTTGATGATAGATTGTCACATTCCTTGAACTTCAATTGTCACCACTTGAACTTTCAAAGAGTCTATGTTGAATGACAAACTAAACGATCAATGATTAAGAATGCATTGACATTAGATCTGATGAACCAAAACTCGCGTTGAGCTGAACATAATAACTCAGAAACTGATTTCCTGATCGACCTCTACCCAAGCTAGACTATAATTAGAAATCCATACAACGAGCTGCCAATTTCCTCAACAATTGATAATCAACCTTGTTAGAGTTAATAATGTGTTGTGTCAATTGTTCCGAAATGGACATGTCGAGGTTAGGAACTGCTAGGTTATGTTGTCTATATATAGAGCATGCATGTAACATATTATGCTTACGCTTTGAACGCCCTTAAGTCTTTTGTAAGCTCTTACAGAAAAGATTCGTCTTTGTGAACTCTTCTAGAGCCGTTTCAATCTAATCATTCGGTACACATTTGATCAATATTATTCTTGTCTTTAATTCATGTCATTATTATAGAATCTATCAATCTTTATTGTTCTCACAATTGGTATCAGAGCACGAGATAGTGTAATCAATTCACTACTCTTCTGTCGAGTAAAGGGTTTTGTTAGGGTTTTACAGTTTTCTTAGATCTGTTCTTGTTATCTCAATCGTTTCAGTCGATTGTAGATCCCAAATCTAGATCTCTAGATTACCCTTAAACTCAATTCAAGTTTTACAAATCTGGTTTTATATTTGCTTTAGTGAATTCTTGACAATATGCCTAACGACGATCCTCATGCTCTTTCATTCAATCTCTCAAGCAACATTGGATTTACGATAAGGATTCCAATTCTCTTCCCATAAGATTATAAAGTTTGGGCTCTTCACTTTGAAGATTATGTGCATGAAATTGAAGAACATGGTTCCAGTATATGGAATGCAATGAAGAATGAGACGTACACGCATACGGGTACCAGAAAAGAAATCAAAACTCTGGCTTAATATAATGCACTTATTATTGAGCACACTAACGTTCCACATGATGAGAAGGATAAGCTGATGTGCAATATTAAAGCAATGAGAATCATTCGATTTTCTCTTCCTCCAGACACTTTTCGTCTTGTTAGTGCATGTGATACTGAAAAAAGCATTTGGGATAGGCTGAAGGAGTTGTATTCAAGTGATGCTGATTTAGAACACTCTTTGCAAACAATGATCTTATTGGAGTTTGGATCATTTGTATAAATATCTGATGAGAAGTTAGATCAAACGTTCAATCACTTCAATCATTTGTAAAGCAGAATGCTCAAACACAATCTTAAGCCTCAAGTTACTGAACAGAAAGTCACGTTCATGAATGAACTCAGATCCGAATGGAATGCTATTGTTTACACTGTTAAGGCACACGAACAATTCAATAGCTACTCATTGGCCAAACACGTGGGTATTCTGAGATCTCACGAAGATGAAGTTACTAAGGAAGTGAAACTTGTTTCCAGTGTTGGATCCTTGGCATTAGTTGCGAAAGGAAAGAAGTCAGCAGAAGATAATTCCGAATCTGACTTTGCAGACAGTGAAATCTCAAAAGAAGACAAGGCTCTAATGGTGTCCAATCCTAAGAAGTTCTTTAAGAATAATTTCTCTCGTTACCGAAATAAGTTCAAACATGGCAATTCCAGTTCATAAAAGCCAAGAGATGATAGTTACAAGAACTCTCAGAATGACGAAGAGAAAAGGGAAAAGAAGTTAGTGGGTGACTCTAGTTATGACTGTAATTACTGTCATGGCAAAAATCACTTTGCAAAGGAATGCATGCTAAGGAAGCAGAATGAAAAGAAGGAAAAGGAGAAAGATGAAGCGTATTACATTTAGAAGATAGAGGAACTCAGAAAGAAAAATGTATCAAATGTGAAACCAGCGTTGATAGTGCAAGAAGAAAGTGATGATGGTCGAGTCGAAGTATGGTCTACAGACTCTGAGGATGATGAGGTAAGGAAACCCGCCCATGGAGGGTGTTTTGTTGTGAACTCAGAGAAGCAGGGCTATGAAGGCAAGTGCTTGATATTTAGAATGGTGTTTCGGAACCAAGAGGATATGCAACTGATGGTGGAAAGGCTTCGGATAGCTCTTTTGCTGTGAAGACAGTCACGTAGCAGGTGAAAGAGTGCGAGAAGGTGGTCGATAAGTTACATTCTATTCTCAAATCTCTTAACATTCCTACGTCCCGTTATGATTCTGAATTAGACGATTTACAATATCCCATTTCTAATTTTAGTGATAGTTTAAAAGAACTCGTCTTAGTAACTATAATCTGAATGATCAACTTAACAAGGTAACATTTAAGAGTGAAGAGCGAATATTAAGAATAGAGGCATTGGAAGTAGAGCTCACTAGATCACGAGGTGATATTATTTATCTTAAAAGAGATAGTATTGCACTTTTGAAACAGAGGAATATTTTTTTGTTTGATTGCTAAACGTTTATATTTTAATATTACTCAGTTGCATTTGGATTGTGAAATAGGGAAAGGTTTGCATAAAATGATTTTACCCTTTCTTGAATTGAAAGATGATGAAATCGATGTTGAATGATATAAATGCGAATCGATTGTTTCTTCAGATGACGTTTCTAATTCTTACATGGCTGGACTTGAGAAAATCGAGGAATATATTCAGTCTAAAGACCATAAAAACATGTTAAAATAAATTTTAAATGAAAAAGATAAAGAATAAATCAAATTAAGTGCTATGCAGAAATATTACTTATTATGCCAGAAATTAAATTCAGAGAATACTTTTGATTCCGAAAACATTTCTAAATTTGATGAAAGTGAAATGAGTGAAATATCTATAGAGGACGAAATTAGATTTTATGCTTTTGTGCAAAATTGTGATGAACCTAAGAAAAATCTAATTTCAGAAAACTTAGTCGAATTCGTTTGAATTGTTGAAAACAAAGGTTCTAAAGTTTTGAAAGAAGAAGCAACTGTTTTTCCGAAAGTCCAAACTGTTCCAAATCAAGCTTTTGTAAAGAATGGAGTGAATAAAAATGAAATATATGAACTAACATCCCTGCTTGCTGATGATAATGTGAACCGGTGTGATGAATTCTTCTGGTCAAAGTCAATAGATAATGCGGATGAAACAAAAGGTCTTTCAGAAATGACCTCTTGGAAAACAAAAGGGAAATACGTTTCAACACCATTGAATCATGTGGACCTTTGTTACAATAAGGCCGGACCAAGTAGTACAAAAGGAAACCTCTTCGGAACAGAATGAAATGCCAGTCAGAAACGAAAAACCGAAAGCTAACGTTCATAAATCTGCTGAAGAATTAATTGCAAAGAAAATGCGGTTGAATGTTAGATATAAAATAAAATTTAAAAGAAAGAAAGCGTTTTTGGAAGAAAATGAATTCCAATCAAAGTTCTGTCAACTCAGCACAATCTTCTAATCAAAATAAAGATTCGTCTCAAATTCCGAAATCAAAATCAAAGTTTTCTCCAAAACCACCGATTTCAAAACCATAGTTTTCAAAACCTCTCACCAAAACAAAATTTTTTAAGGTTGAAAACAAAATTGCTTTAGAACCAAAGATTGCTCTCAACGAATACGAAGCAAATTTGAAAAAGGAAGAAAAAGACTTTTCAAAAAGGATAGTACCAAAATCAAGGAATATATTCAAAGAAAATCTAATTTTGTTGAAATTAATCTTTGTGACAAAAAGGTTGAAGTTTTCAAAATGGAAAAAGGGATGAATCGTACTTTGAAAAGAAAATCATTTTGGGTTGACAAAACAAAAAAATTTCTTGTTCAAAAGAAATCCTCACAAGGACCCAAATTGGTTTGGGTTCCTAAAACTCTCCAAATTTTGCAGGTTATGCATGATGATCAGTATGATTATGAATGGTACATCGATAGCGGTTGTTCTCATCACATGACTGGAAGGAAAGAAGAGATAAGAGAGTTTCAGACCTTAAAGGATGGCGGAAGAGTGAAGTTTGGAAACAACGCCACTGGAGAAATAAAAGGCTATAGAATGACAACGAATGGATAATTCTCAATTCGGAAGGTAGCATATGTTGAAGGCTGGCAACACAATCTGATAAGTGTTTCGCAATTGGTTGTAGGTAGAGGACTAAAGGTGTCTTCTGATGAAGAAGGTTCTGAAATCATAGAAAAAAAATCCAAAGTGATTCTTCTGAATTCGAGAAGGAATTGAGAGATGTATCCTCAAAATTTCAATCCAATCAAAGGGAAACCAACTATTTTCTTGCTTAAGAAAGCATCTTCGGATGATAGTTGGCTATGGCACATAAGGCTTTGCCATCTGAACTTCAAGGATATTAACAACCTTGTCATTGGTGATCTTGTTTGCGGTCTACCTCTTTTGAAATTCGAAAAGGAACACTTGTGTTCTGCTTGTGAGCTCGGAAAACAAACCAGGAAGAGTCACTCATCTATCATAAATACCAAAATCATTGAGCCACTGGAACTATTGCATATCGATCTTTGTGGTCCTTCAACAATTGAGAGTATTGGTGGTAACAAATATATTTTGGTTATTGTTGATGATTTTTCTAGATTTTCCTGGGTGTTCTTTCTTAGACAGAAATCCGATGCAACTCAGAAGCTGATAGATTTCATCAAGCAGGTTGAGCTTCAATTACGAAAGCTTGTTCGGAAAATTCGTAGCGATAACGGTTCGGAATTCAAAAATCGGGCATTTGAAGAATTCTTAACTGGCAAAGGGATTCCTCACAACTTCTCTTCACCTTACACTCCACAGCATAACAGTGTAGTTAAACGACGAAATTGTTTGATTATGTGTCTAAGCCCATAACTATAATTGGTATATACTTGACCCGAGAGTAGCATGGTCCATTTGGGTTGCATTTCACCAGAACAATCTGTAAGGATGGATGTTTGAGAGGTTGTTTATGATTTGCTAATATATTATAAGTATAGTATATTGAGAAATCATATAATTTAATTAGTGTTGATTAAGAATTAATTTGGAATTAATTTAGTGATCACAAGAGGCTAATTAGATTAATGGGAACTAATTGTGTAAATTAGTTATATATATATATGGTTTGGGCTTGTGATACATGATGGACTAAGTTTATGGATGAATCCATAAAGAGTTGGTTCATCAGGATCATGGATCATGGACAATAAGCCCAAGGGTATGGATTAGGGTTCAACCATGACCCTTAGTATTCTACCATATATGTATATATATATATGTTACCCTATAGCTAAAATCGGATACACATATGTTCTAAGAGTTCATAGAAGCCGATTTTTTGTGCAAGAAACACTCTCTCAAGTCCTCCATTGTTGGTGGTGTTTTGTGAAGCATTTGAGAAATCACATTTGAGGTGCTCAGCTTTTAAAGGCCAAAGCTAACTAGCTACTACTAAGAGGTAAGTTATCTAACCAATTATATTGTTCAATTGTCAAAATTGTATGCTAGTTAAGATGTATGCTTTGGAAAATCAAATTGCATGTATAATTAGAGAAAACTTAGATCCAAAGCATCTAGGTTTGCATGTGCACCATAAGGTTGTTAGAGTGCTCAAAACCCTTCAGTGGTATCAGAGCCTAGGATTGTTTTCTGTTATACTTGATGCTTGTTAATTTTCAAACCTGAAAAAATCGATTTTCTGGCCTCTGACTGATGAACTCGCCGAGTCCACTGGCTGACTCGACGAGTCCACTCAGTAAAAGGGCAACTCGATGAGTTAGGATCATGCACTCGCCGAATTGATGGCTCTGGTTGCAGAATTTCGAGTTTTTTTTTTTGCCAGAATTGGATTAGGATCATTACCACAAACTATTTTTTGAAACATAAAATTTGTTTTCTTCATATGGTAGTGATCATGCTCATCCAATTAAAAGATAATTGTCAAAATTTCACGATTTGTATTAGATTATATGATTAGGCTAATTTCTTGCAAATTGTTGATATGACTTATCTTAACTTATGAGTTTAACTAGATCATAGATAAATTCTTTGATTATTTTGTTCATTAAAATGTTGATCTAAATGCCTTTAATGAATCCCATAACTTGTCCTCAAGTTATAGAAAATGAAAAGTCTCATTTTTAAAATATCATTAAACTTATAAGTTATGGAAATGAAAAGTTTTGAAGAGTTTCAAAACTTGCCCTCAAGTTTTGGAATTTGTAAAGTCACATTTATACTTTAATTCCAAACCCTAAAATTTTAAAAGTTTAAAATTCAACCCTTATACTATTATAATATTGAAAATTTAATATATATATATATATATATATATATATATATATATATATATATATATATATATGTATAAGAGTAAAGTCAGTCTTACCGTTAGTAGGCCTCATTCACGAAGCCGGTCTATAAGGGGGGTATAAGGTTACTACGTATAAAATGGTGGTTTAATGGGTGTCCACTCTCACCCAACGCTTCCTTGACTGGTGGAGGTTCGTTAGCCGAACGGGTAGGATAGGAAATTAATTCTCATTAAAAGTATAATGATAATTATAAAGTAACTAAACTTTTATTAAATTCCCAATCTTAGTTACTTTAGTAAAAATGTGAAATTGATGCTAATCCATGAAATTGCACTTTGCACCTTGCCAAGTCGTTAGTGGAGCGTGTGTGGTTATCTGGCACACTAACATGGACTAGTAAGGGTGGCAAATGGTGGCTTGATGTTTATCATAGATCAATGGAGCGTGTGTGGTTAACCGACACATTGGTTAGGTGATATGTAACGACCCAAAAATCATGACTAAAAATTTCGTTTTAAAAACATTACTTAAACCACAATTGTCAATTCATAACATAAAATCATAATGTGAATTCAAACATAGTCTTCTTATCAGAGTAAAACTTCCCAGGATGACTAGTTATGGTGTGTGCCATGCGATCATCCCGAGCTCTACTCTCCGCTACCGGAAATACCAGAAACCAAAACTGAAAACTGTAAGCACGAAGCTTAGTGAGCTCCCCCAAACTACCACATACCATAGAATAACATATAAAGCACATATTGGGCCTTGCCCACTGCATCGGACCGAAGCCCGGACTAACTGGGGCCTTGCCCCCTGCATCGGACCGAAATCCGGACTAACTGGGGCCTTGCCCCCTGCATCGGACCGAAATCCGGACCAACTGGGGCCTTTCCCCCTGCATCGGACCGAAGTCCGGACTAACTGGGGCCTTGCCCCCTGCATCGGACCGAAGTCCGGACTAACTGGGGCCTTTCCCCCTGCATCAGACCGAAGTCCGGACTAACTGGGGCCTTGCCCCCTACATCGGACCGAAGTCCGGACTAACTAAACATAGCATAACATAATCATAGCTACAAGCATAAACACATATACTGCATACTGCATTGGACCGAGGTCCGGACTAACTAACACATAAACATGTCTGAATCACAAAGAAATCAAACATACTGTACTACTGCATCGGACCAAAGTCCGAAACTACTGCTATCTAAACGGGCCGACATTGTGGTCGTAGAACCATTCCAACTGGAAGGAAACTCACCTGTACTGCTGAACTCTGCTGATAATCCTCTGGCTGCTAATCGACTATTCTCTGAAGCGCTGCTCTCCTAGCTCACCGAGCTACGAACACCAAATAATTGAACTTAGCCTAAGCTGTCCTCCAGAGGTCAACTAAGTCAACTCTGGTCAAGGTCCTGGTCAAAGTCAACCTTCCAGTTGACTCGACTCGCCGAGTTGTTTTACCAACTCGCCGAGTCCATGCTCCTCAAATCCTAAAACAACCCCGACTCCACTCATCGAGTCTAGCGAGAACTCGACGAGTTCCCCTTCATCTAACACTTCAGGACTATCTTCAACCGACTCGCCGAGTTGTTCTACAACTCGCCGAGTCCATCTTCATCAGCTAAGAAGATTGCCTTGGACTCGCCGAGTTCCTCCTTGAACTCGTCGAGTACCATGATATTCAAGTCCATCACGGACACAGACTGGCTGAGTCCTTTTCTAACCCCACTCACTGATCCGACTCATAAACGGAAGGGTTTGGGTTTTGCGACCCGTCTCGTCGAGTCCATGAACTGACTCGCCGAGTCCTCCTTGTGACAACTCTATTCTGTCTCTTTCAGTCTATTCCAACACTTCCAACTCATAGATCTGGACTCCCTATGCTAGCATTGCACATAAAGTTGCTGACTTTACGTGCATGCAAGGGCTTATGAGGCTAGAACACCAAATCCAAGCTATAATGGAGGTCTAAGCCATGAAAGGAAACCATAGCTGAGAAAAGCTTCTTCCTCAGAGCTCCTAAGGCTCAAAGATACTCCGATCCAGTCTTTATTTGTCCTCAAAGGCTCAATACTCGGGTTGGCCTTGGGAATGGTCCCAAAAGTCTCATAAAAGGGACATGAAGAGATCTAAGAAACCATAGATCAAGGTAAGAGCTTGATTACCAGAAAGTGATGAGGAAGAGGGACTCCTTCTGGATCTACAATCACTCCTTAGCTCTTCCTGTTGGATATAGTGTCTAAGTCCATAACTATATTTGGTATGTACTTGACCCGACCCGGCATGGTCCATTTGGGTTGCACTTCACCCGAACAATTTATGGATAATCGTTTGAGAATAGTATAAGTTATGATTTATTAATATATTATAAGTCCTAATATATTAATATAAAATCATATTATTTAATTAGTATTGATCTATAATTAATTTAGAATTAATTTAGAGATCAAAAGTATGACTAATTAAATATGAGCTCTTGTATTTATATAGTGTGGGCTAATGCTTATTTGGAATGGGCTAGGCTTGCATGGAAAGTCCATGGATACTCCATGGAGCTTTAACCCATGGATCTCATGGAAATGAAAAGACATGGGTATTAGGGTTTACATGGATGTAACCCTAATCCACCACACTATATAAAGGAGGCTTTGGTTCTTGAAATTGCACTAGTTGATGTGTGTAAACCAAGAGGGTCGATTTCAAGAAGTTTGTGACTATTCTCTCAAGTTTCCAAGTTTGTGGTGATTTGTGACTTCCATTTGAGGCATCCACATTATTGGTGCTAGGCTCTCAAACTCCAAGCAATCAACTACTACTACAAGGTAAGTAATTCTACTAGTTTTATTTGATTCAAGTATCCCATGCCATGCTAGTTAGGATAAGAACCTTGGAAAAATAATTATTTGCATGTATCTTAGTCAAACATAGATCCAAGGTTTCTAGGGTTGCATGTACACCATAGGAGTGTTAGAATGCTCAAAAACCCATCAGTGGTATCAGAGCCTGGTTTGTTTATTTGATACTTGATGCAAAAAAAAAAATTGAAAATCGAAGTTTTGTTCAAAAGCTCGTATCAAAATTTCAAGTTTTGTATATGTACTTACGATTCTTGAAATTTTGATATGAACACTCATAAACATATGAGTTTAGAAGATCATAGAAATTATGTGCTAATAATTGATTAGATTAATTCTTGATCTTTATGTGTTTTAATGGAGTCCATAACTAGTTCTTAAGTTATGGATAACCAAAAGTCACATTTATACATAACCATTAAAAGAACACATAGGTTACAAAAAATGAAGAGTCTTCATTTTTAATAACCATTAACTCATAAGTTATGAGAAATGAAAAGTTTTGAAAGTTTACAAAACTTGCCCTCAAGTTTTGGAACATGTAAAGTCATATTAAAAACTTTAGTTCCAACCCCTAGAATTTTAAAAGTTAAAATTCAACCCTTATAATTTATAATATTATAAGTTTAATAATATTTATATATGTATAAGATCAAGTCGTCTTACCTCTAGTACGCCTCATTCACGAAGCCAGTCTATAAGGGGGGTATAAGGTTGTTGCCTATAAAATGGCAACTTAATGGGTGTCCACTCTCACCCACCGCTTCCTTGATCGGTGGAGGGTCGTTAGCCGAACGGGTAGGACAAGGACTTATAAATTCTCATTAAAAGTATAATGATAATACTAAAGTAACTAAACTTTATTGAATTCCCAATCTTAGTTATTTTAGGAAAATGTGAATAAGGTGCTAATCCATGAAATTACACTTTACACTTTGTTTAAGTCGTTAGTGGAGCGTGTGTGGTTAACCGGCACACTAACTTGAACTTAACAAGGTAGGTAAAGGGTGACTTAATGTTTATCATAGTATCGATGGAGCGTGTGTGGTTAACCGGCACATCGATTGAGGGGTAATACATTAAGGGTACCAAGTAATTTGCATGGTTACTTCACACCTTGTTTTGTGATCCTCGGCATCCCAGTCACAAAACTTGAAGGGCACACTCGAGATTGAAACATGCCATTGAAGAAAGTTCAATGAATCTCAAAGAATCTAGGAGTTTCTAAACCAATTAAAACCTAATTAAATATTTCGTTTTTCATGGTGGAAATTGGTGAATCGTCATTCACCTACCTTCAAATATCTTATAGCTTAGATTACGACATCCCTCTTCTAAGTTATAAAATATTGTGTTGGGTCCTAGCCTTAATATTACATTTGGGTGTTTTGTCAAGGACTATCTCTATATCTAATCTAATCTATTCCCTCTTCTTTTCATATGTCTTCCAATAACAATGCTTCTGGCTCAAACCCTACTAGCTCCTTCTCTCTCATGAATCTTTGTGGGAGAGTCATCTTTGATGGGTCCAACTTTACAGATTGGATCAGAAACATCAGGATGGTCACTCGGTATGAGAACAAAGAATATGTTCTCGACAAGGAGCTGAAGGTACCCGAGCCAACTGCTACTCCTGAAGAGCTTGCTGAATATGAGGTACATGAAAGAGATGCTACAAAAGTGGCATGCATCATGATGGCCACCATGACAGCCGAGCTCCAAAAGTCCTATGAGGACTATTATCCTTTTGAGATGCACCAGGACTTGATGGACCGCTACCATCAAAGTGCTCGTCAAGAGCGATATGAAATAATCTCCTCCATGATAACAACCCGAATGAAGGATGGTGAACCCATCACGGGCCACATGCAGAAAATGCAAAGGTATGTGGACCGTTTACTGAAGCTGAATGTGAACTTCCCTGAGGAGTTAGCAATAGACATCATTTTGCACTCCTTGCCATCGTGTTATGATCAATTCCGCATGACATATCACATGAACAAGGAAGAAGTCACCCTCAGCAAACTTCAAGGACTCTTGAAGACCGCCGAAAGTGGTCTAAAGGGTAAGTCGGTTGTTACTACTCCTATTCCTACTCCAACTGCGGCCAATGTCTTGGCAATCGGGCATGGCAAAGGGAAGAAGAGAAAGAACCCTTCTAAGGGTACCAAGGGTAAGACCCTTGAAGGCTCCTCTTCAAGCAAAACCTAGAAAGGTTTTGTCACTCCTTCTGCTAACCCTAATGAGGCTGAATGATTCTATTGCCATGAAAAGTCGCACTGGAAGCGAAACTGCCCAAAGTACCAGCAAGATTTGAAGGATGGGAAAGTAAAACCCAACCATGCAGGTATATACACTATATTGTCTAATAACTCACCTCATTCTAAGTCTTGGGTCCTTGATACAGGTTGTGGTATTCACATATGTTGTGATTTGCAGGGACTAAAAAGAAGTGAGAATGTGGAGCAGGGAAAGATAAACTCGATCATGGGAAACAGGAAAGCTTCACCTGTCACCAAGATAGGAGTTTATTCCTTAGTGCTAAATAGTGGGTTTACATTAGATTTGAATAAATGTTATTATTCGCCAGAAATGGCAAGAAATGTTATTTCCTTTCATGCATTGTATAAACAAGGTTTTACCTTTTATTTTGATAATAATAATGGTAGTATTGATGCTTTCTTTAATAATGTTCTTTATTTTAAAGCATTACCTTGTGATGGCGTGTATGAAACTGCATCTGTTGTAGATAATCTAGGAAATAATGTATTGTGTATTAACTCTTCCACTAGCTTAGATAAAGCATCCTTATGGCATTGTCGTCTTGGACATGTAAGCAAGAAACGCATAGGCCAACTCCAAAAGGATGGAGTCTTGGAGTCATTTGACCTAAAGTCAGATGATAGTTGTGAATCTTGTTTGCTTGGTAAAATGACAAAGTCACCTTTTACTGGCACTTGTGCTAGGGGTGAAGGTTTGTTGGACCTCATACACACGGATATGTGTGGACCCTTCAGAACCGCCACAAGAGATGCTAATCGGTTCTATGTGACTTTTACTGATGATTTTAGTAGATATGGATATGTCTACCTAATCAAGCATAAGTAAGAAACCTTTGAGAAATTCAAAGAGTTTAAGCAAGAAGTGGAGAATCAGTTGGGCAGGAACATTAAGATGCTTCGATCCGATCGTGGTGGTGAGTATCTTAGTACTGAGTTCCTTGACTATCTTAAGGAATATGGGATTGTCTCACAATTGACACCTCCTAGGACACCACAGTTGAATGGAGTAGCTGAGAGGCGCAATCGGACCTTGTTGGACATGGTTCGTTCCATGATGAGTCGAGATTCGCTACCAATCTCATTTTGGGGGTATGCCTTAGAGATTGCCGCCCATATCCTTAATCTAGTCCCTACAAAGAAGGTTGCCAAAACACTTCACGAGGTGTGGACTGGAAAAGTTCCCAATCTAGACCACATCAAGATTTGGGGTTGCGAGGCTTTCGTGAGACGCGAGACTCACGATAAGCTCGAACCCCGAAGCGAAAGGTGTATTTTCATCGGCTACCCATAGAAATCCTTTGGTTACATCTTCTACAGACCCAGTGATAATGTGGTCTTTGTAGCAAGAAGAGGATTCTTTTGAGAGAGAGAATTCATGAGCCAAGGAGACAGTGGGAGGCAAATTGACCTTGAGGAAATTCAAGAGTCAAGTGGTGAAGGAACCTCAAACCCTAGCCCTCAACCTGAGGAGGAAACTCCTGTTGAGCCGACTGAAGAATCTATACCTCTGAGGCATTCCACCAGACTTAGGAATGCACCTGAGCATTATTATGGTTTTCATATTACTGCAGAAGGTGAGACACTTATCAGTGATAACACACTAGTAAATCTGGATGAGCCTAACAGCTACACGGAAGCCATGGCAGGCCCTGAGGCTGCTAAATGGAAAGAGGCTATGGATAGCGAGATACAGTCCATGTATGACAATCAAGTTTGGAACTTGGTTGACAATGTACCTGATCGTAAGATAGTTGGGTGCAAATGGATATTCAAGAAGAAGACCGACATGGATGGTAATGTACACACTTATAAGGCACGACTGGTTGCAAAGGGTTATTCTCACACTCCGGGAGTTGATTATGATGAGACCTTTTCACCAGTGGCCAAGATTAAGTCTATTAGGGTTCTGTTAGCCATTGCTGCATTTAATGATTATGAAATATGGCAAATGGATGTCAAAACCGCTTTCCTTAATGGGAACTTGGCTGAAGATGTTTACATGGTTCAGCCAGAGGGTTTTGTCAGTACAAAGTACCCCAGTAGAGTGTGTAAGCTCGAGAAATCCATTTATGGATTAAAACAGGCACCTCACAGATGGAATCTTTGCTTTGATGAGAAAGTCAAAGAATTTGGCTTTTCAAGGAGTGAAGATGAATCTTGTGTCTATATCAAGGCTAGTGGGAGTATAGTCAGCTTTTTGGTACTGTATGTGGATGACATACTACTCATAGGAAATGACATCCCAACCCTGCAGGAAGTAAAGTCCTGGCTTGGGAAGTGTTTCGCTATGAAGGACCTTGGAGAAGCTGCCTATATCCTAGGGATAAGGATTTTGAGAAACAGGAGTAAAAGACTAATTGGACTTAGTCAAAGCACCTATGTGGACAAAGTGTTGAAAAGGTTCAACATGCATAACTCCAAGAAAGGAGAGTTACTCATCCAGAGTAACGCCAGATTGAGTAAGACACAAAGCCCTAGTACTGAGGCTGAGATAGCAGAAATGAGTCGAATACCTTATGCTTCAGCTGTAGGATCGATCATGTATGCTATGACGTGTACTCGACCTGATGTAGCCTTTGCTTTGAGCATGGTTAGCAGGTATCAGGGGAACCCTGGCAAGGCACACTAGACTGCGGTAAAGAATATCCTCAAGTACCTACGGAGGACTAAGGACTGGGTCCTTACCCTCGGTGGCAGTGAGGACTTGAGAGTTGTAGGGTACAGTGATGCTAGCTTTCAGACTGACAGGGATAATTTCCGCTCTCAGTCGGGCTGGGTCTTTACTCTAAACGGAGGGCCAATTACTTGGAAAAGTTCCAAGCAGGAGACAGTGGCTGATTCCACTTGTGAATCAGAGTATATAGCAGCAAGCGAGGCAACAAAGGAGGCTATATGGCTAAAGAACTTCATCGGAGACCTTGGAGTTGTACCAGCTATAAAGGAGCCAATGGAGATTTTCTGTGACAGCAATAGTGCGGTTGCCTTAGCCAAGGAACCAAGAGATCATGGGAGATCCAGACACATTGACAGAAAATATCACTTCATCAAACATCGAATAGAAGAAGGAATCCTCGTGGCAAAGAGGGTATCATCGGATGAGAACCCAGCAGATCCCCTCACGAAGGGACTGACTCGGGCTAAGCATCTCCAACATGCTCGGAGCATAGGGCTGAAAGATGATATTAGTTTTAGTAGTTAGATAATCTTGAAATTTGTAAAATGTAATTGACATTTGACGATAAATAAAAGCTGTTATTTATGAGTAAAGTGTTGCTATCTCTTGTCAATCGTTTACTATTATTATTTTTTTGCATGTTTTGACTTCCAGAATAATTATGTTATGGTTTATATCATATTATTCAAACTCTCCGCAGTCGGTCATATGTTGGAAGTAGATATGAATCAAGACTGTCATGGGTTGGCTTGTAGAGGTCTAAGATGTTAGACAAAGCGGGGCTACAACACTCATGAGTGCTCATAAGTTCTGAGTATTGGATTCAACCCACGCTCACTTGTATCACTTCATGGAATTTATCTCGAGTGATCGTGAGACGGTAATATCATATAAGTCTTCAAACCTAGAGATATGATTTGTTGCCTATGAGTTGGTTATGCATTGATTGCACGAAAACGCATTGGTAACTCGATGTAATAAACCGTGCCTTTGTGTGTAGTTCAACAAGTAGTAGAGCAAACATATGAGTCGAAGTTTATCTGTTCCTTCTAGGATTAGAAGCGATATCTGGGCCCCTCGATGATTTTGTTTTGACCTATGTACCGGGACCGGTCATAACTAAATTGATGTGTTCAGTTAAGTTCTATGTCAAACAAATCGGAAATCGGGAAACAAATGCTGGACAATAAGCAAGACCATGTTCCATGTATTTGTCCGGCTAATATCTAGAACAAAGGATTATATGATCACTTATCTAAAATGGCGCTTCATAGTTCAACAGAGTTTAAAGAGCTACGATTGCTGATCGGTTCCTGAAGTCATACTTGCAACTATAGTTATTAGACTTATCCAAGTGGGAGACTGTTGGATATAGTGTCTAAGTCCATAACTATATTTGGTATGTACTTGACCCGACCCGGCATGGTCCATTTGGGTTGCACTTCACCCAAACAATTTATGGATAATCGTTTGAGAATAGTATAAGTTATGATTTATTAATATATTATAAGTCCTAATATATTAATATAAAATCATATTATTTAATTAGTATTGATCTATAATTAATTTAGAATTAATTTAGAGATCAAAAGTATGACTAATTAAATATGGGCTCTTGTATTTATATAGTGTGGGCTAATGCTTATTTGGAATGGGCTAGGCTTGCATGGAAAGTCCATGGATACTCCATGGAGCTTTAACCCATGGATCTCATGGAAATGAAAAGACATGGGTATTAGGGTTTACATGGATGTAACCCTAATCCACCACACTATATAAAGGAGGCTTTGGTTCTTGAAATTGCACTAGTTGATGTGTGTAAACCAAGAGGGCCGATTTCAAGAAGTTTGTGACTATTCTCTCAAGTTTCCAAGTTTGTGGTGATTTGTGACTTCCATTTGAGGCATCCACATTATTGGTGCTAGGCTCTCAAACTCCAAGGCAGCTCTCCATAACTAACGATCTCCCCTGCCACTGCAAAGAACATTCCTTTCACGCTATCTATTACTCCAGCCATTTAAATTAGATTTTATCCTCGAAATCATTCCTTATCATTCCTTACCATTCCTTACATACTGACTACTCCAGGTTCCCACTAGAACAACATAATTCATAGATCCACTTATCCCTGCGATCCACTTATACTTGGCCATAACTCAGATAATCGTGCTATGAGTGACTTGCCACTCCCCAAGCTATCCATGAAAGTCCAAAATACCATTACTGCTGGAGGCCCAACACTGTCTGAAACACTGATCTGCCTGGAACACTGAACTGCCTGAAGCACTGAACTGCCTGAGACACTGAACTGCCTGAAACACTGAACTGCCTGAAGCACTGAACTGCCTGAAGCACTGAACTGCCTGAAACACTGAACTGCCTGGAACACTGAACTGCCTACAGCACTGAACTGCCTGAGACACTGAATTGCCTGAAACACTGAACTGCCTGAAGCACTGAACTGCCTGAAGCACTGAGCTGCCTGAAACACTGAACTGCCTGAAGCATTGAACTGCTTGAAACAATATGCTGCTTTCCAATATCTCTCGAGACCTTCCTGGTCTCAATTCATACGTCAGCCATCTGAAATATCGGGTTCCAACCCGACTGCGGTGCCAAGGACTCCCTATTTTAGTCGCCTCACACGACCTATGAACCAAAAACCTTCCCTGGAACTAATTGCCACGAGTTATCATGTCACTGAGGTTCTAACAACCTCCTGATCCAACCGATCGGGTCTGAGCGTCGAATCCTGATGTTACCAACCCGCGGCTAAACGTGATTGCTACGTGACCAATTGTAGCCTTATATAACAAGTAACCTGAAGCAATCCATTGCTTCCTCGATCTCAAAGCTGTAGTGGCATTCCTACAGTCTTATCGCTGGCTCAACTAGGTCTAATCCATCCAGATAATTCCGAAATCCACCTCGTGGATTTCCACATCCTTACTGCTACGCCCGAACTGGGGGGCTAATGTTCCTTCCGCGTCCTAACAACGCGCTCAAGCTGTCTACCAGCCAAGAATATTCCACGGCTATGCCCACAGTCTCACAACACTCTAGCACTACCTAACTGCTAATGAATGCTACGGCTACACCCGCAGACTTACAACATTCTGACACTATCTGGCTGCTAGTGAATGCTACGGCTACACCCGCAGACTTACAACACTCTAACACTATCTGACTGCTAGTGAATGCTACGGCTACACCCGCAGACTTACAACACTCTAACATTATCTGACTGCTAGTGAATGCTACGGCTACACCCGCAGACTTACAACACTCTAACACTATCTGACTGCTAGTGAATGCTACGACTATACCCGCAGACTTACAACACTCTAACACTATCTGACTGCTAGTGAATGCTACGGCTACACCCGCAGACTTACAACATTTCTAACACTATCTGACTGCTAGTAAATGCTACGACTACACCCGCAAACTTACAACACTTCTAACACTATCTGACTGCTAGTGAATGCTACGGCTACACCCGCAGACTTACAACACTTCTAACACTATCTGACTGCTAGTGAATGCTACGGCTACACCCGCAGACTTACAACACTCTAACACTATCTGACTGCTAGTATACATTCGACGTATCATTCAAGACTGGACCCAGGTCCTGACTGGAATCCCTAACCTGATTCCCTAAGGCTTGCTGGCGACCATTAGGGGAATGCGATCTCCCTTCTGGCAAGTTTTTCCAAACTTCCATCTCACACTATCCTCAAACCACACAGCTGCCTAGGCTGTCTTCCTTTCTGATAAGGAAGTGAAACTTATCCCAGTTTCAAAACTGCTCCTACTTCTGAATCCTTGGATGATACTCCCCCACTTTGATTCAACTATCGTCTTCCAGCACACGATGCTGGAATGATCCTCAATCCTTCTTACCATTCTATGCCCAATCTGCTGAAAACCATGCTTGCCATTGCTAGTGTGTCACTACTAACCAATCCAAAAGATCACATAACTTCAAGAATCTGAATACATCTCCGGTGATAACCTGCTAGACCCAGGAAGCTCCGAATCTCAATTGGAGACCTCGGAAACTCCCACTGCATCACGACCTCTACCTTATCCGGAATGACTAGAATACCCTTCTGATTGGCAAGGTACCCAAGAAATTGCACCTCGCACAACCAGAACTCACATTTGGAGTACCTTGCAAAAAGTCTCTCCCTTCTCAAGGTCTCTAGTACCTCCCTCAGGTGCTCCTCGTGCTGGAAAATAACCGATCTATACCTGAACTACACCTTCCCAAAGGTAGTGAGATACTACCAAGTCTTACTCATACTTGTTACAGTTACTGCATCCGAAGTAATCTGCTCTACAGGGGACGTCCTCAACTATCATTCTAGATTCCAAGGCATGCAGATGGCATATAACTCAATCACAAACAGGCCGCAAAATTCCGAAATCTCATTATCCTTACTGATGCAGAACCATAACAATAAAATCATAACATAAGTTGATAGAGAGGAAGATTCATACCCACAACCTACTCTAAAGAATCCCCGAATCCTCCTTCCTTCCGACGCCTGCGATGACACTGAGGCTGCCCCATCCACTGAGCGGGGCAATTTGACCTGACATGGCCAGGCTGATGGCAACGATGACATAACTCTACTTCTATTGTGCAGTCTTGGCGTCTATGACCCTTCCATCCGCATTTGCCGCACTTAGACTTGATGTGCACGTCATACCGTGCTCCCTCCTTCCTCGTGCAACCATCTCGACCCTGCGGGTCCCTAACACCAACTACGCCAGTTTCCATCTGCCCATCTTGCCGAACAAGACCAGAAGATCGCTTCCTCTTCCTCTGCTGACTATCTGAACCAATCTCCTGTTCCCAGGTCACAGCGACCATTTCACCCATCGCCTGGATAGCTGAGGTCCGCCTTTCAATCCCGATAACCACTCTATCGGTGACACGCCCAATGGTGCCTGGTAACTCTTCGCGGAGGGCCCGCAAAACCTCTGCAGCAATCCAATCCTGTAATTGACTCCCCTGAAAACATGGTGCACCATTCACTTTTGACCCCAAGCTAAAAAAGCTAGGGGTAGGATCCTCCTTCCAGAAGGATCCCAGAGGTCCACAAGCTTCGGGCTCCAGATGAGTCCCCACCTGCTCTGCTACAATCTCGGCCCGAAAGGCCCCGAGCCGGCTATCCAAAAGCTCCACAACGGCCTCCTTGACCGAACCGAAGATCACAGGAGTCTGATCAATGATGTTGCGCATAATTTCTGCTGAAATAAACTCTATCATCCGACCATCAAGCTGCCCGGCCCCAGAGCCAGAGCCAGATCCCTCCCCGGCACTTGAACTGCCAACTGGTATCTTGCGCAACGTCACCATGCTGAAAACATATCACACTAACTGTTAGAATGCTCATCACTGCTGAGGGATCTCACAGATACTCTACAATTTCCCTGGTTTCGTCTTGGCCCCTCTTGAATCGAGTACAGATCCTCTGCTTTCAGTAGTATGGGCCCCTACTACCTTCCACATCTATCCGTACTTTCCTCAAGAACTGCCTTGACTCCACCAAGTCCCTTCTACTGCTACTACTCTCTCCTACTCTCATCCTAGGCTTGCCTTAGGGAAATCTCTGACTCTACCCAAACCAGTCCTCAGGTGCTGAAGGCCTCCTTGTAATGCCAATTAGTCATCACCTGAATACCTATCACATGTGACGAGGCTCAGATAATCCTTCGAGTAAAAGAATGATTCCTACAACGGTTAGACTCAGACGAGAGCTGCACAATAGGGCCAAATCCAGCAATCTGAGATTATTCAACCCTGATCACATATGACGTGACGTATTCACCTAATGGCTAACTCCCATCACTCAGAGTCCCACAAAGCACAAAGCAAGCAACATTCAGACACAGGAAACTACTCAAGCAATTCTATCCTCATAAGAAGAAACTGTACTAGCATACTATGTTAAGCTCATACTATCAGGCATAACCTAAACAGGCTATCACACTACTATCTACTCAATACTAGCATGCAATTCTCATAAAGCTGAAACACATATAGCAGACACATAAGGCATCCTCCTAGATCCTTAGTCCTATTCTAGCATGCTGTTCTACTGAAACTGAAACTGATAATCATAACATAAACTTGTATGGGTAATTTGGGAGTACTTACTTGAGCTCGGCTGATTGCATGCACCACACCCTTTTTCTCTTTTCAGAGTTCTTTTCTTTCTAATAATTATTTTTGCTTTTCTAAAACTCTTTTCCTTTTTAAGTTTCTTTTTGCTTTTCTAAAACTATTTTCTTTTGAAAACTTTATACCACTTCCTTAGTTTGAGTTCAGACACACTCGGGAGTACGCCCGAATCCCTCAAACCAAGGCTCTGATACCAACTTGTAACGACCCAAAAATCATGACTAAATATTTCGTTTTAAGAACATTACTTAAACCACAATTGTCAATTCATAACATAAATCATAATGTGAATTCAAACATAATCTTCTTATCAAAGTAAAACATCCCAGGCTGACTAGTTATGGTGTGTGTCATGTGATCATCCCGAGCTCTACTCTCCGCTACCGGAAATACCTGAAACCAAAACTGAAAACTGTAAGCACGAAGCTTAGTGAGCTCCCCCAAACTACCACATACCATACAATAACATATAAAGCACATATTGGGCCTTGCCCACTGCATCGGACCGAAGCCCGGACTAACTGAGGCCTTGCCCCCTGCATCGGACCGAAATCCGGACTAACAGGGGCCTTGCCCCCTGCATCGGACCGAAATCCGGACTAACTGGGGCCTTGCCCCCTGCATCGGACCGAAGTCCGGACTAACTGGGGCCTTGCCCCCTGCATCGGACCGAAGTCCGGACTAACTGGGGCCTTTCCCCCTACATCGGACCGAAGTCCGGACTAACTGAACATAGCATAACATAATCATAGCTACTAGCATAAACACATATACTGCATACTGCATTGGACCGAGGTCCGGACTAACTAACACATAAACATGCCTGAATCACAAAGAAATCAAACATACTGTACTACTGCATCAGACCAAAGTCCGGAACTACTGCTATCTAAACGGGCCGACACTGTGGTCGTAGAACCATTCCTACTGGAAGGAAACTCACCTGTACTGCTGAACTCTGCTGATAATCCTCTGGCTGCTAATCGACTATTCTCTGAAGCGTTACTCTCCTAGCTCACCGAGCTACCAACACCAAATAATTGAACTTAGCCTAAGCTGTCCTCCAGAGGTCAACTAAGTCAACTCTGGTGAAGGTCCTGGTCAAAGTCAACCTTCCAGTTGACTCGACTCGCCGAGTTGTTCTACCAACTCGCCGAGTCCATGCTCCTTAAATCCTAAAACAACCCCGACTCCACTCATCGAGTCTAGCAAGAACTCGACGAGTTCCCCTTCATCTAACACTTCAGGACTATCTTCAACCGACTCGCCGAGTTGTTCTACAACTCGCCGAGTCCATCTTCATCAGCTAAGAAGATTGCCTTGGACTCGCCGAGTTCCTCCTTGAACTCGTCGAGTACCATGATATTCATGTCCATCACGGACACAGACTGGCTGAGTCCTTTTCTAACCCCACTCACTGATCCGACTCATAAACGGAAGGGTTTGGGTTTTGCGACCCGACTCGCCGAGTCCATGAACTGACTCGACGAGTCCTCCTTGTGACAACTTTATTCTGTCTCTTTCAGTCTATTCCAACACTTCCAACTCATAGATCTGGACTCCCTATGCTAGCATTGCACGTAAAGTTGCTGACTTTACGTGCATGCAAGGGGTTATGAGGCTAGAACACCAAATCCAAGCTATAATGGAGGTCTAAGCCATGAAAGGAAACCATAGCTGAGAAAAGCTTCTTCCTCAGAGCTCCTAAGGCTCAAAGATACTCCGATCCAGTCTCTATTCGTTCTCAAAGGCTCAATACTCGGGTTGGCCTTGGGAATGGTCCCAAAAGTCTCATAAAAGAGACATGAAGAGATCTAAGAAACCATAGATCAAGGTAAGAGCTTGATTACCAGAAAGTGATGAGGAAGAGGGACTCCTTCTGGATCTACAATCACTCCTTAGCTCTTCCAACTCCTTCTTCTTCTTCTAGACTTCAAATCACTCAAGAACACACAATAATAGCTCACACTTTCATGGAGGACACTAGGGTTTCGCTCTGGACAGTGGGGGCTGTAAATGAAACCCTAGAAATGGGAATGAGATGCTTAAATAGGGTGCCAAGTCCCGAAATTAGGGTTTCCCAACCCAGACCAGACTCGCCGAGTCAGTCTCCAAGACTCGCCGAGTCGGTCACTTACTCCGCGACACGGGTCACGCTTCGACTCGTCGAGTTCCTCCTTGGACTCGACGAGTTGACTCCTTTGACTTAGAGCTTTTCTTCCCTTTCCTGATCTTCCTGATTCTGGGTGTTACAACTCTCCCCCACTTAAACTAGACTTTGTCCTCGAAGTCTGCTACGGCCAACTGTCCTGCAATCCGTTCGCATCACCCTTGCCTGATGAGTATAACTCCGGCCGACCACTTCCTTGGACCTTCCGCCCGGTCACTCAGAATAAAATTAGTTCTTGTAGCTAATCACCTTGAGTGCACTCTAATTCTCAACAATCCTGAGAACCAATCTTACCCAACTGACCATCCATCTGGTACTCCCCGGGTACTTATGATGAACATCCTAGGGACTCACCCTCTTTTCCTTGAGCGTTTTTTGGCTTCCCCAAGGCAACTCTCCATAACTAACGATCCCCCCTGCCACTGCGAAGAACATTCCTTTCACGCTATCTATTACTCCAGTCATTTAAATTAGATTTCATCCTCGAAATCATTCCTTATCATTCCTTACCATTCCTTACATGCTGACTACTCCAGGTTCCCACTAGAACAACAGAATTCATAGATCCACTTATCCCTGCGATCCACTTATACTTGGCCATAACTCAGATAATCATGCTATGAGTGACTTGCCACTCCCCAAGCTATCCATGAAAGTCCAAAATACCATTACTGCTGGAGGCCCAACACTGTCTGAAACACTGATCTGCCTGGAACACTGAACTGCCTGAAGCACTGAACTGCCTGAGACACTGAACTGCCTGAAACACTGAACTGCCTGAAGCACTGAACTGCCTGAACCACTGAACTGCCTGGAACACTGAACTGCCTGCAGCACTGAACTGCCTGAGACACTGAACTGCCTGAAACACTAAACTGCCAGAAGCACTGAACTGCCAGAAGCACTGAACTGCCTGAAACACTAAACTGCCTGAAGCACTGAACTGCCTGAAACGGTATGCTGCTTTCTAATATCTCTCAAGACCTTCGTGGTCTCAATTCATACGTCAGCCATCTGAAATATCGGGTTCCAACCCGACTGCGGTGCAAGGACTCCCTATTTTAGTCGCCTCACACGACCTCCGAACCACAAACCTTCCCTGGAACTAATTGCCACGAGTTATCATGTCACTGAGGTTCTAACAACCTCCTGATCCAACCGATCGGGTCTGAGCGTCGAATCCTGATGTTACCAACCCGCGGCTAAGCGTGATTACTACGTGACCAATTGTAGCCTTATATAACAAGTAACCTAAAGCAATCCATTGCTTCCTCGATCTCAAAGCTGTAGTGGCATTCCTACAGTCTTATCGTTGGCTCAACTAGGTCTAATCCATCCAGATAATTCCGAAATCCACCTCGTGGATTTCCACATCCTTACTGCTACGCCCGAACTGGGGGGCTAATGTTCCTTCCGCGTCCTAACAACGCGCTCAAGCTGTCTACCAGCCAAGAATATTCCACGGCTACGCCCACAGTCTCACAACACTCTAGCACTACCTAACTGCTAATGAATGCTACGGCTACACCCGCAGACTTACAACATTCTGACACTATCTGGCTGCTAGTGAATGCTACGGCTACACCCACAGACTTACAACACTCTAACACTATCTGACTGCTAGTGAATGCTACGGCTACACCCGCAGACTTACAACACTCTAACACTATCTGACTGCTATTGAATGCTACGGCTACACCCGCAGACTTACAACACTTCTAACACTATCTGACTGCTAGTAAATGCTACGACTACACCCGCAAACTTACAACACTTCTAACACTATCTGACTGCAAGTGAATGCTACGGCTACACCCGCAGACTTACAACACTTCTAACACTATCTGACTGCTAGTGAATGCTACGGCTACACCCGCAGACTTACAACACTCTAACACTATCTGACTGCTAGTATACATTCGACGTATCATTCAAGACTGGACCCAGGTCCTGACTGGAATCCCCAACCTGATTCCCTAAGGCTTGCTGGCAACCATTACGGGAATGCGATCTCCCTTCTGGCAAGTTTTTCCAAACTTCCATCTCACACTATCCTCAAACCACACAGCTGCCTAGGCTGTCTTCCTTTCTGATAAGAAAGTGAAACTTATCCCAGTTTCAAAATTCTCCTACTTCTGAATCCTCGGATGATACTCCCCCACTTTGATTCAACTATCGTCTTCCAGCACACGATGCTGGAAGGATCCTCAATCCTTCTTACCATTCTATGCCCAATCTGTTGAAAACCATGCTTGCCATTGCTAGTGTGTCACTACTAACCATTCCAAAAGATCACATAACTTCAAGAATCTAAATACATCTCCGGTAATAACCTGCTAGACCCAGGAAGCTCCGAATCTCAATTGGAGACCTCGGAAACTCCCACTGCATCACGACCTCTACCTTATCTGGAATGACTAGAATACCCTTCTGATTGGCAAGGTACCCAAGAAATTGCACCTCGCACAACCAGAACTCACATTTGGAGTACCTTGCAAAAAGTCTCTCCCTTCTCAAAGTCTCTAGTACCTCCCTCAGGTGCTCCTCGTGCTGGAAAATAACCGATCTATACCTGAACTACACCTTCCCAAAGGTAGTGAGATACTACCAAGTCTTACTCATACTTGCTACAGTTATTGCATCCGAAGTAATCTGCTCTACAGGGGACGTCCTCAACCATCATTCTAGATTCCAAGGCATGTAGATGGCATATAACTCAATCACAAACAGGCCGTAAAATTCCGAAATCTCATTATCCTTACTGATGCAGAACCATAACAATAAAATCATAACATAAGCTGACAGAGAGGAAGATTCATACCCGCAACCTACTCTAAAGAACCCCCGAATCCTCCTTCCTTCCGACGCCTGCGATGACACCGAGGCTGCCCCATCCACTGAGCGGGGCAATTTGCCCTGACATGGCCAGGCTGATGGCAACGATGACATAACTCTACTTCTATTGTGCAGTCTTGGCGTCTATGACCCTTCCATCCGCATTTTCCGCACTTTGACTTGCTGCGCACGTCATCCCGTGCTCCCTCCTTCCTCGTGCAACCATCTCGACCCTGCGGGTCCCTAACACCAACTACGTCAGTTTCCATCTGCCCATCTTGCCGAACTAGACCGGAAGACCGCTTCCTCTTCCTCCGCTGACTATCTAAACCAATCTCCTATTCCCGGGTCACAACGACCATTTCACCCATCGCCCGGATAGCTGAGGTCCGCCTTTCAATCCCGGCGACCACTCTATCGGTGACACGCCCAATGGTGTCTGGTAACTCTTCGCGGAGGGCCCGCAAAACCTCTGCAGCAATCCAATCCTGTAATTGACTCCCCTGAAAACATGGTGCACCATTCACTTTTGACCCCAAGCTAAAAAAGCTAGGGGTAGGATCCTCCTTCCAGAAGGATCCCAGAGGTCCACAAGCTTCGGGCTCCAGATGAGTCCCCACCTGCTCTGCTACAATCTCGGCCCGAAAGGCCCCGAGCCGGCTATCCAAAAGCTCCACAACGGCCTCCTTGACCGAACCGAAGATCACAGGAGTCTGATCAATGATGGTGCGCATAATTTCTGCTGAAATAAACTCTATCATCAGACCATCAAGCTACCCGGCTCCAGAGCCAGAGCCAGATCCCTCCCCGGCACCTGAACTGCCAACTGGTATCTAGCGCAACGTCACCAGGCTGAAAACATATCACACTAACTGTCAGAATGCTCATCACTGCTGAGGGATCTCACAGATACTCTACAATTTCCCTGGTTTCGTCTTGGCCCCTCTTGAATCGAGTACAGATCCTCTGCTTTCAGTAGTATGGGCCCCCTACTACCTTCCACATCTATCTGTACTTTCCTCAAGAACTGCCTTGACTCCACCAAGTCCCTTCTACTGCTACTGCTCTCTGCTACTCTCATCCTAGGCTTGCCCTAGGGAAATCTCTGAAGCCCGGACTAACTGGGGCCTTGCCCCCTCCATCGGACCGAAATCCGGACTAACAGGGGCCTTGCCCCCTGCATCGGACTGAAATCCAGACTAACTGGGGCCTTGCCCCCTGCATCGGACCGAAGTCCGGACTAACTGGGGCCTTGCCCCCTGCATCGGACCGAAGTCCGGACTAACTGGGGCCTTGCCCCCTACATCGGACCGAAGTCCGGACTAACTGAACATAGCATAACATAATCATAGCTACTAGCATAAACACATATACTGCATACTGCATTGGACCGAGGTCCGGACTAACTAACACATAAACATGTCTGAATCACAAAGAAATCAAACATACTGTACTACTGCATCGGACCAAAGTCCGAAACTACTGCTATCTAAACGGGCCGACATTGTGGTCGTAGAACCATTCCAACTGGAAGGAAACTCACCTGTACTGCTGAACTCTGCTGATAATCCTCTGGCTGCTAATCGACTATTCTCTGAAGCGCTGCTCTCCTAGCTCACCGAGCTACCAACACCAAATAATTGAACTTAGCCTAAGCTGTCCTCCAGAGGTCAACTAAGTCAACTCTGGTGAAGGTCCTGGTCAAAGTCAACCTTCCAGTTGACTCGACTCGCCGAGTTGTTCTACCAACTCGCCGAGTCCATGCTCCTCAAATCCTAAAACAACCCCGACTCCACTCATCGAGTCTAGCGAGAACTCGACGAGTTCCCCTTCATCTAACACTTCAGGACTATCTTCAACCGACTCGCCGAGTTGTTCTACAACTCGCCGAGTCCATCTTCATCAGCTAAGAAGATTGCCTTGGACTCGCCGAGTTCCTCCTTGAACTCGTCGAGTACCATGATATTCATGTCCATCACGGACACAGACTGGCTGAGTCCTTTTCTAACCCCACTCACTGATCCGACTCATAAACGGAAGGGTTTGGGTTTTGCGACCCGACTCGCCGAGTCCATGAACTGACTCGCCGAGTCCTCCTTGTGACAACTCTATTCTGTCTCTTTCAGTCTATTCCAATAATTCCAACTCATAGATCTGGACTCCCTATGCTAGCATTGCACGTAAAGTTGCTGACTTTACGTGCATGCAAGGGGTTATGAGGCTAGAACACCAAATCCAAGCTATAATGGAGGTCTAAGCCATGAAAGGAAACCATAGCTGAGAAAAGCTTCTTCCTCAGAGCTCCTAAGGCTCAAAGATACTCCGATCCAGTCTCTATTTGTCCTCAAAGGCTCAATACTCAGGTTGGCCTTGGGAATGGTCCCAAAAGTCTCATAAAAGGGACATGAAGAGATCTAAGAAACCATAGATCAAGGTAAGAGCTTGATTACCAGAAAGTGATGAGGAAGAGGGACTCCTTCTGGATCTACAATCACTCCTTAGCTCTTCCAACTCCTTCTTCTTCTTCTAGACTTCAAATCACTCAAGAACACACAATAATAGCTCACACTTTCATGAAGGACACTAGGGTTTCGCTCTGGACAGTGGGGGCTGTAAATGAAACCCTAGAAATGGGAATGAGATGCTTAAATAGGGTGCCAAGTCCCGAAATTAGGGTTTCCCAACCCAGACCAGACTCGCCGAGTCAGTCTCCAAGACTCGCCGAGTCGGTCACTTACTCCGCGACACGGGTCACGCTTCGACTCGTCGAGTTCCTCCTTGGACTCGACGAGTTGACTCCTTTAACTTAGAGCTTTTCTTCCCTTTCCTGATCATCCTGATTCTGGGTGTTACATGATATATGACATTAAGAGTACCGATCACATTTTCATGGTTATTCACACCTTGTTTGTGATCCTCGGCATCCCAGTCACAAACTTCAAGGGCATAATTGAGATTTAAACATGTCATTGAAAAGTTCAATGAATCTCAAAAGAATCTAGGAAATTCAATCCAATTAAAACTTAATAATCAATTTAGTTTTTCATGGTGGAAATTGGTAAATCGTCATTTACCTACCTTCAAATATTTTGCAATTGGATTACGGCATCCCTCTTCCAAATTGTAAAATATTGTGTTGGTTCCTAGCCTTAGTATTTCTTTTGGGTGTTATATTAAGGACTCTTATCTGATCTAAACTTTGTCTTTCTTTTTCAGATGTCTTCCAACAATGCTTTTGGCTCAAACCCTTCTAGTTCTTTCTCTCTCATGAACTTGTGTGGGAGAGTTATCTTTGACGGTACCAACTTCAATGACTGGATTAGGAACATCAGGATGGTCACTCGTTACGAGGACAAGGAATATGTCCTCGACAAAGAGCTTAAGGAAATTGATGAATCTTCTGCTACTCCTGAGGAGATCGCTGAGTTTAGGACTCATGAGAATGATGCCACTAAGGTGTCTTGTATCATGTTGGCCACTATGACAACTGAACTCCAAAAGTCCTATGAGGACTTCTACCCTTTTAAGATGAACCAAGACTTGATGGAAAGATACCATCAAAGTGCTCGTCAAGAGAGGTATGAAATCATCGCCTCCATGATAACAACAAAGATGAAGGATGGAGAATCCATCACGGCCCACCTGCAGAAAATGCAAAGGTTTGTAGACCGCTTACTGAAGTTGAATGTGAACTTCGATGAAGAGTTGGCCATAGATATCATTCTACACTCTTTACCTCCATGTTATGATCAGTTCCGTATGACCTATCATATGAACAAGGAGGAGGTCACTCTTAGCAAGCTTCAAGGCCTTTTGAGGACTATTGAAAGCAGTCTCAAAGGTAAGTCTGTTGTTTCTACTCCTACTGCTACTGCCCTTGTCTTGGCAATTGGACATGGGAAAGGGAAGAAGAGGAAGGCTCCCTCTAAGAGCCGCAAGGGAAAGTCTCTTGATGGATCCTTTTCCAGTTGGACCAAAGCTGGTTCTGCTAATCCCTCTACCTACCCGAAAGAGGCAGAGTGTTTATATTGTAATGATAAAGGGCACTGGAAGCGAAGCTGTCCCAAATACCTGCAGGATGTCAAGGATGGGAAGGTTAAGCCCACCCATGCAGTTATTTATACTATTCTATCTAATAACTCATCACATTCTTGTTCTTGGGTCCTTGATACAGGTTGTGGAATTCACATTTGTTCTTATTTGCAAGGACTAAAAAGAAGTAAGGATGTGGAGCACGGGAAGATGAACTTGATCATGGGGAATAGGAAAATGTCGCTTGTCACCAAGATTGGAGTTTATTCTTTATTGCTTAGTAGTGGGTTAGAATTAGATTTGAATAATTGTTGCTACTCATCTGATATGGCGAGAAATATTATTTCCTTTCATGGTTTGTACAAACATGGTTTTAGTTTTTCATTTGATAATGAAATTGGTGCTATTAATGCTTTTTATAATGGTGTTTTTTTATTTTAAAGCATTGCCTTGTAATGGTGTATATGAAATTGTGATGGTTGTAGACAACTTAGGAAATATTGCATTGCACATTGATTATTCCAATAGTTTGGATAAGGCATGCTTGTGTCATTGTCGTCTTGGACATGTCAACAAGAAGCGCATAGGCAAACTCCAAAAGGCTGGAGTTTTGGAATCATTCGACTTAAGGTCGGATGACACTTGCGAATCTTGTTTGCTTGGAAAGATGACCAAGTCACCCTTCACTAGTACTTGTGAAAGGGGTGAAGCTTTGTTGGATCTCATACACACCGATGTGTGTGGACCTTTCGGAACCCCCTTTAGGGATGCTAACCGCTTCTATGTGACTTTGATTGATGATTAAAACAGATACGGCTATATTTACTTAATCAAACATAAGTCAGAAACCTTTGAAAAGTTCAAAGAGTTTAAACAAGAAGTGGAGAATCAGCTGGGCAGGAAGATAAAGATGCTCCGATCCGATCGGGGTGGTGAGTATCTTAGTATCGAGTTCCAAGACTATCTTAAGGAATGTGGGATTGTTTCACAATTGATGCCACCTAGGACACCACGGCTTAATGGTGTGGCTGAGAGGCGCAATCGAACCTTGTTGGACATGGTTCGTTCCATGATGAGTCGAGCTTCATTACCTATCTCATTCTGGGGGTATGCCTTAGAGACTGCTGCCCATATCCTCAATCTAGTCCCAACTAAGAAGGTTGCCAAAACAGCTCACGAGATGTGGACAGGGAAGGTTCCCTCGTTAGCACACATCAAGGTTTGGGGTTGCGAGGCTTTCGTGAGACGCGAGACTCACGACAAGCTCGAACCTCGTAGTGAGCAGTGTATTTTCATCGGATACCCACAGAAATCCTTTGGATATCTCTTCTATAGACTGAGTGACAATGTTGTATTTGTTGCGAGGAGAGGAGTCTTTCGCGAGAGAGAACTCATAGGCCAAGGGGACAGTGGGAGGCAAATTGACCTTGAAGAGCTTCAAGAGTCAAGCGTGAAGGAACCTCAAACACTAGCGATCAAGTAGAGTTAGTGTTCCACCTGTGTTGTATGGTTTCCATATAACATCTGAGGGTGATACATTTATCAGTGATAGTACACTAGTAAATTTGGATGAACCTAACAATTACAAGGAAGCCATGGAAGGCCCCGAGTCTGCAAAGCGTAAAGAGGCTATGGACAGCAAGATTCACTCCATGTATGACAATCAAGTTTGGAACTTGGTTGACAATGTACCGGGTCTTAAGACAGTCGGGTGCCAATGACTCTTCAAGAAGAAGACCAGCATGGATGGGAAAGTACACACATATAAAGCACGACTGGTTGCGAAGGGCTTTACTCAAACTCATGGAGTTGACTATGATGATACCTTATCACCAGTAGCGAAGATTAAATCTATAAGGGTTATGCTAGCCATAGCTGCATTTCATGACTATGAAATATGGAAAACGGATGTCAAAATCGCTTTCCTTAATGGGAAGTTGGCTGAAGATGTTTACATGAATCAGCCAGAGGGTTTTTTCAATGCAAAGTACCCTAATAGAGTGTGTAAGCTTGAGAAATCCATTTATGGATTGAAAAACGCATCTCGCAGATGGAATCTTTGTTTCGATGAGAAAGTCAAAGAGTTTAGATTTTCGAGAAGCGAGGATGAGTCCTGTGTATATGTCAAAGCTAGTGGGAGCATAGTTAGCTTTCTGGTGTTGTATGTGGATGACATACTACTCATAGGAAATGACATTCCAACCATGCACGAGGTTAAGTCCTGGCTTGAGAAGTGTTTCGCTATGAAGGACCTAGGAGAAGCTGCTTACATCCTAGGGATAAGGATATTGAGAAACAGGAGTAAAAGACTAATTGGACTTAGTCAAAGTACCTACTTGGACAAGGTGTTGAAACGGTTCAGCATGGAGAATTCCAAGAAAGGTGACTTACCCATCCAAGGCAATACCAAACTCAATAAGACTCAGAGTCCGAGTACAGAGGCTGAAATAGCTGAGATGAGTCGAGTACCATATGCTTCCACAGTTGGCTCGATCATGTATGCTATGACTTGTACTCGCCCTGATGTGGCCTTTGCTTTGAGCATGGTCATCAGATATCAAGGGAATCCTGGTAAAGCTCATTGAACTGTAGTAAAGAACATTCTTAAGTACCTACGCAGGACTAAGGACCGGGTCCTTACCCTCGGTGGGAGTGATGACTTAAGAGTGATGGGGTATAGTGACGCCAACTTTCAGACCGACAGAGATAATTTCCGCTCTCAGTCGGGCTGGGTATTTACCCTAAATGGAGGAGTAATAACTTAGAAAAGTTCCAAACACGAAACTGTAGTTGATTCAACGTGCAAATCAGAGTACATAACAGCAAGCCAAGCATCGAAAGAGGCAATATGGCGGAAGAACTTCATCGGAGACCTTGGAGTTGTACCAGCTATAAAGGAGCCTAAGGAAATTTTCTGTGACAGCGAGAGTGTGGTCGCCTTATCCAAGTAACCAAGGGATTATGGCAGATCCAACCACATCGACATAAAATATCACTTCATAAGACATCAGATAGAAGAAGGACTCCTCGTAGTCAAGAGGGTATCATTAGATCAGAACCCAACATATCCCCTCACGAAGGGACTGGGTAGGGTTAAGCATTTGCATCATGCAAAGAGCATTAGGCTGAAAGATGATATTAGTTTTAATGATTAGATAGCTGTTTTAGAAACATGTAATAGATAAAATGTAATCGACATTTGATGATTAACTAAAAGGTGTTTTATTTATGAGGAAAGTTACTATCTTGTGTCAGTTGTTTACTATTGTTTCATTTTGCATGTTTTGACTTCCAGAATAATTATATTATTCAAACTGTCCACAGTCGATCATACTTTGGAAGTAGGTATTGAGGCAAGACTGTCATGAATTTGGCTTGTAGATTGTCTGAAGTGTTTTAGACATAACAAGAGATTGCTACAACATTCATGAGTGCTCATAAGGTCTGAGTATTGGATTAAACCCACGCTCACTTGAATCACTTCATGGAATTTATCACGAGTGATCGTGAGACGATAATATCATATAAGTCTTCAAACCAAGATATATGAGTTGTTGACTATGAGTTGGTTGTACATTGATAGTGTGAAAACGCATCAGTAACTTGATGTTATAAAATGCACTGTTGTGTATGATTTAACAAGTGGTTAGTACAAGCATATAATGTCAAAGTTTACTGTTCGTTTTAATTCTTGGAGGATTAAAAGCGATATCTTGGGCCCCTCGATGATTTTTCTTTGACTTATGTGTCGGGCCCGGTCAGAACTAAATTGATGTGTTCGATTAAGTTTTATGTCAAACAAATCGGAAATCGGGAAACAAATTGTTGGACAATAAGTATGACTATGTTCCATGTATTTGTCCAGCTGATATCTTGAAGAACAGAGGATTATATGATCACTTATCTAAATGGCATGTCAAAGTTAGACAGAGGCTTTTAAAAGCTACGATTGCTAGTCAGTTTATTGAGTTGTACTTGCAGTTATAGTTATTAGACTTATCCAAGTAGGAGACTATTGGATTAGGTGTCTAAGCCCATAACTATATTTGGTATATACTTGACCCGGGAGTAGCATGGTCCATTTGGGTTCCATTTCACCAGAACATCTGTAAGGATGGACGTTTGAGAGGTTGTTTATAATTTGCTAATATATTATAAGTATAATATATAGAGAAATCATATAATTTGATTAGTGTTGATCAAGAATTAATTTGGAATTAATTTAGTGATCACAAGAGGCTACTTAGATTAATAGGGACTAATTGTGTAAATTAGTTATATATATGGTTTGGGCTTGTGATACATGATGGACTAAGTTTATGGATGAATCCATAAAGAGTTGGTTCATATGGATCACGGATCATGGACAATAAGCCCAAGGGTATGGATTAGGGTTTAACCACGACCCTTAGTAATCTACCATATATATATATATATATATATATATATATATATATATATATATATATATATATATATATATATATATATATATGTTACCCTATAGCTAAAATCGGATACACATATGTTCTAAGAGTTCATAGAAGCCGATTTTGTGTGCAAGAAACTCTCTCTCAAGTCCTCCATTGTTGGTGGTGTTTTGTGAAGCATTTGAGGTGCTAAGCTTTTAAAGGCCAAGTTAACTAGCTACTACTAAGAGGTAAGTTATCTAACTACTTATATTGTTCAATTGTCAAAATTGTATGCTAGTTAGGATGTATGTTTTGGAAAATCAAATTGCATGTATAATTAGAGAAAACTTAGATCCAAAGCATCTAGGGTTACATGTGCACCATAAGGTTATTAGAGTGCTCAAAACCCTTCAAAAATCGATCTCTTTGTGAAGCTGCAAGAACAATGCTTTGGTTTGCGAATCTTCCTTTATACTTATGGGCTGATGCTGTTGCAACCGCTTGTTTTACTAAGAACCGTTCTTACATCAACAAAAGATTTCTGATTATTCCATACGAAATTCTTAACAATCAAAAACCTAACCTTAAATTTTTTCAGGTGTTTGAATCTAGGTGCTTTCTATTCAATTCCAATGGAAATCAGGACAAATTTGATGAAAAAGCCGATGAAGGAATATTTCTGGGACATTCACTAACTTCAAGGCATATCAAGTTCTGAACAAAATATCAAAGAAAATTGAAGAAAGTTACTATGTCACCTTTGATGACAACTACATGAAGAAATATCAAAAAGAAGATTGTCAATCTGAGGAAATTTTTCCGTCAACAATATCTACGACGATTACTCTTATGAACTTATATGAGGAATTTCTAAATTTGTTTGATGAACCTGAAAAGGCAATTTCCTTAGAATCGAAGGCCAAGGATAATCAAGAAGATGAATTGATAAAGATTATTAATAAGGTTGTTGAAGACAACGAGAATCGTCCTAAGCAACCAATTCCGAATGGACGTCAACTAGAACCTTCTGATACTTCTATCCAGGGGTAGAGTTCAACTCCAAACATCAATAACGATGTTTCACTCCAGGGGTAGAATCTAATTCCGAACGACAGGTCACTTGCAAACTTCCAGGAGGAGAATGAAAATAATGACTCGGATGTACAATCGGAATTTGTAGAAGTTTATGCTGAAATTGATCCGGCCTATGATCAGAACTATCCTTTAATGTCTAAATGGGCCAGAGATCATCCACGATATCAAGTGATCGGAGACTCATCTTTAGGAGTTCTTACACGTGCTCAAAAAAAGCCAAACAAACTGCATTATTTTCTAAATTGGAATTTTGCATGTTTAATTCTTTCATTTCTAAAATTGATCCTAAAACTGTTAAAATTGCTCTTGATCATGCATATTGGGTTCTAGAAATGCAGGATGAACTCAATGAATTTGAGCGAAATAAAGTATGGAGATTGGTTCCCACTCTGAATGATGCATCTGTAGTTGGAATGAAATGGGTGTTCCAGAATAAGATGGATAAAGAAGGAAACGTAATTCGCAACAAGGTAAGGTTGATAGTTAAAGGTTATTGTCAAGAAGAAGGAATCGACTACGAAGAGATGTTTACACTGGTGGCTAGGCTATAATCAATTCGTATTTTTCTCGCCTATGTTGCTCACAAAAATTTTGATGTCAATCAAATTGATGTGAAGTGTGTATTTCTGAATGGAGAGCTTGAAGAAACTGTCTATGTTGAACAACCTCCAGGTTTTGTGAACGAAAGATTTCCGAATCATTTCTATGTTCTGGATAAAGCGGTATATGGTCTTAAACAAGCTCCAAGGGCATGGTATGAAACTCTGACTCGTTTCCATAAGCAATCTAAATTTAAACAAGGTACTGTTGATCCTACCTTGTTCCGATAAAAGGAAGGTGACCATCTAATGATTGTTCAGATTTACGTTGATGACATTATTTTCGGATCTACTAATCCCAACTTAACAGCTGAATTCAGAAAACTAATGGAAACAAAATTTTGAAATGAGTTTTATCGGTAAAGTTAACCTTTTCCTTGGCTTAAATATAAGACAAAGTTCAGAAGGTATATTCATCAATCAAGAAGCCTTCACTAAGACTTTATTGGCGAAATTTGGAATGGTGGGTGATTCTAAAGCCAAACTTCCAATGGTGTTCGGAACAAAACTCACCCCTTCGCTTGATAAACCAGCAACTGATATCACTTTATATCGACAAATTATAGGGTCTTTGTTGTATTTAACTTCCAGTCATCCTAACATTATGTTTGTTGTGTGTTACTGTGCTCGATTTCATGCCAATCCTCGAGAACCTCATATGTTGGCAGTTAAGAATATCTTTCGGTACTAAAGCGGACTACTTCTCTTGGTCTATGGTATCCATCGAATTCTAGATTCTTTGTGCAAGCATACTCCGATGCTGACCTATGTGGATGTGGACTTGATCGGAAAATCACTTCTGGGGGATGTCAGTTTCCGTATGGCAAGCTTGTTAGTTGTCAATCTAAGAAGCAAACATGTGTATCCCTACCAACTGCTGAAGCTGAATACATTGTAGCAACATCTTGTACATCCCAATTCCCAAGTAGTGTGGATTCAGAACCAACTTAGAGATTATGGAATTAACATGAAGAGAATACCTCTATATTGTGATTCTAAAAGTGCTATAATAATTTGCCACAATACAGTGCAACACTCCAAGACAAAGCATATAGTACTGAGATATCACTTCATAAAGGATCATGTCGAGGATGGGAACATCGAAGTTCATTTTGTTAGATCCTCATATCAGTTGGCTGATATCTTCACAAAGGCCCTACCTGAAGCATCCTTCAATTGGATTTTACAAGGTTTAGGAATGATAGAAGCTGACTCAGTTCTGAAACCAACTTCATAATTACCAGAGTTACTGTTCATGTTCCGAAGGGTTTCGAGCTTCGGAATGTTTCGGATTTCACAGTTCACATTCTGAATGGTTCCGAGTTTTGGAATGTTTCGGAACTCACTGTTCACATTCCGATTGGTTCCGAGCTTCGGAATGCTTCTGAAGCTACTTTTCATCTTCGTTTCGGAACGTCGTATATCCTTTGTAAATTAAATCTCTTCCGACTGATTCTGAGCTTCAGAATGGTTCGGAAGTTACTGTTCATTTAAGTTTCTGAATTCTTTTATCTCAGTTATTTTTCTTAATTTCTGTTTTTCTTTAAAAATCAAAAATCTCAAAAATGTTTTTCTTTTATTTCTATTTTTCATTTTTTTCAGAACATCAAAAATATTTTTCTTTTATTTCTATTTTCATTTTCCTTAGAGAATTCAAAAATTAAAGATACTTCAATTGTTTCTGCATTTTCTTTTCAAAAATCAAAAACACCAAAAATATTTTATTTTCAACACATTAATGTTATTTTCTCAGGTTAATTTTCTCCATTACCTAAATTCAGAACGAAGGGGCAACTATGATTCTGAAACTGTATACTAGCTAAGCGCCCCTAGAAGCATGTTGTTACATGTTGTCCCAAGCCTCTTAGACTTTATATTGAAGCCTTAATGAAACTTTCATTCTGATCGTTTCTTCCCAATCAGGCTATTAAATCACATAAGTCATCGAGCTACCTTACCCTTCTCACATTGAATTAAGAGTTTATTGCTTTGTCATACAAATATAGCAGAGGTACGTTATCTTCTTCATAACCAATCTATATATTCTCCATCATTTTCGTGTTCATAAACGTAACCCTTGAGACTCTCAGAAACTACCACTGAGGTTTATGGTTACACAACATCTATGTTTATGATCTTGAATTTGTTATCACCACGATTTTTAGTGAAACCCTAAATCCGATTCCTATTTCTGAATTGACGGTGAACATCATTTTGTTCTAGAAAATTTTAACCAAGGCATTGATCAATAAAACCTTTTTGGTTAGTACCGTTAAAAGTTTGAAATCTCAATTTTTCTATTTGCATGATCTTAATGAAATGTTCTCGACCCAAGTCATTTCTTCCCAAAAGATCCAGATCTTTATATTTTTTTTAGATTTCCATTATATCCAGTCACTTTAAAAAAATCCAAAGCTCACTTGTTTTTATGGCTACACCGGTCAAACAAGTAATTCATTCAGATCTTCGTACTTATGTTAAGTTTCGAAATCTGATTGAAGCTCAAGCCACCCTTAAAGCCTACTAAAAGAAGCCTTTCACTGTTTCTTAATAAACTGATGATCTTAATTCAACGGGAAACCACACAAGCACTTCAGAGTCTCTCTTGACTCAGAAGGAAGAGATCGTTGCATGGGATCCATCTGATTTTCATGTCAATCTTGTTTGACATCACAAAATCCCTAAAATTAGATTTGCTTTATTTTTTATCTTTGGCACACTCTTGCACAAAAATCCTTGTGATTTTTCAAAGTTTGATTCTAATTCTGATTGGTTACTTTAATTCTGAGAACAGGTCATGGTTTCAAAGCTGGTGGTTTGTTTAATGATTCCGAATTTATCAATCCTGAAACGGTGATATTTCAAGAGATGAAAATTCAAATCAGGCGCGACTTTTGAATTCCTTGACACACGCGTGTCTGTTACAACAGTGTCTTACACATGTGGATGAGTTGTCAGGATTTTACAGGCTAATTTTACGGCGTACATGAATATGAAATGGCGGTTTCTCTCTCCACCGATCACATACCGTATAAAAGGGTTTTGAACGGTTCACTTTCTCTCACTTCAAACACAATTCTCAAAACCCTCAAAGACAAAACCATTCTCTCTCTATTGTTCCTCATCTTCTTCGACGTAACAATGACAGGTTCATCTGAGAACATCTCCTTTGCTGACCAGTCCACCTCTGTCATCATGCTTACTGTGAAGCCCAACCAGAACCTGATTCTTGATCTTGATTCATCATGCTATCATGAAGTGATCATGCCGATGATCGAATGCCTTAAGTTCTCGCCACTGGCTCATGCGTTAACAATGGCGGAAATTGTTCCCCTGGTTCATCTCTCAAAGGCATACTTGTCTGCTATCTATAGCAAAGCAGATGATGTCATCCACTTCGCGGTTGCCTCTTACAAGACCTCAATCACAAAGCCCCATTTCAGCAAAATTCTAGGGCTTAGTTTACGTGAAGTTCATGTGGATCAAGAGTCGATTTTAACCACTGACCTAATTGAGATGTTCTATCAAATGGGATACAATGGCGACATCTCCTTGTTGTCCAAGTTCAAGAAACCCTTCCTTCCTACAATATGGAATGGGTTGTTCACCTTCCTGTTCAAGAGTTTCTCGGAGAGAGTTGCTGGTTCAGACAGTGCAAGTAAATTGTTCTACACTCTCATCTATGGGCTATACCATG
Source organism: Lactuca virosa (assembly GCF_052849685.1). Classification (NCBI taxonomy): domain Eukaryota; kingdom Viridiplantae; phylum Streptophyta; class Magnoliopsida; order Asterales; family Asteraceae; genus Lactuca; species Lactuca virosa. The sequence continues at coordinate 60,236,100 of NC_136429.1, forward strand.
GTGTCAATCTTGACTATGGTTCGATTTTGTGGACTCAACTCATTCAAAGCATCACTTGACACACTAATATTTCATGTGCCAGATTCTAGTCTATCATGGTCAACCGTGCCCTATGCTATTTCAATGTCCCATTGATGACGGATTCCTTAATGGCTGAAATTCTAAAACACTAAACGTCTACCTTTGTGATGTCGAATGCTAGAAACTTCGATTTTGTTGGTACAATACCGGATGCAATGTTGGTTATGGTTCCTATTGACAATACAATTGTGAGGGAGTATCAGAATTTACCATCTTCTGGTGTTCGTCCGATGCCAGCTGATCTTCGACAGTTGATTGATGAAACCACAAAACCAAAGAGGGGAGGTAAAAGAAAAGCCAAGGCTGCTCCGTCGGAAATTGTCAAAGCTCCTAAGAAGACAAGGAAGCCTGCTAAGAAACCTAGATCTCCATCCCCGGTACTTCCAGAAGAATCATACTCAAGAACTATTACAGAAGTTTAAGAAGATGATACAATCAAAAATGAGGAAGAGGACATTGCAACAACTTTGGAACCAACCCCTACAGAACAGATTATGAAGGTATCTTCTCCTCCATCCTCAACTATTCCAAGTTCTGACTTTATTAGAGAAATTCTGAAAGAACCGCTTCTGAACTTATCTACTGCTCCACAATCACCACCCGTTATTCAACCTACCTTACCAATGCCTTCCTCACCCACTATATCAATAATTCCGATCTCATCCACTGCACCACTACCACCGATGAGTTCTATTGGAATTTCTCTCCCTCAGATCTCCATCCCTCTGACCTCACCTATCTTTACTGAATCCACACCTACTACCACATCATCAGTATCTACTCCACCGGAAGTTCCGATTGTCAAAGTCGTTTCGGAGGAGACTAAGACTTTAGGCATTCCTGTTAACGCATCTGATGCGGGGGCAAATGTCAACATCGGTATGACTTCTGGAAAAGGCACATCTCCTGCTTCTCCTTTCAATGAGGATGAAGAGATCTTATTCGGAGATGATCAAGAGCCTATGTCTGATTTTGTATTTAGCCCCTTCACGATCAACCTCAACATTAATGACAATGAAGCTCCAATGACCAAAGGACAGTTTAAACAGCTGAACAAAAATTTAGATTAAATCTTGGATTCTTCCAATCAGTCATCTTCATCTAAATGGGACTACATTTTGACTTCTTACAAAGCCACTGTGGATATGCTCACATCTGTGAATGCAAAAGTCCTTTAGGAAGCAACCAAAATCATCCAAGCTTCAACAAAGAAGATTTCTGAAACGTCCGCAACAGCCGAAAACTACATCAAGAAGTGAAGGATTTCATGAGTGATTTCCGAACCTCCTCTGATAACAACACAACTTCTATGAATAAAGTAATTGAACGATTTGGATCCTCTTTGAAAGCTGATAAGGAGGCTCTCTCACTCATTCGTTCCGACATCAAAGTTGAGAATGTTGATCTCACTTCCTCCATTGTCTCAAAGATCAAAAAGTTACAAGCAGATTTAGCCGTCGAAAACAAAATAATGGATGATTTGGCTGAGAAAATTCAGAAGGCCAAGGTCCTTTCGGAGAAAATGAAGAATGCTACTAATCGTAATGCTGATCTTGAAGACGAGAGGTCTTTAATCAATGGTTGTGTTTCCGAAGTCTATCAATACTTGATGAGAATCATCGATACTCGTGATTTGACTTTCACTGTCTCTGTAAGACAGTCCGTATCTGATAAACCCCAGCCGGTCTTCCCAATGCTCAAACAGATTATTGGTGTTTCGGGAAGCGGGGATTCTACGAAACAAGGGGGAGACAAGGAAGATCAACCGAAGACGGAAACTGGACAGACAAAAACTAAACCCGTTCGGAAGGATAATGAAGCTTCCGGTTCAGGAAAAGACAAAGGCATAGGCATTTCGGAAGACGATGATAAAAATCCGAAGATGATAGAATCTGAAAGGATTGCCATGGAGAAACGAGACAAAGAACTGGACGAGCTCAATGCTCTTAAGAAGAAGTTTGAGGAAGAAGAAGCAGAGGCCAATAAGTCGAAATTATTTCTTGAAACTAGGAAATCTTTATATCCTCCTTGGTCTCATGAGCGCATTCAGAGAGAAGCAATTGATGATCCAAGTCTAGACTGGTTAGAACCAACAGTCTCATTCGATTTAAACAACGATGTGGAATCTCAATTCGATTTTCCTCTCAATCCAAGGGCATTTCTCTTTCATTGCTTCAAAAAGATTGAGAAAACCGAGATCTCAGATAGCGATGTAAATCGAAATCTTTTTACGTTTGACTTGAAGTATGCGAAGCCTCGGTACAATACTTGGATCTTGTTGAAAGTAAGTGCATTGAAGGTTGGAATGCCACTTCAGACTGAAGAGTTTCTGAATATTCAGTTTAAATGTTTCATATGAGCTAACCACGTTGTACATGAGTTCACTTTGGCAGACTTGCCATTTATGAACCCATATGACTGGATCTCCTTGTTCAACATCGTTGCAAAGGATGAAAAGAAGTATGACCCAATCTTTGCCCACTTATAGCGAATGATCAAGTGCTACATTCTTGAAATTGTGAAGTTGGATATTGAAATCACATCTGTTTTGAAAAAGATGCCCATTGTGAAGCCGGAAGAACAACCAAAAGATGTTCAGCACTTGAAGGTTGGAATTATCAGAAAGGAGCATTGTAGCATAGTTTACAATAGAAAGGAAGGTGAAATGGTTCACAAATGTATGTTATTTCTACAAGACAAACACCTGTACTCATCAGCTAGTTTGAAGACAATTTTTTCTATGGCTGAAACATGCAAGGCAAACTCTACTGCTGACCTTAAATGCTTTTCGGATATGATACGCTGGTACTTATGTGTCCGAAAATCGCTTCTGAAGATAATGCCAAAGCTTTTTGACGCACAGAGAAGACAATGAAGACTATCCTTCTGAATTTGACACAAAGGGGGAGATTGTTAGGGTTAATAATGTGTTGTGTCAATTGTTCCGAAATGGGCCTGTCCAGGTTCAGAACTGCTAGGTTATGTAGTCTATATATAGCGCATGCATGTAACATATTAGGCTTACTCTTTGAACGCCCTTAAGTCTTTTGTAAGCTCTTACAGAAAAGTTCTGTCTTTGTGAACTCTTTTAGAGCCGTTTCAATCTAATCATTCGACATACCTTTGATCAATATTGTTCTTATCTTTAATTCGCGTCATTAATATAGAATCTATCGATCTTTATTGTTCTCACCTGAGTGATCACAACGACTCCTTATCTATTCATTGGCACCCCCAAAAGAAACAAAGAGTTGCAACGAGCTCCTTGACCAACCACTTTCTGTTGATGGACAACTCACGTGTCTACTGAATACATACATCTGATCGCAACTTACTATATACCCCTGCCTTGACCAAATCCTGAAGCGATATCCTACATGCTTGCACCGTAGATCCCTACGAACCATTCTCCCAATACCACGAACTCGAATGGATCAATTATCCTCCAAGCAGAATACCCAGCTCTCCCCCACTTAGAGTTCAAACTACCACCTACTGGTGTTAAAACCAAACCATAACTCAAACCGGCTCAACCAGGTACAACCATCCCTGACCCTGGAATGTATAACACATGCAGGGTGATCTTCCAGATAAGGACCAATCTAATACTAAGAGAATTCTGGATTTCAGCTGACTTCTGAAATTCCCAATTACAACCACTTTAACATTAAGGATTTCATGCAAATGCATACGCAAACACCGAATTACGATCTAAAACATACACTCCTTGCCTGCAATACCAGTCGTCAATCTGGTACCTAGCTTTCCTATACCCAAGGAAACAGACTCTTGATCGCGTTACTAAGCATCCATACCACATCAATCCTCCTGCTCATCCCCACGATGGCATACTGTCAATGAACACTGCAACCAACAGGCCCCATGCTGGGTTTACATCCCAACTCTGGAAGTCACAAGACTGCTCACTCCTTCTTCGAACTCGGAAAACTGAAAGTGCAAAATCTATGTTATACATAGCAACATTCCAATCCATCAATAAACCACTCACTTCCAGCTACAGTCCCCAAGCCAATCATAACAACCGTTTCCTTCTTGAGTCCCGCGACTCGAATGCACGGTCTCGAGAAAAACCCTCGAGACCTCAAAACCAACAAACTCATCTAGGTTTGCACCACTCAACCCAAACCAATGTCGCCTCTAGGGCACAAAACAACTACCAGGCCCATCCTCAAGCCTGAGTAACCATAACCACAAGATCGACAGATACGAAAGTACTGCCACGAATCATGGTATCAAACCATGATATCTCTCCCGACCAGCCCTTGGGATCCCCGAAACTCTCCTCGATTTGAGTATGGATCATGTGCTTCCAGTAGTATGGGACCAATACTACCTTCCACACCTATCCATACTTTCCTCAGGAATCATCTCAGGTCCTCTAAGACCTACTCATAAAAATATTCCCACTAACTGCTCCAGAGCGCGGCAATTGCACTAAAATATTTCCTATGCTCTCCTAGGATTCCCCACATCCTCTACCATCAGCTGCTGAAAACTATTACATGCAGCAAAACATAAATAATCTTTCGACTAAAGGACCCTGCCCTACAACGGCTAGACTCAAACAAGAGCTGCGCAATAGGGCCAAATCATTCACTCTAAGATTATTTAACCTCCATAGCATGTAACTTAATGTATTCAGTTTGATAGTTAGCCCACATCAATGTGATTCCCACAAAGCACAAATCAAGCAGCATTCGAGCAGTGAAGTCGACTGGCACTAAGATACAGTAAAATCAGACAGATCCTCATATGAAATTCTCGATATCTATCTCCCATCATCTCGGATGCACCTTCGCCCTACCCTCATTCTCTCAATAGTGGCTAATCATTCCCCACGCTGACCCGCTATGAACTGCACCCACACACAAAACTTCCACCAACCCTGCACCACTCATCTATGCTAATCATACATAACACTGGATCCTATAGACAGTCGAATACTTGACTCTACCCTAAGCCATTCATCAAACAAGAACAAGAAATAAGGTAAAACCAAACATTCTCAGGCTATAGAATCTTAGTTATGTACAATTATGATGCATACATTAAGCAACTACAGTTATGATGTCAATTCCATATAAGAAGGAACCCTAGGCTACAAGGCATCATATAATCATGCAATTCTATCATGCAATTCCTGAAGAACCCTAGCCTATCACTAGCATGTTGTTCTAACATATCACAATATCAAATAACATTGTGGTAATTTGGGGTCTACTTACTGGCTCTGGCTGATTGTACACATCGCATCCTTTCTTGATTTTTTTTAAAAAATTTTGAAAAACATTTTTAAAACCTTTTCATTTCCTTTGTTTGAGATTGGTTTCACATGAGTGTTCCTTCAATTCACTCAAACCAAGGCTCTGATACCAACTTGTAACATCCCAAAAATTTCAACAAATTTAAACCTTTCAAAACAACCCATTTACTAATAAAAGTGTTTACAAAATCATTGTTTTCAAAACATTATTTAAAATAAGAGTCTCCCAAGATCCAATCAGTAGTAAAACCAGATGTGTACGGTCACGCCTTCGCCTCGCCACGGTCCTCTGAAGAACCTGAAACCATAAACTAAAACTTTAAGCAGGAAGCTTAGTCAGTTCCCCAAATTACCAACACACAAACAGATAACATATACAAATAAAAACATGTAGGTTCCAATCAACCATCGGTTTGGAATACCCCAAGCCCAATCAACCATCGGGTTGGAATGCTAATATACAACGGGTCCAGTCAACCGTCGGGTTGGAATACCAATATACTATGGGTCCAGTCAACCATCGGGTTGGAATTCCCCAGGCCCAATCAACCATAGGGTTGGAATGCCAATATACAACGGGTCATGTCATCCCCGAGATGGAATACCCTCGGACCCAATAAACCATCGGGTTGGAATGCCAATATACAATGGGTCCTGTCATCCTGGGGATGGAATATCCTCGGGCCTCTTGGCTCATGCACATAGCAGTAAAGCCTCAACCACCAACAAATATGTACCCATATAACAGATAAACATATAAACAGTCTACAGACAGTCAGACAGATCCATAGATCACTAAGCATAGCATCATCCTATATACCAGGATATCGATCTAACAGATCACTACAGTATGATTACATACTATCACATATCAGGATATCTAATCGAATGGGCTGGCCTTGGTGCCTTCGACCCGCAACTACAGTGAGGAAAACTCACTTGAAGCAGCTGAATATCTCAGACAAAAGCTCGGATCGTTGATCCGGAAATCCCCATGCGCTAGCACCATCAAATATCATCCAACTAATACTTCAATATCGACCCATAATCAAGAATCTGAATTACTTGCCTAATGACCAAGGTAAAAGACCATTTTACCCCTTTTTCTTACTTGGCCCAAAACCAAGGCCCTATATGGCCCAACTTCCTAATTGGGCCCCAAAACCATCATGAATCAAATTCCATAAAAGCCCATACTCAATCCATGGCCCAAGGTTAGAAGTCCAATGGCCCAACAAGGTGCAAACCAAAAAACCCAAAATTTCACATTCTGGGGAGTACGCCCAGCGTACTCATCCTCTAAGCGCAATATAGAAGTCCTTAAAGCATGAAACTCCATTTACGCTGAGCGTACTTCTGAGTATGCCCAACGTACTCATCAAGGGCCAAAATTTCATATTAAGCTCTTATTCGGTTAATTCAAAGGGATCCAACCACTTCTCTTAACCTTAAATGATGTCTTAAACCATAAAGTCAAAACCTTTAAGAGTTTGCATGGCTAAAGAGGGCTAAATCTCCAAAATCCTTCCTTTAACAACACTCAAAACCACTTAACTCTTGCATGGTGCAAAGGGAACGATCAGGCAAGCATTTTTATGGCTCAAAACACTTCAAGACTGCAAAAAGGACAGTTAATATGCTTTGGAGTACTCCATACTCACAAAGATCCAAACTTTGGGAAAAAAGATCATGAAATTATGCCATAACAAGATCTATGAATAGAGTCATCAAGTTCAAAGCTTTATACCTTGAGAAGATAGATCATGATGCACTACGCCTAGATCCACAAGCTCCAAGCAATCCCACACTTCTCCAAGAAACTCCTTCTTCTTCTGTGAGCACCAAAATGCATTAAACACCACCAAGAACTCAAGAACCACACCAATGGAGGCTAGGGATTCATTTATAGGGTTTAAGGGGAGAGAGGCTGAAGATAACAGGGTTTGGTGGTGAGTTAAGGTGCTTAAATAGGGTCCAAGACCCTAAATTAGGATTTGGGTATGACTGGAGTACTCCCAGCGTACTCCCTTCTGGCTCCGCGGTCATTTCCTTAGTACGCCCAATGTACACCAATGTACGTCCGTGTACTGGCCTTACGTAAACTTGTGTACGTCCCGCATACTCGGTTAATCCTAAATTCACCAAACTTCTAAAGGCCATAACTTCTTCGTTATAAGCCCATTTCCGATGATACTTATATCCACGAAAAGGTAACGAGAAGCTCTACGATTTTAACAACTCATACTTTCCTTAAAACGTTCCGAACAAAAAACCAAAATTCATAAAAGGCCCGACTGCCACTTTACAGTTATACCCTTGGGCTCCAAATCACAAACCGAATTTCCAAAATATCTATCCTACCTTATCCACACCCAAATGGGTCTAAATCTCCCTTCTCAAAGGCCCTATGCCTTATGATAACCGGTCTTCTGGTCACGACCCCGCATTAGGAAATGAGTTCTATGGTTCTCATTTGACTGCAGATAGAAAACCACGTTGGTCATTGAAAGTACATTGATCAATATGGGTGAGCTGCTTAACAACACGGAAGCACTGGTAGGCCCTTGTGCTACCAAAGGGCATGAAATTAAGAATAAACGAAATTCGGTCCATGAAAGGAAAGCTAAATTTGAGGATGATTTTGTCCTAGGCCGTATCTTATGATTGTTGGTTGGAAATGATAAGATTCACATAAATGGGAACATATACACCATGAAATCTAAGTGACAAAAGGTTTCACTCTAATTTTTTAGAATAATTAGGAGGAAACACTTTCGCTAGTAGATTTTAAAGATCTAATAAATATCATTATGGTTAATGATTGTGTTAATTGCATTCTCAAATTCATAATATGATTACGACATCCCTTTTCGTAGTTCGAATTATGAGAAATGGCAAGGAATTCTTTGAGCTTTCAATACATATGGTTGTATGTTCTAAAAGGGTTTAAACACACACACATATGCTATATGATGAAGGTGTATAAGCTTAAGAAGTCTTGTTGGAGACTTATCGAAGCATCACGAATCGGGAAATATGCACTTTAGTAAGAAAGTCAAGAGTTATGATTTCTGGAAGTCCAGTTGATTTCTGAGTACATATCAAAGCTAGTGGGAGCATAATTGTTATGCAAATGGAAGCATAATTGTTATGGTAGTGGGAGCATAATTGTTATGCTAGTATTTCATGTTGACAATACTAATTGTAGGGAATAAAGTTTTCAATTTGCAAATTGCAAAGTTTGGAAATTGTTTCGCTATAGTAAGGATTTTGGGAGAGGGCATTCATACTTCGTTTCAAACCTAAAAGTTTAGATTGAAGGGTTTAATAGAACTTAGTCTTGGACATATATGAATATCATGTCGAAATGATTCAACATAGGAAATTCGATATATAATAATATTATAGAAAGAGATACAAGGTCTTTATGTAAGACATAATGAATCGAGTCCCATATGCTTCGGATATATGATCGATTATATATGCTATAATATTCACTTGTTATGATTTTTCCAAATGCCTTGCGCATTCAGAGGGAAAAAGGACTAGAACTTTGTGTGACTAATGTTCTTGAACATCTGTCAAGAACATTTTGAGGTTATACCAAACGATTGGTTGCTTGTAGACAGTTGGAAGTAATGTATTAATTTGGATGGACCATATTGACATGATTATGGATTGAGATGAATCTTGATCAGAATTGATGGTCATATTGGAATATGGAAATGTTTCCATAGTGGGAGTTAATTATTAAAATCTACATGTGAGTTGGAAACTTTAATGCAATAAAGATGTTCAAGGAGTGTACCTTGAATTTAACACTTCATTACCATGGAATTGTTTTTAGTAACAAAGTTCCAATGGAACATTCTGTAATATCGTTGGCTAAGTCTTTGTGACTTTGAAGCCTCGACATCACATAAGGACAATGCATTTAAGGTTGGAATTCTAACACATTTTAATTAGTGACAAGAATTTGGAATAGTGAAATGAGCATCATTGGAATAGTGTCTAGTCGATCTGTTCACAAAGGAAGGACCATAGAGAAACATAGTATGCATGTTCATAACATGGCATGACTGATGTTTAATTCAAGTGTTTAATTGATTATTCGAAACATTATACAATGAATAAAGTCTTAATTATTATGGTGATTAAATAATAAGAGTTTTATTTGTATTCAATAGGTTTGAGACCATAGTTAATTAGGTTATTATTATGTTTCACTTTGCATATTTTACTTCCTTAATAATTTGATTATTCGAAATTCCACAGTCACTCATATTTTTGGAAGTAAGTAGCGAATTAAGAATGTCATGAATTGAATTGTAGATTGTCTATGGAGATTAGACATTGCAATGGTTTCTACAATGTTCATGAGTACTTAGAAAATGGGGATTTTGAGTGTTGGATAAACCCACGCTCAGAGAATTACTTCATGGATTTTATCACGAGTAATTTTGAGACGATAATATCTTATATTCTTAAAACGTAGATATATGAGTTGTGGTTTACAAGTCAGTTGCGCATTGATAATACGTAAACGCATCAGTAACTAGATGTTATAAAACGTATTGGTGCGCATGATTTGATGAGTAAATAGTGAAAGCATATAAGTCATAGTTTATTTGTTCATTTTTCCCTAACGGGAAAAGCGATATCTTTGGGCCCCTCGGTGATTTGGTGTTGACTTATAAGTGTTAGGCCTAGCCAAGACTAAATTGATGTGTTCGATTAGAAGTCTTATGTCGTCATCACAAATCAGAAATCGGGAAACAAAACTTGGACAATGAGATTGATTATAATCCATGTCTCATATTTGTATGATATCTTGTAGAACGAAGGAATATTTGATCACTTATCTTAGAACACGTAACTGACTGGTTCAGAGTTCGACAATGGCTTTTGGAAGCTACAATTTGTTGATCAGTTTGGAAGTTATACTGGCAATTATAGTTACAAACTTATCCAAGTGGGACACTGTTGGATTGGGTGTCTAAGCTCATAACTATAATTGGTATAAACTTGAATTGATAGTAGCACAGTCCTTTTGGGTTTCCCTTAAACCTAGTAATTGAATATGATAACTTTCAGAGAGAGAGACTGATTTTTTAATTTGTTATATGGTTAATAAATTAATCAGAAATCAAATAGATATTTTTTTAATATATTATGAGAATAGTATATTAATTAGAAATGGTAATATTTAATTAAGAATCAATCACAAATTAATTGGAATTAATTTTGGGATTAGTTAAAATACATGGGTTGAAGTGTAATTGTTTAATAGTTGAGCAAGAGGCATTCTAGAATCGTCCTATGCCTTGGACGGTTTTAGTAGGGTTCTAGAGGATCTAGAATTATCCCTGGAGGATATTTAGAAAGCTAGATAATTACCAAATTTAAGATAATGTTAATTTATTGGTTTGTGTGACATCCCCATTTTCTCGGCCAAAAAAGACTGATTTTGTTTATGCTTTATAAAAATCAGAGTACCTCTTTTAATAAAATGTTGCGGAATTTGTTCGCAAAAAAAAAAACATGATGAATACGTTATCAAAGCATTTCTGAAGAAATGTTTTTTTATCCATTTTAAAACATTTGGGATGTCATCGTCAATACAGAAACATAAACATAAACAGAAGTTACATTCATTTACACTAGTGATCTACATCTCTTTTTAATCTCTTAGTGTAAAGTAGCTTCATATCGACACCTGTGATACAAATAAGCTTGAGTGGGTCAGGTTCGGAAACCTGGTGAGTACATAGGGTTTTCCACACACAATAATATAATTATTATGTTCAACATCAAACAATCAACCCAATTACCCATACCCATTATTTTCTTTACTCTTAAGGATCTTCCCTAAGATTCAGCTATTCCTCGTTCATTCATTCCTAAGGAGTATCCTAAGGAATCGACACTAAGTCTGCATAGTCACCAGGGTTTATCTCGTTTATTGACAGTATCATTTTCGAGATTCCACTCGCAATACATGTTAATGGGTTTTTTTTAGAGTACACCGGGTGAACACATCGTTCACAACACCAACATGTTGTGAGACTGCTAGTGTTCCACTAGATTGTCTAGAATAGTCTGTGGTTGTCATCCATACTCTGCTAGATGACGGGGCCATCGCTTGGGTCATCGTTTGGCTCATCGTTTGGCTCATCGTTTTGGCTCATCGCTTCGCACCATATTTTATCACTCATATATCATCGCTCATCATTCATCTCATCTTTCATCGCTCATCATTTATCTCATCTTTTATCGCTCATCATTTATCTCACCTCCAATCTACCCATGTTTTACCCAACACATTTTGTAGATATAAAATACATATATACAGTTTAGATCATTTAAAACATGTATAAAATGTTTCATCCAGCATAGACAGCAAGTATTCAGACAGTATACACACATAGCACATAATTTATATAAAAAACTTCATATCTATGTGCAAGATGAAAGTAACTATGCACTCACCTGTAAAGGTGGTGACTCGGCACTCAGACAGCACTTCGTTACTCTTAAAACAATTTTCCTTTGACAAAACCTAGTATCATTACCACTAGAGTTTAGTCTAATGTTCAACGAGACTAATTAATAGTCTTGCTATTATTACTATTATATAAGCATTAAAACCATACTCTTCACCCACTATGTACAGACAGGGGCTAGACATGAAACACCGGAGGGCAGGATCATTTTTGCATATAGCACTTCTAAAATCCAACAACCCACGCGGCCCTTCAAACCGGATTCCCCGTACCGCGAGTGGTTAAAAAGATATTATAACGACACTTATATAACCCACAGTAATAGCTCAAATAATTATTATAAGGTCCTTAGAAATGATTATTATAACGACACTTATATAACCCATAATAATAGCTCAAATAATTGTTATAACGACACTATGCAGACTTAGTTCCGATTCCTTAGGATACTCCTTAGGAATGAATGAATGAGGAATAGTTGAATCTTAGGGAAGATCCTTAAGAGTAAAGAAGATAATGGGGATGGGTAATTGGGTTGATTGTTTGATGTTGAACATAATAATTATATTATTGTGGGTTGAAAACCCTATGTACTCACCAGGTTTCCCAACCTGACCCACTCAAGCTTATTTGTATCACAGGTGTCGATATGAAGCTACTTTACACTAAGAGATTTAAAAGAGATGTAGATCACTAGTGTAAATGAATGTAAGTTCTGTTTATGCTTATGTTTCTGTATTGACGATGACATCCCAAATGTTTTAAAATGGATAAAAACACATTTCTTTGGAAATGCTTTGATAACGTATTCATCATGTTTTTTTCTGGGAACAAATTCCGCAACATTTTTATTAAAAGAGGTACTCTGATTTTTATAAAACATAAACAAAATCAGTCTTTTCTGGCCGAGAAAATGGGGATGTCACAGTTGGTATCAGAGCATTAGTTTAAGCGAACTAGGAATATGGATTTATTTCTAGACTTAAACTTAGAATGCTAAAATATGATCGTGAGGAGTGTGTCTAATAAATTTAGGTAATACACCTGAATAGACACAAGCACTAGCTTATTTAGGGAAAATTCCTAACATGCTTTTATGTGCTAAATGATTTATGATATGCATTATATGATCGGATCTATGGTCTGTTGCCGTCCGGATCTGGAAACTTTATGTGTTCAGGTTTCTAACCGTTTAATTATGGTATTAGAACTGGCATATAACTTTTCGGAGAGATAATGAGATTTATACGTCAATCATAGATAAAATCTTTCCTATCTTAATTCTCGTCATTACACACCGAATGTCTGATTTGGTGTATAGAACGAAATGGCAAGAACCCAAAGTGGAAACGCGGATGGAAATAGAAATCAACCGCCTCAACCACCATTGATTGAGCAAATACCTGTTGTAGTAGCCACTCCTGAGCCAATCACAATGGCTGGAGTACAAGCCATGATTCGGGCTATGCTGGCTGAGCAAAGAGAATAGATGAGGCAGATGTTGCACGAAAATAGGGATGAACCTACGGTTCCCATTGTGCAACCTGAGTTGATCGCTGAACAATCGGAGGAAGGAAATTATAGTCGCACTGTGAGTCAAGTTGGAACCCAAGGGGTAAGGAGGAATGGCCCGGAGAAGGGAAATGACAAGGATGGGCGGATGTATAATAATTTCTTGGGTGCAAAACCACCAGGTCTCTCTGGAAGCCCAAAACCAGTGGAGATTATGGACTGGATCTCCGAGATGGAAATGGTATTTGAGAGCTACGACTGCAGCGATAAGCAAAAGACCGTCTTTGCAGTCAGACAACTAAAGACCGGAGTGTTAAGTTGGTGGAAGTTGCTGGCAGATACAATGCCACGAGGAGAAGCCATACGAATGTCTTGGGAAGCATTCACGGAGCAGTTAAAAATGCAGTACTGCTCAGAGATAGATCTGATAGACCTAACCAACGAGTTTCAGAACCTGAAGAAAGGTAAGATGAGTGTTGATGAGTATGCCACCGCATTCACTGAGAGGATGAAACTATTTATGTGACATCCCCAATTTCACGGCCAGAAAAGACCGATTTAATTTATGCTTTTAAAATAAAATCAGAGTAATCCTTTGATTAAAAGAGTTACGGAATTTGTTCCCAAAACAAAATATGATAAAAGTTTATCAAAGCATTTCTTGAAGAAATGAATTTTCATTATGTTATAAAACCTCGGGATGTCATGTTCCGATACAGACCAAAAGCATAAACAGTACCATAAAGGCCTTACAACATTTATTTATATCTACTGGTCTATAATCCAAAATCCCTCGTCATCGTCCAACTATGCTCTTGTTCCACTACCTGTAATACAAAAAAACTGAGTGAGTCAGGCTTGGGAGCCTGGTGAGCATATAGGGTTTTCAACCCACAATAATATAATTATTATATTTAATCATCAAACAATCAACCCAATTACCCATCCCCATTATCTTCTTAAATCTTAAGGATCTACCCTAAGAATCATCTATCCTTCATTCCTAAGGATTGACCTAAGGAATAGGCACGTAGTCCATCGCTGCCCGAGGTTTATACAACAAGCACTAAATCCATAGCTGCCAAGGTACTAAGTCCATAGCTACCAATGTCCATCTATATGGTACCAAATCCATAGCTACCAACGTACATATATAAGGCACTAAGTCCATAGCTGCCAGGGTTCTTAAATTACAACTGGTGAACGCTTAAATCAAAATACTTGGTAAATACTCCGTTTGAAAATACTCCGTTTGAAAATACTTAATGAACACCTAGTTCAAACAATGTGATAATAATGTATATCTCAATCTTGCAAAACCACTATTATTATTAACACATATATATCATATTTCTAAAACAATCTATCCCATCCCGTCGATCCCCACATACTGACCCTATACAATGATCTTACGAGATCTAGCCTAAGGAATCGATATGAACAACAAACTGACGAAGTTGCTTCGGAAATTCCCTGGCAGCAAACGAGGATCAATAAAGACATCAAATGAGGGGAATGGAATAAGTTTCACCACGAACCTTCGTTCGTAAAAGAAAGAACCACAAGACAGTTAAGTCAGGGGTAGTTATCTAGATAACAATGCCTAGCCGTAGTCCGAATATCGTGAGGTATTTTACCCCCAGACTCACCCTATCCAACATCGAACTTTGCCTAGCAGTGGTCTGAATATCGTGAGGTATTTTTACCCCCAGACTCACCCTACCGACAATATAACACCAAACATACCTAGTAGTGGTCTATTACCGACACACTTTATTAGTCAGTCTATGAAGTTCCCTCAATTACTTCGGGAAGGAAACGATGACATATGAAGCTCGTCCGATCACTTCATAAAAGAAACAATGACTCCAAAGCTCTTTCAAAATAAAAAGTATGGGGAAATACTAATAGAGTACTCTCGTACGCTCCCGTAACCGACACACAATAGTGTCAAAAAGACTTTGTACATGATAGTACTTCTGGTACATTATAGTACTTTGGTATGCGTAGGACTCGTACCCGAGAACATAATAATACCCCGGCACAAGCAGCACCTAAGACACAGGGCTTTGAAAAGGACTTCGTACATAAAATGTACTTCTGTACGTAGGACGTACTCCACCGATCATCGATCTCACCACACACGTACTCTTAATAAGAGGCTACCAATGTCCAAACTTAATTGAACTAAACATCCCTTTTTAAGTCTTAACCCATCACTAGGCAAACCTACAATGCTTATAATCAATTTTCGATACTATCTCCGTTTAGGCAACGCTAACTAGTGTATACTTAACACAGAGTTTTTAAGTAATAATATCATATATATACACATTTTAACACATATTGAACCATAACTGATTCGCACGTTGTATATCATCAAATATATATCTAACACGTATTTCGGGCAATAACAAATATTTCACATACATATATATTTAATACTTTAATCAATACTTGTATTAAAATCATGTCCATGAAAGGGACTATGCACATGATACCTTATCGGATGAACACATAGTTCAAAAATACATAATCCGTACTCCCGAATCTAAAATTTACCTCCTTACCGAATCCATATTCCCGGATCGGGTATGTCCGATCTATCATAATAAACAAATAATATATATATATATATATACACATAGCACGTATTTTATAAAATACTTCATATCTATGTGTAAGATGAAAGTGACTATACACTCACTTAATTAGACGATGCTCGGACAACACTACGGCTCTTCAAGTACTGATCTTTTGATGTAACCGGGATATCTTCACACACCTGGCTTCTCGCGGGCAGAGCTTCGGCTTGAAACTCTTTCTTCTCGGGATCTTCGGAGTGTCGGGACTCGCTTCGGGTATCGGGGATGATACCGGGACTTCGGGGGGTTAAAAGATGGCTAGAGAGGGTATAGAGAGTGAGAGAATGAGTGAAGTAGCAACCAAATCCGGCTGCCCTCGACTTCCATTTATAGGGTTGGATTTTTGATATTCACGTCGTGAACAACAAGTTCACGTCGTGACTTCAGTAATCATCAGGTGCGTCATCGCAACTTGGGTCTGTCAGGCTCCAGGAGACGTCATCTCTGAGTTCACGTCGTGAACCCTATGTTCATGTCGTGAGCTCTGACACAATGTCGGGGTTCGTGCCCCGAACTTCATAAACTCATATCTTTCGCATACGAGCTCCGTTTTCGACGTTCTTTATATCCACGCGTAGGTGAGATTATGCTCTACAACTCTCGTTTAGACTCTGTCGGCTAATTTTGACTTTATTTTTATTATATTATTTTTAGTAGGTCGGGACAGGAAAACTCCGTTAGAAATTCATAACTTCTTCATCTGACGTCCGTTTTCGTCTTTCTTTTTACCGTTGGACTACTATCGACGAGATCTTCGATTCTTGTTTAGATTGTTTCGGCTAAAGATCCCTCGATCTCAATTTCGAGATTTGAGCTGCATACCGCTAAGCTAAAACTTAGAAAAATCATAACTTCCTCATACGAAGTCAGATTTAGGCGTTCTCTTTATGTACGCTCTTGGTTTAACGTATTCTACGACTTTCATTTACATCGCTAAAGCCAAATATCGCTCTATCGTAAATTCACTATTTACGTCGCGTTGTGTCGTGTCGGTTCTGTCGCGAAACTTCGACAGGTCATTACTTCTTCGTTATAACTCGGATTTTGGCATTCTTTATATATTCGGAATCCTTGTAACATATACTACAACTTTTATTAAGACTATTCATTCTTATTACTTCAAAACGAGTTCCAATGGTTGACCTAGACTATTATATCGTCATTAATGCATACCCTAGAAACACAGGCGTTACAATTTTCCTAATTGGTGCCTACTGAACTCTCCAAGATAGATAGGTTCACCAACGGACTGCCCGCAGACTTTGGCCCAACGGTCAAAATGGCAACTACTTTGAAAACAGCTGTTAGAGCAGCTAAGAATATAGAGACCCAGATAAGAGAAAAGGGTCTAGAAAAAGATAAGGTAGGAGAAAAGAGGAAGTTTGAAGGATCTTCAAGGCCCAACAAGGAGAGTAAATTCTCGAAGTTTGGAGGAGGAGGAAGAGGCAAAGCAAGATGGTGTGATAAGTGCGAGAAGAAACACTTAGGAAAATGTGGCGAAGAGGTGATATGTTTCAAGTGTGGAAAGTCTGGCCATTACGCCAACGAGTGCACATTCAACAAGAAGGTATGTTTCAGATGTAACAATGAAGGGCATATTTCTAGAGACTGCCCAAAGAAAAACGAAGCAGCAAGGCCAAATGCACCGCCAAAGCCAAGGGCATTTCACATGATCCTCGACGAAACAGATAACAACGCGAGGAATCAAGGATGAGGACTTCATATCCGAAGATCGAGTTATGTGTTAGCCATAGTATCGTATGATGTAGCCTATTAGAGGCATAGTCTAGGGTGAACTTGAACACCTATGTAATCGTTTCAAGGATTAATATAAAACCTTCGTTTTGCTATCTGATGTGTTAAGTTGTTATGTGATTTTATTGTATGGGTACTTGGAAAACTGCGAGACAATACTTGGGACGAGTATGAGTAGGTGTGAATGGTAGTAGAGGCCTATACTACCGGAAGCACAAGACTCACAATTGGATCAGGGAAAGTCACAAGGTTACCAAGAAGCTAGTAGTTGATTCTGTTTTGTTCATGTATGTCATTACCATTGTTTCAGTAATGACTAAGAAGATGATTGTTATTCTGACCCTAGTGGTCATATCAAATTGAGTCTGACTACGATGAGTATGTTACGTGGTTCAGAGAACCAAGTTCGATGTAGCATCTGAATTAAGCCAGAAGATTGAAATAAAAGATAATCAAAGCGATCAGTAGAGGTATCGCGATAGTTGCTTGTAGCTAGAAATGCTACCTTTTAAGCTGTGATTAGAACATGAAGGAAGGTATAGTCTGTTCTGGAATTTTACTCTAAGAGACCTGAGACTAAGCGTTGCAACATGCGATGATAGATCATTAGAATATGACACATAGGTCCATTGTAGTAATAAAAGAACTTATCTTAAGTTTGTTAAGAAGAAGAAGCAGTCTCCAGTAAGGATCGAGATTGTGACTTGAAGGTCATAATTTGGAGTCTAACGTGAGATAGGGAGCAGGTGCAAGATCGAGCATCGCCTGCAGTCAAGGAGTCCAAGAATTAAATACTCGTTTGAAGCAACATAGAAGTTACGGTTATTACCTAGGATGAAGAGTTAACGTAGGGAGTTATTATACAAGACCTGTTTCGTTGATGATTCCGGGACGTAATCATCCTAAGGGGGAGATACTTGTAACTCCCGTAGATCTGGGCTAGTCAATTTTGAGACAATCAGCATCAAAAACGATTTTTTGATGGAAGATTATTTAGAAGGAGTAATATTAACCAAGTTGTAGAATATGTCACAAGGGTTCGGTACATATAAAGAAGGGAAATTGTCATAAAAGCCCTTAAGTTTTCCAAAAAGTGACGGTTTTACCCTTGGATGAGTTTTGGGGGCATTAAAGCCGGATACTTTCATTAAACCTATCAAATATCTCATTTAACAAGTTGGACCCTTTGTAGCCGGTTACCATGTGCTGATTTGGCACTTAATTGACATGTCAAAACGGACGTTACTCCGTTACGTCCGTTTACCCACCAACTAATCTCACCCTTTTGCACATATACGTACACTTTCTCAGAATCCTTCAGAAAGTCGATATCATTCATCTCAAAATTAGGGCTTATGGTTTTTGAAGAAGATTAGGTTATTAGAGAGTCGATTTCACATGGTATGTGTAATTTCTTTGAAGATTGTGTTATTACAGTTCTTTGTTCTTCAAAGGTTAAGGAATAACGACAACATGTGTTTGTGTTTTTTTCAGGTTGTTATGATGGATTGGGATTCAGAACACGAAGGTAACACAGACCCATTTTTTGGTTTACGCGAGCCTTTCTCTGGTCTTAATGAGATGGATTTTGAGCTTCATGGCATCTACATGGATCATGAACCAGACGAAGAGTTCATTACTCCACTGGACAAGTGTAAGGATGCATTTCTTAATGTGTTACTAAGTGATGAAAATATTAGAAACTCTAGTTTGACTAATGATGTAAGAGCACAAGTGTATCATCGTGGTGACTTGCAAAGTGATGAAGATGAAGAAGAGCAAGAACAGGTGATAAACAAGTACAGATTACATGATCCAAAAACAAGATGGGACAAAATGGAACCAAAACTTGGTGACATTTTTGAGAATGTTACACAACTGAAGTTTTGTATCCAAAACTACGCAGTCCACAATGGGTATCAACTCTACTTTGAGAAGTGTGACAGTACAAGAATAGTTGTAAGATGTGGGAAAAGAAATGAGGATAATTGTTGCCCTTTTAGACTATATGCCTCATGGATGTTCAATGAAAGATCTATTCAAATCAAGACTTTAGAAGCTACTCATGTTTGTGGTAGGAAGTTCAAACTTGGCTGTATGGTTACTCCTGAATGGATAGGTAGACACTACATAACTGAAATTGCAAATAAACCTAAGGTGAAGCTTAAAGAGATGATTACTGACATCAGACAAAGGTTTAGGTGTGCTGTGTCTATAGGCCAATGTCGTAGGGCAAAGAAATGGGCCAAAGAGCTAATTGAAGGTAAATTGACTGAACATTATGCCAGAATATGGGATTATGCACAAGAGTTGTTAAGATCCAATCCAGGTTCTACATGTAAGGTGTGTGTTACTGTCAATCCAGATGGGATAAACTATTTTCATAGGTTTTATATTGGTTTCAAAGCTATATGTGAAGGCTGGAAAAGAGGGTGTAGAAGAGTTATTGGTTTGGATGGGTGCTTTCTGAAGGGAGCAGTAAAGGGTGAGTTGTTGACAGCCATAGGTAGAGATGCCAATAATCAGGTCTACCCAATTGCTTGGGCTGTTGTGGATGTTGAGAATAAGGCTAACTGGACATGGTTCCTTGAGCTTCTAAGGGATGATTTAGATCTTGATAGTGGAAGAGGTTTGGTAGTGATATCAGATCAACACAAGGTAAAATTTAACATACTTGTCCTCTACTTAATTGCATAATTATCTTATTACATATTTGTCCTCTATTAAACTAATTAAATGGTTGTCTGGTAGGGTCTGCTTGAATCTGTGAAAGATATACTGCCTCATGTTGAACACAGGAATTGTGCTAGGCACATTTATGCCAACTTTAGAAAGGCTTTCACAGGTGTGGAGTATAAGAAGTTGTTTTGGGCTGCCTCTATGAGTTGCACAGAAGGTGACTTCAAGAGGCATATGGAAAGCATCAAGAAATTGAGCCCTTCTGCATATGAATACTTGATGTCAAAGCAACCAGAAACATGGTGTAGAGCCTATTTTGGAACAAGCTATGCATGTGAAGCAGTTGAGAATGGGATCTCAGAGTGCTTCAACTCAATAATATTGGATGCTAGGAAAAAACCTTTGATCACTATGCTTGAAGAGATACGGATTTATATCATGGACAGGTTTGCTTACATGAATGTGAAAAGTGAAAAGTGGAATTCAAATGTTTGTCCAAAAATTTTGAAAAAAATGAATAGATTTGGGAAAAGTTTGAGGTACTATTTTATGCTTTCTAAAACTTATCTTAATCATTAATTATTGTTACTAACTAGATACTTGATTGTAGGTTCTGGGGAATAATTCATAGTCAAGGGCATGTGTTTGAGGCCAGAAGAGGGTGTGACAGTTATAGGGCGGACTTAGATGATATGACATGTTCATGTAGGCTGTGGGATTTGGCTGGCATCCCTTGTGTGCATGTAAATGCAGCAATTAATTTTATCCATCAAACACCAGATGCATACATCAATGCATACTTCTCTAAAGAGAAATTTAGGCAATGTTACTCAACAAACATTGAACCTGTTAATGGCAGCAATCTTTGGGCCCAAACTGAATACATTAAGCCATTGCCTCCAATGTCTAGGAGGATGCCTGGTAAGCCTGCTACCAAAAGAAAGAGGCATGCCAGTGAGAAGGAGAGCAAGTTTTCAACAACAAAAGTGAAGGTTGCAAGAACTACCAGATGTGGTAATTGTTTGGAATATGGTCATAACAAGAGGGCATGTAAGAATAAGAGAAAACAATATGTGCCTCTCCCACCAAAGAAGACAGGAAGGCCAAGAAAACATCTCATCCCCCATGTGTCTACAAGCCCTGGTCAACCAAATGTCCCAAGTCAACCTTCATGCTCTAACACAGTGAGGAGGAGTCCAAGAAAACATAACACATTGAGGATGAGTCCCATAAAACATCAGCAACAGGCAGGTTCTAAAAGATTTAGGAGAAATAGTATTGATGTACCAAGGAAGAAGTTGTGCACAAGGAGAGGTGGTGGGAGGATTGGTTCTGCAACTATAGGTACTCAAGAGAGTGTGGTTCAACAAGTTCCAGTTGTTGATGAGGGTGAAAATGTGATGGGTGATAATGTGGGTCAAAGTGTGGTTCAACAAGTTCCAGTTGTGCAGGAAGTTCCAGTAATTCATATTCAAGATGGTCATATGATGCAAGAAGGAGAAAGTAGTCAAGCAAGTGTGATGGAAGGTAGTGACACTTTTGGGCAAGTAGGGTCCAGTATTGGTAGGAAGCTTAAATCAATAAATGATGAAATTGAAGATAATCAGTTTATTGAGTTTACTGAGGGAAAAGAGGATGATATTCTCCCAGAGAAGATACATTTAGGACCTGAAGAAATTGCTAGTATGCTAGAAGCTGGTTATAGCATGGCAGAAATAGAAGCTATGCCAGGGGTACAAGTGGAATTGGATGATTCCCCACCAGTTGAACTGGTAAGACCTATTATCTTTTATTAATTAACAATTTTTCTGGTGATTCTTGTGACCTAATTATATCTTTTTACACTAGGATGTAAATGATTTCATTGACGGTCATCATTCTGATGATGATGTTGGTCTGGATGGTGGAGCTGAAGGTACTGGAGATGAAGTTGCTGGTGATGGTGGTCTGGATGATGATGTTGGTCTGGATGTTGGACCTGATCATGGTGCTGGATATGAAGGTGCTGGTGATGGTGATGAAGAAGGTCCTGGTGGTGGAGATGTTGATGATGGTGATGGGCCTGAAGGTGATGGTGATGAAGAAGGTCATGGTGGTGGAGATGTTGATGATGGTGAGGAAAACCAGGGTGATGATGAAGGACATCAGGTTGTCCCAATGGTTAGGAGGAGAACAAGGAAAACTTCTGAGAGGATTACCAAGATAAAGCTAAGGAAGGGTGTCTATAACAAAGATGGTGGTGGTTCTTCTTCTGTAAAGCCAATCAACTTGGACTAGTTTGTTAGCAAGAAGGGGGATGGGGGTGCAGGGGGAATGGTATAGGTTGCCACTTTTGTAAACTTTGTTTTTTGGCATTTTGATTGTAGCATGCATCCAATTGTTAATTTTCTTACCATTTAGGTTGCCTTTTTTGTGCATTGTTTAGGCATTTTGGTACAAATGGATGGCTGCTACATATTGGTAGTATGTAATTAAACTACATGTAATGGATACACCCCCTTCTATATTATGTTCCCTTCTATATTATGTTCAATCTTTTAGAATTGTTACCATTCACTAATTATTTCTGCAATATACCATTTTATGCAATGTTATTCAAACTTGCAAATATACACCAATTATTACCATTCAAACTTGCAAATACACACCAATTGTTCAGTCTTTTAGAATTGTTACCATTCACCAAAACACTTGTTACCATTCACCAAATCTTACCATTCAACAACTTGTACTACAAATTTATACCAATTACCATTTTAATTCAATCTAAAACAAAACAAACCAAATGTTACCATTCATCAGTTCTTACCATTCAGAAATTTATACCAATTACCAATTGTTAATTCAATATACTTACAAAACAAACCAACTTGTACTCCAGTTAACATCCATACATTAGAAATTAACATCCATACATTGCAAACCAACTTGAATTCCAGTTAACATCCATACATTAGAAATTAACATCCATTAACATCCATACATTAGAAATTAACATCCATACATTGCAATTAGCATCCACACATTACAAATTACAATCCTAACATTACATATACCTAACAAACTATCAAATACCATCAAGATCACAATACTGTTCCCTTCAGAAAAGCCACCCCTTACTACTCCCTTTAGAAAACACCCTTTATTGCCATTAAATCTTGCATAACACTAGAACAAGGATGAACAATATAGCCCCTAACAAAACAACAACCATCTGCATTAATGCCATCATTTGTCGCTGCTCTGTAATGCAATTTGACTCTGGCATCATGTCTTGCTTTTGAATTCCTTCATCGTTAACCCATCTGAAAAACCCACAACCTCCTTCTCCCTACATGATTAGGTCAGTGCATAATACCCTTACTGCAATCCTGCTAAAGAAAAGGGAAAATGATTTTTACCTTATAATTAGAGCACCCCCAAAATTTCTTGCCTGGATTTTCTGGTGTGCGTGAAACAAACACTAGGCATAAATCTTCACACCAACACTTCACTTCGATCTTCTTCTTGAATCGTGAATGTGAATTCGAGCTTCATTTTGCAGAAGATGTTGGCATTTTGCGTGCGAGAATATTTTGCGTGGGATATTGCGGTGCGAGAGGATGCAAGAAACAGGGGGGTGGGGAAGGGTTATGTGGGGAGAGGGTTGGGGCCCACGTTGTTTGACATGTCAATTAAGTGCCAAATCAGCACATGGTAACCGGCTACAAAGGTCCAACTTGTTAAATGAGATATTTGATAGGTTTAATGAAAGTATCCGACTTTAATGCCCCCAAAACTCATCCAAGGGTAAAACCGTCACTTTTTGGAAAACTTAAGGGCTTTTATGACAATTTCCCTATAAAGAATGCTGAAATCCGAGTTATAACGAAGAAGTTATGGCACATCGAAGTTTCGTGACAAAACCGGCAAGACACTACGCGACGTAAATAGTGATTTACGATAGAGGACTTTTTGGACTTAGTGATCTAAACAAAATTTGTAGTATACGTTAAACCGAGAGCGTGCATAAAAAGAACGCCCAAATCTGACTTCGTATGAGGAAGTTATGATTTTTCTAAGATTTGGCCTAGCAGTGCACGGCCCGAAACTCGAATTTTAGATCGAGCGGTTTTTGGCCAATGCGACCTAAATGAGAATTAAAGATCTCATTAATAGGAACTCAACGACAAATATACAGACGAAAATGGAGTCCGTATGTAGAAGTTATGAATTTTACGCGGACATTTAACAGTGTAGTCATCTTCTACTGTTAAATTTAAGATCGGTCGAGAATTAGCCGACGAAGTCAAAAGCAAAGTTGTAGATCTTATTTTTACCTACCCGTGGATATAAAGAACGTCAAAAACGGAGCTCATATGCGAAAGTTACGGATTTTAGAAGTCGAAAGTGTGTTGTGCGAAAATGGGTGATGTGGCACAATCTTGGCCATTGCTTTCTCCTTAAGACTTGCCACCAAATGGTGATATATGGCATCAAGTTCAGCCATATTTCACCCTATAAATATAACCTCTCCCACCCTCATTTTCTTCACACCTTTCCCATTCTTTCTTCTCTCTACACTCTCTCTAAACCTCCCAAAAACTCCCCTAGCGCTAGAAGAAAGCCCCGGAGCGCTCGACGGCTCCGAGAAGAAGAGCTTTCGGCTCGGAAGTCCTGCCCTTGTAGAGCCCGGCTTCTAGCCAAACCCCCTCGTAGGTAAGATATGCCTACCTAATTTTTAATATAGGTTTTATTGACAGTATCATTTTCGAGAGTCCACTCGCAATACATGTCAATGGGTTTTTTTTAGAGTACACCGGGTGAACACATCGTTCACAACACCTACAGGTTGCGAGCCTGCTAGTGTTGCACGAGACTGTCTAGAATAGTCTGTGGTTGTCATCCATACTCTGCTAGATGACGGGGCCATCGCTTGGGTCATCGTTTGGCTCATCGTTTTGGCTCATCGCTTTGGCTCATCGTTTTGGTCATCGCTTAGGTCATCACTTAGGTCATCGCTTCGCACCACATTTTATCACTCATATATCATCGCTCATCATTCATCTCATCTTTCATCGCTCATCATTTATCTCATCTTTTATCGCTCATCATTTATCTCACCTCCAATCTACCCATATTTTACCCAACACATTTTGTAGATATAAAATACATATACAGTTTAGATCATTTAAAACATGTATAAAACGTTTCATCCAGCATAGACAACAAGTATTCAAACATTATACACACATAGCACGTAATTTATATAAAATACTTCATATTTATGTATAAGATGAAAGTAACTATGCACTCACCTGTAAAGGTGGTGACTCGGCACTCGGACAACACTTCGTTACTCTTAAAACAATTTTCCTTTGACAAAACCTAGTATCATTACCACTGGAGTTTAGTCTAATGTTCAACGAGACTAATTAATATTCTTGCTATTATTACTATTATATAAGCGTTAAAACAATACTCTTCACCCACTATGTACAGACAGGGGCTAGACATGAAACACCGGAGGGCAGGATCATTTTGGCATATAGCACTTCTGAAATCCAACAACCCAGGCGGCCCTTCAAACCGGATTCCCCGTACGGCGAGTGGTTAAAAAGATTTTATAACGACACTTATATAACCCATAATAATAGCTCAAATAATTATTATAAGGTCCTAATAACGTTACTATATTTAAATAAAAGCTATATTAAAAATTAGTTAGGCGTATCTTACCTACGAGGGGGTTTGGCTAGAAGCTGGGCTTTGCAGGGGCAGGACTTCCGAGCCGAAAGCTCTTCTTCTCGGAGCCGTCGAGCGCTCCGGGGCTTTCTTCTAGCGCTAGGGGAGTTTTTGGGAGGTTTAGAGAGAGTGTAGAGAGAAGAAAGAATGGGAAAGGTGTGAAGAAAATGAGGGTGTGAGAGGTTCTATTTATAGGGTGAAATATGGCTGAACTTGGTGCCACATGTCACCATCTGGTGCCAAGACTTGGGGAGAAAGCAATGGCCAAGATTGTGCCACATCACCCATTTTCGCATAGCACACTTCCGACTTTTAAAATCCGTAACTTTCGCATACGAGCTCCATTTTTGACGTTCTTTATATCCACGCGTAGGTAAAAATAAGATCTACAACTTTCCATTTGACTTCGTCGGCTAATTCTAAACCGATCTTAAATTTAACAGTAGAAGGTGACTACAATGTTAAATGTCCGCATAAATTCATAACTTCTACATACGGACTCCGTTTCCGTCTGTATTTTTGTCGTTGACTTCCTATTAATGAGATCTTTAATTCTCATTTAGGTCGCGTTGGCCAAAAACCGCTCGATCTAAAATTCGAGTTTCGGGGCGTGCACTGTTAGGCCAAATCTTAGAAAAATCATAACTTCCTCATACGAAGTCAGATTTGGGCGTTCTTTTTATGCACGCTCTCGGTTTAACGTATACTACAACTTTTGTTTAGATCACTAAGGCCAAAAAGTCCTCTATCGTAAATTCACTATTTACGTCGCGTAGTGTCGTGCCGGTTTTGTCGCGAAACTTCGACGGGCCATAACTTCTTCGTTATAACTCGGATTCCGGCATTGTTTATATGTACGGAACCCTTGTGACATATTATAAAACTTGGTTAAGATTACTCCTTCTAAATAATCTTTCATCAAAAACTCATTTTTGATGTTCATTGTCTCTAAATTGACTAGCCCGGATCTGCGGGCGTTACAGTTTGGGGCTTATCTAGGGTTTCCTTGTTACACTATATAAAGACCCTTAGCCTTAGATTTTTGGCTATGACATCTTAGAGAGCTTAAGGCCGAAATTTTGACACCTCTTCTCCTCTCTCTTCAAGTTCCTTGGTTGCTAGGATTTGGGTGTGAACCATTAGACGCACAACACTTGTGGGGCCTGCTTCCAAGAGTTCTTCAAGAAGGTTTTTGATTAGTTATTTACTACAATAACTAAAAAGGTATGTAAACCCTAACTTTTTTGTGATTTTCGAAATTTGACATAGGGTTCATAGGTTTTTGTTGTTCAATAGAATATTACTTCAATAGACTTATGACATAGATCCTTAGGTTGCATGTATTCTTAAGCGTTAAATATTTATCCGCGTTAGTACATGTAAAAGCCATCAATATTAGGATTTAAGGCCTGATGTAATAGGAATGTAGTATAAATAAATCTTGTAATCTTTTTCAAGAAGTAATATAATCCCTAATTATGGCATATGACTCAACGTCTTAAGTTGTTGTCTGATCTTCTTTTTTTGATAACTTAATGAATTGCGAGACAATACTTGGGACAAATATGAGTAGATGTGAAAGTTAGTAGAGACCTATACTACCGGAAGCACATGACTTACACTTGGATCAGGAAAATTCACAAAGTTACTAAGACACTAGCAGTTGAGCTATTTTGTTCATTTCCATCATTACCTTTGTTTCGTTAATGACTATGAAAATAAATATTCCGACCTTAGTGGTCATGTCAAATCGAGTCCGCCTAAGATATATTCGTAAAGTAACAGACTTGGTTTTGAGAACCATATTCGACGTAGTGTCCGCCTTTAGTCAAATATCGATGAAGGAAAGGATTGAGACAATCAACAGACAGATTTTAAATCATCACTAAAGCTTAACAGTCGATAGCTAGAGATTGCTACCTGCTATAATGAGATTATATCACATTAGGACATGAAGGAAGATATCCTAGTGTTATATTCTGACTCAAAGAGACCTGAGTCTAGCCATTGCATCATACGATGAGTAGTCATTAGAATATGACCCATCGGACCGGCAGTCAAAATAAAGATTTTAAGTCTACTCAAGGAGGAGCAAGTAGTCTCCAATAGAGACTAAATTTCGAAGGAAGAGCAAGTTCAGAATTTAGCACCGTCAACATTCAAGAAGCTTTAGAGTTAAAAACTCAATGTAAAGACATAAAGAGTTAAGGTTGTCACCTAGGATGGAAAGGTAACATGCGAGGCATTATACAATCCATGTCTTGTTGATGATTATGGGACGTAATCATCCTAAGGGGGAGATAATTGTAATACCCACAGATTCGGGCTAGTCAATTTAGAGATAATACGTGTTAAAAATGACTTTTTGATAGAAAATTATTTACGACAAATAATCCAAACAAAAGTTATAGTATATATGACCAGGATTTTGTACATATAAAGAACGCTAAAATCTGACTTCGTATGAAGAAGTTAAGCTACTTCAAAGTTTCGCGATTAAACCTGCATGACTTTACGTATCATAAACAAGGGATTTTTGATAAATTAATTTTTAGCCTAGGAGTTCTAAACGAAAGTTATAGTAATCTTTAAACCGAGAGTGTGCATATAGAGAACGTCCAAATCTGAATTCGTGAGAGGAAGTTATGATTTTTCTAAGATTTAGTGTCACAGTATACAACTCAGAAATCGAATTTTAGATCGGTCTATTTTTATCCGAAACAATCTAAACTAGTACTGAAGATCTCATTAATAGGAGTTCAACGATATAAAGACAGCCAAAAACGGACGCCGGATGAGAGAGATATGCATTTTATATGGGCTTTAACAGTCTAAGTCCGTGTAAAATAATAAATTCAAAATTAGCCAATAGAGTCTAAACGAAAGTTGTAGATCTTTTTGAGAGCTTTCAGTGGATATAAAGAATGTGAAAACGGAGCTCGTATGAAGAAGTTATGCAATTCTGAAATTTCAAAATTTTTCGCGCGCATATGCGCCTCGCGCGCAACCTTCTTGAAGTTGCCACGTTGCCCCAGTAGAAAGCCGCCATGTGCCATGCCAGGAGAGGAGGAGTAGCGACCAAGCCAATGTGCGGCGTGCATGGCCTTTGCGCGGCGCGCACAACTGCTAAAAATAGAAGTGCTCGACTTCTTTCATTCCTTACACTCTCCAAACTTCTATCTCGATTTTCTCTGCATTTTAGCCATATTTCCCCTTGGTTTTTAGTATTTTGGCAAAGCCCGGAGGCCTCTCGGAGCCCGGCATCTAGTAGCTATCCACCTGGAGTTTCGCCAGTGTAATTTCTGGGCTTTTGTCTATGAAATCCATGTAAGTTAAATTACACTCTATTTTATTTTAATGTAATTTATATTTAAATTCATAGTCATTGCTATGAATTTATAAATAAGAGCTATTAGTAATTCCAAGTTATAATAGTGATTTATCTACTTACATGAGAGGTGTCTAGAATGGTCATGTTGGCCTGGTTTTTGGATTTTAGAAAGGTTAAACGTTGAAATGGTCCTGCCTCCCAGCTGTCTTACATGGTTGATCCTTATTTGAAAGAACTATCGGTATTCATTGGAAGAATTGATAGATCTAGACTATTTTCCGTCACGTAGAATATTAGACTAAAACTTAGTGATAATGATACTAGGTTACATCAAAATAGAAATCATTTGCTAGCAGCGAAGCGCTGCTCAAGTTTCGAATCACCACTTTAACAAGTAAGTGCATAGTTACTTTAATCTTACACATAGATATGAAGCATTTAGATAATTAAATGCTATATGTGCTTATGTGCAAAAATGATTATGTGTTAGATGAAATAATAAAAGATGAATTTTATATGATTTACTATATATGAATTTTCATATCTGTAATATGATTGGGTAGTAAAGGGTTGTGCGAAATAACAAATGAGAACTTGTGATAGGGCTGTGTGAGATAGTGGTTATGATAGGTTAGTGAAAGTCGTGCGCAATAATAAGTCGTGTATGTCGTGTCTATCCCAAGTACTTTTGTACTGTTGTGCTTATCCAAAGTACTTTTGTATTGTGCTTATCCCAAGTACTATGTACTGATGTGCTTAACCAAAGTACTATTGTACTGTCGTTCCTGCCTTACTTACCAAAATACTAATGTATTTTTGTATTTACCCAAAATTTTATCATATTGTCGTACCTAATCATCTATAAATTTTAGTTGTTTGATGATAAATATCATTTAAGAAAGATTCTCGAGATCATCGCATTAGGATTAGTAAGTGAGAATAACAGGGGTGGGGTAATTGGGTTATTTGAATTCCGAAGAATATATAATTAAAGATTATAATATTGTGGGTTGAAAACCCTATATATCTCACCAGGTTTCCCAACCTGACTCACTCAGTTTATTTAAATCACAGGTTATTAAATAAAGATATTCAGATAAAGATGTATGAGAGATTCAAGGAGATGTAAACTCTTAGTATATTGACAAATTGTAACTCTCCGTTTATGCTTATGTTTCTGTATTGACGATGACATCCCGAGTTTTATAAATAAAACATGTTTCTCTGAAAATGCTTTGATAATATTATTATCATGCTTTTAGGATAAATTCCACATAATTAATCTTTTTAAAAGAATACTCTGATTTAATAAGCATAAACAAATCGGTTTTTTCTGCCGTTAAATGCGGATGTCACACCTAGCACCCCAAGCACCACAAGAGATAGAACATGAGAGAAAAAAGGACACGACCCACCGGCTGAAACTCTTAATGGTCTTGTGACCATCCGACCCGAGGCACAATGCCAGACCACCCCCAAGCACCAAGGTTATCACCAGACCACTTCGGGGTACCATGTCGTATGGCGTTATGCTTAAGGGATTTGGATGCTAAATCAAGTATTGGGATACCTATATTTTTTCATAACATTAGTTGTAATGTATATTCAGTTCAAAGTACTAAAATAAAGTCGTTAACATTTGTCATCGTTCTACTTCTACGGTACTGTTAGTGGTCTCGATATTTTGTATAGTTTTTCAATATTTTTATAGCCCTATTTCTTATATTGGTCCATTGGTGTAAGCCCTATCTTGTATCTTGTATATATTGAATTTTAATGAGTGAGAGGAGGATTCACGGGACACCTATCTGATTACATGGTATCAGAGCCAACCTAAACCCTAGCCGTCGACTTCTTCTTCCTAGTGTCGACTGCCCCTCTTCCCATTATGTTTGCTTATCTCTCGGCTATACAATGGTGTCCTCCTCTTCTTCTACAACTACTTCTGATAAGCCTTATGGCATTTTCAATATGAAAAATTACATCCCGTTTACTCTCGATATTGAGAGCATGAACTATGATGCATGAGACGTGTTTGAAACTCATTGCACTGCCTTTGGTGTGGCAGAACATCTTAATCCTCCTGATGATAAGATGGTTGCTGCTGACAAAAAAGAATGGGAACGTGTTGATGCTCTGGTCAAGATGTGGATCTTTGGTATAATCACCCAAAATCTAACTCAATATGTGTGACATCGCTATTTTCACGGCCAGAAAAGACCGATTTTGTTTATGCTTGGTTGAAAATCAGAGTAACATTTTAAATAAAAGTGTTGCGGAATTTGTCCCAAAACAAAATATGATAAAGATTTATCAAAAGCATTTCCAAATAAATGTATTTCATTAAAAGACTCGGGGTGTCATGTTCGATACAGATCAAAAGCATAAACAGTACAACATAAGCCTTACTACATTATTTCGTATTTACAGGCCTATAATCCCTTATCTCTCATCCAAACATCTATGCTCATGCGCCACTACCTGTAATACAAGAAACTGAGTGGGTCAGGCTTGGGAGCTTGGTGAGCACATAGGGTTTTCAACCCACAATAAATAAGTTTATTAACTTTATCAGACCAAACAAACCCGATTACCCGTTCCCGTTATCCTCACTTTACGTCCCTAAAACATCTAACACAAGGGACCTAGTCTAAGGACTTTCATCGAGGTGACAACACATGCTTCAGGGATTCCTCAGCAATTCATGTCAAATAAGGCAACCATGTGGGGGATGGAGTACTGCTGGTAAACATACAGTTCAAATAAACACCTACAGGTTGCGAGCCTGCTAGCGTTCCACTAGACTGTCTAGAATAGTCTGTGGTCGTCATCTATACTCCGCTAGATGACTGGATCATCAATAACATTTATAACGAGGCCTCTCATTATTTTATTTTGTCACACAACAACTATTACATCTACCCATGTTTTACCCAACACATTTTGTAGATATAAAATACATATACAGTTTAAAACATGTATAAAATCGTTCATCCAGCATAGATAGCAAATGTACAGATAATATGCACACATAGCACGTAATTTATATAAAATACTTCATATCTATGTGTAAGCTGAAAGTAACTATGCACTCACCTGAAAGGTGGTGACTCTGCACTCGAACAGCGCTTCGTTATCTCAAAATAAGTTTCCTTCGACAAAACCTAGTATCAATACCACTAGGGTTTAGTCTAACGTTAACCGCGACTAATTAATAGTCTAGCTATTATTATTATTATATAAGCGTTAAACAACACTCTATATAACTCATAATAATATCCCAAATAATTATTTTAAGGTCCTAATAATGTTACTATAATTAATTAGAAGCTATATTAAAAATTGCGTAGGCGTAGCTCACTTACAGCGGGTTTTAAAGAAAACCGGGCTTTGCTTGGAGCAGCGTTTCTAAACCGAAAGACCCTTTTTTCTCGGGACTCCGGGAGCCTCGGGGCTTCCTTCGGGTGCTAGGGGTTCACCTAGGCTTTAGGGGGGGTTAAAAACCCTAGAGAGAGAAAGAGATTTGGTGTGAATTGCTCAGAACATCTCGCAACTATTTATAGGCTGCTGGACTTCGGACCTACACTGTGCGTTCAGCAGCATTACGTTGTGCGTAGCTTCGGATAAGGGTCCAGCTCGCATACAGCTGGCTCGCTCCCGGACTCGGAAGGGATAAGGCCGAGGTACGCTGGGCGTACCCAACCTCGGACGCGGGGCGTAGCGAAGGGTGACGCGTCGTTCATCGGATGTGAGGCTGATCTTCATCGAACGGCCCAGATCGAGCCACGTCATCACTATCGCAATAGGTTTCGCAAATTGCACTCTCAACTTCAAAAATTCGTATCTTTCGCATACGAGCTCCGTTTTTGACGTTCTTTATATCCACGCGTAGGCGGGAACGTACTCTACAACTTTCGTTTAGACTCAGTCGGCTAATTTTGACTTTATTTTAAACGTTATATTTTTAACAGGCCGGGACAGGATTGGTCCGTTAAAAATTCATAACTTCTTCATCCGACGTCCGTTTTCGTCTGTCTATTTATCGTTATGCTACTATTAACGAGATCTTCGATTGTCGTTTAGGTTGTGCCGGCTAAAAACCGTTCGATCTAATATTCGAACTTCGGGATGTAAACTGATAAGCCAAAACTTCGAAAAATCATAACTTCCTCATACGAAGTCAGATTTGGGCGTTCTTTTTATGGACGCTCTCGGTTTAACATATTTTACGACTTTCGTTTAGATCGCTAAGGCTAAAAGTTTCTCTATCGTAAACTCACTATTTACGCTTCCCGGTGTCGTGTCGGTTCCGTCGTGAAACTTCGACGGGTCATAACTTCTTCGTTATAACTCGGATTTCGGCGTTCTTTATATCCCCGGAATCCTTGTTTCGACCACTACAACTTTATGTAAAGATATCGGGCTTATCTCACACTTTAATTTTGACGCTTATTTTTATCCTTTATTTATTATTCATTTATAATTAAGTAATAAGCACATAATTCACATAGTATTCAAATATTTCATTTTTATTATTTCGAAAGAGTTACAATAGTTGACCTAGACTATTACATCGTCTAAAATGCTTAGCCCTGAAATACGGACGTTACAATTCTCTCCCCTTAGGACGATTCCGTCCCGGAATCATGCATCAGCAAACAGATGCGGGTAGCGTCTCATCATGTCACTCTCTGTTTTCCAGGTGAGATTCGGCCTATTCGAATGTTTCCATTGGACTAGCACTAAGTCGACCATCTTGCGTCGTAACTTCTTAGTCTTACGATCAACAATTGCCTCGGGCTCTTCGATCAGCCTCTTATTCTCATCCATTCTTAACTCTGAGATTGGAATTATGTCGGGAACTTCTCCCGTGAATTTCCTCAGATAACACACATGGAAGGTGTTATGAATACCATCGAGTTCTTCGGGAAATTCCAGCTTGTAGGCTTGGTTCCCAATTTTCTGAAGAACTTTGAACGGTCCAATAAACCTTGGACTCAACTTTCCTCGTTTTCCAAATCTTATAAGTCCCTTCCATGGTGAGACTTTAAGCAAAACCGAATCCCCAACTTCGAAGGTCATCGGTCGTCTTTTCTTGTCAGCATAGCTCTTCTGACGATCCTGAGCTGCTAACATTCTTTCCCTAATCACCTTCAGCTTCTCTCAGTCTCATGGACTATCTCGGGGCCCATAAACTGCTTCTCTCCGGCCTCAAGCCAACAAGACGGCGTACGACACTTCTGTCCGTACAATGCTTGATAGGGTGCCATCTTGATGCTCGAGTGGAAACTATTATTGTAGGAAAATTCTATCAGAGGTAAGTGCTCATCCCAGTTACCTTGGAACTCTAGGGTACATGCTCTCAGCATATCTTCAAGCGTTTGAATCGTTCTTTCGCTCTGACCATCAGTCTGCGGATGGTAAGTTGTACTCAGACACATATTCGTACCCAGTTCCTCGTGTAGACTCCTCCAAAACCTCGACGTGAAACGACTATCACGATCGGATACAATCGTTAGAGGAACACCGTGAAGTCTCACAATTTCCTTCACGTAAGCATTTGCAAGCTTATCCATAGACCACCTTTCGTTGGCAGCTATGAAGTGTGCACTCTTTGTGAAATGATCCACGACTACCCAAATCATGTCGTGACCGCTCTTCGTCTTGGGTAGTTTAGTCACAAAATCCATGGTGATGTCTTCCCATTTACCCATGGGTACAGGTAAAGGTTCTAAACTCCCATACGGTTTCTGATGTTGTGCCTTAAGTCTTGCACATGTCACACACTCGGGCACATACTTCGCAACATCGAGCTTCATCGTCGGCCACCAGTAGTAGGGTTTTAGGTCCCTATACATTTTAGTGCTACCGGGATGAATTGAGTGCATGGTCTTGTGAGCTTCTTCCATCAGAAGATCTCTTATCCCTCCCGACTTAGGTACCCAAATCCGATCTTGGAATACCTTCAGTCCTTGACGGTTAGTACCGAATACCAACGTCTTTCCAAAACGTTCTTCCTTTCGGTCATTCTTTTCTGAAGCTTCTTCTTGATCTTTCTTGATACTTTCCACAATTGTCGAGACAACTTCAATTCTCAACGCTCTTGGCCTTTTCCTTTCAAGATTGAATTTCCGGCTAAGAGCATCAGCAACAACATTT
Source organism: Lactuca virosa (assembly GCF_052849685.1). NCBI lineage: Eukaryota > Viridiplantae > Streptophyta > Magnoliopsida > Asterales > Asteraceae > Lactuca > Lactuca virosa. Next base: position 60,271,773 of record NC_136429.1, read on the forward strand.
GCTTTACCGAGGTGGTAAAGTATCTCACAGTCGTAGTCCTTGAGTAATTCTATCCAGCGTCGTTGTCTCATGTTCAATTCTTTCTGATTAAAGAGATACTAGAGACTCTTATGATCAGTGAAAAGCTTGCACTTCGTGCCATAGAGGTAATGCCTCCATATCTTTAAGGCGAATACTACCACTGCCAACTCCAGATCATGAGTGGGTTAGTTCTTTTCGTGCTCTTTCAATTGTCAAGAGACATATGCTATCACCTTTTCTCTTTGGGTCAGAACACAACCCAACCCGACTCCAGATGCGTCATTGTAGACTGCGAAGTCTTCGACTCCATCGGGTAGAGAAAGAATCGGTGCTTCACATAACTTCTTCTTTAGCTTCTCGAATGCCTCATCGTGTTTCTCACTCCATGAATATGTAGCTCCTTTGTTGGTCAACGCTGTCAATGGAGCAACTATCGATGAAAAGCTTTGGATAAATCTTCGGTAGTATCCAGCTAATCCCAGAAAGCTTCGAATCTCCGTGGGACTCTTCGGTCGTTCCCACTTCATCACAGCTTTGATTTTTGCTGGGTCAACCAATATTCCCTCCTGGTTAACCACATGACCCAAGAATTGGACTTCTCGGATCCAAAAATCACACTTGGAGAACTTTGCATACAGCTTCTCCTTCTTCAGCACTTCTAATACTTCCCATAGATGCTTGCCATGCTCCTCTTGGCTTTTCGAGTAGATCAGAACGTCGTCGATGAACACTATCACGGATTTATCGAGGAATGGTTTACAAACCCTGTTCATCAAATCCATGAATGATGTTGGAGCATTGGTTAGTCCAAACGACATAACCAAGAACTCGTAGTGTCCATATCTCGTTCTGAATGCAGTCTTCTCAATATCCTGATCTCTCACTTTCAGTTGATGATACCCTGACCTAAGATCGATCTTTAAGAAATAGCTCCAACCTTGTAGCTGATCGAATAGGTCATCAATCCTTGGCAAAGGGTACTTATTCTTTACCGTTGCCTTGTTCAGCTCTCTGTAGTCTATGCACATTCGCATGCTTCCGTCTTTCTTCTTTACGAATAGCATCGGAGCTCCCTAGGGTGACGAACTAGGTCGAATGAAACCGTTGTCCAACAGCTCCTGAAGTTGCGTCATGAGCTCCTTCATCTCCGTCGGTGCCAATCGGTAAGGTGCCTTTGCTATCGGTGTTGTACCTGGTAACAAGTCTATCCGAAACTCCACTTGTCTATCAGGTGGTAATCCGGGAAGATCTTCGGGAAAGACTTCCGGATAATCGCACACAACCGGTATATTCTGCACCTCTTTCTTTTCCTTCTTAGCATCGATTACGAATGCCAAGTATGATGCACATCCCTTGGACAAACATTTTTTGGCTTTCATCAGGGAGATGACTCCAGAATTTACTCTACGTTTGTCCCCGTACACCATAAATGACTGTTTTCCAGGTGGGTTCACCCTTACTATCTTCTTTCGGCATTGTATCTCGGCGTCGTTGGCGCTAAGCCAATCCATTCACAAAACGATATCAAAACTGTTCAACTCTATGGGCAACAGCTCTTCGTGCAATTCGTTTCCATTTAGGTCGATGACGATGTTCCTAATACGATCACTAACAGGTACGAACTTGCCACTGGAAACCTCCACAATTAGGGCATTATCAAGTTTTTCTACAGTCAATGCTAATTTCCCAGCAAATTTATGCGACACAAAGGAGTAGTTGGCTCCGGAATCAAATAGTATATTGGCAGGCAATCCATGTACAAGAAAGGTACGTGAAGCGACGTCTGCTGCCTCATTCGCAGCCTCGAGCGTCATCTGGAAGGCTCTCGCCTTCGGCTTCGGTGGAATGTTGGGCTTTGCCACGTCTTTCTTCTTCGGGCAATCCTTAGCAATATGCCCTTCTTCACGGCACTCGTAGCACACCCTCTTGTTGATGGTGCACTCATTGGCATAGTGCCCCGTTTTCCCACACTTGTAGCAGGTCACTTCCTTGCTACATTTTCCCGAGTGCTTCTTCTTGCACTTCTCACACCATTTTGCTTCGTTCCCTCCTCCTCCAAACTTCTTGGAACTGAACTTGCTCTTCTTATTGTTGGGTTTAGCAGACCCCTCAAATTTTCTCTTCTCGCCAACCTCAACCTTGCTGGCAGCCCTTCTTTTAATCATATCCTCCACCGATTTGGCAGCCCAGATAGCTGCCTCCAGAGTATGTGCCTGGCGTACTGGCACTGCATATTCCCATGGGAGTCCCTTAGCGTACTTGTCGATCTTTGTCAGCTCATCCGGGACAAGACGCAAGGCAAACTCCATCTTCTCTGTGAAGTTGTTTGTGTATTCATCGATCGACATGCTTCCCTTCTTCAGGGTCAGAAACTGGTTCTCTAGCTCGAGCAAGTTTTGGGCTGAGCAGTACTTGCGCTTGATTTGTACTAAAAACTCCGCCCATTTCAGCTGCAGGGGCTCATTGGGGCTCAAGGTCTTCCCCAGGGTGTTCCACCAGCGTACTGCTCCTCCTCAGAACTGGCGTACTGCAAAAGTGGTTTGCAGCTTGCCTCTGCAACCGCATCTCATAAAAGCTAACTCTATTTTTGAGATCCAATCCATGACTCCGAACGGATCTTCCTTTCCAGTGAAAATCGATGGCTTGCAATTCTGAAAATCTTTGCACTTGCATCCGTTTCTCTCGACTCCATCATCTTAGCCGTTTCTTCTATTTACTGGCGGATCAGCTTGGCCCACTGACCTACTGTACTTTCCTTCTTCCGATTGTTCGAGAATCGGCTCCTGTTGCACAATGGGCACGGTGGCTTCGTCCCTATTCTCTTGCATCATTTGCCTCATTTCTTCCCTTTGTTCAGCTAACATAGCCCGCATCATGGCTTGTACTCCAGCCATGGTGATTGGCTCAGGTGCAACTTCTACTACGACTGGTATTTGTTGTATCACTGGGGGTTGATCTCGGTTCCCATTTGCATTCACGTTTCCGCTACGGTTCCTTGCTATCTTGATCTATATGCCGAATAAGGTGAATTTAGATCTTTATTTAGGACTGACGTTCAAATCATCCTTATCGCTCCGAAACGTTTACATGTTAGTTCTAATATCGTAGCCGTACGTTTAGAATCCTAAACACATAAGGTTTCCAGATCCGGTCGGCAACAGACCATAGATCCGAACAAATAACAGCATATCAGGCACAAAGCATTTAGCACATAAAAGCATTTTAGGCACAATTCCTAAAATAAGCTAGTGCTCACACCTCACAATCATCGCTTAGCATTCTAAGTTTAAGTCTAGAAATCCTACAAATTCCTAGTTCGCTTAAACTAATGCTCTGATACCAACTGTGACATCCCCATTTTCACGGCCAGAAAAGACCGATTTTGTTTATGCTTGTTTGAAAATCAGAGTAACATTTTAAATAAAAGTGTTGCGGAATTTGTCCCAAAACAAAATATGATAAAGATTTATCAAAAGCATTTCCAAAGAAATGTATTTCATTAAAAGACTCGGGATGTCATGTTCAATAGAGATCAAAAGCATAAAAAGTACAACATAAGCCTTACTACATTATTTCGTATTTACAGGCCTATATCCCCGGAATCCTTGTATCGACCACTACAACTTTATGTAAAGATATCAGGCTTATCTCACACTTTAATTTTGATGCTTATTTTTATCCTTTATTTATTATTCATTTATAATTAAGTAATAAGCACATAATTCACATAGTATTCAAATATTTCATTTTTATTATTTCGAAAGAGTTACAATAGTTGACCTAGACTATTACATCCTCTAAAATGCTTAGCCCTGAAACACGGGCGTTACAATATGTTCACAAGAAGAATCAGAATGCTTATGATCTGTGGGACTCCTTGGAAAAAATATTTCGGGACGACAAAGATGCAAAAGCAATGCAATTGGACCAAGAACTTCGGAATATCACACAAGGTAACTCCACAATCAATTCCTACTGCACCCGGATTAAAAATCTCGTTGATTTAGTTGAAAACATTGAAGTTGTTGTCCCTAAGAAGAATCTTTTCAGTTATACCATTAATGGTCTTAACCCACGCTTTGATCATATTGCTAGTATACTTCGCCATCGTACCCTGTTTCCTACATTCTTAGAAACCCGATCTATCTTGGCTCTTTAAGAACAGACCATGAATTAACTTTAAAACAGGTTAGTCACAAGTAATCATCAAGACAACTCGTCACCTCATTCAATTCTCAATGTTGAACATGTGAATAATAACAACAATTCTTGTGATTTTCATGGCAACAACAACTCCCGAGGTGGTCGTAATGGTGGTAGAAATATACGTGGTGGCAGAAATAATCGTGGTGGTGGTCGTGGAAATCAATACAGCTCCAGAAATCAGCAACATGCCCCTCATGGTTGGGGTTTCGGTTGGTATCCCTTGCCTGCGTCAACCCACCAGCAACAGCAAACTGGGCCCTCAAACATCTCTACTGCCCTGCTTCCCCTTCCGCATCAGATGCATGCCCAATCTCCTGCTTCCTTAGCCTAAATACAGTTTCGACACACCCCTCCATTAGCCCACTCAACTGCCTTTTATGCGTCCCGGAAAATAGTCCCACCTCCTTGGAATTGGTTCCAAAATAATGCTCATGATCAAGCTACCTCTTTTCCATAAATGTTCAACACTATGAACCTCAACGACCCAAGTAATCACGGATGGTACATGGACTCGGGAGCCACCGCCCCTTCACTCTAATGAAGGTATACTTCAAACTATTAGTGATAATAACATTTGTTCATCTTCATATGTGTTAGTTGGTGATGGTTCTAAAATTCCCATTCATAAAATCGGTCATTCTACTATCTCTCAATCCAACCCTTATCGAACTCTTAATATTAATAACATTCTTACTACTCCTTCCATCATAAAAAATTGATTTATGTTCGTCGTTTCACTCGTGATAATAAATGTAGTATTGAATTTGACGCCTTTGGTTTTTCTATGAAGGATTACCGCACAAAACAAACGCTCCTTAGATGTGACAGCACATGTGACCTATATCCTGTCACCAACACCTATCCGCAAGCCTTCTATACCATTGCTCCCTCATTATGGCATCAATGCTTGGGTCACCCGGGCCAACATTTCTTCCAACAATTAGTTTCCAATAATCGTATTTCTTGTAAGAACCAAAAAGAGTCTACTTTATGTCATGCTTGTCAGTTGGGTAAACATGTTAAGTTACATTTTCCTGTGTCTACTTCTGTTACTATGAGTCCTTTTCAACTTATTCATTATGATGTTTGGACCTCCCCTGTGGAGAGTGTTAGCGATATTAATTACTATGTTATTTTTCTGGATGATTTTAGTCGTTTCTTATGGGTTTACCCGTTGCGTGCAAAAATCTGAAGTGTTTTCTATATTTTCACATTTTCGATCATACGTTCAAATGCAATTCAAATGTGATGTTCAATCTTTCCAATGTGATAATGGTGAAGAATATATCAACCAACAAATTTCAAATTTTTTGTGATTTTAATGGGACTCATATTCGATTTTCTTGTCCCAATACCTCTCATCAAAATGGTAAATCTAAACAAATGCGCCGCACCATTAACAATGTCATTTGTACTCTTTTATTTCATGCCCACATTCCACCCTCATATTGGGTGGAATCCCTTCACATGGGCACTCATCTCCTTAATATTTTTCCCTCCACCTCTCTCCAAAATAACACCCCTTACCAAAAACTCTTTAACCAATCAACCTGCTACTCTCACCTCAGAGTCTTTGGTTGTCTATGTTATCCTCATATACCTACTCCACACAAGCTTGCTCCAAAAACCACTCCATGTGTTTTTCTTGGATATGCATCCAACCATCGTGGTTTTCATTGCTTAAACTTATCCGCTATGCAAATTATCATCTCTCGTCATGTTGTCTTTGATGAAACCGTCTTACCTTTCGGTTCCATGACACCTAACCAACCCCCTTCCATTTCGTTTCTTGATTCCTATGACTCTCCAAATATCTTCTCCACCAAATTTCTCACATCCCCGTCACCTCAAACTCTTCCATCTATTGACCCCACTCCCTCTTCCCCTACCACTCACGTTGACGCTTCTTCTTCCTCCTCGGCAGCGCCATCAGTTCTGTTTCCTCCCTCTTCACCTTCCTCGAATGATACTCCTCAATCACAACCCCCTCCCCCTCCTCCTCCTTCCACTCACAAAATGATCACCAGATCCAAAGTTGGCATCACTAAGCCCATTCAGAAACTAAATCTCCATGTTGAGTCTGAATCTGCTCTCCATTGCTCCTACTCTCAAGCCTTTAAGGACCATCAGTGGCTACATGTTATGCAGGATGAATATAATGCTCTTGTTACTAATAATACGTGGGTTCTTGTTCCTCGGCCTACGGGGGAAATATTATAAACTGTATTTGGTTATTCAAGAAGAAATACAATGTCGTTGGAACCCTCTCACGTGATAAAGCTCGGTTTGTTGCTAATGGCCGTAGTCAAAGACCTGGCATAGACTGTGATGAAACTTTCAGTCCTATGGTCAAACCAGCCACAATCCGCATTGTTCTTAGCCTTTCTATTACAATTCAATGGCCCATTAAACAACTAGATGTCAAGAATGCTTTCCTACACGAACATCTTCAAGAAACAGTGTACATGCATCAACCTCCTGGTTTTCGAGATCCGTCAAAACCTAACCATGTGTGCCTCTTACATCGATCTCTATATGGTCTCAAGCAAGCTCCTCGAGCATGGTTTCATCACTTTTCCATGTTTATTTCCAACAAGGGTTTTGTTCACATCCGTTGTGACTCGTCACTATTTATTTATCATCATGGTTCTCACACAGCTTACTGATGGGTTTTGAGCATTCTAACACTCCTATGGTGTACATGTAACCCTAGAAACCTTGGATCTATGTTTGACTAAGATACATGCAAATAATTATTTTTCCAAGGTTCTTATCCTAACTAGCATGGCATGGGATACTTGAATCAAATAAAACTAGTAGAATTACTTACCTTGTAGTAGTAGTTGATTGCTTGGAGTTTGAGAGCCTAGCACCAATAATATGGATGCCTCAAATGGAAGTCACAAATCACCACAAACTTGGAAACTTGAGAGAATAGTCACAAACTTCTTGAAATCGGCCCTCTTGGTTTACACACATCAACTAGTGCAATTTCAAGAACCAAAGCCTCCTTTATATAGTGTGGTGGATTAGGGTTACATCCATGTAAACCCTAATACCCATGTCTTTTCATTTCCATGAGATCCATGGGTTAAAGCTCCATGGAGTATCCATGGACTTTCCATGCAAGCCTAGCCCATTCCAAATAAGCATTAGCCCACACTATATAAATACAAGAGCCCATATTTAATTAGTCATACTTTTGATCTCTAAATTAATTCTAAATTAATTATAGATCAATACTAATTAAATAATATGATTTTATATTAATATATTAGGACTTATAATATATTAATAAATCATAACTTATACTATTCTCAAATGATTATCCATAAATTGTTCGGGTGAAGTGCAACCCAAATGGACCATGCCGGGTCGGGTCAAGTACATACCAAATATAGTTATGGACTTAGACACTATATCCAACAGTCTCCCACTTGGATAAGTCTAATAACTATAGTTGCAAGTATGACTTCAGGAACCGATCAGCAATCGTAGCTCTTTAAACTATGTTGAACTATGAAGCGCCATTTTAGATAAGTGATCATATAATCCTCTGTTCTAGATATCAGCCGGACAAATACATGGAACATGGTCTTGCTTATTGTCCAACATTTTTTTCCCGATTTCCGATTTGTTTGACATAGAACTTAACTGAACACATCAATTTAGTTATGACCGGGCCCGGTACATAGGTCCAAACAAAATCATCGAGGGGCCCAGATATCGCTTCTAATCCTAGAAGGAACAGATAAACTTCGACTCATATGTTTGCTCTACTACTTGTTGAACTACACACAAAGGCACAGTTTATAACATCGAGTTACCAATGCGTTTTCGTGCAATCAATGCATAACCAACTCATAGGCAACAAATCATATCTCTATGTTTGAAGACTTATATGATATTACCGTCTCACGATCACTCGAGATAAATTCCATGAAGTGATAAAAGTGAGCGTGGGTTGAATCCAACACTCAGAACTTATGAGCACTCATGAGTGTTGTAGCCCCGCTTTATCTAACATCTTAGACCTCTACAAGCCAACCCATGACAGTCTTCATTCATATCTACTTCCAACATATGACCGACTGTGGAGAGTTTGAATAATATGATATAAACCATAACATAATTATTCTGGAAGTCAAAACATGCAAAAAAAAAATAGTAAACGATTGACAAGAGATAGCAACACTTTACTCATAAATAACAGCTTTTATTTATCGTCAAATGTCAATTACATTTTACAAATTTCAAGATTATCTAACTACTAAAACTAATATCATCCTTCAGCCCTATGCTCCGAGCATGCTGGAGATGCTTAACCCGAGTCAGTCCCTTCGTGAGGGGATCTGCTGGGTTCTCATCCGATGATACCTTCTTTGCCACGAGGATTCCTTCTTCTATTCGATGTTTGATGAAGTGATATTTTCTGTCAATGTGTCTGGATCTCCCATGATCTCTTGGTTCCTTGGCTAAGGCAACCGCACTATTGCTGTCACAGAATATCTCCATTGGCTCCTTTATAGCTGGTACAACTCCAAGGTCTCCGATGAAGTTCTTTATCCATATAGCCTCCTTTGTTGCCTCGCTTGCTGCTATATACTCTGATTCACAAGTGGAATCAGCCACTGTCTCCTGCTTGGAACTTTTCCAAGTAATTGGCCCTCCGTTTAGAGTAAAGACCCAGCCCGACTGAGAGCGGAAATTATCTCTGTCAGTCTGAAAGCTAGCATCACTGTACCCTACAACTCTCAAGTCCTCACTGCCACCGAGGGTAAGGACCCAGTCCTTAGTCCTCCGTAGGTACTTGAGGATATTCTTTACCGCTGTCTAGTGTGCCTTGGGAGGGTTCCCCTGATACCTGCTAACCATGCTCAAAGCAAAGGCTACATCAGGTCGAGTACACGTCATAGCATACATGATCGATCCTACAGCTGAAGCATAAGGTATTCGACTCATTTCTGCTATCTCAGCCTCAGTACTAGGGCTTTGTGTCTTACTCAATCTGGCGTTACTCTGGATGGGTAACTCTCCTTTCTTGGAGTTATGCATGTTGAACCTTTTCAACACTTTGTCCACATAGGTGCTTTGACTAAGTCCAATTAGTCTTTTACTCCTGTTTCTCAAAATCCTTATCCCTAGGATATATGCAGCTTCTCCAAGGTCCTTCATAGCGAAACACTTCCCAAGCCAGGACTTTACTTCCTGCAGAGTTGGGATGTCATTTCCTATGAGTATTATGTCATCCACATACAGTACCAAAAAGCTGACTATACTCCCACTAGCCTTGATATAGACACAAGATTCATCTTCACTCCTTGAAAATCCAAATTCTTTGACTTTCTCATCAAAGCAAAGATTCCATCTGCGAGGTGCCTGTTTTAATCCATAAATGGATTTCTCGAGCTTACACACTCTACTGGGGTACTCTGTACTGACAAAACCCTCTGGCTGAACCATGTAAACATCTTCAGCCAAGTTTCCATTAAGGAAAGCGGTTTTGACATCCATTTGCCATATTTCATAATCATGAAATGCAGCAATGGCTAACAGAACCCTAATAGACTTAATCTTGGCCACTGGTGAAAAGGTCTCATCATAATCAACTCCCGGAGTTTGAGAATAACCCTTTACAACCAGTTGTGCCTTATAAGTGTGTACATTACCATCCATGTCGGTCTTCTTCTTGAAGATCCATTTGCACCCAACTATCTTACGATCAGGTACATTGTTAACCAAGTTCCAAACTTGATTGTCATACATGGACTGTATCTCTCTATCCATAGCCTCTTTCCATTTAGCAGCCTCAGGGCCTGCCATGGCTTCCGTGTAGCTGTTAGGCTCATCTAGATTTACCAGTGTGTTATCACTGATAAGTGTCTCACCTTCTGCAGTAATATGAAAACCATAATAATGCTCAGGTGCATTCCTAACTCTGGTGGAACGCCTTAGAGGTATAGATTCTTCAGTCGGCTCAACAGGAGTTTCCTCCTCAGGTTGAGGGCTAGGGTTTGAGGTTCCTTCACCACTTGACTCTTGAATTTCCTCAAGGTCAATTTGCCTCCCACTGTCTCCTTGGCTCATGAATTCTCTCTCTCGAAAGAATCCTCTTCTTGCTACAAAGACCACATTATCACTGGGTCTGTAGAAGATGTAACCAAAGGATTTATGTGGGTAGCCGATGAAAATACACCTTTCGCTTCGAGGTTCGAGCTTATCGTGAGTCTCGCGTCTCACGAAAGCCTCGCAACCCCAAATCTTGATGTGGTCTAGATTAGGAACTTTTCCAGTCCACACCTCGTGAGGTGTTTTGGCAACCTTCTTTGTAGGGACTAGATTAAGGATATGGGCGGCAATCTCTAAGGCATACCCCCAAAATGAGATTGGTAGCGAATCTCGACTCATCATGGAATGAACCATGTCCAACAAGGTCCGATTGCGCCTCTCATCTACTCCATTGAACTGTGGTGTCCTAGGAGGTGTCAATTGTGAGACAATCCCACATTCCTTAAGATAGTCAAGGAACTCAGTACTAAGATACTCACCACCACGATCGGATCGAAGCATCTTAATGTTCCTGCCCAACTGATTCTCCACTTCTTGCTTAAACTCTTTGAATTTCTCAAAGGTTTCTGACTTATGCTTGATTAGGTAGACATATCCATATCTACTAAAATCATCAGTAAAAGTCACATAGAACCGATTAGCATCTCTTGTGGCGGTTCTGAAGGGTCCACACACATCCGTGTGTATGAGGTCCAACAAACCTTCACCCCTAGCAAGTTTATCTTTCCCTGCTCCACATTCTCACTTCTTTTTAGTCCCTGCAAATCACAACATATGTGAATACCACAACCTGTATCAAGGACCCAAGACTTAGAATGAGGTGAGTTATTAGACAATATAGTGTATATACCTGCATGGTTGGGTTTTACTTTCCCATCCTTCAAATCTTGCTGGTACTTTGGGCAGTTTCGCTTCCAGTGCGACTTTTCATGGCAATAGAAGCATTCAGCCTCATTAGGGTTAGCAGAAGGAATGACAAAACCTTTCTTGGTTTTGCTTGAAGAGGAGCCTTCAAGGGTCTTACCCTTGGTACCCTTAGAAGGGTTCTTTCTCTTCTTCCCTTTGCCATGCCCGATTGCCAAGACATTGGCCGCAGTTGGAGTAGGAGTAGGAGTAGTAACAACCGACTTACCCTTTAGACCACTTTCGGCGGTCTTCAAGAGTCCTTGAAGTTTGCTGAGGGTGACTTCTTCCTTGTTCATGTGATATGTCATGCGGAATTGATCATAACACGATGGCAAGGAGTGCAAAATGATGTCTATTGCTAACTCCTCAGGGAAGTTCACATTCAGCTTCAGTAAACGGTCAACATACCTTTTCATTTTTTGCATGTGGCCCGTGATGGGTTCACCATCCTTCATTCGGATTGTTATCATGGAGGAGATTATTTCATATCGCTCTTGACGAGCACTTTGATGGTAGCGGTCCATCAAGTCCTGGTGCATCTCAAAAGGATAATAGTCCTCATAGGACTTTTGGAGCTCGGCTGTCATGGTGGCCATCATGATGCATGCCACTTTTGTAGCATCTCTTTCATGTACCTCATATTCAGCAAGCTCTTCAGGAGTAGCAGTTGGCTCGGGTACCTTCAGCTCCTTGTCGAGAACATATTCTTTGTTCTCATACCGAGTGACCATCCTGATGTTTCTGATCCAATCTGTAAAGTTGGACCCATCAAAGATGACTCTCCCACAAAGATTCATGAGAGAGAAGGAGCTAGTAGGCTTTGAGCCAGAAGCATTGTTATTGGAAGACATCTGAAAAGAAGAGGGAATAGATTAGATTAGATATAGAGATAGTCCTTAACAAAACACCCAAATGTAATATTAAGGCTAGGACCCAACACAATATGTTATAACTTAGAAGAGGGATGCCGTAATCTAAGCTATAAGATATTTGAAGGTAGGTGAATGACGATTCACCAATTTCCACCATGAAAAATGAAATATTTAATTAGGTTTAAATGGTTTAGAAACTCCTAGATTCTTTGAGATTCATTGAACTTTCTTCAATGGCATGATTCAATCTCGAGTGTGCCCTTCAAGTTTTGTGACTGGGATGCCGAGGATCACAAAACAAGGTGTGAAGTAACCATGCAAATTACTTGGTACCCTTAATGTATTACCCCTCAATCGATGTGCCGGTTAACCACACACGCTCCATCGATACTATGATAAACATTAAGTCACCCTTTACCTACCTTGTTAAGTTCAAGTTAGTGTGCCGGTTAACCACACACGCTCCACTAACGACTTAAACAAAGTGTAAAGTGTAATTTCATGGATTAGCACCTTATTCACATTTTCCTAAAATAACTAAGATTGGGAATTCAATAAAGTTTAGTTACTTTAGTATTATCATTATACTTTTAATGAGAATTTATAAGTCCTTGTCCTACCCGTTCGGCTAACGACCCTCCACCGATCAAGGAAGCGGTGGGTGAGAGTGGACACCCATTAAGTTGCCATTTTATAGGCAACAACCTTATACCCCCCTTATAGATCGGCTTCGTGAATGAGGCGTACTAGCGGTAAGACGACTTGATCTTATACATATATAAATATTATTAAACTTATAATATTATAAAGTATAAGGGTTGAATTTTAAGTTTTAAAATTCTAGGGGTTGGAACTAAAGTTTTTAATATGACTTTACATGTTCCAAAACTTGAGGGCAAGTTTTGTAAACTTTCAAAACTTTTCATTTCTCATAACTTATGAGTTAATGGTTATTAAAAATGAAGACTCTTCATTTTTTGTAACCTATGTGTTCTTTTAATGGTTATTTATAAATGTGACTTCTGGTTATCCATAACTTAAGAACTAGTTATGGACTCCATTAAAACACATAAAGATCAAGAATTAATCTAATCAATTATTAGCACATAATTTCTATGATCTTCTAAACTCATATGTTTATGAGTGTTCATATCAAAAATTTCAAGAATCGTAAGTACATATACAAAACTTGAAATTTTGATACGAGCTATTGAACAAAACTTCGATTTTTCAAGTTTTTTTTTTTTTTTTTTTTTTGCATCAAGTATCAAATAAACAAACCTGGCTCTGATACCACTGATGGGTTTTGAGCATTCTAACACTCCTATGGTGTACATGCAACCCTAGAAACCTTGGATCTATTTTTTACTAAGATACATGCAAATAATTATTTTTCCAAGGTTCTTATCCTAACTAGCATGGCATGGGATACTTGAATCAAATAAAACTAGTAGAATTACTTACCTTGTAGTAGTAGTTGATTGCTTGGAGTTTGAGAGCCTAGCACCAATAATGTGGATGCCTCAAATGGAAGTCACAAATCACCACAAACTTGGAAACTTGAGAGAATAGTCACAAACTTCTTGAAATCGGCCCTCTTGGTTTACACACATCAACTAGTGCAATTTCAAGAACCAAAGCCTCCTTTATATAGTGTGGTGGATTAGGGTTACATCCATGTAAACTCTAATACCCATGTCTTTTCATTTCCATGAGATCCATGGGTTAAAGCTCCATGGAGTATCCATGGACTTTCCATGCAAGCCTAGCCCATTCCAAATAAGCATTAGCCCACACTATATAAATACAAGAGCCCATATTTAATTAGTCATACTTTTGATCTCTAAATTAATTCTAAATTAATTATAGATCAATACTAATTAAATAATATGATTTTATATTAATATATTAGGACTTATAATATATTAATAAATCATAACTTATACTATTCTCAAACGATTATCCATAAATTGTTCGGGTGAAGTGCAACCCAAATGGACCATGCCGGGTCGGGTCAAGTACATACCAAATATAGTTATGGACTTAGACACTATATCCAACACTTACCTACTTCTCTGTGTAGATGACATTGTTTTGACATGATATTCAAAGGCATTTCTCTCTCAAATTATCGCCATCCCGAGTGCCGAGTTTTCCATGTCTAACTTGGGTGATCTTCATTACTTCCTCGGTATCTCTGCATCTCGTGACTCTCGTGGAATTTTCTTATTGCAACAAAAGTATGCCTCCGAAATTCTGGATCGCGTAGGCATGTTACATTGCAAACCGGCCTCCACTCCAGCTGACCTTTGCTCCAAACTTAATGGGACCGGTACTAAAATAGAAGACCCTACGACCTACCGTAACCTTGTCGGTGCTCTTCAATATCTCACTTTCACTCTCCCGGATCTCATATATGTTGTTCAGCAACTTTGCTTATTTATGCATGATCCTCGAGAACCACATCTTGCAGCTCTAAAGTGAGTCTTACGATATGTTCGAGGTACCACATAATATGGGCTTCAGTTATTTTCCCAGTCTGACTCAGATCTAATCGCCTATTCTAATGCGGATTGTGTTGGATTAGGTGTCTAAGCCCATAACTATTTTGGTATGTACTTGGCCCGATTGTGAGGATGGTCCTTTTGGGTTGCCTTTACCATAGCAACTGATAGGATGAATTAAGGAGAAAGAGGATTAATTATGATTTATTAATATATTATAAGAATAATATATTAAAAGAGAAATCATATTGTTTAATTAATATTAGTCAAGAATTAATTTTGTGGCTAAAAGAGACTAATTAAATAAAGGGGACTGATATTGCAATTATATGATAGTTGCAATTGGGCTATGGATTCCTAATGGAAAGGGGATTGGACGAAATCTATGGGAAGCCCATATGGATTTCGTCCAAGGGCTTTCTAAGGGAACTCCATGGGCTGCTTAAGGCCTAAGCAGTCAGATTAGGGTTTCCTAGTTAGAAACCCTAATAGCCTAAGTATAAAAGGAACCCTTAGGCCTCCAAAAACGAGTCCAACTCTTTGAGAGAACCCTAGAACGTTTTTGTGCCTCCTCCTTCTCCTTCGTCTTCATCCTTATTGCTAGTGGTGTTTGTGACTCCATTAGAGGTACACCATTTGAGGCACTAAGCTTTCAAGAGTCAAGATCAAGAAGGATAGTGATTGTTATTGCTACATAACAATCAAAGGTAAGATCTAAACCCTAATTTCATATGTTGTATTTGAAATTGGTATGCTAGATTTAGGGTGTGCAAGTCTTGGAAGTTTATTGCATGTATAATTAGAAAAACTAGATCCAACCATTAGGGTTTGCATGTACACCATAGGATTGATGTATTGATCAAAACCCTTCAGTGGTATCAGAGCCTGGTTGTTCTTCTATTGTATTTGATGCAAAATTAAGTTTTCAAAGCTGAAAATTTGTAAATTTCGAATCTGACCTGATTCACGTCGTGAACACAGTGTGTTCACCTCGTGAATTCAGTCTGACAGCAGATTTTCGAAATTGTCCAGACTCACGTCGTGAACACAGTGTGTTCACCTCGTGAACTCGGTCTAACAACACAATTTTGAAATTTTTGCCTTAATTCGCTTTGGATAATTACCATAAATTGTTTTTTTTTAATTAAAATCAGATTTTTCTATTATGGTAATTGATATTCTAATCAAATTAATGGATAATTGTCATAAATAAGATAATTACTTGTTTTATAAGATAAATTTAATTATTTGTATTTTTTATTTGAATTATCTTCAAAGGAAATTGAATTAGGTCAAATTTAGATAATCACCAATTATTTGATTAATTGTATTATTTGTAATTTGATCTATAAGGTTTTTAAAAGTTTCAAAACTTGCCCTCAAGTTTTGGAATTTAAATTTTGATTAAAAGTTTTAATTTTGAAATGTTAAATTCTAAAACCCTAGTATTTGAATAGTTCAAATTGCACCCTTATGGTTTTATTAAATTGATTAAGTGTATAATTAAAAGAGAGTTAATAAATCCATAATTATATGGTTTAAGTTTAATTAAATTAAAAGTATAATTTATTGAATTAGACCACCTAGTATTTTAAAAGTATAAAATACACCTTATACTATATAGCATTTAAAAGTTTAACATATTATATATGTATGAGTAAAGAGTCAGTCTTACCGTTAGTAGGCCTCATTCACGAAGCTGGTCTCTAAAGGGTGTTTAAGGAAATTGCCTATAAAATGGCGATTGAATGGGTATCCACTCTTACCCACCGCACTCTTGACTAGTGGAGGGTCGTTAGCCGAACGGGTAGGATAGGACACAACCTTCCATTATAAGTATAATGAAATATGAAGTAACTAAACACGCTTTATAAATCTCAAATCTTAGTTAATTTAGGCAAAATGTGAAAATGATGTTATTCCATGGAATTACACTTTGTACCCTTGCCGAGACAATTAGTGGAGTGTGCGCGGTTAACCGGCACACTAAGTTGGGATTGGCATTGGTTGCGAAGGGTGACTCGATGTTTGTCATAGATCAATGGAGCGTGTGTCGCTAACCGGCACATTGATTAGGTGATAATGAAATTGAGTGCACCACGTACATTCGCATGGTTATTCACACCTTATTTTTGATCCTCGGCATCCCAGTCACAAATGAAGGGCATAATCGAGATTAAACATGCCATTGAAAAGTTCAATGAATCTCAAAAGATCTAGGAGTTTCAATTCATTTAAAACTTAAACCTTCAATTTTCGTTTTTCACGGTGGAAATTGGTAAATCGTCATTTACCTACCTTCAAATATTCTACAATTTGGATTACGGCATCCCTCTTCCAAGTTGTAGAATATTGTGTTGGGTCCTAGCCATAATTTCTCATTTGGGTTTTATATTAAGGACTCAATCAACTAACTTAAATTTCTCTCGTTTTGTAGATGTCAAAGTCTAACAACTATGGTCTTCCTGAATCCGTCGGAAAAAGTTTTCCACTTAAAGATGATGTTCCGCGATTGGATCATGGAAATGAGAATCATGCTTCACTACCTCCACCTCCTCCAATAATTCTCCCTGACCCACGTGTTCAAAGACTTGAAAAGTTCAAGGTCACTCAAGCCCTATTGGCAAACATACGCGAAGATGGAAAGTCTGTATGTGCTCATGTCTTGGATATGAAGTTGCATATGGACATATTGGGAATGTTGGGTGTCGAAGTCTCTAGGAAGCTGGCTGTTGACTTGGTTCTTCAATCACTTCCTGACTCATATAGTGAGTTTATTAGAGAGTACTATATGATGGACCGAGACGTGACCCTCATTGATTTGACTTATTTGCTTGTTGCTGCTGAATCAGAAATGATTTGGCGGACTGTTCAAGCAAATTTGTCTGGTAAATCAATATCCCAACCTTCTATGGACAATGGCAACATTGGAAGTCCAGAAAAGTTTTCTCTACGCAAGAGAAAGGCTAAGTCTGAGATAGTCCCTTGTTCCATTCCCAAAGAATCCGTGTGTTTCTACTGCCAAGAGAAGGGGCATTGGTCACGAAGCTGTCCCGACTACCTGAGAGATCTAAGAGATGGGAGAGTCAAGATGTATGACTCTACTTCAGGTAAAATCCACTATCTAACTCTATTAAGTTCCTTTTTTAGATTATTAATACATGATGTGATAAGATTACATTTGGTGTTTTGTAGGATCGAAGAAAAAGGAAGCTTAAAAGAAAGAAGTGAGCTGAATCTGGTCACGAAGAAATGGATTTCGATCGCATGATTCAAAGATCGGATTTTTGAGCTGCTACTTTAGAGTTAGGATAGATTGCTAAATAATATATACATAGTTTTCATTTGTAATCGCATTGTAAGGACAAAATTTTTCCGCAACAAAATAAATTTTGATTTTGTCTTATTTATGTTTCCTTGCGATGGATTTTATGAAAATTGGTGTTTGAATGTTTCTATTGTTAGCAATATTGTGAATGGATTTGATTCTTAGTTATGTCAGAAATTTACCAAATAAGGAAAGATTCTCATCGCCCAAGTTTCAATTGGACAGAAACTTGGAATCACGCAACTGGTATTGTATGATGAATGAGAAACTTCGTATTTGGGAAATTAAGACTAACTCCTTGTTCACATAAGTATGTGAGTCAAATAAAGGACTAAAGGATCTAGTACGCATTGTTGTGCACTGGGTCGAGTCCACCACAAAGAACGACAAAATATTCGTCATGATTTGCTAAAAGATTAGTAAATGTGATTATACTTAAAAGATTAAGTATGATTCTGAATCTTTGAAAAGATTTCAATAAATAGCAGAACGAATAAGAAGAATCAATTAGGCAGAAAGATAAAAGTTTCTCCAATCTGAAAAGATGGGAGAGTACTTGAGTATCTATTTTATGATTAACTTAGTGATTTGAAACCGTATCACAACTAATCCTCTAAGGACACCTTAGTACACTAGTATGGCTAAGAAGAGGAATCAGAATTTGTTGAAATGGTTAAATCAAAAGGTGTATCATACTTCGTTCCAAAATCAAGTTTTAGAGTTATACTCCAAAATTGTGATTTGAGTGACATCATCTTAAGAAATTTTAACACACTCATCAAATGTGAAGTAGGAAAATGTTTTCTTGCTCTTGCACGTTTGAAATTGGTAAGTTGTGATGTCTTGGATAAGACAAAGACCAACTAAGACCAATTGTGTGTAGTATTTGCCTTGATAAGGACCTACACTAACTCTTGAAAATGTTTTCTTGCTCTTGCACGTTTGAAATTGGTAAGTTGTGAGGAAACGCTTTCACTAGGAAGATTTTAATGAGATAGCGACTATGTAAATTGTATTCTCAAATTCGATTATGACTACGGCATCCCTCTTCATAGTTCAAATTGTGAGATTTGGCAATTAGTTTGAACATTCGAAACTTATTGCTATAAGTTCTAAAATTGTTTAGACACACATGTGAGCTATCTAAGGAAAGTTGTATGAGTTTTTTTCTAGAAGCTTAGATAAAAGATTGTCGAAGCGTATCGTATTAGAAATATGATCTTTGAAAATCAATAAGTATTGTTTTCTAGAAGTTTAGCAGATTTCTGAATACATGTCAAAGCTAGTGGGAGCATAAGTGTTATGTTGGTAAGAATATAATAATCATGTTAGTGGGAGCATGATTATTATTTTAAGTATTGCAAGTTATCAATATTAATTATAGAAAACAACAGTTTCACTTTGCAAAGTTGCAGGGGTTGAAAAGTTGTTTTGCTATAATTAAGGGAGAGAATACTATACTTCGTTTCAAAATCTAAAGGCTTGGATCAAGAAATTTTAATTAAATTTAGTCAAAGGACATATATGGATGTTATGTTGAAAAGATTCAACATATGGGAATCCTATATATGGCAATATTATAGCAAGAAACTGGTAAAGTATCACGTTTTTCATTATGAATCGTGCCCCATACGCTTCGGGTATAGGTTCGATTGCATATGCTGTAATATTTGACTGTTCTAAAATTTTCCAAATGCCTAGGGCATTAAGAGGGAAAAAGGACTAGAACCGAATTTGACTAAAATAATTAAACAACTGTCAAGGACAATCTAAGGTTCCCTAAGGATTGGTCGTTTGTGAGCAGTTGGAAGTATAGTATTGGATGGACCATATTGACATTATTATAAATAGATAAGACTCTATTTAGAACGAGTTGTCATATGGAAAATATGGAAATGTTTCCATATTGGGAGTTGGACGTTAAGAATTTATGTCTAGATTAGAAACTTTTATGCAAGAAGGATGTTCAAAGAAATGTACTTTGAATGAGAGACTTCAAATCTATGGAATTGTCTTGTAACAATCTCCAACAGAGCACTTTGTAATATCATTGGCAAAGTCTTGGTGACTTTTGTGCAATAAGATTACAAAAGGATCATTGCATAAAATGTTAGAATCTAACATATTCTAGTAGTGGCGAGAATTTTTTGTTCTTACACTAACGATAAGGATTAGGAGTTGTGAAATGAGCATCATTGGAAATGTTTTCAATTGATCTATTTCACAAAGTATGGACCATAGGTAAACATAGTGTGCATGCTTGGTGCATGGGACAACTGATGTTATAATTCAAGTAATAAGTTGATTATCTGAAATATTATACAATGAATAATGTGTAATCAATATGGTGACTAAATAAAAGGGGTTTTATTTATACTCAAAAGTTTGGGGCCATATTGGATTCAATTATTATTGTGTTTCACTTTGCATGTTTTGACTTCCCGAATAATAAGATTATTCAAACCATCCACAGTCGCTCATACTTTGGAAGTAGGTATGAAATAAGACTGTCGTGAATTGGCTTGTAGAATGTCTAAAGTGTATTAGACATAACAAAAGTTTGCTACAAAGTTCATGAGTGCTTATGAATTAAGATTTGAGCATTGGATTAAACCCACACTCACTTGGATCGCTTCATGGATTTTATCACGAGTGATTGGTGAGACGATAATATCTTATATTCTTGAAACGGAGACGTGTGATTTGTAATTTACAAGTCGGTTGCGCATTGATAATATATAAACGCACCAGTAACTTGGTGTTATAAAACATATTGTTGTGTGTGATTTGATGAGTAGGTACAAGCGAGCATTGAGTCGAAGTTTATCCGTTCCTTTTACCCAATGTGGGATAAAAGCGATATATGTGGGCCCCTCGATGATTTAGTGATGACACCCTAAGTGCTTGGCCAAGCCTAGACTAGGTCGATGTGTTCAATTGTAATCTGTTGTCAGTCGTCATAAATCGGAAATCGGGAAACAACACGTGAACAGAGAGTATGATTTAAATCCATGTCTCAGTTCATACGATATCTACAATGGAGGAATATATGATCCCTTATCTAAAGGACATGTTTCTGATAAGATCAGAGTTCGACAGCGGCTTTTGAAAGCTACGATTGCTGATCAGGTTCTGAAGTCATACGCAGAATAGTTATTAGACTTATCCAAGTGGGAGACTGTTGGATTAGGTGTCCAAGCCCATAACTATTTTGGTATGTACTTGGCCCGATTGTTAGCATGGTCCTTTTGGGTTGCCTTCACCATAGCAACTGATAGGATGAATTAAGGAGAAAGAGGATTAATTATGATTTATTTTATATATTATAAGAATAATTTATTAAAAGAGAAATCATATTGTTTAATTAATATTAGTCAAGAATTAATAAGAATTAATTTTGTGGCTAAAAGAGATTAATTAAATAAAGGGGACTGATATTGCAATTATATGATAGTTGCAATTGGGCTATGGATTCCTAATGGAAAGGGGATTGGACGAAATCTATGAGAAGCCCATATTGTTTCGTCCAAGGGCTTTCTAAGGGAACTCCATGGGCTGCTTAAGGCCTAAGCAGTCAGATTAGGGTTTCCTAGTTAGAAACCCTAATAGCCTAAGTATAAAAGGAACCCTTAGGCCTCCAAAAACGGGTCCAACTCTTTGAGAGAACCCTAGAACGTTTTTGTGCCTCCTCCTCCTCCTTCTTCTTCATCCTTATTGCTAGTGGTGTTTGTGACTCCTCTAGAGGTGCAACATTTGAGGCACTAAGCTTTCAAGAGTCAAGATCAAAAAGGATAGTGATTGTTATTGCTACATAACAATCAAATGTAAGATCTAAACCCTAATTTCATATGTTGTATTCGAAATTGGTATGCTAGATTTAGGGTTTGCAAGTCTTGGAAGTTTGTTGCATGTACAATTAGAAAAACTAGATCCAAGCATTAGGGTTTGCATGTACACCATAGGATTGATGTATTGATCAAAACCCATCAGATTGGGCAGGTTGTCCGTCAACCAGGCGTTCTACATCAGGCTATTGTGTATTTATTGGTGATAATCTATTTTCATGGTCTTCTAAACGACAAGGTACCACATCCCGTTCCAGTGCTAAAGTTGAATATCGAGGTGTTGCTAACGCGGTCGTTGAAACTTGTCGGCTTCGAAATTTATTGCGTGAACTTCATAAATCACCAACAAAGGCGACTATTATTTATTGTGACAATGTAAGCGCTGTTTATCTTGCTTCAAATCCGGTTCAACATCAACGCACGAAGCACATTGAAATTGATATCCACTTTGTTGGCGAGAAGGTTGCTTTGGGTCAAGTTCGTGTTCTTCATGTCCCCTCATCGGCTCAAAATGCAGACATCTTCACCAAGAGTCTGCCGTCTCCGCTTTTTCTAGATTTTCATTCCAGCTTGAACGTTCGTTGCCCTTCCGTTCTCATTGCTGGGGGCTGTTAGTGGTCTCGATATTTTGTATAGTTTTCCAATATTTTGTATAGCCTTATTTGTTATATTGGCCCATTAGTGTAAGGCCTACCTTGTATCTTGTATATATCGAATATTAATGAATGAGAAGAAGATTCACGGGAAACTTATCTGATTAGAGGTTCTACCTATTGATAGAAATTTTATTTATGTTTTCATTTAATCTTATTTTTCCTTGCAATCTATCTAAGAGCTAGTTAACATCAACATAACATTGGATTCTGTCAAAACATAATGTTGTTACGATATTTTAAGCATAATCTCCGGTTCTCTAGGAACACATTTTACTAACTTTACTTTGTTTTTCACTTTTTCAATTTAATATTATATTTTAAACGACAAACTTAACTCAAAATGTTCTAATATACGTAGTACACATAAAACGTCTTTTTTATATAAAGTAAATGAACTTTTTTTTATTTTCAAAAAATATGGGTGAGAGAATCTTAAATACTAAAGTGTTGAATATTTTTTAAAATATGAGATATTATTATATGGTAGTGAATGACGTGAGTTACATTTATTATATGGATCACGATTATCATAAGGGTGCATGCCAAACACGTGATAACGTACCAAAGTTCAAATCATCATTATCTCCAATACGGCAATAACATAATAATTACTATTAGAAACTACAAACTAGATAAAATAATCACTATTATTTAGTCTGTTTTATTGTTTCTTAATTCATTGAGTAAAAAATTAAAACCTAATCATTCGAAAATACAATAGCTGAAAAACAGTCAAAACTCTATATGGAAAACATGTCGACAATCCAACTTTGGCGGAAAATATGAAGTAAACATAATTGGAGAATAAATGTCACGAAGGATGATGTATGTAATGATGTAAGCGATAATCTGTGATAGAATATGATGAAATCCATATTGTTAATCTAACGTGCCTCGATTAACAAAACTCATGCTTTTGATATGGTTCGGAGCATATGAAACTCGAGAAAGGGCAATCGCGTATATATGATCAAATTTTATATGTCCAAATTAATTGCAGTGATAAAATATATGGTGACAAAATGTATGGATCGAAAATTTTTAATTATCAAATGGGGTTGTATACTATATATTCATCTAAACGAAGTATAATATAAAAGATCAAATGTAGTCTACGACAGATTTTCATATTTAAAAATCAATTCTAATACATCCTTTTTCATGAGTAAATAATAAAAAATGATAAACTTAATCAACAAACAGATAAACAAAGTAAAAATTATATAAAAAAATAAATAAATTAACAATCAAATTTAAGTCAATTTGAACATTTTATACGAATCCCAATATTTAGCTATATATGAACAAAATAAATAAGTTAACAAAAAATAAGATAAATATAACAATTTGAAAAAAATAATAAAATTATACTTATACAACAAATAAAACCCATCACAACTTTTGTTTTTAATACAATTGTACATCAAAAGTAAGACGTCGATACGTTTTGTGATTTCTTGATTAACATTTAGAAAACAAGTTTCTTTGTATTTTTTTTAAAAATCAACCTCTTTATTTTTTCTATATCAACACCAATAAGCATATCTATTGATTGTAATTGTTAACTAATTAAATTAACTAGGGATGAGCAAAATAACTGTTGGAACCGAACTGAATAGGTACCGATTATGCAATACAATTCAATTATTGGTCCACCAAAATCCCAAAAATCGGTTTCATTTCAAGCTTTAGTTTAAATCACAAAACAAAGTTGGAAATTATATACTAGATCTTTAAGAGGCGATCTATAAGTCTAAAGTTAATTGTGCAAGACCCAATTTTTAGTAATGAAGTGTGTCATGACTACTACATAATTTACTTATAGACACGAGCTAGTCCAAGTATTCGTTGTCAAATGTACCATATTAAGTGGATTACTTAAGAAATTAACCAACTTATTCCTTCGTCAACATAGTAATTTGCAACCTCTTTTGAAATATTATGTCGCGATGTCAATAACTTTACCATTAAGTGCACTAGTAAACTTAACAAAGACTTCTTTTTCAACAAACTTAAAGGGTAGTTCATTCGGTATAAACAAATTTAATAAAAATTTGTTATTCTTTTATCATCATATTTCCACGTAGACTCTCTTCAGTCTTTATTCTTTTATCATCATGTTTCCATGTAGATACACTTCCCTCCCAATAAATTTTTTTCTTGAATTGTAAAGTAGTTTGATTCTTCATACAATCATACTATCCGGATTATTTTGCAACTGTTAATATGTTTTCTTAAACTAGATGTACCGATCATTAGCGTATCGACTTTGATATCCTTGAAGCAAAAATTGCATTTTTCATACTTTCATTCAGCTCCATCATCATCTTTATTGAAGACCACATCAATAGATTTCCATACATTTGACCTTCGTTTTCTTTCTTTAGCTTGTCGTTTTCTTTTTATTAGTTTCTTGCCCATTGTCGTTTTTTTTTTGTTTTTTTCAAAAAATATATGGTCATCATCCTAAAACACAATAAAACTCCACTCATTAACATGAATGATACACTCCATCTCTATGAATGAATATACACCATAAAAATCGAACAAAAATTAATTTGAATACTACATTTCATTCTAGGGATGAACACATGAGACATATACTTGAACAAAATTGAAAAAAACTTGAATGTGTTTTTGAAACTTAAAAACTTACTTGAGTGTGTTTATTTGGGGAATCCAATTCTATATTAAAACTTCTAAAACTTGAAAAGAATACGATCTTCTATTTTATGATGTTAATGTCGAAATTAGTTGGAAATCGGAGGTTTAATTTTCGAAGAGTTTGTCGTGGTGTTTCTTGGGCAATCGATGTCGGTTGGAGTTGGCCCTTCAACTGTCGGTTCCAACACCATAAAAGCTGAGAACCAAACTACATTGCATAATCAGTTATGGTTCCCGTTCAACTCGGTTCCAACGGTTATTTTGCTCATCCCTATAAATGGCTTCTTAAAATTACAAATGTGTAGCAATTTATTGTAGTCTTTAACTTGGGGGGGGGGGGGGTGTTCAACTTCTAAGGCTATGAGGCATACGCATAACACCTTAACACAAAAAGTATAGCCGTCTCGTGCCATATCAATACCTCTTCCTTACCAATCACCCTAGAGATACTCATCACTCAACAACCCAAACACTCTTAATTTTTAATTATTTTTTTTAAGGTACCATATTGTCTAAATAGATAAAGGGAGTGAGAGATACTATTGCAAATGAGTTTTTAGTAAGCGATCAAGATCTTAATACTTTGAAGGAAAAAACAACGCATTACGCATCAATGAGTCGGAGCAAAACAACCTACGGTTGTGAGTGTTAAGGATGATTGTTTCGATGTACAGATGAGATTAGATTTAGTTCATGGTTTGGCTTTTAGATTTTAGTATCCCAACCTGTAGGATTTACTTCGCTTTGAGTTCCCATGTGCAGGAGTCGATCATAAAACTGAATTTTCGGATTGAAGTCAAAGTTTATAATTTCCAGTTTTATATAGGTCATGGGATTGAAGCTTGATATTGTGTTTGATACTTTGATTCGTATAAAAGTGTTACAAATAAAAGTTAATTACAAAAGGGTGCAGATGTAATTTATAAACATTTTAAATCGTAAACAGTAAGGAAAACCAGTAAAAGCTAAAGCTCGATCGTTGTAAATGGAGGCAGAGGCATCCCTATCACCATATGTCCGGGTCATGAAGACGATTTACATGGATGAGCTCGGTTTGTGGGTTCCAGACTTCTCATAGCTTTTTTTCATAACTTTGGGCGTGTTCGGCAAAAATAGTTTGTAGCGGGTAGCGGATAGTTTGTAGCTAGTAGCGTTTTGTTAAACGCTATGTGAAGTAGCATTTGGATTTGGAGTGTTTTGTTTAAACTAAACGCTAGAAGCTTCTAATGCTAAACGAAACTTTATGTTCAAAACGGAGCATTTTGTCAAACGCTAGACGCTAAAAGCTCTCAAGCGCACCGTATCGAACACGCCCTTTGTAAATCAAAGTGTTAATTAGATTCCAAGTTTCTTTTTTCTCCCCTGCACTTGTATAAGATTTTATTTTGGCCCAACTTAAGTGTTGGGAGTGCTTTTGAGTTTCAGAAATTATAAAAGGAGCACTTAAAGTTTATAATTATACTTTTGTCAAATCATATATATATATATACACAGAGAGAGAGAGAGAGTGTGTGTGTGTGTGTGAGAGAGAGGGGGAGAGAGAGTCAGGTTCTTTTGAGAACCAAAAGATTTGTGAAAACTTGCGAACTCATAATCAGCTCATCATTTTTCAACACCAAAAACATCAATCTTCTCCAAATGATGCGTCTAAGCCATATCTAGGCTCAAAAAAAAGATTTGATGATTTTTTATTTATTTTATTTCTTTTTGGTTTTTTTATATGACTACTTATGAGCACAATCAGCAGTTATATGGACTGCTGATGAGCGCAATCAACAGTCAAATGAACTATTAATGAGCACAATCAGCAGTCATATGGACTGCTGATTGCTCATAAAAAGTCCATATGGTTGTTGATTGTGCACATCCGCAGTCCATATGACTGTTGATTGTGCTCATCAGCAGTCCATATGACTGTTGATTGTGCATACATGCAAATTTCGAAGAAAAAAAATTGTCAAATCATTTTTTTAGCATAGATATGGCTTAGACGTACCATTGGGAGAAGTTTGATGTTATGGGTGTTGAAAAATGATGAGTTGATTATGAGTTCGCAAATTCTCACAAATCTTTTGGTTTGCACAATAACTCAGCCCTATATATATATATATATATATATATATATATATATATATATATATATATATATATATATATATATATATATATATATATATATATATAGAGAGAGAGAGAGAGAGAGAGCTAGGTTCAAATGTGGATTGACATCTATTGTGTGGACGTGTGGATAATGCTATTCTGTAAGAATTACAAAGAAAATATGTTGTTTGATAATATGAATACGTTCAATCTTATATAATTATTTTAATTATTAAGCATTTTCACTAATTAAATCGTCTATAAGGTTATTATACACTTTTTTTTAATTATTCTCATTCTGTCAGAATGTTATCAAGATTTTATTGAGTCGTATTCTGTAAGAATTAAAATAAATAAAAAACGATGAATGAGAACAAAAATGAATTAGAATTGGTGAGAATCCATTAAAATAACAATAGTTCTGTGAGATTGAACGTATTCACATTAGTAAAAAACATATTCTCTTAGTAATTTTCATAAAATAGCATTATCCACACGTCCACACAATAGTTGTCCATCCACATTATAACATTGCCCTATATATATATATATATATATATATATATATATATATATATATATATATATATATATATATATATATATATATTTGCCCGTGCAAAGCGGCGTTGATAAATAGATTTTTTGGCGAATAGTTTCTTACGCGGAAATAGTTATTAGATTTTATTATTAGATATTATTAATAAAAAAGTACCACTTTTAAATAAAATATTTATGTTTATACCTTATATTTATATTGTCAGTTTATTCTATTGATGTAAATTAATTAATATTGGTGTGTAGTTAAAGAAATATAAATAAATTTATATACATGAATTTAATAATTTAAAATTTTCATTTTGCTCCAAATTGAATTTCTTAATCACTTTCCTTAATTCAAGTCTTCAAACTTTTGGCAAGTATTAATGAATTATATATGCATAATTGATTTGTACAAAAAACTTTGTAACTTATACTTCTAAAAATTCAAGATAGGACTAATATGCTTTATAAAACACCAAACATTCATACACAACTTCACATTCTTCTTTTTGTTCTTCCTCCGATATATATATATATATATATATATATATATATATATATATATATATGACGTGTTCGACAAAACTAGCTGGTAGCAGGTCGATTGTAGCTGGTAGCGTTTTGTTAAACGCTACGTGAAGTAGAATTTGGATTTGGAGCGTTTTGTTTAAACTAAACGCTAGAAGCTTGTAGTGCAAAACAAGACGTTTTGTCCAAAACGGAGGGTTTTGTCAAACGCTAGAAGTTAAAAGCTCTCAAACACTCTCAAACATTTCGTGCCGAATATGCCCTATGATAGGTTAGAGACCCGTGGAAACCATAAGTTTGTAAGATAAACAATGAAAGTAGATTGATAAAATAAGAACATTTTAAAGTAATGTATATTGAAATAGAATGATGTTATAAATATTTAATAATAACATTTTGTGACAATTTATGAATCAACACAAAAATACTATTTGATATCATTAAAATTGTTTCAAAGTATCAAATTAATTGATAATTTTCTGATTTACAGGAGGTTACAATAATAAACAATATTATTTGGTTTTTCAACTATGGAATTCAACAAAAATTCCGGTGTGACTTGATTAAAGATAATATTAGTAATTGTTATGAATTTATTTATCATTTTACGTACAAAATTTTCTACTTGAAATATAAAAAAGGTAAATTATTATTTCTTAAAAATCGTCAAATTAATACTGATATTCTAAAATAGGATAGATTTATTTTGAAAATGGGAAGTGTAGCATATTGTCTCACTAAAGAGATGATAAATTTATTTATTTTTGTTGAAGATATTGTAATTCTAAGATTTGATAATTTTTATATTATTAAAATTTTTGACCTGTAAAGATAAGGTAAAGAAGCATGAAAGTGGATATTTTTCCATTGAACGTAGACATTTATTTTTTATTTAAATTTTAATTTCTTTGAGAAATTCTAAGTAGCCGAAATTTTGTGGATTTGTTTTCAAGCACATTTAGTAATCTCCATACGATATATTCTAAAATGTTAAAAACAATAATTTAGTTACCTTATATTTTAAAATTCAAAACCTATAAATATGGGAGATAAAATAGATATAATATTGACTCTAATAATTGATTGCATTTTTCGATTTGACTTTTAAAATTCAAAATATGAATATTGATATTTATATTTTTTTAAGTATTAAATGTGAATGAATTTTTAAGAATACATGGTATCATTACAATCATATATATATATATATATATATATATATATATATATATATATATATATATATATAGGTGGGTTCAATTGAGAAAATAAAAAAGATTGAGAATGGGGGAATCATTATCAGCCACTCATTTAATCTAAGCATAAAAAGACACGGTGACAAACTTGTAAATATGATAATAACCTTCAATCTCAAATACGTAACTGTATAGAAATAGATAACAGTTCAAACCTATTTTTAATCGATCGTTCATCATCCAAATTTCTCCTCCAAACTTCAACAATCATCCAAATTTCTTCAATTAAACCATCATCAACATCATCCAGTGTTAATCAATCATCGATCTTCGTCAATAACATGTTTATCAACACGATTCAACAGTTAACAACAAAAATTCGTTTTTTGTTCTTTTAATTCAACCTTCAATTCTGCTTGAATACGATCAGATCTTCAACATCTACGATTAATTATACTCCCAGCGTCATTAGATCAACATCATCGATAATCAACAAAAAATCAACTTCATATCATTCATTCAACATCGATTATCAAATAAAACATCAAAATTGAGGTTAGAAAAAGATCAAATCGTTTTTTTTTTGAAAAATTTCATATAATTCTCTATCAATCTACTATTTTGTAAAATTTAAATAGTCAAACTATCATGTTTTTAACATTTTTAAAAAAGTTAAATTTGTATGCACTCCAACTGTTTGATGAAATACATAAACTAAATTATCACGTTATATTCATATATGAATATGTTTTCTCACCTGAATCAGTATATGATTATTAAAACAAAAAAACAAATATGCAAGTCTGTATGTTATTCATATGTGAATAACATATAAAAATTATATATATTTGTGAAAATACCTTGTAATATTCATATGTGAATATACTGTGTAATATTCATAAGTGAATATATCATCTAATATTCACAAGTGAATATACTATGTAATATTCACATGTGATATACCATGTAATACTATGTAATATTCAGATATGAAAATATTATCTAATATTCATAAGTGAATATATCATCTAATATTCACAAGTGAATATACTATGTAATATTCACAAGTGAATGCATCGTCTAATATTTAAATATGAATATACTATGTTTATTATATGCTATATTCATATATGAATGATACTTAAATTGTAAAAAAAAAATTAATCATAGTTTTTATTTATAAGTGAATAACGAATGTACTGTAGTAAAAACCTGATTTATTTTTATTCATTTATAAATAACGATAGCTGAAAATATAAAAAAAATAATTTTTTTATTTTATCTTAAAACTATATCAATATGGATGTCTATTTGTAGAAAATAAAAAATCATGAATTTTGGTATATTTAAAATCATTTTTCGATAAAAATAGCTTCTTAAAAATTAAAAAAAAAACGAAAAAAACTATGTTTTTCTATATATTAAGGTAATGCTTACATAGTTTAAGGAAACATGTTTTGTTGGAAACACATGTCTATTCCTTTCCTATTTCCGCTGGTACGACGGAGGCTTTTGAGGCAAAAATAAATGAGTGACTGAGAATGATTCCCCCATTTTCAACCTTTTTTTTCTCAATTGAACCCTCCTATATATATATATATATATATATATATATATATATATATATATATATATATATATATATATATATATATATATATATATATATATATATCATTATGCGATCAATCGAGAACATTTTTCCCGCGAGAACATTTGAGAACAAAAGTTATATTGTAGGGGTTGTCCAGTTATATTTTTGGAGTTGTCCATCTCTACGAAGATTGTGTCCAGATCTAATCGGTGGCATAATTGTAAATAAGTTAATTGCTTCCAAACATATCACATTTATAAAATAAATGGGTATAATCGTAAAAATGAATATAAGTTGGTTCCAAACATACATCGTCGGAATCCTCGAAGCAATCAAAATCCCTCATTTCTCTCAACAGAAAACCCTAGCTTCTCTCTAACATTTCAACCATTTTCAAATATTTTCAACGAAAACGATACATATGTCGTCAAAAACAGAGAAAACGTCGTCGAAAGTTTCATCGAAAGGTAAATATTAGTTGATTCTCATTATTATCGTGTTTTTTATTAATATCACTCGATTTTCGAGTTTTCCTACTATTAGTTTCATCAATATACAGGAAATCGGCATTATTCAAAAGGTTTTTTTGAAATCAAACCCTAGTTTCGATGTCGAACAATTTACCTAAGTTTTCTGTTAAAATAACACTCAATTTTATTAATATTAACGTTTAATTTCTCGATTCAGTGTTCTGTTATTCATGTATTCCTTTTTATACTCATTTATGATTCAAACAAAAAGAAAATATTTTCAAAGAAAATATTGTGTAAATAAAGTCGGTTTGAACTTGCAGATGTTACTAAGACGTTTGAAAAAAAACATTCCAGAAGAGGATAGATCCAAAAAACATACATGAAGGTGATAAATCATATGATTGTGTTCATGTTTATAATCATATGTGATTATAAACATATGATTAAAACAAGTCATGATGTAAATCGCATGTGATTGAATATCTTTTTTGTAATATAAGTAATGGTAATCACATTTGATTATATAAGATTTATCTGTTTATGTTTATAATCATATGTGATTGAGTAATACATTTATCATTTTTTTCTTCTGTTCTTCTCTCTATTTTTTCTTTTACACTGTCCTTTTTTTCCTTTTGTTTTGGATTTTCATATATATAAAAATTCAATCAAATGAATTCTAGACTGAACAGTCATTATAAATAAAAATTTGTTAATCATAATTGAATGTAAATCACATATGATTTCTATCATATGTTACTAATACAGATATTATCAGAAAATCATATGTGAGTAAAGATCAGAAAATCACATATGATTAAATACAAATTATAATCATATGTGATTGAATTATACATTTATCGTGTTTTAACTTGGACATTGTTTTTGTTGTCTCTTGTTCATTTGATCTTTTTCCTTTTCCTTTAGAGAGACAAATTGTAAAAAAAAGAATAAATTATTATGAATATATATATATATATATATATATATATATATATATATATAATCAGATGTGATTGAACATATTGTTATTAATATATGTAAATCCCATATATTATAAAAAAACATATTAAATCACATGTGATTTACATATATTAATAACAATATGTTCAATCACATCTGATTAAATATATATTCATAATAATTTATTCTTTTTTTACAATTTGTCTCTCTAAAGGAAAAGGAAAAAGATCAAATGAACAAGAGACAACAGAAAGAAGGTCCAAGTTAAAACACGACAAAGGTATAATTCAATCACATATGATTATAATTTGTATTTAATCATATTTGATTTTCTGATCTTTACCCACATATGATTTTCTGATAATATCTGTATTAGTAACATATGATAGAAATCATATGTGATTTACATTCAATTATGATTAATGAATTTTTATTTATAATGACTGTTCAATTTATAATTCATTTGATTGAATTTTTATATCTAAGAAAATCCAAACAAAAGGAAAGAAATGGAAAAAAGGACAGTATAACTTAATCACAAATGATTATAAACATAAACACCTAGATCTTATATAATCAAATGTGATTACCATTATTTATATTACAAAAAAGATATTCAATCACATGTGATTTACATCATGGCTTGTTTTAATCATATGTGATTTATATCTATAGTTATACACACTATTTAATCATGACTTGTTTTAATCATATGTGATTTATATCTATAGTTATATACATTAACTATTTGTTTAATCATTTTTTATTTACTTATTATGACTTGATAACATCTTTTACAGGACCAGAGAAGAAAAAAGAATAAAAAATGAAAAGAAAAGTTAAAGATTCAGTTTCTGAAACGAAAGACATTAAAAAAAGAAAGAAGACTGTAAATAAGCATTTTGATACAATTAGAAACAGGTATAGCTTTGTTAATAACAATTTGTTTTAAATCAAATATGATTTAAAACATATCGGGTTAATCAATCACATATAATTTTACTTATATATGAATAAAATCATATATGATTTGAAAACTTTTTGAAGAAGACATTCAGTATTGCCTAAAACTTCATTAATTGTTTTGTTTGATAATAGGTGCTCACCTGGAGCGTTGCTATCAATCATCTAAGGTTTCAATACAATCTAAAAAGATTGTGTGAAACAAATAGGATTTGGTGCTCTATTAAAGATGAAAATGACTGAAGTCCCAGGGGCATTAAGCGGTTATGTTGTTGAGAAATTTGATCCAACAAAAATGAAAATTATTCTTCGAGAGGGAGTTGAGATCGATGTGACACGAGAATCGGTGAATCAAATGCTAGTATTTCCTTTGGGAAAAATATAATTTTCAAAACTTCCATTTCGAAAAGAAAATGATAATAGTTATGACGAATGGGCTGAACAATTTGAAAACAAAAAAATCATCAGACTGCACGAGATTAAGATGAATATTGTCGCCTCGGACAATGCAAATATGAACTTCCAGATGAACTTCATTGCCTTGTTGATCAACTCTCTTATAGAATCAAGCTCATGTGGAAAAGCAAACACATATCCCTTGAACTACATCATGAAGAATACAAACATAAGCAACATTGACTGGTGCTCCTACTTGCTTAATTGTTTGGTTAAAAAAAAACGATCTTTTGATCCATCCAATCTAACAAGCAATTTTGTTGGACCATCTACTTTTTTAGTGGTATGTTTAATAACTTCTCTTTTATTTAATAACATTTAATATCACATGTGGTTCAATAGTAAAATGTTTTAAATCACATATGATTATAAAGACATAATAATTTAATCACATATGATTGTAATAACAAATATATCTTTTTTTTCCAGTTGCTTTATGTAGATAGAGTCCATTGCAGTGTAGTTAATGCTGAGAGAAAACGACCTGTTATCTGTCACTGGACATCAGAGAAAATCAAGCTCAAAGAAATATACGAAAAAGAAATCGTGAAGGAATTTGGTACAGGACATCTAAATGAAGAGTTTGTAGAAGAAGATATAAATCAGGAGGTAAAACTAATTATAGCAATTATACAAAAAAAACCTTCTCATTATTTAATAGTCTTAATGTTTAATAATATATATTGCTAATATAAACTTTAAATTAATTCTGATTTAGGATTATGAAGAAATGATTTTGATGAAGATTAGGAAGATCAATTTGTTGATTGAAAATGGAATCAATAACTTCCCAACAAGTGGAAGATTGAATCATTTGAAAAGTATGATCGATGAATTGTTTAATGATGAAGATAAAAATGATAAAGAAGACAACATAAATGATGATGAAGATGATGAAGATAGTTGTGACAATGTTAAAGATGGAGAGAACAATGAAGAAGAAAACAATGGAGTTGAAGGTGCAAATGAAAATGAAACAGAAAAGACTAATGAACGAGTGCACATATGATTATATTTGTTATAATCATATGTGATTAAAATCACATAATAACATATGATTATAATCACATATGATTACATATGTTAAGATCATATGTTATTAACAATTTTTTTTAATTATATTCAGGTGTGGAGGCTAAGAAGCTGGATGGGAAGAATGCAGGTGAAGAAAAACAAAACGTTCAAGAAATAGGTAAATATGAGTATCACAACTGATTTCTAAATTCATCTGAATCATATTATTATTATAAAAATCTTTATATAATCACATGTGATTAATCACATATTTTATTTATATACAGGTTTTGGCGGAAATGT
Source organism: Lactuca virosa (assembly GCF_052849685.1). Lineage (NCBI taxonomy): Eukaryota > Viridiplantae > Streptophyta > Magnoliopsida > Asterales > Asteraceae > Lactuca > Lactuca virosa. The sequence goes on from NC_136429.1 coordinate 60,306,977, forward strand.
AGATGAAGGAGATACATGAGAAGGTAAAGTTGGTGGTAAGGAACATCATGTTGCTGGGAATTTTGAAAGTGGTCATAACGATAAAGGTGATGTGACTACATATGTTATAATCACATATGATTACATATGTTATGATCATATTTTATTAACAATTTTATTTTAATTATATTTAGGTGTGGAGGCTAAGAAGTTGGATGGGAAGAATGCAGGTGAAGAACAACAAAATGTTCAAGAAATAGGTAAATATGAGTATCACATCTGATTTCTAAATTCATCTGAATCATATTATTATTATAAAAATCTTTATATAATCACATGTGATTAATCACATATTTTATTTATATACATGTAACACCCATAAAAATCATGCCAAATTTGAACTTTTAAAAACATTCCAAAACCATTAAATCATTACAACTTGTTTTCAAAATGTTTAATATCAGAGTTTTCCCAGAAACATAAACAAAACATGAGGAGCTATACGATCACGCCTTCGCCTTGCCGCGATCCGCTGATGTACCTGAAACAATAAACTGAAACTGTAAGCCCGAAAGCTTAGTGAGTTCCCCCAAAATACTAATACACTGCACATAACACATATACAAATAACAACATGTACTGGGTCCACAGCTTTACAGACTGGATTACCCATGGACCCACAGTGTGAGTCTGGATTGCCTTCCGGGCCCACAACTCACATCTGGATTGCCATCGAGCCCACAGTACGAGTCTCCCTTAGCTCGTAACTGGAATGCTCCCGAGCCCACAGTACGAGTCTCCCTCAGCTCGTATCTAGAATGCTCATGGGTTTGTTGGTTACCGCACGGAGCAGTACCACCTCAACCCATCCCACATAATATGTCAACATATAACACAACTAATGTGCATACAGATAATCACATAACAACACAGGTAGTCCTACAGATCTACCTCACTGGCATAGCAACTAGCATGCAACACTAACTCATACTCAACATACTACCAACTGCTAGGATATCATATCCAATGGGCCGGCCTTGGTGCCTTAGACCCCTAAGTATAGTGAGGTAACTCACCTCGCAAGTAGTGTCGAAGTATCGAAAACCTCTGATCGTTGTCTCACCGGAAATCCCGAACTATCACATAATAAATGTCAAGTCAATACTCAACATTACAGTCTTGACTAAGTGTCCACACAATCCATCATGTCCATTCTCGTTATTGGGCCAAGGCCCAATACCAAGTCCATAACCATGAAAGTCCTTATGCAAATCCCATTATTGGCCCAATTTACCAAATTGGGCCTAATCCCAAGATCCAATATCCAAAACTTGGCCCAAAACATCTTATTCATAAAGTCCAGCAAAGGCCCAAATCCAATTTGCCCATATGTCAAAGGCCCAAACTTGAAGCCTATATGTCAAAGGCCCAACAGAGGACGTACGCGGGGGGTACTCCTATGGTACGCAGGGCGTACTCGTCCTGATGTTGACCACCATCGGGGTGGTTGACCCAGTACGCTGGGCGTACTGGATTTATGTTGGGCGTACGTGATGGTTTGCCAAAACCTTATTAAGTGCTTAATGGCTTAAGAACTTAAGCCCAAACTTCAGATCCAGAGACCTAACATGCCTAGGATCCATAAAGTCATGAACTTTATCACTTTGGACGTCTATAAAGCTCTTACTTCTTGGTCTTAATCCCATAAGACCTTATTTTTCCATGCATGGGACACATACAGCTAACGGGACCTCATTTTTATCACTCAAGGTCCCTTCAAGAGTCTAGAAGGACAACCCTTTTCGTCCAAATCACATTATGCACCACCTTATGGATTTTTGGGACAAGAAATGCTTATATTAAAGTAAAATGGTGAGATCTATACATATATGCATAAAGTTTGGAACTTTATACCTTCTGGAGCTTCTTAGGCACAAGCCTACTTCAGATCTACAAGCTTGATCTCTTTCTCCAACTCTTTGATGAAATAACTTCCTCTTAAAGCATTCAAGAACATACTCAAAAAGCTTAAACACACAAAGGAAAGGCTAAGGTTTGGGGAAGACGAGTATAATCTGTGGAGGCTAAGGTAAGGGAGGTTTTGGTGCTCATAATGTTGCTTATATAGGCCCCAAACCCTAAATATCAGGGTTTCCTTCTGCCATGAGTACGCCCAGCGTACACAAGTGTATGCTCAGCGTACCCTTATCTACGCACAGTTTACTCCTCCTGATCCCAAAATTACAATTTAGCTCTTAGGCTTTTCATAGCTTTACCCTTCCATCCCCAGGGACTATAAACAACAAATCTTGGGATGTTACAACTCTCCCCCACTTAAACTAGGCTTCGTCCTCGAAGCCTGCTGCGGCGAACAATTCAAGATAATGCTCCCACATCTTGTGCTCTGGCTCCCAAGACTACTTGGATCCTTTTTTATGCTGCCACTGGTCTCCCTACATAGTTCAAGTGCTATCCGACCTGAACATCACCCAGCGATACAACCGCCCACTCATCCAATATGCACCTTTTCAGCTGCCCTACGTGAAAAGCGATGTGAATCCAACCGAACCTTTTCAAAAAGTCCATCCTACATGCCACTTTGCCAACCTCACAAAATCCTGATGATCCAAAGTATCGGAAACCCAACTTTCCCTCTTCCTGAAGCGAACCTTTTGTGCTGACAGGATAATGCGTCCTTCAGCTCCCAAAATATCATACATAACCAATCCACTAATAAACACGAACACTCATGCCTGGCCCAATTAGCCTCGGCCTGGAATATCAGGCATGCCTACGACAGGTCCAGTCATCCCTAGGATGGAATACCCTCGTATCCTACACATGTTTGGCCCAATCAACCCTCGGGTTGGAATACCAAACATATCAGGTCCAATCAATCATAGTGTCCGGTCATCCTCAGGATGGAATACCCTAGATTGGAATACCTCTATGAACATAACTCGGGTCTACTCATAACTTGAGATCCAAGGATCTATCCTTGCGTCTCATCCACAATCCTCTGTTTCGTCACAACCGAGTACAACTTCCTCGAATCTCAACACTACATCCAATCCTAACGCGCTCCTATAAGAGACATAACCAACACAACCTCTATGCACATAGCCTATGACTGGAATACCCTTACATGGTCCTCAACATAGGTTTGGGTTGCTTCTGAGCCCACAACATGAGTCTGGTATGCCCTCTCCGGCCCTCAGCTCATGATTGGAATGCTCCAGATGACCGATCGACACTACTGTCGTCACTTCGGTTGCCCAACACTCCGGTCCTGAAGATATCCACTTTCCTCCGCCGCTCGAAGGGCCTAATCGACGCTCCTCTCATCAACAAACAAACATCACAATACTAAAACTTCTACCACACATGAATCCCAAGTCATAAACCCACTTCAACTCTTCCTGCTACCACATGATGTCTCTCAGACGAAGTCGAAACCTCCCTGGTCCCAACTTGTCTGCCCACTACCCGAAACACTGGACACCTCACCGATTGATGAACCAAAATACACATGCAAACAGCAGTCCCATGCGTCTCCCGAAAAGAAAAACCGACTGGCCGGACTTGCTTCCACACCCTGCCATCAATTTTTGCTATCATAATGAACGCTACATGACCCACTGCAGCCTCACCTCCTACTTGGTCTTCAGCAACCCATCTTCTCCTCACTTCAGACACGCTATGGCTCTTTCACAGATGAAACCCACCCAAGACACATCACAATAACTCAACCCACCGTCAACTAAACCCATCCATTACCCTTGAACCTGGCGATTGTGCCCTCAACATGTAAATATCTCAATCCATATTCTTGTTGGAACAAAGAATCATGCACTAAACATGCGAGATACCCGACTTGAGATCTTACCCAAAACCGATTTGATACCCCGTCATGACCCAACATAAATGAACCTCCACCTATATCTCATACCACATCCTCCTGATTACCAACCCCTTGACTCAACAGTCTCTACCAGTTCCATCCTGAATTTCCATAATCACCCAAGCTCGCCCACGGACACCGAAGATCCTCAATCTCAAAGCATAGAATGATTCCCTGACGACCCTAGCCGGCGTGTCCAAAACACGAGTTGATCCCCCTTCCATGCTTGTGCCCATCTCATAAATAGTCTACTTCGTACCGACGAATATTACGATTCTATCACATCCTAACACTACTTCCTTCCAATCACGCTTACCACCCAAGGCCTTTCCACACTCCATTATCACATCGTCGCACTTCCCGAGCCGAACCCTATATCCCATCAGGAGTTCGGGTCGTACTTACGGATTCCCACTTTTCACTATGCATAATCAAGGCGATGCCAATCGGCGATTGGGAGTTCCCTGAGCTCCCACTAACCCAACCTAGGCCTGAACAGCCACTTGTTTCTCCCCTACTAGGACTCGACGATGCTCTTTCACCTCTTACGCTTTATGGACCTCCGATCAATTTCTATCAATATGCATGGCCCGTCAAAATCCTGCGTTGAACAACACAAGCGCCCCATAGCTATCCAAACACAAAGATCACTCGGCTCTGGAAATCTTGAAAAACACTCTTGTATTCTTAACCAATTGGGTGATCCATTCACTTCCAAGGAGCCCTTTTCTCCAAAGAATCCCGAAGGCGAATGCAATTTAACACCATCTTACCACCGACCCATCGGATCGGACATACCCAAAGTCAAGCACCCACTCGCAACGTCATCTGCTGACACAATCAATCTTGCTATGCTGGTAGCAACCCGTACTCCCGGAGCGATAACTCCATCGTACGGTTTTCCGCTCGTGCAGCACTGTATCCAGCCCTGCTGGCTTCTCGAAAACTAATCTGAAATCCTGGGTCTCTTCCTGGGATCTTCCTATGAATGCACCTGATCTAAACCTCTCTTCTCAAGGGACTCCAAATCGATCTTCCGCTCTCGGGCTCTAGCAATCATAATATTTAGGGTCTCGCACCCTGACACACTCACCAGTTCTAACGTCCACAGCTGAATCGTACTATCTGAAACGTCCCCTGCCCTGAACCGGGCTACAACTACTCCCAAGACATAGTCTCTAATCCCGAAATCGCAATAGATCGTACCATCAATCCTAGTCGCCTGATACGAGAGATGCAAAGCGAATCGGATCTCACAAGATACTTATACCACACCGACCCACCCGCGCTCACCAGCGCCGACATGATGTCGCCAACCATGGTATCCAACCATGCTACCTTCCCTGACCAACCCTAAAAATCCCTTGACAATAAATTCTCCTGACACTTCAAGTGACCGAACAACTCATGAAGCTCCGCGACACATAGACCAGACTAAACAGGCAACTAACCCGAATTTACTGCTTATCCATACTCAACAATATTCCAGGACAAAAATAAATACTGATCACAGACGAATTTACCACACTTTTATTACAGAATGGGGTTTTCTAATTACATAACAAAGACTTCTTGCGGCTCGACTTTGACCTCCTGAGGAATGATGACTGCTGGAATCTGAATTCCTTTCATCCGCAACGTAGGACAGCTGGACCTAAAATGACCTGGTTGGTGACAGTGAAAGCATATCTGATCCTTCTTGCAATCCCGTTGCACATGCCCTCTCTCCCCACACTTGTAACACCTGAATTTGTGACAAGCAAATCTGTGGGTTCCCCCACACTTGCCACACACCTCCTGACCCTCCGGACTCCCGGTACCCAGGTCAGCAGCCTCCAACCCTTCGTCCTCTGCTGGAAAGTCCCTCCTCCTCTTTTCTAGTTGTGACCTCACCACCGGCACTCCCCCAGCAGTCATCCTGGTAGCAACATCTCACACAGATTGCAACGCTGCAACTTGCTCCTCGAACTTGGCGATCACCCTGACGGTGACCCGGTCCACGACACCGAACAATTCTTCTTGCAAAATCTGAGAAACCCCTACGGAAATCATCTCCTGTATCTGATCGAAGGACAATATCGGCCTATCCTGACCACTCACTCCCGATCCTGATCTGGATCCCGCCTCAAATCGTTTCACCATCACCATACTGAACATATACTAGGAAGATATTAGATAATCCGCATAAACGACGGGAAACCTACTCCCAACCAAACCCTAGGGGTTGTGGCTTCCTTGCTTTCAAAACATTCCAAAACCATTAAATCATTACAACTTGTTTTCAAAATGTTTAATATCAGAGTTTTCCCATAAACATAAACAAAACATGATGAGTTGTACGATCACGCCTTCGCCTTGCCACGATCCCCTGATGTACCTGAAACAATAAACTGAAACTGTAAGCCCGAAAGCTTAGTGAGTTCCCCCAAAATACCGATACACTGCACATAACACATATACAAATAACAGCATGTACTGGGTCCACAGCTTTACAGACTGGATTACCCTGGGCCCACAGTGTGAGTCTAAAATGTGTTCTTATCCATGTGAATCGTCAAAACCATAGTCATAAGACAAGGATAATGACAAATCCAAACTCATATGGACTGAACTTATGCAATCTTAACTTCTTGCCACCTGACATTACAGGGCCTGCCATTGCTTCCAAGTTGTTATGCAACCAATTGAGAACTTTCAGAACTCCTATGCAAAGCCAACTTTAACTGGAATGGGCACAGAATATGTCAACACGATAGGTTATAAACCTCAAGTCGTGTGCTAGTGAAGAACCTCAGGTTTTATTCTTGATTAGTTCTTGAAATTCTTTTTAGGATCTTTAAGACTCCCACTATCCTCTTGACATATAAGACTATCTTGCCAAATATTCAAGAGATAGTGCGGATTCTTTATCAAGACAAACACTTCACACAATTGGCCTTAGTTGGTCTTTGTTTTATCCAAAACATCACAACTTACCAATTTCAAATGTACAAGAGTAGGACACTTTTACTCTTACATTTGACAAGTGTTTTAAACCTTTCTTTAAGATATGTCACTCAAGTTACAATCTTGGAGTATGACTCTAAGAATTGTTTTGGAACGAAGTATGACTCATCTTCCTGATCTAACCATTTCAACAATTCATGACTCCTCTTCTTAGTCATAAGAATGCACTAAGATGACCTTTAGAGGACTAATTTTGATATGATTTCTAAATCATTAAGATGATCACAAACATGATACTAAAGTACTCTCCCATCTTTTCAGATTTGAGAAACTTTTATCTTTCTGCCTAATTTGATTCTTCCCATTCGTTCTGCCATACATTGAGACTTTTCCAATGTTTCAGAATTATACTTAAACTTGTAAGTATAACCATATTTACTAAACTTTAGTAAATCAAATAGTCTTAACGAGCTTTGTGGTGGACATGACCAGTGCACAAGAATGTGTACTCGATCCCTTTAGTCCTTCACTTGACTCACACATCCATGTGAACAAGTAATTAGTCTTGATTTTCCAATGCTTGAAAGTTCTCATTCATCATACTATTCAACTTGCATGATTCCAAGTTTCGGTCCAATTAAAACTTGGGTGATGAGGAACTTTCCTGATTTGGTAAATTTAGACACTACCACAAATGAAAGAATCAAATCCATTTTCCAATATTGCTGTCAGTGGAATCATATAAGCAACAATTTTCCACAACTGCCATTGTAAGGATACTTCAAATAAATAAAATTAAACAATTTTCTTTTATTTTAAAACTTTGCGGAAAAACTTATCCTTACAATCCACATGGAAAATTGTTGTTATCTATTCCTCAGCAATATATCATAACTTCTTAAGCAACTGCTCAAAATTCTGATGCGATCGAAATCCACCTTCGCGATCAGAATCAGCATATACTTCCTTTAAGATTTCTCTCTATTCTTTGATTCTTAAAACATCAACATGTGACCCAGTCACATCATGTAATGAGGATCTCAGAATAGAACTTAACAGAGTTAGATAATGGGCTCTACCTGATGTAGAGTCAAACTTATTGACTTTAACATCCTTAGGTAAATTTGGCAGCTTTGCAATCAACGCCCCTTCCTTTGGCAAAATAAACATATGGACCCTTTGGTAATGGGACTATCTCAGACTTAGCCTTTCTCTTTACCATTTGGTCAACCTAGTTGACTATGGTCAATCCCTTTCCTTGGGAAGAGAAGGCTTTTCTAGATATCCAATGTTACCATTGTCAATGTCCATGGTAGTTTGGGAAGTTGATCTACTAATCAAATTTGCTCTCCTAGTGCTCCAAATTATTGTTGATTCAGCAGCACCAAGCAAATAGATAAGATCATTAAGGGTCATGTCATAGTCTGTTTCATAGTAGTCCCAAGGGAACTCACTATGTGACTTAGAAAGTGATTGAACATCCAACTTTCTCAAGACTTTGACACCCAACTCTCCCGGCTTGTCAATATGTGACTTCATCTCTAAGATGTGATCACACATAGACCTTGCTTGCCATTAGGGCTTGAGTGACCTTGAACTTGTGGGTTAGGGAGAATAATTGGAGGAGGTGGAGGAAGAGAAGTATGACTTCCATGAGCCAAACTCAGGAAGTCATATTCATTAGGAAAGCTTGGTTTGGGAAGATCATTGTTGTCTAAACCAGACATCAACAATGGGAGAAATTCACGTAAAGTTGATTTAAGTCCTTAATATAACACCCAATATGATATATTAAGGCTAGGACCCAACAAACTATTTTATAACTTGGAAGAGGGATGCCGTAATCCAAGCTATAAAATATTTGAAGGTAGGTGAATGACGATTCACCAATTTCCACCAAGATAAACGAAATGTATTATTAGGTTTTAATTGGTTTTGAAACTCCTAGATTCTTTTGAGATTCATTGAACTTTTCAATGGCATGTTTCAATCTCGAGTGTGCCCATCAGGTTTTGTGACTGGGATGCCGAGGATCACAAAACAAGGTGTGAAGTAACCATGCAAATATACTTGGTACCCTTAATATTTACCCCTCAATCGATGTGCTGGTTAACCACACACGCTCCAACGATACTATGATAAACATTAAGTTACCCTTTGCCTACCTTGTTAAGTCCAGGTTAGTGTGCCGGTTAACCACACACGCTCCACTAACAGCTTAAACAAAGTGCAAAGTGTAATTTCATGGATTAGCACCTTATTCACATTTTCCTAAGTAACTAAGATTGGGAATTTATAAGTGTTTAGTTACTTAGTATTTATCATTATACTTATAGTGAAGGGAGAATTATAGTCCTTGTCCTACCTGTTCGGCTAACGACCCTCCACCGGTCAAGGAAGCGGTGAGTGAGAGTGGACACCCATTAAACTGCCATTTTATAGGCAGTAACCTTATACCCCCCTTATAGACCGGCTTCGTGAATGAGGCCTACTAATGGTAAGACGACTTGCTCTTATACATATAATATATTAAACTTTTAATATTATAATAGTATAAGGGTGTATTTTAGACATTTAAAATACTTGGTGGTTTAATCTATTAATTAAACTAGACTTTTAATTTAATTAAACTCAAACCATATATTTATGGATTAATAATACTCTTTTAATTAAACGCTTTAATTAACTATTAATAAAATCCATAAGAGTTAATTTGAACTATTCAACAAAACATCATAATTCCAATTATTAAACTCAAAATTAAAACAATTTAATTAATTGTTTAAGTTGTGAACCCAAGAGTTTTAGAATTCAATTCTTTTTTTCAAAAAAACTTTTCTCAAATTCCAAAACTTGAGGGCAAGTTTTGTAATTCTTGAAAACCTTTGGATTCCATAACTTATGGAATTAATGGTGTTTTATGATGAAACTTTCCATGTTCCATAACTTAAGAACAAGTTATGGAATTCTTTAAAACATTAATACCAAATTTTGTAACTCCATAAAAACTTTGAATCAAAATTTTTTTTTTTTAAAAAAAAAACTTTCCTATCCATAACTTATGGAAGTTTCAAAAACCCTTAAGATCACAACTTTAAAAAAACTTTTGAGCTCCAAAATTTTATGACAAAATATGTAACTCCTTAAAACATTTAGATCAAACTTTTAAAACTAATAAAATAATCATATCATTTTATCTTTTACTAAATTTGACCTAATTCAACTCATATAACAAATGATTCAAATTTTACAAATAATTCGTTTTTCACAAAACAAGTAATTATCTTAAAATTTGACAAACGTCATGTTTTTTTTTCCTTTTTTTCAACTTGAAAATAAAACATTTGCATCAATATAACAGAAAACAACCTAGCTCTGATACCACTGTTGGGTTTTGAGCATTCTAACACTCATATGGTGTACATGCAACCCTATAAACCTTGGATCTATGTTTTCTCTATTATACATGCAAATATTAACTATTCCAAGGTTTCATCCTAACTAGCATATTATGAAGCACCTATACTACAAAGTTTTAGTTAGATGACATACCTTTTGATGTAGCTTGATGTCTTCAAGCTTTAAGAGCTTAGCCCCAATAGTGTGGAAGCCTCAAATGGAATCATAAATCACCAAAACACCTTGGAAGAACTTGAGAGAATATGTATGCACACTAAAATCGGCCCACTCTTATTTTCACACACTTGTTCCAATTTTGTGAGCCAAGGACCCCTTTATATATTATGGAGGATTAGGGTTACATCCATGTAAACCCTAATACCCATGACCTTTCATTTACATAGGATCCATGGGTTAAAAGCTCCATGGACCATCCATGAAAGCTTAGCCCAACCTAAATGAACTTGGCCCATTCCATATATATAAGAGTCCATATTTAATTAGTTCTTTTGGATCACTTAATTAATTCTAAATTAATTCTTGATCAATACTAATTAAATAATATGATTCCATATTAATATATTAGAACTTATAATATATTAATATAAATCATAAATATACTATTCTCAAAAGACTATCCATATAAATTGTGCCGGTGAAGTGCAACCCAAATGGACCATGCCGGGTCGGGTCAAGTACATACCAAATATAGTTATGGACTTAGACATTAATCCAACAGTCTCCCACTTGGATAAGTCTAAAACTATTATTGAGTATGACTTCAAAACCTAACTGGCAATCGTAGCTCTTAAAGCCGCTGTCGAACTCTGACCTTGTCAATGACTTGTCCATTAGATAAGGGATCATATATTCGTCCATTCTAGATATCATATGGACTGAGACATGGATTATAATCATTCTCTCTGTCCATTTGTTGTTTCCCGATTTTCGATTTATGATGACTGACTGATTGAACAAATCAAATCATTCCTGGCTTGGCCAAGCACTCACATGTGTCATCGCTAAATCATCGAGGGGCCCACAGATATCGCTTTTATCCCGAAGGTAAAAGGAATGGATAAACTTCGACTCATATGGCTTGTTCTACTACTTGTTGAATCATACACAAAGGCACGTTTTATAACATCGAGTTACCAAATGCGTTTTCGTGCAATCAATGTATAACCAACTCATAGTAACAACTCATATCTCTAGGTTTGAAGAATATAAGATATTATCGTCTCATGATCACTCGTGATAAAATCCATGAAGTGATTCAAATGAGCGCGCGTTGAATCCAATACTCAGAACTTATGAGCACTCATAAGTGTTGTAGCACCACTTTGTCCACCAACTTGGACCTCTACAAACCAACCCATGACAGTCTTGATTCATATCTACTTCCAACATATGACCGACTATGGATGGTTTGAATAACTTAATCATTCAGGAAGAGCGACTTAGTTATTCTGGAAGTCAAAACATGCAAAGTGAAACACAAGAATAAATGAATCAAATATGGTATCAAACCCTATGAATATAAATAAACACTTTTATTTATCACCATACTGATTAGTCATTATTCATTGTTTCGGTTTCATCAACTTTATACTTGGATTAAAAACACTAGTTGTCCTATGCTCCAAGCATGTACACTATGTTTTTCTTAAACAATAGCTTTGCCATACACCAAGTATGCACTCTATGTTTGTCTATGATCCTTACTTTGTGAAATAAACCAATTGAACATAATTTCAATGATTCTAATTTCACACTCCCAAATCCTTATCGAAAAATGTGAGAATTTCAAATTCCTATCATTTATCGAAATCTGTTTAGATTTTAAACTTATATGCACTGACCCTCCTGTAATGAATATGTACAAAGTCACAAAGACTGGTCAACAGTCATTATAAGGTATTCCAATGGAGATCAACTCCATGGAAACTAAGTCTCATATTCAAAGTACATTGCTTTGGACATGCTTCTTGCATTAAGTTTTCTAATCTTACACAGATAACTTCCACCTATGGAGACAACTCCATATTCTCATTTTGACTATCACTTCTGAATAAGAGATGCCTCTTTTCAGAATATGTCAATATGGTCCTTCCAAAATTAGCACTATACTTCCAACTGTCCCTGAGCAACCAATCTTTGGTAAACCTCAGATTGTCCTCGACAATTGCTTAATCATTTTAGTCATAAAGACATGATTCTAGACCAGTCTTTTGCTACAATATTTTTATTTGCCATGTTTTCAAAATTTGACTATGAAGAGGGATGCCGTAATCATAATCGAATTTTGAGAACGCAATATATAGAATTTCCTTAAGTTGAACCAATCCAACATGAAATTCATATATATATTCTTGACTAAAGATGATTAAGGTCTCAATCTAAGCCTTTAGAACTGAAATGAAGTATATCCTCTCCCTTAATTATAGTAAAACAACTTTTTCAATCCCTGCAGCCTCACGAATTGAAACTTTTGTTTTCTATAATTAACATTGCTAACTTGCAACACTAACAATAATTATCATGCTCCCACTAACATGATGATTATTAGCATAACACTTATGCTCCCACTAGCTTTGACATGTACTCAGAAATCAGCTGGACTTCTAGAAATCAATACTTTATTGACTTTCTTACCAAAGTTCAGATTTCTGATATGAGATGCTTTGATAAAACTTTATCAAAATCATACACCTTTCCTTAGATAGCATGCATGTGTGTCTAAACAATTTCAGAACTATGAAAAGGGATGCCGTCATCATAGTCTCAATTGTTTAGAGCTTTTGCCATCTGCTTCAAATCTACTTGGTGGAAGTGTTTCCTCACCATCATTTTCATGAATCGGAGAGAAACCTTATGACCCTTAGATTTTATAGTGTATGTGTTCTTGTCCATGTGAATCGTCAAAACCATAGTCATAAGACAAGGATAATGACAAATCCAAACTCATATGGACTGAACTTATGCAATCTTAACTTTTTGCCATCTGGCAGTACAGGTCCTGCCATTGCTTCCAAGTTGTTATGCAACCAATTGAGAACTTTCAGAACTCCTATGCAAAGCCAACTTTAACTGGAATGGGCACAGAATATGTCAACACGATAGGTTATAAACCTCAAGTCGTGTGCTAGTGAAGAACCTCAGGTTTTATTCTTGATTAGTTCTTGAAATTCTTTTTAGGATCTTTAAGACTCCCACTATCCTCTTGACATATAAGACTATCTTGCCAAATATTCAAGAGATAGTGCGGATTCTTTATCAAGACAAACACTTCACACAATTGGCCTTAGTTGGTCTTTGTTTTATCCAAAACATCACAACTTACCAATTTCAAATGTACAAGAGTAGGACACTTTTACTCTTACATTTGACAAGTGTTTTAAACCTTTCTTTAAGATATATCACTCAAGTTACAATCTTGGAGTATGACTCTAAGAATTGTTTTGGAACGAAGTATGACTCATCTTCCTGATCTAACCATTTCAACAATTCATGACTCCTCTTCTTAGTCATAAGAATGCACTAAGATGACCTTTAGAGGACTAATTGTGATATGATTTCTAAATCATTAAGATGATCACAAACATGATACTAAAGTACTCTCCCATCTTTTCAGATTTGAGAAACTTTTATCTTTGTGCCTAATTTGATTCTTCCCATTCGTTCTGCCATACATTGAGACTTTTCCAATGTTTCAGAATTATACTTAAACTTGTAAGTATAACCATATTTACTAAACTTTAGTAAATCAAATAGTCTTAACGAGCTTTGTGGTGGACATGACCAGTGCACAAGAATGTGTACTCGATCCCTTTAGTCCTTCACTTGACTCACACATCCATGTGAACAAGTAATTAGTCTTGATTTTCCAATGCTTGAAAGTTCTCATTCATCATACTATTCAACTTGCATGATTCCAAGTTTCGGTCCAATTGAAACTTGGGTGATGAGGAACTTTCCTGATTTGGTAAATTTAGACACTACCACAAATGAAAGAATCAAATCCATTTTCCAATATTGCTGTCAGTGGAATCATATAAGCAACAATTTTCCACAAATGCCATTGTAAGGATACTTCAAATAAATAAAATTAAACAATTTTCTTTTATTTTAAAACTTTGCGGAAAAACTTATCCTTACAATCCACATGGAAAATTGTTGTTATCTATTCCTCAGCAATATATCATAACTTCTTAAGCAACTGCTCAAAATTCTGATGCGATCGAAATCCACCTTCGCGATCAGAATTAACATATACTTCCTTAAAGATTTCTCTCTATTCTTTGATTCTTAAAACATCAACATGTGACCCAGTCACATCATGTAATGAGGATCTCAGAATAGCACTTAACAGAGTTAGATAATGGGCTCTACCTGATGTAGAGTCAAACTTATTGACTTTAACATCCTTAGGTAAATTTGACAGCTTTGCAATCAACACCCCTTCCTTTGGCAAAATAAACATATGGACCCTTTGGTAATGAGACTATCTCAGACTTAGCCTTTCTCTTTACCATTTGGTCAACCTAGTTGACTATGGTCAATCCCTTTCCTTGGGAAGAGAAGGCTTTTCTAGATATCCAATGTTACCATTGTCAATATCCATGGTAGTTTGGGAAGTTGATCTACTAATCAAATTTGCTCTCCTAGTGCTCCAAATTATTGTTGATTCATCAGCACCAAGCAAATAGATAAGATCATTAAGGGTCATGTCATAGTCTGTTTCATAGTAGTCCCAAAGGAACTCACTATGTGACTTAGAAAGTGATTAAACATCCAACTTTCTCAAGACTTTGACACCCAACTCTCCCGGCTTGTCAATATGTGACTTCATCTCTAAGATGTGATCATACATAGACCTTGCTTGCCATTAGGGCTTGAGTGACCTTGAACTTGTGGGTTATGGAGAATAATTGGAGGAGGTGGAGGAAGAGAAGTATGACTTCCATGAGCCAAACTCGGGAAGTCATATTCATTAGGAAAGCTTGGTTTGGGAAGATCATTGTTGTCTAAACCAGACATCAACAATGGGAGAAATTCACGTAAAGTTGATTTAAGTCCTTACTATAACAGCCAATATGATATATTAAGGCTAGGACCCAACAAACTATTTCATAACTTGGAAGAGGGATGCCATAATCCAAGCTATAAAATATTTGAAGGTAGGTGAATGACGATTCACCAATTTCCACCAAGATAAACGAAATGTATTATTAGGTTTTAATTGGTTTTGAAACTCCTAGATTCTTTTGAGATTCATTGAACTTTTCAATGGCATGTTTCAATCTCGAGTGTGCCCATCAGGTTTTGTGACTGGGATGCCGAGGATCACAAAACAAGGTGTGAAGTAACCATGCAAATACACTTGGTACCCTTAATATTTACCCCTCAATCGATGTGCCGGTTAACCACACACGCTCCAACGATACTATGATAAACATTAAGTTACCCTTTGCCTACCTTGTTAAGTCCAGGTTAGTGTGCCGGTTAACCACACACGCTCCACTAACAGCTTAAACAAAGTGCAAAGTGTAATTTCATGGATTAGCACCTTATTCACATTTTCCTAAGTAACTAAGATTGGGAATTTATAAGTGTTTAGTTACTTAGTATTTATCATTATACTTATAATGAAGGGAGAATTATAGTCCTTATCCTACCTGTTCGGCTAACGACCCTCCACCAGTCAAGGAAGCGGTGAGTGAGAGTGGACACCCATTAAACTGCCATTTTATAGGCAGTAACCTTATACCCCCCTTATAGACCGGCTTCGTGAATGAGGCCTACTAATGGTAAGACGACTTGCTCTTATACATATAATATATTAAACTTTTAATATTATAATAGTATAAGGGTGTATTTTAGACATTTAAAATACTTGGTGGTTTAATCTATTAATTAAACTAGACTTTTAATTTAATTAAACTCAAACCATATATTTATGGATTAATAATACTCTTTTAATCAAACGCTTTAATTAACTATTAATAAAATCCATAAGAGTTAATTTGAACTATTCAACAAAACATCATAATTCCAATTATTAAACTCAAAATTAAAACAATTTAATTAATTGTTTAAGTTATGAACCCAAGAGTTTTAGAATTCAATTCTTTTTTTCAAAAAAACTTTTCTCAAATTCCAAAACTTGAGGGCAAGTTTTGTAATTCTTGAAAACCTTTGGATTCCATAACTTATGGATTAATGGTGTTTTATGATGAAACTTTCCATGTTCCATAACTTAAGAACAAGTTATGGAATTCTTTAAAACATTAATACCAAATTTTGTAACTCCATAAAAACTTTGAATCAAAATTTTTTTTTTTTTAAAAAAAATACTTTCATATCCATAACTTATGGAAGTTTCAAAAACCCTTAAGATCACAACTTTAAAAAAACTTTTGAGCTCCAAAATTTTATGACAAAATATGTAACTCCTTAAAACATTTAGATCAAACTTTTAAAACTAATAAAATAATCATATCATTTTATCTTTTATTAAATTTGACCTAATTCAACTCATATAACAAATGATTCAAATTTTACAAATAATTCGTTTTTCACAAAACAAGTAATTATCTTAAAATTTGACAAACGTCATGTTTTTTTTTCCTTTTTTTTCAACTTGAAAATAAAACATTTGCATCAATATAACAGAAAACAACC
Source organism: Lactuca virosa (assembly GCF_052849685.1). Lineage (NCBI taxonomy): Eukaryota > Viridiplantae > Streptophyta > Magnoliopsida > Asterales > Asteraceae > Lactuca > Lactuca virosa. The sequence goes on from NC_136429.1 coordinate 60,323,886, forward strand.
CATGGCTCTGATACCACTGTTGGGTTTTGAGCATTCTAACACTCCTATGGTGTACATGCAACCCTATAAACCTTGGATCTATGTTTTCTCTATTATACATGCAAATATTAACTATTCCAAGGTTTCATCCTAACTAGCATATTATGAAGCACCTATACTACAAAGTTCTAGTTAGATGACATACCTTTTGATGTAGCTTGATGTCTTCAAGCTTTAAGAGCTTAGCCCCAATAGTGTGGAAGCCTCAAATGGAATCATAAATCACCAAAACACCTTGGAAGAACTTGAGAGAATATGTATGCACACTAAAATCGGCCCACTCTTATTTTCACACACTTGTTCCAATTTTGTGAGCCAAGGACCCCTTTATATATTATGGAGGATTAGGGTTACATCCATGTAAACCCTAATACCCATGACCTTTCATTTACATAGGATCCATGGGTTAAAAGCTCCATGGACCATCCATGAAAGCTTATCCCATCCTAAATGAACTTGGCCCATTCCATATATATAAGAGTCCATATTTAATTAGTTCTTTTGGATCACTTAATTAATTCTAAATTAATTCTTGATCAATACTAATTAAATAATATGATTCCATATTAATATATTAGAACTTATAATATATTAATATAAATCATAAATATACTATTCTCAAAAGACTATCCATATAAATTGTGCCGGTGAAGTGCAACCCAAATGGACCATGCCGGGTCGGGTCAAGTACATACCAAATATAGTTATGGACTTAGACATTAATCCAACAGTCTCCCACTTGGATAAGTCTAAAACTATTATTGAGTATGACTTCAAAACCTAACTGACAATCGTAGCTCTTAAAGCCGCTGTCGAACTCTGACCTTGTCAATGACTTGTCATTAGATAAGGGATCATATATTCCTCCATTCTAGATATCATATGGACTGAGACATGGATTATAATCATTCTCTCTGTCCATTTGTTGTTTCCCGATTTTCGATTTATGATGACTGACTGATTGAACAAATCAAATCAGTCCTGGCTTGGCCAAGCACTCACATGTGTCATCGCTAAATCATCGAGGGGCCCACAGATATCGCTTTTATCCCGAAGGTAAAAGGAATGGATAAACTTCGACTCATATGACTTGTTCTACTACTTGTTGAATCATACACAAAGGCACGTTTTATAACATCGAGTTACCAAATGCGTTTTCGTGCAATCAATGTATAACCAACTCATAGTAACAACTCATATCTCTAGGTTTGAAGAATATAAGATATTATCGTCTCATGATCACTCGTGATAAAATCCATGAAGTGATTCAAATGAGCGCGGGTTGAATCCAATACTCAGAACTTATGAGCACTCATGAGTGTTGTAGCACCACTTTGTCCACCAACTTGGACCTCTACAAACCAACCCATGACAGTCTTGATTCATATCTACTTCCAACATATGACCGACTATGGATGGTTTGAATAACTTAATCATTCAGGAAGAGCGACTTAGTTATTCTGGAAGTCAAAACATGCAAAGTGAAACACAAGAATAAATGAATCAAATATGGTATCAAACCCTATGAATATAAATAAACACTTTTATTTATCACCATACTGATTACTCATTATTCATTGTTTCGGTTTCATCAACTTTATACTTGAATTAAAAACACTAGTTGTCCTATGCTCCAAGCATGTACACTATGTTTTTCTTAAACAATAGCTTTGCCATACACCAAGTATGCACTCTATGTTTGTCTATGATCCTTACTTTGTGAAATAAACCAATTGAACATAATTTCAATGATTCTAATTTCACACTCCCAAATCCTTATCGAAAAATGTGAGAATTTCAAATTCCTATCATTTATCGAAATCTGTTTAGATTTTAAACGTATATGCACTGACCCTCCTGTAATGAATATGTACAAAGTCACAAAGACTTGTCAACAGTCATTATAAGGTATTCCAATGGAGATCAACTCCATGGAAACTAAGTCTCATATTCAAAGTACATTGCTTTGGACATGCTTCTTGCATTAAGTTTTCTAATCTTACACAGATAACTTCCACCTATGGAGACAACTCCATATTCTCATTTTGACTATCACTTCTGAATAAGAGATGCCTCTTTTCAGAATATGTCAATATGGTCCTTCCAAAATTAGCACTATACTTCCAACTGTCCTTGAGCAACCAATCTTTGGTAAACCTCAGATTGTCCTCGACAATTGCTTAATCATTTTAGTCATAAAGACATGATTCTAGACCAGTCTTTTGCTACAATATTTTTATTTGCCATGTTTTCAAAATTTGACTATGAAGAGGGATGCCGTAATCATAATCGAATTTTGAGAACGCAATATATAGAATTTCCTTAAGTTGAACCAATCCAGCATGAAATTCATATATATATTCTTGACTAAAGATGATTAAGGTCTCAATCTAAGCCTTTAGAACTGAAATGAAGTATATCCTCTCCCTTAATTATAGCAAAACAACTTTTTCAATCCCTGCAGCCTCACCAATTGAAACTTTTGTTTTTTATAATTAACATTGCTAACTTGCAACACTAACAATAATTATCATGCTCCCACTAACATGATGATTATTAGCATAACACTTATGCTCCCACTAGCTTTGACATGTACTCAGAAATCAGCTGGACTTCTAGAAATCAATACTTTATTGACTTTCTTACCAAAGTTCAGATTTCTGATACGAGATGCTTTGATAAAACTTTATCAAAATCATACACCTTTCCTTAGATAGCATGCATGTGTGTCTAAACAATTTCAGAACTATGAAAAGGGATGCCGTAATCATAGTCTCAATTGTTTAGACCTTTTGCCATCTGCTTCAAATCTACTTGGTGGAAGTGTTTCCTCACCATCATTTTCATGAATCGGAGAGAAACCTTATGACCCTTAGATTTTATGGTGTATGTGTTCTTATCCATGTGAATCGTCAAGCCAACTTCATACCTTCTGGAGCTTCGTGGGCACAAGCCAACTTCAGATCTACAAGCTTGATCTCTTTCTCCAACTATTTGATGCAATAACTTCCTCTTAAAGCACTCAAGAACACACTCAAAAAGCTTAAACACACAAAGGAAAGGCTAGGGTTTGGGGTAGACGAGTATAATCTGTGGAGGCTGAGGTAAGGGAGGTTTTGGTGCTCATAATGTTGCTTATATAGGCCCCAAACCCTAAATATCAGGGTTTCCTTCTGCCATGAGTACACCCAGCATACACAAGTGTACGCCCAGCGAACTAGGGCGCGCCTAGTACACTCAGCGTACCCTTATGTACGCGCAGCGTACTCCTCCTGATCCCAAAATTACAATTTATCCCTTAGGCTTTTCATAACTTTACCCTTCCATCCATAGGGACTATAAACAACAAATCTTGGGATGTTACACTACAAGTTTTGGTGGAAATGTAGATGTAGGAGATACATGAGAAGGTAAAGTTGATGGTAAAGAACATCATGTTGCTGGGAAATTTGAAAGTGGTCATAATGATAAAGATGATGTGACTACATATGTTATAATCACATATGATTACATATGTTATGATCAAATGTGATTAAAATCACATAATCACATATGATTATAATAACATACGATTACACATGTTATGATCATATGTGATTAAAAATGAGTATCACATCTGATTTCTAAATTCATGTGTGATTAATTCACAAAACATTGTTATTAAATACGTTATAATCACATGTGATTATAATCACATATAAATATAATATCTTTGTGTAATTTATTCTTTTAATCATATATGACTAAGAATTTTTTTTAATTATATATCAGGTGTAGAGGGGAAAATATGGAGGGGAAAATTGGTGAAAAGAAAGAAGGAAAAAGTATATATATATATATATATATATATATATATATATATATACACACACACATATATATATATATAATTATGAAAAAATATATTTTTACAATCATATATGATAACTAACATAATTTACTTATATGCAGAATTGATAGGAACAAATGTTGTTCAAGGAGAAGGTACCAATCATATTTATCTGATAAAAATATTGTATTGAATGTTGATTACTTTTTATGTATATGTATTAATTAATTTAAATTCTATTGTATGCAATTTGAAAATTTTAAAAATCTTTTGATGTAATTGATTAAATATTATAAAAATATTCCTTAATAATTTTCTATAAATGTTGAGATGTTTTAGTAAAACATATCAATATTTATCTATAATCACATGTGATTATATGATTATAACCACAAATAATTAGATGAATAAAATCAATTACAATTATAATCACTTAAGATTACATGTTCAAACGACTATAATAAACATATAACTAATCACTAATTAAATATCTACAAAAACTCTTCATTCAACAACATTTCTTCCTATATAATCACAAGTGATTATTGTACCTATATAACTAATCACATGTGATCATAATCGATAAAAAGTATATTGTACCTATATAACTAATCATATGTGATCATAATCAACAAAAAGTATTTTGTTTTACTATAACCATAGCTTTTAACACAATTGATTACAATACTTAAAAAGACAGTCAATAATGATCAAGGTTTTGATGACATGAATTTGCATGATGAAAGTGTTGAAAATGAAAAAGGTGGTGATAATGAAGAAGAACAAAATGCTGAAGGAGAAGGTAAACAACAATATAGATTAATAAAGTAGATATGATTATGAAAAAATATATTTTTACAATTATTTATGATAACTAACATATTTTACTTATAATCACAAGTGATTTTTCTACTAACTTATTTTGTTTATGTGATTTTTGAAGAAGATGTGAACAAAACAATAACAAACGTTATTGAAAGTATTTTTGAAAACACATCAGAGTTTAATAGTACCCAAATGTTAAATGATGATGAATTCAATTCTGTTTATGAAAATACCATGAAAGAATACCAAGATAAAAAAGAAGAGCGTATGATGCCCTCATATGATCTCAACATAAGTCAGTTGACACCTCCAGAGATGACAGAGGTAAATATTATTGTGTCTGTTCGTACGTACAATATCATATCTTTATGAATGTAATCACATATGATTTTATTATTTCTTAAACGTACAATCATATGTGATTAAATATTATTTTGTCTATTCGTATAGTATCATATCTTTATGAATCTAATCACATATGATTTTATTATTTCTTAAACGTATAATCATATGTGATTAAAACTAATTATCACTTTACTTAAACTTACAATCATATGTGATAAACAGTAATTATTAAAATTTGAAAATTATGATTCTAATATTTTTCTAACAGTAATTATAAAAATTTTAAAATTATGATTCTAATATTTTCTAACTGTTATAACCATATATCAATTGCAGAATACTGGTGAAGAAGAAAAATATGAAGATAAAAAAGAAGATGTAAAAGATGTGCTAGATACAAAAACAAAGAGCCACCATCTAGACATGACAGAGGTAAATATTATTTTATCTATTTGTACAATATCATATCTTTATAAAGGTAATCGCATATGATTTTATTATTTCTTAAACTTACAATCACATGTGATTAAAACTAATTATCACTTTACTTAAACTTACAACCATGTGTGATTAGCAGTAATTATAAAAATTATAAAATTATGATTCTAATATTTTTCTAACGGTTATACTCATATATGATGTAACATCCGGATTCCCAGGTATATTATTTTATCATTTAATTTGAAGATTTGTGGAGTAGCTCGACGAGTTGGTGCCTCAACTCGTCGAGTAGAATCGCGTCTGGTGACGTGGATTAATGAATGGACTCGATGAGTCTGTGACGCGACTCGCCGAGTCAGCTTTGCTGAAGGAAACCCTAAATTCTCGGGCCTGCGACCTATTTAAAGGCACTTATAGCCTCCATTTCGTCTCACCAGAACCCTTACACCCTTGAGAGAACCCCTAAGTCCATAGTGAGCTAGAGTGGTGAGGATAGCTAATCTTGTGTTCATTTTGGCTCATTTCCTTGAAGAGGAAGGAAGGTTCATCAAAGCTCAAGAAAGGAGGGCCAGTAGATCTGTTTCTTCTTCATCTCAAGCTTTAGATCAAGGTAAGAAGCTTTTACCTGTCTTGTAGGATGATTAGTGTTGGATTAATGTCTAAGTCCATAACTATAATTGGTAAGACTTGACCCGACCCGGCATGGTCCATTTGGGTTGCATGGCATCATGCATTTGGATAGACTATAATGAGATAAATAACACTTAAGGTTGGTTAATATATTATAAGTTCTAATATATATTAATAAGGTTATTTAATTAGTATTGATCAAGAATTAATTTGGAATTAATTAAGTGATCAAAAGGAGACTAATTAAATATATGGGTTGATTGTGTAAATCATTTATTCTTATATATGTGGGCTTGTGATCCAAGATTCCTTATGTTGGACTAAGTCCATGGGGTGACCCATGGATACTCCATGGAGGTTAAAATCCATGGAGCATAAGGAATGGATAAAGTTATGAGTTACATGGTGTAACCCTAATAGCCACCATATAAAAGAATCTCATGGCTCAAGAAATCGGGCACTAATGTGTGAGTGTGAGGGCTAGACGATTTCAAGGAGTGTTCAAGTTTCTCTCAAGTTATTCCAAGTGTATTTGGTGTTGTGTGAACCATTTGAGGTGTCACACTTGGGGCACTAGGCACTCAAGCTTCATGAAGACATTCTACATCAAAGAGGTATGTATTCTATCTTGTTATATTTATTATTTTGTATGCTAGATTAGGATAATACCTTGGATGTTCATAATTGTATGTATAATAGAGAAAACATAGATCCAAGGTATTTAGGGTTGCATGTACACTTAGGAGTGTTAGAATGCTCATAACCCAACAGTGGTATCAGAGCCTGGTTTGTTTTCTTGTTATACTTGCAAAAGTAGCTGAAAAATCGAGTTGGATGCATATATTCGATTGTTTTGGCTGGAATTGGACTAGGAACATTACCCTAAGATGTTTTTGTAAACTTGTTTTTGATGTGGTAATGTTCATGCTAATCCAATTTCTAAGATAATTGTCATAATTTCAAGATTTGTATTAGTTTGTATGTTCATGCTAATTTCTTGAAGATTGATGATTTGAATTATCTTGTTCTTATGAGGTTCTTAGATTAATAGAAAAGTTGTGTGAAATAGTTGTTTTCCATCCATTTTAATCTAAGAGTTGATTCCAAAGTGTGTTTTTGTAACTTGTCCTCAAGTTATATGAAAAGTCACATTTAAGAATCATAAAACTCATAAAAGTTGGCAAAGGTTACAAAATGAAGAGTCTAGTTCTAATTAAATGGTTTTATGACTCCATAACTTGTCCTCAAGTTATGGAGGTTTAAGAGTCTCTTCATTAAATTAAAAAAAAAAGTGTAACCTTAATTAGTTCCATAAGTTACAATAAAAAAAAAGTTATTTTTTTTATTAATTAGTTTAAAGTCTTCCACAACTTGTCCTCAAGTTATGGAACTTGAAGAGTTTTTTTTTAATTAAAACTACTTTAAACTCATAAGTTATGGAATTAATTAGTTTTGAATAGTTTCAAAACTTGCCCTCAAGTTTTGGAATTTGAAAAGTTTTCACTTATGAATACTTTAATTCCAAGTTAGCCCTTAGAATTTTAAAAGTTAAAATTCAACCCTTATACTTTATAATATTATAAGTTAATAATATTTATATATATGTATAAGAGTAAAGTCAGTCTTACCGTTAGTAGGCCTCATTCACGAAGCCGGTCTATAAGGGGGGTATAAGGTTACTGCCTATAAAATGGCAGTTTAATGGGTGTCCACTCTCACCTACCGCTTCCTTGACTGGTGGAGGGTCGTTAGCCGAACGGGTAGGACAAGGACTATAATTCTCCTTTCATTAAAAGTATTAATGATAAATACTAAGTAACTAAACTCTTATTAATACCCAATCTTAGTTACTTAGGAAAATGTGAATTTGATGCTAACCCATGAAATTACACTTTGCACTTTGCTTAAGTCATTAGTGGAGCGTGTGTGGTTAACCGGCACACTAACCTGGACTTAACAAGGTAGGCAAAGGGTAACTTAATATTTATCATAGTATCGGTGGAGCGTGTGTGGTTAACCGGCACACTGATTAAGGGGTAAATATTAAGGGTACCAAGTATATTTGCATGGTTATTCACACCTTGTTTTGTGATCCTCGGCATCCCAGTCACAAAACCTGAAGGGCACACTCGAGATTGAAACATGCCTTTGAACAGTTCAATGAATCTCAAAGATCTAGGACTTTCAAATCCAATTAAAACCTAATAAATTATTTCGTTTTTCATGGTGGAAATTGGTGAATCGTCATTCACCTACCTTCAAATATTTTATAGCTTGGATTACGGCATCCCTCTTCTAAGTTATAAAATAGTTTGTTGGGTCCTAGCCTTAATATTTCATATTGGGTGTCATATTAAGGACTTTAAATCAACTATCTTGAATATCTCCCAAAAAGATGTCTGGTCTAGACATTTATGATCTTCCCAAATCTCTTGAAACAAGCTTTCCTAAATGAAGATGATGTCCCATGGATATCATACTTCTTTCACCTCCTCCAATTATTCTCCCTAACCCACAAGTTCCTAAAAAGTTTAAGGTCACTCAAGCCCTATTGGCAAGGCAAGGTCTAGGTGTGATCACATCTTGGAGATGTAGTCACATATTGACAAGCCGGGAGAGTTGGGTGTCAAAGTCTTGAGAAAGTTGGTGGCTCAACTACTTTCTAAGTCACATAGTGAGTTCTTTTGGGAATCCTATGAAACAGACTAAGACAAGACCCTTAATGATCTTATCTATTTGCTAAGATCAACTTCCTAAAACGCTATGGACATTGACAATTGGATATCCAGTAAAGCTCTCTCTTCCCAATGGAAAGGGATCGGCCATAGTCAACTCGGTTGACCCAATGGTAAAGAGAGAGGCGAAGTCTGAGATAGTCCCATTATCAAGGGTCCATAGGTAACTATTGCCAAAGGAAGGGGTATTGGTTACGAAGCTGCCAAATTTACCTGAGGATGTTAAAGTCAATAAGTTTGGCTCTACTTCAGGTAAAGTCCATTGTCTAACTCTATTAAGTACATGCTGATTCTGATCGCGAAGATGGATTTCAATCGCATGGTTCGGTGATCAGAATTTTGGGCTATTACTTAAGAGTTATGATATTTATATTACTTAGGAATAGATAACAACAAGGATTTCATATGGATTGTAAGGATAAGTTTTTCTGTAAAGTTTTAAAATAAAAGAAAAAGGTTTTGATTTTATTTATTTTAAGTATCCTTACAATGGCATTTGTGAAAAGTTGTTGCTTATAAGATTCCATTGATAGCAATATTGGAAAAATGGATTTGATTCTTTCGGTTGTGGTAGTGTCTAATATTACCAAATAAGGAAAGATTCTCATCACCCAAGGTTCAATTGGACCGAAACTTGGAATCATGCAAGTTGTATAGTATGATGAATGAGAACTTTCAGCTTGGAAAATTAAGACTAATTCCTTATGTGAATAAGGAAAGGACTAAGGGATCGAGTACACATTCTTGTGCACTGGTCAAGTCCACCACAAAAGATCAAGAAGACTATTCGTCATGATTTACTTAAGTTCAGTAAATATGGTTATACTTATAAGTTTAAGTATAAGTCTGTAGCATTGGAGAAGTTTCAATGTGAGACAGAACGAATAAGAAGAATCAAAGTATGGCAGAAAGATAAAAGTTTCTCAAATCTGAAAAGATGGGAGAGTACTTTAGTATCATGTTTATGATCATCTTAATGATTAAGATACCATATCACAATTGGTCTTCTAAAGTCATCTTAGTGCATTCTTATGACTAAGAAGAGGAGTCATGAATTGTTGAAATGGTTAAATCAAAAAGATGAGTCATACTTCGTTCCAAAACAATTCTTAGAGTCATACTCCAAGATTGTAACTTGAGTGACATATCTTAAAGAGGGTTTGTTAACACTAGTCAAATGTAAGAGTAAAAGGTTATCTACTCTTGTACATTTGAAATTGGTAAGTTGTGATGTTTTGGATAAAACAGAGACCAACTTAGGCCAATTGTGTAAAGTGTTAGTCTTGATAAAGAATCCACGCTATCTCTTGAATATTTGACCAAGGGAGTCTTATATGTCAAGAGGACAGTGGGAGTCTTAAAGCTCTTGAAAGTTTCAAGACTTAATCAAGAATAAAACCTAAAGTCCTTCACTAGCACACGACTTGAGGTTTATAACCTATCGTGTTGAAATTTTTGTGCCTATTCAAGTTGGCTTTGCATAGGAGTTTTAAGAGTTCTCAATTGGTTGCACAACTACTTGGAAGCAATGGCAGGCACCTGAGCTGCCAAATGGCAAGAATTTAAGATTGCACAAGTTTAATCAATATGAGTTTGGATTTGTCACTAACCTTGTCTTGTGATTATGGTTTTGACAAATTCACATGGATAAGAACACATACACTATTAAATCTAAGTGTCATAAGGTTTCTCTCTGATTCATGAAAATGATGGTGAGGAAACACTTTCACTAAGTAGATTTTAGCTAGATAGCAATTGTGATATTTGCATTCTCAAAGTCGTTAGTGGAGCGTGTGTGGTTTACCGGCACACTAACATGGACTTGTGAGAAGTGGCAAAGGTCTAAACAATTGAGACTATGATTACGGCATCCCTTTTCATAGTTCTAAAATTGTTTAGACACACATGTGAGCTATCTAAGAGAAGTGTATGATTTTGATAAAGTTTTATCAAAACAATCTAGTATCAGAAATCTGAACTTTGGTAAGAAAGTCAGCTGATTTCTGAGTACATGTCAAAGCTAGTGGGAGCATAAGTGTTATGCTAATAATCATCATGTTAGTGGGAGCATGATAATTATGACAAAGGTTGCAAATTAGCAATGTTAATTATAGAAAACAAAAGTTTCAATTCGTGAGGTTGCGGGGGTTGAAAAAGTTGTTTTGCTATAATTAAGGGAGAGGAAATTATACTTCATTTCAATTCTAAAAGCTTAGATTGAGATTTTAATCGTATTTAATCAAGGATATATATATGAATTTCATGTTGGAATGGCTCAACATAAGGAAAATCTATATATGGGTCCATTATTTGCGTTCTAAAATTCGATTATGATTACGGCATCCCTTTTCATAATCTGAATTTTGAGAACTTGGCAAATTGAAATGGAAATATTATAGCAAAAGACTGGTTTAGTCTTTATGTGAGACATCATGAATCGTGTCCCATATGCTTCGGATATAGGATCGATTACATGTGCTATATTCATCCCTTCTAAAATTTTCCAGATGCCTGGTGCATTATGAAGGGAAAAGGTCTAGAATTGGATATGACTAAAATGATTAAGCAATTGTCGAGGACAATCTATGGTTTACCAAAGATTGGTTGCTCAAGGACAATTGGAAGTATAATGTTAATTCTGGAAGGACCATATTGACATAATCTGTAAGGAGGCAACTCTTGTTCAGAAGTGATAGTCAAAATGGAATATGGAAATGTTTCAAAGTTAGAAATTATTCAATCTGTGTAAGATTAGGAAACTTAATGAAAGAAGGATGTTTCCAAGGAGCTGATCTCCTTTGGAATGCTCTGTAATGATTGTTGTCAAGTCTTTCTGACTTTGTGCATAATCATTAAGAGGATCAATGCATATAAGTTTAGAATCTAACAGATTTCAGTAAATGGCATGAATTTGGAATTCTTGCATTTGCAGTAAGGATTTGGGACTGTGAAAAGAGGATCATTGGAGTGACGTTCAATTGATCTATTTTACAAAGTAAAGATCATAGACAAACATAGTATGCATACTTGGTGTATGGCATGACTAGTGTTTAGAAAACATAGTGTACATGCTTGAAGCATGGGACAACTATTGTTTTAAATTCAAGTATAAAGTTGATAAAACCGAAACAATGAATAATGAGTAATCAGTATGGTGATAAATAAAAGTGTTTATTTATATTCATAGGGTTTGATACCATATTTGATTCATTTATTCTTGTGTTTCACTTTGCATGTTTTGACTTCCAGAATAACTAAGTCGCTCTTCCTGAATGATTAAGTTATTCAAACCATCCACAGTCGGTCATATGTTGGAAGTAGGTAAGAATCAAGACTGTCATGGGTTGGTTTGTAGAGGTCCAAGTTGGTGGACAAAGTGGTGCTACAACACTCATGAGTGCTCATAAGTTCTGAGTATTGGATTCAACCCGCTCTCATTTGAATCACTTCATGGATTTTATCACGAGTGATCATGAGACGATAATATCTTATATTCTTCAAACCTAGAGATATGAGTTGTTACTATGAGTTGGTTATACATTGATTGCACGAAAACGCATTGGTAACTCGATGTTATAAAACATGCCTTTGTGTATGATTCAACAAGTAGTAGAACAAGCCATATGAGTCGAAGTTTATCCATTCCTTTTACCTTCGGGATAAAAGCGATATCTGTGGGCCCCTCGATGATTTAAAGATGATACATGTGAGTGCTTGGCCAAGCCAGGACTGATTTGATTTGTTCAATTAGTCAGTCATCATGAATCGGAAATCGGGAAACAACAAATGAACAGAGAGAATGATTGATAATCCATGTCTCAGTCCATATGATATCTAGAATGGAGGAATATATGATCCCTTATCTAATGGACAAGTCATTGACAAAGGTCAGAGTTCATCGACAAGGTCAGAGTTCGACAGAAGCTTTTGAGAGCTACGATTGCTGATCGGTTCCTGAAGTCATACGCAATAATAGTTTTAGACTTATCCAAGTGGGATACTGTTGGATTAATGTCTAAGTCCATAACTATACTTGGTAAGACTTGACCCGACCCGGCATGGTCCATTTGGGTTGCATGGCATCATGCATTTGGATAGACTATAATGAGAGAAATAACACTTAAGGTTGGTTAATATATTATAAGTTCTAATATATATTAATAAGGTTATTTAATTAGTATTGATCAAGAATTAATTTGGAATTAATTAAGTGATCAAAAGGAGACTAATTAAATATATGGGTTGATTGTGTAAATCATTCATTCTTATATATGTGAGCTTGTGATCCAAGATTCCTTATGTTGGACTAAGTCCATGGGGTGACCCATGGATACTCCATGGAGGTTAAAATCCATGGAGCATAAGGAATGGGTAAAGTTATGAGTTACATGGTGTAACCCTAATAGCCACCATATAAAAGAATCCCATGGCTCAAGAAATCGGGCACTAATGTGTGAGTGTGAGGGCTAGACGATTTCAAGGAGTGTTCAAGTTTCTCTCAAGTTATTCCAAGTGTATTTGGTGTTGTGTGAACCTTTTGAGGTGTCACACTTGGGGCACTAGGCACTCAAGCTTCATGAAGACATTCTACATCAAAGAGGTATGTATTCTATCTTGTTATATTTATTATTTTGTATGCTAGATTAGGATAATACCTTGGATGTTCATAATTGTATGTATAATAGAGAAAACATAGATCCAAGGTATTTAGGGTTGCATGTACACTTAGGATTGTTAGAATGCTCATAACCCAACAATTAGATCTCATGTTCTTGAGATTTAGGGCTTGTAACACCTTCTTGATGGGGATATGGATGCATCAAGCCCCTTTTCGAGTTTAGACTTCAGATCTGGACCTTGTGAGGTCCAGAGAGCCCAAAAGTGTAGAGCCTTAGTGAATCAACCAAGGAGTTTTAGGTTTTGGAAGCATTAATGGAGTAGTGATGGCATATAGAGCAATATATGTCATGCATGGTCATCAAGATCAAACCTTTACGTGACTTTTGGGTATTAGGAGGCAAGATCTAGAGGTTGGAGTTGCAGATCTGAACTCAGGTGCCCAAATGAGAAATTCGAATGAGTCAACTCGTCGAGTCTATGAGATGACTCGACGAGTCGGATCGGGTTGCCCCAACGTTCTGAACCCAGTGATAACTCGTCGAGTTGGGGGTCAAATCGACGATCTGAGTGAAACCCTAGGAAGAGCCCTGAGGATACGAGTGGACTCGACGAGTCACAAGGGTGCACTCGGCGAGTCAGGTCAACTTTGACTGTTGATTCGTATTGACTTCTGTTGACTTCATGGTTGGGTCAAGTATGAGCATTTAAGACAAGGGAGGGGTAAAATGGTCTTTTACCCATTCCAAGGGTTAGAAAGGGTGTAAAAGAACTTTTGGTGTATTTGAGTAAGACTGGGGTATTGATTAGAGATACTTATCTAATATGTTAGGCGGGGGCTAGATCGAGGATTCGGAGCACGAGATTTTACAAGCTAGCTTACGAGGTGAGTCTTCTCACTATACTTTACCATGAGTAGTATTTGTGTGTAACTGAGATGTCTTATGTGCTTATCTATGTATTGTGATATCCTGCATTATTTCTTTGTGATTTATGCTGTGTATTACTCAGAGCTTATAGAGTTAGGACCGGAGGGTCCATCAGAGTTGTGGGACTGGAGGGCACCGGTGGGTATATTGGGGAACTCACTAAGCTTTATGCTTACTGTGTTATGTGTTATGTGTTTCAGGTACTTCCGAGGATCGCGGGAAGGCACCGGTGTGATTGTACACACCTGTTCGAGATTATGTTGAGGATTCTGGGATTTGACTTTTGTTGTGGATTTATGTTGACTTTGAGACACTTATGATTTTTATGAAATATAATATATGAGTTTTATGTGTTTTAAAAATGAAAATTTGGTTTGAAAAATTACGTCGTTACAAGTTGGTATCAGAGCCTTGGTTTGAGGGATTCGGATGCACCTTCGGATATGTCTGGACTCAAACTGAGGATTTGAGAAATTTTTCCAAGAGAAACGATTTTTTTTAAATGAGTAAGAGTTCTAAGAGAAAAACGAGAAAGAGCAGTGTGTACAATCAGCCAGCGCCCGAATGGTGATTTTCCCAAAATACCCTTACTTTTAGTGTTATGAGATATTTATGAGATGTTATGAGATATATTATGCATGCTAGAGAGTAGGCTAGGTATTTCATATTTAGGACTAGAGTGGCCTGATTTGTGATGCCTTAGCCTAAGGGTTACTGCTATCTGTGATTTGCTTTTGAGTACGAGTATGTAGCAGAAATGAGCTTATGAGAGGTCTACTAAGAGAGTAGTCTGTGTTTGATGAGATAAATAGTACTTGTGATCTGCAATCCTAGGAGGGAGACTTGGGATGAACATGGATGCGGTGTGGAAGGACTATTGGGTCCGTACTACTGGAGTTACCGGATCAGTGAGCAGTTCAAGTAAGAATCTTAGGGTGCTAAGGAACAAGTAGGGGCGAGTGATCGAGTGTGAGTATACTCGAGCGAGTCTCTGATTATTTTATGTTGTGTTTCAGAGACAGCATGGTGGTTACACGCCAAAACCCAGGAGCAGCGGTACCAGTGGTACCAGTGACGATGAGATTCAGAGGATGATTCATGAAGAGGTGGTCGCAGCCATCTGAGTAGAGATTCCCGAGATGTTTGGGTCTATCAAGACCACCCTGATTGAGACATTTGATGAGTGATACGTTGCTGTCACTGAGGCTGCTGCTGCTGCCGCCACTACAGTTGTCGCTGCTGCTAGGCCACAGGGAGGTGACTCGTTGTTGTTCCAGGAGTTCAGCAATATGAAGCCACCAGAGTTTGATGGGACACAGGATCCGATTGCTGCGATGAGATGGATTTCTGATATCGAGGGGTGTTTCTACACTTGTTCATGTCCAGAGCACTTGAGGGAACGGTTCACGCTGAACCAGCTTCGTTTAGGAGTGAATGATTGGTGGAAGTTTGTGACAACTCATTTTACTCCTGCAGAGCACACTGCCGTGACTTGGGAGAGGTTTACTGTGATGTTTCGAGACGAGTATGTTCCCCCGGTGGAGAGGGAACGGTTGGCCCAGTAGTTTCCATCCATCAAGCAGAGGACAGAGTCAGTGACAGTGATTACGAGGATGTTCCATGAGAGGGCAATGTTCTGCCCTGAGCACGTGTCTACCGAGCAGGCACGTATGAGCCGGTATTTGAGCATTCTGAGGAGGGATATTCGAGATTTCGTGGCGAACTCGACTTATCGGTCATTTGCTGAGCTTCAGGCAAATGCCCGAAAGAGGGAGATTGAGCTGGAGACTCAGGCCAGGGAGGAGGTGGAGTCTCAGGGGAGGAATCGGCGACCGGCACAGTCTCAGCCGACAGCCAAGCGGGCTAAGCCCGTAGATTCGAGATCAGGGGGCCAGAAGGGCCGCACTTGTGGGACGTGCGGCAAGGGTCATGAGGGCATATGTCGAGCGGGGTCTTGCTACAAGTGTGGCAAGGAGGGGCACATGGCGAAGGATTCCCCCAAGGGATTTGCATTCTGCTTTCACTGCAACCAGACTGGCCATCGGAAGGCCGAGTGCCCCCAGCTGCTTCATGGATCTGCACCCGCTACTGTACGGGCTACCGAGAGTCGGCACGTGAAGGCCGAGGCGGCAAAGGTTCGTGGGAGAGCCTTCTAGCTGACAGCGGAGGAGGTCCGTGCAACACCTGATGTCGTGGCCGGTATGTATTCCTTTGTTTATTCTATTCTGAGATATTTGTGCTTATATTGTGATATGTGTAGGTACTTTTCTTGTGCGATCTGTACCTGCCTTAGTGTTATTTGACTCGGATGCGATTCGATCGTTCGTATCATTAGCATTTAGTCGCCACATCAGTATTAGACGTGAGTCGTTGAGTCGAGCTATGAGAGTTTCTATAGCCGATGAGCATGCGGTGCTTGCCACTGATGTGATCCGGGGATGTGTGCTCGAGATTTTTGGTGTTGAGATTCCGATAGATCTGGTACCGATCGCGATAGGTGATGTATGTGTCATTGTGGGCATGGACTGGTTGAGCCGGTTCGGAGCGGTAATCGATTGCGCATGTCAGTTGGTGACCATACGAGACCCTAGTGGGGGAGTGCTTACAGTATATGGCGAGGGTACCCGATCTGGGTCAGCTTTCTGCTCTGCTGCCCGAGCAAGACAGAGTTTACAGCAGGGTTGCATGGGTTTTCTGGCGTATGTGATGGATACGCGGGTTGCTGCTGAGAGACCGAGTTCTATCGCCGAGGTTCCGATTGTGAGTGAATTTCCGGATGTTTCTCCCGAGGAGTTACCGGGTGTGCCTCCCGAGCGGCAGGTGGAGTTCCGGATTGATTTGGTTCCGGGAGCGGCGCCTATTGCCAAGGCACATTATCGCCTCGCGCCGCCCGAGATGCAGGAGTTATCCTCGCAACTTCAGGAGCTGTTGGGGAAGGGTTTTATCCGACCGAGTAGCTCGCCTTGGGGAGCACCGATCCTTTTTGTCAAGAAAAAGGATGGTCCAC
Organism: Lactuca virosa; assembly: GCF_052849685.1. Lineage (NCBI taxonomy): Eukaryota > Viridiplantae > Streptophyta > Magnoliopsida > Asterales > Asteraceae > Lactuca > Lactuca virosa. The sequence goes on from NC_136429.1 coordinate 60,341,283, forward strand.
ACCGGATGTGCATTGATTACCGGGAGTTGAACAAGCTGACGGCCAAGAACCGTTATCCATTTGCGAGGATCGACGATCTGTTCGATCAGTTGCAGGGTGCATCTTGGTTTTCCAAGATTGATTTGAGATCAGGGTATCACCATATGAGATTACGCGAGGAGGATATTCAGAATACAGCTTTTAGGACTCGTTATGGGCATTACGAGTTTGTGGTGATTCCTTTCGGGCTCACCAACGCACCGGCAGCGTTCATGGACCTCGTGAACCGGGTGTGCAGGCCCATGTTGGATCGATCGGTGATTGTGTTCATCGACGATATCCTGGTGTACACGGGGTCCAGGGAACAGAACAAGGAGCATCTTAGAGAGGTTTTGGGGGTTTTGAGATCGGAGAGGCTATATGCCAAATTCTCCAAGTGTGATTTCTGGTTACAAGAAGTCCAGTTCCTAGGGCATCTCATTAATCAGACTGGGATATTGATCGACCCGGCCAAGATTGAGGCAGTCATGCGATGGAGGTGCCGAGATCCCCATCCGAGATCAGGAGTTTTCTGGGATTGGCTGGCTATTATCGGAGGTTTATCAGGTATTTCTCCAAGATTGCGGTTCCTCTCACCAGATTGACCCGAAAGGGCGTTACTTTTGTTTGGGGGCCTGAGCAGCAGGCATCATTCGAGACTCTTCGTCGGAGATTGTGTGAAGCTCCGGTACTAGCTCTTCTGGAGGGAGTGGAGGACTTTGTGGTTTATTGTGATGCGTCTATCTCAGGGATGGGTGCAGTGTTGATGCAGAGGGGTCACGTGATAGCATATGCGTCGAGGCAGTTGAAGCCTCACGAGACGAGATATCCCACCCATGATCTAGAGTTAGGGGCGGTGGTGTTCGCCCTCAAGATCTGGCGCCACTACTTGTATGGGGTTCGGTATACCATATACACGGACCACAAGAGCCTGAAGTATCTCATGGATCAACCCAACCTGAATATGCGGCAGAGGAGATGGTTGGATGTGGTGAAAGACTATAACTGTGAGATCCTGTATCATCCGGGCAAGGCTAACGTGGTAGTCGACGCCCTGAGCCGTAAAGTGGAGAGTGCCCCGATTCGAGATGTGTGTATGAGGATGACAGTGATGACTCCAATTTTGGATACCATTCGAGAGGCCCAGTCGGAGGCCGTGAAACCGGAAAACCGCAAGAGGGAGCGAGTGGTTGGGCAGGTGTCCGAGTGTGTGACGGATAGCCGAGGACTTATGACTTTTCGAGGGCGGATTTGGGTGCCCTATACGGGCGGGGCTCGACATATACTGAAGGAGGAGGCGCATAGATCGAGATTCTCGATCCATCCCGGGGCTACTAAGATGTACTTGGACCTGAAGAGGGATTACTGGTGGCCCTGTATGAAGCGGGATGTTGCCTGGGTGGTTGAGAGGTGCTTGACCTGCCGTCGGGTCAAGGCAGAGCACCAGCATCCACATGGTCCATTGCAGCCTCTTGAGATTCCCCAGTGGAAGTGGGAACAGATCTCGATGGACTTTATCACCAAGTTGCCGAGGACTGCACATGGAGTTGACGCGATTTGGGTAATCGTGGACCGGCTGACGAAAAGTGCTCACTTCCTTGTTATTAGTGAGAGCTCTTCCGCGGAAAGAGTGGCTGAGATCTATGTGAGAGAAGTGGTAGCGCGTCATGGCGTGCCGGTCTCGATAGTGTTGGATCGAGACGCACGTTTCACTTCCAGGTTTTGGAAGAAGTTTCATGAAGATCTGGGCACACGCTTGCATTTCAGTACGGCGTATCACCCTCAAACGGAGGGGCAGAGCGAGCGGACGATTCAGACGCTTGAGGACATGTTGCGAGCATGTGTCATGGACTTCGGGGGAAGTTGGGACACATACATACCACTGGCTGAGTTTTCCTACAAAAACAGCTATTATTCGAGTATTCGTATGCCTCCCTTTGAGCTTCTGTATGGAAGAAGGTGTCGGACTCCCATTTGCTAGGGAGAAGTGGGACAAAGAGTGATGGGTGGTTGGAGATAGTGCTGAAAACGACCGAGCAGATTCAGCAGGTCAGGCAGTGGCTTCTAACGGCACAGAGTCGCCAAAAGAGTTATGCGGACAGGCGACGGTCCGAGCTAGAATTCCAGGTCGGGGATTTTGTGCTTTTGAAGGTATCCCCATGGAAAGGGGTGATCCGATTCCGGACGCGGGGTAAGCTGGGACCCCAATACATCGGTCCTTTCAGAGTGACCGCCAGAGTGGGTAGAGTAGCAGACCAATTGGAGCTACATGCGGAGTTGAGTCAGATCCATAACACCTTCCACGTGTCCCAGTTGAGGAAGTGTGTAGCCGATGAGACGACAGTGGTACCACTGGAGGACATTCAGGTTGATGCGAGCCTGAATTACATTGAGAGGCTGATCGCGATTCTAGATCGAAAAGTGAAGGTTCTGAGGAACAAGAAAGTGCCCCTGGTTTAGGTCCAGTGGCAACATCGGAGGGGATCCGAGTTGACTTGGGAGCCGGAGTCAGATATGCGAAGTCTGATTCTAGTGGGGGAGAATTGTAACATCTGGATTCCCAGGTATATTATTTTCTCATTTAATTTGAATATTTGTGGAGTGACTCGACGAGTTGGTGCCTCAACTCATCGAGTATAATCGCGTCTGGTGACGTGGATTAACGAATGGACTCGACGAGTCTGTGAGGCGACTCGCCAAGTCAGCGCTGCTGAAGGAAACCCTAAATTCTCGGGCCTGCGACCTATTTAAAGGCACTTATAGCCTCCATTTCGTCTCACCAGAACGCTTAGACCCTTGAGAGAAACCCTAACGTCCATAGTGAGCTAGAGTGGTGAGGATAGCTAATCTTGTGTTCATTTTGGCTCATTTCCTTGAAGAGGAAGGAAGGTTCATCAAAGATCAAGAAGGGAGGGCCAGTAGATTTGTTTCTTCTTCATCTCAAGCTTCAGATCAAGATAAAAAGCTTTTACCTTTCTTGTAGGATGATTAGATCTCATGTTCTTGAGATTTAAGGCTTGTAACACCTTCTTGATGGGGCTATGGATGCATCAAGCCCCTTTTCGAATTTAGACTTCAGATCTGGACCTTGTGAGGTCCAGAGAGTCCAAAAGTGTAGAGCCTTAGTGAATCAACCAAGGAGTTTTGGGTTTTGGAAGCATTAATGGAGTAGTGATGGCATATAGAGCAATATATGCCATGCATGGTCATCAAGATCAAACATTTACGTGACTTTTGGGTATTAGGAGGCTAGATCTAGAGGTTGGAGTTGCAGATCTGACCTCAGGTGCCCAAATGAGAAATTCGAATGAGTCAACTCGCCGAGTCTATGAGATGACTCGACGAGTCGGATCGGGTTGCCCCATCATTCTGAACCCAGTGATAACTCGTCGAGTTGGGGGTCAACTCGACGAGCTGAGTGAAACCCTAGGAAAATCCCTGAGGATACGAGTGGACTCGGCGAGTCACAAGGGTGCACTCGGCAAGTCAGGTCAACTTTGACTGTTGATTCGTATTGACTTCTGTTGACTTCATGGTTGGGTCAAGTATGAGCATTTGAGACAAGGGAGGAGTAAAATGGTCTTTTACCCATTCCAAGGGTTAGAAAGGGTGTAAGAGAACTTTTGGTGTATTTGAGTAAGAGTGGGGTATTGATTAGAGATACTTATCTAGTATGTTAGGCGGAGGCTAGATCGAGGATTCCGAGCACGAGATTTTACTAGCTAGCTTACGAGGTGAGTCTTCTCACTATACTTTACCATGAGTGGTATTTGTATGTGACTGAGATGTCTTATGTGCTTATCTGTGTATTGTGATATCCTGCATTATTTCTTTGTGATTTATGTTGTGTATTACTCAGAGCTTAGAGAGTTAGGACCGAAGGGTCCACAGAGTTAGGATCGGAAGGTCCATCAGAGTTGTGGGACTGGAGGGTCCCACTGAGACACATTGACTGGAGGTTCTTACAGAGTTATAGCCTCGAGTGGCTAATATGTTGTATGTGGTATTTTGGGGAACTCACTAAGCTTTATGCTTACTGTGTTATGTGTTATGTGTTTCAGGTACTTCCGAGGATCGCGGGAAAGAATCGGCGTGATTGTACACACCTCTTCGAGATTATTTTGAGGATTCTAGGATTTGACTTTTGTTGTGGATTTATGTTGACTTTGAGACACTTATGATTTTTATGAAATATAATATATGAGTTTTATGTGTTTTAAAAATAAAAATTTGGTTTGAAAAATTACGTCGTTACATTTGAATTGCAGAATACTGGTAAAGAAGAAAAAGATGAAGGTAAAAAAGAAGATGTGGTGAAAGATGTGCTGGATCCAAAAAGAAAGATCCACCCAAAGATAAAAATTGTGATTTCTAAAAATCAAAACAAAGAGTCTTTTCCTGAGCTTACAGAAAAGCAAAATCTAACTTAGGAACCTCGGCAACAAAGAAAGAAGAAGTCAGCTGAAGTAAGGAGATCTCCATATAAAGAGAGAGCCATTTGCTTGAAAACAAAATTAACAAAAAAAGAAGAAATGCTTGGTGAATGGTTGTTATTCAATTTGCAAGGAAGTGAATAGTAAGTTATTAATATTTGATTAGCATTTACAAAAATAAACATTAACATACTTGTTTAATAATTAGTAAATCACATCTGATTAAAGATATGAATATATTAATGACATAAACATACTTCATCAAATCACATGTGATTATATTCATGTATTTGAAATAACATTTTTTTTATATTTACAGTGATCAGCTGTTATTCACAATAAACAAAAGAGTGGTATTCCGGTATGTATTTGAAAGTTTGTTTCTCGGAGAATATCTATTTTCGGATGTCATAGACTCATGGTCTGAACTACAACGAGAAGGACCGAGACATTAATAATTCTCCATACAAAGTTTTCTTGTCTTTCCAAATGATTGTAAGTAAAACATATATGATTCTAGCACTAAATTAATATCATCTATTTAAATTCACATATGATTATACATTAAAATGACGAATGATTTAGCATTTAGACAAAGTATATTGAGGATGAGCAGCTTCCTAAACCAAAAAAGGATGATAAAAAGAAAAAGATTGACAAAAAGCTAAAAGAACAAATGGAAAAGGAGGCAAAAGAGAAAGAAAAAGAGAAAGACAAGAATAGATACAGTTTATTCAAAAAATACTTTGTAGATTGGTTCAATGGAGATGAAGAAAAAATAAAATTGAAAGATGTTGATATGGTAAGTTTTTTAAAAAAAAATCTTATTATTCTTATTATAGTGTATATCCTTCCTAAATATGACAATACATATTTAAATGCAGATATTTTTCCCTATTTGTCGGCACGAATACATGTTTGTATTTGTTTTTAACATAAAAAAATGCAAGCATTGTAATACTGGACAACAGCATCTCAGAAGCAACAATCAAAGCTAAGTACATGCATGTACTCAAAAACCTGGTAAGTAATCACATGTGATTATGTAAAACATTATTTCATGATTGTAATCACATGTGATTATGTAAATTATTTTTATTCACATCTGATTATATAAATGTAAATAAGATTTTTTATATGTTTAATTGTATGTGACTAACTTTATATATATATTTTTAATTTTCAGAAAAAATACTTCTTGAGATATTTGCATGAGATCAATTATCCAAGATGTCATGCCCTTCAAGACCCAAATATCAAACCACAAATACCACATCTGATATGTAAAACTAAAGATAACAAAATAGATTGTGGAGTATTTGTGATGAGATACATGGAAACGTATATGGGTGAAACAAAATACAAAACTGGATTCCCAAAAGAAGGAACTCAAGATGCATTGCTCGATTGGGTGAGAACCAAATATGCTTATGCATTGATAAATTCTGAAATTAATCTCATGAAGGATGATATCATGGAACTTGCTCATGAGTACAATAAACAAAATAAAGAGAAGAGAGAAAGTGATCAAAGAAAAGCTTGTGCAGAAATCCATAAAAGGTTGAAGGACTGCCATTAGGGTTGATTGATTGAAGGAAAAATGGTGAATGGGAAGATGAAGATGCAAGTGTTGAAGGTGAAGTTGTGAAGATGGAAATGATGAAGGACTGTCCGCCAATGCATAATTTGATTGTTGGTTTATTTAGACAATGTTTACTTTTTAATTAGATGAATCCTTGCTACTTTATTAACACAATAATTAGGTTTTAATTAGATAAATGTTTGAACATATATATGATATCGACAAACACATGTGATTATAAACATTTTTTAAATCACATATGATTAATTTGCATTAATTAAGAACAACGTATGATTTATACATCAATCACATATGATTACAAATATAAAAGCAAAAAATTCAATAGTATAATATGTGATTAAACATATAAACACATTTGATACATATGATTATATGTATCAAATAATAACATATGATTATCATGTGTAATATATGCATACACAAAAAGAAAAATCACATATGATTAAATATGTTCACATTCACATTACAAAAATCACATGTGATTATGTATAAAAAAAACGATATTATAAAATCAAATGTGATTACAAAAATCACATGTGATTATGTATAAAAAAACATAGATATTATAAAATCACATGTGATTATGATTTATACATCAATCACATATGATTACAAACATAAACATAATTTGAATACTCAATCACATATGACTATAAATATAAAAGCAAAAAATTCAATAGTATAATATGTGATTAAACATATAAACACATTTGATACATATGATTATATGTATCATATAAAATATTGTAAAATAATAACATCTGATTATCATGTGTAATATATGCATACACAAAAAGAAAAATCACATATGATTAAATATGTTCACATTCACATTACAAAAATCACATGGGATTATGTATAAAAATGATATTATAAAATCAAATGTGATTACAAAAATCACATGTGATTATGTATAAAAAAACATAGATATTATAAAATCACATGTGATTATGATTTATACATCAATCATATATGATTACAAACATAAACATAATTTGAATACTCAATCACATATGACAATAAATATAAAAGCAAAAAATTCAATAGTATAATATGTGATTAAACATATAAACACATTTGATACATATGATTATATGTATCATATAAAATATTGTAAAATAATAACATCTAATTATCATGTGTAATATATGCATACACAAAAAGAAAATCACATATGATTAAATATGTTCACATTCACATTACAAAAATCACATGTGATTATGTATAAAAAAATGATATTATAAAATCAAATGTGATTACAAAAATCACATGTGATTATGTATAAAAAAACATATATATTATAAAATCACATGTGATTAAAATCTTTTATTAACAGTTTATACTTAACTATTATAGAAACAAATAACATGTGTAAAAATTTTAGAATCACATATAATTATAAAAAGACAACCAAAAATTGAATGAGGAAAAATAAATTGAATCACATATGATTATAATCTGTTATGAATGTTATTTACTTAAAAAATTGAAAACTAATAAAAAGTCTATATATCAATTTTGAGAATTAAATCTGTTGGGACAAGTACGCATGTTGTGTGGTTCTTTTTTACCACATAGTGAGCATTTTCTGCTCTTCGTTTGAGCTTTCATAACTGCTTTTTCAACTTCACCAATAAGCCTCGTCTTTCTTGATCCTTTATTATGTTGAACAACTGGAACAAAAATCTCAACTTCTTCCGGAATAGTAACATTATAATGTTTCTCAAGGACATCAGAATTTGTAATCGGATTTTCACTTGAAGAATTACTCTTCACCTCATTCAACAAAAGTTTTGTTTTTTCTGCAAAACATACTAACTTCTGCTTATTATCTGTCACAATGTCTAAAGCACTTTCAACATTTAAAAATACTTCATTAACCAGTTTGGTAACTTCTTCGTCCTCTTCATCAAAACGGTCTCTCGATAGCTGATAATTTGAAGATATTACATCCTTTGTCCATCGCCTAAGAGTATATTGTTCTGGTATTTCATTAAAATTTTTGTCCATCAATACTCTAAAAGCATGTCTGCAAAGCATACCAAAACGATTAAAATGTCCACAGGTGCAACTCACTTCTTTTTCATCATATTTTAGTTACACTTGAAAAATGAAGAATCACATATGATTACACATTAATCGCATATGATTATACAAATAAAAATCACAGTCTTGTTTAATCACATATGATTACACACATGAAAACAACATACACACTAGTGACATATGCACATTATCTTTATAATCACATGTGATTGATCACAACATTATCATATATAAAAATATATAAATGATATAAATAAAAAAATAAGATACCTTATATGTTGCTTTTATTTCGTGTTTTTGGTTCTTGTGAATAACTTTAAAATTTTCACATCCATCTCCCTCCCCTAAATCTTTAACCTCACAAAACCAACCTCCTTTATAAATCTCCTTTTGAACTTCAAAAAAAACCTAGCTAGTATACACCTTTGCTGCATGTTGTTCTATCATACGTGGTGACCTCCAAGAATAATTTGCTCCCTTGGTTTTACGATCACGTTCACGTTGTGTATATCGTTGTTTTTTAATGGCAGTGTCATAATTCATCATGAAATTCAAAAAGAAATTTTTGGTTTCTGAATATGAATTGAAAAATGAATTGATACTCTCAGACCTTGAAGTTGTCTTCATCAACCCACACCTTGGAAAATCATTGAAATATGCAGGTACCCATGCTTCCTTATTTTCAAAAATATCTTTAAACCATTTATCATCTTCAAGATTAAATTCTTTCATCAATAGTTCCCAACTCCTCTCGAAAATATGACGCTTGATATAAATGTCCCACACAAGTTTATTGAACCTTTTCTTGAAATCCGTGCTTTTAAGAAATTCCACAGATAGCTATAATAATCACATGTGATTCACATATTATAAATTAATATTAAAATATAAAGGTAAAACTCACATGACATAACTTTAAATGCTTTAATCATATGTGATTATAAATATAATCACATATGATTTGTAATAATCATGTATGTTTATATTCATAATCATTTAGACAATCACATGTGATTACAATATTGAAAAAAATCACATATGATTTAAATCTATTCACATTAGAAAACAAAATCACATATGATTCAAATCTGTTCAAATTGGAAAATCATATATGCTAGAATAAATATCTGATTACAAAAAGAAAAACACATATGATTAAATATTTTCAAATTATAAAAATAATATCTGATTAGAAAAAATCTTATTCAGATTAAAAAAATCACACGTGATATATCACAATTGATTATCAATATAAAAATATATGTTATGTAAAATCACATGTGATTTCAAAAAAAAATGTACCTTTTTTGGCAGTTTCTTCATGATATGCCACATGCACACTCTATGCTTGCTTTATTGCTGCATCTTGATCAGTTAAAATAAGTAATGGTTGTTTATTTGAATGAGCCTTCAAAAACTGTTCAAGAAGCCATTTATACGAATCCACATCCTCCGTGCTTAACAACCCGGCTCCAACAGTAACAGATGATTTATGATGATCAATGACAGTGAATGGAACAAAAACCAATGCATACCTATTTCATGTAATAATAATCAAAATAAGATTAAACATATTTAGAACGTAAAAATAAATTACATAAGAATAGTTGACGATAAATGATAAATCACATATGATTATAATCAAAATCACATTACAAATACTTGATGAGAATTTATTCAATCACATATGATTACAATCATCATCACAACAGTATAATTTTTGACAATTGATAAATCATATGTGATTTGAAAAATAACTACATCAGAATACTTGTTAAGCATTAATCAATCATCAATCTTATATGATTATATATGATCAATCACATATGATTATAATCATTATCAAAATACCATACATGTTCATCATTCATCAATCACATATGATTACAATAATAATCAAATCAGTATACTTATTGAAAAAATATAAATCACATATGATTAGAAACATAAATACAAAAGAAAAACTTACTTATTTGTACGAAATGTTGCATCAAATGACATAACATCTCCGAATTCACTGTAGTATGCTTTATATGTTTCATCGGCCCAAAACATTGCATTTAACACATTATTCTCATCACATCTATAAAAAAATGAATAATTCGGATAGTTGTTTTTCCGATCATTCATCTTGTTCACAATAAGTTGAGCATCTCTGAAGCCAATAATAAAGCCCATATCCCTTTTAAAATTTATGTAATCTACAGCCTTGCCCCTTACATACTGAAAACCACCTTTCAAAGTTGATTTGAGTTTGTAAGCTTTTGTAGCACCCATTTTTGCAGTAGACGCCCGAACAATGAACTCCTTGTCAGAGTATGAAAGAGTCCTTGTACTTTTCAAGTGAAATGTATCTTCAAGCTCGTGGTTGTGATTTTCTTGAAACTTATCAAACCTATACTCACACGTTCCTTTGACACGTTTCACAATAATTTTGGCTTTACAATCTGTAACCATATAGATTGTATTACGTTCCGTTGGATTCAATTTCGGTTTACCCATCCTGTTACAAACCAAAAACCTATGCTTTATTATATCACCAACTTTCTATAATGTGTTCAAACGAACATCAAAACCAGCCTTCTCTGCATATCTTTTATAAAAATTAACTCCCTCATCCACATCTTTGAACCTCATTTCCTTAGTAGGTTTAAACTCATCAGGAACATCTGGTTTGATATCATGCAGAACCTATGACATATAAAACTCTGATACACAGCTTGAACTAGTCCTACTGTTTGAATTTGCATCATTACAAGAAGTAGAACATTCACATGTATGATCAAATATAGAAAACATTTTAATCATATATTATTATAAAAGAAACAATTGAATATACATAAATCAATACAATATAAAATCACATGTGATTAATAATAAAATTCCTTGTATAATCATATGTGATTAAAAGAAATAATTGAACATATATAAACTAAAAATATGTCAATATTTATTCAAATATAAAAAAATGGATAATCAGATATGATAACACTATATTAAACAAAATTATTTAAAAAACTAATTAATAATCACATAAGATTAACAAAACAGATTAAATTAAAACTAATAAATTACTTATAATCACATGTGATTATATAAGGAATTCATTATTAATCACATGTGATTGTATAAGAAATTCATTATCAATCACATGTGATTGTACATTACATACATTGATATATATTCAATTCTAAAAAATATTGATAATTAAAAAAATTACTTATATAATAATAACAGATTAAATAAGTATTTAAATTTTTTTTACCTGAAACAATAATATTTTGGATTTGATGACTTGAATGCTCAAAATATTCATCCACGTAATTTGTGATTTGATGACTTAAATGTTCAACATCTTCATTAACATCTTCAATACTAATTTCACTTTCATTTCTAAAGAAATTAACATTATTGCTTGTAAAATACATTATGAAACCATAGAACCTGTCATTAACAACATAAAGAATTATTATTACAACAAATATTAATAATATATGATTTAAAAAACTATAACATAAAATGTAAATGTTCATAAAATTTATGATTATAGCATATATCAATCATATGTGATTTTAAACATATATGACTAAAACATTTATGATTATAACATATATTAATCATACATGATTTAAATACTTGTATTATAGTTTATAAAAGATACATGATCATAGTGTCACTTGAAGAACACGATTGTTAGCTCAATGAGGGGAGCTTTTGGAGTCCAAAACTGAATCTTTTAAAGCCAATAACCAATTAAATTAACGACGACTTTCTACTTTTGCATTGATGTATATGCAACAACAACACAAAAGTAGATGGTGTACATGTTGAAGGATGAAGAAAGTACTGGAAAAGATCCTAATCACATGTGATTGAAATAATAGATTATAAACAAATACTAATCACGTATTTTTTTGAATGTTTTAGCTTTTTCTCAACTATAAAAGCAGCTACAAGGCAAGAAACTACTGGAAAACATCCTAATCAGATGTGATTGAAATACTAGATTACAAATAAATACTAATCACATGTTTTTTTTTAATGTTTTAGGTTTTTCTACAACTATAAAAGCAACTACAAGGCAAGAAACTACTAGAAAAGATCCTAATCAGATGTGATTGAAATAATAGATTATAAATAAATACTAATCACATGTTTTTTTGAATGTTTTAGGTTTTTCTACAACTATAAAAGCAGCTACAAGGCAAGAAACTACTGGAAAAGATCCAGTTACAATGCAAGAATCAACAATGAATATTTTGTACCTTTTGATAGAACGAACTTTGACCTAACTTCGAATCAAAATGTTAAATAACTGATTCGATTACCAAAATACATGAAATAAACACAAATGCGATACTTTAATCATCAAAAAAAGTTATACAAAGTGAATATTTTGTACCTTTTGATAGAACGAATTGTGACCTAACTTCTTCGATGACGACGACGCAATTACTTCTTTATAAGAATCGAAGAAAAAAACAATGAATTTTGTAACAAGAATCTTAGAAATTGCTAAGATTTAGAACCAATTCCGTAAAATTCGATGATAATCACTTAGTTCTCAATGGATACTCTCGATCAAACTTTCGTCAAAAACGTAAAGAAAATCAGATGAGAATACGGTAATAAAAACAAATTTACCGAAATAGCCCTGAACGCAATTGGAAAACAAAAACGCATGTTTTTTTAACTCATAGGCTAAAAAATGTTCTCAAATGTTCTCAATCTCAAAAATGTTCTCATTTCAACATAACTCTCTCTCTCTCTCTCTCTCTATATATATATATATATATATATATATATATATATATATATATATATATATATATACACTAGTTGTGAGACCCATGTATTACATTGGTTAATTAAAAAAATAAATATAAATGTCAAAATATTTGAGAACTTTGAATTTATAAGAAAATAAGAAAAATAATGAATTATTATAATGAAAAGGTTTTTTATCCTTTAAATTTAAACAAATAATTTAAATAATTAAAAGAAACTAATGAGCTTTAATTTTAAGAATTCTGAAATTAAAAGGTAAGTTCATTAATGAAATTGATATCTATTTATTACTACATTTATGGCAATTATTAAATTAAAATATTATGTGGAATTTAATAAAATAGAAAAACTTATAAAACGACATGTGGAAAAAAATTAATTCAAAATAACCAAAAAATAACATTTGACAAATTAAATGAGAGTGTGACAAGTGGCAAAAAGACCTTCATTTATTAGAGAGGATATATATATATATATATATATATATATATATATATATATATATATATATATATATATATATATCTATACACATATAATGTACTTACACCTAAATATATTCTATGATTGTTTGGCTTATAGTGTTGGTACAATTAAATATAGGTATATTTGTTTGGTGTGCCAAAGCAACAAATAAAGGGATAAAAGAAATAACAATAAAACACAAATCGCTGCCACTAAATATACTAATGAGAGTATAGGGTAAGCAGGGTCGGTCCATAGGGATACGAGACTTAATATTTGACCATACTTTAACATGATACATTATTACCAATTGTTAAAAAGGGGGATTTTGTTGACATCTAATTAAACTTCATAAAATGATAAATTAAAGACTAAATTTCAGAAATTAAAAAGATATTTCCGAATCTAATTCCCATTTTGAGTACTATGTTGTAAGATACAATGTGATTTCAATTTATGTTCAATCTAGGTTGGTAGTTAAGATAGTAATTTGCTCTATAATCTCCAAATTGACAAAAATATTATACTTAAAACAAGATCTTTAAGTAAAACTACAATTAGTTGATAAAATCCAAACAAGCTCTTAGATTAAATCATTAAAAGACCTTAAGTTCAAACAATTAATACCAATTTTGTCCAATTTTCCTAATAAGCTCGGGAATATGAACATCCTATATTTGATTACACTAATTTTGATACCATTGAAACCAATTAAGTGCTTGTTACCAACATCAAATCATAAAACATATACGAATTTCACAATCTGACTAACAAAAATGATATGAACCCTAGATTCATTGATCAAGTGAATAGAGTACAAATCAAACATATAATAAAGAACAAATCAAATATTAATAGATAGAAACATGAAATTAAGTTCACATCATAGTCTAACAACAAGTATTTAAGGATATAGAACCAGAAATGAAAGGAAAAGTTAGCCACACATGGCTAAATCAAAATACGAATTCAACAAGTTTAATCTTAAAACAAACATACAAATTTAAAATCCAAATGTTTCCAAGTTGCTAAGTGATGCTAAAATATGTGAAAATATCCCCTTGCTTGCTCTTGGTCGAAGTTATCTCCAAAATGGTCAAGAAACTACTTTAAAACGGAAGTTTGAAAATCATAAAAAACTGTTGGCAGCGATTCCACGCCCTCGGAATGATTCCACGCCCTTGGAATGGAAAAACATTGAAATGCTGAAATCCTCATTCCATGGCCGTGGAATAGTAAAGGCATGGCATTCCACGACCGTGGAATCCCCTGAATAAACATCCACTTCCATTTTTTCGTTTTCTTTAATCTTGCTTCGATTCTTATGAAATTTTGCATAGAGCTTCCCTCGAACATCCTAATAATGCCCAAATCCTCGAATGCCCCTGAAACATCCACAAAAATGTTGAAAATATAGATTGATCCTCGAAAATGTCCCGAAGATGCGAAATGCATGCAAAATTATACTATAATGAAATGAAATATTATGAATAAACATGAAATAGACATGTGAAAAGGTTCAGATGATGCACCTAACAAACCTCCCCAAGCTTGAACATTTACTTGTCCTCAAGAAAACAAAACTAGAATCAACCTTGGAAAATATAAAATGCAAATGCAAATGTAAATGCAAACATAAAAATAAAAAGAAAGAATGCCTCAAGTTATTCATCCCGACAACATAATCACGATCAAAGAGTTGTTAACCTATACCCTATATACACACAATGTACTGCATTTCAAATCCGGACAGTAGAAGGCATGAAACACAAGGAGTTGCCAATCACTCGACTTAAATGCATGAAACATTGGAACCATAGTATAAGGCATCTCCTAGTAACTTTTACTGACAAGGAAGGTGCATCTCAATCTATAGGGTGTACTCACTGAAGCACTCAACTCGTGTATGCACTTATTTCACAAGATGTGTGAACTCACTCATATAAAAGAATCTACACTCGTTATTTAAGGTAGAGGGCACGCAGGCGTCGGTAATCCATATCCCATTCTTCTTAGTCTTCTCTCTTTGCTCTTCAACAACTTGCGGCCGCACAATCTTCATATCATCTTCTAAATCTCGTGTCAACTCTCGGCAATCCATAATAGGAGATAAATCCATAAACCATAACAAGGGCGCAAAAGAAATATATACAAACATCAAACATACTAAACAAACAAAGTAGAACCGTATAACATGGTTATTGGCCTCAAATAAACTGTCAATATTAAACGAGCTAACAAAATCATACACAAACGATTTTCCTATGAAAATATCATCATGAAAAATCTAGAAATGCTTGGTTCGGTTCTTTTTTCTATTACTAGAAAGCAGCATGGATATGTACATAAGCTCAACTTAAATAGTTATAAAAGAAATGAAAAACTAACATAATCTATAACTTTTTACAAAAACTTAAACACAAAACTTGATAAACTTGTAAACTTGATAAATTGACTTTTTGAAGAACTCCTTTATAGACTGTATACACTTGTAAAGGTTTGACTTTGAAATCCGCCATTTTGATGACTTCACGGTTTTGACTTTAAGAAACAACTTGATTCAAAATGGAAACAAACTTCTAAATATTTACAATTAGTAAACTTTAATGAAAATGATAAACAACATTAACAACCATCTTTTGGAAAATTGACGTGGCTTCAAAATACACGAAGATAAGTATTGAAAAAGATACATAAATACTAATTTTATTTATTTATTTTTAGTTTTTTTTTAACCAATCTTTTTGAACCAAGTGAAGAATATATATAATTCTACAAAATTCAAGTACTCTAAACTAAACTATACAAAACAAGGCAAAAACAAACATATATATACAGACGACTCACAAAATAAAATAAAGAATGAAACTAGAAAACTGAATGAAATTATGCGCCATACCATGCCTTTATTCACACAATAACATACTCACGGGTATTTAAAACGCCCTATATTTCATTATCACCTGATGTGACCCAAATTATTTAAGAGGAACTGCTTGTCATAAAACACCTCAATGCACCGCCAATAAGTGAATTAACAAATAAGTGTGTTCTCAATAGTTCTGAAGTTTCACAAATTAATGACACCATATGTATACGGGGTATAAGCAGACAAAAATTTGAACTTAACCGTGTATTGTGACAAAAAGTTAAAGACATCCTAGATACGAGAAGAAATAGGAGAGAAAAATGCATGAAAAATGACCCTAAAAACCGAAATGAAAAGGAAAAATCTTTTTGTATTTTTATGTTTTGTATTTTTTTTAAATGTATTTTTTATATAAAATGTAATGCAATGAAATTAATTTTATATGTATATATGTAATGCTTTTTTTTATAAATGCAATGAATGGAATGCAATGGAATTTACCCCTCATCAAGCTTAAAATGATGCATCGTCCTCGATGCTTGGGAATAGAGAGGGACCAATTAATGAGGAGGATCTTGAGGCGGAAATTATGGAGGATATTGTGAAGGGTATTGGGGTGGGTATGGAGGGTAGTATGGTGGTCGTATGGGTTGACCACCCACACACAACACTCGATGCATGTCAATCATAAGGGTGTTAACATGTTAGAATAGTCACGATGCAAACGCCTATTATCAACATGCAATCGATGAAATTCTTGCATGTACATGTCATGATAGGGATTCATGATAGACTCTTACTGCACTAGCGCAACAACATCAAGAATTGGAGCATTGGGAATCGGATCATCTGCATCAAGCTCAAGATTAGCTCCGGGCATGGCAACACCTACATTGGATTCAAGACACCATCTCATGTTGGTGAGTGGGTAAGTGAGGTCTAGGATTTGGCGGTTTCGGGTATGAATGCGAAGATAGTCTGCACCCTCAACTTTCCATTAAACATCACGTTCATCCATTCGTAGCAGTTGCATATTTTGAAACCCATTGGTGGTTAGGCGGCACTAACTTGGAATAAACTCAAGACCTTCGGGAAACTGGATTCCCAAAGCAGGATGTTTTAAGAGAATGTTGATCATGCTACGATAATGTAATTTCCCATTGTTACTTCTATGGAGTTTAAGAAGTTTGTAAACAACCCATTCTTCAAAGTCAGGATGAAGATTGGGGCTATAAACCGAACACCACAACAATTCCAATTCTTTTTGACCAACTTTGTTGAATTCATCTTAAGGAAATAAGATGGAAGCAAAGATGCGGTGGACAACCTTTAATACATGATGAATAAGAGTTGTAGCTTTGGCGGAACTAGAATTGTACTCAAGTCTGGTAGTTCTACTCCAAAAATGATTACAGTCATGAAAGAATGTGTCATTCATCCTTCTAAATGGACCATATATGTTGTGGGCCGGAGCACCTATAATTTGACAAATTTAGTTCTTGTGAAGTTGGTGATTGCAATTGATACCACGGAAGGAAAAGAACTCGGTGGCATGATTATACTCAATATAATATAGGAATTCCAAAGTGGTTTTCACATAACCCACATCACCAATGAAGAGAATACCTTCCCATCCAATAATATTGAGAAGCTTGTGAACTTCAGTGTCAATATGTAAAGACCGAAGGGTAGGGATGTCCGCAAATTTTTGGTCTACTCGAATTCGACCTCCTAGAGAGTGGTAACGAGTTTCTTGTTCGGGTGAAGAGAATGTGTAACACCCGCTTATTTATTAGTTAAATAAATAAATTAATGAATGAATAGTAGCCCTAAAATATATAATTATATATCAAAGGATGGTCTCGAGGGGCTAATTGTCGTCAATTTAGAAGTTGAGAGCTGAAGGGTAAATTCTGGACCTTAATTGAAAAGAAATTGTCAAGCAAGGGGCGGTTTAGTAAATTTCTGGATTAGTTTTGTAAAGATTTTAGAAGATAGGGGCTGTGTAGTAAATCCAGACTTATTATGAAAGAAATTTATGGATTCAGGGTTTAAATGGTAAATAGTGGCCTTAATTTGAAAAGAGATTGGGAAGGAGGGACCAAAGGTGTACATTGGGCGAAAGTTTTATATGATCAGGTATTAAACCCGTCACTTGCATTCACCATGCTAACCCTAACCCTAGCTATTGCTTCAGCCGCCACCCACCCTTGTACCTCCCAATCCTCAGCCGTCATTACATAACCCCGGAGTCGGTCGCCGTCTTTGCCGCTCGCTACCCCATTGTCGAAGTCACAAACCGCCGAAGGAGCACTAGAATATCTAGCGTGTGTTGCTCCTAGCCGCCATTAGAGTCGGAAAAACTCGCCACATCACATCTGTCGCCTGAAGTCACTCGTAGCTAGGGAAGAACCACCGCGACAGTCGAATGACCACCGGATGGGGAAACTGTCGTCGTGTTGGAGACGCAGAACCACCAGAAGCGTCGTCGCGTGTGATACTCCAGCCGCCGCCCGCTACTTCGCCACCGGGGCACCATTGTCGCCGCTGCTGTTGAGGATGAGGACGAAGGCCGGCGACAGAAAGTCGGGAATGAAGAAGAACAACCACCAGTCGCCGGAAGCGTCGTTGTTTCACCACCGCCGTCACCGCTCACCGCAGGTGGGTGATTTGGGTTGTTTTTCGAGCAAAGGATGAGTGTTTGTGCTGCTGCTACGGCTGTACGTGTTGTGTTTGTGTCGTGGGTGGCTTAGTTTGGCCGGAAATCACAAGAACACCACCACCACCACCGTGAGGTGGTGGCTGCCACCATGAACCACCGTGGGTGGGTGTATTTTAGTGTGTGTGTGTATGAGTGTTGCTTTTGGTATTTCCATTGTAAATCGTAACAAAAATGGAATAATGAGAAAGAAATTCGAAACCACCACCGTGAGGTGGTGGCTGCCGCCTCCTGCCGCCACCAGCCGTCGTGTCGAGTGGCGGTGTGCTTGCCTCTTTGAGTTTGATTCGTTTAGGGTGCTTGAAACCCTAATGGGCCTTGAAACCCTAATGGGCCCAATGAGGCTTAATGGACATAAAGGCCCAAACATGTGATCAATGGGCTTAAGGAAACCCTAATGGATCTAATGGATCCTAATTGACCCAAAGAGACCCTAATGGGCCCAATAAGGCCCAAAGTGACCTAAAAGCCCAACCAATGGACTAAGGAAAATAGTTTGTTGGGTACTAGCCTTAATATATCATATTGGGTGTTATATTAAGGACTTAAATCAACTTTACGTGAATTTCTCCCATTGTTGATGTCTGGTTTAGACAACAATGATCTTCCCAAACCAAGCTTTCCTAATGAATATGACTTCCCGAGTTTGGCTCATGGAAGTCATACTTCTCTTCCTCCACCTCCTCCAATTATTCTCCCTAACCCACAAGTTCAAGGTCACTCAAGCCCTAATGGCAAGCAAGGTCTATGTGTGATCACATCTTAGAGATGAAGTCACATATTGACAAGTCGGGAGAGTTGGGTGTCAAAGTCTTGAGAAAGTTGGATGTTCAATCACTTTCTAAGTCACATAGTGAGTTCCTTTGGGACTACTATGAAACAGACTATGACATGACCCTTAATGATCTTATCTATTTGCTTGGTGCTGCTGAATCAACAATAATTTGGAGCACTGGGAGAGCAAATTTGATTAGTAGATCAACTTCCCAAACTACCATGGACATTGACAATGGTAACATTGGATATCTAGAAAAGCCTTCTCTTCCCAAGGAAAGGGATTGACCATAGTCAACTAGGTTGACCAAATGGTAAAGAGAAAGGCTAAGTCTGAAATAGTCCCATTACCAAAGGGTCCATATGTTTATTTTGCCAAAGGAAGGGGCGTTGATTGCAAAGCTGCCAAATTTACCTAAGGATGTTAAAGTCAATAAGTTTGACTCTACATTAGGTAGAGCCCATTATCTAACTCTGTTAAGTTCTATTCTGAGATCCTCATTACATGATGTGACTGGGTCACATGTTGATGTTTTAAGAATCAAAGAATAGAGAGAAATCTTAAAGGAAGTATATGTTGATTATGATCGCGAAGGTGGATTTCGATCGCATCAGAATTTTGAGCAGTTGCTTAAGAAGTTATGAAATATTGCTAAGGAATAGATAACAACAATTTTCCATGTGGATTGTAAGGATAAGTTTTTCCGCAAAGTTTTAAAATAAAAGAAAATTGTTTAATTTTATTTATTTGAAGTATCATTACAATGGCATTTGTGGAAAATTGTTGCTTATATGATTCCACTGACAGCAATATTGGAAAATGGATTTGATTCTTTCATTTGTGGTAGTGTCTAAATTTACCAAATCAGGAAAGTTCCTCATCGCCCAAGTTTCAATTGGACCGAAACTTGGAATCATGCAAGTTGAATAATATGATGAATGAGAACTTTCAAGCATTGGAAAATCAAGACTAATTACTTGTTCACATGGATGTGTGAGTCAAGTGAAGGACTAAAGGGATCGAGTACACATTCTTGTGCACTGGTCATGTCCACCACAAAGCTCGTTAAGACTATTTGGTTTACTAAAGTTTAGTAAATATGGTTATACTTACAAGTTTAAGTATAATTCTGAAACATTGGAAAAGTCTCAATGTATGGCAAAACGAATGGGAAGAATCAAATTAGGCAGAAAGATAAAAGTTTCTCAAATCTGAAAGATGGGAGAGTACTTTAGTATCATGTTTGTGATCATCTTAATGATTTAGAAATCATATCACAATTAGTCCTCTAAAGGTCATCTTAGTGCATTCTTATGACTAAGAAGAGGAGTCATGAATTGTTGAAATGGTTAGATAAGGAAGATGAGTCATACTTCGTTCCAAAACAATTCTTAGAGTCATACTCCAAGATTGTAACTTGAGTGACATATCTTAAAGAAAGGTTTAAAACACTTGTCAAATGTAAGAGTAAAAGTGGCCTACTCTTGTACATTTGAAATTGGTAAGTTGTGATGTTTTGGATAAAACAAAGACCAACTAAGGCCAATTGTGTGAAGTGTTTGTCTTGATAAATAATCCGCACTATCTCTTGAATATTTGGCAAGATAGTCTTATATGTCAAGAGGACAGTGGGAGTCTTACAGATCCTAAAAAGAATTTCAAGAACTAATCAAGAATAAAACCTGAGGTTCTTCACTAGCACACGACTTGAGGTTTATAATCTATCGTGTTGACATATTCTGTGCCCATTCCAGTTAAAGTTGGCTTTGCATAGGAGTCCCGAAAGTTCTCAATTGGTTGCATAACAACTTGGAAGCAATGGCAGGCCCTGTACTGCCAGGTGGCAAGAAGTTAAGATTGCATAAGTTCAGTCCATATGAGTTTGGATTTGTCGAGGACAATCTGAGGTTTACCAAAGATTGGTTGCTCAGGGACAGTTGGAAGTATAGTGCTAATTTTGGAAGGGCCATATTGACATATTCTGAAAAGAGGCATCTCTTGTTCAGAAGTGATAGTCAAAATGAGAATATGGAGTTGTCTCCATAGGTGGAAGTTATCTGTGTAAGATTAGAAAACTTAATGCAAGAAGCATGTCCAAAGCAATATACTTTGAATATGAGACTTAGTTTCCATGGAGTTGATCTACATTGGAATACCTTATAATGACTGTTGACAAGTCTTTGTGACTTTGTACATATTCATGACAGGAGGGTCAGTGCATATAAGTTTAAAATCTAAACAGATTTCGATAAATGATAGGAATTTGAAATTCTCACATTTTTCGATAAGGATTTGGGAGTGTGAAATTAGAATCATTGAAATTATGTTCAATTGGTTTATTTCACAAAGTAAGGATCATAGACAAACATAGAGTGCATACTTGGTGTATGGCAAAGCTATTGTTTAAGAAAAACATAGTGTACATGCTTGGAGCATGGGACAACTAGTGTTTTTAATTCAAGTATAAAGTTGATAAAACCGAAACAATGAATAATGAGTAATCAGTATGGTGATAAATAAAAGTGTTTATTTATATTCATAGGGTTTGATACCATATTTGATTCATTTATTCTTGTGTTTCACTTTGCATGTTTTGACTTCCAGAATAACTAAGTCGCTCTTCCTGAATGATTAAGTTATTCAAACCATCCACAGTCGGTCATATGTTGGAAGTAGATATGAATCAAGACTGTCATGGGTTGGTTTGTAAAGGTCCAAGTTGGTGGACAAAGTGGTGCTACAACACTCATGAGTGCTCATAAGTTCTGAGTATTGGATTCAACCCGCGCTCATTTGAATCACTTCATGGATTTTATCACGAGTGATCATGAGACGATAATATCTTATATTCTTCAAACCTAGAGATATGAGTTGTTACTATGAGTTGGTTATACATTGATTGCACGAAAACGCATTGGTAACTCGATGTTATAAAACGTGCCTTTGTGTATGATTCAACAAGTAGTAGAACAAGCCATATGAGTCGAAGTTTATCCATTCCTTTTACCTTCGGGATAAAAGCGGTATCTGTGGGCCCCTCGATGATTTAGCGATGACACATGTGAGTGCTTGGCCAAGCCAGGACTGATTTGATTTGTTCAATCAGTCAGTTATCATAAATCAGAAATCGGGAAACAACAAATGGACAGAGAGAATGATTATAATCCATGTCTCAGTCCATATGATATCTAGAATGGAGGAATATATGATCCCTTATCTAATGGACAAGTCATTGACAAGGTCAGAGTTCGACAACGGCTTTAAGAGCTACGATTGCCAGTTAGGTTTTGAAGTCATACTCAATAATAGTTTTAGACTTATCCAAGTGGGAGACTGTTGGATTAATGTCTAAGTCCATAACTATATTTGGTATGTACTTGACCCGACCCGGCATGGTCCATTTGGGTTGCACTTCACGGGCACAATTTATATGGATAGTCTTTTGAGAATAGTATATTTATGATTTATATTAATATATTATAAGTTCTAATATATTAATATGGAATCATATTATTTAATTAGTATTGATCAAGAATTAATTTAGAATTAATTAAGTGATCAAAAAGAACTAATTAAATATGGACTCTTATATATATGGAATGGGCCAAGTTCATTTAGGTTGGGCTAAGCTTTCATGGATGGTCCATGGAGCTTTTAACCCATGGATCCTATGTAAATGAAAGGTCATGGGTATTAGGGTTTACATGGATGTAACCCTAATCCTCCATAATATATAAAGGGGTCCTTGGCTCACAAAATTGGCACAAGTGTGTGAAAATAAGAGTGGGCCGATTTTAGTGTGCATACATATTCTCTCAAGTTCTTCCAAGGTGTTTTGGTGATTTGTGATTCCATTTGAGGCTTCCACACTATTGGGGCTAAGCTCTTAAAGCTTGAAGACATCAAGCTACTGATGGGTTTTGTACAAACAATCCTATGTGTGCATGCAACCCTAGAATTGGATCTATGTTTTCACTATTAGATACACAACATTATGAACACTTGAAGAACCCTAAAAGACTTCTAGGAATTTCGAAATCCACAAGGAAAGATGAAATACATACCTCTTGTTGTTATATTGTAATAACAACTTAAATCTTGAATCTTCTTGTCTTTGAAAGCAAGTACCACAAGTGTAGTACCTCTAATGTCTCACAAACACCACAAGCAATTGGAGATGATATAGAGAGAGGGAAGAGGTATAGAATTTCGTCCCTAGGACCCTTTGGGAAGGCATGGACGAATTCATGAGCCTTAGGGGTCTTTATATAGGTGTAGAGATTAAGGTTTCAGTCCTTATCCTTATCTAGTTGCTTGCCCACCAAGCAATCATAAGATAAGCCTTGAAATCCCTTATCCTTTATCCTTTGGACTATTTCAAGGATATCTTATCCCTTGAATTCGTCCAACCCATATCAAGGATAATCATTACCCTATTTTGTAACTATCACATAATTACAATTCAGCCCCTCTAGTTTAATTAATTACACTTGATCACAAAATTAATTCCTAATTAATTATTGACCAATATTAATTAAACAAATATGATTTCTCCTTTAATATGTTATTCTTATAACATATTAATAAATCATAATAACCTCTTTCTCTATTATTTCTCCAGTCAAGTTGCTTTGGTGAAGGCAACCCAAAAGGACCATGCACAATCGGGTCAAGTACTTACCAAATATGGTTACAGGCTTAGACACTAATCCAACAGTCTCCCACTTGGATAAGTCTAGTAACCACAAATGTAACTACAACTCGATTAGCAATCGTAGCTCTCAAAGACGTTGTCGAACTCTGATCTTATCAGTAACCTGTCCTTTAGATAAGGGATCATATATTCCTCCATTCTAGATATCGTATAGACACGAGACATGGATTGAAATCATTCTCTCAGTCTATGTGTTGTTTCCCGATTTCCGATTTACGACGACTGACTAATTGAACAAATCAAATTAGCCCTAGCCCGGCCGAGCATTTACGTTTGTCATCACTAAATCATCGAGGGGCCCACAAATATCGCTTTTATCCCACTTTGGGTAAAAGGAACGGATAAACTTCGACTCAATGTTTGCTTGCACTCACTCACCAAATCACACACAACAATAAGTTTTATAACACCAAGTTACTGGTGCGTTTACATATTATCAATATGTAACCGATTAGCAAGATACAACTCACACATCTCGATTTCAAGAATACAAGATATTATCGTCTCACCAATCGCTCATGATAAAATCCATGAAGCGATCCAAGTGAGCGTGGGTTTAATCCAATGCTCAAAATCATATTCATAAGCACTCATGAACGTTGCAGCAAACCTTTGCTATGTCTAATACACTTTAGACAATCTACAAACCAATTCATGACAGTCTTCATTCATACCTACTTCCAACATATGAACGACTGCGGACCGTTTGAATAATTCGATTATTCTTAATAAACTCAATTATTCTGGAAGTCAAAACATGCAAAGAGAAACACAAGAATAATACTAATCCTATATGGTCTCAAACCTTTGAGTATAAATAAAACACCTTTTATTTATCACCATATCGATTACTCATTATCCATTGTTTAATGTTTCAGATAATCAACTTTATAACTCGAATCATAACCACAATTGTCCCATGCTCAAAGCATGCACACTTTGGTTTCCTATGGTCCATACTTTGTGAAATAGATTAATTGAAACTTTTCAAATGCAACTCATTTCACAATCCCCAATCCTTATAATTAGTGTAAGAATACCAAATTCTTGCCACCCTTTAGAATATGTCAAATTCTAATATTTTATGCAATGATCCTCTTGTGAAGTCACGGCACAAAAATCATAAAGACTCGGCCAACGAAATCACAAGGTACTCTATCAAAATTGTTACAGAACAATTCTATAGATGTGATGTCTCTCACTCAAAGTACATTCCTTTGAACATCCTTTTGCATAAAAATTTCTAATCATGTAAATTCTTAATTTCCAACTTCCAATTATGGAAACATTTCCATATTTACCATATGATAACTCATTCTTAATAGAATCTTATCTATTCATAATAATGTCGATATGATCCATTCAATACCATACTTCCAACTACTCACAAGCGACCAATCCTCAGCGAACTTTTGGGTCGTCCTTTGATAGTTGTTTAATTATCTTAGTCAATACCAATTCTTGTCCTTTTCCCTTCTTAATGCGCTGGACATTTGGAAAATTTTAGAATGGTCAAATATTATAGCAATTGCAATCGATCCTTTACCCGAAGCGTATGGGACACGATGCATAATGTCTTACATAAAGATATGATACTCTATCAATCTTCTGCCATAATATTTTATGTGTCACGTTCTTACAATTCGAACTATGAAGAGGGATACCGTAATCATAATCGAAGTTTAAGAAGACACTATGTATCCTTTGACTAAATTTATTAAAATTTCTCAATCTAAGCTTTAGATTTGAAATGAAGCACAATATTCTCTCCCTTAATTATAGCAAAACAACTTTTCAACCCTTACAACTTTGCAAAGTATAACTCTTGTTTTCTATAATTAATATTGCTAACTGGCAATACTTACCATAATAATCATGCTCTCACTTACATGATGATTATTTCTTTACCAGCATAACACTTATGCTCGCACTAGCTTCGACATGTATTCAGAAATTAGCTGAACTTCTAGAAAACAATTTCTTAAGTTCATATTTCTAATACTAGATGCTTTGATAAGACTTTATCTAAGCTTCTCAAACTCATACACTTTTTCCTTGGACAACTCATATGTATATGTCTAAACGATTCTAGGACTCATATCAACAAGTCTAAAATGTTCAGACCCATTTGCCATTTCCCACAATTCGAACTATGAAGAGGAATGCCGTAATCATAGTTGAATTTGAGAAACCCAAATTACATAATACTATCTTCAAAATCTCTCTTAGTGAAAGCGTTTCCTTACAATCATTCTTATGAATGAAAGAAACCTTATGACACTTAGATTTTGTGATGTATTCGTTCTTATCCATGTGAATTTGTCATAACCATAATCACAAGATAATGTTAGTGACAAATCCAAACTCTTATGGATAGAACTTGTTCTTCTTAATTTCTTGCCATCAAGGGTCCACCATTACTTCCAAGTTATTGAGCAGCTCACCCCTTCGTTTCAATGTACTTTCCATTGAACAAGGTGTCTTGCCCCTATACAATCCATTGAGAACTCGTAGAACTCACATGCATAATTAACTCGATTGGAATGGCACAGAAATAAAATTCGTGTCAACACGATAGGTTGTAAACCTCAAGTCGTGTGCTAGTGATGAATGATAAGGTTTATTCTTGATTTGTTCTTGAAACCTTTCAAGACCATTAAGACTCCCACTGACTCCTTGACATATAAGATTCTCTTGTCAATAAGCATTTCTCGACAAACAAATATTCAAGAGTTAGTGTAGCTTTTATCAAGACAAAACACTTCACAAAATTGGTCCTAGTTGGTCTTTGTCTTATCCAAGACATCACAACTTTCCACATTTGATGAATGTTATAAACCTTCTTAAGACTTGTCACTCAATGTCACAATCTTAACTCTAAGACTTGTTTTTGGAACGAAGTATGATTGACTTCTTGATTTAACCATTTCTTCAATTCTTGATTCCTCTTCTCAGACATACAATTGCACTAAGACTCACTTAGAGGATTAATTGAGATATGGTTCTTCATCATTAAGACCTATCATAAAACATAATAAAAGGTACTCTCCCTTCTTCTTAGAATAGAGAAACTTTTATCTTTCTGCTTACTTGATTCTTCTTATTCGTTCTGCTATTGATTGAAGCTCTTTCAATCAACTCAGAATTACACTTAATCTTATGAGTATAATCATATTTACTTAACCTTAGTAAATCATGACGAATATCTTTGTTACTCTTGTGGTGGATTTGATCAACACACAACTTTGTGTACTCGATCTCCTAGTCCTACACTTGACACTTTGTCAAAGAATTTGTCTAAATTTCCAAATATGAAATTTCTCATTCATCATGCAATCAAGTTGTATGATTCCAAGTTTCTATCCAATTGAAACTTGGGCGATGAGAAACTTTCCCTATTTGGTAAATTCTTGACCTTTCCACA
Source organism: Lactuca virosa (assembly GCF_052849685.1). Classification (NCBI taxonomy): domain Eukaryota; kingdom Viridiplantae; phylum Streptophyta; class Magnoliopsida; order Asterales; family Asteraceae; genus Lactuca; species Lactuca virosa. Next base: position 60,369,137 of record NC_136429.1, read on the forward strand.
AATAATACAATTAAGAATCAAATCCATTATTGCTAATAATAGAAACTTACAAACATCAATTTTTTCATACACGCCATTTCAAGGATAAATAAATAATATAAAATCAAAATTTATTTTATTGCGGAAAAATTTGTCCTTACAATGCAATTTAATTGAAAAACTATGTTAATACATATTTCATAGCAATCTATTCTAACTCCAAGTAGTAGCTCAAAATTCTAATCTTCAAGCAATGCGATCGAAATCTATTTCTTCACGATTAGATTCAGCTCACTTCTTCCCTTAAGCTTCCTCTCTTTTCTTCGATCCTATAAAACATCAAAATGTAATCTTATCACATTATGTATTAAGAATCTAGAATAGGAACTTAAAAGAGTTAGTTAATGGATTTTACCTAAAGTGGAGCCATACGTTTTGACTCTCCCATCTCTTAGATCTCTTAGGTAAATAGGGCAGCTTCGTCTCCAATGCCCCTCCTCTTGGCAATAAAAGCAAATTGACTCTTTTGGAACAGCACACGGAACTACTTCTGACTTTGCCTTTCTCTTATGATCAAACGTTTTGATTATGGCATGCCTCTCGTTGCCATTGCCTATATCCATAGAGGTCTGGAAGGCAGATTCACCAATCAACTTTGCTTTTTCAGTGCGCCAAATCATTACTGATTCAGCAGCAATAAGCATATAGGTGAGATCGATGAGGGTTACGTCGTGGTTCATCATATAGTACTCTCTTACGAACTCACTATATGAATCAGGAAGTGACTGAAGGACCCAGTCAACAGCCAGCTCCTCACAGACAACATATCCCAACATTCTTAACCTATCAATGTGTGACTTCATCTCTAGGACGTGTGCACACACTGACTTTCCTTCTTCATGTTTACTTGCCAAAAGGACTCGAGTGAGTTTGAACTTTTCAATCTTTTGAACTTGTGGGTTAGGGAGAATAATAGGAGGAGGTGGAGGAAGTGAAGCATGATCTCTTGTTCTCCGATCGAATCGTGGAATATCATCTTCATGTGAAAAGCTTGTTCCACGGGATTTGGGAAGACCATAGTTGTCATACTTTGACATCTACAAAACGGGAGAAAAATTCAAGTTAGTTGATTGATTGAATCCTTAATAAATAACCCAAATGAGATATTAATGCTAGGACCCAACACAATACTCTACAATTTGGGAGAGGGATGCCGTAACCCAAATTGCAAAACATTTGAAGGTAAGTGAATGACGATTCACTAATTTCCACCTTGAAAAACGAAAAAGAAATTTAGTTTTAAATCTATTGAAAATTCCTAGATCTTTTGAGATTCATTGAACTTTTCAATGGCATGTTTAAATCTCGATATGCCCCTCGATTTGTGACTGGGATGCCGAGGATCACAAAACAGGGTGTGAATAACCATGCAAACTTACATGGTGCCCCCAATGTTACAGTCACCTATTCGATGTGCCGGTTAACCACACACGCTCCACCGAACTATGACAAACAATGAGTCATCCTTTGCTACCTTTGCTTAGAACCATTTAGTGTGCCGGTTAACCACACGCGCTCCACTAACGTCTTCGCAAGGGCACAAAGTGTAATTTCATGGGATTGCATCAATTCACTTTTGCCTAAAGTAACTAAGATTGGGAATTTTGTAAAAACATTTAGTTACTTTATACTTCATTATACTTTTAATGGAAAGGGTTTGCCCTATCCTACCCGTTCGGCTAACGACCCTCCACCAATCAAGGAAGCGGTGGGTGAGAGTGGACACCCATTAAACGGCCATTTTATAGGCCATAACCTTATACCCCCCTTTTAGATCGGCTTTGTGAATGAGGCCTACTAACGGTAAGACTAGCATTTTAGTTATACATATATAATATTAGACTTTCAATGTTATATATATATATATATATATATATATATATATATATATATATATATATATATATATATATATATATAGTATAAGGGTGTATTTTACACTTTTAAAATACTAGGTGGTTTAATTTTATAAATTACACTTTTAATTTAATTAAATATAAACCATATCATTATGGATTTATTAACTCTCTTTTAGTTATACACTTAACTAATTTAATAAAACCATAAGGGTGTAATATGAACTTTTCAAAATTAGGGTTTTAGAATTTAGACTATTTCAAAATTAAACCTTTTAATCAAACAATTTAAATTCCAAAACTTGAGGGCAAGTTTTGAAACTTTTCAAAACAATTAGGTTTTAATTTCACTTTAAAATTTTCGAAATTTAATACTATTTAAATTAAAATTTTAAATATTAAAACTCTTGATTTAATAATTATCTTGAATTAAACTATTAATTTAAATTATTAAATCATAAGGGATTATCTAAATCATGAAGGATAATTACCAATTAAACAATTAATTTATCCTAATCCTTTTAATCCCTCAAAAAATTCGAAAATCATGGGATAGGATAATTCAAAATCTTTAATTACCATATATAACAATTAAAGGATAATTACAAGATATGGGATAATCCAAATCCCTAAAATTTAGGATCTTATCTTGGGGAGGAGGCCAATTTCGAAAATCAAGGGATTAAGACAAACCCTAGATTTCGAAATTTAAAGGTTTAAGGAAAGGGTTTGAAAATCTTATTCAAACTTTTGCAAATTGGGGTTTGCAAACCCTAATCTCGAAAATCCTAGCCTCCTAGGGTTTATTGGCAATAAACCCTAATATGTCAAGTTCATACAATTGAATAATACTAATTGAAAACAAGTTAACCAAAGGCTCTGATACCACTGATGGGTTTTGTACAAACAATCCTATGTGTGCATGCAACCCTAGAATTGGATCTATGTTTTCACTATTAGATACACAACATTATGAACACTTGAAGAACCCTAAAAGACTTCTAGGAATTTCGAAATCCACAAGGAAAGATGAAATACATACCTCTTGTTGTTATATTGTAATAACAACTTAAATCTTTAATCTTCTTGTCTTTGAAAGCAAGTACCACAAGTGTAGTACCTCTAATGGCTCACAAACACCACAAGCAATTGGAGATGATATAGAGAGAGGGAAGAGGTATAGAATTTCGTCCCTAGGACCCCTTGGAAAGGCATGGACGAATTCATGAGCCTTAGGGGTCTTTATATAGGTGTAGAGATTAAGGTTTCAGTCCTTATCCTTATCTAGTTGCTTGCCCACCAAGCAATCATAAGATAAGCCTTGAAATCCCTTATCCTTTATCCTTTGGACTATTTCAAGGATATCTTATCCCTTGAATTCGTCCAACCCATATCAAGGATAATCATTACCCTATTTTGTAACTATCACATAATTACAATTCAGCCCCTCTAGTTTAATTAATTACACTTGATCACAAAATTAATTCCTAATTAATTATTGACCAATATTAATTAAACAAATATGATTTCTCCTTTAATATGTTATTCTTATAACATATTAATAAATCATAATAACCTCTTTCTCTATTATTTCTCCAGTCAAGTTGCTTTGGTGAAGGCAACCCAAAAGGACCATGCACAATCGGGTCAAGTACTTACCAAATATGGTTACAGGCTTAGACACTAATCCAACAGCTACATCAAAAGGTATGTCATCTAACTAGAACTTTGTAGTATAGGTGCTTCATAATATGCTAGTTAGGATGAAACCTTGGAATAGTTAATATTTGCATGTATAATAGAGAAAACATAGATCCAAGGTTTATAGGGTTGCATGTACACCATAGGAGTGTTAGAATGCTCAAAACCCAACAATATGAAGATAAATGATGATTATATGTTTATAGTCATGTAAATGAGTGTGCATGTATGTTTAGATGATAATGGTATTATGTTAAATACCTACAAGCCAATTGATGAAGATAAAGTATGTATATGTGGTTAGATGTTGATGGTGTTGTGTTAAATAACTATCATATTTTAGATAAAGATGGAGTATAGATGTATGGCTAGATGCTAAGGGTATTGTGTTAAATACCTATATGTTAGTATATGAAGATTTAGATTAAGTACTTAATGAGTTAGTACTACAGTATTAGTAGAAGATCTCTTAAGAATATTATGAGATAGATTGATATGAGACATATGATGTGTAAGACTATGGTGAGACCATAACATTCACATGAAAGATTACGAGAATGTAGAAAGATGATTCCTTCGAGAACGAGATAGATGATTCCTTCGGGAATGAGTTGATGATTCCTTCAGGAATGGAGATGGATGATTCCTATGGGAATAAGATTATATGTGGTTAGAAAAGATTGAGAAAGGGTTCCATGACTGGAACAAGGTAAGAGGTTTCTTTCGAGAACCTTGATTTAATCCGTGAGGGATTAAGTGTAGATGATCCATAAATGATCATTGTAATCCATGAGGCATTCAAGAAAAGATAAGTTGTTAAAGGATTCGTGATGGGACTTAGTTTGGATGGTGGTACTTCGGTAAGTTAGAATTATGTAGTCCCCTATGATAGTTGAATCTATCATAGATGATTATACCGATTTGGGTCTAAGTGAGAATAGAGGGGCAAGGTATTAGAAGGTGAGAATAGAGAGGCAAAAGGTGAGAAGAAATGAGACGAATATAATGAAAGAGTAACAAGAAAATGTATTGTCGGAGAAAAAGAAGGTAGGAGATAGAGGGATAAAGAGTACGAGGGAAGAGAGAAAAGCATGAGATGAGATGAAGATAAAGCATGAGATGAGTATGAATACATGAGAACAGAACAAAGTATAACTCACCAAAGCATGAGGTGAGAAGTGGTGATGAAATAATATAGTGTGAGAAGAAGATATTGGAATTACAGAGTAAGAGAAAAAGAACTTATGATGGAGTATGAGTACATGAGAACATAACAAAGCATAACTCACTAGATTTGTGGTCTAATGTTGTAGATTCTTTCATGTTTTGTTGGTTCAGGTAGTAGTCGGTGTAAGAGAGAAGGTAGAGGCACAAGGACGTGGACTATAAGTAGTTTCACTTTTGATATTTCCTTATTGCATTATATTATTGTAAACCCAAAATAGCCTTGGATGTAAAATGTTTTTGAGTTATAGAGTTCTGCAAATATTTACAGAAACTCTGATAAATCCCTAAATACTTAGAGTGAAAATTTTGGGTCGTTACATTACAAGTATTGTACCTGACACCACATCGTGTGCCTCCTTAGCTTCTTCCACGGTCAACTGGAAGGTACGAGCTCTAACTTTCACTGGTTCCAACTTCTTACTTAAATTTAAAGTTACCATTTTACTTTTTTTCTTTGGGCAATTCGTGTTGATGTGTCATTTCTTGTTGCACGAATAACATTCCACATCCTTTGTTTCCTTCTTGCACTCAAACGACTTATGATTGAGGTCTCCACACTTATAGCTTGCTTTACTCCGAAACTTGCATTCGCCAAAATGATCCTTTCCACATTTTCTACAACTCGGACTCCCCCTTCTTTGAGCTCCCACTTGAAAATCTAATCTTCTTTCTAGTACAGAAGTCTACACTTATACCTCTCTGGAACACAAGTCCGGAACACTTATACCGCTCTGGAACACAAGTCTGGAATGGTCGTACATTCCGGAGTACAGTCTGGAACGTACGAGTGTCAGATTCCGACCTGAAATCCTACCAACCACCACCAACTCCGGAATGAACATAAATACTCCGGAATATCGTATTCTAAAATATATAGTCTGAAATTTACTTTGTCAGTCCGGAACGTACGATTGTTAGATTCCGGACCCGATATCTACCAACCATCCCCTCTCCGGAATACGACATTCCGAATTAAGTGGTCATTTTACAAAATCTATAAAAAATTGGTTATTGTTATCAAATTGTTCATTTATATGAACTAATTTACTCAAATTTCATAAATAAAATATATTTATTTTTTTATTGACAACCACTAGACAACTTAACTAGGTTTAGTATTACACGGAAAAAAGATATTAAAAACTCCTAAAACCTTTCGATGTGGGTAACGCCCACAATCGTTTTTGTGACGTGACATCGAAAAAACGTCGTGACCACGGGGGGAACACTACCTCATTCCCGTTATGTGGTCTTCAGTGGCCATGGCAACGATCTACAACACCATTTTCCCTTTTATTTTTCTCTTTCTTTCTCATCTTTTTTGTTCACATCAATGACGTTCCTTACATGGAACACCACTCCCAAAAAATGGTGGAGATTAAGAAGCTTTTTGGTGCTTACCTGACTTCACTATGCGCTCACTATGCGCTTGACCATACCCATCACTCTAAAAGGGTATTTTCAACATCACCTTATTTATATCGAAAAACATCATATATATATATATATATATATATATATATTATTGCTATGCGTCATTCATTTTATAATAAAATAAAGACATATAAACTATATCATTTTTTATTTTTTATTTAATTTGACTATGTTTTGATTTAGTATATAAAAAATAATAAAACAAATAAAATAAAATGATATTTGATTCTCTTATATATGTTCTTACAAATTTGTTGAATGGATAATAAAACAAGGAGTGGAGAGAAGACCACATGTTAATGATTAATAGGAAAAAAAGAATAAAAATGAAAGAATATAATGCAAATGCGCGTTTCATGTGAATTCCTTTTTCACGTTGTCCTTTCAAACACACGGCATTCACGTTCTCATCACGTGTCTATTAACTCACTCGTCACACGTCCCACCACCACGTGCCTTTCACCTTACTTCACCCACCTCATTCAATTTTTTATTTTTATTTCCCTTTGATAATTATTACCACATTTTATTATGCAAAATTGACTATACCAAAGTCCAAAGCAATCATGTATATTTTAAGCTTATTTTTTCATCCTATTTTTATTGACAAATTTTAACCGAATAAAAACAGTTTAACAAAATACAACACATAAATCGGGATATGCTAGTCACAGAATCTCAACCTTACCCAACATTTAAATCTTGCTGAAAATATCAAGATCTTTTTTTTAAATTGTTATTTTTATAGAAAATCAAATCAAGATTTTCCATGGCAAATAAAAAAAAAAATTATACTAATTTCTAGAAACAAATGAAATAAATTTATTTACCAATTTTATAACGTAGATATTAGTTTGTTTGATTTTGGGTGTATTATTACTTTTATGTCTCCATGTATGGGGTAGAAGGGCGACGTTTGTTTCGTGATTCCTAAACCATCAAACATTTCCTTAAATCGCAACACCCTATCATGCATAAAACATGTTCCCCGTTAAATTTAATTTACTTATATTATTTTTGAAAAAACCCCTTCACAAAATTACATAAAAGTCTATATAAAAATAAAATATGAAAGATAAAGACTTATCCAAACCCATGTTCGGTATGAGATATATACAACAAATCTAATTTCTAAAATCAAATACCATATATATATTTTCATTACTATTTAAATTATTAATTGTACTAATAAATTTAGCAAAAAGAATTATTATAAATACTTTTTTAACATTTTCTATTTGTTAAGTCTATGGTACTTAAACAAAAGTTAGGGGAATTAGAATATTGGTTGTGATGGGACCGACGTTTTTGCTCTTCCTTAGATTCTACTCAATTAAGAGGGACCTATTATAAATTAATGATCTAATTTAAGTGTCCCCTATTTTTATCTCAAACACATTTTAAAACCATATTACACTAAAAAGTTCAAAATAATAATAATAATAATAATAATAATAATAATAACAATAATAACCAAAATAATAATAATAATAATCAAATATCTTCAAAAAATTACAAGCTAAAAGCCGTTCACCTAAATTTATATATTAGTTTTCTTGGCTTTTACATTTATAAACATTAATTTATTTTTTATGACTTAACAAATCAGCATCATTGATCGAAAGCAATTTTGATTAATCCTAGGTACTATTTTGGTGTTTTAGGGACCCACATGTCAACTTACTTTGATCTTTATAAGCAATCAAAAATTTTAATCACCTAAGATAGATAAAACTGTGATATTATAAAGATGAGTAGATAACTACTGAAATGAAGAAAACATACTAAAAAAGTAACATTAGGCCAAAAATGTTATCGAGTAAGAAATAGTAATTAATTATTAAGTAGTAGTCACTATTTTGGCATGAGAAAAGCACAAGTTGCATGTTATGTGACTTTGGTCCAAATAATTGATTCCAACAAAATGTACCCAACAACATGCTTTTCAATCTCATTAAACAAACCTTCACAAGATTTCTGCCTACTCTTTTCAATTTGAATTATAAAAATAAGTATAATATTTAACTTGTTTGATAATTCATTTTATGAAATAATATTCTTTATGAAAATCTATTATAATTTCAATTGTATATAAAAATAATTGTTATACCCCATAGTCGTAAAAGTAAGAAATAACAAAATGTCTTTATTTAATATTTTACTTTTAAAATCTGATTTGATAATAAAAAATATAGTAAAAAATTATAATAAAAAAATCACTAGAAATGCCTTACGTTTCTTGTTTCAAATCTTAAAGTATATAAAATTAAATGGATGTTTATTACTATTATAATAGAGAGAAATAACAAAAGGGCCCAATGAATATAATAAACTTAACCATGGTTAACTTGTTCAACCCCCCTTGTGAACGACGTGCCACAGTTTAGATTAAGGAGCAGCACAAACAAACCAGTAGCCAAAGCCTTTACATCTCCATCCTCTTTCTCTTTCTCTCTCTCTGAAAATTAAAAAAAAAAAACTTGTCTCCTTCTCTGAAATATCCACAGTTTTGCTGCCATTAGAGGAAGAATTTTCCGCTTTTCTTATTGGGCCAACGGTGTGTGTTTCTTTGTACGAGCTTATCTTTTGAATTTTGTGCTCCGAAATCCGAATCTTACGTATTTTGTGGTCTTTTTCGTTTGATTAAGAATTTTAGATTCTGAGGTATCTGAATTTGGGAGTTATTAGGAATTGGGTATGTGAAAATTCGATTTAGTTTGACTAAATAAACTGCTGATGAAATGGGTCAATTTTGGGATTGTTTTCCGTTGTTTAGTTGAAATCCGTAGTTGAAAATTTGTGGGTTTGGTTTTGTGTTTTGTTGTTGGGGTACATAGGATTTGAATAACTGTTCTGGGTTTGAAAGTTTTCGATATGAAAACGGAAGCGAATATGGGAGGTGAGAGTTGGAACGATGAAGATAAAGCCATTGTTGCCGCTGTTTTAGGGTCTAGAGCGTTTGATTACTTGATTTCAAGCTCTGTTTCTAATGAATGCTCATTAACTTCGTTAGCAAATGACGAGAATCTGCAACACAAGCTCTCAGATCTTGTAGACCGACCAAATTCTGGTAATTTTAGTTGGAATTACGCAATATTTTGGCAAATCTCGAGGTCGAAAACAGGGGATTTGGTTCTTGGATGGGGGGATGGATCTTGTAGAGAGCCTAAAGAAGGAGAAGAATTTGAAATCGCTCGAATTCTGAGTTTCCGATTGGAAGATGATAATCAACAGAGGATTAGGAAAAAAGTTCTTCAGAAAATTCATGTTCTGTTCGGTGGTTTAGATGAAGATAGTTATGCTTTTGGATTGGATAGGGTTACTGATACTGAAATGTTCTTCTTAATCTCCATGTATTTCTCGTTTCGAAAAGGTGAAGGAGGGCCCGGCAGATGTTTCTCTTCCGGCCACCCCGTCTGGATCTCCGACGCATTAAATTCAACTTCCGATTACTGCTTTCGATCTCATCTTGCTAAATCTGCCGGCATTCAAACCGTCGTTTTGGTTCCGACTGACGTCGGCGTTGTCGAGGTTGGATCCATTCGTTCGATACCGGAAAACCCCAAGCTTTTACAATCAATCCGATCTTCGTTTTCCGTCGCTTCAGTAGCCACACCACTTCCAGTCAACAAACGACCCACCACCAATGCCTCCGATCGACCCGTCAGGGTTTCCAAAATTTTCGGACATGATCTCAGTTCAACTTTAAATCAGCCACAATTCCGGGAAAAGCTCGCCGTTAGGAAGCCGGAGGAAACGCGGCTTCCGTTTTCAAATTGGGCGCAGTTCAACAACACTCCTCAAAAGCCAACACCACAGTTACAAATCGATTTCTCCGGCATTACATCTCCACCGGTTAGCCGGGAGTCGAAAATCTCCGACGAAGCTCCGGCGAGAGACGAAAGAGAAGCCATAACCACCATTCTGGACGAAAAACGTCCTAGAAAACGTGGCCGGAAACCCGCTAACGGAAGAGAAGAACCATTGAATCACGTGGAAGCGGAAAGACAGAGGAGAGAGAAACTGAACCAGAGATTTTACGCTTTACGAGCAGTGGTGCCCAACATTTCAAAAATGGACAAAGCTTCATTATTAGGCGACGCAATCACATACATAACTGATCTTCAAAAAAAGGTGAAAGAGATGGAATCCGAACGACAATCAGGATCTCGTTTAGAGAAAATCGAAGTTCAAGCAGCTCTAGATGAAGTAATCGTAAAGGTAACCTCCCCTTTAGAAACCCACCCTATATCTAAAGTCATTCAAACCTTCGAAGAATCAAAGATCAAAATCATGGAATCCAAGATGACTGCAAGAAACGACATGGTCTTCCATACCTTCGTTGTCAAATCTCAAGGCCCTGAACAATCAACCAAAGAGAAGTTGATCTCTGCGTTTTCAAGAGAAACAAACTCGTCTTTACATCCATCTCCATGAAAGATGAAACCAAGGTAAAAAACAAAGTAAAAAAACAAAAAAGCAAGTTTTATATGCTACCAATTGATCTTGGATGTGTAGAGCAGGTAAAAAAAAACTTAGAAACGCTTTTGCGAATGTCCCTTTTTACGGTTTTATATACAGTTTTATCAAGGTTAAGTGTAGAAAAATAACATGTATGCGGATATTTTTAGATTCGTATGATCGTTTCTTGTGGAATATAATTCGTCGTGAATCGTTTGATGTTATGTTGTGACTGTGATCCCTTAAATGTGTTGAACACAATTGGTATTAGGTAGTATCGTAGTAGATATTATCAACCACCTAGCAGACTGATCTGTACTAACTGTGTACTATTGTGTACTAACTGTCTAGTTTTTGTTAGGCTGCTAGGAGTGGGCCGTTATTGCACCTAGTAACACCAAATAACGCCCAAGAACACCGCCTCCCATCCATGTTATTAGGTGTTATACGCCTGCGCGTTGCTTCCCGTTACCACCATCACTTCCATTAACGCCGTTTTTTTGTCATTTTCTTAATAACGCTGGTGTAGGCGTTGCCTACACCTACCAGTCTTAGACAACCTAGATTATACAGACCGTTAACATAAGTCGATCCATGAGTCGTCATGATACCGACTCTTTGGAAATGATAAGAAACTATGATATTTTGATGTAAAAGTGGAATTTCTTATTAGGGGAGAAAGAATGTCCAATATAAGGTGGTGTTGATCGTAAAGTGAAAAGTGTCACATGCCTAAAATGCTTACCTCTCAATAAAGCAACTATGATCCTCCTTAACAAAAATTTACTTGTATTTTAGGTTAAATTTTTAATCATATACAATGTTTATTCATCATTATTTTGTTATATTATATTATACATATTAATGATAAATAAATATGTGATAGGTTAAATTTTTAATTATACATAATGTTTATTCCAAGGTTGTCAAGATCGGGATCCTACCTAGGATTGTTTTTGGGTTTGCAAGATCGGGATCGTAAGATCGGGATCGAGATCATAAGATCCCACAAAATAAAATATAATTTTAATTTATAATATTTAATCATGAAAAATATTTCAAACTTTTAATTTTTCGTTCAAAAGTTATAAAAACTTCAAAATATTAGTCATAAGTTACAATAAAAAATGATAAATGGTAGATTGGTAAAGGGTAAAAGTAATAAAATGGTAAAAAAATTCATGTGCAAAAAAAAAAAAAAAAAAATCAAGGAAGGTAGGATCGGATCGGATCTCGATCTTACGATCCTAATTGCGATCTTACCCCAAATACGATCATTTTACGATCCAGATCGTTTTTTATACCCAGGATCGTAGATCAGGATCGCGATTTTGACAACCATAGTTTATTCATCATTACTTTGTTATATTATATTATACATATTAATGATAAATAATATGTGATGTTTTTGTGGTGGAATTGAATAATGGGGAAAAAGCGTGAAAACCGATAATATTTGGGAAAATGTTTAGGAGGCCACTAATGGAAAACATGTATAAATGCAAAAACGTGCTAACAAAATAGGGACCATTAGTCTTTGATTCCCTTTTGCCTTTTGGCTTTTGCTTTGCTTTTTTCTTTTCTTTTTCATACCACATGCTAAACCTTCCTACCTCGTGATCTCAATTTACAAGAATACCCATATGACCATATCATTCCAAATGATTAATGAATGCAATTATTTAATAATCTACAAATTCAATGCTAAGTATTTTTCAAGCAGTTTTTATATTTTATATGGACATATTTTCGAAATAAATATGCAATGTTCTACATGAGAAGTTTTATAATTAAATAACAGACCACGGGGCTCAAAAATCAAAATGATTATTTCTATTTGGAAACAGATAAGTTGTTTAGCAAAATATTCCCTTATTTAGTTTAAAATTTATAAAACAAAAACTCTTCAACATTATTTTGAAGTATATATCTTCTTAAGCTAGAGATTGAGCCAAAACATTTTTCTTTTACATGTAATTTGTCATTAGAGTATCTACAAATTTGTTCCTATACGTCTTGCTCGTAAGTAAGTTGTTATCATGACTAGGGATGAACTTTTTAACTGAAAAACCAAACTAGAATTGGTTGGAACCAGTTAGTTGTATTCGGTTCGGTTCTCGGTTCTTCCAATTCATTATTTTTCGGTTTTCAGTTATTTTGGTTCGGGTCAGTTCCGATACCGAACGCCTTATTAGATAACACACTTTCTAATAGAACCAAACCATACCGAAACCGATTGAAACCGGTTAGTAGTATTCGGTCTAATTCTCGGTTCCCCATACTCTCCGTAATCGATCTTCGGTTTATTCTAGTTCCATAAATCGGTTACATCCCTAATCACGACTATGTCTCTCTCTAATGTGATATGCTTGTGTCGATATGTATTTGTTTCATTATCTTATCCGTAAGTGCCTAAATTTAAAAGAGGGGGGGGGGGGGGGGGGGGGGGGGGGTTGGTTGGAGGGGAAGTTGCTAACCATATAAATATTATCAGTAAAATCATTAGAAGGTAGAAATAAGATTTTAAAGTCGATTAGCATTTTAAGTTTATATTTACTTCTATTCACTATCCAAAAGAATGAGGATAAAATAATCTAATTGAATATATTTGTCTTCCTTAGTTTGAACGCACCAAATAAATTAGCGTTTTTATGCTTCCACAACATCGAAAACGTAGAAATAATAACCATTTCAAAGCAAAGTTTTTACGTCATACTGAGGTTGTGTTTTGCGCGTCACAACTAGCTTATTTTTCGAGTTTTTTTAAGTTGTCATGTTTGGAAAACCAAAAACAACTTATAAGCTAGTTTAAAAAAAAAAACTATTTAGATTAGCTTTTCAGAAGGTTTTTTAATTTTTTTTTAAAATATACCCCTTAATTAATTATATAAAACATATTGTTTTAAATGTTATTTTATATCTTTCAGCTAGTTTTACCAAACATCATTTTTTATCAGTTAACTTTTCATATAACAGTTAGCTTTCAGCTATCAATTAGTTTTTCATCTAGTACGTCAAACATAGCTTTAGAGGTAAAATAGCATGCCGTGTAAGCCAATTAGCAACTACAGAATAAGAGGGGATATCATAATCCTACCACCGAGAAATAAGCGACCAAGTCGCGAAGCTAAAGGAAAAGTGATCAAAACAAGATCAATTGTCTGGTATGTGATTCACTATAAGAACCCGAAATTTAGAAAAATTTAACTTTTAGTCAAATATTGACCAAAATGACAAAATGATCAATGATGAGAAAGAGATGGGAATATGAAGTTGTGACTTCATGAAAATGGCCAAAAAGAGTTTAAGTCACTTAGAAGATGTTAGATGAGTAAGTTCAAGAGAAAGAATGCATGAGAATATGCATTTTTTTTTGTCAAAAGTGGAAAATGGGAATTTTATGTTTTTTAGGCTAACTTTGTAACTTAACAGATTAAGACCCGTATTAAGTCATTGAGGTATCACTTAACAGATTTGTAGAGTATATTCCCACGTTCATGTGAATATAAAGAACATCGAAAACGGGTTAGTAACGAAGGAGATATAAGGGATTGAAGATTGAAGAAAAATTGTCCCAATGTTGGAATGGAATCAGTCAAGGGTTGCTGTCAAGACCGGAACCACAATGCAGTGGGCGAATCTCCATGGCACGACGAGTAATCCCTGTAAGAAGGAACGAAAAGGTACTTTGCCCCACGGCGCGGCATATGGGTGCGGCGACATGGTGGCTAAAGTATGATGCCTTTGAGAAAGAATACCATGTTGTGGAAAGTAGATGGTAACGACGTGGAAATTAAATGGCAACCATTAACCCCGAGTCAAAAGTTCACCGTGGTGTAGTGATTAGAAAACCGCAGTGTGGTGTTGCACGTGTTAATCTTCCCTTATCACCCTCATTCTTGCCAAAACACCCCCATTCCTTAGACGGGGGAGCTCCGAAGATTGGGAGGATGAAGGTGGGTTAAGTGGCGGTATAAGGTGCTAGATAAAAGGGTTAGATATCAAAAGCTTATGAGGTAATAATATACTTCATCTTTAAGATTTTAGGGCTTTAATGGTGATTAATAGAATTGAGTTAGATATGAATGATTACTCTTAAGAAGCTTGTTAATTGATGTCATCAGTAGTGTTGAGAAGCTTTGAACAAGATTTATGTGTGATTTCAGTGGTGAAAATACTATGTGTGAAGTTAGGGTTTGAAATCGTAAACTAGCAATTATGTTAATTGATGCATTAGATGTTAGAATGTGATGAATTAAGTATTATGGGATGCTTAGTTCATTGAATAGATTAAATTTAGAAGTAGAGAATGAAATGTTAGAATTATGATCAATTAAATGATCATTTTGACATTAAGAAGTAGATAAGCTCTTAATAGGCTAAGGAAAGTTTTAAGGAACTTGAAATGTTAAATGAATAGGCCTTGAGCAAGAAGATGAGCCAAAATGCATCAATTGAAGAAAAGAGTAAAGAAGGGTAGTTAGTCCTCACTAACTAACAAGGTGAGTTATAACTCTCTCTCTCTCTCTCTCTCTCTCTCCCTCCCTCCCTCTCTCTTTATATTATTATTATTTTATATATATATATATATATATATATATATATATATATATATATATATATGTGTGTGTGTGTGTGTGTGTATGTTTGTATATAAGACTCATGTATCTGAGCATGTGTGTATAATCAAAGTACGTAGAGATGTATATAGAAAGAATAGGGGTGTTATGAGTAATACCCTTAAGAGTAGATAAATAAAGTATAAGACTATATGTATTATAATCCTATGTAAGAGTAGATGATGAGAAAAGGTATATATGGATACCTATTAGAGTTTAGATAGAGATAGAGATAGAGACTGATTATACATAATATTATCATAAGTGTATGGATTTATGTCTAGACATAATGATATTGTGTAGAATACTTATATGTTATTAGACATGGATAAGGACTAATTACTTAATGATTTAAGTACTAGAAGTGTTATAGAAGATCTCTCAGTGAGATAAATAGATAAAATGTACGTGAGACAAGTATTATTTGACGATTCACATAATAGAGATGTGTAGAAAGATGATTCCTTCGGAAATAAGATAGATGGTCCTTTGGGGACAAGATTATGATTCCTTTGGGAATGAGATACAAATTCCTTTGGGGACAAAAGAGTAATATTCCTTCGGGAATAAGATAGAGGTTCCTTCGGGGACAAGAGTATGATTCATGCTGGAATTAAATATTATGTATGATTAGAAAAGATAGAGAAAAGGTTCCATGAGTTGAACAAGCTAATGGAGTTCTTTTAAGAACTTAGAAATAACCCGTGAAGGGTTAAGAGTAAGGAATCTATGAGGGGTTCAAGAGTAAGAAGAAAGATTAAGGATCCACGAGGGGTCATAAGAGAGAGAGGTAAGACCGGATGATAATACCCAATAGATCTAGTGGGATGTTGATTCCCTTAGAAGATAGAAAAGATCAGAGTATAAGATGTGACTGTTGGGTCTAGATAAGAATAGAGTATTGAAGCACTAGAGATGAGAATACAGAAGATAAAGAGTAGAGAATAGATAGAGTAGAGAAGAGAAAGAATAGAGAACAGAGTAAGAAAGAGAGTTAGAGATATAGATAGAGTATGTACAGAGTGTGAGATGAGCCTATAAAGAGGCTACGAAAGGTAGAAGATATAGATGATTGGTAAGAATAATAGTGAGTGCTATTGGAGAAGTATAGTAGATGATAGAGTACGATTATGAGAGAATATAATGTTGAGGCATGAGGAGAGATAAAAGAATAGAGATAAATGTTATTAGATGAGAAAAGACTGGAAACCTATGCCATGAGAGGAAGAGTTTAAGATGTATAGTATGAAAGATATAAAGAGTAGATGAACATGAAAATGGAAAGAATATAACTCACCAACCATTTTTGTTTGATGTTGTAGAGATGTTTCATATTTTGCAGGTTCAGGTAGCAGCAGTCGTGGTACCAGAAGTGAATTTAAGAGCACAAGGAAGAGTTAGATAGTAAGTTACTATCATTGTACTTTCCTTGTTGTTTATTTTGCATGTAAGATTTTATTGTAAACCCGTGATTATTCCTGGGATGTAAAGGTTATAATTAGAGTAGAATTCCACAATTGTATGAAAATCCGGGTCGTTACAATTGGTATCAGAGCCATAGTTTAAGTGAATTAGGTTTGGGTGTAAACATTCCTAGTCTTAAACTGTGGAATATAGATGAAAAGAAGAGAATATGAGCTGGTTTTATGATAAACCATGCTAGAAGATTATGGTACACGACTGAAGACATGTGAAGATAAAGAACCTGAACAAATAAAATTTAGTAGATTGACCAACCTTGAAGGTTTGGGTCAAAATTGTTAGAGAAGAAAGAAAGAAAAGTCATTTTGCGAAATGACAAGAATTGTCTCTGTAGTGAAAAAGATGCCAAGTGTATGTAGAAAGAATGATATTGTGGTATCATGAAAGAAATATGTGTTAGAAATGACGTGTACTGGTAGATGGCCACTACATAGAGTATGTGTCCCAAAGAGTAGAGTTGGTAGAGATTTAGAAAGAATGGGGACAAAAGAGGGATAAAAATAGATAGAGAAAGAAACGTGTAATGCCCGTTAGTTAGGGATAAATGTTTTAGTCATAAGTTATTCATTTTATTGAATAATTTAATCCTCGAATAAGATACTAGTTAGTCGTGCACGTTACAAGATTATAAAGACCTTTTATCACTAAGCGGGAATAACATTTTGATAAAAGATTATTTAAGATGAATAATATTGATGAGAGTTGTAGTAGTCGTGATGACGATTCTATGGGTATATAGAATACTCAAATCTGACTTCGTATGAAGAAGTTATGATTGTTTAAAGCTTTGCGTTCAACCCTATACATCAAGGTGTGTCGTAAAATATGAATCAAAGATAGGTTGCTTGTTAGCCTAAGTAATCTAAATGAAAGTCGTAGTAATCATAAAAATGAGAGTGTGCACATAAAGAATGCCTAAATCTGACTTCGTATGAGGAAGTTATGATTTTTCGAAATTTCGATGCAATAGTACGCGACACTAAAATCGAAATTAAAATCGATTGATGGATAGCCAAAACAATGAAAATGTGAAGATCCTGTAAATATGAAATCGTCGATATAAAGACAGTCAAGAACGGAGTTTGTATGAAGGAGTTATGGTTTTCGCACGAACTTTAACAGTCTAATCTCTATAAAAATATCAATTTAAGCTAGATTGAGAATTAGTTGTTGAGACCTAAAGGAAAGTTGTAGTGCTCATCGAGAGGATTTCGGGGATATAAAGAACGTCGAACATGGAGCTCGTGTGTGAAAGTTATGGTCGTTCGAAGATTTCAGGAAAATACCTGTTTTGATAACATGGCGGCTCGAGAGCACGCCACTAGGCAAAGAGAGCGTCGAAGTCTTCCACCGACCAACCGATGTGGCATCATGAGAAGTGGACACGTGGAATCATGTGGCAACGTTCAATAAGGCACGAATCGGACCATCCATCATTTTCCACGTGGCACCACAAGAGAACGGATGCATCAGCCTTGAGCGTGGCGCGCTTAGGTATAAAGCTTGGCGTGCCCCCCTGTAATTCCTATAAATAGATTCGATTTCAGCTCATTTCACCACACCTTCCATCTACAAATCATCTAGAACCTTTTTTTCTCTTAGCCCCAATACTCCAGTGTTCTCGACTGCTTTAGCGGGGCTTTAAGATATCTAGGAGCCCGACGAAAAGGAGCTTCCAAGTTGTGACTCTGCCCGTAACTTCATGGTTTTTTTGCCAGCAACTCTATAAGTTAAGCTATACTTATCATGCTTTATGTATAACTTATGTTTAAATTCATTATCATTATTATGAACCTATAAACAAGATTTATCAGTCATTCCTTGTCATAATACTAATTGATCTACTTATAGGAGTGATGTCTAGGCTAGATCTAGTGAGGTGTTTAAAGTGGGATTTCCAAGCAGTATTCTTTGTGTACCAAACAGACCCTACCTTCGATATGATCTTACCTGGTTATTCCTTTATTTGATAAATCTTGATGTATTCATTGGGATTGTTGAGGAATCTAGGAAATAGTATAAATACGAACGAATACTGAAGCATAGCAATATTTGTATTTAGGATGTTGGAAGGGATAAGTTGAAGAGATGACAGAGGAGCTACCTTTCCTAAGGATCTTCCACCTAAGCCAGGTGAGTGCATAGTTACTTTCATGAACATGATTTTAATACAAGTATCTATTAAATAAATATCTGCCAAAATTTTAAAGGTAAATTATATACATATTGCCTAGAATAAATGTTAGATGTACATATGATGTGCGAACCTGATATGGTTCTATATGTGTTAAGATGTGTGTATATATATATATATATATATATATATATATATATATATATATATATATTACATGATAATAATAATAGAAGTATTATTTCTGAGAAAGTAAATGTTTATTAATACCTAATACTTTATGTTAAATTTATACACTAGATTATGATAGTGTTGCCTAAACAGAGTTGGTATTGGAAATTGATTATAAGCATTGTAGTCTTGCCTAGTGATAATATAAGACTTATAAAGGATGCTTAGTTTGAGTTAAGTTGAAGAGATATTCGATTTACCTTGTACTGTAAAGATATTACATAGGTACGAACTTTGGGATCATTTTTGGGTATTTCAACCTTGTTTGGTTATACCCTAAGACCTAAAAATAGATGCTTAGTTCAATTAAGTTTGGAAATTGGGCAGTTTTATATTGGGATGTGTGTGAGCTTAAAACGGAGAGTAGAACTTTGTTTCTCAGGTGCTATTTATGTCGGGGTACTATTATGTGTCAGAAGTACTACTATGTACAAAGCCCTTTTTCTACATTATCACGTGTTGGGGTATGGGAGCATACCGGGGGTACTACATTAGTATTCCCCCTCTTTTTCTTCTGACGAGCTTTGTGTGTCAGCGTTTCCATTCACAAAGTAATTGAGAGAACTTCATATACTTCCAAATAGAATGTGCATGTAATAAACCACTAATAGGTATGTTTGATGTTATCTTGCTAAATAGGGTGGTTCTAAGAGTGGAACTACATTCAATAACACTTGGGATCAGACCACTGCTAGGACTATTCATCTAGATGACCAACCTTGACATAACTTTCTCATGGTATTTATGAAGAGAGGTTCATGGTGTGACTTATTCCATTTCCCTCATTTGTTATCTTTATTTATCCTTGTTTTCTGCCAAGGAATCCCTGAAGCAATGTAGTATACTTGTTGTTCACATTGATCCTTTTGGTAAGATCTCGTAAGGTCGTTGTATAGCATCAGTACATGAGGATCGACAAGAGGGGGTAGATTGTTTATAGATACGATATATATGTGTTGATGATAACAATTGGTTTTGCATGTTTGAGATATATGTACAATTATCATTAAAACATTGTGGAGCTGAAAACCCTATGTATCTCAGCAGGTTTCCTAAATTGACCCACTCATTTTATATGCATCACAGGTAGCGGTGCTTAGACTGCTGAAGACTTGAATATGATGTTGAGTGATTGAAGAGAAGACCTACAATAGTGTTTAGGACCATTAGGTCATTACCCTGTAACATATGTTGTGTATTGATTATCACATCCCTCAACCTGGGCTCCTAACATCATACAGTCTAAAGCACAAGCACGCCCTACATATGATGCCACAAATAAAACTAATATGGCTTGAAGGGAAATCCAACAGCTGACAATGATCTTGACGTGAAACCGAAAGATCCAACAGCTGGATTAAATTGATGAGTTCAATTCACTGTCTAATAAGGTCCACATAAATCAGAAATCTGGAAACAGAATCTTGGAATATTAGATTAATTTGTATCCATGGCTCGTGTCCACACGATATCTTGTAGAACGAAGAAATAGTTGATCACTTCTTTGGGCCAACGTATGATATGATTATGAGTTCGACAGTGGCTTTGGAAAGTATAATTTGTTGGTTATTCAAAGTTCATACTTGTAATTATAGTTAATGACTTATCCAAGTGGGAGACTGTAAGATTATGTGTCTAAGGTCATAACTAAATTAGTATAACTGTTGGAAGAGTGTCCAAGGTCATTAACTATTGGTAATATTTCAAATAATAACAAGGTCCTTTTGGGTTGCCCTCAAGACCCAAATTGAGTAGAATAAATAAAGGAGAAATTGGTTTATTAGTTATTATGGTTATAATTAATTAGAAAGTAATTGAAAATATGTTTTGTAAATATATTTTGGGAATTAATTAACAGTTTAATTAATTAAAGGGTTGAATGTTCATTAATCGATACTTGGTTAATCAGGAATGTTTCAGAACCCTTATGGAATTAGGGTTGGATGAAAATCACTCCATCCCACATGGGAAAGGAGTGAAACTTCTTGGTTATGCTCCATCCAACATGGGAATGAGTACTAAACCGTGGAAGGGATCTAAGGCTATACATAGGGCCTTAGGGATTTCATTCCTCCTTGCATCTTGGCTTGAAGTTTCGCCAACCCTTCTTCCTCCTCCCATAGGGATGATTTCTAACCCTCTTTAGGTTTGTGACATTGACCCTTCTCCTAGTTATTTTTATTCCACTCTTTGGTGTCATTGGGTGTGATTCCATTAGAGGGATTCTGGTTTGGGTCCTCTCATCCAAGCAACTTCATGGAGGATCAAGATCTCAATCATGGAGATTAGAGGCTACATAAAAGGTATGTTTTCTTCTTTATTTTTATGTTTTCTAGGGTTGATGTAATTAGCATGAAGCCATAGATCCATAGGTTGCATGTACACTTAGGTATATCGTAGTTTCGATTCTTACGCTACCTAGTTTAGAGTGTATTTGATGCGTAGAAAACCCAACAATGGTATCAGAGCCATTGGTTCATGATTACATTCACCCTAGATCCATGTTTTCTGAAAATACTTGTTTGAAATTGAATGGAGGAAGCAAGATTGAAAAATTCGTAATTGATAAAACCTATAGTCGTAGCTCACGACGTAAGGGCTAGGAGCTCACGACGTGAGCTCGGTTGATTAGGGTTTCGATATTTTTTTCCATTTTCAAATATGAAACTTTATTAAATATGGATAAATACCAAATTTAAAATGTTTTAAATATGGAAAATTGATAAATATTATTTAAATGTGTTTATTTGAATTTGAATATTTATATATTATTTATAGTGAATTTAAATATTTAATATTATTTATAATAGAGATTTGTAAATTTGAATATTAATCCCTCATGATTTATTAATTGTTACATTGCGTCGTCACAATTAATTAGAGTTAATAATAGACAACTAAATTTAAAGAGTTTTAAATTTACCCCTTATATTTATACATATTAGAATTGTATCTACTATATGTATAAGAAAGTTACAACATGTGTCCTCGCATGTTTCAAATATTGATATTGTCAGTCTTACCATGACTAGGCTCACCCATTCTATTGTAGGGGTTTAAGGATGTCTTTATGATTCCTAATGAGGTCCTTTTTTAATATGCTTCGCACTTACCACCCCCACCGCCCTATTGCATTTTGAGAATGGAGTTACCGAAAGGGTTTGATAGTGTTAATGGTCAATCTAAAATTATTCTAAATACAAGTATAAAACAAAATCCCCTTTTTATTAATAGAATGTGAGTTTATATTATCCATGATAATTGCACATTCTCCTTATATTCTATTGGTGGAGCTTGTATGGTTAACCGATACATCAATCTAGAGTATAGTTGAGAATGATATGGAACTCACGAATCTCAAGCGTAACTTGAGCCAGGGGGCCATGCGATTTTGCATGGTTAATTCTCAATCTATTTAATTTGAATCTTATGTTATCCATAAAAGTTACACATTCTCTTTATAACTTGTTGATGTAGATCGCGTGGTTAACCGGCACGTCAATTTGAGAGTATAAGTAGAGAATGATGTGGAACTCGGGAATCTCAAGCATAACTGGAGCCGGGGACCACACGATTTTCTATGGTCGATTCACCATTTGTTTAGTGATCCGCAGCGACCCCGTCATTGAATCTGAGATGAACACAATCCGAGATTAACATGCCATTGATAGTCAATGAATCTCAAAGATCTAGGAATTTCGTAGTGATCGAAATTGGCAAAGGACTTTGCCTACCTAAATAACTTTATGGTGTGTTTACGGCATCCCTTTACACATCATAGAGCCAAATATAGATCCTAGCCTTCTAAAATAATTTTATTTAGGGTGATTATTTTCTAAGGATAAGTAAAACAAACTATAAAGGAATTTTACATTGAATTATGACTATAACCTTATCCACTAAAATCTACTGCTTCAAAACCTGAAAGGATTAGCTATGAGGATGATCAATATTGTCAAATTCGTAGTTTGGTAATAGTTCTCATAAACAAAAAGAAATATCATGATGCTTTTGATAAAGCTCTTCCTAGGTTACTCTAGATATTGCATTCTAATATATTAGAAAGAGCAATTGTCAAATGTACATTGTAAAATGAAATATTGAAGTAAAATGGAATTTACTTGAGTTAGGAGTTGACTAGGGCCATTCAACTAGTTGACATGTACATATAATCAGTTCATTCTGATTTTGATATGAACACCTTGGAATGCCCATAAAGGAGTTGTGTAGCATGTTGAGGTTTCCTTTGGAACTAGCATGACCAATCATAGAAACTCAAACTTCAAACCACTCTCACAAATTTACTATCATGAATAGAAGTTTCAAGAAAAAGAAAGCCAATTACCCATGGTTTAAAAGGCGATTAGTGTTGGTATACCTAATCTAGTCCCAAATGCCAAGGACAAAGGAAGGCTTATTCCGAGACATGTTCTGATAGTTATTCGTTTCCATAACTAGAAAGGACTTAGAAAGCATACATGCCCAATATATATATATTTTAGGTGAAAGGACCGAAATATGAAGAAGTTAAATTTGATCATGGATCACGATCCCCTGCTACTTTCCATAGGATCAAAAGATAACTAGTTCTCCCATGTTTGGTGCTCAATCAAATATATGGATTTATAATGCCATTAGAACAATACTTCTAAACCTTGAGTATTTTTCTAAGGATTAAGTACTGACATTTGAAAAAATGTGTAGTGACTAAAATGAACTAAGAAGATTGAAACATGGAGAAGATAATTTGATCATGAATGCCAAGCCCTTTCTACATTCATAGGATCAAAAGATAATTTTTTTTCAAATGTTTAGTCTATGGTATTATAATTGAAATTGTTTATACTATGATTCATGAGATAGTTCTGACTTATATAAGTGTAGAGCATTCTAACATGTTAAAAGAAAGTCATGAAATCTATGAAACTAGTATAGTAGCAATAGTTCAAAGTTGATTCAAATATTTGAATAATGTGTATTATTGTGGTTAAATATCTGTTGAAATTAGTTCAACTAATGGACCGTTTAGATTAACCACAATACATGGTGAGAACAACTTCATATGAACATGAGTCTGGAACCTTGCAGGTGTTTAGAGCTCTCATAAAGCGAAGTTAAGAATAATTTGGGCAATAGGATGAGACACTCATAGTGAGCATCGCAGTCCAAAACCTTATCGATCATCTAAGTAATTGTGAAAGAGTTTCACGATCTATCTCCACCCAGAACACTACCACTAGGAAGTGTTAGTTGGATAGAGAAACAAATCATTAGTTGATTTTGTACTTGATGAGTCGCACTATGTTTACTAAAAATTCATGGATTGTACCATGAATAGTATTATGAGAAGTCCTTTGGTCTTGTACCAACTAGTAAGGTTCATAAAACACTCTATGATATGTGAAGTGGGATTTTATCCTCATTACCACATATGGAAGTCCATGATTACGAGGCTTACGATCGCCGTGAAGCGCTCGACAATCTAGAACTTAGAATAGAGATGTGTTATCTCGTTGAAGAATCCATCAAGCATTTTTGATAGTTGTTTAACAATCCTTTTGAGAATAAAGTGTATGTTGCTCGAAGGGAAACTTTCCAAGAGAGGGAGCTGATTTCCAAAAGGGCTAGTGGGAGACACATTGATCTTGATAAGATTCGAGAGTCAACCAACGAAGAACCTAAAGTTGGACCTAACATTCAATTTGGAATTGAAAGAGCTATTAAGGAAACTGACATATTGCCACTTTTCCTTATAGATCTGATAGAGGACGTCATACACCTTGTTATATAAGAATTTATATTAATGAGGTAAGTGAGTCAATGGTATGTAGCAATCAGAGTATACCCGTTATCGAAATCTATGGTAGGCCCTAAAGGCTACAACATGGAAGGAAGACTTGGAAAGCGAAATTCAGTCCATGTATGTTGAAATTTGGTAGATCAAGCACTTGGACTTAATGATTAGGTGCAAGTGGATCTTCAAGAAGATACAAGCATGGATAGGAACATACACATAATCAAACCAAGATAGGTTGTGAAGGATGTGTAAGCTTAATAAGTTCATTTATGTACCGAAATAAGCATCTCGTAAGTGGGATCATTATTTCAATGAGAAAGTTCAAAGAGTTTGAATTTCGAGAAATAAAGATGAGCCATACATATGTCAAAGCTAGTGGGATTAATTGGAATCTTTGTTTCAATGAGAAAGTTCAAGGAGTTTGAATTTTGAGAAACATAGATAAACCATATATATGCCAATGTTAGTGGGAGCGTTGTAGTCACCCTTGTATTGTACATAGATAATGTACGATTCATAGGAAACTATGTTCTAACTTAGCAAGTGTAAAAACTTGGCTTAGTATGAGAATTGTTTCGCTATGATATACATGGGAGATACAGAACACGTACATAATAAGGATCTATGGAGATACATCTAAGTGATATGTTGGATTGATCCAATGTACATGGAATGTTAAGGAAACTCGACATGCAGAACTCAAAAAGGAGTTTGGGTTTATTAAAATACGGCATGACATTGAGCGATGCTAATGTCCTACTTCTACTGTTGAGCTAAAGGAAATGATTCGTGTCCCACATGCTTCTGCTATGGGATCGATCATATATGCCATAACATGTACCAGATCTGATGACTCGTATTCCTTGAGCAGGACAAGTTGGATCAGATCAATTTGGCAAGAAGCAACGAATCAAGATGAAGAACATTCTTAAGTGTCCTAGGAGGACAGGGGAAGTGATCTTGATAGTATGGAAGAGATCATTGTAAAAGTTACATTGATGCTCAGTTCCACACCGATAAAGACGATTTCGTTCGCAGTCGGAATTCGTGCTTTTACTGAATGGTGATGTATTAGCTTGGAAGAGTACCAAGTAATACACCATAGTGGATTCAACAGACTTAGAGTACATTGCAGTTGGTCAAATTGCAAAGAAGACAATGTGACTAAAAGAGATTCATTAGTGACATCTTTGTTGAAATTCAATCATTGATGGTCCTTTTGAAGTTTCTTGTGGCTTTAAGGGTGAACTTACCTCGGGTATGGATCCCAAGTCACACAATCCCACATGAGACATACTCAGTAAGTACCAACACATTTGATAGTGAGTTAAATGTAAAGACATCATAGTCAATAAGTCATATCGAAAGATAATCTTGTCGATCCATTCCATAAGCCAATGTCATTGACCAAGTCTGACAGTCAGACAAAGTCAAGAGGCATTAGATTTGCAAATTAATTGGCTTGAACACTTTTAATTTAGTTTGTTTTAAACCTGAGAACTTAAAGTTGTATAAGTGTTAATTTAATTTGGCGATTATTAAGTGGAGATCTTAATATATGATGGAGTTCGGTTATTTCAATTAGCTTATTACTGTGTTCTCCTTTTGCATGTTTGGAACCCACTTCCCGAGTATTAATTTACTCAAACGTCCACAATCGGTCATACTCTTGGAAGTAAGTAGTGATTCAAGACTGTCGTGAGTATTAGTGGATTGTCTATAATGATTGGACATAGCATAGATTTCACTAACACTCATGAGTGCTTAATAGAGATTTAAGTATTGGACCAACCCACGCTTAGAGATTACTTCATGGATTCGGTCACGAGTACTTCTAACACGATAATATCTTCTATTCTTCAAACCTAGATACATGTGGGGGTTTGCTCTATGATTATGTTATGCATTGGTCAACTCCAACACTATCTGTAACTGGTAGTTATAAAGGGTATGTCCATGTATGACATGATGAAATAGACAAAAACTATGTATTCGAAGTTTATTCGTTCCTTCAGCCTTAATAGGAGAAGCGATATCTATGGGCCCCTCAATGATTTGGTGCTGACATCTAAAGTGCTTGGCCGAGCCCTGACTGGAATTGATGTGTTCAATTTAGTAGTTAGATGCAGTCGTCACAAATCTATATCCTTGAATTCTGAGATTGACCATTATCCATATCTCGAGTTCATACATATATCATAGAGCGAAGGGATAGTTGATTACTTATCTAAGGGTTGAATCTTGATTAGATCAAGAGTTCAGTATTTGCATTGGGTGGCTAACTCTTTGTTGATTATTGGAGAAGTATTGGCCCTCGTATAGTTGATGACTTGTCCAAGTGGAAGACTGTTGGAAGAGTGTCCAAGGTCATTAACTATTGGTAATATTTCTAATAATAACGGGGTCTTTTGGGTTGCCCTCAAGACCCAAATTGAGTAGAATAAATAAAGGAGAAATTGGTTTATTAATTATTATGGTTATAATTAATTAGAAACTAATTGAAAATATGTTTTGGAAATATATTTTGGGAATAAATTAACAGTTTAATTAATTAAAGGGTTGAATGTTCATTAATCGATAGTTGGTTAATCAGGAATGTTCCAGAACCCTTACGGAATTAGGGTTGGATGAAAATCACTCCATCCCACATGGGAAAAAATGTTGATTGATAAAAGTCTACAAGTGAAAAAATGTTGGTTGATAAAAGTTATTCGAAGATGTATGTATTCTAAGTACCTTTATTGTCATAATATATCGTTTTGAGGATTTGGATGACATAACCTACTTGATTTTGGACACTAATGAACTATCCATATACATATTCTTCAATTCAGTGTGGAAATATGACATAACTAGACTCCTTTTTTTCAAATATGTTTTAATGTGTTGTCAATATCAATATTACTCGACCTCTATAATACACATAATATTATTTATGAACATTAGTTTCATACATTATAATTCATTTATATTCAACCATTTTTGTCTTGAGCATATTGAATATTATATCGATCACATAAATTTTCATTAGGATGAAGCCCTAATGATCCACATACCTCATCCGATGTGGTATTTTAATCTCATGTTATATTGGTGTGTTTCATTCATAAAACAATTAGCGTGTGACATTCGATCTGTATGAGCTTGTTTCTCATGAGTATGCCAAAGGGATTTAAAAGGTTATACTTTTTGATTTAAGGATTACAAATACAAGCCATTGTTTTGATTTATTGGTTTTTATTTACATGGGTAACCATTTATTAGATATAGACCATCCAAATTTGATCTTAGGGTCTATATAAAGCTCCTTGGTTTTTAGATCACAATCTTAAACTTTTTGGGACCATTTTATGTATTAATTATTTCGTTTTGACAAACTATGTCGTACTACATACGAAGAGTTAATGACCAAAATGATGCATGATTTCTAGGGGATTACTCCAAGTGCAAAAATAACAAGAGCATTGTGTTATTTCCATGAAGAAAACGAGAATAATAATAATGTAAAAACGGCCATTGATTATGTCTTGTCAAGGCTTGAGAAACAAAAAAAAAAAAAATCATCGGTCCTACGTTGATTGACCGTAGGAACTTTTGAGGTTAAGTTTGTTCTTGGTTATCAAGTGTTATTTTTTGTGTTTGACATTGGTTGTCTTGATTGTTTTGGATTTGTTAAACTTATTTTTGTTTGATTGTTATGGATTTGGTGGTACTTGTTCTTTGAATATTATTGTTATGTCTTCTTTGTTGGTTTCATAATGGTTGTTTTTTGTAATGTTTTATTATGGTACGCATATGATGGTGTTTTTTTTGTTGTAGATTTAGTATGGTAATGTATTTGGCAATAAAATTTGTTTGCATTAAATATTTGTTTTTTCTCTTTTTTAAACTTAACCAGTAATGAGGCCCATGATCCACATGGATCAGGAGGCTTATTTTATTTTTATTTTCTTTTGGATTGAGTTAACAGGGTGGTGTCCTTATATGGGAACATGAAGATCCACTCAAAGGGTTTCATAATGTCTCCTTACTTGCATATAGATGTTGCAAAGAGGTAATTCGTGCAACCATGAAATAAAAAAAATAGATCTTGCAAATGACGTGGAAATGTAATTTTACTTCTACTACATGTAAGAAAAGGGTTTCATATTGCTATTAGGGTTAAAAAAATTAACGTATTTTGACATTATGGGTAGAAAAATGAATGTAGATTGCTACTATCAGCTCAATAACTTATGTAACACCCTGTTTCGACTCGTTTCCCATTTCGGAGTGGTGATCAATGATTGGGTATTAGAAGACTTAGGACCCTTGAAGAAAGGCTTAGACCCATTTGGACGTGGGTAATGTTGGTTATGTGATGAAAGAGTTTGGTTTGTGTTTTAGAGCCCAAGGGTATCGGTAAGGGTGTTGGTTCGAGCCTTTTATGAATTTTGGATTTAAGTTCGGTTGGTTTGCAAGCTAAATAAAGTTGATAGAAGTGTAGGGCTTCTCGTTGCCTTTCTGTGGATATAAAGAACGTCGAAAACGGATAAGGGATGCAAAAGTTATGACCATTTGAAGTTAGAGGGGTTTTGGGCCAAAACGGGTACGCATGGCGTACCAGGTGGGAACACATGTCGTTCAAAAGTAAATTAGATGCGGGCCAACTTGGGAACGTTGGGTGTTCCCTAAGGGAACGCAGGGAGTTCGCTGGCTGTTTCAAAAACTCGTTTTTAGGGTTTGGCCCCTTTATAAGAATCCTTATGGACCCAAACCTCTTCCATTCTTCAGCCTCCATCCTATCTAACTCTAAGAACGAAACCCTAGCCTCCATTTGAGTGATTCTTGAGCTTCATAGTTATTTAAGTGTGTTTTGGTGCTTGAGGAAGAAGAATGAGCTTATTGAAGAGTCACTGATTGGCTTAGAGCTTTTGGATCCAGGCTTTGTACACCTAGATCTATCTTCTGGAGGTATAAAGTCTCAACCTTGATAACTCTTTCATATATATCTAGCTAAGTGGTACTTTGTTATGGTTTTGGTCCCTTTGTGGTGGTTCTTGTGAGTAGAAGTTACTCCAGAACCTTTGATGAAACATCCCAAAAATACAGTCCAGAAATTCCATTTTAAATCATTAAGAAAACCATAGTTATCAAACATCATATAAAAATCATAAGTCGTGTATCTCAAAGTATCATAAACATCTATCAAATATATCAGAGTATAAACATTCCAGGCTGAACAATGGTGTGTGCATTGCAATCATCCGGAGCTCTTCCCCTTGCTACCAGAAGTACCTGAAACCAAAACTGAAAACTGTAAGCACGAAGCTTAGTGAGTCTCCCCAAACTACCACATACCATACACATAATCACATAATCACATAGACTGGGCCCCCGCCCCTTCCTCGGGCCCCGCCCGACATCGGACAGAGTCTGACATCAGGCCCCGCCTGGCATCGAGCCCCACTCGGTATACAGATCTGTTTCTACCAGGCACCGCCTGTCTCCGGGCTCCGCCCGCTATACACATACAAACATTAACATATATTCATGCTAGTACATAACGAATCATACACCACGCTATATACTCTAGTCTTAAGGCCTCACCTATCATGGGCCCCACCCCTACTCTGCTAATGGTGAGATATGGAACCCCGTCCACTCTCAGCTAGTGATGAGATATGGGACCCCGCCCACACATAACTCCCTACTAGGCACATACAAGTTGTTAGATTAGGTGTCTAAGCCCATAACTATAATCGGTATGTACTTGACCCGATACAAGCATGGTCCATTTGGGTTGTAACACTTTGGAACAATTTGATAGGATGGATATTTGAGAAAGAGGTTAATGTTCTTTATTAGTATATTATAAGTATAATATATTAATTGAGAAATCATATTATTTAATTAGTATTGATCAAGAATTAATTTGGAATTAATTTAGTGATCAAAAGAGACTAATTAAATTAACGGGGACTGATTGTGTAAATCAGTGATATAAATATAGTTTGGGCTAATGATCCATATTGATTAGTAATGGACTAAGTTCATGTAAGACTCCATGAAGATTTAGTCCAAAGGGCTTATCATATGGATTATTGGATTAAGGCCCAAGGAAGTGGATTAGGGTTTAACTCTTGGATTCTACACTATATAAATGTAACCCCAAAGCCAAAAATTGTGCACTAGTGATTCCAAGAAGCTCTAGACGGTTTTTGTGTCTCCAAACCTCTCTCTCAAGTTCCTCCTCTCGTTCTTGGTTTGTTATTAGACGTTTGAGGCATCACACTTTAGGTGCTAGGCTCTTGAAAGACCAATTCCTACAAGCTACAATTAAGAGGTGTTCTTCTAACTTACTTTTATGTTTCAATTACCAATATTGTATGCTAGTTGTAGGTTTCAAGCTTTGGAAATTTTTTTTGCATGTATAACTAGAGAAAACTTAGATCCAAAGCTATTAGGGTTGTATGTGCACCATAGGAGTGTTATAGTACAAAAAACCCAACAGTGGTATCAGAGCCATGGGTAATTTTCTGTTATATTCATGCATAGCTAATTGTTCAAATTTGAAGCAAAATGAAAAAACTGTTTCTGTCAGCATGAACTCGACGAGTCCACTATTGGACTCGACGAGTTGGATGATTTTGGTCATGAACTCGACGAGTCCATAGTCTGGCTCGACGAGTTGGAACATCAGTTGGCAGGATTTTCGGGGTTTTGACCTGTTTTGGATTAGGATCATTACCACAAAATGTTTTGGTTCATAAAATTTGATTTTGTTGATATGGTAATGATTATCCCCATCCAATAACATGATGATTGCCAAAATTTTAAGATAATTACTTGATTTTGTGAAAAACTAATTATTTGTAAAATTTGAATCATTTTGCTACAAGAGTTGAATTAGATCAATTTAGTAAAAGATAAAATGATATGATTGTTTTATTAGTTTAAAGTTTGATCTAAATGTTTTGAAGGAGTTACAAATAAATATTAGTTAAATTGATCTAATGTTTTTGAAGAGTTCCATAAGTTATGGAACTTGAAAAGTCTCATCTTCATAAAACAAATTAACTCCTTAAGTTATGGAGTTCAAAAGTTTTATAAGAATAACAAAACTTGCCCTCAAGTTTTATAAGTTGAAAAGTCTCAATTAAGAAACATTGAATTCATAAAAACCCTAGTAATTTGAAAAGTTTTCAAAAATGTAACTCATAAGTTCATAACTTAAAATTAATTAAATAGTTTTAATTTGATTTAGCATCTTGATTTTTTTTTGAATAGTTTAGTTAACTCTTATGGACTTTATTAATAGTTAGTTAAATGTTTAATTAAAATAGTATTATTAAATCCATAATAATATGGTTTAAGTTTAATTAAATTAAGAGTATAATTTATTAATAGATTAAACTATCAAGTATTTTAAAAGATTAAAATACACCCTTATACTATATAAAATTAAAAGTCTAATATATTATATATGTATAAGTTAAAAGTCAGTATTACCGTTAGTAGGCTTCATTCACGAAGCTGGTCTATAATGGGTGTTTAAGGAAGCGGCCAATAAAATGACCGCCATTGGGTATACACTCTTACCCACCGCACTCTTGACCACCGGAGGGTCGTTAGCCGAACGGGTTTGATAGGACATTTAAATCCTCATTAAAAGTATAATGAAATATAAAGTAACTAAAATCTTATAAATTCCTAATCTTAGTTACTTTAGAAAAAATGTGAATTTGGTGCTAACCCATGAAATTGCACTTTGCACCTTGCTAAGTCGTTAGTGGAGCGTGTGTGGTTAATCGGCACACTAATTTGGGACTAGCAAGGGTGGAAAAGGGTAGCCTGGTGTTAATCATGGATCAATGGAGCGTGTGTGGTTAACCGGCACATTGATTAGGTGATATGTAACATCGAGAGTACCAAGCTAATTTGCATGGTTATTCACACCTTGTTTGTGATCCTCGGCATCCCAATCACAAACTTGAAGGACATAATCGAGATTAAACATGCCATTGACAAGTTCAATGAATCTCAAAGAATCTAGGAATTTCAATTCATTTAAAACCTAAAATTCATTTTCGTTTTTCATGGTGGAAATTGGTAAATCGTTATTTACCTACCTTCAAATATTTTGCAATTGGATTACGGCATCCCTCTTCCAAATTGTGAAATATTGTGTTGGGTCCTAGCCTTAATATTTCATTTTGGGTGTTATATTAAGGACTTAAATAAACTAAACTTAAATTTCCCCCTTGTAGATGTCTATTACTGACAACTATGGTCTTCCCGAATCTTTTGGAAAAGGCCTTCCACATGAAGAGGATATTCCTCAATATCATACTTCACTTCCTGCACCTCCTCCAATAATTCTCCCTGACCCACATTTTCGTCGACTTGAAAAGTTCAAGGTCAGTCAACCCTCTTGGTAAGCAAACACCAAGATGGAAAGTCTGTGTGTGCACATGTCTTGGAGATGAAGTCACATATTGACAGGTTGGGAATGTTAGGATTCGTTGTGTCGAGGAAGTTGGTTGTTGACTTGGTTCTTCAATCACTTTCTAAGTCATATAATGAGTTCATTAAATATTACTATATGACAGACCACAACGTGACCCTCATCGATCTTACCTATTTGCTAATTGCTGCTGAATCAGAAATGATTTGGGGCACTGGTAAAGCAAATTTGATTAGAAGATCTACTTCCCAAACTTCCATGGACATTGACAATGGAAACATTGGAAGTCCAGAAACGTCTTCTCTTCCCAATGGATAGGGATCGGCCAAGGTCAAACCGTTTGACCAGATGGTAAAGAGAAAGGCTAAGTCTGAGATTGTCCCGTGTGCCATTCCGAGAAGGTCTGTTTGTTTCTATTACCAAGAGTACGGGTATTGGATGCGAAGTTGTCGTATCTACCTGAAGAACCACAAGGATGGTAAAGTCAAATGTATGACTCTGCTTCAGGTAAGTCCACTGTCTAACTCTATTAAGTTAGTATCTGTAGATTCTTAATACATTATGTGATAAGATTGCATTTTGATGTTTTGTAGGATCGAAGAAAAGAATGGAAGCTTAAAGGAAGAGTAAGCAGAGTCTGATCGCAAAGAGATGGATTTCGATCGCATGGTTCGATGATCAGATTTATGACCTGCTGCTTAGGAGTTATGATAGATTGCTTAGAAATATTTAGGAACATAGTTTTCATATGTAATTGCATTGTAAGGACATGTTTTTCCGCAATTTTATAAATAAAAGAAAATTTTGTTTTTTATCTTATTTTATATTTCCTTACAATGGCATTTGTGAAAATTTGGTGTTTATATATTATTAGCAATGCTGTGAATGGATTTGATTCTTTCGTTTGTGGTAGTGTCAGAAATTTACCAAATAAGGAAAGATTCTCATCAACCAAGTTTCAATCGGACAGAAATTTGGAATCATGCAACTTGTATTGTATGATGAATGAGAACCTTCATCTTTGGGAAATTAAGACTAATTCCTTGTTCACATGTAAATGTGAGTCAAGTGAAGGACAAAGGGATCTAGTACACATCATTGTGCACTGGTCGGGTCCACCACAAAGAACAATAAGACTATTCGTTTTGATTTACTAAAAGTTTGGTAAATATGGTTATGCTTATGAGATTGAGTGTAATTCTGAATCATTGAAAAAGTTTTAATGTATAGCAGAACGAATAAAAGGAATCAAACAGGCAGAAAGATTAAAAGTTTCTCCAATCTGAAACGAAAGGAGAATACTTTAGTATCATGTTTTATGATCATCTTAATGAATAATGTGTATTCACTTAAGGTGAGTCATACTTTGTTCCAAAATCGAGTCTTAGAGTTATTCTCCAAGATTATGACTTGAGTGACATATCTTAAGTAGGTTTATACCACATTTGTAAATGGTAGTTGTGATGTCTTGGATAAGACAAACACCAACTAAGACCAATTGTATGAAGTGTTTTTCCTTGATAAGAATCCACACTAACTCTTGAATATTTGTTTGTCAAGGAGTGTTTCTTGACAAGAGAATTTTATATGTCAAGAAGTCAGTGGGAGTCTTAAAGATCTTGAAAAGTTTCAGGAAGTAATCAAGAATGAACCTATTGTGTATCACTAGCACACAACTTGAGGTTTGTAACCTATCGTGTTGACATATTCTTGTTTCCGTGCCCATTCCAGTTGAAGTTGAATATGCATGTGAGTTCTATGAGTTCTCAATTGTTTGCATAAGGCGAAGGACCTTGATTAGTGAAAGTTCATTGGTCTGTATAGGTGAGCTGCTTAACAACTTGGAAGACATGGTAGGCCCTTGTGCTGCCAAGTGGCAATAAATTAAGATTGAACAAGTTCAGTCCATATGAGTTTGAATCTGCCATAGACCTTATCTAATGATAATGGTTGGGAATGACAGTTTCACATGGATAGGAACACATACACCATAAAATCGAAGTGACATAAGGTTTCTCTCCAATTCATGAAAATGATTGAGGAAACGCTTTCACTAAGTAGATTTTATGGAGATAACAGTTGTGTTAATTGCGTTCTCAAATTCGATTATGATTACGACATCCCTCTTTATAGTTCGAATTGTGAGAATTGGCAAATAGTTTGAACATTCGGGACTTATTGCTGTAAGTTCTGAAATAGTTTAGACACACATGAGCTTTCTAACTAAAGGTGTATGAGCTTAGATAAAGGCTTATCAAAGCATCTCAGATCAGAAATCTGAACTGTGGAAAGAAGGTAAATAAGTATTGATTTCTAGAAGTCCAGCTGATTTCTGGGTACATGTCAAAGCTAGTGGGAGCATAAGTGTTATGCTAGTAAGGATATAATTATGATGATAGTGGGAGCATAATCATTATGGTAAGTGTTGCAAGTTAACAATGTTAATTATAGAAAACAAAAGTTTCAATTAGCAAAGTTGCAGAGTTTGAAAAGTTGTTTTGCTATAATTAAGGTTGATGATACTTATACTTTTTTTCGAATCTAAAATCTTAGATTGTGAGATTTTTATCAAATTTAGTCAAGGATATATATGGATGTTATGTTGGAATTGTTCAACATAAGGAAATTCTATATATGGAATTATTATAGCAAGAGATTGGTAAAGTATCATGTCTTTATGTAAGACATTATGAATTGTATCCCATATGCTTCGGGTATAGGATCGATTGCATATGCTATAATATTTATGTGTTCTGATTTTTCCAAATGCATAGGGCATTAAGAGGGAAAATGGACCAGAACCGTATTTGAATAAAGTTGTTAAACAATTGTCAAGGACAATCTAAGGTTCGCCAAGGATTGGTTGCTTAAGGACAGTTGGAAGTATAGTAATGAATGGACTGTATTGACATTATTACGAATAGACATGATTCTATTAATAATGAGTTGTCATATGGCAAATATGGAAATGTTTTCATAATGGGAGTTGGATATTAAGAATCTATGTGTAGGTTAGAAACTTTTGTGAAAGAAGGATGTTCAAAGGAATGTACTTTGAAATTGAGACTTCACTTCCATGGAACTGTTCTTGTAACAATCTCCAAAGGAATACTTTGTAATACCGTTGACAAAGTCTCTGTGACTTCTGTACCTTGACATTACGAGAGGAATCATTGCATAAATAGTTTAGAATCTGACATATTCTAATAGTGGCAATAATTTGGCATTCTTACACTTGTGATAAAGATTTGGAGTTGTGAAATGAGTTTCATTGAAGATGTATTCAATTGATTTATTCCACAAAGAAAGGACCATAGGTAAACATAGTGTGCATGCTTGGAGCATGGGATAACTATTGTTTTAATTCAAGTATTAAGTTGATAAATCGAAACATTATACAATGAATAATGTGTAATCAATATGGTGATTAAATAAAAGATGTTTATATTCAAAAGTTTGAGACCATATTGGATTCGATTATTCTTGTGTTTCACTTTGCATGTTTTGACTTCCCGAATATTAAATTATTCAAACTATCCACAGTCGATCATACTTTGGAAGTAGGTATTGAAGCTAGACTGTCATGAATGGGTATGTATATTGTCTAAAGGTGTTTAGACATAGCACAGGTTTGCTGCAGTATTCATGAGTACTCCTGTAATAAGATTTGAGTATTGGACTAAACCCACACTCATTTGAATCACTTCATGGATTTTATCACGAGTGATTATGAGACGATAATATCTTATATTATTGAAACAAAGAGATATGAGTTGCAGTTCACAAGTCGGTTGCACATTGATGATATGTAAATGAACTAGTAACTCGGTGTTATAAAACGTATCATTGTGTGTGATTTGATGAGTAAATAGAGAAAACACATAAGTCGAAGTTTATCCATTCCTTTTACCCAATGTGGGATAAAAGCGATATATCTGGGCCCCTCGATGATTTAGTGATGACAACCTACGCGCTTGGCCAAGCCTGGACTGATTTGATTTGTTCAATTAGTCGGTCGTCATAAATCGGAAATCGGGAAACAACACATGAACAAAGAGAATGATTATAATCCATGTCTCGGTTCATACGATATCTAGAATGGAGGAATATAAGATCCCTTATCTTATGGACGCGTTACTAATAAGATCAGAGTTCGACAACGGTCTTTTGAGAGCTACGATTGCTAATTGGATTTTGAAGTCGTACTTGAAATTATAGTTATTAGACTTATCCAAGTGGGAGACTGTTGGATTAGGTGTCTAAGCCCATAACTATAATTGGTATGTACTTGAACCGATACAAGCATGGTCCATTTGGGTTGTAACACTCTGGAACAATTTGATAGGATGGATATTTGAGAAAGAGGTTAATGTTCTTTATTAGTATATTATAAGTATAATATATTAATTGAGAAATCATATTATTTAATTAGTACTGATCACGAATTAATTTGGAATTAATTTAGTGATCAAAAGAGACTAATTAAATTAACGGGGACTAATTGTGTAAATCAGTGATATATATATAGTTTGGGCTAATGATCCATATTGATTAGTAATGGACTAAGTTCATGTAAGACTCCATGAAGAGTTAGTCCAAAGGGCTTATAATATGGATTATTGGATTAAGGCCCAGGGAAGTGGATTAGGGTTTAACTCTTGGATTCTACACTATATAAATGTAACCCCTAAGCCAAAAATTGTGCACTAGTGATTCCAAGAAGCTCTATACGATTTTTGGTCTCCAAACCTCTCTCTCAAGTTCCTCCTCTTGTTCTTGGTTTGTTATAAGACGTTTGAGGCATCACACTTTAGGTGCTAGGCTCTTGAAAGACCAATTCCTACAAGCTACAATTAAGAGGTATTCTTCTAACTTACTTTTATGTTTCAATTACCAATATTGTATGCTAGTTGTAGGTTTCAAGCTTTGGAAATTTTTGTTGCATGTATAAATAGAGAAAACTTAGATCCAAAGCTATTAGGGTTGTATGTGTACCATAGGAGTTTTATAGTACACAAAACCCAACACAGGTATCACAAACACAACAAGTATAACTAAACAGACATTCCTTTATCGGGTACCACCCGACATCGAACCGTGGCTCGGAAACATACATGTAAACATTCCTTGTGCCTCGCCCAGCATCGGACCTTAGTCCGGAACATACTAACATACATAAACGGGCCGGCATTAGTGCCTTCGACCCGTCCCTACAGGAGAAAACTCACCACACAAAGCTGACTGCAGAATCCAACGAATAAACCTCTGGCTGCTAGCGGCAGATCCCCGAACTGCTGATCTCTCAACTCCCCGAACTACTGATCATCATACAAATTAGATAAGTCGGGGATTCTCATAACTTAACCATAAGTCCTCACTGGGGTAAAAGACCATTCTACCCCTCACATACTGTTGTCCCACAATGAACTCTACCCAAACCTTGGCCTAAAAGATAAACACTTCCTCAAGGCCCAATATATGGCCCAATTTCCAATTAGGCACAATCCCTTCACA
Organism: Lactuca virosa; assembly: GCF_052849685.1. NCBI lineage: Eukaryota > Viridiplantae > Streptophyta > Magnoliopsida > Asterales > Asteraceae > Lactuca > Lactuca virosa. Next base: position 60,408,078 of record NC_136429.1, read on the forward strand.
TGGGCCTCAACCTAAGGCCCAAAACCATAATATGAAAGGCCCAAATATCTGACTTCTGATGGCCCACTAAGGCCCAAAGAAACAAAGTCCAATGTATGGCCCAATCTGAGGCCCAAAACATGCAAAGCCCACTTCTGTTGAGTACGTGGGGCGTACTCCTTTGTATGCTAAGCCTACATCTGTATGGCTTGTAGGCTGCACGTACATGCACGTACGCCCAACGTACTGCTCTATTAAGCCATTTTACCATTAAGCACTTAATACATAAAGTCACATATCCACGTCCTCTTCAACGTCTTAATCCATAAAGTCACTGACTTGGTGACTTTATTTGACCCACATGACCCCAAAATCAAAGTATAGAAATCTACTTCCATGAAAATGGCCATAACTCTTGCATGAACCCATTAAGACCTTCAAGATGGCAACTTTCTGGTTCTAGAACTCAAATAACACTGAGAGTGGCAACTCTAGGTTCCAAAAATGACATGGACACTAGGGACTTCATCCATGGGACCAAAAGAGTCCCTAAACTCATCCTAAAAGAGATCTAAGAGAATAATCATCAAGCTCAGAACTTTATACCTCAAATGAGAGCCAAAAGTTAGTGTAGTTCTGGATCTAAAGGCTCTATCTTCTCCAATAAGTCTTCAAGAATGAACACCTTCCTAAAAGCACCAAAATACTCTTCTAATGGCCTTCCATGCTCCAAAATCACTCAAGTATGGATTAGGGTTTCGTAGTAGATCTTTTAGGGTGAAAATGGAGGCTGGTCTTGAGGTATAATGTTCCTTATATAGTGTTATACCCAAAAATCTAGGGTTTTAGTCTGAAGGGAGTACGCACTGCGTACCTCTTAGTACGCCCGGCGTACTCACAAACCACCCGCGACCATTTTTACTTTATACGCTGGGCGTAACCCAGCTTACACTGGGCATTCCCAGCCGGACACGTGCATGCATCCCTTGCACACATGGCACTTATTTGCCAAACATTTCCATTAGGGGTTAAATCTGCCAAAACCTTCAAAGTGCTATAACTTCTTCGTTCTAAATCCGTTTCCGACGAACTTTATATCCACGAAAAGGTGGCGAGAAGCCCTACGCTTCTAAAAACTCATCGTTACCTAAAAACTAACCGAACAAGAACCCAAGCTCCCTAGAAGACCGAGATGTCAAATTACGTGTATGCCCTTGGCCTCCGAAGACACAATCATCACTTAGTCACGTATACCCTAATACCCACATCCGAAATGGGCCAAATCCTTCCTTTCCAAAGGCCTTAACCCTATGATTACTGATGATTGGGCCGCAACCCCTGGAAATGAAGCACATTCAGAACTAGGTGTTACATTTGAGCTTCATATTTGGTCTATGTTGGGGTTATGGAATCATAGAGTGTGGATCTTGATGAGTATAAACCTTTTATGCATGATTTGGTAGTCTTTTGGTGAAACTTGGGACTTAGGGTTTTGATTTGGGTCCCATTAAGACATGCTAAGTCATAAAGTCTGGAATTTTATGACTTAAGAAGTCCCTTTGAATCAGATCTGGAAGTTTGGACTGAGGTCTTAAAGTATTAAGAAGTTTTTAAGACATTTTAGAGTGATTTTGACCTTTGGAGTTTGTCTTTGGTGTTGGGCTTCATTAAGCCATGCAAAGGCTTAAAGCCTTCGACTTTATGGATTAAGTCACTGATATAAACCTATTTTGAGGATTTGGATGTTGCACTTAAGGTATTAAGATGTTTGGTGTGATTTTTGGTCAATGGTCGGGAACGTCGTGCACTCCATCAGGGAACGTAGCGCGTTCGGTTCATCAGTAGGCTTTTTGGGCTTTTGGTCATGGACTTGTTTTGAGGTTTAGGCTTGTTTCTTTGGGCTATGAATTATCTGTTTGGGCTTTGGTTGGGCCTCAGGACCTAGACTGGGCCTTAGGTTTGATTTGGGTCTCGAGCTGTGTTGTTGGGCCATTAGTGGGCCTTGGGCCAAGTTTGGGGTGGGCCCATTAAGGAAAGGGTAAAATGGTTTTTTACCCTAGGAGTCGCGACTTATGAGTTGAGACCACGGTTAATGGATTATGGTATAATTATTAATTGGGATTTAATTGTTGTTAGTGTGGGATTTCTGGTTCAGCAGTCGAGTGTTATCTGATTAGCAGCGGATCGAGGTGAGTCTCCTCACTGTGTTTAGCGGGTCAATGGCACCAATTATGGCCCATGGTTTATTATGTTAGGATGCTAGCTGTTTGCGTGACTCTTTCATGTATATGTATTGGTAGGTATGCCGAGCAGGGCTCGATGTCGGGCAAGGCCCGATGACTGTATCATATGTTGTTATCTTTGTCATTATCGCATGTGTTGGTAGGATTATCTGTTTGTATGATGGGCGGGGCCTGTTATGTGAGTGTGGGCGGGCCCGTATCTCAGTAAGTGGGGCCCGTTTTGTCAGTGTGGGTGGGGCCCGTATCTTAGTGGGCTAGGCCTGTTATGCGAGTGTGGGCGGGGCCCGTTATGTGCTTAGTTATGTATGGTATGAGGTATCTTCGGTAACTCACTAAGCTTTGTGCTTACGGTTTTCAGTTTATGTTTCAGGTACTTCGGATTTTCATATGGAAGAGCTCGGGATGATTGTAGAGCACACACCACATGTTTACGCATTCATTGATTTACTCTGATTTGATGATGTTTTGCTAAATCTTGATTACCTTGGTTTTATGCAAATGATATGTATTAATGATTTATTAATCTAAAAACGAAAATTTTATGTCATTATTTTTGGGACATTACAGCTTATCATATGAAAGCTCATTCCATTCCTATAGGATAACCACACATGGTCATGGAATGTAAAACTAATTCTGTCACCTTGTTTTTTTTAATTACCTTGTCCATTCCATTCCACTATCATCCCATTGCATTCCTTCAAAACCAACGTACCCTAATCCTAAGTTGATAAGCTATAGAATGAAGACAAGCAATAACATATCTAAAAGAAAGTTACAAAATTATAGAATTGTGAATTTTTAATCACAGAATGAACTGTCTTTTTCAAATAAAAAACACATAACAATATGTCACCTGAATAAAGTTTAAATGCCTCATCAATTGACAGCTCAAGAATAGCAACATGTACAAATGAGAAAAGTGGCCATGTTTCTAAATAATAGAAAGAATTTGAAGTTTTTTCATTTTCCGCAATCTTGGTTAAAAAAAGAACAAAATATGAAGCAATAAACAGAAGTAAAATACTCCTTTCCTAACATGAAATCTAACATTTTTCAAAAACAAAAAAGTTGATACAAAATCTTCATGGTCCGACTTCTTTAATCCTACATAGTTTTATAAACAATTCAAACTTTTCCCTCGTTTAGTTTTATAAATTTTCCTTTTAAGTCTTCACATTTTTACAAATGTGCCCTTATTTATTTCTACTCCTTGGTAATAGAATGCAACACCAATAAAGTTTTGCTTCCTTTATAAGCTCTTGATCCGGAGGTCGCCTCATTCGATATATCTCATTGGAACATGTAGAGCAAGAGTTCTCTTTCTCGAAGCTTTTTTTTTTGCAAAAAGCAATAAATCAAGGGTAAATGTTCAAAAACATGCTTTTATATCAATTTTAGAGATAAAGTAACATCGTTCTCATAAGTTGCAAAGCAAAAACACAAAATTAGCTACAGAAGTTCCAAACCATAATATCAGATTGACCATCTATACTCTCAATGACACCACCCTCGACCCTTATTGAAACAAAAGACCCACCTACAACATAAAAAACAATCATATTTTTCATTTAGTTGGGGAAATCATACAATGAAAGGTTAAAATTAAATTAAGCTACAACTTAAAAAAATGAATAAAAAAATTAAAAAGTACATAATATTTGTGACATCCCCAAATTCACGCTCATTTTAAAATTTTCATTTATGCTTATTTAAAAAGAAGAGTATCCTTTTTGCAAAGTAGTATTGCGGAATTTGTTCCAAGAAAACAAGATAATTATGTTATCAAAGCATTTCTGAAGAAATGTATTTTGTTTATATTTAAAACATCGGGATGTCATCGTCAATACAAAAATAAAAGCATAAACAGACCTTACATTCATTTACACTAATGATTTACAGTTCCGTTAATATCTTAGTGTAATATAGCTTCGTATCGACACATGTGATACAAATAAACTGAGTGGGTCAGGTTGGGAAACCTGGTGAGTACATAGGGTTTTCAACCCAAAATTATATAATTATTATGTGTAATCATCAAACAATTAACCCAACTTCCCATCCCCATTATCTTCTTTATTCTTAAGGATCTACCCTAAGAATCATCTATTCTTCATTCATTCCTAAGGATTGTCCTAAGGAATCGGGCATGAAGTCCATCGCTGCCAGGGTTTATATTACAGGTACTAAGTCCATAGCTGCCAATGTTATCTATTAGGCATAGCTGCCAATATTATCCTTTAGGCACAACTGCCAGGACTGGTGAACACAAAGTTCAAAAACATCTACATGTTGTGGCACAGCTACCAATATTCATCTATAGGGCACTAAATCCATACCTGTCAACGTCCATTCATAAGTCACTAAGTCCATAACTGCCAAGGTTTTTAGAGTACATCTGGTGAACACATCGTTCACAACACCTACAGGTTGCGAGCTTGCTAGCTTTCCATTGGACTGTCTAGAATAGTCTGTGGTCGTCATCTATACTCTGCTAGATGACTTCGTCATCGCTTAGTTCAAGGCTTTTCATCATCTTTCACCTCTCATCATCTATATCATCTTTCATCTCTCATCATTCATCCCATCATTCATCTACCCATCTTTACCCAATATATTTATAGGTATAAAAATACATATACAGTATAAATCAAGTAAAACGTGTATATATTATTCATCCAGTATAGATATCAAGAACAAAAATAATATGCACACATAGCACGTAAATTATATTAAATACTTCATATCTATGTGTAAGATGAAAGTAACTATGCACTCACTTGTTAAAGTGATGAATCGAAATTCGGACATCACTTCGCTTCTAACAATCATCTTTTCCTTCGACGAAACCTAGCATTATTATTGCTAAGTTTTAGTCTAATATTTATTGCGGCTAATTATTAACTCAAGGTCTACGAGCTATAATGTTTTACAAGTGTTCAACAATACTTTTCAACTACTATGTACAGACAGGGGCCAGACATGAAACACCAGAGGGCAGGACCATTTTGGCATCCAAATTCGGACAACACTTCGCTTCTAACAATCATCTTTTCCTTCGACGAAACCTAGCATTATTATTGCTAAGTTTTAGTCAAATATTTATTGCGACTAATTATTAACTCAAGGTCTACGAGCTATAATGTTTTACAAGTGTTAAACAATACTTTTCAACTACTATGTACAGACAGGGGCCAGACATGAAACACCAGAGGGCAGGACCATTTTGGCATTTAAGCTGTTCTGAAATCCAACAACCCTATGCGACCCTTCAAACCAGATTCCCTGTATCGCGAGCAGTTAAAAGGAATTATAATAACACTTTGTATTTTATAATACTTAGCTCATATATTGCTTATAGGTTCAAAATAATGATAGTGAACTTAAATATAAGTTATACTTAAAGAAGGGTGAGCATAACTTACTTACAATGGAGTTTAGCTGGGTGCCAGGCTCTGCGGGGGCAGAACTTCTGAGCCGAAAGCTCTTCTTCTCTGAGCCTTCTGGCGCCCCGGGACTTGCCTCTAGCACTTGGGAAATACTAGGGAAGGCGAGGGGTTAATAAGAATGTTTGAGAGAGAAAGAATGGGAAAGGTGTGAATTTTTGGGGTGCTCCTTGCATCTATTTATAGCCTGCCTCCTCAGACTATGTTGGGTGTAACCTCAGAGTACGCTGCGCGTACAAGGATCTATGTTGCGCGTACAAGGGCTAGGTGTCATGTAACATCCCAAAAATCAAGGACAAAAATTTTGTTTTTATTATAGTCAAAACATAGATGTAACTTGATCCAAACTTTTAAAAACATTTCTAAGTAAAACAATTATCAGAGTTAAATCCCAAAATCACATATTACGGAAAACATGGGTGTATGCGCTGCGATCAAGCTGAGCCCTTCCCTATCGAACCGGAAGTACCTGAAACCATAAACCACAAACCGTAAGCGCAAAGCTTAGTGAGTTCCCCAAATACCACGTACCACACATACCAATCGAGCCATAAATAACATTCTTAACATCAAGCCATACATATCACACGTATATCACAATCAATAAAAGTGTTATGTGTCATCCATAGTCTTGCAATTATGCCACGAGCCTGATGGGTTTTGAGCATTCTAACACTCCTATGGTGTACATGCAACCCTAGAAACCTTGGATCTATGGTTTCTCTAATATTCATGCAAATTTGTTTTCCAAGGTTCTCATCCTAACTAGCATGTCATGGGGTACTTGTAATATAAAAACTATTAGAATGATATACCTTTGTTGTTGCTTAGATTCCTTAAGACCTTGTGAGCCTAGCACCCCAAATGTGATGCCTCAAATGTTTCACACAACACCTACAACTCTTGGAATAACTTGAGAGAAGAACACTTTTATCACAAAATTGGCTAGCCCTCCTTGTCTTGTCTTAGTGGCTGATTTTGCTCCATATGAGGTTGCTTATATAGTATGTCACATGTAGGGTTACACCATGTAAACCCTAATGTGCATGGATTTTCATTTCCCCATGATCCATGGGTTTTAACCTCCATGGAGCATCCATGTAGCACCCAATGGGTCCTAGCCCAATCTAGTGAATCATGAACCATAAGCCCTCTACATAAGAATGAATGATTTACAAATCAATCCCCATATATTTAATTAGTCTCTTTTTGATCACAAAATTAATTCCAAATTAATTCTTGATCAATACTAATTAAATAATATGATTTCATATTAATATATTAGAACTTATAATATATTAACAAACCATAAGTGTCCTTTTTCTCATTATATCTATCCAATTGTTGAGATGCCGAGCAACCCAAATGTACCATGCTAAGCCGGGTCAATTATATACCAAATATAGTTATGGACTTAGACACCTTATCCAACAGTCTCCCACTTGGATATGTCTAATAACTATAGTTGCAAGTATGACTTCAGGAACCGACCAACAATCGTAGCTCTTTCAAAGTCTCGTGAAACTGAGATGATGATGCGCCATTTAAGATAAGTGATCATATAATCCTCTGTTCTAGATATCAGTCGGACAAATACATGGAACATTGTCGTACTTATTGTCTAGCAGTTTGTTTCCCGATTTCTGATTTGTTTGACATAGAACTAAACTGAACACATCAATTTGGTTCTGACCGGGCCCGGTACATTGGTCAAAACAAAATCATTGAGGGGCCCATATATCGCTTTTAATCCTCCAAGACTAAAAGGAACATATAAACTTCGACTCATATGCTTGTACTAACTACTTGTTGAATCATACATAAAAGCACGTTTTATAACATCGAGTTACCGATGCGTTTTCGTACAATCAATGCACAACCAACTCATAATCAACAACTCATATCTCTAGGTTTGAAGACTTATATGATATTACCGTATCACGATCACTCGAGATAAATTCCATGAAGTGATACAAGTGAGCGCGGGTTGAATCCAATACTCAGAACTTATGAGCACTCATGAATGTTGTAGCAACTTTTGCTATGTCTAACATCCTAGACATCTACAAACCCAATTCATGATAGTCTTGATTCATATCTACTTCCAACATATGACTGACTGTGGAGAGTTTGAATAAAGTAATTATTCTGGAAGTCAAAACATGCAAAATTTCAAACAATAGTAAACGATTGACAGAATATAACAACACTTTACTTATAAATAAACAAAAAATTTTATTTAATCATCAAATGTCAATTACATTTTACAAGTTTCAGAAAAACTATCTAATATGTAAAACTAATATCATCCTTCAGCCCGATGCGTCTCGCATGCTGCAAATGCTTAGCCCTACACAGTCCCTTCGTGAGGGGATCTGTTGGATTCTCATCCGATGATACCCTCTTCACCACGAGGAGTCATTCTTCTATCCGATGTCTAATGAAATGGTATTTTCTGTCGATGTGCCTGGATCTGCCATGATCCCTTGGTTCCTTAGCTAAGGCAACTACACCCTCGTTATCGCAGCAAATCTCTATAGGCTCCTTAATAGCTGGTACAACTCCAAGGTCTCCAATGAAGTTCTTTAGCCATATTACCTCTTTTGCTGCCTCGCTTGCCGCTATATACTCTGATTCGCAAGTTGAATCAGCCACTGTTTCCTGCTTGGAACTTTTCCAAGTGATTGCTCCTCCATTTAGGGTAAAGACCCAGCCCGACTGAGAGCGGAAATTATCCCTATCAGTCTAGAAACCAACATCACTATACCCCACTACTCTCAAGTCATCACTCCCACCAAGGGTAAGGACCCAGTCCCTAGTCCTCCGTAGGTACTTGAGAATATTCTTCACCGCAGTCCAGTGAGCCTTGCCCGGATTCCCTTGATATCTGCTGACCATGCTCAAAGCAAAGGCCACATCAGGGCAAGTACAAGTCACACCATACATGATTGAGCCCACAGCGGAAGCATATGGTACATGACTCATCTCAGCTATCTCAGCTTCTGTACTCGGACTCTGAGTCTTACTCAGTTTGGCGTTGCTCTGGATTGGTAAATCTCCTTTCTTGGAATCCCGCATGTTGAACCTTTTCAGCACCTTATCCAAGTAGGTACTTTGACTAAGTCCAATTAGACTTTTACTCCTGTCTCTCAATATCCTTATCCCTAGGATATAGGTAGCTTCTCCAAGGTCCTTCATAGCGAAACACTTCCCAAGCCAGGACTTAACTTCCTGCAGGGCTGTGATGTCATTTCCTATGAGTAGTATGTCATCCACATACAATACCAAAAAGCTAACTATACGCCCGCTAGCCTTAACATATACACAGGACTCATCTTCGCTCCTCGAAAAACCAAATTCTTTGACTTTCTCATCGAAACAAAGATTCCATCTGCAAGATGCTCGTTTCAATCCATAAATGGATTTATCAAGCTTGCACAGTCTATTAGGATGCTTTGCATCGACAAAACCCTCTGGTTGACTCATGTAAACATCCTCAACCAACTTTCCATTAAGGAAAGTGGTTTTGACATCCATTTGCCATATTTCATAATCATGAAATGCAGCTATGGCCAACAAAACCCTAATAGACTTAATCTTCGCTACTGGTGAGAAGGTCTCATCATAGTCAACTCCCAGAGTTTGAGTAAAGCCCTTCACAACCAGTCGTGCTTTATAAGTTTCCTCCTCAGGTTGACTGCTAGGGTTTGAGGTTCCTTCACCGCTTGACTCTTGAATTTCTTCAAGATCAATTTGCCTCCCACTGTTTCCTTGGCTTATAAACTCTCTCTCTCGAAAGACCCCTCTCCTTGCCACAAAGACCACATTCTCACTGGGTCTGTAGAAGAGGTAACCAAAAGAATTTTGTGGGTAGCCGATGAAAATACACCGCTCACTACGAGGTTCAAGCTTGTCCTGAGTTTCACGTCTCACGAAAGCCTCGCAACCCCAAATCTTGATGTGGTCTAAATTGGGAACTTTCCCAGTCCACATCCCGTGAGGTGTTTTGGCAACCTTCTTGGTAGGGACTAGATTTAGGATATGGGCGGCTGTCTCTAAGGCATACCCCTAGAATGAGATTGGTAACGAAGCTCGACTCATAATGGAACGAACCATGTCTAACAAGGGCATCTTAATGTTCCTGTCCAACTGATTCTCCACTACCTGTTTAAACTCTTTGAACTTTTCAAAGGTTTCTGACTTATGCTTGATTAAGTAGACATAACCATATCTACTGTAATCATCAGTAAAAGTCACATAGAAGCGGTTAGCATCCCTTGTGGTGGTTCTGAAGGGTCCACACACATCTGTATGTATGAGGTCCAACAAACCTTCACCCCTAGCACAAGTACCAGTGAATGGTGACTTTGTCATGTTTCCAAGCAAACAAGACTCGCAACTATCATCCGACTTTAAGTCAAATGACTCCAAGACTCCAGCCTTCTGGATTTGGCCTATGCGCTTCTTGTTAACATGTCCAAGACGACAATGCCACAAGGATGCTTTATCCAAACTAGTGGAAGAATTGATATACAACACATTATTTCCTAAGTTATCTACAACCGACACAGTTTCATATACACCATCACAAGGTAATGCTTTAAAATAAAGAACATTATTATAAAAAGCATTAATACCACCACATTCATTATCAAATGAAAAAGTAAACCCTTGTTTGTACAAACCATGAAAAGATATAATATTTCTCGCCATTTCAGACGAGTAACAACACTTATTCAAATCTAAAACTAACCCACTACTTAGCAACAAAGAATAAACTCCAATCTTGATGACAGGTGAAACTTTCCTATTCCCCGTGATCAAGTTTATCTTTCCGTGCTCCACATCCTCACTTCTTCTTAGGCCCTGCAAATCAGAACATATATGAATACCGCAACTTGTATCAAGAACCCAAGAAGTAGTATGTTGTGAGTTATTAGACAATATAGTGTAAATACCTGCATGGGTAGGCTTGACCTTCCCATCCTTAACATCTTGCAGGTACTTGGGGCAGTTTCGTTTCCAGTGCCCCTTTTCCTGACAATAGAAGCATTGAGCTTCCTTTGGGTTAGCAAAAGGAGTGACAGAACCACCTTTCGTTCTACTTGAAGAGGACCCATCAAGAGACTTTCCCTTGGTACCCTTCTAAGGGGTTTTCCTCTTCTTCCCTCTTTTCCTGATTGCCAGAACAGGGGCGGCGGTAGGAGTAGGAGTAGTAACAACCAATTTGCCCTTAAGACCAGATTCAACGGTCTTCAAGAGCACTTGAAGTTTTCTAAGTGTGACCTCCTTCTTGTTCATGTGATATGTCATTCGGAATTGATCATAACAAGTAGGTAAGGAGTATAGTATGATATCAATAGCCAACTCCTCGGGGAAGTTCACATTCAACTTGAGCAAACGGTCCACATACCTTTGCATTTTCTGCATGTGGCCCGTGATGGGTTCACCATCCTTCATTCGGGTTGTTATCATGGAAGAGATGATTTCATACCTCTCTTGACGAGCACTTTGATGGTAGCGGTCCATCAGGTCCATGTGCATCTCAAAAGGGTAAAAGTCCTCATCGTACTTCTGGAGTTCAGCTTTCATTGTGGCCAACATGATACATGCCACCTTGGTAGCATCTCTCTCATGTGCCCTAAAGTCAGCTATCTCCTCTGGAGTAGCAGTAGACTCATCAATTTCCTTCAGCTCCTCATCGAGGACATATTCCTTGTCCTCGTAACGTGTGACCATCCTGATGTTCCTGATCCAATCATTAAAGTTTGAACCATCAAAGATGACTCTCCCACAAAGGTTCATGAGAGAGAAGGATTCGGTAGGGTTTGAGCCAGAAGCAGCATTGTTGGAAGACATTTGAAAAAAGACAAGTTTAGATTAGATATTGAATCCTTAATAAGACACCCAAATGTAATATTAAGGCTAGGACCCAACACAATACTTTATAACTTGGAAGAGGGATGCCGTAGTCCAAGCCATAAAATATTTGAAGGTAGGCGAATGACGATTCACCAATTTCCACCATGAAAAACGAAATAAATTATTATGTTTTAATTGGATTGAAACTCCTAGATCTTTTGAGATTCATTGAACTTTTCAATGGCATGTTTAAATCTCGATTGTGCCCTCTCAAGTTTGTGACTGGGATGCCGAGGATCACAAACAAGGTGTGAATAACCATGCAAATTAACTTGGTACCCTTAATATTTATCACCTAATCAGTGTGCCGGTTACCCACACGCGCTCCACCGATATATGATAAATATTAAGTCACCCTTTTCCACTCTTACTAGTCCATGTTAGTGTGTCGGTTACCCACACACGCTCCACCAACAACTTGGTAAGGTACACAGTGTAATTTCATGGGATAGCACCAATTTCACATTTTCCTAAAGTAACTAAGATTGGGAATTTAAAAAAGGTTTAGTTACTTTATATTTTTCATTATACTTTTAATGAGGATTATAGTCCTTGTCCTACCCGTTCGGCTAACGACTTTCCACCAGTCAAGGAAGCAGTGGGTGAGAGTGGACACCCATTAAGCTGCCATTTTATAGGCAACAACCTTATACCCCCCTTATAGACCGGCTTCGTGAATGAGGTCTACTAACGGTAAAACTGACTTGCTCTTATACACACACACACACACACATATATATATATATATATATATATATATGTTATTAACTTATAATACTATAAAGTATAAGGGTTGAATTTTAACTTTTAAAACTCTAGGGTTTGGATTTAAAGTTTTCTAAAGTGACTTTACAAATTCCAAAAACTTGAGGGCAAGTTTTGAAATTATTCAAAACCTTTCATATTCATAACTTATGAGTTTAATGGTTTATTAAAATGAAGACTCTTCACTTTATGTAACCTATGGTTCTTTAATGGCAATTTAAAGAAGTGACTTTTGGTAATCCATAACTTGAGGACAAATTATGGACTTCGTCAATAACATTTAGATCAAGAATTATATCATCAAACAATTTGCAAATAATTCCTATGATCTTACTAAAACTCATAGAATGAACATTCATATCAACAAATTCAAGAATCATATAAACACATATAAAACTTAAAATTTTGATAGTAACCATTGTAAATGGATTAGCATAATCATTACACCATCAAAAACAGGTTTTATAAGTCCAAAACAGTTTAGGGTAATGATTCTAGTCCATTTCCAACAGCAAAACTCGAAATTCTGCACACAGGGGCTCCTAGTCGCCGAGTGCAAGAACCTACTCGACGAGTAGGATGCATTTTCACTTGGACTCGTCGAGTCCCCCCATGGACTCGGCGAGTTCACTGAACAGTGAGCATAAAAATCGATTTTCTCAAGCAGTTTGCATCAAATACAAAGAAAAGAAGCCTAGGCTCTGATACCACTGAAGGGTTTTGAGAATTCTAACACTCCTATGGTGTACATGCAACCCTAGAAACCTTGGATCTATGTTTTCTCTAATATTCATGCAAATTTGATTTTCCAAGGTTCTCATCCTAACTAGCATGGCATGGGGTACTTGTAATATAAAAACTAGTAGAATGACATACCTTTGTTGTTGCTTGGATTCCTTAAGACCTTGTGAGCCTAGCACCCCAAATGTAATGCCTCAAATGTTTCACACAACACCTACAACTCTTGGAATAACTTGAGAGAAGAACACTTTGATCACAAAATCGGCTAGCCCTCCTTGTCTTGTCTTAGTGGCCGATTTTGCTCCATATGAGGTTGCTTATATAGTGTGTCACATGTAGGGTTACACCATGTAAACCCTAATGTGCATGGATTTTCATTTCCCCCATGATCCATGGGTTTTAACCTCCATGGAGCATCCATGGAGCACCCAATGGGTCCTAGCCCAATCTAGTGAATCATGAACCATAAACCCACTACATAAGAATGAATGATTTACAAAACAATCCCCATATATTTAATTAGTCTCTTTTTTATCACAAAATTAATTCCAAATTAATTCTTGATCAATACTAATTAAATAATATGATTTCATATTAATATATTATAACTTATAATATATTAACAAACCATAAGTGTCCTTTTTCTCATTATGTCTATCCAATTGTTGAGATGCTGAGCAACCAAAATGGACCATGCCAAGCCGGGTCAAGTATATACCAAATATAGTCATGGACATAGACACCTTATCCAACAGAGCCGCCTTGTGGTCTTCCTTGCCAGGCCGGGGGACAAAACCCTGGGTCTTACAGACAAGTGCCAGGAGCCACCTCCTGGTCTTCCATTCAAGCATCACAAAGACAACTAGCATACAATCTACCATTACTAACTAATTAACTACCAGAGTTCAGACTCTGGTCTTGCATACAAATTGCCAGAAGCTGTCTCCTGGTCTTTCATACAAATGCCAAGGGTCAACCCCTAGTCTTCCTACACTATATAAACCAAATGGGCCGGAATTTGTGCCTTCGACCCATAGAACAGTGAGGAGACTCACCTCGAATGCAAAAGCTCACTGAAAGAAATCCTTAGCTGCTGCCGTGACGACCTCCCGAGCTATCAATACCAAAATATCACCCAATTAGCGACTGGGTTCCAAACTATGAACCATAATCCATACTTGGGGTAAAATGACCATTTTACCCCTAACACAACATGAATCAAAACGGAGGCCCAAGCCCAAGACCACAAAGGCCCAAAACTGTTAGGTCCATAAAAGCCTACTAATGGCCCAATTTTCCAAATTTGACCCAAACCCTTACATGGGCCTTTCCCTAAAGCCCATTTGCTTTTTCTAATCCAAAACACATATTCACAGTTAGCCCAACAAAACCCCAAGCAATACAAGCCCAAACGGTAGCCCAAACCCGAAATGACATTGCAAGGCCCAATAAGGCCCAAATCCATCATGGACCTATCCCGAGAAGGCCCAATATCCAAAAAGGCCTGAAATGCTGAATGGTTAACCCTAGTCAACAATCCAAGAAAACCCAACCTGGTCGAGTACGCCCCGCGTACTCAGCTGGTACGCCCAGCGTACACCCCTTGGCGCCAGTACGCTCAACGTACCAGATGGGTACACCCAGCGTACTCCTCTGAATCCTAACCATCTCCATGAAGCACTTAATCACTTAATTCCTTGCTCCAAACTCTCAGATCTGATTCCCATAGATGACTTACTACGTAAAGTTGGCAACTTTACTTACATACATGGCTTAATGGGGCTCTAGAGCTCAAAATAGTTGAATGAAAGGTCTTAACACATGCATGAGTCCAAGTAAACCATAAAGATCACATTTTTATTCCTTTGGGACACCTAAAACGTCCAGATCCACAATATGAACTTCTGAAACAACAATAGCTCACAAGAACCACCAAAAGAGGCTAAAAATGGCTAAGAACAAACCCAAAAGAAGATCTATGGAATGAGAAGACAAGATCAAAGCTTTTTACCTCCAATGGATTGCAAAAGATGGAAAACCTCTGGATCTACAAGCTCCTTTCCAGGTGGTGATTCTTTAATAAACTCGAAGCTCTTCAAAGTGTACAAAAATACCCCAACAATCCTTCACAATGACTTAAATGCTCCAAGATATGGCAAAAGATCGACTTTTAGGGTTTAGGAGGTTGAGGGGTGGATACTAGATGAGGCTCATAAAAGAAATGAGGTTTAAATAGGGTCAAGGGTCCCAAATTTAGGTTTTCATGGCTGAAGGGGGTACGCCACGCGTACCCCTTGGTACGCTCGGCGTACTCAAAGACCACATGCGTCAACTTTTCTTGGTACGCCCTGCGTACACATCTAGTACGCCCCACGTACTAGATGACCCTAAAAAGGATCAACTTCATTCGACTATAACTCCTTCGCCCGAAGTTTGTTTCCAACGAACTTTATATCCACAGAAAGGTGGCGAGAAGCCCTACGCTTCTAACAACACACCCAAGCCTTCAAACCTCCCGGACAAAACCCAAAATCCATAAAAGACTGAAATATCAGATTACGATTATACCCTTGACCTCCGAAGTGTTGGATTAGATGTCTAAGCCCATAACTATTACTGGTATGTATTCGACTCGACTTGGCATGGTCCATTTGGGTTGCATGGCATCAGAACGATTTGGATAGACTTTTGTGAGAAAAGGATATTTATTATTTATTAATATATTATAAGTTCTAATATATTAATATGAAATCATATTATTTAATTAGTATTGATCAAGAATTAATTTGGAGTTAATTCTGTGATCAAAAGACACTAATTAAATATATGAGGATTGATTGTGTAAATCATTCATTCTTATATATGTGGGCTTATGATCCATAGTTCTTCATGTTGGGCTAAACCCATGGATACTCCATGGAGGTTTTAACCCATGGAGCATGAAGAATGTGGAAAGACATGAGTTACATAGTGTAACCCTAATAGCCACAATATATAAGGACCCCATGACTCAAGAAATCAGCCCTAAGGTTTTCATATGAGAGGGCTAGCCGATTTGACCATAAGGACTTTTCTCTCAAGTTATTCCAAGTTGTTGTTGATGTTGTGTGAACCATTTGAGGTGTCACACTTGAGGCACTCGGTTCTTAAGCTCTATGGAATCAAGCTACAACACAAAAGGTATGTTACTCTAACTAGTATCTTATTTGGTAATATGAAATTGCATGCTAGTTATAGTTTTAATGCCTTGGAAACCATTTGCATGTATAATTAGTGAAAACATATATCCAAGGTATTTAAGGTTGTATGTGCACCATAGGATGTTTTGGTATACTAAAACCTTCACGAAGACACAATCAAACACTTGGATCACTTAGACCATAACACCCACACCCGCGAAGGGCTAAATTCTTCCTTTCCCAAGGCCCTAAGTTTCATGACCATAGAAGAGTGGACAGCAACCCTGAATAAAGAAGCAAATCGAAAACCGAGTGTTACAACTCTCCCCCACTTAAATTATGTTTCGTCCTCGAAATCACTCCTTACTAACACTCATATCAAAATAAACAACCTGAGGAACGCAACCAGAAATTCTGTGCATAAAACAACCTTCCCATGACACCCGAAACCCAAACCGAAACTTCCATCCTGAAGAAAACAAACCTTTTTCCCCTGCAAGACCACTTCTAGCTTTCCGAGACCTGAAATTCACATTGGTCTAACTCCCTGGCAGACCGCCCATGCTGAAACATTACCAAACTAGACCTTCATCGAATAACAGACCAAGCATACACTTCTAACCCTGATCATCCTGATGCTACCAACAGAACAAATTCACTGACCATAACCAGATGCAGAACACCTATACTTAACAGGCGGTTCAGATAATCCTTCGAGTGGAAGATCCATCCCTGCAACGGTTAGACTTAAACGATAGTTGCGCCATAGTGTCAAATCAATTACTGTGAGATTATTCAATCCCACTGCTAGTGACTTAGCATTTCCCGACCAACAAGCTACCCCACACACAAGAATACCAGAGCATTACCACTGCTCGAAACATCACACTGCCTCCTAGCCGCTTCCTCGAAGCAGTCGAGACCTCCTTGGTCCCAACTTTTCTGCCAACTATCTAAAATATCGGACTCTCACCCGGTTGCTAAGCTAAAATACACTCACACAATCGCCCCACGCGACTTCCGAACAAAAACCTCGATTGATAATTATTACCCAAACCATCACGACGCCATACCCGATGCTAAACTTAACGCTACAAGACTAGTTGTAGTCTTATCTCATACCAGGTCTCCCGCGACCCACCAAATCCTGATTCCAAACATGTTGTGGCCCTCCCACAACCTTGCGGATAGACCCACCTTGACCTAAACCATCTGAATAAATCCATAAGCAAATCACAGATTTGTCACAACCTTACCGCTGCACAGGGACTGGTGAATGCTACGGTCCACCCCACAGTCTTTCAACACTCCTACACTATTTACCACTTGTGAATGCTACGGGCCACCCCGCAGTCTTACAACACTTCCACGCTAACTGCTAACTAGTGAATGCTACGGGCCACCCCGCAGTCTTACAACACTTCCACACTAACTGACCACTAGTGAATGCGAAGGGCCATCCCTCAGTCTTTCAACACTCCCACACTGTCACAACCGCCGCCCAATGCCTTTCCGCTAATCTATCAATTCGAACACATCCAGAGTCGAGCACGCACTCGACCAAACATCCAAACTGCACTCGAGTCATGAATGGAACCCCAACTTGGGTTCCCCCAAAGCCTGCTATCAGACACAAATAAGATGCGAACCCAATGTTGGGAAGTTTCCCGAACTCCCAACTCACACAATCCTCAATCCAGACAACCACTTGGGCCGCCTTCCTCCCCGACGGGGATGCGAAACTCATCCTAGTTTCACATCTGCTTCTGTCCTGAATACCTGAACAATTCTCCCCCACTTTGACTCGACTAAGTCTTCACATCACACAAGGCTTGAAGGATTCCCAATCCTTCTTACCCTCCAATGATCGAACCGCGGACAACATGCGCTTACCAATGTTAGTGATCCATTACTACGCCACACTCAAAAGACCGCACAACCCCCTGAAGACTAGATGAACACTTTCCGAATCCCAGCAACACTGATAACCCCAGATGCTCACAATGATATCATACTCAAATCTTGAAGTTCATAGTGTTGGATTAGGTGTCCAAGCCCAAAACTATAATAGGTATGTACTTGACCCGAGAGTAGCATGGTCCATTTGGGTTGCCTTCACCAGAGCAATTTGATAGGATGGACTTTTGAGAAGAGGTTATTTATGATTTATTAATATATTAATATGAAATCATGTTATTTAATTTTTATTGATCAAGAATTAATTTGGAATTAATTTAGTGATCAAAAGAGACTAATTAAATTAACGGGGACTGATTATGTAAATCAGTGATATATATATATATATATATATATATATATATATATATATATATATATATAGGGTGAGGTTCAATAGAGAACCATAATTAACCAAGGAACCAAGGAACCAATCGTGAGCGTCGGAAATCATAACGATCAACGGCCAAGGGAATAGATGTACACTTTTACATTGGACGCACACAGCGGATTATACCAAAAAATTCACCCTTTACAAAAAAACTCACCACTTTTTTTCGTTTAAAATTTTGTTTAGGTCATGTTTTTTATCGGAAAAAAAACCGAATATATCGTTGTTCACGATTTTTCGTCCTCTTTCCATAGAGATCCATGATTATATATAAAAAACGAACTTTTTTTTTCGAAAAAAACTCACTTCATTTTTTTTGATGAAAAAAGTTAATGTCTATTTTTTTATAGAAAAAAATTAATAAATATATCAAAATTCATATTTTTTGTATTTTTTAAACATAGATTCATATTCATGTTAAAAAAAACGATATTTCAGTTCAGATTCACATTGTGAAGCTGTTCAGATTCATATTGTAAACCTGTTCAGATTCACAGTGTGCATAATAATAAGTCAGATTCACAGTGTGAATCTGAACTGATCGGAGCTTTTTCACATTGTGAATGTTAAAATTTGAAATATTTACAGTTTAGATTCACAGTGTGAATCTATACTGATCGAGGTTTTTTTGTGAACCTTCTCAGATTCACAATGTGCATAATAGTAATTCAGATTCACAATGTGAATCTGAACTGTTCGAGATTTTTCATATTGTGAATGTTAAAAATTGAAATATTTACAGTTTAGATTCGCAGTGTGAATCTACACTGTTCGAGGTTTTTTTTTAATCGGTGTTGATGTTTATTAATAGAGTACAAAAAATTAATATTTTTGGTATAATTAGTTTTTTATTATAAAAATAAACTTAAATATTGAAAAAACTAAGAAAATTAAGTGGGTTTTTTTCGAAAAAAAAGTTCGTTTTTTATATATTATCATGGATCTCTATGGAAAGAAGACGAAAAATCGTGAACAACGGTATATTCGGTTTTTTTTTCGATAAAAAACTTGGCCTAAAAAAAAATTTAAATGAAAAAATAGGAAGTGAGTTTTGTTATAATCCGGTACATGTGCGTCCATTATAAAAGTTTACAACTCTTCATTTTGCCGTTGATCGCTTTAAATTCCGACGCTTTGGATTGGTTCCTTGATTAATAATGTTCTCTATTGAACTTTTCCTTATATATATATATATATATATATATATATATATATATATATATACTATCTTATAAAAGAAATCTTACTATTTCTATAAATAGATATAATAATAATATTTTTTTAAGACGTTCAAAGCATTAACCTAATAGTACAAGTAGCCATCAATAAAATAATAATATTTTTTAAGTCGTACAAAACATGAAGAATGAAGTACAAGTAACCGATGCGTATGAACTTGTTATCTGGGTTTGACCCAGTTCTTTAGTCTTGATGATGATAGTTGTGAAGAAGCCTAAGATCCCGGCAAAAATCTTTCAGTTCTATATCCGTTCTTCTTCTCCTTCGCAGAAATCATCCCATTTATCTTTATACTAAATGAGTTTTCTTCCTCCCTCAGTAAAAAAACCCTAAGACCACTCAGTTATGTCGTGCTTACCACCACAGTTTCTCTTTCTTCACTACTCATGGGTACAAGTACTCTATATCACAACAACACGTTTGAAATTTGGATTAGTATCTGTTGGTGATTTGATCACCAAATATATCTTAGTGTAATGGATTTAACAAGTGTTTCAAGAATAATGTTTTAGTTATAATACAAGTTAGGAGGTGTGGGAGTGCACACTTGTATTTACTAAACATTGTTAGTACCGAACCCTAATCTACTGTGTCAAGTCGGGGGTCCCATGAGTAGTGTCTTTTCTGAAAGACTAATCTGTCATTCTTTAGAGATGCATATTCAAGGACTAATCTGTCTTTTCTGAAAGATGTAAACTGTTCTCGTTTATCCGTTGAGTGGATAAGTTCGGGAAAAGGACGACTTCTTTGAAACACAGAAACATAGAAACGCTTTCTACTTCATCTTCTTCTCAAAATTGATTCTGATTTTGTGCCTAAAATCAGAATTGTTACTTCAGGAATTATCTCAGTTTGGATTTCGTGACACCCAAGGCATTTAGGGTCGAAATATCAAACAAGGAAAGTGTTTACACGATTCCTGTTTGTGATCCAGATTTTCTATAACCCTAATTCGATTCCCCAACAGTATCCCCTCATTTTCAACAGTCTAATCGTATCCTCTAATTTCCAGCAATTGAATCGTTCATACATACGAGATACATGTTATATAAACGCATCTCCTCTCTCAGCCAATTAAAACCCTAAAATTCTAAATTCTTTCAATCGGTGACCAACTCCCACCTGCGGAAGATGTAGACAACGACCACCACGCATAAATACGGACTGTCGTCACTCAGGCTAACTCTTTTGTTTTGATCGATGTCAGGTTAGATTTTTCTCATACATGGAAAATCAAAGGGGCTACCTAACTTGAAGAAAATGCAAAGGAAACAAAGAAACGATGATTCTATGTACAGATTAGGTGAAATACAAAATTATAACTTTTTTCTCAACCTGTTTACTATTGGTACTGGTGATTGTAGTCTAGGGTTTGTAACATGGTCGATTTTAGATGGATCTGTTTCCTATGATTTTTTTATTTTCTTCGATGTTTCTATTTGGTCTTTTTTTGCCAATTTACCTGAATGATTTTTGGTTTTTGTTTCTCATTTTCGTTCTTAGCTGGTATTAACACACTTTCTATGAAAGATTCATGTCATATGTCTATTTTTTGGCAACGAAACTGTTGGCTTGATATGTTTATCAAAACCTTGGTAGCTTAAGGGTTGACCTTTCGAGGATATAAGCTTTTCTATGGTACTGACATTTTCTCTTTGTTTCATCCATTAAAGAACCCCTACCCTCACTAAAAAAAGAAAAGTAGTAAGATGAAGAAGATAATCTCACACTTGAAGATGAAGGCAAATGTAAACTTGTGCTTCATTTCGTTAATCATAGCTCTGATAAGAAGAATCTGATAGCTTACACCCATTCTCTGTCTCTCTCTCCCCCTCTCTATGTGTGTGTGTGTGTATCTGATGGTCTCTCTCTAAAAGCAATTGAGTGATAGTTTTATGTGATGGCTTGCTTGCATATTTATATGTTAAAAAAGCTTATACTATTATTTGAACCTTGAAACATTAATATAAATACTACTTGCAGATAGAGGAAGATTGCTAGCCCTGTTATGATTTCCTTTGTTTTTCTTGTTGGAGAGAGACTCTTAAAAATCACATTGTTTTCGAATCTGGGATAAAGATATACAGAAACATGAGTGAAAGGAGGCGTAGGAAAATAATCAGAGGTATGAAATTGAACATTAACAATAACGGAAATTTGGTGATTTCCCAACAACTAATGATGAGGAATCATAGTTCAGATTAGGGTTCCTGTTTTGCTGTTTTCCCTGCCTTTCTGTTGAACATTGAAGATTTTTTTTTTGATATTTGACTCAGAATTTGTTTTAGAATGTTGCTAAAGGTTTTTGAAAAGAATATGAAGCCCATATTGACTGGTACCTCAAAGCTATTTTTATGTTGCTGTTGCAGATCAGGTGATTGATGAAAAGCCTCAATGGTTTTTGTTATTTCCCTTTCACATTTTTCAATTTAAATGAGACAAACATACATCAGGGGTGCAATCTTACCATTTTAGACTCGGGATTTTCCTTTGCCTCTTTGATCTTTATCGTTTGTTTATTTTTAAATAATCATGTTGGCAACATTAATAGAGTAACCTGATGTATCGTTTGCAGTCTCTTTTAAATTAATCATGTTCAGGAATTAAATTTCAGTTTGAGGATCATGTTGGCAACATTAATAGGGTATGGATGTATTCATTAGTTTCTCTAATTTACTCTTTTCACGATCATTTTAGATGTCAAATTGCCCATATTTTTATAAATTATGAGTTTGATGTCTCTTTATTGGTTTATATTTGGTTTTGAAGGTAAAATGGTCTTTATATATGGCTGGAATGTTGTGGTGATTGACCGAACATCAAAAATCCAGGGTGGGACAAAACACTTTTTTTAAATATTTGTTCAGTTTTCATAGTTCAAAAATTTTCGCTTTTCATTTTTAGGACTGTTAGACATGTGGGTGCTTTGATGAGGAGAGGGGTGCTTGTCTGGACAACTTGGAATGTGTGTGGATCATCAGGTATGTGTTTGTTTATGTATCGATGTGTATATGTATGTGCAGCTATGTATATGGTTTATATGATATTTGAGTGTATCTGTAGGGGAATGTGGTTATGCCAGGGGAGGGGAGGGGTATATTGGTCATTTTAAACTATCTTTGTTATTATATTTTGCTAAAACAAATTAATAATCTTTCATTAAACAATATATCCACATCTAATTCTCCCTCTCTCTCTCTCTCTATATATATATATATATATATATATATATATATATATATATCATTTTGCAGATTTATTTATTTATTGCTTCACAACTTCTGTTGAGGGGTGGTTGTATTGTTGATGATCAGGTCTCAATTAAAAGGTAAGGTCTCACATTCATTTATGCTATTAAATAATGGAATTTAACTAAGTCGGGGTGCAACAAGATGTTTGACGGTAGATATGTTTGTGTGGCTTTGTGTTGGATTTCAGTACTTAAAGCATTTTTGCAAATTCATGTGTAGCTATATGTATTTTATTGTCTTCTGTGGATTCTATTGGGTTTTATTTGATACTGTTGTATGGAGAAATTCTTATACATGTGATGGTTTGATTTTATAGTACATGGCCCTGTCATGCTTGCCCTCAATGGTCCAATGTCTGTTATGGAGAATATATGGTGTATTCTTTTGGTGTTTTTTCATTACTTTGTCTTTCTAGATGTAAAACTTTGTTTGACCATTTTCCTAGCCGGTCTTTTTCTTTTTTTGATATCTTTTGGCGTTCAAAAAAAATTCAAGTAGTTATTGTGAATGTTATTTGATTTTCTAAATATTATATGCTAAAAATTGAAAAGATATTGTTATTATATTGTTAAAATACAAGAAACAATTTCTAATAACAGAGTCTGAAAAAACAATTTATAACAAAATTTAATTATTGATATTTAAACATAACCTTACATGTGGAACTTCAAAGTTTAAAATCTAGACGTTTAATTTAGACTTGAAGATTTAAAACAAAAAATTTAAAAATAAACATAATATCATTATGATGATGTGTTCGACTTTTAATATATATAAAAATTATGAATTATTTAAAATGTTAAAGTTGAGAATAGTCGTTAAAAAGAGAGATATAGACCAATCCAACCAACTAATACAATGAAAAACCTATCTAGGCTTGATCCAATTAAAAGAGATCAATTGAATCTCATCCGTTGTTTTAAAAGGAGAACGTCTTTTCGAGTCGAACATAAGTGAGTTTTGGTCCTTCAAAAAACGACCAAAGCAACGAAAAAGTAAGAGCTAATTTGAGGTTGTTCTTATTCCTTCCACGAACCGAGACTTCCAAAATTTTGAGCATCTCCATCCTACTGCCCGACTCCTCAACATTGAGACCACACCGGTAGATAAACCACGACCAAATTTGATGGATATTACCAATGCATCTCCTACATGTGTATTGGATTTTGGTCAAAGAAAGTTGATATATAATAGCAACCCTTATCAACGCCAGATGGAACGAAACAT
Organism: Lactuca virosa; assembly: GCF_052849685.1. Taxonomy (NCBI): domain Eukaryota; kingdom Viridiplantae; phylum Streptophyta; class Magnoliopsida; order Asterales; family Asteraceae; genus Lactuca; species Lactuca virosa. Next base: position 60,432,417 of record NC_136429.1, read on the forward strand.
AACGAAACCAGGTATAGAAATAACAACCCAACTATGTCCTGAGTTATCAAATGAAAATCTAAATTGTACAACATTACATTTAACCATAATCTTTTATTTGAGACATGCTATAATTTACACTCTTAATGAGATATTTTTGTTTATAAGTAGGTATTCAAAGTCAGCCCAACGTAATACTACCTCCACATGAAGAATTGATAACTCATGTAACCAATAACACCATAGTTTGATTATATTTTCTTCGACATGTACTTTCTTTTGGAACATAATATTTTTTAAAGGAAACATATCATCGAAAGAACTTATGCGCCCCGCCGCTTTGCGCGGGTAGACTGCTAGTATATATATATATATATATATATATATATATATATATATATATATATATATGTATATATATATATATATATATATAGTTTGGGTTTATGATACATGATGGACTAAGTTCATGAAAGAATCCATAAAGAGTTAGTCCATATGGATCATGGATCATGGATAATAAGCCCAAGGGTATGGATTAGGGTTTAACCATGACTCTTAGAATCCTACAATATATATATATATATATATATATATATATATATATATACATATGTCACCCTATAGCTAAAATCGGTTACAACATATGTTCTAAGAGTTCATTTGAGCCGATTTTGTGAAAGGATATTCTCTCTCAAAATCCCTCCATCTGTTCATGGTGTTTGCAAAGCATTTGAGGCATCACATTTGAGGTGCTAAGTTCTTAAAGGCCAAAACTACAAGCTACAACAATGAGGTAATCATATAACTCAATTCTATGTTGTTTATGTTAACTATATGCTAGTTGTAGGCTTCATGCTTTGGAAACAATATTACATGTATAATTAGAGAAAACATAGATCCAAAGCATTTAGGGTTGTATGTGCACCATATGATGTTATAGTATACAAAACCCAACAGTGGTATCAGAGTCATGGGTTGTTTTCTATTATATTTGATGCATGGATTATTTTTTCAAAGCTGAAAAGTTGTTCTGACAGCACCTACTCGACGAGTTCATTATTGGACTCGACGAGTAGGTTGTTTTTTGTTTTGAACTCGACGAGTCCATAGTTGGGCTCGACGAGTTGAATGATCAGACAGCAGTTTTTCGGGATTTTTGGCCTATTTTGGATTAGGATCATTACCACAAAATGTTTTAGTTCATAAAATTTGATTTTGTTGGTATGGTAATGATTATACTCATCCAATCAAAAGATAATTGTCAAAATTTCAAGATTTGTATTAGTTTAAATGATAGGCTAATTTCTTGTAAAATTGTTGATATGAATTATCTTGACTTTTGAGTTTAACTAGATCATAGATAAAGTATATGATAATTTTTATTTGTTAAAATATTGATCTAAATGTCTTTAAAGTCCTCCATAACTTGTCCTCAAGTTATGGAACATGAAAAGTTTTTCCATAAAAACCACATTAAACTCATAAATTATGGAAATCAAAGGTTTTTCAAGAGTTACAAAACTTTCCCTCAAGTTTTGGTATTTGAAAGTCTCAAATTAAGAAACACTTGTGATTAAAAAGGTGTAACTCTTGGGTTCATAAATTAAAAAAATTAATTAAATAGTTTTTTAATTTTGAACTTTTATATTTAGAACCTTGAAGTATTTGAGTAGTTCAAATTACACCTTATGGACTTTATTAAATTAATTAAAGTGTTTAATTAAAAGAGGATTAATAATTCCATAATGGCATGGTTTAAGTTTAATTAAATTAAGAGTATAATTTATTAATAGATTAAACCATCTAGTATTTTAAAAGTTTAAAATACACCATTATACTATTATAATATTAAAAGTTTAATAATTATATATATGTATAAGACAAGTTAGTCTTACCGTTAGTAGACCTCATTCACTAAGCCGGTCTATAAGGTGGGTATAAGGTTACTGCCTATAAAATGGTGGTTTAATGGGTGTCCACTCTCACCCACCGCTTCCTTGACTGGTGGAGGGTCGTTAGCCGAACGGGTAGGATATGACATTAATTCTCATTAAAAGTATAATGAAAATACCAAGTAACTAAACACTTATAAATTCCCAATCTTAGTTACTTAGGAAAAATATGAATTTGGTGCTAACCCATGAAATTGCACTTTGCACCTTGTTAAGTCGTTAGTGGAGCGTGTGTGGTTAACCGACACACTAATCTGGGACTAACAAGGGTGGCAAAGGGTAGCTCGATGTTTGTCATAGATCAATGGAGCGTGTGTGGTTAACCGACACATTGATTAGGTAATAAATGACATCGATAGTACCAAGCTAATTTGCATGGTTATTCACACCTTGTTTGTGATCCTCGGCATCCCAGTCACAAACTTGAAGGGCACAATCGAGATTTAAACATGCCATTGAAAATTTCAATGAATCTCAAAAGAATCTAGGAATTTCAATTCATTTAAAACTTAATAATCAATTTCGTTTTTCATGGTGGAAATTGGTAAATCGTCATTTACTTACCTTCAAATATTTTACAATTGGATTACGACATCCCTCTTCCGAATTGTAAATTATTGTGTTGGGTCCTAGCTTTAATATTTCAGTTGGGTGTTATATTAAGGACTTAAACCAACAAAACTTGAATTTCTCCCTTGTAGATGTCTAGTTCATACTACTATGGTATTCCCGAATCTTTTGGAAAAAGCTTTCTTTATAATGCTTGAGTGACCCACAAGTTCAAAGACTTGAAAAGTTCAAGGTCACTCAAGCCCTATTGGCTAGCAAACACCAAGATGGAAGGTCTGTGTGTGCACATGTCTTGGAGATGAAGTCACACACTGACATGCTGGGAATGTTAGGAGTCATTGTGTCGAGGAAGTTGGTTGTTGACTTGGTTCTGCAGTCACTCCCTGAGTTGTATAGTTAGTTTGTTAAAGACTACTATATGACAGACCGCGACGTGACCCTTATTGATCTTACCTATTTGCTAATTGTTCAGAAATCAGAAATGATTTGGCACACTGGTCAAGCATATTTGATTGGAAGATCTACCTCCCAAACATCCATGGACATTGACAATGGAAACATTAGATGTCTAGAAAAGTCTTCTCTTCCCAATGGAAAGGGATCGGACATAGTCAACCCGGTTGACCAAATGGTAAAGAGAAATGCTAAGTCTGAGATAGTCCCATGTACCATTCCCAAAGAGTCCATATGTTTCTACTGTCAAGAGAAGGGGCATTGGTTGCGAAGCTGCCATATTTACCTGAAAGATCGCAAGGATGGTAAAGTCAAAAAGTTTGACTCTACTTCAGGTAAGCCCACTATCTAACTCTATTAAGTTCCTATTTGGAGATTCTTAATACATGATGTAATGTAATTACATTTTGATGTTTTGTAGGATCAAAGGAATGAAAGGAAACTTAAAGGAAGAGTAGGCTGATTCTGATCGTGAAGAGATGGATTTCGATCGCATGGTTCAATGATCAGAATTTTGAGCTGCTGCTTAAGAGTTATGATAGATTGGTTAGGAATAGATAACAACATAGTTTTCAGATGTATTTGCATTGTAAGGAAAAGTTTTCCGCAATTTTAATAAATAAATTTTGATTTTATTTTATTTTAAGTTTCCTTACAATTTTAATAAATAGATAACAACATAGTTTTTGATTTTATTTTATTTTATTTTAAGTTTTCCGCAATTTTAAGTTTCCTTACAATGGCATTTGTGAAAATTGTTGTTTATGTGATAGCAACATTGGAAAATGGATTTGATTCTTTCGTTTGTGGTAGTGTCAAGATTTACCAAATAAGGAAAGAATCTCGTCACCCAAGTTTCTGTTGGATAGAAACTTAGAATCATGCAACTTGTATTGTGTGATGAATGAGAACTTCATCTTTGGGAAATTAAGACTAATTCCTTGTTCACATATATATGTGAGTCAAGTGAATGACTAGGGGATCGGGTACACTTGGTTGTGCACTGATCAGTTCTACCACAGAGAACGATAAGACTATTGTTTATGATTTACTAAAGTTTAGTAAATATGGTTATGCTTACAAGATTAAGTGTAATTTTGAATCATTGGAAAAGTTTCAATGTATGGCAGAACGAATAAGAAGAATCAAATTAGGCAGAAAAATAAAAGTTTCTCCAATCTGAGAAGAAGGGAGAGTACTTGAGTATCGTGTTTTATGATTATCTTAGTGATTATGAAACCATATGACAATTGATCCTCTAAGGACATCTTAGTGCATTTGTATGGCTAAGAAGAGGAATCATGAATTGTTGAAATGGTTAAATCAAGAAGATAAATCATACTTCGTTCAAAATCAAGTCTTAGAGTCATACTCCAAGATTGTGCCTTGAGTGACAAAATTTTAAGAAGGTTTATAACACTCATCAAATGTAGAGTAAAATGTTTCTTACTCTTGTACATTTGAAATTGGTAAGTTGTGAAGTTTTTGATAAGACAAAGACCAATTGTGTGAAGTGTTTGTCTTGATAAGAAACCACACTAACTCTTGAATATTTGTTGTCAAGTAATGTTTCTTGACAAAGAGAATATTATATTTCAAGAGGTCAGTAGGAGTCTTAAAGATCTTGAAAAGTTTCAAGAACTAATCAAGAATGAAGCTATTGTTTATCACTAGCACACGACTTGAGGTTTGGAACCTATCGTGTAGACATATTCTTGTGTCTGTGCCCATTCCAGTTAATTTGACTACACATGTGAGTTCTATGAGTTCTCAATTGTTTGCATAACAACTTGGAAGCAATGGTAGGCCCTCGTGCTGCCAAGTGGCAAGAAATTAAGATTAAACAAGTTCAGTCCATATGAGTTTGAATTTGTCATAGACCTTGTCTTATGATAATGGTTGGGAATGACAGATTCACATGGATATGAACACATACATCATAAAATCTAAGTGTCATAAGGTTTCTCTCCAATTCATGAAAATGATTGTGAGGAAACGCTTTCACTAAGTAGATTTTAAAGAGATAGTAATTGTGATATTTGCATTCTCAAATTCGATTATGATTACGGCATCCCTCTTCATAGTTCGAATTGTGAGAAATGGAAAAAGGTCTAAACATTCGGGACTTATTACTGTAAGTTCTGATATTGTTTAGACACACATGTGAGCTATCTAAGGAAAGGTGTATGAGTTTGAGGAGCCTAGATAAAGTCTTATCGAAGCATCTTGTATCAGAAATCTGAACTTTGGTAAGAAAGTCAACAAGTATTGATGTCTAGAAGTCTAGCTTATTTCTGGGTACATGTCAAAGCTAGTGGGAGCATAAGTGTTATGCTAGTAAGATAATAATTATTATGCTAGTGGGAGCATAATTATTATGGTAAGTGTTGTGAGTTGTATAGAAAACAAAGGTTTCAATTCGCAAAGTTGCAGGGTTTGAAAAGTTGTTTTGCTATAATTAAGGGAGAGGAATTCATACTTCATATCAATTCTAAAAGCTTAGATTGAGATTTTAATCAAATTTAGTCAACGATATATATATGAATATTATGTTGAAAAGATTCGACATAATGAAATTCTATATATGGAAATGTTATAGCAAGAGACTGGTAAAGTATCATGTCTTTATGTGAAACATTATGTATCGTATCCCATATGCTTCGGGTATAGGATTGATTACATATGCTATAATATTAATCTGTTCAAATTTTCCAAATGCCTAAGGCATTAAGAGGGAAAAGGGACTAGAACGAGAGATGACTAAAATGGTTAAGCAATTGTCGAGGACAATCTGAGGTTTACCAAAGATTGGTTGGTTATGGACAGTTGAAAGTATATTGTAAATTTTGGAAGGACCATATTGACATATTTTGAAAAGAGGCAACTCTTGTTCAAAAGTGATAGTCAAAATGGGAATATGGTAATGTTTCCATAAGTGGAAGTTACTCTTTAAATCTGTGTAAGATTAGAAAACTTTTATGCAAGAAGGATGTTCAAAGGAATGCACTTTGAATGTGAGACTTCATTTCCGGGGAATTTTGTAACAATCTCCAATGGAATACTTTGTAATATCGTTGGCAAGGTCTCTGTGACTTCTATACCTCGACATTATGAAATGAATCATTGCATAATAGTTTAGAATCTGACACATTCCAAAAGTGGCAAGAATTTGGCATTCTTACACTTGTGATAAAGATTTGGAGTTGTGAAATGAGTTTCATTGAAGATGTATTCAATTGATCTATTTCACCAAGAAAGGACCATAGGTAACATAGTGTGCATGCTTGGAGCATGGCATAACTATTTTTTTAATTCAAGTATTAAGTTGATTAATCGAAACATTATACAATGAATAATGTGTAATCAATATGGTGATTAAATAAAAGGTGTTTTATATATATTCATAAGTTCCGAGACCATATTGGATTCGATTATTCTTGTGTTTCACTTTGCATGTTTTGACTTCCCGAATAACTAGGTTATTCAAACCATCCACAGTCGATCATACTTTGGAATTAGGTATTGAGGCAAGACTGTCATGAATCCGTCTGTAGATTGTCTAAAGTGTTTTAGACATAGCACAAGTTTGATGCAGTGTTCATGAGTACTTCTGGAATAAGATTCGAGTATTGGACTTAACCCACGCTCATCTGAACCACTTCATGGATTTTATCACGAGTGATTGTGAGACGATAGTATCTTATATTCTTGAAACCAAGACATGTGAGTTGTAGTTTACAAGCCGGTTGCACATTGACATGTAAACGCACCAGTAACTTGGTGTTATAAAACATATTGTTGTGCGTGATTTGATGAGTAAGTACAAGCAAGCATTTGAGTCGAAGTTTATCCATTCCTTTTACCCAATGTGGGATAAAAGCGATATCTATGGGCCCCTCGATGATTTAGTGATGAAAAACCTAAGTGCTTGGTCAAGCCTGGACTGATTTGATTTGTTCAATTGGCCGGTCGTCATAAATCGGAAATCAGGAAACAACATATGGACAGAGAGAATGATTATAATCCATGTCTCAGTTCATACGATATCTATAATGGAGGAATATATGATCCCTTATCTAATGGACGCGTCATTGACTAGGTCAGAGTTCGACAGCGGATTTTAAGAGCTACGATTGCTAGTCGGGTTGTGGATTCGTACTTGCAATAATAGTTATTAGACTTATCCAAGTGGGAGACTGTTGGATTAGGTGTCTAAGCCCATAACTATAATTGGTATGTACTTGACCCGAGAGTAGCATGGTCCATTTGGGTTGCCTTCACCAGAGCAATTTGATAGGATGGACTTTTGAGAAGAGGTTATTTATGATTTATTAATATATTATAAGTTCTAATATATTAATATGAAATCATGTTATTTAATTAGTATTTATCAAGAATTAATTTGGAATTAATTTAGTGATCAAAATAGACTAATTAAATTAACGGGGACTGATTATATATATATATATATATATATATATATATATATATATATATATATATATTGTTTGGGATTATGATACATGATGGACTAAGTTTATGAAAGAATCCATAAAGAGTTAGTCCATATGGATCATGGATCATGGATAATAAGCCCAAGGGTATGGATTAGGGTTTAACCATGACTCTTAGAATCCTACAATATATATATGTCACCCAATAGCTAAAATCGGTTACAACATATGCTCTAAGAGTTCATTTGAGCCGATTTTGTGCAAGGATATTCTCTCTCAAAAGCCCTCCATATGTTCATGGTATTTGTGAACCATTTGAGGCACCACATTTGAGATGCTAAGTTCTTATAGGCCAAAACTACAAGCTACAACAAAGAGGTAATCCTATAACTAAGTTATATGATGTTTATGTCAATGGTATGCTAGTTGTAGGCTTCATGCTTTGGAAACAATATTGCATGTATAATTAGAGAAAACATAGATCCAAAGCATTTATGGTTGTATGTGCACCATATGATGTTGTTGTATACAAAACCCAACACATAGGACATATTCTTCAACCAAAACCTCAGCAACAGACCACATCCCTCAGCACCCGCAAAACCCGACCAAGTACAAGTGCTAAAGCCACTACATCCTGGAGCTGTTGGATAACTATCCCACAGAATCCTAACCATAAACCTTCCGCACCATGCCCCTGAACCAATCTCGACTACAAACCAAAATAACCACCGAACACTAGGAACCCGCCATAAAAGGAAACGACCCCGCACCACTCTACTAAAGATTCATGGCATGTAAATGGCATATAACATTTCTTGTAGATATAACCCAAACATAAGCTAAGAAATAGACCAAATATACGCTTGCCTAAACCGATGCAAGACTCCAAACAACAAAATACAGATTAATGAAAGAAAAGAGACATACCTGCAACATCGCCTGCTGGAGTCCTGACCTCCCCTGTCAGACACTGCAAAGCCTGACTCCTCTCCACTGGGGCTCCTGTCCTACCCACTCGTCCATCGGTGATCCTCAAAGTATCCGGAGCAGGCGCACTCACTACTCCTCCCCTCAACATCGGACAATCGGCCTTCTTGTGGCCCACCTGATCGCAGTGAAAACATAATGGGCTTGCCCCTGAGGACAATACCTGATGGCGTGACCCACCCTGCCACATTTGAAGCAACCCAAACCCCTGGAACGACAAAATCCACCGTGTAGTTTTCCGCACGTGCTGCACTGACCCCGGTCCTGCTGGCCTCTCAAACACTGATCCGAAGTCTTAGGTCTCTTCCCGGGACCCTCCATTACATGCGCCTGATCTGATCCCCTCTTCCTGAGGTTCTCCAAATCGATCTCCCGCTCTCAGGCTCTAGAAACCATATCATTCAGGGTCTCACACCCTAAAATACTTACAAACTCCCTGATGTCATCACGTAGCATATCATACCTCACCTTCTTTATTTCCACATATGTTGCATATTACGGTACCAATAAGGCCCTCTCCCGGAACTTGGCAGTGATCTCTGCCACAGTCTCAGTAGTCTGGTGGAGATCCAAAAACTCTCACACCAACTGCTGCACTAATCGTCGGTGCAAACTCAGCTCGGAACCTGGTCGATAAGAAATCCCATGACATATCATCAATAACATCATCACCCAAATCACTACCAACCACTTCCTACCAATCCTGCGCCCTGTCCTTCAATAGGCTGGAAGCATATCTGACCTTCGTCTCCTCGGGACAGAAACTCGTCCTGAACGCGTTAGCCATATCCGCTAACCACCTCCTACTGAAAATGGGGTCCCTCTCCTCATGGAACGCAGGAGCTCCACAAGCACGGAACTCCCGGAAAGAAAGAGTGCGAGCTCCAATGATAGCCATAACCTCCGCACGGAACGCGCCCAAGCGCTCATCCAATATCTCCGAAATACTGTGAGAAATCTCCGATGAGATGAACTCCCACAACTCCTCGATAATCGGCTCAGTACTCGCACCTGAGTCGGAACCCGAACTAGAACCAGAACCAAAACCAACTCCCTGAGTGCTCGTCTCCAAACTGAAATACAACATGCCAGCAATCAAAACAAGCCCAAGAATCCTCCTCCCATAAGCTTCTTAGATTCTCCAAGACTCTCACCGATTCGAGTATGGATCTTGTGCTTTTAGTAGTACGGGCCCAATACTACCTTCCACACCTATCCATACTTTCCTCAACAATCCTCTCGAATCCTCTATGTCACTTCCTAAACCAATGCACCCAAACTCACTAAACCACACTACTAAACCACTGAAGCATAATCTAGGCTCTTAGAGGTTCCCGAACTCACCCAACCCTCAGCTGTTGAAGGACTCCCACCAATGTCAACTAGCTTCCTCATGAATCTAGTCACATGTAACAGAGATTAGATAATCCTTTGAGTAAAAGACTCGACCCTAGAACGGTTGGACTCAAACAAGAGATGCGCAATAGGGTCATATCCATCACTCTAAGATTATTTAACCTCAGCCACATGTGACTTAGCATATTCATTTAATAGTCAATTCACATCACTAAGAGTCACATAAAGCACAAAGCAAGCAGCATTCAGGAAATGGAAAATCTAACCAACATACACTAATCAAGCCATTCTATCCACTTATATGGAATCAATACTAGCATGCAATTCTAAAGCTCATACAATCAGGCACACAAAAAGGCGTCTCTCCAATCATACAATACTGAGCAAATCCTTAGCCCTAATCTAGCATGTAATTCCCATAATAATAGCATATATCATAATAAACATGTATTGGTATTCTAGGAACCACTTACTTGAGCTCAGCCGATTGCACGCATCACACCCCTTTCTTTAATTAGAAATTTCTTTTTATTTAAATGTTTATTTTATAAAAACTTTCACCAAACCATCAGTTTCGATCCAGGCACACCCGAGAGTATGCCCGAATCCATCAAACCAAGGCTCTGATACCAACTTGTAACATCCCAAAAATCAAGGACAAAAATTTTGTTTTTATTATAGTCAAAACATAGATGTAACTTGATCCAAACATTTAAAAACATTTGTAAGTAAAAAAATTATAAGAGTTAAATCCCAAAATCACATATTGCGGAAAACACGGGTGTATGCGCTACGATCAAGCCGAGCCCTTCCCTATCGAACCGGAAGTACCTGAAACCATAAACTACAAACTGTAAGCGCAAAGCTTAGTGAGTTCCCTAAATACCACATACCACACATACCAATCGAGCCATAAATAACATTCTTAACATCGAGCCATACATATCATACGTATATCACAATCAATAAAAGTGTTATGTGTCATCCATAGTCTTGCCATTATGCCACGAGCCGCCTCGTGGTCTTCCTTGCCAGGCCGCGGGACAAAACCCTAGGTCTTACAGATAAGTGCTAGGAGCCACCTCCTAGTCTTCCATTCAAGCATCACAAAGACAACTAGCATACAATCTACCATTACTAACTAATTAATTGCCAGAGTTCAGACTTTGGTCTTGCATACAAATTGCCAGAAGCCAACTCCTGCTCTTTCATACAAATGTCAAGGGTCACCCCCGGGTCTTCCTACACTACATAAACCAAATGGGTCATCATTGGTGCCTTCGAACCATAGAACAGTGATGAGACTCACCTCGAATGCAGAAGCTCACCGAAAGAAATCCTTAGCTGCTGCCCTGACGACTTCCCAGGCTATCAATACCAAAATATCACCCAATTAGCGATTGGGTTCCAAACTATGATCCAAAATCCATACTTGGGGTAAAATGACCATTTTACCCTTGACCCAACATGAATCAAAACTGAGGCCTAAGCCCAAGACCACAAAGGCCCAAAACTACTAGGTCCATAAAAGCCTACTAATGGCCCAATTTTCCACATTGGGCCCAAACCCTTACATGGGCCTTTCCCTAAAGCCCATTTAATTTTACTAATCCAAAACACATATTCATAGCTAGCCCAACAAAACCCCAAGCAATACAAACCCAAACGGTAGCCCAAACCCGAAATGACATTGCAAGGCCCAATAAGGCCCAAATTCATCATGGACCTAACCCGAGAAGGCCCAATATCCAAAAAGGCCTGAAATGCTGAATGGTCTACCCTAGTCAACTCCAAGTCCAAGGTCCAAAGCCTAAAAAGTCAACAATCCTAGAAAACCCAACCTGGTCGAGTACGCCCCGCGTACTCAGCTGGTACGCCTAGCGTACACCCATTGGCGCCAGTACGCGCAACGTACCAGATGGGTACGCCCAACGTACTCCTCTGAATCCCAACCATCTCCATAAAGCACTTAATCACTTAAGTCCTTGATCCAAACTCTCAGATCTGATTCCCATAGATGACTTATTACGTAAAGATGGCAACTTTACTTACATACATGGCTTAATGGGGCTCTAGAGCTCAAAAGAGCTTAATGAAAGGTCTTAACACATGCATGAGTCCAAGTAAACCATAAAGATCACATTTTTATGCCTTTGGGACACCTAAACGTCTAGATCCACAATATCAACTTCTGAAACAAGTATAGCTCACAAGAACCATCAAAAGAGGCTAAAAATGGCTAAGAACAAACCCAAAAGAAGATCTATGGAATGAGAAGACAAGATCAAAGCTTTTGACCTCCAATGGATTGCAAAAGATGGAAAACCACTGGATCTACAAGCTCCGTTTCCATGTGGTGATTCTTCAATAAACTCCAAGCTCTTCAAAGAGTACAAAATTACCCCATCAATCCTTCACAATGACTTAAATGCTCCAAGATATGGCTAAAGATCGACTTATAAGGTTTAGGAGGCTGAGGGGTGGATACAATATGAGGCCCATGAAATAAATGAGGTTTAAATAGGGTCAAGGGTCCCAAATTTAGGGTTTCATGGCTGAAGGGGGTACGCCCCGTGTACCCCTTGGTACGCTCGACGTACTCAAAGACCACCCGCATCAACTTTTCTTAGTACGCCCTGCGTACACATCTAGTACGCCCCGCATACTAGATGGCCCTAAAAATTTCTCAACTTCATTCGACTATAACTCCTTTTCCCCAAGTTCGTTTGCAACGAACTTTATATCCATGGAAAGGTGGCGAGAAGCCATACGCTTCTAACAGCACACCCAAGCCTTAAAACCTCTCGGACAAAACCCGAAATCCATAAAAGACCGAAATATCAAATTATGATTATACCATTGACCTCGGAAGACACAATCAAACACTTGGATCACTTAGATCATAACACCCACACCCGCGAAGGGCCAAATTCTTCTTTTCCCAAGGCCCTAAGCCTCATGAACACAGAAGATTGGACCGCAGCCCCAAATAAAGAAGCAAATCCGAAACCAAGTGTTAGATGTCACCATTGCATGCAAAGCCGTGGAGAGGAAGGAAGGGTTCGGATCAAGCCACATGTCAACCTCACATCCTCTCATAATTTAATTAACTTCTAAATTACACAACTTTTGCATATGAGCTCCGTTTTTTATGTTATTTACATCCACACGTATGTATCGACGGGATCTACAACTTTCGTTTAGACCCCGTCGGCTAATTTTGACTTTATATTTAAAGTTATATTTTAACAGGCTTAGAGAGATAAAGTCCGTTAAAATTTCATACCTTTGTCATCCGACATTCGTTTTCTTCTGTCTTTATATCGTTGAGTTCTTATTAACGAGATATTAAATTCCCATTTAGGTTTTGTCGGCTAAAAATCGATCGATCTAAAATTCGATTTCCGGGCTGTGCACTGCTAGGCTAAATCTTAGAAAAATCATAACTTCCTCATACGAAGTCAGATTTGGACGTTCTTTTTATGTACGTTCTCGGTTTAAGATATACTATGACTTTCGTTTAGATCCCTAAGGCTAAAAAGTAATTTATCCAAAAATTTACTTTTTATGCTATGAGGTGTCGTGTCGGTTTAGCCGTAAAACTTCGACGGGTCATAACTTATTCGTTATAACTCGGATTTCAGCGTTCTTTATATGTACGAAACCCTTGTGACATACACTAAAACTTGGTTAAGATTATTTATTCTAAATAGTCTTCTATCAAAAAAGTCATTTTTGACGCTTATTGTCTCTAAATTGACTTGCCCGAATCTGCGGGCATTACAATATTGAAACATCCGAATAGAAAAACTGATATGATTAGGAGACGACAACAGATACCTTTTCACATTATCTTCGACCTCCTGCAATAAATAAAATAACCTGAATGTTGGTTTGTTCCTTTGAATGGAGGGGTAGAGAATACTCATGTCGTGTAGTTTTGAGAAATCAAGAAAAAATAGGAATGAAGAGATGATTCCTTTATATTGAGAGCAGCAACGTAAATTAAGGTTCTTTTTGATAGTTTCTCCATTGAATTAGATATGGTGGTTGTATGGACTTTGTAGAGAGATCAACAATGTTGTCTATTGATCAAATGTTACTACAACAATAAGAGAAGTTTATAGATTGACAGACTATACTTAGAAATAAATGGTGAAATGGACCTTATATCCTTGCATCAGCTCTAAAACCATCAAAAACCGTCTATGGAAGAAAGAAAGAAACGAAAATACCCAAGTTGCATCAGGCTTTCTTTGAGACATTTCCTCTGATATGGATATTTTTTAGATTCTTCAATGATTTAGTCAACCTAAATGTCTTCAGCAAAACCAACAAAAGTAAATTCAATTCGTATTTGTATTTGTATTTGTATTATACCAAAAAAGTTCAGAAATGGAATGGTATAATTTTAGTCCTAAATCAGGAGGATGTGCACCTTACCTTCAATATATGGCAACGATTAATTGATGGTGTATTTGGATATAGAACGACTTTCACATAGTGGTTGAACAGAAATTAAGGGGTAACGATGTAGTGACAATGAAACCAAAAACAACAACACGTTGAAGCTTGCACAACAGAAAATCTAGTGGCGATGGCTTTTCTCGGTTCACTTCTCCACTGGTGTCGATGTCGGTGTTTTCACACCAATACGGTTGGGTGGAATCCGCATGAAATAGAAGAGAAAAGAGATAATCATAAGCAAAAACATTTAGAAGGAAGGAGAATGTAGTGGTGGTCATCGAGTCTAAAGAGAAATTGGATGCATTGAGGAATGAACACGCAAGCACAGTAAGCGCAAGGCAATGTAGACAACAGCCAAAATCAATCGAAAAAAACCACATACAAAATCCCAAAAGAAATTATAAGCCAGGGAAAATTGAAGAAGCAATTACGTCGAAGAAGGGACGCAAAAGAGGGGAGAAAGACGACAGCGAATGCAGGAGTAATCCTCCACTATGGTTGATTGATTGATAGATTCAGTCTCTGCATCGTTCTATTGTTGATTAGAGAGAAAATGGAATAGAAACGAAGAAGAAAATAAGGGAAGTGGTAGGAGGAGACGGTCGATGTAGATGAACTAAACAAAGAAAATCTACTTTTTTGAAATTGGTAATGAATAAAGAGGTGGAGAACGTCGATCTGATTGGAAGCAAAAACGGTGCAAAGTTGTGTGTAGAAGAAGTCGATGATTGGGATATTTTTAGCCAAAGCTGAAGCCAACACCAGCCATATAAGTCAAACCATAAAACCACCAATTTGAAACTTATATCGTAGATAAGCCAACTTGGTATTAATTGTATATATAATACTTATACACGCATAAAACACTTATAAGCAAAACACTACAAAAAATCCCTAAAATTTTGTAAAAAAAGGAGGACAATTCTATGAAATCAAAGAAACATGATGGACAATATTTGGGCACTTATTAATTAGTTGGATGAGTTAGAGTGACATGACAAGTCACGTAGGCTGGGGTAGGCAACCTTGGACGACTAACGGCTTCTAGTGGACAGTGTAGGCCAAAAGGACTAGACGGACAAGTTTTTAAATTATAAGGACCAAGTAGGTAACTGCTGTCATAGTTGTCCTGACTGTGTATATTTTGCAAAACCACATAGACCGATTGCATAATTTTATTTATTATCAATAAAGCAATAATAATTTTATTCTTTAACTCAAAACAACGACACAATCCTATCTTTTAACTTATAAAGCATAGCATGCCATGGTATTCTACAAATCCATACACATCATCTAGTAAAAAATTTAATTTTGGGGTATATATTACACATCATCCATACAAATCAACCAAATTCTCATAAATATAAACTACTAGAATCCTCTATTTCTTCGAGTGGCGGATCCAGAACAAATGGTAACTGCGGTCAATAAAAGTTAAAAAAATAGAAAATTTGTATGTATAAAAAAATGTTTGTAAAATCACAGAAAGAGCATTTTGAACCCTTTATTTATTATAATAGCATCATATAAATGTATTTAATTTGGGTTTTCATCCATGTAAACCTTGATTTAAGATCACATTAGTGATAAAGCTGACCGTGGGTTTATTATTATTATTATTATTATTATTATTATTATTATTATTACATAAAATAGATGATAGGTAATTCTGATATGTTTTAGGACAGATTAAGAGAGAAACAAAGTCTCAATTTTTGAAAGGGTGCCAGCCAAAACCAACTGAGAACCAACTGTAAAAACATATGAAACAAATCTTATTTTATCTAATGTATATAAGATGGAATCTACAATCAAGTGGGTCCATGCACCCCACTTCTAACACTCTAAATCCGCCACTGCCTATCACTAATACTACGTGAAAGTCTAGAAGAACAAAAAAAAACGTATTGGGAGATTTGGTAAGGCTTGGCAACATGCACCACAAGGTTGTATTAGTGCTCCACTCAATATGGATCAAACCCACCATCCACCATTATGGACAACCCTATAGCATAACCAATGGCGGATCCAGACCAAAAGTTAACCGGGGTCCACTATATCGTTTCCAGCCGGTAGGAGCGGCTTCGGGCGACTGGCCGATGGTGTCTTAGGCTACTTTTCTTGGTGTGCAAGCCGGTAGTTGTGGAGCAAGTAGCTAAGATATCATAAAAAGAGAAGAAATTTGTTTTTTTATGGTATAGGAGAAAAAATAAAAGGTGCCACTCTTTTTTATCAAGTGGGGACATTGGAGACATATGAGTATAAAATAGAAAAAAAATATTTTTACATATATATATTTAAGGTGAGTCAACCTCAAGTGGTGTCATAAACCCCACTTACCAAATGGTAGATCCGCCACTAGGGTATATTTTAGGTGAGCCAACCTCAAGTGGTACCATACACCCCACTTACCAAAAGGTAGATCTGCCACCGAGCATAACTCATTGGAGTATAATATAATACAATGACTCGATGAGTTACCTTATTATTTATTATTGTTAATATCTCTAATATTTTACAAAATATTAGTACGACTGAAAAAAGAAAATACAAAATCCTTAATCAATTGGAACCAAAAAAACATGGATATCCTTTTAGTCTAAGATATATGATCCAATAGTATGTTGTGATCGATGTGCATCACATGTTTATCAAGGTAAAATATATTCCTTGAACACATATATGCAATATGAAAATGTTTTGAGGATGATGTAAAAGTGAAAATATGATACTTGTCATGGATGACGATTGACGACCATAGGAAAAAGTTTGCTTATTCGAGGGTCCACCGTTAGACAGTATCTGAAGGATGAGGTTCTCATCTGTTAAATCTGTTTTATGCATGAAATGATGGTAACATGTTTTACATGTTTGGATGAAATGCTTTTACAAACTTTAACCCGATTAGGTTAATTAAATAGTTCTGACGGTTGAATCCGTTTAATTAAATAGATGGAGTTAGAGTTGATATTTTAAAAATGATTTTAACAGGTTCAACCAGCTTTAATAGTAATATTTATTTTTATTTGATATTAATATTTAATATTTTCAATTACTTTATATGTAATAAATATAAAATGCAAGATCCGTAAAAGAAAAGAACATGATCATGAAATCTTCGGTTTCATCTTATATTCTCAATTTATTGGTGTACAAAGTCAGTCAAACCTAACTAAGCTTCCCACTTTCTCACGAGTCATAATTTCAACCTCGTCACAATGTTAGTCTCTCTAGAACAGTCAATTAGATAGCCACATTTTGGCCGACGACCACCGATGGAACCAGCAAGTCAACAACTTGTGATTACATCGTGAAAGAGAAGATATACAATCAAACTAAAAAGTCCAGTTGCTTAGAAATTAGATATTTCTAACGTTGTTTTGACACTTTTTTTTGGTAGTTTGTATTTTTCTCACCATTCGAACAATTATTGTAGTTAGTAACTTTTTTTTTTGAAAAATGGTGTAGTTTATAACTTATTTATGTGGATGTAGTTTGTCGCATTGGATCATAAGCCACATACTTCTTGGTTTGCCAAATTGGATCATAAGCCACATACTTCTTGATGTTTATATATATAAAATAACGTCTATCAAATTTGACAATAATTTGTTTAGAAAAAATCGGTTCAGTATCCTATACACCATATCGAACCATACCAATTTTTTAGTTTCTGTCATTAACTAAAAATATGGTATCAAACCAAAAAAAATCAGCTTTTATTACGTCTGATCCAGTTATATCAAAACCTTTCTTTTAAACAAAACCGGTTCAAAACCAATCAAAGTCCAGATTAAATAGAACCACATCGAAAGCGACCAACTTCGGTTTTTAAATTAATATTATGCACCCCAAGCCCCTTCGGTCTTAATTTAATTCGGTACTTTGATTTAAGGTTAATCTCATTCTAACCAGATGACCTTTTGGTTTTTTATTTTATTTTAATTTTTAATTTTTAATTTTTTTTTGTAATTTAGATGATTGAACTATAAAAAACAATATAAAAAAACGCAATATATTCAAATATGAATGGTTAACCGGTTGCATTGTTGAGTTGTCACCATGTTGGCACTTCGTCAACGATACTAATCCATGTGGCGCTAACATTATGTCCACATTGATTTTCCTTTATTATTATTCTTATTATTATTGTTATTATTATTTTAAATGGGTAAAGTTTTAATAAATCTTAAATGTGGTAGGCTATGGAAGGCTTAATCTTATAGATTTATGTGTTCTTGGCAATCGATAAAATTCAAACCCATCGCGATCCAAAACCATTGTCCACAACCACCATATTTTGTCATATAGATTCTGTTTAATTATTCAATTGTTTTTTTGTTAAAACTGCATTGTTTTTCAAAAAAAAAAACTAATTATAAATAGTTAATCATAAGTTAACTTTTGATAAAGGATGTCCACGTGATGTCTATTTAGCAACACCCTTTTAAAATGCATGAACATACATTAATATAAAGACTTTGATGAACAAACCATAATCTAAAAATGTTCCTTCCATTTTCAAAACAAACACAACTTGGAAATCGTGTTCGTAAACCGAGATAAAAAAAATAAACAAAGCTACGAAATTGATTTTCCAAAACATCTTTTTAGGTTAAAACAAAAATCATGATTATTTTTTCAGAGTTCAAATATGTTAATCCTAGATATGAAGACGACGATGAAGGTAGCCCAAGATGAAATCAAACCTTGATCGAACCTCACCTTTTCAAATCAAACCTAGATAAAATTCAAACTGACCCATATAAAAAAGGTGTGCAAAAATAAAAAGAAACCAAATTTTAAGATTAAAAGTAAAATCTTTAAGTTCCAATATTTTAAATATAAAATTTACGTTTCAATTTTCCATAGTAACGAAGTATGAAAAATCAGAATACATAATCCATGAAGAATGAAGTATATAAAATCAAAATACAGACTACAGTGTAAGAGAAAAAGTGATCAAATTTGATATTTCAACTAATTATAATGTAATGTGTATGCGTTAGTTCAAATTTATTATTAAAACATTTATATATAAAGCGTGTTTGGCAAAAACTAGTGGGTAGCTAATAGTCAGTAGCGGGTAACGTTTTGTTAAATGTTGTATGAGATCGCTTTTAGATTTGAAACGTTTTGTGTAAACTAAATGCTAAAGTTGTTGTGTCAAACGAGACTTTTTGTTCAAAACAGTGCGTTTTATCAAACATAAGAAGCTAGAAATTCCAAACGCTCTATGTCAAACACGCCTATAGTTTATTTAATAAAAAAATAAACTAAATTTGGTGATTTGGCTTGGTTCGGTATAAATATCACAGGACCACAACTCAAACCATAAATCAAATTCATAATTCGGTTTGATCTGAAAGACTGAAACCAAACCAAAAACCAAATTAAAATAGATTTTGTTTGAAATCAGTTTTGATTTTGTTTGATTTTCGGTTTTTTCAATTTCAAACCAAATACTTCTCACCCCTTCGTTAGACTATAAAAATATAAATAAATAATTTTTTAAACAGAATAACGTTGACTCTTTTATTGCTAGATAGATTATTAACATCACCCAGCTATACTTTATGTTTTTATTTCCCATAGTTTTCGGCTGAGGCCTGTCACTACAGCCATCATAATTGGCCCAATCATACTCGACTGTTGAAAGCCCAATGTTTTTGAAGTTTCATGAGTTTTATTTGATAAAGTTTATACTCTATTCAGATCAAAGAAAATAATCAAATATGATGTTTCACCAAACATACACATACTAATATAGCATATACCATTTCGTACACAAGTCACAAGCATCGATTATGAGACCAGCTTTTCGAGCACAACTTATAGTATAAATTGTGACTGAATGAAGATTTTTTTTTTCTTATAAATAAATTTTCAGAAAACTTTTATATTATGAGATTAATAAAGTCATGACTTTATTTTTTTTAACAAAAAATGAAAAAAAAAAACAATAATTTGTTTATAGAAAATGACAAACAACCGACATAGCCAGTAATGTATGATTTTAGTCATTAATCTTTACACAATTCTCAATATTCCAGGTTATAACAGATAGAATCATAGTATTTTTTTTAACTACAAACTAGTGATGTGACACATGCTTCGCATGGGTCGGTAGGGTTTTTTTTTATTGAATTGTAACATCAACGTGTCGTTATATGGGAACATGGATTGCATTCGATAGTAAACATTCATAAGGCTCTTACGTATTTAAAAGATGTGAAATACATGGAAGACATTCAAAAATAAAGTCGGAACTATGTTTATCTCCTTATATGTTGTCCTGAATAATTTGGTACATCTCTAGAGAGTAGAGGTGGCAAAAATTGACACGACACGACACGAAACCCGACACGAAAAAAGCGGGTTTTGGTATTGGTAAGATATTTCAACTCGTTTAATTAAACGGGTTGACACGACAAGACAGGAAAACTAAACGGATAAAATTAGGGTTAATAATTTCAACTCGAGAATGATCCGTTTATTTATATGTAAGTTTTTTTTTTGAATTCTTTAAATAAACTAGAAAGATACAAAATCAAAACAATTAGTAAAAGAAAACTTTTGGATTGAGTTATTTTGTAATGTTGAAATGACTTAGTCATCTAGATCAATACTTCATTGTCAGTTTTTCCATTCTCTCTCAAACTATATAGTCTCTTTAATCACTCTCTCATCCTCATGATCTTGTCCTCCACCTCCCCAACTCATACTCTTTTAATTTTGTCGTTTGAACTTGCTATGACCTCATCTATGCCGCCTCCAAACTATTAGTTTTTCCTTTCCGCCTACCCAACTCCTACTTTTTCAAAATGCTCAATCTTTAAACCTCACATGACACGACATATTTCAAGGTATACCTCTAACACGAAACCCGACACGAACTTGACACGAAAATAAACGGGTTGACACGACACGACACGTTAATTAAACGGGTTGGGTTAGGGTCAAGCACTTTCAATCCGTTTAGTGTTTCGACATGACATGAACCCGACATGACACGACACGATTGCCACCTCTACTAGAGACGCCGAGGTCAACACTTCGATATGTAAACGGGAGGGAGTTGGCATGCAAGGCTGTTTGTTGTTTTTTCTTTCATATGTAGTAGTTGATGTAGTTTTTCATAAGTGATGACAAAAAAAATGAGTTCCAACCTTAATACCTGGAGGATTATAAAAAAACACCAACAATTTCAGCAAGAGCAAATCTCCACAATTCATTCAGGCCTATGTCTAAATTCCAGAAACAACTGCAATACAAACCCAAAATCTAATTTAGTCAACAAACAAAGGTAAAACACAGAACTCTTGTCACAAACATCACTATCAATTCGCAGAAAAAAGACAAAAGGAGAATGAAATCCCAAACATCCTCTGAAAGTATAACGTTAAAATAGATTAAATGAAAGTAAGATTCTATTATAAAGAAATATAGGTAAGTACATTGCTATTTCTTTCATTTAACTCTAGAGAAAAATGAAACCATAACCAACATGTGGATGAGCATAGGGTATTAGGCGGTTGAATATGGTGGCACCACCCCACATAGCAGCACCCTGCCTGTGGACTGTGGCTAAGCAGGTTCCCAATGGTCCGTACAAAATTTTTGGTCCAAAGCTACAGAAAATTAATAAATTCAATTTTAATCTCAAGAATCGATATGATTTTTTCCAAAAAAAAAAAAATAATAAAACTACATTTCGAAAATAGCACATATAGGTCGAATTTATTTCTGTTTTTAATGTAAAACACATAAATTTCACCTGCTTCTCGAGAATTGTTGAAAAGTCTTTCATGACACATCTTTTAAAATTTAATAATAAAAAAAATACAAAATGAGGTCAAGATTTAATCTAAAAGAGTTGCAATTTGATTTTACGATGCAATACAGTTAAAAAGTAATAAATAAATTATTTTTTAAAAAAAAAGACACAAAGTAAAGACCGATTATCTCTCTTTTTCTCTCAAAATTACAACATTTACTTTTTGTTTTACGTTTAAAAATTGTTCAACCAAGTAATATCAACAACTCATTAATGTAACAATATTGTATGTGAGAAGATTTGCAACTATTTTTCAAAGAGGTGTTGCAATGAGTAACTGTGTTTTTATATATGATAATGAAGCATTGTTTGTTGAATTACCGAATCCTGATGATGGTGCAGCAAAGAGATGATGAGATCCTTGAAACTGTGATTCCCAATTTTAGTTGGACATTCCATACCCTTCTCTATTGTTGTTCCCTGATTATAAAATGGACACCACTCATCGCCACTTGTGCCTTGTTATCCACCATGATGTCAATATATCCACAGAAACAGTTATACCCCTAAATTTTATCACTCCTTTAGTCATCTATTAGTTGATTATTCATCGAATTTTAAAGTCAAAGTTGCAGCTATCAGAATTATAATTAACAATTACTCTTTTTAGTATTCTAAAATCAAGCTCTTTCCTAATACGTATTCTACTTTCTGATCCGATTCTAAAGTTTTATTAATAAAAACGATTATTTCAATTTAAAAGTGAAAGAAGCTTAATTGATATTCAAAAGGTAGGGATAGATACTGAAAGTGAAAGTGGATAATCAGAATACATTTTCTTCTTTCTTTTGCATCAACATGTGGAGCTTGTAGATGTCCTTCTTAGATATCTACTAATGCACCCTATAAATCCACATTTACCACATCAGTAAAGATTCTTAAATGTCAAGCATATGAGTTTCATATTGCTCCCCTTGCGCCATTTAAAAAAAAAGGAAAACCTGCCAAATCAAAAAATGAGCACCCTAGAATATGCTCAAACAAAGCATGTACAAGATCCAAAAGCCAGTTTTAACAATCAACATGAAAGTTCATGAGCAGCTATAACATAATACTAAGCATGGTTATACCTACGTTTCTCTCATTGTGCTGGAAAAACCTCATCATATAATCCATAACAACCTTTAGATGCTGATAAATAAAGGAAAAACTAATAGTTTAGGTTAAATGATAGTTTGAAAAATGATGAGTTTAGAAAATTGTATAACAAATCTTCCAAACCAAACCTTAGGTGAAAAAAAGATCTTTGATTCCAAGTCTGATGAAATAAAAATAAAAGTTAGTTTTTTGTAGATCTTGTTTCTAGCTCTGTTGAAATGAGTTTTAGTTCCCAAGACAATAGCCACAGGGTATAATCTAATAACTACTAAAATAAATTCAAAATAACAAAAAAACAACCAAAAAAAGTCTGGAAAGCCAAACTGATACCAGATTGAGAAATAAGTGTAGTAAACTTGGTTCATACTTTCTTTGAGGCATATCATCAAACATTTGTGGTGCATGTTTTGTAAACCTGTAAAGAAAACAGTAACCCCACTTTTTTATTAATCTGGAAATAAATCATCAAATCTAAGGTTATAAAATCCAAAAAAACAACTAAAAATAAAAGAAATCAATCAATATACTTTCTTTCAAAGCTAGAGCTCTCATTCAGTACACACAGTGCCAATGACCATTCAACAACGGCTAAATTTGTACTTCTTAGTCAACTTAATAACAATCTTGCTCCTTTCATGGTTATCATATTCACATGATGCGAAGAACATGAATTTGAAATCAATTTCATAAAATTGATACAGACACATAGACACACTTCTACATACAACTATGCACACAAATACACAAAGATACATAAATATATATGACACAAATACATTCAAATCATTTGCTAAAAAACTGTAAGATTGGTCCCTGTGGTATCCAAAAAACTTTGGATGGGGTCCAAAAAAATTTTCCGACTTGCATACAAAGTCCAAAATCAGATAATTCCTGTGATTTTAGTCCTTGAAAGACTTGAAAAGACCATTTTACCCTTTTAATCTCTTTTTATATTAATTTTATATTTTTTTAAGTATTTAAATAATTCAAAAAGAATAATCAACTCAACCTTACCCCATTACACCCTACCCCACCAGTAAAAAAGCACGTCTCTCTCTCTCTCTCTCTCTCTCTTAAATGCATCAGACAAGGAAAAGTAATCTAACCCTCATCTTCTTTTTCCTCATTGGACCTGCAACTGAAACTATACATACATAAACACACTTAAATTTGAAACACACCTCCACCACTTGCATGTAGACAACTCAAAGTTTCTAGCAACATAACTATACTCAGAACCATTACCACAACCTTTCATCTTACTGAAACAATAAACCCGTATCTGGAAATTTACACCAAATTCCTATCAAACCTTATCAAAATCACCAGTTTAAACATAATGTCACCAACTACATATTCGTCCAAACCCTTTTCACAGAATCATATGTACCTGAATCTATAGATTAACATTATATAGCCTAACAAAATTTAATCACAAAACCACATTACAGATACACCGATACCTAAGAATACACCAATTTCTAATCAATCTAACCTCTCTGGTGATGTGTCTTCTTGATAAAGTTCATTGTTTTTGGCTTGCTTTTTTCTTGCCTATGACTGAGTGAGGTTGAGAGGGAGTTTGATGGGGTTTTTTGTTCATCTGGTAAAGGGAAGAAGATCACAGGTGGTAGTGGGGAATATCACATATATGTGTTTATATACCTTCGCTGGACCCGTCTTCACTGATGAAGTTCTCCTTCCACCACCTCCGTTCCAGTGACGAACATATCTGAAGCGTTCGTACCCAATGGAGCACAAGAAATCATCGTTCATCACAAAGCTTCCAGTAATCATGGCAACAATCAGAGAAATCGAATATTAAGTTGTTTTCGATCGGAGAAATTGTCGATAAGAGATTTATTGGAAGCAAATGGATGGTTGAGGAATCGGATATTGAGTTGCTGTCGCCGGTGGAGGCTTGGACAAAGGCGAAAGATGGTCTTGTCGGAGAGATTTTTGAAGATGAAGACTGAAGAGGCACCTGATGGGTTAGGTCGGAGAGAAATAGAGATATAGAGGGAAACGATAGAGAACGGAAGGTACGGTAGGGGTTGGTTGGTGGGCCCAATTTTTTTGTTTTTAATTTTTAATTAATAAAATACTAAAATAAATATAAAAAAAATACAAAAAAGGAATTAAAAGGGCAAAAAAATCTGTTTAAGTTTTTTTGGACCAAAATCAAAGAAAATTCCTTATTTTGGACATTCCATAAAAGTTGAAAACTTTTTGGACCCTATCCAAAGTTTTTATTGAACCACAGGGACCAATTTTACAGTTTTGTCTAAAAATAAAAATGAAAAGATAAGGGATATAGGTGAAAAGCAGAAGGCGGCGACTTCTGATCGGATGTGAGGATAAATGAAATAAATTCAACTGAAAGGAATAAACCCCCAATCGATTAGAGTAGGTAACGACAAAACCTGTATTTTGTGATTGGAGCTCATAGCGGTAGAACAAAGGCTGCATGTGGAGCAAAGGAGAATGGAAGGAGAGGCAGTGGAACTGAGAGATGGATGAACAAACCATCAAATTACTTCTCATACCGGATTTGAAGGGTTTGTATAAATTGATAGAGAGTATTGTCTTGCTATAAAATAGAAGTGGTCCAATAGAAACAGAGAACAGTTTCTAAGGGAATACTCTTTTTATCTATATATATAAATTGATAAAGAGTATTGTCTTTGCTATAATATCAAGGCATTATGTATGAAAAAAAATTACGATAACATAACAATAAGATACTATCATATGTTTGATCAGTGGCGAATCTAGCATTCAAATTCACGTGTGTCCCATTTGAATGAAATGATAAAAATAAATTAGTCAAAAAATTTGGTTATCGGGTCGGTTTATTAATAACATCATTGTAGCCAATTATTTATTAATTTTTAGGTGAATTTAGATGTTAGGTTAGAAATAGATTCAAATATCAATTTAATTTAAAAAAACACTTATAAATGTCTCATAATTGTTCATACAAATTGTCCTATTCCTAAAAAAATCTATAAATACATCATTGCTAATACCATATCACTATAATATGAATACATAAACGGATTATATAAACAAAATGAAACTAGGAAAATGGTAGTTCTAACTATGTATTATACCAAATTCAATAGACAATATATGTCTGACATACATCACAAAAGTAAGTGTACAGACACGTGTGTTTTAGTTTCAAGATATAGGCAATTATTTTATAGCTAGACTTTGACTTTGAATACCATAGTACCGATAAATTGCTTCTATATCACAACATCAAGAGAAATTTAACAAATCCTAAAAAGAGAAAAAAGAGCTTTACCTGAAAAATAGTAAATCGAATGCAGGAGTTAGGAGACGACAAGAACCAGACGTCCATATTTTTTACACCAAGAACAGTCAAGACAGATTGCGATCACCGGAGATCTGAGACGGACAGAACTTGATCTTCGGCGACAATAGAGAATCGTCGGTGGTCGGCAGCAATTCGTAGTTGAGAAGACGAAAGGTTTGGCAGCCGGTCCACAAAAATCGAATGTTTTTTAGGTTTTTAGGGTTTTAGTTTTTCTGTTCTACCAAACGGATTAGTATGAGTTTCAAATATTATTTGTTATTATATTTTTGAAAATATTTTGTATATTTAACTCCTAAATTGATGCTCTTTACTTTTTTTATAAGTTGTAAAGATTAAGAATAAATTACAGAATTTATGATTGACAACTATGAAAGATCAATTTTTTTTATTGTTCTTTCTTTTGTGTTTCTCGTTCAAAATTCAAAGGGTGTCCAGTTTTTTTTGCTAACAGGGTGTCCCATAAAAATTTATGATATATCTTCTAAATAAAATTTCAAATTTAGGGGTGTCCATGGACACCCTTTATATAAAGGTAGATTCGCCCTTGTGTTTGATATCGAGAATATAATAAGATCGTAGTGCAATTATATCATCAAACTTTTTCTATTAAAAAATCACAACTTTATCTTTAATAAACATCGAATATAAGGATTTTTATGAACATTACATTCTAAACCTCAAATGTATATATTATCGTCTTTTTTGTTGTCTTTTTCCACGCTAAACTATGGTACAATTAGTTCAAATTCTTTCAGAAGCGAATGCTATGGAATATTTCATTCTTGTAGCAGCCACCGCTTCGGATATTGGTAAGACGGGTACGCAGACGCATAAGAGAGGTTTTCTAGTCTTTTAATTGAATATATGAGACAGAGGAATTTGATAAGAAAGAAAGAGAAAAATGATAGAAGTCTTGAAGGAATTCTTTACTGTTCATAAATTTAAAGTTATAACTTTATCTATAATGAGCTTATGATAAAGAATTATTTCTGAAGATTTCATTTTCTCGTCTAACGCTAACACTGCCCCAATCCTATAAAAATAAGGTAAGAGAGAGGTAAAAATAGGCATCCCTTATCGACGATGGAGAGATTGCTTTTGGCGATGACATCCGACATAAAACTACTAAGAAAAATAAAAGATAGATGCAATAAATCCTACTATATGAAACTTTAGCTCACGATAGAGAATAAAGTAGAGACAAAACTGCAAAAATGGTCTCTGTGGTATGTATTTTTTCTGAGGTTTAGTCAAAACCTCGACTTTTTTGGTTTCATGGTCCTTTTGAGGTAGTTTGTTTGTGAAATTAGTCCATGTTAAACTTGAAAAGACTAATCTATCCTTTTAATTTGTTTTTCTATTTTCTTAAATATTATTTCCCTTTTATTTATTTTTAAAAGTAAAAACAAATAAAGAGGCTCTCTTTCTCTCTCTCTCTCTATATATATATATATATATATATATATATATATATATATATATATATATATATATATATATGTGTGTGTGTGTGTGTACGAAGCTATCTCCACGAGGACTACTCCCAAGCTCCAAGTTCTTATTCTACTTGAACGTTTTGAACAACACCTAATGACATCCTTATCATAACCCATAAATAGATTTTCTAGCCCTAACAAAACCTAGAAACTATCTTCTTGTTCAAATTCAACACACACATGCATATACCTGTAGAAATCAAACCCAGATCGATGGTGATGGTGGTGACTTGTGACGTTCCAGTTTTTCATATTCACCATCTCTAGATTTTAGTCCCTATTTTAACCTCCCCATATTACAGCCAGTCTAATTTTAATTTTGATTTCAACAACAAGGAGGTGGTGTAGGGCTCTCGAAAAAAAGAAGGCCCCTAAATTAGAGTTGACATATTTGATTTCCTACCACTACCACCATTAAATTGATCATAAACTTCCAACATTTGTTCAAGATCAATGTGGATTCAACTAATACGATACCAGCGGTGGAGAAGTCAGCGATGAGTTTGAATCTATAGCAAAGTCCTTCTTGTTTCTTGAACAAGGATTAGAAACTCAGAAGTCGTTTCATAAACCTAGAAATTATGTTAAACAAAACCCATAAATGATGTGTGTGTTCGAATTCGAACAGTAAGCTGAAAACACTGGAGAAAGAAAGGAACAAAGCTTGTTTTGGGATCTAGGTAAATGGAAGGGATGAAGAAAGGAACGACGGCAGTAACGAAGCTTGCTTTGTCGTCTTTCTTTGATATGCATCATATTTTCTTTCAATTGATCGGGAAGAAAAGAACAAAGGCAGCCAATAGGAAGCTCTAGTGGTGGATGAGAAATCGCGAGGAAAGGAAGGACAGCCGATCTTCTGCGACCTCTCCTTGGTTCATTTGCTTCATCGCCGGTAGAAACATACGAATGGGAGGAGGAGCAAAGCAGTCACCGATCAAGGGGGTGTTTTTGGATATGTTATGGATGGCGGAAAGGAGCGAAGAAGAAAGAGAGGCAACTGTTGGTGGTTGTCGTCGCCGACAGTGGTGGCGAGAGGGGCTGCTTTGGCAGCTCCTCGTTGTTTTTCCTGATCCGACATAAAACGCGACGGACAAGGGGTCAGGAGGGAACGACGATCTTTAGGGGTGCTTGGGTGGCGTTGCTCGACAGGAGGAGGAAGGAAAAGGCAGCTGGCCATCAGCCTCTTCCTTGGCTGGTGGTGAAGAAAAACGGGAAGGAAATAAGAAGATATATATATATATATATATATATATATATATATATATATATATATATATATATATATATATATATATATAGAGAGAGAGAGAGAGAGAGAGAGAGAGAGAGAGAGAAAAGAGAGAAAGAGAGAGAAGGTGGGTCCTTTCCTAATTTTTTTTAATTTTAAAATAAATAAATTAGTATTATATTTAAAAAGAAATGAAAGAAAAATGGAAAATAAATACCCCAAGGGTATTACTATCATTTCACTATTTGGAGGGATCAAAAACGCAACGAAACTAGCTCAAAACGACCATGAAACCAAAAAAAGTCGTGGTTTGGACTAAACCTCAGAATAAATGCATACCACATGGACTATTTTTGCAATTTTGTCTAAAGTAGATAACTAAGTAGTTGTATGTGGACGAAGGAAAAAAAGATAGATGCAATAAACTTGCAATAAACTTGCATGTAAAGGTGGCAGTGAAAAGCAATGTATATCTTCTCTACTCTAATAAAAGAATAGTTTTACTCTCATTTTGATATGTGTCACTCTAGTACATATTCTAATTAATATTATGTCATCTGTCCTTTTATTGTTTCTCAATTTTAAATTTGCCCTCAATAAATCAACAATAATGTGGCTCAAGAAATCATGATATAATCCCATAAAATCAGCATTCCGTTCTCAAAATGCTATAAATGAACAAATACCGAAAATATAATCAAGTTAGATGCTTTAAATTATTAGATACATATACTGTACAAATTATGTAAAAAAATATTTGTTTGCATGATTAATGATTGTTATTCTTATAGTCTTTATGTTGTTATTCTTAATGTCAAACAACCATGTAGAACACGGGTTATCACCTAGTATTGTATAAAAACATAGACATCGATAGCATTAACTAGACATAAAGCATGCATAAAAAACTAGCATAAAAGGTTGGCAGTATGAAAGGAAAAAGAGAAGAAATTTGAAATTGAATGGTTAGTAGGAAAAAAGCTAGTCAATATCATATTTTTATGCTACTACACTATCTTAATTCTACATCTTCACTCCTTTCATGTGTGACGTCATGTTCTAGGTAATAGTTAACTCCTTCAAGTATATACTCATGATATATTTACGTTCCTTCTCGACCGTCCTCTCCTCCTTGCACCCTCAATGGTAAACGAATCCACCCTCCTCATCGGAGTTGTGAATAGTCTCTTACATACATGTCCTAGGCCTGGTAATCGTGTCGTGTTCGGGTTGGCGTGTCGCGGGTTGGCGGGTCAAAATATGCCAACCCAAACACGACTCATTTAAATATACAGGTCTCGGGTTGGCGGGTACGGGTTAGCGGATTTGGAACATAAACCCATATATATGACCCGTCAACCCATTTATTTATACGGGTTCACAGGTTGGCAGGTTCGTGGGTCAGATTTGGGTTCGTGAGTCAGATTTCATAAATAAAATTGACAATTAAACATGAATAAATTCTTGATGATTGAGGCAAACATATCCGAATTTTAGACATTTAAGTCTTAAACATCCAAATGAGAATTAAAAACATTCATAGAAACATGTTACAGACTTAGCCTTATCGGTTACGACTTACGACCGTAGGCAATCCACCACGAGTCAAATGGTCTATGAATCAATGGTATATATTATATAATACTTATTAAATATTAATACTTGATGCATAAATACATTTAAAAATAAAATAATTTTTTTATTAAGAATATAAACGGGTTGGCGGGTCAACCCGTTTATTTTTTGAGAAACCCATATATGACCCGTTTAATAAACCGGTTGACGGGTTGGCGGGTTAGCGTGTTGGCGGGTTGAAAAAATCAACCCAAACTCATTTATTTCGTGTCGTGTCGCGTGTCGTGTTGCGGGTCGTATCGAGAATTGCCAGCCCTAACATGTCCAAACTACCTTAATCTTCATCCCTTAATATTTTTAGCTACAAACTTCAATACCACATTAGCAAGGTACCAGAGGAAAAAACCAATTACAAATGAATTGATGAGACTAGGTTTTGTAACCATAGAACCCAACAATTTCCTTCCCTCCTTTCCTTAATGATCAACGCAACTCCCATCGATTTCGTAATAATAGTGTTCAGTTTCATATCCAAAAATGTTGTACCACATGTCCATCTTGACATCCTCATTTCAGCAACCTGCATCTTCCTCTTGCTCTCTTTCTTAATCGGTTAACATTTAGATACATACAAAAAAAAGTTCGCCTTATTGCTATCCTATATTTTTTTTCGTTAGTTTTAATGGTACTTCTTGTTACAAAAAACTTTCGTGGTTGCTCTCAATTTTAAACATCTCATCCTTATGTAATGGGTAACCTCATCCACGACACTCCTTTCCTTTTGGATCATCGATCCCATGTGTTTGAAACTTTTCTTTAGTTGTAATACATGCTTATTGATACACACTTTTGTTTCCTTTCTTGTAAAAATGAATTTAACCTACAATAAAAATATAAGAAGAATCAAATAATTCATTTTTGAATTTGAATAATGAAACTAATTTTGTGATTCAAAGATAGAATAAGAATCAATTTGTTAAATTAATAATATGATAAACATGTACATATTTATCTTAACAATCAGCTTTTCATAGTGATCAATTACTTGTTTCTTAGAATCTTATTAAGTTGGTTATAACAGTCATAATCATTTTACCTAACGATAATATAATTAGGGGTGTTCATTCGAATGGATCAGTTCGATCCGATTCGATCTAATCAATTAAATTTTAATTGATTTTAGTTTTCAAAACTTGGATGTAGATATTCCAAACTAAATTAAGATGCAATCTAAAACAAATTATAATTCGGTTTGATTGTTTTTACAATTTAGTTTTAAAGAATTGTGACGTTCAAAAAATATATAATTTTAACATTATTAAGTTTGATTGATCAAATTTAAAATCTAGAGATTATGCATTATATGCTATCTTAATGAACTCAGCTTTAAAATCTAGAAATTATTCATTATATGCTATCTTAAGTAATTGAAATATATATATATATATATATATATATATATATATATATATATATATATATATATATATATTACCAACTTTAATAAAATTACTATATTACTATCATATTATACTTTTTAAAGTGTTTTGTACAAAACTTTTATATTTACATTTTTTCCTCTCAACTAATTTTCAATTAAGACAAAACTGCAAAAATGGTCCCCGTGGTATGTATTTTTTCCGAGGTTTAATCAAAACCACGATTTTTTTGGTTTCATGGTCCTTTTGGCCTAGTTTGTATGTGGCTTTGGTCCCTCCAAAAATTAAAATGACTATTATACCCTTTTATTTTCATTTTTACATTTTTAATATTTGTTTTAATAATTTAATAACTAAAAATATAAAAAAGTGTCACATATTCTCTCTCTCTCTCTCTCTCTCTCTCTCTCTCTCTCTCTCTCTCTCTCTCTCCCCCCAAACCTATCCATTGATTAAGGTAAGGAAGGTTGCCCTATGCTTTCCCGTCCTTCCTTTGAATCGATGGCATAATCTTGCTTTGACTATACCATCGGAGGTCATCCAACACCCATTCATTTTACATTTTTTAAGCCATACCAATACACTTACTGAAGATTTGTAAACTCTACTCTTTATAATACATAATGTAAGATTCGGGGTATAGAAAAGGCTTGGAAATTCTGAGAATTGTGGTTTTCACTTTCAGATTAAAGTATTTGGGTGGTACACCCAATATTTAATCGGATAAGACTCAGAATTGAGAAAACAAAAGAGAGAATGTTCAAGATGTTATGAAGAAGAAGTGTACCAACAACAGATTTCAGATATGATCATATAACCAGAAAACTTTCAGTCTTAAAACTGCCACATAACAGTTTTATGTCCTAAAACTGTCAAAACGTCATAAACCAACTTAAATTCGAGTCTAGAATATGGATCACAATACCGGGTACATTCTGACCCTTGGACCCCGCCAGGGGCGCTGCCCCCGGACCCCATCGGTTTAGGGGATTCGCCCCTATATAGCAGTGTACTTTCAACAAAGACAATATTAAACAAATGTGCACTCCGCACCATACCGATTTGTTCAATAATTGTCAAAGTGACATTGATCAACAAATTAACCCCATTACACTTAAATAACATTAGTGATATAAAATCACCAACACATAACTCACATGCCAATTTCATATTCAAAATCTTAACAATATTTCAGCACCCATCACTGGATTGATCTATTTAACTAGAGGATACTCAACAATGGAATACTATCACCCTAATTCCATGTTTCGATATTTGTACATGTTTTCTTTTATCTATTGACCTGGATATATGAGATATGATGGTTTTGGATACGTTCAGTTACGAATCAGCTAACAAAAAAAGACAAATGATTACTGCACCATAGGTGTTCGATGAAATGCTTGAGAGAACATTTTCTGCATGATAGGATCATTTACACCTTCAGAACTGAAGCAAGTATCATACTTTCCAAGATTCAAGCACCCTCAACAACCATGTTGACCTTCTAGAATTGTAGCTCTTCAGTCATGGTGGTCTGCTCATTGTTTGAGAAAGTACAATATTACCATTGCAACACTACAGTAGACACTAGATTATACTGACGACTCTTCAAGTTCCAGTCGAGACAAATCAACCAAATGGCGAGAATTAGCTTGCTGGAACTATTTTACTTCTTTGTTGGAGAGAAGCGGAGGGAAACGATGAATTACTTTACATGTTTCTCCCTATCCCTATATCGGTTTTCACTCTTCCCTCCTTCCTCTTCAAACCGATTGTAGGTGGTGGTGTTGGCTGTTGTCACACCCCCAAACCAGGACGGCGGAAACGTCCGGGGGCAGATGACGTCATTGTATAGTACCATAACAATTGAATATGAATGAAATATAGCAACCAAACATCATACATTAAAAGATACCAACATACATTGTTACAGATTGTATTTGTTCACAAATTTACACAAAAGTGACAAAATATATGATGTTCCAAAGTGTAGCAAATATCCAAAATCCATAGCCCAAATACCTGGTCACTGAGTCCCTGAGAATACAAGTCGTTTTGAAAGGCATCAACTAAAAAGTTTGTGAGTTCATAAGCATATTTGTATTAAACCTTTGTAACATCTTTGATTGTAATAATTTGTAAAACTCCAGAAAATCCGATATTTTCTGTGAAAAAATGGTTTGTAAGTCTCGTTCTAAAACTGTGAATAATTGCATGCTTGTCCTTTGTTTTCTTCTGTTTGTAATTAAAAAGAGTGTGCGTTCCCAGAAAATCTCATATTTCCTATTTTATGAAAAGTTCTAGTCTTAAAACCCTAAGACTAGAGTGGTGATGGTAAGGTACAAAAGTGAAGCATAGTTTTATATTTTATAAAACCAGTGAAGTGTATAATTTCGTAAATCCAAAGTAACATTGTTAATCCCTATGCGAGTCGTTACAACCATGCTTGATACGAGTAAAATATTTGTCATGTCGTTCTTCAGGCGTCGGTTTCGGTAATATATTTGTCACCCTAGATTGGTCTCGTCTAGCTGTAGCGAATAGCTCAGGTGTGGGGGTGTCAACCCCGTATAGATCTATACACAATTACCTCGCTCTCCCTCCAGGAGACTCTGGTTATAACTACAGGACTTACGGTGTACGCTAGGTAGGTACGGCAAAGGAAAATCTCACAAGTGACTTAACAGATTTACGCGAACTTTGACTCCCATTATTGAATAATGAAAATAACATTACTAGTGTAAATTCATGACTGAAGTTTTATGACACGCGTTTTACAGCTTTATGACATACAACTTATAACTTGTACTTTTAAAAGCTCTATGACGGACAGATTATGACACGCAGATTTTTCTGTCGTAATAATTCTGTTTTGTATACCGTTTTCGTTAAATTATTTATAACACTTTTTATAAATAATAATTTAATGGGCTTATCTACTTGAAATATATGTTGTGTAAATAGCATAGTCCTCTAAGTTTTTAAACCATTAAAATGATGACAACATATTACGACTATTTTACTAGAAAAATCATTTTTAGTAAAATAACAAGTTTTGTAGTTTGTTCACCATACCAAAATTTGTTTGAGAGTTTTGTAAAATAATATATTCTATTTTGTTGTGACCTTAATATGTCACGGTTTCCACAAAAATACACATAAAGTCTTGAAATTTGTTACATCCAAATATTTGTATAAATATAAGTGTTAAAAATGCATATGTCCAAAAATTAACCATTTTTTAGTGTAACACCCATATTTTCGCCATTTTAGGTGTTTTAACATGACTCTACAAACTTTTACAGCACAAATATGTTATTAACATTCTCTTTGATTTTTAACATACATTAAGCCCCCTTTTTATTTGAGAACTTGTAAATCTCGAGTTTATGGAGTGTTAGAATGAGGTAATCAACATTTCAAACACAAGTAGCTACATAAACACACAAGTGCATGCAAATATCCAAATATTTAAACAAAACTTGAGTTGTATTCCCCCCCAAAAGAATGAAAATCACGAAAATAGTGGGGTATAAAGCTCACCTTGAGGATTTTTGTGTGGTAGGAGGAAGAAGAAGGAAATTTCGAGCCTAGCCTTGCCTTGGAGAGATTCTCGAAAATGGTCGTGTTCTAAGAGCTTAGCACACAACAAAATGAGTGTGTAAATGGAATGTTCTTAGCATAAAAATGTAATAAAACACTTTGATTTTAACATGGACTTACCAAGAAGCCTAGAATCGATTTTTGATGATGATGAACTTGAGATTTTTGGAGAGAAAAAAGAGGATGTTCTTGAGAGCTAAGTGAGGAAATTGAAGTTGTGAAGTGCGTGTGTGTGTGTGTGTGTGTGATCGACCGCACATAAGGAAGAGAGAGGGAAAAGAGAGTTGACCTTCATCAAGGTTGATGGGATTTACATGGTTGCATGGAGGTTAAAAGGCATAGGAGTATGTTGGGTAATAAGGAGGTGGCAACTCCTTAATCCCCATCCTTTTTCTTTTTCTTTTTTTTTTGTTGTTTTTACTTAACCGAACCCTAGGGTTCTCGGCCCAAAAGGGTGGCCCAAAAAGAGTGGTGTTTGGTTTTGACTTGGCCTAATAGGAGTTTTCAGCCCAATAGGAGGGTCCAATAGAGGTTTTCGGCCTAACAAGGCCCATTGAAGTGTTTTCGGCCCAATGGAAGGCCCAATAGTGGTTTTCGGCCTAACAAGGCCCATTAAAGGGTTTTCGGCCCAATGGAAGGCCCAATAGAGGTTTTCGGCCCACTAATGCTCAATAAAAGGTTTTCGGCCCAATAAGGCCCAAGGAAGGAGTTTTGGTCCAATAGGGGTTTTAGGCCGAGAATTCTTGGGCTAAGGCCCAAAATTAATTGGACTTAACTATTGGATCGAGTTTTGGACTTGCATGAGGCTATTTCAACTTGGTTCACAATATAAGAACGTATGAACTTAAATAGCATTGTAGTTTGAATTTCACTAAATGGAATGTTGCAAGGTTACATAGAGGAAATTGTCTTGCACAAGGATCAAAATCTTAACCCTAATTTGCTAGTTGTGACAGCTGTGATATGGCAACATGAAGATGGTGGTGGTGAACGATGGTAGTGGTGATATGGCTTGTTTTCAAGGTCCAATTTCAAGGTTTTCATGTCCGATTTTGAGGAAGAAGAAGGTGCTTAGTATTTGGAGGTTCGTGTTTTCTGTTTTCCAGCCAGAGAGCGAAGTGAAGAGAATTTTCCTCTCATCGTTTTTCTGGTGACCCCCCCCCCCCCCCCCCCAACAGTCCCCACAGTGTCTTTTTTGATAAGCCTCCACAGTCTCATTCATAGTTGAAAAACGGAGAAGAAGAAGATAGATGTTCTGATTTCCACAGATTTGGATCTAAAACCGCGATTTCTAGTGGGGATTCAATTGGGTTAACGTATTTACAGTTTGAGGTCAGATTTGTTTTAATTTTTAGACCCATACATTGTACACGCTTTAAGGAAGATTGATGATGGTAAGCTTTTGTTTGAGAGAGAAGAGAGAGAGAGAGAGAGAGAGAGAGAGAGAGAGAGAGAGAGAGAGAGAGAGAGAGAGAGAGAGCGAGAGAGAGAGAATATGTGGGCCCTTTTTTATATTTTTAGTTATTTAATTATTAAAACAAATATTAAAATGTAAAAATAAAAATAAAAGGGTATAATAGTCATTTTAATTTTCGGAGGGACCAAAACCACATACAAATTAGGCCAAAAGGATCATGAAACCAATAAATTCGGGATTTGGACTAAACCTTAGAAAAAATACATACCACAAGGATCATTTTTGCAGTTTTGTCTTGAAATAATTGCTTTCATCCCTAATTATTAATTATTATAAAGTTATATTATTGGTATTTTGTAATGCGATCTCGATCCCTTATTATATTTTAAAGTTACAATTTTCGTCCCTTACATAATTTGTTTTTATAGTTTTCATTTTCATTAATATTAATTTTTATTAATTGTTATTTGTAGTATTGAACCAAATATGATATACTTTCAAATTTTATTTTTGTCCGTCTCCTCCATACATAATTGTTAAGATAAAAACTTTATTTTTATACTTTTGTGGTCCACTGTGCAAAGGGTTACCTTGGGACCTCTAATTTTTTCAGCATCCTGCTTATGTTCTCATTTCTTGAATAGATAAAAGATTAACATACGTTTGAATGTAATTACAATTGTTATGTTGCTTGATTTTATATGATCAAAATATGTTGGCTTAAGATCATCACCATAAAACTGTATAAATTAGCATCACTGTGGTAGGAAATAACATTGTATTTGCAATTTTGGGTTATGGTTGAAAGTTGTCTCAAAATTTCTCTTACAAACCTTATCCATGTCGAGTTGCGCTTTTCAATATATCGGGCTTCGGCAACATCACACGGACAGTCCTAACCCTAGTTGATATTAATTCAAGTTTCTTTGTATTTGGGTCATGTTTCCTAACTCACGAAACTTTTTGACATCCCTAAGTTGTACATCAAAATTTTGAACAAGTCAATTTTCATTTCAAAATATCATCGTTGTCTTTCGATCATAATATATTACAACCTTTTTTTATAAAGTTAGCATTTAAAGGAATATAATATAAACTTATAACCGAATTAGTGACCATCTTGCCAAACAGTGGATCCATAATGAATTAGGTGCTGTTGTTTTTCTGAAGCCAAAATGTATGCAGTCTGCGGACCACATCTGCAAGCCTCTGCAGCAGAAGAGGTGGACCAAACGTCTGCAGTCTGCAATAAGAAGACTGTTTGTTTTTTAACGTCTACAGGCTGCTGAAATAAACTGAATTTTAAATAAAATGATTTTACAAACTTAAAAAATTTTCAACACCAAAATTTTAATAATAATAGTCATATAACATTGGAAATAAAATTCATGCAATTAAATTAGTCATACAATAAAAAAATTGGTTTTACAATTACAATTTCATTTAAAACAATTCAATATATATTGTGCATCAACTGATCAACAATTTCATCCCGTAACTGTGTCATATATTCACGGTCTGCTGTAGTACCATGTGTTGGAAT
Organism: Lactuca virosa; assembly: GCF_052849685.1. Lineage (NCBI taxonomy): Eukaryota > Viridiplantae > Streptophyta > Magnoliopsida > Asterales > Asteraceae > Lactuca > Lactuca virosa. The sequence continues at coordinate 60,471,226 of NC_136429.1, forward strand.
CCCGTCTTCATCATCATCAACGACCACATTGTTATTTCGAAACGAGACATTGGGTTCATCGTATCGTGCGAAATACTCATCACTCAGTCCTTCTCTCCTTATAAAATTATGAAGCGCGAAACATGCCATGGCAATGTTTCTTTGTGTCACAAACGGGAATGGTGCCATCCTCTTCAATATAGGGAAACGTGCTTTCAAAACACCAAAAGCACGCTAAATGACATTCCGAAGTTTTGCATGTCCATGGTTAAATTTTTCTTTATTGGTCAATGCACGTCTTTGACGAAAATCTCCAAGCCAATACCTCACATTACGATAAGGGCCATAAATCCTCGCGTGTGTGCATACGCGGCATCACAAAGATAATATTTGTGTGAAAAAAATACAAAACACTAATCAATTTTCAAACTAAGATAAAAAAATTTAAAAAAACAAAAAATTACCTGGTGGTGGAAACGGGAATGATGCTTGTGGATCGGCTACTGCTTCTGATAAAATTCTATAGTCATGCGTTACCCCTTGCCACCCGGCCACAACAAATGTAAAAATCATATTGAAGTCACAAATTGCCAATACGTTTTGGTAGCAATCTCCCTTTCCCCTACTTCTATATAAGTCTTGTTTGTTAGCAGGGACAACAGCACGTATCAAAGTACCATTAAGTGCTCCAACCGCTCCTTTGAAAACCCGTCGTAGCCTCCTATTATATCCTGGAATGTTTGGATTCGGATTAAAAGAAGTTGGTACTATAACATCTTTTGCAAAAAGCATCATTTTTTCCAACACTTCATAAAAAAATTTATGAATTGTTTGCTTCGAGTGTTGAAATCTCCGCTTGATAATCACGTAACGTTGATTATGGCCGATCATCATCAAAAACATGGCCATCTTTTCCTCAACCGATACAAGTTTTTCTGTCCTTTAATGAGTAATTTGCTCTAAAATGAGCACATAGTCATACAAATGAGTCACGGGACATGCGTAATACTTCAACACATTGTAAACGCTTACGATGTAATAACTCCAATGTGTATTCATGTCCCGTCATTTCCGAATCATTATCCCGCAATCGTTTCACACCCCTCTTCCAAAAATAATGGATGTACAGGTACATATGAATTACAAGAAGTAACTTTTGATCGTGATCCATTATGAACCTAAAATCAACAAAGTAGAACTTTAAAAAACATTACATTAATCATATTTCAAGTAGCAAAAAAAACATTACATAAACCATATTTCAAGTAGCAAATAAGCATTAATCATATTTCAAGTAGCAAAAACACATTAGATAAAACATATTCCAAGTAGCAAAATAACAAAATTTAGTTCCAACAAAGGCAAAAAGACCTAACACAATAGTTCAAACAAAGGCAAAAAGACCTAATTAGTAGTTTCAACACAATAAAAATCATCGGACAATCTTTCTGTCCTTCAAAACTCCTAAACTTGTACCCGTCATCTCAATCCATCCTCGTAATATCTCGGGAACATCGGGCAAATGCATCCACATCTCTCTCATGTTCATGGTCCCTCCAAAAATATGATATGCAACAAAGCGTAAAGAATCTGTAGGGCCTAACTGAAGCACCTCTAATTTCTCTAAACATTGAGGAATTGTGTGCCCTTTAGTCAAACTTTGTAGAGCTTTTTTTCATTTCAAATGCTAAATCGTCAGCAGTAATAGAAGTTCCATCAGGTGAAGAAGCAGACGGTGAGGCACTAGGAGCTTTAGGAGTTGAGGGTTTAGCCCTTTTGTTGGGGTTACCGGATGGTGAAGCAGTATATGGTGAAGCAGCAGAAGGTGAAGCAGTAGAAGGTGAAGCAACAGAAGGTGAAGCAGCAGAAGGTGGTGGCTCATGAAAAGGCTCACTAGCATGATGGGAAGTGTCGTCGACATCATCATCTATTGCAAGAAAAGGGGGGTGGCGGTAATCTGAAGTGGTGGAAGACGACAAGAGGATGCTCCAGCTACTGAAGATGATTAGGTTGAGTAACTCCTAAAATTACCAGTGGCACTCTTTCCATCAAAAAGACGAGCACAAAGATCTGGAAAAGGCAGTGGCATTGTTTTCAACGAAGCAGCCTTCGGATGCCCCTAAACCCAAATGTAACAAAAAATAGTATAAGAATATTTGGCAACTTCAAACATAAATGTTTAAACGTGTTTGTTTGAGAATTGTACCTTCTTAAAATCATCCCACTCCTCGACTGTTAAGTTAAAAGTGTTTGTTTGAGAATTGTATATATTACCAGTTTTGTTTTTTAAATATACACATCATGTGTATTTGGCTTTCAGATTGTCATATGCATTTTTCATTTGTTTTTGACTCAAGTCAACGCCAAATTTTTCCTTAAGAACTCTTCCAAGCCTTATCCATGAATCTTTATGCAAACTCAATCCTTTTCTACCAACGCTCTCTACTTCTTCAATACAAGTATCCACTAAGCAATTTAATTGCTCATTGGTCCATTGATGTTTATCTCCCATTTCTAATAACCAATATAGCATTCACAATAAACAATCAATAACTAACATCATTATTTCATATTTCCAAAACCAATCAACATTCACATCATTATTTCATAATTCTAAAACAAAATAACGATTTTCAACGCATTCAACAACAATTTTTAGCACATTCAACAACAATTTGAAACAATAAAAAGTATTTTCAGCCTCCTATTTCAACAAAAAAAAAGATTTTCAACCTCCTATTTCAGCAAAAAAAAAAAAGATTTTCAACCTCCTATTTCAGCAAAAAAAGGATTTTTAGCCTCCTATTTCAACAATTTGAAGCAATTTTTAGCACATTCAGCACATTCTAACAGCAATTTCAGCAAAAAAAATATTATTTTTAGCAACACTCATAACCATTTCAGCAAAAAAAAACAATCAAACAACAATTTCAGCAAATAACAATTTTCATCAACATTTAACAATAAATTGAAGCAATTTGAACAATTTCAGCAACATTTAACAACAATTTAACAATATGATTTCAAAACCAAATAACAATAAACAGTCTAACAGCTTTGTGAATATACAACAATCTAACAGCTTTGTGAATATGATTTCAGCAACATAAACAGTCAACAACATTTAACAACAATTTCCAGCACACATTTTCAAAGTTTTATCAAGAAAAAAACTTGAATATACAACAATCTAATAGCTTTGTGAATATACAACAATCTAACAGCTTTGTGGATGATATAATTTGCCTAGAAAAAGACTACTTATTTAGGAAATTGAAAGGGTAGGTAATTGTATCGGCTTCAAATCGAAGAAAATTATAGATCCTAGGTCAAATCCAAGAAGATGCGCCGGGTAATTGTAAGAAACAAAGATAAGTCAAAATGAGAGTTCCATCAGGTCAAATCCAAGAAAATATGAAGGACTACCCAACAAAATTAATATTTTCGGGGAAACAAGGATGCAAATCAAACAATAATTTGAATTGAAATTGAAATCAAAGGAGAGAGGAGGTAGATGCAGACGACAAACCTGTTCGCTGTCCTCTGCAATCGGAGATGTCGCATGGACGCCTGCGATCGGAGAGGAGGGCGGCGACGGACAGTGCTGATCGGAGGTGATGGTCGACGAAGGTTGCTGGAGTGAAGAAGGAGTTGTCGAGGGTTCTGTCTACGAAGGTGGGAATGTTGGACGAATGGAGGCGGAAACAAAAGAAACGCGTTTTTTTTTAGGTCAAAAGCACTTCCCAGACTTTAGAAGAGGTTGGCCAATATCTGTGTGTTGTAGACCTCACACAAACGTTTTTATGTCTGCGCACTTCAGAAAAACAAACGCACTGCAAACTTTTATGTCTACGCGTGGTCTGCGCCTTGCAGACAGAAGAGACCATGCAGATCTGCAAAGAAAAAACAAACACCCTCTTAGTGACCATCTTGCCAAACAGTGGATCCAATGATCCATAATTTTTTTTCGTAGGGGGGAGGGGGGGGGCACTATTGACCTGATGATTTCCAATTAAAATGGTAAAAATGATTGGATTGGTTGATAAGAATGTGAATTTAAACACTTTAGACTTTTTAGACTTTTAGTCATTATATTATGTTATGTCGATTAGTCTGGCAATTTAGATATATTTTAGGCTTTTAATCATCCAATATGTATAATAATTTAATTTTTTTTATAAAATCAATTTTTTTTATTAGTAGCTTGAATAAAACATTTAAATTGACATGTAGTACATCATAACAACAAGGTCTTGTTGATTAACCACTAGCATTAGTATTTAGACTGAAATTAGACAATTAGACAATACAAATTAGTTTTGTTTAATGATATGTGGAGTTAGTGACGTATGTGCTGGATTGAGGAAACATGGAAACTCAGAGGGTAAAAATTTGAGAAATCTAAAGCATAATTTTTATTAGACTAGAAAATTCATCATTGTAAACTATGTGGTATTAAAGTGTAAACATTTCATTATTTTTTTTATCAAAATTAACCAAACCCATCTTATTTTTTCTACTTTTTGGGCTAAGCATTGAGGTCTGCCTATTTTCAAAGTTTTGGCTTGAGTTCTATATAAAAAATTTAGTCCTACAAAGCACAAAATCCATTGGGGATATGTACCCCCATTGCTAACTTGGTGGATCCGTCCCTCTTCCCAAATAAAGACATCGTTGCTAAGACAACAAGTGATTTATTTATAATAATAAAAGAAAAAATAAGTCTAATGGTACTTATTATTTTTCAAGATATAATAAACAAATAGCAACTTAACTAAAATAACCATTGATTTTCATAGATGATATTTAGAAAAATCGTCACCCTATGCAAAAATGTGAAAACCACAACGGTTTGATGATTTTTGCATATGGTGTTTTACGAAAATCTCAACCATCTAAGAAAATGTAGGCGCCAATTGATTTTTTTTTTTGGAAATGACCATCTATGAAAAATCCAGATATTATTTACGACAATTTAAAAAATCATATTTTTTTTAAAGTTTTTTGTTGTTAGAAATTTTCAAAAATAATTTTCATAGCAAAAGAAAGCTTAATATTACAGTTTGGGTAGTCTTAGCACCTATTATACAGGTTGCAGTGTGGCTTCGTTTTATTTCATGTACTTGGGGTTTATGTTGGGGATAATATGGTGAATCAGATAGGCCGAAAAATAGTTATAGACAGGTTCCAGAAATGACTTTCTAATTGGAAAATAAAGCTACTTTCAGTTGTGGTCGTTTAAATTTATTAAAATATGTTTTGGACAGTCTTGATATCTATTACATAGAGATGACAACGACGGTGGAGAATACAGGGGACGACAATCCTCATCTCCATCATCGAATCCCCATTATAATCTTCATTCTCATCCTCATCCCTACCAGAGAATATAAATGAATCTTCATTCTCCTCATCATCACCCCAACATGGATCCGGGATCACTAATGGAGAATTGGAGATTTTTCTTTTTCTTTTTTAATATGAAAACTTTTAGGTAAAGAAAAACTCTAAATTTTAATTTTATCAACATAAATCTAAAGATTTTAAAAAACATAAAAATGTTCATAGATTGCATAAAAACTATAAACACATTTTCTACCAAATTAAATACATACATGAAAATTAAGTAAAAAACATTCTCAAAGTGATATTTGAGATAAAATAGATAAACAAGGAGAAACAAAATTATACACGAGATTAAATTAGATAAAGGAATAACGAAAAATACAATTTCAACCAAATAATTACTAATGAGTTGGATTACTTGTGAAACATCCCAAAATACTAAGTAAAATTTTTTATTTTTAATTAACCAAAAACCAAATATCCATTGATTCAAATCAAACGATAATCAAAGTTAAAAATGTATCTTCAAAACAACAGTGATAAATCAGAAAAGATAGTGCATAATAAACACCTGGGGTGTGTAATGCGATCATGTCGAGCTATTCCCTTTGTAACCAGAAGTACCAGAAATGTTTAAACACAAAACCGTATGCACAAAGCATAGTGGGTTCCCCAAAATACCACATATCCATGCAGGCCTCGCCCAACATGCAACGAGTCCCACCCAACGGGCCTCACCCAACATACAAACGGGCCTCGCCCAACATATATAACGGGCCTTGTCTACATACAATGGGTCCCACCCAATGGGCCTCGCCCAACATATAAACGAGCCTCGCCCAACATACAAACGGGCCTCGCCCAGCATACATGCAAGAGTCACACAGACCGTCTAGCATCCTACAATATAGGGAGAAGACACGACTCGTAAACGCAGTCAAAATCTAACAATTCTTACACATTCAAGGAACATATGCTAAACGCCTCCTAATCAACCATACAAGATGAAACCTTAGTTCACCTACCAAACTAGCAATTTGACCAAAAGTCAACCCATATCAAAGTCAACACTCAAAGTCAACGGTTAAAGTCCAAGTCAAAGTCAATAGTTTACACTAGCAAGCCTCCACGTCGTGGCCTCCCTTTGGCCATGTCGTAATCGCTAAATGACAAATCAGTCAGTTGATCCCCAGTCACCACGTCGTGGCAGCCTAAAGGCCACGTCGTGGGAACTAAGCCTAAGCAGCTTAACAAGTTAAGTTGTTTTCTCCTAATACAAAGATTGATTTGAGGTCCGGGTACCATCAACTTCGAGTACAAGAAGAAGACATTTTGAAGACAACATTCAGAACTCATTATGACCATTATGAGTTCCTAGTTATGCCTTTTGGCTTAACTAATGCCCCAACAGTCTTCATGGATCTAATGAACCGTGTCTGTAAACCCTACCTTGACAAATTCGTGATAGTATTCATCGATGATATATTAATATACTCACGAACAGAGGAAGACCAGGGTGAACACCTTTGAATCATTTTGGAGTTGTTAAGGAAGGAGAAATTATACGCAAAATTCGCGAAGTATGAATTTTGGATCAGAGAAGTACATTTCCCAGGACACATGGTCAGCGATAAGGGCATTCACGTAGATCCTTCCAAAATTAAGGCCATAAATAATTGGGAAGCACCCACAACGCCAACAGAGGTGTGTCAATTTCTAGGATTGATAGGATATTATAGGAGATTTATAGAAAATTTCTCAAAAATAGCAAAACCTCTCACTACACTTACACAGAAGGATACAAAGTTTGAATGGAAAGAACAACATGAATCCACATTTCAGAAGTTGAAACACATGCTATGTAGTGCGCCAATTCTTTCACTTCCGAAAGGAATCGAAGATTTTGTCGTCTATTGCGACGCATCACATCAGGGCATGGGGTGCGTACTCATGCAAAGAGGCAAATTGATCACTTATGCCTCACGCCAACTAAAGACCCACGGGAATAATTGCACCACCCATGACTTGGAATTGGGAGCTGTAGTTTTCACCTTAAAGATTTGGGGACACTACTTGTATGGCACAAAGTGTGTCATATACACGGACCACAAGAGTCTTCAGCACATCTTCAACCAAAAGGAACTTAACATGAGACAACAAAGATGACTTGAGCTGCTAAATGACTACGAGTGTGAGATTCGATACCACCCGGGAAAAGCTAATGTAGTAGCTGATGCCCTAAGCAGAAAGGAACGAGTCAAACTTCGCAGAGTGAAAGCAATCACTCTAACAATCCAGTATAACCTTCCTGCCCGAAATTAAGAAGCCCAAGTAAAGGCACTCAAAGAGGAGAACAAGACAGAAGAAGGCCTACGATGCATGGAGAAGCAATTTGAGTCCAGAGAAAATGGAACCTTATGTTTCATGGACCAAATATAGGTACCAAAATTTAGCGACATCAGGATTTTGGTACTGGATGAAGCTCACAGGTCAAGATACTCAGTTCACCTAGGATCCGATAAGATGTATCTTGACCTAAAGAAAAGGTATTGTTGGCCGAAATTAAAGGGAGAGATCGCCACCTGCATGAGAAGGTGCTTGACATGCGCTAAGGTCAAAGCTGAATACCAGAAACCATCGGGTCTACTGCAACAACCCCAAATTCCCGAATGGAAATGGGAACAAATTGCCATGAAATTCATCACAAAACTACCCAAGACGCCTAGCGGTTATGACACGATTTGGGTAGTAATCGATCGTCTGACAAAGTCAGCCCATTGCCTACCCATTAAGGAAACGGATAAAATGGAGAAGTTAGCCAGGACTTATGTCAAGGAAATAGTCCGGCAGAAGTCGGTGACACCTAACTAGCAAAGAAGCACGTTGGGAACATGTTGCTAACTGGACCTGAGATTATCCACAAGACAACCGATAAGATCGTGAAAATTTAGGAACGGTTAAAAACGTCTCGTGATCGTCAGAAGAAATACGCCGACTTTCGAGGAAAACCACTTGAATTTCAAGTTGGGTATAAAGTCATGCTAAGAGTATCTCCTTGGAAAGGAGTTATAAAATTTGGAAAGAGAGGCAAACTCAATCCAAGATATATAAGACCTTTTGAGATCCTTGACAAAATAGGCCCAGTAGCCTACCGACTCGCCCTACCCCAAGAGCACAACAGCATGCACAATGTCTTTCACGTTTCAAACCTTAAGAAATGTCTCTTTAAAGACACGCTGGTTGTACCTCTCGATGAGATCTAGATCGACACGAAACTCAACTTCGCCGAGGAGCTAGTCGAGATCATGGATCACGAAGTCAAGAGGCTTAGGAAAAGCCGCATTCCCATATTCAAGGTACGATGGAACTCTAGGCAAGGACTGGAGTACACGTGGGAATGCGAAGATCAAATGAGGAGGAAGTATCCCCATTTATTTGAGAACTCCCCAACTACATGCTAAATTTCGTGCCGAAATTTCTTTTAATAGGGGGAGGATGTGACAAACCAGAGAATACGTCACCAAACGTCGTTAACCCTTAATGATGTGATGTAAGAATGAAATAAGGACAACCTTGTAACCACCCGATATATTTTAAATGTATTCGAAATTTTCACCCTTAATTACGTTAACCATTAGGCTCAAAAAATTAGTGCGCAAAAAGTCGCATCACTTTGAGAGTAGGTCAGCATATTTAGACTCCTTAAGCTACCGTGATTCCAGAAAAATAAATTTTGTAAGAATCCGACATAGTATGGAGAAGATATGGCAATTTTAGTAAATTTATATCTACTGTAATTAAAAAGTTACAATGACGAAAACTACAAGGAGATTGGTTGACTTTTGGAGAAAGTAACCAACTAGATAATCGTAGTACTACTTAAAGTAGGAATTATAAGGCAAGGAACGCCAAAAACGGACATCATGTGTGAGAGATATGATTTTTATAAGATTTTAAAGGTAATAAAAACACGTCGAAAAACGAATGTCAAAACTAGACAAAATGGCCAAAAGGAAAGTTGTAGAGAATGGCGATACCTACACGAATATATAAGAGTCGTTGAGAACGGAGTTCGTATGCGAGAGTTACGGAATTTCAAAGTTTAATTTTTATCCTCACGCGTACTCGTCAGTGCACTGCGCGCACTGACACCCAATTGTGTCGAGATATGGGATGACGTGGCGCAATGAGATGATGACACGTGGCATGATCATGCGGATCGCACACATTTACACAGAACGCACTCTAAACATGCTATAATTAGCAAGTCTCGGCATCTCATTTTCGTTACACCATTCTCGAATCCTCTCTCTAAAATCGCCTCGTGTGTCATCGCCCCAACCGCCTCTCGAAACGCTAACTTGTGGTTTCTACCCTACACCAACGTTTTCAAACTCACAGGTGAGTTCACGACCCCATTTTCAACTCTTTTCGGGGGGGGGGGGATACATGTCTAAAATACAACTTTACGTAGTTATCACAAACTATAGTTAGATAATTATGTCCAGAGCATTAGGATAATATTAGGCCGATAGTTATTCTGCCCAAACTCTATAACTAATATTATACATAGTTGTTATGCTGAACCACTATGATAGATAAGATCATACCTAGTTGTCACACTGGCTAGTTGCCAGGAAACAATGAAACTCGTTATTATAGCCACCTTTGGATAAGCTTAGTACCTAGTGTTACTCTGCCCAAATTCTCGGCTATGCTAAACACTATATATATATATATATATATATATATATATATATATATATATCAGATAAATAATATATATAATAACTATACCGTATAAAATACAATGTGAATAACAACACCACCGACCAGGGGAGGCCCCTACGACAAGAGTTAGATGAGACACGATTCATCAACACGCTGATTGATATTCAGCTAGCGCCCGACCTATAATAGTTAATTATTAAATGAGAGAGATGTATGTATAGATCTATTCAGGATTGACACTCCCACCTGTGGTTGCTAGCTACAACCCGACGGAAAGTCCAAGCTGGCATAACTTTCTTACCACAGTGACGTCTGATGAAGTGTCGCGTTATTTCTTTCGGGATCAACAGTCATAGCTCGATTATAGGAACTCATCGTAACTTTGTCAAACTAAAACTAACTATCATAAACTACTATTAGGATTAATCCAACTAAGTAGTGATAGTACTCACAAACTCGAGGAAGTGAGTATAGGTCAACCAACACTCAACTATCTTAGACCCCACTAGGAACGTACTTATGGAAGTAGTGATAATACTCATAAACTCAAGGAAGTGATTTTAGGATAAACAAAACAACTAAAATACCCACACATGTTTTATAATAGTAAAAACTGTGGACTCGCCAACATTATGTTGACCTCTCAAACCACATGTATTCTCAGGAGAATGAACCTGCCTGAATATTGAAGAAGGAGATAACCCCAGCGATGCAGCCCGAAACTTATATCGTTTTCTTTTGTACTTTGTTTTCTTAACCTACCTATACATCGAAAAATTATGTAATATATTTTATTTAATGAATAAATAGCTATGTTGTTTACTAAATCTTGTATATTATTCAATGCGTATCTTGGCCTAAGATCCCAACATCCTAACGTCGCACAGCCTGACGCTTCCGCCGCCGGAAAGGGGTGTGACGGATGTATTTTAAAAGAAAATTAAAACACAAGGTTTAAATATTAATTATCTGAATTAAACATTTAATTAACTAGTGTTTAAACCGATTATGGATTTAATATTGTCTTTTACGATTTTTCTGTTTACGATTTATCTCATGCAAAATCAACCTAATACCACTGATGGAGTTTATAGGTTACGTACTTGTGGAAAAACACTTAACAATTAAGGGTACATGCAACCTATAATGATCTATGTCTTGACACATTGAAGGCAACATACAATGAACTACAAGAACATTATCTATAATCAAAATTACTTGAATTAGGGTTACATACCTTGTATTGTTATAGCAAACAATACTTTTGATTACCTTGTTTATCTTTGGAAAGCAAGCACCAAAAGGATGATTTCTCAATGGCTCACACTCAAACCCTAAAAACCCTAGAATGAAGAGGATAGATGAGGAAGGAATTTTCGGCCAGAACAACCCCTTGAGAAAGTTATGAATGAAATTTATAAGCCTTGGGGTCCTATTTATAGTGTGGATAACATAAGGGAAACCCTAGATTTAAATAATAAAATAATAATAATTTATCTATTCAAATATGGTAATCCTTATCAGCTTTAGGAATATTCCAGAAACCCTAGAATCCTTCCCAATACCGTCCAACCCTATTAGGGTTCTAGAATTTTCCTTCCTTGCTTAATTAAGAACAATTACAATTCAATATTTGGACCTTTAATTAATTCTAATTAATCCATTACTTAATTCCAATTAAATCTGATTAATTCCTATTGATTTTTATATTAATTTATTACTCATATAAATTAAAATAAATCAATTACTTAATTATTGATCTCATATTAATTTATTAATCACATGATAAATTAACCAATCAATTATCTATTTCTAATTAATATATATATATATATATATATATATATATATATATATATATATATATATATACATATAATATAATATATTAACAAATCATTTCCTCTCTCCTAATATCATTCTTAGCTATTTCTGGTTATGAGGGAAACCCAAAAAAGGACTTTGCTTTTACTCATTAAGAATATACCAATTTAGTTAAGACCTTATACACTTAATCTACCAGTCTCCCACTTGGATAAGTCGTCAACTATAACTGCAAGTATTAACTTCGAATAACCAGCAAATGTGCTTTCGAAAGCACTTTCGAACTCTGATTACAATCAAACGTTGGCCCTAAGATAAGTGATCAACTATTCATTCGTTCTACAAGATATCGTATGAACAGAGTCATGGATTAAATGATTAACCTCATGCTCATTTGTTTGTTTCTCGGTCTCCAATTTATATGATCAAAATTAGACTACAAAATTGAACACATCAATTTAGTCCGGACCAGGCCTGGTTCGAATAGATCAACTCAAGTCACCAAGGGGCCTACAAAAATATCGTTTTTCTTGTTAAGGCAAAAGGAAAAAATAAACGTTGACTACATAACTATAACCGTTACTCATCAAATCGCACATGACACTACGTTTTATAACATCATGTTAAATACATTTACGTAATACCAATGTACAACCGACTTGCAAATTACAACTTATGTATCTCCATTTGAAGAATAGTATATGTTATCGTCTTAGAAGTACTTGTGATTGATTCCATGAAGTAATCCCTAAGTGTGGGTTTACCCAATACTTAAAACCCTTTAAGCACTCATGAGCATAATATCAATCTTCATGTACTACACTTTTACCATGAATTATTCTATTAACACTCCATGACAGTCTTAAATGATTGTCTACTCCCAAAAGTATGACCGACTATCGAATTTTTGAATAATATGTATATTACTCAGGGAAGTAAACATGCAAAGTGAAACACAATAAAAAATTAATTAACTATGGTATCAAACCCTTTGAATATAAATAAATCCCAATTATTTAATCACCATAAAAATTACTAATTTATTCATTGTATATTGTTTCGTGTAATCAACTAATCACTTGAATTAAATAACATCAGTCATGCCACGTTGGAAACATGCATACTATGCCTCTCTATGGTCCTTTCTTTGTGAACAGATCGACTGGAAATTACTCCAATGATACTTATTTCACAAATTCAAATTCTTATCATTATCTAATATGTGGTGGAACTTTATCTTTATATGCATTGACTTTCTATGATCTCGAGGTTCTAAAGTCAGCGAGTCTAAGCCTTTGATACTACAAAATGTTCCACTAAAACTTGTTACTCAGAACAATTTCATGGTTATGAAGTCTTAATTCAAGGTACACTCCTTGGACACTTCTCTTACACTAAATTTTCCAACTCTCATGTAAATTTTATAATCATCTCCCATTATGGAAACATTTTGATATTCCCATATGACCATCAATTCTGACCAAGAATCATCTCAATCCAAAATGTGTCACTATGGTCTGTCCTAAATAATACTCCCTCCGTCCCAATATTATTGTCCACAGACAAAAAACACACATATTAAGAAAAACATTAATTACCACTAACTTTATTTAATAAAATGACAGTTTTGTCCTTACTTTGCATTTAATGTTCCATTAAATGCTTAGTTGGTTAAGTAATAATGAGGGGGTATTTTGGTAAAAAATGTTATTTATTTTTAGAAGTGGACTATTATTTTGGGACAAACCAAAAAGGAAATATGGACTATAATTTTGGGACGAAGGGAGTATCATACTTCCAACTGTCCATAAGTAAGCAATCTTTGGTAAAACCTTAGAATGTTCTTGACAGTTGTTTAACAACTTTGGTCACATAAAATTTTAATCCTTTTCTCATAATGCTCAAGGAATTTGAAAAATTAGAACAAGAGAATATTATAGCATATGTGATCGATCCTATATCCGAAGTATATGGGGCTCGACTCATTATTACCTGTACAAGTATTTAATACTTGTTCAATTTCTTTCTATAATATTTCTATATATCAAATCTCCTATGTTGAAACATTTCAACATGCTATTCATATATGTTTTGACTGAGTTCTATTAAACTATATGATCTAAACATTTAGATTTGAAACGAAGTATGGGTGCCCTCTCCCCAAGTCTACCGTAGCAAAACATTTAACCAAAATTTGCAATTTGCAAACTAGAGACATCGTTTCCTACAAAAAATTGTCATCACATAATACCAACAAAACAATCATGTTCCCACTAGCTTTGGCACGTACCTAGAAATCAACTGGACTTCTAGAAATCAATACCCTTTGACTTTCTTACAGAAGTACAGATTCCTATTATGTGATGTTTCGTTAAGTCAATGATTAGACTTCTAAAGCTTATACACTTTAGTCAGATAGTATGTATGTTCAAACCCTTCAAGACATGATAAACATATCTCTTGAAAGTTCAAACAATTTCTTGCCATTCCTCACAATTTCTAATATGAAGAGGGATGTCGTAATTATATTTTGAATAAGGGAATGCAATTAACACAACCAATATCCATATCGATCTTTATCAGATCTTTAAAATGTATCGGCGAAAGTATGTCCTTATAATCATTTTCATGAATCAGAGTGAAACCTTTACCACTTAGATTTGAAGGTGCATACGTGCCCATCCATGTGGATCTTTCATTTCAAACCTACAGTCACAAGACTAGATTTAAGACAAACCAGATCAAAACTTAGTTTTCCTTCATGGACTAAACTTCGTTATCCTAAATTTCTTGCTTTCTAGCAGCTTAAGGCCTACCAATGCTTCCGTGTCATTATCAGCTCACACATATTGATCATTGTACCTTCACTGACCAACGCGCTTTGATTTTGTAGTTAAATGAAAAACATAGAACTCATAAGCATTTCCAACTTAACTGAAAGTGCACAAAAATAAAAATGTGTCATTTAAAACATAATCGATTTTCAACCTCAAGGTCACGTACTAGTGGTTACTAAACTGATCATTATTGGTAGACACTTGAAATTTTCAAGATAAATATAACTCCCATTGACTTCTTGGCATATAAGTTTTTCTCTCAAGGAACATTCCTCGACGAGCTTAAATAAATGTTCAAAAGTTTGTTCGGATTCCCGATAAGAAACACTTCATAGAATTAGACCCAGGTTATCTTTTGTTTCTCTCTCAACGAAAACATCAAAACACCAGTTCCTAAAGTTCTTGAGTAAAGAAAGCATTCTTAATCTACATCTCATGATGTGTTACCGACCTTCTTAGTTTGGAATGAGCTACAAGACATGACTTAGAGTTACTAGAGCGTACCTCTAAAACTTGATTGGAACAAAGTATGACTCATCTATGATCGAACCATTTCCAACAACTTTCGATTCCTCTTCTTAGTTATACAATGAAACTAAGATGTTCTTGGAGGTTTCAATTGTGATACAATTCCACAATTACTAAGATGATCATAAAGTAGGATACTAAGGTACTCCCCTTACCTTTCAGATTGGAGAACCTTCATCTTTCTGCATAGTTTATTCTTCTATGTCGCTTCCCTACCCTTTGAACCTTTTCAAAAGTATCATAATGTTGCTTAATCTTATAAACATAATCATATTATTGAAGCATCAATAAATCATGATGAAAAAATTTATCGTTCCTTGTGGAGGATTTGAAGAGTCCATATCAACATACGCTAGATTCATCAACCCTTCACTTGCTTCACATAAATATGTGAACAATGATTCAATCATAATTTTCCAATGAACAAGATTCTCATGAATCATGCAATTCGAATTGTATGAATCCGAGTTTTTATACAATTGAAACTTGATGATGAGATTTTCTTTTCACTTCATTAAATATGACAATACCACAAGTACGTTTTAGAAGAGTAACATCTATCAGTAATATTGCAATTATTAGAAACATAATCAACACATTCATAAACCAAAACTTCACTTTTATTGATAAAAAGAAAAATGGAACTTCTCCTTACAAAGCATAAAATGAAGAACTATGTTTCTAGACATCTCTGAAGAGTAATAGAAAACTATTAAAACTATCATAAATCCTTAGTAGTAGCTCAAAATTTTGACCATCGAACCATGCGACAAAAGTCCACTTCCCATGATCATATTTAGCTCACTTTGCTCAAGCTTCTTTCTTTCCTTTAGATCCTACAATAACATCAAAATGCGATTATCACATCATGTATTTAAGAGTATATGAATAGGAACATATTAAAATAATGGAGTTAGATAATGGATGTACCTGAAGTAGAGTCACACAACTTGACTTTACCATCTTTAATATCCTTCAGGTATTTTGGGCAGCTTCGATTCCAATGTCCCTTCATTTGGCAATAGAAACAAATGGACTAATTGGGGTCAACATTGGGAACGATCTTAGAATGGGCCTTTCTCTTTATATTACCATCGAACGGCTTGATGTTATATGATCTCTTACCATTGGGAGGAAAAACCTATTCTTGATCACCAACATTACCATTGTCGATGTCCATGTAACTCTTAGGATTACATCATATAAGCATTTTTGCTTCATTGTTACTCTTAAGAATTTATTCTTCAGCAGTTATCAATATATAAGTTAGATCAATTAGGGTCACGTCAAGATGAAAGATCTAGTATGCTCAAGAATCATATTAAAGTGATATTGCTAATTAACATATGATACTAATGGGTCACACGAACAACAACTTGATATAATTGATCATTTATTAGAAATTGGTTTTAATAAATATTTAATAAACTCTTAAAATCAAATTGGAAATTATTTATTTCTAGGAAATAATAATTTTTCATTAGCAAGTAACATCATGTAATTCATATGGTATGAATTAATAAGTCATGCACAACATTTTGGACTAGATAAATTCTTTTGTCTTTTGCCAAAAAGGTAAAATTTATATCTTATTAACTTGGTTTATAAAATATAAAAGGATTTTATCTTTTTTTGCTTTTATAATTTCGAAATATGGCTAGACAAAAGAGAGTATGGGCTCTTCATTTGTTTAATGAAAAGAATACTCCTCTAAAAAAGTATAAGAATGGACAATATGATTAAAATAAGGAGTGATGGTCTTTTGATAAATTTATTCAAAAGAAAGGCATGGCTTGAAGCATGGGGAACACATAGGCTTTAGGGGTATGGGTTCTTAAAGTGTTAAGAACTTATGGACCAAAGATTTTCTATATAAAGTGAGGCTTTCATTCTTTGTCTTAACCCATGCAAAAATTCGAAATTTGTTCTCTTCATCTCACTCTCTCTAGTTTTGTTAAGAACACATGAAGATTACTTGCTTCTTGATGCTCTCTTTATGTTCTTATTTTGATAAGAACATAAAGGTTAAGAATCTTAAGAGTTTTATACAAAAGAACTAGCATTCTACATCAAGTTGATATATTGTTGGTGTCTCTAAAGTTGATCATTCTCCATCAACTTCTAAGCCTCCCAAGAGGATCCAAAAAACTACAAAGGTTGTAATTTTTTTTCCATCTTCTTCTTTGGTGCTTGTTTTCTTTCCAAACTTTGCAAGAAGATCTTTGGTGGGTAATAAACTTGTTTTATGTTATTCAAATTATCAAGTTTTCCGTTGCCTAAATTTTATGTTTTTGAAACTAATTTTTGAATAAAAACCCAACAATTGGTATCAGAGCCACCTTAAAAGTTTGGTTAGATTTTTGATTTTTGGAAATCTTAGTTTTTGGAGAATATGGATAACTTGATTTTGTATAAAAACAAGTTCATACATGTTTTCTTTGACAACTTTTTTAATTGTTATTTTATGTGACAAAAGTTTCATGCATCTTTTGTCATTTTAAAGTTGTCTTAGAAAAACAAAGGTTGTTTAATGTGTATGTTCATATATATGACGTTCATAAACTAGCCAAGGATCATTGTGTTTGTTGTGTTGGTTGTTTTATAAAAATGGATGTAATAATTTATTTATTCATATGATATGTAATAAATTAAATAGATTAGTTTTCTTGGTTTATTTTTGTAAATAATAGATTAGTTGTTAGAAATAATTTATTTGTACAAAAATGTAACAAGAAATGAAGTTGGAGCCATTTTTGAAGACAAATGGTGCAATTTTCACAACTAAAAAGTGTGCAGGATTTTCAGTGACAATTTCTCAAAAGTGTCACTAATGTGTTTACAAAGGGTTGTTGAACTTTTAGCGACAATTGCTGAAATATTGCTTTCAAGAAGCTTTTCCAATCTTTTGCAAGCAAATTGTGTTTTCTCAAGTGGGAGCTTCTACAACAACATTACAAGAAGACTTTTGGTCCCTCAAAATGTCCCTTTAGGAATGGACTTGACATTTTTTGTTTTGGCTCACAAAAAAAATCATTAGTTGGTTATGTTTATGCACATATAATTTGATGCATGTTTGTGTTGTTTATTTTATGCAATTATTATGTGTGGTTGATAAATTAGTTTTTGGCATGCTAAAATAATTTTTGGACAAAATAAACATCACATGGAGTTTGGTTTTCAAAATTTATAATGTGGACATAAGATGTAACAAGTTATTGGTTTAAAATAAAATTTGGTTTTATAAAACGTTAATAACGTCAATTTTTGAAATACTCAAATATAAGTTTTAAAATGGTTATTTTTATAACTTATACAAACTCCAAATATATAATTACTAAAAAGGAAATTTTATTAAAGATATAAAAGGTTCAAATGCACTCAAACTTAATACCGATTATTGAAATTGAATCGCGTCAAATTATATAAAAACTAGCTTTTTATATAGAACCTTTAAAAGGTGATTTTCTTTTGAAAATTGGTACCATGGTTTATTATATGCATGTAATAACCATGATATCATATGTTTTTTAAAATAGAATTATAAAAAATATAAAAAACCCTTTTACAAACCTCAAATATTTGCAATCCTTTTTGAAGAGCACTCCCACATCTCTTGTATGGACTAGTGGGATAAAGGATACCTAAACACTTAGTGTTATCTTTTGATGGTCGGGGTGTCTTCGCAATTTCTATAACCAAGTTATAGGCCGATTACACATGTTTTTCAAATTGGATGATTTGCTCGGAAATCTTTTGTGATAAAGGATACCTAAGCAAGAGAGTTTCGAGCCATAGATGGATCAAACATGTCTAATTAAATTTGTTATTAGCGATCCCATAAATCTAGGAATTATATAATAAGATATAATTGATAATCGATATCTA
The DNA here is from genome assembly GCF_052849685.1 of Lactuca virosa. Taxonomy (NCBI): domain Eukaryota; kingdom Viridiplantae; phylum Streptophyta; class Magnoliopsida; order Asterales; family Asteraceae; genus Lactuca; species Lactuca virosa. Next base: position 60,490,356 of record NC_136429.1, read on the forward strand.
CCAGGTTGAATTCAAATGAATGGGATAAAGGTCACCTAACCATTTATTGGTTTTGCAAATTGGATCCTAGACTTTAATAATTAATGTTTTTTAGAAACTAAGGGGTATTAATTATTAAAGAGTTTAAATATTAAAAATACTAAATGAGTTTTGTTAAAATTTTGTAGTTAAACAATCCATTCTCATTACCATGAATTGTCATTTTTTTAATGACTTAATGAAATATTAACATTCACTAGATACAACTTCAATGAATGAGTTCATGTCTTAAGAGAGTATATCGTTAGAGATATGAAATTGTATACACTTAAAGGTCCTTGTCCTAAACTATTTTCTTTGAGCAATAATCCTGAACATGATACCTAGTAAAGGCATCACTGTGATGCTAAAGATGTTTCTAACACTAAACTAGGAATAGTACAAGACCCAAAAGAGGCACGTTGTGTAATCCAGGAGGTCCATGTTTTATGGACTGAACACCTTTAAGCCCAAGAAATCCAATAAGGCCCATATAGATGGATCTTGTGTCTTTTGTAGAGAAACTGGACACTGGAAGAGGATATGTTCCTCTTATCTGGAAAGAAAGTCTGGAAGAGACTAGTACTTCAGGTATCTACTAGATAGAACTCATGCTTTTCATATAACACTTAGGTACTTGGTACTTAAATGTTAATCTAATATTTGTAATTGGCTTACAGATATTTACTGAAGAGTAACCAGCTGAGCACAATCCAGTTGGAACTACACTCTCAGAGTTTAATTTATTAATTATGCTAGGAACATAATGCACTTGTATTATGAAACAATGCTTGTTTTGGAACAATGTATGTTTTAACTCAGCTTGCCTAAATATTTGACTCAATTTAATTTATGAATGATTGACTATTTACTTAAATCGTTTTTCATAACGATCACCTTCATATTCAGAAATGAATAAAATTCTTTTTATGAGACTAGATCTCTTAATAAGAATTAAGTAAATATCAATATTTTATAAATAACATGTTCTATATGCAAAATACTTTTGACTTAAACTTGTTTTAAATCAAAATCATCTTTGACATTGTTATCTTTATTATATAAATAACATTCACATATTCCAACTTCAAGAAAGGGATCTTTGAAGGAAAATAATGTAGTTTATTTGACATATGTGAATCTATTAAGAAATAAAAGATTCCTAATGATATTTTTACTAAGTAGTAGAGAAAATAAGTTATTAAGGAACAATACACTATGGTGTATGACTTCCTTTCTAAAAAATGTCTAAGATTTAGCACAAGATACCAAATCAACTTTTTTAATAACTATAGTAGTTTCAATTATATTTTACATGGTAAAGCATAATTGTGAAATATTTGTTTAAGTTTTCAAATATAAAGTTGAGATACAAACCGGTAACGAACTATCCAAGGCCTTAAAGATGATAAAGGATGAATTAAATCTTACTTGCTATGATTTACTTTCTAATTGGTAGAAATGGTCTCCTTTTATTTTCTTGGGATAACACCTACAACACTATCAATTGTACCTTGAGTACAACCACAAACTAATTAGTATATATAACATTTTCTTCATAAGATTTTGTATGGAAAGGCTCCATCCTTATATTACTTAAATGTTTAATGGATTTGAAGCCCTTGTTAGACTAAAGCTTCTAAGACCAAAATTTACTAAATGCATATTTGTATAATGCTCTAAATTTGGATTAGATTATTATATGAAAACCCACCAAGAATAAGCTCTCTTATTCTCGTGAAAGTTAAGTTAGTGAAAAAGCAAGCTTCTAATGACAAAGCAAGTGGGAGGAACTTGAAGCAACTCAAGAACCATAACCTGATGTAGTAATACTTGGCACTAGTTTTAACAAGTATTGTTAAACTTGAATAATAGTTATTCACAAACACAAATTGTTCGCATTAGTGGTAGAAATCATCTATGACTTGATAAATGTGGAATCTCTCATTGATGAGATTTTATTTATGATTTCTAGTAAATTCATCATATACCAAGATGTTATGTCAGATCTCGAATCTGATTAATGACTTAGTGTCATGAACATGAGATATAATCCATGTGTGGTAATCAAGTATGGTCTTGATTAAAATTTCGCTCTATAGCAATGCTAGATAGAGTACGTGGTTCTTCTAGAAAGAATACATTACACGGAGATTTTCTGTGACAGCGAGAGTGCAGTTGCCTTAGCCAAGGAACCAAGGGATCACGGCAGATCCAGGCACATCGACAGAAAATACCACTTCATTAGACATCGAATAGAAGAATGACTCCTCATGGCAAAGGGGGTATCGTCTGATGAGAAACCAGCAGATCCCCTCACGAAGGGACTGAGTAGGGTTAAGCATCTACAGCATGCGAGGCGCATCGGGCTGAAGGACGTTATTAGTTTTAATGATTAGATAGCTTTCGAAACTTGTAATAGTTGAAATGTAATTGACATTTGATGCTTAAATAAAAGGCGTTCTTTATTTACTAGTACGGTACTGTCTTGTGTCAATCATTTACTATTGTTTCACTTTGCATGTTTTGACTTCCCGAATAATTATATATTATTCAAACTATCCACAGTCGATCATATGTTGGAAGTAGGTATTGAATCAAGACTGTTATGAATTTGGCTTGTAGATTTGTCTGAATTGTATTAGACATAGCAAAGTTTGCTGCAACATTCATGAGTGCTCATAAGGTCTGAGTATTGGATTAAACCCATGCTCACTTGTATCACTTCATGGAATGTATCTCGAGTGATCGTGAGACGATAATATCATATAAGTCTTCAAACCAAGAGATATGAGTTGTTGACTATGATTTGGGTGTGCATTGATAGTACGAAAACGCTTCAATAACTTGATGCTATAAAACGTGTTGTTGTGTACAATTTGATGAGTAGTTAGTACAAGCATATGAGTCGAACTTTATCTGTTCCTTTTAGTCCTTGGAGGATTAAAAGAGATATCTTGGGCCCCTTGATGATTTTGTTTTGACTTATGTTCCGGGCCCGGTCAAAACTAAATTGATGTGTTCGATTAAGTTCTATGTCAAATAAATCGGATATCGAGAAACAAACTGCTGGACAATAAGTATGACGTTGTTTCATGTATTTGTCCGGCTGATATCTTGAGAACAGAGGATTATATGATCACTTATCTAAAATGGAGCGTCTTGTTTCGACAGAGGCTTTTAAGAGCTGCGATTGCTAGTCGGTGTTTTAAGTCGTACTTGCAGTTATAGTTATTAGACTTATCCAAGTGGGAGACTATTGGAGTTAGTGTCTAAGCCCATAACTATAATTGGTATGTACTTGACCCGAGAGTAGCGTGGTCCATTTGGGTTGCATGGCACCAGAACAATTTGTAAGGATGGACTTTTGAGAAGAGGATATTTATGATTTATTAATATATTATAAGTTGTAATATATTAATACGAAATCACATTATATAATTAGTATTGATCAAGAATTAATTTGGAATTAATTTTGTGATCAAAAGAGACTAATTAAATATATGGGGATTGATTGTGTAAATCATTCATTCTTATAAAGTGGGCTTATGATCCATAGTTCTTTATGTTGGGCTAAACCCATGTGGTAACCCATGGATACTCCATGGAGGTTAAAACCCATGGAGCCTAAGGAATGTGGAAAGTCATGCACATTAGGGTTTACATGGTGTAACCCTAGTTGTGTCACACTATATATGAAACCTCATGGCTACCAAAATCGGCACTTAAGTGAGATACAAGAGGGTTAGCCGATTTTGTGTGTGCAAGACAATCTCTTCTCAAGTCCTCCATTGTTGGTGGTCTTGTGTGAAGAATTTGAGGCATCACACTTGGGGTGCTAGGCTCTTAAAGGCTTAAGGCTTCAAAGCTACAACAAAGGTAAGTCATCTAACTAGATTTTGTAGTGTATATACTCCATAGTATGCTAGTTAGGATGATGCCTTGGAAAATTGAAAGTTTGCATGTATAATAGAGAAAACATAGATCCAAGGCATCTAGGGTTGCATGTACACCATAGGAGTGTTAGAATGCTCAAAACCCTTCGTAATATAAGCCCTAAACTAAAACTAACACATGGAGTCATCAAGGTAGGAGCTTTTTACCTCCAATATGCTAGAAATAGTGAGAAACCTCTGGATCTACAAGCTCTTGCTGGTCCAATACTTCTTCATAAATCTCCTTCTTCTTCACTAAGCACCACACGACACAAAACACCCGCACAAGCTCAAACTTTAAGGAGAATGGATTAGGGTTTCGATATATGGCTCAAGAGGCAAAAGAGGCTGATAGGGTGAAGAGGCTGAAGGGCTTAATATGTTTACCCTTGGATTGTGTATCCCCCGCGTACACATGGGTACGCTCAGCATACGCAGGGGACACCCCCCGATCCGCGCATGAATGGGAGTACACCGTATGTACCTTTTGTACGCCCAGCGTACTCGTGTCTAATCAACGGGTAAAAGAAGTATAATGCAAGAGTTTTAACCTGGTGAATCTAGACATTACATAACAATTAAGGGTGCATGCAACCTATAATGATCTATATCTTGAGACATTGAAAGCAACATACAATGAACTACAAAAACCCTAGCTATAATCAAAATTACTAGAATTAGGGTCACATACCTTTTTATTGTTATATAAAGCAATATGTTTGATTCCCTTGTTGATATTTAGAAAGCAAGCACCAAAAGGATGACGTCTCTAATGGCTGACACCCAAACCCTACAAACCCTAGAATGAAGAGGAGATATAAGGAAGGAATTTTCGGGCAGAGCAACCCCTTGGGAAAGTTAAGAACGAAAATTATAAACCTTGGGGTCCTATTTATAGTATGGATGACATAAGGGAAACCCTATATTTGAATAATAAAATAATGATATTTTATCTATTTAAATATGGCAATCCTTATCAGCTTTACGAATGTTCCATAAACCCTAGAATCTTTCCCCAAACCTTCCAATACGGTTCTAGAATTTTCCTTCCTTGCTCAATTAAGAACAATTACAATTCAACCCTTGTACATTTGATAAATTCTAATTAATCCATAACTTAATTCCAATTAAATTTGATTAGTTCTAAATTAATTCTTATTGATTTCATATTAATTTATTAGTCATATAAATTAACAAATCAATTAATTAATTATTGATCTCATATTAATTTATTAATCACATAATAAATTAACAAATCAATTATCTACTTCTAATTAGTATATTAATCATATAATATATTAACAAATCATTTCTTCTCCCTCCTAATATCATTCCTAGCAATTTCTGATTGTGAGGGCAACCCAAAAAGAACTTTGCTTTTACTCACTAAGAATATATCAATTTAGTTAAGACCTTATACACTTAAACTAAAAAATACAGTAGCAAAGAATTCCTTGATTTTTGTGTTGAACATGGAATCAAGATGCAGAAGACCGTTCCAGGAACACATCAGCAAAGTGGATTAGTTGAGAGGATGAACAAAACATTGAATGAAAAGGCGAAGAGCATAAGACTGCATGCAGGTTTACCAAAGATGTTCTGGGAAGATGTCGTCAACACAGTTGCATACCTAATCAATAGAGGACCCTTAGTCCCCATACGGTTCAATATTCCAGAGGAATAATGGAAAGGTCGTGAGTTTTCATTGTGTCTCGTATGTAAAAGTCAAAAAACTCTGAGATAGACTAGCTAGAGGAAAAAGTCAAGTAAGTGAACCTTTATTGGTTATGGGTTGGACGACATGGGATACCGCTTTTGGGATAATGAGCACAAAAAGGATATCAAAAGTTAGGATGTGGTGTTTAATGAGAATGCAATATACAAGGATGAACTCTATAAGAGCTCAAGCTATAACAAACAACTAGAAAAGGAACAACAAGTTGAGTTAGAAGAAACTTCAGATGACGACATTATAAAACCTATCAGTACTCCAAAGATAGGTGAAAGTTGAGAAAGCAATGGAAGCTCTGATGAAACTGGAGATAGTAGGATCATGAATGATAGTAGTTTAATGAATAAAGGTGTAGAGGCTGAAGGCCCTACCATTCGTAGATCTAGTAGAGTACAAATGCATCTGGTCAAGAATTCTCCTTTGGAAAACTTCTTGTTGTTGACAGAGAATGGTAAACTTGAGTCTTATCTAGAAGCCTTAAGGATGAAAGAATCCATACAATGAAAGAAGGCTAAGGAAAAAGAATTGAGCTCACGTGACAAGAATCACACTTGGTACTTGGTCAAGCTCTTAGCAGGGAAGAAAGCATTGCAGAACAAGTGGGTGTTTCGGGATAAGGATGAGATTGATAGCACCAAGAGATACAATGCAAGGTTGGTGGTCAAAGGGTTCGAACAGAAGAGAAGGGTTGATTATATTGAGATCTTCTCTCTAACTATGAAGATGAATACAATAAGAATGGTTTTGGGAATTATTACCTCTAAAGACCTCCGTCTAGAGAAATTAGATGTGAAAACAACTTTTTTCCATAGCGACCTTGAAGAAGACATCTACATGGCACAAGCAGAAGGTTTTCTTACAATTAGCAAAGAAAATCTAGTGTGTAAACTAAATAAAAGTCTATATGGTTTGAAGCATGATCCAAGGCAGTGGTGCTTGATGTTTGATAGCTTCATGCAGAGGAATGGGTACAGTAGATGTGAGATGGTCACTGTTATTATTTAAATAAATTCAAGTCCTCTTACATCTCCTATTGTTATATGTTGATGACATGTTGATTGTAAGATTCGACATGCAAGAGATCAACAAGCTAAAGAAGCAGATGGCCAGTGAGTTTAAGATGAAGGACTTAGGAGTTGCTAAACAAATATTAGGCATGAGCATAGCCAGAGACATAGTTACCAGTACACTAAAACTTTCACAAGCCAAGTATATCAAGAAAGTTTTAGAAAAATTCGACATGACAAATATGAAAGCCAAAAGTACACCATTAGGGAGTGAGTTGAGACTGTCAAAGAAGCAATCCCCAAAAATGGAAGAAGACATAGAATACATGGCTAAAGTGTTGGATTAATGTCTAAGTCCATAACTATATTTGGTATGTACTTGACCCGACCCGGCATGGTCCATTTGGGTTGCACTTCATCGGCACAATTTATATGGATAGTCTTTTGAGAATAGTATATTTATGATTTATATTAATATATTATAAGTTCTAATATATTAATATGGAATCATATTATTTAATTAGTATTGATCAAGAATTAATTTAGAATTAATTAAGTGATCAAAAAGAACTAATTAAATATGGACGCTTATATATATGGAATGGGCCAAGTTCATTTAGGTTGGGCTAAGCTTTCATGGATGGTCCATGGAGCTTTTAACCCATGGATCCTATGTAAATGAAAGGTCATGGGTATTAGGGTTTACATGGATGTAACCCTAATCCTCCATAATATATAAAGGGGTCCTTGGCTCACAAAATTGACACAAGTGTGTGAAAATAAGAGTGGGCCGATTTTAGTGTGCATACATATTCTCTCAAGTTCTTCCAAGGTGTTTTGGTGATTTGTGATTCCATTTGAGGCTTCCACACTATTGGGGCTAAGCTCTTAAAGCTTGAAGACATCAAGCTACATCAAAAGGTATGTCATCTAACTAGAACTTTGTAGTATATGTGCTTCATAATATGCTAGTTAGGATGAAACCTTGGAATAGTTAATATTTGCATGTATAATAGAGAAAACATAGATCCAAGGTTTATAGGGTTGCATGTACACCATAGGAGTGTTAGAATGCTCAAAACCCAACAGTTGTATCAGAGCCATGGGTTGTTTTCTGTTATATTGATGCAAATGTTTTATTTTCAAAGTTGGAAAAAAAGAAAAAAAAACATGACGTTTGTCAAATTTTAAGATAATTACTTGTTTTTGTGAAAAACTAATTATTTGTAAAATTTGAATCATTTGCTATATGAGTTGAATTAGGTCAAATTTAGTAAAAGATAAAATGATATAATTATTTTATTAGTTTTAAAAGTTTGATCTAAAGAGTTTGTTGAAACCTCCATAAGTTATGGATATGAAAAGATTTTTAAAAAAATTGATTCAAAGTTTTTTATGGAGTTACAAAACTTGGTCTTAATGTTTTAAAGAATTCCATAACTTATTCTTAAGTTATGGAACATGAAAAGTTTCATCATAAAACAAGTATTTAACTCCATAAGTTATTGAATCCAAAAGTTTTCAAGAGTTACAAAACTTGCCCTCAAGTTTTGGAATTTGGAAAAAGTTTTTTTATGATAAAAAAAAAGAATTGAATTATAAAACTCTTGGGTTCATAACTTAAACAATTAATTAAATGGTTTTAATTTTGAATTTAATAATTTGAATTATGATGTTTTTATTGAATAATTCAATTAACTCTTATGGACTTTATTAATAGTTAATTAAAGCGTTTAATTAAAAGAGTATTATTAATCCATAAATATATGGTTTGAGTTTAATTAAATTAAAAGTCTAGTTTAATTAATAGATTAAACCACCAAGTATTTTAAATGTCTAAAATACACCCTTATACTATTATAATATTAAAAGTTTAATATATTATATGTATAAGAGCAAGTCGTCTTACCATTAGTAGGCCTCATTCACGAAGCCGGTCTATAAGGGGGGTATAAGGTTACTGCCTATAAAATGGCAGTTTAATAGGTGTCCACTCTCACTCACCGCTTCCTTGACCGGTGGAGGGTCGTTAGCCGAACAGGTAGGACAAGGACTATAATTCTCCCTTCATTATAAGTATAATGATAAATACTAAGTAACTAAACACTTATAAATTCCCAATCTTAGTTACTTAGGAAAATGTGAATAAGGTGCTAATCCATGAAATTACACTTTGCACTTTGTTTAAGCTGTTAGTGGAGCGTGTGTGGTTAACCGGCACACTAACCTGGACTTAACAAGGTAGGCAAAGGGTAACTTAATGTTTATCACAGTATCGTTGGAGCGTGTGTGGTTAACCGGCACATCGATTGAGGGGTAAATATTAAGGGTACCAAGTATATTTGCATGGTTACTTCACACCTTGTTTTGTGATCCTCGGCATCCCAGTCACAAAACCTGAATGACACACTTGAGATTGAAACATGCCATTGAAAAGTTCAATGAATCTCAAAAGAATCTAGGAGTTTCAAAACCAATTAAAACCTAATAATACATTTCGTTTATCTTGGTGGAAATTGGTGAATCGTCATTCACCTACCTTCAAATATTTTATAGCTTGGATTACGGCATCCCTCTTCCAAGTTATAAAATAGTTTGTTGGGTCCTAGCCTTAATATATCATATTGGGTGTTATATTAAGGACTTAAATCAACTTTACATGAATTTCTCCCATTGTTGATGTCTGGTTTAGACAACAATGATCTTCCCAAACCAAGATTTCCTAATGAATATGACTTCCCGAGTTTGGCTCATGGAAGTCATACTTCTCTTCCTCCACCTCCTCCAATTATTCTCCCTAACCCACAAGTTCAAGGTCACTCAAGCCCTAATGGCAAGCAAGGTCTATGTGTGATCACATCTTAGAGATGAAGTCACATATTGACAAGCCGGGAGAGTTGGGTGTCAAAGTCTTGAGAAAGTTGGATGTTCAATCACTTTCTAAGTCACATAGTGAGTTCCTTTGGGACTACTATGAAACAGACTATGACATGAACCCTGAATGATCATATCTATTTGCTTGGTGCTGCTGAATCAGCAATGATTTGGAACGATAGTAAAGCAAATTTGATTAGAAGATCAACTTCCCAAAAACTTTATGGACATTGACAATGGTGACACTGGAAATCCAGAAAAAACATTCTCTTCCCAATGGAAAGGGATTGGCCATAGTCAACCCGGTTGACCAAATGGTAAAGAGAAAGGCTAAGTCTGAGATAATCCCATTACCAAAGGGTCCATATGTTTATTTTGCCAAAGGAAGGGGCGTTGATTGCAAAGCTGCCAAATTTACCTAAGGATGTTAAAGTCAATAAGTTTGACTCTACATCAGGTAGAGCCCATTATCTAACTTTGTTAAGTTCTATTCTGAGATCCTCATTACATGATGTGACTGGGTCACATGTTGATGTTTTAAGAATCAAAGAATAGAGAGAAATCTTAAAGGAAGTATATGCTGATTCTGATCGCGAAGGTGGATTTCGATCGCATCAGAATTTTGAGCAGTTGCTTAAGAAGTTATGATATATTGGTAAGGAATAGATAACAACAATTTTCCATGTGGATTGTAAGGATAAGTTTTTCCGCAAAGTTTTAAAATAAAAGAAAATTGTTTAATTTTATTTATTTGAAGTATCCTTACAATGACATTTGTGGAAAATTGTTGCTTATGTGATTCCACTGACAGCAATATTGGAAAATGGATTTGATTCTTTCATTTGTGGTAGTGTCTAAATTTACCAAATCAGGAAAGTTCCTCATCACCCAAGTTTCAATTGGACCGAAACTTGGAATCATGCAAGTTGAATAGTATGATGAATGAGAACTTTCAAGCATTGGAAAATCAAGACTAATTACTTGTTCACATGGATGTGTGAGTCAAGTGAAGGACTAAAGGGATCGAGTACACATTCTTGTGCACTGGTCATGTCCACCACAAAGCTCGTTAAGACTATTTGATTTACTAAAGTTTAGTAAATATGGTTATACTTACAAGTTTAAGTATAATTCTGAAACATTGGAAAAGTCTCAATGTATGGCAGAACGAATGGGAAGAATCAAATTAGGCAGAAAGATAAAAGTTTCTCAAATCTAAAAAGATGGGAGAGTACTTTAGTGTCATGTTTTTGATCATCTTAATGATTTAGAAATCATATCACAATTAGTCCTCTAAAGGTCATCTTAGTGCATTCTTATGACTAAGAAGAGGAGTCATGAATTGTTGAAATGGTTAGATCAGGAAGATGAGTCATACTTCGTTCCAAAACAATTCTTAGAGTCATACTCCAAGATTGTAACTTGAGTGACATATCTTAAAGAAAGGTTTAAAACACTTGTCAAATGTAAGAGTAAAAGTGTCCTACTCTTGTACATTTGAAATTGGTAAGTTGTGATGTTTTGGATAAAACAAAGACCAACTAAGGCCAATTGTGTGAAGTGTTTGTCTTGATAAAGAATCCGCACTATCTCTTGAATATTTGGCAAGATAGTCTTATATGTCAAGAGGATAGTGGGAGTCTTAAAGATCCTAAAAAGAATTTCAAGAACTAATCAAGAATAAAACCTGAGGTTCTTCACTAGCACACGACTTGAGGTTTATAACCTATCGTGTTGACATATTCTGTGCCCATTCCAGTTAAAGTTGGCTTTGCATAGGAGTTCTGAAAGTTCTCAATTGGTTGCATAATAACTTGGAAGCAATGGCAGGCCCTGTACTGCCAGGTGGCAAGAAGTTAAGATTGCATAAGTTCAGTCCATACGAGTTTGGATTTGTCATTATCCTTGTCTTGTGACTATGGTTTTGACGATTCACATGGATAAGAACACATACACCATAAAATCTAAGGGTCATAAGGTTTCTCTCCGATTCATGAAAATGATGGTGAGGAAACACTTCCACCAAGTAGATTTGAAGCAGATGGCAAAAGGTCTAAACAATTGAGACTATGATTACGGCATCCCTTTTCATAGTTCTGAAATTGTTTAGACACACATGTATGCTATCTAAGGAAAGGTGTATGATTTTGATAAAGTTTTATCAAAGCATCTTGTATCAGAAATCTGAACTTTGGTAAGAAAGTCAATAAAGTATTGATTTCTAGAAGTCCAGCTGATTTCTGAGTACATGTCAAAGCTAGTGGGAGCATGAGTGTTATGCTAATAATCATCATGTTAGTGGGAGCATGATAATTATTGTTAGTGTTGCAAGTTAGCAATGTTAATTATAGAAAACAAAAGTTTCAATTCGTGAGGCTGCAGGGATTGAAAAAGTTGTTTTGCTATAATTAAGGGAGAGGATATACTTCATTTCAGTTCTAAAGGCTTAGATTGAGACCTTAATCATCTTTAGTCAAGAATATATATATGAATTTCATGTTGGATTGGTTCAACTTAAGGAAATTCTATATATTGCGTTCTCAAAATTCGATTATGATTACGGCATCCCTCTTCATAGTCAAATTTTGAAAACATGGCAAATAAAAATATTGTAGCAAAAGACTGGTCTAGAATCATGTCTTTATGTGAGACATCATGAATCGTGTACCATTTGCTTTGGGTACATGATCGATTGCATGTGCTATAATATTTTTCATTTCTAAATTTTTCCAAATGCCCAGAGGCATTAAGAAGGGAAAAGGTCTAGAATTGGATATGACTAAAATGATTAAGCAATTGTCGAGGACAATCTGAGGTTTACCAAAGATTGGTTGCTCAGGGACAGTTGGAAGTATAGTGCTAATTTTGGAAGGACCATATTGACATATTCTAAAAAGAGGCATCTCTTATTCAGAAGTGATAGTCAAAATGAGAATATGGAGTTGTCTCCATAGGTGGAAGTTATCTGTGTAACATTAGAAAACTTAATGCAAGAAACATGTCCAAAGCAATGTACTTTGAATATGAGACTTAGTTTCCATGGAGTTGATCTCGATTGGAATACCTTATAATGACTGTTGACAAGTCTTTGTGACTTTGTACATATTCATTACAGGAGGGTCAGTGCATATAAGTTTAAAATCTAAACAGATTTCGATAAATGATAGGAATTTGAAATTCTCACATTTTTTGATAAGGATTTGGGAGTGTGAAATCAGAATCATTGAAATTATGTTCAATTGGTTTATTTCACAAAGTAAGGATCATAGACAAACATAGAGTGCATACTTGGTGTATGGCAAAGCTATTGTTTAAGAAAAACATAGTGTACATGCTTGGAGCATGGGACAACTAGTGTTTTTAATTCAAGTATAAAGTTGATAAAACCGAAACAATGAATAATGAGTAATCAGTATGGTGATAAATAAAAGTGTTTATTTATATTCATAGGGTTTGATACCATATTTGATTCATTTATTCTTGTGTTTCACTTTGCATGTTTTGACTTCCAGAATAACTAAGTCGCTCTTCCTGAATGATTAAGTTATTCAAACCATCCACAGTCGGTCATATGTTGGAAGTAGATATGAATCAAGAATGTCATGGGTTGGTTTGTAGAGGTCCAAGTTGGTGGACAAAGTGGTGCTACAACACTCCTGAGTGCTCATAAGTTCTGAGTATTGGATTCAGCCCACGCTCATTTGAATCACTTCATGGATTTTATCACGAGTGATCATGAGACGATAATATCTTATATTCTTAAAACCTAGAGATATGAGTTGTTACTATGAGTTGGTTATACATTGATTGCACGAAAACGCATTGGTAACTCGATGTTATAAAACGTGCCTTTGTGTATGATTCAACAAGTAGTAGAACAAGCCATATGAGTCGAAGTTTATCCATTCCTTTTACCTTCGGGATAAAAGCGATATCTGTGGGCCCCTCGATGATTTAGCGATGACACATGTGAGTGCTTGGCCAAGCCAGGACTGATTTGATTTGTTCAATCAGTCAGTCATCATAAATCGAAAATCGGGAAACAACAAATGGACAGAGAGAATGATTATAATCCATGTCTCAGTCCATATGATATCTAGAATGGAGGAATATATGATCCCTTATCTAATGGACAAGTCATTGACAAGGTCAGAGTTCGACAGCGGCTTTAAGAGCTACGATTGCCAGTTAGGTTTTGAAGTCATACTCAATAATAGTTTTAGACTTATCCAAGTGGGAGACTGTTGGATTGATGTCTAAGTCCATAACTATATTTGGTATGTACTTGACCCGACCCGACATGGTCCATTTGGGTTGCACTTCACCGACACAATTTATATGGATAGTCTTTTGAGAATAGTATATTTATGATTTATATTAATATATTATAAGTTCTAATATATTAATATGGAATCATATTATTTAATTAGTATTGATCAAGAATTAATTTAGAATTAAAAAAGTGATCAAAAAGAACTAATTAAATATGGACTCTTATATATATGGAATGGGCCAAGTTCATTTAGGTTGGGCTAAGCTTTCATGGATGGTCCATGGAGCTTTTAACCCATGGATCCTATGTAAATGAAAGGTCATGGGTATTAGGGTTTACATGGATGTAACCCTAATCCTCCATAATATATAAAGGGGTCCTTGGCTCACAAAATTGACACAAGTGTGTGAAAATAAGAGTGGGCCGATTTTAGTGTGCATACATATTCTCTCAAGTTCTTCCAAGGTGTTTTGGTGATTTGTGATTCCATTTGAGGCTTCCACACTATTGGGGCTAAGCTCTTAAAGCTTGAAGACATCATGCTACATCAAAAGGTATGTCATCTAACTAGAACTTTGTAGTATAGGTGCTTCATAATATACTAGTTAGGATGAAACCTTGGAATAGTTAATATTTGCATGTATAATAGAGAAAACATAGATCCAAGGTTTATAGGGTTGCATGTACACCATAGGAGTGTTAGAATGCTCAAAACCCAACATAAAGTTCCTTACACATCTGCAGTTTGTAGTCTAATGTATGTAATGGTTTGTACTATACCAGACATTGCTCATGCAGTGGGAGTTGTGAGCAGGTTCATGTCAAATCTGAGAGTACAACCTTGGGATGGAGTGAAATGGTTGCTACACTACTTAAAAGGAACAGTTGAGTTTCCTTATATTTTAGAAAAGGAAATGAGTAGTCTTAAACAGTTTGCCGATGCAGACTTGGGTGGATGTGCAGATTCAAGAAAGAGCACAATAGGCTATTTGTTCACGATTGGAGGTACATCAATAAGTTATATGTAAAGGTTACAAAAGAGTGTTTCTCTCTCAATCATGGAAACATAATACACGGCACTTGCAGAAGGTGCCAAAGAACTCATATGGTTGAAGAGTTTCTTGTCAGAACTTGGAATGCAACATGAGGATTGTGTATTGTATTGTGACAACCAAAGTGCATTTCACCTAGAAAAGAATCCAATGTTTCACAGTAGAACGAAAAACATACAAATAAGGTGCCATTTCATTCGAGAGTCAAAAAATAAAGGAGCTCTAAAATTGAATAAAATCCTTAGAACGAAGAATCCAACTGATATGTTCACCAAGGTGGTTACCACCGAGAAGTTGAAGCTTTGCATGGCTTCAACTGTCCTTCTAGAAGTGTGTAGAGAAGGGCTTGGCAGGAGGGAGAGAGAGAGAGAGAGAGAGAGAGAGAGAGAGAGAGAGAGATAGAGAGAGAGAGAGTACCATGAGGAATGGTGAAATTTGAAATAACAGATGAAGTTGTTCAAGCTTCAAGTATGAGATTGTTGGGGTATGAAGTCTTGTCTAACATGGAGAACTTAGAACCAAGTAGAGCACTCAGATGGAGCACTTAGAATCAAGTGGAGCACTTGCAGGAACATATAGCACTTGGAGTTGCAATGGAGCATTTGGAGGTGAAATGGAGCATCAGGGATCAACATGGAGCACTTGGAGTTGGAGTGGAGCATCGGGAAGGAGAATGGAGCATCAATGATGCACCATGCATCATTATGCGCCACCTTGTGCATAAGGTGCACCACCTTGGTGCTTGTTACGCCACTATTATATGCCTTGTTGTGTTCCGGGAGTGTTGAAGTGTTGTTGATGAACAAAGAATCAAGGATGTACCACTCAAGTTGAAGATGAGCCATTATAAAGCGTGATACACCACCAAGGTCCATGGTGTGCCATCACGCCTCCTTAGTGTTCCATTTAGTTGCAAGACTCTCTAGGGTGCTCGAGATTGTTCATTGTTGATCAGAAGGTTGAAGATGCTCAAATAGGATGCTCCACATGACTGATGTGCCATCATGATCGTAGGTGCGCCATCATGACACATGATGTGCCATCATGTGTCTGGTTGATGTTCATGAGTTTGAAGGTGCCAAAAGTGTCTACATGGCGCTTCATGATTTGATGGAAATCATGATATCCCATTAATGGGCTAATTATGGATGGGAATGGCCCATCATAATTAGGGTTTCCCTTCCTTGCATATAAATAGGATCATATCTTCATCATTGTAAAATTTCTAGATGTGTACAAGAGCTCAAAGTGAGATACAATTTTGAGTGCTTGTAATAGTTCCAGAAAGTTAACAAAATTCTCTCTATTTTTTTCCCATAGATGTAGGTCGCCTTGATCGAACCACGTTAAATATTGTGTTCTTTTGATTTACGATTTTAAGAAGTTTTATTTCTGCCAGTTTCACCAAAGCTTGTTTGATATTTTTCTGAAGTGGTTACCTTGTTTGTTGTCACTCAACAATATGTTAATGGGTTTCACGCATAAAACAAGATCTATGTTTTCTCTATTGAACCTATAACTATGAGCATCAAAACATGAACCCTAAAAACCCTAGGTAATTTTCAAAAAGTAAATAAATGGGTTTAGGATTACATACCTTATTGTTATTATAGCAAATAATAATAATCCATGTCTTGTTGAAGCTTTGGAAGCAAGCACCACAAGTGTCGAGCCTCTAGTGGTTCACACCCAAGCTAGCAAGAAGGAAATTAAGGAGAGAGGAGAAGGGAGATGGGAGAGTATAATTTCGGCAAACCCTATAGGAAGAAGTGATATCCGAAATATGAAGGCTAAAGGGCCTTTATATAGTGCAAGTAGGAAACCCTAGATAAGCCCAAAACCAATATAATAATATTATTTTGAATTGGTAATTATACAGCTTCCTGATTATCCTCTAAGGATAATTCCAAAAACCCTAAAATGCCTCTAGAAATTGTCCACCCCATGTGCGGAAGGTTCTGGAGCCTTTTTCTCAACTATTGAACAATTTCACTTTAGTCCCTGCACTTTTAATTAATTCCATTAATCCCAAATTAATTCCAATTAATTTATGATTAATTATTAATTAAATATTACTATTTCTAATTAATATATTATTCTCATAATGAATTAATAAATTATTTATTTCAATATATTAATCAAATATAAATCAACCTCTCTCTCCAAAAATCATCCTATCCAATTGCTAGGTTTGAGGGCAACCTAAAAGGACTGTGCTACTATCAATTCAAGTTTATACCAATTATAGTTATGGGCTTAGACACCTAATCCAATAGTCTCCGACTTGGATAAGTCTATAACGCCCGTGTTTCTGGGCTAGGCATTAATGTTGTTGTAATAGTCTAGGTTAACTCTTGTAACTCATTTTGAAATAATAAGAATGTGTTATTTGAGTATTATGTGTTTTATGCTTAATTGTGTGATTTAAATGAATTAAAAATAAAAATAAGCGTAAAAATAAAATGTTAGATAAAACCGATATTGATGCATAAAGGCGTAGTGGTTGTGACGAGGTTTGCGAATATATAAAGAATGCTGAAATCCGAGTTATAACGAAGAAGTTATGACCTGTCGAAGTTTCGCGACGGAACCGACACGACGCTGAAGGACGTAAAATATCAATTTAAGATAGAGCGATATCTAGCCTTAGTTATCTAAACGGAAGTTGTAGAATATGTTAAACCGAGAGCGTGCATAAAAAAGAACGTCTAAATCTGACTTCGCATGAGGAAGTTATGATTTTCTAAGTTTCGACTTAGCGGTATGCAGCCCGAAATCTCGAAATTGAGATCGAGTGATAATTGGCCGAAACAATCTAAACGAGAATCGAATATCTCGTTGTTAGTAGTCCAACGGTAAAAAGACAGACGAAAACGGACGTCAGATGAAGACGTTATGATTTTATAACGGAGTTTTCCTGTCCCAGCCTACTAAAAATAATATAATAAAAATAAAGTCAAAATTTGCCAACGGAGTCTAAATGAAAGTTGTAGAGCATAATCTCACCTACGCGTGGATATAAAGAATGTCGAAAACGGACCTCGTATGTGAAAGTTATGAATTTTTGAAGTTCATGGCACGCATACCAAAGCTTATCCGAAAGGATGCGAGGTACGCCCAGCGTACAAGGAGGTACGCCCCGCGTACATGTCGACACCAAAGTACGCCCTGCGTACGAGGAGGCTACGTGCAGCATACTACTGCATTGTGCGGTCCGAAGAAGAGCCACGTTCCTCCACCGAGACTTCGCCACGTGGAAGCCTGATCCGATGTACGCCCAGCGTAGGGCCTCGGTACGCCCAGCGTAGTCCGAGGTCTCGCTGCTATAAAAGGGCATGCGAGGCTGTCGATTTCTTTTGCCAAAATTCTTTCTTTCTCTCCTATATTTTCCTCGTTTTGCGTGCAAGAAATACCCCGAAGCCCCTGTATTATTCCCGAGACCCAAAGCAAGTCCCGAAGGCCCGAGGATCCCGAGAAGTAAAGTTTCCGAGCCGAAACTCTGCCCGCGAGAGGCTCGGTTTTCAAGAAAAGCATCCCGGTTTTATCGGAAAAGATTATTTTAAGAGACGAGGTGTTGTCCGATCATTTTCTTATCAAGTGAGTGTGTAGTCACTTTCTCCCAACACATAGATATGAAGTATTCTTTATAAAATACGTGCTATGTGTTTATATATTATTTGTTTATTTGAACTAGTTATTGAATGGATGTTTCGTACAGGTTTTAAGCTGTATATAAATGTATATATTTTATCTACTAATATGTTGGGAAGAACATGGGTTAACAGTTGGTGTGTGATGAAATAAAATGATGAGAGGCCTCGTTGTTGTTGTTGATTTAGTCATCTAGCGGAGTTTAGATGACGACCACAGACTTTTCTAGACAGTCCAGTGGAAAGCTAGCAGGCTCATAACCTGTAGGTGTTAATGAACTTGGGTGTTCGTTTGCTGTACTCCATCCCCCCCTGGTTGCCTTATTTGACATAAATTGTTGGGAAACCCCCAAAGCAGTGTTGTCGCCCCGATGAAAATCCTTAGGTTAGGTCCCTTGTGATAGTTGTTTTAGGGACATAAAGTGAGGATAACGGGAATGGGTAATTGGGTTATTGTTGATTGAAAAAATTAATATAATCATTTATTGTGGGTTGAAAACCCTATATGCTCACCAGGCTCCCAAGCCTGACCCACTCAGTTTTTCTTTGCATTACAGGTAGTGGCACGAGAGCATAAGTTGGATGACATTGTCAAGATATTTTTGGATTATAGACCCGTAGTTATAAGTAACTGTTGTAAGATCTATTTTGTATTGTTTATGCTTTTGGTCTGTATCGGAACATGACATCCCGAGGTTTTGTTATATAATGAAAACACATTTCTTTATGAAATGCTTTGATAAATTCTTATCATATTTTGTTTTGGGAACAAATTCCGCAACTCTTTTAATCAAAGGATTACTCTGATTTTATTTAAAAGCATAAATGAAACCGGTCTTTTCTGGCCGTGATTTTGGGGATGTCACAGTTGGTATCAGAGCATTAGTTTAAGCGAACTAGGAATTTTTAGATTTCTAGACTTAAACTTAGAATGCTAAGTGATGATCGTGAGGTGTGTGTCTATCATATTTTAGACACGAGCACTAGTTTATTTTAGGAAAATTGCTTAAAATGCTTTTATGTGCTAAATGTTATATGTTGCCATATATGATATTATTTGCTCGGATCTATGGTTTGTTGCCAACCGGATCTGGAAACCTTATGTGTTTAGGATTCTAAGCGTATAACGACGATATTAGAACTAGCATGTAAATGTTTCAGAGTGATAAGGATGATTTGATTTTCTATCGTGATTAAGGATCTAAATTCACCTTATTCGGTGTGTAGATCAAAAATGGTAAGAACCAAAAGTGGAGTTGGAAACGTGAACGAAGACAGGAATCAACCACCTGTAATCGAGCAAATACCTGTAGTAGCTGCAGCACCTGAGCCAATGACAATGACTGGGGTACAAATGATGATTCAGACGATGTTGGATCGTCAGATGGATGAAACTAGACGTCTGCTTCAACAAAATCGTGGAGAACTTTCAATACAAGTTGAAGAGCCCGAAGTGAATGGAGGGCCGTCGGAGGGAGGAAACTTTAGCGGAACTGTTGGTCAAGCCAACCCACCAATTGTTAGGCAGAATAACCACGATGGAGGGAATGATGGCCTTGGATGCAAGTACAAAGATTTTCTGACTTGCAAACCATCGACCTTCACTGGAAAGGAGGATCCGATTGGAGTTATGGATTGGATCTCAGAAATGGAGCTAGCCTTCATGACGTGTGGCTGCAGAGGCAAGTTGCAGACCACTTTCGCAGTACGTCAGTTCAGGGGTGGAGCTGTTCGTTGGTGGAACACTCTAGGAAAGACCCTAAGCCCTAATGAGCCACTGCAACTGACTTGGGCAGAGTTCTTGGAGCAATTCAAGCGCAAGTTCTGCTCGGCCCAAAATCTACTGGAGTTGGAGAACAAGTTTCTGACATTAACAAAAGGCAGCATGTCAGTCGACGATTACACTAACGCCTTCACCGACAAAATGGAGTTTGCTTTGCGCATCGTTCCAGACGAGTTGACGAAAGTTGATCGATATGCAAAGGGACTTCCATGGGAGTACGCAGTGCCAGTACGCCAGGCACGTACTCTAGAGGTAGCTATCTGGGCTGCCAAGTCTGTTGAGGACATGATCAAGGAGAGAACCGCCAACAAAGTTGAAGTTGGTGATAAGAGAAAGTTTGAGGGAACTTCAGGTTCCAGCAAGAAAAACAAATCTTCGAAGTCTAATTCGAAAAAGTTTGGAGGAGAATCGAAATGGTGTGAAAAGTGCAAGAAAAAGCACTCTGGGAAATGTAGCGAGGATGTGACCTGCTACAAGTGTGGAAAGACGGGGCATTATGCCAATGAGTGTCCGTCCAACAAAAGAGTGTGCTTTGGATGTAACGAAGAGGGGCACACTTTGAAAGACTGTTCTAAAAAGAAGGAGGCAGCAAAACCCAATATTCCGCCAAAGCCGAAGGCGAGAGCCTTCTAGATGACATTGGAAGCTGCGAAAGATGAAGTTGATGTCGCTTCAGGTACCTTTCTCGTAAACAATTTGTCTGCCCAACTTTTATTTGATTCTGGAGCCAAATACTCCTTTATATCGCATGAATTTGGTAGAAAACTAGCTTTGCCTGTTGATAGACTAGATAATGCTTTATTAGTCGAAGTTGCTAGTGGCAAGTTTGTACCTATTAGCCATCGTATGAAAAACATCTTAATCGACCTAAATGGGAATAAGTTCCACAAGGAATTATTGCCTATCGAACTTAACGGTTTCGACATCGTGTTGGGAATGGATTGGCTTAGCGCCAATGACGCCGAGATATTGTGCAGAAAGAAGATAGTCAAAGTAAACCCGCCAGAGAAAGAGTCATTTATGGTGTATGGGGACAAATGCAGGGTAAATTCTGGAATCATTTCTCTAATGAAAGCCAGAAAGTGTTTGGCCAAAGGATGTACATCATATTTGGCATTCGTGGTTGACGCAAAGAAGGAGAAAAAGGAGGTGCAGAACATTCCGGTGGTGTGTGATTATCCGGAAGTATTTCCCGAAGATCTTCCTGGATTACCGCCTGATAGACAAGTGGAGTTCAGAATAGACTTGTTACCAGGGACGACGCCTATAGCAAAAGCACCTTACCGATTAGCACCAACGGAGATGAAGGAGCTGATGATGCAACTTCAGGAGTTATTGGACAAAGGTTTCATAAGACCTAGTTCATCACCCTGGGGAGCTCCGGTGTTATTCGTGAAAAAGAAAGATGGGAGTATGAGAATGTGCATCGATTACAGAGAGCTGAACAAGGCAACAATAAAGAATAGATATCTGTTGCCGAGGATTGATGACCTATTCGATCAACTACAAGGTTCAAGTTATTTTTCAAAGATCGACCTGAGGTCAGGATATCATCAGCTGAAAGTAAGAGAGCAGGATATAGAGAAGACTGCATTCAGAACGCGATATGGACACAACGAGTTCTTGGTTATGTCGTTTGGACTAACCAATGCTCCCACAACATTCATGGATTTAATGAATAGGGTTTGTAATCCGTTCCTTGATAAATCTGTGATAGTGTTCATAGACGACATTCTGATTTACTCAAAAAGCCAAGAGGAGCATGGCAGACACTTGCGAGAAGTGTTAGAAGTCTTGAAGAAGGAGAAGCTGTATGCTAAGTTCTCCAAATGTGATTTTTGGATTCGAGAAGTCCAATTCTTGGGTCACGTGGTCAACCAAGAAGGGATAATGGTTGATCCAACAAAGATTGAAGCTGTGATGAAGTGGGAACAACCAAAAAGTCTCACGGAGATCCGAAGATTTTTAGGATTAGCCGGATATTACCGAAGGTTTATCCAAGGCTTTTCTTCGATCGCTACTCCACTAACAGCTTTGACCCACAAAGGAGCTACTTATGCTTGGAGTGATAAGCACAAAGAAGCATTCGAGCTGCTAAAGAAGTGTTGGATTAATGTCTAAGTCCATAACTATAATTGGTAAGACTTGACCCGACCCGGCATGGTCCATTTGGGTTGCATGGCATCATGCATTTGGATAGACTATAATGAGAGAAATAACACTTAAGGTTGGTTAATATATTATAAGTTCTAATATATTAATAAGGTTATTTAATTAGTATTGATCAAGAATTAATTTGGAATTAATTAAGTGATCAAAAGGAGACTAATTAAATATATGAGTTGATTGTGTAAATCATTCATTCTTATATATGTGGGCTTGTGATCCAAGATTCCTTATGTTGGACTAAGTCCATGGGGTGACCCATGGATACTCCATGGAGGTTAAAATCCATGGAGCATAAGGAATGGGTAAAGTTATGAGTTACATGGTGTAACCCTAATAGCCACCATATAAAAGAATCCCATGGCTCAAGAAATCGGGCACTAATGTGTGAGTGTGAGGGCTAGACGATTTCAAGGAGTGTTTAAGTTTCTCTCAAGTTATTCCAAGTGTATTTAGTGTTGTGTGAACCATTTGAGGTGTCACACTTGGGGCACTAGGCACTCAAGCTTCATGAAGACATTCTACATCAAAGAGGTATGTATTCTATCTTGTTATATTTATTATTTTGTATGCTAGATCAGGATAATACCTTGGATGTTCATAATTGTATGTATAATAGAGAAAACATAGATCCAAGGTATTTAGGGTTGCATGTACACTTAGGAGTGTTAGAATGCTCATAACCCAACAGTGGTATCAGAGCCTAGGCTTGTTTTCTTGTTATACTTGCAAAAGTAGCTGAAAAATCGAGTTGGATGCATATATTCGATTGTTTTGGCTGGAATTGGACTAGGAACATTACCCTAAGATGTTTTTGGACTTATAAACTTGTTTTTGATGTGGTAATGTTCATGCTAATCCAATTTCTAAGATAATTGTCATAATTTCAAGATTTGTATTAGTTTGTATGTTCATGCTAATTTCTTGAAGATTGATGATTTGAATTATCTTGTTCTTATGAGGTTCTTAGATTAATAGAAAAGTTGTGTGAAATAGTTATTTTCAATCCATTTTAATCTAAGAGTTGATTCCAAAGTGTGTTTTTGTAACTTGTCCTCAAGTTATATGAAAAGTCACATTTAAGAATCATAAAACTCATAAAAGTTGGCAAAGGTTACAAAATGAAGAGTCTAGTTCTAATTAAATGGTTTTATGACTCCATAACTTGTCCTCAAGTTATGGAGGTTCAAGAGTCTCTTCATTAAATTAAAAAAAAAGTGTAACCTTAATTAGTTCCATAAGTTACAATAAAAAAAAGTTATTTTTTTTATTAATTAGTTTAAAGTCTTCCATAACTTGTCTTCAAGTTATGGAACTTGAAGAGTTTTTTTTTTTTTAATTAAAACTACTTTAAACTCATAAGTTATGGAATTAATTAGTTTTGAATAGTTTCAAAACTTGCCCTCAAGTTTTGGAATTTGAAAAGTTTTCACTTATGAATACTTTAATTCCAAGTTAGCCCTTAGAATTTTAAAAGTTAAAATTCAACCCTTATACTTTATAATATTATAAGTTAATAATATTTATATATACGTATAAGAGTAGAGTGAGTCTTACCGTTAGTAGGCCTCATTCACGAAGCCGGTCTATAAGGGGGGTATAAGGTTACTGCCTATAAAATGGCAGTTTAATGGGTGTCCACTCTCACCCACCGCTTCCTTGACTGGTGGAGGGTCGTTAGCCGAACGGGTAGGACAAGGACTATAATTCTCCTTTCATTAAAAGTATTAATGATAAATACTAAGTAACTAAACTCTTATTAATACCCAATCTTAGTTACTTAGGAAAATGTGAATTTGGTGCTAACCCATGAAATTACACTTTGCACTTTGCTTAAGTCGTTAGTGGAGCGTGTGTGGTTAACCGGCACACTAACCTGGACTTAACAAGGTAGGCAAAGGGTAACTTAATATTTATCATAGTATCGGTGGAGCGTGTGTGGTTAACCGAAACACTGATTAAGGGGTAAATATTAAGGGTACCAAGTATATTTGCATGGTTATTCACACCTTGTTTTGTGATCCTCGGCATCCCATTCACAAAACCTGAAGGGCACACTCGAGATTGAAACATGCCTTTGAACAGTTCAATGAATCTCAAAGATCTAGGACTTTCAAATCCAATTAAAACCTAATAAATTATTTCGTTTTTCATGGTGGAAATTGGTGAATCGTCATTCACCTACCTTCAAATATTTTATAGCTTGGATTACGGCATCCCTCTTCTAAGTTATAAAATAGTTTGTTGGGTCCTAGCCTTAATATTTCATATTGGGTGTCATATTAAGGACTTTAAATCAAATATCTTGAATATCTCCTAAAAAGATGTCTGGTCTAGACATTTATGATCTTTCCAAATCTCTTGAAACAAGCTTTCCTAAATGAAGATGATGTCCCATGGATATCATACTTCTTTCACCTCCTCCAATTATTCTCCCTAACCCACAAGTTCCTAAAAAGTTTAAGGTCACTCAAGCCCTATTGGCAAGGCAAGGTCTAGGTGTGATCACATCTTGGAGATGTAGTCACATATTGACAAGCCGGGAGAGTTGGGTGTCAAAGTCTTGAGAAAGTTGGTGACTCAACTACTTTCTAAGTCACATAGTGAGTTCTTTTGGGAATCCTATGAAACAGACTAAGACAAGACCCTTAATGATCTTATATATTTGCTAAGATCAACTTCCTAAAACGCTATGGACATTGACAATGATGACATTGGATATCCAGTAAAGCTCTCTCTTCCCAATTGAAAGGGATCGGCCATAGTCAACTCGGTTGACCCAATGGTAAAGAGAGAGGCGAAGTCTGAGATAGTCCCATTATCAAGGGTCCATAGGTAACTATTGCCAAAGGAAGGGGCATTGGTTACGAAGCTGCCAAATTTACCTAAGGATGTCAAAGTCAATAAGTTTGGCTCTACTTCATGTAAAGTCCATTGTCTAACTCTATTAAGTACATGCTGATTCTGATCGCGAAGATGGATTTCAATCGCATGGTTTGGTGATCAGAATTTTGGGCTATTACTTAAGAGTTATGATATTTATATTGCTTAGGAATAGATAACAACAAGGTTTTCATATGGATTGTAAGGATAAGTTTTTCCGCAAAGTTTTAAAATAAAAGAAAACGGTTTTGATTTTATTTATTTTAAGTATCCTTACAATGGCATTTGTGAAAAGTTGTTGCTTATAAGATTCCATTGATAGCAATATTGGAAAAATGGATTTGATTCTTTCGGTTGTGGTAGTGTCTAATATTACCAAATAAGGAAAGATTCTCATCACCCAAGGTTCAATTGGACCGAAACTTGGAATCATGCAAGTTGTATAGTATGATGAATGAGAACTTTCAGCTTGGAAAATTAAGACTAATTCCTTATGTGAATAAGGAAAGGACTAAGGGATCGAGTACACATTCTTCTGCACTGGTCAAGTCC
The DNA here is from genome assembly GCF_052849685.1 of Lactuca virosa. Taxonomy (NCBI): domain Eukaryota; kingdom Viridiplantae; phylum Streptophyta; class Magnoliopsida; order Asterales; family Asteraceae; genus Lactuca; species Lactuca virosa. Next base: position 60,516,281 of record NC_136429.1, read on the forward strand.
ACCACAAAAGATGAAGAAGACTATTTGTCATGATTTACTTAAGTTCAGTAAATATGGTTATACTTATAAGTTTAAGTATAAGTCTGTAGCATTGGAGAAGTTTCAATGTGAGACAGAACGAATAAGAAGAATCAAAGTATGGCAGAAAGATAAAAGTTTCTCAAATCTGAAAAGATGGGAGAGTACTTTAGTATCATGTTTATGATCATCTTAATGATTAAGATACCATATCACAATTGGTCCTCTAAAGTTATCTTAGTGCATTCTTATGACTAAGAAGAGGGGTCATGAATTATTGAAATGGTTAAATCAAAAAGATGAGTCATACTTCGTTCCAAAACAATTCTTAGAGTCATACCCCAAGATTGTAACTTGAGTGACATATCTTAAAGAGGGTTTGTTAACACTAGTCAAATGTAAGAGTAAAAGGTTATCTACTCTTGTACATTTGAAATTGGTAAGTTGTGATGTTTTGGATAAAACAGAGACCAACTTAGGCCAATTGTGTAAAGTGTTAGTCTTGATAAAGAATCCGCACTATCTCTTGAATATTTGACAAGGGAGTCTTATATGTCAAGAGGACAGTGGGAGTCTTAAAGCTCTTGAAAGTTTCAAGACTTAATCAAGAATAAAACCTAAAGTCCTTCACTAGCACACGACTTGAGGTTTATAACCTATCGTGTTGAAATTTTTGTGCCTATTCAAGTTGGTTTTGCATAGGAGTTCTGAGAGTTCTCAATTGGTTGCACAACTACTTGGAAGCAATGGTAGGCACCTGAGCTGCCAAATGGCAAGAATTTAAGATTGCACAAATTTAATCAATATGAGTTTGGATTTGTCACTAACCTTGTCTTGTGATTATGGTTTTAACAAATTCACATGGATAAGAACACATACACTATTAAATCTAAGTGTCATAAGGTTTCTCTCCGATTCATGAAAATAATGGTGAGGAAACACTTTCACTAAGTAGATTTTAGCTACATAGCAATTGTGATATTTGCATTCTCAAAGTCGTTAGTGGAGCGTGTGTGGTTTACCGGCACACTAACATGGACTTGTGAGAAGTGGCAAAGGTCTAAACAATTGAGACTATGATTACGGCATCCCTTTTCATAGTTCTAAAATTGTTTAGACACACATGTGAGCTATCTAAGAGAGGTGTATGATTTTGATAAAGTTTTATCAAAACAATCTAGTATCAGAAATCTAAACTTTGGTAAGAAAGTCAGCTGATTTCTGAGTACATGTCAAAGCCAGTGGGAGCATAAGTGTTATGCTAATAATCATCATGTTAGTGGGAGCATGATAATTATGACAAAGGTTGCAAGTTAGCAATGTTAATTATAGAAAACAAAAGTTTCAATTCGTGAGGTTGCAGGGGTTGAAAAAGTTGTTTTGCTATAATTAAGGGAGAGGAAATTATACTTCATTTCAATTCTAAAAGCTTAGATTGAGATTTTAATCGTATTTAATCAAGGATATATATATGAATTTCATGTTGGAATGGCTCAACATAAGGAAATTCTATATATGGGTCCATTATTTGCGTTCTAAAATTCGATTATGATTACGGCATCCCTTTTCATAATTTGAATTTTGAGAACTTGGAAAATTGAAATGGAAATATTATAGCAAAAGACTGGTTTAGTCTTTATGTGAGACACCATGAATCGTGTCCCATATGCTTCGGATATAGGATCGATTACATGTGCTATATTCATCCTTTCTAAAATTTTCCAAATGCCTGGGGCATTATGAAGGGAAAAGGTCTAGAATTGGATATGACTAAAATGATTAAGCAATTGTCGAGGACAATTTAAGGTTTACCAAAGATTGGTTGCTCAAGGACAGTTGGAAGTATAATGTTAATTCTGGAAGGACCATATTGACATAATCTGTAAGGAGGCAACTCTTGTTCAGAAGTGATAGTCAAAATGGAATATGGAAATGTTTCAAAGTTAGAAATTATTCAATCTGTGTAAGATTAGGAAACTTAATGAAAGAAGGATGTTTCCAAGGAGCTGATCTCCTTTGGAATGCTCTGTAATGATTGTTGTCAAGTCTTTCTGACTTCGTGCATAATCATTAAGAGGATCAATGCATATAAGTTTAGAATCTAACAGATTTCAGTAAATGGCATGAATTTGGAATTCTTGCATTTGCAGTAAGGATTTGGGACTGTGAAAAGAGGATCATTGGAGTGATGTTAAATTGATCTATTTTACAAAGTAAAGATCATAGACAAACATAGTATGCATACTTGGTGTATGGCATGACTAGTGTTTAGAAAACATAGTGTACATGCTTGGAGCATGGGACAACTATTGTTTTAAATTCAAGTATAAAGTTGATAAAACCGAAACAATGAATAATGAGTAATCAGTATGGTGATAAATAAAAGTGTTTATTTATATTCATAGGGGTTGATACCATATTTGATTCATTTATTCTTGTGTTTCACTTTGCATGTTTTGACTTCCAGAATAACTAAGTCGCTCTTCCTGAATGATTAAGTTATTCAAACCATCCACAGTCGGTCATATGTTGGAAGTAGATATGAATCAAGACTGTCGTGGGTTGGTTTGTAGAGGTCCAAGTTGGTGGACAAAGTGGTGCTACAACACTCATGAGTGCTCATAAGTTCTGAGTATTGGATTCAACCCGCGCTCATTTGAATCACTTCATGGATTTTATCACGAGTGATCATGAGCCGATAATATCTTATATTCTTCAAACCTAGAGATATGAGTTGTTACTATGAGTTGGTTATACATTGATTGCACGAAAACGCATTGGTAACTCGATGTTATAAAACGTGCCTTTGTGTATGATTCAACAAGTAGTAGAACAAGCCATATGAGTCGAAGTTTATCCATTCCTTTTACCTTCGGGATAAAAGCAATATCTGTGGGCCCCTCGATGATTTAAAGATGATACATGTGAGTGCTTGGCCAAGCCAGGACTGATTTGATTTGTTCAATCAGTCAGTCATCATGAATCGGAAATCGGGAAACAACAAATGGACAGAGAGAATGATTGATAATCCATGTCTCAGTCCATATGATATCTAGAATGGAGGAATATATGATCCCTTATCTAATGGACAAGTCACTGACAAAGGTCAGAGTTCATCGACAAGGTCAGAGTTCGACAGAAGCTTTTGAGAGCTACGATTGCTGATCGGTTCCTGAAGTCATACGCAATAATAGTTTTAGACTTATCCAAGTGGGAGACTGTTGGATTAATGTCTAAGTCCATAACTATAATTGGTAAGACTTGACCCGACCCGACATGGTCCATTTGGGTTGCATGGCATCATGCATTTGGATAGACTATAATGAGAGAAATAACACTTAAGGTTGGTTAATATATTATAAGTTCTAATATATTAATAAGGTTATTTAATTAGTATTGATCAAGAATTAATTTGGAATTAATTAAGTGATCAAAAAGAGACTAATTAAATATATGGGTTGATTGTGTAAATCATTCATTCTTATATATGTGGGCTTGTGATCCAAGATTCCGTATGTTGGACTAAGTCCATGGGGTGACCCATGGATACTCCATGGAGGTTAAAATCCATGGAGCATAAGGAATGGGTAAAGTTATGAGTTACATGGTGTAACCCTAATAGCCACCATATAAAAGAATCCCATGGCTCAAGAAATCGGGCACTAATGTGTGAGTGTGAGGGCTAGACGATTTCAAGGAGTGTTCAAGTTTCTCTCAAGTTATTCCAAGTGTATTTGGTGTTGTGTGAACCATTTGAGGTGTCACACTTGGGGCACTAGGCACTCAAGCTTCATGAAGACATTCTACATCAAAGAGGTATGTATTCTATCTTGTTATATTTATTATTTTGTATGCTAGATCAGGATAATACCTTGGATGTTCATAATTGTATGTATAATAGAGAAAACATAGATCCAAGGTATTTAGGGTTGCATGTACACTTAAGAGTGTTAGAATGCTCATAACCCAACAAGAAGAAGCTATGTGAAGCACCGATTCTTTCTCTACCCGATGGAGTTGAAGACTTCGCTGTCTATAGCGATGCGTCTGGTGTTGGGTTGGGTTGTGTTTTGACCCAAAGAGAAAAGGTGATAGCATATGCGTCTCGACAGCTGAAAGAGCATGAAAAGAACTACCCCACTCATGATTTGGAGCTGGCAGCGGTAGTTTTCGCTCTAAAGATATGGAGGCATTACCTCTATGGCTCGAAGTGCAAACTTTTCACTGATCATAAGAGTCTCCAATATCTCTTTAGTCAGAAAGATTTGAATATGAGGCAACGACGTTGGCTAGAGTTACTTAAGGACTACGACTGTGAGATACTTTACCACCCTGGTAAAGCAAATGTTGTCGCTGATGCTCTCAGTCGGAAAGTCAATCTTGAGAGAAAAAGGCCAAGAGCATTGAGAATAGAAGTTGTCTCGACCATTGTGGAAAGTATAAAGAAAGCTCAAGAGGAAGCTTCTGAAAAGAATGACCGGAAGGAGGAACATTTGGGCAAAACGTTGGTGTTTGGTACAAACGGTCATGGACTGAAGGTATTCCAAGATCGTATTTGGGTACCTAAGTCAGGAGGAATAAGAGATCTTCTTATGGAAGAAGCTCACAAAACCATGTACTCAATTCATCCTGGCAGCACTAAAATGTATAGGGACCTTAAACCCTATTACTGGTGGCCGACGATGAAGCTTGATATTGCAAAGTACGTGGTGGAGTGTGTGACATGTGCGCGGGTCAAGGCACAACATCAGAAACCATACAGGAGTTTAGAACCTTTACCTGTGCTAATGGGTAAATGGGAAGACATTGCCATGGATTTTGTCACTAAACTGCCCAGAACAAAGAATGGTCATGACATGATTTGGGTGGTCGTTGATCGCTTCACTAAGAGTGCGCATTTCATAGCAGCCAATGAGAAATGGTCTATGGATAAGCTTGCGAATTCTTACGTGAAGGAAATTATGAGGCTTCACGGTGTTCCATTAACGATTGTGTCAGATCGTGACAGTCGTTTCACCTCGCGATTTTGGAAAAGTCTACAAGAGGAATTGGGTACCAAGTTGTGTTTGAGTACAGCTTACCATCCACAGCCTGATAGTCAAAGCGAACGAACGATACAAACACTTGAAGATATGTTGAGAGCATGTACCCTGGAATTTCAAGGTAACTGGGACGAACATTTACCTTTGGTAGAATTTTCCTGCAATAATAGTTTCCACTCGAGCATAAAGATGGCACCTTATCAAGCCTTGTACGGACAGAAGTGCCGTACGCCGTCTTGTTTGCTTGAGGCTGGGGAAAAGCAGTTTATGGGACCGGAGATAGTCCATCAAACTGTTGAAAAGTTGAAAATAATCAGGGAAAGAATGTTAGCAGCTCAGGATCGTCAAAAGAGCTATGCTGACAACAAGCGAAGACCGATGACTTTTGAAGTTGGAGATTCGGTTTTGCTTAACGTCTCACCGTGGAAGGGGCTTATAAGATTTGGTAAAAGGGGAAAATTAAGTCCAAGATTCATTGGACCGTTTAAAGTTCTTCAAAAGATTGGGAACCAAGCTTACAAGCTCGAATTACGCGAAGAACTGAATGGAATTCATAACACCTTCCATGTGTGTTATTTGAGGAAGTTCACGGGAGAAGTTCCCGATATAATCCCAATTTATGAGTTAAGAATCGATGAGAACAAAAGGTTAATTGAGGAACCGGAGGCAATCGTTGACCGAAAGACTAAGAAGTTATGACGTAAGATGGTCGAATTAGTGCTTGTTCGATGGAAACATACGAATGCGCCAAATCTCACCTGGGAAACGGAGAGTGACATGATGAGTCGCTATCCGCATTTGTTTGTGGATGTGTGATTCCGGGGACGTAATCATTCTAAGGTGGGGAGAATTGTAACGCCCGTGTTTCTGGGCTAGGCATTAATGTTGTTGTAATAGTCTAGGTTAACCCTTGTAACTCATATTGAAATAATAAGAATGTGTTATTTGAGTATTATGTGTTTTATGCTTAATTGTGTGATTTAAATGAATTAAGAATAAAAATAAGCGTAAAAATAAAATGTTAGAGAAAACTAATATTGATGCATAAAGGCGTAGTGGTTGTGACGAGGTTTACGAATATATAAAGAATGCTGAAATCCGAGTTATAACGAAGAAGTTATGACCTGTCGAAGTTTCGCGACGGAACCGGCACGACGCTGAAGGACGTAAAATATGAATTTAAGATAGAGCGATATCTAGCATTAGTTATCTAAACGGAAGTTGTAGAATACGTTAAACCGAGAGCGTGCATAAAAAGAACGTCTAAATCTGACTTCGCATGAGGAAGTTATGATTTTTTCTAAGTTTCGACTTAGCGGTATGCAGCCCGAAATCTCGAAATTGAGATCGAGTGATAATTGGCCGAAACAATCTAAACGAGAATCGAAGATCTCGTCGTTAGTAGTCCAACGGTAAAAAGACAGACGAAAACGGACGTCGGATGAAGAAGTTATGATTTTATAACGGAGTTTTCCTGTCCCGGCCTACTAAAAATAATATAATAAAAATAAAGTCAAAATTTGCCGACGGAGTCTAAATGAAAGTTGTAGAGCATAATCTCACCTACGCGTGGATATAAAGAACGTCGAACACGGACCTCGTATGCGAAAGTTATGAATTTTTGAAGTTCATGGCACGCATACCAAAGCTTATCCGAAAGGATGCGAGGTACACCCAGCGTACAAGGAGGTACGCCCTGCGTACATGTCGACACCGAAGTACGCTTTGCATACGAGGAGGCTACGCGCAGCGTACTGCTGCATTGTGCGGTCCGAAGAAGAGCCACGTTCCTCCACCGAGACTTCGCCACGTGGAAGCCTGATCCGATGTACGTCCATCGTAGGGCCTCGGTACGCCCAGCGTAGTCCGAGGTCTCGCTGCTATAAAAGGGCATGCGAGGCGGTCGATTTCTTTTGCCAAAATTCTTTCTTTCTCTCCTATATTTTCCTCGTTTTGCATGCAAGAAATACCCCGAAGCCCCGGTATTATTCCAGAGACCCAAAGCAAGTCCCGAAGGCCCGAGGATCCCGAGAAGTAAAGTTTCCGAGCCGAAACTCTGCCCGCGAGAGGCTCGGTTTTCAAGAAAAGCATCCCGGTTTTATCGGAAAAGATTATTTTAAGAGACGAGGTGTTGTCCGATCATTTTCTTTTCAAGTGAGTGTGTAGTCACTTTCTCCCAACACATAGATATGAAGTATTCTTTATAAAATACGTGCTATGTGTTTATATATTATTTGTTTATTTGAACTAGTTATTGAATGGATGTTTCGTACAGGTTTTAAGCTGTATATAAATGTATATATTTTATCTACTAATATGTTGGGAAGAACATGGGTTAACAGTTGGTGTGTGATGAAATAAAATGATGAGAGGCCTCGTTGTTGTTGTTGATTTAGTCATCTAGCGGAGTTTAGATGACGACCACAGACTTTTCTAGACAGTCCAGTGGAAAGCTAGCAGGCTCATAACCTGTAGGTGTTAATGAACTTGGGTGTTCGTTTGCTGTACTCCATCCCCCCATGGTTGCCTTATTTGACATAAATTGTTGGGAAACCCCCAAAGCAATGTTGTCGCCCCGATTAAAATCCTTAGGCTAGGTCCCTTGTGAGAGTTGTTTTAGGGACATAAAGTGAGGATAACGTGAATGGGTAATTGGGTTATTGTTGATTGACAAAATTAATATAATCATTTATTGTGGGTTGAAAACCCTATATGCTCACCAGGCTCCCAAGCCTGACCCACTCACCAGGCTCTCAAGATATTTTTGGATTATAGACCCGTAGTTATATGTAACTGTTGTAAGGTCTATTTTGTATTGTTTATGCTTTTGGTCTGTATCGGAACATGACATCCCGAGGTTTTTTTATATAATGAAAACACATTTCTTTATGAAATGCTTTGATAAATTCTTATCATATTTTGTTTTGGGAACAAATTCCGCAACTCTTTTAATCAAAGGATTACTCTGATTTTATTTAAAAGCATAAATGAAACCGGTCTTTCTGGCCGTGATTTTGGGGATGTCACAAAGTCCAGAACTTTAATTGCCAGTATAGCTTCTGAATCAATCAACAAATTGTAGTTTCCAAAAGCCGCTATCGAACTCTGACCCGATCAGTTACGTGTCCTAAGATATCATATAATTCTCCATTCTGCAAGATATCACTCGGATATCGGACATGAAATAGAATCAATCTCATTGTCCAATATTTTGTTTCCCGATTTCTAATTTGTAATGACATAGAACTTCTAATCGAACACGTCAATTTAGTCATGTCTGGGCCCGACACTATAAGCTAACACCAAATCACCGAGGGGCCCAAAGATATCGCTTTTTCCTTTCAAGGCCAAAGGAACGAATAAACTTTGACTTATATGCTTGCACCATTTACTCATCAAATCATACACAACAATACATTTTAAAACATCAAGTTACTGATGAGTTTATGTATCATCAATGCATAACTGACTTGTAAACCACAAGTCATATATCTCCATTTTAAAATTATAAGATATTATTGTCTCAGAATTACTCGTGATAATTTCCATGAAGTAGTTATCTGAGCGTGGGTTAATCCAATACTTAAATCTCCATTTCAAAGTACTCATGAAGATTGTAACAATACCATTGCTATGTTTAAAATGCTTTAGACAATCTACAATTCAATTCAGAACAGTCTTAATTCACTACTTACTTCCAAAAGTACGAACGATTGTGGAGTTTGAATTATCGAATTATTCCGGAAGTAAAACATGTAAAAATGAAACACAAGAATAAACAATTGAAAAAAGGTAGTAAACAAACTCATAAATAATTCTCTATTATTTAATCACCAAAAGTCAATTACATTTACTTTGTTACATGTTTCAAAATAAATCTATAACTACTAAAACTAATATCATCTTTCAGGTTGGTCTGCAGGATTCTCTTTAGATGATACCCTCTTCACTATAAGCTGACCTTCTTCTACTCTATGTCTGATGAAATGGTATATTCTATCGATATGTCTTGATCTGCCATGATCTCTTGGTTCTTTTGTCAAGGCAACCGCTCCTTCATTATCATAGAAAATTTCCATTGGTTCCTTGATGGTTGGCACAACTCCAAGATCTCCGATGAATTTCTTCAACCAAATTGCCTCCTTTGATGCTTCGCTTGCTGCTATGTACTCTGATTCACAGGTACAATCAACCATTATCTCTTTCATGGAACTTTTCCAGGTAACTGCTCCTCCATTTAAGATAAACACCCAGCCAGATTGAGAACGGAAGTTGTCTATATCTATTTGAAAGCTAGCCTCACCATACCTACTTACTCTCAATGTATCAGTGCCAACAAGTACTAGGACCCAGTCCTTAGTCCTTCGCAGATACTTAAGAATATTCTTAACTGCTATCCAATGAGACTTACCTGGATTTCCCTGATAACGACTGACCATGCTCAAATCAAAGGACACATCAGGGCGAGTACATGTCATAGCATACATGATAGATCCAACGGTGGAAGCGTATGGAACTCTACTCATTTCTGCTATCTCTGCATTAGTACTCGGACTCTGAGTCTTACTCAGTTTGGTATTACTTTGGATAGGCAGTTCTCCTTTCTTGGAATTTTCTATACTAAAATGTTTTAGCACTTTTTCCAAGTACGTATTCTGACTAGGTCCTATTAGTCTTTTACTCCTGTCTCTTAGAATCCTTATTCCCATAATATAAGCAGCCTCTCCTAGATCATTCATAGTGAAACACTTTCCAAGCCAAGACTTAACCTCTTGCAAAGTTGGAATGTCGTTTCCTATAAGAAGTATGTCATCAACATACAATACTACGAAGGTTACTATACTCCCACTATCTTTAACATATACATAGGAATCATCTTCACTTCTAGAGAAGCCAAACGCTTTGACCTTCTTGTCGAAACAAAGATTCCATCTGCGAGAATTTTGTTTAAATCCATAGATGGATTTCTCAAGATTTCACACTCTATTAGGAAACTTTGCATCAACAAAACCCTCTGGATGACTCATGTAAACATCCTCAGCCAACTTCCCATTAAGGAAAGAGGTTTTGACATCGATCTGCCAAATTTTATAGTCATAAAAGACAGCTATGACAAGCATTATCCTAATAGATTTTATCTTAGCCACTGGTGAGAATGTCTCATCATAGTTAACCCCTAGGGTTTGAGTAAATCCCTTCTTAACCTGTCGTGCTTTGAATGTGTGCACAATACCATCCGTGTCGGTCTTCTTATTGAAGATCCATTTGCAACCTACTGTCTTCTGACCATGTTGTTGATCAACCAAATTCCAAACTTGGTTGTAATACATGGACTTGATCTCGCTATCCATTTCCTCTTGCCACTTGGCCGCCTCAGGGCCTGCCATTGCTTCCTTATAGTTTGCAGGTTCATCCAAATTTACCGATGTAGTATCACTGATAAACGTATCAGCATCTGTACTTATATGGAAACCATAAAACATAGGTGACATGCTAACTTTACTAGAAAGCCTAAGAGGTAATGAATTGTCAAGTGGTTCAACTGGAATCTCTTCCACTGGTTGAACCCTAGCGTCTTCAGTAGTTCCTTCATCGTTTGATTCTTGAATCTCTTCAAGATCAATGGTATTCCCACTGTCCTCTTTGCATATGAGCTCTCTCTCTTGCGAAAGACTCCTCTTCGTGCTACAAATACCACATTCTCACTAGGTCTGTAGAACAAATATCCAAAGGACTTCTGTGGGTAACCGATGAAAATACATCTCTCACTTCGAGGTTCAAGCTTATCGTGAGTCTCTCATTTAACGAAATCTTCACAACCCTAAACCTTGATATATGCTAACGAGGGAACCTTCCCTGTCCACATCTCGTGAGGTGTTCTAACAACCTTCTTAGTTGGAAAAGATTAAGAATATGGATGGCAGTCTCCAAGGCAATCCCCCAAAAGGAAATTAAAAGAGAAGCTCGACTCATCATGGAACGAACTATGTCCAACAAGGTTCGATTACGCCTCTTAGCCACACCATTAAGTTTTGGTGTTCTAGGAGGGGTCAATTGTGAAACTATTCCACATTCCTTGAGGTACTCATGGAACTCGATACTAAAATACTCTCCGCCTCTATTGGATCAGAGCATCTTTATCTTCCTTCCCATTGATTCTCGACTTCTTGTTTAAACTCTTTAAACTTTTCAAAGGTTTCCGATTTATGTTTTATTAAGTAAATATATCCATATCTACTATAATCATCCATAAATGTAACATAAAATCAATTTGCATCCCTTGTGGTGGATCTGAAGGGACCACACACATCTGTGTGTATGAGGTCTAACAAACCTTCACCTCTTTCACAAGATCCAGTGAAAGGTGATTTTGTTATCTTACCCAAAAGAAAATATTTGCATGTATCATCTGACCTTAGGTAAAATGATTCCAACACTCCATCCTTTTGGAGTTAGGCGAAGCGTTTCTTGTTAACGTGTCCAAGACGACAATTCCACAAGCATGCTTTGTCTATACCATTAGACGAATCAATTTGAAATATAATATTGCCTAAACTGTCTAAACACATCACAGTTTCATACACACCATCACAAGGTAAAGCTTCAAAATAAAAAATACCATTTTTATAAGTAGAAATTGAACCATTCAAATCATTAAAAGCATATATAAAACCTTGTTTAAACAATTCATGAAAAGAAATAATGTTTCGTGTCATTTCTGACGAGTAGCAACAATTTATTAAATCTGAATCGAAACCATTACTAAGCACTAGACTATAAACTCCAATCTTAGTGACATGTGAAGATCGCCTATTCCCCATGATTAAGTTCATTCTACCATGCTCCACCTCCTCACTTCTTCTTAGCCCCTTCAAATCAGAACAAATGTGAAATCCACATCGTGTATCAAGGACCCAAGAACGAGAAGATGATGAGTTATTAGATAAAGTAGTGTATATACCTACAGAAGTTGGCTTCACCTTGCGATATTTAATATCGTACAGATACTTCAGGCACCTTCGTTTCCAATGCCCTTTTTCGTTGCAAAAAAAGCAAGTGGCCTCTTTGGGATCAGAGACAGGATGAGCATCAGAACTGGATTTACCTTTGGGTCCATTGCTTGACGACCCAACTTGAGACTTTCCCTTCCAGTTTTGCTTTGGAGGACCTTTCCTCTTCTCCCCCTTCCCTTGACCAATAACCAGAACGGGAGCACTAGAAGGAGTGGAGGCAATACTCTTTCCCTTCATCCCTGCTTCAGTTGTTCGTAGGAGGTTGTGCAATTGAGCCAAGGTGGTCTCACTGTTGTTCAAATGGTAGGTCAAGATGAACCGATCATAACAACTTGGTAAGGAGTTCAAGACTATGTCAATAGCCAACTCCTCATCAAAATGCACATTAAGACTAACAAGGCGATCCATGTATCATTGCATCCTTTGCATGTGGCTACTAACATACTCTCCCTCTTTCATTTTGCTTGCTATGAGGGACTTTACCGCCTCGTACTTTTCTTGATGAGCTCGCTTATGCTACTTTTCCATAAGGTCCTTGTTCATATCGTACGGACAATAATCCTCATAGAATCTTTGCAACTTAGGAGTCATGGTGGCTACCATGATGCAAGCAACGTTTGTTGTATCATTGTAGTGCTTCTTGTAGGAGGCTAATTCTTCAGGAGTGGCCTTCTCTTCGTTAATCTCAGTTAGTTATTTCTCAAGGACATACTCCTTGTCCTCGAAACGAAGGGCCATCTTAATGTTCCGCATCCAATCATTGTAATTGGAACCATCTAATGTGACTTTGGAGCAGATTGAGAGCAATGAGAAGTTCTGATGGGAGGAGGAGGAACCAGAAGCATCATTTGGAGTAGACATCTGTAAAAGGAATGCAGTTTTAGTTAGATAAGAATAATCCTTAATATAACAACCCAAAAATGAAATATTAAGAGTAGGATCCAACTAAATAATTCACAAATTAGAAAAGGGATTCCGTAATCTAATTGTAAATTATATAAAGGTAGGTAAATGACGATTTACCAATTCCACCAACAAAAAATGGAATTGTGAAAGGAAATTAAGTTTTGATGAAATTCCTAGATCTTTTGATATTCATTGAAACTATTCAATGACATGTTTAATCCCAGATTATGCTCTTCTATTTGTGACTGGGATACCGAGGATCACAAACAAGATGTGAATAACCATGCAAATGTGCTTAGTAACCTCATTCTCATTTATCATCTCAATTGATGTGCTGGTAAACCACACACGCTCCATCAACAATGATAATTTATGATATACCCGTTACCACTCTTTATTAGTCTTTATTAGTATGTCGGTTAACCACACAAGCTCCACTAACGACTTATAAAGTATAATATAAAATTTTATGGGTTAGCATACAAATTCACATTTTTCCTAAAGTAACTAGGATTGAGATTTTTTTATAAAAGGTTTTAGTTACTTTCAATTCATTATACTTATTAATCAGAATTAATTGTCCTATCAAACTCGTTCAGCTAATGACCCTCCACTAATCAAGCAAGCGGTGGATGAGAGTGGACACCCGTTCAACTATTATTTTATAGACAATTTTTTTATACCCCCCTTATAGACTAGCTTCGTGAATGAGGCGTACTAGTGGTTCGACTGACTTAGTCTTATACATATAGTAATTATTAAACTTTTAATTTTACATATAGTATAAGGTGTATTTTAAAACTTTTTCAAAATACTAGGTTTATAATTAAATTTTAAAAATTAAGCATTTAATTTAAATTTAAAAAATAAACCAAATGATTTAATAATTATTTATTAATTAAAATTTAATTAATTATATTAAATCAAATAATGATTATCAAATTAAATTAATCAAATAATTTAATCCTAATCCTTATACCCCTAAATTTTCGAAAATGGGTATTGAAATTATCCAATTTTAATTATCTCTTTTTAGGCAAGTAAAATGATAATTACCAAAATTTGAAAAACCCTAATACCTATCAATTTTTGAAATTCTTGGGAAGGAAGATTAGGGTTTGAAAACCCTAACCCTAATTTCGAAACGTAAGGGGCGAGATTAGGGTTTCAAAACCCTAACCCTAAATTCGAAATTTAGGCCTTTTAGGGTTTAATTTCCATAAACCCTAATTTGATAGAATTCAACAATTATAACAAATTCAATTGAAAACAAACCAAACGCTCTGATACCAATGATGGGTTTTAGGCATAACAAAACAAACTTAAAACTCTTAAGTGTGCACGCAACCTAAAACAAGATCTATGTTTTCTCTATTGAACCTATAACTATGAACATCAAAACAAGAACCCTAGAAACCCTAGGTAATTTTCGAAAATTAAATAAATGTGTTTAGGATTACATACCTTATTTGTTATTATAGCAAATAACAATGATCCTTGTCTTGTTGAAGCTTTGGAAGCAAACACGACAAGTGTCGTGCCTCTAGTGGTTCACACCCAAACTAGCAAGAAGGAGATTAAGGAGAGAGGAGAGGGGAGATTATAATTTTAGCCAACCCTAGAGGAAGAAGTGATAACCGAAATATGAAGGCTAGGGGGCCTTTATATAGTGCAAGTAGGAAACCCTAGATAAGCCCAAAACTAATATAATAATATTATATTGAATTGGTAATTATCTAGCTTCCTAATTATCCTCTAAGGATAATTCTAGAAACCCTAAAATGCCTCTAGAAACCGTCCACCCCATGTGTGGAAGGTTCTAGAGCCTTTTGTTCAACTATTGAAAAATTGCACTTTAGTCTGTGCACTTTTAATTAATTCTATTAATCCCAAATTAATTCCAATTAATTTCTGATTAACTATTAATTAAATATTACTATGTCTAATTAATATACTGTTCGCATAATATATTAATAAATTATTTATTTCAATTTATTAATCAAATAATAAATCAACCTCTCTCTCCAAAAATCATATGTCCAATTGCTAGGTTTGAGGGCAACCCAAAATGACTGTGCTACTATCAATTCAAGTTTATACCAATTACATTTATGGGATTATACATATATCGGGGTCGGGTCCAGGGTCGGGGACTAGGGGTGTCCCCATCCCCATCCCTACTTTTTTATTCGGGGATTCCCTATCTCTGTCCCTATCCCCGGTGAACTTAAGGATTCCCCGGTCAAAACAAGTGTGGGTTTCGGGTTCCCCAATGGGTATATGGGGTTTTTTTCCATCCCTATTATTATATGTCTATGTTAAAAGTGTCGAGAGGTATGCTTCGGGTGTTGGAGTTGAAGAGAGCCTGACTTTTTTAAGGTGTCAATACAGAGGAACATAAGGTTAGTTGGGTGAATTGAGATCATATCCTCAATTATAACCATAAGGGTGGGTTGAATGTTGGGAGTTTAGAAGCGTTTAATTCGGCTATTATGATAAACAACGTTGGTCGTTCATTAATGAGCCTAACTCTATATGGGTTAAACTTATTAAGACATCGTATGGATAGATGGTGAGTTTGGTGTGGGGTCTTCAAGTTAGGTTCAGGGTGATTTATGGGCTAGTATCATTGGTTCATATAACCAATTGCATGATAGTTGTGTAATCCCTGCTAGCATTCTATATTTAGAATTATTGGTGATGGTGCATAAACACGTTCTTGGATGGATACTTGGTATGGGGGTATGCCTTTCTTGAATCGGTTCCATAGACTGCATACTTTGTCTATTAGTCAAGAGGGGATGGTTTGAGACTTTTGGAGTAGTCATACTTGAAGTTTACTTGGCATAGGTTTGTTATAGGCGGTGTTGTGGATGCTCAGCTTTCATATATGTTGCCTATGTTCTAGTCCGTTTAACTGAATTTGAGAGTTGATGCTTGGGGGTGGGATTTAGATCCTTTTGGAGTTTTATTACTCCGTTGTGCCAAATTTCATATTAATGATACACATCTTTTGGTTGGTAGTTTTGTAAATCGTTGGAATAGGTCTATACATATAAAGATTAACGTCTTTATTTGAACACTCATGCTTGATTATATACCTACACATGGGAATTTGGATAGACATGGTATGGAGGTGGAGTCGCTTTTGTGTTTAGTGTGTGGAAATGAACTTGAATATGTGGGTCATATTTTCTTCAAGTTCTGCTTGGCACATGATCTTTGCAGTCGGGTTGTTGTTTGGGTGAATTTCTGCAATTCTCGTTTTTTGTTTGATTTTTATCTATATGTAACACCCCATTTTCATATTCCAATAGAGTTCAATATAAAACATCATTCCAAATATAAATATATTACTTTTTGGCCCAATTAATCTTCATAAAAATGTAGGAAACATCGATACGATTTTCATAGATATATGGAGCGCTTAAATGCGACTTCGTATGAAAAAGTTATGCTTCTTCGAAATTTCACGATTAAACCGACAAGGCTCATCGTATCGTAAAAAGTGAAATTTGGATAGATTAGTTATTAGACTAAGTGATCTAAAAGAAAGTCATAGTAGTCATAAAACTGAGAGTATGCATATAAAGAACGTCTAGATCTGACTTCGTGAGAAGAAGTTATGATTTTTCGAAGTTTCAGCGCAGCGGTGCGGGCCCAAAAATTAAAATTCAAATTGGTTGATTGTTATCTGAAACTACCTAAACAAGAACTGAAGATCTCATAAATATGAACACGTCGATATAAAGACAGTTGAGAATGAAGTTTGTATGAATGAGTTATGAAGTTCGCACTTACTTTAACAGTCTAAACCAATCTAAATATGAAAAATTGTTAGTGCAAGAATTAGATGTTGAAAGTTGTAGAGCTCTTCGAGAGAATTCCGGAGATATAAAGAATGTCGAAAACGGAGCTCGTATGCGAAAGTTATGGGCCTTCGAAGATCTGCGAAAAACCGCCTGTGTTGATGACGCGGCGGCACCGGAGTGCGCTACGTGGCAAGGTCGGCTGCCCACTCCTCCAAGTGACACGTCGACGTGGATCCACAAGATTGGGACACATGGAACCATGAAATGTTGACACATGGCGGCTTCTAGAAGAAAGAGATGTGGATGAATGAGATCGCGACACGTGGCAAGCGAAGGGTGGAGCCAGTAGCACGCATTGGTGCAGCGCGACTCCTTTAGGAGCGCGACGCGCACCCCTTTTCTCCTATAAATTATTCCGATTTTCACTTCTTTTCCACTCCAAATCATTATAAAACTCTCTCAAACCTCCCAAATTCTTTAGGCCCAATTTTAGGGATTTTCGTTAGTCAGTAGCGAGGTTCTACTACGTCAGAGGGTCCGAAAAATAGAAGCTCTCAGGTCGGGATTTTGTCCGCGTAATTTTCCGGTTTTTCGCTAAAATCTATGTAAGTGAAGATACACTTATTTTATTTCAAGTGTAACTTATGTTTATGTTCATAGTCATTATTATGAACCTATAAATAATATTTGTCAGTAATTCCAAGTCAAAATACTGATTGATCTACTTACGGGAGAGGTGTCTAACATGGTCATGTTGGCTTGGTTGTTGGATTTCAGAAAGGCTATACGTCGAAATGGTCCTACCTCCCAACTGTCCGACCTGGCTGATCCTTATTAGATAGAACTCTCGGTATTCATTGGTATTAGTGAAAGATCTAGTTTCAATACCAAATCGTCATAGAGATTAATAAGTTAAAAGTATTATGGGTTCATACTCGTTGGGTGTGTTGACCACCAGTAGGATCGCCCAGAAGGTTGTTAATCTTCTAAGAAACTATCTAGGTGAGTTATCTTACTATAGTATGTATTACAATACATGCCCATGTATGTTAGGATAGAAAACTAGTAGAATAAATAGAATATTGTATATGTGCTTAAGTGTAAACTGGGAGAGTGGAAATTATAACTGTGCATGTATTAATAGAATCTAAAGTGTAGTCTCTATATGCGTAATTGACGTGATATTAGATAGGGGGTGACGGTGTAACAGTTAAAGAGGCCGAGAGCCTATAATCTCGCGTAGTTTTAGTTATGGATGATGGTGAAACGGTTAAAGAAGTTGGGAGCCAATTCCAAGATACATATCTTATTGGCAGATTGTGAGTCATTGCTTGTATGCATGTATATGTATTATGATATATTGTATTTTGGGAAACACACTAAGTCTCGTGCTTACCTAGTTGAATAAAATGTTTTTCAAGTACTCATATGAAGAGCAAAGTTCGATTGTACACACACGCATTTATAACATGTTTTCGCACAATGTAATTATATTTTAATATCTTTTAATAAATAAAAATGAAAATTTTATCTTGAAAATTGGGACGTAATACTATGACTTAGTGGTTTGCTAATCAGCCTACAACTGATTTGAAGCGTGTGCTTTTAGACTCGGTGTGTGTGACAATCATTTGGGTTCTTTGGACTTACCGCAATGTTTTGATTTTTCGCCAAACAAGTATAGGAAGGAATTTATTATCGATAATATTGTTGCATTTTCTTTTAATTAGTTTTGTGTTAGAAACGTTAAAGTTAGAAAAAAATTGGAATGCGATAGTACAAAATCTAATTTTGAATTTGTTTGTACTAAGTTTTGTAATGCTAGCGCCTAACTATCTTTTGTTGTTAATATATGGTTCTTCTTCCAAAAAAAATTTAGTTTTGATCAGTAATATAGCAAAAAAAAAAAAAAAAAACAAAAACAAAAAGAAAAAAAAAAAAAAACAAATCCCCACCTTTGCAAAATTTTCATATCCATATGAGGAATTTTATGAAAAAATTGCAAGAAATCTTATTTTTAGTTATTTTTGTTAGTCTGGACTACAATATTAAACTAGCCTTTTGTTCTAAAAATGATTTGTGCGGACTTTTAATACAAGCTGTTACAAAAAATGAATTTTTTTTCTTTAATTTTCATAGATGGTCATCTGTGATTTTTTTTTTCAAATGGGACCAAAATTTCTGCATATAGTTGATATTTTCATAGAAACCATATATGAAAATCATCAAAACGATGTCATTTTCATTTTTTTTGTACATGATAGATATTTTTGCATGTACCGTCTACCAAAATCATGATTATTTTGATCAAATTGATAATTTTTCAGTAAATCTTAGAAAATAGTTTATTTTTTTCTAATGATTATCTATAAGATTAAAAAATGTATCTTATTTAAATATATAATAAAAATCTATAAATACATAATAATTGTTTTACCCATTTCTGCCCTGACAAAGTCATTGTCCATAAAAGGGCGTAGTAGTTGGAAAAAAAGTATAGGATTTCTATGATGCAGGAAAAAAGATGTGTGGGATTCAACGGAGAACATGGATGTGTTAGACGTTAGTGTTGAATAAACTCAAACCCCTAT
This sequence comes from Lactuca virosa, assembly GCF_052849685.1. Taxonomy (NCBI): domain Eukaryota; kingdom Viridiplantae; phylum Streptophyta; class Magnoliopsida; order Asterales; family Asteraceae; genus Lactuca; species Lactuca virosa. The sequence goes on from NC_136429.1 coordinate 60,535,663, forward strand.
AAATTCATGATCCATGTGGAAAAATTCAACAATAATTGGCTAACTTGGTGGAAGACAATAAATGTTGAAAGAGAAAAAAAATCAATCATGATATATAATACTTAACAAGAAGTAAACATATATTAGTTATCTGTTAAGCTTTACAAATTAAGATCATAATTCAATTAATTTGATAGTATTTATGTCAAAATTAACTAACAAGACACTTTTTGGACCAAATAAGCTTGTGGGTCATTCTATCATATGCTTATGTATATAATTTGGGATCCAAATTTTGCCATGTAATGGAATTTTCTTTTATAATCATAGCTTCATAAAGAAAGAAGTAGTTAAGGCTAACCCGAGTGCTAACAACATAAAGATGTTAAATGGGTAGCCACCTCATGACAACACCCTCCACCACTACCTTTGGGTTGTTGAGAGAGAGAGAATCACGGTCAACAACAACCATACCTCCCCCTTCCCCTGACGTAAAAAGTCATTATTATTGAAGACATTAGTGAAGACACTTGTCCTTTCAATGTGGAAGGGATTATATTACTGTAAATATTGTGTCGGTAGAATTATTTGTATTTGTCGTTGTATAATTATTGTTTGCATGAGTCATAAAGTTAGTGTCGGTTAGAAATGAAATAAAGTGTGTAACCCTCAATAGTCTAGAGGGCTATAATGTAAATATATATGTCGTATTGCAATCAAACGATTGCAACTCAATTATGTAACCGACTCTCTTGAGCCTATAAATAGGGCATTTGCCCATATGAAATAAACAAGTTAAGTTTGAGTGTTTAAGACTTGAGTTGATCTCAAAGTTCTTCCTCTGTTGAAATAGTTGTTCTATTTCTGAATAGCAGAGCCCTATCCAAACATATTCATATAATCATTCATATAATTTAAACAATCCATCGTCAATCCATCCCAACGCATCATTCAGGTACAATCCTATCCTAATCTTTTTATTAATTTCGTCATGTCGTTAAATTTGGTATCAGAGCTAAGTAACGTTCTTATTATTATTTTTTTTTTAATATTCAATCTTTCGTTTATAAGAATATATGCATATACAGCATCATAAACATGATAATGAATATTCATCGTTTTACATATCTGTTCATAAATACTCATATTCAAAAGTCATCATTATTAAAAATCAATTCACCAACAATTAAAACAATTGTCGTAAGAAGGTTTTAATATTATTATAAATATGTGTCAAGAAATAGAAAATTCACCAATCATTATTAATAACGAAGAAAATGAATCTGGATACACTTTTGATGCTTTAATTAACAAAAATAACATTAATAAAGATGCTATAAAAAAATCAAATTTTACACTATCAGAAAAACATAAATTTAAAAATAACTCATTAAAAAATTTCTTTTCTAGAAAAAATATTATATATTATGGAAAAATTAGAGGAGAAGAAGCAATACCTATAGAATCAACTCAAGGAAATATTATTATACCCATAATAAATAAACAACAAATTAGAAATAGATTATCTAATATTAAAGAAGTAGATAGAATAAAAATTGCTTATATTCATATATCAACTATTCAAGTAATTTTAAAAAGTACTTTTAGCGATTTAGATACACAAATAGAATTAGAAATCAGAGATGATCGTATAGTTAATAATCAAGAAAGTATTATTGCAAAAGGAAAAGGTAATTTAATTGAAGGAAAAATAAAATTTGATATTAATATTCAACTAGGATTAAATCTTAAAGATAAAAATCTAAGTAATAGTATTACTGTACGATATAAATTATTAAGACAAAATTTTATGTTAAAAGGTAATCATCCGTTTACTATTACATATCAAATAAATTATGCATTAACAAATTCTCATCATAGTATTACATTTAAAACAGAAGATAGAATTTATATAGATAAATTATTTACCCTTTTATTATCACTTGAATCACCAAATATGATTAATAACAGAATATTTAATGAAACTAATTTTCAACCAATAATAACTACTCCGTTAATAAAAAGAAATCCAATTATAGAACCACCAATTTCAACTATAACATGTAGATCTTCCATCTCGGAATGTCAACCTACAACATCCACTGAAAATCAAAATGAAAAATTAGAAGATATCAAAGAAATGATTAGATCATTAAGTTTAAGAATATGACATAATCATCTAGTAATTCTTTAAAATATTTTAAAATACTTGACGGTTCATATCAAAATACAAAACCATGTATATCAGATAAAGAAATGATTATAGAAATACCGCAAAATTTACCACAACGAACAGTATATAATATTGGTCTTAGTTCTGAAGAAAATAAATCAATATGAGACAAATTAAATATAATTAGTCAAAAACTAAACAATATTATAGAAATAGAAAGCTTACTTGTATTAAAACAAATTCCTAAATTATTACAAAATTTAACTCAACAGAAAATATTACTTGAAAAATATTTAAAAATAAAAACTATTAAAGAAGAACCACTTAATGAAAAACCACTACTTAAAGAAAAACCACTTACTATTAAACGACCCTTCACATGGTAAAATAAAAATTATGAGTAATAAAACCCAAGTATATTGTATTTACGATAATAAATATAAAGTTAATCTACTTAAAAAATTATGGAAAGATTTAGAAAACTCTACAAAACATTTAAAAGAAAAAGAATCTGAAATACAACAATTAACCTCTAAAAACAAGAATTATACTGCATATCAATTAGTTAAAATTAGAAGATTAAAAATTGAAATTAATCATTTTAAAATAGTAATAAAAAATATTAACAATTCAATTAATTTTCTTTCAGACGCTTTAATAATTTGTTAAAATGAATTCAAAAGTACAAGTTAATTCTTCAAAAGACAACATGCTTTGGACTAATATATTAAAAAACCATTGGAAAATAAATTCTAATATCTCTAATACCATTCAACATTTAGAAAATGCTTTATCATATGAAGAAAACTATTTATTAAAATTACAATCAGTAAATGAAGAATATAATAATCAATTAAAAAAGATATCTAGATTACAAGAAGGAATTAAGAAATACAAAAAATCACAAAATCGTAATTTAAAAACAATACGCAATGTTTCAACCACTCTAACAAACACAACTTGTTAATATGAAAACTTTGCAAGAAAAATAAAAACACAGATATAGAAATTTATAAACTGACTCTAATGAGTAAAAGAAAAACAAATATTAACCCAAACAGTACCTTTATTACAACTAAAATACAAAATAAAGAACTAGTTTCGTATACAGATACAGGAGCTACTTTATGTTTTGGAAGAAGAAAGATATTAAAAAATTGGGAAAAATTAGAAAAACCATTAAAAATTACAATTGCTGATAAATCAATTCACAAAATTTGGTTCGTAGGAAGAGACATAGATATAGTAATTGAAAAGGCATCATTTAAAACTCCAACTATATACCAACATGATTCAGGAATAGATTTAGTAATAGGAAATAATTTCCTTAAATTATATCAACCATTTATATAAACAAATGATCATATAAGTCTCAATCATCCGACAAAAGGTATTATAAAAACTGCAATTATCAAACATTATGATCTTATTAAAATAATCAAACAAGAAGTTGGTTTTCAACTACGCATATTACTAACATTTGCTAAAGAAATTGCTGAAAAACAATTTGAAGAAGTATGTAGCGAAAACCCGCTAGATCATTTAAAAAATAGAAATAATCAAGAAATAATAATATTATTAAAAAACCCTAATGATGAAGTTAATGTTCCAAATAAAATTCCATATAGTATAAAAGATGTTTCTGAATTCAAACAGGAATGCACTGAACTATTAGAAAAAAGAATCATTCGACCTAGCACGAGTCCTCATTCTGCACCTGCATTCTATATAGAAAATAATAATGAAATAAAACGAGGCAAATGAAGAATGGTAATTAAAACATCAAGCTCTGCCACTACCCCGGATGGTGCTCACTGTTAGAACGCACATAACGCTAGTGACCATAGTTCCCACTTCGGATAACCTAATGTGAAGTATATTGGTGTAAGCCATTATATTTAGTATTTATGAGTATCTAAATATGTAATAGTTGTTTTTTTTTTTTTTTAATTGACAACACAAAAAACATGGTACACCATTATATATATGAACTACTTTGAGCTTAATAATACTGTTTTCTTTTATGAGTATGAAGATAACATAAATAATATATTTAAATTAGCTTTAGAAAAATATCTTCTTTTTCACTTTTTAATTTCATTTGTCACAAATAAATGTCACCCTTTTTCAATGATCAATAAAGCTACTCCTGTTTCTCTCTCACACTTTCCTTCCCTTCCCTCTTCTCCGGTTTCTGTTCTTCATCCTGAACTCAAAAACAGGGGAGGAAAAAGAGTTTCCAAACAAAACCCACATGCTCTTCCATCTAATTTGATCTTTCTTTATGGGTATTTTATTTTCTTTTTTCTTTTGATTTTGAGATAATGGATTTCGATCACATTGAATGCGTTTCAACATCGGACGAATTAAATGAGGACGAGATCCCATACCATCATCATCGTCATCAACATCAACATCAACATCGTCAAAACAGCTATCAAAATCCCCAGAATTCATCATCAAAAGCTCACTATGTTAATGTCGTTCCTTCCAAAATTAATCACACCCCCAGTGTTTACGAGCTTCTCGAATGCCCTGTTTGTACCAATTCAATGTACCCTCCAATACATCAGGTTTTCTTCATTTTTCTTATTTGATTATGCTCTAAAATGTTAAAATTCAAATTATAATCTTTTCAAAATCGATGTGAATTTAGGGGTTTTCGGATTGTGATACATCGTTTTTTACTTCCGTTAACAAAAAGATGATGTTGACTTTTCATGGTCAAACATATCAATTTTTTAAGCCTCAAGATTTATGTATATATCATGTACTTCTACATACAAGTTGCTACCCTTTACCCTGTTTGTTACAGACCATTATCTCATTACCGAAATTTCCTTAATAAGTTTTGAATTCATGGAAATCTTGAAGTTGGAAAATAGAATGATTGACTTCAATAGTTCGTCAGACATAATTTTATTTAATTTCAAGATTGATCTAAATTTGTGCAGTGTCACAATGGTCACACGCTTTGTTCCACTTGTAAAACACTTGTGAACAACAGGTGTCCGACTTGCAGACAAGAACTCGGTGATATAAGATGTCTAGCTTTGGAAAAAGTTGCAGAATCCCTCGAATTGCCATGCAAATACTGCTCACTCGGTTGCCATGGAATCTTTCCTTACTACAGTAAGCTAAAGCATGAAGCTTTATGCAATTTCAGGCCATATAGCTGCCCTTATGCCGGATCAGAGTGTTCGGTTGTTGGGGAAATCAAGTATTTAGTCGCTCATTTAAGAGATGATCATAAAGTCGACATGCACTCAGGATGCACTTTCAATCATCGATATGTCAAGTCCAATCCTCGCGAAGTTGACAATGCCACGTGGATGCTAACAGTTAGTATCTAACTATGTATTCTTGACTTCAAAACTACCGTTTTTCATGGCGTTTAGAGTTGTTGGTCGTGCTCATGATTGTCTTTTTTTGATGTTATGTAGGTTTTCAATTGTTTTGGGCAGTATTTTTGTCTCCATTTTGAAGCGTTTCAGCTGAGCATGGCTCCGGTTTACATGGCGTTTGTGAGGTTCATGGGAGATGAAAATGATGCCCGGAATTACAGTTACAGTTTGGAGGTGGGAGGGAATGGCCGGAAACTGGTTTGGGAGGGAACCCCACGAAGCATTAGAGATGGTCACCGGAAAGTTAGGGACAGCCATGATGGACTCATAATACAGCGGAATATGGCTCTTTTCTTCTCTGGTGGTGATCGGAAAGAGCTCAAGTTGAGAGTTACTGGTCGGATTTGGAAAGAACCTTTGAATCCTGATAGTGGCACATGTATTCCGAACCTATGTAGTTAGAAAGGTTTTTTTTTTTGGTTTGATTTTGTTTCATTATAATAGGGTTTATGAGTTTGTGTTACGAGTTTAGTATAAGAGAGGTTGTGAGAGTTTGTCGCATGCAACTACTGGCAGGATGATTTTTTTGGGTCTTTATGAGGTTTTGATTTAGTTTTTTTTTTTTATATTTTATTTGTTGTGTTATTATGTTGAGTTCTTGTGTTATTACGAAATGCTTTAATTTATGTTATGAGTTTCGAATATTATCGTGGATTTAAGGTATGACCCATGGTACTTAACTAACTTGGCTTAAATTGGATCACATACATATATTGCAAGTAAAGGAGGCTACAAGGGAATTTTAAGTGAATGTTTTTAGTACCTTTGAGAGACTTTTAGCAATGTGTAAGCAACAACAAAATATCTAATTCCCATAAGGTCATGGGGTAAGAAGATTGGATGCAGGCAATCAATAACCATAATACATTCATTTGATGATGCTAAAGAGACTACTTCCATCGGAGAACGCCTAGAAACGAAAGTTTGTGTCATATGCTAAGGTGATTTACAAATAAAGGGGAGACTCAACTTATACATGAGGACTTTGTAGAACATGAAAAAAAACAAGAAACTCAATGGTCATGTTTGTATAATATTGGCTATTCATTAATCATTATCCTTCTAGAAGTAGGTGAGAGAAATCCCAAGGCATCTCCTCACCTAAGCTCGCAACATGCCGACATCCTTGTCGTGCCTTTATCTTTTTTACTTCTTGATCTTGTCCACAAACTGTCACATTGATTCTTGCGGCTCCCACCTTGTTTTAGTTTTAGTCAAATTCCGCCTCTTAATCAAGTATTCCTCAAGGCGCTATGAGTTTTGGTGGTTCCTCAATCTCTCAATAAAAAGAGGTTATTGCCGCTGTTTTTGGTGCCTTGGACATGCATCGTTTCGGTCTTTCATATCTTCGTGATACGACTTAAGGACACTTTGAAAACCGGATTAATTTTGTTTGGTAAGGATTTGAAGTAGGACTTCATGATACATTCTTTGTTGGAATTTTATTGTGGAAGAATATAGGAACGTTGTCTTTCCTTGTCCCGTATAAGTGGAAGTCGATCCCACGATGAGAGCGTAGTGTTTGAGGCCGTCCAAATGGCACTGTTACCATTTTTATAAGAAGTAAAAACTCAAAGAAGGATTATAATGAACTTTACTACTTGTCATGTAAGACAAAATGATAGGGACATTCGTATTGTTAATCGTGTACCTTCAACAATGAACTGAATCGATGTAATAGAAAGTCTCATTAACAATGAACTGAATCGATGTAATAAAAAGTTTCATCATCACATAACTGATAACCCCAAACATTGAACTCTAGTCTCTACATGACTACATATATTCTTTTCTCATCCACCGATACCTTCATCTTGTTGATTATTTTATCTATATGAAGTTGGGTAATGTTCATTTGCTCGTGTCATTCTTTTACCGACTATAAACTGGACTAGTAGCTAGTATCCTCATATCTCGTAACCAAAATATTTGGGGTTAAGGGTCTTCACTGCTTTGCATATTGTATGAAAAGTATGCCACATCGAGAAGTTTAGCCTAATTTATTTGGTTGGCACTGACATAGTTCCGCTAATATAGATCAAGTAAAGAATGTACCCTTTCCGTTTGGTCGTCTGTTTAGGGTGGAAAATCGCAGGGACAAAATCATCCATAATTGCTTGAATAACTTTGTATAAACAACTCTATCTGAAACCATCATGTGAATAGCGGATCTATATTGCTTATTATCACTTGGTATACTTCCCAATACTTTACCATGTGCTTAAATAAGAGCTTAGTCGTTTAATTTGTGAAGTAATCGGTTACAACCTCGATAAACATCATGGTCCTTAGGAAACTAATCTAGTACCACAATGATACTCCCATTGTACGGACAATTTGAAATATTTTTTAAAATGGTTTGAAAACCAATTAATAAATAATTTGTGGGGAAAACATCTTGAAAACGTCAAATATTATAACAATAAATAATTTGTCAAAAGAATATACAAGGACATCACAATCAATATAAAAAAAACAAGGTATAATAACATTGTCTAACTATTTCAAACATAACCAAAGTCTTGTAAATTTCCTCAAGCTCTTCCATCTTCAAAGCTACTAAATCATCTACTAACTAACGTAAGAACATGTTAAAATAGTTGGTTAAGCATGAAATGCCTAGTAAGATATATCGGGATTTGACAAAAAGAAACAAACAAATATGTATAAAAGGTTTTAACCCCGTCTTTCTAAAAATTCAAAAAATTATCAAAACATGGAGATAACATTGCAAAAGATATTCCACTATTATTGCAAAACATAAGTCTAACTTCCCACCAAATAAATAGATGTACATAATCATAATTTATACTCGTTAGAAAATCAAATAATTTTCCCCATTTCAAAATTCTTTCTCAACACATTTAATGAACGCATCAAATAAATACATTTTGTATATCAAACAAGTTATGTACATAATAGTAAAATACATAAGTACAATGTCAAAATAAAGGTTTTGATCACTCATATAGTTATAAGTCATCACAATCGAATATAAAGCTTACATATAATCTAATGAAGGCTATAACAAATTTTCCAAAACATGGCTCGTATGGCTTGAAGAATCACGGTATTGTCATTTCACCTTATGATATGATTTAGAAAATGTCTCGTATGGCCGTTATACCATTCATCGGATAAAATTTAGTATTGTCGTATTGTTCTCTTATATTGTCATAGTGTTCTCTAGTACGGGCATACATAAGTATGTGCCATTAAATATTGTTTTGTTTGTAGTGTCTAAATATACTGGGGATGACATTGTTAGTATGGCCATACGATCGAGAGGTAGGTGGTCATTCAATTGAGTTTAAATGATAGGGGTAGGGTGGGTTTTGGGATGGGATGTAACTTAAGTTATGGTTCATGTCCCTAACATTTAAACTCAACTGAATGACCACCCCATCCCTACCCCGCCATACTTCTCATTGGCCTACTCCATTGATGATGATTCTACTCCATTGATGATGATTGACAACGCCACAACCTCTCCCTTCCCTACTCACGGATGTTTTATCCCCACTTCCTTCCCTCAAAATCTACCAACAACAACCCCACCACCGGTGAACCCACAAAAACCCCACTGATGATATTTCTTTGTATCATTGTCATCGACAACAAAAAGAAAAAGGAAAAAACTTTCCCCAAAGTGATGAAGAAGAAGCAACTCGATTTGGAGTGTGCTTCAATAATTTCAATTTTTTACTTGTGTGTTTCTTTGTTGAGTCCTTGTGTTGGTACAGAATGATTTTTTCGGTTTCATCATGAAACCATAGTAGTTGATGAATTTCATAATATGACTAGGTTTCCCTACCAAATTTGGGGACTTTTAATATATATATATATATATATATATATATATATATATATATATATATATATATATATATATATATATATATATATAGAGGTTTCAAATCAAGATATCTGGAAAACCCCAGTAAACTTGGTATCATAATCATACATTCATCTGTTTCAATTGGAAGTTCACGAAGAATCATATTCAAAAGTTCAAAACGAGTCGGATAAAGCTTGTTGCTTCTTTTTAAGGAAACCGGCCCAAGCCTGGTAGGGAAGAAAAAACGCATCTAAAATTCCAAAAATGGTTGCAATTTGACTTGGATTCAAATCTTCTTCATGAACTCCAATTTAAAACGTGGATCTTCCTACATGGACTAATTGATATATGCACAGATCTTGTAGCTGAAGCTGAATAAACAACTTTTCTGTAATTTTGTCTTAATCAATCGAATTTTGGTTCGATTTATGCACAGAAACAACACTTTTTGATTGATTGAGTGGCATTAAAAGCAGATTCTTAATCATTATATACAATTAGGGATTGGAATTAATTCCGAATCAACACAAAAGACAGGAATCAATCAACCAGAAATCAACGCTAAGCTAGCAATGAAGCCCAAGCACAGATCCACTTCTTACCTCAATCACTACTCCACAATTCACCCCGCTTTCAACTCTGTGAGTGAAAATCTTCAAAACCCTAACCCTACCAACCAACTTCATCCTTGTCTCGATCTCCATTGTCGCTCCTTCCATTCCCAATTCCGATCCACCACCAATCGCCTCCGCTGTCACCGGCGGCGGTCTCGCGGGAATAGGAAAAGACTCAACGGCGAATTTTGCCGACATGTGTTGTGTATGACCGCCATCGATTTTCCCGGCGGGGATGAAAATGAATCCGACAGGTGCATTCGAGTAGGCAAGCTGAAGTGAGCTGTCGTAGTGAGTGAAGGCGTCACGGTTGGGGTTTGTGACGGAGACGAACTGGAAGAAGGTGAAATTGACGGTGCCGTTGGAGATCGAAAACGTCGGGAACTGAACGGAGTCGACGGCGATCTTGGGGTTCTTTGGCTTGAAGACGAGGAAGTAGACGATGGCTACTCCAAAGGCGATGAGGAGCAAGAAAATGGTTGCTACGATGCATGAAGCTAGATTAGCGTTCCCCCGTTTGGATCTATGGTGGCTGTGACTGTGAGTGTGAGGTTCGTACATGGCTTCAACCTCTGAATCTCCTCGAACCATAGTGGGTGAGGAAGAAGATCATAAAATGGGAACAGAGGTGGAGAAAGTGTGTGGAAGAGTGTTTTTGTTTTGAACCTTTATCTATTCATTCCAACATTTCTTTTATATATCGAACATTTTACTGTTTTTATTGTTATATAACTGAATAAGTTATTTTTTTATTTTGTTATTTAATTGCATATTAAATGCATCAAACTATCATTTGACAAAAATATTTTCTACATCTTTATTAAGGTGTTGTTTGTTTTTTCGAAGCGAAAATTCATAAAGTCTGCAGACCATCTTTGCAATCTTCTGTAGCAGAAGAGGTGGAACAAACGGCTGCAGTCCATAGTAAGAAGCATGTTTGTTTTTTAACATCTGCAGACTGCTGCAGTAAACTGAAATTTAAATAAACTAATTTTATAAACTGAAAATAGTTCTCAACACCGAAATTTTAATAATTCTAGTATTAAAACATTGAAAGAGTACTAAAAAAAACATATAAAAAACAAAAATATAAAACTATTTAAAAAAAACTTACAAAAATATAAAAGAAGCTAACAACTTTATTCTAGAAAAAAACTAATTTTAAAAAATGTAAAAAAAATAATAATAAAAAAAATTAAGAAAGTACTGCAAACGATGTCTACAAATTTCGTAAAAAATTATACACGTTAAAAAAAATGAAACCGAAACTGAAAATATTATTAACAGAAAAGGTAAAAAAAATTAAAAAAAATCAAAGTTTTTTTTTTAAATCAAGTTAATGTATAAACTGATTCGCACTGAAAAATAACTTATTAGTTTGTTATGTTTTAATATTGTATAAACTGATTCGCACATGTTTTTTTAAATATCGTTTTTGACACCAGCTAAATTAATAAACATTTTTACTAAAAAAAAATAATGCCAAACACCCATTTAATGAGCACAATTTGAAAATTGTAACTTTGACTTAATTCCTTATTTTTCTTGATTTTTTCTTATCATATGAAAGTTAATAGTTTCAACAAACACTTATTTTCATTAAATTATACTGTACAACAAATGTTACTTAGATTTGCATATGAAAATTATATTACTTTTCCAATATAAAATGACAAATTTACTTAGGACATAATTCAAAAGGTGATGATTAATTTATTCCAAAAATTGACGTTTTTTCATATAAAGTGTTAGATTTAAGTATGGTATAATTGAAGTCCAAGTGACTTGATGTCTAAGAGTCGGTAATACTAATAAATCAAATCAAATAATATCTTGCTTTCTTTAATGACCGATATGATATCGTTTTTTTTTCTTAAAATAAAAACTCCTCGGACCAAATTTTTACAATATAAGGATTTAAAAGGTTTGTTTATCTTAATATTGTTTTAATCCAAACTAGAAAGGTTACCCCGCTACGCGGCGGCCAGAAGCTTTCAATGTTGTTTCCGAATTGATAAATATGACAAACATAAAAAGTGCAAGGATGAAAAGTCCGGGCTTTGCCCCGGACAAAAAATGTAAAAGTTTTGACTGCAAGGACCAGAAGTGTGAAAATGGCTACAGAATTAAAGGGATAGGAATTACCAACTTTTTAGAAAATAGATCAAAGTTGTCAAACCGTTAAAGTTTTGTGGCCAAACTTTAAATATTAAAAGGTTCCAAAAAAGTGTAAAAATATTGATTGCAAGGACCAAAAGTGTCAAAATGGGTAAAGAATAATGAGCAAAATTGCCAAAAAAACATCCAAATTTAGTATTCCTAACTTCCAACAATAATACAGGGACCAATTCTGCCAAAAAAATGGAAAGTTGAATGGAACACAAACAAAAGGACATGAATAAATTAATTAAAGAAGTACAGAGACCGGATATATAAATAAGGGACCAAACCTGGACAAAGTATGCCAACTTCACTATTCCTTTCTTCCACAACTTTAATATATATATAATAATATACTTAGAGTATGAAGTTTTATAAAATTCAATAGTCTCTGTGTGTCCATATGATTCGTAGAGGAAGTCACTAAAAACATGTATAGATATAGGGTCAATGAATGAAACATGTTACTAAAATCATGATGTCATCACTCTTCATCAATTTCAACAATAAGGAATTGAGTCTTTTTCATAACTTTAGATCTTTAGCATAAAGTGTTTATATATTTTCTAAATATATTGATTTCATATTATAATTACTTTACCTCGTATTTGAAACTAGTAATTTGTAAGACTGTTAGGTATGTGTAACGTCTGTTGGGGCGTTTTTGTGCGTTATGACGGCACAAACACCACCCCCTTCACCGTTTTTGTGCGTTATAAGCCTACCTGTTGCTTCCCGTTACCACCACAACATCCTAAAAACGTTGTTTCCTTCTAAAAACGCATGTGGTCGTTTCCCACACCTAACAGCCTAAGAGAATTGTTACTCTTATCAAACGCTCTATTCGTATGCCATAAGAAAAACATTAAACATGTAATTATGAGTTATCTAGTTTGCCTTGATGTCCGAAAAGACCAAGACTACACATATAAATTGGTCGACTTAATTATGAATTATGGACTTTAAATGCAATTACATGATTTTATGATTTTGGTGCATTTACTCGCAAGTAATTTTTCTTAATAAATGAAGGTTTTTTTGCCACATGTCAATCTCTCATGAGTTTTGACACTTGTTATTTTGTGGTATTTTTGAAATAAATATTATCGACTTGTCAATTTTTGGTTTGTTTCAATTTTTAAAATTAAAATCATATACTTATATATGTAAAGTATTAAATATCATATGTATTATATTAAATTGCAAGAAATACATTTCTTCCTTTCTTATTTAAAAGTAATACATTAAAATATTTTCTGTTACACTTTAATGTTTAATCTTTTTTTAAATCAACCCGTGTAATACACGGGCCTCACACCTAGTATATAAAGAAAAAAGACAATTTAGCTTAATTTTCTAAACATTTAAAAAAAATAGCCAAAATATTAAGAAATTGTCAAATTAGCCACTAATAACCCTTATTGGGTTGAGATTTCAGTTTATGAGTTGCGATTTCTTCATAGGTCGAGCCCATTAACCCCATAGTATTTAAGGTTGAAAAAAATTATCCTTGTTTTTATATTTCTAGTTGAGAGTCGAGCAAAAATCTTCTACCTCAATAATGTTTATGTAACTAATTTTAATGTTTATGAAACCATCTAGTTCTAATCTCATATCAGTTAGAGGAAATCATTTGCAATTTCCTTTAACTCTATTAGGACATCGTATAACTTACTATGGGATTTCCTATAACATTAGCGATTTCCTCTAACTCATATAGGATTTTCTCTAACTCATTTGAGATTTCTTCTAACTCATCTAGGATTTCTACCATTAATGCATAATCATCTGCATTAGACACGTGTATAATTGCAGATGAGCTCTCCTCATTGTGATTTCCTCTAACTTTAAATAAGAATGTACAAAGAAAATTAGCGTATAACCTATACAAATACTTATATGGGATTATCTAACTTGAATTTTAGATGAATGTTAGAAAAGTTACAAATTAAGTGTTTTCGTCCGTAATTAGAGGATTTTTTGTTGGGTAAATGTCACTGTAGCCCTATGATGTTTAACCTTTTGGTTTAAATGGTCCCTTTCGTTTTTTTTTTTTGGCATTGAAGGGGTATGAAGTGTAGTTTTACCGATTGTTAAAGCCATTCTATAGAAAGCGAAGGGGTCGGCCGGTTAAACCCATCCTAGTCAGGAGGTAAGAAGACACACGTCATTTAAACTATTGCCACCTCGCTATTTCTGTTGCCACATCAATAAATGACCTTTTGACCTACTTAACCCTTTTGTAAATGACATATTCACTCGTCGGTATCTTCTTCCCCTTTCTTCTTCTTTTACTGTTTCTCTCCAAATCGCTGCTATGGCAGTGTATATGAAGGTCGATCTTCATTTTGCTTACTTTTTTACTAGGTACCCCGCAATAAGTTACTCAGATGGAGCAGAGCAACACTTTGAAGATGTCGATTTTGCAGGAATGGACTTGAAGGAATTTCTACTGTGTATTAAAAGATTCGCAAACGAGGAATGTGTGAATGTGTACTTTTGCATGCCCGATATAGAATTTTCATGATGGATTGAGGATAATAGCCATCGAGAAAGACTACCAGGATTTTATTCAAGTAGGGTACGACAGCGGATGTGTAATCCAAATATACATGGATCATCTTGGTGTCAATGTCCATCAATGGATAGTGGATGACCAAGCGGAAGTATGCAGTCTTGAAGACAAGCAGTCGGGTGTAGGGGGAACAATGAGGAGTTACATAGCATGGGAGATTTTCAGAACGACATTGATGACTTGCAAGGTAATGTACATGACGACCTTGGACATGTTGATTCCACTCCTATGAATAAGACCATAAATGATGTTTTTTTGAGCAAGTTATTCCCCAAGGTGCAGTCAATCCCATCAAGTCCTCCTCATGAGGACGGTTATTTTCGTATGGACGACAATGACACAATTGTTGAGGAAGTAACAACTTATAATGAGAATGTTAACTGGAAAAAACAAAAACCTGTCCTAGGTATGAGATTTGAAAGTCCAAAACAGTTAAAACATATGTTTGTAATTATGTTGTTGCTAATGGCTATCAGTTGTGCTACAAGAAAAATGATAGTAGGAGACTTTTAGTGAAATGTTGTTCTGGGCAGTGTAAGTTTAGACTTTGGGCCTCATGGATGAGTGAAGAACAATCTTTCCAGATTAAGTCACTCATAGATGAGCACAATTGTGCAAGAAATTTCAAATTGGGATCAATTGTTAGCTATGCTTGGATTGGCAGCCACTTTACAACTTAGTTCTTAAATAAGAAAAAAAAAGAGTGTTAGGATGCTTAAGGAAGAGGTGAAACAAACTTTTGAAATAGATGTGAGTATGGGACAGTGTAGGAGAGCAAAGAAACATGTCATTGAGCTAATTGAAGGCATACTTGTTGAGCGGTATTCAAACCTTTGGTCTTATGGTGAAGAGATAAGAAGATCAAACCCTGGATCAACTGTCAAGATTGGTGTCAATAGTATGCCTGATGGGAAGACTTATTTTAGTAACTTTTACGTATGTTTTGAGGGACTAAAGCAAGGATGGAGAGGTAATTGCAGAAGAGTAATAAATCTGGATGGGTGTTTCTTGAAAGGCTTATGTACTGGAGAGTTAATATGTGCAGTTGGAAGAGATGCTAATAATCATATATTTCCAATTGCATGGGCAGTTGTTTGGGTGGAAAACAAAGAGAATTGGAAATGGTTTTTGGAGAATTTAAGGGATGATCTAGGAATGGAAAATGGTTTTGGTATTACTTTGATGTCAGATCAACATAAGGTATGTTAACTACCATATCCTATCATTTTACTCTAAATGTAGTTGTTTGTTTTAATAATTTCCCTTTATGGTGTAGGGTTTGTTGGAGGCTGTGAAAGACATTTTGCCTACTGCAGAACATAGACAGTGTGCAAGGCATATTGTAGCCAACTTTAGGAAAAGATTCACTGGAGTACATTATGAGCGGATGTTTTGGAGGGCATGCAAAGCATTTACTGAGCCTTTTTTAATGCAGCAATGAAAGAAATACAACTCCTAAACCATGCAGCCTTTGAATATCTTATAGAGAAGAACCCTAAATCATGGTGAAGAGCTTTCTTTCAGGAGGGTAGGATGTGTGATACAGTAGAAAATGGATTATCTGAAAGTTTTAACAATGTCATAAGAGATGCAAGTAAAAAACCAATCATCACAATGTTAGAGGAAATTAGATTGTATGTTATGGAAAGGCAGTTTAATTTGAGCAACAAAGGTAGTTCATGGCCTGATTTAAAACCATGTCCAGCAATTACAACCTTACTTAATCAACTAAAAAAGCTCAAAGGTAAATATAATGTAATATGTTTACTTTGATTACTATAAACATACACTAACTTCCAACCAATGTTTCTAGATACTGGCAGGTTCTACCAACTAGTTTAAACCAGTTCGAGACAAGAAACTTGACTGAGGCTTACGTGGTGGATTTAGACAAGAAGACATGCTCGTGTAGAGTGTGGCAACTAAATGGGTATGGTTGTGTGCATTCAGTTGCAACCATTTCCTTTCTTAATAGGGATGTTGGAAGTTATGTGGATACAATGTACTTTGGAGCAGTTTACAAGAACACTTACAAGTATCCAATGCATGGGATGAATGGCAGCAATATGTGGCCATGTACTAACTATAGTCCACCACTACCACCATTGAGAAGAACAATGCCAGGCAGACCAAAAGTGATTAGAAGAAAGGACCCAACTGAAAAGACTACAAGGCACACGGTCTCAAAGGTTGGCAAGAAAATTTTATGCAGTGTGTGTAAAGAAGTTGGACATAACAAAGCTACATGTCCTAAAGTTGACAAGCCCAAAAAACTTAAGGTCAAAAGGAGAAAGAAAGAAAATGGAGGTGAAGGAGATAGTAGAACAAACAAAAATGGAGGTGGTAATGGAGGTGAAGGAGGCAGTGGAACACAACCAAAAGGAAAAGAGGCTACAAGGAAAAGGAAATATTCTGAAAGGATTATAAAAAAATGGCTAAAATGGTTGAAGGAAAAAATGGAGAAGGCAATACAAGTGCTAATCCACTAGATATTGAATAAGGATAATGTGTTTATTTTCTGTTTAAGTTGTTGGATTTACGTATGGATATTTGTATGGATGTTTGTTGCATGTTTTTTTACTAAATTTGTTTGTGTCTTGTTATGTTATTTGAGGTACGATGTTTGCAACTTATGATTATGTAATGGACGTGCATGGTTATTCTAATAACTTCATGTATTATTATATATCTATGTGGTCCCTTTTGTGGTCCATTGCACTAATTTGCAATTAAAAATGAGCATGCATAATAGTGATAATGTGGGTGTTGTGATAATGAGCATTTTCATTAATTTCCAAGAGGAGTATACAACCACATTGGTAAATTATTACAAAGCATCAAAAAAGACCATTAACAACCCATTACAACTTGTACACTATTATGACAAAGAAAATAGCCCAACTAAGAAATACACAAATTTTCATCTTCTTAACATCGGACTTAAGCTTCTTATTCGACCTAAGCAAAGTTGCAATAATGAAAGCCTCACCACTTGTGCTCGTTGTATCAACTTCATCTACCCAACAAATAAACCCTTTTCGTGGATCCTGAGATTAGATATTTGTGAATAACAAACGAATTGTGCAGAAAACCCTTTTCAAATCTAGGTCTAAAGTTGAAGGAAAGTTGCAGTCACTTTTTACCTTTTTGGGGAAAGCATAAAAGGGTCGTCCTAGGTTGCTTCGAGTGGTTGAGGTTCGTATTATAGCCTCATACCCACAAGAACATTCCACTGATTTCATGATTCCTTCCATCTTCATACCCTCAATTTCCAACGAGAGAAGAAGCAAGCAAAAACAATGATAAAATGGTAACAGATCTATCTGAGTGGTATATATTGGAGACTACAATGTGAAAGGACGAAAATACCCCCAAGGTCCTCAGTAACTAAAGGGACAATTCTAAGGTTAGTGTTATTAAAATTGTTTATTGGAGAAATGTTATGTTAACTAAGGTCATGATTTCCATTATATTAAACGCGGTTACATAGTTATTTATACAAAATGCCTGCTAAGACAAGACTTCATCATCCACTTCCAAACGATTACACCAAAAAAAACGATTTCAGGAGTTACACAACGATCCACATTAAACCTAATAGACAACATTGCACATCAACACATAAAACACAGATAATCTAAATAAATACATCGAGAACAAACACCACCGGACTCAATATTAGATTAGCATGTGTATTTTCTCCACGAGAAAACCAATCGTCACCACCACAACAGTCATAGCTAGCATCTTCTTATCGTTACGGTCTAATCGGCGCTGCACAACAAGCATTTCGACCCTTCATATCACAGAATCACGCCCCATTTCCTCCTTAATGCGATCCATCTCCACCTGTGTTTCCGCCATTCTCTCCCCATAATCGCAGAATATTGTGTGTATGTCACTGAAGTTCATCCGGTCTCGAGAATTTAAGGAAATCGAATATGGTGACGGTGGTGGGGTAGTCATCTCGTGAATCTCGTGAAAGGGATTGTCTCCTTTTTGTCGGTAGATGTTTGGCCGAAAATGGGTATAATGTTTTAGGGTTTGATTTAATAAACCATCCCTTTTATATATCTTGGGTCCACAGTGACCCTTAGGAGCCAAGCAAGTGATTCAACTCAACTCGGTGACGTGTACGACGAGTTGACTCAGAGTTAACTCATTAGATGACATGGACTATGACTTGGCTTGGAAACCTCTTAAAACAGGTAAATGGACCATTTTAGCCGGTAAAACTACACTTTGTACCCCTTAAATGCCAAAAAAAAAAACGAAAGGGACCATTTAAATCAAAATGTGAAACTTCATAGGGCTACAGTGACATTTACCCTTTTTGTTTGACTCTCAACTAAAAATATAAAAACAAAGATCAATTTCTCCAACCTTAAAACTATTGGCCCATTGGCTCATAATGAAATCGCAACCCTTAAGTTGAAATCTTAGCTCGTAATTTGAAATCGCCTCCCA
Organism: Lactuca virosa; assembly: GCF_052849685.1. Taxonomy (NCBI): domain Eukaryota; kingdom Viridiplantae; phylum Streptophyta; class Magnoliopsida; order Asterales; family Asteraceae; genus Lactuca; species Lactuca virosa. The sequence goes on from NC_136429.1 coordinate 60,554,873, forward strand.
ATAAGGGCTACATGTTATTTCGTTGGTCACTTGGTTATTTGAGTCATTTCTTAATTTTTTGGCTTTTTTTTACAAGTATTGAAACACCTCTTGTACAAAGAAATATGTTTATCTTTTGAAAATCATTTTGTACTTATATTTTCATTTATTTTGATAAAAAAAATTATATATCATTACAAAAAGAAAAAATCAATATTTATTTTGAGTATATAAATACTTTGTACACATGACGATTAAAAAGGTTAAAACTAAATGAAAAATAATATATATATATATATATATATATATATATATATATATATATATATATATTAATTTCTCAATACACATGAAAGTTTGTTTATTTTTTTGTCAAATATTTATTAACGATAATATATATTTATACATCATTTTTTACATGCAATTTATATTTTTTATGGTTTCTTCATCTATGTTTTTACATTACATTAAAATTAAATCAAGGTTGCAGAAATCGCTCGGCGGTGGATTGGGGTCAAACGATTAATCGGTTAGGCGGGGATTAATCGGGGACCCTTAATTATTAAAAAAATTATTAAAAAAATTAATAAATCCTAAGAATATAACATTAATTATAACATTAATAAATATAACATTATATCAATTAAAAAAATTATTAAAAAATTAATAAAGATAACATTATAACAGCAAACATTATAACAACAAACTATGATTACAAAAAAAACTCTTTGATCCTTAATACATCACATCTAAATAACCAACTACTACATTTGGATCTAAGTTATCAAATGAAAACAGGAAGAATCCATTCTTGTGAGGCATGATTTCACCTTGTCAGCATGTTGTTGCACTTTATCAGCATTAACACATTCATTCTTGTGAGACATGATTTCACCAATCCATTCTTATGTCCTGCAATGCACAATCCATTCTTGTGAGGCATGATTTCACCAATCAATTCATATTACATGTTTGTCTATCAGTGTTTGTATGCATAACCAATCCATTCTTATATGTAGTATATATTCCAGCAACAACAGTTAAACCCAATACGTATTTATCGCTAAAGTTTTAATCAAGAACCCATGAATACCAATACCTTGATTTGATAATCAAGACTATTTGATAATAAAGACTACAAGATTCACTCAGGCAATTGATCGAACACTTGGTGGGCAGATGGTTTCATACACCAATCGAGTGATTTCCTAATCATCTAAACCACCATACTTCCAAAAAACCAATCTGTGTCGAGATTGAAGTACTAAGAAACATGAAACTAAGATTGAAAAACCAATCTGTAAGAGATGGCTTACCCTCGTAGCAGATTTGCTAGCAGGGATCTGTAGATTTTCTTCTGAGGTAATACATCTTCCAATAAGGCGGTAGGGGCAGAGGGTCGTCAAACGGAGGCGGTGAAGTGTGAATTAAGTCATCGATGATATCAGGAATTAGGTCAATAGGCGGACGGTGTTGGAATCAGGTCGTCGATGCATCCACAAAGCCTGAAATTACAAAATCAAAACAACCACCACACTTCCATGGTCGACGATCATCATCTTCAAGGTAATTGTTCGACGGATCCTGGGGAAGTTTCATCTCGACCTAATCCTGGATTCTGAACTGACGAATGCCATCTCGACCTAATCATGGGGAAGTTTCGCATTTCCAGTGAAGATGGAGGGTGGTGTAGAGGGTGTTCGACGGAGTTGTGAAGAAGGAAGTTTCGTGTTAGTATCCTATATCTCTCGTGTTTCCAATGAAGAAGGAAATTTTGTGTTTGCATCCCACATCGCTGGTGGGATAATAGATGAAGACACACATATCTTATAAAAGGAGAGTTAGTTCCTTCAAAAAATCAAACCCAACTACTTGGTGGGTTAAGAAAACCCGACCCAACTATATTTTGGGCAAGCGTGCTCCTTTGAGCTTGCTGGTTGGAGTCATTTTGGTTTGATTTTAGGTCCGAGTTGGGACGAATTAGTCCGATTTGGACCGATTTGGACCGTTTTTGACCGATATTGACCATAGCCGACTAGCTTACCCGATAACAGCTATTCGTAAGCAGTTGGAGTCCGCCAAGCGCCTAGGCGCCGATTAATCGACCGCCTAGACCGATTTTTACAACCATGCATTAAATATATCCCCTATCCCCTAATCTAATAAATAAGTACTAATTCGTTACGTGTCAATCTCCAAGCCCCCCATAATCATATTTTCCCTCTTCTTTTACTCAACTGATTTTACCAAAATGGCCTTCAATTCATATAAACAATAAATATCCAAATAATATTCAAAATCGGTAATCGGTAATTCAAAATCGGTAATATCCGAAAAATATGGAAGTTTGTTTTTTAAATTGGAAATTGATTAATTTCCAGTGATTTCCAGTGATGCTTTTATAAAAGGAATGCGAATGACAATAAATTATATTTATTACCTTACAAAATTACCTGTAAACGATTTTCAATCTTCAATCTTCAATTTATATCATTTCCCTGAAAATCCCTGAAAATTCCCAAAAAATAAGAACACGTCTTCAATTAATTTCACGTAATTTTTTAAGGCAAAGGAAAGTAAATCTCTTCACAAAACAGAAATGCACCAAATTCGAAATTTAATTTTAAATCCCAAATAATCAGGTGAAAATATATGAATACGCATATATTAATCATCTATCTATACGACTATACGATCCATACGATACATAATCCACGATTCTGGTTCTGAGTTTTATTTGCAAACGCTATTCTTCTTCAATTCTTCTTCAATCTTCACCGACGTCTTCATAACAAAAAGGTGTGTTCTTCTTCAATCATTCTCAGTTTTATCTGTTTACTATATTTGTTAATCTTCTTCAATCATTCTCAGTTTTATGTGTTTACTATGTTTTAACATAAGGGATTCAATAAATCAAGTTTCTATTTTGTTTAGTTGTATAGGATAGAGCATTTGAAAAACTGTTCATCAACCACTACAATACGAAATACTTCAGATTAATGATTTCTTTTCTTTAATCATGGTTCGTGTGTGCCGATTGAAATTTCTTTAGTCTGGAAAGTATTTTGAAAGGATTTGTTTGCTACATATAATTAATGCTGCGATTTTAATTTTTATAAGGTTATTTTGATTTTTTAAGTTTAACTTGTATCTTTATTTTGGGAAAATTTATACTATTTCATTATATTTTAAAGACCAGTTTCTATAACTTTCTCTTATATTATAAACATGTATTTTAATAGGAAATATCATTTTGATCATTTTGTAAACTTTTTTTATCAACAAAATATTAAATGAGACCATTAATTGTATACAATTATTTTTTGTATACAAATTTCTAATTGGTCTAACTGTTGAATTACTTATTGTTATCTGTTAAGATGCCTAACAATAACAATATATAATATTTATATATAACTGTTGAATTACTTATTGTTATCTTATTGCACAATTTGTTTAAAAAAATGACAACTTGTTTAAAAAAATGTGCTATAGGGACCATTTCTGTAACATTTCCACGAATTTGAGTTTTTTGCAGTACTAATTTATGATATGATATATTTATGACATATCATATTTTCAGGAAAAAAAAATTAATCCCAGATTAAATTTCAGATTTTTATTTTTCATTCTGTACTTTCACATTTTGGTTTGGAAATAAAAAAAAATTACTATGATTGCTTTTTTAATGGTTTATTTCATTCCTTTTCTTTCTATAATTAAATCACATGGGTTTTTACTATATACTGATGCTAAATACATTTCCTCTTATGTATATCAGGACACATGCACTATTGTAAAATAATTTATCACAAAAATGACAATTTGTCTAAAAAAATGTGCTATATGGACCATTTCTGTAACACTTCCACAAATTTGACTCTTTTGCCACTACTAATTTATAATATGACATATTTATGTCATATCATACTTTCAGAACAAAAATTAATCTCATATTACATTTCAAATTTTTATTTGTCATTTTGTACTTTCACATTGTGGTTTGGAATTTAAAAAAAAAAATACTATGATTGCTTTTTTAATGGTTTGTTTCATTCCTTTTTTTTCTATAATTAAATCACATGGATTTTTACTACATACTGATGCTAAATACATTTCTGATTATGTATATTAGTTTTATAAGCAAATTTGATTGTTTTTCCACTACTAATTCATGATATGACATATTTATGCCATATCATACTTTGAGAAAAAAAATATTAGAAAAAAATTTAATCCCATACTACATTTCTAATTTCTAATTTTTATTTTTCTTTTCAGATTTCAGATTTATGCCATATCATACTTTGAGAAAAAAATATTTGACTCTTTTGCCATTACTAACTGTCATGTTATCTAACTGTTGACGCTTGACACCTTTTAATAAACTTATCCAAAGGAGGTCAAATTCGTAAATTTGCATGTTCCCCTTCCTTGTTGTCGGTTATAGCAATGTACTTTAAAAGTGAATCATATTTCATATCCTATTAGGAAACCTTTGTTGAATAATTTCATTGATGATAGAATATATAAGATACTTTTAATTCATTGCCTTCACATATGAACTAAACAACAACTCAACCCTAACGATAAGCAAAGAGACCTTTATGCATGTGATTGTGTAGACATTTAATAATTTTAATAAAATTTTAAATAATCAATATTTATTAATTTCATAAAATCATCATTTTATAAAATCATCATTTTAATGATAGTTTTAATAAAAATTTAAATAATCGATAGAAAAGTATAAATTCTAAACAAGACTTGTGTCTTACTAATTTACACTTTTTTATAACATTTTGTTTTTTTATTACCATTTTTAAAATAGAAAAGGACATAATAAATATAAATAATAGTTACGAAATTTATTAAATCCGAAAAATTTGAAATTTTAATTGTCAAATAGGAAATTGGTTTCTTTGCTGCAATACTTTTTAAAATGGAATGTCATTAAATAATATTTACTGCCATATAAATCAAAATTGAATTCCTCATTTACTATCCCTAATTATCTCCTAAAAGTTGTTATCAATTCCTTTTTTAAAGGGGCATTTTATCTAAATATAACTTACATGTTATTCTCTCATAATCTCGCCATATAATTCAATACTACATTCATTCACTGTTTCCTACACCACTCTGCATCCAATCATCGATTATTCATTTCAAATCCGTTTCACTCGATCGTTTTCATTCAATCGTTGTTAAGAAGGTTTAAGGTTTGTTTTCTTTAATCTATAATCTATCCTCCTATACGACTTCTCTCTCTTTTTTTATAACATCTTTTGGGTTTTGTTTACTCTGCATTCTCCTGTTTCTTCTCTTTATTAAATACGATGCATATTGGATTTACTTTTTGGTATGTCTATTTAACATATGAATGAAAGGTATTTTTCGATGTATTCATCTTCGTCTTTCATCCGTTGGTCTTTTAATCGATGTGTGCGTATAGGTATCTGTTAGCGGGTGTATATATAGATGTTTGTGTCGGTATATTTATCTGTTATTCATCTTCCTCTTTCTATTCTTGGGCTTCTAATCTATGTGTGTGTGTATATCTATTTGTTTCGGTGTGTATATGTATTTGTTTGTTTGTGTATATTTATCTGTTATTCATCTTCGCATTTCCATTTCTGCACTTTTCTTAACAGGTACCATTTTTGTATTTATATAACATAAAAATTGCTTTGTATTTCAGTGGGTTGCTATAATGTGTAGTTTTTTGAAGTATAATTTTGTAATTGGAATAATTTAAAGTATAATGATGTAATAAACTAATCAATTAAAGTATATATTCCCTTTAATTATTTCAATTTTTTCGTAATTTAAAATTTGTTTTTTGAATAAACTACATAATCTACATTATTTTACCCAATTATGGAAATGTAATCTTATACTAACAATTCGCTATAAATGTAACCTCCCAAAAATACAACCCAAATTTTTTTTGTTTTAAACATTAGTAAAACCATGAAATCAATCATCATATACTAAAACCACGAATCGCATGTCTCAAAATGTAAAAACGGATGTATCAAATCAACTGATGTCAAAACATATTCAAATATCCGAATAAAACTCCCAGGATAAACTGAAGTTGTGGTGTGTGCCATGCCATCATCCCGAGCTCTTCCCCTTACTAGCGGAAGTACCTGAAACCAAAAAACTGAAACTGTAAGCACAAAGCTTAGTGAGCTCCCCCAAACTACCACATACCATACAATAACATATAAAGCAACTACTGGGCCTTGCCCACTGCATCGGACCGAAGTCTGGAAACTGCATTGGACCGAAGTTCGGAACTAACCAGGGCCGTGCCCTCTGCATCGGACCGTAGTCTGGAAACTGCATCGAACCGTAGTCCGGAACTAACCAGGGCCTTGCCATCTGCATCAGACCGAAGTCCGGAAACTGCATCGGACCGTAGTCCGGAACTAACCAGGGCATTGCCCTCTGCATCGGACCGAAGTCCGGAACTGACTGAACATAACATAGCATAATCATAACTACTAGCATAAACATACTGCATCAGACCGAAGTCCGGAACACATAACACGAAGACATGCTTGAATCACAAAGACATCAAGCACACTGAACTACTGCATCGGACCGAAGTCCAGAACTACTGCTAACTAAACGGGCCGGCATTGTGGCCGTAGACTCGTTCCTACTGGAAGGAAACTCACCTCGTAACGCTGGCTGCTAAGATGCTAAATTTGAAACTGGCTGATTGCTGCTCCGGAACTCCCCGGCTATAATCCCATAAACACTAAATCAGATACTGATAACTGTTTTCAGGGTAAAATGACTATTTTACCCCTAGTCAAAGTCAACTTCCTGGTTGACTCTACTCGTCGAGTCCTACTATGAACTCGCCGAGTTCCCGGACTCATACTTCTCTAACTCGCGACTCGACTCGCCGAGTCGGGACGTAGACTCGTCGAGTCCCTCTACTTCCATACCCTTGTTCTAACTCACTGAGTCCTCCTCCACTCGCTGATTCAACTCACAACTCTAAAATCAGAGAAATCGGGAGTTTGCGCTCCGACTCACCGAGTCCAAGAACAAATCGTCGATTCCTATGCATGTCCTCACTAAACAGTTGATTCTAATCGATTCCAGTGCATCCAATTCATAGATCTGAGCTTCTAGGGCCGATATAACACGTAAAGTTGCCAACTTTACGTACATGCATAGAGGTATGAAGCAAAAACACCAAAATAAGCTAGAAATGGGAACCTAGGGTTTGGAACAAGGCCTTGCTTTGCATAAAGGTAGCTACTTTGAGCTCCTGGGGCACAATGATGTCCATATCTATAGCTCACTACCCTAAGGGAGCTCCAATCCCGAGTTTGGACCTTGAAATGTCCCAAAAATGGCAAAACAAGCATATATGAAGATCTACTAGGAAAATGAACAAGGTAGAGGCTTTATTACCAGATGAAGTAGCAAATGGAAACTAGCTTCTTGATCTCCTTCTTCTCCTTTGCACCTTCTCTCTTTCCTTTTCTTCTACACCTCCAAGAATACACCAAAACACTCAAAATCAAGAAGGAATCACTCAAACTCACCAATGGAGGGCTAGGGTTTTGAGGGGGAAACGCTCTAAGGGTGCTGGAGGCTGGGATGGGGGCTATAAGGACGTTTAAATAGGGTACAAACCCTAAGGATTAGGGTTTCATCCAGACTGGCCTACTCGTCGAGTCCAAGCGCGGACTCGCCGAGTAGATCACTTAAAACCCGCGTCCAACCTGTTATCTACTCGGCGAGTTAGGGCTACTACTCGCCGAGTAGCTCTTTATAAAAGACATTTAATAAATTAATACATACCAGGAACGGGGCGTTACAATAAAAGTTCATACTAACAACAATGGTATGCCAAAAAACTTAATTTATTCAAAAGTGGAATGCTATATAGATACTATTTCCAAATTAGTGTTTGCTATATATTATGGAACACATAACTTTTTAACAACCTGTTTATCAAAGTAGTGTGTGTGTGTGTGTGTGTGTGTGTAACAATAGTAAAAATAGGTCAATAACAATCACATGTGATTATACCAATCATGTAATGTGATTTTGTTAAACTAGTAATGTGATAAAATTACTATGTAATTCGTGATAAATTCTAATACAAGTATGAACTTTTATGATACAACTCAAAGTATACGTCCATACGATTCCAAAAATATAGAGAACGTCTAAATCTGACTTCGCGTGAAGAAGTTATTATAAACCGAACACTATAAATCTCTATAATAAGAGGAATTTAAAATAGACTTATAATTAGCTATTGGAGTCTAAAAGAGAGTTGTAGTGCTCGTAAATACCTACGTGTGGATATAAAGAACGTCAAAAACGGAGTTTGTATGCAAAAGTTACGACCTTCTGAAGATACAGCTGTCAGAAACCCTAATCTGAATGGACTCACGACGTGAGCATAAAAACTCACGACGTGAGGAGTCAAAATGCCACATTTCGAAGCTAGAAGTCTACGGAACGATAACCCAAAAGCTCACGACGTGAGCAAGGTTTTCTCACGACGTGAGGACGCTGCAGGACACGAATCGGAGCTAGAAAACACGCGTTAAGGCTACGGGATGACTCTTGCCATAACTCACGACGTGAACCTATCATGTTCATGACGTGAATGGGCCAAAATCTTCCTATAAATAGCAAGTCCGGCTTCCTCTCTCCTTACACCATTTCTCTTCTCTCTCTCTCTCTCTCGTTTGCTGAAGTCGTTTCGCTTCCCGAGCCTGGTGATCGCGAACCGCTGAACGTTTTCAGTTAGATTCCGTCAAAGTACGATATTAAGGTGAGTTTCACTGCCCCACTTTCTAATATTTTCGGGGGAAAACGCATGCTAAATATTGAATAAAATTTAATATTATGTTTATATGATAGTATGTTCGTATCAACATATATAGTTATATTAACCGGGATATAGTTGTTTTGCCTCATATATACCTAAAGTATATATGATATTTTTAAAACATACAACTATCGTAAACTTGTTAGCATGTTATTATACTAATGTAGATCTTGAGTTATACTCGGGAGTTCTATATATACTATGTGTGATATAGTCTCGATGCTATACTCGAGAGTTATATATATTGATTTCTAAGTATGTTATTATTGTTGGTTTTATGTCAAGATAAAACCTGGTATGTTATATGTTATTATTGTTGGTTTTATGTCAAGATAAAATCTGGTTTTACCTCAAGTTATAGCTGTTATACTGCCTAAATGTTATGAAGTTAGGAGTAATGTTTAAAATCATAGTCTAGTAACTTAGGGTTTTAGACACGAAAATGCTTTTGTTGTTAGAACTATAGAACGTCGTCAAAGTTTACATGAGCTATTGTATTCATCAACTAAGATTGGAAATCTTAGTGGAAATCCTCTGACTTGTAACTGTTAATCCCGTGTGAGCGAGGAAGTTGTATATGGATCTATACGGGTTGACAACCCCACTCGTGGTTGCTAGCTCCAACCCAACGGTATTCGTGTGACGAACTTGCCAAATTTACTACCTTCCGACGTCGATGAAGCATGCGGAAACTACCGCAAGGTGTGATCCTTGTACTACCGCAATGTGTGATCCTTGTAACTACCACAATGTGTGATCCTTGTAACTACCATAAGGTGTGATCCTTGTAATAATAATAAGAGGTATAAAACTAAGTCATACAGTCGCAGCTACAGACTCACGGTAGCACAACTTGAGAAGCATTATACTTTGTCGATATACAAGTATGAATGTTAAGTATAAGTTTCTCAAAGACTTATACTCTAAGTATAAGAATCTAGTAGGTATATTACTTGTATATTAAGTAGACCACTATACCTATTCTACTTACTCGTATAGAATTGAAATAAGATTTATACGTAACAACCTTAGTTTGTATGGGATTACAAACATTTGTATGAGACTTATAGGTATACTACTTATTTGGACAAACCGAAACCTTAGTTTGTAAATTTGTATGAGACCACTATACCTATTCTACTTACTCGTATAGAATTGAAATAAGATTTATACGTAACAACCTTAGTTTGTATGGGATTACAAACATTTGTATGAGACTTATAAAAAATAGACCTTAACTTTTTTCTACTTATTTGAAAAAAACCGAATATATTGTTGTTTACGATTAAGTAGGTTTTTTTCGAAAAAAAAACTTCGTTTTTTATATATCATCATGGATCTCTATGGAAAGAGGACGAAAAATCGTAAACAACAATATATTCGGTTTTTTTTTTCCATAAAAAACTTGGCCTAAAAAAATTTAAAATGAAAAAAAGGAAGTGGGTTTGTTATAATCCAGTACATGTGCGTCCATTATAAAATTTTACAACCATTCATTTTGCCGTTGATCGCTTTAAATTCCGACGCTTTGGATTGGTTTTATAGTTCCTTGATTAATAATGGTTCTCTATTGAACTTTTCCCTATATATATATATATATATATATATATATATATATATATATATATATATATATATATATATATATATATATATATATATATATGTGACATCCCCTAATTTCTCGGCCAGAAAAGACCGATTTAATTTATGCTTTTTAAAATAAAATCAGAGAAATCTTTTTAAAAGATGTTGCGGAATTGGTCCCCAATACAAAATATGATAAAAGTTTGTCAAAACCTTTCTTTAAGAAATATATAATTTCATTTCATATCAAAACATCGGGATGTCATGTTCCGATACAGATCAAAAGCATAAACAAGACATTATAAGCCTTTCAACAGTTATTTACAACTACTGGCCTATAATCCAAAAATCTCTCATCGTCCTCCGACTATGCTCGGGGTCCACTACCTGTAACATAAAAAGCTGAGTGGGTCAGGCTTGGGAGCCTGGTGAGCATATAGGGTTTTCAACCCACAATAATAATAAACTTATTAAGTTCACCAATCAACAATAACCCTGATTACCCGTTCCCGTTATCCTCACTTACGTCCCTAAACACTTATCACAAGGGACCTAGCCTAAAGAATATCATCGGGATGGACACTACTGCTAAGGGGTTTCCTCAGCCATACATGTCCTAAAGGCAACCATGAGGGGGATGGAGTACAGCGAATGAACACTCTAGTTCATTACACCTACAGGTTGCGGGCCTGCCAGTGTTCCACTGGACTATCTAGAAAGTCTGTGGTCGTCATCCAAACTTCGCTAGATGACTGGATCTTAAATCACATCGAGGCCTCTCATCACTTTTATTTTATCACACATCACTATCTACCCATGTTTTACCCAACATATTTGTAGATAAAAATACATATACAGTTTAAAACTTGTATAAAACATCAATTCAACAGTCACCTCAGTTAAACAATTAATATAATTACACGTAGCACGTATTTCATATAAAATACTTCATATCTAGGTGTAAGATGAAGGTGACTATACACTCACATGATTTGATGATAATCGGGCAGCAATTCGTTTCCTAAAACGTTCGTTTCTAATAAAACCGGGAGTTTTATTCAGAAACCGGGCTCTGCGAGGGTCGGGCTTCGAAACCGAAAAGATAAACTTTCCCGACTTCTCGGGCTCTTCGTGGCGTATTCCGGGGGTTATAATTGATACCGGGGCTTTGGGGAATGTTAAGATGAAGAAAATATGGAAAAAGGGGCTAAATATGGCAAAATTCCAAAAGTAACCGGGAAGGCTCGCATACCCCTTCTATTTATAGGGTCCGAAGTCGGTTCAGGTGGTGGGGTCCGCAGGCGAGGATGCGCAGGTGCTCGCACATGGGCTGCGCGTGCGAAGGGGCTGTTGGCAGCTCCTGATTGGACCGAGGCCTAGTGGTCCGAGGTAGAGGGTTCGTGGCTCGCTGCGAGGGCTTCGGACACGTGATAAGGGCACGCGTCGGACAGGTATTGGACCGCTTCGGATGACTCAGCAGCTCGGATGACTCAGCCATTTTTCGGACACGTGGCATGCTCTTAGCGAAGGTGACGTGGCCGAAGCCACCTATGCGAAATTTCTCGGTTTTCGTGCCAAAACTTCTAAAATCCATAACTTTCGCATACGAGCTCCGTTTTTGACGTTCTTTATATGCACGCGTAGGTAAAATTACGCTCTACAACTTTCATTTAGACTTCTTCGGCTAATTTTGACTTTAATTTTTATATTATTATTTTTAACAGACCGGGACAGGAAATCCGTTAAAAATTCATAACTTCTTCATCCGACGTCCGTTTTCGTCAGACTTTTTACCGTTGTGCTACTAATGACGAGACCTTCGATTCTCGTTTAGGTCGTGTCGGATAAAAATCACTCGATCTAAAATTCAAGTTTTTAGCTGTCTACTGCTAAGCTGAAACTTCGAAAAATCATAACTTCCTCATACGAAGTCAGATTTGGGCGTTCTTTTTATACCTACTCTCGGTTTAACGAACACTACGAGTTTCGTTTAGATCACTAAGGCCTAAAAGTAGTTTATCAAAAACTCACTTTTTACGACATTCGACATGTCATAACTTCTTCGTTATAACTCGGATTTCGGCATTCTTTATATATCTGTAATCCTTGTCACGCCCACTACAAGTTTCTTAATAGATATCGGCTTTATCTAATAATTAATTTTGACGCTCATTTTTATTCTTAATTAATTAAACCCTAATAATTAAGCATAAAACACATAATTCATATAATATTCACATAATTCCTTTTTATTTCTTCAAAATGATTTACAAAGGTTAACCTAGACTATAATGTCAATATTAATGTCTAGCCTAGAAACACGGGCATTACAATATATATATATATATATATATATATATACACACACTAAATGTTGGAGAGTCAAAATGATACTTCCAAAACTATACTTTTGAATTGAGAAAAAGTACTATTTCTACTTAGAGTCAAAACCTGTGAACTCACCAACTTTATGTTGACGTATTTTAAATTGCATGTGTTTTCAGGAAGTTGATAATTTTAAATTGCATGTGTTTTCAGGAAGTTGATACGAGAAATGACGTTACACCGCCCGGTGTTTTCGTCGACGGTCGGGGTGTGACAGTGTGTGTGTGTCTGTGTGTGTGAAATCGTTTCGGAACAACTATTGGGGACCAAATATGCAAATCAGATTATTAACCTTAGAATTTTCCCTTTAATGGTTAAAAAAATAGAAGTACATATGTTTAATTTTATAAAAAACCATTACAATTATAACATTCTACTTTCAAAGTAGAATGTCTTCTTTCTTAATACTTTTCATACTTTCCAAATTTTAGACATGTTAGATTAGTAAATATGATTTGAAATTATCAACGGCGTCTTTCTTTCTTGATTACATTTCAAACAATGCTAATTGTTTTTTTACCATTCATAGCAATGTACTTTCATTTAACATAAATTTTGCACTTTTATTTTAAAAACGTACCATATTACCTATGTTTTTTGACACCAACTCAGCATAACTTTCAGAAACTCATCGAAGATTAATATTTCCAGCAACCTTTTGCCAAGAAATCTCAATTAATTGCGGAGTTACAGTATCAAGCAGTCTTCATCTTCAACTCTGTTTGTTTTGATGCAATCAACAAAATACAAGGTCTGTAACGCCTAGTTCCTGGTGCACATTTAATTATACTTTATTCACTTTTGTAGAGCTACTCGACGAGTTGGAAGCCCCAAACTCATCGATTAGAAATCAGATTTGATGCGGGATCTTAAGTAACCTACTCGGCGAGTTGAGGGACTTGACTCGACGAGTAGGGCTGCCAGGATGAAACTCTAAATTCAGGGTTTTGCACCCTATTTAAGCATCTTAATCCCCACCCATCAACTTCATTTACAACCTCCAAGTCCCAAACCCTAATCCACGAAATCCTAGTGCTTTGCTTGAGGTTGTAAGCCATTTTGAGTGATCTTTGGGTGTTTTTGAAGCTTGTGGAAGAAGAGAAAGATAGAGGGATCAAGAGGGAGAGAATAGATCCAGAAACTACACATCATTTTCTACATTTTCGGGTAAGCAAGTCCCAACCTTGCTCAATGGTTCCTTTGATCTCTTCTTTTCATCTTTATGAGGGTTTTGGTCCAAGTATTTTAGCATGTGAAGAATGGACGACTCGAGTGGGTATTCTCCTACATCTAGGACCTTGAAGGACTATTATGGCATAAAGGTGCAAACTTTATGCCATAGGAGTCCCCATGCAAGCAATAGAGTGTCATTTTGGCGTTTTTAGCCCAAAAGGCCACGCATGGAGGAAAAAGGCAGAAGCTTTGCGTGTTCATGGAATGCTTTGGGTCCAGATCTGTGTTAGTAAGCATTAGTTTGGTGTATGGACGCCTAGTGGACCCAAAATCTAAGTCCTAAAGGGTTAGGGTTGATCTAAACCCATGAAGTAGTGGTATTAATGGGTAAAGTTGGAAACTTTACCCTTAAAAGGACATTCTCAGTGTGCATGAGGGATAAGAAGCTTAGATCTGAAGAGTAAGGGCTTAACCCATTAAGATGGCCCAAACAACCAGGGGTACTCGTCGAGTCCATAGAGGAACTCGACGAGTTGAGTCGTGTTGTCCCGTTACTGATTATGGTAGAACTCGATGAGTCTGAGGATGACTCGATGGGTTGATTCGCTAAATCGCGACTATGAGCAGCCCGATAGAGCTCGACGAGTCGGGGGACGACTCAGCTAGTTGGGCTGCGATTTCAGGACTGTTGAGTTAAAGAACTCGGCGAGCTGACAGGTCGACTCGGCGAGTTGGTCAACCCAGAATGTTGACTTTGACCAAGGGTAAAATGCTCATTTTACCTTTAGAAGAATGATCAGTTTTTGACTAAGTGCTTATTGTGATGATGATAGCTGGGGAGTCGATTGGAGCAGCCATCAGAGATTCCTCACACGAGATTTCAGCAGCTAGCTTGAGAGGTGAGTTTTTCCTCCAGTAGGAATGGGTCGAAGGCACCAATGTCGGCCCGTTTATGTATGTTAGCATGTGTCGGACTTCGGTTCGATGCCGGGGTTAGCCCGATGTAGATTATATGTTCCGGACTTCGGTCCGATGTCGAGGCAAGCCCGAGGAATGTTTCTATGCTTGTTGTCTTCGTGATTCTTGCATGTGTTTGTTTACGTGTTCTGGACTTCGGTTCGATGCCGGGGCAAGCCCGAGGAAGGTCTAGCTTACATGTTATGTTATGTATTTATGTTATATGTTTGTTGATATGTTATATGTATACCGGACTTCGGTCCGATGCCGGGTGGGGCCCGATGCCGGACTTCAGTCCGATGCATGGTGGGGCCCGATGCCGGGCGTGGCCTGATGTAGTGGGGAAGGCCCAATGTATGCTATTATGTGTATGGTATGTGGTAGTTTAGGGAGACTCACTAAGCTTCGTGCTTACAGTTTTCAGTTTTGGTTTCAGGTACTTCCGGTAGTAAGGGAAAGAGCTCGGGATGATTGCAGTGCAAACACCATTCTTGCAGCCTGAGATGTTTAGAATCTGATATTTTGAGACATGATTTTGATACAAAATTTTGTATGATGATTTGAGATACACAACTTATGATTTTATTGTGATGTTTGATGGGTTACGGTTTTCTTAAATGACTTTTAAAACGAAATTTTTGGACCGTATTTTATGGATGTTTCAAGGCCAGTTCCGGATACAATGTAGGCTGACTTTGTGATTGTCAATGTTTAACACAAACATGTTATAAATATATTTAATTTATATTGTTGGTCTATGAAGAAAGATTAGCTCAAGAGAGCGACTATAGAGTACAATCAACAAACAAATCTAAACAGAAAGAATCCTAAACAGCCTCTATGAACATTCTCATTGAACCAATTAGTATCAACAAAAACCCTTATTTAACAACAAAAATGAAAAATTAGCAATGTAAGTCATAATATCAACAAGTAACATACGAGTATACTTTCTGTGTTTACTATTATAAGCACGATCAAGTAACCTTCGAGATAAAATGAAACGGATGCCAGGGTTTTCGATTAGACTGAGAGTTCCAATTCACGAATCAGGAGAGACGAAATGGATAATATGAATGTGATAGAGAAAATAGATTCAGTGAGGAATCGTGCTGGCCTGCAAACGATGGCGAAAAAAACAAAACGACGGCGAAAAAAAATAAGAGATGTGGTCGGAAGCAATGAAATTAGGCTGTCTGAAAGTTTATTGAGTTCCATCTTCTGATTATCGGATTTGGCATCTCCGACTTCAAGGTCTCTCTGTCCGTCGCCGTCAATCTGGTCATCGTCGGTAATATTTAAGTAGGTGCAGGCGAGAATCAAGAGAGCAAACGCAATGAGACCCAAAACGACAGCTAAACCTCCGAAGAAGTATGGGACCGGTGTATGCCACGACGCGACTGTTTAACCACCGCCTGCGACGAAGGAGCCATTCTCATCACTGTTTCTTCAGTTTTGCTTTTGGTGATGTTGGATTAGATTAGAAAGTGAACAGTTAGATTTGTTAATGGTGGATGAGTAGATTAGGAACTGGTTCCATTTCAAAGAATTTATATACGATAAAATCTGATTTTTTCTTTTCATTTTTTTATTCTTGTATAATTTAATATTACATACTTTTTTTAATTATTATATTGAAATTATATTCCCTTTCTAAAATCTAATCTTACGGTGAATGGAATATAAAAGGCATTTTAAATTTTTATATATCTTTTACATAATTGTTTATCACAATATTTATAGAGAAATTAAATATCCTCCTACCATTTCTTCCTACTTATCTTCCTACCCATTTGAAATGGTGACATGTGTCATATTTTGATAAAATTAATTATATTTTAAGACACTTGTCATCATTTAAAGTGAGTAGGAAGATAATTACGAGGAAAAATAGAAGGATATTTAATTTCTCATATTTATATGATATAATAACAATATTTGTATAATATATTTACTTTTATATATCACTACGTTCAATTATTTTCATTATAAACTTTTAAACATAACTTACACATACCTAAACATATCCTAATTTAATATTTAATATGTATACTCTTTTTATTATGTTATATTAATTGTATAAAAAATATGAACATGTATATATGTGAAACTAACGGGCCATATTATAAAGTTTTATAAAAATATTGCAATTACATATTACATATTACCAAATTGTAGGTTTACATGTTATTTCTTTGTAATTTGTAATTTACTCATATTTTGTCAATATAGACATTCTACCCATTTGTTCAACATATGAATATTATATATGAATTACTTATTGTTATCTGTTAGGCATCTTATTTTATAAAGTAATTCGAGTTATCTGTTAACGTTGCAGACATACAATGCATTCAATTTCTTCTAATAAGATTAGAAAATTAAATAGTTTCTACTTAGATAATACAAATAATATTAATTTGGGTACTACATCAACACATCTATCTTCAACAACTACAATTGTTAATACATCGATTTACGAAGGTATGTTTCATCATACAATTTTTTTTATTATTTCATATTTTTAAACTCACATAATATATATTTTAATTACATACACATGTATTAACATAAAAAAATAGATAAATCGGAAAAATTTTCGTCCGCTGCAAATAAGTATTCCTCGACACTGGTTACCGATGTTTACAAAGGTACGCTTATTTCTTCAATTTTATTATAAAAAACATATTTTTTTACCTAATTATACATTTTATAACCTATCCTATTATCGTTTATGCAGAAAACAACAATAACATATACCACTTTCAAGCCAGAGAGAAAAGAAGACAAAAAAATTTATATTTGGAAAATAAAAGATCGAAGAAATTGAATACAAGATCCAACGTTCGAAGTACATAAATATCACATCTCTTAAAAAACATGGATAATTGTAAAATTCTTATTTTATATTCCATGTTTTACGCTTAATTTACATTTATATACAATACATGATTACTCAATTTTTTTATTAGCCTGCAATACTAGATGATTTCATCTTATTACTTTATTTTATATGATATGTCTTCAATTTTCATAAGTTTTTGTTATTTACAGATCAATCAACCAACGTTGTTCGTCGAACTGAAAATGTCAATTCATTTAAATAGCCAGGAATCCAAATTACAACCGTACAATATTCTCCTTCTTTTCCAAATGTTAGAACTCCGTTATCTAACATTACAAATTGTAATAATTTTTTGTTTTAAAAATATACTATTATCCAATTTATATATAATCCGGATATATATATACTGACTTTATTTATTTTGTTCAGATAATATTAGTTTTGATAACTACACCACTTCCAACCTACCAAACAAAAGACAGTACTATGTAGTTTCAAATGATATGACATCGAAAAATGCATCTACAATAACTGGTTCTTCATCAACAATGAAGTTAAATCCAGGATGTCATAAATTAAAAAGGAAGTCAAAACATTTATCCCCTATCCCGTTGATTGATTTGACAGAAGATTTAGAAAATATATATCAACTCATATATGAAAACGTAATAGCTGGTATCTTAAAAGGTAATCAAATAATAATATCCATTTTCACTTTTTTACAATTCAAATACTGTGTTGTATATACTTATAAAATTAACTGATATTTTTTCTATGCCTTTTATTTTATAGAATATTTGGATCATGGTGATCAAAATGTTGTATGTCAAACATGTCATGCAAAGTTATGGAGAAATGAATCCATTAGAGGTAAAGAAAAAGGGAACACAGACTATTCATTATGTTGTGATTATGGCAAAGTTCAACTTCCAGATTTAAAGAAAGCACCCCTAAGTTATGAAAGAATGTTTCGAGAAACAGATTCTAAAAGTAAACACTTCATGAAAAACATTTGACGTTACAATTCAATGTTTTCTTTTACGTCGATGGGTGGTAGAATTGATTGTCCAATCAATAGAGGAAACGATTCATACATTTTCAGACTGGGTGGTCAAAATTATCATAGTATTGGAAGCCTTTTAGCAGCAAAAGGGACGGAACCAAAATTCTCTCAGTTATACATTTATGATACTGATAACGAAATTTCAAATAGACAAAAATGCTTTGGGTATTTTTTCAAACTTTCTATTCATGATTAATTATAATATATATATATATATATATATATATATATATATATATATATACATACTAATATTATGTATAAGGTCAATTTCTTTAGTAGGGAAAAGGATCAATCAACATCAGTTGATAGTGATATTATTGAAGATATTAAGCTGATGTTGGATTCAAATAATGTCTTGGTTAGATCTTATAGAATGGTAAGAGATACTTTTCTGAAAAATCCTGAAGTTGATATGAAATTACGACTTATCGGGAGAAGGGAGCGAGATGGAAGAACATATAACCTACCAACTGCTTCTGAGGTTGCCGCTTTAATTGTCGGTGACATTTGTGATTCAATTGAAAAGAGGGATATTGTTGTTCAAACAAAAACTGGTTTTCTACAACGTATCAGTGAATTGCATCATTCGTACCTTCCTCTCCATTATCTACTGCTATTTCCATATGGGATGATGGTTACAGTTTTGACATTCTTCATAGAGGTGTGTCATTTACGACCAACAGCAAGCGGGCCAAATGTACAATGAGAGAATATTTCGCTTATAGAATTCAAGACAGAGATAATTCGTTCTCTCTCATTCTTAATTCAAAAAGGTTGTTTCAACAGTTTCTGGTAGATGCCTATACTATGATGGAAACAGAGAGATTGTACTACATACGTAGGCAACAACATGTCCTTAGATGCGAGTCTTATGAGAATTTACATAACTAAAAAGCTCAAGGAACCACTAATATCTCCAATGTCGACCAACGTGTCATATTACCTTCGTCCTTTACTAGTGGCGCACGCTATATACTGCAAAACTATTTGGATGCCATGTCACTATGTAAATGGTTTGGATATACGGATTTCTTCATAACCTTTACGTGTAATCCCAAATGGCCAGAGATTAAAAGGTTTCTTAAGGATACTTCACTTGAACCAGAAGATAGGCCTGATATACTATGTAGGTTGTTCAAGATCAAGCTTGATGCATTCATTAAAGACTCAAGGGAGAATCACATTTTCGGCAAAGTTCAAGCATGTAATTAAAACTATATTTTTTCATTATTTATAAATATTACTCTTATTATTCTATATTTTTTTATATGTTTTTACAATCTAATCATATTTTGTTTTTTTTTGCAAAATATTTTACAGATGTTTATACCATTGAATTTCAAAAGAGAGGTTTGCCGCATAGTCATATATGTCTATTTATGCATTCCGACAACAAGCTACCAACTGTTGAATTTACCGATCCGATAATTTCCGCCGAGATACCAGACAAAATTGAAGATCCAAAATTGTATTCACTTGTGAATGAGTTTATGATTCATGGTCCACATGGAGCTGAAAATATCAATTGTCCATGCATGGTGGATAAAAAGTGCTCAAAAAACTTTCCAAAACAATTTTGTAATCATTCGTCTGTTGATCAAAATGGTTTTTCGTTATATAGGCAAAGAAACGATGGTCATTTTGTAGAAAAATCGGGTGTCAAGTTGGATAATAGAAATGTTGTTCCATACAACAAATATCTATTGAAAGATATCAGGCACATATTAATGTTGAATGTTGCAATCAGGGATCTTCTATAAAGTATTTGTTTAAATACACAAACAAGGGTCCTGATAGAGCTACAGTTGCTGTTGTACGAGCCAACAATGAATATGAAAATAATGATGTGGTCGATGAAATAGCTGAATATTACGATTGTAGATATTTATCTGCATGTGAAGCATCATGGCGAATTTTTAAATATGATGTTCATTGCAGGTATCCTTCTGTGGCCAGACTACATTTTCATCTTCCTAATCAACAACAGATTGTATATGGCGAAGATGATGATATTGACGATGTTCTGGACAAACCTTCTATTGCTGCTTGAAATTTCACATCTTGGATGGAGTGTAATGCAATTAATAGTGAAGCACGAGAACTTACATATGTTGAATTTCCTACAAAGTTTGTTTGGATATTAAATGGTCGGTTTTGGAATCGAAGGAAAGTAGGAAAAGCCATTGGTAGAATCATTCGGTTTCACCTAATCTTGGTGAAGCTTATTTCTTAAGGGTTCTTTTAAATAAAGTTAAAGGTCTGACGTCATTTGATGAAATTCGCACGGTAAATGGTGAAACACATTCTTCTTTTAGAGATGTTTGTTATGCACTCGGACTATTAGATGATGACAAGTAATACATCGATGCAATTAAAGAAGCAAGCCATTATGCATCTGGTTTTTATCTACGCTTCTTATTTGCTGCATTGTTGATGTGTAATAGTATGTCTAAACCAGAGGCAGTTCGGGAAAATACATGGGAATATTTGGCGGATGAAATTCTATATAACCAACAACAAAGGTTCAAGTCTACAGGTATTAAGTTTTTTTCTTAATTTGTATTTAAAATAATTTCTTTTTATTATTCAACACCCATTAAATAGTTATTAAAAATATTATTAAATATCATATTTTGTATTTTGTAATTAATTTTATATTTATGGTGCAGATTTATCACTCGGTGAAGATGAACTTAAGAACTTAACTTTGTTCAAAATAGAACAAATTTTACTTTGAAACAGCTCCACTCTAAAAAAGTTCACAAAGATGCCTTACCGAGATGTTGAATCAGTTTCTTCTTCAAACAATCGACTTATCACCGAGGAGCTAGATTACGACATTCCCGTTATAAAGAATGACTTTGATCGTATGTTTCTTGCATTAACAGATGAGCAACGTAACATTTTCCTTAACATCATTAGCGTTGTCAAAGAAAATAAAGGAGGTGTCTTCTTCTTTTATGGTTATAGTGGAACGGGTAAAACTTTTCTATGGAAGACAATATCTGCAACAATTAGATGTGATGGTAATATTGTTTTAAATGTTGCTTCAAGCGGTATTACTTAGTTATTATTGCCCGGTGGTAGAACAACACACTCTCGATTTATACTTCCTTTTGAACTTACATAGGATTATGTTTGTAAAATAAATCCAGATGGTGAGTTGGCTAGCTTATTAAGAAAAACCTTTTTGATAATTTGGGATGAAGCACCTATGGTCCATAAGCATGCATTTGAAGCTTTAGATCGAACTTTGAAAGATGTATTAAGGTGTGGAAATTCTAGCACCTCAAATATTCCATTTAGAGGGAAAGTTATTATCTTTGGAGGGGATTTCATACATATTCAACCTGTTGTTCCGATTAGCAGTAGACAGAACATTGTTAATGCTTCTTTGAGTTCTTCATATTTATGGCAACATTGCAAAGTTTATAGATTAACAAAAAACATGAGGCTAACTGTGGGAAGTGATCAATCTGATATAGAAAAAATAAAAGATTTTGCAAATTAGTTATTGGATATAGGAGAAGGCAAACTCGGTGGTCCGAACGATGGCGAAACGATTATCGATATTCCAGATGATATTCTCATTAATGATCCAGATGATCCTATAGGTTCATTAATTGAGTTTGTATATCCTTCAATTTTGGAGAAGTATAGCAGTACAAATTATTTCCAAGAAAGAGCGATACTTGCTCCAAAGAATGAAGTTGTTCAAGAAATAAACGACCGTTTGCTTAAGAAGTTTCCAGGAAATGAGGTTGAATATTTAAGTTCAGATAGCTTATGTGAGTCTGAATTTGTCCATGATCAGTTTGATGCAAATTTATTCTCGTCTGATGTATTAAATAGTCTCAAAGTATCCGGTCTACCAAATCATAAGTTAGTTTTAAAAATTGGTGTTCCAGTAATGTTACTGAGAAATATTGATCAGAAAAACGACTTATGTAATGGCACAAGACTACAGGTGATATCATTGGGCAAACGTATAATTGAGGCACGTATAATATCTGGAACTAATATTGGAAACCAGACTTTTATTCCAAGAATGTCTTTAAGTCCATCAGAAAAAAAATTCTCTTCAAATTCACAAGAAGACAATTTTCTTTGGCCGTATGTTTTGCAATGACTATTAATAAGAGTCAAGGACAATCGTTATCGAAGGTTGGTTTGTTTCTCAAAGATCCAGTTTTTTCACATGGGTAATTGTATGTTGCCCTATCTAGAGTTCAAAGGAGAGAGAGATTAAAATTATTAATTTTAGATAAAGATGGTAGACTCACAAATAAAACTTCCAATGTTGTTTATAAGGAAGTTTTTCGCAATTTATAACAAACTTTTTTGTAGCATCCTTTTATCATTTTTATCAAATCACACTTCATCCATCATATTAATTAATTTATTTATTTATAATTACGTATTGTATTTTTTTTATGTTATTTTCATTACAGCCATGTTTTTTTTTTGTATCAAATCAATTACGATGTTTTTTTGGGTTTTTTTTGTCATTACTCAAACATATGTTGCATTATATAAAGTCATGACTTTTATAAAATATGTGGATTTATATATTTAAATAAATACTTAAAATTTACAAAGTTATCAAAAATAGAGAACATATCCAAAGAAAAACACCACCATTGCACGGATTTCAAGGTTATGACCAGTAAGCCTAAAAAAGAAACACATGATGTAGTAAATCAACATAAAATGTTGAAAATAAACTGCTGAAGACAATAATAATTTTTATTAATCTCACGAAATTAGTGGAGTTGAAAATTTATTGGGATGATAAGTTATAATGGCAAAAGTGGCGTTTTACGGTTTTAGCCAACAAATGTTTTTTCTTCCCACTCGCTCGCTTGTGGTTGTGTCATCATCTTTGTATGTTCAACGATAATCATGTACCAAAAGTAAGGGTTTTAAAAATCTCCATTTGTAATTAAATATTTACAACTCAGAAAATTATTAAAAAAATACAATATTATAATTCATAAGTTTTCTAAATTAATGATATATTACTTTATTACATAATTAATTAAATTTTTAATTCTATTTAAAATTAAC
Source organism: Lactuca virosa (assembly GCF_052849685.1). Taxonomy (NCBI): domain Eukaryota; kingdom Viridiplantae; phylum Streptophyta; class Magnoliopsida; order Asterales; family Asteraceae; genus Lactuca; species Lactuca virosa. The sequence goes on from NC_136429.1 coordinate 60,578,810, forward strand.
ACCCGTGGGTTGTACGGGTATTAGCCTAGTTTCAATATAAAACATAGTTATTTCTATGATTGATCGTGTTTGTTTTTTTATTTTCACTATATTGAAATTTATATTACGTTCTACATAATCAGGATTTTATTAAATATCCATAAATACAAATCATCAATCAAAATTCAAACCAGTTTACAATGTTATTCATTATATCATTATAATGTAATTAAAATTATTTTTAAATTTCTCATCCTTATAACCACGAAATATAACCTAATACACAATAAAATAAAGTTTAATGCACGAGAGTTCAAAGAAAATTTGTCCAGAAAATTAGGAACCACAACACAAATTATCTAAAACCAAGATTTGTATAATTTACTCTATTTTTTGAATGGTATTCAAAAACATCCCACGGAATAACACACGCGCGCCTACGCGCACATGCATACGTGCCCTTCTAATGCGTTTCTTCTACAAACTAACTTTAAACTCAATAATCCCAATTTCCACTCATTGACGTTGGAATTTGTTTCATCTTTTTCCGCGTTTCTCTCCATCTGCAATTTCAGAAATCCCTAATCACCCAATCGTATTTGATTAATCTGTCATCTCTTATTGATCGTAATTGTTAATGGACACTCTAATTAATCTCGTCAACAAACTCCAGAAAGCATGCACAGCCCTAGGCGACTTCGGTGAAGAATCCTCTCTTCCTACTCTCTGGGACGCCTTGCCTACAATCGCCGTCGTCGGCGGTCAGGTATAAATATGCAGATATTTAATCGCCGATCATAATTTCTTTTCTTTTCAATGCTCTTTGATCCAATCAATGAGTTAATTCAAGACGTTCATTCACTTGTGATTTGTTGCAAGCATTTAAGTTCTCAATATAGTTTATCGTGTTTGTGTTTCTTTGGTATTTATCTGATATTTCAACTTCGGTCTGGAGAAAGATGATCTGTAATTCTAACCCCTATTAATATCTATTGACACGACTACATTTATCTTCTTGATTTAGATCAAAGTGTAAAACTGTGAGAAATTGTGTAAGCAGTTTTTATTCGTGCAAATGTACTTCACTCTAATCAATTTCCATAAATTGCTTTTAGAGCTCTGGAAAATCATCTGTGTTGGAGAGTGTCGTTGGCAAGGATTTTTTGCCTCGTGGTTCTGGTAATTATTATATCTTCAATATTTTCTGATTCAAATTTGTGGATATAAAATATGATTAACAGCATCTATTTGCAGGAATTGTCACTCGGCGTCCTCTTGTTCTACAGCTTCATAAGATCGAAGAAGGAAAAGAATATGCAGAGTTTGCTCACCTTCCAAGAAAATGGTTCACTGATTTTGGTATCATGACTAAAAATTTTATGATCCTTTTGTAATTCTCAATCACTCTGAATGATCTTGTTACAAGTTTATATACTTTTTTAGCTGCTGTGAGGAAGGAGATTGGTGATGAAACTGACAGAGTGACAGGTCGTACCAAACAGATTTCATCTGTTCCTATATATCTCAGTATCTATTCTCCTAATGGTAAGATATATATAATTATAAACAAATTATGTTTCATGAACATCATATCAAATGTAGAAAACATAATAACTTACTAATCAATCTATTATGTCTGAATTCTGATCTTTTATAGTTGTGAACTTGACCCTCATTGACCTTCCTGGTTTGACAAAAATAGCTGTTGGTAAGTTTACACCATTTATAATCTTTTGCAATTTAACTTAACTTCTCTCTGTGATTATTGATTTATATTATATATTTGTAGAGGGGCAGTCTGATAGCATTGTGCAAGATATTGAAAACATGGTGAGGTCCTACATTGAAAAGGTATATATATATTTATATACAAATGTACCCAAATCTTATTATGCTGAAAAGAATTGAAGAATAATATTAATATTCATTTTCAATTGCATTTGGATATTGTCTTGCAGCCTAACTGCATTATTCTAGCAGTTTCTCCTGCCAACCAGGATCTTGCAACATCTGATGCTATAAAAATTTCACGTGAAGTGGATCCAAAAGGTAATATTTTTCCAAATAATTAATATTTTCGATATCTTAGTTTTGAATCTTATGTATATACAGGGGAGAGAACTTTTGGAGTTTTGACAAAGATTGACCTTATGGACAAGGGTACTGATGCAGTTGATGTAAGCTTAATTATAAGCTAGTAGCCCTTGACTTCTACAGTTTGGATTTTTTAACTTAATAATATATATGACTTATTGTACATTGACATTGTTATATAATTGTAGATTTTAGAAGGAAGATCACATAGGCTTAAATTTCCATGGATTGGTGTTGTGAATCGATCTCAAGCTGATATTAATCAAAATATTGACATGATTGCTGCTCGAAGGAAAGAACGTGAATACTTTTTTAATTCCCCTGAATACTCACATCTTGCTAACAGAATGGGCTCTGAACATCTAGGCAAAGTGCTTTCCAGGGTACACCATGACACTTTAGTTTAAAAACATATTTAGAATGAATTACATAAATGGTCCCTGTGGTTTGGTGAAATAGCAGGTTCAGTCCTCACGGTTTCCTTTTGTTGCAACTTTGGTCCCTGGTTTCTTAAATATGGCCATTTTTCCCTTGGTAAATCATGCAAGAAAATCCGAAATTAGATTGAACCTGCTATTTTTATAAAACCATAGGGACCATTTCTGTAATTTACTTAAAGATACATAGTATAACTTTCTCACTACATAATTTATAAATTTCAGCATTTGGAATCCCTGATTAAATCTCGGATTCCAGGTCTTCAGTCTCTCATCAACAAAGCAATACTCGACCTTGAAACAGAATTAAACCGTCTTGGGAATCCCATTGCTGCTGATTCCGGGGTAAAATTTTACAAAATGACCATTTTACCCTTGTTTTGAAATTGATAGAGGTGTTTTTGTTAAAAAAAAAATTCCAGGGAAAGTTATATATGATTATGGAAATATGTCGTGCTTTTGATCAAACATTCAAAGAACATCTCGATGGGATGTAAGTATTATCAAATTAATACCCTAATTGGTAATTCCATGTTCTTAATTATTCTAATATTTTGAACTATTGACGATTATACCCTCCTCCAGACGAGCAGGTGGCGAGAAAGTGTATGGTGTATTTGAGAATCAACTTCCATCTGCTTTAAAGAGATTACAGTTTGACAAACAACTTTCGATGGAGAATGTGAGAAAACTAATCACAGAAGCTGATGGATATCAGCCTCATTTAATTGCCCCTGAACAAGGATACCGACGCCTCATTGAATCCACATTAGTCACCATCAAACTTCCCACTGAAGCAGTTGTTGATGCTGTACGTATGCAAAGTAATTTACAAAAATGGTCCCTGTGCTTTCTGATTTTGTAATTTACTTCTATTTTTTTCCTTTTCAGGTTCATGATATACTGAGGGATCTGGTTCGCAAGTCAATTAAGGAGACCAAGGTTAGTAACTTAGTATGATGTTTTCGGAATATGTTTTATATTTCGAAAGCATATATAATATAATAATATAAATTGGTTTGTATATATTTGTAGGAATTGAAAAATTATCCACCCCTTAAAGTGGAAGTTATGAATGCAGCTTACGAATCATTAGAAAGAATGAAGAACGAAAGCAAGAGAGCGGCTTTACAGTTAGTTGACATGGAGTGCAGTTATCTGACAGTTGATTTCTTCCGGAACCTTCCGCAAGATGTTGAGAAGGGAGGAAATCCAACACATTCCATTTATGATAGATATAACGATGCTTATATTCGTCGCGTTGGTATGTATTAATAAATAATAGCATGCATGAATGAATGACTACTTATAAATATATATATAATTTTTATTATTAAAAAAATTATTTTTTTAGGATCAAATGTTTTGGCGTATGTGCATATGGTGGTTGGGACTTTGAGACACTCGATACCCAAATCGGTTGTGTATTGTCAAGTGCGTGAGGCCAAACGAAGCTTACTTGATCGATTTTTTACTGAGTTGGGAGCGAAGGAGGTGAGTTTTAGTCTTTTAAATTTATAAATGGAAATTTAAAATGTGATTTTTATATAATTTTTTAATATGTTTTTGTTTTTTTTGTTTATAGGGGAGACAATTGGGTAAATTGTTAGACGAAGATCCGGAGATAACGCAAAGGCGTCAAAACACGGTAAAAAGATTGGAATTGTATCGAGCTGCACAATGTGAGATTGATACAGTTGTATGGGCCAAGTAGATGAATCCTAATTCCTTAAATATTTTTATCGGTTTATCAGTTTAGTTACTTCAATTATTTTATAATAATTTGAGATTATTCTTTTTGTCTAATGGCTTTTTTTGGTTTTGATAAATTAATGAAAGTAAGTTGTGGATGTTATTTTCTTATGAAAATGCTAATTGTTTGTGTGTGTGAGAGAGAATTTCCAAAGTAAGCATCAATTTTAGATTTTGTATATGTTTACACCAAATATGAGCAACAAATTTCAGCACAAAATTAACCAAGAGTTTTAACTTAAAATGTTGTTCAACAAAAACCAAAACATGGGAAAAAAAATGCTGAGATGCTTATATCTATAAATTTTTTTAATAAAAGTTGTAACATTTTAAAGTAAATACGATTAAAATTGTATTAGATGTGTTGCTCAATCTTATTTATTTATTTACCATTTTATATTTTTTCTGATTTAGCCATTATTTCGATTATCATAAAAAGTTAAGTCAATGAATTTATGAAAATTCATTGTATTTCATGTATTCTGTACAAATATCAAAACATGTTAACAGTGAAAAATAAAGTTTCTCAATAATCTAAAAAATATACGGAAATTTTCAAAAAATTCTTAATATTTTATGAAATAGTCACAAATTATTATTATTATTATTTTACAAAAAAATCTTAAAAACCGATAAAATGTTGTATTATGACCATTTTTTTTGGTTCAGCCTGTAACAAATTAATTTGGAACTATTTCGTAAACTGACCCAAAGTATTATAACTTTTCTGGAGATTTTCCTATATTTTCGTGTCGGGTTACAGGTTGGGTCGAGAATTGTCACTTCTGTATAAAACATATGCGGGTGCAAAACACATATTTATACAACTCCTAACTCATTTGTTTATAGACTAAAAAGCTACAACAAACAGACCAAACCATTCTTAAGTGCGGTAGACAGACGAAGATCAATATTCAAAACATTTAACGTCAATGGTGTCTTCGCATCAATCTTCATCACCATCTTCACATAAGCTTACATAATGTTCGTACCGTCAAAAATTTATCTTTACATGTATAAAAACGTTTAAAAATACATAAAAACTTATCTTTACATGTATAAAAAAAACGTATTTTTATTAAATTCTTTTTTGATTTAAATATTTTTATACCTATATTTAATAATACGTATAAATACGTTTAAATGGAAAAAAAACTTTGAAAATGTTTCTTAAGGTGTAAAAATATATAAAAACGTTTTCCATATATATTTTGGAACCGTTTACGAAATAGTCTCAAGATTTTGGTTTTTACAAAAAAGTCTCAATATTTTGGGTTAGATTACGAAATAGTTTCAAATTAATTTGTTACCTGCTGAACTGAGAAAATAGAGTTAGAATGCAACTTTTTACCGGTTTTTAGGACTTTTTGTAAAAAAAAAAAATTGAGACTATTTCGTAAACGATCCAAAATATTGAGACTTTTCTGAAGATTTTCCAAAATATATAATGAACTAATTAATAAAAGAAATAAGAACAACAATAAAATAATAAAATAGAGATATGTTTATATTTTGACTTTTAAATTATGTAGTTCGACAAAAACTATAACATTATTTGTATGTAGAAGAATAATTAAAATGCTACAATAAATTACTAACTTGAAAAGAAGCCAACCAACACTTTGGTGACCCTTAACCATAAATGATGTCCTTTTTTAGTTAATTTTTACGCTATGCTCAATTATCATAATTCAGAACTACCAAAACAAGACAACTTTCCCCCAAACATACCCCACAAATTATACGACAATGCATAATCTTGCTACCAAATTTGACAAGATAATTCACTACACCAAAATGTTATATATATATATATATATATATATATATATATATATATATATATATATATATATATCTTATGTCAAAATAGAAAAAATTTAACCACATCTAATTAAAAAAACCTACAGTTAACTATTAATTATTAGAGAAAAATAACAATATATTAAAAAAATATTAAAATATAGCAGAGAAAATGGTGAGCAGCTTTAACACATCCACATCTCTTTTAGTCCTAAAACCATCAGAGTTGTTGTATTGATGAAAACTATACTACGTTGTTAAATATCTAAAATATTAATCCATAATTGTAATACCTCGTATTAAGACTTAGTAGTTACAGTGAATAGTACGTTAGATTGTGGTAGATATTGATAGAAAAGTATGTACTTGTTGGTTATTATGTTAAAAGTACCGTATATCCTTATGTTTATCATATTGTAAATAAAAATGTAAAATATTTTGGTGGAAGTTTTCTATAGGAAAGTTGTAGTTGACTTCGAGACAATTCCGTGAATATACAATTCACCAAAATTTGAGTCCGTATGAGCAAGTTACGTAGCATAGAAGAAGACTATTGTATAGGGGGTAAAGTACATTGACCAAAAATGCTTTTACACGATTGTGTAAGTGGAACAGACGGTCTTAAAACACAAAAGGAATAATATAATGGTATTTTAGGCCATCCTGGAGTATTACATAATCGTGTAATCACTTACACGATTATGTGAGTAGTTCGAAGTGCCAAGAGATGAAATAATAAACTAAGTTGCTATTATAGGGTGATTTTGGGTTTACACTGTAACACCCCAAATTTCGAGGCCAAAAATTTCGTTTTTAAATTACTTAATTCACAAATCAGTTTACCAAAACATCAACAACATATTACTTGTACAAACATAATGTCATAACTCAAAACCATATAATCAAGAACAGTGTAAATCATAGTACAATCCCAGAAATCCGGTGCGGAAACCATGTATGTGTGTGATGCGCTGCTACACCGCCGGCTCCTTCCCCTTAGACGAAGAGGTACCTGAAACCAAAACTGAAACTGTAAGCACGAAGCTTAGTGAGTTCCCCCATCATACCCATAGCACAGAATCTTCGATATCTTTCAACCGGTAACCGGGAGCTACCCTCCCCTTCGGTATCTTTCAACCGGTAACTGAGAACTATCCTCCCCTTCGGTATCTTTCAACCGGTAACCAGGAGCTACCCTCCCCTTCGGTATCTTCCAACCGATACCCGGGAGCTAACCCCCCCCCCCCCTTCGGTATCTTCCAACCGGTATCTAGGGACTATTTCCCCCCTTATCCCTATCACATAATCCATAGCATAAACATATTGGTTTCATGATCATAACATAAGCATACTGAATCATACAATAACATATCATAAACATACTACTATGCATGCATGGGTTCTGTCCACCCCTTCGGTATCTTTCAACCGGTAACCGTCTTCGGTATCTTTCAACCGGTAACTAGGGACTAGTGCGCCCTACTACTACTAGCACATATTTCAGCACGATCATATCAACCAGATAATTATCACAAAGATAATCATCTCAACCATAATCACCTACTGGTGGGCCGACATTGGTGCCGTAGACCCACCCCTACTGGAAGGTAACTCACCTCGTAAGGCTGACTGCTGAAATGCTGATCGGGAAATGTCTGACTGCTGCTCCGGTAACTCCCGGGCTGCAATTCCCATAAAGACACTTAGTCAAACACTGCTAACTAATCTTTGGGTAAAGTGACTAATTTAACCCTGGTCAAGGTCAAAGCCTTGGTCAAAGTCAACTTCCAGTTGACCTGACTCGCCGAGTTGGGCCGCCAACTCGCCGAGTCCCTTTCCTTTCATCTGGCCCCCTCCCGACTCTACTGGTCGAGTTTAGCAAAGACTCGATGAGTTCCCTTCTATAATATCATCGAATGAACCTTCATCCGACTCGCCGAGTTGTATGAACAACTCGTCGAGTTCTCCTTCATCCTGTGAACATGTCCAGTCCGCGACTCACCGAGTTGTATGAACAACTCGTCGAGTTCATCTTCAAAAGTTGGTAGATTGCCTTGGACTCGCCGAGTCTGTTCATACACTCGCCGAGTCCTATGATTCCCAGGTCCATGGTTAAGTCTAATATGTTGAGTCACTCCCCTGGACCCCTCTAAGACCCTTCTAACACTCAACTGGGTCCCTTTGAACCTCAACAGACTGGGGACTCAAGCCCTGGACTCGTCGAGTTCCAAGAACGACTCGCCGAGTCGATGTTGTCCAAGTCTTATTTCTCGATTTCTGATGTACAACACTTATCCAAAAGATAGATCTGGGCTTCTAAGATCGATCTAGCACGTAAAGTTACGAACTTTCCGTGCATGCATGGGAGTATAAGCTTAATGGACCCAAAAATGAGGTCTAAAGGTTCATGTGGCTCGTTATGGCTACAAAGTTGGCCACTTTACTCCATGTAGTTCCCTAAGGACCCTGGATCTGGAGTCTTAACCCCCAACCATGCTTGCACTCATGATTGGTCACCAAAAGTGGTTCCTAAAAGCCCTAATTCACTCCAAAAAGGGATCTAGAACATGAATGAACAAGGTATAAGCTTTATACCTCTAAGGAACTGTAAATGCTGCACAAACTCGAAATCTTCTGGTTTCCTCTTGGCTCCTCAAGCTTTTCTTTCTTCCTTGTGATCACAAACCACCAAAATCACCAAAAATGGCCTTAGATCTCACAAAACAATTAGGGTTTCAGTATGAGGTGTTCTGGGAGCATAAAGGGACGATGGAGGCTGCATTAAGACGTTTAAATAGGGTGCAATCCCTCAGATTTAGGGTTTTGTCCAAACAGCGCCTACTCGCCGAGTCAGTCTCCGACTCGTCGATTAGGTCACTTAAACTTCCCGCGGATCCCGTCTCTACTCGACGAGTTGGGCCATCAACTCGTCGAGTCCAAGAGAAAATACATCCAATTCTTAAATAAAATACATACCAGAAACTTGGTGTTACAAATCTCCCCCACTTATTTTAGACTTCGTCCTCGAAGTCTGCTGCTGAGTCTGGAAAAAGCTCGGGATAGTGCTCCATCATCTCTTCCTCCAGCTCCCAAGTCCGCTCTGATCCTTTGCGGTGCTGCCATTGCACCTTCACCAGCTCCACCCTCTTGTTCCTCAGGTCCTTCGACTTCCTATCGAGGATCGCCACTGGTCGCTCGATGTAATTCAGGCTGTCATCCACCTGAATGTCCTCCAAAGGTACCACCGTCGAGTCGTCCACCAGGCACTTCCGTAACTGGGAGACGTGGAACGTGCTGTGAATCTGACTGAGTTCGGCTGGCAGGTCCAGCCTATACGCCACCTTGCCCACCCGGGCTACAACCCTGAAGGGTCCAATATACCTGGCGCCCAGCTTTCCCCGCTTCCTGAATCGAATGACGCCCTTCCATGGTGACACCTTCAAGAGCACCATATCCCCGACCTGGAACTCCAGGTCTGACCGACGCTTGTCGGCATAACTTTTCTGCCGACTCTGAGCAGTCTGGAGCCTGCTCCAGACCTGCTGGATCCTCTCCGTAGTCTTGAGTACCACTTTGATACTCCCCATAACCCTCTGTCCAACCTCTCCCCAGCATATCGAGGTCCTGCACTTCCTCCCATACAACATCTCGAAAGGAGGACGGTCGATGCTCGCATGATAACTATTGTTATAGGAGAACTTTGCCAATGGAAGATAAGTATCCCAACTACCTCCGAAGTCTAAAACACACGCCCGTAGCATATCCTCCAAAGTCTGGATGGTCCGCTCACTCTGACCATCCGTCTGCGGGTGAAAAGTGGTGCTAAAATGCAGACGAGTACCTAGCTCGTCATGAAACTTCTTCCAAAACCTGGAAGTGAACCGCACATCCCTGTCTGAAATCACTGAAACTGGCACCCCGTGCCGCGCCACTACCTCTCTGATGTAGATGTCGGCCAACTTTTCAGCCGAAATACTCTCCTGAATTGGAATAAAATGGGCGCTCTTGGTCAATCGGTCAACGATGACCCAAATCGAATCCACTCCACGCGCGGTCCTGGGAAGGTTCGTAATGAAGTCCATCGTAATATCCTCCCACTTCCACAGTGGGATATCCAACGGTTGTACCTTGCCGTGAGGTCTCTGGTGCTCAGCCTTGACCTTCCTGCAGGTCAGACACCTCTCCACGACCCATGCTATGTCCCTCTTCATACAGGGCCACCAATAATCGAGACGAAGATCCCTGTACATCCTCGTCGCCCCGGGATGGATAGAGAACCTGGATTTGTGCGCCTCTGCCATCAATACCTGGCGCACACCCCCATGATAAGGGACCCACACCCTACGGTGAAGAGTCAACAATCCCCGGCTATCATAGTCGAAGGAGGAAACTTGACCCACAATTCGCTCGCTCTTCCGATGTTCCTCCTTCATGGCCTCCTGCTGGGCCTCTCGAATCTGCTCCAACAGTGGAGTCACAACTTTCATCCTCATACAGATATCCCTGATCGGTGCTACCTTGCGGCTAAGCGCATCGGCCACAACATTGGCCTTCCCCAGGTGGTAGATGATCTCACAATCATAATCCTTTACCACATCAAGCCACCGACGCTACCTCATATTCAGATTTGGCTGGTCCATGAGATACCTCAGACTCTTGTGGTCCGTGTAAATGGTACAGCGAACCCCATAGAGGTAATGACGCCAAATCTTGAGGGCGAAAACAACAGCCCCCAACTCCAAATCATTCGTCGGATAATTCACCTCGTGAGGCTTCAACTTCCTCGAAGCGTAAGCAATAACATGCCCCCTCTGCATCAATACCGCGCCCAAACCTGCGATGGACGCGTCGCAGTATACAACAAAATCCTCCATGCCCTCTGGCAGGGCTAAGATTCGCGCCTCGCACAATCTCTGTTTCAATGTCTCAAACGCAGCTTGCTGCTCAGGCCCCCAACGAAAGACCACGGCCTTCCTTGTCAGCCTGGTCAGGGGCACGACTATCTTGGAGAAGTCCTGAATGAATCTCCGATAGTATCCCGCCAATCCCAGGAAGCTCCGAATCTCAGATGGAGACCTCGGAACCTCCCACCTCATCACGGCCTCAACCTTGGCCGGATCAACCGATATCCCGTCCTGGTTGACAAGGTGCCCAAGAAACTGCACCTCGCGTAACCAGAACTCACACTTAGAGAACTTAGCATACAAGCTCTCCCTCCTCAAAGTACCCAAAACCTCTCGCAAATGCTCCTCATGCTGCTCTCGCGTCTTGGAATGAACCAAGATGTCATCGATGAAAACTATCACGGACCGATCTAACATCGGTCTGTACACGCAGTTCATGAGATCCATGAACGTGGCAGGAGCATTGGTGAGCCCGAAAGGCATCACCACGAACTCATAGTGGTCATAACGCGTCCGAAACATAGTCTTCTGCACATCCTCCTCTATGACCCTCATCTGATGATACCCTGAACGCAAATCAATCTTGGAGAACCAAGATGCTCCCTGTAGCTGGTCAAAGAGGTCATCAATCCTCGGAAGCGGGTAACGGTTCTTCACCGTTACCTTATTCAGCTCCCTATAGTCTATACACATCCGATGCGACCCGTCCTTCTTTTTCACGAACAGAATCGGGGCTCCCCAGGGTGAACTGCTCGGTCTAATGAATCCCTTGTCTAACAGCTCCTGCAACTGTGTAGACAACTCCTGCATCTCAGAAGGAGCCAACCGATACGGTGCCTTGGCTATCGGAGCCGCACCAGGGACTAGGTCGATCCTGAACTCTACCTGCTGCTCCGGAGGTATCCAAGGCAACTCCTCGAGGAATACATCCGCGAACTCTCGCACTACTGGCACATCGCCCACTGTCGCCTAACCCGCCTCCCGGGTATCCATAACATAGGCGACAAATCCTACGCAACCCTGATGAATGCAGCGCCTCGCTCTCGCTGCTGAACATAAAGCTGGTCCTCGCTGTGGCTTCTCGCCCTGAATCACCAGCTCTCCCCCACTTGGGGTCCTGATCCGTACCAACTGCTTCGCGCAGTCGATCACCACCCCATTGGGGGTCAACCCATCCATACCAATAATAACCTTGTTCCCCCGCAAGGGTATGGGAACCAGGTCTACCAGGTAACGCTCCTCGAACAGCCGCAAAACACAATCTCGGTAGACCTCTGATGCTCGCACTGACCGGTCGTCCGCAATATCGACCTCTAGAGTGCAATCCAACATGCCTGAAGACTCAGGAAACTTCTTGCCAAGCGCAAGAGAGACAAATGATCGGGTAGCACCCGAATCAAACAATACCTCAACTGGGATACCGTTCACATGGAACGATCCTAAACAGAGCACATACATATAACATATCAAAATCGCAGCAATCATAAAAATAAGTAATAAGGAGGAGGAACCATACCCGTCACCACATCGGGTGCGGTGCGTGCCTCTTCGGCTGTCAACTGAAATGCTCAGCTCCGCACCACCGAAGCTTCTGCCTTGGCCTTCCGGCCATCTGTAACCCGCGCTGTCACTGGAGTCGGCGCCACCGCTGGCGCTGCTGCTGACGCTGCTGTCAATCTAGGGCAGTTGGCCTTCTTATGGCCCCTCTGATTGCAATGGAAGCAAATTAGATCTGATATCTGCATTGTGGGGGCGGGGGCAGTACAATCCCTGCCGAAATGCCCAGTCTTGTCGCACTTATAGCAGCCGGAACCCGACCCAGTGCGGCAAACTCCCTCATGTGACCGACCGCATTTCCCACAGCGGTCCCGACCCTGCTGGCCCTTCGACCTAGAGTCGAATCCTTTGGGTTTCTTCCCCGAAACCCCTGTAACCTGCTCAGTCCCTGCCTTCCTCTTCCTGAGGTGCTCCAAATCTATCTCCCTCTCCCGCGCCCTGGCAATCATGGAGTCCAGGGTTGAACATGCCGAGATGCTGACATGCTCCCTGATATCAGCTCTCAACATGTCGTGATAGCGGGTCCTCCTCATATCCTCATCTCCTGCGTACTGGGGCACCAATAAAGCCCTCTACCGGAACTTGGTGGTGATCTCCGCCACAGTCTCCGTAGTCTGTCTCGTATCCAAGAACTCCATGGACAGCTGCTGAAGCTCCACAGCTGGCGCGAACTCACCCCTGAATCTGGTCATAAAGTCTGACTAGGTCATAGCCTCGATGGCTGGGGCTCCCAGTGAGTCACCAACTGACTCCCACCAATCTCTAGCTCTATCCCTCAAACATCCCGCGGCAAAGCAGAACTTCGACCCTTCCGGGCAGAAGCTCGTCAACTGCGCAGACTCGATGTCTGCGATCCATCTCCTGGCAGCAATGGGTCCTTCACCCCGTGAAAGTCCGGCGCACCACTCCCTCGGAATTCCTTAAAGGACAGTGTGCGCGTACCCGTCTGGCTAGACGCCAGATCACTCCTGAATGTTCGGAGGCGATCCTCCATCAGCTCCACAATCCCCTCCTTGACCGACCCGAAAATGACCGGGGTCGACTCAAGGATGCCTCTCGTGATCTCAGACGCGATGAACTCGCGTAGCCCATCATCAACCTGCTCAGATTCTGCACCCGAGCCTGATCCTGATCCTGATCCTGAACCTCCCGCTCCATGTCATGTGATAGCCATACCGAAACAAACACATAAACGTCAGGATCATACACATTCTAGAGAGGCCTCACACACTCTCCAAGTTTCCTGGTTCCATCTCGGCCCTCCCTGACTCGAGTACGAATCCTCTGCTTCCAGTAGTACGGGCACATACTACCTTCCATATTTATCCGTACTTTCCTCAAGGATTGCCTCAACTTTGCCAAGTCCCTTAACCAATATCCCTTTCCAACTAATCCCATCCTAGGCTCTCCTAGGGCACTCTCCGACCTACTCTCCGCCATCAGCTGCACTAGGAGTCCCTACCACCCTTCCCTAACAAGATTGCAGATACTGTTACATATCCGCTCACTAGTTAGTTAAAGTTAGTCAGGACCCCTATAGCACAAAGCAAGCAGCATTCGTGCATTGAGTAACCACATCAAGCATAACCTAACTGGGCTATCCCACTGCTGATTAGACTGTCCTAGCATACAACTCATACAACAGGCATTCAAGGCATCCTCCTAGATCCTTAGCCCTAGTCTAGCATGCAGTTTTCAGAATCATATATCAGGCATACAAGGCATCCTCCTAGATCCTTAGCCCTAGTCTAGCATGCAGTTTTCAGATTCATATATCACATGACATAACATAACAAATATGGGTATCTTGGGGAAAACTTACTTGAGCTCGGCCAGTCGCACGCATCACACACCTTGTTCTTTCTCAAATTCCTTGACATAAATTTTAGAAAACCGTTTTCTTTGCAAAAAAAATCTTTTAATCCCTCGGTTTGAGTCAAGACACCCCCGAGGGTGTGTCTGAATCCCTCAAACCAGGGCTCTGATACCAACTTGTAACACCCCAAATTTCGAGGCCAAAAATTTCGTTTTTAAATTACTTAATTCACAAATCAATTTACCAAAACATCATCAATCTCATACTACTTGTAAAAACATAATGTCATGTCTCAAAACCATATAATCAAGAACAGTGTAAATCAGAGTACAATCCCAGAAATCCGGTGCAGAAACCATGTATGTGTGTGATGCGCTGCTACACCGCCGACTCCTTCCCCTTAGACGAAGAGGTACCTGAAACCAAAACTGAAACTGTAAGCACGAAGCTTAGTGAGTTCCCCCATCATACCCATAACACAGAATCTTCGGTATCTTTTAACCGGTAACCGGGAGCTACCCTCCCATTCGGTATCTTTCAATCGGTAACTGGGAACTATCCTCCCCTTCGGTATCATTCAACCGGTAACCAGGAGCTACCCTCCCCTTCGGTATCTTCCAACCGGTACCCAGGAGCTAACCCCCCCTTCGGTATCTTCCAACCGGTATCTGGGGACTATTTCCCCCCTTATCCCTATCACATAATCCATAGCATAAATATATTGGTTTCATGATCATAACATAAGCATAATGAATCATACAATAACATATCATAAACATACTACTATGCATGCGTGGGTTCTGTCCACCCCTTCGGTATCTTTCAACCGGTAACCGTCTTCGGTATCTTTCAAACGGTAACTAGGGACTAGTGCGCCCTGCTACTACTAGCACATATTTCAGCACGATCATATCAACCAGATAATTATCACAAAGATAATCATCTCAACCATAATCACCTACTGGTGGGCCGGCATTGGTGCCGTAGACCCACCCCTACTGGAAGGTAACTCACCTCGTAAGGCTGACTGCTGAAATGCTGATCGGGAAATGTCTGACTGCTGCTCCGGTAACTCCCGGGCTGTAATTCCCATAAAGACACTTAGTCAAACACTGCTAACTAATATTTGGGTAAAGTGACTAATTTACCCCTGGTCAAGGTCAAAGCCTTGGTCAAAGTCAACTTCCAGTTGACCTGACTCGCCAAGTTGGGCCGCCAAGTCATCGAGTCCCTTTACTTTCATCTGGCCCCCTCCCGACTCTACTCGTCGAGTTTAGCAAAGACTCAACGAGTTCCCTTTTATAATATCATCGAATGAACCTTCATCCGACTCGCCGAGTTGTATGCACAACTCGTCGAGTTCTCCTTCATCCTATGAACATGTCCAGTCCGCGACTCGCCGAGTTGTATGAACAACTCGTCGAGTTCATCTTCAAAAGTTGGGAGATTGCCTTGGAATCGCCGAGTTTGTTCATACACTCGCCGAGTCCTATGATTCCCAGGTCTATGGTTAAGTCTAATATGTTGAGTCACTCCCCTGGACCCCTCTAAGACCCTTCTAACACTCAACTGGGTCCCTTTGAACCTCAATAGACTGGGGACTCAAGCCCTGGACTCGTCGAGTTCCAAGAACGACTCGTCGAGTCGATGTTGTCCAAGTCTTATTTATCGATTTCTGATGTACAACACTTATCCAAAAGATAGATCTGGGCTTCTAAGATCGATCTAGCACGTAAAGTTACGAACTTTCCGTGCATGCATGGGAGTATAAGCTTAATGGACCCAAAAATGAGGTCTAAAGGTTCATGTGGCTCTTTATGGCTACAAAGGTGGCCACTTTACTCCATGTAGTTCCCTAAGGACCCTGGATCTGGAGTATTAACCCCCAACCATGCTTGCACTCATGATTGGTCACCAAAAGTGGTTCCTAAAAGCCCTAATTCACTCCAAAAAGGGATCTAGAACATGAATGAACAAGGTATAAGCTTTATACCTCTAAGGAACTGTAGATGCTGCACAAACTCGAAATCTTTTGGTTTCCTCTTGGCTCCTCAAGCTTTTCTTTCTTCCTTGTGATCACAAACCACCAAAATCACCAAAAATGGCCTTAGATCTCACAAAACAATTAGGGTTTCAGTATGAGGTGTTCTGAGAGCATAAAGGGACGATGGAGGCTGCATTAAGACATTTAAATAGGGTGCAACCCCTCAGATTTAGGGTTTTGTCCAAACAGCGCCTACTCGCTGAGTCAGTCTCCGACTCGTCGAGTAGGTCACTTAGGGCCTGTTTGATATGCAGCTGACTGGGTCCGGTCAGCACTTTTGGGTGACTCGGTCCAGTCAGCCCGTTTGATAAAAGGCTAAACACATCTGACCCAGTCCAATGCTTTGATTCGGTCATAGAAATTTGTCTGACTCGGTCCTAGGTAAAAAAGAGACTGACTGAAAATCTCTCTATTTTGCCCTTGAACGCCTCCATCGTGAACGACATCACAAACGCTCTCATTCTCCATCGACCCTTCATAGCCTGCAACCTACTTCCTTCGACGTCTCCTTCATCTACCTCCTCCAACGCCTTCCTGTGCCATGTCGTCGTCTTCCTCATATGAGGGCTTTTTTCTTCAACCTTTGATTTCAATCAGAAAGCCATGAACTCTTAATCTCCCTCTGATGCTAATTATTTTTTCCTTAATTGTTTTCTGGTGAGCACTTTCTTCTTCAACTCTCGATTTTAGGTATACATTCAACTTCAATCTCATTTTCTTCATATTGTTTGATTCTTGTTCATTTTTGCAATCGGCTGGATGTAGGATTGAGATGAAAAAATTGATGACCGAGACTACAAAATTGATGATTAATGAATATGGAGATGTATTTTGTTGCTGACGAAATTAATCTTCGTAAACTGAAGGTTTGCATTTTCTTTCATCTGTAAATAGCTTGCTACAAGACCATACCATTTACAATGACATTAATTTATCTGTAAATAGGTTGTTAGATTAAAGATTGTAAATTTTTTCACATGTAGTGGACAAACACTTGGGAATATTGGAAAAACAGCATATTGAGATGAGATCTTTCAACTTTCCTTTTTATTTCATATTATGCAACTTCATCTAAAGTCTAAAGAGGAAAAAGTTACATGGATATATAGTATGCCTGATTTGATATGCAGACTTAATTGCTGTTGGATGTATTTTTAACTTTCATTGAGAGATTTTCTGAAAATCACAACAGGGAGCAAGAGCTTGGAGTTGAATTATCCATGAACACAGTCAGATCATGCAAAGGTTGTTTTATGTGGAGAGCCTTGGAAGGATGATAAGACTTTGGTCAATACTGTGGCTATAAGTGTAGATGGTGGTTTTGTGATGATATAAGTTGTGTATGGTGGAGATAAGAGTAAAGAAACTATGACTGTAATGGAGGGCTAAGGTTAAAGGGTGGAGAATAGAAGTCAATTACATCATTTTGTCCCTGTGTTATATGTTTATACACATATTTTTTGAAGAATGGTTGTAAATTATATCATTTTGTAAATTACATTATTTTGATCAATTTGAATGTTTTTATTAAAAAATTTAATGTTATAAATTAAGTGGTAAATTATAAAGGAATTATTATAAAAAATGTTGTTTGAGGGTAATATAGTCATTTTTCACAGTCAGTCAGATAGAAAATCAAACATTAAGTTTCAGTCAGATGTTATCTCAGTCATAAATTCTAACTGAGTCAGCTTCTAACCCAATCAGCTCTATCAAACGGCCCCTTAAACTTCCCGCGGATCCCGTCTCTACTCGACGAGTTGGGCCATCAACTCGTCGAGTTCAAGAGAAAATACATCCAATTCTTAAATAAATACATACCAGAAACCTGGTGTTACATACACGATCATGTAACATGAAACATACTCGTGTACAAGGACCGAACTTCATAAATAAATCCATAAATAGGGGAAATGGTTATTTGCTTAATATCACACCCACACACTTTTTAGAGAGATCATAGGACGATTTTGAAGGGGTTAGCACACAAAGTTGAAGTTTGGAGCTAGGATTACTAAGAGAATCAAGAATTTTAACATCCATACTTAGAATCGTATGTATATTCTCCTTCTTAGAAACTTACATGAGTTCTCATGCATGGTGGAATTGATTAGAAATAGTACCTTTGATTTTGTATGCTTAATATGGAAATGGAAACATGATAATGAGGCTATAGTGTGCTTAATGAACATTTTTTCAAGAGTTAGGAGTTAAATTCATAATTGATTATTGGGGTTGATGAAGAAGAACATAAACCCTAATTTCAATGAAGTTTGGTATAAATTAAATTGAACTTCTATCTTAATGAGTTAAGACATATGAATGTCTTATTCATTATGTATTATCAATTTTGATTAAATGATTAAGTCATGTCTAGATGGTTGTACTCAAAGGTGTGATCTTATAAATAATGGATTGATGTGTATGGTAAGATAAAGTATATGTCTTAATGAATTAACACATGAAAATGAGATAATTATAGAAGATGACTAAACCTTAACTATGAAGGGTAGTTTCATAGTTATGGAAATGTAGAAGTTAAGCTATGCTTAATGAGTTGTGTCTTGTATTAGGGTTCTCAAGATGATGTATTAAATTTACAGGCATGGAAGCGGGGACAAAGAAGAGATTACAAGCACTTGAGCCTTAAGTAATTAAGCTCTTTCAAGATGAGTAATCTCTTATATCCTTCACGAAGGTTAAGTGTTATGTTAATATGCAATGATATTATAATTGAATTATATGTGTTATGGACATTAAGTGAGCAATGAATGTAGATGGAAAACAGTTATAGCCGAATATAACGGGTATGACTTGCTTTAGCAGAAAAGTAATAATTGAATAATTTGAAAGTATGACTAAACCTTAACTATGAAGGCTAGTTTCATACTTACGGAAATATAGGTGTTAAGTTATGCTTAATGAATTGTGTCTTGGATTGAGGTACTCAAGATGGTTTATTAAATTTACAGTTACGAAAGCGAGGACAAAGACGAGATTAGAAACACTTGAGCCTCAAGTTATTAAGTCAGTTCAAGGTAACTAATCTCTTACATCATTGATAAAGAATTAGTGTTATGTTAATGTGCAATGAGATTAGAATCGAATTATATGTGCTATGGATATTGAAAGGATAATGATTGTATGTGGCTAACAATTATATCCACATATAACTGATATGGCTTATTTTAGTAGAAAAATAGTAATTGAATAATTCGAAATAGTTGTAGTTGAATATAACTATTGTTGCTATAAATGAATAATTATACCTGAATATAACTATTCTCCCTATATATTTGAGATCTGTGATTTCGTAACTGAATAGTTATAGCAGAATATTACTGATAAATTTATTTAAGCTGAGAGATGAGATCCTATAATTGGTAAAGATAAGAACCTAATGTTGGAATTAAAAAGCGGAGTGTAATATAATTACTTAATGTGTAATATTGATGTTTACTGTTATTAACTATATTGTTGTATTATTATGATATGATTACTCACTAAGCTTGTGAAGCTTACATTCTATATGTTTTATTGCTTTTCACGACCAAGTAACATTGATATGGGTAAGAGTACAACTAAGTGCATGGCCGGCTCTATGTTAGTGCTTTTTTAAGCAAGGGCTTAGGGCCCCCAATTCTAAAAGGTCCCATATTCTCCAAAGTCCAAAAGTTTAGTCCATTAAAAATCCAATCCGGTAACCACAAAATAAAAGCCGAAAAATAAATCAACGACCGCTGCATTCATGAAACTAAAATGACATTGCATTCATCTTCCGAGTATAGAAAAGGCCAAAGGGCCCTAAATATTTGTCTCGCTTTGAGCCCCAAAATGGTTGAGCCGCCCATGACTAAGTGTTAGAGGATTTACTAATAAATGTATAGTTTTTTCTTTTATTGTAAAACATTGTAATTACCCGGCTTGATTTTCTGGATGTATTTTGTTATTATATAAATCTGATAACTACTTGTATATTGTGGTTTAATATGAAATTATACTAGTGTTTTGTTGTATAAAGTGAAAAATTAATGGTGTACTTTATATTAAATTGTCGTGTGTTACAATAATACCATAAGAAAGCAATCTTACAAGGGAAAGTCACACAAAACCATCATATTTACATATTTTTAATGATTTTACCATAACATATATTTTTTTTACCATTAACCTCTAAACTTGGAAAACTTTTTTTAAAAGTGGCATTTTCCCTAATATCAATCTATCAGCAGGTTACACTCTTCTTACGTGGTGCTTACTCAATTTTTTGGTTGGCATGGCCATGCCAACATCTTCACTTCAAAAACTTGACTTCAATTTAAAAATCAAAGTAATGATGCTATAAACGGGAGTGTCCGGATTCAAACTCTCCACCTCCCGCATAGAAGGCCAAAAGATTTACCATTGAGTTACATCCTTTTTTGTTTATAAAATGTTAGCGTTTTCATGTATATTGTGTAAAATGCTAAAAACTTTAAACATTATTATTAGTAGTAGTATTAATATTATTATTATCATTATCATTATTATTATTATTATTATTATTATTATTATTATTATTATACAAAACATGTTCATGTAAATGTGTAAATATGAATTAGTCATATAATTACGTTTTTAAATTATAAGTATATTTTTAAAGTATAAATATGTTTTTAATGGTATAAATAAATTTATAAAGTATATATATATAAATACATTTAAAGGTATAAAATATGTTTGTATACATTTACAAATATATTTATACATTATAAAATATTTTTACGCTTTTCTAAATGTATAAATACACTTTTAAATATATAAATATGTTTTAAATGTATAAATCTTTTAAAAGATATAAGTATATTTTAAGAATGTTTAAATATATTATTAAAGATATAAATACGTTTGTTACCTTTATAAATATATTATACATTTACAAAGGTAAAAAATGTTTTATAACATATAATTACGTTTGTAAAGGTATATAAACGTATTTATATCATTAAATCATAATTAATTATTTCTTTAAAATGTAAGTATACCTTTAACATATATTAATATTTTTAAAAGTGTATTTATACTTTTAGAAACATTTAGAAACATATATATACATTTAAAAAGTTTTTTATACTTTTTAAACATATTTATATCATTAAAATGTATTTATATCTTAGAAGTGTATTTGTACATTTATAAAAAACATATAATAATAATAATAATAATAATAATAATAATAATAATAGTGTTTAAAAGCTTCTAACAATTTATACAATAAACATTAAAAAAATGTATCATTTTATACACCAAAAAATATGCAACTCAATGATAAATACTTTGTCATATATATGAACAAGGTAGAAAGTTTGAATCTTAGTAAGCCCCATTTATTGGGTTGTCAAGACTAAATTCCCCGCCCTCTCAAATATAATTACAAGTCTTTACCACTAAACGTATTTTTCATTTACTTATTTATAGAAAATGACATTTAGCCTCATGACAATGTCTTGCCGCCACTTTGGTTTTTTAACTGTGGGAAAAAACATCGACTCGAAAGCCAAAAAATCTAAAAGTATGTGTCACGTAAGAAGAGTGTTAAGTGTTAACATGCTAAATGATATTTTTTAAAATAAGCCTCAAAGTTTAGGGTTTTAATGGTAAAAATTTGATATAGAGTAAAACCTTTTAAAATATGTATATTTTTCCATCCAACTCAATATTATCAAAAACATTTTTATGACCGAAGACAAAATAATAATTGTAACTTTCTCAAATAAAAAGATACTACAAAGATGTTAACATATAAATTTGTATTTTCAAAAAGTAGTTTGTATAAATGGCGGGAAAATAGTATGATGTGATGATCATGATTACTGATTAGCCACCTCTTCTATCACTACCACCAACCAACCAACCAGGCAACCTTCAAAACGAAGAAATCTCTTGACAAAATCATCATAACCTTCTCGCCCACTCATCTCTTCCAGTTCACTTCTCTTCTCGCTTCTCCTCATCTCTTGATTCCCTCCAATTTGCAATGATTTCGGTTTCCAGATTCTGGGTTTTAGCTGTTTTTGTGTCATTTGCGGTGGTTCTTGTGGTGGTAGCCGATGAATGCGGCCAAGACATCAACGCATTTCTTCCTCTTCCATATGCTAATATGACGCATATGGTGTGTAAACCTGTCTGGAATTCATACATTGTTCGAGTAAGTTCCTATTCCCTTCAATTGCGATTTCCATTCTCCTTTTTCAAATATTCGAATTCATCCAATATTGTAATCAGATCATGTGAAAATATGTATGAGGAATAGATCCGAGATTCAAAGTTTAAAAGTTACTTCTGATTGACTGATTATAGCTTCAAACAATTAAGAAATTTAGGGCTTTTGTAATTGATTCCCAATTTCCCATTTAACATGATTACTTCTCTAATTCCAAAAACAGTTCTCACAGAGCAAAGACAATGTAGTCACAATCGTATTATCAGCAACCTACACAAGTGGATACGTTGCAATGGGGTTCTCAAAAGATGGCATGATGCTAAACTCAAGTGCCATGGTTGGATGGATCACCCGAAAGGGTACTCCGGTAATTAAACAATACTACGCCGAAGGTTTCAAGCCGTCGGAAGTAAAACACGACAAGGGCGAGCTACCCTTGACCGGAATTCCTCCATTTGTCACCGTCAACGGCGCAAAGATTCACTTAGCATATCAACTCCAGTACCCGAGTCAACTCAGAACTCAACCGATTTTATTGGCTTTCTCAAGCAAATACCCAGAGCACCACCTCCTATCTGTTCATGAAGACAAGACAACTATCCATTTGGATTTCTCTCAAGGTTCGTTTTGACTTTTAACAAGTCAATCATTATTCATTAAGCTTACCCTTTTTCTGCCCTTTTGCGATTTTACCCTTTTGTCCTCAGGTTCTTCTGGGTCAAAATCGAATTCAAATTCAAGAACGCCTTCTAACAATCTCCATCGTTCAAAAACGACTCATGGGGTATTGGGATTACTCGGATGGGGTATAATCCTGCCATATGGAGCTATTGTCGCAAGATACTTCAAGCATAAAGATCCATTATGGTATTATCTGCATATAGCCTTTCAATTTGTTGGGTTCATATTTGCAGTCGCTACAGGATTTGTGGGATTGAGTATGTACAATAGGTTTAGTTTCCATGCGCCAACTCACAAAGGCATTGGAATAACTGCCATCGTGCTCAGTGTTCTACAGGTACAAAATATAAAGAAATTTTGACTTTTGAGGTCAAACATACTTGATTTCAATTCGAAATTCAGAATCGAGTCCTTAAAAAATCAAGAAAAAGGTTGATGGATATGTTAACCCATTACCCAAAAAATGAAAAAGATAAGTTTTGAAGTGTTGTTGGAAACGTGAAAAGCTTCAAACTTTTTTGAATTGAAAGCAGAAATGTTTGACATCAAGAGTGATATGCAATTGATTTGTGTGTTTCTTGAAATTTTTAGGTTATGGCATTCTTTATAAGACCTGATAAGGACAGTAAGCATAGAAGGTTATGGAATTGGTATCATCATTATGTTGGAAGAATTGCACTCTTCTTTGGAGCTTTAAATGTATTTCTAGGTATACAGCTTGCTGATGCAGGATCTTCATGGAAGATTGGTTATGGGTTTGTTCTTGCTGCCATTATTCTTACTTCAATCATTCTAGAAGTGTTAAAGCTGAAAACACCCAACAAGTTTTCTTCAGATCCTGCATTCCCAATGGATCCTGTCCATTAAAGGTTAGATATGATTACAATCTATGCAAGAATGTTCATATGCTAGAGAAGAATGTAAGATTATAATTTATTTTGATTTCATGAAACAGGAAAGTCGAGAGAAAATGTGTTTTAGAAGATTGTAAGGTTTGAAACAGAGAGGCAAAAGCCTTTGTGTTGAAGTTTTTTTTTTTTTTTTCCTTAAAGATTGTTCAAGAACAGAGTTTTGTAGATACATGTAGAAAATTGTTTGAGATTGGGATTTGTAAAAGAATGGAGGAAAATATTAGGTTAGATTCATTATTGATATTGTATTTGAGTGTAATATTAGAGAATACACCTTTGAGAATGTTGTATTGCCTTATTTCGAGTGGTTGAGTGTAAAATTCTTGTTCTAAGTATCTCATCGAATATGACTTGTAGATTAGTTGATTATTAAGAACATCTCAACAGATTTAAAAAGGACAAACATAATGCGTATATGATCCCCTCGAATGTAGTTTTTGATTTCCATATAGAGATCTACATATGAATTCAATATAGAAAAATGCAAATTGTTTATAGATAATCCATATGTGATTTCAGACTTACATACAAATTATTTAGATAAACTTGGTTTTTATTCTAAGATTCACATGTTAATTCTTTATATAATTTTGTGATTCTTAGAAGATTTACATGTTGATTTGCAATTTGGTTTTACATGGACGTGTGTGAATCCCTTACATAATTTTGGGATTACTAATCATATGTGAATTGGCAATTTGGTTTTCTTTAGATTACATACATATTTTGCATATGAATTGTGTGTGTATATATATATATATATATATATATATATATATATATATATATATATATATATATATTAGCCTAAGTCTGGGTGTATAACTTGAATGAACATTTTGGTGAGACAGAAAGTTGCAGCCACATTCAGGTCCAATGGTTTTCTAGGTGACCATTCGGACACATGGTCCAAGTGTGTGGGGGTTGGAGTGATGTTGGTGATCTTGGATGCCATGTACAAGCATCATGTTTGGGTGGGAGGTATGTTCGCGGAAGTACCGTTTGGACCACTCTCGAACGATACAGGCCTTGGGTGTAGTCAGAATAGTAAACGCGGAGAACCAGAGACAATGTTATGGGTGAGAGTCGCCTGTCACTTAGTGTATTGGATCGCCAGGTCATGTTAGTAGCGAACGGGGTATAGAACACGTAATGTGGTTATGTGTATGTGTGTATAAATTGTATGAAATATGCATGTCTCTATATCATCGTACGTGGATTGACTCACTTTACTGATAATGACACTTGATTTGTTGTGTGTTTGCCATGTTGCTTTGAATGGTACAGAAAGTTAAGAAGGAGTGAGACTTTGGTGAGTTGGGATGCACTTTTTTGGTAGTTACTATGCTTAGTATGATACCACTTTGGGACATTTGGTTGAGTTTTCATTACACTTACTTTTGAGAACTTATTGGGATGATTTGTAAACTTTGTTTCAAATGGTTGTTTGAAATAAATAAGATTGATAATGTTTTCTTAATAAACAATATAAGATTTCTGCTAACGTTTTCTAATTAAAATGGGTTAAAATAAAAAGAAAAAATTGGGTGAAAAATCATGGTGTTACACTTTTCGAGAAATTTTTGCTATAAATAGCAAATCGACCCCTCTTTCATTCCTAGCTAATTTCGATCGAATTCTCTCTCAACCCTTGAGATTTCAGTCCCTCGTGATTTGATTTCTTCATTCTTAGTATTGGTAGTAGAGTGCTGGAGAATCTTTCTAGAAAAAGGATCCAACGTCGAAGTCAGGCTCGCGAAATTTCAAGTTTCCGCTAAATGATCATGTAAGGTGAGTTGCACTTACTATGTTTGTTAAGTGTAACTTATATTGTGTTCATTGTCATTGTTATGAACCTATAAATAAGATTTATCAGTAATACCAGTTATAATATGTTTGATCTGTTTACGGGCATGATGTCTAGACAAGATCTTAGTGAAGTGTTTAAAGTGGATTTTCCAAACAATATATATTAATATTGCAAACGGATCCTACCTCCAATATCATCTTATTTGGTCATTCTTTATTTGATAGAACTTGATATTTTTCGGGATTAATGAAGGGTCAAAAAAATAGTTAATATTTCCTGAATAATATAAATATAAATGAAAACTAAAACTTAGTAATATTTGTACTTAGGTCGTTTAAAAGGGAAAACAAAGGTGTTAGACGAAGAGCTAACTTACCCACAAATCTACCACCTTTAATAAGGTGAGTACGTAGTTACTTTCATGAGCATGATCTTAATAAAAGTACTTATTACTTAAAAAATTAAATTTCTATTGTGACATCCCCATTTTCACGGCCAGAAAAGACCGATTTTGTTTATGCTTTATAAAAATCAGAGTACCTCTTTTAATAAAAATGTTGCGGAATTTCTTCCCAGTAAAACATGATAAATACGTTATCAAAGCATTTCCGAAGAAAAGTATTTTTATTCATTTTAAAACATTTGGGATGTCATCGTCAATACAGAAACATAAGCATAAACAGAACTTGCATTCATTATCACTAGTGATTTATATCTTCTTAATCTCTCAGTGTAATGTGACTTCATATCAACACCTGTGATATAAATAAACTGAGTGGGTCAGGTTGGGAAACCTGGTGAGTACATAGGGTTTTCAACCCACAATAAATAAGTTTATTAACTTTATCAAACCAAACAACCCCGATTACCCGTTCCCGTTATCCTCACTTTACGTCCCTAAAACATCTAACACAAGGGACCTAGTCTAAGGGACTTTCATCGGGGTGACAACACATTCTTCGGGGGTTCCTCAGCAATTCATGTCAAATAAGGCAACCATGTGGGGGATGGAGTACTGCTGGTGAGCACACAGTTCAAATAAACACCTACAGATTGCGAGCCTACTAGCGTTCCACTGGACTGTCTAGAATAGTCCGTGGTCGTCATCTATACTCCGCTAGATGACTGGATCATCAATAACATCTATATCGAGGCCTCTCATTATTTTATTTGGTCACACAGCAACTATTACATCTACCCATGTTTTACCCAACACGTTTTGTAGATATAAAATACATATACAAATTAAATCATTTAAAACTTGTATAAAAATATTTCACCCAGCATAGACAGCAAGTATTCAGACAATATGCACATATAGCACGTAATTTATATTAAATACTTCATATCTATGTGTAAGATGAAAGGGACCATGCACTCACTTGAAAAGGTGGTGATTCCGAACTCAGACGGCGCTTCGCTTCTTAAAAATAATTTTCTTCGACGAAACCTAGTATTATTACCACTAGAGTTTAGTATATTATTCGCCGAGAGTAATTAATAGTCTAGCTATTATTACTATTATATAAGCGTTAAAAAATACTTATATAACCCATAATAATAGCCAAAGTACTTATTATAAGTTCCTAATAACGTTACTATAATTAAATAAAAGTTATATTAAAAATAGCGTAGGTGTAGCTCACTTACAGCGGGTTTTATAGAAAACCGGGATTTGCTTGGAGCAGCGTTCCCGAGCCGAAAAGCTCTTCTTCTCGGAGCCGTCGAGCACTCCGGGGCTTCCGCCTCGTGCTAGGGAGGTTCCCTAGGCTTTTCGGGGGGTTTCGGGGCTAGAGAGAGGTTTGTAAAGAGAGAGAGTAAAGAGAAGAAAGAATGGGAAATGTGTGAAGAAAATGAGGGTGGGAGAGGTTCTATTTATAGGGTGAAAAATGGCTGAACTTGGTGCCACATGTCACCATCTAGTGGCAAGACTTGGGGCGAAAGCAATGACCAAGATTATGCCACATCACCCATTTTCGCACAGCACACTTCCGACTTCTAAAATCCGTAACTTTCACATACGAGCTCTGTTTTTGACGTTCTTTATATCCACGCGTAGGTAAAAATAAGATCTACAACTTTCATTTTGACTCTGTCGGCTAATTCTCGACCGATCTTAAATTTAACAGTACGAGGAGATTATACTGTTAAATGTCCGCGTAAAATTCATAACTTCTATATACGGACTCTGTTTTCGTCTGTCTTTTTACCGTTGAGTTCCTATTAATGAGATCTTCAATTCTCATTTAGGCCGCGTAGGCCAAAAACCGCTCGATCTAAAATTCGAGTTTCGGGTTGTGCACTGCTAAGCCAAATCTTAGAAAATTCATAACTTCCTCATACGAAGTCAGATTTAGGCGTTCGTTTTTTTGTATGTTCTCGGTTTAACGTATAATACAAATTTTGTTTAGATTTCTAAGGCTAAAAAGTTATCCATCGTAAATTCACTATTTACGTCTCCCGATGTCGTGCCGGTTTTGCCGTAAAATTCGACGGACCATAACTTCTTCGTTATAACTCGGATTTCAACGTTCTTTATATGTACGGAACCCTTGAGACGTATTCTACAACCTGGTTAAGATTATTTATTCTAAATAATCTTTTGTCAAAAAGTCGTTTTCGACCCCTATTATCTCTAAATTGACTAGCCCGGATCTACGGGCGTTACATTTATCTTGTATAGTGAGTGCGTAGTTACTTTCATGATGCACATTTATATAAAAGTATTAAATATTAATAGAAAACTTATATTTGTACTGAATGCTTATTATCTGGAATATATGTTATGTGTATTTTTGATAAAACTATTCAACTCATGAACCATATCCAAAAAAAAGCCTCCAGAAATCAAAACATATACTAAATCTAAAAAAAAAAAAAGAGAGATCAAGTGTTCATCAGGGGCTCCGGCGATAATAACTTCTCCACTTCCGTACCCTTGTTTAACAGCTGTTTTGGAAACCTTTTTCGCTAAATTGATTTTCCCTAATCTACAAAGAACACTGACACTAAACTAGATAACTTACCTTTTTCCGTTCATCTCTTTCACGATTCTCTGCGAACTCAAAGCACTAAATCGCTATTGACCACTCATTTCTATATCCCAATTTTCTCAACAAGAAATTATAATCATCAGACCTACATGTCCTTACAAGAGCAATAAGAGCATGTGATGGGCATCAAGACCAATATTGGGCAACTTGGAATCACCAGAAGGAGATAGATGACTACTCGTGTGTAGGGATGCAAAAGAACTGAACGTTCAACGAACTGTTCGATGGGAAGTTCGCTTACCTTCGTTTATTTAACAAATGAACTAACATGAGCACCAATTATCATTCGCATGGTTAAGTGAATGAACATGAACAATAGTATTGTTCATTCAATTATGTTCGTTAATGTTGTTCATTTACGTTCATTTATGTCTATTCATTTAAATTCCTTTGATGTTTATATATGTTCAATTGTCTTTGATTATATTACTATATTATATGTTTGTTTATGTTTATATATTCAAATATGTTTGTTTATGTTTATATATTCAAATATGTTTGTTTATGTTTATATACTCAATTATGTTTATATTCGTTCGTTTATGTTGGTTTATATACTCAATTATGTTTATATTCACGGACATAAATGAACGATGTAACGCCCGTAGATTCGAGCTAGTCAATTTAGAGACAATGAGCGTCAAAAATGACTTTTTGATGGAAGATTATTTAGAAGGAATAATCTTAACCAAGTTATAGTATATGTCACAAGGGTTTCTTACATATAAAGAACGCCAAAATCCGAGTTATAACGAAGAAGTTATGACTCGTCGAAGTTTTATAGCAAAACCGGCACGAGACCGCGTAACGTAAAAAGTGAATTTTTGATAAATTATTTTTTAGCCTTAGGAATCTGAATGAAATTCGTATTGTATGTTAAACCGAGAACGTACATAAAAAGAACGTCCAAATCTGACTTCGTATGAGGAAGTTATGATTTTTCTAAGATTTAACATAGCAGTACACAACCCGGAAATCGAATCTTAGATCGATCGACTTTTAGCCAACACAACCTAAATGAGAATTGAAGATCTCATTAAATGGAGTTCAACGATAAAAAGACAGTCGAAAACGGAGTCCGTATGTAGAAGTTATGAATTTTACACGGTCGTTAGTAGTGTAATCTTCTCATACTGTTAAATTTATAATTGGTCGAGAATTAGCCGATGGTGTCAAAAAGAGAGTTGTAGATATTGTCAATACCTACGCGTGGATATATAGAACATCGAAAACGGAGCTCATATACGAAAGTTACAGAATTTAGAAGTCGGAAGGGTGCTACTGCGAAGTGGGTGACGTGGCGCGATCTGAGCCATTGCTTTCTCCCCACACCTTGCCACTAGATGGTGACATGTGGAACCAAATCGACGAGTTGAAGGCCAAAACTCGACGAGTTTGAGCCAATTCCAGCCTATAAATACCATGCGAGAGTGCCTTTATTTTTCACACCAAAACCCTTTCACTTCTCTCTCTAACTTCTCTCTAAGCCTCCCAAAACCCTCCCAAAGCCCTAGTAACCTCAAGGTGCTAGAAGAAAATCCCCAAAGCACTAGAAGGCTCTGAGAAGAAGAGCTTTTCGGCTTGGAAGTTCTGCCCCCGTAGAGCCCGGTTCGTAGCCAAACCTCCCGGTAAGTGAGCTATGCTTACCTTACTCTAAGTATAGTTTATGTTTAAGTTTATTATTGTTATTATGAACTTATAAACATTATATATATTATAAAATATAATATAAAAAGTGTTATTATAATATCTTTTAACTACTCGCGGTACGGAGAATCTGGTTTGAAGGGCCGCATAGGGTTGTTGGATTTCAGAAGTGATATAATGCCAAAATGGTCCCGCCCTCCGGTGTTTCATGTCTGGCCCCTGTTTGTACATATTGGTTCAAAATTATTGTTTAACACTTATAAAACAATATCGCTCGTAAATATTCACAATAAATATTAAACTAAAATCTAGCGGTAATAATACTAGGTTTCATCAAAGGAAAATAGAATTGTTAGAAGCGAAGCGTTTTCCGAGTTTGGAATCATCACTTTAACAAGTGAGTGCATAGTTCCTTTCATCTTACACATAGATATGAAGTATTTAATGTAAATTACGTGCTATGTGTGCATATTATCTATGTTCTTGATATCTATGCTGGATGAACAAATTATACATGATTTATTCAATTTAAACTGTATATGTATTTTATACCTATAAATATGATGTGTAAAGATGGGTAGATTAAAGATGGGATGAGTTGAGAGATGAAAGATGAGATGAATGATGAGAGATAAAAGATTATATAGATGATGAGAGGTGAAAGATGATAAGAAGCGATGACCCAAGTGATGACCCAAGCGATGACCCAAGCGATGCTCCAGTCATCTAGCAGAGTATAAATGACAACCACAGACTATTCTAGACAGTCCAGTGGAACACTAGCAGGCTCGCAACTTGTAGGTGTTGTGAACTATGTGTTCACCAGATGTACTCTAAAAATCTTGGCAGCTATGGACTTAGTGTCTCATAAACAAACATTGACAGCTATGAACTTAGTGCCTTACAAATGAATGTTGGTAGCTATGGATTTAGTACCGTATAGATGAACATTAGTAGCTATGGACTTAGTGCCTAACAGATAACATCGGCAACTATGGACTTAGTGCCTGTTAGATGAACCATCGCAACGATGGACTTCGTGTCTATTCCTTAGGACAATCCTTAGGAATGAATGAATGAAAGAATAGATGATTCTTAGGGTAGATCCTTAAGAATAAAGAAGATAATGGGGATGGGTAACTGGGTTAATTGTTTGATGATAAAACATAATAACTTTGTTATTGTGGGTTGAAAACCCTATATACTCACCAGGTTTCCCAACCTGACCCACTCAATTTATTTGTATCACAAGTATCGATAGGAAGCTACATTACACTGAGAGATTAAATGAGATGTAAAATCATTAGTATTAATGAATGCAAGGTCTGTTGCTTATGTTTCTATATTGACGATAGCATCCCAAAGTTTTAATATAAACAAAATACATTTCTTCGGAAATGCTTTGATAGTATATTTATCATGTTTTCTGGGAACAAATTCCACAATATTATTCTTTAAAATGAATACTTTGATTTTCAAATAAGCATAAATAAAATTTTTAAAATGACCGTGAATTTGGGGATGTCACAAACGAACATGAACAATGTAATTTGTTAAACGAACGAATATGAACAAAAAAATCATTCGTTTATCCATTTGTGTTCGTTTGTTTGTTCGGCTAACTTAAATTAATGAACATGAATAACACTCGTCCGTGCTCGTTTACAGCTTACTCGTCACATGTAAAATATCAAAGGCATTTCCCACGGTCTATGTAAAGACAAATGTCTCCCTTTTGTGTGTAGAAAAGCCAAAAAAACAACCTGCTATGCTAAATCCGATTCTAACACTTTTGATACCCGTTTTTATGACGTTATATGTTTATATTTTATATCAACCCCCGGATTTCATCCCTTGTCGTTTATCATTTGAAATGAACTTCATGATCTTGCAATTTCTGGTGCCCCATTAGTTTATTTTTGGTCTAGGTTTTTAATTTTTCAATTTACAAGCCTTTGAGTTGATTTTGGCACCTATAACATGAAAGAAACACACATATGTGTTCCTAACATCATGCCAAAACTCCATCGATTCCTAAACCTTTCAAACCAATGGCTTTCTCATATGATTTCCAAACCCTAAAGAAAAAACCAACAAAAGTGTAAGAATTTCTTACATTAATGGGTTACCAATGAACTCTAAAACTCTAATCCTTTGCTAGAATCAAAATCTCCGTAACCTTTAAAAAATCACTTTTTTCCTCCTTTCTCATCCCTTGATAAATTTTCTCAAAAAATAAAATCCTAATTGGTTTATTTTACATTAATTTGTCTTTTAATTATAAATATTAAAAGATTGGTAAATTACCAAGTTTTACTCTACCCCCTTGTTTTGGTGGACCAAGATCACAAGATGCCCAATTAGACTAATAACAACGTGCTTAAAAGTTTTCCAACATACTTGAATCACATCACCTTTTCATGTTCAATGAGGATGACATCTAATCATAGTGTGATAATTCATTTTTTTGTCACATTATGGTTTAATGCTTGCGAACTTCATGGTATTGTGAGTCTACGGCATTAAAATAAAGAAATGATCATGTATTACTTGATCATCGATTTGCATCAACAACCTATAAGTTGATATTTCTACTCATTGACTATCATACAAACAATGTTTATATGCACAAAATTTTACTAACATGCAAAAAGAGATATTTGAATCAATGTGGTAATACTCACATCTATATATAAGTACCGATGATAAGTACATAATATGTACTGTTAAGATTGTTAAGATAAGAAGAAGGATCACCGAAAACAACTTATGTAACACATGTTCCAGGTATTGATTTATTTATATCATTTGTAGGGTTTTGTGCATGGACTCGGCGAGTTGGGGTGCTCCAACTCGTCGACTAAAGACTATTATGAGGACGCGAGATTTGGGTCCTACTCGACGAGTTGGAAGGCCCCGACCCGACGAGTAGGAGCTGTAAAGAGAAACCCTAATTTTTAGGGTTTGCACCCTATTTAAGGAACATAACCTGACTCTTGTGGCCTCCCTTATCACCCTATTAGCCAGAGAAAACCCTAAATTTACCTTCCACCTTCTTTAGTGAGAGCAAGAGCTTTTGTGAGTAATTTTGGGGTATTTGTGAAGGGTTCTAGAGCTTGAAGAGGAAGGAGCAAGGGGAGGAGCAGTAGATTCGATATCTACTCTGTCTTGGCCATCATTTTGAGGTATAAAGTTGTCACCTTGATCTCTAGTTGATTAGATCCCTTTTCTTGGAAGTAAATGGCCATTTTTGGTGCAAAATGGAGTCAAACTTGGATCTGGGCTTATCACAAGGATATGGGTCTAGATCTGGACCTCTCAAGGTCCCCAATGACATAAAGTTGCTCACTTTATGAAGCCTAACCCCTTTCCATGCACAAAAACCTTGTAGGAAGCCTAGTTTTAGTGTTATGGCCTTGAAGGGCCTTGCATGTACGTAAAGTTTGCAACTTTACGTGGTATCTGCACTAAGGGAGTTTGGATCTGGACTTTGGGACCTTAGATCCTGCTGAAAAGGGTTGAACTTGGAAAGGACTGAAGGAACTCGTCGAGTCCCTTAGTTGACTCGACGAGTCGGGGTAGGGTTTGCCGTTTTTGAGTTTCTGGATGAGTGCAATGAAGGATTAGGGTTTTGGTCCGTTCAGACTTTATTTTTCTGGACATATGATGAACTCAACGAGTTACTAGGGTGACTCGGGCGAGTTGAGGCGGGACTCAGTGGAATGGACTCGGGAGGAACTAACGAGTTAAATAGGTAACTCGACGAGTTAATAAGTCATACAGCTAGCTCGACGAGTTGCTGGATGCACACGACGAGTTGAGGTCAACATGGACTGTTAACCTTGACTGTTGACCTTGACTTTGACCAGGGTTGACTGTGGGGGGGGGGGGGTAATTATGTGATAATGACAAGTTAATCACATGTTGGTTATAGGTAGTTGAGGAGAAGTGGTGCGTGGGATATATCTGATCTTAGCTTGACAGTTCAGCACACGAGAGGTGAGTCTTCTCACCATACCAATGGGTCTACGACACCAAGGCCGGCCCATTTTATGATATGTGGTACACTAGCTGTAGTAGAGATATGTGGTATGATAGTTAGCTTTATTCTCAGTGGTATGCTAGTGATTATGTGATATTTGCATGGAAGACCCAGGGGGAGCCCGTGGCAGTTGGATATAAGACCACGTGGGGGAGCCCATGGAATTCCTTGGTAAAGACCATGGGGGAGCCCATGACATGATGGTGTAAGACCCTGGGAGGAGCCCACGGCCTCCTTATATGTTTATGTATGAGTTATGTAGTATGATAGATACTTCTGTGATATATGATATGCTAGTTGATTACTATGTTATTGAATGGAAGACCCCGGGGGGAGCCCGTGGCAGTTGGATATAAGACCATGTGGGGAGCCCATGGCATTCCTAGGTAAAGACCATGGGGGAGCCCATGGCATGAAGGTATAATACCCTGGGGATGCCCACGACATCCTTATATGTTAGTATGCATGGCTTATGTGATATGTGTAGCTCTTATAGCTAATATGATATGTGTTATGTGGATTGTGTGTGGGGTATGCTCTGGGGGACTCACTAAGCATTAGGTTACAGTTTGTGGATTTTTTTCAGGTATATTTGAGCCGAAGGGCAAGGGCAAGGCTTGATGGCGCGGCGTGCACTCTCTCAGGCATTTTGATGGGACACTATGATATTTGGAAATAATGTTGTCTTGGATATGAATTTGAAAACAATTGTATGATTTATAGTAAAGTACTTTGACTATTTAAAAATGAAAATTTTCTTTGAAAAAATTGGGTCGTTACAAGTTGGTATCAGAGCCTTGGTTTGAGGGATTCAGGTATACTCTCGGGTGTGTCGTGACTCAAACTAAGGATATGGTAAAATTGTTTTCAGAAATAAAATAAAAGTTAAAACTTTTAGGATTGAAAAAGATGAGAGTGCAACGCGCGTGATCGGCTGAGCCAAGTAAGTAGTTCCCCAATATGATTAGCCATGTTATACCGATATTTGAGCTATGATAATCGTATGGAACTATCTGTGTGTATGCTTTTAAAATTATATACGGTTAGGAGTTTATAGCCTTAGAATGATTGATTTGGCCTTATTTCCTGTTCCTAGTTTGGTTCTGGTCCTAGGGTAGAATATTTTATTCGAAAGTCTATTTGATCCTTTTCTATGTATAATTTGCATGCATAAAGGCAACCTGTTATGATTGGTCTGATTGATGTGAGTAGAGCAAATCTTAGGACAACCTGGGATTTGAGATATGCAGTAGTCTGTGAGATATGGTTTATTTTGGGACGAATTGGAGTTATCAGGTAGAGCCTTGGGGAAATGTACAAGTAGGTGTGGAAGGTAGTATTGGGCCCGTACTACTGAAAGCACAAGATCTGTACCCGAACCAATGCTAGATCTGACAGCTCTAAGGAGGACCGGTGTGGGAAGATCCCATATATAGATATCTCAATTATTATGGTTTATGACATTTCAGTTCAGCATGGTGGTGACGCGATTTGGGACAGGGGGATCAGGATCAGGATCTGGATCCGGATCGGGCAGCGGTACTGAGCCCATTGATTAGAGGTTGCGCGAGATCATTGCAGCCGAGGTTACGAAGGGTATCCTTGACGCTACCCCAGTGATATTCGGGACAGTCAAGGAGGGGATGATGGAGATTATGGAGGAGAGGCTCAGGTCATTCAGAGCCGAGATTGCTGCGGGCCAGATCGGGGCCCGAACTCCCTCGTTTCAGGAGTTCAAGGCGTGTGGAGCACCGAAGTTTTTCGGGGTCAGGGACCCCATCGTGAGCCGACGCTGGTTGGCGAATATCGAGAACTCCCAGCACACGAGTTCTTGTCCGGATGCAGAAAATGTGGGTTTCGCTTCATGCATGTTGAGAGACAGATCCCGAGACTGGTGGGGCGAGGTGACTAGTCAGGTGGGAGCAGCCGGTGTGGATGAGATGACATGGGCCGAGTTTGTTCGGCGATTTGATTTGGATTTTGCACCAGCTATTGAGGTGCAACGGATGGTGAGGGAGTTCCAGGAGCTCCAGCAGACCACCGAGACTATGACGGAGATCACCGCCAAGTTTCGGGAGCGAGCACTGTTGATCCCACAGTATGCTACCAATGAGGACATGCGGAGGACGAGATATCATTCCATGCTTAGGGATGATATCCGGGAGTTTGTGAGCTTTACAGTGTGCAAGACCCTGAATGAGATGGTAGAGAAGGCCCATGAGAGGGAGATGGAGTTGGACTTCCGCACCAAGCAGAATCCGGAGCAGGCATAGGCATTGGTAGGTCAGGCTAAAAAGCCTAAGACCTTAGATACTTCCAGCAGGGGCCATCAGGGTCGGGTCCGGTGTGCCAGGTGCGGTAAATCGCACAGTGGGGCTTGTCGGACAACAGGCTCAGGATATTACGCATGTGGCCAGCAGGGTCACTTGATCAGGGATTGCCCCAAGAAGGGCTTGATATGTTTCCACTACAACCAGACTGGCCATAAAAAGGCCGATTATCCGAGGTTGCAGGGAGGGGGAGGAGCAGTGGCGGCGTCCGCGCCCGCCACGATGAGGATTATTGATGGCCGCCCTGCTAAGGCAGATGCTCCAACGGTGAAGAGTCGTGCATTTCAGCTGACTACCGAGGAGG
This sequence comes from Lactuca virosa, assembly GCF_052849685.1. Taxonomy (NCBI): domain Eukaryota; kingdom Viridiplantae; phylum Streptophyta; class Magnoliopsida; order Asterales; family Asteraceae; genus Lactuca; species Lactuca virosa. The sequence goes on from NC_136429.1 coordinate 60,616,176, forward strand.
CTCGGGCAGCACCAGATGTTGTGGCTGGTACGTGTTTATTCTTCTCTGCTCTATGTTTATTTGTATTGCTTATATGTACATTGTGCTTGTATAGGGACCTTTTAGGTTAATGGCATGTCGACTCATGTTTTGTTTGATTCGGGAGCTACCCGATCGTTCTTATCCCTTGCGCTTAGCAAGAGGTTTCGGGATGCGCCCGGAACTTTGGATTCCCCGCTCGAGGTGGAGATTGCAGATGACCGCACTGTGAGTGCTGCGAGGGTGTATCCGGACTGTGTCCTGAATGTACTTGGGGAGAGGTTTCGTGTTGATCTAGTCCCGATACCGGTGATTGTCGGGATGGATTGTTTGGGGGCCAATGGGGCCATGATCGTTTGCGAGCGCCAGTTAGTGAGGGTTCGAACCCCAAGTGGGGGAGAACTGGTTATTCATGGTGAGAGGGCCTCGCAGGGGCCAACCCTCTGTTTGGCTGCGAGGGAAAGGAGATTTCTACAGCAGGGATGTACGGGATTTCTGGCTTATATCTCGGATACGAGGGTTGAGACCACGATAGATGTGGGCAGTGTGTCGGTTGTACAGGAATTTCAGGATGTCTTTCCCGAAGAGTTACCAGGAGTGCCTCCAGAGAGGCAGGTAGAGTTTCGCATTGATTTGGTGTCGGGTGCCGCCCCGATAGCAAAGGCACCATACCGGATAACACCGCCCGAGATGCAGGAGCTATCTACGTAGCTTTAGGAGCTGCTAGACCGAGGGTTCATCCATACGAGCAGTTCCCCGTGGGGAGCTCCAATCTCGTTCATGAAAAAGAATGATGGATCACACAAGATGTGAATTGATTATCGAGAGCTGAACAAACTAACGGTAAAGAACCGTTATCCGTTACCGAGGATCGATGATTTGTTCGATCAGCTGCAGGGTGCGTCTTGGTTTTCCAAGATTGATATTCGGTCGGGATACCATCAGATGAGGATTTGAGATGAGGACATACCGAAGACAACTTTCAGAACTCGGTATGGGCATTATGAGTTTGTGGTGATGCCATTTGGACTCACCAATGCCCCAGCAGCGTTCATGGATCTCATGAACAGGGTGTGTATACCGATGTTGGATCGGTCGGTGATCGTTTTTATTGATGATATCCTGGTCTATGCTAAGACCAAGGAGCAGCACCAGCAACATATCAGGGAGGTATTGGAGACCCTGAGGGCGAAGAGGCTGTATGCCAAGTTCTCCAGGTGTGATTTCTGGCTGCGGGAGGTACAGTTTTTGGGGCATATCATCAACTAGGAGGAAATTTTGGTTAATCCAGCCAAGGTTGAGGCAGTGATGTAGTGGGAAGTACCGAAGAATGCGTTCGAGATCCGTAGCTTCTTGGGTCTAGCGGGCTATTATAAGAGATTCATCTAGGATTTCTCCAAGATTGTTGTGCCTTTGACCCGCTTGACCAAGAAGAATGTGACATTTCGATGGGGTACAGATCAGCAGTTGGCTTTTGAGACCCTGAGACGGAGGTTATGCGAGGCTCCGATTCTAGTACTACCCGAGGGGTTAGATGATTTGGTGGTGTACTGTGATGCATCGATCTCAGGGTTAGGTGTGGTACTGATGCAGAAGGGGGTATGTGATAGCTTACGCCTCGAGGCAGTTGAAGCCTCATGAGGCGAATTACCCCACTCATGACCTGGAATTGGGGACAGTGGTGTTTGCCCTCAAGATTTGGAGGCACTACTTATATGGAGTGTGATGGACCATCTATATTGATCACAAGATTTTGAAGTATTTGATGGATCAACAGAACCTCAACATACGACAGAGGAGGTGGTTGGACGTGTTGAAGGACTATGATTATGAGATCCTATACCATCCATGGAAGGCCAACGTGGTGGCCGATGCTTTGAGCCGCAAGGCGGAAGGTTCCCCGATTGGGAGCGTTTGTTTGAGGATGACTGTCATCTCTCCATTGTTGGATATGGTCAAGGAGGCTCAGGTAGAGGGGGTGAAGAAGGAGAATTGGAAGATAGAGCGGATTCGAGGACAATATCCTTTGTTTGTTAAGGATAGCTGTGGCCTTCTGACACAGTGTGGTCGGGTGTGGGTAACGGTGACTGGGGGAGTGAGACAGAAGATATTGGAGGAGGCGCACAAGTCCAAGTTCTCTATATATCTGGGGGCTACGAAAATGTATAGAGATTTGAGACTGAGTTACTGGTGGCCCTGCATGAAGCGGGAGATCGCCTGGTTTGTGGAGCGGTGCTTGACCTGCAGGAAGGTCAAGGCCGAGCATCAGCGGCCTCATGGCAAGGTTCAGCCGCTACCCATTCCTATGTGGAAGTGGGAAGAGATCACGATGGACTTCATCACGAAGTTATAGAGGACGGTGAGGGGTTTGGACGCCATATGGGTGATCGTGGACAGATTGACGAAGAATGCCCACTTTATTCCGATCTTTGAGAGTATATCCGCCGAGAAGTTGGCGGATATTTATGTGCGAGAGGTGGTGGCTAGACACGGGGTGCCGGTGTCAGTAGTCTCCGACAAGGATGTTCGGTTTACATCTAGGTTATGGAAGAAGTTCCATGAGGAACTGGGCACTCAGTTTCATTTTAGCACGACATATCACCCCAGACAGATGGTCAGAGTGAGAGGACGATACAGACACTTGAGGACATGCTTCGAGCATGCGTGTTGGATTTTGGAGGGAGTTGGGATACGTACCTTCCACTAGCAGAATTTTCATACAACAACAGTTACCATGCCAGTATCTATCGACCTCCATTTGAGATGTTCTATGGTAGGAGATGCAGGACCCCAGTTTATTGGGGCGAGGTTGGACACCAGGTCATAGGGAGCACTGAGGTAGTGCTCAAGACCACCGGGCTGATTCAACAGGTGCGCGACCGGCTGCGGGTCGCGCAGAGCCATCAGAAAAGTTATGCTGATAGGCGGAGATCGGATCTCGAGTTCTAGGTGGGGGACTTTGTACTACTAAAAGTGTCACCATGGAAGGGAATCATCAGGTTTCGAAAGAGGGGCAAGCTATGACCCCGATATATAGGGTTGTTTAGGATTACGGACCGAGTGGGCAAGTTGGCCTATCGGTTGGATTTGTCGGGTGAGCTTAGACAGATTCATAACACCTTCCATGTGTCACATCTTCGGAAGTGTGTCACAGAAGATGCCGCAGTCGTTTCTCTAGACGATATTTAGGTGGATGAGAGCCTGAACTACATTGAGAGGCCGGTTTCAATCTTAGATAGGAAAACCAAGGTTCTTCGGAACATGGAAGTGAAGCTGGTAAATGTGCAATGGCAGCACCGCAGAGGCTCCGAGTGGACTTGGGATCTGGAGGACGAGATGTGAGACCACTATCCGGATTTGTTTTGGCCAACAGACTTCAAGGAAGAAGTCTAGTTCATGTGAGGGAGAATTGTAACACCTGTTCCATGTATTGATTAATTTATATCATTTTTAGGGTTTTGTGTATGGACTCGACGAGTTGGGGGTGCTCCAACTCGTAGAGTAGAGACTATTATGAGGACGCGGGATTTGGGTCCTACTCGACGAGTCGGAAGGCCCCGACTCGACGAGTAGGAGCTGTAAAGAGAAACCCTAATTTTTAGGGTTTGCATCCTATTTAAGGAACATAACCTACCTCTTATGGCCTCCTTTATCACCCTATTAGCCAGAGAGAACCCTAAATCGACATTCCACCTTCTTGAGTGAGAGTAAGAGCTTTTGTGAGTAATTTTGGGGTATTTGTGAAGGGTTCTAGAGCTTGAAGAGGAAAGAGCAAGGGGATGAGAAGTAGATCTGATATCTACTCTGTCTTGGCCATCATTTTGAGGTATAAAGTCGTCACCTTGATCTCTAGTTGATTAGATCCCTTTTCTTGGAAGTAAATGACCATTTTTGGTGCAAAATGGAGTCAAACTTGGATCTGGGCCACAAGGATATGGTTCCAGATCTGGACCTCTCAAGGTCCCCAATGACATAAAGTTGCTCACTTTATGCAGCCTAGCCCCTTTCCATGCACAAAAACCCGGTAGGAAGCTTAGTTTTGGTGTTATGGCCTTGAAGAGCCTTGCATGTACGTAAAGTTTGCAACTTTACGTGGTATTTTTACTAAGGGAGTTTGGATCTGGAGTTTGGGACCTTAGATCCCGCTGAAAAGGGATGAACTTGGAAAGGACTAAAGGAACTCGTCGAGTCCCTTAGATGACTCGACGAGTCGGGGTAGGGTTTGCCGTTTTTGAGTTTCTGGATGAGTGCAATGAAGGATTAGGGTTTTGGTCCGTTCAGACTTTAGTTTTCTGGACATATGATGGACTCGACGAGTTACTAGGGTGACTCGGCGAGTTGAGGCGGGACTTAGTGGAATGGACTCGGGAGGAACTCGACGAGTTAAATAGGTAACTCGGCGAGTTAATGAGTCATACAGATAGCTCGGCGAGTTGCTCGATGCACACGACGAGTTGAGGTCAACATTGACTGTTGACCTTGACTGTTGATCTCGACTTTGACCAGGGTTGATTGTGGGGGGTAATTATGGGATTATGACAAGTTAATCACATGTTGGTTATAGGCAGTTGAGGAGAAGTGGGGCGTAGGATATATCTGATCTTAGCTTGACAGTTCAACACACGAGAGGTGAGTCTTCTCACCATACCAATGGGTCTACGACACCAAGGTCGGCCCATTTTATGATATGTGGTACACTAGCTGTAGTAGAGATATGTGGTATGATAGTTAGCTTTATGCTAAGTGGTATGCTAGTGATTATGTGATATTTGCATGGAAGACCCCGGGAGGAGCCCGTGGCAGTTGGATATAAGACTATGTGGGGGAGACAATGGCATTCCTAGGTAAAGATCATGGGGGGAGCCTATGGCATGATGATGTAAGACCTTGGGAGGAGCCCACGGCCTCCTTATATGTTTATGTATGAGTTATGTAGTATGATAGATACTTATGTGATATATGATATGCTAGTTGATTACTATGTTATTGCATGGAAGACCTCGAGGGGAGCCCGCGGCAGTTGGATATAAGACCATGTGGGGGAGCCCATGGCATTCCTAGGTAAAGACCATGAGGGGAGCCCATGGCATGAAGGTATATGACCTTGGGGGGAGCCCACGACATCCTTATATGTTAGTATGCATGACTTATGTGATATGTGTAGCTCTTATAGCTAATATGATATGTGTTATGTGGATTGTGTGTGGGGTATGCTCTGGGGGACTCACTAAGCATTAGCTTACAGTTTGTGGATTTGTTTCAGGTACATCTGAGCCCAAGGGAAATGACAAGGCTTGATGGCGCGGTGTGCACTCTCTCAGACATTTTTATGGGACACTCTGATATTTGGAAATAATGTTGTTTTGGATATGAATTTGAAAACAATTGTATTGAAATTTTATGATTTATAGCAAAGTGCTTTGACTATTTAAAAATGAAAAAATTCTTTGAAAAAAATTGGTTCATTACAACTTATGAACATACCGTTGGCATTGTCGAAGAATCTAACGTGATTATGAAAATGGTGTTAGCAAAGTTGAATTTAGGGCATGATATTTGAGGCCAATAATGTTGATTAATTTGCCATCAAACTTTTGGTTTTATCACCATTTAGAAAATTATGTTAAATTAGACCCTAAATTTTTAAAATGTATTGATTTCGTTAATAAGACGAGATATATTAGGTTTCTTGGTTGTCTATAATTCAAAACATATGAAACTGACCTTTAAGTTTAAAACATGATAAATTAAACCCTAACATTCAAAACATGCTAAATTACACCTTAAAGTTTAAATAGACTCTTAATTATTATTATTATTATTATTATTATTATTATTGTCATCGTCATTATCTCTCTCTCAAGACAATTTTCCGAACAACACCAAGTGAAAAACACATCCACACCTCGTTGAAAAACTTTGGACCAAAGATAGAAACTTTAAAGGTGCATCTAAAGTTGGAGGTGGTGTCAATGACATGTAACTCTCAGCTTTAGAAAAGAATTACACAAAGGTTGTCATTTTAACAACATTATGGACGCTTTGGAGTTTTGGATACTTTGTGTTTTTTTGGCTCTAACGAGGTTAAAAAAGACTTTGTTTTTATAATATTATGTTAAAACAATTTTTTTTGGAACGGCAGTTGAAACTATTTTCTTGATTTAAAAATAGGGATCCGAAATGTTCTAGCAACTAGACTTGTTGGCTTAAAAACCTTATGTAATTCTCTTTATTTATCTTTGTTTTTTCTATCCCGTTGCTATATTGTGGTTATTGAAAATTCAGCTATTAAAAAAGAACCTTTAAAGGTGCATAAGCTATTTTATGTATGTAATATTGTGTGTGTGGAGACCTAATAGGGTCTGTAATTTGTTTTTCCATATATATCCATGTGAATTCTTATGTAATCTTGGTTTTATTAGAAGGTTCATATGTGAATTCGTAATTTTTTCATCTGTTTGTAATAAAGAAACCAAAGATGGTATGTTAACTAAATCTATACATTTGTAAAATTATAGGGTCTAATTTTAATACGATTTGTACTTAAAATGACTAAACGATGACAAAATCAAAAGTTTGATGACAAATTTTACAATAATCCTTTTTAATTCTTATGTTTATACCCTGCTTACATGTTATATAATAATTTGAGAATAATAACATGTTAAATAATTTGAATTAACATGCTAATTTTTAATTTGGTTATCCTCGTATATTTTCCATGTGAATTCTTATATAATATTGGTTTTATTAGGAGATTCACATCGTGGATCTGTAATTTGGTTTCCTTTGTTTGTGGCGTTTTTTGATTGGTCGACTAGTGAGTAGCAAATACTCGGGAGAGAGCATTGGAAAATTTATATATATAACAAATATCATAAGTTTATTAAAATTTATAAAAAACATCAAAAGGTTTAACAAATAACTATATGATGTATGTTAAATTAGTTAATTAGCAATTGTAGTTGTTATTTAAATAAAAGTCAAAACTTTGAGCTTGACAGACCGTTTTGTTTCGGGTTTGACCGATTTTGATTTTTTGATAGATTTGTAGAAAGCATCTCATAACATACTCGACTCCAAATACTTAAACGAATAAACCAAGTCATACAATATTGATTTGTGATAAATAAGACAATGGACATAAATAACTTGGTGGCTTCCTACTAAAGCAAAATAAGGACATGGATAGAGGTGGGTTTATTTCTATTTTCTAATAACTACAAATTGCCCCTTCTCGTTTCGCGGGGGACACAAACGATGTTTTTCTTACTATGTTCTAGTCACACAAAAAGAAACTATTGATCATTTTATTGTTTTGTGTGCACTTTGTGGGTGACCAAACTTGCCGACGTAGGAAAGTGTAGGGACCAAACCTATAAATTTTCTATTAGGTTGGTATTATTTTTGTAATTTTTTTAAACATATGGGCTATTTTTATAAAAAAAATACAAAATGACATTCTCTATAAATTAGAGGGGAGGGGGGGGGGGGATTTTTTATTTGTTGAAATACATGGACCGTTTCTGTAAAAAAAATACACAATGACTTTTTCTGTAAATTACAGAGATAATTTTTGTAATTTATTTTTAATACTGAGGCCAAACCTGCCAATATACAAAAATTTTAGACATATGGATTGTGTAACGCCCCGTTTCTGGTACGTATTTAATTCATTAAATATCATTTTATAAGATCTACTCGACGAGTTGTAGCCCTAACTCGTCGAGTAGATGTCAGGTTTGGACGCGGGTTTAAGTGACCTACTCGGCGAGTCCACGTCTTGACTCGACGAGTAGGCTAGTCTGGGGAAACCCTAATATTTAGGGTTTGCACCCTATTTAAGCAACCTCTTGTCTAGCCTCCATCACCTCCAGAGCAGTAATCCCGAAACCCTAATCCTCCATAAGTGAACTTGAGCTTTCTTTGTGATTTTGAGAGTTGTTTGGTGTATTTGAAGCTTGTGAGAAGAAGAGGAAGAAAGAGGACTTCAAGAGAAGGTTGTAGATCCAGGAACAACATCAGCTTCTCTTCACTTTCTGGTAATCAAGCCTCATACTTGACTTGTAGTTTCTTAGATCTCCTTGTGGTCATTTTTAAGAAAGTTTTGGGTCCAAGAAGCTTGATCCTTGGGACTTGGACGTCCCAAGTCGATTTACACTCAGATCTGGAACCTTGGAGGGTCCTCATGGCATAAAGGTGCCATCTTTATGGCCATGAGAACCCCAAGAATGAAATAAACCCCATTTTTGGTCCTTTGAGCATAAAAGTCCCATGCATGAACGTAAAGTTCATGGCTTTACGTGTTATACCGATCTTAGGAGCCTAGATCTACCTTCTGGATGAGTTTTGCACATCAGAAATCGAATTATTAGACTTGGACATGCATGGACTCGGCGAGTCGTGAGTTGGTTCCGAAAACTGTTATGACTCAGAGGAACCCATTTTAGTTTAGAAGGGATTTGGATGAGTCGAGGGAAAGGACTCAACGAAATAGACATAGACATGGATCTGGAAACCATGGGACTCGACGAGTGCAGGAACGTACTCGGCGAGTCCAAGGGCATCTCCCAACTCATGAAGACGGACTCGACGAGTTGTTCATACAACTCGGCGAGTCACAGTCTAGATACGTTATTAAGAAGAAGATAAACTCGAGGAGTTCAGGAAGAACTCGGGGAGTCCGATGAAGATTGTCTTGATGTTATGATCGAAGGAGAACTCGTCGAGTTCTCGCTAAACTCGACGAGTAGAGTCGGGTTGGGGGTAGATGAGAGGATTAGGACTCGGCGAGTTGTCGAGCCAACTCGGCGAGTCCGGTCAACTGGGAAGTTGACTTTGACCATGATGTGGACTTTAGCCAGGGGTAAAAGGGTCATTTCACCCTAAGGATAGCTATTAGTTTCTGACTAAGTGTCATTGTGGAATTTATAGCCGGAGAGTCGCCGGAGCAGCAGCCAAATATTTTTCCACTCAGTGTTTCAGCAGCCAGTTACGCGAGGTGAGTTTCCTCCTTTAGGAACGGGTCTACGGCCACAATGTCGGCCCGTTTAGATATAGTAGTTCTAGATTTCGGTCTGATGCCGGGGTGATCCTGAGAAGTAGTATATATGCCTGATGTATTTGTGATTCATGCATGTTATGTTATGTGCTTTGTGTTCCGGACTTCGGTCCGATGCTGGGCAAGCCCGATGCAGTAGCTATATGTTTATGTTACATGTTTGCGTATATGTTACGTTCAGTTGTTCTGGACTTCGGTCCGATGCAGTGGGCAAGGCCCGAGTTATTCCGGACTTCGGTCCGATGCAGTGGGCAAGGCCCGAGTTATTCCGGACTTCGGTCAGATGCAGTGGGCAAGGCGCAAGTTATTCCGGATTTCGGTCCGATGCATTGGGCAAGGCCCAAGTTATTCCAGATTTCTGTCCGATGCAGTGGTCAAGGCTCAAGTTATTCCGGACTTCGGTCCGATGCAGTGGGCAAGGCCCAAGTTATTCAGGATTTCGGTCTGATGCAGTGGGCAAGGCCCAATATGTGCTTTATGTGTTATGGTATGGTATGAGGTAGTTTGGGGAGCTCACTAAGCTTTGCGCTTACAGTTTCAGTTTTGGTTTCAGGTACTTCCACTAGCAAAGGGAAGGGCTTGGGATGATCGCATGACACATACCACAGTATTCAGCCTGGGAGTTTTACTCTGATATTTTGATATGATATTTGACATGAGATTTGACATGTGATAGATCTTACGAGATTTTTTAAACACACGGTTTATGATTTTTATACTTTAGTAATGAAATGATGGTTTTAATAATGTTTTAAAAATGAAATTTTTGGGTTGTATTTTTGGGATGTTTCAAGTTGGTATCAGAGCCTTGGTTTGAGGGATTCGGGCACACTGTCGGGTGCGTCTGAACTCAAACTAAGGGAGTAGTATGAAACTTTCAAAAGAAAATCATTTTTACAAAAGGATTTTTAAAAATAGAAAAAAACTTTGAAAAGAGAAAAGGGTGTGGTGCATGCAATCAGCCGAGCTCAAGTAAGTACTCCCAAATTTCCCATACAAGTTTATGCTATGTCATGATTATCAAGTTTACTAGAACAGCATGCTAGATTAGGGCTAAGGATCTAGGAAGGATGCCTTATGTGCCTGTTATATGTGTCCAGCTTTATGAGAACTGCATGCTAGTACAGATTAGTCAGTATGATAGCCAGAGTAGTAGATGCTTGATTATGTGTATTCGATGCTCGAATGCTGCTTGCTTTGTGCTTTTAGGAGTCTTAGTTATCTTTCACTAAGTAGTAAACGAATATGTTACGTTGCATATTGCAAGGACTAAATAATTTCATAAGGTTAAGTCTAGCTTTATTTCGCATCTCTTGTCTGAGTCCAACCGTTGTAGAGTAGGATCTCTCATTCGAAGAATTATCTAGTCTGAGTAATATGTAATAGTATTCGCGAGCTAGTTAGTGAAAGAAAGCAGGGACTTCTTATACAGCTGATGGCGGAGAGTGGATTGGTGATTACCCTAGGACAAGCCTAGGAAGAAGTTTAGTATGAGATCAGTAGTAGTAGTAGTAGTAGAAGGGACCTGGTGGAGTCAAGGTAGTTCTTGAGGAAAGTACGGATAGATGTGGAAGGTAGTATGGGCTCGTACTACTGAAAGCAGAGGATCCGTACTCGAGTCAAGGAAGGCTGAGATAAAACCAGGGAACTTGTAGTATGTGTGATCCCTCTAGCTATGAGTAGTATTCTGACTTGGTTTTGATGTATTTTCAGAATGGTGGTTTTACGACCTAGACCAGCAGTCAACAGTTCAGGTGCCGGGGAGGGATCAGGCTCGGGTTCTGGATCCGGACAACTAGATGAGCAGACCAGGGAGTTTATCTCCTCGGAGGTCACACGCAGCATACTAGACCAGACTCCTGTGATTTTCGGGTCGGTCAGGGAGGGTATCTTAGAGCTTCTGGATGAGAAGTTGAGCGCATTCCGTGCTGAGATAGCGGCCATGATGGGATCGCGCTCGTTGACTTTCAGGGAGTTCACAGCTTGTGGAGCTCCCGACTACCATGGGGCTCGGGACCCCATTACGAGCACCATATGGTTGGCGGATGTCGCCAATGCATTTCGCTCCAGCAGATGTCCCGAGGGGGACAAGGTCAGACTAGCATCCTGTCTTCTAAAGGACAGGGCACGAGATTGGTGGGAGGAGGTCGGGAGAGCCAGTGGAGATGACACTGTGTTGGATGCGATGACCTGGAGTGATTTCGCGACCAGGTTCAGGGCCGAGTTTGCACCTGTCATTGAGGTGCATCAGCTTGCTAGGGAGTTTCAGGACCACCAGCAGACGACAGAGACTGTGGCAGAGATTATCGCCAAGTTTAGGGAGAGGTCCCTTCTCGTTCCGCAGTATGTGGCGGACGAAGAGATGAAGAAGGCCCGAATATCATGAGATGTTACGGAGTGATATCCGCCAGTTTGTGAGCCGTTCCAGCTGCAAGACGTTGGAGGACATGATTGCGAGGGCTCGTGAGAGGGAGATTGACCTAGAGGTGGAGAGGAAGAGGAAGCCAGAAGTGGCGTCTGGCACAGCAGGTTCGGGCAAGAAGCCCAAGGTATCAGATCATAGATCTCGGAGCCAGCAGAGCCACGGTCATTGTGGCAAATACGGCAGGATGCACGAGGGCGCGTGCAAGGTAGGTAGTTCGGGCTGCTACAAGTGCGGCCGAACAGGTCACATGAGTCGAGATTGTACAGCTACTACCACCACCACACCAGCTTCAGACCTGATTTGCTTTCAGTGCAATCAGAGGGGACACAAGCGGTCCCAGTGCCCGAGCTTAGCAGCAGCAGGGAAGGTGGCAGCACCTTCTCCTGCCACCTTGAGGATTACAAATGGCCGTCAGGGCCGGACTGAGGCGCCTGTGGCGCGGAGCAGGGCTTTTCAGCTTACTGCAGAGGAGACACGAGCAGCTCCTGACGTGGTGACGGGTGTGTATTTTTCTCTTACCTCTGTATTTGAGATTTTTTGTTTCTCAAGATTATGTGTTTGTGTATAGGGTCGTTCTTAGTGAACGGCATCTCAGTTATGGTATTATTTGATTCGGGGGCTACACGATCATTTGTGTCGCTCGCGCTTAGCAAGCGATTTAGCAGGGCTCCGGGGGAGATGGATTATCCACTCGACGTTGAGATAGCAGATGATAGGACCGCCAGGGTCGCGAGAGTTCATAGAGGTTGTACACTGCGGTTATTTGATGAGCAGTTCCCATTATACTTGGTTCTGATTCCCCTACGAGGGAACAAGGTTATAGTGGGTATGGATTGGCTGAGTGCCAATGGAGCAGTGATTGATTGTGAGCTACAGTTTGTGAGGGTTCGCACTCCTAGTGGGGGAGAGTTAGTGATTTAGGGCGAGAGGCCACAGCGCGGACCGATTCTTTGTTCAGCAGCGAGAGCGAGGCGTTATTTCCAGCAGGGTTGTGCGGGGTACGCCGCCTATGTTATGGATACCCGGGATGAGGGTAAGGCGACGGTTGATGATCTACCGGTGGTACGAGAGTACCCGGATGTATTCCTGGAGGATTTTCCTGGGACACCTCCTGAGAGACAGGTTGAGTTTCGGATTGACCTGGTTCCTGGTGCGGCTCCGATAGCCAAGGCACCGTATCGGTTGGCTCCTCCCGAGATGCAGGAGTTGTCTACGTAGCTGCGAGAGCTTCTAGACAAGGGTTTTATCAGGCCGAGCAATTCACCATGAGGAGCCCCGATCCTATTTGAGAAGAAGAAGGACAGGTCGCACCGTATGTGCATTGATTACCGGGAACTGAATAAGGTAACGGTGAAGAACCGTTACCCACTCCCGAGGATAGATGATTTGTTCGATCAGCTTCATGGAGCATCTTGGTTCTCCAAGATTTATCTATGGTCCGGATATCACCAGATGCGGGTCAGAGATGATGATGTGCAGAAGACCGCTTTTAGGACCCGCTATGGTCATTATGAGTTTGTGGTGATGCTGGTTGGGCTCACCAATGCTCCAGCCGCGTTCATGGACCTCATGAACCGCGTGTGTAGGCCGATGCTGGATCGGTCTGTGATAGTATTCATTGATGACATCTTGGTCTATTCCAAGAAAGAGGAGCAGCACGAGGAGCACCTGAGGGAGGTCCTAGAGACCTTGAGGAATGAGAGGCTTTTCGCAAAGTTCTCCAAGTGTGAGTTCTGGTTGCGCGAGGTGCAGTTTCTGGGGCACCTTGTCAACCAGAGGGGTATATTAGTTGATCCGACCAAGATAGAGGCCGTGATGCAGTGGGAGGTCCCGAGGTCTCCATCGAGATTCGGAGCTTCCTGGGCCTGGCAGGGTACTACAGGAGATTCATCCAGGATTTCTCCAAGATAGCAGTACCATTGACCCGACTGACCAAGAAGTCGGTAGTGTTTTGCTGGGGTCCTGAGCAGCAGACAGCCTTTGAGACGCTCAGGCAGTGATTGTGCGAGGCGCTAATTCTTACCCTGCCAAAGGGAGTAGATGACTTTGTAGTCTACTGTGACGCTTCGATCACAGGTATGGGAGCAGTGTTGATGCAGCGGGGGCATGTGATAGCTTATGCCTCGAGACAGTTGAAGCCTCACGAGGCTAACTACCCGACGCATGATTTGGAGTTGGGGGCTGTAGTGTTCACCCTCAATATTTTGCGGCATTACCTTTATGGGGTCCGGTGTACTATTTACACGGACCACAAGAGTTTGAGGTACCTCATGGATCAGTCGAATCTGAACATGAGGCAGCATCGGTGGTTAGACGTGGTAAAGGATTACGATTGTGAGATCCTCTACCACCCGGGCAAGGCCAACGTAGTGGCCGACGCCCTGATCCGCAAGGCGGTAGCGGATCCGATTCGAGATATCTGCTTGAGGATGACAGTATTTACTCCACTGTTGGAGAAGATTAGGGAGGCACAGGTTGAGGGAATGAAGAAGGAGCGCCAGAAGTGCGAGAGGATAGTTGGCCGAGTGGCTTCGTTTGATTATAATAGTCAGGGATTGTTGTGGTAGGGTCTGGGTACCGTACTGGGGAGGAGTACGGCAAGTGTTGATGGATGAGTCCCACAAGTCTCGGTTCTCCATCCATCCAGGGGCGACGAAGATGTACACGGATCTTCGCCCGGATTATTGGTGGCCCTGCATGAAGTTGGGCGTCGCCTGGTACGTTGAGAGGTGTCTGACCTGCAGGAAGGTCAAGGCGGAGCACCAGATGCCGCACGGCAAGATGCAGCCATTAGATATTCCTGTGTGGAAATGGGAGGATATCACTATGGATTTTATTACAAAGCTTTTCAGGACCACACGTGGGGTTGATTCGATATGGGTCATCGTGGATCGATTGACCAAGAGCGCTCATTTTATACCAATCCAGGAGAGCATCTCGGCCGAGAAATTGGTCGAGATTTATGTGCGAGAGGTAGTGACACGTCATGGAGTGCCTGTCTCGGTGGTGTCAGACCGAGATGTCCGGTTTACTTCCAGATTTTGGAAGCGGTTTCACGACGAGATGGGTACTCGTCTCCATTTCAGCACCGCTTTCCACCCTCAGACGGACGGACAGAGCGAGAGGATGATTCAGACTCTTGAGGACATGCTTCGGGCATGTGTGCTAGATTTCCATGGCAGTTGGGATACGTATATTCTGTTAGCGGAGTTTTCGTACAACAACAACTACCACTACAGTATAGACCGGACTCCCTTCGATATGCTCTACGGGAGGAAGTGTAGGTCCCCAATCTGCTGGGGTGAGGTCGGTCAGAGAGTCATGGGGAGTACGGAGGTAGTACTCAAGACCACGGAGCGAATTCAGCAAGTCCGGAGCAGGCTCCAGACTGCTCAGAGTCGGCAAAAGAGTTACGCCGACAAGCGGCGTTCGGACTTGGAGTTTCAGGTGGGCGATATGGTCCTCCTGAAAGTGTCACCCTGGAAGGGTGTTATCAGATTTCGGAAGCGGGGCAAGCTGGGCTCCAGGTTCATTGGTCCGTTTAGAGTTTTGGCCCGGGTAGGACGGGTTGCTTATCGGTTAGATCTTCCAGCAGAGCTCAGCCAGATCCACAGCACGTTCCATGTTTCTCAATTGCGGAAATTCTTAGTGGATGATTCAGCAGTGGTACCCCTGGAGGAAATTCAGGTTGACGATAGCCTGAACTATATCGAGAGACCAGTGGCGATTCTAGATTGCAAGGTGAAAGAGCTGAGGAACAAGAGAGTAGAGTTAGTGAAGGTGGAGTGGCAGCACCGCAGGGGCTCGGAGTGGACATGGGAACCCGAGGAGGAGATGTGAGAGCATTACCCGGAGTTGTTTCCAGATGCAGCAGACTTCGAGGACAAAGTCTAATACAAGTGGGGGAGAATTGTAACGCCCCGTTTCTGGTACGTATTTAATTCTTTAAATATCATTTTATAAGATCTACTCGACGAGTTGTAGCCCTAACTCATCGAGTAGATGCCAGGTTTGGATGCGGGTTTAAGTGATGTAACGCCCGTGTTTCTGGGCTGGGCATTAATATTGTTGTAATAGTCTAGGTTAACCTTTGTAACTCATTTTGAAATAATAAGAATGTGTTATTTGAGTATTATGTGTTTTATGTGGCTTAATTGAATTAAGAATAAAAATAAGCGTAAAAATAAAATATTAGATAAGCTCGATATCTATGAAGGAAGTTGTAGTGGTCGTGGCAAGGTTTTTGAATATATAAAGAATGCTGAAATCCGAGTTATAACGAAGAAGTTATGACATGTCGAAGTTTCGCGACGGAACCGGCACGACGCTGAAGGACGTAAAATATGAATTTAAGATAGAGCGATATCTAGCCTTAGTGATCTAAACGGAAGTTGTAGATTACGTTAAACTAAGAGCGTGCATAAAAAGAACGTCTAAATCTGACTTCGTTTGAGGAAGTTATGATTTTTCTAAGTTTCGACTTAGCAGTATGCAGCCCGAAACTCGAATATGAGATCGAGTGATTTCTAGCCGAAACAATCTAAACGAGAATCGAAGATCTCGTCAATAGTAGTGCAACGGTAAAAAGACAGACGAAAACGGACGTCGGATGAAGAAGTTATGGATTTATAACGGAGTTTTCCTGTCCCGGCCTACTAAAAATAATGTAATAAAAATAAAGTCAAAATTAGCCGACGGAGTCCAAATGAGAGTTGTAGAGCATAATCTCACCTACGCGTGGATATAAAAAACGTCGAAAAGGGAGATCGTATGCGAGAGTTATGATTTTCAAAAGTTTGAGGCACGCACCCCGAAGAGGGAACGCCCCGCGTTCGGATGAGGAATGCCCTGCGTTTAGAAGCTTGGCCTCGGATTGGCCACGTCGTCGCTGACTCAGCTGACATCGGATAAGACCCTCGCCCCCGCTCCTGTGCGCTGCGTACTCCGAAGGAACGCCCAGCGTTCGGTGAACGCACTGCGTACTCCAAAGGAACGCGCTGCGTTCGCAAGGCCAGCCTCCCTTATAAATAAGATGCGAGGCCAGCCGTCCATGGTTGCCAAATTTCTTTATATTCACTCCATTTTGCCTCGTTTTGCATGCTAATCATACCCCCGAAACCCCGGTATTATTCCCGACTCCCGAAGCAAGTTCCGAAGCCCGAAGATTCCGAGAAGTGAAGTTTCCGAGCCGAAACTCTGCCCGCGAGAAGCCCGGTTTTCAAGAAAAACGTCCCGGTTCTATCGGAAAAGTTTATTTTAAGAGCCGAGGTGCTGTCCGATCATTTTCTTATCAAGTGAGTGTATATTCATTTTCTTCTAACACATAGATATGAAGTATTCTTTATAAAAATACGTGCTATGTGTTTACATATTATTTGTTTATTTGAACTAGTTGTTGAATGGACGCTTTGTACAGGTTTTAAGCTGTATATAAATGTATATATTTTATCTACTAATATGTTGGGTAGAAAATGGGTAGACAGTTGGTGTGTGAATAAATAAAAAGATGAGAGGCCTCGATGTCGTTGTTGATCTAGTCATCTAGCGGAGTATGGATGACGACCACGGACTCATTCTAGACTGTCCAGTGGAACACTAGCAGGCTCATAACCTGTAGGTGTTGTGAACGATGTGTTCACCGGTGTACTCCATCCCCCTCATGGTTGCCTTTAGGACATCTATTGCTAAGGAAGCCCATTTGTAGTAATGTCCGTCCCGATGAAAATCCTAGATTAGGTCCCTTGTAATAGTTGTTGTTTTAGGGACATAAAGTGAGGATAACGGGAATGGGTAATTGGGTTATTGTTGGTTGGTGAAATTAAATATAATTATTTATTGTGGGTTGAAAACCCTATATGCTCACCAGACTCTCAAGCCTGACCCACTCAGTTTCTTTGTATTACAGGTAGCGGCGCGAGAGCATAAGTTGGATGACATTGTCAAGATATTTTTGGATTATAGACCAGTAGTTATATATAACTGTTGTAAGGTCTATTTTGTATTGTTTATGCTTTTGGTCTGTATCGGAACATGATATCCCGAGATTTTGTTATATAATGAAAATACATTTCTTTATGAAATGCTTTGATAAATTTTTATCATATTTCGTTTTGGGAACAAATTCCGCAACTCTTTTAATCAAAGGATTACTCTGATTTTATTTAAAAGCATAAATGAAACCGGTCTTTTCTGGCTGTGATTTTGGGGATGTCACAGTTGGTATCAGAGCATTAGTTTAAGCGAACTAGGGATTTTTAGGATTTCTAGACTTAAACTTAGAATGCTAAGTGAAGGTTGAGAGATGAGTGTCTGTTATATTTAAGACACGAGCACTAGTTTATTTTAGGAAAGATGCCTAAAATGCTTTTATGTGCTAAATGCTATATGTTTGCCATATGTGGCATTATTTGTTCGGATCTATGGTATGTTGCCGACCGGATCTGGAAACCTTATGTGTTTAGGATTCTAAGCGTGCGACTATGGAATTAGAAATAGCATGTAAATGTTTCAGAGTGATTTGGATAATTATCTGTCGTGAAGGAGGATCTAAATTCACCTTGTTCGGTGTATAGATCAACGATGGAAAGAACAAGAAGTGGCGCTGGAATTGCAAACGAAAACAGAAACCAACCACCTGTAATCGAGCAAATACCCGTTGTAGCAGCAGCACCCGAGCCAATAACAATGGCTGGTGTACAATTGATGATTCAGAAGATGTTGGATCGTCAGATGGAAGAAACTAGACGCCTGCTTCAACAAAATCGTGAAGAACTTTCAATCCAAGTTGAAGAGCCCGAAGTGAATGGAGGGTCGTCGGAAGGTGGAAACTTCAGTGGTACCATTGGTCAAGCCAACCCACCAATTGTTAGACAAAACCATCATGATGGAGGAAATGATGGAAGAGGATGTAAATACAAGGATTTTATGGCATCTAAGCCACCGTGTCTATCCGGAAGCCCGACGCCGGTGCAAGTTATGGATTGGATCTCCGAAATGGAGACAATGTTTGAAAGTTGCGAATGCAGTAACAGGCAGAAGACCGCTCTTGCGATCCCTTTGTTGAAATCTGGCGTGTTGAGTTGGTGGAAGCCTGTTAGCCGACTCTATGCCCAAGGGAGAAGCGAGCAAAATGTCTTGGGAAGACTTTGTGGAACAACTAAAACTGCAATACTGCTCCGAGCAGGACCTTCTGGAAATCAATAATGAGTTTTAGAATCTGAAAAAGGGAAAAATGAGCGTTACTGAATACGCTGCAAGTTTCACAGAAAAGATGAAGCTTATCCCATACCTAGTTCCAACAGAACTCTCAAAGGTCAATAAGTTTTCCCTCGGATTACCAGCGGACTATGGTCCAATGGTTAAGCAAGCAACCACATTGAAAGCCGCCATCTGGGCTGCTAAGAATGTTGAGACTCAGATCAGGGAGAAGGGTCTGGAGAGATCAGAGGTTGGTGAGAAGAGGAAGTCTGATGGGCCTTCAGGGTCCAACAAGAAAAATAAATTCTCGAAGTCTAGTTCGAGAGGAGGAGGAGGCGAAGCGAAGTGGTGTGACAAATGCAAGAAGAAGCATCATGGGAAATGTGATGGGGAAATCACATGCTTCAAATGTGGAAAGTCATGGCACTATGCCAACAAATGCACCCTTACCAAGAAAGTTTGTTATGGTTGTGGTGAGGAGGGGCACATCTCGAGGGATTGTCTGAAAAAGAAGGAGGTAGCAAAACCCAACATTCCACCAAAGCCGAAGGCGAGAGCCTTTCAGATGACACTGGAAGCTACTAAAGAAGAAGCCGATGTCGCTTCAGGTACCTTTCTCATAAACAAATTGTCTGCCCAAATTTTATTTGATTCTGGAGCCAACTACTCCTTTATTTCGAATGAATTTGGTAGAAAACTAGCTTTGTCTGTCAATAGACTAGATAATGCTTTATTAGTCGAAGTTGCTAGTGGCAAGTTTGTACCTGTTAGCCATCGTATGAAAAACATCTTAATCGACCTGAATGGAAATAAGTTCCACGAGGAATTGTTGCCTATCGAACTAAATGGTTTCGACATCGTGCTGGGAATAGATTGGCTTAGCGCCAATGATGCCGAAATATTGTGCCGAAAGAAGATAGTAAAAGTAAACCCGCCAGGGAAGGAGTCATTTATGGTGTACGGGGACAAACGCAGGGTAAATTCTGGTATCATTTCTCTAATGAAAGCCAGAAAGTGTTTGGCCAAAGGATGTACATCATATTTGGCATTCGTGATTGACGCAAAGAAGGAGAAAAAGGAGATGAAGAGCATTCCTGTCGTGTGTGAGTATCCGGAAGTATTTCCCGAAGATCTTCCCGGATTACCGCCTGATAGACAAGTGGAGTTCAGAATAGACTTGTTACCAGGAACCACACCAATAGCAAAAGCACCTTACCGATTAGCACCAACCAAGATGAAAGAGCTTATGACACAACTTCAGGAGTTATTGGACAAAGGTTTCATTAGACCTAGTTCATCACCCTGGGGAGCCCCGGTGTTATTTGTAAAGAAAAAGGACGGGAGTATGAGAATGTGCATCGATTACAGAGAGCTGAACAAGGCAACAATAAAGAATAAATATCCGTTGCCAATGATTGATGACCTGTTCGATCAACTACAAGGCTCAAGTTATTTTTCAAAGATCGACCTAAGGTCAGGATATCATCAGCTGAAAGTAAGAGAGCGATATATCGAGAAGACTGCATTCAGAACGCGATATGGACACTACGAGTTTTTGGTTATGTCGTTTGGACTAACCAATGATCCAGCAGCATTCATGGATTTAATGAACAGAGTTTGTAATCCGTTCCTTGATAAATCTGTGATAGTGTTCATAAATGACATTCTGATTTATTCGAAAAGCCAAGAGGAGCATGGCAGACACTTGCGAGAAGTGTTGGAAGTCTTGAAGAAGGAGAAGCTCTATGCGAAGTTTTCCAAATGTGATTTTTGGATCCGAGAAGTCTAATTCTTGGGTCACGTGGTCAACCAAGAAGGAATAATGGTTGATCCAGCAAAGATCGAAGATGTGATGAAGTGGGAACAACCAAAAAGTCCCACGGAGATCCGAAGCTTTTTAGGATTAGCCAGATATTACCGAAGGTTTATCCAAGGCTTTTCTTTGATCGCTACTCCACTAACAGCTTTGACCCACAAAGGAGCTACTTATGCTTGGAGTGATAAGCACAAAGAAGCATTCGAGCTGCTAAAGAAGAAGCTATGTGAAGCACTGATTCTTTCTCTACCCGATGGAGTTGAAGACTTCGCTGTCTATAGCGATGCGTCCGGTGTTGGGTTGGGTTGTGTTTTGACCCAAAGAGAAAAGGTGATAGCATATGCGTCTCGACAGCTGAAAGAGCATGAAAAGAACTACCCCATTCATGATTTGGAGCTGGCAGCGGTAGTTTTCGCTCTAAAGATATGGAGGCATTACCTCTATGGCTTGAAGTGCAAACTTTTCACTGATAATAAGAGTCTCCAATATCTCTTTAGTCAGAAAGAGTTGAATATGAGGCAACGACGCTGGCTAGAGTTACTTAAGGACTACGACTGTGAGATACTTTACCACCCTGGTAAAGCAAATGTTGTCGCTGATGCTCTCAGTCGGAAAGTCAGTCTTGAGAGAAAAAGGCCAAGAGCGTTGAGAATAGAAGTTGTCTCGACCATTGTGGAAAGTATAAAGAAAGCTCAAGAGGAAGCTTCTGAAAAGAATGACCGGAAGGAGGAACGTTTGGGCAAAACGTTGGTGTTTGGTACAAACGGTCATGGACTGAAGGTATTCCAAGATCGTATTTGGGTACCTAAGTCAGGAGGAATAAGAGATCTTCTTATGGAAGAAGCTCACAAAACCATGTACTCAATTCATCCTGGCAGCACTAAAATGTATAGGGACCTTAAACCCTATTAC
Organism: Lactuca virosa; assembly: GCF_052849685.1. Lineage (NCBI taxonomy): Eukaryota > Viridiplantae > Streptophyta > Magnoliopsida > Asterales > Asteraceae > Lactuca > Lactuca virosa. The sequence goes on from NC_136429.1 coordinate 60,637,605, forward strand.
TGGTGGCCGACGATGAAGCTTGATATTGCAAAGTACGTGGCGGAGTGTGTGACATGTGCGCGGGTCAAGGCACAACATCAGAAACCATACGGGAGTTTAGAACCTTTACCTGTGCTGATGGGTAAATGGGAAGACATTGCCATGGATTTTGTCACTAAACTGCCCAGAACAAAGAATGGTCACGACATGATTTGGGTGGTCGTTGATCGCTTCACTAAGAGTGCGCACTTCATAGCAGCCAATGAGAAATGGTCTATGGATAAGCTTGCGAATTCTTACGTGAAGGAAATTGTGAGGCTTCACAGTGTTCCGTTAACAATTGTATCAGATCGTGACAACCGTTTCACCTCGCGATTTTGGAAAAGTCTACAAGAGGAATTGGGTACCAAGTTGTGTTTGAGTACAGTTTACCATCCACATACTGATGGTCAGAGCGAAAGAACGATACAAACACTTGAAGATATGCTGAGAGCATGTACCTTGGAATTCCAAGGTAACTGGGATGAACATTTACCTTTGGTAGAATTTTCCTACAATAATAGTTTCCACTCGAGCATAAAGATGGCACCTTATCAAGCTTTGTACGGACAAAAGTGTCGTACGCCGTCTTGTTGCCTTGAGGCTGGGGAAAAGCAGTTTATGGGATCGGAGATAGTCCATCAAACTGCTGAAAAGTTGAAAATAATTAAGGAGAGAATGTTAGCAGCTCAAGACCGTCAAAAGAGCTATGCTGACAACAAGCGGAGACCAATGACTTTTGAAGTTGGAGATTCGGTTTTTCTTAAAGTCTCGCCGTGGAAGGGACTTATAAGATTTGGAAAAAGGGGAAAATTAAGTCCAAGGTTTATTGGACCATTCAAAGTTCTTCATAGGATTGGGAATCAAGCATACAAGCTCGAACTACCAGAAGAATTGAGTGGAATTCATAACACTTTTCATGTGTGTTATTTGAGGAAGTTCACGGGAGAAGTTCCCGACATGATTCCACTTTCGGAGTTGAGAATTGATGAGAACAAAAGGTTCATTGAAGAACTGGAGGCAATCGTTGACCGAAAGACTAAGAAGTTACGACGTAAGATGGTCGAATTAGTGCTTGTCCGTTGGAAACATGCGAATGGGCCAAATCTCACCTGGGAGACGGAGAGTGACATGATGAGTCGCTATCCGCATTTGTTTGTTGATGTGTGATTCCGGGGACGGAATCATTCTAAGGTGGGGAGAGTTGTAACGCCCGTGTTTCTAGGCTAGGCATTAATGTTGTTGTAATAGTCTAGGTTAACCTTTGTAACTCATTTTGAAATAATAAGAATGTGTTATTTGAGTATTATGTGTTTTATGTGGCTTAATTGAATTAAGAATAAAAATAAGCATAAAAATAAAATATTAGATAAGCTCTATATCTATGAAGGAAGTTGTAGTGGTCATGGCAAGGTTTTCGAATATATAAAGAATGCTGAAATCCGAGTTATAACGAAGAAGTTATGACCTGTCGAAGTTTCGCGACGGAACCGGCACGGCGCTGAAGGACGTAAAATATGAATTTAAGATAGAGCGATATCTAGCCTTAGTGATCTAAACGGAAGTTGTAGATTACGTTAAACCGAGAGCGTGCATAAAAAGAACGTCTAAATCTGACTTCGTTTGAGGAAGTTATGATTTTTCTAAGTTTCGACTTAGCAGTATGCAGCCCGAAACTCGAATATGAGATCGAGTGATTTCTAGCCGAAACAATCTAAACGAGAATCGAAGATCTCGTCAATAGTAGTGCAACGGTAAAAAGACAGACGAAAACGGACGTCGGATGAAGAAGTTATGGATTTATAACGGAGTTTTCCTGTCCCGGCCTACTAAAAATAATATAATAAAAATAAAATCAAAATTAGCCGACAGAGTCTAAATGAGAGTTGTAGAGCATAATCTCACCTAGGCGTGGATATAAAGAACGTAGAAAAGGGAGATCGTATGCGAGAGTTATGATTTTCAGAAGTTTGAGGCACACACCCCGAAGAGGGAACGCCCCGCGTTCGGAAGCTGGGCCTCGGATTGGCCACGTCGTCGCTGACTCAGCTGGCATCGGATAAGACCCTCGCCCCCGCTCCTATGTGCTGCGTACTCCGAAGGAACGCCCATCGTTCGGTGAACGCGCTGCGTTCGCAAGGCCAGCCTCCCCTATAAATAAGATGCGAGGCCAGCCGTCCATGGTTGCCAAATTTATTTATATTCACTCCATTTTGCCTCGTTTTGCGTGCTAATCATACCCCCGAAGCCCCGATATTATTCCCGACTCCCGAAGCAAGTTCCGAAGCCCGAAGATTCCGAGAAGTGAAGTTTCCGAGCCGAAACTCTGCCCGTGAGAAGCTCGGGTTTCAAGAAAAACGTCCCGGTTCTATCGGAAAAGTTTATTTTAAGAGCCGAGGTGCTGTCCGATCATTTTCTTATCAAGTGAGTGTATATTCATTTTCTTCTAACACATAGATATGAAGTATTCTTTATAAAAATACGTGCTATGTGTTTACAGATTATTTGTTTATTTGAACTAGTTGTTGAATGGACGCTTTGTATAGGTTTTAAGCTGTATATAAATGTATATATTTTATCTACTAATATGTTGGGTAGAAAATGGGTAGACAGTTGGTGTGTGAAGAAATAAAAAGATGAGAGGCCTCGATGTCGTTGTTGATCTAGTCATCTAGCGGAGTATGGATGACGACCACAGACTCATTCTAGACTGTCCAATGGAACACTAGCAGGCTCATAACCTGTAGGTGTTGTGAACGATGTGTTCACCGGTGTACTCCATCCCCCTCATGGTTTCCTTTAGGACATCTATTGCTAAGGAAGCCCATTTGCAGTAATGTCCGTCCCGATGAAAATCCTAGATTAGGTCCCTTGTAATAGTTGTTGTTTTAGGGACATAAAGTGAGGATAACGGGAATGGATAATCGGGTTATTGTTGGTTGGTGAAATTAAATATAATTATTTATTGTGGGTTGAAAACCCTATATGCTCACCAGACTCTCAAGCCTGACCCACTCAGTTTCTTTGTATTACAGGTAGCGGCGCGAGAGCATAAGTTGGATGACATTGTCAAGATATTTTTGGATTATAGACCAGTAGTTATATATAACTGTTGTAAGGTCTATTTTGTATTGTTTATGCTTTTGGTCTGTATCGGAACATGACATCCCGAGATTTTGTTATATAATGAAAATACATTTCTTTATGAAATGCTTTGATAAATTTTTATCATATTTCGTTTTGGGAACAAATTCCGCAACTCTTTTAATCAAATGATTACTCTGATTTTATTTAAAAGCATAAATGAAACCGGTCTTTTCTGGCCGTGATTTTGGGGATGTCACAAGTGACCTACTCGGCGAGTCCACGCCTTGACTCGACGAGTAGGCCAGTCTGGGGGAAACCCTAATATTTAGGGTTTGCACCCTATTTAAGCAACATTATAGGCCTCTTCTCCAGCCTCCATCACCTCCAGAGCAGTAATCCCGAAACCCTAATCCTCTATAAGTGAACTTGAGCTTTCTTTGTGATTTTGAGAGTTGTTTGGTGTATTTGAAGCTTGTGAGAAGAAGAGGAAGAAAGAGGACTTCAAGAGAAGGTTGTAGATCCAGGAACAACATCAGCTTCTCTTCACTTTCTGGTAATCAAGCCTCATACTTGACTTGTAGTTTCTTAGATCTCCTTGTGGTCATTTTTATGAAAGTTTTGGGTCCAAGAAGCTTGATCCTTGGGACTTGGACGTCCCAAGTCGATTTACACTCATATCTGGAACCTTGGAGAGTCCTCATGGCATAAAGGTGCCATCTTTATGGCCATGAGAACCCCAAGAATGAAATAAACCCCATTTTTGGTCCTTTGAGCATAAAAGTCCCATGCAAGAACGTAAAGTTCATGGCTTTACTGTTGGGTTTTAGTATACTACAACATCCTATGGTGCACATACAACCCTAAATACCTTGGATCTATGTTTTCTCTATTATACATGCAAATATGAAGTTTCCAAGATATTACCCTATACTAGCATATAAATATCATATACTTGGGTAATAAAATAGATAGAATACATACCTTTTTTTTGATGTAACTTGTCTTCATGAAGCATGAGTGCCTAGTGCCCCAAGTGTGACACCTCAAATGGTTCACACAACACCATGAACACTTGGAATAACCTTGAGAATAAGGATACTTTGGTTCTCTCTAGTGAAATCGGCCTTGCCCTTTTGTATACACACACTAGTGCCCATTTCACCAACCAAGGACATCTTTATATAGTGTGGAGATTAGGGTTAAACCCTAATACCCATGACCTTTCATTTCATATGATCCATGGGTTAAACACTCCATGGACTATCCATGGAAGCTTAGCCCAACCTAAATGAACTTGGCCCATCACACACATATATCTTAGAGTCCATATTTAACTAGTTCCTTTTGATCACTTAATTAATTATAAATTAATTCTTGATCAATACTAATTAAATAATATGATTATATATTAATATATTAGAACTTATAATATATTAATATAAATCACTAGTATCCTTTTTCCTCATCTTGTCTATCCAATTGTCCCGATGCCATGCAACCCAAATGGACCATGCCGGGTCGGGTCAAGTCTTACCAATTATAGTTATGGACTTAGACATTAATCCAACAATCTCCCACTTGGATAAGTCTAAAACTATTATTGAGTATGACTTCAAACCCTGACTAGCAATCGTAGCTCTCAAAAGCTTATGTCGAACTGTGACTTTGCCGATGAACTCTGAACTTTGTCAATGACTTGTCCATTAGATAAGGGATCATATATTCCTCCATTCTAGATATCATATGGACTGAGACATGGATTATCAATCATTCTCTCTGTCCATTTGTTGTTTCCCGATTTCTGATTTATGATGACTGACTGATTGAACAAATCAAATCAGTCCTGGCTTGGCCAAGCACTCACATGTGTCATCGCTAAATCATCGAGGGGCCCACAGATATCGCTTTTATCCCGAAGGTAAAAGGAATGGATAAACTTCGACTCATATGGCTTGTTCTACTACTTGTTGAATCATACACAAATGGACGTTTTATAACATCGAGTTACCAATGCGTTTTCGTGCAATCAATGTATAACCAAGTCATAGTAACAACTAATATCTCTAGGTTTTAAGAATATAAGATATTATCGTCTCATGATCACTCATGATAAAATCCATGAAGTGATTCAAATGAGCGTGGGTTGAATCCAATACTCAGAACTTATGAGCACTCATGAGTGTTGTAGCACCACTTTGTCCACCAACTTGGACCTCTACAAACCAACCCATGACAGTCTTGATTCATATCTACTTCCAACATATGACCGACTGTGGATGGTTTGAATAACTTAATCATTCAGGAAGAGCGACTTAGTTATTCTGGAAGTCAAAACATGCAAAGTGAAACACAAGAATAAATGAATCAAATATGGTATCAAACCCTATGAATATAAATAAACACTTTTATTTATCACCATACTGATTACTCATTATTTATTGTTTCGGTTTTATCAACTTTATACTTGAATTAAAAACACTAGTTGTCACATGCTCCAAGCATGTACACTATGTTTTTCTTAAACAATAGCTTTGCCATACACCAAGTATGCACTCTATGTTTGTATATGATCCTTACTTTGTGAAATAAACCAATTGAACATAATTTCAATGATTCTAATTTCACACTCCCAAATCCTTATTGAAAAATGTGAGAATTTCAAATTCCTATCATTTATCGAAATCTGTTTAGATTTTAAACTTATATGCACTGACCCTCCTGTAATGAATATGTACAAAGTCACAAAGACTTGTCAACAGTCATTATAAGGTATTCCAATGGAGATCAACTCCATGGAAATTAAGTCTCATATTCAAAGTACATTGCTTTGGACATGCTTCTTGCATTAAGTTTTCTAATCTTACACAGATAACTTCCACCTATGGAGACAACTCCATATTCTCATTTTGACTATCACTTCTGAACAAGAGATTCCTCTTTTCAGAATATGTCAATATGGTCCTTCCAAAATTAGCACTATACTTCCAACTGTCCCTGAGCAACCAATCTTTGGTAAACCTCAGATTATCCTCGACAATTGCTTAATCATTTTAGTCATATCCAATTCTAGACCTTTTCCCTTCTTAATGCCTCTAGGCATTTGGAAAAATTTAGAAATGACAAATATTATAGCACATGCAATCGATCCTGTACCCAAAGCAAATGGTACACGTTTCATGATGTCTCACATAAAGACATGATTCTAGACCAGTCTTTTGCTACAATATTTTTATTTGCCATGTTTTCAAAATTTGACTATGAAGAGGGATGCCGTAATCATAATCGAATTTTGAGAACGCAATATATAGAATTTCCTTAAGTTGAACCAATCCAACATGAAATTCATATATATATTCTTGACTAAAGATGATTAAGGTCTCAATCTAAGCCTTTAGAACTGAAATGAAGTATATCCTCTCCCTTAATTATAGCAAAACAACTTTTTCAATCCCTGCAGCCTCACAAATTGAAACTTTTGTTTTCTATAATTAACATTGCTAACTTGCAACACTAACAATAATTATCATGCTCCCACTAACATGATGATTATTAGCATAACACTTATGCTCCCACTAGCTTTAACATGTACTCAGAAATCAGCTGGACTTCTAGAAATCAATACTTTATTGACTTTCTTACCAAAGTTCAGATTTCTGATACGAGATGCTTTGATAAAACTTTATCAAAATCATACACCTTTCCTTAGATAGCATGCATGTGTGTCTAAACAATTTTAGAACTATGAAAAGGGATGCCGTAATCATAGTCTCAATTGTTTAGACCTTTTGCCATCTGCTTCAAATCTACTTGGTGGAAGTGTTTCCTCACCATCATTTTCATGAATCAGAGAGAAACCTTATGACCCTTAGATTTTATGGTGTATGTGTTCTTATCCATGTGAATCGTCAAAACCATAGTCACAAGACAAGGATAATGACAAATCCAAACTCATATGGACTGAACTTATGCAATCTTAACTTCTTGCCACCTGGCAGTACAGGGCCTGCCATTGCTTCCAAGTTGTTATGCAACCAATTGAGAACTTTTAGAACTCCTATGCAAAGCCAACTTTAACTGGAATGGGCACAGAATATGTCAACACGATAGGTTATAAACCTCAAGTCGTGTGCTAGTGAAGAACCTCAGGTTTTATTCTTGATTAGTTCTTGAAATTCTTTTTAGGATCTTTAAGACTCCCACTGTCCTCTTGACATATAAGACTATCTTGCCAAATATTCAAGAGATAGTGTGGATTCTTTATCAAGACAAACACTTCACACAATTGGCCTTAGTTGGTCTTTGTTTTATCCAAAACATCACAACTTACCAATTTCAAATGTACAAGAGTAGGACACTTTTACTCTTACATTTGACAAGTGTTTTAAACCTTTCTTTAAGATATGTCACTCAAGTTACAATCTTGGAGTATGACTCTAAGAATTGTTTTGGAACGAAGTATGACTCATCTTCCTGATCTAACCATTTCAACAATTCATGACTCATCTTCTTAGTCATAAGAATGCACTAAGATGACCTTTAGAGGACTAATTGTGATATGATTTCTAAATCATTAAGATGATCACAAACATGATACTAAAGTACTCTCCCATCTTTTCAGATTTGAGAAACTTTTATCTTTCTGCCTAATTTGATTCTTCCCATTCGTTCTGCCATACATTGAGACTTTTCCAATGTTTCAGAATTATACTTAAACTTGTAAGTATAACCATATTTACTAAACTTTAGTAAATCAAATAGTCTTAACGAGCTTTGTGGTGGACATGACCAGTGCACAAGAATGTGTACTCGATCCCTTTAGTCCTTCACTTGACTCACACATCCATGTGAACAAGTAATTAGTCTTGATTTTCCAATGCTTGAAAGTTCTCAATCATCATACTATTCAACTTGCATGATTCCAAGTTTCGGTCCAATTGAAACTTGGTCGATGAGGAACTTTCCTGATTTGGTAAATTTAGACACTACCACAAATGAAAGAATCAAATCCATTTTCCAATATTGCTGTCAGTGGAATCATATAAGCAACAATTTTTTTCACAAATGATATTGTAAGGATACTTCAAATAAATAAAATTAAACAATTTTCTTTTATTTTAGAACTTTGCGGAAAAACTTATCCTTACAATCCACATGGAAAATTGTTGTTATCTATTCCTTAGCAATATATCATAACTTCTTAAGCAACTGCTCAAAATTCTGATGCGATCGAAATCCACCTTTGCGATCAGAATCAGCATATACTTCCTTTAAGATTTCTCTCTATTCTTTGATTCTTAAAACATCAACATGTGACCCAGTCACATCATGTAATGAGGATCTCAGAATAGAACTTAACAGAGTTAGATAATGGGCTCTACCTGATGTAGAGTCAAACTTATTGACTTTAACATCCTTAGGTAAATTTGGCAGCTTTGCAATCAACGCCCCTTCCTTTGGCAAAATAAACATATGGACCCTTTGGTAATGGGACTATCTCAGACTTAGCCTTTCTCTTTACCATTTGGTCAACCAGGTTGACTATGGCCAATCCCTTTCCATTGGGAAGAGAATGCTTTTTCTGGATTTCCAGTGTCACCATTGTCACTGTCCATAAAGTTTTTGGGAAGTTGATCTTCTAATTAAATTTGCTTTACTATCGTTCCAAATCATTGCTGATCCAGCAACACCAAGCAAATAGATATGATCATTAAGGTTCATGTCATAGTCTGTTTCATAGTAGTCCCAAAGGAACTCACTATGTGACTTAGAAAGTGATTGAACATCCAACTTTCTCAAGACTTTGACACCCAACTCTCCCGGCTTGTCAATAAGTGACTTCATCTCTAAGATGTGATCACACATAGACCTTGCTTGCCATTAGGGCTTGAGTGACCTTGAACTTGTGGGTTAGGGAGAATAATTGGAGGAGGTGGAGGAAGTAAAGTTTCAAGAGATTTGGGAAGATCATAGATGTCTGAACTAGACATCTTTTGGGAGATATTCAAGATTGTTGATCTAAAGTCCTTAATATAACACCCAATATGAAATATTAAGGCTAGGATCCAACAACCTATTTATAACTGGAAGAGGGATGCCGTAATCCGAGTTATAAAATAGTTGAAGGTAGGTAAATGACGATTTACCAATTTCCACCATGAAAAATGAAATAATTTAATTACTTGGATTTGAAACTCCTAGATCTTTTGAGATTCATTGAACTTTTCAATGGCATGTTTCAATCTCGAGTGTGCCCTTCAGGTTTTGTGACTGGGATGCCGAGGATCACAAAACAAGGTGTGAAGTAACCATGCAAATATACTTGGTACCCTTAATATTTACCCCTCAATCGATGTGCCGGTTAATCACACGAGCTCCACCGATACTATAATAAATATTAAGTTACCCTTTACCTACTTTGTTAAATCCAGGTTAGTGTGACGGTTAACCACACACGCTCCACTAACGGTTTAAACAAAGTGCAAAGTGTAATTTCATGGATTAGCACCTTATTCACATTTTCCTAAGTAACTAAGATTGGGAATTAATAAAAGGTTTAGTTACGTAGTATTTATCATTAATACTTTTAATGAAGGGAGAATTATAGTCCTTGTCCTACCTGTTCAGCTAACGAACCTCCACCAGTCAAGGAAGCGGTGGGTGAGAGTGGACACCCATTTAGCTGCCATTTTATAGGCAACAACCTTATACCCCCCTTATAGACCGGCTTCGTGAATGAGGCCTACTAATGGTAAGACTGACTTGCTCTTATACACATATATATTATTAACTTATAATATTATAAAGTATAAGGGTTGAATTTTAACTTTTAAAATTCTAAGGGCTTAACTTGGAATTAAAGTATTCATTAGAGAAAACTTTTCAAATTCCAAAACTTGAGGGCAAGTTTTGAAACTATTCAAAACTCTTGGATTTTCATAACTTATGAGTTTTAAGTAAAGTTTTAAAACTTTTAATGAAGAGACTCTTGGACATTCATAACTTGAGGACAAGTTATGGAGCCATAAAAACTATTTATAAGAAACGACTCTTCATTTCTTTGTAACCTAAGACATATTTATGAGTTTTTAAGATTCATAAATGTGACTTTTCATATAACTTTTGGTCAAGTTACAAAAAAAAACACATTTTATGAACAACTTTTAGATTAATTAGGATTGAAAACAACTAAAACACAATTTTTTTTCCATTAATCTAAACTAACTCATAAATCAAGGAAACATAGAACTTTTGGTAATCCATAACTTATGGAGTTAAATGCTTGTTTTATGATGAAACATTTCATGTTCCATAACTTAAGAATAAGTTATGGAATTCTTTAAAACTTTAACACCAAATTTTGTAACTCCATAAAAACTTTGAATCAATTTTTTTTTAAAACCTTTTCATATCCATAACTTATGGAGGTTTCAAAACACATAAGATCACAACTTTAAAAAAAAAACTTTTTGAGCTCCAAAATTTTATGACAAAATTTGTAACTCCTTAAAACATTTAGATCAAACTTTTAAAACTAATAAAATAATCATATCATTTTATCTTTTACTAAATTTGACCTAATTCAACTTATATAGCAAATGATTCAAATTTTACAAATAATTAGTTTTTCACAAAACAAGTAATTATCTTAAAATTTGACAAACTTCTTGTTTTTTTTTTTTTTTTTTTTCAACTTTGAAAATCAAACATTTGCATGAATATAACAGAAAACAACCCATGGCTCTGATACCACTGTTGGGTTTTAGTATACTACAACATCCTATGGTGCACATACAACCCTAAATACCTTGGATCTACGTTTTCTCTATTATACATGCAAATATGAAGTTTCCAAGATATTACCCTATACTAGCATATAAATATCATATACTTGGGTAATAAAATAGATAGAATACATACCTTTTTTTTATGTAACTTGTCTTCATGAAGCCTGAGTGCCTAGTGCCCCAAGTGTGACACCTCAAATGGTTCACACAACACCATGAACACTTGGAATAACCTTGAGAATAAGGATACTTTGGTTCTCTCTAGTGAAATCGGCCTTGCCCTTTTGTGTACACACACTAGTGCCCATTTCACCAACCAAGGACATCTTTATATAGTGTGGAGATTAGGGTTAAACCCTAATACCCATGACCTTTCATTTCATATGATCCATGGGTTAAACACTCCATGGACTATCCATGAAAGCTTAGCCCAACCTAAATGAACTTGGCCCATCACACACATATATCTTAGAGTCCATATTTAACTAGTTCCTTTTGATCACTTAATTAATTATAAATTAATTCTTGATCAATACTAATTAAATAATATGATTATATATTAATATATTAGAACTTATAATATATTAATATAAATCACTAGTATCCTTTTTCCTCATCTTGTCTATCCAATTGTCCCGATGCCATGCAACCCAAATGGACCATGCCGGGTCGGGTCAAGTCTTACCAATTATAGTTATGGACTTAGACATTAATCCAACATTTACATGTTATACCGATATTAGGAGCCTAGATCTACCTTCTGGATGAGTTTTGCACATCAGAAATCGAATTATTAGACTTGGACATGCATGGACTCGGCAAGTCGTTCTTGGGACTCGGCGAGTCGTGAGTTGGTTCCCAAAACGGTTATGACTCAGAGGAACCCATTTTAGTTCCGAAGGGATTTGGATGAGTCGAGGGAAAGGACTCAGCGAAATAGACATAGAAATGGATCTGGAAACCATGGGACTCGACGAGTGTAGGAACGTACTCGGCGAGTCCAAGGGCATCTCCCAACTCATGAAGACGGACTCGACGAGTTGTTCATACAACTCGGCGAGTCACTGTCTAGACACGTTATTAAGAAGAAGATAAACTCGACGAGTTCAGGAAGAACTCGGCGAGTCCGATGAAGATTGTCTCGATGTTATGATCGAAGGAGAACTCGTCGAGTTCTCGCTAAACTCGACGACTAGAGTCGGGTTGGGGTAGATGAGAGGATTGGGACTCGGCCAGTTGTCGAGCCAACTCGGTGAGTCCGGTCAACTGGGAAGTTGACTTTGACCATGATGTGGACTTTAGCCAGGAGTAAAAGGGTCATTTCACCCTAAGGATAGCTATTAGTTTCTGACTAAGTGTCATTGTGGAATTTATTGCCGGAGACTCGCCGGAGCAGCAGCCAGATATTTTTCCGCTCAGTGTTTCAGCAGCCAGTTACGCGAGGTGAGTTTCCTCCTTTAGGAACGGGTCTACGGCCACAATGTCGGCCCGTTTAGATATAGTAGTTCCGGATTTCGGTCTCATGCCGGGGTGATCCCGAGAAGTAGTATGTATGCCTGATGTCTTTGTGATTCATGCATGTTATGTTATGTGCTTTGTGTTCCGGACTTCGGTCCGATGCTGGGCAAGCCCGATGCAGTAGCTATATGTTTATGTTACATGTTTGCGTATATGTTACGTTCAGTTGTTCTGGACTTCGGTCCGATGCAGTGGTCAAGGCCCGAGTTATTCCGGACTTCGGTCTGATGCAGTGGGGAAGGCCCGAGTTATTCCGGACTTCGGTCAGATACAGTGGGCAAGGCCCAAGTTATTCCGGATTTCGGTCCGATGCATTGGGCAAGGCCCAAGTTATTCCGGATTTCGGTCCGATGCAGTGGGCAAGGCCCAAGTTATTCCGGACTTCGGTCCGATGCAGTGGGCAAGGCCCAAGTTATTCCGGATTTCGGTCTGATGCAGTGGGCAAGGCCCAGTGTGTGCTTTATGTGTTATGGTATGGTATGAGGTAGTTTGGGGAGCTCACTAAGCTTTGTGCTTACAATTTCAGTTTTGGTTTCAGGTACTTCCACTAGCAAAGGGAAGGGCTCGGGATGATCGCATGACACACACCACAGTCTTCAGCCTGAGAGTTTTACTCTGATATTTTGATATGATATTTGACATGAGATTTGACATGTGATAGATCTTACGAGATTTTTTAAACACACATTTTATGATTTTTATACTTTGGTAATGAAATGATGGTTTTAATAATGTTTTAAAAACGAAATTTTTGGGTTGTATTTTTGGGATGTTTCAGATTGTTTTGGTAAATGAAAAACTTTACAAGACTATTTCTATAAATTAAAAAATTACAGGGATTAAATCTGTCAAAATCTAAAATCTTTATGGCCAAACTCCAAAAATTAAAAAATTATTGTTCATAAAAACTTTGTACTTAATAATAACTAGAAATTGCCCACACCCCGCCTCCGCATGGACGTATGCGAGGTTTTGTTTACTATGTTTTGTTTTGTGTGCACAATTTTGTAGGGTGGGGTGTTAATTTTTACAAAACAACGACTTTATATAGGGTAAGTTACATCATTCGTACCTTGTGTATCTGCTAAAATGCATATTTAGTTATTATTTTCAAAAATTAACTCGGACCATCATTGGGTATATTTTTTCTTGCACGCTACATCCCTATTGACATGAAATCCCTTAATATTTTTTTTTCTTTTATTTATTTATCAGTTTTAAATTAAAAAAAAAAAGCAAACTAAAATATCCCCTCTCTTCACCTCCTGATATGTGCATATTTAGTTATGTATTTTCTGTATATTTTTAATACTTTTAGCTACAATTATGATTGTTTTGGGGATAAAAGGTACTTGTTATGGTTGAAATTTTTTTGTAGTAGCAAAGACATACTTGGAATAAAAAGGAACCAAACGAGGAGATGGAAGCAGGAAAATTTGGGCTAAGACAAAAAGAAGACAAAGAAGACCAAAATCTAAAAGACCACGAAGTGGTGATCATCCACCACGACAAGGCGAATGGAAGATTTGTGACCATCAATCTGACTTGGAGAATACGGGATATCTATGAAGACCACGACGTGGTGCCTATCCACCATGCCGTGGTGATCAAATTTTATGGTAACTATATATATATATATATATATATATATATATATATATATATATATATATATCCAAACATTAGGTCGAATGGAGAATACTTTTGGCCAATTTTCTGAGGAGGATTGTGGTTCAAACCCTCTAGAAACCTAGAAGACTTTTGGCCAGTTTTCTGAGGAGGATTGTGGTTCAAACCCTCTGGAAACCTTGGTGAAGGCCAAGAAACGATTGTATCTCAAGAGTTGAAGATGGACCTGATCATATTGTGTTGATTTCAATTTATGGATGATTTATGTTGATTTTACTTGTGTTTGATAATTAAAATCCTAGCATTTTGAAATTCTAGTTATATTGCCTATTAATCAAGTTTTGTATGATAGATGATCAATCTAGTTGCATGAATTTATTCCCTAATTGTTTATGATATTAAATAATTAGAGCTAGGGTTAATCATTGTTTTGGTCAAAAAATAATCGAACTAAAATGAACCAAAGTGTATGAGAGGCTGTGATGTTAAATGTAAAACAAATATGTAAAGTGAATCTAAGCAACTCAAATTGTTTACAATAAAAGCCCTTGATCCTTGCTAGGATTTATGGCATAAAACCTTGGGAGGTGACAATGATCACCTGCCTTGATGTTTTTATTGATTGAAATGAAAATTATAGAGAGAATAGAATGAGTATGAGTACAAGTGATAGTATTCTGCTAAGTCTCGTGTGTAGTGTGATGAATACAAGTGTTTTATATAGTCAAAACCTAATAACTAGAACTCCGAAAATTTCGGGATCCTCTGAGATTACTTATAGCCATTGCTTGACTTGGTCCTTCGGGTCCTTTGCATGGTTGTGACGACTATACATTGAGAATGTGACTTTGACTGGTTATTTTTGCACATGTGAGAAAGACAAAAGAACATATAGCCGTTATAATAAGTAAAAAATATTAGTCAGGATCCTGAAGTATATTCGGGATCATGGGGTTTGAGGATCCTAAGCCTTTGAGGATCCTTAGATATGAGGATCTAAGAGTAGCTCTAGGATCCTGGCCCTAACAATTGCCCCCAAGTTATTTTTGAAAAATAAATGAGTTAGTTTCGAGAATATTGAATGGATAACTTAAAGAAAATAAAGAAAAAAAGATAATGGTAATTTTCGAATTTAACCCTTAACGGCTAAGATAATTCAAATTCCAACCGTTGGATTACTAGCCGTTATCAAGTGGTCAAATCAACTGTTGTTTCGGTATAAATAAAGCGATGAGTTTTGATCACTACAACATTCCTATGGTGTACATGCAAACCCTAAAGCTTTGGATCTAGTTTGTCTAATGAACATGCAATAATCATCCAAAGCCATAAACCCTAGATTTAGCATGTGATAATCAATATTAACATAAGAATAGGGTTTAGATCTTACCTTTGATTGTTATGTAGTAATAACAATCTATTCCTTCTTGTAATTGACTTCTGAAAGCTTAGAGTCACAAATGTCACTCCTCTAATGGCTCACAAACACCAAGAGCAAGAGGATGAAGAAGGAGAAGAGAAGGAGGCACTAAAAACGTCCAAGAAACCCTAAGGAATCATTCACCACGTTTTTGGTGCTCTAGGAGTCATTATATATGTGAGGCTATTAGGGTTATCTAACAAGGAAACCCTAATTTGACTGCATAGGCCCTAAGCAACCCATGGACTCCTCCTTTAGAGGCCTTGGACGATTTCTAATGGGTTTCCCCATAGAATTCGTCCACTCCATCCTCTATGGAGTCCATTAGCCCAATATCCAACTATCACACAATTGACAATTTCAGTCCCCTTTATTTAATTAATGTCTTTTAGCCACAAAATTAATTCTAATTAATTCTTGACTAATATTAATTAAACAATATGATTTATCCTTTAATATATTCTTCTCATAATATATCAATAAATCATAATTAATCTCTTTCTCCATAAATCATCCTATCAAGTTGCTTTGGTGAAGGCAACCCAAAAGGACCATGCTCGCAATCGGGTCAAGTACATACCAAAATAGTTATGGGCTTAGACACTAATCCAACAGTCTCCCACTTGGATAAGTCTAATAACTATTCTGCGTATGACTTCAGATCCTGATCAGCAATCGTAGCTTTCAAAAGCCGCTGTCAACTCTGATCTTATCAGATTCGCGTCCTTTAGATAAGGGATCATATATTCCTCCATTCTAGAGATCGTATAGATGTGAGACATGGATTGAAATCATTCTCTCAGTCTATGTGTTGTTTCCCGATTTCTGATTTATGACGACTGACTAATTGAACAAATCAAATCAGTCCTGGCCCGGCCGAGCACTTTCCTTTGTCATCACTAAATCATCGAGGGGCCCACAGATATCGCTTTTATCCCACTTTGGGTAAAAGGACCGGATAAACTTCGACTCAATGCTCGCTTGTAATCACTCACCGAATCACACACAACAATATGTTTTATAACACCAAGTTACTGGTGCGTTTACATATTATCAATGTGTAACCGACTCGCAAGATACAACTCACACATCTCGGTTTCAAGAACATAAGATATTATCGTCTCACCAATCACTCGTGATAAAATCCATGAAGCGATCCAAGTGAGCGTGGGTTTAATCCAATGCTCAAATCATATTCGTAAGCACTCATGAACGTTGTAGCAAACTTTTGCTATGTCTAATACACTTTAGACAATCTACACACCAATTCATGACAATCTTCTTTCATACCTACTCCCAAAGTATGAGCGACTGTGGAACGTTCAAATAATTCGATTATTCTCAAATATCTCAATTATTTAGGAAGTCAAAACATGCAAATTGAAACACAAGAATAATACTAATCTTATATGGCCCCAAACTTTTGAGTATAAATAAAACACTTTTATTTAATCACCATATTGATTACTCATTATTTGTTGTTTCGGGTAATCAACTTCTTGAATTATAACGACAATTGTCCCATGCTCTTAGCATGCACACCATGTTTACTTATGGTCCTTACTCTGTGAAATAGTATAATTGAATAACATTTTCAATCACACTCATTTCACAATTCCCAATCTCTACCACAGGTGTGAGAATACCAAATTCTTGTCACTTATAGAATATGTTAGATTCTAACATTTTATGCAACGGTCCTTTTGTAATATCACGGCACAAAAGTCACCAAGACTCGGCCAATGAAATTACAAAATGCTCTATTGGAGATTGTTATAAGACAATTCCATAGATGTGAAGTCTCACATTCAAAGTACAATCCTTTGAACATTCCTCTTGCATAAAAGTTTCTAATCTAGACATAGATCCTTAACGTCCAACTCCCAATAAGGAAACATTTCCATATTTGCCATATGACAACTCATTATTAATAGAATCATATATAATAATAATAATGTTAATATGGTCCTTCCATTACTATACTTCCAACTGTTCACAAGTGACCAATCCTTGGCGAACCTTAGATTATCCTTGACAGTTGTTTAACTAATTCAGTCAAATCTGATTCTAGTCCTCTTTCCCTCTTAATGCCCTAGGCATTTGGAAAATTTTAGAACGGTCGAATATTACAATGACATGATACTTTACCAGTCTTTTGCTATAATATTTCTATTTGCCATGTTCTCACGATTCGAACTATGAAAAGGGATGCCGTAATCATAATCGAGTGTGAGAACGCAACAAATATTTCCATATATATAGAATTCTCTTACGTTGAATCCTTTCAGCATAACATTCAGATATCTTTTTGACTAAATTTGATAAAAATTTCTCGATCTAAACCTTTAAATTTGAAACGAAGTATACTATCCTCTCCCTTAATTATAGCAAAAACAACTTTTCAACCCCTGCGACTTTGCAAAGTGAAACTTTTGTTTTTCTATAATTAATATTGCCAACTTGCAATACTTTAAAATAATTATCATGCTCCCACTAACATGATGATTATATCCATACCAACATAACATTTATGCTCCCACTAGCTTTGACACGTATTCAGAAACCAGCTAAACTTCTAGAAAACAATACTTATTGACTTCCAAATTTCATTGTTTCTAATACGATATACTTTGATAAGCTTTTATCTAAGCATCTCAAACTCATACACCTTACTTTAGACAGTTCACATGTGTGTCTAAACAATTCCAGAACTTATAGCAATAAGTCTCGATTGTTCAAACTAATTGCCAAATCTCACAATTCGAACTATGAAAAGGGATGACGTAATCATAATCGAATTTGAGAATGCAATTTACATAATCGCTATCTCCTTAAAATCTATCTTAGTGAAAGCATTTCTTCATAATCATTTTCATGTAGGAGAGAAACCTTATGACACTTAGATTTTATGGTGTATGTGTTCCTATCCATGTGAATCTGTCATAACCATAATCGTAAGATAATGTTCGTGACAAATTCAACCTCTTATGGACAAAACTTGTT
Organism: Lactuca virosa; assembly: GCF_052849685.1. Taxonomy (NCBI): domain Eukaryota; kingdom Viridiplantae; phylum Streptophyta; class Magnoliopsida; order Asterales; family Asteraceae; genus Lactuca; species Lactuca virosa. The sequence continues at coordinate 60,656,064 of NC_136429.1, forward strand.
CATTCTTAATTTATTGCCATTAAGGGTCCCACCATTGCTTCCAAGTTATTTAGCAGCTCACCTATGCCAGTCAATGTACTTTCATTGATCAAGGTGTTTGCCCTTATGCATTCAATTGAGAACTCGTAGAACTCATATGCATAATCACTCAACTGGATTGGCACAAAAATAAAATTTTGTCAACACGATAGGTTACAATCCTGAAGTCGTGTGCTAGTGTTTAATAGGTTTACTTCTTGATTTGTTCTTGAAACTTTTCAAGATCTTTAGACTCCCACTGACCTCTTGACATATAAGATTCTCTTATCAAGAAACATTTCTTGACAAAAAAAATATTCAAGAGTCAGTGTGTGTCTTTATCAAGACAAACTTACACACAATTTGGTACTAGTTGGTCTTTGTCTTATCCAAGACATCACAACTTACCAAAATGTGCTAGTGTAAGAATATTCCTACTTAAGATTATGTCATTCAAGTCACAATCTTGGAGTATGACTCTAAGACTTGATATTGGAACGAAGTATGATACATCTTATTGACTTAACCATTTCTACAATTCACCATTCCTCTTCTTAGCCAAACTAGTGCACTAAGGTATCCTTAGAGGATGAATTGTAATATGGTTCCTACAATAACCAAGACGATCATAAAACACGATACAAAAGTACTATCCCTTCTTCTTAGATTGGAGAACCTTTTATCTTTCTGCCTTCATTGATTCTTCTTATTCGTTCTGCCATTCATTGAAACTTTTCAATGATTCAGAATTACAATTAATCTTGTAAGCATAATCACGTTTACTAGACTTTTAGTAAATCATGACGAATAATCTTATCGTTCTTTGTGGTGGACTTGACCAGTGCACAACATTGTGTACCAGATCTCCTAGTCCTTCACTTGACTCACATACTTATGTTAACAAATAATTAGTCTCAATTTCCCAAATACGAAGGTTCTCATTCATCACACAATACCAGTTGCATGATTCCAAGTTTTTGTCCAATGGAAACTTGGGTGATGAGAAACTTTCCTCATTTGGTAAATTTATGACATTACCACAAATAACATAACTAAGAATCAAATCCATTCACAATATTGCTAACAATAGAAGCATTCGAACACCAATTTTCATAAAATCCATCGCAAGGAAACATAAATAAGATAAATCAAAATTTATTATATTGCGGAAAAATATTATCCTTACAACGCGATTACAAATGAAAAACTATGTAAATATTATTTATCAATCTATCCTAACTCTAAAGTAGTAGCTTAAACAATCCGATCTTTGAATCATGCGATCAAGATCCATTTCTTCATGACCAGATTTAGCTCACTTCTTTCCTTTTAAGCTTCCTTTTTCTTTGATTCTACAAAACACCAAATGTAATCTTATCACATCATGTGTTAAGAATCTAAAAGGAACTTAATAGAGTTAGATAGTGGATTTTACCTGATGCAGAGCCATACATCTTGACTCTCCCATCTCTTAGATCTCTCAGTAGTAGTCAGGGCAGCTTCGTAACCAATGCCCCCTCTTTTGGCAGTAGAAACATATGGATTCTTCTGGAATGGTACACAGGACTATCTTAGACTCAGCCTTTCTCTTGCGTAGAGAAAACTTTGCTGGACTTCCAATGTTGCCATTGCCCATAGAGGGTTGGGATATTGATTTACCAGACAAATTTGCTGACCAGTACGCCAAATCATTCCTGATTTAGCAGCAATAAGCAAATAAGTCAAATCAATAAGGGTCATGTCGTGGTCCATCATATAGTACTCTCTAACGAACTTACTATATGATTCGGGAAGTGACTGAAGAACCAAGTCAACATCCAACTTCCTTTAAACATCAACACCTAACAATCCCAATCTATCAATATGTAACCTTTTATCCAAGACATGAGCACATATAGACTTTCCATTTTCATGTCTTTTGCCAATAGGGCTTGAGTGACCTTGAACTTTTCAAGTCTTCGAACACGTGGGTCAGGGAGAATTATTGGAGGAGGTGGAGGAAGAGAAGCATGATTTCTATTTACACAATCCAATCGTGGAACATTATCTTCGTTTGTAAAACTTTCCCAAAGGATTTAGGAAGACCATAGTTGTCAGACTTTGACATCTATGAAATGGGAGAAAATTCAAGTTTAGTTTATTGAGTCCTTAATAAAACACCCAAATGAGATATTAAGGCTAGGACCCAACACAATATCCTACAAACTGGAAGATGGATGCCGTAATCCAACTCGCAGAACATTTGAAGGTAAGTGAATGACGATTCACTAATTTTCCACCATGAAAAACGAAAAAGAATTTAAGTTTTAAATGTATTGAAAATTCCTAGATCTTTAGAGATTCATCGAACTTTTCAATGTCATGTTTAATCTCGATTATACCCTTCATTTGTGACTGGGATACCGAGGATCACAAATAAGGTGTGAATAACCATGCGAATGTTCGTGGTGCCCTCAATGTTACAGTCACCTAATCGATGTGTCGGTTAACCACACACGCTCCATCAATCTATGACAAACATCGAGTCACCCTTCGCTACCAATGCCAAACCCAACTTAGTGTGCCGGTTAACCACACACGCTCCACTAATTGTCTCGACAAGGGTACAAAGTGTAATTCCATGGAATTGCATCGATTTCACTTTTTCCTAAAGTAACTAAGATTTGGGAATTTAGTAAAACATTTAGTTACTTTAACATTCATTATACTTTTAATGAGGAGAGGGTTTGCCCTATCCTATCCGTTCGGCTAACGACCCTCCACTAGTCAAGAGTGCGGTGGGTAAGAGTGGATACCCATTCAATCGCCATTTTATAGGCAATTTCCTTAAACACCCCTTATAGACCAACTTCGTGAATGAGGCCTACTAACGGTAAGACTAGCAGTTTAAGTTATACATATATAATATTAGACTTTTAATGTTATATGTAGTATATGGGTGTATTTTATACTTTTAAAATACTAGGTGGTTTAATTTTATAAATTACACTTTTAATTTAAATTAAATATAAACCATATCATTATGGATTTATTAACTTTCTTTTAATTATACCTTTAATTAACTTAATAAAAACATAAGGGTGTAATTTGAACTTTTCAAAACTAGGGTTTTAGAATTTAACATTTTAAAATCAAACTTTTTAATAAAAATTTAAATTCCAAAACTTGAGGGCAAGTTTTGAAACATTTCAAAATATTAGGGTTCAACTATTTAAATTTCAAAACAAAAAACTTTTTAAAGTTCAAATTTAAACTATAAAACCTAAAGGGTGAAAAATTGAAACTTTTCCAAACTTTATCATGAATATTCTAGATCAACAATTCAAATAAGGTAATTAACAATTAATTTGTGGTTATCTAATTTTGACCTAGTCCAATTACTTACAAGATAATTCACCAAATAACTAAAATAATTAAACATTATCTTATAAGACAACAAATATTTGATTAATTGGTAATTATCTACTATTTTGGCAAGGATATTCACCCAAAATCAATAAAATCGGATTTTACTAATTAAAAACGTTTATGGTAAGTATCACAAGTCAAAACAACAAGAAAATCACGAAAAAGTGCTGTCAGACCCTTTGACTCGTCGAGTCTGGCCTGGACTCGTCGAGTTCAGTCGACTCGGCGAGTCATGCAGTCAGAACCAAAAAAAATTCGATTTTTTAAGCAATAAACGATCAAAATAGCATCAATTCATCAACAAACAGCCCTAGGCTCTGATACCACTGATGGATTTTGATCACTACAACATTCCTATGGTGTACATGCAAACCCTAAAGCTTTGGATCTAGTTTGTCTAATGAACATGCAATAATCATCCAAAGCCATAAACCCTAGATCTAGCATGTGATAATCAATATTAACATAAAAGTAGGGTTTAGATCTTACCTTTGATTGTTATGTAGTAATAACAATCTATTCCTTCTTGTAATTGACTTCTGAAAGCTTAGAGTCACAAATGGCACTCCTCTAATGGCTCACAAACACCAAGAGCAAGAGGATGAATAAGGAGAAGAGAAAGAGGCACTAAAAACGTCCAAGAAACCCTAAGGAATCATTCACCACGTTTTTGGTGCTCTAGGAGTCATTATATATGTGAGGCTATTAGGGTTATCTAACAAGGAAACCCTAATTTGACTGCTTAGGCCCTAAGCAACCCATGGACTCCTCCTTTAGAGGCCTTGGACGATTTCTAATGGGTTTCCCCATAGAATTCGTCCACTCCATCCTCTATGGAGTCCATTAGCCCAATATACAATTGACAGTTTCAGTCCCCTTTATTTAATTAATGTCTTTTAGCCACAAAATTAATTCTGATTAATTCTTGACTAATATTAATTAAACAATATGATTTATCCTTTAATATATTATTCTCATAATATATCAATAAATCATAATTAATCTCTTTCTCCATAAATCATCCTATCAAGTTGCTTTGGTGAAGGCAACCCAAAAGGACCATGCTCGCAATCAGGTCAAGTACATACCAAAATAGTTATGGGCTTAGACACTAATCCAACAGTCTCTCACTTGGATAAGTCTAATAACTATTATGCGTATGACTTCAGATCCTGATCAGCAATCGTAGCTTTCAAAAGCTGCTGTCAACTCTGATCTTATCAGATTCGCGTCCTTTAGATAAGGGATCATATATTCCTCCATTCTAGATATCATATAGACGTGAGACATAGATTGAAATTATTCTCTCAGTCTATGTGTTGTTTCCCGATTTCTGATTTATGACGACTGACTAATTGAACAAATCAAATCAGTCCTGGCCCGGCCGAACACTTTCCTTTGTCATCACTAAATCATCGAGGGGCCCACAGATATCGCTTTTATCCCACTTTGGGTAAAAGAAACGGATAAACTTCGACTGAATGCTCGCTTGTACTCACTCACCGAATCACACACAACAATATGTTTTATAACACCAAGTTACTGGTGCGTTTACATATTATCAATGTGTAACCGACTCGCAAGATACAACTCACACATCTCGGTTTCAAGAACATACGATATTATCGTCTCACCAATCACTCGTGATAAAATCCATGAAGCGATCCAAGTGAGCGTGGGTTTAATCCAATGCTCAAATCATATTCGTAAGCACTCATGAACGTTGTAGCAAACTTTTGCTATGTCTAATACACTTTAGACAATCTACACACCAATTCATGACAATCTTCTTTCATACCTACTCCTAAAGTATGAGCGACTGTGGAACGTTCAAATAATTCGATTATTCTCAAATAACTCAATTATTTAGGAAGTCAAAACATGCAAATTGAAACACAAGAATAATACTAATCTTATATGGCCCCAAACTTTTGAGTATAAATAAAACACTTTTATTTAATCACCATATTGATTACTCATTATTTGTTGTTTCGGGTAATCAACTTCTTGAATTATAACGACAATTGTCCCATGCTCTTAGCATGCACACCATGTTTACTTATGGTCCTTACTTTGTGAAATAGTATAATTGAATAACATTTTCAATCACACTCATTTCACAATTCCCAATCTCTACCACAGGTGTGAGAATACCAAATTCTTGCCACTTATAGAATATGTTAGATTCTAACATTTTATGCAACGGTCTTTTCGTAATATCACGACACAAAAGTCACCAAGACTCGGCCAATGAAATTACAAAATGCTCTATTGGAGATTGTTACAAGACAATTCCATAGATGTGAAGTCTCACATTCAAAGTACAATCCTTTGAACATTCTTCTTGCATAAAAGTTTCTAATCTAGACATAGATCCTTAACGTCCAACTCCCAATAAGGAAACATTTCCATATTTGCCATATGACAACTCATTATTAATAGAATCATATGTAATAATAATAATGTCAATATGGTCCTTCCATTACAATCCTTTCAACATAACATTCATATATCTTTTTGACTAAATTTGATAAAAATTTCTCGATCTAAACCTTTAGATTTGAAATGAATTATACTATCCTCTCCCTTAATTATAGCAAAAACAACTTTTCAACCCTCTACGACTTTGCAAAGTGAAACTTTTGTTTTTCTATAATTAATATTGCCAACTTGCAATACTTTAAAATAATTATCATGCTCCCACTAACATGATGATTGTATCCATACCAACATGATGATTATATCCATACCAGCATAACAGGTTCCTGGGACGTGGACGGTTGGAGCGAGGCACTAGCCAAGTTGACTGGCAAGCCTTCTACCGTCAAACAGGATCCTATATTGCAGCTAACTGAATGAGGGGAGAAGAAAGACGCAACTGATGATGACTAGACTAAGGTTTAGTCCTGCATATATTAGTTTAAATAACTTTTTGTGTATTTGGGATGTAGAACAATTAACTTTTGGTGGGTTGGTGCACAATATAACGCCCGCAGATTCGGGCTAGTCAATTTAGAGATAATAAGCGTTATAAATGACTTTTTGATATAAGATTATTTAGCATAAATAATTTTAACCAAATTATAGTATATGTCACAAGGTTTTCGTATATATAAAGAACGTTGAAATCCGACTTATAACAAAGAAGTTATGACCCGTCGAAGTTTTGCGACTAAACCGACACGACGTCGCTTATCGTGAAAAGTGAATTTTTGATAAATTACTTTTTAGCTTTAGCAATCTAAATGAAAGTCGTAGTATACGTTAAAACAAGAATGTACATAAAAAGAACGTCCAAATCTAACTTCGTTAGAGGAAATTATGATTTTTCTAAGATTTAGCATAGCAGTGCACAACCCGTGTCACACCCCCAAACCGGAACGGCGGAAACGTTCGGGGGTGGATGATGTCATATGTAGTATCACAACAATTGCATCATAGTAATCATAGTAAACACAACCATTACATTGAATACATATATGAAAAAGGTATTTACATCTTTTTGGTTCATGTTTTTATACATCAAAAGTAATAAAAAAAAGACGTGACTCTATACGCTCCTTCTTCTCAAAACTCCAGGAGGTACCTGTCTACTGATTTCCTGAGAATACAAGTAGTTTTGAAAGAGTATCAGCATAAAGCTGGTGAGTTCATAAGCGATGTTTTTGTAATGAAAACCAGTTGATGACTCTGTAAAAACGTTCGCATGTTTCCAAGAAAATCCAATATTTTCTTTAGTAAGAGTGTGATAATATCAGTTCCATCTATGACCACTTAGTTCGTGCTAGACATGTATAAACCAATATCGAACAGACAGTTGATTATGTGGATCTGCCTTAAGTCCACAACCAAACAAGGAACAGGAAATGAGGCGGAAACCACACATTCCACAGTCTATCGAATATTCTCCATACGTAGCCCTGATGCCTAAACTAAGGAGTTATAGAATTAACTATGAATGTATGTTACTGAATCCTGTTGTAGTATAGGAAAATAATTAGTTTGTATGTCTGGTTACTACCAATCGTAGTATATGTGTATTCTTGTACAAAAACCTTTGTATAGTATGTTTTGTTTGAAAACCCTGGCTACCACCAGTATGTATAGTAGTTTCATTACTTAAAATAAAATTAATGAAGAATGAAATCCCGTAAACAGATGGTTAGTTCATACTATTGTGAGTCGTATAACCGTGCTTGATATGACCTAGTGACCTTTACGATGTTCATCAAGTGTCGGTTAAAGGACATTTGTCACCCCAGGCATGCCTGCCTAACTGTAGCTAGCAGTTCAGGTGTGGGATTGTCAGTCCTGAATAGACCTAATCACAAATCTCACGCTCTCCCTCCAGGAGACTTTGGTTATACTATGATAGGATTTAACCTATACCCCGAAGGGTACAATTGAAGTGTTGTCTCACAATCCGGTATTAACTAGTTTACGTGTAGTTCTGTATTGATCTACTGTCTTTGAAATCCGTGTGTATGCTGTATAAGGTAATAATTATATTTAAATAATTATTACTATTGTAGTAATGTATATCATAAACTAAATCTGTCATAGTTTATATGTTTACCCATGTATGTAACTTGAATTGGTAAAAACTGTGTATTGAATTCCCCAAACTATACCCATTATAGTTTGCTTGAAATGCTATGTACTTGGTTTGTAAATTGTTCTGAAAATTATGCAATTATATTTCCAAGATAAAAGTGTCCCTTATGCTCAACATAGTACAAAAGGGATAAAATATCTAAATATTTTATAAAACGTGGGAATCGTTTGACTGTATCAATTGCATAAGTTTTAAACCCGTTAAAACCGTTTTGTTTTGGTTCATAAAATCATTTGTGTTTGTCTTGTATTCCCCCCTGAAATCATTAAAAATCATAAAAGCGTAGGGATATGAACTCACTGTTAGTTGTGTACAAGTGTCGAATCAACGAACTGGAATGAAGACCCTCGAGTTGTTGTATGTGACACTTAACGAAATCCTAATAACAATTAAATACATATATGTATCTAAATTAGCGATTTTGTTAGATAAAGTGTTAGAAAAACACTTGCTTTTGGTTAAGGAATGTTACCGGGACTTGATTGAATCGAGGAAAGTGGGTTTTCAGTCTAATGCACCACTTAGGAAGGGTTTACGGCCGTGAATGGGGTTTACGGCCGTGAACCGTTTACAGCCGTGAACTGTCTCTCGAAGGGTTTACGGCCTTTGAAGGTTTGAAGTGTGTACGGCCGTGAACTGGCTTACGGTCAATGAAGATTTGTAGACTTGAAGGGTGTACGGTCGTACACTCAAGAACAAGGATGTTGAATTCGATGAAAAACATGTTCTAGATGCTCCAAATCAACTCCCAATGACGATTTTCGATGATTTTCGGAAGGATAAGGGTGTTTATGGGGTGTACGGTCAAGAGTTTAGAGAGAGAAGGAGAGAGTGTTCGGCCAGAAAAATGTAAATGAGGGGTAGGGTCTCGTATTTATAGGGGTTTTCGTGGTTGGTGGTGGGGTCCACCCGACGTTGACCGTAAACGAGTGTACGACCGTAAACTCACTTAGGCCAAAAACCGTTTGATTTTTCAAGAAGATTCGGGTTTTTCGCACGATTTTTGTTCCGACTCGTATATAAATTTAATTATATAAAACTAGATGATTTTCTAAACCAAGAAGTTTGACGGGAACTTAATAAAATTCAAATTTTATTAACGGAAATCGGTTAATGGAAACGGAAAAAGGTTCGGGTTGTCACAACCCGGAAATCGAATTTTAGATTGATCGATTTTTAGCCGACACAACCTAAATGAGAATTGAAGATCTCATTAATAGGAGCTCAACGATATAAAGACAGTCGAAAACAGACGTTAGATGACAAAGTTATGAATTTTTAACAGACTTTAATGTCTAAGTCTGTTAAAATATAACTTTTTAAATAAAGTAAAAATTAGCCGACGGAGTCTAAACAAATCACATCGATACCTACGTGTGGATATAAAGAACGTCAAAAACGGAGCTCGTATGCGAAAGTTACGGATTTGAGAAGATAATTAGTTTTTGGAGTAACCAGCGAGTGACACGTGGCGCGATATGAGCCACTGCTTCCTCATCACGGCTTCGCACGAGATCGTGACACTTGGCACCCCGTGTTGGTCTCAGTAACACTCTGTGTTGCTCGAAATCTCAGCCTATAAATAGAGGCGCAAATCACCTCATTTCCTCACACCTTCTCTCAACTTCTCTCCCAAACACCCCCAAAGCCTCAAGGCTTTTCTCTAGCCCTTATTAGGAGTTAGTAGCGAGTCCCGGAGCGCCAGAAGGCTCCGAGAAGAATATCTTCCGACTCAGAAGTTCTACCCGCACAGGGCCCGGTTCCTCGCTAAAACCCCCAGTAAGTGAGTTATTCTTACCATACTTTAAGTATAACTTATGTATAAGTTCATTATCGTTATTATGAACATATAAACAAGATTTATCATTGATTCCAAGTCGTTATACTGATTGATCTACTTACGGGAGAGGTGTCTAGAATGGTCACATTGGCTTGGTTGTTGGATTTAAGAAAAGCTATATGCCGAAATGGTCCTGCCTCCCAACTGTCCTGCCTGGCTGATCCTTACTTGATAGATATTGAAGTAGACTTTGATTTAATGATGAATCTAGGCTGATAATTAGTCGCAATAAATATTAGACTAAAAACTTAGCGATAATAATTCTAGGTTTCGTCGAAAGAAAAGACGATTGTTAGAAGCAAAGCGCTGCCCGAATTTCGAGTCATCACTTTAACAAGTGAGTGCATAGTTATTTTCATCTTACACATAGATATGAAGTATATAATATTAATACATGCTATACGTGCTTATTATATGTGTTCCTGATATCTATGCTAGATGAACGATTTATACATGTTTTATGTGATTTAAATTGTATACGTATTTTTTTATACCTATATGTATTGGGTAGCGACGGGTGATGAGAGATAGGTGATGATAGAAAGGTGATGATAACTAGGTGATGATAGACATGCGATGATAAATAGGTGATGCGAGATGAGAGATGATTAGGAGATGCCATAACCTTGACCTGCGATGTTCCGATGTTGCGATGTAGTCATCTACCAGAGTATAGATAGCAACCACTGACTAATGTAGACAAGTTATGTGGAAACACCGGCAAGATCATAGCCTGTAGGTGATGAATTACGAGTTCAGGCGATGTTGTTACTACGTATTCATGCGATGATACTCGAACCCTTACTGGACACGTATTGGGGGAGTAATCCCCGAATCAATATTGTCTATGCGATGTAGGCGATGATCCTTAGGAAAGGTCCTTAAGAACAAACATATAAGTAAATGTGATGTAAGGCGATGAGAGGTAAATACGATGTAGGAGATGACCCTTAGGATAAATATTTAGGGAAGAATAAATAAAGAAAATGGGGATGGGCAATCGGGTTAATTGTTTGACATGAAATATGTGAAGAAACAAATTAACTATATTATTGTGGATTGAAAACCCTACGTACTCACCAGGTTTCTCAACCTGACCCACTCAGTTTATTGTATCACAGGTAGTGATATTAAAGATACATTTTGCTAAGGGATTCAAGGAGATGTAGATCATTAGTGTAAATTAATGTAAGGTCTGTTTATGCTTATTTTTCTGTATTGACAATGACATCCCAATGTTTTAATTTAAATAAAATACATTTCTTAAAGAAATGATTTGATAATATTATTATCATATTTTCTGGGAACAAATTCCGCAATATTATTCTTCAAAAAGGATACTCTGATTTTAAAATAAGCATAAATAAAAAATTTTAAAATAACCGTGAAATTGGGCATGTCACAGTTGGTATCAGAGCGTTAGTTTAAGCGAACTAGGAATTTGTAGGAAATTTCTAGACTTAAACTTAGAATGCTAAGCAATGATTGTGAGATGAGTGTCTGCTATATTTAGCATGTATGCCTGAATAGACATGAGCACTAGCTTATTTAGGGGAGATGCATAAATTGCTTTTATGCGCTAAATGATTTATGCTATAATATGCCTTATATGCTTGATGATGTTATCGTTTGATCGGATCTATGGTCTATTGCCGACCTGATCTGGAAAATTTATATGTTTAGATTTCTAAACGTTTAATTACGGTATTAGAACTGGCATGATAAGGAGATTTATATGTCTATCGTAAATAAAGCTTTCCTATCTTAATTCTCTTTACTGCACATCGAACGTCTGATTTGGCGTATAGATCGAAATGGTGCGAACTCACAGCGGATTAGGAAATGCTAATGGAAACCAACAACCACGAGTGATTGAACGTGCACCTAAGGTAGCAGCTGCACCTAGGGGTGCAAACGAGCCAAGCTACTTGTGAGCTACTCAGAATTGGATCGTTAAAAGCTTGACTCGAAACCGATTTTAAACGAGCCTGAGCCGAGCTCGAGCTTAATATTAAGCTCGTTTATTAAACGAGCTCGAGCTCAAGCCTATGTCACTAAGCTTGATTAGGCTCGCGAGCCTAAACGAGGCTTTATATAATATAATTTATTATTATTTTTATATATTAAAATAAAAACATATTTGGGGATTAGGGATTTAGGGTATTAGTAAACGAGCTTCTTAACGAGCTCGAGCCGAGCTTAAGCTTATTTAGACACGTCAGACAAAAAACAAATCGAGCCCGAGCCCGAGTCGAGCTTGTATAATTATTTAGGAGCTCGAGTCGAGCTCAATACAAGAAGCTGGAATCGATCCAAGCTCGAGCTTGACTCTTGTATAACTTAAACGAGCCCAAGCCGAGCCTGACCAGGCTTGGGCTCGGCTCGGCTCGTTTGCACCCCTAGCTGCACCCGAGCCAATCACAATGGCAGGAGTGCAGGCAATGATACAAATGGTGTTGGATCGTCAGATGGAGGAGACAAGGTTTCTACTTCAATAGAAAAGGGATGAACCTACTGTGCCTATTATGTAGCCCGAACTGAATGAAGAGCTGCCAAAAGAGGGAAATTATAGTTGTACTGTGAGTCAAGTTGAACCCCGAGTGGTCAGGAGGAACGACCCGAGCAGAGGGATTGACATGTATGGGCGTATGTATAAGAAATTTTTGGGTGCCAAGCCACCAAGCTTTTCTGGAAGCCTAAAGCCAGTAGAGATCATGGACTGGATCTCCGAGATGGAGATGGTATTTGAAAGTTGCAACTGCAACAACAAGCAGAAAATCGTCTTTGCAATCAGACAACTAAAGACCGGAGTTTTAAGTTGGTGGAAGTTGTTGGCAGATACAATGCCACGGGGAGAAGCCATGCGGATTTCTTGGGAAACATTCCTGGAGTAGTTGCAAATGCAGTACAGCTCGGAGGTAGATCTGATAGATCTAAATAACGAGTTTCAGAACCTGAAGAAAGGGAAGATGAGTGTTGATGAGTACGGCACCACATTCACCGAGAAGATAAAGTTATTCCCCTACTTGGTGCCTACTGAACTCTCCAAAGATAGATAGGTTTGCTAATGGATTGCCAACATACTTTGGTGCAACGGTAAAAATGGCAACTACTTTGAGGACAGCCATTAGAGCAGCCAAGAATGTAGTGACCCAGATAAGAGAAAAGGGTCTAGAAAAAGAGAAGGCATGAGAAAATTGAAAGCTTGAGGGATTCTCAAGATCCGATAAGAAAGGAAGATTCTCGATGTCCAACCTGAACGATCAAAAGTATGGGGGTAGTGGCGGAACCTAGTGGTGTGATAAGTGCAAGAAGAATCACTTCGGAAGATACGATGGAGAAGTGACTTGCTATAAGTGTGGTAGGATCGATCACTATTCCAGAGATTGTACATTCGACAACAAGAAGTGTTACGAATGTGGAGATAGTGGACATATTTTGAAGAACTGCCCAAAGAAAAACAAAGTTGCAAGGCAAAATGCGCCGTTGAAGCCAAAGGCAAGAGCATTCCATATGATCCTTGATGAAGTAGGTGACGATGCAAGGGATTAGGAGTAAGTATCTATAAAGTAGCCATATAGATAGTATCATGTGGTGTAGCCTAATATAAGAGGCATATGGTGAACTTGAATATTTATGTAATCGTTTCAAGAAATAATATAAACCTTGGTTATGTTATCTGATGTGTTAATTTGTTATATGATTTTTCTTGTGTGGTGACTTGGAGAACTTAGAGGCAATACTTGGGATGAGTATGCGTAGGTGTGAAAGGTAGTAGAGGCCTATACTACCGGAAGCACATGACGTGCACTTGGATCCGGTAAAGTCGCAAGGTTAACAAGGCACTAGTAGTTGATTCCGTTTTGTTCATTTATGTCGTTACCATCGTTTCGGTAATGACTAAGAAAATGATTCTTATTCTGACCCTAATGGTCATATCAAATAGAGTCCGGATAAAATATGTATGTTACGTGGTTCATAGAACCAAGTTTAATGTAGAATTTTACTTAAGCAAGAAGATTGAAGTGAAAGATAATTGAAGCGATCAATAGAAGTATCGCAATCGCCATTAAAGTAATAAGCTTGTACCTAGAAGTGCTACATGCTAGAATGTGATTATATCACATTAAAACATGAAGGAAGGTATATTCGATTATAGAATCTGACTCTAAAAGACCTGAGTCTAAGTGTTGCATCATACAATGAAAGGTCATTAGTGTTGGATTAGGTGTCTAAGCCCAAAACTATAATTGGTATGTACTTGACCCGAGAGTAGCATGGTCCATTTTGGGTTGAATATCACCAGGACAATTTGATAGGATGGATATTTGAGAAAGAGGTTCTTTATGATTTACTAATATATTATAATTATAATATATTGAGAAATCATATTATTTTAATTAGTATTGATCAAGAATTAATTTGGAATTAATTCAGTGATCAAAAGAGACTAATTAAATTAACGGGGCTAATTATGTAAATTAGTGATACATATGGTTTGGGCTATTGATCCATGATGGGCTAAGTTTATGTAAGAATCCATAAAGAGTTAGTCCACATGAGTTATGGATCATAATCTTAAGTGTAAGAATTAAGGTTACATGTGACTCTTGGATTCTACACTATATATGTAACCCCTTTATGAACAAAATTGTATACTAGTGATCTTGGAGATGATATAGTCGAATTTTGGTGCCTAGAAACTCTCTCTCAAATTCCTCCTTTGTTCATGGTGTTTGAGACTTGTTTGACGCATCACATTTGAGGTGCTAAGTTCTTAAAGGCCAAATACATCAAGCTACAACAAAGAGGTAATCATCTAATCTATTTTTATGATTCAAGTTATCAAATTGTATGTTAGTTGTATACTTCATGCTTTGGATATTTTATTGCATGTATAACTAGAGAAAACTTAGATCCAAATCATTAGGGTTGTATGTGCACCATAGGAGTGTTGTAGTACATAAAACCCAACAATTAGAACATGACATATCGGTATATTACAGTAATTGAAGTAATGAACTTATCTTAAGTTAAGTTTGTTTAAGAAGGAGTAGGAGTCTCCAATAAGGATCGAGTTTGAAACTCGAAGGTTACGGTCGAAAGTACAACATAGTACGAAGAGCAGGTGCAAGATAAGCACCGCCAGCAATCAAGAAGTCCAAGAGTTAGATACTCATTTAAAAAGGACATATGAGTTACGGTTATTAACTAAGATGAAAAGATAACATATGGAGTCATTATACAAGCCCTGTTTCGTTGATGATTCAGGGGCATAATCATCCTAAGGGGGAGATAATTGTAACGCTCGTAGATTCGGGCTAGTCAATTTAGCGATAATAAGCGTTAAAAATGACTTACTGGTGGCCATTGAAGCTATGGTAGATAAACCTTCTTGAAGGCTAGGACACTCAAACTTGAATGATCTGACATCTGCAGATAAAGCAAGGAAACTTGTGATCTTGTCCTCAGTATCCTCAGCAACAATAAAAACTTCTCCAAACTTGAAACCTACATCAAAATAAACAAAATAAGAAGAGTAAATCCTTGGATCCTCAAGATTAACAAATAGATCCTACCATTTTCAACCCAAGCTTTGGGAAAGAGATCCCCACCATCAATAGAATCGCGCCTCACAAAAAAGTATTTTTCCTTCCAGGCTTCGTCGTTATGTTTTGTTTTCAGATTAAGAGGAGGTTTGTTGATCTTGACCTTAAGCAGAAAATGAGAATTCCCAAAAGTAGAAAGTTCATAAACATAAGCCAACTCGGTGAGACCTATGTCCAGATTATGGGAACGATTCACTTGGTCAATCCAGAATAGAATCCTCCAGATAATAGGCATGTCTTGAATATATGAAAGTTTAGTATCTTAAAAGAAATAAGAAACAATGCTCGGAAAATGGTATTTGAGATCCAGAGAAAAGGGATACTCAGGGAAACATATCCAGGAAGGAGAAACAAAATCAGGTTGAATGGAAGCTTCGAAGGATCAAAAGATTACATCATAAGGAAAAGCTCTTTTGGCTTTGAGTGACTACATATGTTCATCATCAAAGAAACATAGCTCATCGTAGGTCAGGATCCCCTGATCAATGAAGTCGTTCTCGGGAGGGGCAGTAATGATGGCACGATAATGGGTTGGCTTCTTGCCCATGATCGAAAAAAAGAGGAAAAAAGGAAAATAAGAGAAAGAAATTACATGTGAAGGTGGCTGGACGTGATCGAAAGAAGTATTGGAGAAGGTGAAAGAAATTAAATCAGTTACCCTTATTTAGCCTAAGTGATAGAAGAAAGAAAGCATGATTTGACTAAGCAATGATGCTTATGGAACAGATAAAACCAATCCGATTAGGGTTTGAAATTCAAATTTCATATCTCTTTTATTTTTTAAATTATACCTTTAAATATTTGGAAATTAACCTTAATATTTCACAGGTATAATTTGGGGAAAATTGTTAGGGGCATGATCCCTGAATCATATTCAGGATCCTTAATAATCCTGGAGTCTCAGGATCCTTAGACATATCCCAGAATCCTGATTATTATCACTAATATTTACTAACACTTGTAACAGCTATATTCTTCTTTCTTTTTCTCACATATGCTAAATTAGTCAACACAAGAATCATTATCAATGAAGAGTCACTTCAACCAAGCTTAAGACCTGGGAATACCAAGTCAAACAACATGCAAATACTTGTTCAAGGAGGATCCCAGAAATCTCGAATTTCTTGTTAGTTAGCTTATATTATAAATAATACTTGTAACTCGCACACTACATACACAATTAGCTCTACTACTACACTTGTACTCGTATTATCTTCATCATCTCTATAATCACATATTAAAATCAATAAAAAGAAATAAGGCAGGTGATCGTTATCACCTCCCAAGGTTTTATGTCGGAGATCCTCAAAAGGATCAAGGGCTTTCCTTGTAATTCACTTATCTCACTTTGATCATTATTCTACATTTGCATTACACTAACATCACAACCTCTCATACAATTTGGTTAAATTGCAGTTGATCGATTTTTAACCAAAATAATATTATCGATAGGAAAGACAATATGAAGAAAAAGATCGAGGGAGTACCTCAGATATGCGATTTTCCTGATGTATTCCTGAAGATCTACCAGGTCTACCACCAACTCGACAAGTAGAGTTTCAGATCGATCTAGTTCCAGGAGCTGCGGCAGTAGCAAAGTCTCCTTATATATTGGCACCCTCGGAGATGCAAGAACTCTCCAGCCAACTACAAGAACTTCTTGACAAGGGTTTCATTAGATCAAGTTTCTCGTCTTGGGGAGCACCTGTTCTATTCGTTAAGAAGAATGACAGATCTTTTCAAATGTGCATCGACTATAGAGAGCTAAATAAGTTGACCATTAAGAATATATATCCATTACCCCGAATAGATGATCTATTCAATCAACTACAAGGATCTAGTTACTTTTATAAGATCGACCTGAGATCTATATATCATAAACTTTGAGTCATGGAAGAGGACATTCCAAAGACTGCCTTCAGAACACGATATGGTCATTATGAGTTCGTAGTCATGCCCTTCAGACTGACCAATGCCTGAGCTGTTTTTATGGATCTCATGAATCAAGTGTGCAAGCCCTACTTGAAAAAATTCATGATTGTATTCATCGACGATATTCTGGTATACTCACGAACCAAGGAAGAGCATGGGCAACACCTTCGAGTCATTCTTCTTAACAAATAGAAAATTTGTACGCAAAATTCTCTAAGTGCAAATTTTGGATAAGAGAAGTACACTTTCTTGGGAGTGTGGTAAGCAGTAGAGGAATTCATGTCGGCCCTTCTAAGATCGAAGTGGTAAAGAATTGGGAATCGCCCAAGATGCCAACAGAAGTTCATAAATTTTTAGGACTGGCTATTATCAGAGATTTATAGAAAAATTTTCTCACATAGCCAAACCCTCACAACATTAACCCAAAAGGAAGTAAAATTTGTTTAGAGAGACCAACAGGAAACAACTTTCCAAAAGCTGAAGGAAATGTTATGTAGTGCACCAATATATACTATCCCTTCCAGAAGGTACCGATGACTTCGTAGTGTATTGTGATGCTTCACATCAGGGGTTGGGATGTGTATTAATGCAAAGGGAGAAGGTCATAGCTTACGCTGTGACAACCCGATATTTCAAGTCAATGTAATGTTCAAAAAGTCAAATAATATTAAACTATTTTTGATGTAATAAAATGGCGTAAAAAATGAAGTGTTCTAAAGTCTCATTTGGGTTGCATGAAATGTTAGATATATTGTCAAGGTTTCCAAATATATAAAGAACACCCAAATCCGAGTTATAACGAAAAAGTTATGACCAATCGAAAATCCGCGACACAACCGGTAAAACACTGTTAAGCGTAAAAAGTGAAACTTCAATAAAATACTTTTTAGCGTTAGGTATCTAAACGAAAGTCGTAGATTATGTTAAACCATGAGCATACATAAAAAGAACGCCCAAATCTGACTTTGTATGAGGAAGTTATGATTTTTCTAAAGTTTCAGAACAGCAGTAGACAGCTAAAAACTCGAAATAAAGATCGAGCGATTTTTAGCCGACGTAACCTAAACGAGAATTGAAGGTCTCGACATTAGTAGTACAACGGTAAAAAGACAGACGAAAACGGACATCGGATGAAGAAGTTATGGATTTTTAACGGAATTATCCTGTTCCGGCCTATTTAAAATATAATATTAAAAATTAAAGTCAAAATTAGCCGACGGAGTCTAAATGAAAGTTGTAGAGTATATTCTCACCTACGCATGGGTATAAAGAACGTCGAAATCGGAGCTCGTATGCGAGAGATAAGAATTTCTGAAGTTCGAGGCACGCACACCAACCTTATCCGAAACTCACGACGTGAGCAAGAGACTCACGACGTGAGTCTATGACTGATGTGTGCCAGAACTAGACCACCAGGCGTCGCGTCTACAGACCAAACTCACGACGTGAACTACCCCATGTTCACAACGTGAATCCCGAGAATTCACCCTATAAATAGCATGCGAGACTTCCGACTTTCCTTGCTCATTTCACTCTTCCCTCTCACTTCTACTCCATGTTTAGCACCCCGAGACGATCCCGACTTTCCGGTTTCATACCTGTGTCCCAACGAAGGTCCGAAGCGCCGATAATCCCGAGAAAACTTACCACTTCCCGGTCGAAGTGCTGCCCGAGAAAAACTCGTTTTCTTCAAATCACCACACTTTCCAGGTGAGTTCATACCCCTTATTTTCACGTCTTTTTCATGTTTTAGGGGGGGGGGGGGAATACAAGTGAAACACGAGATTAACTCACATCTAAAATACGCATCGTTAGATACATTTTCAAATACTTCATCTGCATTTTGTTTATAAATGATAAACAATATTTCTACCAACGTTACTCTTTACATGCAAAGTTGGTATTACACCGAGCTCATATCATCAAATGAAACACACTTTCGAAAAACTATAATGGGTATAGTTTACGAGTTATTCCTAACATCTTTACATAAACACTGAAAAAGGAACTATTTTCATAAAGACTTTTCATTCCGTAAATCTTTTGATACAATGTTTTGTGAGACACTCATCTTCAACGTACTTTCGAGTATGCATTTCAAGTCCTGTATTATAAACCATAATCTCTTGGAGGGAGAGCGTGATACTTGTGTATAGATCTATGCGGGATTGACAATCCCGCACCTAAACTGTTAGCTACAGTTAGACCGGCAAGTCTGGGGTGACAAACATCATAACACTACAACGCCTGAAGAACGTTGTTACAGGCAGTCTGGGTCAATAGCATGGTTATAAAACTCACACGGAAGTATTAAAAAAAGTTTGATTTACGAGACTCTTGAATGCATTCAGTAAATACATTATTAGAGTATCAATACACTTTCACCATTTTGAGCACGAAAGATACTATTGCACTCCTTTGGAACTTTTTCAAACTATATGTAGAAAATATTGGATTTTCTGGAAAACACGTTCAATTATTTTTACTAAAGGACATACAAATTTCAGTACAAAAACGCTTATGAACTCACCAACTTAATTGTCGACACTTTTTCAAAACTACATGTATTTCTCAGGGAATCAGTAATACAGGTAACCATCAGCTTTTGGAGAAGGAACGCTAAGGCGTCTATTATCAAAACATTTTAAATCATCATATTTGTAATATTCTTTTGAAACATGTATTACACGCAACAATGTAAGTTTTTATTATATTTATGATGGTTGTGTTTACTTTCTTTACAATATTCAACTGTTATGATACTACGTGAAGTCACCCACCCCCGAATGTTTCCGCCATTCTGGTTTGGGGGTGTGACATACGCCTCAATACAACTTAAGGTGTATGAGAACAACTACACCACCTACGACCTAGATTTGGGAGCACTAGTTTTTTCCCTGAAGATTTGGCGTCATTATTTTTACGGAACCAAGTGTGTAGTATACACGGATCACAAGAGATTGCACCGCATCTTCGATCATGAAGAGCTCAACATGAGACAAAGAAGATGGTTAGAGTTGTTGAATGACTATGATTGTGAGATTCACTATCACCCAGGAAAGGCTAACGTCGTAGCTGACACCTTGAGCCGTAAAGAACGAGTTAAACCTCGTAGAGTCAAAGAACTTACGATGACTATCCAGTCAAATCTGATCTCGGAGATTAGGAGTGCTTAACTCGAGGCTTTAATGGAAGAAAACTTTAAAGAAGAAGGCCTCAAAGGGATGGAAAGACAACTTGAAATTAAGGATGATGGAATGAGATATTTCATGAACCGAGTATGGGTTCTGAAATTTGGAGAGTTCAAGGAACTAATCTTAAATAAGGACCATAGGACTAGGTATTCCATTCATCTTGGAGCATACAAGATGTATCTGGACCTAAAGGCCCTTTATTGGTGGCCAAACATGAAGGTTAAGATTGCGACCTACATAAGTAAATGGCTAACATGTTCCAAGGTCAAAGCAGAACATCAACGACCCTCGAGATTGTTGCAGCAACCAGAGATTCCTAAGTGGAAGTGGGAGCAGATCGCAATGGACTTTGTTGCTGTTAGATGCATTTCATGCATCCATTCTGTAGTTTTACTCCATAAAAGTGCATTGCATTTAGGTTTAAACTCATGCATTTTGCATGTTTTTCGGAATTTTTCATGAGGCAATTTCATTCACACATTTTTGTGATATTTCAGGGACTTTTGGAGGTAGGATATTGTTGGAGGAGGTAAATAAGAGTTGGGACAAAATTTCGGGACTTGCGGAGCACCGAGGAGCAAGATATCAAAGAAATGAAGATTTTGGCTTTACAGAGATTTGCACGGCCGTGTAAATGGAAGCCTTGCGTTTACACGCCCGTGTAAACGTAGATTTATGTGCAGTGTATTTTTGCGTTTACGCGGGCGCGTAAACGACAGTGTTAATTTATGCGGGCTGTGTAAACGTAAATGCGGGTTTTATAGCAGTTTTTCACCATTCTTAAAGAGGGGAACCGGTTTTTTTTAAGGGGGGGTCGACTTTTGGAGCAGAGAAGGCGATTTTCTTGAGGAATTTGGAGTTGATTAACGCTTGGGAACATTTTATTTCACTTTGTAAGAACTTTAATTTCATTTTCTAGATTTGTGATCTTGTTCTAGTCATGAGTGGCTAGAACCCTAGTTTCTCCAACTTCATGTCTTGACTTTTTAGTTGTGATTTCGATCATGTGATTTGATGTTTGCTTCCAATTCCTACCTAGTGAATTTGATTTTGTTTCAATTGAATTTTTGATTCTAATTGTGATTCTTATTGGCCAATTGAATTAGGGTTAGGTCATTCCAGTTATCTAATTGCAAAATCCGTAATTGTTTTGTGAATTGGACTAAGTAACAAACACTAAATTGATTTCCATTGAATGAATTTAGTGTAAATATTATTCACATACTCTTACACTACCGAGCTTGTGAGGAGTATTGGGTGTTGTTGGGAACATTCACATAAATCTTATTACAACCTTTTGATTTCTATCTAAGAGCTTGTTTAGACTTAAATTAGAAGGTTAGGTTATTTTCAAAGAGCTTGTTTTGAATTTGACAACTTGGTGAATGGGAAGTGTTAGAACTTGTTAACACTTTCAAGTACTAACTAGGGTGGAATTGAGTAGAAATCATTTCACCCTTGGAATCACATTGCTAAATTGTCTTGCATAGAGTTAGAGTCCTTACAAATCTTGAATCTACTTCATTTAATCAATCATTTACTTATTGCTTTATTCTATCGTTTAAATCATTGCTTATAAATTCCCCCCATTATGTCACCATTTTTGTACCTTACGCAAAAAGGTATAACCCTGCTTACCTTGTATTACATTTTTAGTGCAAAGTAACAGTGTTTTGGAGTCATTTTGTACCCCTTTATTTGTTGGGTTTGACATGCCTAACAAATTGGCGCCGTTTCCGGGGACACGGTGTTACTAACTGTTTATGCCAAGATTTTTGTGATCAAGTACATCTCTATAAATAAAAAAACAGAAAAAAAAACAAAACAAAAAGTGTCGCCCATAAATGAATACTCCTTACATTGAATACCAACTTTCTGAGCTAGCTCAGTTAGTTATGATGATTGGGAATGATCAAAGTGTGCAACCCACACCTATTCCTCGCGAGTTTTGCACTCAAAGTGGACAACATACCGATATGTGTCCATATTTACAAGGAAATGGGAAGAAGTGCAAGAAAGGGGAAGCTACTACTGGCCAAACCAACGGAGTTATGATCAACCTCAACATGATCAATGGTGGGAAAACAAACAAGCTTGGGGAAATGACCAATACCAACTAACTCCACAGTTCCAACAACAATATCCTCCACCTCCCCAACAAACTGAAACTTCGAGCATGTCCTTGGAAGACATTGTCAAAAGTATTGCCACTACTACCCAAATCTTCCAAGAAACAACCAAAGCTAGCCTCAAAAGCTTAGAGCAACAAATTGCACAACTTACTCAATCTGTGAGTATAATGGAAGCTCAAGGTAAATTACCATTGCAAACTGAAGAGGACCCAAGGCATATCGTTTCTACCGTTACCTTGAACGATAGGAAATTTTTTGATGATCCAAGATTGCAATTTGAAGACGAGGAAGAAGACGAAGAAGTAGAATTGGAGAAGGATGTCAAGGAAGCTATAGAAGAAGTGTTGGAGGTTGACAAAAAAGAGGCTGAGCCACCCACTACTAATGATAAACTCCTTTCACTGGTAGAGCAACCACAAGAGCTGGAAATGAAAAATCTACCAAACCCTTCAAAGGATATGTATGCCGAGAAGGAAGACACCCAACCGGTCATCAACTCGACCACCCTATCAAAGAAGGAAGGTTTGATCACCTTACTGGACAAGTACAAGAAAGGGGTCGGTTGGACGATTGTTGTCATTAAGGGTCTAAGTCCAGCATGGTTCCCACACAAAAAGAAAGTCAAGTACAAGATAAGAGTTCCATTGAAGGAGGTGGCAAGAAGGTTGATGAGTTGGAAATGCCCACCTACTTAGAACAAAGCACATTCAAGGGCCAAGTCGAGCCAACGACTTTAAACAAGGGCGGCTAACCGGGAGGCAACTCGGGGGTATTTTTGTCCTTTCTTTTGTAACTTTTTAGTCTTTGGTAAATTTCGATTTTTTTTAATGTCCCAAATAGTTTTTAACTTATTTTTTTATGCCTAGAAAATGAATCCCCAGCTCCAAAAATATTTCACGGATAGCTTGGGGAGGATGAAGAGGAGGTTCTCACCACAATTGCAAGGCTCCAAGAACGATTTGGTAAATTCTTTCTATATATTTAATCGTTCATATTTTGCTTAAAAATTCAATTGGTATGCATTTGTAACTATTGTGGACCCATTCCTAACCTGACTACCTTCCTCCACCAACCCCCGATAATTAGATGGCTATGCCTCTCTCCAAGCATCGAGGACGATGCTATATTTTAACATTGGGGAGGGGCATCCATCCATGCATAGATCCCGTTGCATGTAGGTTGCATGTAGTTTTGTACATATTGCATTATTTTTCTTTTTCTTTATTCTTTTTTCTGCAAAGAAAATTTTTCAAAAAACCAAAAAGATTTTCTTTCTATTTTTTTTATTATTCTTTGCATTTTGCATCTAAATTTTTGCATTGCATTCATTTGTTTAAAAAAAATTGATCCAATCCCAAGCAACCGAATCTTCTCAAAATAGTTGAGCTGGTAAGTAAGTTGTTTGCCTTGAGATTAGACTTGCTCTTTTTATTGAAAATCTAAAAGCAAGCTAATCACACACGAACACACCTCCCGAAGCTACTCATGCAAAACAGAAAGTGAGAAGATTGTCAACATTTGAGCATAACAGCAGGTATGAGTCAATTCTTTGGGACGTATGACTGGTCTTATGAGTAGTAAATGCTCAATTGAACTCAAAATGCAAAATTCAAAATTCATAAAATGAATACAAAATTTCAGTGTCCCGAGCCTTCCAGCGCTCTAAAAAGTCTTTTCTACTCATTCCCTTTTATATACCCTGCTTGGGGACATATTTCCAACTATACCTACGGGTCTTTGCATGTTAACTTCAGTCCCCCGAAAAATGTCTAGAAGCCCTCACGGTAATAGACCGTGAGATGTCCCACAATAGAAAAGTCAAGGATGAAAATATAAAGAAATAGGCCTAGAAAATAAATTTATAAGAGTGTTATATGTTATCTTTGTTTTGTTTTGTATATATTTGTTAAAAAAAATAATAATAAAAAATAAAATAAAATAAAATAAAAAATAATATATATATATATATATATATATATAAATATATATATATATATATATATATATATATATATATATATATATATTATTAAGTTAATATGTGACCTTTGGGACTCGAACAAGTAAACTCTGAGGGGTGTTCTACACCTAATCGCCTAAAACTAAATTGTTTGGGACTGATTGGGTTGAAAGTTCGTTACACGGGTTCCATAGAAAGTCATGAACTTAATAATAACAAATAAAGCTAATATGTGGCCTTTGAGGTTCGGGCAAGTAAACCTGAGGGATCTCTTTAAATCTAGAACACTAAGGTCATTTGATCTGGATGTGTTGGTTGGAAGCCTGTTACACGGATTTCAAAGAAAGCCATGAGCTTTATTTGTAGGAAATATAATTAGATAGTTTGTATATATTTGTGTTTATAGTTTAATTGAATAATATGTTTAGGAAAAATGCTTGGCTGCCAAAAGATTCCCTTGGACTTGGAATTGAACTTATGACATTGGGACTGAATGTTAATTACTTTGACTGGTGTAAGTGGTTTGAAATTTGTAACCAATTTGGGTAAATATTAAGGAATTTTTAGAAGATATTTTTTAGAAAAAGATTGTTGTTAATCAACAAATAGCTAGAATCGGTCATTGTTATATTTTGTGAAACAAAGATGATTGAGCATGTTTTGTCACATATAATTTCACGAGAGTAAGACCATAATTTGTTCCATGAATTGACTTGACGATATTGAGAGGGAACAAGTGTTGTGATCTTTGATTCTGTTGAGTTGCATTAGGGGGTGGCTAAAGTCTTACTTCCATTGTTATATAATTTGAGACTAAAGCCAAGTTGACTCAAGGCACGGCAGGTACATTCTCAACTTTAGTACAAAAACAGGGTTAATTGGGTTGGATTCTTTTTCATGTTTGTTTTGATTTCTTGATTAAGTTTCAAAAAGTTTTGACTTTGATTTTCTTTTCTTCTCCTTTATTTTATTTTCTCTAGTTTAAATTTTTCTTGTTCTTTCTTGAGGACAAGAAAGGGTCAAGCTTGGGGAGATTTGTTAGATGCATTTCATGCATCCATTATGTAGTTTTACTCCATAAAAGTGCATTGCATTTAGGTTTAAACTCATGCATTTTGCATGTTTTTCGGGATTTTTCATGAGACAATTTCATTCACACATTTTTGTGATATTTCAAGGACTTTTGGAGGTAGGATATTGTTGGAGGAGGTAAATAAGAGTTGGGACAAAATTTCGGGACTTGCGGAGCACCGAGGAGCAAGATATCAAAGAAATGAAGATTTTGGCTTTACAGAGATTTGCACGGCCGTGTAAATGAAAGCCTTGCGTTTACACGCCCGTGTAAACGTAGATTTATGTGCAATGTATTTTTGCGTTTACGCGGGCGCGTGAACGACAGTGTTAATTTATACGGGCTGTGTAAACGTAAATGCGGGTTTTATAGCAGTTTTTCACCATTCTTAAAGAGGGGAACCGATTTTTTTAAGGGGGGGTCGACTTTTAGAGCAGAGAAGGCGATTTTCTTGAGGAATTTGGAGTTGATTAACACTTGGGAACATTTTATTTCACTTTGTAAGAACTTTAATTTCATTTTCTAGATTTGTGATCTTGTTCTAGTCATGAGTGGCTAGAACCCTAGTTTCTCCAACTTCATGTCTTGACTTTTTAGTTGTGATTTCAATCATGTGATTTGATGTTTGCTTCCAATTCCTACCTAGTGAATTTGATTTTGTTTCAATTGAATGTTTGATTCTAATTGTGATTCTTACTGGCCAATTGAATTAGGGTTAGGTCATTCCAGTTATCTAATTGCAAAATCTGTAATTGTTTTGTGAATTGGACTAAGTAACAAACACTAAATTGATTTCCATTGAATGAATTTAGTGTAAATATTATTCACATACTCTTACACTCCCGAGCTTGTGAGGAGTATTGGGTGTTGTTGGGAACATTCACATAAATCTTATTACAACCTTTTGATTTCTATCTAAGAGCTTGTTTAAACTTAAATTAGAAGGTTAGGTTATTTTCAAAGAGCTTGTTTTGAATTTGACAACTTGGTGAATGGGAAGTGTTAGAACTTGTTAACACTTTCAACTACCAACTAGGGTGGAATTAAGTAGAAGTCATTTCACCCTTGGAATCACATTGCTAAATTGTCTTGCATAGAGTTGGAGTCCTTACAAATCTTGAATCTACTTCATTTAATCAATCATTTACTTATTGCTTTATTCTATCGTTTAAATCATTGCTTATAAATTCCCCCATTATGTGACCATTTTTGTACCTTACGCAAAAAGGTATAAGCACTTGTCCCGTGTCTCTGTGGATCGACCCTGCTTACCTTGTATTACATTTTTAGTGCAAAGTAACAGTGTTTTAGAGTCATTTTGTAACCCTTTATTTGTTGGGTTTGACACGCCTAACAGTTACCAAATTACCAAAGACTACTGCTGGTTATGACACTATATCGGTAGTTATCGATAGATTAACCAAGTATGCCCACTTCGTACTAATAAAAGAGACGGATAAGATGGAGAAGCTGACCAATACGTAACTTAGAGAGATCGTCATATTGCATGGGGTACCCTTATCTATTATCTCTGATAGGGATAGTAGGTTTACCTCTCGTTTCTCGCAGAGTTTACAAAATTCCCTTGGTACGTGCCTGGATATGAGTACAACCTATCATCCACACACCGATGGCCAAAATGAAAGGACCATCCAAACGCTGGAAGACAAGCTCCGAGCATGTGTGATAGATTTCAGAAGTGCATGGGATACTCACCTTCCTATGGTTGAGTTCTCATACAACGACAACTATCACACGAGCATCAAAGCAGCACCGTTCGAAGCACTATACGGCCGAAAATGTCGATCTCCTATTTGCTGGACAGAGGTTGGCGGCACCCAACTGGCCAAGAAATTCGTAGGGGATACCCTACAAACAGGCCCATAGATTATCCTCGAGACGACTGAAAAGATAGTGCAGATATAAGAGCACATGAAAGCAGCACATGACTGTCAGAAAGAGCAACGTTGACGTAAGGCGTAAAGCCCTATAGTTCCAAGTCGGAGACATGATGATGCTCAATGTATCTCCTTGGAAAGGAGTTATAAGGTTTGGAAAGCGGGGTAAACTGAATCCGAGGTACATAGGAACATTCGAAATCCTTGACATGATAGGTCTAGTTGCCTATTGAATTAAGTTACACCAGGAGCTTAATAAAATGCATGATGTCTTGCATGTGTCTAATATTAAGAAGTGCCTTTCTGACGACATGCTTGTCATTCCACTTGATGAAATTCAGATTAACCCTTAACTGAACTTCATCGAAGAGCCAATCAAAATGATGGACAAAGAGGTCAAACGACTCAAGCATAGTCGGATTCCCATTGTCAAGGTGTGATGGAACGCTAAGTGAGGACCAGAGTACACATGGGAAAGAAAGGACCAGATGAAGGAAAAGTATACTCACTTGTTCAAAGGAAGTCGGATGACAATATAAAATTTTGGGATGAAATTTCCTAAACAGAGGAAGACTGTGACAACTGAGAGTTTCCATCACTGATCACCATTAGGAAAGAGTAGGGGCGATAGATGTAATAGCTTAGTATTGTAATATTTGATTTTTGAGATAATAAAAATCAAATGTGCCATTACGTTTGGTTGTTAAAATATCCATTAGGCTAAAAAATTAGTGTTCGAAAAGTTGTACCATTTTCTAAGCTGGTTAACATACTTGGATAGTACTCATTAATGTGATCTCAAGGATATAAGATTCGTAAAAATTCGACTCCAAAGGAAAAAGATATGGATTTTATAAAAATAGAAATCAATCGCACAATTAAAATTAATTACGTCAAAATGGTATTTAGAGATTGGTTGACTTTTAACTAAAAGTGCAAAAAGAAGTTTCGTAGTACTCCTCAAGATATAAGCTTTAGGACAAAGTTTGCTGAAAACGGGATCCGTATGAGAGACATGATTTTTGTAAATTCATTTATTTTTACCCCCGTTAAGCACGAAAATGAAATTCAAAACAAGATAAAACAACCTAAAGGAGAGTTGTAGTACATATTGAGATCATTATATAGATATAAACAAGGCTTCGATCGGAGCTCGCACGGAGAAGTTATGATTTTTACAAAATCTTTTTGTGCGCTTGAGGGGCGCGTCTCTGCACGTCGCAAACCTGACACCGAATTCCATCAAATTGCGAGTGACGTGGCCAATTTGGGAAGTGACACGCGGAATTCTGTGGATGGAGCCACAATGATCATGCGCGACGCACGCACCCCAAATCCATGACTATAAATAGAAGGCTCTGCAGAACACTTCTGCACACCTTCAACCCTCACTCTCTCTGCATTTTCGAAATCTTCTTCCCTTGGAGCGATCCCCGGAGTGCAGAGCCCGATTCAACCCTACATTAAAGGTTTCACGCGACTAGGGCGAGTTCACGACCCCTATTTTACTATTATTAATTTTTTTACGCGGGGGGAGGGGGGATACACGCTTATCAAATGGTTTTATCAAAATATAATTATGTCTATATGTCACACCCCGCTAAAGCGGAAACACGAGGCGTGACAGTGTAAAGGGTCTCATAGCAAAAGTTTAAAGACAACACCAACCATAGTATTAAAAATCATTACAAATTTACAATGTTTTTGAACAAATTTTTAAATGAAATTACAATGTAAATTGAAATACAACACATGCGAATGCTCCTAAAAGTGAAGTGTCCCTAAGTGCCACTTACTCGATGATTCCTGAAAAAGCATGTAAAACGAGCGTCAACTATAAAAATAGTTGGTGAGTTCACAAGTTAAAAATAATGTTGGTTTCATGAATCGAAATCAAAGATTTGATATAAGTTTCCATAGATAAAGTATATTGTTAAAATGAGTAAATAAGTTTATATTAACAAAGTTCGTTGTCATCATGAGAAATAAAACTCATTGCTATAATGTGAAACAAAGTTCATTGCTATAATTAATAAACGAGTTTGTTGCCAAAATAAATAACAAGTTTGTATGTGCATAAAGATTCGTATGTGCATCAAGTTTCCATTCATGAGTTCACAACCCAAGCCTAATGACCGAATCGTGCCCTATTGACTACTATGTGTATCGCAAACATAGTGTATAAAATGGTAAAATGCATTCAAGTGAATCGTGCGAGTGAGGAGTTGTCTACCTCCTGATAGCACTATCCATAATAACCATAGGCTTAAAAGAGTTAATGAGTTGTGTCTAGAGATTCCAGGGACTTAACCGCGATACAGTCCTCATGAATTAAAGTAACATACACATACATACGAAATATAGCAACCAAGTTTCATACGAGTCAAAATAAATACAACGAACATAAAAAGTTTAGGACATGCTTTTCCACCCCAAAACATTTAAAAACCAAAAATAGGGGAGTGGTGAATACTCACAATATGCAAAATATAGCAACCAAGTTTATACGAGTCAAATAAATACAACGGACATAAATAGATTAGGACATGCTTTTCCACCCCAAAACATTTAAAATCCGAAAATAGGGGAATGCGTGAATACTCACAATAAGCAAAATATAGTAATCAAGTTTATACGAGTCAAAATAAATACAACGAACATAAAAAGTTTAGGACATGCTTTTCCACCCCAAAACATTTAAAAACCGAAAATAGGGGAGTGCGTGAATACTCACAATATGCATTGAGATGATGCAAATGATGCCTTGAGCTAAGTTCCAATTGTACCACTATCGATTCCTATAATAATGGTATTCGCTAGTGAGTCTCTAATCGAAATCTAACACTAGTATACTTACTACTACAATAGAATTATGCCAATATTGTGTCAAAATTTAATATTGATAAGTTACAAATATTTTTCTGTGAAAATTAAATTTCAATGAATCAATTGTTATATAACAATTTAATTGGAAAATTCACATTATTGAAATGCTAATATTTAACATTTTAAGAGGTGTTCCAATGATTTAATATTCAAAAACTAAATCAATTTGGTTCTAAAATTTCCCAAACTTTGCATTTCAGTTTTAATTGAAGTCAAAGACCTTAAGATAAATTTTCTTGAATTTTTGATTTGTCTAACTATTTTTCACGGTTTTAGTTTCTTGAATAACCATAAAATCATGAAAAATACTAAACAGTTAATAAAAATTACCAAACTTCATATTTTCGTTCTAACTACATTAAAAGACTTCCAGATAAGTTTTCATGGATTATAGATATGGATAACCATTTTTCTTATATTTAATTCTCTAAATAGATAAAAATTCATGAAAAATAGCAATCAGTTAAGAAAATACCCCAAACTTTTTATAATACTGCCATTACACATACTTAAGCTGAGAAAAATATAAAAATGGATTTCTAAACTGTTTAACCTAATTTTATGATTTTTGTGCATTTATTCTAATAAAAAATGAAATAAATAGAAAACAGTTTCCAAAATTACCCAAACTTTTTGTATTACTGTTATTAAACATTATTAAGCTGGGAAAAAAATAATAATGAATTTATAAACTATTTAACCCAATTTTATGATTTTTGTGCATTTATTCTAGTAAAAATTGGGTTTAAGTGTATTTAATCTTGGGAAAATATAAGAAAAATAGTATACAGAAGAGAAAAAGCATCAAAATTTTTATGTAGCATCCTAATCTACTACAAGGTGTTCTGGTAAAATTTCATGAATTTTGGATTAGCATAACTATTTGTTTCTATTTTTAGGCCATTATAAATACAAAAATCGGGGAAAAATAGGAATGCAATATGAAAAACTCTGAAAATATTGTTCTAAGTCTTCCACATAGAGTAGGAGCTGCGAAAATTATTAGGTAGCCATTTTACATTCTCTAAAGTGGTTTTATGATTTATTGGAGCTAAACAAAAAGAAAATTGAAAACCATACTAAACAGTAACAAAAATCGATGAAACTTAATTAGAGGTCATTATTTACCTTAGGGGTCATCCACGAATTTTTCTAGGATTTATAGACCTCCGAAAGTATTTTATATGATTTATAGCCTTGTTTTCTTGTAACAATTTTAGTAAATCAAGGAAATGATAAAAGGTCTTAGTATTTTCCAGAACCTATTATTATCTTACTGGAATTCTGAGAAAATTTTGTTTTGAACAGAAAAGGATTTTTAGATTTTTTTTATGAATAAAATCATTTACATGCACTATTAACAGTGTCCTTTGATCATCAAGCTCTTTAACTTGATGTTCATCACATGCTTCACGGTTTGAAGACCATGCATGGACATATTTTGTTCATAGTGATGTTTTCAAAGGAAAAACTTGAATGTACAAGGTAGATGAACCTTTAAAACTTGTAAAAATCCGTATTTTAGGGTTTGACATAGGTTTTGGTCCTTGGATTTCACCATTAGACAACATGCATGTTGTTCTTGGGTGAAACCCTACCATCATCATCATCAAACTCAACATTCATGGATATGTTCATAAAGAATGGTGTAGAAGAATGAGAAGTGCAAGAAAAACCTTTAAACC
This sequence comes from Lactuca virosa, assembly GCF_052849685.1. NCBI lineage: Eukaryota > Viridiplantae > Streptophyta > Magnoliopsida > Asterales > Asteraceae > Lactuca > Lactuca virosa. Next base: position 60,688,313 of record NC_136429.1, read on the forward strand.
AAGAAAGAAAAGTGAAGGAAAATGAAGGATTTTCGGGTTTACCTTTAAGAACACTCCTAGATGATGAACATTTCGAGTTTAAGGAGTGTTTTTGGGTCTTATTCTCTGGAAATTTCGTGGTTCATAGAGAGAGGAAGAGAGAAAATGTGTGTGAGAGTGTGAGAGAGAAATGAGAGAGAGAGAGAGAGAGAGAGAGAAGTGAAGGAGATGGAGTGTGTGGGTGAAGAATGATTAATGTTTGTTGGGAAGAGATTTCTTGGGAGGTGGAGTCTGACTTTTGAATGGAGAGAGGGTCTCCCTCTCTTAAATTTTATAAAATTATAACTTTATTTTATAAAAATATCAAGTTTTTATAAAATATGCACCTTATCTTAATTTTCATTCACAAAACCTTGATTTTTTTGCTTAGAAAATAAGGTTAAATACTAATGACTTAAATTTTATTTCTCCTTGGTTATATTTTACTAATTTGAGTTAGTTTAAATTGATATTATAAAGTCCATACCAAATTTTATGGATTTGTTTTAGGTGTTAAAGTTTATAAATTTGAGATTTTAGGGTTTTTAGGGTCTTGAGATTTAATATATATTTGGATATCAAAATAAATTGAATTATTTGAGATTTCAATTTATGTTAGAGTTTCATAACTCTTTTCTAGTTAAAAATAATGTTTGTAATTTATTTTTATCGATTTATTGGCATTCTATGTAGTGGTTTCGAGATTCAAGCGAAATTGAGGAATCGAGTGTACTAGTCCTAGTTTTCAACTTTGACTTAAGTTTCTATGAGACTTTGACCTAATTTCTACTTCTAGGTCATGTGCATGATGTGTGTATATGATTCATGAAAAGGTGTTCGAGTCAAAGAGTGACCCAAATATGGATAGTCTCTACAGTTAAGTAGTTATAGAATTCACATAACCATGTGAAATCTAAGTACACTATCCTTCGATTCTTCTTGTTTTCAAGTTTCTAGTAGGTTATAACTTAGCTTCTAGTTACTAAGCCTAGTATGTGTCGTGCCTATACATGTAACTAAGTTTAGTCAAATCTAGAACCGACTCGAATTTTGACGGTTGTCACACTATAAATATCAAATCATTTTATAAAGTTTAAAGTCTTAGGATAATGTAGCTATAGTTACTATGCCTAGTTGTAAGCCATGATATTATGCCTAAGATTTATGATGGCCGATAGTCTAGGAAGAGATAATACCTAGATGTTATAATGACCAAATCCCTAGGATAACGTAGTACCTAAAAGTTATGTTGGTCAAATGTAGGGATATGCACCGTACCTAATTGTTACTCTGCCCAAATATCTTGTTTTTAAATAAACATAATTAGGGTACATATATGAATACTTATATATACAAAATAATTATGAGATCAAAAGTTTTAATTATCAAATATAAGATAAAAGATTTATATTGTGATAGTTATAGGAAATCCCTAGGAAGGATAAAAGATAAAAGATAAAAGATAAATACCTAAGGTTAACGCATTAGTGAGTTGTTAATATTTATCCAAAGGTCTTGATTCAATTCGACATTCCCCAATACCTATACGTTAATCTTGCGAGAGCTAGAAAGATATGTATAGATCTATACGGAGATTAACAGTCCCACCTGCGATTGCTAGCTACAATCTCGACATGATAACTTTCTTATTATTCACTATTCGATGTCCGATGAAGCGTAATGGTGGGGAAAATTATTAGTCAATCAATGTCGATTATGGGGGCTCATGGTAATACATTAAAAAAACCTTAGAGATCCGACTACCATTAGAGATGCCTTAGAATGGTAGATAAAATACGTTAGGGTTGTTAGTTATCCTACAAATATAGTTAATTAGGATTAATAAGATATCCTAAAAAAATAATAAGATAGGATCATTAGACATCCTAAAAAGATAGGAAGCTAGGGTTGATAAAATACTTTAGGAAAATTTTTTCTAAAAGAAAAATGATTCTTAAATTTATACAACCAAATAAAAGTCGAAAACTATAGAAACCTTTGCACTCACCAACATTATATTTCCGTTTTCAAAAATACATGTATTCTTAGGGAGATGAGTGTGGAGGATTGTTGCGTCGAGGAGGAAGCGGTCTTCAAGGAAGCTCGTTGGAGTTTAGTTTCGTCTGTTTATCATTTCTAGTGACGTTAGGTTGTGTGCTTGTCTTTCAAACAATGTAATCCCAGAATAATTTATAATAAATAAAAGTAATGTCTGTGATATACCTTTGTGTATTGTTCTTTATATATCTGTATGCCTCGATCCAATTTCCCCTCGTTCGCACCGTCCGACGTTTCCGCCGCCGGCCGGGGGTGTAATACCTGTGAGCGAGGATGTGTTTTTCTCAACATCTTCATTTAGAGATGCCATCATAGAATGAAATTTTTCTCTAGGAACTTTGAATGATCCTTAGCTCATTTTGCAATTGCAAGATCATCCAATCCTAGTAATGATTTCCTCTCAGGCGCTCTGAAGACAACCCTATCTTTCCCATGCAATTGTAATTCACGACCACCACTGTTATCAGGTTCCAATGACTCCTCCATGGCCACCACTGTTATCAGGTTCAAATGTCTCCTTTATCTTATCAATGGCAATTGGATTCTGTTTGTCATTGTTTGAAAATCAAAACAAGTTAATAACTGAGAAGAAGTGTATTTATGCTTGGTTAAAGAATAAATAATTCATATTCTAAACTAACCTCCATGATCTGTATTGATAAAGCTAAAACACAACACCAATCAATAGAAAGAAGATATGTTTATAATCAATTTAAATGAATAGAGATTAGTAAAAAATATTAAAATCTCTACATAAAAACTATAGTTCTAATTATCATGCCCTGATCCAATGCGACAGATGTAGGTTTTCAAAATTGTACTTAGAAATCAATAATAAGAAGAAATTGAGAAGGCAGATGGAAGTACTAGGAATACCATTGACGTTCGTAAGCGGAGAGGCGCTGGATGTGCCGAGTCAGGAACAAAACTTGGATCAAGAAGAGATTTTGGTTTTAGGGTTTATAATTGGATTCTTGTTAAGAATACACCTTATTTAAACACGAATCCACAATACAAATATTAAGAAGATGAAAAAAGATTTCATAACTTTAATGGTAAGATAATAAGTGAATAAAGAAATCTTGAAGCAGAACAATTGAGAGGGATGAACATTACGCGGGCAGACTTCAAACCGAAAGCTCTATTTCTCGGGCCTTTCTGGGTTACAAAGCTTCGCTAATAACATCTAAGAAATATTAAAGTCCGTCCTCGGGTCCTTCGGAAAATTTGAGAAAGAAATAAAGAAGTTTTGTGAAGAAACGTGATAAAAAAACAGAAGTATATACAGCTAAACAAGAAAGCCGCGCCACGCCGCGCCTAGGTGAGCCGCGCCCTGCCCGCGTGGTAGCTCCTGGTGTGTCCACGTCGCCTGAACTTGGGGAGGACGGGTCTATTCTGATTGCGACATGTGGCGTTGATCAGGGTCGTCCAAATTTATTAATTTTTCTAAAATTCATAACTTTTGTATACGATCTCCGTTTTCAATGGTTTTTATATCTACTCGTAGCTATCGATGAGTACTACAACTTTCATTTAGACTTCTTCGACTAGTTCTCTTTTTATTTTTTGTGTTTCGGTTCGAGGTGACTTAGACTATAAATAACGTTGTGAAATTCATAATTTTTTTTCATACAAACTCCGTTTTCGACGTTATTTATATCCTTAATTTTGTATCGACGAGTACTACAACTTTCATTTAGACTCCGTCAGCTAATTTTCATTTTATTTCAATTTTATAAATTTGAACATATTTTGCCACGTTTCGAAACTTAGGGACCAAGTTTCGCTTATATCCTTCACATACGAGTTTCGTTTTCGACTGTCTTTATATCGAAAAATTCGGATTTACGATATCTTCAACTCGCGTTTACATTGTTTTGGCTAACAATGAACCGATTTTAATTTCGATTTTTATGTCGTACACTGTTGTACTGTGTCGCACTCGAAACTTTGAAAAATCATAACTTACTAATACGAAGTCAGATTTTGACGTTCTTTATATCGACACTTTCCTATTGGCGAGTACTTCGACTTTCACTTATATTACTTTGGCTAAAAAACAACCTATCTCCGGTTCACTTTTTATGACACACATTACCGTATCGGTTTGAACTTCATACGGAGTCAGATTTGGGTGTTCTTTATATCCACAAAATTGTCATTACGTCTACTACAACTTTCATTAAGATTATTTATCTTAAATAATCTTTTGTTTTTATTCTTTATTTTATCGTTTTATGATAATTTTTATATTAAGATATTCTATAAATATTATATACTCATAATATTTATCCACATATCATGCATACAATAAATATTTATTAGTTCGTAACACATATGAAGAACAATTACTCTAACCAAAGATTTTAATTGTTCGTTAAAATGTATAATTATAATTATTATTGTTATATTTTAAACGTCTAGCCTGAAATTGCGGACGTTACATTATAAATCTTTGATTTTTCAATATCTGTAAAATTATGAATAATGTTTTTTTCAACCGTAATTTCTATGGGTTTTAACATAATAATAATAATAATAATAATAATAATAATAATAATAATATCGCATGCTAAATAATCAACAAAACAAAAGGTCCAAACACAACATTGTAAGTTGTAACCGGTTTAAGGAAGAGTAGCCTACAAGAAAAACAAGATGAAATTTGTGTTATTTTAGGGCTAAATGTGCAAATACACAAATAGTCGAAGTGGCATTTGTGTAACTCTCTGTATCCTTTAATATTCACGCTGACAGAAGCACAACATTTGATTGTTTATGCAACTGCAAGAACAAAATCCTAATTCTTTATCTCCCATGCCTCTGTGCTGCTGCGTTTTTTCTTTCTAAATTTCTGTTGCAGAATCCCAGATTTAATTGGTTTGATTTGGGATCAGTTGTCGAGTCTTTTCGTCGTTTAAACCCCTCGATTCCGTGAATTAGGGTTTCTTTTCTTTGGGTTACCATGTTCGATTGAATTGATTGGAATTGCTGAATTTCTTGGGGAATTAATTGATAATTCCGAATTCGAATGAGTTGTTTCGGAGGCTGTAGAATCTTTATCTGTTCTAATTATCTCAATTAACGAACCATTCTTTCATTATATTAGCTTGGCGGTGGGTCGCAAAATTCCCACATTCTGTCTATCTGAACCGATAAATCTTGATGCGTTTTGGTTTCTTTCTCCCCCAAACCGGACTAAAGTTAGGGTTTCTATTGAGATTTCTGGTATGAAAAGAGGGTTAACGATGGATAAGTTCTACGGTCATGGAAGAAGATGATTGAACCGATGGTGCGATCAAAAATGCCGAATGTTAAACGCTGCAAATTGGAGGAAATTGATGCCGATACGACAGATGATTCACATCGTCATTACCCTTCTGGGAGTTTTACCAAGAAACAAAGAACAAACACCGTGTTCGTGGCAAATGCTGATAAGGAAGCCTGTTTTATCGACTACGAAAACGTCGTTAACGCTTGGTGCACCGGAGGAGTTCCATGTACCCCTACCGATTTGAAGTCGAGTTCAGGTTCAATTCAACTACTCAAGTCTTCTCGAAGTCGTCTATCAGTATGTCCCTCGCGATTTAACGACTCAGTTATAGGTTTGTGGAAGAAAGAGAATGATAACGATATGATTACGAACATAAAGAAGCGCAAAAGCCCATTTTGTGACAGAGAATCAGTATCGAAGAAACAGAGTATGGAAGTGAAGGTGGGTGAAATGTACACAAGTTCATCTTGTTCTGCAACTTCAATTGGTAATAATAATTTTATCAGCAATAAGAAGGCGAGAAAGACAATCAAGAATAAAAACAAGAAGGAATCTTATGGACATGAAGATTTTCATACAGGTGAAATTGTGTGGGCAAAATGCTCGAATAGGTTTCCAGCTTGGCCAGCTATTGTGATCGACGCACAACAAGAAGCTCCTGTATCTGTAAAGAAAGCCCGCATTCCAAACACTGCTTGTGTTATGTTTTATGGGTATTCAAAAAGAGGAACAAGGGTAATCTCTTTCCCCATTCAGCCACGTGTCTACATGTCTTGCGTCTGTTAACTAATTTTTAGCCCTAATTAAGTCTCGCTGATGTTTCAGGATTATGCATGGGTGAAAGACGGAATGATATTTCCTTTTTTGGAGTATTTAGACAGGTGTGTGCTTTAAACGCTTGTACCTTTATGTTTTCAAGAAACTAATAACGAGTTTTAATGAGTTAATTTTTGTTCAGATTTCAGGGACAAACTCAATTGTACGGATGCAAGCCAGATGATTTTCGTAAGGCAATAGAAGAAGCATACTTTATTGAAAATGGGAATTTGAATTCCGGCTATGAGGACAAACAAGAATGTTCAAGTGATTCCGATTCCGCTTCTGCTTCTGATTCCGAATCTGATTCGGATTCCGATTCTGAACCCTATTCGGATTCGGATTCCGATCTTGTTGAGATCGAAGTGGGAACTGCTACAGAACGTCATCTTAAATATTTCAAAAATAAAAAGGCAAGTGTTTTTGCATACAGTTCTTCATATTTCTTGTACACTTTTGTAGAAACTATGACACTCATATGTTGATTTTCTTGTTGCAGATTGTTTATAATCAGAAAGAGGAGCAACCTTGTGAGAGCTGTGGTTTGATTTTCCCAATTGAAACAATGAATAAAGCTTTGTGTGAGCGTTGTACTCCAAAGGTTAATAAGAATATCATTACAGAATGCAAAAGTCAACCTTCTGTTGATCAAATAGCTGTAGATAAATCGCCACCAAAACCCCGGTATTCAAACTTTTCATGATGAGGATGTTGTCAATTTTTTATTTCGTTTTAGATTTAATTCCTGATGATTTGATATATTTTCAGCAGATCAACAGAAAATAATGCTCAAAGTACATTGCCTGATAAAATAAGTGTCATCTGCAACAACATGGAAGGGATTTATTATCCAAATCTTCATTTGTAAGACCACAGAAAAAAAAACACAATTATGATAATATAATACTTATACTTAATTGATTTATATTATATATATATATATATATATATATATATATATATATATATATATATATATTTTTATCAGAGTGGAGTGTAAATGTGGTTCATGTGGGACAAGAAAACAAACCCCATCTAAATGGGAACGCCATACTGGTTCCAGAGCAAAAAAGTGGAAAGTCAGCATTAAAGTCAAGGGTTCAATGTTACCCCTCGAAAAAATGGTGATTTTTATTTTTTTATTTTTTTAATGATATGAATACAGAGTACTGCATATGTTTTGATTTATTATCTTTTAGTAACATTTTAACATTGCAGCTTGCAGATAATAATGTTTATTATGTTAAGTCTGCTCCTTTAGATGAACAACAGTTATTTTCATTTCTTCAAGGTAATTAATCTTAATCATATGATTCTTTTATTACTGTTTAACTTTAATGTTTATGAATGAATTTTATATATAAAATGTTTTTGTAACAATTACAGAGAAGTATGAACCTATTCATGCAAAGTGGACAACTGAAAGATGTGCTATATGTAGATGGGATGAAGATTATGATATCAACAAAATTATCATCTGCAACAGGTCTTTCTTTCTTTCAATTATCTTGTGTACTTTTATGTTAAAAATCCCACATGTAAAATAGAATAATCAAACTTTTTTTTATTGGTCCAGGTGTCAAATAGCTGTGCATCAAGAATGTTACGGAGTTAGAGATGTTCATGACTTCACATCTTGGGTTTGTAGGGCATGTGAAACACCTGAAATTGAAAGAGAATGTTGTCTATGTCCTGTTAAAGGTAAATGAATTATAAACTTTTTTGGGATTATTTTTGGTAATTATTTTTTTTAAAAAATTATAGGTGGGGCTATGAAGCCAAGTGATATAGAACCCTTGTGGGTCCACGTCATCTGTGCATGGTTTAGACCTGAAGTTGCTTTTTTAAGTGATGAAAAAATGGAACCTGCAACTGGGCTTTTAAGGATTCCACCTGATTCATTTGTAAAGGTAAAAAAGCATTAAGATAACAAGTTTTCATGTCATTTCATTGTCCACATGTAATTAATAAATACATTGCTGACGTGGCAACTTTTTATTTTTTTTATTTTTGTGGGTATATTGTAGGCATGTGTAATTTGCAAGCAAGTTCATGGTTCTTGCATACAGTGTTGCAAATGTGCCACTTTCTTTCATGCAATGTGCGCTTCACGTGCTGGATACTGTGTTGAAGTAAGTTGACTAGTTGACTTTTTTTTTTTTAATTATGAATCTTGTAAAATAATAGTTGTGATTTATTAAAGATTTAAAAAATTTTCAGCTGCATTCGTCTGAGAAAGGTGGGATTTATAACACCAAATGGACAACATACTGTGCTATCCACAGGTATACTTTTTACAAGAATATGATGGTGTTATAAAATCTGATCATATTTATGAGTTTTATTGTTAATGACATTTTGTTTATAAAAAATATTGATATACAGAACACCAGCAGACAATGGGATTGTGATCAGGACTTCATCAGAGGTGTTTTGTGCAACAGGATTGCTTCAAAAACAGAATCAAAAACAGAGTTTTAGAGGCTCAAGACTCGTATCATGTGCAAATGTAAATCTTTCTACTTCTTCAACATCAGAGAACAATGAGTTTGAGCCTCTATCTGCTGCCAGGTGTCGCATTTATACACCATCAACCAATAAGGTAAAAAAGTCACAATATTCCATTAAACTTTTCTCTTTATTTTCTCACTTAAAAACTCTTTTTTAAAATTTCCAGAATGATGTAAAGGAAGCGCTATTTCACCGAGTTATGGGCCCAATTCAGCATCCTGTAGATGCTATCGATTCCTTAACTTCCAACAGTGTAATTTTTCCACTTAGTTGTTTTATCAGGAGTGGGTATTTTAGTAATTTAGTAATTTAACTTGTTTTGTTTACACTTTATAGGAAGTTCAAGATTTGAATTCGTGTTCTACATTCAAGGAAAGACTCGACAGTTTACAGAGGATGGAAAAACATCGTGTCTGTTTTGGTAAATCTGGAATACATGGGTGGGGCCTGTTTGCACGTAGGAAGATACAAGAAGGAGAAATGGTATTTTTGTTTTTAAATTATATTATTTTTATTAAAAAAATAATAAAATTAAATCTTCTGTTTCTTTTTCCGTATCTGGAGGTTTTTGAATACCGGGGTGAGCAGGTGAGGCGCAGTGTCGCAGATTTGAGAGAGGTCAAATATAGATCTCAAGGGAAAGATTGCTATGTGAGTTTCCTTTTTTTTTTTTTTTTTTTTTGAATAAAGTTTCACATACGTTTATATTTTCTTTTTTGTTGATTGTGATTAATTTAAATTTTTTTTAATGCAGTTGTTTAAGATTAGTGAGGATATTGTAATTGATGCCACAAATAAGGGTAATATGGCACGCTTAATTAACCATTCGGTAAGGTTCTTATTTCGTTTGGTATATCTTTATTTTTAAAGGCTACCTTGTATTTTTATAGGTTAATAATTCAAAATGTTATTTATTTATTTATTTGTTACAGTGTATGCCGAATTGCTATGCTAGGATTTTAAGTATGGGTGAGGAGGAGAGCCGGATAGTCCTCATTGCTAAAAGCAATGTTGCCGCTGGTGATGAATTGACGTATGACTTTCGTTGACCATTTTTTTTTTAATTTCATTTTTATTTTGTGGGTTCCATTTATATTCTCTCAAAATAAATTACAAAATTTGTTTTTAATAAAGTTTTCGTGTCACTTACATGTATATAATTGTATTGATTATATGGTGCGACAGGTATGACTACAAATTTGATCAAGATGAGCAAGATGAAGTTAAAGTCCCTTGTTTATGTAGAGCCTCCAATTGTCGAAATTTCATGAATTAGTTATAGTTAGTATATAACCAAAGTTGCTTTTTTTTTTTTTTTTTTTTTTTTCTTTATAGCATGTAAATTCTAGTCATATCTTCCAACGTTTAGTTTCTTTTTTCATTCAAATGATTATCGAGTATTCTTTTTCATGAAAAGAAAGATTTTGATTTGTTTGATTGTTTATAGTCAATTATTTTGTCGTACACATTCTTTACTCATTGGGGCAAATGATGATGTAACTTGACAAAAATAAAATAGAAAAGTCGTGTAACTTGTATACATAAACAAAACACAACTGTCAGAACTCACAAGCTTTTGACTTTGGATTTATGTTTCATATATATGATTGCCTTTACCAACCACATGTCCTTCCTTCTTCAATAAGTCATCTTTTAAGACACGACAATCGAGGAGCATCCATGGATGCCTATGCCTATGTCTTCACAAAAGCTCTCTTCTATCTTCTCGTGATTCCTCTTTTTTCTTCAGCACAACCAAATTGCCCACTTTCATATTGTGGTCAAAACCAAAACAACGTCCGTTTCCCCTTCCGGTTAATCGGTCAACAACCCCAAACCTGCGGCTTTCTGGGCTTCGATCTCCGATGTGTAAGACCCAGTACGTTGCTTATCAACATCTCCTCCTCCGGCGAATTCGCCGTCAGGAGCATCAACTACCGATCACAAGCTATGCGAATCTCCGACCCTTTAAACTGTCTTCCGGCTAGGCTGTTGAATATCGACCTCTTCAACTCACCTTTCTCAGCTGCTAGCTACATGCAAAATTACACTCTTTTGAGATGTCCAAATGATGCGAGTTTGTCTGGTTATAGCTATACCACCGTTGATTGTTTGAGTAATTCGAGTTTTACGACTCTTGCTATTGCTTCAATGAATGCTGTGAGATCATTGAGTGGTAATAACACCGGATGTCAGATCGTCGGACTTAATGTAAGGCTGCCGGTGACGTCGGAGCAATCAAATCAAGGGTTTACAACACGGATCGATGATGATATGATTTTGATATGGTCGAAACCTGATTGTGAAACTTGTGAAACAGCTGGTGTTTCCTGTGGTTATGCAAATATTTCCTCATCGGAGACAAGATGTTTCTATAACAACGGTTAGTCCGATTCATATCCTTCTTGACCCATTTGGAATTCGATCTAAAGATTCTTGATTTTTGATTCACAGGTGTTCCGAAACCTTCCCACATATTCAAAATCATAGCTTTTGCAATGGCTATACCAGCCATGGCAGCTTCCGTTATGATCGCTTGCCTAATGTGTGCAAAGGATAGACGGCGGGGTGACCTCTTCAGTACCCAGAGAACCACCACCACCGTGGCCCCAGTGGACGACGGCGTTGTGCCGCCAACCATCGTTGGACTTGACCAGACGACCATCGAGTCATACACGAAAGTGGTGCTGGGCGAAAGCAAACGGCTCCCTGGACACGATGATGCAGTGTGTCCGATATGCTTATCGGAGTATCATGTGAAGGAGAGTGTAAGGTGTATACCGGAGTGTCTGCATTGCTTTCATGCAGAATGTATTGACGAATGGCTTAAGATGAATGGATCATGTCCGATATGCAGGAATTCACCCTCTCCTGTTCATGTTGATCAATCCTAGCACACATTTTTTTGTATTCTTTTGACTATTAATTTGCTTAATTTTGTTAATTATCGGATGATGTAGATACATTATATACCATACTTTTGTTTTAAAGATCATACATTAAATTTGTATCAAACATGAATTATGTTGGTGTAGGAGGAAGAGAGGTTGAATATATAATAAAATGTCAATGGTAGGTGTAGGTAAAACATTCTGATCAAAGACGTAGGGGTATGACTAGATCAAAAGTCAGCTCAATATTGTTATGAAGGAAGTGAGGACAAAGTTATGGAGGTCGATTAACAAATCAGTCTTTATTTTATTTTGAGAGGGAAAATGTTAGAACCCTTCAAGGTACGTTAAGAACCATTATTAAGAATATTTTTGTCAAAACTCTTCTTAAATTTTAAAGGTTAAGAACCATTTTAAGATAATTTTTATCAAGGGCATTTTTGTCAAAACTTGTATTTTGATATCTCTAACATTATAACTATTAGACAAAAAACAAACTAGATCTGATAAATTACATGAATCGTCGTGCATGTGTCAAAATGTACGTTTAGTCTTTATTTTTAAAAATTAACTCAGACCGTCCCTTACATCAAAGTTGCACGTTTCATCCCTCTTTAGTTTGCATTTGCACGCTTCATCCCTCATGAGACATGAAATGACTATAATGTCATTTTTAATTTCTTTTTCATTTATTTTTGACATTTTTTTTTATTATCACTCATTATTAAAAAATAATCTTTTAATCATTTACAAACAATTCTTTCCCACTTTCTCATTTGTTGAAGAACACCTAACCACCACCAAAAAACTCAAGCCTTAAGTAAAACCAACACACAAAAATCAGCCCTAATTCAAGCCCCACCTTACCATCGAACGTTCACAATCCTTCATTTCAACCTTAAGCAACCACCACCAGACCACCATAACTCACCAAACTAGCAGCCAACACCACATCTGCCATCCAAAAAAACCTGCATGTAACGCCCGGTTCCTGGTATGTATTTAATTCAAAATTCATTCATTTTATATGGAAACTCGACGATGTTGGAATAGTGTTCAAGGTCATCAACTATTGGTAATATTTCTAATAATAGCAGGGTCCTTTTGGGTTGCCCTCAAGACCCAAATTGAGTAGAATAAATAAAGGAGAAATTGGTTTATTAATTATTATGGTTAATAATTAATTAGAAACTAATTGGAAATATATTTTGGAAATATATTATGGGAATTAATTAACAGTTTAATTGATTAAAGGGTTGAATGTTCATTAATCGATAGTTGGTTAATCAGGAATGTTCCAGAACCCTTATGGAATTAGGGTTGGATGAAAATCACTCCATCCCACATGGGAAAGGAGTGAAATTTCGTGGTTATGCCTCCATCCCACATGGGAAGGAGTACTAAACCCTAGGAGGCATCCAAGGCTATAAATAGGGCCTTAGGGATTTCATTCATCCTTGCACCTTGGCTTGAAGTTTCGCCAACCCTTCTTCCTCCCCCTCTTAGGGACGATTTCTAACCCCTTTGGGTTTGGGAAATTGACCCTTCTCCTAGTTATTTTATTATACTCTTTGGTGTCATTGGGTGTGATACCATTAGAGGGATTCTGGTTTGGGTCCTTTCATCCAAGCAACTTCATAGAGGTTCAAGATCTCAAGCATGGAGATCAAAGGCAACATAAGAAGTATGTTTTCTTACTTATGTTTTATGTTTTCTAGGGTTGATGTAATTAGCATGAAGCCATAGATCCATAGGTTGCATTTACACTTAGGTATATCGTTGTTTTGATTTTTCCGCTGCCTAGTTTAGAGTGTATTTGATGCGTAGAAAACCCAATAGTGGTATCAGAGCCATTGTTTCATGGTTACTTTCACCCTAGATCCATGTTTTCTGTAAAAACTTGTTTGAAACTGAATGGAAGAAGAATAATTGAAATTTTTGTAATGTGTTAAAACCTTAGTCGCAGCTCACGACGTGAACTAGGAGTTCACGATGTGAGCTCAGTTGAATTTAGGGTTTCAGATTTTTGCCATTTTTCGAATATGTAGCTTTGATAAACATGGATAAATACCTAATTTAAATTGTTTTTGAATTTGGAAAATTGATAAATATTATTTAAATGTGTTTATTTGAATTTGAATATTTATTTGATAATGGATAATATTATTTAAATATGTTTATTTGAATTTGAATATTTATTAATTGATATATATTATTTAAATGTGTTTATTTGAATTTGAATATTTATTTATTATTTAAATAGTGAATTTAAATATTTAATATTATTTGTAATAGAGATTTATAAATGTGAATATTACCCCTCATGATTTATTAATTGTTACATTGCGCCCTCGCAATTAATTAGGATTAATAATAGACAACTAAATTTAAAGAGTTTTAAATTTACTCCTTATATTTATATATATATTAGAATTGTGTCTATAATATGTATAAGAAAGTTACAACATGCGCCCTCGTATGTTTTAAATATTGACATTGTCAGTCTTACCATGACTAGGCTCACCCATTATGATGTAGGGGTTTAAGGAGGTCTCTATGATTCCTAATGAGGTCGGTTTTTAATATGCTTCGCGCTTACCACCCTCACCGCCCTATTGCATTTTGAGAATGGAGTTACCGAAAGGGTTTGATAGTGATAATGGTCAATCTAAAAGTACTCTAAATACAACTATAAAACTAAATCTCGTTTTATTAATAGAATGTGAGTTTATATTATCCATGAAAATTGCACGTTCTCTTTATATTCTATTGGTGGAGCTCGTGTGGTTAACCGGCACATCAATGTAGAGTATAGTTGAGAATGATATGGAACTCGCGAATCTCAAGCGTTACTTGATCCGGGGATCATGCGATTTTGCAAGGTTAATTCTCAGTCTATTTAATGTGAATCTTATGTTATCCATAAAAGTTGCACATTCTCTTTATAACTTGTTGATGGAGCTCGCGTGGTTAACCGACACGTCAATTTAAGAGTATAGGTAGAGAATGATGTGGAACTCGCGAATCTCAAGCGTAACTTGAGCCGGAGACCACACGATTTTGTATGGTCGATTCACCATCTGTTCAATGATCCGCGACGACCCCGTCATTGAATTTGAGATGAACATAATCCGAGATTAACATGCCATTGATAGTCAATGAATCTTAAAGATCTAGGAATTTCGTGGTAATCGAAATTGGCAAAGGGCTTTGCCTACCTAAATAACTTTATGGTGTGTTTACGGCATCCCTTTACACATCATGAAGCCAAATATGGATCCTAGCCTTTTAAAATAATTTTATTTGGGGTGATTATTTTCTAAGGATAAGTAAAACAAACTATAATGGAATTTGTTATTGAATGATGTCTATAACCTTATCCACTAAAATCTACTGTTATAAAACCTTTCAAAGGATTACCTTTTAGGATGATCAATCTTGTCCAAATTCGTAGTCTGGGAATAGTTCTCATAAACGAAAAGAAAGATCATTCCTTTGATAAAACTTTTCTTAGGTTACTTCAAACATTGCTTTCTAAATTGTTAGAAAGAGCAATTGTCAAATGTACGGTGTAAAATGACATATTGAAGTAGAATGGAATTTCCTTCAGTTAGGAGTTAACTATGGTTAATTGACTAGCTAACGTGTACATATGATCAGTTCATACTGATTTTGATATGAACAACTTGGAATGTCCATTAAGGAGTTGTGTAACATGTTGAGGTTTCCTTTTGGAACTAACATGGCCACTCATAGAAACTCAAACTTCAAACACTCCCATAAATTTACTATCATGAATAGAAGTGTCAAGAAGAAGAAAGTCAATTGTCCATGGTTTAAAAAGCGATTAGTGTTGGTATACCTAATCTAGGCCCAAATACCTAGGACAAAGGAAGGCTTATTCTGAGACATGTTCTGATAGCTATTTGTTTCCATAACAAGAAAAGGACTAAGAAATCAAAGTTGCCCAAATGTATATTTGAGGTGAAAGGACTGGAACATGAAGAAGTTAAATTTGATCATGGATCACGAGCCCATGCTACTTTCCATTGGATCAAAAGATAACTAGTTCTTCCATGTTTGGTATTCAATCAAATATATGGATTTATAATGCCATCCAAACATTACTTCTAAACCTTGAGTATTTTACTAAGGATTAAGAACTGACATTTGCAAGAATGTGTAGTTACTAAAATGAAGTAAAAAGACTGAAACATGGAAAGGATAATTTGATCATGAATGCCAAGCTCTTGCTACACTCATAGGATCAAATGACAATTCTCTATAAATGTTTAGTCTATGGTATTATAATTGAAATTGTTTATACTATGATTCATGAGATAGTTCTGACTTATTTAAATGTGGAGCATTCTAACATGTTAAAAGAAAGTCGTGAAATCTATGAAACTAGTGTAGTAGCAATATTTCAAAGTTGATTCGAATATTTGAATAAGGTGTATTATTGTGAATATCTGTTGAAATTAGTTTACCTAATTGATCGTTCAGATTGACCACAATATGTAATGATTCAAATACATCCAAAGTTTTGGGTGAAATGTATTTGTGGCATCATAGTCTTGGATACATAAATGAGAAACGCATTACCAAATATCCGGTTGGATCGAATTTTGGATATCATTTGACCTCGAGTCTTATGATAAATGCAAATCTTGTTTATCAAGATAGATGATGACATCACTGGGTGATGTGAATATCTGTTGGAATTAGTTTTCACTAATGGACCGTTCAGATTAACCATGATACATGGTGGGACCAACTTCGTATGAACATGAGTCTGGAACCTTTTCAGGTGTTCAGAACTCTCATAAAGCGAAGTTAAGAATCAACTGGGCAATAGGATGAGACACTCATAGTGAGCATCTCAGTCCAAACTTTATCGATCATCTAAGGAATTGTGAAGGAGTTTCACGATCTATCTTCACCCATAACACTACCACTAGGAAGTGTTAAGTTGGATAGAGAAACAAATCATTAATTGATTTTGTGCTAGATGAGTCGCGCTATGTTGGCTAACAATTCGTGGATTGTACCATGAATAGTGTTACAAGAAGTCCTTTGGTCTTGTGCCAACTAAGTAGGTTCTTGAAACACTCTATGATATGAATAGTCTACGATTATGAGGCTTACGCTCGTCGTGAAGCGCTCGACAATCTAGGACTTTGAATAGAGATGTGTTATCTCGTCGGAGAACCCATCAAGCATTTTGGATAATTGTTTAACAATCCTTATGAGAACAAAGTGTATGTTGCTCGAAGGGTAGTCTTCCAAGAGAAGGATCTGATTTCCAAAAGGGCTACTGGGAGCTACATTGCTCTTGATAAGATTCGAGAGTCAACCAACGAAGAACTTAGAAATGGACATACCTCCACCTCTTCCTTATAGATCTGATAGATGACATCATATACTAGTTATATAATAGTTTATATTACTAAGGTATGTGAGTCACTGGTAGATAGCAATCAGAGTGTACCAGTTATCGAAAGCTATGGTAGGCCCTAAAGGCTATAACATGGAAGGAAGATTTGGAAAGCGAGATTCAGTCCATGTATGTTGTAATTTGGTAGATCATGCACTTTAACTTAGCCATTAGGTATAAGTGGATCTTCAAAGAAGCAATCATGGATAGGAACAAACACATAATCAAACCAAGAAAGGTTATATCAAATTTTGAGAAATGAAAAAGGTGATAATTTTTCTTATTGAATCTTCCAGAACACAAAGAATATATACATCAGTTAAAATACGTGTAGCACACTAACATACACCTAACAACTTCTAACAATCACTAACTATACTAACAGAAACTACTAACGAAAGATAACAGCAAAAAAAACTTCCGTTAATAAATAATCCATTATCCCCCCTCAAGATGGATTTGTAATGGAGTGAAGAACCATCTTGGATATAAGTAGTAAGAGTTTCGATCGAGGTAATGGTTTAGTCAACAAGTCAGCGAGCTGTGAATTTGTATGAATACGCATGAGACGAATTGTTTTATCTAGCACCTTATCACGAATGAAATGGCAATCGATCTCGATGTGCTTTGTACGTTCGTGAAAAGTAGGATTGTTGGCTAGTTGGATGGCTGAATCATTATCACAGAAAATCAATGAAGATGATGTAATAAAACCAAAATCATTGAGTAAATGTCGAAGCCAAACAAGTTCACAAGTGGTAGCAGCAATGGCGCGGTATTCTGCTTCAGTCGAAGAACGGGACACAATAGTTTGTTTCTTTGATTTCCACGATATTAAAGAATCACCAAGGAAAACACAGAAACCGGTCACAGATCGTCTTGTATCAATATAACCAGCCCAATCCGAATCACTAAAAGATCGTAATTACATTGAAGATTTTGTGGAGAAGAGAAGACCTTGACCAGGATTTTGTTTGATGAACCTTAACAGGTGATGAGCAGCTTGTAAATGTGGTTGTTTAGGATTTGTAACAAATTGACTTAATCGATTGGCAGCGTAAGCAATGTCGGGTTGAGTTATAGTCAAATATAAAAGCCTCCCAATCAACCTTCGATATTGTGATGGATCAGAAACAGGAGGACCTTGAAAGTTTGAACTTTTGAGCTTAGGATCCATTGGATAAGAAACCGGTTTGGAAGCTAGAAATCCTATATCATCAAGTAAATCCAAAGCATATTTCCTTTGAGAAATGAAAATGCCATTTTTGGATCTTGCAATTTCAAGTCCCAAAAATAGTTTTAGATTACCCAAATCTTTTAACTTGAATTGTCGACTTAAACTTTGCTTAAGATCATGAATTCCTTCAACAGAAGCCCATATAATCACTATATCATCAACATATACAAGAAGGGCAACATAGGAAGAACCACTTCCTTTGAAGAATAATGAATAGTCAGCTTTTGATTGAGTGAAACCTTGACTTAAAAGAAAAGTTGAAAATTTTGAATACCATTGATGAGACGCTTGTCGAAGGCCATATAATGATTTTTGTAGCTTACAAACCAAAGGGGTAGAATGGTCATTTTTAGAAGAAACATAGTAACTTTTAGGAATCTCCATGTAAACATCCTCTTCCAAATCGCCATTTAAAAATGTGTTATTGACATCAAGTTGGATTAAAGGCCAAGATTGTTGAGCAGCTATGGCCAACATCATTTTCACAGTAACCAACTTTGCTACAGGGGAGTATGTGTCCAAAAAATCAATTCCTTCTAATTGATTAAAAACCCTTGGCCACTAAGCGTGCTTTATATCTTTCGATGGTGCCATCCACATTCCTTTTGATTTTGAAGACTCACTTACATCCCAAAGGTTTTCTATTGGGAGGAAGAGGGACAACTTTCCAAGTGTCATTAACTTCTAATGCATTAAGCTCATCAGTAATAGCTTGTTGCCATTCAACACTTTTAACAGCTTCTGAATAAGAACGTGGTTCACTTTGAGTAGAAAGAGAAATGGTATAGGCCTTATGAGTTGAAGAAAGCTTGTCATAAGAAAGAACATTAGAAAGTGGGTGTTTGGCTTTTGTGTGAGGTACTGTGTCATTTTGTAATAACTGGCAATGGTAATCTTGAAGATAAGATGGCTTGTTACGAATTCTGATAGGTCTTGTATGTACAGGTGAAACAGGTGGAGTAAGTGGTGTAGGAGTAGCCTCATTTTGAGTAGAAATAGAAGGAGAAACAAATTCAGATTCATCAACAACTGGGATGGTAAATGAATTAAAAAGATTATTTTGGGTATTGTAATCAGAATGAGTGAAGGGAAAAAAATCTCTTCATGAAAACTGACATCTCTTGAAATAAACACTTGTTTAGTAACTAAATCAAGTAATTTGTACCCTTTTACCCCTATAGGATAACCAAGAAATATGCATGTGGATGCTCTAGGATCAAACTTTGTTCTTGAAGCTTTCAAAGTAGAAGCAAATGCAAGACACCCAAAAGACCGAAGACCTAAGTAATCAGGTTGTTGACCATATAATTTTTCAAAAGGAGAAATATGGTTGAAAACTTTGGAAGGAGTTCTGTTTATCAAATAAGTGGCACAAGATACACATTCGGTCTAATATTCAGAAGGTATCTTGGATTGAAAAAACAAAGCACGTGCCACATTTAATAAGTGTTGATGCTTTCTCTCAACCACATAATTTTGTTGTGGTGTTTGTACACAAGAAAATTGATGAATGACTCCTTTTGCATTGAAAAAAATCAACAAATTGCAATTCCTTTGCATTGTCAGATCTAAAAATCTTAATTTTTGTATCAAACTGATTTTCAACCATAGCAAAGATTCTTGGAATAATGGTTTGAACTTCTGACTTGTGTTTGATCAAGTATATCCATGTAAACCTTGAATGATCATCAACAATGGTTACAAAATATCTATGCCCTTGATAAGAATTTTGATGATAAGGACCCCAAAGATCACAATGAATCAAATTAAAAGGTTTATCAACAAAGTTGTTATGTGATATAAAAGCAGAACGTTTTTGTTTTGCTAAAGGACAAACCAAACATACATGTTTATGAAATCCTTTATTCAAAAACAACTCATGACTAAGCAACTTGAGTTTGTTATTTGATGGATGCCCAAATCGTTGATTCCACTGCTGCAATGAAATGGTGCTGGTAGAAGCATTAACCAATTCATTATCCAGCACATATAATCCTTCTTGAACACTACCCATGCCAATCATCTTGCTGTTGCTCATCTGCTGGATTATTGCATTGTCTTAATAAAGACCAACCATAAAATTTCTATCATGAGTCAAAGAAGTAACTGATATGAGATTTAATTCAAATTATGGCACATATAAGACATCTTTCAAGATTAGATGTTCATTGAGTTGTATATTTCCCATGAGATTGACTTGAATAAGTACTTGATTCGGCAATTTAACTCTTGTGTTAAAAACGTTTTGAGTTTTAACAAACAAGTTTTGATCATTGCATATATGCCTGGTTGCTCCTGAATCTATTATCCAAATATTTGATGTATGATTTCCAAAACATGAATTTAAAATATAGTGAATACCTGCTTTGAAGCCATAGGAAGTAGAAACAACATTGGAAGAAGCAAGTTTGCCTGAAAGCATAGCAATGAACTGTTGACATTGTGCATCAGTTAGACATGTAACAACTTCATTAACTTTTGTGCTGTTACTTCTTTCAGAATTTGTGTTAGGAACAGATATAGAGTTTGCCCTATTATCATTATTGTTGTTGTTTGTGAATTTGAATCCAGGGGGAAAACCATGAAGTCTGTAACACTTTTCTTGAGTGTTTCCTGCCTTTTTGCAATGAGAACAAAACACTTCATTCTTCTTAAAACCTTTATAATTTTGATTATAGGATCTTGATCTATCATTGTCACTACTATTATTATCTCTGACATTAAATGCCATTGTTGCTTGTGATATTTGACCAGTAGTAATGTTTCTTTGCCTCTCTTCTTGAATCATGAGTGAGAAAATATGATTGACCTTTGGAATTGGATCCATCAACAAAATTTGACCATGAATTTGAGCATAATCATCATTCAAACCCATCAGAAACATCATAGCTTGCTCGACTTCCTTTGCTCCACCACAAATACATAACCCACAAGTACAATGTGCATCATAATTGGCTAATTCTTCCCACAAGACTTTGAGTTTAGTAAAATAGACACTTACAGTATCACTTCCTTGAGTAACATTCATTATCTCACGCTTGATTTGAAAAATTCGAGGACCATTACTCTGCTGAAAACGCTCCTTAAGTTCTTTCCAGATATCATGTGCAGTTTTGAGATAGATCACCGAAGCAGATATTTCTTTTGAAATTGAATTAAGAATCCATGAAATCACGATGTTATTGCTTCGATTCCATGATTTGAAACGATCTACATCTATTGCAGGTGGTTGAGTAATTGTTCCATCGATGAAATCAATTTTATTCTTCACCGATAGAGCGATAGTCATGGCTCTGCTCCATGCTCCATAGTTTTCTCCAGTAAGAATTTGAGAGACTAAAACTGATCCAGGATTATCGGAATGGTGAATAAAGAATGGATCATTGTTTGAATCTGTGTTTTGAGAAGTTTGATTGTTGATTTGATTTGGTGTTGACATTTTTGATGAATTGCGGAAAAATAGATTGAGATGAATTTGATGAACAACAAAATGAAGAAGATGAATCTTTGAACAAAAAAATCAAACGCAGACGAAAATCTGATATGATACCATATCAAGTTTTGAGAAATCAAAAAAGGTGATAGTTTTTCTTATTGAATCTTCCAAAACACAAAGAATATATACATCAGTTAAAATACGCGTAACACACTAACATACACCTAACAACTTCCAACAATCACTAACTATATTAACGAAAGATAAAGCAAAAAAAAAACTTCCGTTAATAAATAATCCATTAGGTTATGAATGATGTGTAAGCTTAATAAGTTCATTTATGGACTAAAATAAGCATGTCGCAAGTGGGATCATTATTTCAATGAGAAAGTTCAAAGAGTTTGAATTTCGAGAAATAAAGATAAGTCATATATATGTCAAAGCTAGTAGGAGTAATTGGATTCTTTGTTTCAATGAGAATGTTCAAGGAGTTTGAATTTCAAGAAACATAGATAAGCCATATATATGTCAGTGCTAGTGGGAGCACTGTAGTCATCCTTGTATTGTACATAGATAATGTACGATTCATAGGAAATTATATTCTTACTTAGCAAGTGTAAAAGCTTGGCTTGGTATGAGAATTGTTTCGCTATGATATACATGGGAGATACAGAACACGTATATATATCAAAGTGATTCATTGGATTAAGCCAAAGTACATGGAATGTTGAGGAAACTCAACATGCAGAACTTGGAAAGGTTCGTGCATAATGAAATATGGCATAACATTGAGCGATGCTAATGCCCTAAATTCTACTAGAGGTTATGAGTCGTATCCCACATGATTTTGCAATGGGATCGATCATATATGCCATGAGATGTACCAGATCTGATGACTCGTATGCCTTAAGCATGACAAGTTAGATTAGATCAATTTGGCAAGAATCAATGAATCAAAATCAAGAACATTCTTAAGTGTCCTTGGAGGACAGAAGAAATGATCTTGATAGTATGGAAGAGATCATTGTAAGAGTTACATTGATGCTAAGTTCCATACTGATAAAGGCAATTTCGTTCGCAGTCGGAATTCATGCTTTTACTGAATGGTGATATATTAGCTTGGAAGAGTACCAGGTAATACACCATAGTGGATATAACAAACTTAGAGTATATTGCAGTTGGTTAAATTGCAAAGTGGAAAATGTGACTAAAAGAGATTCATTAGTGACATCTTTGTTGAAATTCAATCATTGATGGTCCTTATGAAGTCTCTTTGTGAATTTAAGGGTGAACTTACCTCGAGTATGGATCCCAAGTCACACAAGCTCACATGAAACATACTCAGTAAGTACCAATACATTTGATAGTGAGTCAAATGTAAAGACATCATAGTCAATGATTCATATCGAAAGATAATCTTGTCGATCCATTCCATAAGCCAATGTCATTGACCAAGTCTGACAGTCAGACAAAGTCAAGAGGCATTAGATTTGCAAATGAATTGGCTTAAATGCTCTTATTTTGGTTTGTTTTAAAACCTGAGAACTTAAAGCAGTATAAGTTTTAATTCGATTTGGCGATTATTAAGTGGCAATCTTAATAGATGATGGAGTTTGGTCATTTCAATTAGCTTATCACTGCGTTCTCACTTTTGCATGTTTGGAACCCATTTCCCGAGTATTAATTTACTCAAACGTCTACAGTCGGTCATACTCTTGGAAGTAAGTAGTGATTCAAGACTGTCATGAGTATTAGTGGATTGTCCATATTGATCGGATATAGCATAGAGATTGCACTAACACTCATGAGTGCTTAATAGAGATTTAAGTATTGGACCAAACCACGCTTAGAGATTACTTCATGGATTCAGTCATGAGTAATTCTAAGACGATAATATCTTCTATTCTTCAAACCTAGATACATGTGGGGTTTTGCTCTATGATTCTGTTATGCATTGGACTAATCCAACGCTAACCGTAACTGGTATTTATAAAGGGTATGTCCATTTGTGACATGATGAAATAGACGAAAACTATGTAGTCAAAATTTATTCGTTCCTTCTGCCTTAATAGGAGAAGTGATATCTAAGGGCCCCTCGATGATTTGGTGCTGACATCTAAAGTGCTTGGCCGAGCCCTGACTGGAATTGATGTGTTCAATTTAGTAGTCAGATGCAGTCGTCACAAATCTATATCGGTAAACATAATATTGAATTCTTGAGATTGACCAATATCCATGTCTCGAATTCATACAGATATCTAGAACGAAGGGATAGTTGATCACTTATCTAAGGGCTGAATCTTGATTAGATCAAGAGTTCGGTTGTTGCATTGGATGGCTAACTCTCTGTTGATTATTGGAGAAATATTAGTCCTCATATAGTTGATGACTTGTCCAAGTGGGAGACTGTTGGAATAGTGTCCAAGGTCATTAACTATTGGTAATATTTCTAATAATAGCAGGGTCCTTTTGGGTTGCCCTCAAGACCCAAATTGAGTAGAATAAATAAAGGAGAAATTGGTTTATTAATTATTATGGTTAATAATTAATTAGAAACTAATTGGAACTATATTTTGGAAATATATTATGGGAATTAATGAACAATTTAATTAATTAAAGGGTTGAATGTTCATTAATTGATAGTTGGTTAATCAGGAATATTCCAGAACCCTTATGGAATTAGGGTTGGATGAAAAACACTCCATCCCACATGGGAAAGGAGTGAAATTTCGTGGTTATGCCTCCATCCCACATGGGAAGGAGTACTAAACCCTAGGAGGCATCCAAGGCTATAAATAGGGCCTTAGGGATTTCATTCCTCCTTGCACCTTGGCTTGAAGTTTCGCCAACCCTTCTTCCTCCCCCTATTAGGGACGATTTCTAACCCCTTTGGATTTGGGAAATTGACCCTTCTCCTAGTTATTTTATTCTACTCTTTGGTGTCATTGGGTGTGATACCATCAGAGGGATTTTGGTTTGGGTCCTTTCATCCAAGCAACTTGATGTGGATGGTGAAGCCTACTCGACGAGTAGGCCTGGCAGAATGAAACCCTAATTTCAGGGTTTTGCTCCTTATTTAAACACCTTAACCCCCATAAGCTGGCCTCACCTTCAGCCTCCATTGTCCTAAACCTTAGCTACAAAACCCTAATTCACTTTTGAGAGTTTTGAGCCATTTTTGTGCAATCTTTGAGAGTTTGGAAGAAGAAGACACTTGAAGAAGGAGCAAGGACGTGTAAGAGAAGAGTAGATCTAGAAGTTGAGCTTCATTTCTGGTTCATCTGAGGTATAAAGCTCCTATCTTGCTTATTGAATGATTAGATCTAGTTTTAGGATGTTTTCCCCATGTTTTGGTTCAAGAATGTTGGTCTTTGAGACTTGGACGTCCAATGTAGGAAAACCCTTCAGATATAGGGTCTTGAGGGGACTCCATGGCATAAAGGTGCCAACTTTATGGCCATGGAAGTCCCATGGAACTTGTAGACCAATCTTTTGGCCTTTTTGAGCCAAGTAGCCCATGCATGCAAGTAAAGATAGCAACTTTACGTGATATACCAGCCTTAGGGGACCAGATCTATGGTTTGGAAGCATTGAACTCGACTGGAAGTTACTGAATGGAATTATACTAAGCGAACTCGACGAGTTGTTTATCCAACTCGGTGAGTTGGATCGTGGTCCCCAACCTTTTCTGATTATTGAGCAAACTCGGTGAGTCTAGGATATGACTCACCGAGTTGGCTAAGGTTTCAAGGATTTTGAAGACTGAAGGACTCGACGAGTTTAAGGAAGGACTCGACGAGTTGTAGTGCAAAGTCCCGATTCTGTTATAGGGAAGAACTCGACGAGTCTGAGGAAGGACTCAACGAGTTGGATCGTGATTTCAGGGTTTTATGGTTTATGGAACTCGACGAGTTGATGGACCAACTCATCGAGTAGAGTCAATCCATAATGTTGAATTTGACCAGAATGTTGACTTTAACCAGGGTGTTGACCTTGACTTTGACTTTGACCAAAGTTGACCCTTAAGGGGTCATGTGTATGGAAGGGGTAATTAAAGGAAATGTTTTATGTGTAGGAGTTGAGTGGGGTTGATTTCAGAGCCGGAGTTTTTATAGCTATTTTAAGTTATCGAGGTGAGTTACCTTCCAGTAGAAGTGGGTCTAAGGCACCAATGCCGGCCCACTAGTAGATGTATAGAGTAGATATGATTGTCTTTGTGATAATTGTCTGGTTTGCCACTATCTGTTATGGTTTACGTGATTATATGCTATGATATTATGTGATAGTGGTAGGGGGTGAAATAGTCCTCGGTTACCGGTTGAAAGAGATCGAAGGGGTAGGCCAGCACCCAGATATGCTAGGGAATATGTGATTCATATGCTTACATGCTAGGATATTATTTGATAGTGGTATGGGTGAAATAGTCCCTAGTTACCGGTTGAAAGAGACCGAATGGGTAGGCCAACACCCAGATATGCTCGACAGTTACCGGTACAAAGAGACCGAAGAGGTAGGCCAGCACCCAGATATGCTCGACATTTACCGGTTGAAAGAGACCGAAGGGGTAGGCCAGCACCCAGATATGCTCGGCAGTTACCGGTTGAAAGAGACCGAAGGGGAGGCCAGCACCCAGATATGCTAGGCAGTATGTGTATGGTATGTGGTATGATGTGGGAACTCACTAAGCTTCGTACTTACAGTTTACAGTTTTGTTTTCAGGTACTTCTTTGAAGGGAAAGGAGCCGGCTTGACTGTAGCGCATGATTTTCCACATTACGAGATTCTTGGGATTTTGTATTATGGCATTATTATCTTATGACATGCTTTTGAGTTATGTGACTATGGGTTTTATGATATGACATAACATTGATAATGTTTTCAGAAGTCTGTTTTATAAATTACTTAATTAAAAATGAAATTTTTGGTCTTGGATTTTGGGATGTTACAAGTTGGTATCAGAGCCTTGGTTTGAGGGATTTGGACACACCTTCGGGGGTGTCTGAACTCAAATCGAGGGTTTGAAAGGTTTTCAAAAGAAAAATTAGTTTTCAAAATTTAAAAAATTAAAGGTTTTTGAGAAAGAACAAGGAGTGTGATGCGTGCAATCGGCCGAGCTCAAGTAAGTTTTCCCCAAGATACCCATACATGTTATGTTATGATATGATTATGAGAATTGCATGCTATATTAGGGCTAAGGATCTAGGAAGGATGCCTTGTATGCCTGCTATATTTGTTTGAGAATTGCATGCTAGATTAGGGCTAAGGATCTAGGAAGGATGCCTTATATGCTTGCTGTATGTGCTTATGGAACTGTATGCTAGTATTGAGTAGTCAGTGATATGATGGCCTGATTAGGATATGCTTGGTTATGGTTACTCAATGCTTATGGAACTGTATGCTAGTACTGAGTAGTCAATGATACTGGTTGAAAGAGACCGGAGGGGTAGGCCAACACCCAGATATGCTAGGCAATATGTGATTCATATGCTTACATGCTAGGATATTATGTGGTGGTGGTAGGGGTGAAATAGTCCCCGATTACCGGTTGAAAGAGACCGAAGGGGTAGGCCAGCACCCATATATGCTCGACAGTTACTGGTTGAAAGAGACCGAAGGGGTAGGCCAACACCCAGATATGCTCGGCAGTTACCGGTTGAAAGAGACCGAAGGGGAGGCCAACACCCATATATGCTAGGCAGTATGTGTATAGTATGTGGTATGATCGGGGAACTCACTAAGCTTTGTGCTTACTGTTTACAATTTTGTTTTCAGGTACTTCTTCTTCGAAGGGAAAGGAGTCGACTTGACTGCAACGCATCACACATGATTTTCCGCATTATGAGATTCTTGGGATTTTGTACTCTGACATTATTATCTTATGACATGCTTTTGAGTTATGTGACTATGGGTTTTATGATATGACATAACATTGATAATGTTTTCAAAAGTCTGTTTTATAAATTACTTAATTAAAAATGAAATTTTTGGTCTTAGATTTTGGGATGTTACACTGCAACTCGATTGAAGGTAAGAAGGGTGAACCTCTATTTCTTTGGTGCGGAGAGAGAGAGAGAGAGAGAGAGAGAGGAGGAGGAGGAGGAGGATGATGAGGAGGCTAGAATCAAAATCAAAGAAGGCACCTAATTTTTTTTTGAGAAAAGGAGGGATACTTACCTGCGGCCGATCTAGAGAGAAAGAGAGGCTGCGATTTTGTGGGTATTTGATCAGAATTTGAAACAGAACAAGAAAAGGGAGACGATCAGGGTCTCTGTGATGCACACACAACTCGCATACGCTATAGTCTATTGATCATTTTATTTGGGTTGTGTATTTCCTTTTATGGGATTGCATACAAAAAAAATCAAAGGGGAACATTTTCAGTTTCTTTTAGTTCATTTGAATTATTCCTAATATTTGAACAATTTATCTGAATCGAGCACACCTCTTACTGAAACATCCCAAAAATATTGTCCAAAAATTTCATTTTAAATCATTTAAGAAAAACCATAATCCATCAATCAACATAATAAAATAACAAATCATGTATCTCAAACATCATATCAAAATGTCGTATCAAAACCATGTGTCAAAATATCAGAGTCTAAAATATCCCAGGCTGAAAACTGTGGTGTGTGCCATGCAGTCATCCCGGGCTCTTCCCCTTGCTACCGGAAGTACCTGAAACCAAAACTGAAAACTGTAAGCACGAAGCTTAGTGAGTCTCCCTAAACTACCACATACCATACAAATAAACACGCAATAGCATATATTGGGCCTTGCCCACTGCATCGGGCCCCGCCCGGCATCGGACAAATCTGGCATCGGACCCCGCCCGACATCGGACCGAAGTTCGGTATACATATAACATAGCAACATGAAAATAACACATAAACATATAAACCTTCCTCGGGCTTGCCTTGACATCGGACCGAAGTCCGGAACACTTAACACATAACATATAATCTAAAACTTCCTCGGGCTTGCCCCGACATCAGACCGAAGTCCGGAACACATAAACAAAATACATGCAAGAATCACAAAGACATCAATCATACAAACATTACTTGGGCTTGCCCCGACATCGGACCAAAGTCCGGAACATATAAGCTACACAGGGCCATCCCCGACATCGGACCTAAGTCTGGCATAAGCTATCATACATAAACGGGTCGACATTGGTTCCTTCGACCCGTTCCTATGGAGGAAAACTCACCTCTCAAACTGGCTGCTGAAATCTCGGGTGAGGGAATCTCTGATGGCTGATCCAACGGCTCCTCGACTATCATTATCACAATAAACACTTAGTCAAAAACTGAGAATCCTTCGAAGGGTAAAATGGCCATTTTACCCCCTGATCTAATTTGGACCATAACCTAGGCCCAATTCCTTCTAATTTTTCTAAGCCCACTAATGGCCCACTAAAGGCCCACTAATGACCCAATTTTCTAAATTAGGCCCAACTCCTCAAATGGGCCTTTCCTTAAGTCCAAACATGTCCTTGGTGCATTATCTAATTTCTGATGGCCCACTTCGGCCCAATAACTGCTAAACCCAAAGCCCAAACTGAGGCTCAAAAGTCGTAAGCCCAAAATCTGAGAGTACGCTGAGCGTACCCCTCTATACGCTACGCGTACAGCTTGCATGGCTTATACGTTGCGCGTACTGGTGTGTACGCCCAGAATACTACTCTGTTAAGCCATTTTCTTCAAAACTGCTTAATCCCTTAAGACGCTAAGTCCAAATTACAGATCTGAGTCCAATAACACGTCTTCACCCATAAAGTCGATTACTTGGTGGCTTGCAACCCGCCAAGTGATCCCAAACTTGGAATATAGCAATTAACTTTCATGAAAGTGACCCAAACTCATGCATGGACATAAATGGACCTTAAAGGTCGAGACTTTACTGATTATGGGACATGAATATCACTTAGAGTGGCAACTCTTGGCCTAGAAATGAACTTGAGTCATAAAGGCCCATTCTTGGAACTAAAAAAAGACTCCAAAACAACATTACACTAGATCTAAGTATTCAAAGAGAAAGTTGCAAGCTTTATACCTCCAATGAGTCCCAAAAGCTAATGTTATCCTGGATCTATGAGCTCAAGATACTCAAGTTCCTCTTCACTATCTTCTCCTTCCTTCTTTCAAGCTTCAAATCTCCAAACAAGCTTCACAAGGCCAAAACACACACAAGAATGAGAAAGGGAGGCTAGCTAAGGTTTCTGAGGACGAGGGGATGGTAAGGAGGCCAGGGTTTGAGCCATAAAGTGGTATTTATATGGCTTAAACCCTAAAAATTAGGGTTTGGAATATGCTCACGTACGCTGCGCGTACTCCTTGGTACGCTGCGTGTACGTGCATGCGCCCCCCCCGCACCCAATGCTTCTCTACGCCCCGCGTACACCAAGGCTACACCCAGTGTACATCTTATGGGCGGTCCAAATCTTCGGCCCACTCACTAATGGTCCACTCAACTAGTCCTTCTATTAACACTGATCCCAACAATTAAAATAAGAAATATTAAATAATTATTACCTCAAGTGACGGTCGTTACACTCACCTGTGACAACTGGCAAACTTAGAGCCAAACCAAGTCAAAAGATCTACAACGTATAAGTGAGAAACACTTTGTAGCCTTGTTACGTTAAATCACCCTTAGCCATGAGGGCATGTTTATATATATTAATACAAATTGAAGGCCATGTTTATATAAGCTATTATATTAGTATACTTTGATAACCATGCTTATATAAGTTATGTATAGGTATATATTAAAATCCATGAAGTGTTAAGCCTTGGAAAGTCAACAATAGTCAAAAGGATTGCATTGTTTTAATAATTAAGACTTATAGGCCTTATATATAGGAGTTTTCGGCCACATAGGACCGAAAACACTTATTGGAAACTCTTAAATGGCCGAAAACACATCTTGGTGAGACAATAGGACCGAAAACGCAAGCTTGAGGCCCATTATGGCCGAAATCTCCACTTCATGCGCCAAAATTCATGTATTATTGTGTGTATTTGGAGTTTTCGGTAAGGCTTGGCTGAAATCTCCCCCAAGTGGATCGAAATCATACTTAAAATGGTCAAGTGGTGCTACTGGATTGGTCAATTTAGCTTCCCAAGGTGATATTTTCTCTTACCCAGGTAAATATCACTTCAACTGTCACTTCTTAAACAACCTTCTTATCTCATGTCCATGTATGTTTCACATATACAAAATTTAACTTCACAAAATGATTCTCAGTAAACATTCAAGTCTAAAAACTCTCTCAAGTATCACCCTTCATTTCCATCTCCAAAACAGTTAGAGATTAAGCCCCTGGAGCTTTCATTCAGCAAGTGATTTCCTTAAGAGTTCATAGAGTACGACATCTTTCCCGTAATCTAGCTCAAAGTCACGATTTCAATCCCAGTATCTAACCGCAATCACAAATAAGGTGAGTTCATACCCCTACATTTTACAAGCTTTTTCTATGTTTTTAGGGGGGAATACAAGTAACTCACAAGAAATTTTACATCAAAACACAATCATATAAATGTGTTTATTTTCTAGTTTTACAAAATGTGATAAAAACATGAAATGGGTTTACTACCAAACCCGTATTTTAAATACGGGCAAAGTTTTGATAAAAACATAACGATATGAAAACAAATACCAAACGTTTCGTTTTACTTATGAAATATGTATTTAATATACATGTATATTTATATAACCATATAAACATATCTTGAGTAAAAACATGATTTTATACTAAACTATACGAAAACAGTTAACGAAACTTTATGTGAGAACAAGATCGATGCGCAGGGACCAGGTTTGAAAACTCAAACCTTGAGTAAATGCTTAAGATCAATGTCTGCTTGCTAATAGATGTTCAAGTCAAGCCTGGAAAGACCAGTCAAGTCTTAGATAATATAATCAACAAATGATCAAGTCATTAAATGAAAAACAAGAATAAGTGATCAAGGTAAAGTTAATAAATGAAGAACAAGTAGAATGTTTTGAATAAACTTAGAGAAAATGCCAAAAGTGAGTGAAAAGATCCGTTGTTGACTTGTATTGAATGCTCCTATAAATAGGAGTGAAGGGTACAACGAATTAACTAAAGTACTTACATATGACTGGACAAAAGAAATGATTATGACATTCTGATTGTCCAAATACAACTTCAGACTAAGTTCTATGAAACGTTACATCAATACAAAGACAAATATAATAAATGCACTAAGACAAAATAGAGTTGCTCCGGATCAGCATCCATTCCGGAAATGAGAGTCATTCCGGAATGCCTTAAGCTTGACGTCTTCTTCTCTACAGGTCCGGACAGATTCCAGACCACTCTCTACTTTGGAACATACACACTTCGGAATGAGTACTTAGGATTGCTAGAGGTTCACTTTCAGGTTCCAACAATCTCCCCCTAAGTGAACTTAGCAATCCAGCAAACTTAGTTCATTTCTTCCTTGATGAAGGTGTAGGCTCTGAACAACCACTCTCGGACCGCAATATACCACACCAATTGACTCACAAACTTTGCCTTGACCTCTTCTGGAGCATCAGACTTGGACGCCCGAGATATGAACTTCTTCAGAGCTTTGGTCGGAACTAGATGTTTGTCAAGGACTCGGAAGAATTCCTTATTGTTTGTCTTTCTGGTTGTATAAACAAACCCTAGAACCGGTTCTTCAATAGGACCATCTGCAATAATTTTAGCTTCCGGAAGAACAAAGTCGATTTTGGCAACAAATTGTTCAGTTCCGTATAGGTGTGCAAGCTTATAATCACATCGGCAAAATTCAGAAACATAATCTTTCAGAAAGCTCAGAGTTGCATGGTAAGTTCCCATACTGATGTCATCCTTTTGATTTTCTCTGAAGTAAGCAGCTAAGGTGAGGATGTCATTAAGATTCATAGAGGGAAAATCAGCATCAGTAACAGTTCGGGGGGTTGGCTTGTTCCGGAGGAGGTGAAAACGGAATAGAGGGCAGTTGAGTTCAAATTTCACCAAAATATTTCTTCCGAAACCCTGAACTTTGGTATTCCTCTTCCTCATCCACACTTCCTTGAAAATGAAGAGGGGCAAATTTGGTATAAAATTTGTTGTAGGAAGAGAGAGGAAGATCCAGCTGATCGGAGTCATTGGTGGGAACGTCGTAGTAGAGGCACATAATGATTTCTTGAGCCTGAAGAATGCCTTCACGGCAAAGAGGAGAGATGCCACGCATCGGATCAAGATTATCCTTTAGAGCTTGGATCCGGATGCTGTCCTCTAATGCCTGGTTGATTTCCTCCTGAGACCATCCATGTTTTCGCTTGAGAGGAGGTCTGGAGTGAAAGGCTTGTTGTTCGGAAGTCATAGGTTTCTTCCCTTTGTCTCTTTGAAGTGCAAATACAACGAGCTTCATGTTTTCATCGATCTTAAATTCTGGAGTGGGATTTGGAAGATGTTCTTCCGGAATTTCATCAGGGATTCGGAGAGGAGAGCCCTGGTCGATTGGAGCAATTTATGGGTCCGGAATGGGGGCTGCATGGAGGGAGTGGCTCGGAAGGCTTGAGCGGTTAGAAAGGATTTTTCCTTAGCCATTTGAATGCCCATTCGAAGAGCATTAGGAAGAGAGGATGGCCAAGAAACAGCAGACCTGATTCTCTTTTGTTCTTCTATCATTTCCTTCGGGATGGTCAACTTGGGAGCTTAAAGACCAAGAACTCCCTTAGGAGCTTTATCCGGAATATATTCGTCTTCATCTTCACTTCCTTCTTCTCCGGAGTTCCCTAGCATTCCATAGACGACTTGAAATTCTTCTTCGGAATCTAGGTCTTCATCTCGGAGCATAAATTCTGAGGCGGGTTTCCAAGGTTTGCTTGGGCCTTCTCCCCCTCTTGCATCAGTGGACTTTGGAACCGGTGTAAGTACCAAAGTGTTATGGAGATCATCAAATTTTGTGAAGACTTTCTGAAGGCCTGTGTTGAGTTGAAGAGTGAGGGTATCGTAGGCTTCGGACGTAGGAGCTTGTGCAGCAAGGTGATCAAACAGATGCCCTAGAATGGCTAACAATTCATCAAACTTCCGATTCGGAAAATCAACGATATTCCAAGTAGAGCGAAGAAGCTTGATGAGGACTTGCTGAATGATCATGTTCATTTCATCGTTCTTTTTGATCTCCTTCTCCATTCTTTGGATATGTTTCTCATGACGAATGTGGGTCTGCTTAATCAAGTCGTTGGTAGCAGCCACCAAGTCGTCATGAACTTTGAGCATGGAGGTAATGGTGTTGAGGTAGTGATCAACCAGAATGTCATATTTGGTGTCAACTTCCTCCATTGTGTGCTTGAACCGGAGGGAGATTAACTGATCCAGTTGGGCTTCTCTTTCAGCAACAGATGATCCGGACTGTTGGGATATTGACTGAAGAATGACATCAAGTTTGGAGTCAAGTCCGGAGACTTTTTGATGCATTTTCGTGTTGAGCTCTGTTATGGATGTTTCCATAGATGACACTTTCTTCATAGTGTCCGAGATGTTGGTTCGAATCTCGAGGAGAGCGAAGGAATCAATATAGTCACCAGCTGATGATTCCGAATCAGAATCTGAGTGTTGCGGAGGAGCTTGGCGTGAGGAAGGATTTGTGGATGGACCCGGTTTGGTTGCAACATCATCTTCATGCAATTGGGAGTTTGAACCACCAATCAGAGTGGTTGAGGAGGAGGATCTGAAGTCATAGGCAGACTTGGATACGGATGCCCTGGATTGAAGATGGATTGAGGTCATGAAATTTATGTCCGGAATGGTTTTTGCTTCATCATCCAGCATGACTTCTTCGGAGACCTCTTCATCCGGATTGGTTTGAAAGATGATTTGTTGAGTGGTAATGGGCGGTAGTTCGGAAGTAAGTTCGTTGATAGCATCGGCGTCAGAGGGAGGAACATAAGGCATATTGCTTTGGATGGCCCTGTTCCTCATGGAGATAAGAGTTGACTCCACTTGAGCTCTGGTGAGATC
Source organism: Lactuca virosa (assembly GCF_052849685.1). Classification (NCBI taxonomy): domain Eukaryota; kingdom Viridiplantae; phylum Streptophyta; class Magnoliopsida; order Asterales; family Asteraceae; genus Lactuca; species Lactuca virosa. Next base: position 60,723,000 of record NC_136429.1, read on the forward strand.
CAGACGTTTTGATGCGGCCCTGTTAACAAAATCTCCCAATTGGGGATCATTAGCACCTGGTCGTCCTGTACGCCTTCCGGGTATCAGACCAGTTGGGGCTTCCGGAGTCGGAGAGACTGCTCCATCTCCGGAAAGCTTAGGGTCCGGAACAGGGGTTCCGGAGTGTGTGCTAGTGTGTGAATCGAAAGGGATATCAAAAGTGACTCGTGTGTGTGTTCCAGGGGGCTGCAAGGAACTATGGTCAACACCGATATCACCTTTTTAGGAAGGTGAGAGTGGATTATGTGGAGACTCCCCGTGAGTGTGTGCATGTGATTCTGAAACATTGAGGGGTACCTCAGATGAGTGGGCAGGAGGGGTGTTCGGATGGTCAGAGTCAGCCTGAATGTCATTAGCATCTTCCTTTGGAGAGGAAGAGCTGACTTTGGTTCTCTTTTTAGGCTTTGAGTTGGTGGTAGAAGCCTTTCGCTTGGCTGGTTTCTTAACCTTAGGTCCGGACGTAGTAGGATCGACCTCTTCCGAAGTGGGCTCAACTGAGACTGGGGCAAGTTGTGTTGGGTCAAACACAACCGAAGTCTCTAAGTGTTGTTTTAGATAAATGGAATTGGAAGGGATCAGGCCCAACATGTGGTCCGGAAGTCATCTGACCGGACCAAAAGAGGATTGGTCCGGAATCCTATAAGCCTTAACAACTTTGAATGAGACACATACCTCCGGAGGAATTGTGTTAACCAGAAGTGGTTCGGAAAGCTCCTTGAAGATTTGTTGAAGCGTCAGTGCCCAGAATCTAGGGCTCAAAATTTCATTGTTCTTCCTCTTGATGGCAAACTTGCAAAAATATTGCCATAAGACTTCCGGAAGATCCACGACATTGTGCGTCCGGAGTAGATGTTGTAGACGACGTTGAGCCAGTCCTTGCTTAGCGTATCAGTTCCTCCATGCTTTCCGGACATCCCTATGATGATGAAGTGCATGAGCACGGTCCAGAGTCCGGAGACAGTAGATTTCTTGAAATCTTTAGCCTTGTAATCTTGAGTGTACCTGATGTAATTCAGAAACGTCTAAAACTCTTCAGTCGTTGGTTCTTCAACTTTGAAACCTCTTGGGTTTGCTTTTACACCAATCTCCTTAAGGAAGGTCGATTTGTAGATGGGAACTGTTCTGTCACTGATGATTGTAGTCTCTAGAGCACCATCTTTGAGTTTGATACTTGTAAAAGCACGGTGAAGATGATGAAGTGGTAGTGGAGGTTCAGGGATTTTAGTGAGGGGAATGGAGATAGGGTGATTTGCAATAAACTCGATCATTACCCTGATGGATTCATCGTAATCCATGGGATTTAGGGAGAAAAGTTGAGTGGTGTCTCTCAGAAAAGGTTCTTGATCGACAGAGGATGATGAACCCTTGGAACCTTTGGATGATTTCTTTCGTGCAATCGATTTCTTTGGGGTTGAGGCAGTTTGAGTGGGTTTCTGTGGAGAAGCCATTGTTGCAGGAAGATGAATTCTCGAAGAACATGAAGAACACAGAGAGAAATCAAGGGTTTGGAGGTATTGGGCGCGTAAAGTGTAAAAATAGGGTTTTGAAGGGTATTTATAGGTAAGGTAGTGGGTCGGGTCGGTGAAAGTAATGATGAGGATCCGAAGGAGAAAAGGGTCACATTTAATGATAGAGAGGTTTTAGGGGGCTGAGTTGAACTGGGAGGTGAAAGGTGAGGTTGTTTGGGGCTAAGAATGGAAAACCCAACCGGCGATTTGATGGCTACTTTTATGGGGGCGTGCAATCATGTCACGAAAATCAAGGAGGATAGGATAGGATTTTCAGATAAAGTAACCGTTGAGACAAAAAACGTTTCACCTTGTTATCCTTTGGTATTCCGGATGAGAGGTTCCGGATAGAGTATGATCCAGAGAATAAGAGATTGTGTTCCGGAACATGCTTGTTTTGAAAAGAGGTCCGGAATGCGAAAATAATCCGGAGAGAGTTTTGATTCCGGAGTAAAAAATTTAGAGTTATTTCGGAAAAGATGTGTGATTCCGGAATAGAAATTCAGTTTGATTTTGACAAGGTTGGTAATTCCGGAGCAGAAATTCCGGAATGGTGATTTTCAAAAAATTCCGGAGTGAATTTGAAAAAGCTTCCGGAACATTATTGTGAAAGCCTTCCGGAGTGAGTTTTTAGATAAAAATTCGGAGCAAGATTTGCAAGACATTCCGGAATGAGATACTTTCCGGAGTGTGTGAATTTTGAAATTCCGGAGTGCAAAATGTAATACCGTTCCGGAGTGGAATTTCGGGATGCCATTATGAAGTATATTCCGAGATGACAATGAAATACAATGACAATGTAGACTTAGAATAACAATCAATCAGGATGAAGTGTACAGTTAAAAAAAACTTAAGTGATGGTCAGAAATAAAGACAAGTAAAATGATCCTATGTATTCCGAGAGAAAGTAGTTCCGAGATCAAAAGATTTTGAGATCAGAACTAGATTTCTTTCAAATACGTCTATCAAAGAGAACAAGTCTCTTGAAAGAACTGAGGATCTGATATCATCATACCCATCTTGTTCAGAAAACCATTGAATTTGGTTTCGTCTAATGGCTTGGTAAAGACATTAGCAATCTCATCGTCAGATGGAACAAAAATGAGTTCAATGTTACCATTAAGTACATGATCTTTTATGAAATGGTACCTTATATCGATGTGCTTGGTCATTGAGTGCTGAATTGGATTGTGGGAAATCGCAATGGCACTTTGAGAATCACAATAGATAGGAATACGTTGAAAGCGGTAACCATAATCCGGGAGTTGAGATTTCATCCACAGAACCTGAGATGTACAGATGGCAGCATCAATGTATTCTGCTTTGGCTGTAGAGAGAGCAATGCAATTCTGTTTCTTGGATGACCAACTAACCAACTGACCACCTAAGAATTGACAGCCACCTGAAGTGCTTTTTCTATCAAGTTGAAGACCACCGTAGTTCGAATCTGAATATGCTTGAAGAAGGAAGCTTTCATTTGCTGGGTACCAGATTCCGAGACACTTTGTGCCTTTGAGGTATCGGAAGATTTGTTTCACAGCCAAGAGATGAGACATCTTTGGATTGACTTGAAATCTGGCACATAGGCATGTAGAAAACATGATATCCGGACGACTTGCTGTGAGATAGAGTAGGGATCCAATAATTCCACAGTATTTCTTTTCATCAACTGAAACACCTGAAGGGTCGGCAAAGATCTTGTGTTCGAAGCCCATTCGTACCTTGGCAGAGGCACAGGTGTCCATTGAGTATTTCTTGAGGAGTTTCGAAATGTACTTCTCTTGGTGAATGAAGATTCCTCTGTTAGTCTGTTTGACTTAGAGGCCAAGAAAGAAGCTTAACTCCCGATTCATGCTCATTTGGAATCGATTGATCATCGGTTTAGCAAAGTCAGCAACCATTGATGAATCTGTAGATCCAAAAATGATATCGTCCACATAAATTTATACCAGCATGAGATGCTTTCCATTTGATCTTCGGAATAAAGTGGGATCTAGAATTCCTCTTTGAAAATTAGAGCGTTTGAGAAAATCAGTGAGTGTCTTGTACCATGCCCAAGGAGCTTGCTTGAGTCCGTAGACAGCCTTCCAGAGTTTATAACAGTAGTTCGGAAAAGGAGAGATTAATAAATTCGAGGGACTATTGAAGGTATACTTCAGTGTCAAGTTCACCGTTAAGAAAGGCACTCTTAACATCAATTTGGTAAACTTGGAAGCCTTTATGAGCAGCATAAGCAAGAAAGATTCTGATGGCTTCAAGACGTGCAACAGGAGCAAAGGTCTCATCGTAGTCGAGCCCTTCGATCTGAGTAAATCCTTTTGCCACCAGCCTTGCTTTATTTCTAATGATCACTCCTGCGTCATCTCGTACCAACAATGGGATGATTTCGAGGAGGAGGCACGAGAGTCCAAACTTCATTTCGGTCAAATTCTGCCAATTCTTCTTGCATGGCTGTAATCCAGTCAGCATGCTCCAATGCTTCCTTGATGGATTTGGGTTCAACCATGGATATGAATGCTGAGAAATGACATTCATTTTGGATACTAGCAGCAGAACGAGTTTGTAAACCAGCATTGGGGTTTCCGATTACTAGGTTCGGAGGATGATCCTTTGTCCAAACATGTAATCGTGGGAGTTCTTGTGCAGCCGTCGATCCGATATCAACAGTGGAATTGATTTGCTCCCCCTGAATGGTTTGAATGTTGGGATGATGCTCCCCCTGAACTTCTGAACCAGAGAGGTTGACATCATCATCAGAAGGGAACTCAAAGAAGTTTTCATTTTCATCAATGTTGAGAGGATTGGAGTCATCGAAATCAGCAGCTGCATCTTGGAAACCATCCACATTTGATTCAAGAGAGGGATGAGCATCATTCTCCCCCTCAACCTGAGAAGGTTGAAACGGTTCGAAATCAAATGGAGGGAGGCTTGGGATCGGTACGGAGACATTTTGTAATACTGGAGCTTCCGAAGTGGGAATTGGAATGAGAGTTGGTCTTGATCGAGATTCCGAATCAAGAGCGGTTTCGGAAGGACCAAAGAGAGTTTCAAAGTTAACTTCAAGAATTGTTTGAAGGTTCGGACATCCTGGTAGAGGAGCATCGAACTCCATAATGTGAGTTGTAATATGAGTGGGGCCAGAATTCCGAACGAAGTTGTCATCGAAAGTAATGTCAAAGCTTTCTTCCAGAACACGAGTTCTCCGATTAAGAACTCTGTAAGCTTTCGATTTTGAAGAGTACCCAACGAAGATGGCTTCATCAGCTTTAGGTTGGAACTTGGTAAGCTGATCATGGTTGTTCTTGATGAAGCATCTGCATCCGAAGACATGCAAGAATGAGATTGTTGGCTTCCGACCATTCATTGCTTCGTACGGTGTCATGTTGAGGCGTCGATTGATGATACTCCGACTTTGAGTGAAGCAGGCAGTGGATACAGCTTCGGCCCAAAGATAGAGTGGTAGATTTGCAAAGTTCAGCACGGATCGAGCAGCTTCAACGAGAGTTCTATTGCGTCTTTCGACTACACCGTTTTGTTGTGGAGTATAGGGAGCTGAGAAGTTGTGGTCGATTCCTTTTTCTGTGAGAAATTTCTCAATGCTGGAATTAACAAATTCCGATCCATTATCACTTTGGATTCTCCTGACTGGGAGTTTGATAAGAACTTCTATTCCTTTGATAAAGTTGATGAGCTCTGAGGCTGTTTCGGATTTCAGCCTTAGGAAGAAGACCCAAGTGAACCTTGTAAAATCATCAACAATCACAAGAATGTATTTCTTATGATGAAGACTTTCTACAGTGGATGGTCCACAAAGATCAATGTGTAGAATCTCCAATGGTTCCGAAATAGACTTTTCGATGATAACCGGATGACCCTTCTTCGATTGCTTACCACACTCACAAGCAGCACATAAATGATCATTTTTGAATTTGAGAAGAGGTAAACCTCTCACCATTTTGCCAGATACAAGATCATTCATGTATCGAAAGTTTAAATGAGCGATCCTTCGGTGCCATAGCCAAATGACGTCAGGAACAACTTTGGAGAGAAGGCAGAGTTGCGGTTTGCCAATAATCATGTTGATGTCGAGTGGGTACATATTCTTGTTGCGAAGCGACTTGATTAAACACTCTTTCCGGTCTTCAGTCATTACATAGCTGTACTTTTTGCAAAATTCCACACGTCGATTTGAATCAGTGAGCTGAGCAACACTAATCAAATTATGTTTCAGATCAACTACATAAGCCACATGTGAAATAGAGAAGTTTCCATTGGTGAGAGTCCCATAACCACGAATTTGAGAGTTGGAGTTGTTGCCATACGTGCCGTAACCAGCATTTAGAAAAAGCTTTAGATCTCGCAGAAAATCTTTCTGCCCCGTCATGTGTATGGAGCAAGCACTATCAATATACCATATTGTTTCTTGCTCCGAAGCACAAAGTGCCTGCAGAATTAGTGAGTAATGGAGTTTTTAGGCTCCGAAATAGACTTTGGGACGTTGCACGGGCTTTGGACTTTGATTGTGACTTAAGAACAACTTTTTGTTTCTGGGTGGTATTCTTTAAATTCTTTGGAAACAGACAGAAGGCTAATGTCTTTTCACCTATCCGGTAGTCATATTCAATGACTTGAAGGTTCCGAACTGGCTTCTTCGGACCTTTGACATTCGGAGTGTTGGTAACATTTGTCACCTCCGGAGTTTGTGTTTCATTAACAGGAGTTTTGACTATCCACACAAGATTTTTCTTTGAAGATTTTGAAATAGTTGTTTTCCTTGCATTTATGGATTTTTTTGATGACAAATTGGTTTTTGAGAGATTGGGTTTAAAAATTGTGCCATTAGATTTTGCAACAAAAATAGATGAAACAGTCCGAGGAGAAGTGTTTTGGACTGTTGTGGCATTGACACGAGACTTAGGCTGAGTAGAACTGTCTATTTTCTTGGGTTCTACATGACTAGGAGATTCGGAAGGTCTTTTGAGGATCTTAGTGGGAACAAAGGAGTTTTGCCTAAGGGTTGATGGATGAGAATTCCAAGATAACCTTGGTTTGGAGTTTGCAATGAACCTGAAATTTTGTCTAGTCTTAACTTCCTTTTTATGTGCATTTCGAGCTTCTACTTTGGGATCTACAATATCCTTCCTATTCAACATTGGTTTTCTCTTAGGATGAGACGAGGATTTTGAGGTTTGTCCTTCGGATGGATTCCTAAACTCAGGAGTAATGGGAACCAATTTAGCTTTTGAGACTACTAAGGAATCAGATTCGCAGGAATCAGAGGACACAACTTGAGACTTCAACTTTATCATCTAAGGATGCCCATACAAACTCATAGGCAGTAGTTTCAGTTGTCTCCGGAATAATTTCTTCAATCACACAATTGTTCACGTGATTACTTCTAGGAACATAATCTACACAATTTGTAAGACTGTGATGAAAATATGTGGTCCGATTCAGGTCCAGGTTTATCAGAGGCGGAAGAGGCGTGGAATCAGGACACTTGACAACTATTGGTTTGAACTCAGGAATTAGGGACTCAAAATGGTCTGTAGTCTCAGGAAGTGGAGACAAGGGAGAAACAGGGGTGTCCGAATGTTTGATGTTCAGAACCTTTCCCATGAATGTTAAATTTTGCAATTCCTTCAAAGGAGTAACAATTGGTTTCAAAAACTCGCTTCCGAGACCAGGTGCTTTAGACCATGGATGACGAAAATTATGAGTTATCCGAATGTCTGCTTCAAGCATGTCTACAGAGTTATGCAAAACATCTATCTTTGCATTGAGACGTTTGTTATCAGCAATTAAAACATTTCGTTCTGAATAGGTGATTTCACATTTATCTTTCAAAATGATACATTCATCGTTTGACATTACAAGCTCATGCTCTAAAGACTCGATTTTCAAAATTTTATCCTCAAAACGTAACCTAAGACGACTTAGTTCACAGTTCTTCTTCTCACTGGCTTCTATGGCAGACTCATAGGCTTTATAAATGGTGCTTATATCTGTTTGGATTTGGGTCAGATAAGGTTCACAAAGAGACAAATCAAAATTATTATCAGAGATCATAGATTTTACCTGCTGAACAATGCTTCGACCGGGTGGATCATTGGTGGCCATGTAGCAGTAGTGAGGTTCAGCAACATCATCTTCATCTTCCGACCCAGAAGACCAATATCCTTCACCACATTCAACCGTTTGTCTTTCCATCAGACACATGTTCCTTCCAGTTACCATATCATCATCATCCCCGGATGAACAGTATCCTTCAACATCTCTTGAAACCGTTGTTACAAAGGCTTTTTTGCTTTCAGCCATCTCTTGTGCTCTTCGGACGTAGTAAGCAGAATCCTTGATTTTTGGTTTCTGCGGAGCATCAGCCAGGCAATCTTTAGCAAAATCGTTTGCATGTCCGCACTTATGACACACAATTTTTGGTTTGTCCGATTTGGAACTCTGAGAGGGTTCCAGAGCAGAGTTTGGCTTAGTGATGTTTGGTTTGTATGCATGAGGATTTTCCGAAGTTGGTTTAGATTCTGGAGCTGAGTATGGTTGAGGATTGTTCTGGTGAGGAGCATGAAATCGGTTTTGGTATGGTTTGTAAGAAGGATTGAAAGGACGGTTGTACTTCATTGAGAGTAGAGCGAACTCTTATTGGAAACGGAGTTCAGAGTCCATGGCTTCGGAATCATCAGCAGGATAGATTTGTGTGGGTAAAATGGGTGCGGATGTTTGAACAGATGGAACAATGGGTTTGAAGGGATCCAAAGTAGATGGGTTCGGAATGGTTGATTCGAAAGAACTGACAAGGGCAAGAGGACCTCCGGAGAGTTCCCTTATGGTTTGAGCAACGTTAGACTCATGTCCTTGAAGTTAATCAAAAAGTTGATAGAGCTTCAACTTTTTCAAGGAGCCATTGCTTTGGAGACAAGATTTTACATTTCCCCATCCTTTGCCAAGACTATTTATGAATTTGAGATTGTATTCCAAAGGAGTTTGGACAATCCCATGAGCAGTCATGTTGTTGACAACGATTCGATAACGGTTGGAGGCTGAGGCCACTGATTCACCAGGAGTGGTAGTGAAGGTGTCGAAGTAATTGACAACTGAGGTGAGGCGCTTGTCCTTCATATTTTCCGAACCTTCAATCAGGTCCTGAAGAGTGTCCCAAATCTCTTTGGCTGATTTGCATAGCTTGATGTGCTCAAAGAGTGAAGGAGGAACACCAAACACCATTTCTGAGAAAGCAACTTGATCAGCATGCAACTTCTCGATATCATCTGCAGTTAGAGGAGCTGGGCGAGCTTCATCTTCTCGCATGAGCTGAGCAACTGCATCTCTTACAACTGTTCTTACATGAACATGATGACCTTCTTTGACGGATCTCAAGATTTGTTCACCTTTATCTTTGGCCAGTAAAAACCTTTCCATTCTAACTTTCCAGTGATCATATTCTTCCACAACTAGTAATGGGGCACGTGTAGGGCCACCCACACTATTTGCGATTTGCATTGAAATCATTTGCTGAGGATTAGAGGTGGCCATTGAAGTTAAGATATCTTCAAGCTAAAGTGGTATATAGAAGAACTTTTATCCTTATCACAGAAATGGTTGAAACACCAAGGTGATTTCAAACTAACTATAATCTGATCTTATGGATTCAAAGGATAACCACTCAAGCTCTGATACCAATTGTGAGAACAATATCGATGCGCAGGGACAAGGTTTGAAAACTCAAACCTTGAGCAAATGCTTAAGATCAATGTCTGCTTGCTAATAGATGTTCAAGTCAAGCCTGGAAAGACCAGTCAAGTCTTAGATAATATAATCAACAAATGATCAAGTCATTAAATGAACAACAAGAATAACTGATCAAGGTAAAGTTAATAAATGAAGAACAAGAAGAATGTTTTAAATAAACTTAGAGAAAATGCCAAAAGTGAGTGAAAAGATCCGTTATTGACTTGTATTGAATGCTCCTATAAATAGGAGTGAAGGTTACAACGAATTAACTAAAGTGCTTACGTAGGACTGGACAAAAGAAATGATTCTGACATTCTGATTGTCTAAATACAACTTCAGACTAAGTTCTATGAAACGTTACATCAATACAAAGACAAATATAATAAATGCACTAAGACAAAATAGAGTTGCTCCGGATCAGCATCCATTCCGGAAATGAGAGTCATTCCGGAATGCCTTAAGCTTGACGTCTTCTTCTCTACTGGTCCGGACAGATTCCAGACCACTCTCCACTTCGGAACATACACACTTCGGAATGATTACTTAGGATTGCTAGAGGTTCACTTTCAGGAAAAAAACTTTACCCCTTTGTAACCCGTTGAGCAAAGGGGTATAATTATATAAAATACATATATAATTATTTCTTATCGTTTTTCTCTACTATCTTAGACTCAGAGGATAGTTGCATTTACAAACATTTCAGTTCGAAAACATGTAAACTCGTTGATCAAACCTTGTGAGTCATTGTCTTCACGGTACATTACAAAGTACACAAGAAAGTCCCGTTTTATATGTTGGAATAGTGTTCAAGGTCATTAACTATTGGTAATATTTCTAATAATAGTAGGGTCCTTTTGGGTTGCCCTCAAGACCCAAATTGAGTAGAATAAATAAAGGAGAAATTGGTTTATTAATTATTATGGTTAATAATTAATTAGAAACTAATTGGAAAAATATTTTGGAAATATATTATGGGAATTAATTAACAGTTTAATTAATTAAAGGGTTGAATGTTCATTAATCGATAGTTGGTTAATCAGGAATGTTCCAGAACCTTATGCAATTAGGGTTGGATGAAAATCACTCCATCCCACATGGGAAAGGAGTGAAATTTCGTGGTTATGCATCCATCCCACATGGGAAGGAGTACAAAACCCTAGGAGGCATCCAAGGCTATAAATAGGGCCTTAGGGATTTCATTCCTCCTTGCACCTTGGCTTGAAGTTTCGCCATCCCTTCTTCCTCCCCCTCTTAGGGACGATTTCTAACCCCTTTGGGTTTGTGAAATTGACCCTTCTCCTAGTTATTTTTATTCCACTCTTTGGTGTCATTGGGTGTGATACCATTAGAGGGATTCTGGTTTGGATCCTTTCATCCAAGCAACTTCATGGAGGTTCAAGATCTCAAGCATGGAGAACAAGGGCTACATAAGAGGTATGTTTTCTTACTTATGTTTTAGTTTTCTAGGGTTGATGTAATTAGCATGAAGCCATAGATCCATAGTATGCATGTACACTTAGGTATATCGTTGTTTTGATTTTTCCGCTGCCTAGTTTTAGAGTGTATTTGATGCATATAAAACCCAACAGTGGTATCAGAGCCATTGGTTCATGGTTATGTTCACCCTAGATCCATGTTTTCTGTAAAACTTTGTTTGAAATTGAATGGTAGAAGGATTATTGAAAAATTCGTAATTGATAATACCTTAGTCGCAGCTCACGACGTGAGAGCTTAGAGCTCACGACGTGAGCTCAGCAGAATTAGGGTTTTCAGATTTTTTCCATTTTTCAAATATGAAGCTTTATCAAATATGGATAATTACCAAATTTTAAAATGTTTTAAATCTGGAAATTGATAAATATTATTTAAATGTTTTATTTGAATTTGAATATTTATTAATAGATCAATATTGTTTAAATATGTTTATTTGAATTTGAATATTTATGTGTTTATTCGAATTTAAATATTTATTAATAGATAAATATTGTTTAAATATGTTTATTTGAATTTGAATATTTATGTGTTTATTTGAATTTGAATATTTATCTATTATTTAAATAGTGAATTTAAATATTTAATATTATTTATAAAAGAGATTTATAAATTTGAATATTACCCCCTTCTGATTTATTAATTGTTACATTGCGTCCTCGCAATTAATTAGAATTAATAATAGACAACTAAATTTAAAGAGTTTTAAATTTACCCCTTATATTTATATATATTAGAATTGTGTCTATTATATGTATAAGAAAGTTACAACATGCGCCCTCACGTGTTTAAATATTGACATTGTCAGTCTTACATCGACTAGGCTCACCAGTTCTAATGTAAGGGTTTAAGGAGGTCTCTTTGATTCCTAATGAGGTCGGTTTTTAATATGCTTCGCGCTTACCACCCTCACCGCCCAATTGCATTTTGTGAATGGAGTTACCGAATGGGTTTGATAGTGATAATGGTCAATCTAAAAGTATTTTAAATACAAGTATAAAACAAAATCCCGTTTTATTAATAGAATGTGAGTTTATATTATCCATGAAAATTGCACATTCTCTTTATATTCTGTTGATGGAGCTCGTGTGGTTAACCGGCACATCAATATAGGGTATAGTTGAGAATGATATGGAACTCGCAAGAGTCGGGGACCATGCGATTTTGCAAGGTTAATTCTCAATCTATTTAATGTGAATTTTATGTTATCCATAAAAGTTGCACATTCTCTTTATAACTTGTTGATGGAGCTCGCGTGGTTAACCGGCACGTCAATTGGAGAGTATAAGTAGAGAATGATGTGGAACTCGCGAATCTCAAGCGTAACTTGAGCCGGGGACCATGCGGTTTTGTATGGTCGATTCACCATCTGTTCAATGATCCGCGGCGACCCCGTCATTGAATTTGAGATGAACATAATTCAAGATTAACATGCCATTGATAGTCAATGAATCTCAAAGATCTAGGAATTTCGCGGTGATCGAAATTGGCAAAGGGCTTTGCCTACCTAAATAACTTTATGGTGTGTTTACGGCATCCCTTTACACATCATGGAGCCAAATATGGATCCTAGCATTATAAAATAATTTTATTTAGGGTGATTATTTTCTAAGGATAAGTAAAACAAACTATAATGGAATTTGTTATTGAATGATGTCTATAACCTTATCCACTAAAATCTACTACTATAAAACCGTTGAAAGGATTAGCTATGAGGATGATCAATCTTGTCAAGTTCGTAGTTTGGGAGTAGTTCTCATAAACGAAAATAAAGATCATGCCTTTGTTAAAGCTATTCCTTGGTTACTTCAAACATTGCATTCTAAAGTGTTAGAAAGAGCAATTGTCAAATGTACGTTGTAAAATGACATATTGAAGTAAAATGGAATTTCCTTGAGTTAGGAGTTGACTAGGGTTAATCGACTAGCTGACATGTACATATAATCAATTCATTTTGATTTTGATATGAACAACTTGGAATGACCATGAAGGAGTTGTGGAGCATGTTAAAGTTTCCTTTTGGAATTAACATGGTCGTCATAGAAACTCAAACTTCAAAACACTCCCATATTTTACTATCATTAATAGAAGTGTCAAGAAGAAGAAAGCCAATTGCACACGGTTTAAAAGGCGATTAGTGTGGGTATACCTAATCTAGGCCCTAATACCTAGGACAAAGGAAGACTTATTCTAAGACATGTTCTGATAGTTGCTCGTTTCCATAACAAGAAAAGGACTAAGAAATCAAACTTGCCCAAATGTATATTTGAGGTGAAAGGACTGGAACATGAAGAAGTTAAATTTAATCATGGATCACGAGCCCGTGCTACTTTCCATTGGATCAAAATATGACTAGTTCTTCCATGTTTTGTATTCAATCAAATATATGGATTTATAATGCCATCAAAACATTACTTCTAAGCCTTGAGTATTTTACTGACATTTGCAAGAATGTGCAGTTGCTAAAATAAAGTAAGAAGATTGATACATGGAGAAGATAATTTGATCATGAATGCCAAGCCCTTGCTACATTCATGGGATCAAAGGACAATTCTCTTCAAATGTTTAGTCTATGGTATTATAATTGAAATTGTTTATACCATGATTCAAGAGATAGTTATGACTTATTTAAATGTGGAGCATTCTAACATGTTAAAAGAGAGTCATGAAATCTATGAAACTAGTATAATAGCAATATTTCAAAGTTGATTCGAATATTTGAATAAGGTGTATTATTGTGAATATCTGTTGAAATTAGTTTACCTAATTGATCGTTAAGATTGACCACAATAAGTACTTATTCAAATACATCCAAATGTTTGGGTGAAATGTATTTGTGGAATCATAGTATTGGATACATAAATGAGAAATGCATTACCAAGTATCCAGTTGGATCGGATTTTGGATATCATTTGGCCTCGAGTCTTATGATAAATGAAAATCTTATTTATCAAGATAGATGATGAATACGTCACTGGGTGATGTGAGTATCTGTTGGAATTAGTTCACACTAATCGACCGTTCAGATTAACCGCAATACATGGTGAGACCAACTTCGTATGAATGTGAGTCTAGAACCTTTCAGGTGTTCAGAGCTCTCATAAAGCGAGGTTAAGAATCAACTGGGCAATAGGATGAGACACTCATAGTGAGAATCTCAGTCCAAACTTTATCGATCATCTAAGAAATTGTGAAAGAGTTTCACGATCTATCTCCACCCATAACACTACTGCTAGGAAGTGTTAGTTGGATAGAGAAACAAATCGTTCATTGATTTTGTACTAGATGAGTCGCACTGTATTTGCTAACAAATCGTGGATTGTACCATGAATAGTGTTACAAGAAGTCCTTTGGTCTTGTGCCAACTAAGTAGGTTCCTGAAACACTCTATGATATGTGAAGTGGGATTCTATCCTCACTTCCATATATGTAAGTCTACGATTATGAGGCTTACGCTCGTCGTTGAAGCGCTCGACAATCTGGGACATTGAATAGAGATGTGTTATCTCGTTGGAGAACCTATCAATCATTTGATGGGTTTTGAGCATTCTAACACTTCCTAAGTGTACATGCAACCCTAATAACCTTGAATCTATGTTTTCTCTATATACATGCAAAATTCTTTTTCAAGGTTATTTGCTAACTAGCATGGCATGGGGATTACATAAAACATAAAACTAGTAGAAATACATACCTTGTTGTTGCTTGGATTCCTTCAAGACTTTGTGAGCCTAGCACCCCAAATGTTGTGCCTCAAATGCTTCACACAACACCACAAGACTTGGAATAACTTGAGAGAATACTTCTAGCACTCAAAATTGGTTATGCCCTCTCTAGTAACACTATGTCCACTTAGATCACCATTTTGCTAGCCATAGGGTTCCTTTTATAGTGTTGTCACAATTAGGGTTTACACATGAATTTCTTAATTGTCATGACTCTTGATTTCCCATGACCCATGGATTTATAACTCCCATGGACTATCCATGGAGCTCTATATGGTTACATCCATAACCCATAAACCATGGATCATTAATCCACCATAAAAGAATTGATGATTGTCATAATCAACCCTATATATTTAATTAGTCTCACCTTGATCACCAAATTAATCCTAGATTAATACTTGATCAATACTAATTAAATAATACTATTATTAATATATTAGAACTTATAATATATTAATAATCCTAAGTGCCTTATTCTCTCATTTAGTCTATCCAAGTATTGAAATGCCATGCAACCCAAATGGACCATGCCGGGTCGGGTCAAGTACATACCAAATAAAGTTATGGACTTAGACACTATATCCAACAGTCTCCCACTTGGATAAGTCTAATAACTATATTTGCGAATATGACTTCAAAATCCGACTAGCAATCGTAGCTCTTTCAAAGTCTGTCGGAACTGAGATGATGATGATACGCCATTTAAGATAAGTGATCATATAATCCTCTGTTCTCATGATATCAGCCGGACAAACACATGGAACATGGTCTTACTTATTGTCCAACATTTGTTTCTCGATCTCTGATTTGTTTCGACATAGAACTAAATTGAACACATCAATTAGGTTCTGACCGGGCCCAGTACATAAGTCAAAACCAAATCATCGAGGGGCCCAGATATCGCTTCTATTTCTAGAAGGAACAGATAAACTTCGACTGATATGCTTGTACTAACTACTTGTTGAATTATTCACAAAGGCACGTTTTATAACATCGAGTTACCAATGCGTTTTCGTACAATCAATGAATAACCAACTCATAGTCAACAACTCATATCTCTAGGTTTGAAGATTTATATGATATTACCGTCTCACGATCACTCGAGATAAATTCCATGAAGTGATGCAAGTGAGCGTGGGTTGGATCCAATACTCAGCCCTTATGAGTACTCATGAATGTTGTAGCAACCATTGCATTGTCCAAAGCACTTTTAGACAAATCATACAAGCCAAATTCATGACAGTCTTAAATCAATACTTACTTCCAAAGTTTGACTGACTGTGGATGGTTTGAATAATAACATAATTATTCTGGAAGTAAAAACATGCAAAATTGAAACATAGTAAACAATCAACACAAGATAGTAACACCTTACTCATAAATAAATAACAACTTTTATTTATCATCAAATGTCAATTACATTTTACAAGTTTCAGGAATCTAATTATTGAAACTAATATCATCCCTCAGCCCACTGCGCCTTGCATGCTGTAAATGCTTAACCCTGCTCAGTCCCTTCGTGAGGGGATCTGCCGGGTTCTCATTTGATGATACCCTCTTAGCCACGAGGAGTCCTTCTTCTATTCGATGTCTGATGAAATGGTATTTTCTGTCAATGTGCCTAGATCTCCCGTGATCTCTTGGTTCCTTAGCCAAAGCAACCGCACTTTCATTGTCACAGAAAATTTCCATTGGCTCCTTTATAGCTGGTACAACTCCAAGGTCTCCGATGAAGTTCTTTAGCCATATCGCCTCCTTAGCTGCTTCACTTGCTGCTATGTACTCTGATTCACAAGTAGAATCAACTACTGTCTCCTGCTTGGAACTTTTCCAAGTAATTGCCCCTCAATTTAGGATAAAGACCCAGCCTGACTGAGAGCAGAAATTATCCCTAACAGTCTGGAAGCTAGCATCGCTATATCCTTCCACTCTCAAGTCATCACTGCCTCCGAGGGTAAGGACCCAATCCTTAGTCCTCCGCAGATACTTGAGAATGTTCTTTACCGCTGTCCAGTGTGCCTTGCCAGGGTTCCCTTGATATCTACTGACCATGCTCAAAGCAAAGGCCACATCAGGGCGAGTACAAGTCATAGCATACATGATCGAGCCCACAGCGGAAGCATATGGTATATGACTCATTTCAGCTATCTCAGCCTCTGTACTCGGACTCTGAGTCTTACTCAGCTTGGCATTACTCTGGATTGGTAATTCTCCTTTCTTGGATTCTTGCATGCTGAACCTCTTCAGCACCTTATCCAAGTAAGTACTTTGATTAAGTCCAATTAGTCTCTTACTCCTATCTCTCAATATCCTTATCCCTAGGATATAGGCAGCTTCTCCAAGGTCCTTCATAGCGAAACACTTCCCAAGCCAGGACTTAACCTCCTGCAAGGTTGGGACGTCGTTTCCTATGAGAAGTATGTCATCCACATACAACACCAAGAAGCTAACTATGCTCCCACTAGCCCTGACATACACACAAGACTCATCCTCACTCCTAGAAAAGCCAAACTCTTTGACTTTCTCATCAAAGCAAAGATTCCATCTGCGAGATGCTTGTTTTAATCCATAAATGGATTTATCAAGCTTACACACTCTATTAGGGTATCTTGTATCGACAAAACCCTCTGGTTGAGCCATGTAAACATCCTCAGCCAACTTTCCATTAAGGAAAGCGGTTTTGACATCCATTTGCCATATTTCATAATCATGAAATGCAGCTATGGCTAACAATACTCTAATAGACTTAATCTTAGCTACTGGTGAGAAGGTCTCATCATAGTCAACTCCCGGAGTTTGAGTAAAGCCCTTCGCAACCAGTCGCGCTTTGTAAGTATGTACCTTCCCATCCATGTCGGTCTTCTTCTTGAAGATCCATTTGCACCCAACTGTCTTTCGACCTGGTACATTGTCAACCAAGTTCCAAACTTGATTGTCATACATGGACTGAATCTCGCTGTCCATAGCCTCCTTCCATTTAGCAGACTCAGGGCCTGCCATGGCTTCCCTGTAATTATTAGGTTCATCCAAATCTATTAGTGTACTATCACTAATAAATGTATCACCTTCAGTGGTGATGTGATAACCATAATAAAAATCAGGTGTGTTCCTCACCCTAGTGGAACGTCTTGGAGGTACAGACTCATCTATCGGATCAACAGGAGTTTCCTCCTCAGGTTGGTCGATAGCATTTGAGGTTCCTTCACCACTTGACTCTTGAAGCTCTTCAAGGTCAATTTGCCTCCCACTGTCCCCTTGGCTTATGAATTCTCTCTCACGAAAGACTCCTCTTCTTGCTACAAAAACCACATTATCACTGGGTCTGTAGAAGAGGTAACCAAAGGATCTCTGTGGGTAGCCGATGAAAATACACCTCTCACTACGAGGTTCAAGCTTATCATGAGTCTCACGCCTCACGAAAGCTTCACAACCCCAAATCTTGATGTGGTCCAAATTGGGAACTTTCTCAGTCCACATCTCGTGAGGTGTTTTGGCAACCTTTTTAGTAGGGACTAGATTAAGGATATGGGCGGCAGTCTCTAAGGCATACCCCCAGAAAGAGATTGGTAACGAAGCTCGACTCATCATGGAACAAACCATATCCAACAAGGTTCGATTGCGCCTCTCAGCTACACCATTCAACTGTGGTGTTCTGGGAGGTGTCAATTGTGAGACAATCCCACATTCCTTAAGATAGTCAAGGAACTCAATGCTAAGATACTCTCCTCCCCGATCGGATCGGAGCATCTTGATGTTCCTGCCCAATTGATTCTCCACTTCCTGCTTAAACTCTTTGAACTTTTCAAAGGTTTCTGACTTATGTTTGATTAAGTAAATATATCCATATCTACTGTAATCATCAGTAAAAGTCACATAATAGCGATTAGCATCCCTTGTAGCAACTCTGAAGGGCCCACACACATCCGTGTGTACAAGGTCCAACAAATCTTCACCCCTATCACAAGTACCTGTGAAGGGTGACTTTGTCATTTTTCCAAGTAAACAAGACTCGCAACTATCATCTGACTTGAGGTCAAATGATTCCAAGACTCCAGCCTTTTGGAGTTGGCCTATGCGCTTCTTGTTAACATGTCCAAGACGACAATGCCACAAGGATGCTTTATCCAAGCTATCTGAAGAATCAATATACAACACATTATTTCCTAGATTGTCTTCAACATTCACGGCTTCATATACACCATCACAAGGTAATGCTTTAAAGTAAAATACATCATTGTAATAAACATTAACAGCACCATTTTTATTATCAAATGAAAATGTAAAACCTTGTTTGTACAAGCCATGAAAGGAAATAATATTTCTCGCCATTTCGGGCGAGTAACAACACTCATTCAAATCTAACATTAACCCATTATTAAGCAATAAAGAATAAACTCCTATCTTGGTAACAGGTGATGCTTTCCTGTTGCCCATGACTAATCCCATGCTCCACTTGCTCACTTCTTCTTAGTGCCTGCAAATCAGTACAAATGTGAATACCACACCCTGTATCAAGCACCCAAGAATTAGCATTAGATGAGTTGTTAGACAATATTGTGTAAATACCTGCATGGGTGGGTTTAACCTTCCCATCCTTTAGATCTTGCAGATATTTAGGGCAGCTTCGCTTGAAGTGTCCCTTATCCTGGCAATAGAAGCACTGTGCTTCCTTTGGGTTTGAAGAAGGAGTAATGGGACCTTTCTTTGTCCCACTTGAAGAGGAACCATCAAGAGTCTTACCCTTGGTACCCTTCGAAGGGTTTTTCCTCTTCTTACCCTTTCCCTGCCCAATAGCCAGAACAGGGGCTGTTGAAGGAGTAGAAGTAGCAACCGCTTTACCCTTAAGGCCATTTTCAGCTGTCCTTAAGAGTCCTTGAAGTTTGCTAAGTGTGACTTCCTCCTTGTTCATATGATAAGTCATACGAAACTGATCATAACTTGGAGGTAAGGAATGGAGAATGATGTCAATCGCCATTTCCTCAGGAAAGTCAACATTTAGCTTCAGCAACCGGTCAACGAACCTGTGCATCTTCTGCAAGTGACCGGTGATGGGTTCACCATCCTTCATCCTTGCGGTTATCATGGAGGAGATGATTTCATACCTCTCCTGACGCGCGCTCTGATGGTACCTTTCCATCAGATCCAGGTGCATCTCATAGGGGTAGAAATCTTCATAGGATTTTTGAAGTTCAGGAGTCATGGTGGCCATCATGATGCATGCTACTTTAGTAGCATCCTTTTCATGTGCAACAAACTCCGCAAACTCTTCAGGAGTAGCAGTGGCTTCACTCACAACCTTAAGCTCCCTATCGAGGACATATTCTTTGTCCTCATAGCGGGTAATCATTCTGATGTTTCTGATCCACTCATTGAAATTGGATCCATCAAAGATGACCTTACCACACAAGTTCATAAGGGAAAAGGAGCCTGTTGGGTTTGAGCCAGAAGCATTGTTGGAAGACATCTGAAAGGAAAGAAAGACAAGTTTCATTAGATTAGGAATCCTTAATAATTCACCCAAATGAAATATTAAGGCTAGGATCCAACAAACTATTTATAGTTGGAAGAGGGATGCCGTAATCCATACTATAAAATATTTGAAGGTAGGTAAATGACGATTTACCAATTTCCACCATAAGAACGAAATATTTTATTATTAGGTTTTATTGGTTTTGAAACTCCTAGATCTTTTGAGATACATTGAACTTTTCAATGGCATGTTTGAATCTCGATTGTGCCTCTCAAGTTTGTGACTGGGATGCCGAGGATCACAAACAAGGTGTGAATAACCATACAAATTGACTTGGTACCCTCAACAATATTACCTAATCGATGTGCCGGTTAACCACACACGCTCCACCGATCTATAATAAAGTCAAGTTACCCTTTGCCACTCTTACTAGTCCATGTTTGTGTGCCGGTTAACCACACACGCTCCACTAACGACTTGGTAAGGTACAAAGTGTAATTTTATGGGCTAGCACCAATTTTACATTTTCCTAAAGTAACTAAGATTGGGAATTTATAATGTATAGTTACTTTATAATTCATTATACTTTTAACAAGTATTTAAAGTCGTATCCTACCCGTTCGGCTAACGACCCTCCACCGATCAAGGAAGCGGTGGGTGAGAGTGGACACCCATTAAGTCACCATTTTATAGGCAACAACCTTATACCCCCCTTATAGACCGGCTTCGTGAATGAGGCCTACTAACGGTAAGAATGACATATTCTTATACATATCTATATAATAAAATTATAATAATAGTATAAGTGTTGATTTTTAAACTTTTTAAAAATCTAAGGTTCAATTTGGAATTAAAGTATTAAAGTGTAAGACTTTTCAAATTCCAAAACTTGAGGGCAAGAATTGAAACTATTCCAAGTCTCTTCAATTTGTAACTTATGAGTTTTAATGGTTCATAAAAATGAAGACTCTTCATTTTATGAAACCTCTTTAGTTCTTTAATCACAATTAAAAGAAGTGACTTTTGGTTATCCGTAACTTGAGGACAAGTTATGGACACCATCATAGCCATTAAGATCATGAATTAAACATACATGGAGGTTACATATAATTCCTATGATCTTCTAAAAACTCATAAGAACACAAATTCATGTCAAGCAATTTCAAGAAATCATATAACTATATACAATACTTGAAAATTGATAAAAGTCATGCAAAAATCGGTTAACATAATCATTATCATTTTGAAAAACAGATTTTACAAGTCCAAAACAGATTGGGATAATGATCTTAATCCATTTCCAGCAACAAAACTCAAAAAAACTGCCCAGCACGCTCCTACTCGCCGAGTGCATTATTCTACTCGTCGAGTAGGATGAATTTGTTCATGGACTCGGTGAGTCCTCCCCATGGACTCGGCGAGTCCAGTCGTCAGAATGCAGAATTTTCGATTTTTAAGCAGTTTTGCATCAAGTATACAGAAAACAATCCTAGGCTCTGATACCACTGATGGGTTTTGAGCATTCTAACACTTCCTAAGTGTACATGCAACCCTAATAACCTTGAATCTATGTTTTCTCTATATACATGCAAAATTCTTTTTCAAGGTTATTTGCTAACTAGCATGGCATGGGGATTACATAAAACATAAAACTAGTAGAAATACATACCTTGTTGTTGCTTGGATTCCTTCAAGACTTTGTGAGCCTAGCACCCCAAATGTTGTGCCTCAAATGCTTCACACAACACCACAAGACTTGGAATAACTTGAGAGAATACTTCTAGCACTCAAAATTGGTTATGCCCTCTCTAGTAACACTATGTCCACTTAGATCACCATTTTGCTAGCCATAGGGTTCCTTTTATAGTGTTGTCACAATTAGGGTTTACACATGAATGCCCTTAATTGTCATGACTCTTGATTTCCCATGACCCATGGATTTGTAACTCCCATGGACTATCCATGGAGCTCCATATGGTTACATCCATAACCCATAAACCATGGATCATTAATCCACCATAAAAGAATTGATGATTGTCATAATCAACCCTATATATTTAATTAGTCTCACTTTGATCACCAAATTAATCCTAGATTAATACTTGATCAATACTAATTAAATAATACTATTATTAATATATTAGAACTTATAATATATTAATAATCCTAAGTGCCTTATTCTCTCATTTAGTCTATCCAAGTATTGAAATGCCATGCAACCCAAATGGACCATGCCGGGTCGGGTCAAGTACATACCAAATAAAGTTATGGACTTAGACAATATATCCAACATCATTTTGGATAATTGTTTAACAATCCTTATGAGAACAAAATGTATGTTGCTCGAAGGGCAGTCTTCCGAGAGAGGGAGCTGATTTCCAAAAGGGCTAGTGGGAGCCACATTGATCTTGATAAGATTCGAGATCCAACCAACGAAGAGCCTAAAGTTGGACATAACATTCAATTTGGAATTGAAAGAGCTATTAAGGAAACTGACATATTTCCATTTTTCCTTATAGATCTGATAGAAGATGTCATGGACCTAGTTATATAAGAGTTTATATTGCTAAGGTATTTGAGTCACTGGTAGATGGCAATCAGAGTGTACCAGCTATCGGAAGCTATGGTAGGCCCTAAAGGTAACAATATAGAAAGAGGAATTGGAAAGCGAGATTCAATCCATGTATGTTGTTATTTGGTAGACCTAGCACTTGACCTTAACCCTTAGGTGCAAGCGGATCTTCAAGTAGAGACAATCATGGATAGGAACAAACACATAATTAAACCAAGATAGGTTTTGAAAGATGTGTAAGCTTAACAAGTTCATTTATGGACCGAAATAAGCATCTCGCAAGATGGATCATTATTTCAATGAGAAAGTTCAAAGTGTATGAATTTCGAGAAATAAAGATGAGCCATGCATATGTCAAAGCTAGTGGGAGTAATTGGAATCTTTGTTTCAATGAGAAAAGTTCAAGGAGTTTGAATTTCGAGAAACATAGATAAGCCATATATATGTCAGTGCTAGTGGGAGCACTGTAGTCACCCTTGTATTGTACATAGACAATGTACGATTTATAGGAAACTATATTCTAACTTAGCAGGTGTAAAAGCTTGGCTTGGTATGAGAACTGTTTCGCTATGATATACATGGGAGATACAAGACACGTGCATAATAAGGATCGATGGAGATAGATCAAAGTGATTCATTGGATTAAGCCAAAGTACATTGAATGTTGAGGAAACTCGACATGCAGAACTCAAAAAGGAGTTTAGGCTGGCATGACATTAAGCAATGCTAATGTCCTAGTTCTACTATTGAGCTAAAGCAAATGAGTCGTGTCCCACATGCTTCTGCTATGGGATCGATCATAAATGCCATGACATATACTTGATCCAATGACTCGTATGCCTTGAGCATGACAATTTTGATTAGATCAATTTGGCAAGAATCAATGAATCAAGATCAAGAACATTCTTAAGTGACCTTGGAGGATAGAAGAGATGATCTTGATAGTATGGAAGAGATCATTGTAAGAGTGACATTGATGCTAAGTTCCGCACTAATAAAGGCAATTCCGTTCGCAGTCGGAATTCGTGCTTTTACTGAATGGTGATATATTAGCTTGAAAGAGTACCAGGTAATACACCATAGTGGATTTATCATGCTTAGAGTATATTGCAGTTGGTTAAATTGCAAAGTGGACAATGTGACTAAAAGAGATTAATTAGTGACATCTTTGTTGAAATTCAATCATTGATGGTCCTTATGAAGTTTCTTATGACTTTGGGTGAACTTACCTCGAGTATGGATCCCAAGTCACACGAGCTCACATGAAACATACTCAGTAAGTACCAACACATTTGATAGTGAGTCAAATGTAAAGACATCATAGTCAATAATTCATATCGAAAGATAATCTTGTCGATCCATTCCATAAGCCGATGTCATTGACCATGTCTGACAGTCAGACAAAGTCGAGAGGCATTAGATTTGTAAATGAATTGGCTTAAACACTCTTAGTTTGGTTTGTTTTAAAACCCGAGAACTTTAAGCATTATAAGTTTTAATTTGATTTGGCGATTATTAAGTGGTGATCTTAATATATGATGGATTTCGGTCATTTCAATTAGCCTATCACTGCGTTCTCACTTTTGCATGTTTGGAACCCACTTCCCGAGTATTAATTTACTCAAACGTCCACAGTCAGTCATACTCTTGGAAGTAAGTAGTGATTCAAGACTGTCATGAGTATTAGTGGATTGTCCATATTGATTGGACATAGCAAAGAGATTGCGCTAACACTCATGAGTGCTTAATAGAGATTTAAGTATTGGACCAACCCACGCTTAGAGATTACTTCATGGATTCAGTCACGAGTAATTCTAAGACGATAATATCTTCTATTCTTCAAACCTAGATACATGTGGGGTTTTGCTCTATGATTTTGTTATGCATTGGTCTACTCCAACGCTAACCGTAACTGGTAGTTATAAAGGGTATGTCCGTGTGTGACATGATGAAATAGACAAAAACTATGTAGTCGAAGTTTATTCGTTCCTTCTGCCTTAATAGGAGAAGCGATATCTATGGGCCCCTCGATGATTTGGTGCTGACATCTAAAGTGCTTGGCCGAGCCCTAACTGGAATTGATGTGTTCAATTTAGTAGTCGGATGCAGTCGTCACAAATCTATATCGGGAAACATAATCTTGAATTCTTGAGATTGACCATTATCCATGTCTCGAATTCATACAGATATCATAGAACAAAGGGATAGTTGATCACTTATCTAAGGGCTGAATCTTGATTAGATTAAGAGTTCGGTAGTTGCATTGGATGTCTAACTCTCTGTTGATTATTGGAGAAGTATTGGTCCTCATATAGTTGATGACTTGTCCAAGTGGGAGACTGTTGGAATAGTGTTCAAGGTCATTAACTATTGGTAATATCTCTAATAATAGTAGGGTCCTTTTGGGTTGCCCTCAAGACCCAAATTGAGTAGAATAAATAAAGGAGAAATTGGTTTATTAATTATTATGGTTAATAATTAATTAGAAACTAATTGGAAAAATATTTTGGAAAAATATTATGGGAATTAATTAACAGTTTAATTAATTAAAGGGTTGAATGTTCATTAATCGATAGTTGGTTAATCAGGAATGTTCCAGAACCTTATGGAATTCGGGTTGGATGAAAATCACTCCATCCCACATGGGAAAGGAGTGAAATTTCGTGGTTATGCATCCATCTCACATGGGAAGGAGTACAAAACCCTAGGAGGCATCCAAGGCTATAAATAGGGCCTTAGGGATTTCATTCCTCCTTGCACCTTGGCTTGAAGTTTCGCCATCCCTTCTTCCTCCCCCTCTTAGGGACGATTTCTAACCCCTTTGGGTTTGTGAAATTGACCCTTCTCCTAGTTATTTTTATTCCACTCTTTGGTGTCATTGGGTGTGATACCATTAGAGGGATTCTGGTTTGGATCCTTTCATCCAAGCAACTTCATGGAGGTTCAAGATCTCAAGCATGGAGAACAAGGGCTACATAAGAGGTATGTTTTCTTACTTATGTTTTAGTTTTCTAGGGTTGATGTAATTAGCATGAAGCCATAGATCCATAGTATGCATGTACACTTAGGTATATCATTGTTTCGATTTTTCCGCTGCCTAGTTTTAGAGTGTATTTGATGCATATAAAACCCAACATTATAACCAAAATCTCATGTGTGGGGAGCGTGATATTGTGTATAGATCTATACGGGACTGACAATCCCGCACCCTAATTGTTAGCTACAGTTAGACCGAAAGGTCTCATGTGACAAATGTCATACCATTCCGACGCCTGAAGAACGTCGCTTCAGGCCATCTAGGTCATCAGTACGGTTATAAAAACTCACATAAAGCAACAACGACACTTTTTGGTTTATGAAGTAACATTCTTTAAATGGTTATATATATATATATATATATATATATATATATATATATATATATATATATATATATATATATAACTACATTGACATTATCATAAGTATGTGAAAAAATTATACATTTCGGTCTTGGTACAGATAAGACTGCAACTAATTTTATGGAAAATATAGGATTTTCTAGTAACAAACAATATTACATTACAACGAGAGGTTTTACAGTCATTCATACAACACACTTATGAACTCACTAACTTTATTGTTAATACTCTTTTTACCAATAACTTGTATTCTCAGGGAACCAGTAAACAGGTAACAACTGGCTTCTGATGATGGGACGCTAAATCGTCTATCCATTCTTTTGAACAACATATTGTAATTGATATTTTGAAAACATGTAAACACTTTCAAGTGATGTAACTATTTTAATTATATATATATATATATATATATATATATATATATATATACACACACACATGGTGGTTGTATTTGATTTTGAACATTTATATTCAATTGTTTTGATACACTACATGATAGTCACTCGCCCCCATACGTTTCCACCGATCTAGTTTGGGGGTGTGACATCACCTTCTTGCCTTCTGATTTTCTGTAGATCGAAAACAGGGAAATGATGATGGTGGTGGAGCGGTGGTGATGAACATGTGGTTTCTTGGGGTGGGTAATATGTAGAGAAAATGATGCCTATGGATGAATTTTGTTGCAAGTTTTAAGTCTTCCAGATGATAGTGGTGACGGGGTACCGGTAACGAGGAGTGGTTAAGAAAGAGGAGATGAAGGTAGAAGAAGATAGGGAAATGGAAAGGGATATTTATATTATTTTCCATTTATTTTAATCTAAAAATGAAAAAAGAAATAAAAGAAAAATGAAAAAAGAAATTAATAAGGACAAAATAGTCATTTCATGTTAATAGGGATGAATCGTGCAAGTTTAAAATGAATGAAGGACGATCCGAGTTAATTTTTGAAAATTGGGACTAAAAATGCCTTTTGGCACATGCACGAGGGACGATTCGTGTAATTTACTCAATTTAAATTCTCTCAAGAAGCTTCAAGAACACAAAATCTACCACCTACCTCCGATGATATCCATCATCATCACCGGCGCTGCCGGCAGCCTTACCTATGAAGAAAACCACCACATCCGACCTACCACCACCACATCCTACTATCACCGCCGCTAACAGATCACGGAATTTCAAGCCAGCAGATCCCCTGAACCACCTCACCAATTTTTTGGATCTATTCAAATTTGGTTAGATTTTCACTAAAAACCTCCAGCCTTTGTCGCTGCCACCATCGCCATTACAGATGTCGACCATATAATCTCCTACGATTTCCAGCACCGTCGGTGTCTCTCTTTCTTCTCTGCTTCGGTGAACCTTTTGTTGCCGACGACTTCAAACCACCTATAGATTTATAACAATCGATGCCACCTATCGCCGATGTCAACCTTCTATACCTCCAAATCTATGATGTGTGCTTCGTCTCCGACCACTTACTTCGCCAGAACATCAGAAAACGTTGTCTTCTTCTTTTCTCATTGATCTTCAGTGCTCTAACTCCACCGACCTCCTTTCTCCAGATCTATAGCTCCAGTGAGTGCCGAAGATGATGGGGTTTTACATGTAATAATGCGGATAAATCCTTAACACTTAAGGGTACATGCAACCTAAAGATCTAAGTCATAAAACTATTGAAGTCACATTCTATTGAACAATAAAACACCTATGAACCCTAGCTATTTTTGAAATTGACAAACAAGTTAGGAATCACATACTTTTTTTATTATTGTAGTAAAAAATCAAGAATCCTTTCTTCTTTGATTTGGAAGCTAGCAACACAAATGTCTTGCCTCTGATGGTTCACACCCAAACCATAGCAACCAAGGAAACTTGAAGAAAGAGGAGAGGGATGTCAATTTTTCGCTATCTCTAGAGAATATAGAGTGGCCAAAAATTGGTGCTATAGGACCCTTTATATAGCTGTTAGAAGAATCCCATATAAGCCTTACTTGATAAAAATAACAATATCATAAATCAGGTAATTATCTGCTTTCCTTATTATCTCCAAGGCACATTCCAAAAACTCTTAAATCCCTTAGAAAATCGTCCAAAGGATGGAAGATTCTGGAACACCTTCTTGTTCAACTATTGAACAATTACAGCTTAGGTCCTTGAACTTTTAATTAATCGAATTAATCCCAAAATTAATTCTAGTTAACTTCTGATTAATTCCTAATTAAACAATACTATTTCTAATTAATATATTATTCTCATAATATAATAACAAATAATTTATTTTGATTTCTAATTAATTTATTAATCATATAATAAATTAATAAATCAATCTCACTCTCTCCATAAGTTATCCTATTTAATTACCAGGTTTGAGGGCAACCCAAAAGGAATTTGTTAATAATTCAAGTATATACCAATTTTAGTTATTGGCTTAGACACCTAATCCAACATTCTCCCACTTGGATAAGTCTATAACTACAATTGCCATTATAACTTCTAAATTATCAGCAAAGGGTGCTTCCAAAGCAACTGCCGAAATCTGATCCAATCAAAAGATTGTCCTTTATATAAGTGATCAAATATTCCTTCGTTCTTCAAGATATCATATGGATATGAGACATGGATTGAAATCAATCTCATTGTCCAAAATTCTGTTTCTCGATTTCCTAATTTATGACGACTGAATTCATACTACTAATTGAACACATCAATTTAGTCCAGGCTCGGCCAAGCACTTCAGATGTCGACATAAAATCATCAAGGGGCCCAAATATATCGCTTCTCCCGTTAAGGCAAAAAGAACGAATAAACTTTGACTCATATGTTTGTATCTTTTACTCACCAAATCGCACATGACACTACGTTTTATAACATCAAGTTACTGATGTATTTACGTAACATCAATGCACAACCGACTTGTAAATTATAACTCATATATCTCCATTTCAAGAATATAAGATATTATCATCTCAGAATTACTCGTGATAAAATCCATGAAGTTATTCTCTGAGCGTGAGTTTATCCAATACTCAAATATCCATTTTCTAGGAACTTATGAACATTGTAGCAATACAATTGCTATGTCTAAATTCCTTAGACAATCTACAATCTAAGTCATGACAACCTTAATTTTACTACTTACTTCCAAAAGTAGGAGCGATTGTGGAATTAGAATAATCAAATTATTTAGGAAGTAAAACACGTAAGGTGAAACACAATAATAAGCTAAGTAACTATTGTCTCAAACCAATTGAAAATAAATAAATCTCTATTATTTAATCACCATACTAATTACGATTTTATTCATTGTATAATGTTTCGAGTAATCAACTAACCACTTGAATTAAACATCAGTCATGCCAATTTATGAACATGCATACTATGCCTCTCTATGGTCCTTCCTTTGTGAACAGACCAACTAGACATTATTCTAATGATGCTCATATCATAATTCCAATTTTTTTACTACCTAAAATGTATTGGAATTCCAACTTTACATGCATTGATCTTCTGTGATGTCGAGGCTTCAAAGTCACAGAGACTGAGCCAACGATATTACAAAATATTCCATTGGAACTTTGTTACTAGAAAAAATTATGTGGTAATGAAAGTTTTAATTCAAGGTACACTCCTTGAACACTTCTCTTGCATTAAAGTTTCCAACTTACATATATATTTCTCAAGTATCTCCCATTATGGAAACCTTTCCATATTCCCATATGAGCATCAATTTTGATAAAAAAAATCATCTTAATCCAGAACATGTCACTAAGGGTCTTCCAAACAATACCATACTTCCAACTCTCCACAAGAACCCAATCTTTTAGTAAACCTCAGAATGTTCTTGACAGTTGTTTAACAACTCTAGTCACACAAAAATTCTAATCCTTTTCCTCTCAATGCCCAAGGCATTTGGAAAAATTAGAATGAGTGAATATTATAGCATTTAAAACGATCCTATATTTGAAGGATATGAGACTCGATTCATCATATTCGATATCTGTTCAGTCTCTTACTATAATATATTCATATATGGAATTTCATATGTTGAACTATTTCAACATGATATTCACATATGTTTATGATTAAGTTCTATTAAACCATGCAATCTAAGCTTTTAGATTTGAAAAGAAGTATGAGTGCCATCTCCCTTAACCCTACTATAGCGAAACAATTCCCTAACTTTTCAATTTCCAAATTGAAAACTTCGTTCCTTACAAACAGTATTGTCAACACGCAATACTAGCATAACAATTATGCTCCCACTAGCTTTGACATGTACCCAAAAATCAACTGGACTTCTACAAATCAATACTCTTGACTTTCTTGCTGAAGTATAGATTTATGTTATGCGATGCTTCGATAAGTCTCCAACTAGATTTCTTAAGCTTATACACCTTCATTGGATAGCATATATGTGTGTGTTTAAACCCTTTTCAAAACTATAACTATAAGTTTGAAAAATCAAACAATTCCTTGCCATTTCTCACAATTCAAAATATAAATAGGGATGTCGTAACCATATTATGAATTTGAGTATGAAATTAACATAGCCAATATCCATATTGATCTTTATCAGATCTTTAAATCTACTAGAGAAAGTGTTTCCTCATAATCATTCTCATGAATTAGAGCGAAAACTTTACCACCTAGATTTTATGGTACATACGTTTCCATCCATGTGAATCTATCATTTGCAACCTACAAGCATAAGACAAGGTTTAGGACAAAACAAAATTCAAATTTAGCTTTCCTTCATTGACTAAACTTCGTTTATTCTAAATTTCTTGCCTTCTGGTAGCTCAAGGGCCTACCAATGCTTCCATGTTGTTAGCAGCTCACCTATATTCACCGATGTACTTTCACTGACCAACGTGCTTTTGCTTTTGTAGTTAAATGAAAAACACAGAACTCATAAGCATTGCCAACTCAACTATAAGTGCATAGAAATAAGAACGTGTCAACTGAACACGATAGGTTATCAATCGCAGGTCGCGTGCTAATGATAACTAAATTTTTTTTTTGTTGATTGACTCTTGAAACTCTCAAGATCAATAAGACTCCCACTGAATTCTTGACATATGAGTTTTCTCTCAAGGAACATTCCTTAACAAGATAAAACAAATATTCAATAGTTCGTGTGGATTCCCGACAAGAAAACACTTCATAGAATAGGTCTCAATTTATTCTTTGTATCTCGATTAACGAAAACATCACAACTCCAATTCTATATATGCTAGAGTAAGAAAACATTTTTACTCCACATATTTCTAGGTGTTTTCAACCTTCTTAGTTAGAAATGAGTTTCAAGATACGATTTGTGGTTACTAGAGCATGACTCTACAACTTGATTTGGAAACGAAGTATGACTCATCTCTTGATTGAACAACTTCAACAATATTCGATTCCTCTTCTTAGTCATACAATTGTACTAAGATGTTCTTCGAGAATTAATTGTGATATAGTTCCAAAATCATTAAGATGATCACAAAACATGATGCTAAAGTATTCTCCTTTTTTCAGATTGGAGGATCTTTTATCTTTATGTCTAACAAATTCTTTTTATTCATTCTGTTACTCTTTGAATCTTTTCAAAGTATCAGAATTACGATAAATCTTATAAACACACCCATATTTACTGAAACATTAGTAAATCATGATGAATGGAGTTATCGTCCTTTGTGGTGGATCTGAATAGTCCATATCAACATGTACTAGATCCATTAGTCTGTCACTTGACTCACATAAACATGTGATCAATGAATTAGTTATAATTTTCCAATGATTAAGATTCTCATACACCATACCATGAGAATTGTACAACACCAAGTATCTGTCCAGTTGGTGATGAGATTTCTTTTCACTTGGTCGATTATGAAAATACCATAATCGATATCATAAGAATCAAATCCACAGTTAATATTTCGAATATTAGAAATGTAACCAACACCTTCATAAATGCCATTGCAAGGAAATATATAATATGAGGCAACCAGGTAAACCGAAATTTCACTTTTATTAAAAAAATAAATGAAAAATTGGAACTTGTCCGTACAAAGCATAAAATGAAAAACCATGTTTCTAGACATCTCCTAAGAGTAATAACAATCCATTAAATTATCCTAACTCCTTATTAGTAGCTCCAAATTCCAATCTTCGAACCATGTGACCTAAGTCCATTTCCTATGATTAAATTTAGCTTACTCTGTTTAAGATTCATTCTTTCTCTTAGATCCTTCAATACCATCACATATGATCATTACATCAAGTATTAAGAGTTTATGAATAGGAACCTATAAAATAATGGAGTCGGATAATGGATGTACCTGAAGTAGAGTCACACAACTTGACTTTACTATCTCTAAGATCTTTCAGGTACTTTGGGAAGCTTTGCAACCAATGTCCCTTCAATTGGAAATAGAAGCATATGGACTCTTTGGGGTTAACACATGGAAATATCTCAGAACTAGCCTTTCTCTTTACTATATGATCAAACTGTTTGACCTTGGCCGACCCCTTTCCATTGGGTAGAGAAATATTTTCTAGACCACCATTGTCGATGTCCATGGAAACTTTGGAATCAGACCCTTTAAGCATCTCTGCTTTGGATGTGCTCTTAAGCATTTTTGCTTCAGCAACAATCAACATTTGGGTCAGATCAATTAGGGTCACGTCGATGTTCATCATATGAAATTTTTCAATGAAATGTTCATATGACTTTGGAAGCGAAAAAAACCAAATCAATGGCTTGATCCCTAGGGAAAACGATCCCCATTCTATCTAACTTGTCAATGTACGATTTCATTTCCAGAATATACACAAAACTTCCATTTTGATGTCCACATGCCAATAGGGCTTGAGTAATTTCGTATCTTTCAACTCGAGGAAAATGCGACGTTGGGAGAGTCACTGGAGGAGGAGGTGGAAGAGTTAAAGAAGCATGATGTCTAGTTCTACCATTCCCCGAAGAAGAGAAAACATTTTCACCTTGATTAGAAAGTGGAAGATCATCTTCAACAGGAATAGGAAAACCATTTCCAAAAGAATGAGGAAGACCATTGTTGTCTTGACTTGACATCTATAATGGGATGTCACACCCCCGAACCAGACGGCGGAAACGTTTGAGGGCTTGGGTGACTTCATTTTTGTAGTATCGTCACAGAGTATATAATTGAAACATAACATCATCATCATCATCATCACACATGTAATATTACAACATTCATTGTTTACATCAAGTATTGCATTTCAATATTACATGCCAAAATATTCAAAGTATGATGAAAACAAAACATAACAAAATATCCATGTAGTCTTGCTGACCAACCTGCTCAACGGGTTCCTGAGAATACAAGTTAATTTAAAAAGGTCAACATATATAATGTTAGTGAGTTCATAAGCATGTTTGAGAAAAATGTTTTGTATTACTTTGTAAACACCAGAAAATCCGATATTTTCTAAAAGAAACGGTTTGAAATGTTTGTGTCCGATCTTGTATTAATGCATGTGTGTTAATGTTTGCGAGAATAGAAAGAGAATGATCCCAGACAACCCGATGTTGTCTGCGTAAGAGAATGTTGGAATCTCAACCCACGAGGTTGAGTACCAATGCGTGTTGATGTTTGCGAGAATAGTAAGAGAATGATCCCAGACAACCCGATGTTGTTTGCGTAAGAGAATTTTGGAATCTCAGCCCACAAGGTTGAGTACCAACGTGTGTTGATGTTTGCGAGAATAGAAAGAGAATGATCCCAAACAACCCGATGTTATCTGCGTTAGAGAATGTTGGAATCTCAACCCCGAGGTTGAGTACCAACGCGAGTATGTTACCGTGTTATCCAAAAAGAAAATAGAATGGCTTCCCGTAAATTTTATAACGTTAATTCCTCTAAGTGATCCGTTATAACCATACTTGATAATGACAATTTCACCTGTCTTGACGTCTGGTAGACGCCGACTTGCTTAAGGTACGATTTGTCACCTTAGATTGGTCTAGTCTAACTCTAGCGAACAACTCGGGTGTGGGGCGTCACCCTCGTATAGATCTATACACAAACTCACGCTCTCACTCCGGGAGACTCTGGTTATAACTACAGGCTATGTTTGTACACTCATTTGGTGCCAAACGACATTTCTCACTAGATCCTTAATCGAATTTACGCAAATAAACATATAAGGTATATTCCAGGCCTAATAAAGATGTAAGTGGACAACTAAGGCCCACTAAACATGTGTATTATTTCCAGGCGCAAAAGGAATATGAAGGTATATCCCGGGCCCAATATACATATAAAAGGACAACTGAGGCCCACTAAACATGTATATTATTTCCAGACCCAATAAGGATGCGAAAGTATATCCTGGGCCCAATATACATGTAAAAGGACAACTAAGGCCCACTAAACATGTATATTATTTCCAGACCCAATAAGGATGCGAAAGTATATACTAGGCCCAATATACATGTAAAAGGACAACCAAGGCCCACTAAACATGTATATTATTTCCAGAACCAATAAGGATATGAATATCATGTTTAACCCGTTTGTTATTGTTTTGTTCATTTTAGCCCAATTATTTGTCAAATTTATATATATGTATAGATAATTACACATAAGTTAACATGTCTAGATGTTATAAAAGTATGTATAAGTCATATAAACTTGCATCTAGCAAAAGTATAAGCACTTTTAGTAAGTCAAAACAATTTTTTGATTTTTGGCCTTTCTGTCCCTATTTTTAGGAAACCTATAGAAAAATCATCGTAAGTCGAAATTTGGATCCGTAAACTCTGAGAGTTTGGAAAATGAGTCTAATTTCTTCATAATTTTTATTATAATTTTTAGTAATCTCAAACCAGTGTCAAAATGTTCATCTTCACAGACTGGTCCGAAATCCTTCCTGAAATGATTGACAGTTTTGTAAAAATCGCCAAAAATTGTAGAAAAACCATATGAACGCGTGAGAGTAGTCATTTTAAAGGTATAAACCTTAACGTTTTGCATGTAAAACATTTTTCGACCCCTAAAGTCCATAAAAACAAAGTGAGTCATTTTAGGCCCAAAATGGTCCAAATGCTATGGTTTAATGAATGTGGGTCCAATTAGAGCCCAAATGGGGTTCCTTGGCCTATAATAATCAAATGAAAAGTTTACTGGCCCATTAGGTCCAATAAGAGGATCTTGGTCCATCCTGAGTTTGAACAGGGTCATTAGGGTTTCAAACCCACAGTTGAACATATAAGATCTATTGAATTAGGTTTTGGACTCGTCGAGTGAGTTTTTGATTCAATGTTCGTTTTTGAAATGAGAATTTGTACATAACTTCAATTTAGGATACAAATTACATTGGAGTTGATTACATGAATATAGAATTTCCTAGCCAAAAATGCTAGTTGTGACATCATCCCCCCGTTAGAGGGAATTTCGTCCTGAAATTCTTTTGAAAGATAGAACTATGAACAAGAGAATAAGTGAGGGTTCTTCTGCTTCGTCTGGTCTTCGCGTTCCCATGTGAATTCCGGTCCACGCTTAGCGTTCCATTGAACCTTCACAATCGGAATACGACTATTTTTTGTACGCTTCACTTCTCTGTCCATTATCTCAACAGGCTCTTCAGCGAATAAAAGATTTCGATTTACTTCAATTTAATCCAGGTGAACGACTAGGGTTTCATCTGATAAATACTTTTTCAGATTTGAGACGTGGAATACGGAGTGTACATTGTCGAGCTCCGCAGGTAGCTTGCAGCTTATAAGCCACCGGACTAATTCGGCCAAGAATATCGAACGATCCGATGTATCGCGGATTTAGTTTTCCCCGTTTTTCAAAACGGATCATCCCTTTCCAGGGAGAGACCTTTAATAGCACCCGATCTCCGATTTAGAATTCTAGAGGCTTTCGTCGTTTGTCAGCATAGCTCTTTTGTCGGTCTCGAGATGCTTGGAGTCGTGCCTTGATTTGGATTATCTTCTCTGTCATTTCTCGAATGATCTCTGGTCCTATAAGAGTGCTGCTTGGTGATTTCCCCTTTGTCGGCTGGGTGTCACCCACCTCAGCCTAGCAGAGAGGTGATATGCATTTGCGACCATACAGAGCCTCAAAAGGAGCAATCTTTATGCTCGTGTGATAGCTGTTCTTGTACGAAAATTCAATTAAGGGAAAGTGGGTATCCCATGACTTGCCAAAATCGATCACACAGGCTCGGAGCATGTCTTCAAGTTGTTTGGATGGTTCGTTCGCTCTATCCATCAGTTTGAGGGTGGTAAGCAGTGCTCATTTCTAGTTGTGTTCCCATCGCCTTCTGGAGCGACTGCCAAAATCTTGAAGTAAATTTACTATCTCGATCCGAGATAATAGATACTGGTACCCCCATGAAGTCTCACGATCTCTTTTATATAGATCCGAGTTAATCTTTCCATCTATATATGTCTCCTTTATTGTTAGGAAATGGGCGGATTTGGTTAGCCTATCGGCAATTACCCAGATAGCATCCAATCCATCCGCTGTCTTAGGAAACTTGATTATGAAGTCCATTGTAATCCTTTCCCATTTCCACTCGGGAATTTCAGGTTGTTGCAGTAATCCCGAGGGCTTCTGGTTTTCCACTTTAACATTGGCACAAGTGAGGCACTTGCCCACATAAGTGGCAATTTCTGCCTTCATGTTCAGCTCCCAATAATATCGTTTATTGTCCAGGTATACTTTATCGGAACCTAGATGGATGGGCTATCGCGTTTTATGAGATTTGTGCATGACTATGCCTCTGAATCCTCCAATGTTTGGGGTCCAGGTCTAACTTATGTAATAATAACCTTCGTCCTTTTGACTTCTAGATTTCTATCCATTCCACGCAGTGCTTCCTTCGCGGTATTCTCCGGCTTTGATGCCTCCAAGCCGGTCGTAGGTGTTGACTGTGTTTGTAAAGCCCCGATTCTCAGGTATTGAATTTTGTATTAAGATTTCCTTGAATTCAAGGTCTACTCGACGAGTTGATTGCCTTGACTCGTCGAGTAGCAGCGGGCTCGTCCACGTGATTAAGTGACCTACTCGCTGAGTCTAAGGAGGGACTCGACGAGTAGGAGCTGGAGGATGAAACCCTAATTTCCGAGGTTTTTCACCATATTTAAAGGGCCATTGGCCTCCTCAGCCTCCCCTTACAACCTCTTGTCATTCCAAAACCCTAAATTCGTGTGTGTGTGTGTGTGTGTTCTTTCTTGGTGTGTTAAGCTGTGAAGAAGGATTTTGGTGAGAAAAGCTTGGGGAAAACAAGTGATTTGAAGCAAGAAACTCGTGGGAAATCTGAGATCTACTTCATTGGGCACCCTTTTGAAGGTATTAAGTTGTTATCTTGGTTCATTCTTCCTAGATCTCTTTTGGTGGGTTTTTTTAGGAAGCCTTTCTTGTGTTTGAGCTAAGATCTGAAGTTGCAACTTAAGATCTGAGCTCTCTTTGGCCTCTAAGTCCATAAAGTTGTTAGCTTTGGCAAGAATGAACCTCCCCTCAAGTGTAAGACTTCTTTGCAAGCTTAGTTTTGCCATTTTAATACTTTAGAGCTTTGCATGCACGTAAAGTTTGCAACTTTACGTGATAAGCATGCCTTGGGAAGTTGGATCTACAATATGGAGCCTTTGCATGGCGTAAAAAGCATCTATATGGATGAAGGACTGAAGGGAATCGGCGAGTCGGATGAGTGACTCAGCGAGTCCGATGAAGTTGGCCGTGGGCTCGGCGAGTCGGATGAGTGACTCGGCGAGTCTGATGAAGATTGCCTTGGACTCGGCGAGTCAGCTAGGGTCTTCCCGACCCTTGGACATACATGAAATCTGGGAGTTGCAAGGAAACTCAACGAGTTGGCTAGAGAGTTAGCGGCCGCAAACGCTAGGAACTCGACGAGTCGTTCAGGTGACTCGACGAGTTGACAAGCTATGCAGGAACTCGACAAGTGGCTGGATGCACTCGACGAGTCAGGTCAACATGGATTGTTGACCTTGACCTTTGGCCTTGGCTGTGACCTAGGGTTGACTATTTGACTTTTGGGGGTATCTTGAGAATTTATAAACTTTGTGATGTACTAGATATAGGTGGTGGAGTTTGTGGCGGTGGTCCGAGAGTTGAGCTTTCTATTTTCAGTCGACAGTTGCGAGGTGAGTTATCCTCACTATACTCAAGGGTCTAAGGAACCAAGACCGGCCCTTTGGATTATTATCTGGTTATGTTATGTTAGTATGATCTGTTTGACTGGTATCCTAGAGGGTAGGATAATATGATGTGGAATGTGATATGATATGTTAGATCGGTATTCTAGTAGATAAGATGGTATTATGTGCTATGTGATATGATCTGTTAGATTGGTATCCTGGTAGATAGGATGGTATTATGTGTTATGTGGTATGATCTGTTAGATCAGTTGTTGTCTATAGACTGTTATATGATTATATGTTATATGTGCACATGTTGTTTGGCTTTTGAGGCTTATCTGCTTTGTGCGATAGCCAAGAGACCTGGGCATTCCAACCTGTTGGTTGTGGGCCATGAGTATTCTATCCCGATGATGATTGGACTCATAGTATGTTGGCATTCCAACCTAATGGTTGAGGGCCTGGGGTATTCCAACCCGATGGTTGACTCGACCCATAGTATGTTGTTTATGATTGTGCGTATTTTTGCGGTATGGGTATTTTGGGGGAACTCACTAAGCTTTCGGGCTTACAGTTTCAGTTTATTGTTTCAGGTACATCGGGGGATCATGACAAGGCGAAGGCATGATCGTACAGCTCCTCATGTTTGGTTATTGTTTCTGGGAAAACTCTGATATAGACTATTTTGAAAACAAATCTGTAATAAATGTTGGTTTTAAATGTTTTTGAAAAGTTTTAAATTGGCTTGAATTTTATGGGTGTTACAAGTTGGTATCAGAGCCTTGGTTTGAGTGAATTGGAGAAACATTTGTGTGAATCTAGTCTCAAATCAAGGAAAGATTTTCAAAAAGATTTCTAAATGGTTTTCAAAATGAGTAAAGGAGGATGCAGGATGTACGATCAGCCGTAGCCAGTAAGTAGACCCCAAAATACCATACAGTTATTTGATTATGTAATATGTTAGAACAACATGCTAGTTATAGGCTAGGGATCTTCAGGAATTGTATGATAGAATTGCCTGATTACTTGATGCCTGCTAGCCTAGGGCTTCCTTATATGAGATTGACATCATTATTGTAGTTACTTATGTATGCATCACAACTGTATATAATTAAGATCTTATAGCCTGAGAATGCTGGTTTGGCCTTAGGTTCTATTCTCGTTTGGGGAATTAGGGTAGGATCGTATATTCGAAAGTTTATAGGGTCCAACGTTATGTGTAGTTAGCATGCACTAGTGCTGCAGCGTTGGTGGAAGTTTCATGGTCGAGTGGTTGTGTGTGACTGGTAGGTCAGTTGTGTGACAGTTAGCCTTCCTCTAGAGTGGAGGTTGAGCAATAACCATGTGCATGTATAGTTTTAGGGTGTTGTGGTAATACTTGAGAAAAATATGGGTAGGTGTGGAAGGTAGTATGGGCCCGTACTACTGGAAGCACAGGACCCATACGCGTAGCAAGGAAGTCACAACCCCTAGGGTTTAGTAGGGAGTTGGTTCCCGGTTATTTATGCGGATTGTCTGATATCTTCCTGTTATATTTCAGTATGTTGGTTACGAGGCATTTTGTGACTGGATCCGGATCAGGATCAGGACAGGGTGATCAGGAGGCCCCAACGGCGCCTGAGATTATCGGCCAGGAGGAGCCAGTGTTAACAGAGGATCGGGTCATGGAGATCATCCGCGAGGAGGTGGTCGAGATTGTCCGGGGTCAGATTCCCGAGTTGTTTGGGACTATTAAGTCCGCTATGATGGAGTACTTTGATGACCGATACGCAGCCCTTGCAGAGACGGTTGCCGCTGCAGCTGCATCAGCTATAACAGCGGCAGGAGGAGGAGTAGGAGCCAGTCGGGGCTTCCAGTACAGGGACTTCGATAACACGAAGCCCCCTACTTTTGATGGGACTGAGGACCCCATCAAGGCCATGAGGTGGGTTTCTGATGTGGAGGGGTGCTTCTTCACTTGCTCGTGCCCTACTGACCAGAAGTCAAGTGTGCCCTGAACCTGCTGAGGTCCGGGGCGAAGGACTGGTGGAGATTGACGACTGGGTCATACACTGATGATCAGAGAGCTGCTGTTACTTGGGAGCAGTTCAGGGATATGTTCCGTGCCCGTTACGTTCCACGGGTTGAGCGAGAACGATTGGGTCAGGAATTTTTGAGTTTGAGACAGGATGGGGAATCGGTGACGGAGATCACCCGCATGTTCACAGAGAGGGCGATGTTCTGCCCAGAGTTTGCTTCCGAACAGGCTCAGATGGCACGCTATCTGAGCATGCTCAAGACTGATATCCGACAGTTAGTGTCTACCCAACGATGTGATACTCTTCTGGAGTTGCAGGAGGCCACAAGGCGGCATGAGTTAGAGATTGAGCTGCAGCTGAGGGAGCAGCAGCAGGCCCCGGCACAATCGCAGCCGGCGCCGAAGCGGTCTAAGACCGCTGATACCAGGACTGGGGGACAGTCAGGTCGCACTTGTGGAAAGTGCGGGAAGGCTCATTCAGGGACGTACCGATCAGGGAGTGGGTGCCACCGATGTGGCAAGCATGTCCATCTGGCCAGGGATTACAGGAAACAGACTCCGACTTCCGGAGTCAGACTTTTCTACCATTGTGAGCAGGTGGGCCATATGAAGGCCCAATGTCCTCTACTAGCCGCCAAGCCGGCGCAGTCTCCGACACCGGCCACATTGATGATTGTAGATGGGAGGCCAGTTAAGGTAGAGCCTCTGAAGGCTCAGGGGCGTGCCTTTCAGCTTACGACCGAGGAGGCCAAGGCAGCACCAGATGTGGTTGATGGTATGTTTCTATTCTTTATCTTATTTATTTATTTGTGTTACGCTTATCTGTGGTACCTGTGATTAGGTACGTTTTTAGTGAACTCCTTGCCTGCTTTGGTTTTATTTGACTCGGGGGCGAGTCGGTCATTTGTATCACAGACTTTTAGTAGGGAGTTCAGTGTGCCAGTGGGCGATCTAGAGTGTCCGTTGCGAGTCTCTATCGCCAACGAACACGAGGTTTCTACTTCTTCGGTCTACCGAGGATGTGAGTTGGAGATATTCGGGGTGTCTTTCCCGATAGACTTGATTCCTATTCCCATGAGGGAGGTGTGCGTGATTGTGGGGATGGACTGGATTAGTCGATTCGGTACCATGATTGATTG
Source organism: Lactuca virosa (assembly GCF_052849685.1). Classification (NCBI taxonomy): domain Eukaryota; kingdom Viridiplantae; phylum Streptophyta; class Magnoliopsida; order Asterales; family Asteraceae; genus Lactuca; species Lactuca virosa. The sequence continues at coordinate 60,764,247 of NC_136429.1, forward strand.
CGAGGGTCAACGGGTGGTAGTTCGAACCCCAAGTGGGGGAGAACTGGTTGTATATGGCGAGGGCACCAGAGTGGGATCAGGTTTTTGTTTAGCTTCCAAGGCTCGACAGTATATTCAGCACGGGTGTGCGGGTTATTTAATGCATGTGGTGGATACGCGGGTCAGGGACCAGACTCCAGTTTCAGAGGTCCCGGTGGTTAGAGAGTTTGCTGATGTGATCCCGAAGGAGTTTCCAAAGATACCTCTGGAGAGGCAGGTCGAGTTCCGGATCGACCTGGGCCAGGTGCGGCCCCTATCGCTAAGGCGTCGTACCGGTTGGCGCCACCCGAGATGCAGGAACTGTCTTCACAGCTGCAGGAACTGTTGGGCAAGCAGTTTATTTGACCTAGCAGTTCTCCATGGGGGGCACTGATCCTCTTCGTCAGGAAGAAGGACGGTTCGCACCAGATGTGCATTGACTATAGGGAGTTGAACACGTTTACGGTGAAGAACCGTTATTCACTCCCGAGGATAGATGATCTCTTTGATCAGTTGCAGGGTGCATCTTGGTTCTCCAAGATTGATTTGAGGTCGGGATATCATCAGGTCCGGGTCAGAGAGGAGGACGTGGAGAAGACTGCGTTTCAGACTCGTTATGGTCATTACGAGTTCGTGGTGATGCCGTTTGGGCTCACCATCGCACCAGCAGTGTTCATGGATCTGATGAATTGGGTCTGTAGACTGATGCTTGATCGCTCGGTCATCGTGTTTATTGATGATATCTTGGTATATTCCAAGACCCAAGAGCAGCACGAGGAGCACCTCAGGGAGTTTTTAGGAGTTCTGAGACGAGAACGGCTGTATGCCAAGTTCTCGAAGTGCGAGTTTTGGTTACGAGAGGTCCAGTTCCTCAGACATCTCGTCAACCAGGAGGGGATTTTGGTCGACCCGGCCAAAATCGAGGCAGTTATGCAGTGGGAGGTGCTGAGGTCTCCTTCTGACATCAGGAGTTTTCTGGGGTTAGCAGGGTACTACCGGAGATTCATTTGAGATTTCTCCAAGATTGCAGTACCCCTCACTCGTCTAACGAGGAAGGGGGTAGATTTCTGGTAGGGCCCTGAGCAGCAGAGGGCGTTTGAGACCCTCCGGCAGCGTTTGTGCGAGGCTCCAGTTTTGACACTCCCTCGGGGAGTTGAAGATTTTGTGGTATTCTGTGATGCATCCATCACAGGTTTGGGGGCGGTCCTCATGCAGAGAGGACGAGTGATAGCCTATGCATCGCGGCAGCTGAAGCCGCATGAGACTAGATACCCTACGCACGATCTAGAGTTGGGAGCGGTGGTATTCGCTCTCAAGATTTGGAGGCATTACCTATATGGGGTCCGTTGTACCATATACATGGATCACAAGAGCTTGAGACACATCATGGATCAGGCGAACCTGAACATGAGGCAGCGCAGGTGGCTAGATGTAGTCAAGGACTACGATTGTGAGATCCTTTACCACCCCGGTAAAGAGAATGTGGTTACGGACGCTTTGAGCTGCAAGTCTGCTGGGTCTTCCACCCCAACGATGTGTATGAGGATAGCGGTGGATTCTCCGTTTGTGAGTTTGATCAGAGATGCTCAGGTCGAGGGCATGCGACTGAAGAACTGGAAGTTGGAAAGGATCAAGGGTGAGAGCGCCCAGTTTGTAAAGGATAGTCGGGGATTATTGACCCGATGCGGTCGGGTTTGGATTCTAATGTCTGGTGGGGTCAGACAGACAGTCATGGATGAGGCTCATAAGTCTCACTTCTCCATACACCCGGGGGCCACCAAGATGTACCGAGACCTGAGTTTGAGTTATTGGTGGCCATGTATGAAGCGAGAAATCGCTTGGTATGTCGAGAGGTGCTTGACCTATAGGATGGTCAAGGCCGAGCATCAGAGGCCGCATGGTAAGCTGCAGTTTCTAGAGATGCCCATGTGGAAATAGGAGCAGATCACGATGGACGTCATTACTAAGATGCCGAGGACGACGAAAGGGTTTGATGCTATATGGGTTATCATGGATCGGTTGACCAAGAGTGCCCATTTCTTGGCTATTCGGGAGAGTTCGTCGGCAGAGAAGTTGGCCGACGTGTATGTTCGCGAGATCGTCGCTCGCGATGGGGTTCCGGTCTCCATTGTTTCCAACCAGGATGTTAGATTTACCTCCCGTTTCTGGCAGAAGTTCCACGAGGAACTGGGCACGCGGTTGCATTTTAGTACAACCTTTCATCCGCAGACCGACAGTCAGAGTGAGCGGACCATTTAGACCCTCGAAGATATGTTGAGGGCATGTGTTATTGACTTCGGTGGGAGATGGGATTCCCACCTACCTCTTGCAGAGTTCGCCTACAACAACAGTTATCATTCCAACATTGGCGCCCCGCCTTTCGAGCTGTTGTATGGGCGAAGATGTCGCACCCCGGTTTGTTGGGGCGAGGTTGGACATAGGGTGATGGGACGGACGGAGGTAGTCTTGCAAACTACCGAGAAGATTCAGCAGATTAGGCAGCGGCTGCAGACCGCTCAGAGTCGGCAGAAGAGTTACGCCGATAAATGCCGTTATGAGTTAGAGTTCTAGGTTGGGGACATGGTACTCCTGAATGTCTCGCCCTGGAAGGGTGTGATCCGCTTCAGGAAGAGGGGTAAATTGGGTCCCTGATATATTGGGCCGTTCAGGATTGTTGCCAGGGTTGGCAAGGTGGCATACATGTTGGAGCTACCGGATGAGCTTAGTCGTATCCACAGCACATTTCACGTATCGCAATTACGAAAGTTCATTATGGATCAGGAGGCAGTGGTATCCTTGGATGATATTTAGGTCGACGAGCGCCTGAATTATGTTGAGAGGGTCGTGGCCATTCTGGAGAGAAAAATAAAGGTTCTACGGAACAAGGAGATACCATTGGTGAAGGTACAGTGGGAGCACCGAAGAGGGACCGAGTGGACGTGGGAGCCGGAGGCAGAGATGCGGGAGCACTATCCGGAGTTGTTCACCACGACAGACTTCGAGGACGAAGTCTAGTTCAAGTGGGGGAGAATTGTAACGCCCCGATTCTCAGGTATTGAATTTTGTATTAAGATTTCCTTGAATTCAAGGTCTACTCGACGAGTTGGTTGCCTTGAATCGTCGAGTAGCAGCGGGCTGGTCCACGTGATTAAGTGACCTACTCGCGGAGACCAAGAAGGGACTCGACGACTAGGAGATGGAGGATGAAACCCTAATTTCCGGTGTTTTTCACCCCATTTAAAGGATCATTGGCCTCCTCAGCCTCCCCTTACAGCCTCTTGTTATTCCAAAACCCTAAATTTGTGTGTGTGTGTATGCTTTCTTGGTGTGTTAAGCTTTGAAGAAGGATTTTGGTGAGAAAAACTTGGGGAAAACAAGTGATTTGAAGCAAGGAACTCATGGGGAATCTGAGATCTACTTCATTGGGCACCCTTTTGAAGGTATTAAGTTGTTATCTTGGTTCATTCTTCCTAGATCTCTTTTGGTGGGTTTTTTTAGGAAGCCTTTATTGTGTATGAGCTAAGATCTGAAGTTGCAACTTCAGATCTGAGCTCTCTTTGGCCTCTAAGTCCATAAAGTTGTTAGCTTTGGCAAGAATGAACCTCCCCTCAAGTGTAAGACTTCTTTGCAAGCTTAGTTTTGCCATTTTAATACTTTAGAGCATTGCATGCACGTAACGTTTGCAACTTTACGTGATAAGCATGCCTTGGGAAGTTGGATCTACAATATGGAGCCTTTGCATAGCGTAAAAATCATGTGTATAGATGAAGGACTGAAGGGACTCGAGGAGTCGGATGAGTGACTCGGCGAGTCCGATGAAGTTGGTCGTGGGCTCGGCGAGTCTGATGAAGATTGCCTTGGACTCGGCGAGTCAGCTAGGGTCTTCCAAGAACTCTAGTGTCCGATTTTGGGTGCTAAGGGAGTCCTTCTATAGCGTGGCAAAGTCTAGGGTTACATCCATGCAAACCCTAATGCCCATGATCTTTCATATTACTTAGGATCCATGGGTTAAGCCTCCATGGACTATCCATGGACTACCATATTGGTTTAACCCATCCTAAATAACAATTGGCCCACACTATATGAATCATTGATTTACCAAATCAATCCCCATATATTTAATTAATCTCTTTTGATCACATAATTAATTCCAAATTAATTCTTGATAAATACTAATTAAACAATATGATTTCATATTAATATATTAGAACTTATAATATATTAATAAATCATAAGTAACCTCTTACTCAAGTATCCATCCTATCAAATTGTCCTGGTGATATGCAACCCGAAATGGACCATGCTACTCTCAGCTCAAGTACATACCAATTATAGTTATGGGCTTAGACACCTAATCCAACAGTCTCCCACTTGGATAAGTCTAATAACTATTATTGCAAGTACGACTCCGGAATCCCGACTAGCAATCGTAGCTCTTAAAAGCCGGTGTCGAACTCTGACCTAGTCAATGACGCGTCCATTAGATAAGGGATCATATATTCCTCCATTATAGATATCATATGGACATGAGACATGGATTATAATCATTCTCTCTGTCCATCTATTGTTTCCCCGTTTCCGGTTTATGACGACCGACTAATTGAACAAATCAAATCAGTCCAGGCTTGGCCAAGCACTTAGGGGTGTCATCAATAAGTCATCGAGGGGCCCACAAATATCGCTTTTATCCCTCTGAGGTTAAAAGGAATGGATAAACTTCGACTCAAATGCTTGCTTGTACTTACTTATCAAATCATACACAACAACATGTTTTATAACACCAAGTTACTGGTGCGTTTACATACGTCAATGTGCAACCGACTTGTAAACTACAACTCATATGTCTTGGTTTCAAGAATATAAGATATTATCATCTCACAATCACGCGTGATAAAATCCATTAAGTGATTCAGATGAGCGTGGGTTGAATCCAATACTCAAATCTTATTACAGGAGTACTCATGAACACTGCAAGCAAACTTGTGGTATGTCTAAACGCATTTAGAAAAACTACGGACTTATTCATGACAGTCTTGCCTCAATACCTACTTCCAATGTATGATCGACTATGGATGGTTTGAATAACCTAGTTATTCGGGAAGTCAAAACATGCAAAGTGAAACACAAGAATAATACTAATCCTATATGGTCCCAAAACTTTTGAGTGTAAATAAAATACCTTTTATTTAATCGCCATATTGATTACTCATTATTCATTGTATAATGTTTCGAATAATCAACTTAATACTTGAATTAAAACAATAGTTGTCCCATGCTTCAAGCATGCACACTATGTTTATCTATGATCCTTACTTTGTGAAATAGATCAATTGACAACATTTCAATGATGCTCATTTCACAATCCCAAATCCTTACCGTAAATGTAAGAATATTAAAGTCTTGCCATTTACTGTAATCTATTAGATTCTAAACTTATATGCAATGATCCTCTTGTAATGACTATGCAAAAAAGTCACAGAGACTTGGCAACAGACATTACAAAGTATTCCAATGGATAGCAATTCCATGGAAACGAAGTCTCAAATTCAAAGTGCATTCCTTTGAACATCCTTCTTGCATTAAGTTTCTAACTTACACACCAATCCCCATTCATGGAATCATTTCCATACTTTTCCATATGACAACTCATTATTAATAGAATCCTGTCTATTCATAATAATGTCAATATGGTCCATCCATTACTATACTTCCAACTCTCCTTAAGCAACCAATCCTTTGCGAACTTTAGATTGTCCTTAACAGTTGTTTAACCACTTTAGTCATATCCGGTTCTAGTCCTTTTCCCTCTTAATGCCCTAGGCATTTGGAAAATTTAGAACGGATAAATATTATAGCACATGTAATTGATCCTATACTCGAAGCATATTGGACACGATTCATGATGTCTTACATAAAGACATGATACTTGACCAGTCTTTTGCTATAATATTTCTATTTTCCATGTTCTCACAATTCGAACTATGAAGAGGGATGCCATAATCATAATTGAATTTGAGAACGCAATTAACACAATCTTGAAGTATGACTAAATTTGATTAAAATCTCAGAATCTAAGCTTTTAGATTTGAAATGAAGTATGAATTCCTCTTCCTTAGTTATAGCAAAACAACTTTTCAAACCCCGCAACTTTGCGAATTGAAACTTTTGTTTTCTATAATTAACATTGCTAGCTTTCAACATTCACCATAATTGATTATGCTCCCACTAGCATAATAATTATTTCTTTATTAGCATAACACTTATGCTCCCATTAGCTTTGACATGCACTCAGAAATCAACTGCACTTCTAGAAATCAATACTTATTGACTTTCATTACCAACGTTCAGATTTCTGATACAAGATGCTTTGATAAGACTTTATCTAGGCTTCTCAAAATCATACACCTTTCCTTAGATAGCTCACATGTATATCTAAACAATTTAAGAACTTACAACAATAAGTCTCAAATGTTTAGACCTTTTACCATTTCTCACAATTCGAACTATGAAGAGGGATGCCGTAATTATAATCGAATTTGAGAATGTAAATATCACAACTGCTATCTCCTTATAATCTACTTAGTGAAAGCGTTTCCTCACAATTGTTTTCATGAATTGGACAGAAACCTTATGACACTTAGATTTTATGGTGTATGTGTTCCTATCCATATGAATTTATCAAACCATAATCATAAGACAAGGTTAGTGACAAATCCAAACTCATATGGACTGAACTTGTTCAATCTTAATTTATTGCCACTTGGAAGCACGAGGGCCTACCATGTCTTCCAAGTTGTTGAGCAGCTCACCCTCACTGATCAATGAAACTTTCATTGATCTAGGTGCTTTGCCTTATGAAAACAATTGAGAACTCATAGAACTCACATGCATAGTCAACTTTAACTGGAATGGGCACAGAAACAAGAATATATCAACACGATAGGTTACAAACCTCAAGTCGTGTGCTAGTGATAAACAATAGGTTTTATTCTTGATTAGTTCTTAAAACTTTTTCAAGATCTTTAAGACTCCCACTGACCTCTTGACATATAAGATTCTCTTGTCATGAACCATTCCTTGACAAACAAATATTCAAGAGTTAGTGCGGATTCTTATCAAGATAAACATTTCACACAATTGGTCTTAGTTGGTCTTTGTCCTTACCAAGATATCACAACTTACCAATTTCAAATGTACAAGAGCAAAAACATTTTACTCTACATTTGATGAGTGTTTTAAACCTTCATAAGATTATGTCACTCAAGGCACAATCTCAGAGTATGACTCTAAGACTTAATTTTGGAACGAAGTATGACTCATCCTCTTGATTTAACCATTTCAACAATTCACGATTCCTCTTCTTAGCCATACAAATGCACTAAGATATCCTCAGAGGATCAACTGTGATATGGTTTTCCATAATCATTAAGATGACCATAAAACACAATACTAAAGTACTCTCCCATCTTTTCAGATTGGAGAAACTTTTATCTTTCTGCCGACTTTGATTCTTCTTATTCGTTCTGCTAAGCATTGAAGCCTTTTCAATGACTCAGAATTACACTTAATCTTGTAAGCATAACCATATTTACTAAACTTTAGTAAAAAACATGACGAATAGTCTTATCGTTCTTTGTGGTGGACCTTGACCAGCGCACAACCAAGTGTACCCAATATCCTAGTCCTTCACTTGACTCACATATTCCTGTGAACAAGGAATTAGTCTTAATTTCCAAAAGACGAAAATTCTCATTCATCATACAATACAAGTTGCACGATTCCAAGTTTCTATCCAACTGAAACTTGGGTGATGAGAATCTTTCCTTATTTGGTAAATTTTGACACTTCCACAAACGAAAGAATCAAATCCATATTTTTTTCAATAGAAACATACAAACATCAATTTTTACAAATGCCATTGCAAGGAGATATAATATAAAATAAAATAAATCAAAATTTTATTTATTTATAAAATGCAGAAAAAACTTTTCCTTACAATGCAATTACAAATGAAAACTATGTTACTACATATTTCTAATCAATCTATCATAACTCCTAAGCAGCAGCTCAAAAATCCGATCTTAGAACCATGCGATTGAAATCCATATTCGCGATCAGATTCAGCATACACTTCTTTTAAGCTTCCGCTCTTTTCTTCGATTCTACAAAACATCAAAATGCGACCTTGTCACATCATGTATTAAGAATCTCCAAATAGGAACCTAATAGAGTTAGATAGTGGACTTACCTGAAGCAAAGTCACAGACTCTGACTTTACCATACTTATGATCCTTCAGGTAGATATGGAAGCTTCGCAACCAATGCCCTGTCTTTTGGCAATAGAAGCAAACAGATTCTTTTGGAACGGTGCATGGAACAATCTCAGACTTAGCCTTTCTCTTTACTATTTTGGTCAAACGGGATGACTATGGCCGATCCCTTTCCATTGGGAAGAGAAATCCTTTCTGTACTTCCAATGTTTCCATTGTCAATGGAGGTTTGGGAAGTAGATCTTCCAATCAAATTTGCTTTTCTTGTGCGCCAAATCATTTCTAATTCAGCAGCAATTAGCAAATAGGTAAGATCGATAAGGGTCATCTCGTGATCTGTCATATAGTAGTCTTTAACAAACTGACTATACGACTCGAGAAGTGACTGAAGAACCCAGTCAACAGCCAAATTCCTAGTGAAAACGACACCCAACATTCCCAGGTTGTCAATGTGTGACTTCATCTCCAAGACATGTGCACACACAGACCTTCCATCTTGGTGTTTGCTAGCCAATAGGGTTTGAGTGACCTTGAACTTTTTAAGTCTTTGACCATGTAGGTTAGGGAGAATTAATGGAGGTGAAGGAAGATAAGTTCCATTGAAGCACGAAAAAGGGATTGATCTTTCATCTTGATCGTCACGTGGAAGTTCATCTTCATGAGGAAAACCTTTTCTAAAAGATTCGGGAAGACCATAGTTGTCTGAACTTAGACATCTACAAGGGAGAAATTCAAGTTTAGTTGATTTAAGTCCTTAATATAACACCCAAAACGAAATATTAAGGCTAGGACCCAACCCAATATTTTACAATTCGGAAGAGGGATGCCGTAATCCAATTGTAAAATATTTGAAGGTAGGTAAATGACGATTTACCAATTTCCACCATGAAAAACGAAATTGACTATTAAGTTTTAATTGGTTTGAAATTCCTAGATCCTTTGAGATTTATTGAACTTTTCAATGACATGTTTAAATCTCGATTGTGCCCTTCAAGTTTGTGAATGGGATACCGAGGATCAAAAACAAGGTGTGAATAACCATGCAAATTAGCTTGCTACACCTAATGTTACAAACCACCTAATCAATGTGCCGGTTAACCACATACGCTCCATTGATCTATCATTAACATCAAGCTACCCTTTTCCACGCACTGTCAGTCCCAGATTAGTGTGTCGGTTAACCACACACGCATCATTAACGACTTAACAAGGTGCAAAGTGCAATTTCATGGAATAGCACCATATTCACATTTTTCCTAAAGTAACTAAGATTGAGAATTTAATAAAAGTTTAGTTACTTTATAATTATCATTATACTTATAATGATAATTAATGTCCTATCCTACCCGTTCGGCTAACGACTCTCCACCAGTCAAGGAAGCGGTGGGTGAGAGTGAACACCCATTAAACTGCCATTTTATAGGCAGTAACCTTATACCCCCCTTATAGACTGGCTTCGTGAATGAGGCCTACTAACGGTAAGACTGACTTGTCTTATACATATATAATTATTAAACTTTTAATATTATAACAGTATAAGGATTGAATTTTAAACTTTTAAAATTCTAGGGTTTGGAATTAAATGTTTCAAAGTGACTTTGATATCATTTACAAATTCCAAAACTTGAGGGCAAGTTTTGAAACATTCAAAAACTTTTGGTTTCTATAGCTTATGATTTTAATGCATTTTAATGGAAAAACTTCTCATGTTCCATAACTTGAGGACAAGTTATGGAGTTCATAAAATGCATTTAGATCATATTCTTTAACTAACAAAAATTATCAAATAATATATCTATGATCTAGCTAAATTCATAAATCAAGATAATTCATATCAACAATTTGCAAGAAATTAGTCTATCATATAAACTAATACAAATCTTGAAACTATGAAAATTATCTTTTAATTGGATGAGCATGATCACTACCATATAAAAAAACAGATTTTATGATTCAAAACAGCTTGTGGTAATGATCCTAATCCAATTCTGGCAAAAAAAACTCGACAAGCTGTTGTCTGGACATGCAACTCGTCGAGCCCATCTATGGACTCGTCGATTTCATGCCTAAATTCATCTTACTCGTTGAGTTCAAGCATGGACTCGTCGAGTAGGTGCTGTCAGACAGTGTTTTCAGCTTTGAAAAATAATACTTTAGCATCAAATATAATAGAAAACAACCCATGGCTCTGATACCACTGTTGGGTTTTGTATACTACAACATCCTATGACACAAATTAGCGGTAATGGCACAAATGGAAACGGAAGCGGGAACGGAGCCAACAGTTCCAATCTTGGTGAAAGTTAAGGACACCAACGAGTATGCTCCTATAAGGAATTTATGAACTGCAATCCCAGGACATTGCATGGCAATGACGGTGTCATCACCTTGACGAGATGGTTTGAGAAAACCGAATTTGTATTTGAAATTTGTTCATGCCCAGAGGAATGTAAAGTCAAGTACGCAGCTTGTACCTTCGCTGACTCGACTTTATCCTGGTGGAATGGCCATGTTAAAACCCTGACTCTCGTTGTGGCCAACTCTATGAGTTGGGAAGATCTGAAGGTCATGATGTTGGAAGAGTATTGCCCAAGAAGCGAAATTCAGAAATTGGAGCAAAAGCTTTGGAACCATACCATGACGGGCTCTAATATGACCACCTACACCACCATGTTTAATGACTTGGCAGTTCTGTGCCCCGGGATGGTCACCCCGGAAGCCAAGAAGGTGGAACGCTACATTTGGGGACTATCCCCCCAGATTCAACAAATGGTCATATCTGCCAACCCAACCACCTACGACAGTGCCAAACATTTGGCACAAAGTCTTGTCGACCAGGGAGTCCGCCAGTGCATTATGTCCCCCACACTTGATCAACCAAAAATGGGAGATAGCAAGCGAAAGTTCGGGAATAAGAAGAAGGGTCAGTGGACTCAAGAGTCTGCCAAAAGACAACAAACTGTGGCAGTCCATGCCGCCATTGTCTCTGCTGCCCCATCGCTGGTCAAACAATATGCTGGGAATATGAGAAAATGCAACAAGTTCCACTTCTATCACAATGGAGCTTGCCGGGAGTTGCATTGCAACAACTGTAATAGGAAGGGACATACTGCTCATTTCTGTAAGCCCCCCACTCAACAGACCACCCAAGCCACTAATGTTGGGGTAGGCCAGGCGTGTTACGGATGTGGGGAGACAGGGCATTTCAAAAGGGAGTGCCCAAAGGCAAAGAACAAGAATTTTGGAAGCGTGGGAAAGGTCTTGACAATGGGGCATGTGGAAGCAGTGAAGGACCCCGATGTGGTTACCGGTACGTTTCTCCTCAATAACTCATATGCATATATACTTTTCGATACTGGTGCGGAGAGGAGTTTCGTGAGTCACAGTTTTAAGCACATACTCAAACAAAGACCTCAATCACTCAATGAAATATTCACAGTACAAATGGCAAATGGAAAAACTGAAAGCACTGAAGACATATACATAGGATGCACCCTAACCCTAAATAATCACTCCTTCCAAATCGAATTAATGCCTATTACAATAGGAAGCTTCGATGTGATCATTGGCATGGATTGGTTAACCTCTCACCATGTACATATCATGTGTTATGAAAAAGCCATCTGACTTAACTTACCAAATAACGAAACCCTTGTCATCTATGGTGACAAACCCGGAACGAACCTCCGAATCATCTCATGCATCAAGGCTCAAAAGTATCTGTGCAAGAAGTACCACACATTCCTAGCCCACGTCGTTGATGAGAAGAGAGAAGTGAAGGAAATAAAGGATATTCCGGAGGTTTGAAACTTTCCTGACGTATTCCCAGAAGACCTTCCGGGAGTACCACCCATGCGACAAGTCGAGTTCAGAATCGACTTGATTCCTGGAGCCACCCCCATAGCCAAATCACCATATCGATTAGCTCCGGCGGAAATGCAGGAGTTGTCCAGTCAACTGAACAAACTGCTGAGTAAAGGATTCATTAGACCAAACTTCTCACCTTGTGGAGCACCAGTCTTGTTCGTAAAGAAGAAAGAAGGATCATTCTATATGTGCATTGACTATCGGGAGTTGAACAAACTCACCATCAACAACCGATATCCCCTACCCCGAATCGACGATCTGTTCGACCAACTTCAGGGTTCCAGCTACTTCTCGAAAATCGATCTAAGGACGGGGTACCATTAGCTCAGAATCCAGGAGGAAGATATTCCTAAGACGGCGTTTAGGACTCGTTACGGCCATTACGAGTTCGTTGTGATGCCCTTCGGATTGACTAATGCACCCGTGGTGTTCATGTATCTAATGAACCGCGTATGCCGACCTTACCTACATAAATTTGTGATAGTATTCATCGATGACATACTAATCTATTCGTGAAGTGAGGATGAGCATAGTCAACACCTGCGATAGGTCTTGGAGACGCTAAGGGCGGAGAAGCTATATGCAATGTTTTCAAGGTGTGAATTCTGGATTCGAAAAGTGGACTTCTTCGGACACGTGGTCAGCAAGGAAGGGATAAATGTGGACCCCTCCAAAATCAAAGAAATTGAAAACTGGAAGACGCAGAGGACATCGAAAAAAATCTGCCAGTTTTTGGTCCTTGCTGGCTACTACAAAAGGTTCATACATAATATTTCCAACATCGCAAAGCCACTTACTGCCCTGACCCAGAAGGGAGTGATCTTCAAATGGCGGAATAAACAAGAAAATGCCATTCAGAAGCTAAAGCAAGCTCTATGCATTGTTCCGATCTTGTCTCTTCCAGAAGGAACGGAAGACTTTGTGGTCTACTGCGATGCGTCCAAGCAGGGTCTAGGTTGCGTACTCATGAAACGGGGAAAAGTCAATGCCTATAACTCAAGACAACTTAAGACCCACGAGGTTAACTACACCACACATGATCTTGAATTAGGGGGGGGGGTAATGTTTGCTTTAAAAATCTGGAGACACTATCTTTATGGTACAAAGTGTACGATATTCATTGATCATAAGAGTCTCCAGCACATCCTCAAATAAAAACAACTCAATATGAGACAACGACGATGGGTAGAGTTACTAAATGATTATGAATGCGAAATTCATTATCATCCGGGCAAGGCCAACGTGGTAGCAGATGCCCTAAGTCAGAAGGAGTACTCGGGCCGCCGAGTGAAATCATTAACAATGACTATCCATTCACATCTGTCCACATGAATCATGGAGGTGCAACTTGAAGCCTTGAAACCGGAGAATATCGCAGATGAAGCTCTGCGATGGATGGATAAGAACCTGGAGATCAAGGATGACGGAGCTCGTTACCTCATGAATCGAATCTGGACACCGAGATTCAGAGGATGTAGAGACATTATCATGAACGAAGCTCATAGACCAAGTACTCTGTTCATACTAGGTCAGATAAGATGTATAGACCTCAAGAAACTCTATTGGTGGCCAAACATGAAGGTGGAAATCACCACTTATGTGGGCAAGTGCTTGACTTGCGCCAAGGTCAAGGTAGAGTACCAAAAGCCGTCAGGTTTGCTACAACAACCGGATATACCCGAGTGGAAGTGGGAGCGGATAACCATGGACTTAAAAACTAAATTGCCCAAGACAGCTAGTGTACCAATATCTATTATCTCTGACAGAGATAGCAGGTTTACCTCACGGTTTTGGCAATCACTACAAAAGTCTTTGGGAACCAGGCTTGACATGAGTACGACCTATCTCCCACAAACCGACGGGAAAAGCGAGAGGACTATTCAAACGCTGGAAGAAATGTTGAGAGCTTGTGTGGTGGACTTCGGTAAGGATTGGGATACCCAATTATCACTCATCGAGTTCTCATACAGCAACATTTATCATTATAGCATTAAAGTTGCTCCATTTGAAGCCCTCTATGGGCGCAAGTACGGATCACCTTTATGCTGGGCTGAGGTGGGTGACACTCAGCTAGCTAGAGGACAAATGCCTAACAGCAATCTTATTGGCCCTAAGATCATACGGTAAATGATAGAGAAGATCGTTTAGATCCGGGGAACGACTAAAGGGATCTCAGGACCGACAAAAGAGTTATGCGGATAAACGTCGCAAACCCCTGGAATTCCAGGTTGGTGATCGTGTATTGTTGAAGGTCTTACCCTGGAAGAGAATGATATGTTTTGGAAAACGTGGGAAACTAAATCCAAGGTACATAGGGCCATTCGAGATCCTTTCCAGGATCGGCCCGGTAGCTTACAAACTTCAGCTACCGTAGGAACTCAGCAACGTGCACCCCACTTTCCATGTGTCCAACTTAAAGAAGTGTCTGTCTGATGAGACCCTCGTTATTCCACTTGACAAAATCAAAGTAGACGAGAGTCTCCACTTCGTCGAAGAACCCGTGGAAATCATTGACAGGGAAGTCAAAAGGACGAAGCAAAGCAGCATATCAATAGTAAAGTTCCGTTGGAACGCCAAACAAGGGCCTGGATTTACTTGGGAATGTGAGGACCAAATGAAACAGAAATACCCACATCTTTTCCCTAACCCTTGAGGACCTACTCGGAATGCTAATTTCGGGACGAAATTCCTTCTAACGGGGGGATGATGTGACAACCGTCAATATTGGTCAAACAAAGTCAACAAAAGTCAACCAAGTCAACTCAACGTGTATTAGAATTTTAGGAGAAATGTGATATTCCCTAATGATTCTAATGTACTATTGACAAGTTATAATACAAAGTACCTCTCTTATTGCCAATTATTGAGTCTAAACCCTAATTAGGGTTAGTAACGTAAAGATTCGATAATTCAATTATATATTATTTATGTATAAATAATATCCGTAACACAATGTAGTTGAGTTCGTAAACTTTATGCTACATGGCAAATTCATAATAAAGGTTACATATACAAATTTTTGGTGAATCTGTCACCAAATGCGACAAATTCTATATCCCGCTTAAACACTCAAACGTTAACGAAAAGAGTTACGAATCATCCTAACATTCGTTAAATGTATATTTATCCCTGATAATATTGATTTTTATAATAATTTGAATTTATAGGATTCAAATTAAGTATTATACATCATTTTACCACATTTTTTTTAAAATCATCTAGTTTTATAAAAATTACCCATTCCTTTATAAAACTGAACTAAAGAAAACATTTTTGTTTTATATGATTATTTCATTTTATAAAAAATTATAATTATATTAGAAAGGGGTTACTTGAATATTTTATTCAAAACCCCACACCCTACTACCTTACCCCCTATACCCTACCCCTCCTCTCCCCCCCCTTCTTATTCTCGGCCGAGACACCCCCCCCCCCAACTCCATTTTCTTCATTTCTCCAACTTCTTCACTTACTTCATCTTCTTCTTCAAGAAAAACTCAAGTTCTTTAAAGTTTAATTCTCCATAAGTTGGTTCTTCACCTTTTGGTAAGCTTTTCTTCACTAATCTAGTGATTCTACACATAAACATACTAGTTTTTTTACAATTACACACATTAATATGTGCTAATATCCATAGGGTAATTCCATCTTCAAGTGTTATTAGCTTGAAAACCTTCATCTCCATCTTTTTATCCACCAAGAAACACACTCAAGGTGAGTTCATACCCCTCATTTTCGTTTTTATCCAAGTTTTAGGGGGGGGGGGGATACAAGTAAACTTGTATAATAACCCTAGTTTTTATGCATGCTTCTTCTTCATGTTGTGTAAAAGTATTATTTACATGATACCTAGTTTTATGAATATTTATGTGTGGTATGTTTGTTTGAAATGAAAAACTATGAAAAATGAGTATAAATATGCCATATGAAAAAGGTTAATAAAAACAAAATTATAAAAACTAGGGTTTTATGAACATGACATGGGTTTTCTAGCAAAAATGGTCATGACTAGGTTATGGCACCATTTTTGTGAGATTTGACCTAAAATATGTTATTTTAAACATATAAGGTTAGCTTGACTTAATCTCCATAAAAATATGAAAATAAACTTTACAAAGTTTATAACCTAGTATTTACCGTTTGGTGACGTAAAAAGGCCAAAAACCAGAAAACTGACTTTATCATACCAATGGTTCATATACTTGTGTTTATTGGATTAGTGTCTAAGTCCATAACTATATTTGGTATGTACTTGACCCGATTGTAGCATGGTCCTTTTGGGTTGCCTTCACCAAAGCAACTTGACTGGATGAATAATAGAAAAAAAGGATAAATGTGGTTTATTAATATAATAATATATTAAAAGAGAAATCATGCTGTTTAATTAATATTGGTCAATAATTAATTAAGAATTAATTTTATGGTCAAAAGAGATTAATTAAACTTGGGGGACTGGAATTGTAATTATTGGATAATTGCAAAGTGGGCTGAGGAACCCTAAAGATAGGGTGGACAGGTGAACGAAATCCTTATGGATAGCCCATAAGATTTCGTCCAAGGGGCTTAGGTTCTGGAAGATTCTTGTGGGCTGCAATGGTTTTGTTATTTGGCATGTTATGACTTATGTGAAGACCATGGGGGGAGCCCATGACAATTGGTAAAGGCCATGGGGAGCCCATGGCCCATGGATGTAAGACCATGAGGGTAGCCTATGGCATTCTGGGTGAAGACCATGGAGGGAGTCCATGGCAATCCTATATATATATATATATATATATATATATATATATATATATATATATATATATATATATATATATATGTTGCATGGGATTATGTGGTTATATGTTTTGTGTATTTTGGGAACTCACTAAGCATTTGCTTACAGTTTTGTTGGGTGTTTCAGGTACCTTACGTTCTAAGGGCAAGGGCCCAGCTTGATGGCGCAACATGCACTCTCCAGTATTTCTGCATTCATTGTTTTGGATACTCTGATTTTATGGACATGAGCTTATGTAATGCGATTTTGGGAAACAAAATATGGTTGTAATATTTAAATATTAAATGAAATTTTTTTTAAAATTTTCTGGCTATTACACATCCATTTTTAGTGTATTTTGGTGGTTTTGGAGTGATGCTTTCATGCAATATTGATCCTTGAAGCTTGGAAATGGAAGATCTCGATGTTCATCTACCTTCTTGACCTTTGTAAGTTATAAAGTTCCAAGCTTTATTGAATTTTTATCTTTGGATCTATGTCTATTTGGTGTTTTGGTCCATTTTTATGAGTTTTAAGTGAGAGTTGGGAATAAAGTTTGCAAATTTATTACTCTCTAAGGTCCCACGAATATTGTATGTTTCAGATATGGACTCACAAGTAGTTTTGACGTCATGCATGTGATTTTGACCCATTTCTACCCACCCCCCCCCCTTTTTGACCTATTCATGGGAAGGACATGTGTTCGACATGCATGACCATAAAGCAAGGATTTTTATGTTGCATTTAGGTGTATCAAAGCCTTCTACAAAGTATGGATGAATGGCCTTAACGATTAAGAGCTTAATGCATTAAGAATTCCAGACAAAGCGAAGGATTGCCCTTCACGACATAAGAAAATGCAGTCTCTACGACTGTTTCGTCTCGAGGCCACTACGACGTGACAAAATCTTGGTCATGACGTGGCGGACGGCTGGGAGACTTTTGACTATTGAATTTGACTTTGACCGTTGACATTTTGACCAAGTTTGACAGTAGGTCAATTTGAGGGTTTAGGGATGTAGTTTGAGATTTGGTCCCTGATTGTTGTATAGGCGACCTACAGTACCACTTATTGGATATATGAGCAGTTTTGTTGTCTGCTAAACTGCGAGGTGACTTTTCTAACTTTACTTTGTACTTTAGTATGTATCCTAGTATGTAGGATGTTGTTATACTTTAGTGATCTATGTATCCTTGTGGATAGGATGGTGGTATGTTGTATTGATTTGTTGATTGGTTGGTATGATATGATTACCTGTATTGCTAGCTATTGTGTGTTTGATTGTTTATGTGTATATGTCGACATGTTATGGTTGGGTTGATTTGGTCCTGCTTTGTGTTGTAGGCCAAGATACCCAGGCGGACCAGTGTACTGTAGGCCTTGCAAGGAGGTCCAATCAGACTGTAGGCCCACAGGAGCGCTCCAAATACTGTAGGCCTTTTGAGGCGGGCCAATAGATTGTAGGTTCGACAGAGCGGTCCATATTCCCTATAGGCCTTGTGAGGCGGTCCAGGCAGACTGTAGGCTCATGTGTGTATGCATTGTATATGTATTGTTATATGGGGTAGTTTGGGGAACTCGCTAAGCTTTGGCTTACAGTTGTGGATTTTAATGTTTTAGGTACTTCACATGACCGGGGAAAAGTGAATGCATGACCGTACACATCCTCCTCTTGATTTATGTTTTAGTGCTGATATTGATACTCTGATCTTTATGACTTTGTTTTGAAACAATGGTTGATTACTTATGGATTTTATGAAAATGTCTTTTGAAAATGTAATTTTTTTACTATGGTTTTTGGGACGTTACATTATAGGCCTTACAACTCTTTATTATAGATCATAATCTCTTTAAATCTCTTGACAAGTAACAATCACTGTCCATCTGCCTTCGTACCACTTCCTGTGATGCAAATAAACTGAGTGGGTCAGGCTTGGGAGCCTAATGAGTATATAGGGTTTTCAACCCACAACAATGTAATTAAATCTTTTAAATAGATATTCCACATCAAATAATCAACCCGATTACCCATTCCCGTTATTCTTACACACCGATCCTAAAATAATGATCTCAAAGGACCTATCCTACCAGATCATTGTAAGAAACGAGTAGACAATACTACTTTGTGGATTCCTCAACAATATAAGTCAATGAAGGCAACCATGGTGGATAGAGTACTCTAATGAACACACAATACTTTCTACTAGATAATATGATTCATTAACACCTATAGATTGTGAGTTTTCTAGTGTTCCACAAGATTGTCTAGAATAGTCAATGGTCGTCATCTATACTCTGCTAGATGACACTACTGTTTAGTGGATTCCTCAGCAACATAATTCAATGAAGTAAACTTAAGAGCGCACACCATGGTGCGGTGTGTATAAGGCCACGCTACGGTTTCGATAATAAAATACAGGTTCTAACCTGTTAGAGCCTTATTTCCGAACCAAAACACCCAAAATCGGGGGAGAGCTTGAGGCTAATGATTTTGGTGTCAAGAAGGAGGAAAGAGAAGTTAGAGATGGATTATATCAAGGATTTTCACCCTCTATCCATCAAGGTAAAGATTTCTCCTTTTGGGGAAATTGTTAGTTTGGTTGAATTGATCAACCTATAGCTTGATTATAATGTAGATGAGAGTGGAGTCAAAGGCAATTAGTTTTTGCTAACTAACAAGGTGAGTTATTGCTCACTCTCTCTAAATAATGATTATATGTTTTATAATCTTTTTATGTATTTACATATATATATATATATATATATATATATATATATATATATATATATACATACATATATATATATGTTGTGTTAGATGAAGACAGATTATGGATATATGTTTAAAATCATGTATCGGAGCATGTACGCATATTTGGAGTATGTATGGGATATACATTTAAAATCATGTATCAGATCATGTACGCATAACTAGAGAATGTATGATTTGATAAGAAGGGTATTTGTTAATTACCTAAGAGATGATAGAAAGAGACAAAATATGATTATATGCATTATAATCATATAAATGAGTATGTATGTATGTATGTGTAGATATTAATGGTATTTTGTAGAATACTTTTGTGGATGAGATGAAGATAGAGAGTAAGTGCTTAATTATTTAAGTACTAGATAAGTAGTAGGACATCTCTTGATGAGATAAAGATATAGAATGTCCCTGGGACAAGTGTTATGTAAGACTATGGTGAGACCATAACATGTGTAAAGGAGATTTTGAGAAGAGTAGAAAGATGATTTCCTTTGCGAATAAGATTATGATTCCTTTGGGAATGTAGATGGATGATTCCTACACGAATGATATTGTGGTGGTTAGAAGAGGTAGAGGAAGGGTTCCATGTGTAGAAAAGCGCGAGTGAGTTCTTTTTAGAACTATATATAATCCGCGAGGGATTAAGAGTAAGGAATCCATGAGGGATTAACAGTCAGAAACTCGTGACAGATTCATGAGAAGAAGAATTTTTAAGGATCCAAGGTGGATCAAAAGAGAAGGGAAAAAGTTCGGATGAGTGTACTCTGTAACATTAGTGGGATGATGTTTCCCTTAGATGATAGATGAGACTATCGTATCAGATTGGGCCGCTGGGTCTAGTTAAGAATAGAGAGATAGGTGTAAGAAGAGTACGAGAAGGCATGATATGTGTAAGAGATATGAGAAGAGCATGCATATGGTATCATTGGTGTAAAGAGATAAGATGAGATAATAGGCAGGGACAATAAAAGAGAAGAATGGAGAAGAGTATGAGATAGGTAAAGAAAGGGAAGAATGGAGTATGAGAAGGATGAGAGATGAGATAGATAGATGTAAGGATAGAGCATGAGCAGAGTATGGGACATACTTGAGAAGAGGCTAAGAAAGAGTATGAGATGAGAAGGCAATATTAGAATAGAGGAGTATGTAAAGAGATAGAATAATTGAGTACGTTATCGAGAAATAATAGATTAGATCTACACAACAATAGAAAGAAGAGTGAACAATGTTAGAATATGCAAAGAAAGAAAGATAAGAAGAGGAAGATGATTTACATGAAAATAGATAGAATATAACTCAATGTATGTAGATTTTCATGTTTTTCAGGTTTAGGTGTTAGCTGTTGTACGAGAGGAAGTAGGATCACAAGGACTTAGACTATAAGTAGATGTTATTTTTAATGTACCATGTTGCTTTAAATTATCTTTATGTATTTATTGTAAACGCGAATTTTGCCTGGGATCTAATTTTTTTTAGTTAATAGAGTTCTGCAAATTTTAGAAATAACTCTGATAATACCTAGATATTTAGATGAGAAAAAGTCGGGTCTTTACAATACTTGAAGATGATTATATATGAAAATAATATCACCAGTATCGACATACAACACGAATGGGAAATAGAATATCAACTCATATTTACTACACATGTCAAACAAGTGTTCTACCTCCGAGAACCTTCTCGAGGAGACCAAAATAATAATCATAGTTGAGTTGTTAAATTTGTTAATCATAGAAAAATTGGGATCAACTAATGAAAAAATTCAACAATGGTCGTGTCGAAAATGTTGACAATTGCTCCAATGAAAATGTTTATGTTGTTCATAATATATGTTCTTCTAATTGCAAACTTGCAATCGACTTCGCTTAGTACTTTGAAAGTTCACAATTGGATGGTGAAATCGATGTTAGTCCTCCAACGGTTAATGTCAATGAAGTGTCTAAAGGCAAGACTGATTATGATGAAAACGATCATGATTATCATAGTGAACTATCTGAAGGTGACATTGAAGTGCCTGAGGGCGAGAACAATTAAAACGCTTTATATATAATAATATTTGACTAATTATAATAGGAGGTTTAATGTTTCTTGTTTATATGTTGTATTTATGTATTCTATATCTTATAAATTTCCAGTCTATGTCGTTTATCATAAACCGTCATACTTTCATTTCCCATAAATCGTATAAGTCGTATCTACCTTCAACGCCCATTGTTTTAATCTTTTTTGACCTTTCAAACCTCGTTGTTGTTGGTGCTTGTCACCATTATCGATGATTTCTTCATTAGTTGTCCCAACAAGACCGTTCACTATACTAGATTGATGTTGCATTCATTAGTCACAAGATAATCCAATATTTGAATCGTTAACTGATTCTAATGTTGTGACATCCAAGATACCACATAATAACTTGGTTATTTTAGTAAGATTACAACTATGAAAGCATATAAACAATCAAGTAAGTATAAGAAAATGTTGTAATAGACTAAATGGTAGTAATCAAATAAAAATCAATGCATTAACACATAGATATACGAGGAAATCCCTTCATTCTTTTGGATCTCCGGTATAAAATGTAACATCCCAAAATTCAAGCCCAAAAATTTCATTTTTAATTAAGTATTTCACAATTCAGTTTACCAAAACATTTCCCATGTCATGTCATTGTAAAAAGAAACATAACAAAGTGTCTGAATATCATATCGTCATAAGTAAAATAAATCAGAGTACATTCCCAGAAAACTCTATGCGGAAACCATGTGTGTGTGATGCGCTGCTACACCCCCGGCTCCTTCCCCTTGGACGAAGAGGTACCTGAAACCAAAACTGAAACTGTAAGCACAAAGCTTAGTGAGTTCCCCCCTCATACCACATACCATACAACCACATAACATACATACTACTGGGCAATTCTGGGGCCCCCGTCCTACCCATGTCAAGCCATTTTGGGGTGCTGACCTACCCATGTCAAGCCATTCTGGGGTGCTGACCTACCCATGTCAAGCTATTCTGGGGTACTGACCTACCCATGTCAAGCCATTATGGGGTGCCGACCTACCCTCCGGTCTATCTCAACCGAACACGGGGACTATTTCACCACCCTACTACTAACACATAATATCATATCATAATCATGCTGTCAGACATATCTGGGGTGTCCGACCTACCCATTGGTCCTAGCGTCCGGATCGGGGACTAGTCCCCTACTACTGATACTATCTCACATAACATAGTAACTAGCAAACTAGCATACTCACATATCCAATAATAACAGACCAGACAATTATCACAAAGATAACTGTCTCAACTAACAATAACTAGTGGGCCGGCCTTGGTGCCTTAGACCCACTTCTACTGGAAGGTAACTCACCTCGATGTCGTGTAGTGTCTGAACTGTCCTCGGCGTGAAGGTCAGCTCTCCTCGACTCCTCAATCCCTACACGACAACCCTCAAGTCATCGAACAGAACATACAACCCTAACCAGGGTCAACTCAAGTCCAGTCAAAGTCAACATTGGTCAAAGTCAACATCCAGTTGACCTGACTCGCCGAGTTGGTCTACCAACTCGTCGAGTCCATGCTCCACTAACCCGATCCAACCCCGAAACCACTCGTCGAGTCTAGCGAGTACTCGTCGAGTTCTCCTTCATTAAAACCATCGGGACCATCTTCATACGACTCGCCGAGTTCCAAGAACAACTCAGCGAGTTCATCTCCCTCATAAGAACGTGTCCAGTCTATGACTCGCCGAGTTGTATGAACAACTCGTCGAGTTCATCTTCAAAGGTTGGGAGATTGCCTTGGACTCGCCTAGTCTGTTCATACACTCGTCGAGTCCCATGATTCCCAGGTCCCTTAACGAGTCTAAACATTTACGGGACTTCCTTCCCGAACCACTGGTCCATCCACAGAAAGGATTTAGTGGTCATTACACACCGACTCGCCGAGTTCCAAGAACAACTCGTCGAGTCCCTTCTTGACCCTTACTATACAGTCGATTTAAATGGGTCTTAACACGTCAAAACCATAGATCTGGCCTCCTAATGTCCATTTTATACGTAAAGTTCCAAACTTGGTGCACATGCATGGGGTTTTTGGCTCAAAAATCCATAAAAGGTGCTCTACAATGAGCATGGGGCTCTCATGGCCATAGAGTTGGCACCTTTATGCCGTGAGACCCCTCCAATGACTCAGATCTGAAGGTAGAACTCCATGAATCACTTCACAAATCCGAAAATGGCTTAGAAAGCCCTAAATGCACCCAAAATCTAAGCCCTAAAGATGAACAACCAAATGGAAGACCAAAACAGGGGGCATTTACCTTGATTGAGCTGAAGATGGAATAAGATCTCTGGATCTACAAGCCCCAACTCGAATTCCCAAGCTTCTTCCTTCCTTTCAAGCTTCACAAACCACCCAAAAGCACCAAAAATGGCCTTAGATCACTCAAAGCGGCTAGGGTTTCGATATGAGGTGTTCTGGGAGCATAAGGGACGATGGAGGCTGCAATAAGACGTTTAAATAGGGTGCAAACCCTCAAATTTAGGGTTTCACTCAAACAACACCTACTCGCCGAGTCAGTCTCCGACTCATCGAGTAGGTCACTTAAACTTCCCGCGGATCCTATCTCTACTCGACGAGTTGGGCCACCAACTCGTCGAGTCCCAGAGAAAAATACATAAAATTCTTGAATTAAAGACATACCAAGAATCGGGTGTTACATAAAACCTCAGGAGGTGGTGAAATCACCTACCTTAGAACTTGAATAAATTAAAATTTGATTACAAGCGCTAGCTGATCGATTTTTAAGTTTAAAGGAGCTTAAGTGTCGAGAGCAAGAAGCAGTGAGTAGTAGAGATAACGTGTGTGTGAGTGAAGGATCAGCTAGACTTTTATACATATGTATATTAACAAACATTCCTATATTTTGGGAATCTTTCTTGATCCATGCTTGACCCGACTTTCTCCCTAGGATTTAATGTTCATTAGGTTTTGACCATATGTTTTTGACCTGGTCTATCCCATTCCAGTTAATTCTATGATACCCGCATAAGATATTACAAGAAAATGAAGGCAGTCCCAAGATATTGACTAAATCCAAGATCTTGGGCTACCCAGGATGTTAGTATAAGTTCAAGATATTAAAATTAATAAGATAAAAATTCTATCTATAACAGTACTCGTATTTAAAAATGTATTGGCTGCTCGAAGAGGACATGTTAAAGGTGTCGATCCTACACCTTTTGACATATTTTAGTTCTTACTTTGAGGAGCACTCATACCTATAACCGCAAAGTACGACAGGTACTTGTTTAGCAAAACTACTTTATTTAATTTCAACTTTGTTATTAATTTTTGTTTATGTTGATTATTTGTAATAAACTTGGTAGTTTAATTTGTTTATGTTCATACTCTTGGTAGTTTAGTATTTTGATATTTTGATTTATGTTGATACTTTAATAACGACTCAATTGGTAATTTGGTAATTTGTAGTTTGATGTTTTGCTATTTCTGTTTATATTAGTTTGTTTTTTCAACTTATAACTTTACTAATATATATATATATATATATATATATATATATATATATATATATATATATATACACACACACACTACCCGTTACCCGCTCAATGCAACGGGTGGAGAATACTTTATGTCGGCAATTAGTGTTTTCCTCCTACGCATTTGTAGCATCGAGGGCCCAATCTTGGGCATTACAAGACCACATCTTACGTGACAGTGACATATGTGGTATGGACTTTGATTACCTATGTGCTATGACTCATCTTCGTGATACGATTCCGGGATTCGACTGTAGCGGTTTCACTAATAAGGACACCCCCCCTAAATCCCAAAAAGCATTGGTGTATGCTCTTTTTAGCAAAATCGTCAAAGATATGGAAGTCGACTTCGACATGACTGTTAGACACAAAGCAGTTTTTGAGTGTCTTGGGGCACCTCATGCTCAGGATTTTTTGCTAACTATCCCTATTGATGGCCTTGGCCAGTATATGTCTCCTGTGGAGTACCGAACTATCCTT
The DNA here is from genome assembly GCF_052849685.1 of Lactuca virosa. Classification (NCBI taxonomy): domain Eukaryota; kingdom Viridiplantae; phylum Streptophyta; class Magnoliopsida; order Asterales; family Asteraceae; genus Lactuca; species Lactuca virosa. The sequence goes on from NC_136429.1 coordinate 60,789,976, forward strand.
CATTACTGCCTCATGATTCCTCTATTCCCAATTGACGAGATATGCCCAGTTTGTCGCAAGGCATGTTTGGATACCTTTGGGGAACATGCGGTTCATTGTAGAGAGCTCCCTGGTTTCAAGTACAAACATGATGTGGTTAGGGATGTTCTCTTTGATGCTTGTCGGCGTGCTGGTAATTCTGCAAAGAAAGAAGCGCCAGTGAACTTTTTGACGGACCCGCAGGATGGAAGATTCATACTTAGACCGGCTAACATTTTGGTCTTTGGATAGGTAGGACGGAAGCACGCGTGTGTGGATCTTACTGGGGTCTCTCCTCTTGTCAGTTTGAGGAGCGCGGGTTTCACAACAGGGCATGCCAGTTTGAAAGCCAATGCGTGCAAAGTGGCAAACCACGAGAATGTATGTATAGAAAATCAACATGTGTTTGTACCTTTTGCATTTGATACATTTGGTTTTCTCACACCAGAGGCGGTGGAGCTCATCAACAGAGTCCAACGGATCATGCACTCTAATGTCATATCTCCTAGATCCACATATCTTGTTTTCAAAAGAATTAGTTTTGCCATCCAGAAAGGGCTAGCGGTGCAGCTTGTTGCCCATTTGCCTTCCATCGATATGTATTGAACTATATTAGTTTCTTTTCAAGATGAAAACCATTTGGACCATATATGTACGAAAAAATGTCGGGATGATACCCATTTTGGACAATTAGTTTTTCTAAAAAAACATGGCATAAAGCCTAGTGCACAAATCGATTACTGTCACAAATTGACTAAATTTAGCACAAATCGCCAAAGCATGATGAGAGTGTGAGGGTTCATTTAAACAATGTTGTTGTTAGTTGGATTTTTTATTTGTATCATCCATAAATATAATATTCTAATGTTCAATAAATAACTAATAACATAATCTCTATATGCACATTTTCGTAGATGAAAGTTCTAAACAACCAAGAAATATATCATCTTCCATCTTCATCATTTTCAAATTCTAGCTCAACCCATTCTATCCGGTAATTACATCATTTGTCTACATACACACAAACATTAAACTATATATCACAATAATAATAATAATAATAATAATAATAATAATAATAATAATAATAATAATAATACCTGCCCTCGCACCGTCATACCTATATTTAGCACCATAATATCTTCTTTCTTATATTACTCCATATGAACAGCCATTACGAGGTTTAGGACTTAGGAGATAAACCATATGAGCATCTCTCTTCTCCCACCTCCCCAAAACATTTCAAAAAAGTAAAGATATTAACCTTAGGTCAAAAATTAAATTCAAAATCAATGCATATATAAATATACATAGTTTGAAGGGAGAAAAAGGTTACCCTTTATAAACAAAGTTAAATGATGGTAAAACCATTGACCAATGTCGAAATATGTTGCCTTTTATAAATTAAATACACATAGTAAAAGCAATAAGTACCTCTAATTATCCCTGGTGGATGCTTCCTGTCCCCTTTCTGGGAGACATTTACCATCTGCAATGGATATAATATTTATTGTTAATAATAGTAAATTAACTTAAATAGAAGTAAACCAGCAATAAATTTCTATCAAGTGACGTTATTGTACCTTGACTTGAATTTATCAACAAAGCAACAAAGCTAAATTCCTACAATTTGGATTGTACCAGCCTACGAGCAATAAAAAAACAATTGTTTAGTCTCTAATGTGCAGTGCAATTAGCTTATACCAGTACTTTGAAGACCATTTATAAAACGTTCAGCAAGAGGGGTTATATATTTAGATCCTCGCAAACAACAGAGAAGATTTTCAATGTTACACAATAGATATATATAATAAATATATACATATTACTTGAGAGGTAATGAGAGAGAAATGTGCATATATTTCTTTAAGTGGGGCTGTAATAACAGAAAGTTGGAGCAACCTTATAACCCCTGTGCGACCTCCCCCTCAATTTCTTCAGTATTGGTATACCCTAACATAAAACATTACAATTAACCAGAAATTGAACTGTTATCCACTACAACTAACACTGAAAAACATAACCATCAATATCAATCGCCTTAGGAGGGGTACTAAATAGTACTTAAGCAAGAGTATAATATCAGCACAAACAGTGGGGTTCGACAGAATGCCATATTAATCATATTAAAAATTATGATTTTTTTTAAATAATTCTAAAAATATGAGGTAGGCATGGGTTGATACCTTAAAGGCTTAATTAAATTGATCATCCCAATAGTTTTGATGTAAAAAGTATTGAACAACCAAGAAAGTTACTCTGGCTTTGGTTTATCGAACTTAATGAGATCAAGATTAATTTTGACTACTTGCTGGATACACCAAAATATGGATACTTTCATCAAATTAATAAAAACTTTAAACCAAATGAATTTCAAGAAAAGAGTAGTAACAAATATCTACCTTCATCAATTTAGTCCAAATCAAAACAATCCTTGGAAAACGTGACTTTGTTGCAATAGCATATTACTGAGCAGCAAGAAGCTTTGCATGTGTAAACCATGTCCCCTCTACAAAAACAGCTAACCAAAAAGGCATTCGGAAATCTCTTAGCTTTTCAAAGCCTTCCTGCATTTCATCCCTCCCCCAAACAAAAACACAAAAAAGAAATATATCAGCAACATTCGTTATTCCTAATTAAGAAAGATTCTTGAAATGATGAATTCTCACCATCAATATATTCTATCTTTGGACCAGTTTCTTTCCAGTAAACCACACTGACCAGCCAATAACCTGCATAAAAAGCATTTTCTATCTTATTTTGATGATATATATGAATACCATGAGTTTATGTGGCCTAATTTTAAATGTATTTAAACATACCGGAAGGAATTTTAATGATTTTTTAACCAAAGCAAGAGTGCTACCAAGACAAACTGAATGCTTCCAATAAAAAAAACAAAATTAGTGAATAATATATCAATATTATAGAGACAAAGTCAAAGTATTTATTCAAACAATTACCTCAGCTAAGACCAATCCAATGAGCCAGTCAATGTCACTTTTATGGTTGCAAATAAGGATTACATGTTCCTTACCTGAAGATATATAATCAAAATAAGTTGATATGTAAAATATGTTCAAGGTTACGTATGAATGTGATAAGGTAATTGTGACATCCCCAATTTCTCGGCCAGAAAAGACCGATTTAGTTTATGCTTTTTAAAATAAAATCAGAGTAATCTTTCAAAAGTATTGCGGAATTTGTCCCCAAAACAAAATATGATAAAAATATTTATCAAAGCATTTCTTAAAGAAATGTATTTTCATTTTATTAAAACCTCGGGATATCATGTTCGATACAGACCAAAAGCATAAACAGAACTTACATTCATTTACACTAGTGATTTACATCTCCTTTAATCTCTTAGTGTAAAGCAGCTTCGTATCGATACCTGTGATACAAATAAACTGAGTGGGTCAGGCTTGGGAGACTGGTGAGCATATAGGGTTTTCAACCCATAATAAATAAATTTATTATGTTTAAACATCAATCAATCAACCCAATTTCCCATCCCCATTATCTTCTCTTGTAACATCCGGATTTCCAGGCATGACAATTTGAATATTTCTTTTTGAGTTATGAGGAGGGACTCGACGAGTTGACGCCTAGACTCGTCGAGTAGGATCGCGATTTGCTGAGTGGATTAATGAAGGGACTCGACGCGTCGATGGGTGGACTCGACGAGTCCGCGCTGTGGACAGAAACCCTAAATCTTTGGGCCTGTGCCCTATTTAAGGGTCCTTATAGCCCTCAATTGCGGCTACCAGTCCAGAGAAAGAAACCCTAGAGAGCTTGAACGAGTGTTATAAGAGAGAGAGAGAGAGAGAGAGCCTTTTTTATCCTTATTAGTGTGATTTTGCAAAGAAGAAGGTGTTTCCAGCAAGAGGAGGTCAAGGGGATTGTTATTCTGTGGGTTTCCAGCTTGGATCTGCAACTTTGAGGTAGTAAATCGATCCCTTCTTCTGTTTAGTATGAGATCCTTAAATTTAGGGTTTTCTATACCCTTTTATTGGCTTGAAATGATGAGTATATTGTCCCTTTGAGTGTTAGACTCTGGATCTGGACCTTTAGAGGTCCAAAGAGCCTTATCCAACCTGCTTTATGTTGTTCCATGGAAGAAATGATCTTAGGTTGCCTTTTTAGAGATGATTTCACGAAAGAGAGCCCTTTGTGTGTTGCATGAGTGTAAAGCTCGGACCTTTACGTGCTTATTGTAAATGGGGAGGGCATATCTATAGGTTAGAGAAGCGGATCTGACCTCAGAAGGTTATTTGAGTGTTGCCATGGACGCTACTCGCCGAGTTCATAAGTGGACTCGACGAGTCGAGTCGGGGTTGCCCCGCGAGTGGTACCTATGTGTGACCGGAAGGTCTTATATGCTATGAGATGTATGTGATGTATGCTCATTATATTGTACCTAGAGTTGTACCTATGTGTGATCGGAAGGTCTTATATGCTATGAGATGTATGTGCTGTATGCTGTTATATGATATGGATGTGTTATGTATCTTATGAATGCTAAGGACCGGAAGGTCATTATGATATGGACCGAAAGGTCAAGATGTTATGGACCGGAAGGTCAAGATGTTATGGACCGGAAGGTCATTACGGGTAGGACCGGAAGGTCTACCGGGGTTGTGGGGCGGAAGTCCCATGAGACACGGTAACCGGAAGGTCTTATAACCTTGAGTGGCGTATGTGCGTATGTGGTATTTTGGGGAACTCACTAAGCATTTATGCTTACAGTTGTTGTGTTATGTGTTTCAGGTACTAGCGAGGATCGCGGGAAGGCGCCGGCATGATCCGTACACACTCATGGAGTTTATGTCTTGAGATTCTGGGATATGTTTTGTTATGATAACATTGGATACATTGTGTTTTGATATTACCTTACGAATAAAAGTATGTTTCAAAAATGAAAATTTGTTTTGGAAATTTACGTTGTTACAAGTAGGTATCAGAGCCTTGGTTTGAGGGATTCGGATGCACCTTCGGGCGTATCTGAACTCAAACTGAGGATTTCAGAAAGTTTTTCATAAAAAGGAACAATTTTTCTAAAAGAGTAAAAGACTTTGAGAAAAGCAGAAAGGAGCAGTGTGTACGATCAGCCAGCGCCCGAACGGTGATTTCCCAAAATACCCTTACATTATGTATTATGAGATATGATATGATATGCTATGCATGCTAGAGTAGGCTAGGTATTCATATTAGGACTAGAGTGGCCTGATTTTTGATGCCTTAGCCTAGGAGATTACTGCTGCAATGTGATGCTTCGAGAGTAAGTAGGTAGCAGTGAGGAGCTTATGAGATGTCTACCGAAGGGTAGCCTATGCTTAGCGAGGTGTAGAGTACTTGTGATTTGGGATCCTAGGAGGAGGACTTGGGATGAATACTGATGCGGTGTGAAAGGTAGTATAGGGCCTGTACTACTGGAAACACCGGATCAGTGAGCAGTCCAAGTAAGAATCCTTAGGGTACCAAGGAACAAGTAGGGTTGGGTGATCCAGTGTGAGTATACTCGATCGAGTCTCTGATATCTTTGTGTTGTGCTTCAGGGACATCATGGTTGGTACACCACACACACCGGAGAGCAGCGGTGTTAGCGATGATGAGGTTCACCGTATGATTCATGACGAGATGACCGCGGCGATCCGGAAGGCTAATCCGGAGGATTTTTAAGTAGCGGATTGAGAAGTGATGTCATGGTTCGAGTACCATGATAAGTAGCGGATTGAGAAGTGATGTCATGGTTCGAGTACCATGATAAGTAGCGGATTGAGAAGTGATGTCATGGTTCGAGTACCATGATAAGTAGCAGATTGAGAAGTGACGTCATGGTTCGAGTACCATGAGTTGTAGCAGGTCGAGAGGTGATGTCATGGTTCAAGTGCCATGATGTGAGGTGGAATGAGAAGAGGGAACATGGTTCGAGTACCATGATTCGTAGAAGATTAAGAGGAGATAACATGGTGCAGGTACCATGATTCATAGCAGATCGAGAGGTGGCCACGCGGTTTGAGTACCATGACATGTGGCGGTTAGTATTTCTGCTTTTTACCAATTATTTCTTGGGGATTATCTAGAATGAGATCAGAGGTGAATGAGTATGGGGCCAGAAGGCCTTGATAAACAAGTTTTAGTGGAGCATCCCTTGAAAAGGGAAATCGAGTGAGATCCGAGGGATTGTGGGTGATATGCCAGTTGGAGTTGCAAGACTCAGGGATGAGTAGGGATGGTGCATTATAGGAGAATACGGTCTGGGCTGGGCGACCGGCCGATAGTGGAGAGGTCACTTTCTGTGACCCGAGTGGTGCTATTTCCGTTTCCTGTGGGAGACGTAAGAGGTTCTGAGATTTCGGTTTTTGAGTTTGGGGGTGAGCCCTGTGGGATTGCACGGATGGTGATCTCTAACCAGAGTATATGGCAGTAGGTCTGCCGCGAGGTAAAGATATAGCTTGAACAGGTCGTCAGTGGGGACTAAGATGGTCAAGGACCAGGATACACCCTAATTGAGTATAGTAGGGCATGGGTTAGCTGCAGCGTCAGACGATCAAGAGGAGTATATCAGGGCAGTGGCCCTTATTGTCTTTGATGGGTATTAAGAGTGGAAATATGGTTTCTGCTCTTATGATAAGTGACATGATGGAACGTTGGTTGAGGAGTCGATGACGAGAAGTACGATAGATCATTACTTCCAGACTAAGGGTCAGGGTTAATACTGGACAGTTGGGAGGTCCGGTGATGGAATGGTGTGAGATTCTGAATGACTAGAGGTAGTCATGGTGGGAAGTTCTGAGGATTTCATATGAGTTTCAGGGCATTTGGAGTTGCTCGATCTCTGTTGGGAGATCATCGAACGTTGCGTAGCACCTTCCAAGAGTAGGTGCGATGATTACTGGTGGAAACAGTCGGTGTGATAGATTGCTGGTGCGCCGATTGGAGATGGTTTGAACCCTAAGTGGGGGAGAACTGGGTATTTTCTTGAGGGGATCAGAGATTCGATCAAGAATGGTTAGAGATCTGGATATAAAGACCGGCGGTGCGAATTCATTGAGCCCAAGGTTGTTGGTGATTGAGACGAGGTACAGAGCGAGATAATGCATGTGTTATGTTTAGTATGAGTGCCTCCACGGCAAGTGGCCGTTGATCGGAGACCTTGGGGTGAACGGGAATTCTTCAAGGTCATAATGGTGAATTCGAGATGGTTGGCTCGTAGGGTGAGTTCGGCGGTTGAGAAATTCTGGTTCAATGATGGGGCTGTTATTCAACTTGGAAAGGGCAGAAGTTGATTAGACAACCAATTTCAGGTTGTGGAACAGGAAGATCAGTGGATGAGACGAGACGTCATGAGGTCCTATGAGGTGTATCAAGGTATCCGAATTTAATGCATTGGATTTCGGATAATTTTGAGTCTTGAGTGGAGACGGCAAGTGGTGGGTCAAGCATCGATGATTCCAGTGGGAACCCTTTCGGTTAATGACAGCAAGTGAGATTGTCCAAGAATATGGATCGTAGCAGGGAAGGGTGTTTTGTTATGACGGTTGCCGCCGGATATAGTGATGCATCATTTGGGTAAGTGCATGCACCTATCTATGATTGATCAACGGATTGTGAATTAGTCAGAGGTTGTTGTGATGCTACGGGAAGCCGTAGTACTCACTAGTCAGAGGTTGTTGTGATGCTACGGAAAGTCGTAGTACTCACTAGTCAGAGGTTGTTGTTGTTGGATAAGGTGTCTAAGTCCATAACTTATTTGGTATATACTTGACCCGACCCGGCATGGTCCATTTGGGTTGCACTTCACCCAAACTGTTTATGGATAATTTTATGAGAATTGTATACTTACGATTTATTAATATATTATAAGTTATAATATATTAATATAAAGTCATGTTATTTAATTAGTTTTAATCTTGAATTAATTATGAATTAATTTAGTGATTAAAAGGAAGACTAATTAAATCATGGGCTATTATATTTATATGGTGTGGGCTAATACTCATTTGTTAATGGGCTAAGCTTATATGGAAGTCCATGGATGATCTATGGAGCTTTTAACCCATGGATCCTTGGAAAGGAAAAGACATGGGTTATTAGGGTTTCACCCTAACCATGCACACTATATAAACAAGCTCATGTTGCATGAAATAACACCCTAGTGTGTGTGTAATAGTGGTGGCTGATTTCTAAGTGTTAGTATACTCTCTCATACATTTTCCAAGTTTGTGGTGATTTGTGATTTCCATTTGAGGCATTCACATTATTGGTGCTTGGCTCTCAAACTCCAAGGAATCAACAATCAACAAAAGGTATGTAATTCATCTAGTCCTTTTATGTTTAAAAGTACCCCATGCCATGCTAGATAGGTTATAAACCTTGGAAATTAATATTTTGCATGTACCTTAGACAAACATAGATCCAAGGTTTATTAGGGTTGCATGTACACTTAGGAAGTGTTAGAATGCTCAAAACCCAACAGTGGTATCAGAGCCTAGGCTTGTTTGTTTGATACTTGATGCAAAATAGTGATAAAAAGTCGATTTTTTGCTGTCTGACTGATGAACTCGCCGAGTCCATGGGGGGACTCGCCGAGTTCATGTGTAAACTCATCCTACTTGACGAGTAGGTTCGTGCACTCGGCGAGTAGGAGCCTCAGAATGCAGATTTTCGACTTTTGCTGCTGGAAATGGACTAGAAACATTACCCTAAACTGTTTTGGTGTTTTAAAACTTGTTTTAGTTGGTGTAATGGTAGTTCTAACCCATTTACAATAGCTTATATCAAAATTTCATGCTTTGTATGTGTTCATATAATTCTTGAAACTTTGATGATCATGTTCATGTTCTTATGAATTTAGAAGATGATAGGAATTATTTGCTGAATTGTTTAGGATTAATTCTTGATCATTTATGTGTTTTAATGGAGTCCATAATTTGTCCTCAAGTTATGGATATCCAAATGTCACTTCTTTTAAACACACACTTAAAACACATAAGTTACATAAAATGAAGAGTCTTCATTTTTATGAACCTTTAATTCATAAGTTATGAAATGAAAAGTTTTGGATAGTTACAAAACTTGCCCTCAAGTTTTGGAATTTGTAAAGTTTCACACACTTTAATAAACTTTAATTCCAAACCCTTAGAGTTTTAAAAGTTAAAATTCAACCCTTATACTATTTATAACATTAATGGTTAATTATTATATATATGTATAAGATCAAGTCGTTTTACCGTTAGTAGGCCTCATTCACGAAGTCGGTCTATAAGGGGGGGTATAAGGTTGTTGCCTATAAAATGGCAACTTAATGGGTGTCCATTCTCACCCATCGCTTCCTTGATCGGTGGAGGGTCGTTAGCCGAACGGGTAGGACAATGACTTTAAATTCTCATTAAAAGTATAATGAATATTATAAAGTAACTAAACCTTTTATAAATTCCCAATCTTAGTTACTTTAGGAAAATGTGAATATGGTGCTAACCCATGAAATTCACACTTTGTACCTTACCAAGTCGTTGGTGGAGCGTGTGTGGTTAACCGGCACACTAACTTGGACTAGTAAGGATCACGAAGGGTGACTTAATGTTTATCATAGATCGGTGGAGCGTGTGTGGTTAACCGGCACATCGATTAGGTGATAATATTAAGGGTACCAAGTGAGTTTGCATGGTTATTCACACCTTGTTTTGTGATCCTCGGCATCCCAGTCACAAAACCTGAAGGGCACAATCGAGATTGAAACATGCCATTGAAAAGTTCAATGAATCTCAAAAGATCTAGGAGTTTCAAATCCAATTAAAACCTAATAAATTATTTCGTTTTTCATGGTGGAAATTGGTGAATCGTCATTCACCTACCTTCAAATATTTTATAGCTTGGATTACGGCATCCCTCTTCCAAGTTATAAAATATTGTGTTGGGTCCTAGCCTTAATATTTCATATTGGGTGTTATATTAAGGACTTGAATCAACTAACTTGATTTTCTGCCATTGTAGATGTCTGGTTCATACAACTATGATCTTCCCAAATCGCTTGAAACAAGCTTTCCTCTTGAAGATGATGTCCCTCAACATCATGCTTCACTCCCCCCACCTCCTCCATTTATTCTCCCTGACCCACAAGCCCAAAGACTTGAAAGGTTCAAGATCACTCAAGCTCTACTAGAAATGAAACATAAAGATGGAAGACCTGTGTGCACTCATGTCTTAGGAATGAATTCACACATAGACAGGTTGAGAATGTTGGGTGCTGTTATTTCAAGGAAGTTCGCTGTTGACTGGGTTCTTCAGTCACTTCCTGAGTCGTATGGTGAGTTTATTAAAGACTACCATATGACAGATCCTGACATAACCCTAATAGATCTTTCTTATTTGCTTGTTGCTGCTGAATCAGCAATGATTTGGCGCAATGGTCAAGCAAATATTGATGGAAAATCTATTTCTCAAACTTCCATGGACATGGACAATGGTAACATTGGAAGTCCAGAAAAGCTTTCTCGTCCCAATGGAAGGGGATCGGCCTTGGTCAACCCGGTTGACCAAAAGGTAAAGGGAAAGGCTAAGTATGTGATTGTCTCGTGTACCATTCCCAAAGAGTCTATATGTTTTTATTGTCATGAGAAGGGACATTGGAAGCGAAGCTGCCCTTAATACCTGAAATATTTGAAAGCAAGTAGAGACAAAATGTTTGACTCGGCTTCAGGTAAGTCCACTATCTAACCTTGTTAAAGTTCCTAATTGTTGATTCTTATTACATGATGTGACTAGGTTGCATCTTGATGTTTAGCAGGATCGAGCAAAAGGAAGGTTAAAAGAAGAGTGTGTTGAATCTGATCACGAAGATGGATTTCTATCGCATGGTTCGAGGATCGGATTTTTGAGCCACTACTTAAAAGTTATGATAGATTGCTAAGAAATATGTAATAGCATAGTTTTCATTTAAAGTTGCATTGTAAGGAATATTTTTCCGCATTTTAATAAAGAAATAAAAGTTTTGTTTAGTTTATTTTATATTATATCCCCTTACAATGGCATTTATGGAAAATTGATGTTTGTATGTTTCTAGCAATATTGGAAATATGAGTTTGATTCTCTCATATGTGGTAGTGTCTGAATTTACCAAATGAGGAAAGGTTCTCATCACCCAAGCTTCAGTTAGACAGAAACTTGGAATCATACAAGTTGTATTGTATGATGAATGAGAATTTTCATCTTTGTAAAATTGAGACTAATTCATTGATCACATGCATATGTGAGTCAATTGAAGGACTAAGGAATTAGGTACACTGGGTGTGTGCTGGTCAAGGTCCACCAGAAAGATCAATTCGTCATGATTTACTAGAGATTAGTAAATATGGTTATACTTATAAGGTTAAGTATAATTCTGTAACATTGGAAAAGTTTCAATGTATGGCAGAACGGATGATATGAATCAAATTTGGCAGAAAGATAAAAGTTTCTCAAATCTGAAAAGATGGGAGAGTACTTTAGTATCATGTTTTTATGATCATCTTAATGATTATGAAACCATATCACAAATTCATACTCTAAGGACATCTTAGTGCATTGTTATGACTAAGATGAGGGGTCATGAATTGTTGGAATGGTTAAAATCAAGAAGATGGATCATACATGTTTTTATGATCATCTTAATGATTATGAAACCATATCACAAATTCATACTCTAAGGACATCTTAGTGCATTGTTATGACTAAGATGAGGGGTCATGAATTGTTGGAATGGTTAAAATCAAGAAGATGGATCATACTTCGTTCCAAAACAACTCTTAGAGTCATACTCCAAGATTGTAACATTGAGTGACATAAAGTAAGGTTTAAAACACTTATCAAATGTAGTGTAAAATGTTTTCTACTCCTGTACATTTGAAATTGGTAAGTTGTGATGTCTTGGATAAGACAAAGACCAACTAAGACCAATTGTGTGAAGTGTTTATCTTAATAAGAATCTGCACTATCCCTTGAATATTTGTTTTGTCAAGGAATGGTTCTTGACTAGGGAAACTTATATGTCAAGAGGACAGTGGGAGTCTTAAAGATCCTGAAAGGATTTCAAGATTTAATCAAGAGTAAAACCTGAGTTTTATCACTAGCACACGACTTAAGGTTTGAAACCTATTAGGTTGACATAATTCTTGTTTCTGTGTCTGTTCCTATTAAGTTGACTATGCATATGAGTTCTGTTAGTTCTAAACTGTGTGCATAACAGCTTGGAAGCATTGGTGGGCCTTGTGCTACCAGATGACAAGAAATTAAGATTGAACAAGTTCAATCCATGTAAGGCTGAATTTGTTACTAACCTTGTCTTGTGATTATGGTTTTGACAAATTCACATGGATAGGAACTCATACACCATAAAATCTAAATGTCATAAGGTTTCTCTCCGATTCATGAAAATGATGGTGAGGAAATGCTTTCACTAAGAAGATTTTAAGTAGATAGCAATTGTGATGTTTGCATTCTCAAAGTCGTTAGTGGAGCGTGTGTGGTTAACCGACACACTAACATGGACTTGTGAGAAATGGCAAAGGTCTAAACAATTAAGACTATGATTACGGCATCCCTTTTCATAGTTCTGGAAATTGTTTAGACACACATGTGAGCTATCTAAGAAAGGGTGTACGAATCTAAATTTCAGAAGTCCAGCTGATTTCTGGAAATATGTCAGAGCTAGTGGGAGCATAAGTGTTATGCTGATAATCATCATGTTAGTGGGAGCATGATTATTATGTTTAGTGTTGCAAGTTAGCAATGTTAATTATAGAAAAACAAAAGTTTCAATTCGTAAAGTTGTAGGGGTTGAAAAAGTTGTTTTGCTATAATTAAGGGAGAGGAAATTATACTTCGTTTCAATTCTAAAAGCTTAGATTGAGTTTTAATCATCTTTAGTCAAGGATATATATATGAATTTTATGTTGGAATGGTTCAACATAAGAAAATTCTATATATATTGCGTTCTCAAATTCGATTATGAACAGCATCCCTCTTCATAGTCGATTTTTGAAAACATGGAAAATAAAAAAAAATATTGTAGCAAAAGACTGATCCAGTATCAGGTCTTTATGTGAGACATCGTGAATCGTGTCCCATATGTTTCGGGTATAGGATCGGTCACATGTGCTATAATATTCATCCGTTCTAAATTTTTCAAAATGCTTAGAGCATTAAGAGGGAAAAAGGAATAGAACCGGATATGACTAAAATGATTAAGCAATTGTCGAGGACAATCTAAGGTTCACCAAAGATTGGTTGCTCAGGGACAGTTGGAAGTATGATGTAAATTGTTGGAAAGGACCATATTGACATATTCTGAAAAGAGGTAACTCTTGTTCGGAAGTGATAGTCGAAATGGGACTATGGAAATGTCTCCATAGGTGGAAGTTGTTCAATCTGTGTAAGATTAGAAAACCTTAGTGCAAGAAGGATGTTCAAAGCAATGTACTTTGAATATGAGAGTTCGTTTCCATAGAGTTGATCTCCTTTGGAATCCTCTGTAATGACTGATGACAAGGTTTTGGTGACCTTGTGCATAATCATTACGAGAGGATCAGTGCATATAAGTTTAAAATCTAACAGTTTTTTGGTAAATGGTAGGAATTAGGAATTCTTACATTTACAATAAGGATTTGGGATTGTGAAATGAGCATCATTGGAATCATGTTCAATTGATCTATTTCACAAAGTAAAGATCATAGACAAACATAGTGTGCATACTTGGAGTATGGCATAACTATTGTTTAGAAAAACAAAGTGTACATGCTAGGAGCATGGGACGACTGTTGTTTTTGTTCAAGTATTAAGTTGATTATTTGAAACATTATACAATGAATAATGTGTAATCAATATGGTGATAAGTAAAAGGTGGTTTTATTTATATTCAAAAGGGTTCTGAGACCATATTGGATTCGATTATTATTGTGTTTCACTTTGCATGTTTTGACTTCCAGAATAGCTAGGTTATTCTTTCCGAATGACTAAGTTATTTAAACACTCCACAGTCGTTCATATGTTGGAAGTAGGTATGAATTAAGACTGTCATGAATCGAGTTTGTAGATGGCTAAACGTGTTTAGACATAGCACTGGTTGCTACAACATTCATGAGTACTCATAAGTTATGAGTATTGGAATTAACCCACACTCACTTGTATCACTTCATGGAATTTATCTCGAGTGATCATGAGACGGTAATATCATATAAGTCTTCAAACCTAGAGATATGAGTTGTTACCTATGAGTTGGTTGTGCATTGATTGCATGTAAACGCATCAGTAACTTGATGTTATAAAACGTGCCTTTGTGTATAATTCAACAAGTAGTAGAAACAAGTATATGAGTCGAAGTTTATCTGTTCCTTCTAGTCCTTGGAGGATAAGAAGCGATATCTGGGCCCCTCGATGATTTTGTTTTGACCTATGTACCGGGCCCGGTCAGAACCTAATTGATGTGTTCAATTTAGTTCTTTGTCAAACAAATCGGAAATCGAGAAACAAACTGCTGGACAATAAGTACGACGTTGTTCCATGTATTTGTCCGGCTGATATCATGAGAACAGAGGATTATATGATCACTTATCTAAAATGGCGCTTCATAGTTCAACAGAGTTTTCGAGAGCTACGATTGCTGGTTGGTTCCTGAAGTAACATACGCAAATACAGTTATTAGACTTATCCAAGTGGGAGACTGTTGGATAAGGTGTCTAAGTCCATAACTTATTTGGTATATACTTGACCCGACCCGGCATGGTCCATTTGGGTTGCACTTCACCCAAACTGTTTATGGATAATTTTATGAGAATTGTATACTTACGATTTATTAATATATTATAAGTTATAATATATTAATATAAAGTCATGTTATTTAATTAGTTTTAATCTTGAATTAATTATGAATTAATTTAGGGATTAAAAGGAAGACTAATTAAATCATGGGCTATTATATTTATATGGTGTGGGCTAATACTCATTTGTTAATGGGCTAAGCTTATATGGAAGTCCATGGATGATCTATGGAGCTTTTAACCCATGGATCCTTGGAAAGGAAAAGACATGGGTTATTAGGGTTTCACCCTAACCATGCACACTATATAAACAAGCTCATGTTGCATGAAATAACACCCTAGTGTGTGTGTAATAGTGGTGGCTGATTTCTAAGTGTTAGTATACTCTCTCATACATTTTCCAAGTTTGTGGTGATTTGTGATTTCCATTTGAGGCATTCACATTATTGGTGCTTGGCTCTCAAACTCCAAGGAATCAACAATCAACAAAAGGTATGTAATTCATCTAGTCCTTTTATGTTTAAAAGTACCCCATGCCATGCTAGATAGGTTATAAACCTTGGAAATTAATATTTTGCATGTACCTTAGACAAACATAGATCCAAGGTTTATTAGGGTTGCATGTACACTTAGGAAGTGTTAGAATGCTCAAAACCCAACAGTTGTGATGCTACGGGAAGCCGTAGTACTCACTAGTCAGAGGTTGTTGTGATGCTACGGGAAGCCGTAGTACTCACTAGTTAGAGGTTGTTATGATGATACGAGAAGCCGTAGTACTCACTAGTCAAAGGTTGTTGTGATGCTACAGGAATCCATAGTACTCACTAGTCAGAGGTTGTTGTGATGCTACGGGAAGCCGTAGTACTCACTAGTCAAAGGTTGTTGTGATGCTACGGGAAGCCATAATACTCACTAGTCAGAGGTTGTTGTGATGCTACGGGAAGCCGTAGTACTCACTAGTCAGAGGTTGTTGTGATGCTACGGGAAGCCGTAGTACTCACTAGTCAGAGGTTGTTGTGATGCTACGGGAAGCCGTAGTACTCACTAGTCACAAGTTGTTGTGATGCTACGGGAAGCCGTAGTACTCACTAGTCAGAGGTTGTTGTGATGCTACAGGAAGCCGTAGTACTCACTAGTCAGTGAGAGGTTATGGTGATACCGCAGGAAGCCGTAGTATTCACCAGTCAGTGAGAGGTTGATATGATGCTACGGGAAGACGTAGTACACACTAGTCAGCGAGAAGTTGTCATGATAAGGTGCTCTTTGATCAGAGCATGGCGCAGAAGAGTTTTAGGCATGGGGTGGCCCTAATTTATGAGTTTTTGGGAACCTGGTGGTCGAACCAGGGGCGAGACCGGGGTCTCCTCAATAATAGGGAGTCATTATGTTCTGAGTAAGGTATGGTCATCGCAATCCGAAATAATGGGATAAGTGAGGTACGCATGGGTTGCGGGAAATGAGTTCTGAGTTGAGTTCTTCGTTGGGACGAGTGGTTCCAACTTTGGGTCGGACCAAACTCTCGAGTTTGAGTTTGGCTCTGGTGGTGCGTTGGATAGGCGAGATGAGATTCTGGATTCGGAGGTGAGTTCCATGTTGAGGAGTATTGGTTGTCAATTGATGTCTTAGACCTGTGTGGGTCAGTACTCGGGTACGGGAGGTACCGCAAGTTGCATGGAACGATGAGTAACAGATGACAGAGGTCGGGGTTGAGTCGATCTCCAATTGGGAAGGTAGCATTCGCTTAGGGTTAAGCGAACTTCGTACTTGTGTGTCACATTGGGCCGATGTAGTTATAGTAAGAAGGAAACCATGGAGACGGTTGGGATAATGCAACGGATGACCCCGGGGGTTCAACTGTTGGGTCGAGATCAGACCTGGTACTCAGTGTTAAAAGGGGATACGAGGGATGCAGCTGAGGCTTATGATTTTAGATGTATGAGGACTTCTGAGCGAACATGATCCTCTTGTGTCAGAGAACAGGATGTTGAAAGTTTATTGTTTGGATGGATTCTGATAGTAGCTCAGTGGATGAGCCCTGGTGGGGTGTAAACCCTTTCGTTCCTTGGGGCGTGATTCCGACTGTTTTGGAACGTTGGTATGAGTGATCGGTAGCCGATTATCGGATTTTGCCTTGTGAGAATCATGGGAGCAGTGAGTTATCAGGGTTTGATGTTCGAAGAGCGAATATCATGGTGATAATGTGAGTGGGCGGTCTGGCGGCGGGCCAGGCCACTAGAGTTTCCCAATTCTAGGAAGGTCAGAAAGGGGTATTTTAGCAACAGAGGGGCCGGTTTTGTTCCAAATTTGGAGTTCCCGGTCGGATCCAGGTATTCATGGAGGAAGATATCGTTTTGGTGTGAGAACCTCTCAGTGGTGCTTTTCGAGTGTTGGTTTCTATCTATGTGGTTGAGGAGCGATTTCGAGGGCGAAATCTATTTCAAGTGGGGGAGAATTGTAACATCCGGATTTCCAGGCATGACAATTTGAATATTTCTTTTTGAGTTATGAGGACGGACTCGACGAGTTGACACCTAGAATCGTCGAGTAGGATCGCGATTTGCTGACTAGATTAATGAAGGGACTCGACGAGTCGATGGGTGGACTCGACGAGTCCGCGCTGTGGACAGAAACCCTAAATCTTTGGGCATGTGCCCTATTTAAGGGTCCTTATAGCCCTCAATTGCGGCTACCAGTCCAGAGAGAGAAACCCTAGAGAGCTTGAACGAGTGGTATAAGAGAGAGAGCCTTTTTGATCCTTATTAGTCTGATTTTGCAAAGAAGAAGGTGTTTCCAGCAAGAGGAGGTCAAGGGGATTGCTATTTTGTGGGTTTCCAGCTTGGATCTACAACTTTGAGGTAGTAAATCGATCCCTTCTTTTGTTTAGTATGAGATCCTTGAATTTAGGGTTTTCTATACCTTTTTATTGGCTTGAAATGATGAGTATATTGTCCCTTTGAGTGTTAAACTCTGGATCTGGACCTTTAGAGGTCCAAAGAGCCTTATCCAACCTGCTTTATGTTGTTCCATGGAAGAAATGATCTTAGGTTGCCTTTTTAGAGATGATATCACCAAAGAGAGCCCTTTGTGTGTTGCATGAGTGTAAAGGTCGGACCTTTACGTGATTATTGTAAATGGGGAGGGCAGATCTATAGGTTAGAGAAGCGGATCTGACCTCAGAAGGTCATTTGAGTGTTGCCATGGACGCTACTCGCCGAGTTCATAAGTGGACTCGACGAGTCGAGTCGGGGTTGCCCCGCGATTCGTGACAGGTGTAACCCGTCGAGTGAAGGGATGACTCGACGTGCCAAGTGAGGCTAGAAGGATTCTGAGGACCCGCATGGACTCGCCGAGTCGCCCATGTGCACTCGACGAGTCAGGTCAAAGTTTGACCGTTGACTTCAGTTGACCTCAGGGTTTTGGTCAAGCTGATTCAGGAGAGTTCAGGGAGGGGTAGAATGGCCTTCTACCCAATCTTTAGAGATGAGACTATGAAAGGGTATTGATCAGGAATGTTATTCGGATGATAGGAGGAGGCTAGGTCGGGACGTCAAGCACGAGAGTTTATCCGACTTCGTACGAGGTGAGTCTTCTCACTATATTGTACCTAGAGTGGTACCTATGTGTGACCGGAAGGTCTTATATGCTATGAGATGTATGTGATGTATGCTGTTATATGATATGGATGTGTTATGTATCTTATGAATGCTAAGGACCGAAAGGTCATTATGATATGGACCGGAAGGTCAAGATGTTATGGACCAGAAGGTCAAGATGTTATGGACCGGAAGGTCATTACGGGTAGGACCGGAAGGTCTACCGGGGTTGTGGGGTGGAAGTCCCATGAGACACGGTGACCGGAAGGTCTTATAGCCTTGAGTGGCGTATGTGCGTATGTGGTATTTTGGGGAACTCACTAAGCATTTATGCTTACAATTGTTGTGTTATGTGTTTCAGGTACTAGCGAGGATCGCGGGAAGGCGCCGGCATGATCCGTACACACTCATGGAGTTTATGTCTTGAGATTCTGGGATATGTTTTGTTATGATAACATTGGATACATTGTGTTTTGATATTACCTTATGAATAAAAGTATGTTTCAAAAATGAAAAATTGTTTTGGAAATTTACGTTGTTACATCTCTATTCTTAAAGATCTTAAGAATCATCTATCCTCCATTCATTCATTCCTAAGGGTTATCCTAAGGAATAGGCACGAAGTCCATCGTTGCCCGATATTTATACAACAGACACGAAGTCTATAGCTGCCAACGTACTAAATCCATAGCTACCAATGTTCATCTATAAGGCACTAAATCTATAGCTGCCAGGGTTGGCACGAAGTACATCGTCGCCAGGGTTTATACAACAGGGGAGTAACAACACTACTTAGGGAACACCTCTGTAGTTTATGTCAAATAGGCACGAAGTCACATCGTCGTCAGGATTAATACAACAGTTGCTAAGTCCATAGCTCATTTATCGACAGTATTATCTTCGGGATCTACCTGAAATACATGTCAATGGGTTTTTAGAGTACACCTGATGAACATATAGTTCACAACACCTACAGGTTGCGAGCCTGCTAGTGTTCCACAGACCGTCTAGAATAGTCCATGATTGTCATCCATACTTTGCTAGATGACGGGGCCAACGTTTGGGTAAAGGCTTTTCTCACTTTTCACCTCTCACCCTCATCTCATGATCTATATCACCTTTCATCTCATCTTCCAACTCATTTTTTCATCGCACACCAACTATTTAATCTACCCATATTTTACCCAACATATTTGTAGATATAAAATACATACACAGTATAAAACATGTATAAAACATTCTTTCATCTACCCATGTTTTACCTAACATATTTGTAGATAAAAATACATATACAATTTAAATCATTCTAAACATGTATAAAACATTCATTCAACATCCATCTCAAATAAACAAACAACATATATACACATAGCACGTATTTTATATAAAATACTTCATATCTATGTGTAAGATGAAAGTGACTATACACTCACTTGATAAGACGACGATTGGACAGCACTTCGTCTCTTAAAACAATCGTTTCCGAAAAAACCGGGATGTTTTCCCAAAAACCGGGCTTCACGCGGGCAGAGTTTCGGCTCGAAAACTCTTTTTCTCAGGAACTTCGGGGCGTCGGGAGTTGCTTCGGGTGTCGGGGATGATACTAGGACTTCCGGGGGGGGGTGTTAGGGTAAATTTAGAGAGAGTTGAGGGTGTAAAATGAGAGAATTCTAAACAAAAATACGGCAGAAATGGATTTCTATTTATAGGGGCTGAAATACGATTTACGTTGGGCGTAATCTTCAAGTACGTTGGGCGTAATGCTCTATTACCCATTACGTTGGGTGTAATTTAAGTACGCTGGGCGTACTGCTCAGTGGTGCTCTACGCGGGGCGTAAGCCTTCGTACGATGGGCGTAGAAGCTTAGTGGCTTCGGACGTGTCGATGGTACAAGATATGTGTCGCATGCGAGGAAGTAGGCAACGTGGCCAACTCCGGATCACACACACAAGTACGCTGGGCGTACTCATGTACGCGGGGCGTACTCCGATTTTCCAAACTTCAAAAATTTGTAACTTTTGCATACGAGCTCCGTTCTTGACGTTCTTTATATCCACACGTAGGTATGATCGTGGTCTACAACTTTCGTTTACACTCCGTCGGCTAATTTTGACTTTATTTTTAACGTTATATTTTTAATAGGCCGGGACAAGAAAAGTCCGTTAAAAATTCTTAACTTCTTCATTCGACGTCCGTTTTTGTCTGTCTTTTTACTGTTGAACTACTATCAACAAGATCTTCGATTCTCGTTTAGGTTATTTCGGCTAAAAATCATTTGATCTCATATTCGAACTTTGGGCTGCATACTGCTAAACCGAAACTTAGAAAAATCATAACTTTCTCATACGAAGTCTGATTTGGACATTCTTTTTATGCACACTCTCGGTTTAACGAACACTACGACTTTCGTTTAGATCACTAATGCTAAAAAGCACTTTATCGTAAATTCACTTTTTACGTCACACAACGTTGTGCCGGCTCTGTCGCGAAACTTCGACAGGTCATAACTTCTTCGTTATAACTCGGATTTCGGTATTCTTTATATCTCCGGAATCCTTGTTTCGACTACTACAACTTTCTTCATAGATATCGGCTTTATCTAATATTTATTTTCGACGCTTATTTTTATCCTTAATTATAATAATTAAGTTTAAAGCGCATAATTCATTCTTATTACTTCAAAACGAGTTCCAATGGTTGACCTAGACTATTATACCATTATTAATGCTTAGCCCATAAACATGGGCGTTACAGTAACTATATGAATTACTGAAATAATACCACAAGCGGCCGAGGAGAGCTCTCATTAATTCAAGTTTTTCAGATATAAATAGATCAACCTGCAAAAGATGAAATATTAGAAAATATATTTTATCTGGAAGTAGGTACTTTGCACCATATACCAAGGAAAGCGAGAAAAAATTCGAACTTCCAACACCTTAATATTAGCCGATCATATCTTAGGAAGATATTTATATATCTTGTAATTATCTATTATATAATTTCCTATTATATACCCCCCATATGTGGGTATATCCGATTGTATCTTATTCCCTATTTATAGGGCTTTATTCATTAACAAAAGATATCAATTCAATATCCATAATCGTTGTTATGGTATCAGAGCCTACGTAAACCCTTAGAGCCGATTTTTTTTCTAAGAACAAAGCCACGGTTTTGCTTCAATCTTCAATCTTCATCCAGACAAAGATCCGAACATTGGATGGCTAAAAAGTCACGTACTCGTCCTGGACAAAGTTGTTTCGTCTTCATGCCAAGGTGTGACAACCCAAAAATATTTTTGCCTTCTAGCCTTGTTAAGGGTCATTCTATTGGGTTTTAAGCCTAGTACACTTGAGGAATGAGTGTTAGAATGTACCTGCGAGAGACACTGTGCAACATTCAAGAATTAGCACCACCAAAAAGGAGTTCACGACCAAGACACATGAGTTTACGGCCGTAAACTCAAGGTTGGCCGTAAACTCCCCCTTAAAGTCCCCATTCCCTTCACTTTTCCTTCATTCTTACACTTTCATCTCAAGAACACTTGAATTCTCTCTCAAGTATCATCGAGATTTTCCTTCCCGATCTTCAAAAAGTAAGTGATTCTTCCTTCTAGTTGTTGATTACCCTTCTTTCTCATGAATCACTCTTTGATTTCATCCATGGAAATCGACTTTTGCTAGATCTTCAACTTTCACCAAGAACACCAAGAACACACTTGTTCTTGGTGGCCGTAAACTCCTCTAAAGGCCTCAAAAGTGTGAGTATTCCATCTATCTTCTAATTAGCCTTGTTAGACACTAGATCCTAGCTTTGAAACATCACCAAACTCAACATAAATGAGAGTTTACGGCCAAAGAGAATCTCCCTTGGCCGTAAACCCTAGTTATGGCCAAGTCTTGAACCTTAAACACTTCTAGACACTAGCTAACCTTTGGGACACTTAAGCCTTTGAAACTCCTTGCCTTTAAGACCCTAAATGAGACCATTTGGAGAGTTTACGGCCATACACTTTTTAGTGTGGCCGTAAACACCTCAACACCTTCTAGAAAATTGGTTTGGCTCATCTTCTTGTAGAGCAATAGTCCCTCAAGTTTCTCAAGCATTCAAACACCCTCTTGTGCATATTTTACCATGAGTTTACGGCCGTAAACTCCATGGCCATAAATACCATTCATTGGCCTTAAACATCCCTTAGATGAATCACATGTGATTCTAACACTTGGTCCAAGTGTTTCCCAGTCCCTAGGGGTGTTTCCTTTCATATAGTTGCTTATAAACACTATATTCATGCCAATATATGTCATTATATGTCATTTAGGACTTGTTGTGTCTCGGGACTTCATTCGTGGAACTTCTCATCCTTACGCGCATATTCGTTTGAATCACCCACATAAGGTGAGTTCATACCCCGTAATCAATCTTTTAAACTATTTTAAATGCTTTTAATGGGGGGATTACAAGTTGAACACAATGATAATTGTGTACTTGTTTGTTATAAACATCTTTCAAAAGGTTGCTTATGTCTTTTATAAGTGATCAAAACATTTCAAAAACTCTTTTAAAGTTATGTTACTTTATAGTTTAACCAAACTCCGTTTTTAAAGTACAAGCATAACTTAGTAGTAAAATGAGTCTTTTCAATAACAGTTCAAGTAAAATACTAGTAAACTATAAGGGGTATAGTTTAGATGTTCAGTTCATATTAGATGCTAGAACATACTATAAATAGAAACAGGGAGGTAGATACAATACACGATAACATAAAGAGAAACAGGGAGGTAGATACAATACTTCAAAGAGAACATACTAAGATACTATAACAGAACGAACATACTAAGATGCTATAGCATGAGAACACTACAGGATCTAATTATACCAATGAATCACTAACTCATTGTTCTAAACAAAAGGTGATAGTAAAATTGGGTATACATGATCACATAACTTTAATGTGAATTCTACACGACCTAGCAATTTGTTTGTGGAAGTCGCGTTTGGTCCCCAGAATCTCTTGCAGGGAGAGCGTATAGTATGGGTACTATTCCTCACATTATGATCTTACTAAAACAAACATGTTTTAAGGTAATTAGTACTACAGGATTTCAATTCAAAAGACAACTGTGTACTTATAATTTCCCATTACTTTCATTTTGTGACAGTTCCACTTGAAAGTTAATGCAAACTATTTTCGAGTCATGATAGTTATAAACTAGGGAAAACTTACATTTTACAAACGACACACAGAACAGTCGAGTCTAGTACATTCAGTAGAAAGGGATCTATAATGCTAACTTTATGATTCCTTAGTGTATGCATTCAAGGATATATATTAATCGGGTCCGACAGGTAGTAGGATGTGTGCTTTCCGCTTCATTTCCTGTTCCTTGTTTGGTTGTGGGCTTAGAGCAGATACACCCAGCCTACTATCTATCCGAGCTTAGCTATATATATGTTCCGTATACACCAAGAAATCATAAGGGGTACCATGTATGTGTCAGGTCATAGGACACTAACTCAATGCACCGTTTTCTAGTACAAAACATACTTTTCAAATGAAGAACTTTTGGAACACAAAACTAGAAACTTAACCAGTAAAGGGTTTAATCCATTTTATTAAACCAGTAAAACTTAAAGGACCTTAGGTGGTTAATTCTATAATACCTTAGTTTATACACCAGGGTTATATATAATTAATATCCGATAGGTAGCTGGATGTGTGCCTTCCGCCTCATTCCCTGTTCCTTGTTTGGTTGTGGGTTTAGGGCAGATTCACACAATTAACTATTTGTTCGATATTAGATTATATATAACTAGTATAAACTAAGTGATTATAGAAGGAACTACTGTGGTTATCATTTTATTATAAGAAATAAGGGTTTTCTTAAAGGATCTTTTCATCAAATATAAAGGAACTATTACAGTTAACTCCATGAGTACCGAGTGAATACGCAGTGGTTATATACAACGATGATATAACAAACAATGGGATGTGTGTCTTCTGCCTCATTTCCTGTTCCTTGTTTGGTTGTGGGCTTAGGGCAGATACACACAACCGATTGTTTGTTTACTTTGGGTTTTTATATAACTTGTATCTATTTAATACTCATAGAAAGGACTATAGAGTCACTTTTACTTATCTTTCATCAAAGCAGGAAATATAGGATTTTCTGGAGGAACAGGCAAACGTTTCTAAACAAGAACTTACTACAACTTACTACAACTTTCTACAAACTTTCTTACTACTTACTACATCACTAAAATCTTAGGAACTCACCAGCTTAAATGCTTATCTACGCTTTCAAAATAACTTGTATTCTCAGGAGACCAGTAGACAGGTTCGCGCACTGGGATTCAGAAGATGGAGCAGTATAGCTTCATGTCTTTTTGTTATTTGCTATGTATTCTATATTATGTGAATCTCATACTTTGTAAACACTTTTTTTCTAATGAAATGGTTGTTTATTACTTTGCTTACTATGATGCATGTCTTGTGATACTAAACATGACGTCCTCCGCCCCCGAACGTTTCCATCGTTCCAGTTTTGGGGTGTGACACAAGGTTTACAAGGTTCTCGATCACATTGATAACACTCCTACACCGGTTGAAATCGATCCCGGGTACCTCCAATGGGTTGAAATCGACGCGCTTGTCCTTCAATGGATATACAACACCTTGTCTGATGAATTGATGGTCCGCATCTTAGAGACTGATACCACTACCCAAGCCGCTTGGAATAAACTCAAATGAACTTTTCTCAACAACAAAGGGTCACGTGCAACAGCCCTTGAACAGGAATTCACCAGACTTACCTTGGGAGCATGTTCATCTTTGGAATCTTATTG
Organism: Lactuca virosa; assembly: GCF_052849685.1. Taxonomy (NCBI): domain Eukaryota; kingdom Viridiplantae; phylum Streptophyta; class Magnoliopsida; order Asterales; family Asteraceae; genus Lactuca; species Lactuca virosa. The sequence goes on from NC_136429.1 coordinate 60,815,235, forward strand.
CCAAAAACTTAAAGATCTTGTTGATCAGCTTTGAGATGTCGAGAACCCAGTCACTGAGTCTAGACTGGTCTTACAAATGGTTCGTGGGTTACCACCAGAGTTTGATGTTGTCGGGGCCTACATCAATCAAAGCTCTCCGTCATTTGAAACAGTTCGCAGAATGTTACAACTTGAACAACATAGACAAAAAGTTAGACAAAATCAAACCCACACGGTTCTCGCTGCTCCCACTTCTGTTGACAGTTCACCACAAAACGAAGCAGTTGGTCAACGCAATCAAGGTCAATCCCACAGCAACTACTCGGGTAGAGGTACAGGCACTCGCAGGCGAGGATTTACTGGTCGAGGATGTGGTAGAAGCTACAGGGTACGTAGAGGTCATGACCACCAAAACTGGAACCAAGGAAATCAATGGCAGCAAGGATGGAATGGATCGCAAGCATGGTATCCACCGTCATCACCATACCCTTCTCATGGACCGAATCAATCTACAAATCATTGGGCTAATCACACCTACGGGCCCGGTCAATATTCTGGACCCATGCCACAACAGGGGCCAAATGGACCTACGATGCAACCATCAGGTCCAACGCCTACTCCCACTCCTCAATTTGTTGGTTATTCCAACTACAGTCTATCAGATTTACCACAGATAATGCAGCAAGTTCATCTTAATTCCAATGATTCGGCGTGGTATATGGACTTCGGTGCCTCGACACATCTTACATCTGATCAGGGTAAGATCTCAAGTTCCATAACTACTTCGCCTGTAACATCGATTTTTGTTGGAAATGGCTCTAGTCTGCCAATTCATGGGTCTGGTCATGCTTCTTACACTACCCCCTCTCATTCATATACTCTAAAAAATATCTTATTTACTCCATCCGTTATTAAAAATATTTTATCTGTTCGTAAGTTTACTATCGATAATCAAGCATCTGTTGAATTGGACCCATCTGGTTTTTCTATAAAGGACCTCAAGATTGGAACTCTTCTTTCTCGTCATGATAGCACGAGAGAGATCTTTACCCATTCACCGCACCTTCCAGTTCTACTGCTCTGCTTGCCACTTCTCACGATCATTGCATGCTCGTGTGGGTCACCCAGGTGCTCCTGTTTTAGATTTACTTCGTTCAAAATTTTCAATTTCTTGTAATAAACCTAGAACTTCTTTGTGCAATGCTTGCCAACTATATAAACATACTCGCTTACCTTTTTATGATTCGCAATCTGTTACTTATGCACCATTTGACATTATACATTGTGATCTTTGGATATCCCCAGTCTTAAGCAAATCTGGTCACAAATACTATATGGTCCTTATTGATAACTTCACTCATTATGTATGGGTATACCCCATCAAATATAAATCTGACACATTTCTCACTTTTACAAAATTTCACAAGCTTATCCATACGCAATTTAACCGAACCATTAAGTCATTCCAATGCGATCTCGGGGGAGAATTCGACAATAATGACTTTAAATCCTTTTCCCAAACTCATGGTCTCGTCTTCCGTTTCTCTTGCCCTCAAACTTCCCAACAAAATGGACGAGCCGAACGGATGATTTGTTGCATTAATGACATTATCCGTACCCTTCTCATTCATGCCTCTCTTCCCCACTCATTTTGGGTCGAAGCTCTTCACACCACCACCTACCTTCATAATATCCTTCCTACTAAACACCTAAATTTTTCCAAACCTACCTTCTCTCTCTATGGTCGCCAACCATCATATGACCATCTCCGCACCTTCGGGTGCACTTGCTATCCTAATATCTCATCTACTCAATCTCATAAACTCCAGCCAAGATCCGTCAAATGTGTTTTCCTTGGTTATCCGGAAAACTTTCGGGGATATCGATGCTTTGATCCATCAACCGGCAAAGTCTATCTGTCTCGTCATGTTACATTTGATGAAACTTCTTTTCCCTTTGCCAATACCCATCCCCCCTCCACATCTTTTGACTTTCTTGATGACCCCCCCTCCCCCTTCATGCTTTTCCCTACTCCACATCCACCAACCCTACTCCACCTTCAACACCATCTCATTCCACCACCCCTACCCAATCCTCACCACCACCTCACTCCACTTCCTCATCTCCTCACCCTCCTATCTTGACCTATTCTCGCCGGTCAAAATCCACATCCACCACTACCGACCCTTTATCAACGCCCATACCTCCCTCCCATACTCCACCTTCACCTACAACAACCCATCCTCAATCCACTCCACCTCAAACTCCCCCTCAACCCCCCCCCCCCTTCGTACTCATCCCATGACCATACGTGCACGGGCAGGAGTAACCAAACCTGTTACCCGTATAAACCTCCATACCACCTCTACTCCACCTATCTCTCCAATTCCTACATCCATCTCTGCCGCCATGTTTGACCCTAATTGGCTACGATCCATGGAAGATGAAAAGTCGTATAACCTCCAACCACAGGAGTTGTGCAAGATAAGCATTGATCTTCCTATACATATTTTTTGAACATGGGTGAACAAGGACAAAGAAGAATGCCTGAAACCTATAGAAGATGTAAACTTTTATTAGAAGAAAAATTAAAGATTGAACAAAACTTGTGAGACCCAGTGATAAAAACATTAGATCAAACCAAATTAAGACTGAGAATAAGAGCATAAAAACATATTAACAAATACAGATTTGGTGTAGTGAAGTAAACAAAACCAAAACATTTACTTATAAACCCACCTTCTTCTTATTTAAGTCATCATCTGGTCTGTAACAAAAACTCAACACCCAAAGATTAACTGAAGATAAAAGATCGAAAAATTAACAACAAAAAACCACGTACATCGAGGAGAAAGATCTGGAGGGTTGCGATGATGGCAGTGGGATGCCTTTGACATCCATCTCGAGATGGGTTTCTTGAGCATAGCGAAAGAGTGGCATAGTTTTTTAGAGAGAAATGGGGGAGAAAATGGATAGAGAGAACTCAATGTAGAAGATATGAGACCGAGTATTATTGAGAAATAGGTTTTTGAAGGCAAAACAAAATCAACAAAATCAGATGTTGAGGGTATCTGGGCGACATATGAGAGACTTATTAAAATTTAAAAATTTTTGTTGACTCTTTCTGGTCAAAAGGAAATTTTTGTTTAAAATTTAAATCTTATATATTCGGAAAGATAAGAGCTTCGATTTGAATGTTTCAATATTAGGCATGTGAATTTATTACGTATTAAACACTTGTATCTATTGCATTGTATTTTGTAGGATTTTAATTAAAATATTACTTTAATAATGATTTGTTATACTATTAGCTTAAACACTTGAATGTCTTAAATCTATTTTTAGAAATAATAAGGTTTGTATAATAATATAGTCAGATATATATATATATATATATATATATATATATATATATATATATATATATATATATATATATATATTGAAACCATGCTAATTTTGTGAGACTGTGAGACGTAATCTAAAAATAATTTTAAAATGCAAAATAAAAGGAAAAATCCGAAAATTCTATTTTTAATTATTATTTTCGTCATTTTATTTACCTAAAAAAATAAAAAAAAAAATTACCATTTTTTTAAAAAAAAAACATGAAATATTCTAATAGGATTTTACACTGTAAATATTCTAATGTGATTTTTAGCATGTTAGAATATTCTAGTATTCTACTAGATTTGTCTTATATGTAAAATATTATAATATTGTACTAGAATATGTGAAAAAACGATAATTTTTTTTTATTTTTTTTTGGAAAATATAAATAACGAAAATAATATTTTTAAAAAAAATTCTAAAATTTTCAATTGTTTTGCATTTTAAAAATGTTTTTTTTTAATCTACAAAATGAGTGGCTAAGATTGCGTCTCACGGTCTCACAATAGGTCGTCTCACATGAACCTAACTATATATATATATATATATATATATATATATATATATATATATATATATATATATATATATATATAGTACTCGGATGCCCTTGATTCTATTCTTAGTAACTCACTGCTTATTAACCCGACGTTTAGATCGAGACAGGCATATTTGATTCGATCGATGATGTCGGCCCAAAATGATAACCTAGGGAACAAGGGAAATGAGGAGAAAGAAGATAGGGATGAACAATTAGTATCAAATCTCAATCCTGTATTAGTATTGTATTGGAACCGGTATCAAATTTAAACATTTTGAACAATACTTGGTACTCTAAATTCACGAAATTCGAGATTTGATACCACCGATACCGATACTAGTACTGAAAACTGGTACCACTCACCGTACCGGTACCAGTAATGTTAGTTCGGTTTGTGATTCTAGGTTCGGTACCGGTTCTGTCTCATGTTCATCCGTGGAGGAAGATGATACTAATTAGATGAAAACGATAACAATGAAGAATGCTTTTACATTTTATTTATTGCTTTATAGGTATTTTTTTGTAACAAACAACTTAATACATATATTATATAATATGGATTTTGTAGTACTTTATATGCGTTTTTATATAATATGCAGTTTTACTGTATTTGCTCTAGTAGCAGTATATCTAAATTTATGTGTTCATTTGTATACATTTAATAATAGAGTATAAAGAAAACAATAGTGGCCACATCAAAAAGGGCAACAATATTACGAGCTGAATAAAGGCAATAGCAGTGTCGACGACAAATGAGCATCAAGGGCGAGACAATAGCGACAACGTATTAGCAGGTGCATGTGGGTGCTAAAGCCTTTAGTGGCGACCTTTGATACTTTTAGCAAGGACATTTGTCGCCAATATCTTAATTTCTCTATTGGTTTTATTCTAAACAAATGATGATATTTAATAAAATCAAAATATATTATTTGTTATTATATATTGATATAAAAAATTGGCAAGTAATTAAAGTGGTCCTAAATTATTTTATTGAGGTTAATTAATGGATAAAAAATTAAAATTAATGTAAATTATTTATCTTAAATCATATTATTAACCTCAGTAAAATTAAAATTAATATAAATTATTTATCCTAAAACGTATTACTAACCTCAACTATACGATTGTATTGATATCTAGATGGTAAAAGTACGTAACATTTTTTTACAATAAGACTTTATTATAGATATATATGTTTTATTTACATTTAAAAACAAATTTGTTATCATTACCTGTTTATTAAATCCAATGATTTTAGTGATATAAACGAAATTAAAATCAAAACAATACTGATCTCAAATTACCTCAAGTATTCTTTCATGTGCCATCTAAGATTTAGGTAATATATGATTAGATTTCCGTATGAATTTTGAAAAGATGTTTCAAGGGTTGAAATTAAGTAGCCATATTTTATTAAAAAGCAATTGCCAAACCCATGATCAACGAAGGGTTGTGATTAATTTCAGTCTCTAACCTATACAAAGACTATTTCAAATAAGGAGTTGATCAAGTTATAAATAGTTAAACATCTCGGCGATATATAGGTAGTTTGGAAGGAAGAATTTGAAAAATGGGTTCCCTGGAAATAGTATTGATTGTTACAATTTGTTTAGTATCATATTCATAGAGTAGTAGGATAATGCAAGTTACAAATAATTATTGTGTAGGTGTGAATAACGCTTTTACACCATGCTTGGGCTTCTTCGATATGAAGGAAGATAAGCCATCGAGATCATGTTGTGATGGAGTCGATAGCATACTAAGGATGACAAAAAACAGCACGGAATATCGTGTGGCTACTTGTGATTGTTTAAAGACGTTCATGGCGAATCACACCCGAACGCGATTCTACAAAATCAATGAACCCTGTAATAGTCTACGCCTAGGAATCCCTGATATTGATCCAAAAGCCGACTGCTCACGGTAAATTTCTCTCTCTCTCTCTCTCTCTCTCTCTCTCTCTCTCTCTATATATATATATATATATATATATATATATATATATATATATATATATATATATATATATATATATATATATATATATATATATACACTAATACTAACACCATATGTATACATAATACAGAATATCATAGGTATTGGAGGGGTTCCAGACATCAAGATGGATTTCTAATAACAACATATATAGTAAATTAGTAATCAAGCTTTGGATTTTTATCAATATATATGTATTGAACCTTTAAAAGAGAATTAAGGTTCAAGAATCAGAAGAAGACATACCAGCATGCACTAAAAATATATATATATATATATATATATATATATATATATATATATATATATATATATATATATATATATATATATATATATATATTACTTATTGTTTTAATGGTGTAATAAGAAATTTGAAATGTTGTATTTTGTAATCGTTTTCATTATATAATTTAATTATATGTTACATGTCGATTGGCGGTTGGTGAGTTTGTTTTTCAACATATATATTAGGTTCCAAATTAGACTTTAGCTTTATTTATCAAAAAAAAAATAATAATAAATAAAAAAAAAACTAAATAAACCAAAAAAATTGTATTATTTGTACCAGGGGATGCACTTCAGCTGAAAAACATCAGGAGTTCCTACATTTTTCCACCGTGATCCCTTTTTTTCCTGTTAAAATATTATAAAATTTGTAAGCAAAATTGATGATAATCGCTTTTGTTAAGAATAAGAAGTAACAGTTCTATTTTTGGCAAAAAATTTCTACTTTGTTAGTAATGATCAAGGTATTTCAGAGATCTATCGAATATTCAAAAAATTTAATATAAGTAACCTTTATTTTACCACAAATATGGCCATGTGAGGTTGAGTGTTCATCATCTCAAATGAAGCGAATTAATTAATTAAAAAACAAATAAATAAATAAGAAGAAAGACACCCACTAGCTAGGAACGAAAGAATTGCAATTTTCATTCTTTTTTTTTCACCATTGACGGAATTTAAGGGGAAAAAAAAACTTATCATAATAAATGAAAATGAAAATGATGTTGCAAAATATCATATTCTATGTCAAATTCTAAATTTTGTTGATTTTTTTTTCTATTTTTCATTTTCTTATGTTTTCTATTTTTTCTTAAAATTTAAAATTCACTTTTTAGTAAATATTTATATATGGTAGATACATTAATTCTATTAATCTTAAGAATAGATGATCTATCCGTTTCTTTCCTTCGTAAATGTTTATATATGAAAGCTACTTAATACACATTTCAAGGGATTAACATTAAGCATTTTTAAGTCATGTATTTAGGTAAATTTCTTTTATTTCAATATAAATTTATATTTACCTATATATACATACTAGGTTACAACCCGTAGAAACCACGGATAAAAAAGAAAAAACAATATTGATAATTAAAAATGATAATGCAAAATAAAGATTTAAAAAATTCAATTAAATTAATAAGATAAAAGTTTTGTTTAGATTTTTATATTGATTATTTAAAAATAATATATATATATATATATATATATATATATATATGTTCTGTATGTGTCGACATTTAATACAATTATGATTTTATAGAATAAAATATAATTTAAATAGTGTGTAAAAAACATAATCAATCATTCAAATAACATTGATATACGAAAAATTAAATATAACAAAAATATAATAAAAATAAATAAACACAACACAGTAATCCTTATTTACTTTGAATAGTAACTCTTTGACAAATAATTTCGTCTCGACAATTAATTTCATTTACGTGTGTGTGGAACAATTTTATTTGTGCAAGTAGTTTTCTTTTAGACACGTAGTTTGTTTCTAAAACATAAGTAAGTTTAGGGTGTAGGGTTTAGTTTAAAAGTATGTTGGTGTGCAACGATTAGTTGTATTCGATCAGTGCGACTGAATGACGATTATTTTTTCTCTCCAAATTGTTTTTTTCGACCAATAATTATCTTTAGACAGTCAGTTTCGGAAAAGCCATTGTATTTGAAATATAGTTTACAAATGTGTGAAACTATGTTTGAGATCATAAAAACAATCATTTTTTATTTTTAAAAAGGAAAGTTATTTTTTTAACATGATATGAATAATAATAAAAACATAGCTATCTTGTCAGAGTAATACTTTTTTTTTTTGCATCCATAGATCTTTACTTGACAATAACACGTTAATTTTTGTTTTAATGCAACAAATGGGACAAATTAAAAATACATTGATATAATAAACTAAGTATTGTATTTTGAAAGTAGATTGGTATAATCTTGATGACTTTTTGTAACGACCAAAAATTTCAACCAAATTAAAACATTTTAATTCATTCAAAAACCATTAAGTTCATACATCTCGTTTTCAAAATAGTTTAAACATCAGAGTATCCCCCAGAACCATATCACATACATCATAAAACATGAGTAGCGGTACGATCACGCCTTCGCCTTACCACGATCTCCTGAAGTACCTGAAACAATACACTGAAACTGTAAGCCTGAAAGCTTAGTGAGTTACCCCCAAAATACCAACCGCACATAAACATACTCATAACATATCACAAATAGAACAGCCATGCACATCGGGTCTACTGTGTGACTAGTCCGCCCGCACCGGGCCTTCAGTCCACCTGGTCCACCCTCCGAGTCTAGCCATGTACATCGAGTCTACAGTGTGATTGGTCCGCCCGCACCGGGCCTTCAATCCACCTGGTCCACTCTCTGAGTCTACAGTATGACTGGTCCGCCCGCACCGGGCCTTCAATCGGCCTGGTCCACTCTCCGAGCCTCGGCACGTCTGGTCCGCCCTCTTGGGGTCTTCAACCTATCTGAACCGCTCGCTGGGCCTTCGGAATATCCGGTCCACCCTGGGTATGTTGGCCTACAGCACAAAGTAGGACCCGCCTCAACCCAACCCCCGTCAAACAACCATGTGCACATAAAACAATTAATCACATAACAGATCCTTAACCAGACAAACAGTCTAACAGATCACATAGCATATTATCATCCTAACCAGGATTCCGACCTAACCGGTCACTAGCATAACATTACCCTATATTTCGGGTACCGACCTTAACCAGGTCACTAACATAACATTACCCTATATTCCGGGTACCGACCTTAACTAGGTCACTAACATAACACCATCCTAAATACCAGGATGCAGATCTAGCAAGGCAATAACATAACAAACAATACCCGAATTTCCATCCGATAAAGGGCCGGCCTTGGTGCCGTAGACCCTGTTGATATAGTGAGGATAACTCACCTGAAATGAAGAACCGAACCACGGAAGCACACACCCGAACCACTGCTCCAAACTCCAACACCTATTGCCATCAATGGACCATTGACATAAATAACCAATTACCATAACACCCTTGAAGGTCAAAGTCAAAGTCAAAGCCAAAGTCAAACTTCCTGACTGACCCTACTCGTCGAGTCAACCCGTTGACTCGTCGAGTCCTTATACTCTGAAAACTCTTAGAACACGACTCAACTCGCCGAGTCACCCCAAGACTCGTCGAGTCCAACGATCTCCGAGTCCCATCCTGTCCAAATCACTAAGTCACCCCTCGACTCACTAATCTGCGTCTTAACCAGAAGAGGTTAGGGGTTCTGCGACCTGACTTGCCGAGTCCAAGGCAATCTTCAACAGACTCGCCGAGTTGTTCTTCCAACTTGCCGAGTCCATGCACATGTTCATACAACTCGTCGAGTACACCCATATGACTCGCCGAGTCTCTCCAGTTCTCAATCCATACAGAGGCTTTTCGAGCCATGCAGGGGCTCCAATCCATAGATCCACTCTTCTACAGCCTAACCCTCACATAAAGTTGCAAACTTTACGTGAAACCAAGGAGATATAAGCCCAAAACACTCTAGGGCTAGGGTTTATGACAAAGGGGCTTTACCAACAACTCTTAGACAGAAGCTTTATGACATTTTGGACCATCACAAGCCTAGATCTGAAGTAGCAACCTCAGATCTAAGCCTCTAACTCGAAATAGCTCTCAATCATACCAAAAATGCCCCAAATCTCAAATGATAATAGATCTAGATGCAAAAGAGCCCAAGCAACAAATTATTACCTCCAAAATAAGCTCCAACTGAAGTAGATCCCGGATCTACACCACTCCTTTGCAGCAAACCTCTTGAACTTCAAGCCCCTTTCCAAGATTTTCTCCTCCAAAGCTCTATTCTCTCTATTAATGGAAGCTCACTCGATTCTAGGGTTTCTGGATCTCAAAAGGGTAGCAAAGAGGCTGAGGGTGGGTTATAATGTGCTTTATATAGGGCACAACCCCCAGGATTAGGGTTTTCTCTCATCAGCACCAACTCTTCGAGTCCAAGCCGCCGACTCGGCGAGTTGGCCACTTAAACCGCGATAGAATCCCGCTCCGACTCGGCGAGAAAGCGGACCTACTCGTCGAGTCCCTTTCCTAAATTTACACTTTTGGCCCTTCATTGAACAATTGAAATTTGGGGTGTTACAACTCTCCCCCACTTAAATTAGGCTTCGTCCTCGAAGCCTACTGCAGTATACGCCTCAGAACGAACTCCTTGCCCTGCAGACTCCGACTTCTCAATCAACTCATACTCTTACAAACCCTACTTCTGCATCTCTCTTAAAATGGCTTATTCTCAAGTGGCATCCTTGCCACTACTCCAAGCCGATCATCGGCCTTTCAACTCAATAGCACTACGAATTAACCACGAATCACCCGATAATACTATCCCTTCATATCAGGGACACGCTTCCGCGCCCTGCAACGCTAGATTCCACAAACACCCACTGAGCTCTGCTAAGAAACTAATCCATCTTCCTTTGCCCAAAATTGGCGATAACCCTGATAACTTGCAACCTGGAACGAATCCTCATGATGGAATACCCCAGATTGGAATACCTCCACATACATAACTCAAGCCTACAACCATACTCGGAACTAAGGACCTTGTCCTTGCGTCACCCTCGAACCCTTCGGTTCGACACAACGGAGTGCAACCCACTCACACCTCCCTATCACGATCTCTAGGTCCTTGACCTCCGACTGTAATATCCTTATACAGTCCTCAGCACCGGTCCAGACTACTCCCGAGTCTGTTAACCTGCAATCTCACCTTCCTCTGTCCCAATCTCCAATCTGGAACCACTTTCCTCCTCCTCTTCCAAGGAGACTGAAAACATGCCTGCGCATCATCCAACATTGCCACAACCTCAACGGGCATCTAACCCGTATGTGCTTCCATATATCTGGTACAATCCCAGTGCTTACTACCAAGCACTTTCGATCATCCATTTACTCCACTGCCTTCCTTTCAGAGGACCCAAACTCCTTCCGGAGCTACATACCTTCCCTTTCCAGGAAGTCCACTCAACAACCCTTACCGCACCTTTAAGTGCCACAGAGCTAAACTCCACTCTACACTATCCATGTAGAGCAACTGCTATTCTCGAACTCCCATATATTCCGAATCCGATCACATAACTAACAAGGCCCACGCACGGCCTCTAGCCAACTTCATCATCATTATCAATACTTGGGGCCAGACCATATCAATTACTATTGCATGGCGACACAGTCACTCATTCTCCGCATACAGATCTACTAACACATACAAAGTCTTCAGCATGACTGGACCGCCTTACCAGGCCTTCAGCCTATCTGGACCACTCTCAGAACCTTCAGCATGTCTGGACCGCCCTCCTGGGCCTTCAGCCTGTCTGGACCGTTCCCCGAGCCTTCGGTCTGACTGGTACGCCCTCTGGCCTTCAGTCTATCCGGACCGCTCAAAACTGTCGTACTTCACCCTGAACCATCCCTTCCGGGAATCTCTCCCATGCAGTCTGTTCTAACCCTCTTGGGGTTCGGAACTCCAGTTCCGTTCCCGGAATCCTTTCCATGGCCTAAACCCAGGCCTCACATCAACCAACTACCTTTCCTGAAACCATGGTCTGTTCCCTGCCCACTTGTCTATCACTTGCTCCAATCATGCCACACTCTCGGCTAACAACACTGATAAATCTAAACAGCTAACCTACCTTGAATACTTGCTGTTTTACCGGAGAATTTTCCAATTCTCCTAACTTTCGCTGACAAACCGGCATAACTCGATTGACCTTACTTGATAAGGTTTCCCCCTCTTCTCCAGGAACTAAATCCCTCCGGAGTGAGCAACCTCCACAGGTCACTCTCCCGACATCGCACATCCCGAACTCCAAGTAATTTCGGATCTCAACTGAACACTTCTCGCAACGCAGTTGCTATTCCAAGCAACGAGATCATATGCCTTATCTTTCGACCAAGAATCCTCCTGAACGCTAACCAACTACAACTCCTAACTACTAAGATCCTCAATCATACCGCAGCTGCATCCGGCTCTGCCCTGACCTCCTCTGCTGTAAGCTGGAATGCGCGGCCCTGAGCCCTCGGAGGCTCCGCTCAACCCTGACCCCCGCCAGTAATCCTCAAAGTGGCCGGTGCTGGAGCCTACACCGGTCTTGCAATAAGTTGTGGATAGTTGACCCTCAAGTGTCCAACCTGATGGCAATGATAACAAATCCTCATATCCTGCACCGGAGCCGACTGACGACAACCCCTCGCATAATGCCCCTCTCTCCCGCACTTGCGACACGCACCACCGGATCGGCGAACTCCGGCATGACCCTTCCCACACTTCTCACAAGTGTGGCTGCCCTGACCTCCGACCCTAGAGTCAATGGTTTTGAACCGTTTCGGCGCCGGCTGCGACTGCAACGGGGCCTGCCTCTGCTCTCGCAACTGCAACTCAATCTCCAACTCACGCCGCCTGGCGGCCTCCTGCAACTCTAACAAGGTATCACATCTCTACATGGACACAAACTGTCTAATATCCCTCTTGAGCATACTCAGATATCGGGACATCTGAGCCTGCTCCGACGCGAACTCCGGGCAAAACATCGCCCTCTCAGTGAACATCCTGGTGATCTCTGTCACCGACTCTGAACCCTGCTTCAGTTCCAGGAACTCCTGAGCCAACCTCTCTCTCTCAACCTGCGGAACATAATGAGTACTGAACATCTCCCAGAGCTGATCCCACGAAACCGCAGCCCGTTGCGCATCAGAATAAGATCCCGTAGTCAACCTCCACCAATCCTTCGCCCCGAGCCTTAAAAGGTTCAGAGCACACCTCACCCTCTGATCCGCTGGGCATGAACACGTGAAGAAACAACCCTTCACGTCTGGCAACCATCTCATAGCAACGATCGGATCCTGAACTCCATCGAAAGTAGGGGGCTTCGTATTGTCGAAATCCCGATACTGAAAGCCCTGACTGGCTCCTCCTCCTGTCGCTGCCACAGCCGCTGCGGCTGCCGCGGCCGCTGTCTCTGCAAGAGCTGCTTAGCGCTCATCAAAATACTCAACCATGGCGGTCTTGATCGACCCAAACAGTTCCGGCAACTCAGCCCGGAACATAGCAGCAACCTCATCATTCAGGATCTCACGAATCCTGGCATCCAACTCATCCGTACTCATCTGACCGATGACTTCGGGTGGTGCTGGTCCATCCTGACCACCCTCTCCTGATCCTGATCCCGAACCGGATCCTTCCTCGAAACGTCTAGCATCCGTCATAATGAAACGGACCATAAGAACCTCAGATACCTCGCATAACCGCCGAGAACTAACCTCTAACCAACAACCAAGGGGTTGTGCCTTCCTTGACACGCGTATGGGTCCTGTGCTTTCAGTAGTACGGGCCCATACTACCTTCCACACCTACCCATATTTGTCTCAAGTATCACCACAACGCCCTAAGCACAAACATACATAACAAGCACTCCATCCTCACCCCTAGAGGAATACTGAATATCCCATAACAAGAAACCCTAAGCTAGCAGGCATCATAAATCAGGCAATTATATCATGCAATTCCTGAAGATCCCTAGCCTAGTACTAGCATGCTGTTCTAACATATAAACGAAGTTCAAAAACCATTAAGTTCATACATCTCGTTTTCAAAATAGTTTAAACATCAGAGTATCCCCCAGAACCATATCACATAAATCATAAAACATGAGGAGCGGTACGATCACGCCTTCGCCTTGCCACGATCTCCTGAAGTACCTGAAACAATACACTGAAACTGTAAGCCTGAAAGCTTAGTGAGTTATCCCCAAAATACCAACCGTACATAAACATACTCATAACATATCACAAATAGAACAGCCATGCACATCGGGTCTACTGTGTGACTGGTCCAACCGCATCGGGCCTTCAGTCCACCTGGTCCACCCTCCGAGTCTAGCCATGTACATCGAGTCTACAGTGTGATTGGTCTGCCCGCACCGGGCCTTCAATCCACCTGGTCCACTCTCTGAGTCTACAGTACGACTGGTCCGCCCGCACCGGGACTTCAGTCGGCCTGGTCCACTCTACGAGCCTCGGCACGTCTGGTCCGCCCTCTTGGGGCCTTTAGCCTATCCGGACCGCTCGTTGGGCCTTCGGAATATCCGGTCCGCCCTGTGTATGTTGGCCTACAGCAAAAAGCAGGACCCGCCTCAACCCAACCCCTGTCTGAAACATCCCAAAATACGACCCAAAAATTTTTGTTTTAATATTACTAAAATCACATCATCCAATGTCATACATACTAAGAACCATAGAGTAATTAACTCAAAAGTCAAGTAATTGTGTCAAAACAAATACTGTATCACTCATATCGAAATATCTGAATAAAACTCCCAGGATAAAACTGAAGCTGTGGTGTGTGCCATGCCATCATCCCGAGCTCTTCCCCTTACTTGCGGAAGTACCTGAAACCAAAAACTGAAACTGTAAGCACAAAGCTTAGTGAGTTCCCTAAACTACCACATACCATACAATGACATGTAAGCAAATACTGGTCCCCGCCCGGCATCGGAATGAAATCCGGAACTAGCTTTGGGCCCCGCCCACTTCATCGAGCCCCGCCCGACATCGGACCGAAGTCCGGAACTAACCTGGGCCCCGCCCACTACATCGGGCCCCGCCCGGCATCGGACCGAAGTCCGGAACTAGCTTGGGCCCCGCCCGGCATCGGACCGAAGTCCGGAACTAACTGAGCATAGCATAACATAATCATAACTACTGGCATAAACACATATATTGCATACTGCATCGGACCGAAGTCCGAAACTCATATCACAAAAACATGCTTGAATCACAAAGACATCAAGCACACTGAACTACTGCATCAGACCGAGGTCTGGAACTACTGCTAACTAAACGGGCCGGCATTGTGGCCGTAGACCCGTTCCTACTGGAAGGAAACTCACCTCGTAAGCTGGATGCTGAAAAAAGCTACTCGAGAACTGTCTGCTACTGCTCCGGTATCTCTCCGGCTACAATTCCCATAAATATACTCAATCAAATACTGATAACTAAACTGGAGGTGAAATGACTATTTTACCCCCGGTCAAAGTCAACTTCCTGGTCAAAGTCAACCTCCAGTTGACCGGACTCGCCGAGTTGGGCTGCCAACTCGCCGAGTCCCTTTCATCCGTTCTAGTCCTATACTCGCTTCTACTCGTCGAGTTTGGCGAAGACTCGACGAGTTCTTCTTTGATACATACATCGAGTCTAACTTCATCTGACTCGCCGAGTTGTATGAACACTCGTCGAGCCTGAAGAACAACTCTCCAAGTCCCAAGCATGCTATTACTATACAGTCGATTCTAATCGATTTTAGTGCTTCCAAATCATAGATCTAGGCTCTTAGGGTTGGTTTTACACGTAAAGTTTCCAACTTTACGTGCATGCATGAAGAGATGAGGCTAGAACATCAAAATAAGCTAACAATGGGGTCTTAGGGTTTGGAACTCGACCTTGGGTGCATAAAGGCAGCTACTTTGAGCTCCTACAGCTCAAATATACTCAGATCTATGATCCATTTCCTTATAGGAGTCCCAATCTCGAGTTTGGATCCAAAAAGTCCCAAAAAGAAGCACATCTAAGCATACAAGACTATCAAATGGAAATAACAAGCAAGGTACAAGCTTTAGTACCAGAATGTGAGGCTGATGATCAAGAGACTCTGGATCTTCTTCTTCTCCTTTGGATCCTTCCTTCTTTCTTTCTCTTCCAAAACCTCCAAACTAGCACAAAGATACTCAAGCTCAACAATAGGGGCTAGGGTTTACAGGAGAAATGCTCTAAAGGTGCTGGAGGCTGGGGTGGGAGGCTATAATGACATTTATATAGGGTACAAACCCTTGAAATTAGGGCTTCATCCAGACAAGCAGACTCGCCGAGTCCTTTCATATGGACTCGCCGAGTAGCCAACTTAAAATGCGTGAACATCCCGTCTCTACTCGACGAGTTGGGCTACAGACTCGTCGAGTATCCCTTAAGAAAACGAAAATTACTTTATTTAAATCACATAGCAGAAATGGGGCGTTACAACTCTCCCCCACTTATCTTAGACTTCGTCCTCGAAGTCTGCTGCTGCTGGATCTATAAACAACTCTGGATAATGCTCCCTCATTTCCTCCTCGGCCTCCCATGTCCATTCTGAACACTTTCGGTGCTGCCACTGCACCTTCACTAGCTGGACTACCTTGTTCCTCAGAGTCTTCGTTTTCCGATCCAAGATCGCAACTGGTCTCTCGATATAATTCAGGCTGCTATCAACATGAATATCCTCCAAGGGTACAACCGCTGACTCTTCCACCAAACACTTCCTCAACTGAGAAACATGGAAAGTGTTGTGGATCTGGCTAAGCTCTGCTGGAAGATCCAACCGATAGGCGACCCGACCTACTCGGGCCAAAACCCTAAAAGGGCCAATGAACCTGGGGCCCAGCTTGCCCCTCTTTCGGAACCTGATAACACCCTTCCAGGGTGATACCTTCAGGAGGACCATATCGCCCACCTGAAACTCCAAATCCGAACGCCTCCTGTCGGCGTAACTCTTCTGCCGACTCTACGCAGTCTGCAGTCTGCTACGGACCTGCTGGATCAACTCTGTGGTCTTGAGTACCACATCTGTACTCCCCATGACTCGCTGACCGACCTCACCCCAACAGATTGGGGTCCTGCACTTCCTCCCGTAGAGCATCTCGAAGGGAGGTCGGTCTATACTGGAGTGGTAGCTATTGTTATACGAAAAATCCGCTAACGGAAGATACGTATCCCAACTGCCACCGAAATCTAGTACACATGCCCGAAGCATGTCCTCGAGGGTCTAAATCGTCCTCTCGCTCTGTCCATCCATCTGAGGGTGGAAAGCGGTGCTGAAGTGGAGACGAGTACCCATCTCGTCATGAAACCGCTTCCAAAATCTGGAAGTAAACCGGACATCTCGGTCTGACACCACCGAGACAGGCACTCCATGCCGAGCCACTACCTCGCGCACATAAATATCAGCTAGCTTCTCGGCCGATATACTCTTCTGAATCGGTATGAAATACGCGCTCTTGGTCAGCCGATCCACTATGACCCAAATCGAATCAACTCCACGTGCGGTCCTAGGAAGCTTAGTGATGAAATCCATGGTGATATCCTCCCATTTCCACACGGGAATGTCTAACGGCTGCATCTTGCCGTGGGGTCTCTGATGCTCCCCCTTGACCTTCCTGCAGGTCAGGCATCTCTCCACGTACCAAGCTACGTCCCGCTTCATGCAGGGCCACCAATAGTCGGGTCGAAGATCTCTGTACATTTTCGTCGCCCATGGGTGGATGGAAAACCGAGACTTGTGGGCCTCATCCATCAGTACCTGCCGTACTCCTCCCCAGTACGGTACCCAAACTCTCCCATGAAGGTTCAACAATCCTCGACTGTCATAGTCAAAGGAAGCTACTCGACCCACAATCCTCTCACACTTCTGTCTCTCTTCCTTCAGGCCCTCAACCTGTGCCTCTCTGATCTGCTCCAACAATGGAGTAATCACCATCATCCTCAGACAAATATCCCTGATTGGGGTGGCTACCGCCTTGCGGCTCAGGGCGTCGACCACTACGTTGGCCTTGCCCGGATGATAAAGGATCTCACAATCGTAGTCCTTTACCACATCTAACCATCGGCGCTACCTCATGTTCAGAATCGGCTGATCCATGAGGTACCTCAAACTCTTGTGATCCGTGTAAATGATACAGCGGACCCCATAGAGGTAATGTCTCCAAATCTTGAGGGCAAACACTACTGCCCCCAACTCTAAGTCATGTGTCGGATAGTTTGCCTCGTGAGGCTTCAACTGTCTAGAGGCGTAAGCTATCACATGCCCTCGCTGCATCAACACTGCTCCCATACCTGTGATCGAAGCATCACAGTAGACTACAAAATCCTCTACTCCTTCTGGCAGGGTGAGAATCGGCGCCTCGCACAATCTCTGCCTGAGGGTCTCAAATGTTGCCTGCTGCTCAGGCCCCCAGTGAAACACCACCGACTTCTTGGTCAGTCGGGTGAGCGGAACTGCTATCTTGGAGAAATCCTGAATGAATCTCCTGTAGTACCCTGCTAATCCTAGGAAGCTCCGAATCTCAGTTGGAGATCTCGGGACCTCCCACTGCATCACGGCCTCTATCTTGGCCGGATCCACTAGTATACCCTTCTGGTTGACGAGGTGTCCAAGGAACAGCACCTCGCGCAACCAGAACTCGCACTTGGAGAACTTCGCGTAAAGTCTCTCCCTCCTCAGCGTCTCTAGCACCTCTCTCAGGTGCTCCTCGTGCTGCTCGTGAGTCTTGGAATAAACCAAGATGTCATCAATGAACACTATCACAGACCGATCCAGCATCGGTCTGCATACACGGTTCATGAGATCCATGAACGCGGCTGGAGCGTTGGTGAGCCCGAACGACATCACCACGAACTCATAATGACCATAGCGGGTCCTAAAAGCGGTCTTCTGCACATCCTCATCCCTGACCCGCATCTGGTGATATCCTGACCGTAGATCAATCTTGGAGAACCAAGATGCTCCCTGAAGCTGGTCAAACAAGTCATCTATCCTCGGAAGTGGGTAACGGTTCTTCACCGTTACCTTGTTCAACTCCCGGTAATCTATGCACATACGGTGCGACCCATCCTTCTTCCTCACGAAAAGGATCGGGGCTCCCCATGGTGAACTACTCGGCCTGATGAAACCCTTGTCTAGCAGCTCCTGCAGCTGCGTAGACAACTCATGTATCTCTGAAGGAGCCAACTGATACGGTGCTTTGGCTATCGGAGCCACACCCGGAACCAGGTCAATCCGAAACTCGACCTGTCTCTCCGGAGGTATTCCATGCAAATCCTATGGGAATACGTCCGGGTACTCTCGTACTACTGGCACATCGTCAACTGTCTCCTTACCCTTCTCCCGGGCATCTATGACATAGGCGACGTACCCTGCGCAACCCTGTTGAACGTAGCGCTTCGCTCTCACTGCTGAACACAGTATCGGTCCGCACTGTGGCCTCTCGCCCTGAGTCACTAACTCTCCCCCACTATGAGTGCGAACCCTCACTAACTGCAGCTCACAATCAATCACTGCCCCATTGGGGCTCATCCAATCCATACCCACTATAACCTTATTCCCTCGCAGGGGAATGGGAACCAAGTCCACTGAAAACTGCTCATCGAATAACTGCAGCGAACACGCCCTATGAACTCTCGCGACCCTGACGGTCGTGTCATCAGCTATCTCAACCTTTAGTGGGCAATCCAGCTCCCCCGGAGCTTTGCTAAACCTCTTGCTAAGCGTAAGAGACACAAATGATCGGGTAGCCCCCGAGTCAAACAATACTGTAGCTGAAATGCCGTTCACTAAGAACGACCCTATATGAAAACATATAACCATGAGAAACGATCAATATCAATAAGGAGATAAAAGGAAAATATATACCTGTCACCACATCAGGAGTCGCTCGCGCCTCCTCTGCTGTCATCTGTAAAGCTCTACTCTTCACCACTGGCGTCTCACCCCGGCCCTGACGGCCGTCTGTAATCCTCAAAGTAGCAGGGGCAGGTGCTGCCACCTTCCCTGCTGCTAAACTCGGGCACTGGGACTTTTTATGTCCCCTCTGATTGCAATGAAAGCAAATCAGATCTGATGCTGTGGTGGTGGTAGTAGCTGTACAGTCTCTGATTATATGCCCAGTCCGGCCGCACTTAAAGCAATCGGGACTCCCTGCCTTGCACACCCCATCGTGCACTCTCCCACACTTGCCACACCGACTGTGGCTCTGCTATCCTCTAGGTCTGTGATCTGATACCTTGGGCTTTTTGCCCGAACTCCCTGTACCAGAAGCCACCTCTGGCTTCCTCTTCCTCTCCATCTCCAGATCTATCTCCCTCTCCCGAGCCCTCGCAATCATATCATCCAGCGTCTTACAGCTGGACCGGCTCACAAACTGGCGGATATCACTCCCCAGCATCTCATGATAATGGGCCTTCTTCATTTCCTCATCAGCTGCGTACTGAGGAACAAGAAGAGCCCTCTCCCTGAACTTGGCGGTAATCTCCGCCACTGTCTCTAAAGTCTGAGTGAGATCCTAAAACTCCCTGGCTAACTGCTGCACCTCAATAACCAGTGCAAACTCGGCTCTGAACCTGGTAGAAAAATCAGCCCAAGTCATGGCATCAAGCGTTGCGTCATATCCGATGACATGTCCGACCTCCTCCCACCAATCTCGTGCCCTTTCCTTCAGAAGACAGGATGCTAGTCTGACCTTGTCCCCCTCGGGACATCTGCTGGTGCGGAACGCATTGGCAACATCCGCCAACCACCTGGTACTCGCAATGGGATCCCGTGCCCCATGGTAGTCTGGAGCTCCACAAGCCCGGAACTCCCTGAAGGTGAGTGTGCGCGACCCCATCATAGCTGCCACCTCAGCACGGAAGGTGCTCAACCTCTCGTCCATCAGCTCTAAAATACCCTCCTTGATCGAACCGAAGATCACAGGAGTCTGCTCAAGTATAGTGCGAGTAATCTCTTAAGAGAGAAACTCCCTAGTCTGCTCGTCCAACTGCCCGGCCTCCGGGCCTGATCCTGATCCCTCCCCGGCACCTGAACTGCCGACTGCTGGTCTAGGGCGTAAAACCACCATTCTGAAAACACATCATGACAAACGTCAGAAACACTGATATATCTCGAGGGATCGCTACTACGACCAGTTTCCTGGTCTCATCTCAGCTTCCTTGGTTCAAGTACGGATCCTCTGCTTTCAGTAGTACGGGCCCATACTACCTTCCACATCTATCCGTACTTTCCTCAAGTACTGCCTCGACTCCACCAAGTCACTTCTACTGCTACTGATCTCTGCTACTCTCTGATGGGTTTGAGCCATAAGAACTTTCCTATGTGCACATGCAAACCCTAATTGCTTGGATCTAGGTTTCTCTAATTGAACATGCATTGAATCCAAGACTTGCAATACTAGATCTAATGTAATATATTGAATCTAATCATATGAAATCAAATCTAAAAGAATACCTTGAATTACTTGCTTGATACTTCTTCTTCTTGGAGCTTTGAGTCACAATTGTCACTCCTCTAATGGCTTACAAACACCAACTAGCAAGAAGATGATCTTGAGAGAGAGGTAGGAGGGATAGAAATCGGCCCTAGGGTTCCTTGGCTTGCAAGAGTGTCGATTTCTCCACCCCAAGGGTCCTATTTATACTTTGAGCTATTAGGGTTTCTCCTTTAACCCTAATTGAATGACTTAGGCCCTAAGCAATCCAAGATCCTTCTAGATACAAGGCTTGGACAAAATTAAGGTTCCCAAGCCCCTAAATTTCGTTCACCCTAATATCCATAAGGATACATAGCCCAAAATACAACTATCACACATTTGACAGTTTATGCCCTTTTATTCAATTAACCTCTTTAAGTCACCAAATTAATTCTCAATTAATATATGATTTATATTAATTAAATAATATTATTATTCCTTAAAAATATATTATTCTCATAATATATTAATAATATTTCTTCTCTCTTAACAAATCATCATGTCAAGTTGCTATGGTGAAGGCAACCCAAAAGGACCATGCATAACCGGGTCAAGTACTTACCAAATATAGTTATAGCCTTAGACACTAATCCAACAGTCTCCCACTTGGATAAGTCTAGTAACTATATATGCAAATATAATCCGATTAGCAATCGTAGCTCTCAAAGATGCTGTCAAACTCTGATCTTATCAGTATCCTGTCCTTCAGATAAGGGATCGTATAATCCTCTGTTCTAGATATCGTGCGGACAATTACATGGAACATGGTCATACTTATTGTCCTGCAATTTGTTTTCTCGATCTCAGATTCATTTGACATAGAACTTAATCGAACACATCAATTTAGTTCTGACCGGGCCCGGCACATAAGTCAAATCAAATCATCGAGGGGCCCTGATATCGCTTTTACCCTCTTAGGATAAAAGGAACAGATAAACTTCGACTTATATGCATTTATTATCCACTAATCAAATTACACACAACAATACGTTTTATAACATCAAGTTACTGATGCGTTTGCGTATTATCAATGCATAAACAATTAACAAACAATAAACCATATATCTAGGTTTTAAGACTATATGATATTACCATCTTGTGATCACTCGTGATAAATTCCATGAAGTGATTCCAACAAGTGCGGGTTTATTCCAATGCTCAAATCAATTTCATAAGCACTCATGAACGTTGTAGCAAACCTTTTGCTATGTCTAATACACTTTAGACAATCTACACACCAATTCATGACAGTCTTCATTCATATCTACTTCCAACATATGAACGACTGTGGACTATTCGAATAATTCAATTATTATCAAATAATTAATTACTCATGAAGTCAAAACATGCAAAATGAAACAATAGTTAAACAATTAACATAAGACAGTAGCTTTACTTATAAATAATACTCCTTTATTTAATCATCAAATGTCAATTACATTTATCTATTACACGTTTCCAAACTATCTAATCTAAACTAATATCGTCCTTTAGCCCAATGCTCCTAGCGTGCTGCAAATGCTTAACCCTGCTAAGTCCCTTCGTAAGCGGATCTGCTGGGTTATCCTCTGATGATACCCTCTTTACCACGAGGTGTCCTTCTTCTACTCGATGTCTAATAAAATGATATTTTCTGTCGATATGTCGAGATCTACCATGATCCCTCGGTTCCTTGGTCAAGGCAACCGCTCCTTCATTATCATAGAAAATTTCCATAGGCTCCTTTATGGTAGGCACAACTCCAAGATCACCAATGAAGTTCTTCAGCCATATTGCCTCTTTTGACACTTCGCTCGCTGCAATGTACTCTAATTCGCACGTTGAATCAGCTACTGTTTCTTGCTTGGAACTTTTCCAAATCACCGCTCCCCCATTAAGGGTAAAGACCCAGCCCGACTGCAAATGGTAGTTGTCCCTGTCGGTCTGAAAGCTAGCGTCACTATACCCTCATACCTTTAAGTCATCGCTCCCTCCGAGGACTAAAAACCATTCCTTTGTCCTCCGAAGGTACTTAAGTATATTCTTGACCGCAATCCAATGAGCTATGCCCGGGTTCCCTTGATATCTACTGACCATGCTCAAAGCAAAGGCCACATCAGGGCGAGTACATGTCATAGCGTACATGATTAAGCCAACTGCGGAAGCATAGGGTATTCGGCTCATCTCAGCTATCTCGGCTTCTGTACTCGGGCTTTGAGTCTTACTCAATTTGGCATTACTCTGTATCGGTAGTTCTCCCTTTTTCGAGTTTTCCATACTAAAACGTTTTAGTACCTTATCCAAGTAAGTATTCTGACTAAGTCCTATTAGTCTCTTACTTCGTTCTCTCACTATCCTTATGCCTAAAATATAGGAAGCCTCTCCGAGGTCCTTCATAGCGAAACACTTCCCGAGCCAGGACTTAACCTCCTGCAGAGTCGGGACGTTGTTTCCTATGAGCAGTATGTCATCGACATACAAAACGATAAAGCTAACTATACTCCCACTGGCCTTGACATATACACATGATTCATCTTCACTTCGTACAAATCCAAACTCTTTGACTTTCTCATCGAAGCAAAGATTCCATCTGCGAGACGCTTGCTTAAGCCCATAAATGGACTTCTCAAGCTTACACACTCTATTGGGATGCTTTGTATCGACAAAACCCTCTGGCTGAGCCATGTAAACATCCTCAGCCAACTTCCCATTAAGGAAAGCGGTTTTTACATCCATTTTTCATATTTCATAATCATGAAATGCAGCAATGGCTAGCATCACCCTAATAGACTTTATCTTCGCAACTGGTGAGAAGGTTTCGTCGTAGTCAACTCCAGGAGTCTGAGTGAAACCCTTCGCAACCAATCGCGCCTTATAAGTGTGCACGTTCCCATCCACGTCGGTCTTCTTCTTGAAGATCCACTTGCACCCGACCGTCTTACGACCTGGTACATTGTCAACCAAATTCCAAACTTGGTTGTCATACATGGACTGAATCTCGCTGTCCATCGCCTCTTTCCATTTTACAGACTCTGGGCCTGCCATGGCTTCCTTATAGCTATTAGGTTCATCTAGATTTATTAGTGTTCCATCACTAATATACGTGTCCCCTTCGGTAGTAATATGAAAACCATAAAACTGGGGATGAACTCTAACTCTTTCGGAACGTCTAAGAGGTAAGGACTCGTCAATTGGTTCAACCGGAGTTTCCTCCTCGGGTTGAGCGCCAGTGTTATAGGTTCCTTCATCGCTAGATTCTTGAATCTCTTCAAGATCGACTTGCCTCCCACTGTCTCCTTGGCTTATGAGTTCTCGCTCTCGGAAAACCCCTCTCCTCGCAACGAAGACAACGTTGTCACTCGGTCTATAGAAGAGATATCCAAAGGATTTCTGTGGGTAGCCGATGAATATACATCGCTCACTACGAGGTTCGAGCTTGTCGTGAGTTTCTCGTCTTACAAAAACTTCACAGCCCCAAACCTTGATATGTGCCAACGAGGGAGCTTTCCCTGTCCACATCTCGTGAGGTGTTTTGGCAACCTTCTTTGTGGGTACTAAATTAAGGATATGGGCGGCAGTCTCTAAGGCATATCCCCAGAATGAGATAGGTAGTGAAGCACGACTCATCATGGAACGAACCATGTCTAGCAAGGTTCGATTACGCCTCTCAGCTACACCATTCAATTGTGGTGTCCTAGGCGGCGTCAATTGTGAAACTATTCCACATTCCTTGAGGTAGTCGTGGAATTCAAGACTTAGGTACTCTCCACCTCGATCAGATCGAAGCATCTTGATTTTCCTGCCCAATTGATTCTCCACTTCTTGTTTAAACTCTTTGAACTTTTCAAAGGTTTCTGACTTGTGCTTGATTAAGTAGATATACCCATATCTGCTATAATCATCTGTGAAAGTCACATAGAAGCGATTTGCATCCCTTGTGGTAAATCTAAAGGGTCCACATACATCTGTATGTATGAGATCCAATAAACCCTCACCCCTCGCACAAGTTCCAGTGAAGGGTGACTTGGTCATCTTTCCAAGTAAACAAGATTCGCACGTGTCATCTTCCCTAAGGTCGAACGACTCCAACACTCCATCCTTTTGGAGTTGGGCTATGCGCTTCTTGTTGACATGTCCAAGACGACAATGCCACAAGGATGCTTTATTCATACCATTGGAAGAATCCATACACAACACATCATTTCCTAGGTTATCTACAACCATAACAGTTTCATAAATTCCATTACAAGGCATTGCTTCAAAATATAAAACACCATTTAGATAAGCATAAATCGAACCATTCTCATTATTAAACGAATATCTAAATCCTTGTCTAAATAAACCATGAAAAGAAATGATGTTTCTTGCCATATCTGGCGAGTAGCAACAATTATTTAATTCTAAATTCAAACCATTCCTAAGCTCTAAAGAATACACTCCAATCTTGGTGACAGGTGACGTTCTTCTGTTTCCCATGATCAGATTTATTCTTCCAAGCTCCACATCCCTATTTCTTCCTAGTCCCTGCAAATCAGAACAAATGTGGTAACCACACCCTGTATCAAGAACCCAAGAAATAGCATGAGATGAATCATTAGATTTAATTGTGTAAATACCTGCGAAAGATGGCTTGATCTTCCCATCCTTGATGGCTTGCAGATATTCCGGGCAGCTTCTCTTCCAATGCCCTATTTTGTGGCAATGGTGGCACTCTGCCTCCTTTGGGTTTGGGTTGGGCTTAGCAGGATCAACCTTGGTCCCACTAGAAGAGGAACCATTTTGGGACTTTCCTTTGTGGTGGTTCTTTGAAAAAGCCTTCCTCTTCTTGCCCCTTCCCTGTCCAATAGCCAAAACAGGAGCAACGGGTGGATTGGGAGTTGGTGCAACAGACTTGTCCTTGAGGTTGCTCTCAGCAGTCCTTAGGAGCCCTTGGAGTTTGCTTAGGGTGACCTCTTCCTTGTTCATGTGGTAGGTCATCCTAAATTGGTTGTAGCATGAGGGCAAGGAGTGAAGAACAATGTCGATAGCCAAATCTTCCCCAAAGTTGACATTCAACTTGCGAAGACGATCAACATACCTTTGCATCTTTTGCAAGTGCACAGTAAGAGACTCTCCACTTCCCATTTTAGCAGTAATCATATTCGTTATGATTTCATAGCGCTCTTGCCTCGCGCTTTGGTGATACCTCTCCATCAAGTCTAGATGCATCTCATAAGGATACATGTCCTCATAGGACTTTTGGAATTCTGAGTTCATTGTGGCTATCATGATGCAATGGACCTTCGTTGCATCACGCTCATGGTTCTCAAAGACAGCCATTTCTTCAGGAGTAGCAGTTTCTGGATTGATCTTTTCGAGCTTCTCATCGAGAACATACTCTTTGTCCTCGTAACGCGCGATTGTGCGAATGTATCTTATTCATTCGCTAAAGTTCGTTCCATCGAATGTCACTTTTTGACAAAGGCTCATTAGAGGAAATGAGCTAGCAGCTGTGTTGTTTGCGTTAGACATCTACAAATAGAAAGAACAAAGTTTGATTAGATTAAGTCCCTAATTAACACCCAAAAAGAAAATTAGGGCTAGGACCCAACAACATTATTTACACATTAGAAAAGGGATGCCGTAATCCAACATGCAAATAATTTGGAGGTAAGTGAATGACGATTCACTAATTCTTCACCATGAAAAACATAAGCTTTAAGTTTTAAATGTATTGAGAATTCCTAGATTTCAATGAGATTCATTGAACCTTTCAATGACATGTTTAAATCTCGATATGCCCCTCTCGTTTGTGACTGGGATGCCGAGGATCACAAAGTGGGTGTGAATAACCATGCAAATGCACAAGGTGCCCCCACTGTTACAGTTACCTATTCAATGTGCTGGTTAACCACACACGCTCCATTAAACTATAACAAACAATGAGTCACCCTTTGCCACCTTTGCTTAGAACCCAATTAATGTGCCGGTTAACCACACGCGCTCCATTAATGTCTTAGCGAGGGTACAAAGTGTAATTTCATGGGATTGCATCAATTCACTTTTCCTAAAGTAACTAAGATTGGGAATTTTATAAAACATGTTTAGTTACTTTATAAGATTCATTATACTTATTAATGAGAAGAGGTTTGCCCTATCCTACCCGTTCGGCTAACGACCCTCCACCAGTCAAGCAAGCGGTGGGTGTGAATGTACACCCATTAAGCGCCATTTTATAGGCAGCAACCTTATACCCACCTTATAGACCGGCTTCGTGAATGAGGCCTACTAACGGTAAGACTAGCATTGTAAATCATACATATATATATATATATATATATATATATATATATATATATATATATATATTAAGCTTGTAATAATATAATAGTATAGGGTTGAATTTTAAACTTGTAAAATTCTAGGGATTTGAAATTTAAAATTATCCAAATTAAACTTTTAATCACAAAATTTAAAATTTCAAAGCTTGAGGACAAGTCTTGAACTTTTTCAAAGCATAAGGATCAAATAGCAAATAATATAAATCATCTAATTAGATTATCTCAATTTGATCTTATTTAATGTTACTTGCAAAACAATTTACCAATTCAATTCAAATAATCAACAATTATCATATAAGGAAATTATTATTCAACTAATTGGTAATTATCTTTTGTTAGGTCAAGAATATACTCATATATATGATTAAAATCGGATTTTAATGACCCAAAACAGTTAAGGCAAGTATCCTCAAGTAAAACAGCAAGAAATCCCGAAACTTCCTCCTTCTGACGTTCGAACTCGCCGAGTACCTCTATGGACTCGCCGAGTACCTCTATGGACTCGCCGAGTCCACAGTGGAACTCGCCGAGTACAGCAGTCAGAATCACAAAATCGAATTTTTCAAGCAACAAGCAATCAACCAATGCATCAATTCAATAGAAATCAATCAAAGCTCTGATACCACTGATGGGTTTGAGCCATAAGAACTTTCCTATGTGCATATGCAAACCCTAATTGCTTGGATCTAGGTTTCTCTAATTGAACATGCATTGAATCCAAGACTTGCAAAACTAGATCTAATGTAATATATTGAATCTAATCATATGAAATCAAATCTGAAAGAATACCTTGAATTACTTGCTTGATACTTCTTCTTCTTGGAGCTTAGAGTCACAATTGTCACTCCTCTAATGGCTTACAAACACCAACTAGCAAGAAGATGATCTTGAGAGAGAGGTAGGAGGGATAGAAATCGGCCCTAGGGTTCCTTGGCTTGCAAGAGTGTCGATTTCTCCACCCCAAGGGTCCTATTTATACTATGAGCTATTAGGGTTTCTCCTTTAACCCTAATTGAATGACTTAGGCCCTAAGCAATCCAAGATCCTTCTAGATACAAGGCTTGGACGAAATTAAGGTTCCCAAGCCCCTAAATTTCGTTCACCCTAATATCCATAAGGATACATAGCCCAAAATACAACTATCACACATTTGACAGTTTATGCCCTTTTATTCAATTAACCTCTTTAAGTCACCAAATTAATTCTCAATTAATATATGACTTATATTAATTAAATAATATTATTATTCCTTAAAAATATATTATTCTCATAATATATTAATAATATTTCTTCTCTCTTAACAAATCATCCTGTCAAGTTGCTATGGTGAAGGCAACCCAAAAGGACCATGCATAACCGGGTCAAGTACTTACCAAATATAGTTATAGCCTTAGACACTAATCCAACACTCTCATCCTAGGCTTGCCCTAGGGAAATCTCTGACTCCACCCAATCCAGTCCTCAGCTGCTGAAGGCCTCCTTGTAATGTCAATTAGCCATCACCTGAATACCATCACATGTGGCGAGGCTCAGATAATCCTTCGAGTAAAAGACTCGTTCCTACAACGGTTAGACTCAAACAAGAGCTGCGCAATAGGGCCAAATCTAGCACTCTGAGATTATTCAACCCTGTTCACATGTGACGTGACGTATTCACCTAATGGCTAATTCCATTCACTCCGAGTCCCATAAATCACGAAGCAAGCAGCAGTCAGACACAGGAGACTACTCAAGCAATTCTATCCTCATAATAAGAAACTGTACTAGCATACAATGCTAAGCTCATACTATCAGGCATAACCTAAACAGGCTATCCTACTGATGTCTACTCAATACTGGCATGCAATTCTCGTAAAGCTGAAACACATATAGCAGGCACATAAGGCATCCTCCTAGATCCTTATTCCTATTCTAGCATGCTGTTCTACTGAAACTGGAACTGATATACATAACATAAACTTGTATGGGTAATTTGGGAGTATTTACTTGAGCTCGGCTGATCGCATGCACCACACCCTTTTCCTTTTCTCAAAACTCTTTTTCTTTTTAAGTTTCTTTTTCAAAAATTTCTTTCGAAAACATTTTTCTTTTGAAAAATCTTTTACCGTTTCCTTAGTTTGAGTCCAGTCATACCCGAAAGTGTGCCTGAATCCCTCAAACCAAGGCTTTGATACCAACTTGAAACATCCCAAAATACGACCCAAAAATTTTTGTTTTAATATTACTAAAATCACATCATCCAATGTCATACATACTAAGAACCATAGAATGAGTAACTCAAAAGTCAAGTAATTGTGTCAAAACAAATACTGTATCAGTCATATCGAAATATCTGAATAAAACTACCAGGATAAAACTGAAGCTGTGGTGTGTGCCATGCCATCATCCCGAGCTCTTCCCCTTACTTGCGGAAGTACCTGAAACCAAAAACTGAAACTGTAAGCACAAAGCTTAGTGAGTTTCCCAAACTACCACATACCATACAATGACATGTAAGCAAATACTGGGCCCCGCCCACTGCATCGGGCCCCACCCGGCATCGGACTGAAATCCGGAACTAGCTTTGGGCCCCACCCACTTCACCGGGCCCCGCCCGACATCGGAACGAAGTCCGGAACTAACCTGGCCCCCCCAATACAGCGGGCCCCGCCCAATATCGGACCGAAGTCCGGAACTAGCTTGGGCCCCGCCCGGCATCGGACTGAAGTCCGGAACTAACTGAGCATAGCATAGCATAATCATAACTACTGGCATAAACACATATACTGCATACTGCATTGGACCGAAGTCCGGAACTCATATCACAAAAACATGCTTGAATCACAAAGACATCAAGCACACTGAACTACTGCATCAGACCGAGGTCTGGAACTACTGCTAACCAAACGGGCCGGCATTGTGGCCGTAGACCCGTTCCTACTGGAAGGAAACTCACCTCGTAAGCTAGATGCGGAAAAAAGCTACTCGGGAACTGTCTGCTACTGCTCCGGTATCTCCCCGGCTACAATTCCCATAAATATACTCAATCAAATACTGATAACTAAACTGGGGGTGAAATGACTATTTTACCCACGGTCAAAGTCAACTTCCTGGTCAAAGTCAACCTCCAGTTGACCGGACTCGCCGAGTTGGGCCGCCAACTCGCCGAGTCCCTTTCATCCGTTCTAGTCCTCTACTCGCTTCTACTCGTCGAGTTTGGCGAAGACTCGACGAGTTCTTCTTCGATACATACATCGAGTCTAACTTCATCCGACTCGCCGAGTTGTATGAACACTCGTCGAGCCTGAAGAACAACTCGCCGAGTCCCAAGCATGCTATTACCATACAGTCGATTCTAATCGATTTCAGTGCTTCCAAATCATAGATCTAGGCTCTTAGGGTTGGTTTTACACGTAAAGTTTCCAACTTTACGTGCATGCATGAAGAGATGAGGCTAGAACATCAAAATAAGCTAACAATGGGGTCTTAGGGTTTGGAACTCGACCTTGGGTGCATAAAGGCAACTACTTTGAGCTCCTACAGCTCAAATATACTCAGATCTATGATCCATTTCCTTATAGGAGTCCCAATCTCGAGTTTGGATCCAAAAAGTCCCAAAAAGAAGCACATCTAAGCATACAAGACTATCAAATGGAAATAACAAGCAAGGTACAAGCTTTAGTACCAGAATGTGAGGCTGATGATCAAGAGACTCTGGATCTTCTTCTTCTCCTTTGGATCCTTCCTTCTTTCTTTCTCTTCCAAAACCTCCAAACTAGCACAAAGACACTCAAGCTCAACAATGGGGGCTAGGGTTTACAGGGGAAATGCTCTAAAGGTGCTGGAGGCTGGGGTGGGAGGCTATAATGACGTTTATATAGGGTACAAACCCTTGAAATTAGGGCTTCATCCAGACAGGCAGACTCGTTGACTCCTTTCATATGGACTCGCCGAGTAGCCAACTTAAAATGCGTGCACATCCCGTCTCTACTCGACGAGCTGGGCTACAGACTCGTCGAGTATCCCTTAAGAAAATGAAAATTACTTTATTTAAATCACATACCAGAAATGGGGCGTTACACCGTCAAACAACCATGTGCACATAAAACAATTAATCACATAACAGATCCTTAACCAGACAAACAGTCTAACAGATCACATAGCATATTATCATCCTAACCAGGATTCCGACCTAACCGGTCACTAGCATAACATTACCCTATATTCCGGGTACCGACCTTAACCAGTTCACTAACATAACATTACCCTATATTCCGGGTACCGACCTTAACCAGGTCACTAACATAACACCATCCTAAATACCAGGATGCAGATCTAGCAAGGCAATAACATAACAAACAATACCCGGATTTCCATCCGATAAAGGGCCGGCCTTGGTGCCGTAGACCCTGTTGATATAGTGAGGATAACTCACCTGAAATGAAGAACCGAACCACGGAAGCACACACCCGAAGCACTGCCCCAAACTCCAACACCTATTGTCATCAATGGACCATTGACATAAATAACCAATTACCATAACACCCTTGAAGGTCAAAGTCAAAGTCAAAGCCAAAGTCAAACTTCTTGACTGACCCTACTTGCCGAGTCAACCCGTTGACTCGTCGAGTCCTTATACTCTGAAAACTCTTAGAACACGACTCAACTCGCCGAGTCACCCCAAGACTCGTCGAGTCCAACGATCTCCGAGTCCCATCCTGTCCAAATCACTGAGTCACCCCTCGACTCACTAATCTGCGTCTTAACCAGAAGAGGTTAGCGGTTCTGCGACCTAACTCGCCGAGTCCAAGAACAGACTCGCCGAGTCCAAGGCAAACTTCAACAGACTCGCCGAGTTGTTCTTCCAACTCGCCGAGTCCATGCACATGTTCATACAACTCGTCGAGTAAACCCATGTGACTCGCCGAGTCTCTCCAGTTCTCAATCCATACAGAGGCTTTTCGAGCCATGTAGGGGCTCCAATCCATAGATCCACTCTTCTACAGCCTAACCCTCACATAAAGTTGCAAACTTTACGTGAAACCAAGGAGATATAAGCCCAAAACACTCTAGGGCTAGGGTTTATGACAAATGGGCTTTACCAACAACTCTTAGACAGAAGCTTTATGACATTTTGGACCATCACAAGCCTAGATCTGAAGTAGCAACCTCAGATCTAAGCCTCTAACTCGAAATAGCTCTCAATCATACCAAAAATGCCCCAAACCTCAAATGATAATAGATCTAGATGCAAAAGAGCCCAAGCAACAGATTATTACCTCCAAAATAAGCTCCAACTGAAGTAGATCCAGGATCTACACCACTCCTTTGCAGCAAACCTCTTGATCTTCAAGCCCCTTTCCAAGATTTTCTCCTCCAAAGCTCTATTCTCTCTATTAAGGTTTCTGGATCTCAAAAGGGTAGCAAAGAGGCTGAGGGTGGGTTATAATATGCTTTATATAGGGCACAACCCCCGGGATTAGGGTTTTCTCTCATCAGCACCAACTCGTCGAGTCCAAGCCGCCGACTCGGCGAGTTGGCCACTTAAACCGCGATAGAATCCCGCTCCGACTCGGCGAGTAAGAGGACCTACTCGTCGAGTCCCTTTCCTAAATTTACACTTTTGACCCTTCATTGAACAATTGAAATTTGGGGTGTTACACTTTTGTTTGTTTTACAGACAAACAACCATACAACCAATGACAAACATATAGACACATGCACATAGGCTAAGATACCATTCGTTTTGTCAAAAAAGGGAAATTATGGCTTACGAAACTAATTGAATGATTAAAATCAATGAATTTGGAATAAATGATTAAATCAAAGAACATATGACGTTAAGTAATTTAAATATATATTCTAAAATAACAATGTATTTTGCAAGTACATTGTAAACATAAATTTTTATAAAGATTGTTAACAACATATATATCTACAACAAATATAACATCAGTAAAACTAAAATGTTAATCATGATCCTCTATAACCAATCAAGTATGGTACGATAAGTATAACTATAAAATGTACCTTTCATTTAATAAAGAAATAAATATATGTCAACTAAAAAGAAATCATTATAATTTCACTTCAAGTTTCTGTCTTTTCTTACTTTGTCCATCATCTTTTTACATAATCATCATTTCCCTATGCTATATTATATATAAAATTCACGTCAGAACCTCATTTTTATATGAAAATGCAATCAAATAAATAAGGTTGTGTAATTTACACTTTTCCAAAATCGTACACAAAGAAGCTCTATGTCCCAATTAGATTTAGGACTCCACATTTGCAGATAAAAAGCACTATTAATGGCATTCAGCTATATAATTAACAAAGCTAAGTGTGAGTCTACCGATTAGCAAAACTACCTAGAATAATCATCAATTCACCTCATTTGGGTTGCAGACACCGTAACTTATGATATTTTATAAAGAATTAAAAAATTATGCATTTAAATAATAAAAAAATATCATAATATTGACCTATCATGAAACAAAAGTAATATGGGACATTTTTGTTGGTTAAAAGTCAAATCGAAAACAAATATCACATGAGATGAGATTTTACCTTCTCGCGGTCAACAATGGGAATTAATTTCCTTGTGAAAAAAAGAGAATAGTTTCTTTTTGGTAGTATAAAGGGTTTAACCTCTTCATTATATCTTCATACTGACCAGGAGGATCGAACTTGAAGTCCCCATTAGGCTACATGTTATCAAAACTAAAGGTTAGCAACCACAAGGCATATTGTTCCGACTTAGAAAGAACCCCTTGTTTATCCAACAACGAATCAACTCTTCTTTGAACTACAAATTCTCAAAATTACATGTAATGTGACCACCAAACATCCAACATCTGTAAGTAGGGAGGTAGGGAATAAGCTTACCTTTGTCAATAGAAAGAACACGTTATGATGGCTGAAAAGCACAAACGGTGAAAGCCATTGTTGTCTCTGTAAAATTTTGCCTTCAAGATTTGGTGATCAAGAATGAAGTTTATCTGAAATCAAAGGTTTCATAGGTTAGTTTCCATCGATATTATGCCATTATGATTTTACTTACAAAGAAAACTTCAGCCGAGTAGGGAGAAACCATGGTTTAAAGACAGAAATTAAACTCCTTGTTTTATGGTACGCTATATTTGATTTCGAGAGAAAGGCAGAGGGGGTCGAAGTTTTCTATTTGATGAGGGGATGAGGAGCTGTTTAAGGAAGATAATTGTTGCTGAGGATGGAAATACGAAAACACATGAACAACAGTTCTTATGTTCGATTCTTACACTCCTAGAGAACTTTGGGGCATTCAAATTGAGTGGATTTTTGGATGGTGGAAAGGCCAGACAAAAATATCCTTCTGATTGCTCGTAAGTCCATATTACTCAGACTCAAAATAACCAAAGATGATAGAACTTCCATGGAACTTGACTTCGATTAAGGTCTTGATCTGATCAATATCTCATAAAATAGGGAAAAAATGAAATTAAAGTTCAAATAAACAGAGAAAAAATAAGAAGACACCTAGCTTTAACTTATATCCTTAAAACTTTTGTTTAAAAGCCTCTAAGACCTTTCTTTCTACCCACTGATTCATTGTTATCTGCATACTTTCTTGTGCCTTTTAAAAAGCTTTTCTAAAGCAGCTGCAGAAGCACCAATGCCATAATTAAAATCCCATAAAACAGAGAGAAAAAGAAGAGTACTTGGTACAGAAAGTAACCTTGAATAGTTCGTGTAGGTAACGACTGGAAAATTCCACTCAACACCGATCAATGTATCAAATGAAAAATCAAATTAAAACTGGGATTGAAATAAAAAAAATATCAGAAAAGGGAAAAAACTGTAGCATTTTCTTAATTCAACAAATAAACAAAATTTTGATAATCCAAGGAAAAGTGTTAAGATTCAATAAAAGCAAATTTCTATACATTTTGTTTAAAACTTAGACTGATTTGCGACTATATGTATCTGTTGGAAGACCGCTTCACGAACCCTGAATAATAGGAGCAATCAGTTGACTTTTGCAATCATATAGAGAATCTACCCAAGAGAAGCTGCAAGAAAAAGTAACTTGGAAGGCAAACTTTGAAAATGAGAACCTTATGACAAGAGAGACCGTCAATATTTCATTAGTTCCCTACGGATCGAAATTTTGATTAAGGTACTTATAAACAAAAAAAACACGTTAAAATCTTAAATAATAAAACTGAAGACATTATATGAAAATGGGAAAGAGATTAGTCGGACCTTATAACATCCTGCACTAAGTTATTACAAAAAACTCAATCAGTAAGTAAAAAATTGAACTTGTTAGAAATTTAACCTCACTGAAAATCACCGTATGCATTAATTACAATGAAGAAGTAAAGAGATGATACCTAATCAGTCACCAATTGATTCCAGAATCATTGATAACATCAACTCTCTCCGAATCTAGTAAAAATAAAAGTGTAACCAAAACCCAGATTAAGAACATCTTGAACAATCAAAATTGAAACCCAATAACATTGAAATGTCACGAATGCTTATCAAACAATATTAGGGTTAACCAAAAAGTGGTGAAGTACAACCCAACAACGTCATCTGTGAGAGAGATAGAGGGAGGAAGAATATATGTGTGTGATTTCTTGCGATTTTGTCCCTGATGCGATTATGGTTTTGAAAAATGAAAAAGATAGATTGGGATTAGGTTTCATCATTATAGAAAATTTGAGCGTGATTTGATTTTTAAAATGGAAAATTGAAATCGGTGGAAAAGAGGAAATAACGAAGAAAGATAGGGGATTGGCGGCAACAAAAGAAAGGAAGATAGGGTAAAAGAGGAATTTCAGTTTGATGAAAAATGGATTGCAGGAGGATACGTGGTAGAGAGGACTCTTTTATTAGAGAGGGGATATTCCTTATATTTTTCTAAATATATTTAAGAAAATACTAAGTATTTTATCTATCTTTTTTATACGCTATATGACAATTAAGTAGTATATATTTTATATTTTATATATGTAATACATATAGAAACAATGAATAAAATGTGAATTTACATTTTACAAACTCAAGTCATGTAAAATGTGTAATGATTAACAATATTTTTTATAGCTACACATTTAAATTTATAATGTCTCCATTTTAATAATTGAATTTTTAAAAGGGATATATACACTAAAGTCCTAATATTTTCATCGATTTGACAAGAAAGTCCTAAACTTTATTTTTTTGACAGTAAAGTCTAAATTACCGGCAATTTTTGACACTTTTACCCTTTTTTCCCGGTTAGCCGGTTATTAGGATTTTTTTGTCAAAAAAATAAAGTTTGGGACTTTCTTGTCAAATCGTCAATTAGGACTTTACTGTCAAAAAAATAAACTTTAGGTTTTTCTTGTCAAATCGTTGAAAATATTGGGACTTTAGTGTATATATCACCCTTGTAAAAGTTTCTTCTTGCTTTGCCGCCAAATCTTGAACTAAAAAGTGGGAACAGATTATACAAACACAAACAACACATGCCTAGTCAAAAGGGTGTAAATGTTGAGAAGGGAAAGAAGGGCAATTTCATTTTTTTCGGTTTCTTATTTCTCCATTTTTGGGACTACAAAAAGCTAACACAACCCTGGTTTTTTCTTTCTTTCTTGATTATCTCCATTTTTTTCAATGTCGGTTTGTTGAGATTAAAAAAAACTATTTAACAAGAAGCAAACGTTAAGGATTTCAATAGGATCTAGCTGACTAGAAAATGTTTCAATAACTCTTACGCTTAAAGAGTATCATACCATTAAATTTCTAACAAAAAAAATGATATATACACTAAAGTCTCAATATTTTCAACGATTTGACAAGAAAATCCTATAATTTATTTTTTTGACAGTAAAGTCCTAATTGACGATTTAACAAGAAAGTCCTAAACTTTATTTTTTTGACAAAAAAGTCCTAATTACCGGCTAACCGGGAAAAAAGGGTAAAAGTGTCAAAAATTGCCGGTAATTTGGACTTTACTGTCAAAAAAATAAAGTTTATGACTTTCTTATCAAATCGATGAAAATATTGGGACTTTAATGTATATATCCCTTTTTAAAATTCCATAACATATTTGCATCATAATTTTATTTTAGGATTTATTATTGTTTTAAAGATAAAAATATAATATGGATTCAAACAACTCTAAAGACAAACATAAACATATAAAATTATATTTAGATAAAAGAAATTTAATGTTTACACCTAAATTTTCAACATCATTTTTTAAAGTATGTTAATATTTTTTATTAGTATATATTGAATTACTTACTTTACTCATGATTATATCATTTTTATTTATGTAAAAGTATTACTTTAAAAAATACGTAATGTTTAAAAATTTATATTAAATTTATATTTTTAATAAACTCGTGTACTATACGGGTCTTACACCTAGTTGGCTAAGAAATGAAAAAAAAACATATGGAACAATCAGATTCCATGTTCTATTCCATTCAATCAAACAAAACACAGGAAGATACAACATTCTTTTATTCGAATCATTCCATTCTTTCCCTATTCCATTATACCAAAATTGCTCTCGTCTTAAGTTAAACTTCAATATACGGGAGCAAAAACATAATTTTGAGGGAAACAAAAATAGTAAGTTGTTAATATTAAAAACTCAAACCGATATTTAGTTTAAAAATTTTTAAAAAAAACAAAAAAAAAGCAAAAAATAAAACCCAAAATAAAGAAAAACCCCTTCTATCTTCAAGTATATAATAAAGATATTTAAAAATATAAAAACAAAAAAAACGAAAAAAAAAGAAAAAAATCTTTTAAAAGAATGAAAAGAATAAAAAAAAAGAAAAAAATTAAGACGTTAAAACCGAGCATATATCTATTTTAAAAAATTGCTTTTTTAACGAAAAAATAAAAAAAAACCAAAATAAATGAAAAAGAAAGGAAAAAACCCATTTAAATGACGCACATGATTATCCCATCGAGTCCGTATTACGTTCCATGCACAAGTGCCGCGTGCGAACGCGTCACGACCAATTAAATGAGTTTGACGTTTGTGTCATTGACGAAATGATTTGTGGAGAATAGTTCTCGTGGTTCCTATCAATTTTTGGATTCCTATCGGATCCTGACCTATATATATATATATATATATATATATATATATATATATATATATATAGAGAGAGAGAGAGAGAGAGAGATAGCTTTTAAATGTTTCTCACATCTATTGTGTGCTAGAATGTATTAATAAGAATTTACTAAAAAACTAAATTATTTAATTAAATAAAGATAGATATTAAATTATTTCCATATATATATGTAACACCCTGTTCTGAAAGTATCCGTTTATGGATTTCAGGGGCCAAGGCTAGGGGCGTTCCAGTCTTTTATGGGTTTTGAGTTTTTATTCGAGAGATTTTGGGTCGGGGTGTGTCGCTGGAAGCATAGGGCTTCTCGCCACCTTTTCGTGGATATAAGGTTCGTCGGAAACGGACTTAGGATGAATGAGTTATAGCACTGTGAAGTTATTGTCAATTTTAGTCCCTAATGGGGTTTTGTGACAAGACAGTCTCATGCATGCATGAAGTGTACGCGTGTACAGGAGGTACGCCCAGCGTACGTCCAGAGTCCAAAAACCCTAAATTTAGGGCATGCCACTATATAAAGAACATAATGGCTCAAACCCTAGCCTCTTTATCCGTCCCCAAACCTCAGAAAAACCCTAGAACGCCTCATCCCTTCATTCTTGTGAGATCTTGACCTTGGGAAGCTCATATTGGTGGTTTTAAGCTTGGAAGAGGAAAAAAGAAGTGAGAAGGAAGGTGGTGGACTGAAGGAGGAGATATAGATCTGGGTTTATTGCTTCATTCCAGACTTTATTGAGGTATAAAGTCTTGAATCTTAAATGCTTAGATCTTCTATGATGGAGTTTTTTGACCTTTTTGGTCCCAAGATTGGACCATTTTGACCCAACTCGTTTTGTTAGACTTAGAATTGTCTTTCTCAGTTTTATATGAGTCCCTAAGGCAGAAAGTTGCCACCTTGATGGTCTTAATGGACTCATGCAAGAGATAAGATCACTTTCATGGAAGTAGATTATCATTTTGGAAGTTTGGGCTTGTTTGGGCTAAGTTAAGTCACCAAGTCAGTGACTTTATGGATTAAGACATGGAAAAGGACCAGGATCTGTGATTATAGATTCTAAAGTGGAGTATTAAGCCCTTAATGGGAAAAGGAATTAACAGGGGACTTACGCTGAGCGTATGTGCAGGTATGCCCAGCGTACGCGCCTTCAAGCCAGTACGCTTAGCGTATGTAAGCGTACGCCCTACGTACTCTGTCAGTTTGGGTTTTGCATTTTGGGCCTCGGTTTGGGCCCTGCTTTGGGTCTTTGGGCCTTAGTGGGCCAACAGAAGTCAGATAGTGTGGGCCAAGGAAATGTTTGGGCTTAGAGTAAGGCCCAATAGAGGGATTGGGCCCAATTTAGCAAATTGGACCATTAGGGGGCCACTAGTGGGCTTGGGAAGCTTACCTAGTGTTGGGCCTTAGTTTTGGGCCTTAGATATGGACCAAGTTGGACTAGGGGTAGAATGGTCATTTTACCCTAAGAAGGATTATCGAATAGGACTAAGTAATGTTTGGTATTGGTAGTTCAGGAAGGCGAAGAGTCAGCAGTTCGGGAGTTGCCAGTCGGCAGCCAGAGGAGTATCCAGCAAGGTTCAGCAGTGCGAGGTGAGTCTCCTCATTGTGTGCATGGGTCTACGGCCATAATTCCGACCCATTATATTTATGTATAGTAGGAAGAACCGGGGGTTAGCCCTAGCCATTTTATGATAGATACAGCGGGCGAGGCCGAAGAATGTTAGTATGCTAGAGGTAGTTTTGATTCTTACAGATGACAGTGTTTATAGGTTTCGGACCAATGTCCGATGTCGGGGCAAGCCCGAGGAAGGTTTATGCGTTGAATGTTAGATTATACTTGTTGTCTTCGTGATACTTGTATGTGCCTGGTAGGGAGGTGAGTGTGGGCGAGGTCCCGTATCTCATCACTAGCCGAGTATCGGCGGGGTTCCGTATCTCATTAGTAGCAGAGCAGGGACGAGGCCCGAGTTAGGAGGGAGGTGAGTGTGGGTGGGGGCCAGTATCTCACTACCAGCAGGAGCGTGGACGGGGTTCCATGAGTCATCAGTAGCAGGACAGGGGCGAGGCCCAAAGATAGGCAAGGCCTTAGATCAGGAGTATAGTAGAGTACGTTCAGTTTATTCGTTATGTGTTATGTTATATGTTTGTATGTGTTTAGCGGGCGAGGCCCAGAGACAGGCGGGGCCTAAGAGAACAGGTGTGTATACCGAGCGGGGCTCGATGCCAGGCGGGGCCCGATGCCGGAGCTAGTCTGATGCCGGGCAAGTCCCGATTCAGCGGCGGGGGCCCAATATGTGGATATGTATGTGGTATGTGGTAGGTTGGGGAACTCACTAAGCTTCGTGCTTACGGTTTTCAATTTTGGTTTCAGGTACTTCCGGTAGCGGAGGGAAGAGCTCGGGATGATCGCATTGCACACACCAAGAAGTTTAGTCTGGGATGTTTACTCTGATAAAATGAACTCCTGTTTTAAAATGATACTCTGATTTAAGATAATGACTTATGATTTTGGATGAATGATTTTATGATTATGGTTTAATTAATAGTTTAAAAATGAAATTTTTTGTTTTGATTTTTGGGATGTTACAAGTTGGTATCAGAGCCTTGGTTTGAGGGATTCGGATACACTCTCGGGTGTGTCTGAACTCAAATTGAGGACTTGGTATGAAATTTTTCAAAGGAAAATCATTTTTATAAAAGAATTTCTAGAAAAAGAAAAGAGTTTCGAAAAGAGAAAAGAACTTGGAAAAAAGAAGAAAATGGGTGTAGTGCATGCAATCGGTCGAGCTCAAGTAAGTTCTCCTAAATTACCCGTACAAGTTTATGTTTCAATATGTGTATTAGAACTGCATGCTAGTTTAGGACTAAGGATCTAGGAGGATGCCTTATGTGCCTGTTTTATGTGTATGAGCATTATAATTTGCATGCTAGTACAGATTCCTGATTAGAGGGTAGAACAGCTTGATTGAATTATGTGGTTAGTTTTCCCAATGCCTGAATTCTGCTTGCTTTGTGCTATTAGGAGTTTTAGTTATCTCTAATTAACTAGTAAACGAATATGTTAAGTTACATATTGCAAGGACTAAATAATTTCAGAAGGTTAGGTCTAGCCCTATTCCGCAGCTCTGGTCTGAGTCTAACCGTTGTAGGGTAGGACCTCTCATTCGAAGAATTATCTAGTCTAAGCGATATGTAATGGTATTCGCGAGTTAGTTAAGGGGAGATAACAGGGACTTCTTATGCAGCTGAGGGCAGATAGTGAGTTGGAGGTTACCCTATGGCGAGCTTAGGATGAGATTAGTGTTGGGAGTAGTAGCGGTAGTAAGGGACTTGGTGGAGTCGAGGTAATTCTTGAGGAAAGTACGGATAGATGTGGAAGGTAGTAGGGGCCCATACTACTGAAAGCAGAGGATCTGTACTCGATTCAAGAAGGGATGAGATAAAACGGGGGAAAGTTGTAGTGTGTGTGTGTGTGTGTGATCCCTCAGTAGAGATGTGTATTGTAATGGTAGTTATGATATGTTGCAGAATGGTGACACTACGGGGTAGACCAGTTGGCGGATCAGGCGTCGGAGAGGGATCGGGCACGGGTTCAGGGACCGAGCAGCTCGAGGAGCGGATGAGGGAGTTCGTATCAGCCGAGGTTACACGCATTATTCTAGATCAGACTCATGTGATCTTTGGCACGGTCAAGGAGGGCATACTGGAGATATTGGATGAGAGGATGGGAGCGTTCCGCGACGAGATAGTAGCCATGATGGGAGCGCGTACTTTGACATTTCGAGAGTTCAGAGCTTGTGGAGCACCAGATTACCATGGGGCTCGGGACCCCATCGCTAGCAGCAGGTGGTTGGCCGATGTTTCCAACGCTTTTCGTACGAGCCGATGTCCCGAGGGGGACAAGGTCCGACTTGCCTCCTGTCTTCTGAAGGACAGAGCACGGGATTGGGGGGAGGAGGTTGGACATTCCATTGGAGATGATGTCGCGTTGGACGCGATGACATGGACTGACTTCTCGACCAGTTTCAGGGTCGAGTTTGCACCAGTGATCGAGGTGCAACAGCTAGCACGAGAGTTTCAGGATTTGAAGCAGACGACTGAGACTGTGGCGGAGATCACCGCCAAGTTCAGAGAGAGAGCCCTTCTCGTGCCGCAGTATGTGGCGGACGAGGAGATGAAGAAGGCTCGATATCACGAGATGCTGAGATGTGACATCAGGCAGTTTGTGAGCAAGTCCAGCTGCAAGACACTGGAGGATATGATTGCTCGTGCCAGGGAGAGAGAGATTGATTTGGAGTTAGAGAGGAAGAGGAAACCGGGTGAGATTCAGGTAGCCACCGGTTCAAGCAAGAGACCCAAGAGGTCAGACTCGAGATCGAGGGATTATCAGGGCCGCAGCCGATGCGGGAAGTGTGGCAGGACACATGAGGGTGCGTGCAGGAGCGGTAGTGGTCGTGATTCTGGCTGCTTCAAGTGCGGTCGGACTGGTCATTTTAGCAGAGATTGTACAACCACCACCACTCAAGGATCAGACCTGATATGCTTTCATTGCAGTTAGAGGGGCCACAAGAAGGCCCAGTGTCCGAGTTTGCTTTCAGCAGGACAGGTGATAGCACCTTCCCCTGCGACTTTGAGGATCACCGACGGTCGGTAGGGCCGGGCGGAGGCACCTACAGCACCGAGCAGGGCGTACCAGTTGGTTTCAGATGATACGCAAGCAGCATCGGACGTTGCAGGTATGTATCTTATGCTTTCCTGTCAACTTTTATTCATGATCATATTGTTATGGTACTGTATCTATGTTAGTGAATGTATGTTAGAATTTTATTTTTGTTCGTGTTCGGATCATATGCCATCTGCATACCATGGATGTTAGAGTAGTAGTCGAAGATGTTTTCCCCTTTTGAGTTGGTTCTCAGGATGTAGTCACTGTAGCAGATGTGAGTGGGGTTCGGGAAGTGTTCTGTTAGTTTTTAAGAGTGGTTCAGATTTGATATTGGTGGGTTGGAGCATTAACAGTGGTAAGTGTTGGATGTCAGCAGATCGACCCTTTAGATGGAGAGAAGGATTGGGAATCCTTCCCAAGCTGGGAGCTATAGGGATCTAGTCGAATCAAAGTGGAAAGAACTATCTCAGAGATCAGGAGCAGGAGTAAGTGCAAATTGGGATGATTTGTTGAGCAGGATAATAGTCTGAGTGGTTGTTCGGATTGAGGAACGCGTGAGTTGGGAGTTTGGTAAACTTCCCATTATTGAGTTCGTGTAATTGCGATTAGTAGATGATTGGTTTGGGAAACCAAGTTGAAGATTTTCTCGGCAGGACGTGATTTTAGCCAGGATGTAAGACTACAGGATAGCCGTAGCATTCACCAGTAGGTTGACGGTGCAGGAAGTGTAGTGAGACTACGGGATGACCGTAGTATTCACGTTAGTTGATGGCTGGTTTGGAAAACCAGGTTGGAAGATCGCCAACAGGACTCAAGTGAGTCAAGATGCAGATTGAGTAAATGTCCGGCATGGGATGCTTTCGGATTAGTAGTTAGTGTCGAGACAGCATGGGGAGTGTAGTAAGACTGCAGGATAGCCGCAACATTTGTTAGTAACCAGTTAGAGGAGTGTGGGCGAGGGCCCGTATCTCCTAGTTATTCGAGTGTGGGCGAGGCCCGTATCTCCTAGTTAGTATGATCAGGATCAGGTAGAGTTAGTTCGTTGAGATTCAGTGCGGAGTCAGGCCTGCATAGCCCTAGATAGGTGAGACCTGAGGGAGAGGCCACTCCAAGATATAGTCGGGTGAGACCCGTGGGCGAGGCCCGTATGATAGTAGAATCACAGGTGGGATCTAGAAGAG
Organism: Lactuca virosa; assembly: GCF_052849685.1. Classification (NCBI taxonomy): domain Eukaryota; kingdom Viridiplantae; phylum Streptophyta; class Magnoliopsida; order Asterales; family Asteraceae; genus Lactuca; species Lactuca virosa. The sequence goes on from NC_136429.1 coordinate 60,859,819, forward strand.
ACCTTTAGGGTCAAGATAGGGGATCGGAGATCCCAAGGTTTAGAGAGCCAGAGTGGCAAGGTAGACAGAGCAGTTTAAGATAGCCGAAGTTTTCTTTGAAAGTCGCTGGGAGCGACTGGGAGATGAAGTTTGAGTTCAGTAACCGGTAGGAGTCCGGTAGTTAAGATGATGGCAGATTAGTTGGGACCAGGGTGGTCTCGATTCATCCGAAGAGAGGATAAGAGACAGCAGAATCTTCGGACAGGGACGGCGATAAGAGGATTGTGAGTGGAAGTAGTTAGTTGACTGAGAGACGCTAAGCCACTAACAGCAGGATTAAATAATCTCAGAGTGAGTGATTTGACTCTGTTGCGCAGCTCTCGTATGAATCTAACCGTTGCAGGGATGAGTCTTTTACTCGAAGGATTATCTGATCCATCCGCTGGGAGGGGTTTTCAACATCAGGATATAGAAAGAGAAAGCATTCAGTAGGTATCCGTGAAGTGACCAGCACTGGGAGTGGCTGGAGATGTAGATACAGTGAAGGGTATGTCCTTCACAGAGAAAGGAAAGGTTGTTGTTTTTGGAAAGTTGCCTTGGGAAAGTCAGTGAACGCGCAGGAGAAAGGGGTGAACCCCTAAGATGTCAGCATAAGTACTCGGGGAGTACCGAAAGGATTGTCAGTGGGTAAAGAGTCGAGTCTCAGGATTATTGGTGAGTAGAGTGCTCTCGAGATTCTTGTCTTCAAAGACTAGTTTAGCTGAATGATCGGCCGGAAGGTCTATAGAAGTGGTCCTTTGGGGATCGGACCTAGCAGGTGATGTATGCATCGGGCAGGAATGTTGTGAGCAGATTGCAGGTTAGTTGGTCGTAGCGAACTTCGAGGACGGAGTCTAATTTAAGTGGGGGAGAGTTGTAACTCCCTGTTCTGAAAGTATCCGTTTATGGATTTCAGGGGCCAAGGCTAGGGGCGTTCCGGTCTTTTATGGGTTTTGAGTTTTTATTCGAGAGATTTTGGGCCGGGGTGTGTCGCTGGAAGCATAGGGCTTCTCGCCACCTTTTCGTGGATATAAAGTTCGTCGGAAACGGACTTAGAATGAAGGAGTTATACCACTTTGAAGTTATTGTCAATTTTAGTCCCTAATGGGGTTTTGTGACAAGACAGTCCCATGCATGCATGAAGTGCACGCGTGTGTTTAGCTGGGTACGCCCAGCGTAAGTTTGAGTTACGCCCAGCGTACAAAGAAAAATGGTCGTGGGTGCTTTAGGCGTACGCCCAGCGTACGTCCAGAGTCCAAAAACCCTAAATTTAGGGCATGCCACTATATAAAGAACATAATGGCTCAAATCCTAGCCTCCTTATCCATCCCCCAACCTCAGAAAAACCCTAGAATGCCTCATCCCTTCATTCTTGTGAGATCTTGACCTTGGGAAGCTCATATTGGTGGTTTTAAGCTTGGAAGAGGAAAGAAGAAGTGACAAGGAAGGTAGTGGACTGAAGGAGGAGATATAGATCTGGGTTTATTGCTTCATTCCAGACTTTATTGAGGTATAAAGTCTTGAATCTTAAATGCTTAGATCTTCTATGATGGAGTTTTTGGACCTTTTTGGTCCCAAGATTGGACCTTTTTGACCCAACTCGTTTTGTTAGACTTAGAATTGTCTTTCTCAGTTTTATATGAGTCCCTAAGGCAGAAAGTTGTCACCTTTATGGTCTTAATGGACTCATGCAAGAGATAAGACCACTTTCATGGAAGTAGATTATCATTTTGGAAGTTTGGGCTTGTTTGGGCTAAGTTAAGTCACCAAGTCAGTGACTTTATGGATTAAGACATGGAAAAGGACCAGGATCTGTGATTATAGATTCTAAAGTGGAGTATTAAGCCCTTAATGGGAAAAGGAATTAACAAGGGACTTACGCTGAGCGTACGTGCAGGTACGCCCAGCGTACGCGCCTTCAAGCCAGTACGCTTATCGTACGTAAGCGTACGCCCCACGTACTCTGTCAGTTTGGGTATTGCATTTTGGGCCTCGGTTTGGGCCCTGCTTTGGGTCTTTGGGCCTTAGTGGGCCAACAGAAGTCAGATAGTGTGGGCCAAGGAAATGTTTGGGCTTAGAGTAAGGCCCAATAGAGGGATTGGGCCCAATTTAGCAAATTGGACCATTAGGGGGCCACTACTGGGCTTGGGAAGCTTACCTAGTGTTGGTCCTTAGTTTTGGGCCTTAGATATGGACCAAGTTGGACTAGGGGTAGAATGGTCATTTTACCCTAAGAAGGATTATCGAATGGGACTAAGTAATGTTTGGTATTGGTAGTTCGGTAAGCCGAAGAGTCAGCAGTTCGGGAGTTGCCAGTCGGCAGCCAAAGGAGTATCCAACAAGGTTCAGCAGTGCGAAGTGAGTCTCCTCATTGTGTGCATGGGTCTACGGCCACAATGCCGACCCATTATATTTACGTATAGTAGGAAGACCGGGGGGTTAGCACTAGGCATTTTATGATAGATACAGCGGGCGAGGCCCAAGGAATGTTAGTATGCTAGAAGTAGTTGTGATTCTTACAGATGACAGTGTTTATAGGTTCCGGACCAAGGTCCGATGCCGGGGCAAGCCCGAGGAAGGTTTATGCGTTGAATGTTAGATTATACTTGTTGTCTTCGTGATACTTGTATGTGCCTGGTAGGGAGGTGAGTGTGGGCGAGGTCCCGTATCTCATCACTAGCCGAGTATGGACGGGGTTTCATATCTCATTAGTAGCAGAGCAGGGGCGAGACCCGAGTTAAGAGGGAGGTGAGTGTGGGCGGGGGGCGTATCTCACTACCAGCAGGAGCGTGGACGGGGTTCCATGAGTCATCAGTAGCAAGACAGGGGCGAGGCCCAAAGATAGGCAAGGCCTTAGATCAGGAGTATAGTAGAGTACGTTCAGTTTATTTGTTATGTGTTATGTTATATGTTTGTATGTGTTTAGCGGGCGAGGCCCAGAGACAGGCGGGGCCTAAGAGAACAGATCTGTATACCGAGCAGGGGTCGATTCCAGGCGGGGTCTGATGTCGGGCGGGGCCCGATGCCGGGCAAGTCCCGATGCAGCGGGCGAGGGGCCAGTATGTGGATATGTATGTGGTATGTGGTAGGTTGGGGAACTCAATAAGCTTCGTGCTTACGGTTTTCAGTTTTGGTTTCAGGTACTTCCGGTAGCGGAGGGAAGAGCTCGGGATGATCGCATCGCACACACCAAGAAGTTTAGCCTGGGATGTTTACTCTGATAAAATGAACTAGTGTTTTGAAATGATACTCTGATTTAAGATAATGACTTATGATTTTGGATTAATGATTTTATGATTATGGTTTAATTAATAGTTTAAAAATGAAATTTTTGGTCTTGATTTTTGGGATGTTACAATATATATATATATATATATATATATTTATTTTTCTTAATCTAAAAATGATAACAAATAAAAGAAAACAAAAAAAAAATATATTAAAGGTAAAATAGTCTTTTTATGTCCCGAGGGATGAAGCGTGCAAGTTTTAAACAAACGTAAGACGATCCAAATCAATTTTCAAAAAAATGGAGACCGAACGTGCTTATGACAATTCGTTTAATTCACTCCAGCATATGTCCTTAATTTTGATTTAGAAGTTATGTTGCACATGGCTATAAAAATAAAAAATTCAAACAATCAATCATAAAATTCAAACTTGTTTACATTTTCTACAAAACTTACTACTTATATATAGCGGACTTGCTTTGTTCTTCGACATAAATCTAATTTGATAGTTAATTGGTTGCCAACGGATTTAGTTTAGTTTTTTACACGACACTTGCATCAAAGTGTGACAATATATGACAACACACCAAATGCATGAATTAAGGTTTTCTTTACACATTAGGTTAATACATCTACCATAAAAGATATATAATAACAATCATCTTCAGAAAACATACGTGAAAAAAACCAAAGTTTTAACGACTTTGCCACCAAATTGATGGATCTGATTCGCATTTTGATTGGTTTACTATTGGTGACATGGAGGAGTAGTGTGGTGTTTGCTCATGCGGACCCATCATCGTGTGCACGGCTAGCAACCATGTTGGCACCATGCGTCGGTTACATAAGCGGTCAACAGCCATCGAGGCCATCAAACTTTTGTTGCTCATCGGTCAAGAACCTAAAAGGCATGATGAAAACAAAGGATGATCGTGTGGTTATATGCAACTGTGTGAAACAAGCGATATCAGTGATAAAATTTGATCCAAAAAGAATTCCTCTTCTGCCCGAGAAATGTGATATTAATGACATACAACTTCCTCCTGTTGATAAGGACTATGACTGCGAAAAGTTAGTTTTCTCTCAATTACACTTTATTTGACATATGATGGATGGATGCTATTCTATATTGTTGAACTGCATAAATGAATAAAATGATTAGAGGACGTTAACAATATTTTTAATTATCTGGCTTGTGTGTATACATTTTTGCAGGACGAAATTGGTACATATGGAGGTGTTATAAGAGCGTGGATCATAGGCATAATGTGCACCAATGTATTTATGAAATTAACGTTGTATTTTAATACTTGTTTGGGTACCATGGAATAAAACAAAGGATACTTAGGCACATATTTTGTTAACTGTATGTCATATTCACTACTCCAAAATTGACCCTGATGGATTTTTCTATGGGTAAATTTATATCGGAAAAAGTCAACTTTCTCTATGTAGTCAAAGTAGGCAAGTTATAATTACTTAACCAACTTTGTTACATGAACGTAATGTTCTAAATAACGTTAGGTTAGGTATGATTTGACTGCAATGTCAAGCCTTAAGTTTTTACGAGTCATATCGTTCGTAAAACGTGACTTAAGGTTATGTGTGTGTGTGTGTGTGTGTGTGTGTGTGTATATATATATATATATATATATATATATATATATATTCTAATACAATTTATTTTTATATGTTTATATAACTTAATGCGACATTTTGTTAAAACGTGGAGGCACGTACAAGCCTTGGAGCCATGACGATTTTTTTAGAACCTTGCATGAATGCTTTGTGTTCTTTTATATACCGTGATCTTGGGAACGTTTGTATTATGGAGTGCTCTAATAGTTAAATATTTATAAATATATTTTTTTAAAAATAACTAAGTTATAATTTTAACCATAAAAAATATTATTGACTAACTTCTAACTTAAAATTTTGACATAAGACGTCATTATTTTAAAGAATCATACAACAAAAAAGATATATTAGAATGTTGGAGGTTAAAGAAATGTAGAAGTTATGATCTTAACGTTTTTACATGGTTTGAAGGTGTATAAATTTGTGTGTAACTAGTGAGTGAGTTTGTGGTGAACCACGGGTCGTCCTTCTGGCTGTTTTTATATGTTTATTGAACCTGGTATTATTGAAATGCGTCTTATTTTATTCACAAAGGATGACAATGAGAAAACAATGACAAAACAAAACCCAAAATAGAAGCACAAATCGGTAGACGTAAAAGGGACAAAAGGAATGTCAAAATGGTCAAAGGGTCTGAAAGTAAGAAATATTAAAACACATGTGACCAATCTGTAATGAAAAATAAGTAGTCAGATGAAAAGAATGGACAAAAGGAATGTGAAAATTGTCAAAGGAACTTAAAGTGGCAAATATTAAAAGACATGTGGTCAATCTTTAATTACAATAGATCAGGGACTAAAATTGTCAAACTATACAAAATATCATGGCAAAATCTAGAAACATACAAAATATATTATTCCTACTCATGCTGATTTAATGTTAGAAGTTGTGTATATTATGTTGGAAGTTGGAACCAAATGATTTTGGTAGCATATATCCGTAGTTGGGTTGCAAGTGAACTATGTGCAATTTGTGTTTCATATTATATATACATTTTTTTAATTAATTTAAAAACGGCTCATTTAACCATCTTCAGTTTTGATCATGAAGGGTATTCTAAATACCAACTGTAACATCGTAAATTTTCAAACAAATTTTTCGTTTTTAAAAATCACATAATTCTCATAAACACTTTTCACAAAATCCCAAGTAACAATTTATCAAAACACAACTCAATAATTGTTTGATCAAAATCCAGGATCCTCCAAACATAACTCTTTCTCTTGTGTGTACAATCGAGCCGACGCCTTCTCAATATCATGAAAAGTACCTGAAACACATATCACATAACACGGTAAGCACGAAAATGTTAGGTAAAACATGGGTAGATGAAATAGTTGGTATGTGATGAAAGATGAGTTGGATAGATGAGATGATCGGTGATATAGATCATAAGATGAGGGTGAGAGATGAAATATGAGAAAAGCCCTTACCCAAACATTGGCCCCCGTCATCTAGCAGAGTATGGATGACAACCATGGACTATTCTAGACGGTCTGTGGAACACTAGCAGGCTCGCAACCTGTAGGTGTATGAACAATATGTTCATCAGATGTACTCTAAAAACCCATTGATATGTATTGCGAGTGGACTCTCGAAAATAATACTGTCAATAAACGAGAGCTATGGATTTAGCACATGTTGTATAAACCCTGGCAGCTATGGACTTAGTACCTGTTGTATAAACCCTGGCGACGATGTGACTTCGTGCCTGTTTGACATAAACTGCAGAGGTATTCCCTAAGCAGTGTTGTTACTCCGATGATGATCCTTAAGTAGGTCCCTTGTGTTAGGTGTTTAGGGACGTAAAGTGAGGATAACGAGAACGGGTAATCAGGGAAATTGATTGATTGACGAAATTAGTAAATTTATTACTAGTTTGTGAAATTAATAAATTTATTACTGGTTGATAAAATTTAATAAATTTATTGTGGGTTGAAAACCATATATGTTCACCAGGCTCCCAAGCCCGACCCACTCAGTTTACTTGTATCACAGGTGTCGATACGAAACCATATTACATTGAGAGATTAAAGAAGATGTAAATCACTAGTGTAAATGAATGTAAGTTCTGTTTATGCTTATGCTTCTATATTGACGATGACATCCCAAAGTTTTAAAATGAATAAAATACATTTCTTCGGAAATGCCTTGATAATATATTTATCATGTTTTTCTGGGGACAAATTCTGCAACATTTTTATTAAAAGAAGTATTCTGATTTTTATAAAGCATAAAAAAATCGGTCTTTTATGGCCGTGAAATTGGAGTTGTCACAGTTGGTATCAGAGCATTAGTTTAAGCGAACTAGGAATTTATAGGATTTCTAGACTTAAACTTATAATGCTAAGTGATGATCGTGAGATGAGTGTCTACCATATTTTAGACACGAGCACTAGTATATTTTAGGAAAGATGCCTAAAATGTTTTTATGTGCTAAATGCTATATGTTTGCCATATATGATATTATTTGTTTGGATCTATGGTCTATTGCCGACCGGATCTGGAAACCTTATGTGTTCAGGATTCTAAGCGTATGACTACGATACTAGAACTAGCATGTAAACGTTTCGGAGTGATAATGAAGATTTAAACGTCTATCAAAAATAAAGATCTAAATTCACCTACTTTGGTGTATAAATCGAAATGGAAAGCACTCAAAGTGGATTGGGAAACGATAACCCGCAGCCTGAGCCACAAGTGATTGAGAGTGTACCAGAAATAACAGCTGCACCTGAGCCAATCACGATGGCAGGAGTATAGGAAATGGCGCGGATAATGTTGGATCAATAGATGGAAGAGACAAGACGTCTACTTCAACAAAGTAAGGACGAACTTACTATGCCAGTATACCAGGCACCTACTCTTGGGGAAACTATCTGCGTTGCTAAGTCAATCGAAGAAATGATCAACGATAGGACCACCAACAAAGTTGAAATTGGAAAGAAGAGGAAATTTGAGGGGTCTTCGAGGTCCAACAAGAGCAGCATGTTCTCAAAGTCTAGCAAAAGAGGAGGTAAAGAAAAATGGTGCGAGAAGTGCAAAAATAAACACTTTGGAAGGGTGGTGACTTGTTTCAAGTGTGGAGAGATTGGGCATTACGCCAATGATTGTACACTTACCAAGAAGGTGTGTTACGGATGTAGGGAAGCAGGGCATTTAGCTAGGGTATGCCTGAAGAAAAATGAAGCAGTAAGAGTGAATGCACTTCCAAAACCAAAAAGTATCTCAGAAAATCCTTGGCAAAGAGGGTGACAATGCGAGGAATCAAGGATGAGGACTTTAACATATATGAAGTAGCCGTAATAACATGTGGCGTAGCCTGTTAGAGGCATAGTATGGGTTGAACTTTAACATCTATGTAATCGTTTTAGGAAATAATGTAAAGCTTCGTTTTGTTATCTGATGTGTTAAATGATTATGTGAAATTCTTGAATGATGACTTGGAAAACTGCGAGACAATACTTGGGATGAGTATGAGTAGGTGTGAATGGTAGTAGAGGCCTATACTACCAGAAGCACAAGACTCGCACTTGGATCAAGGAAGGTCACGAGGTTACCAAGAAGCTAGTAATTGATTCCGTTTTGTTCTAGTCTGTCGTTACCATCGTTTCGGTAATGACTAAGAAGATGATTGTTATTCCGACCTAAGAGGTTATATCGAATCGAGTCCGACCAAGATGAGTTAGTCATGTAGTTCAGAGAACCAAGTCCGATGTAGTATCTCACTCAAACGGGAAGATTGAAATATCCCAATCATTATAAAAGTAAGAAACTTGTAGCCAGAAGTGCTACATGCTAGAATGTGATTATATCACATTAGAACATGAATGTAGGTATATTCCATTTTGGAATTGGACTCTAAGAGACCAGAGTCTAAGTGTTGCATCATACGATGAGAGGTCATTAAAACATGACCCATCAGTCTATTACGATAAATAAAGGAAAGAACTTATCTTAAGTCTTTTAAGAAGAAGAAGGAGTCTTCAATAAGGATTGATTTTGTAACCCGAAGGTTACAATTGAAAGTCCAACACGAGATAGAGAGCAGGTGTAAGATTGAGCACCGCCTGTAGTCAAGAAGTCCAAGAGTTAGATACTCATTCGAAGGAACATAGAAGTTATGGTTATCACCTAGGATGAAAAGATAATGCATGGAGTTATTATACAAGCCCTATTTCGTTGATGATTCCGGGACGTAATCATCCTAAGGGGGAGATAATTGTAACGACCGCATATTCGGGCTAGTCAATTTAGAGACGATAAGCGTCAAAAATGACTTTTTGATAGAGGATTATTTAGAAAAAATAATCTTAACTAAGTCGTATGTCACAAGGTTTCCGTACATGTAAAGAACGCCGAAATCCGAGTTATAAAGAAGAAGTTATGACCTGTCGAAGTTCCGCGACAGAACCGGCACGACGCTGTGTGACGTAAAAAGTGAATTTACGATAAAGTGATTTTTAACCTTAGTGATCAAAATGAAAGTCGTAGTACACGTTAAACCGAGAGCGTGCATAGAAAGAAAGCCCAAATCTGACTTCGTATGAGGAAGTTATGATTTTTCTAAGTTTCGGCTTAGCAGTATGCAGCCCGAAGCTCGAATATTAGATCGAACGATTTTTAGCCAACACAACCTTAACGATAATCGAAGATCTTGTTGATAGTCGTTTAACGGTAAAAAGAAAGACGAAAACGGACGTCGGATGAAGAAGTTATGAATTTTTAACGGACTTTTCCTGTCCCGGCCTGTTAAAAATATAACTTTAAAAATAAATCAAAATTAGCCGACGAAGTCTAAACGAAAGTTGTAGAGCATAATTTCACCTATGCGTGGATATAAAGAACATCAAGTGAGTGCTTTGACGGAGTACGCCCAGCGTACTCGTCTAAGCGATCCGGAGTCTGTCACCCACCCTACTCCTTCGCATGTGAGACACGTATCGTAGCCTTGACGCGTCCGAGTTGACCCCTTCGTACGCTCAGCGTACCGAAGTTACGCCCAGCGTAATGGCTCGCAAGGCAGTACGCCCCGCGTACTGAAGACTTACGCCCCGCGTAATAAGGAGCTTCGGCCTCCTATAAATAGGATCTGAAGCCAGCCGATTTTTGGTTACAAACTTTGCTCTTTTTTACCTCCTACTTTCTTTTTACCTACACTAAATACCCCCAAGCCTATAATATCATCCTAGCTTCGTAAGAAAGCCCCGGAGAGCCCGAAGATCCCGAGAAAAATAGTTTTCGAGTCGACACTCTACCCGTGTGAAGCCCGGTTTTTGAGAAAACATCCCGGTTTCATCGAAGAATATTATTTTAAGAGACGAAGTGTTGTCCAATCGTCATCTTATCAAGTGAGTGTATAGTCACTTTCATCTTACACATAGATATGAAGTATTTTATATAAAATACGTGCTATGTGAAAATATATTGTTTGTTTATTTGAGATGGATGTTGAATGAATGATTTATACAGGTTTTAAATGATTTAAACGGTAAATGTATTTTATATCTACAAAAATGTTAGGTAAAACATGGGTAGATGAAATAGTTGGTATGTGATGAAATATGAGTTTGATAGATGAGATGATCGGTGATATAGATCATAAGATGAGGATGAGGGATGAAATGTGAGAGAACCCTTACCCAAACGTTGGCCCCCTTCATCTAACAGAGTATGGATGACAACCATGGACTATTCTAGATAGTCTGTGGAACACTACCAGGCAAGCAACCTGTAGGTGTATGAACAATATGTTCATCAGATGTACTCTAAAAATCCATTGATATGTATTGCGAGTGGACTCTTGAAAATAATATTGTCAATAAACGAGAGCTATGGACTTAGCACATGTTGTATAAACCCTGGCAGCTATGGACTTAGTGTCTGTTATATAAACTCTGGCGACGATGTGACTTCGTGCCTATTTGACATAAACTGCAGAGGTATTCCCTAAACAGTGTTGTTACTCCGATGATGATCCTTAAGTAGGTCCTTTGTGTTAGGTGTTTAGGGACGTAAATTGAGGATAACGGGAACGGGTAATCAGGGAAATTGATTGATTGACGAAATTAGTAAATTTATACTGGTTGGTGAAATTAATGAATTTATTACTGGTTGATAAAATTTAATAAATTTATTGTGGGTTGAAAACCCTATATGCTCATCAGGCTCCCAAGCCTGACCCACTCAGTTTACTTGTATCACAGGTGTCGATACGAAGCCACATTACATTGAGAGATTAAAGGAGATGTAAATCACTAGTGTAAATGAATGTAAGTTCTGTTTATGCTTATGTTTCTGTATTGACGATGACATCCCAAAGTTTTAAAATGAATAAAATACATTTCTTCGGAAATGCCTTGATAATATATTTATCATGTTTTTCTGGGGACAAATTCCGCAACATTTTTATTAAAATAAGTACTCTGATTTTTATAAAGCATAAAAAAAATCGGTCTTTTCTGGCCGTGAAATTGGGGATGTCACACCTCCACCTAACACCTAGGGTAAATATCTCAAATAAATACTCGATTCTCTACTCTAAGTAAACCAAAGGTTATTCTTTCTCTCTCTAACTCTTGAAGTGGGTAAAAGACCATTTTACCCCTCCATGATCTCCATTACTCATGTTTGACCAAACCCCAAATTCACAGAAGTCAACTTGAGTCAATAACCAAAATTTACCCAACTCATCGAGTGCACTCATGCAACTCGTCGAGTCCCCTCATTTCCTCAGAAGTCTCAAGAAAGTCCAGCTCAAATCGTCGAGTTGACCCTCCAACTCGCTGAGTTATCACATGTGACATCCCCAATTTTCTCGGCCAGAAAAGACCGATTTGTTTATGCTTTGTTTTATAAATCAGAGTAATCTTTTAAAGAAAACGGTTGCGGAATTTGTTCACAAATAAGATATGATAAAAATTTATCAAAACATTTCTCAAAGAGAATGTACTTTTCATTAAATAATAAAATCTCGGGATGTCATGTTCCGATACAGACCAAAAGCATAAACAGTACCATATAGGCCTTACAACATTTATTTATATCTAATGGCCTATAATCCAAAATCTCTCGTCCAGTCCACCAACTTATACTCTTGTGCCATTACCTGTAATGCAAAGAAAACTGAGTAGGTCAGGCCTGGGAGCCTGGTGAGCATATAGGGTTTTCAACCCACAATAATATAATTTTTATATTTAATCATCAAACAAACAATCCAATTACCCATCCCCATTATCTTCTTTATTTCTTAAATTCTTACCTTAAGAATCCACTATCATTCATTCGTTCGTTCCTAAGGATTGACCTAAGGAATTTGGCACAAAGTCCATTGCTGCCCGAGGTTCATCTACGCAGTACTAAATCCATAGCTACCAAGGTTCATCCATACAGTACTAAATCCATAGCTACCAAGGTTTATCTATACGGTACTAAATCCATAGCTACCAAGGTTCATCTATACGGTACTAAATCCATAGCTACCAAGGTTTTTTTAGAGTACACCGGTGAACACATCGTTCACAACACCTACAAGTTGCGAGCTTGCTAGTGTTCCACATGACTGTCTAGAATAGTCCGTGGTTGTCATCCCTACTCTGCTGAATGACGGGGGCCATCGTTTGGGTAACGGTTTCACTCATTTTTCACCTGTCACCCTCATCTCATGATCTATATCATCTTTCGTCTCATCCTCAAACATATCTTTCATCACTCACCAACTATTTCATCTACCCATGTTCTACCCAACATATTTGTAGATATAAATTACGTATATAGTTTAAATCATATACAAACCTGTATAAAACATTCATCCAACATCCATCTCAATATATATATATATATATATATATATATATATATATATTTATATATAAACACATAACACGTATTTCATAGCAAATACTTCATATCTATGTGTTAGAAGAAAGTAACTATACACTCACCTGATAACACGATGATCGGACAGCACCTCGTCTCTTAAAATAATATTTTCCGATAAAACTGGGACGTTTTATCCAAAACCGGGATTTACGCGGGCAGAGTCTCGGCTCGGAAACTTTGCTTCTCGGGATCTTTGGGGCTTCGGGACTTGCTTCGGGGCTCGGGAATGATACCGGGGCTTCGGGATATTTCTTGCACGAAAATCGATGCAAAGCGGGAGAGAGAAAAGAGAAAATGAGCAAAGAAATCGGTTGCCCTCGCATTCTATTTATAGGGGCTGAGTCCTCGCATTACGCTGGGCGTAATGCTTCGGTACGCGGGGCGTAATGCTTTGGAAACGTCATCGCTTACATCATCGGAGCACTCGAGTCCGAGGCGGTTCATGCACCGGAGTACGTTGGGCGTACTCAAAGGTTACGCGGGGAGTACCCTTCGGATAAGCTTTGGTATGCGTGCCACGAACTTCAAAAATTCATAACTTTTGCATACGAGGTCCGTTTTCGACGTTCTTTATATTCACGCGTAGGTAAGATTATGCTCTACAACTTTTATTTAGACTCCGTCGGCAAATTTTGAATTTTATTTTTATTATATTATTTTTAGTAGGCCGGGACAGGAAAACTTCGTTATAAAATCATAACTTCTTCATCCGACGTCTGTTTCCGTCTGTCTTTTTACCGCTGGACTACTAACGACGAGATCTTCGATTCTCGTTTAGATTGTTTCGGCCAAATATCACTCGATCTCAATTCGAGTATTTGGACTGCATACTGCTAAGCTGAAACTTAGAAAAATCATAACTTCCTCATACGAAGTCAGATTTGGGCATTCTTTTTATTTTCGGAAACCTTGTGACATATACCTCACCTTGGTTAAGATTATTCATTCTAAATAAACTTCCATCAAAAAGTCATTTTTGATGCTTATCGTCTCTAAATTGACTAGCCCGGATCTACGGGCGTTACAATTATCTCCCCCTTAGGATGATTACGTCCCGGAATCATCAACGAAATAGGGCTTGTTTAATGATTCCATACGTTATCCTTCCATCCTAAGTAATAACCGTAACTTCTATATTTCCTCGAAAGAGTATCTAACTCTAGGGCTTCCTGACTACAGACGATGCTCAATCTTGCATCTGCTTTTCGTACTATGCTGGACTTTCAATCATAACTTTCAAGTTACCCAATAAGTCCTTATTGTGGACTCCTTCTTCTTCTTAGGATAAATACTTTCCTTTATCTATTGTAACAGACTGATGGGTCGTGTTCTAATGACCTCTCATCGCATGATGCAACGCGTAGACTCAGGTCTTTTAGAGTTAAATTCCAGAATGGAATATACCTTCCTTCATATTCTAATGCGATATAACCACACTTTAACATGTAGCATTTCCAGCTACAAACTTCATTAATAACGAGCGTGTTACCAATGATCGCATTGATTTCAATCTTCTGACTTCAATCAAATGCTACATCGAACTCGGTTCTCAGAACCACGTAACAAACTCATTGTAGTCGGACTCAATTTGATATGACCACTAGGTTCGGAATAACAATCATCCTACTAGTCATTACCGAAACAAAGGTAATGACATACCTGAATAAAACGGAATCAATTACTAGTTTCTTGGTAACCTTGTGACTTTCCCTGATCCAAGTGCTAGTCCTGTGCTTCCGGTAGTATAGGCCTCTACTACCATTCACACCTACTCATACTCGTCCCAAGTATTGTCTCGCAGTTCTCCAAGTCCCCATACAAAAATCACACAATCATTCAACACATCAGATAACAAAACCAGGGTTTATATTAATCCTTGAAACTATTACACAAAAGTTCAAGTTCACCCTATGTTATGCCTCTAATAGGCTACACCATAAGTTACTATTCACATTGTTACTTCATAATTTGATCTTTGGATATGAAATCCTTATTCCTGATTCCTCGCGTTATTGTCTGCTTCGTCGAGGATCATGTGGAATGCCCTTGGCTTTGGTGGTTCCTCTATCCTTGCTGCCCTATTTTTCTTTGGGCAGTCTCTAGACATGTGCCCCTTGCCTCCGCATTCGTAGCATACTTTATCATTATGTGTACAATTCGAGGAATAGTGGCCGATCCTTCCACATTTGAAACAGGTTACTTCTTCGTTGCATGCTCCAAAGTGCTTCTTCCTGCACTTTTCACACCACTTGGCTCCATACCTCTGGTCATCCAAGTTAGACTTTGCGAACTTTCCCTTACTATCAGGTCTTGAGGATCCTTCAAGCTTCCTCTTCTCCCCAACTTCAGCTCTCTCCAGGCCCTTCTCTCTTATCTGAGTCTCAATATTCTTAGCAGCCCAGATGGCGGCTTTCAGAGTGGTTGCTTGCTTGACTATCGGGCCAAAGTCTACTGGTAATCCGCGGGCAAACTTGTTAACCTTGGAGAGTTCAGTTGGAATTCGATAAGGAACAAGCTTCATCTTTTCCGTGAAACTAGTAGCATATTCAGTGACACTCATTTTTCCCTTCTTCAAATTCTGAAACTCATTATTGATTTACAGAAGATCCTGCTCAGAGCAGTATTGCATTTTCAGTTGCACCACGAAGTCTTCCCAAGACATCTTGCTAGCTTCTCCCTTGGGCATCGAATTAGCTAGCAACTTCCACCAGCTCAGTACACCAGATTTTAACAGAGGGATCGCGAGCGTGGTCTTCTGTCTATTGCTGCATTCACAACTTTCAAACATTGTCTCCATCTCGGAGATCCAGTCCATAACTTGCACCGGCGTCGGGCTTCCGGATAGACACGGTGGTTTGGATGCCATAAAATCCTTGTATTTACATACTCTTCCATCATTTCCTCCATCACGATTGTTTTGTCTAACAATTGGTGGGTTGGCTTGACCAACGGTCCCACTGAAGTTTCCACCTTCCGATGGCCCTCCATTCACTTCGGGCTCTTCAACTTGGATTGAAAGTTCTTCACGATTTTGTCGAAGCAGACGTCTAGTTTCTTCCATCTGACGATCCAACATCGTCTGAATCATCAATTGTACACCAGCCATTGCCACCGGCTCAGGTGCAGCAACTACAACAGGTATTTGCTCGATTACATGTGGTTGATTCCTGTTTTCGTTCACGTTTCCGGCGCCACTTCTTGTTCTTGCCATCGTTGATCTATACACCGAACAAGGTGAATTTAGATCCTCCTTCACGATAGATAATTATCCAAATCACTCCGAAACGTTTATATGCTAGTTCTAATACCGTCGTCACACGCTTAGAATCCTAAACACATAAGGTTTCCAGATCCGGTCGGCAACAGACCATAGATCCGAACAAATAATATCATATATGGCAAACATATAATATTTAGCACATAAAAGCATTTTAGGCAATTTTCCTAAAATAAACTAGTGCTCGCATCTCAAAATCATCGCTTAGCATTCTAAGTTTAAGTCTAGAAATCCTACAAATTCCTAGTTCGCTTAAACTAATGCTCTGATACCAACTGTGACATCCCCAATTTTCTCGGCCAGAAAAGACCGATTTGTTTATGCTTTGTTTTATAAATCAGAGTAATCTTTTAAAGAAAACGGTTGCGGAATTTGTTCCCAAATAAGATATGATAAAAATTTATCAAAACATTTCTCAAAGAGAATGTACTTTTCATTAAATAATAAAATCTCGGGATGTCATGTTCCGATACAGACCAAAAGCATAAACAGTACCATATAGGCCTTACAACATTTATTTATATCTAATGGCCTATAATCCAAAATCTCTCGTCCAGTCCACCAACTTATACTCTTGTGCCATTACCTGTAATGCAAAGAAAACTGAGTGGGTCAGGCTTGGGAGCCTGGTGAGCATATAGGGTTTTCAACCCACAATAATATAATTTTTATATTTAATCATCAAACAAACAATCCAATTACCCATCCCCATTATCTTCTTTATTTCTTAAATTCTTACCTTAAGAATCCACTATCATTCATTCGTTCGTTCCTAAGGATTGACCTAAGGAATTAGGCACAAAGTCCATTGCTGCCCGAGGTTCATCTACGCAGCACTAAATCCATATAAATATATATATATATATATATATATATATATATATATAAACACATAACACGTATTTCATAGCAAATACTTCATATCTATGTGTTATAAGAAAGTAACTATACACTCACTTGATAACACGATGATCGGACAGCACCTAGTCTCTTAAAATAATATTTTCCGATAAAATCGGGACGTTTTCTCCAAAACCGGGCTTTACGCGGGCAGAGTCTCGGCTCGGAAACTTTGCTTCTCGGGATCTTTGGGGCTTCGGGACTTGCTTTGGGGCTCGGGAATGATACCGGGGCTTCGGGATATTTCTTGCACGAAAATTGAGTTAAAACGGGAGAGAGAAAAGAGAAAATGAGCAAAGAAATCGACTGCCCTCGCATTCTATTTATAGGGGCTGAGTCCTCGCATTACGCTGGGCGTAATGCTTCGGTACGTGGGGCGTAATGCTTTGGAAACGTCATCGCTTACGTCATCGGAGCACTCGAGTCCGAGGCGGTTCATGCACCGGAGTACGCTGGGCGTACTCAAAGGTTACACGGGGAGTACCCTTCGGATAAGCTTTGGTATGCGTGCCACGAACTTCAAAAATTCATAACTTTTGCATACGAGGTCCGTTTTCGACGTTCTTTATATTCACGCGTAGGTGAGATTATGCTCTACAACTTTTATTTAGACTTCGTCGGCAAATTTTGAATTTTATTTTTATTATATTATTTTTAGTAGGGCGGGACAGGAAAACTTCGTTATAAAATCATAACTTCTTCATCTGACGTCCGTTTCCGTCTGTCTTTTTACCGCTGGACTACTAACGACGAGATCTTCGATTCTCGTTTAGATTGTTTCGGCCAAATATCACTCGATCTCAATTCGAGTATTCGGACTGCATACTACTAAGCTGAAACTTAGAAAAATCATAACTTCCTCTACGAAGTCAGATTTGGGCGTTCTTTTTATTTTCGGAAACCTTGTGACATATACCTCAACTTGGTTAAGATTATTCATTCTAAATAAACTTCCATCAAAAAGTCATTTTTGATGCTTATCGTCTCTAAATTGACTAGCCCGGATCTACGGGCGTTACATCGCATGCTCAAGCTCATCGGGACAAACACTGACTGACTCGTCGAGTCAGTTCATGGACTCGGCGAGTCCCTTCAATTTGATTTGTCATTCAGACGTTTCAAAGGAGATCTACCACTCCAAACACTAGATCTAGCATCTCAAGACTCGATTGTCACGTAAAGCTTCGATCTTTACGTTCATGCATGGTAATTTTGCTCCAACGTACCAATACATGCTCTCACAAGATGTTAAGCACAATAACCCTCATATGGATGAGTAAAGTTGGGACCTTTGGACTCTAGGGACCTCACAAGGTCCAGATCTGAGGTCTAAACCTCATGATAACTCTATATGCTCGAAGTCCCAACAAAAGGTGGTAGAAACCCTAATCTTCCATAATAAAGAGGTCTAGGCAAATAAATGAGAAAGGTGCAAGCTTTTACCTCCCACTGAATTCCTTGCAATGAAATACAATAGATCCAACCGTTTCTCTTGCTTCCTTGCTGGATAATCTCTTTTTCTCCTCGAAAGATGCACTAGGATACTTAAAGTTTAGCTTCTATCACTCTCTTAGCTCACTACACACGTTTAGGGTTTGACACAGGAAGGTTAGGCAGCTAGTGAGGCGGAAATGAGGACATAAGTTCTCTTATATAGGCCCCAACCCCGGGAAATTAGGGTTTCACTACACAGCACCAACTCGGCGAGTCGACTCTCTGACTCGTCGAGTCCGTTCATTAATCCCTCGTGTTCAACTCGACTCTACTCGACGAGCCGGGCTCACAACTCGTCGAGTCACTCAATAAATCTCAAAATTAAACATATAAATAATATACCTGGGAGTCCGGATGTTATAATTCTCCCCCACTTGAATTAGATTTCGCCCTCGAAATCGCTCCTCAACAACACATTGATCGAACCCAATAACCCGAAAAGCACCACCAAAAGGATCTCATACCACACAACTATCTTCCTCCAAGGACACCTGAACCGGAACAGGAACTCCCAATCTCGAAAAAGGACAGACCCCTCTGCTGCTATGATACCCGTTCTGACTCTCCAGAACCTGGAAACTCTAGTGGTCTGTCTCTCTGCCAGACCGCCCTCACAAGATATCACCATGTTATTTGCTCCTTGAATAATAGACCCAGATAACTCACTGCCCCTCTGATTCTCTTGTTGCGACTGATAGAATCAAGTCATTGACCAATAACTGGCTACCGAACACTCATACCCGATATACTAATCGATCCAGATCGTACTCCAAGGAACGAAAGGGTCACATCTCACCAGGTGTCTCATCCACTGTATTGCTATCAGAACCCATCTGAACAATGAACTCTCAACACCCTGTCCTCAGACACAATAAAATGATCATGCTCGCTCAGAAGTATCCTCTGACATCTAATAATCATAAGCCCCAGCTCCCTCTCAAATATCCCTTTCAAAACTGAGCACCAGGTCAACTCCCGACCCAACAGTTGAACCTCCAAAGGTTACCCATTGCATACCCCAAAACATCTCACTGGCTTCTTTCTCACAATAACTATCTTGGCCCATTGTGACACACAAGTCACGAAGTTCGCTTTACCCCAAGTGAATACTACAATCCCAACTGAAATCGTCTCACCCTCGACCTCTGTCGTCTACTACTCATTAGTTCCATGCGTCTCGCGGTCCTTCCAATGCCAACGAACTGACCCACTCAGGTCTATGACATTAGATGACAAACAATACCCCACAAAATGGAACCCACCTCTGAATCCGGAATCTCATTTCGCCTTCTCAATACACCACTAGAGCCAACTTAAACTCGAGAGTCTGGTATGACGCAGAGTTGGAACCACTCGTCCCAATGAAGCACTCAAATCATGACCCATGACCCGTAACTCACGCGTACATCACTTCTCCAATTCCTTCTAATTGCAATAACCACACCTTAACTCAGAATATAACGATTCCTGACCATTAGGGAGACCCCAGTCTCGCCCCTGGCCCGACCACCAGGTTACCACAGACTCAATTGATAAGGCTACCCAAGCCTAGGAACTCATCTGTATCATGCTCTGACTAGTGAATACTACGATTCCCCGTAGATTCACAACGCTCTCTCTTATTCGTTGGCTAGTAAAAGCTACGGTTCCCCGCAGTTCCACAATACTCTCCCGCTGACCAGTGAAAAATATGGCTCCCCGCAGTTTCACAATACTCTCTCGCTGACCAGTGAAAGCTACGGCTCCTCGCAGTTTCACAATGCTCTCCCTCTGACCAGTGAAAGCTACGGCTCCCCGCAGTTTCACAATGCTCTCCCTCTGACCAGTGAAAGCTACGGCTCCCCGCAATTTCACAACGCTCTCTCACTGATTGGTGAATACTACAGCTCCCCGCAGTATCACCACACCCTCTCGTTGACTGGTGAATACTACGGCTCCCCGCAGTATCACCACACTTTCTCGCTGACTGGTGAATACTATAGCTCCCTGTAGTATTACCACACACTCTCTCTCACTAACTCATGGATGCTACGGCTCCCTGTAGTCTTACAACACTCTCTCTTATCACCCCACATTCTCATACTCAATTCGACACCACACTGCGTTCACTAACTCATGCTCAGCGGCCCAACATAGATAAGTGCACACACCTACCCAAATTAAGCATCACTACTCCTGACAAAATTCGTCATGACAAAATACTTTTTCTCGCTGCAATTCACATTCTTATATAATCTTGCTTGATGTCAATTAGCTGAAGGGATCTCACTGTAACCATAGACACTTGATACACCACTTGCCATCTCATAACTCAAGTCTCAAAATAATCTAAAATTTAGGACATCATACTCGGGTACCTCGGTACACCATCACAGAACCTCACGATGTCTTGGCTCAACCACTGATCTCCTACTCACGGCATCATACTCAGATACCGCAATGCACCCTCTCAGAATCTCACAACCAATCTTCCTCTCGTAACTTCGGAATATTCCAACTCTCAATTTCAAACACGGAGGAATCGTCAATGACTCAGAACACGTTGATGACAATCCAAAACTCCCTCCTCTTATTTCTCAAATCCCATGCAAGAATACTCATACTGAATCTGAAGTTGGTTGCCCAATCAACTTCCACCCTTCCTAAAGTGCATATAACAACCCATACATCGAACTAGAAATTCTCAACCGTCGAAACTACCCTTACGATCCAACCACCTCGAATTCACCATTACAACCTCGAAGAGTTACTAACCACCATAATAAATCCCTGACCAACGGTCGCTCGCCTTGGAGACACTCATCCTTTCCTGAACACGTACATCATGCATTATCTCACTCTGCACCTCGCCTCGACCACCAATAACACTGGTCTCATGTATCAGTACTGTAGGTCTCCATACCCCGTTCTCTAGCCGCACTTGAACAAATCTCTGATCCCATCAACAAATACCCGGTTCTCCCCCACTCAGGGTTCGAACCATCACCATTTGGAACACCAACAATCTACTCCCCAGACTGTTTCACCAGGTACATCACACTTACTCTTGGAAAGTACCATATAACACCCAATGATCTTCCCGATAAAGACTAAGCAACTCCAAATATCCCGAATCCTAGATGAAATCCTTGGAAACTTTCCAACATGACTGCCTATAGTCATTCAAAATTTCACACCAACACACTACCAGACTTCTCTATTGTCCAAAGGAAACAACGAGGGCCACCGCCCCATATACTTCTCTTGATTACTCGAAACTGCTGCTAACATATGCCTCACTATACTCAACTAAGGCATATCCCTGCCTTATCCATCTCAGTCCCCACTGATGACCCCCCTCTCGGTATATGAAATACCTTGTAGCAGACTTACTACAAAACACTCTGATGAAATGTCGCAACTATATGCTACCCCATGGGGTTAACCTCCAAATTCTGAAACCAGAAGCTCGATATCTCTTTTGCTCCACACAAGAAACAAAAGTAGCGCAATTCTCGTCACGGAAAGTGATATCTCAACTATCGACCGATTGCACATATCAGATCGCAATCCTCCATAAAGCCTCATCTCTACTCATCCCTGAGTCTTTCGACTCCAACTGGCATCGCACCAGTAACATCTCTCGGGACCTAACTCAATTTTCCTCTCAAGGTACACTTCATGGAAGCTCGTCCGACATGGCCCTCTGGCCCCACTTGTCCTCATGTCGGTCCTCAGTCCGAACAATCACAATGGAACAAGTGGAAAAAGGCATAAGCACTATCTGCTACGAATCATGGTACTCAACCCATGTTATCTCCTCTCAATCTGCCACAAATCATGGTACTCGAACCATGTTATCTCCTCTCAATCTTCCACAAATCATGGTACTTGAACCATGTTATCTCCTCTCAATCTGCTACCTAGAACCTCTGGAATTCTCCCTGTTTCGAGTATAGGTCCTCTGCTTTCAGTAGTACGGGCCCATACTACCTGCCACATCTACCCATACTTTCCACACGGATCGTCCCAGATTTGCTACGTAGCCGCTCAACCTTCTCGATCACCAATCTTGTCACGCATGCTCGCTCTCCAGCGAATACTCTCCTCTATCAGCGTACTCATCTGACTAAGTTCACTCCCTAGGCTCTTCTTAGGTTCTCACACTTCTCTGCCATCAGCTGTTGAAGAACTCCTCACGATGCCAGCCATCTACCTCCTGAATATCGTTATATTCACTTAGTAGTTGTCTCCCATCATCAAGAGTTCCACAAAGCACAAATCAAGCAGCATTCGGGCATCGAATCACCTCCACCAACACATAAAATCACTCTAGCACACAACTCCACTCGCTCTATGTGCAACTCTGAGAGGCATTACCGTACTCATGCATCCCTACCTCTCGTGGGTATATCACTACTCCCTCAGTAACTCCTCAAATGCACGTCTAGGTATCTCTCCTAGATTATCTCTCAAATCAGAACTCTCTTTAAGTTATTCCTGCTAGATACTCTTACTCAACACATACTCAAGGCATATAACAAATAGCAACGACTCCTAGGCTAAGGCATCACAAATCAGGCAACTCTAGCCCTAAAATATGAAATACCTAGCCTATCCTCTAGCATGCATTACTAATATCTCATAAATATCTCATAACACAATAAATAAGGGTATTTTGGGAAATCACCGTTCGGGCTCTGGCTGATTGTACACACCGCTCCAACTCGTTTTCTCTTAAACTCTTTCTCATTTAAGAAAAATCATTTCTTTTGAAATTTTTTCTCAAATCCTCAGTTTGAGTCCAGACATACCCGAAGGTGCATCCGAATCCCTCAAACCAAGGCTCTGATACCAACTTGTAACACTGTAAATTTTCAAACAAATTTTTCGTTTTTAAAAATCACATAATTCTCATAAACACTTTTCACAAAATCCCAATTAACAAGTTATCAAAACACAGCTCAATAATTGTTTGATCAAAATCCAGGATCCTCCAAACATAACTCTTTCTCTTGTGTGTACAATCGAGCCGACGCCTTCTCGATATCATGAAAAGTACCGAAAACACATATCACATAACACGGTAAACACGAAGCTTAGTGAGTTCCCCAAAATACCACACACAGCTCATTAGCCACTTGAGGCTATACTCAGTAAGAGCCTCTGATCAATGTGTCTCAGTGGGACCCTCTGGTCCCAAGACTCGGGTGGACCCTCCAGACCTAACTCAGATGGACCCTCTGGTCCTAACTCAGTAAGATCAGAATAATATACAGCATAAATCACATAGACATAATGCAAGATAACACAATACTCAATATAAACACAAAAGACCCTCCGGTCACACAAATCATATTACCACTCTAGGTATGTATAGTGAGAAGACTCACCTCGTAAGCAATCATCCTCGTACTCAAATCTCGAACTATCCTCCGCCTAACACATAGGGTAAACATCTTAAATAAATACTCGATTCTCGACTCTAAGTAAACCAAAGGTTATTCTTTCTCTCTCTAACTCTTGAAGTGGGTAAAAGACCATTTTACCCATCCATGGTCTCCATTACTCATGTTTGCCCAAACCCCAAAGTCGCAGAAGTCAACTCGAGTCAATAACCTAAATTTACCCAACTCGTCGAGTCCCCTCGTTTCCTTAGAAGTCTCAAGAAAGTCCAGCTCAACTCGTCGAGTTGACCCTCCAATTCGCCGAGTTATCGCATGCTCAAGCTCATCGGGACAAACACTGACTGACTCGTCGAGTCAGTTCATGGACTCGGCGAGTCCCTTCAATCTGATTTCTCATTCAGACATTTCAAAGCAGATTTACCACTCCAAACACAAGTTCTAGCATCTCAAGACTCGATTATCATGTAAAGCTTCGATCTTTACGTTCATGCATGGTAATTTTGCTCCAACATACCAATACATGCTCTCACAAGGCGTTAAGCACAATAACCCTCATATGGATGAGTAAAGTTGAGACCTTTGGACTCTAGGGACCTCACAAGGTCCAGATCTGAGGTCTAAACCTCATGATAACTCTATATGCTCGAAGTCCTAACAAAAGGTGGTAGAAACCCTAATCTTCCATAATAAAGGGATCTTGGCAAATAAATGAGAAAGGTGCAAGCTTTTACCTCCCACTGAAGCCCTTGCATGAAAATACACTAGATCCAACCGTTTCTCTTGCTTCCTTGCTGGATAATCTCCTCTTCTCCTCAAAAGATGCACTAGGATACTCAAATTTTAGCTTCTATGACTCTCTTATCTCACTACACACATTTAGGGTTTTACACAGGAGGGTTAGGCAGCTGGTGAGGCGGAAATGAGGACATAAGTTCTCTTATATAGGCCCCAGCCCCGGGAAATTAGGGTTCCACTACACAGCACCAACTCGGCGAGTCGGCTCTCTGACTCGTCGAGTCCGTTCATTAATCCCTCGCAGCCAACTCGACTATACTCGACGAGTCATACTCACAACTCGTCGAGTCACTCAATAAATCTCAAAATTAAACACATAAATAATATACATGGGAGTCCGGATGTTACACCAACTATATTTCAAAATTATATGCAATTTTTAAGTACCAAATTTGTACAATAAGTTAAAAAAATATTTTAAGTTGAGTTTAGTAAACTTGTTTATCATTTGCTCATACTCCGCCCACAACAAAGTGTTTGCTTATTCCTTCTTAGGTTGAAGGGTGACCTTTTTGAAAACTAAGAGCACACGGTATGGGATATCTCGTTCTCGGTATTGCTGACATGGACACGCCTTAACGGCGTGGTAACGGGGGGAACACCCCCCCCTTATCGTTTCTTCTCGTTGTGGCATCTCCCGTGCTCGTTACAACTTGGCAAAACGCGTAATTTTGAATAAATTGACCGTTTTAACAACGGTCAAAATGATATTAAAAAAATTACCTTTAAACCTTATATAAATACAACTTTCATTTCTTTATATATATATATATATATATATATATATATATATATATATATATATCTTTCTTTCTCTCTTTCTCTTATATTTTATAAAAAAATTCATAGTTTCTTCTCAATCCAAAAAATAGAGCAAAACCCAAACACCCCCCTCCATCATCAAACTCAAACACACAACCAAACACAACCTCGCCTCTCGGGTTCACGGATTATGAAAACTATTTCAACATTTTATCGTCTCAAGGATCACCACAAATCCCATACCAAGGCGTCACTTTCAATCCGCTTCACCACCATTGCAATTTCCCAGCTCACCTTACCTTCAACAAAATCTATTTGGTAGAACCCAAATTTAAAACAAAAATTTTCCTCACTTTTGGTTCGATGCAACAAACAACCACCTAACCACCACCTACAACACAACCATCAGTTGAAGTGGAGTCAAATAACGGTATTTACAACCGGCTTGAGGCGCAACAACAAAGCGGAACCAACGACTTCGATTTGTTCAAATCTGCAAAAGAACAATATCGGGTCGAAATGAGACATGTTTTCGAGTTTGAGAAATCATGGGAGTGGTTGAGAGCGGATCCAAAGTGGAATAAAACGCCTACATTGTCGGAGGTTCAATCCAAAAGGTCTCGCAATTCGAGCTCGGTCGACGTGTCGGACACACAGACTCATATCGACCTAAACGCCGACACCGATGAGATCCAGGATGATATTGATGATATATCCCCACCACGACAACCGCCTGGACGTGACAAAGCGAGGCGCGCTGCAAGACATGCGGAGGAGGTTGAGGCGAAAGCAAAAGAGGCGGCGGAAATGAGAGCGAAATTCGACGAGCACAATTTATTAATAAAAGAAAAAAATGACTTGAAACGCCGTCATTTGGAGTTTTTAGAAAGGCAGGCACATGAGAAGCAGGAGCAAAAAGAGAGAGAACTAATTACACATCGGTTGTCAATTATTCGGACGAGCGAGGAGGGTTTGGCGCCTGAGGATCTAACGGTGCTACAAGCAATGAAGGAACAAATTATGAAGAAATATTTGGGTTAATTAGGATTTTAGGAGTAATTTGAATGGTATTTTAGGAGTATTGTTGAATTAGTAGTATTGTTGTGTGGTTTTAGGAGTAATTTGAATGGTATTTTAGTTATGATTTTAGGTTTAAAATTATGTTTTTTTTAATGTAATCATAATTTTAGATTTTAAATATTATGTCTTTTTTTAAAAAAAAAATATGTTTTATAAAAATATGTTCATTTTAGTGATTAAAAAAAAGTAAAAATGAAAAAAAATACGAAAAAGGAAATAAAAAACCAAATTCGAAAAAAAAAACAAAAAATAAAACATATTTATTCTCAAAAAGTTGGTGTTATAACAAACAAACTATTTCCCCACTTGGTGTTATAACACCATTTGCTTATGTGGCATGTGAGGTGACACAACTTGGTGTTGCATTTTGTTGTCCACACTTAATGCTCTAAGGGGAAGGCGTCGAGCTTGATGTTCATGGGGGCTATTTTATCATGGGTTTGTTACCAGCGAGACCAACGTTCTTGACCCTTTTTGTGCCATTGAATTTGTTTTTTCTCCTCTCCCAAGTATTACAAGGAAAACCATTACTTAGATAATAATTTCATAAATAATTACTTATCATAATACAACGAGGGAGATAACAAACAGACAACAAATTGCGCCGTTAAATATTTTTGTATGATAAATCGGTTTGAGTTTTTAATGTTTAACAATTATAAAATTACAAATAAAAAGAATATTAAGGATAATAATATTTTTTGTTCATACTTTTTTTGAATCGTATTATTTTTGGATCATAAAACTTTGAATCAAATTATTTTTTATCATAATATTTTAAATCAAAATCATTTTTGAAATCATATGATTCTGGATCAATAACGTATTCAAATAAATAAAGTTTTCGTTCAAAAAAATATGGATCATTATATATTATGTATCATTTAATTTTGAATCATAAAAGATATAATTAAGGATTATAAAATATTTAAATCTAAATATTTTTAGATGATAAAAAATTAAAGATCATAAACAAGTGAAATCAAACGTTTTTTTAATCATAAATATTTTGAATCATCCCATTTTTGATCATATTATGTTCAATATTTTTTTTAAACTAATATTTCTTAAAATTAAAAATAAATACTTCAAAACTTATTTTTGATTTTTTTTATAAAGTCACTACTATATTGAGTAGAAGTATCTCCTAAATTTTTATGATTTTTTTAGAATTTTTTTTGGTTTTTATTAAAAAAATAAATAAAAGAATAAATTTGTTTTTTTTTTCAAATTTTCATGATTGCGCTCATTTTGTAGAGAACTAAATTTTAAGAACTTTGGTTTTTTCAGATTTTTTTTTCAAAGGAAAAAAAAAGTTATGGCCAAAAAACGAAGTTGATGAAAAAAAAAACTCACCAAATAAACAGTTTGACATATGATAGAAAGAGAAAAAGATGTGGGGGGGATATATATATATATATATATATATATATATATATATATACCTCTTTCTTATTACCCATTTAACCTCCAAACTATTAACTTTTTCTGGAAAATATCAAAATCTCGCTCATAATTACAAAAAACTAATATCATCTTGCGAGATATTGACGATAAATAAAATCAAATCTTCAACTTTTATTTTTTCAATCCTGCGACTCATTTATTTTTTAGTCCTCGCTCGATCCAACTTTTGTATGTATGTATATATATATATATATATATATATATATATATATATATATATATATATATATATATATATATATATATATATATATATAGAAGTAGGTTCATGCGAAAACATAAATATTTTGCGAAAACACGAAAACAGATTTTATCTTATAAAAATCAAAGATATGTACTATAAAAAAATAAATTTATTAGCAATAAATTAAAGATAGTAAGTTTACATTGGATGGTGTTATGGTAATAAAGATTTAAAGACGGTTTTAATAATTTTTTTTCACGTCCTTAATCATTTTTAAATTCATGTTTTCATAATAAAAATGTTAAAAATCATACTTTGCTAATATGAAACAATTTCTCATCTATCATAGATTATCATAATGTATTTCAAAGTTTGGATGAATTATTTTCCAGAATATAATGTTGAGGTGACACAATATAGTATGTTTTTCTTGTTTTCGCGTTTTCGCAAATTATTTGCATTTTCACATGAACCCTACCCTATATATATATATATATATATATATATATATATATATATGTAAATACATAAAATAGGTTTATATATTATATAAAAATTTTGAAAAAAAAATATGTAGAAAAGTATCATTGTTTTGGAAAATTAACGATTTGGTCTCATGACCTGCTAAACATGTCAAAAAAGTTAAAGTGAATAATTTGCTGGTTTCTTAGACTTTTCTATTCAATTTTTTTGGGACTTAATCGTTAATCTTCCTAAAATAATAGGATTTTTCTGGAAATTTCCTAAGTAATTTTCACCAAACATATTGAAATCTAGGGATGAGATTTGAAATTAGAAAACCGGATCGAAACCGGAATCGACCAGAACTGGAACCGTTAGAACCAGAATATATGGAACTGGTTCTGATTTCGGGTTTAAAGAATGACTTTTTGGTTCTGGGTAATCTGGGTTTGGGTCCATTGGGTCTGGGTAAATCGGTTTTAAGAACCGGAACCGGTGTTAGGAACCGAAACCACTTTTAGGGGCCGAAACCGATTTCTATGAAAAGTTTAAAATATGCATATCTCATTCGTTTTAAGTTGGATTGACATGACGTTTTTGTCGACATGTATTTTAGAGTTTGTACATGATTTTAGACTATAAATTTTTCATTTTTAGTTTTATATTCATTGACTTACAGTACCCCAAAATCGAGATATCAAATCTGGTAGTTTTTCAGCTTTTTTACATTATGTGAAAATTTTAAAACATGCATATGGAATTCGTTTTGAAGTCGGATTGACATCAAGTTTTTTTCTAACTTGTAGTTTAGAGTTTGTACATGACTTTAGACTATAATTTTGTCAATTTTGGTTTAATATTCTATAAATTACAGTCCCCCGAAGTCGGGATATCAAAGCTGGAAAATTTTCAACTTTTCAGCTATTTGTTTTTGTACTTTGTATTCTGTGAAAATGTTAAAACATGCACATCTCATTCGTTTAAAGTCGGATTAGCATACAACTTTTTTCAGAGTGTAGTTTAGAGTTTATACATGATTTTAAACTATAATTTTGTCAATTTTGAGTTTATATTAAATGACTTATAGTCTCCCAAATTCGAGATATCAAAGCTGTAAGTTTTTAGTTTTTCAGTTTTTTTATATTCTGTGAAAATTTTAAAACATGCATATCTAATTTGTTTGAAGTTGGATTGACATGCGGTTTTTCCCAACTTGTAGTTTATAGTTTCTACATGAGTTTAGACTAGAAATTTATAATTTTTTGTTTAATATCCAATGAATTATAGTCCCTCGAATCGGGATATCAAAGCTGAAAATTTTCAACTTTTCAGCTATTTTTTTTTGTACTTTGTATTATGTGAAGATGTTAAAACATGTGTATCTCATTCGTTTAAATTCGGATTGATATATGGTGTTTTCCAAAGTGTAGTTAAGAGGTTTTACATGATTTTAGACTATAGCTTTTTCAAGTTTGGGTTCATATTCAATGACTTACAGTCCCCCGAAGTCGAAATATCGATATGAAAAATTTCAAAGTTCAACCTACTAAGTAGCAAGTAATTACCAAAAATTTCCGGTTTTTCCGAGTTTTCCGGTTCTAAACCCAGTTTACCCGGCTCCACCTTACCCACTTTGATGTTTCCGGGTTTTTCTGTTCTAGACCCACTTCACTCGGTACCATACCCGAAACCGAACCGAAATTGGTTCATATATACCGATCTGGTTTCCGGTCCTACAAAATTTCGTTAACCGATTCCGGTTTTTTCGGGTCCTGGTCCATCCGAGCCAGGTTTGGACTCACTTTCATCCCTATTGAAATCATTTATATCTACCTATAAGGGCTCGACCACTACCTACAATTTCATTCACAAAACAACCACACACCTTGATAAAAAAAAGGCTCCTGGGTTTGCGACTAGACATGAATGAAAAAGACTGTTTTCGGACCGGTCTTGGTAAAAGACCGAGACCGAACCGATCTAAAACGAGACCAAACCGAATAAAAATGGTCCCAAAAAAGACCGACCTGCGATCGTCCAGATCCGGTCCGAAAAAATAAATGATCGGTCCGAGACCGATCTCAAAAAAGACAAAAAGTCAAAGTTTATATACATTTCATTTTTGTGTTGGTTACACATTAATAATCATATTACCCAATTTTGTGACATCCCCAATTTCACGGCCAGAAAAGACCGATTTTGTTTATGCTTTATAAAAATCAGAGTAATTCTTTTAAAAAAATGTTGCGGAATTTGTTCCCAGAAAAAACATGATAAATACGTTATCAAAGTATTTCCGAAGAAATGTATTTTTATTCATCTTAAAACATTTGGGATGTCATCGTCAATACAAAAACATAAGCATAAACAGGACTTACATTTATTTACACTAGTGATTTTACATCTCCTTTAATCTCTCAGTGTAACGTAGCTTCGTATCGACACCTGTGATACAATTAAATTTAGTGGGTCAGGCTTAGGAGCCTGATGAGCATATAGGGTTTTCAACCCACAATAAATAAATTTATTATGTTTAAACATCAAACAATCAACCCAATTTCCCATCCCCATTAACTTCTGTATTCTTAAAGATCTTAAGAATCATCTATCCATCACTCATTCATTCCTAAGGATTATCCTAAGGAATAGGCACGAAGTCCATCGCTGCCCGAGATTTACATAACAGACACTAAGTCCATAGCTGCCAAGGTAACCAAAGGAATAGGCACGAAGTCCATCGTTGCCCAAGATTTATACAACAAGCACTAATTCCATAGCTGCCAAGGTACTAAATCCATAGCTACCAATGTTCATCTATACGGTACTAAATCCATAGCTACCAACGTACATCTATACGGTACTAAATCCATAGCTACAAACGTACATCTATACCGTCTTTCATCCCTCATTCTTTATCTACCCATGTGTTACCCAACATATTTGTAGATATAAAATACATATACAGTTTAAAATTTGTATAAAACATTCATTCAACATCCATCTCGAATAAACAAACAACATATATACACATATCACGTA
The DNA here is from genome assembly GCF_052849685.1 of Lactuca virosa. NCBI lineage: Eukaryota > Viridiplantae > Streptophyta > Magnoliopsida > Asterales > Asteraceae > Lactuca > Lactuca virosa. Next base: position 60,891,433 of record NC_136429.1, read on the forward strand.
TTTTATATAAAATACTTCATATCTATGTGTAAGATGAAAGTGACTATACACTCACTTGATAAGACGACGACTGGACAGCACCTCGTCTCTTAAAACAATCGTTTCTGATAAAACCGGGATGTTTTCCAAAAAACCGGGCTTCGCGCGGGCAGAGTTTCGGCTCGAAAACTCTTTTTCTCGGGATCTTCGGGGCTTCATAACTTGCTTCGGGTGTCGGGAATGATACCGGGACTTCGGGGGGTGTTAGGGTCAAATTAGAGAGATTAGGGGATCAAATTTGGTAAACAAAATCGGGAGGCCTCGCTTTCTATTTATAGTAACCGAGGTCAGCATTACGCTGGGCGTAATAGCCAAGTACGCGGGGCGTACTGCGATGCGAGCCGTTACGCTGAGCGTACCCTCGTACGTTGGGCGTACGAGGCAAACGTGGCTCCGGACGTGTTGAGTTCGTATGATACGTGTCACATGCGAGGGTTTGGGCGACGTGGTCAATTTGGTTCACATACACGAGTACGCTGGGCGTACGAACTAAGTACCTTGGGCGTACCCTTCCGACCAGCCTCGAAGTTTGTGCCAAAAACTTCAAAAACTCGTAACTTTCACATACGAACTCCGTTTTTGACGTTCTTTATATCCACGCGTAGGTGAGACTATGCTCTACAACTTTCGTTTAGACTCCGTCGGCTAATTTTGACTTTATTTTTAAAGATATATTTTGAACAGGTCGGGACAGGAAAAGTCCGTTAAAAATTCATAACTTCTTCATCCGACATCCGTTTTCGTCTGTCTTTTACCGTTAAACCACAATCAACAAGATCTTCAATTCTCGTTTAGGTTGTTTCGGCTAAAAATCGCTCGATCTAAAATTCGAGTTTCGGGCTGCATACTACTAAGCTGAAACTTAGAAAAATCATAACTTCCTCATACGAAGTCAGATTTGGACATTCTTTTTATGAACGCTCTCGGTTTAACGAACACTACGACTTTCTTTTAGATCGCTAAGGCTAAAAAGCACTTTATCGTAAATTCACTTTTTACATTACGCAGCGTCGTGTCGGTTCTGTCGCGAAACTTCGACATGTCATAACTTCGACATGTCATAACTTCTTCGTTATAACTCGGATTTCGGTATTCTTTATATCTCCGGAATCCTTGTTTTAACCACTACAACTTTCTTCATAGATATCGACTTTATCTATTATTTATTTTTGACACTTAATTTTATCCTTAATTATAATAATTAAGTTTAAAGCACATAACTCATTCTTATTATTTCAAAACGAGTTCCAATGGTTGACCTAGACTATTATATCATCATTAATGCTTAGCCCAGAAACACGGGCGTTACAAAATTTCTCTATTAAAATTGAGTGTATCGTTTTTTGTAAATCTCAATGTATTGTTTTGGCACTACAAGAATAAACACCTATAGGGACGAGATCTATAGGGACGACATGTGTCATCGCTATAGGCTCCCTATAGGGACGACCTGTCGTCGCCGTAGAATTGACCAAATTTTATTGACTCTTGAAGCTACCGGGATGACTTCTTGTCTCAACATGTTAAGCGGGAAAAGAAATCGGGTTGGCGCGTTCTTGAAACACATGTAGGGACGACTTCTTGTTCCCATAGCTTTCTATGCCCAATATATATATATATATATATATATATATATATATATATATATATATATATATATATATATATATATATATTAATATATTTAGTTGGAAAATAAAAAAAACGACGTCGTTTGTTTATGGTTATAGTGGCGATAGGTCGTCCCCATAGGTTATGATCTGAGAATCCGTTTCCCCTTGGTCGTCTCCGGTCTCGGACTTCTCTGTAGCTCATCGATTAGTTTGTCTCAGGATCCGTCTCCCCCTTCACCACCGGTGTTTAACCTAACCCTTAACACGAGTTCATTAACGCCTCCATCTCCATTTCTCGTTCGTTCAAGGCTTTCAGAACTCAAGCAAATCTCCATTTTTTTGTACAGGTTCGTTGAAGCTCATACGCATCTCCATATTTCTATGTTTTTTGTTCCTTCGTCTCCATCCCTAACTCGTGATTTTCTATGATTTCATAGTTGCTCTCTCAGGATGCGATTTTCTCACATCGATTCGCAAATCTCCATCACCATTTCTCGTTCCCCAGCTTATCTTCTGTGATTCAAAGGTATTTTGTTTTCAGAATTGATAATATGCTACCCTTGCTAATCCTGTACTTTAATTGTTGAAATCTTTTGTTTTACTCAAATCTAGTTGAGAATTTCATACGTTTGCTTAAGAAAATCCATTATTTTCATCCAATTTTGGGATTTTAAGCTGCCTGATTACATTTTTAGGTGTACAGAGATGCATAAACCCAATCAAGAATCAGAAGCTTTTTTGCTGATGTGGCAACATGAGTTTTCATGATGTGGATTTGTATGCTACCAATGGTAATGGCGAGTTTTTCAGAAAAAATATTTAGTGATATTTGTATCCATTTGTGCAGGAAGATCTTGAATTGATGAAGTATTATCATTGGGATTCAAAATGACACATTTAGCCTTTGCTTTTCTCCTTTTTCTCTTTCTTGATGCTTCATAACTTACAATGTTAGCACCATTAGTGAGTTTTGTGTACTCTTCTCCTTTTGTGACCATTTTGCCGTTAACAATATCTAAGTGACTTCCTGCTTTTGAGACCATTTTAGGGTGCTCTTCTCTTTTGTACACTGTACTCTTCATATTTTTATGGATATTCAAATTGTGATATTATAATTTTGTTCCTTTTTTCATCAATTTATGTATCTTCTTCTTCTTAGCTCTCATTCTAAACTTGCACCTCACTTTTGAATTTGATTCCCCTTTTTGTGATTTCTCAAATTAGTAGGCTGCATTGATTTCTATTGAGTCAAGTTTTAGATAGCATTGCCGAAACTTTTGGTCTTTTAATCTTATTTATAGTATTTATTTATGCATTTCCACTTTGGTAATTAATTAAACTGGAAAGGCATGTAATTGTCCTTTTGTGTGTGATGTTTTTTGGTTCTGGGATTAGCACTTGAACGTTTGATTAGGTTCTGGCATACTTAAACCTTTTGTTTTTTTAATTTTGCTATTTCTTACAATTAACTCTTATGGATCCTCAACCTTTTGATTTTTTTACCCTTTAGGTTTGGCCATATGAGGAAGGTGGAGAGTATGGATTTGTTCAAGGGCTTTTTGGATTAATGCACACTCTTTTTTCACGTACTCATCGTTTCTCTCTTCAGCTCAATCAGTAAGTTATAATTTATAATCATCATTATTAAATTATTAATTAATTTTCTTCTCTTCATGAAGGATTTCCAGAAACAGAAGAAATCAGAATTGAGTGTGTTGCATGAACTCTTATCTCTAACTCTGCAAAGGCTATAAGTTGCACGGTAGTCAATGTTGGCAGCCAGGATCTAGTTGAAGCATGAGTAAGCTTTTTTTTTTCTTTTTTTCAAGTTACAACAACAATAATCACTTTAACCCGTAGTTGATGCTTTTAGTTTAGGTTGTCTGACTTTTTCTTCCTCAATTTTGCAGCCTCATTTGGTACTTGGCCTAATTTCTCAAATCATAAAGGTGGTTTTTCTTTTGTCTAATAAATACAAATCAAAAGTTAACGATTTAATTTAACCAATCATGAAAAAACAATATGAGTTATCATAAACAGAATGATGGTTGCACCTGTAGATACAACTCCTGGCTGATCTCAACCTTAAAAAGACACCTCAACTTCTGGAATTGCAGATACAATATGAGGTAATTCTTGATCCTTGTTTTTTATTTTTGGATTAATGAGAATCTTCAGCATGTGGTTTATATGTATGGTGTTTTATTTATAGGATGTTGAGGAACTCATAACATTATCACCTGAGAAAATCTTATTGAAATGGATGAACTTTCATCTTAAGAAAGCAGGCTACACAAAAACTGTAACAAATTTCTCTGCAGATATAAAGGTAACCGCCACTACCGGATTTTTTCATTGAGGATCTTTTTGTAAGTAGATGGTTGTCTCTCTCTCACGTAGTTGAAATTACCTATTTGCCCTTTTTCACTTTTGATGGGAAAATTAGAGTGTGATTTATAACAGGTGAGCACCTACGCGTTGCTGGTCGAAGATGTACTTGAAGTTGTATCCGATACAGTTGTGGTGCATGAAGCTGCAACCTCACGCATACAACGCCTAACTAAGGTAAATATAATACAACCTGTTCTGTTTAACAAACGGGATCTTACAGTCATGTTCTTTTATGTTCTGTCCTTTCCTGTTTAACAAAATGGGGTCTTACAGTTTGTCGAATTTGAATCATTTTATAGCAAACCATGGTGTTTTTCCATAATTTGAGATTTTTAAATTTTAAAATCTTGATGAATTCAGGGGTTTTGGGGTGGCCAGAGAGTGGGGTACTTAATGGAAGATCTTGATGATTACTCAGATTTCGAAGGGCAATCTGAATACCGAAAGGACAAGAGAAGAAGGTCTAGTGGTCAAACCCAGAAACCCAAGAAAAAAAAAGTAGTTATATGGGCATACCTATAGAGACGACATGTCATCTATACAGATGCATCAACCACGACGTCATGATGTCGCTATATGGTAAGTGTTGACTGTATATATGTAACTATGGAGACAAAAAGTTGTCTCTATACCTATAAAGACGACATGTTGTTTTTATAGATGAATCTATAGAGACGACTTGTCTTCTCTATAAATTCATCAAAGGAGACCAAATACTTATAGCGACGAACCAGAATAGAACGACACATCGTCTCCAAAGGCTACCAATTGCGACGATTTTTTAGTGACGACAATTAAGATCTATTGCGACGGGGCTATGGTGACGAGAGCTATAGGGACGACATGTCATCCCGGACACCTATAGGGACGACTTTTGGAACCTATAGAGACGACAATTATCGTCCCTATAGGTCCCGTTTCTTGTAGTGTGGTAATAATTACACATTTGTTAATAGGAAAACTCAAAGATGGGACAAAAACAACAAATAATATCAAAATCGAACCGAAAAGACGCACATAAAACTGCAACACCGGACCAGAAAAGAAAACACTGGATCGAGACCGTCCGGACCGATCCAAAAAAACCCGGCTCCAAACTTTTTGAAACCTGTTCCAAAAGACCGGATTGTTAACTAATAACTAATAAGCATATATATTTGCGAGCTTAGGGGGTGTTTGAAATTACTTTTTACGGTCAAAAGTTTTTTTTGTAAAAAAAAAAATTGCTTTAGTTTTTAATAACTAAAGGGACAAAAATCAAAAGTTATTTTTAAAAAATGTTTGAGTTGTATTTTTTGATTTTTAAATGTAATCTACATTTTAAAAAGGATAAAAGTCACCAAAAAAAAATAAAATAAAACAATTTCTTAACTAAAACTATCTTTTTTTTTTTTGACAAAAAAATTAATTTGTTTCCAAACATCTTTTTATTGATTTTTCATTTTGAAAAAACTAAAAGCAAAAAATTCAATCCCAAACACCCCTAGGTTTTCAATGGCCCGCCACTTCTCCGGTTCTGCTTTCTAACATACGTCGATGTCGTCGACTCCGTCTCCCAAACTAAAATTCTCCTGAACGCGTTCTTGAACATGAAAGAATCAGCAATCCCATGAGTTGAATCAGAAGAGGGTTTTGAGAAAGTAGGGTGTCAAGTCAAGGGTCTGTTGAATTGTGTGATGCACAGATGCAATTGTTGTTGATGTAGGAAAGAAATCGACGAAGAGGAAAAGCGTTGAGTTGGTGATGAGTAAAGAAGAAGGAGACGCTCTCATTGAGGTTGTACGCGGTAATTTGATGGCTTGTTCAACAGAGCAGTCTTCCCTAACCTTAATCCAGATGGGAATTGTTGGATCCATGCCTCGCCAATTTCTTGAAGTTAATCCAGCAGTCAGGTAAATAATTAAATATTCTAAAATGACTATATATAATCAGAATTCGTTGCTAATTTTAAGAACTGGAACTGGGTAAGTCCAAAATTCATTCTCCTGTGCATTTCAAGTTTCTTGATTTATTGTATTTCATTTTCATATTTTTCTTATACATGAGTGATGTTCATGTCCTACAATTACAAATGGATCATGTGTGTTGCTCATTTTAGTGAACAACTCTAAAATTAAACACGCGTGATACACTAGTTTCTTTGGTGTGGCAATTGTTGTATATAATATATAGCCAAAGTTGAAGCTGTTATAGAGAGACTAGAGGATCAAAGAAGGACCGAGACAAGAAACCTTGTTAAGGATCTTTAGTTGATATATGATTAGCTTAGAATTATTAGAGTTTAGATGTTGATGTAACTCTGAGTTATAATTATTTTCTTTGTTGTAAAGCTTTATTATTGTTTCATTATGAGGAAGAAAACTTTTAATTTAAACAAAATATTGACAAGACTTAAGAGGGATAGTTAGTGCAGGTCAATGATCTTTCAATTTTTTTAGAAAAAACGTTTTTTTGACGTTTAAGATATACATTTCTTACATATAGAAACAAAGTTACGTATATGCGCTTGAATGGTTAAGGCTCTTGAGTCTTGACATGTTAATGTTGATTCAAATAGGTTCTATGTTCAAATCCTTATGCATTTATTTCCGAAATTTTCCTATACTTGTTTTTAATATAAAAAAAATTGGGATTGAAACCGGAGGGTGTACTCACATTTCAACACTTAGGTGTTTTTTGTTTTTTTTGAAAAAACATCTTCAGACCTCTTCGGCGCAACATTTTTCATCTCGCAGCTCTTTGTTTTTCAGAAGTCTTCGGATTAAAAAACTTCTATGCGTGTTCTTCTTGGCGCAACATTTGTTTTGCATCTTCCTACCTCTTCCAATCTCTTCTTCTTTTTTTCTTGCTAAAATATTGATTATATATTGCTGAAATCGTATTTCACATTTTTTTTGTTTTTTTGTTTATTCTTGTTCAATTTTTTTTTATATTGAATAATAATAATTTGTTGATGAAATATCATTATTTTATGCTAAAATATCTTTATTTTTTGTTAAAATATCATTATTTTTTGCTGAAATCAGTTTATGCTAAACTATTTTCGGATTATAAAATTAGTTTATTTAAAATTTTTCAATATCTGCAGCAGCATGCATATGTTAAAAAAGCAAACACGCTTCTTATTACAGGTCTGCAGCCGTTTGGTCCACCTCTTCTACTGTAGAGGATTGCAGAGGTGGTCCGCAGACTTTATGAATTTTTTCTTCAAAAAAACAAACAGCACCTTACTTTTTCTATGTCACGTCACTTTTCCACATATCCACCTTTCGCTCACTAAAAGCCAGAAAATTGCTACCTTTCACTATCTTTTATATTTTTTAAAAAAATTATATTTTATACAAATGTTATATTCATTTTATAGGGAATTAATAACCATAAATTTTAATATATTTTTTTTATAATTTTTTAGTATATATAATTTAATAAATATTAAAAAAACTGAAAACAAAGGAAAAAAAGAAAAAAAATCCTTTAAGCTGTTGTCCAATTAAGAGAGGATAGAGAATACGAGGAGGATTCCCTTCACCCTTAAGGCCGGTGGGTATGGAGCAAAAAAGGAGTGAGGGAAAGGTTCTCGCACCTCGGAAAACCATATGAGGGAAGCCTATCCTTCACTCTCTCTCATCGTGTGATTAGTCAGTCTTTTTTTTATATATATTTATTGAGTTATATATCTACTAAAAATTATAAAAAAATATATCAAAATTTATGGTTTTTAATTCTCTACAAAATGAATATAATATTTGTATAAAATGTAGGGAAAACTGTAATAAAGTCCCTACATATTGGTCTTATAATCGATTTAGTCCCTATATATTTTTTTTATTCAATTAAGTCCCAAATACCGGTAATCGTATTCAATTTAACCCTTTGACCCAGTCAACAGGTCATCCAACTTTCAAAAATTACATTTTTGGCCCAGATTTCAAAATTTATTACAAATTTGGTCCAAAATTTACACTTTTGGCACAAATTTTAAATTTTGTTACAAATTTGGTCCAAACTTTACCCTTTTTTCCCAACTTTTAGAATTTTTTATGAATTCATCCTAACTTTAGTTTTTTTTTTACAACTTTTTTTCTCAAAGAATTGTTTCTAATATGTTTTTTCTTTATAAAATCATATTTATACAAAGAAAAGTATTTTCACATAAAAATTTTATATTTTCTATATAAAAACTTTTTAAAAAAGTTTTTTTGTATATGAAATATCTAGTTATAAAAATAGGTATTTAATAAGTATATAAATATATACAAATCCGTTTTTATAAAAAAAATGTATACAAAAACGTATTTTACAAAAAAATGTATACAAACACCTATTTTATCTATATTTTTTTATAAAATCGTGTTTGTTTACATTTTTTTTTATAAAAACGTGTTTGAATAGTTTTTTATATAGTACGTGTTTGTATATATTTTATAAAATGTATACAAACACGATTTTATAAAATATATACAAACACGTATTATATAAAAAATTATTCAAACACGTTTTTATAAAATACATACAAACACGATTTTATAAAATGTATACAAACACGTATTATATAAAAAATTATTCAAACACGTTTTTATAAAAAAAATATATAAACAAACACGATTTTATAAAAAAAAAATATAGATACACACCTATTTGTGTGCATATATATATATATATATATATATATATATATATATATATATATATATATATACATATAAAGGTGATAGGTGTTTGTATATATTTTTTTGTAAAATACGTTTTTGCATACATTTTTTTATAAAAACGGATTTGTATATATTTATATACTTAATAAATACATATTTTTATAACTAGATATTTCATATACAAAAAACTTTTTAAAAAGTTTTTATATAGAAAATATAAGATTTTTATGTGAAAATACGTTTTTTTTTTGTATAAATATGATTTTATAAAGAAACACATATTAGAAACAATTTTTTGAGAAAAAAAGTTGTAAAAAAACTAAAGTTGGGATGAATTCATAATAAAATTCTAAAATTTGGGCAAAAAGGGTAAAGTTTGGACCAAATTTGTAACAAATTTAAAATCAAGGCCAAAAGTGTAAATTTTGGACCAAATATGTAATAAATTTTGAAATCTGGGCCAAAAATGTAATTTTTGAAAGTTTGATGACCTGTTGACCAGGTCAAAGGGTTAAATTGAATACGATTACCGGTATTTGAGACTTAATTGAATAAAAAAAATATATAGGGACTAAATCGATTATTAGGCCAATATGTACGGACTTTATTGCAGTTTTCCCTAAAATGTATTTAAAAAAATAAAAGAAAGTGAAACGTCACAATTTCCTGTCTTTTTGTGAGGGAAATGAGAGTGAAAGAAAACTGACGTGACTCAAAAAGTGAAAGATTTTTTCCATACAATCCATGTGGTCTAAACTGCATGACCTACCACACCCAAGATGCGGTGTTCCTGGGTGCGGTTCCCGCTTTCACTCACTCTTCCCACACCCACTCTCTCCAATCTAAAAGGGATGAACTCATGCCCTCCAAATATTAATTAGGGCTAATGTCATAAAAACCCTCAAGTTTTCAGGGTTTTGTCGGTTTTGACTAAAGTTGAATTTTATGTCCGTTTTTACCCTAACATTTTCCAAAAAATGTTCGGTTTTACCCTTTTACCGCTGATAACAAGTTACCATTATATTAACTTCGCAAAAAAACCCTTACGTTTACAGTTTTTTTACGTTTTTACCCTTAAGTTTATAATTTTTTAACACTTTTACCCTATGTATTTTTTTTTCATATTATACGTATTCAAGCAGAAAAATCATATTTATAAACGAAAAAAATTTAATTAAATATTGTATTTACATTTTTTAATGTTAATTCTTTATATATATATATATATATATATATATATATATATATATATATGTGTGTGTGTGTGTATGAATTTTTTTTTATTGGATAAACCATTTAAGATGTAAAAAAAACAAATTAATATGTTTTTAGAACTACAAATACGTATTTTTATGTATTTAAAAATATATATATCAATAAAAAAAACTTGTTCATTCATAAACATGTTTATATAAGTATATACATATATTTTTAGAAGTGTAAATATGTATTTTGATATATGTTTTTTTTTTAAAGTATAAATATATTTTTAGAAATATAGATACATATTAATATATAAAAATGTAAAAATATGTATTTATACTTCTAAAAACTATATCTATAAAACACATATTCATAATTCTAAAAATATTATTTATCTTTTTAAATGGTATAACCATGCAAAAACAGAAACACACACAAACAAACAAAATATATATATATATATATATATATATATATATATATATATATAACATTAAAAAAAATATAAATACAATATTTAATTAAATATTTTTTCGTATATAAATACGATTTTTCTGCATAAATATGTATAGGGCTAATGTCATAAAAACCCTCAAGTTTTCAGGGTTTTGTCGGTTTTACCCAAAGTTGAATTTTATGTCCGTTTTTACCCTAACATTTTCGAAAAAATGTTCAGTTTTACCCTTTTACCGGTGATAAGAGGTTTTCCAGATTACCATTATTATAATTTTTTTTACACTTTTACCGTAAGTATTTTTTTTTTCATAATATACGTATTCATGCAGAAAATCGTATTTATATACGAAAAAATGATTAATTAAATATTGTATTTATATTTTTTTAATGTTATATATATATATATATATATATATATATATATATATATATATATATATATATATGTTTGTTTGTGTGTGTGTGTGTTTACAAGGTTATAGCATTTAAAAAGATAAATAATATTTTTAGAATTATGAATACGTGTTTTATAGATATAGTTTTTAGAAGTATAAATACATATTTTTACATTTTTATATATTAACATGTATCTATACTTCTAAAAATATATTTATACTTAAAAAAAACATATATCAAAATACATATTTACACTTCTAAAAATATATGTATATACTTATATAAACATGTTTATGATTCAACAAGTTTTTTTTATTGATATGTATATTTTTAAATACATAAAAATATGTACCTATAGTTCTAATAACATATTAATTTGTGTTTTTTTTACATCTTAAATGGTTTATCCAAGAAAAAAACACATACACACACACACACACACACACACATATATATATATATATATATATATATATATATATATATATATATATATATATATATATGAAGAAATAACATTAAAAAATTGTAAATAAAATATTTAATTAAATTTTTTTCGTATATAAATATTATTTTTCTGCATGAATACATATAATATGAAAAAGAAAATACAAAGGGTAAAAGTGTAAAAAAGATATAAACTTAAGGGTAAAAACGTAAAAAACTATAAACTTAAGGGTTTTTTTGCGAAGTTAATATAATGGTAACCTGTTATCACCGGTAAAAGGGTAAAACCGAACATTTTTTGGAAAATGTTAGGGTAAAAACGGACATAAAATTCAACTTTGGGCAAAACCGACAAAACCTTGAAAACTTGAGGGTTTTTATGACATTAGCCCATATGTATATTATGAAAAAAATATACTTAGGGTAAAAGTGTAAAAAAAATTATAAACTTAAGGGTAAAAACGCAAAAAAAATGGTAAACTTAAGAGTTTTTTTGCGAATTTAATATAATGGTAACCTGGAAAACCTGTTATCACCGGTAAAAGGGTAAAATCGAACATTTTTTCGAAAATGTTTGGGTAAAAACGGACATAAATTTCAATTTTGGGCAAAACCGACAAAACCCTATAAACTTGAAGGTTTTTATGACATTAACCCATATTAATTAACTTGCAAGGAATTGAGTCAAGAAAAAAGGGAAAAAAAATATGTGTGGGTAAGGTCCAATTGCAACTTTGCGAGCCCATTTAGCGACTATAATTGCCATTTTTTTTAAATATATAAACAAACTTCAAATGTGGTTGTAGTGAATAACTGTGATATAAGATGGACAAAATTACACAATTGACCCTGGTTTGTGAAAACTACCATGGTGATGACAACTATTTTTTTATTTTTTTTTATTATTTTTATTTTTTTTACTTTTTGCATGATCGTTCAATTACCCAGGTAAAATATCTACTATATCTTTTTTATTTTTATATTTTCTTACACTAATTTTAATTGAAAAAATAATAATAAACCTGACCTACCTACCACCTTACTATCATTTTACATTAATCATATTGTTATCCCAAATCTCTCTCACACACACCCAAACACACACACTTAGAGAAAATTCTAGAAAATCAATAGCCCAGTAACTTCCCGACCACCGTCATTTCAATAATCGACCTCTTCATATTTCTCACTCATGTCGGCATAGTTAGTTGTAGTGGCCAAAGCCCATGTGAGAAGCTCTTCTTCACACAATTCACCGACCCTAAAGTGATCCGAGTTAAAGAAACTAGTCCTTCCACCATTAGTTGTTATACTTTGTACCGTGCCATGTGTAGTGATGAGCATTTCATGTACTAGATCTCCCTCTCGGAGTATGTAGCTATTATGTGGGTAAAGAACTAGCTTCAAAGATCACACATATCATCCATCATATGTTCATCCATTGCTTTAAATATAGGTACATGTATATGCATAGCATTTATAATTTCAAATTTTAATACAATTACTAATAATTCAAATGTTAGGTTTGTCATAATTTCAAATTTGTCTACCAAAACTAGGGTTTATGGCTTTAACCTAATAATTCATCACATCAAACAATCAACAAAGAGGAAATTAGAACTTAGATTCATGAACTAAAGGTTATATTCAGCTAGAAAATCGATTTCAATACATAATTTCACATAAACTTCAAATTTGGATATAGATCCAAACACCTTGTACGACCTAAAGGATCTAGAGGTTGAGATGGAGAAATATTATACCTTGAGATATTTTAGTGATGAAAACATAACTTCAATTCCTTTAAAAACATTTTGATTCCATTTCAATCTCTTAATCACTTATGAAATTGCCATTTTGATCTCCCCACTCTTCTCATGATTAATCTAAGCTTTTCTCGTGATTGATCTAAGCATTGAGGGAGATTAAGAATCTTACTCTCCCTCAATGCTTAGATCGATCACGAGAAGAGTGGAGAGATCAAAATGACAATTTCATAAGTGATTAAGAGATTGAAATGGAAGATGCTAGTCATTCTAAAATTTTGAGGGATTTAGTAACTAAGGTCCCTCGTTATCCTGTTCTCTCAAATGAACCCTTAGTTGGACTAGAAGGTTTGTCAATACTCTATGATTCAAACTAACCCCTTCTCCATAAAATTTATAGGATTTTAGTCCTTAGATCAAGTTAAAGCTAATTGACATTTTTATCCATTGAATTTCACACATCCCTATTCTAATAAAAAATAGTTTTATTCTCATTTTGACATGTGTCATCCTATTAGGCCTCCTAATTAATGCATATTTTATTCTTCTTTTGTCATGTGTCACCATATTATGTTTCCTAATTAATGCATGCCACTTGTCAACCTATTAATTCTCCATTTCAAATTTTAAATTTTAAATTTTCTACTCTAATTACATTAAATTAATAACATTGGAATAAAAATTAAAATAAAATTAATATAAATTATAAAGTGATATAATTTCAATATATTTATTTAAATCAATGATTATAATTTTATATAACTAAAAAAAATCTCTTAATTAATAATTTATTTAAAATAATTAATTAATAATTTTGAATTTTTATACTATAAAAGTTTAATTAATTTTGTAACTGTGGTTTTCACGGGTTATAAACTAGTCATATAATACAAGAGTAAAATAAACATTTAACTCGAACATAGATTTTGTTTCCACCATAACAGATTTTCATATTTATAGTTTTTTTCCTTAAGTAATTTTGAGTTAATACTTTTCGTCATTCATACTTTTAAAGTTAAAGTATTGGTATTTTATAAGTTACGATTTGGGTCATTTACTATATTTTAAAGTTATATTTATAATCCTTTATATAACTTTTTTATAGTTTTCGTTTTTATAAATTCCTAAAATACACTTACATAATTTTTTGATCGAAACTTTATTTTAATATTTTTGGGTTCACTTGATATAATTGTCATTATGATATGTGGATTGTTAGATATTTTTAAATCTCATTCTATATACAAATTCCGAAAAGATTACCTCACAAATTAAAATTGAGTTTTCGTTCATTACATAATTTGTTTTTATAATTTTCAATTTTATTAATTTCATATCAGGATCGTTTATTTTGTTATTTTGTGGTCCATATCAGGATCGTTGTGTAATCTTTTGTGGAGAAACAGAGGCCAACCGGCAACTGCACCTGTTTGAAGAAGGTAAGTCAAAATTTGGATTCATTAGAGGAGGACGATGCTTCCGTTTACTTTACAGGAAGCTTCCCACTTAACGCTTCACCACCACAATCTGTCTCTTTCTCAGTTTACTTTATGTCTGTTCCTTTCTTTTGATTCGATGTTATTTTTTTGTCTATAACTGTTGTGTGTTTGTTATATGAGAATATTTGAGGAAAAGTCAGCGTTTCTCGAGAATTATTGGAAGAATCTTGGAGGCGCAGGCGTAATAAAGGATTTCCTACCAGGTAATTTAATTTGGGTTTTAATCATTCTTATTAATTTGGGTTTTAGGCAAGAGAACTGAATAATGGACTTCAACACTTAAGTTACTGATTGTCGCCCTTCATTGTGCTCCTTTTTGGTTGTTGACAAAAGTACTCGTGGGTTTTGAACTTTTGATAGGTTATTAAATTAGGGTTTGACCATTAAACCACCAAGTCAAGTCAACTTCATTATTGAGTCATTACATAACAATCATGAGATATTAATTAGGCATCAACTTCATTATTTACCAAAATACTTTGTTAAACAGGGGGACATCAGAAGGGTTAATAACAGGCTCAACTTTTGATGAAGTTTTTTGATCCAGAAGGGCGATTTATTCTGCAATGGAACAAGACCTTTTTACTATGTTCTGTTATAGCATTGTCATTGGATCCATTATTTTTCTATATTCCTATAATTGATGGCACAAAAAAATGCCTTGATGTTGACCACAAGTTGGAGATAATTGTATGTGTTCTTCGTTCTTTTGCGGATATGTTATTTGTATTTCACATTATTATCCAATTTCGAACTGCATATGTTCCTCGTTATAATCACATACTTGGAAAGAGAGTATTTATAGATGAACCTCATTATGTGGCAAAACGTTACCTTACATCCTACTTCATCATTGATGTGCTAGCAGCCCTTCCACTTCCACAGGTATGTCTGGATTAAAATCTTTGCCTTAATGAATATAACTTTAGTCTATTTATATATGAAGTATGAACTTGAATTAAAGATTGTTTGTGCAGTTGGCAATTTTGGTAATTATCCCAAACTTAGATGGCCCTACTCCGTTTTTGACTGAGAATTTTGAAGCTCGTTATTTTCTCTCAATATGTCCCTCGAGTTATTCGGATTTCTTTATTCTATAAAAAGGTGACGAAAATTTCTGGCTTCCTCACTGAAAAAGCATGGGCTGGAGCTGCTTTTAACTTTTTCCTCTATGTGCTAGCTAGCCATGTAAGTATTATTAACAATATTACAGAAAAAGTATATAAATGTATTTTGCTAAGAACTAAGAATGATTTGTTTTGCAAACAGGTAGTTGGAGCCCTGTGGTACTTGTTTGCAATAGAAAGTGAAATGAGATGTTGGAATATTGCATGTGAAAGGAATAAGTGTTACTCCAAGTATTTATACTGTGGAGAAGGGCGTGTTGGAGATTTTGGGTTTTTGAACAGTTCATGCCCTCTTCTTGAGCGAAATGAAATTAAAGGTTCAACAAACTTTGATTTTGGAATATTCCTTGATGCTCTTCAAACTCGTGTGTTGGAAACTAGAGACTTCCCTCAAAAATTCTTGTATTGTTCATGGTGGGGCTTGCAGAGTCTAAGGTTAGTAATCACTTCATCTAAATGAGATAACAAACTTACAACACATAAGCAATAGAGCCTTTTTTTTTTTTTTGTAATATTTTTTTTTTCTTTTGTGATCCAGTTCACTTGGTCAAGGCCTTAAAGCAAGCACTTTCTATGGTGAGATTCTATTTGCAGACTTCATTGCCATAATTGGGCTTGTTCTATTCGCTTTGCTTATTGGCAACATGCAGGTTCAATTCGTATATTGTAATCACTAAATTAAATACGTTTCCACATTGTATTTATAATTTATGAGCTAATTAATATAATGGTTGTTACAGAAATACTTGCAGTCTTTCTCAAACCTGACTCTTAGAGTGGAGGAGATGAAGGAAAAAAGGCGAGAAGCGGAGGATCTAATGTCACATATTTCCCTCCCTGAAAGTTTAAGGGACCGAGTGAGAAAACACAAGCATTACAAATGGAAGAAAACTAAGGGTGTTGAGTTAGATTCCTTTGTCAAAGACCTTCCTCGGGATTTGAGGAGGGACATAAAACGTCATCTTTGCTTGTCTTCACTCATGAGAGTCAGTCATATTTCTTAACTAAAAATATTTATTAGCATAAATTACATTTTTGGTCCCCGAGTATAGATAATTTTTGATCCCTGAATGTACGCAGGTACCTATGTTTGAAGCAATGGATGAACATATGATGGATGCGATGTGTGACCGATTGAAGCCAGTTCTCTACACAGAGAATAGCTACATACTCCGAGAGGGAGATCCAGTACCTGAAATGCTCTTCATCACACGTGGAGCCCTAGAAAGTGTAACAACTAATGGTGGAAGGGATGGCTTCTTTAACAGGAGTCTCCTCAAGCCTGGTGATTTCTGTGGAGAAGAGCTTCTGACATGGGCTTTGGCTCCTGCAACTCCAACACTCCCTTTCTCAACTAGAACTGTCCAAGCACTTACAGATGTTGAAGCTTTTGCTCTAGCAGTTGATGATCTCATGTTTGTGGCTTCCCAGTTTAAATCTCTCCACAGCAGACTTGTCCAACATACTTTTAGGTAACTTTCCAAATTCCATAAACATTAATGTTGATTTATTTCTCTTTCACCTTTGAATGCATAATTAATGTGTTGACTTGTTTTTCAGATTCTACTCACAGCAGTGGAGAACATGGGCAGCATGCTACATACAGTCGGCATGGCGTAGACACTGGAGAAGGAAGCAGGAAATAGCTAAAGCATTGGAGGATAGTAGAATGCATGATGCCTTTGTCAGGGAAACCTCCACCCTCAGCCTTGGTGCCTCCATCTATGCTGCTAGATTTCACTCCAATGCCTTACGCATGTTGAAGCCCAATAATCATCCTACATATAAATATGATTATGATCATGCCCACCTGTCAAAACCTAATTGGCACCTAATTCTGCCACCCAAGCCACCACAGCCTGATTTTGAGAGTCATGCCACAACAATTGTTACCTTCAGGTAAACTCAACTTTCTCCTTATCTCTTATCTTATCTTGGAGTATAGTATGGAATATGATGATAGATACGTGTTTTTAGCATTCTAGTCTAGTGTCAGAAGTATGGAAGGAATGAATGTAATCTAGGTTTTGTAACTATCTTTCTCCAATTTTATATAGCACGTTATTCATGTATGTACATGTAACATGTAGAGTGAGTTACCTTGTTATTTCAGTTAGCAAATGGAGTGGGAGTTGCTTTCTATCATCTTCATCACTTCGCTTCTTGTTGTGTTCATTTTTAATGCAATTTATATGACCAATATAATCATCCAAGATAGTAGGTAATTAAGTAGCTAGTATGAGACACCAGAATTTTTCATGGAAAACCCCTCAATTCCTCGAAAAGAGTGTAAAAAACCATGTGACTACTAGATTTGTTTCGAATCCGTACCACCAAAAATTAGACCAATACAAAGTTTTCTCTAGGTAACTAGTGGAACAAATTACTTCAAGTAGCATATGTATATAAAGAAGCATTTGTATTATTCCTAAAAGTGACTTGGATGCTAAACCTACGAAATGAAATCACTTGTTAACCTCTTAGCCATATTAGGCCATCAAAATTTCAAATAAAAGTAAGGATTATATATCCGGTGGTGGAGCCAAAAATTTTAATATGGGAATACAAACATTGTAAAAATTCAAAATAATATTTGAGTTGTTTAATATTTAAAGTCGTAAATCACAAAAACATAATTTAAACAAATGTTACAATTGAATCCACCAAGTCTTCATTGGGTTTACAACGTTTAATTGGTTTTAGTTTTAATAAATGGCAAAAGAAATATAATGTTATCATTAAACATAATACTATCCATTTAGCTACAGATACAATGACAAATAACTTTTTTTTATATACAAAAAGCAAAAGAAAAGAAAATGGTGGATGCTATCCCAACCCCCCACATATAGCTCCACCATTATATCCCCTTAAAGTGACTTGGATGCTAAAGGCAAGTTTATTTCGCTCTTTTTGATGGTATCATTTGTCGTCACACACCATTATCCAGACTAAATCAAACTCTAACCCATTTATTTTATCATATTGAATGAATTTATCAAATCCAAGTACCTTAAAATGTAGGTTGTTACATACTACTGAAAACATATCATTCTTGTAAATCTAAATCGTTTAATAGTCTTCAACAAAAACATCATTTAAAAAAAAACAAGTAGACTGCTATTAAAATATTATGTAATAAGAATATTGCATTCTATCTTTACAATAACTAGCATTATAACTAGCTTTACATCATATGTATATAAAGAAGCAATGGTATTATTCCAAGATACATAAACATTTATTCAAATACAGTCATAAGTTACCAAGTACATTGGTTCATGTTATTCCTATAGTCCTTGCTCACGCCACATCAGCATGTCTACTTCCACCCTGAAAATAACACAAGCTTTAGTATTTACACATCAACAATTAACAATGAACAAGAAAGAGCCAGAATTAAAACTACTTTTTGCAGTCGTAGTCCTGATTGATGGGAGGAAACTTCAAACCAACATGGCATTTTTTAGGAAGAAGAGTGATTCGTTTTGGATCATAATTGTTCAATCTTTTCATGACTTGTTTCACACAGTTGCAGATAGCCACACGATCATTCTTGGTTTTCCCCATAGCTGTCAAACCCTTGACTGATGAACAACAAGAATTCGTTGGCTCATGACCATTTATGAAACTCAAGCAAGATGTCAATTTGGATGTGACACGTCCACATGATGGAACTGCAAACACCATCGGCTTCCATGAAACCAATAGCAAAGTAATTGCAACAGACCACAGTATGCGAACACCAACACTGTCCATTCTTTGATGGAACACTGGTAAATGATTTGGGTTTTCACTTTTGTTTTATGCAGATATAACTGATATCTTGCATGGTATATATATATATATATATATATATATATATATATATATATATTGTAGCCAATTGGTATTCCACTAGGTGAAGGAAAGTTGAAAACCTTCATGCATTTGGTGTGTTTCCATTTTGTCACACTTTTGTACATGTTTCGTGTTATAAAGGATTTGGTAGTAATTAAGATAAAACCAAAAAGCACTGTAACGATGTAGTTCGAGAAGTTTATATTATCAATCATATAACCTCATAAACTTCAATTTTGGGATGTCCTGTGGTTAAAAGATTTTTTTTTTGAATGGTTTTGATATGCGATGGAACTTGTTGAGACTCTGCAAAAGTATTACTAATCCCCAATTAAACTACCATTAATTGTAATATTGGTACTGATATGAAAACCCAACAAATTAATGATATAATTTAGTATTTTAACGGATTGACACCACAGCATACAAAAATTAAATGAGTATTGTTAGAATCAAGCTATCAACCATTTGAGGGGTGTTTGGGATTGCTTGTTTAAAATGTTTATTGAGTTATTATGGTTTGACATCAGTAATAAGTTATTTTAAATGTTTGGATAAACTTTTTTAAAAAAAACTTATTGACTTAAATAAAAAAGTATTTAATAACTTATATAAAAAAATTCATAAATTATTTCTGTATTATAGCGGGAAAAAGATCCATAATGTTAAGCAAGACCACACCCTATAACTTCATATTCTCTCTCTCTCTCTCTCTCTCTATATATATATATATATATATATATATATATATATATATATATATATATATATATAAAAACTCAAAATTAATTAAACTTTCTTAGTAAAAACTCAAAATTATTAATTAATTATTTTAAATAAATTATTAATTAAGAAATATTTTTTTAATTATATAAAATTGTAATCGTTGATTTAAATAAATACGTAAAACTATATTACCTTATAATCTATATTAATTTTATTTTAATTTTTATTCTAATATTATTAATTTAATGTAATTAGAGTGGAGAATTTAAAATTTGAAATTTGAAATGGAGTATCAATAGGTTGACAAATAACATAACATTTGGAAAAACCGTTTTTGCTTTTTCTTTTGTAGGAAATTTCAGTTTTTACCCCTTACGGCTTATGCAATGCCAGACTTTATTTGTCAAAATTTGTAGTTTTTTCATTTAGTGAACTTAATATGATTACATAATAGTGATTTTTTTTTTTTAAAAGGGGAACCAAAAGAAGTTGTCCAACCACCAAAATTGTTGAGGACTTGAGGCCAGTAACCTTTTGTAAAAGGTTACAACTTACTATAATGGAAAAGGATTAAACGCAATATATAACAACATACTTTCAGTTATGTGTTAATTATAGCATCATACTTATATCTACTCTTATTCTGAGAACAACGTCAAAATAAAGTAATTGTAGGGACAATGCTATAATTGGATGGATTTTACAAAATAAAATGTCTTGATAAGAAAACGATTTGATAAGACTACTTTGTAATAGAGCAATGTGAAAGTAAGATGCTATAATAAACAACTAAATGAAAGTACTACATTTAGTTGGTTTGAAAGTATGTCCAGATCATGGAGGAGATTTTTAGGTTTTTCTTTTTGCTATTTAGATGAAGTCGAGTTATAATTTTAATTTTAACTATTATTTTTCTGATTTTGGCATAATAATTCTGGTTATATATTGCTATTATCAAATGCAAGTACGTTGCTATTATGTTATTATTTATTATTTTGATACTTATATGTAATCTCATTGGACGATTATGACCAAAAGAGTGTATGTGTTGATGTTGGTATCAACTTCAAATTTTCTGTTTTAAGTCCTCAACCCACCAACAAAATGTTGAAACTAATATTTGCTTACATTTTTCGGGCTACATGCAACAAATATAAATCAGTTTATCAATTCACATAACATATGGTTTTCTAACCATTTAGTATAACAACGTAATATTGCTTTATCATTTTGTTCAACAAAAATATTACATGAAATAGCAAGTTTATTTTACATATTGCAGAGCATTTTTCAGTACCTTTATTCTTCTTTGAAGTCTAGTATTAAGAACTTTAGTACTGTATTACAAAAGGATATAGAAGAATAGTGCTTACCAGAGTACAAGTCAGCACTTTTCAGAAATTTGACTATCTGGATAGAGATCGTTTGAGTTGGAAGATGTTGGTTTAATTGAAATCTCTGTTTGTTCAGAGTCATGAGACTGCATCTCTTCAAACGTCTTTCCAAGTTCTTGAAACCGTAACTCCTCTTCAGACATAATTACATCCACGTTTGGTTCCTTAATTTTTGTATGACCTTCAAGCATATTCACTACTTCAGACATGGTGGGCCTAAGACCCGGGGACTGATTAGTGCATAATAGAGCAATTTTGAGCATCCCCACTGCTTCCTTTTTGTTGAATTCAGAACCCAATCTTGGGTCCACCAAGTCTATCAACCTCCCCTTTTGTTTCAGGAGAACAGCCTTTGAAAGGACACACAAATATATCATAAGACACAATCAACGAGTTGGGGATCAAATTGTAGTTTCAGAGAAAGGAGGTTTACTTGATCAAGAAGACAAAAACAATCTTCGTTTGGCTGATATTTCATATTGCTCTTTCCAGCAATGATTTCCAGAGCAAGAACCCCAAAACTGTATACATCTGCTTTGTAGGTTAAGAATCCCCATAATGCATATTCTGGTGCCATGTACCCTCTGGAGGACCAAAAGCAAATTGAATGAAAGAGTATTGGAAGTGAAAAAAGACACAGAATATTATCATTATCAAAAGGAACAACGAGAGTATTGCTCACATAGTTCCAGCAACTCTTGTGGTAATGTGAGTGTTTTCTTCTTCATCAAGCTTTGCCAAACCAAAATCTGAGATTTTTGGAGTGAGGTCAGCATCCAGGAGTATATTTGTCGCCTTGATGTCCCTATGAACCATTTTGAGCACCGACTCCTCGTGCAAGAATGTCAAGCCTTTTGCAATGCCAACACAAATCCTTTGTCTTGTAGGCCAATCAATTTCCAACTCAGCCTTCCCTGAGATTTTATAAAAGCATCTTTATCAAGGAACATGTGAATGAAGAGAGAATCTGTTTGTATATCTAATGACGCCACAATTTCTATTTCCAGATGTCCGATTTAATTTGTAACATTTCTCTTTTTCGCAAATGTTCAAACTATAGATATCTATGTTTCATTGTCATCATTATAATTGTTTACATTGTTGGTTTTGGTCATCATCAAACCGTATTTTAGATTTACGAATTACGACCATACACACAAGTTAAGAAGTACAAGATAAGGAGAATACCAAATAGAGCATGTGCTAGAGAATTATTCTCCATGTACTCGTAAACAAGAACTAGGTGGTTTCGTTCCACACAAGACCCATGTAGCCTTACAACATTAGGGTGTTGTATACCAGCTATCATGCCTATTTCATTCACAAATTCACGGTTTCCTTGCTTTGATTTGGAAGAGAGTTGCTTCACAGCAATTGGAGTTCCATCTAACAGTGTACCCTACAATCAATAAAAAAAGGTATGCCTTAGTTTGATTTTACTTGTATTTCCTCTTTTTATTTTTTTAAACAAGTTTGGGTTGAAGTTTGTAGATTACACAATGTGAATTGCTAAAAATTAAATTTAACACATTTACATTGTTACCTTATAGACTGATCCAAAACCGCCCTCTCCAAGTTTATTTGAATCAGCAAACTTATCGGTGGCGGCCTTGATTTGCCTATATGTAAATACACCTGTCTGTAAATCCAATCCTCTTAGCTCTGCATGGAAACAATATTTTACCAATTAAACAGATGTATTTAAAAAAACACAATATATATAGTATGGTTTAATTTTTCCCATTGAGCCTTAATAATTTTTTTCTAAGAGAGGGAGGGGGGGGGGGGGGGGGGGAGGCTGGTTGCAAAACGGACCTGAACTTATGGAATTTTATGTCATTGATATCATGTAACCCTAGTTGCGTTATCAACAAAACTATCTCTCACGTTTGGTTATTGATGTGGCACGATTACACCAATCATGTGAACCATGTAGATTGTTGTTTTTTTCTCATTCAAGCCTTTTGGTCACCGGTACGAAAATGTTGCAGACAACTCAAAAGTGAAGATAACTTATAGTCTTTGTTTAATACTTATATCATATTTTCATTAATCAGTAGAATCTTCACATGCTCTATGTTAAAGATTACAAAGTTAAAATAGAATTTCTTATTTGTTGTAATATACTAGTAATATGATTATACAATGATTTGAGATCCTGAAATTTTAGGATCTAGGTATAGCGTAGTCAGGACTATCTTTTTCTTCTTATTCTTCTTTTTTTTTTTTTTTTTTTGTATATACTCGATGTAAGATGATTTTATGTGAATACAACTATGATCAAAGATATTTTTCATCTCAAATATGCTCTTAATTTCTACTTTGGTATAACGTCATGCTTTAAAAGGCACACCAAGGCGTGTCATGGCGCGATGTGTGATGTAATTGTCTCGAAAACGTCCAAGACAGGTTTGTTAAGCGTGACGCCAACATAACATGTCAAGATGCGCCTTATCATGTTATGCAAGTTTTTTGTTTGTTTATTCTGATCGGGCACAAAACAATTGACTTTTTGTTAACTATTTCATATTAAGTGTTGATATAACACTTCTAAAAATGTCATGGCTCGCCATTGCTTGAGGCTTGACATTGCCGCCACACCACGCCTCGAAAAACGTCATGACTCGTCATTGCTTGAGGTTTGACATTGTCGCCACACCATGTCTCATGTTATTTAGAACCTTAATCAGAGCATACATAGTTGCAAGAAGTTAATTCCATGCCTTTTTCATTCACATTTAACCTTATTTATATACAAAGAGTTCTCATAATAATCTAACTAGGATTCTCGAGATGCAATACTACTTTCCATATATAAGACTAGCTTGTGGTGCAAGCAATTAAGGAAACTTATGTACAAAGTAATTATATGATCGCTAATATTTCCCCAATGGGAGGGAGGTTTCTGAATGGTCAAATTGTCACGAAAGTTGATATTTTGTGAAGAGATGAGGTAAGAATTTTGTAAATGGTCAAATTGTCATGAAAGTCATAAAAAGAGATGAGGTAAGAATTTTGTGAAGACGTCTCAAGTTGATATTTGGAACGAGCATGTAAGACACAAAACTTGCCTGGAGCAACTTTTTCTCGAACAAAATGAATGTCCATTGCAATATGTTTAATGTGTTGGTGTTCAACTAGATTTCGATAAAAATAAATATCACTCACTTGCCACAATAAACAATAGGGCGGTGGTGAGAGGGCAATGAAGGCCAAGCAAGAGATTCCGCAACCAACATGCTTTAAAGATAACATTTGAGACACCTCAATATTCTTCATCGACACTCGAGTGAGACAATATAGGTTGTCGCTTGGAAGATCATGAAATAAGGCTGTCACCAAAGAAAACACAATAACCTGATGTTGAGCGTTGTGTGTTTGGACACATGGCTTTTAGCGGCAGTCAAAGATTGTTGATAGTGTGGTGAGGGGGTATAATGGGGTAACATAAACATCCGAATACTATATATATATATATATATATATATATATATATATATATATATATATATATATATATATATAGGGACAGTTCAAATAAAAACAGTAAATAGTGTGAGAACGTAAAAACATTTTTTTATGTTATTATTCTGCAATGAATTTTGTATCGACAACTTTATGTCATTATTCAGCAAAGAATAAATGAATAGTCAAAGGTTAAAATTAAAATTAGAATTTACTACAAAAATGCACATATTTAAATTTATAATAGAATAATAACATTGTAATGAATATATGATTAATCGAAAGTTAATATTTATATTAGAATTAGTTCAACAATACACATATACAAAATTCATTACAGAATAATAACATAAACATAGTGTTTTTACGTTCTCACACTATTTACTGTTTTTATTTGAACTTATATATATATATATATATATATATATATATATATATATATATATATATATATATATATATATATATAGGAGTAGGATCAAATGAGAACACCAAAAAGGTTGAGAACGCGAGAACAAAGTATATTCATTTGCGATTCCATGTATTCATTTGTAGAGAAATGATAAATTTTTACGCTTTTAATTTCAATTGAAGAGAAAAAGCATATTCATGTTGATTGTGCCTAAAAATTTATCATTTCTCCACAAATGAATACATGGAATCACAAATGAATATACTTGTTCTCGCGTTCTCAACCTTTTAGGTGTTCTCATTTGATCATTTCCCTATATATATATATATATATATATATATATATATATATATATATATATATATATATAATAGAGTTAATTTTATCATGTCCTAGTTTATAGGATATGTGTTATTGCAATACATGTATTTTAGGAAGTTTGTTGTATTAACTCTTATATATTGTTCAATGCATATATCACCAAATCAAGGTGATTATTGAAAACCCAATGTGGTATTAGTCATTTAAAACCTAGTACGGTCGTTCTTTTTTCCTACCCATCTTCTTCTTCTTCGCTGCTCATTTTTTCCATGGCCGACAAGAATGATGATTCTCCTCTTCCTCTCTCTATTGTGCTGCACATGCTCACCATCAAATTATCTTCATCTAATTACCTTCTTTGGAGTAAACAAATTCTTCCTCTATTATCCTATCAAAAACTCACTAGGTATGTTGATGGCTCCATCCCTAAACCCGCCCTCACCATTGTTACCGGTGAGCAAACAGCCGCAAATCCGGCTTACACGTCTTGGATTGCCGCTGACCGTAGGGCTCTTATCTTACTTCAATCCTCTTTGACAGAGGAAGCAATGGCTAAAACTCTTGGTCATGATACTTCTCATGCCGTGTGGAAAGCCCTTGAAGCGACATATCAATATGACTCCCTTAAACACACACATACTCTTCAAGATTCTATTCATCATTAAAAAAAATGTAACTCTCCTGTTATGGAGTATTCTCGCAAGTTCAAGGGTATATGTGATCAACTTGCTGCTATTGGTCATCCTCTTGATGATGATGACAAGTCTCATTGGTTCCTTTGTGGACTTGGATCGTCTTTTGAAACATTTTCTACAACCCAACTTAATTTCTCCACGACCATCGTTCCATGATCTTGTTTCTCAAGCTGAAAGTTATGAGCTGTTTTTAACATCTGTTAGTGATTCCATGGTTACTCCGGTTGTTTTCAACACCAGTACCAACTACAGCCTTTCCTCCAACCAAGGTCATGGTGGTCGCACTTCCTACTGTGGTAATTCTCAACGTGGACGAGGTCGTGTCGGTGCTAGACGGCCTCCTCACTACCAGTTATGCCGAAAAGATGGTCACTATGCGACCAAATGTCCCGATTTTCATACCTTTTCTAGCCGTCCTCTTGATGTTAATCTTCTTAAGGCATTTCAGTCACAATGCAACATGTTCTCACTTGATTGGTTTGTTGATATAGGGGCTTCTACGCATATGACTCCCTCCGCCTCTAATCTCAAACACGGCTTCCCCTTATTCAGGTAATGCATTTGTCCTTTTTGGTAATAGTCATTATGCTTCTATTTATCATGTTGGAAATTCTTGTATTTCTCCTAATATATCATTGCGAGACGTTCGTGTGGTTCCCAAACTTACCAAAAGTTTCCTCTCTGTTGGAAAACTTACAAAGGATAATGAGGTTGATGTCTTATTTTCTAACCCTTCATTTATCATTCAGAATCGTCACTCAAAGGAGAAGTTGGCTCAAGGAAGGCGTAAACATGGACTTTATGTTTTAGAGCATGGTCAACAAGCTTTTTTGGCAAAACTTTCTTCCAGACGTTTACAAGCTTCTTTTGAAATCTTGCATAATCGTTTAGGTCATGTGTCTTATGAAGTTATTTCTGTTTTAAATAAGATTGGTTGTTTATCCACTACTTCTCTTTTACCTAAACCGAACACATGCTCCTTTTGCCAATTATCCAAGAGTAAACGCTTTTCATTTGATCTAAATTTGCATCGTTCTTTAGATGTGTTAGATTTGGTTCATTGTGATTTATGGGGCCCATCACTTGTTGCTTTTGTGGGTGGTTTTTGTTATTATGCAATATTTGTTGATGATTACTCCCGGTTTACATGGTTTTACCCCTTGAAGAAAAAGTCTGATTTTTATCATGTGCTTGAAAGTTTTGTTGCCTTGGTTCAAACTCAATTTTCATGCAAAGTTAAAGTTTTTTAATCAGATGGAGGAACCGAATTTACCAATAGTCGTGTGACATCTTTCTTCAACACCAATGATACTCATCATCACATGTCTTGTCCTTACACGCCTCAGGAAAACGGTAGAGATGAAAGAAAGCATCACCATATTAATGAAATCGGATTAGCAATGATGTTTAATGCTCAAATTCCAGCAACACTTTGGACACATGCTTTCAATTCTGCTGCATACATTATAAATCAGGTTCCCTCCAAGCTTCTTGACAACAAGTCTCCATACGAGTTACTTTTCTCCACTCAACTAAACTATAGAAATTTTCGTATTTTTGGTTTCTATGTGTTTCCATATCGGCGATTATTCGACTAACAAGCTTGCTCCAAGAAATTCACGTTGTGTATTTATTGGTTATAATACTCAATATAAAGGCTATCAATGTCTCGATTTATCAACATGGCAGATTTATATCACTCGACATGCGCAGTTTAATGAGACTTATTTTCCCTTTTCGGGTACTTAATCTCCTACACCATCGGCTGCCCTTCTTCTCTCCACATATTGCGATGACTACACCATCCATTCACCATTTCCTACGCAATCCTCTGTCACCACACCATCCACCGCTACTCCTTGTGATTTATGTTCTACTCATGACCCGCCACCTCCTGGACCTCTAGTACACTCACCACACCCTTCGCCGGTGTCTACACCTACTACTTCTCTTGTATCGACGCCACCATCCACACCGTCATCTTCACCGCCACCCTCACCACCACCTTTGTTATTGTCACAACTAGCATTTTGGCTAGGAAATTCCGTCCTCATGTAAGTTATAACTATTGTGAGACTTGTGCTAACACATTAAAAAGTGTACTTTATGGTTCCTAATGGACCATGGAAAGATAGAGTGCAAATCTCTCCATGTAACTCAAGTCTCTCCTAAATCTCTCCAAGTATGTGAAATCTCTCCCAATTCTCTCCAAGTATGTGAAATCTCTCCCAAATCTCTCCAAGTATGTGAAATCTCTTCCAAATCTCTCCAAGTATGTGAAATCTCTCCTAAATCTCTCTAAGTATGTGAAATCTCTCCCAAATCTCTCCAAGTATGTGAAATATCTCCCAAATCTCTCCAAGTATGTGAAATCTCTCCCAAATCTCTCTATGTACCTTCCTCAGTCGAAAACAGCCCAAAACCGAAGGAGCAAACCCAAAATGACCCTCTTGGTCCGGAATCCTCTTGGTCCGGAACCCTCTTGGTCCGGAATGCCTTCTAAGGAACCAAGAGGACTCGCATCTTCGGAACCCCTCCCTAGCTTCGGATCTCGCATGCTCCTGAAGGTTAAGGCTTGCTTCGGAACCTCGCTCCGGAAGACCTCGCCTCGCGCCGTTTTGGAATTGGGAGTCGGCTTCGCACATCCGGACCAGACCTCCGGACTTCGCCTCCTGACTCCGGATCAGAAGATGCGCTTCGGAATTCGTCTTGCTGACTCCGGAAATTGTTGTATGGCTTCAAAAATTCCCTCCTTGCTCCGGAACTTGGATCATGACTCCGGAATCCTTCCTAAGCACTTCGGACCCTCGCAGGAGCAAGGATACACTCCGAATTTTTGTCATTTTCGGACTTTTTCACCAGTTTAGGATATTTTGACGTCGGGAATTCCTCCAAACTCGTGTTTTTCATATTTTAGACCCCTTAAACCCCTAATTTATGCCAAAATTGATTATTTTAAACATAATTATATATAATAATACCCAAGATTTTTAAGGGATTCTAAGAAGATAAGGGTTGACTTTATGATGTGATGCAAATTCTTCATTTCCCATGCAATCCCAGTTAAACACAAAATATCCATGGGTAACCAAGCATTGTACACCAGTCCTACAAGCAAGTGTCATGTCACCCTTATCCCCTCCTTCTTGAATACGTGAACTCCCTCCTTTCCTCCCCATAATTCTACTTATCACTTTCACATCCAATAAACTTCTAAGAGTACGCTCAACTCCTTTAAGCTTCAAGTCCCACTCCTTCAAGGAAAATTCCCAGATTTTTGTAAGTGTTTCATCTTCTTTGACTAATGATTCTCCACATTATTCCTAAGATTTCATTATATTTACACATAAAGTTATTCTTAGGATATTCTAAAGTTTAAAGAACCTTTCAAATGTTAGAACTTGGAAGATCCTTAACACTTCATTAAATCATCCACAAAACTAACTCAAGGTGAGCTTCATACCCCTACTTTTCGAGATTTCTATTGTTTTTGGGGGAGAATACAAGTCAAAGTCTTGTATAAATCATGATCTATTTGCTTGTTGTGTATGCATGCCATCTTACATGTGCTTAAATATGAAAATCCTTATAAGTAGTCCAAAAACTCGAGATTTTGGTTAAGTCTCAAGAGTTTGGATTATATCTCACAAATCACGTTTGGAAACAAGAACTAGTATGTTACCAAGTATAAGTCACGATTTTTTTATAACAATAACTATAAGGTTTTGCTTCAAGATTTACTTAATCAAGTTGTGGGAGAAAATATTTTGAAAGTGATTAAATTATGGAAATAATAATATTTTGGATCACTTTTGCCCAAACAGAAATACAAGGGTTATCTTGGAAAAATTATGTCATCCTCATGATTTTTTTTTCAGATCAACCAAACTATTTGTGATTATTTATAAATATTTAATATAAATAATTTTATTAAGAAAAGTATACGAAAACAAAGTTTTCATGACAAAATAATTTGCATGTCATAAACTGCTGTCGTAAAACCTTTAGGAAAATAAGTAATGTTCCACGTGTCATAAAACAGAAAATGTGTGTCATAACCTGCAGTTATAAATTTACACAAATTATAAATCGACACTTTTTCTCTTGACTAATATGGGCCTGTGCCGACAATTTATAGAAAGGAAAGCCCATTTTTGTCAATTCCGATAATGTTGGGTCATTTTGTTAAACGTTCAAAATGGCTTATTTTTCAATAAACGAAACGGAACGAACACGAGCACCCAGTTAACAAGCACAATCAACGATATGGAACGAGAACGATATTTCTATTCAATGAGTACGAATTTCATTATTTATCTAACAAATAATGGATCTATAACGATTTCTCAAAAGGTTGTTAATATTCTAGTCAGACAAATCTTAAAAGTACCTAAATATAAAAATATTAGTGTACGTCTAAAGTCCTGTAAGGAGTTATAGCCAGAGTCTCCTGGAGGGAGAGCGGGAATTTATGTATAGATCTATACGGGGTTGACATCCCGCACCTTCGCTGTTCGCTACAGCTAGACATGCCAGTCTAGGATGAAAAATGTCTTTTCCAAAACGAGGGCGCCTGAGAAACGCCAAAACATGCATTCCGTCATATTAGTATGGTTATAACGACTCACTAGAATATGTTATGTTATCTAGAAATTTATGCAAGGAAAAACCTCATAAATAAATTTTGACACGTTGTGTTGACTGTCCTACACATGATAGGTGATGGTCCGCATTTGTTGCGTCGACTGTCCTTTTTCATCGCGTAGAATGTCCACAATCGCCATGTCGATTCTTTCACCTAACAAGTATAGAGTCTAAATACTGCTATTTTACAAATTAAAAAGCGTAGGACTTTATGGAAAACGTCTGTAAACGATTTTGAAAATGATAAACTAACCCACACATATACTCAGTTGGAAATAGAACTTACGAATATTTTATAGCAGAAAATATAGGATTTTCTGGAGAAAACAATTTTCTACGATTTCGATAACGATAAACTAGAAAGCGCACTCAATTTTACTCGATAAGAAGAACAAGATTTTCAACCATATTCTCTTTTTGAAAATAGGAGATTTTCTGGAAACTGTTGACTATTACTATTCAAAAGAACTATTCTCGAACACAGCTCGCCTTTATAAATTTCACTACTTTTCAAAATCATTCCTTATAAGGATGAACAAAAGTAACGACATGCACACATATATCCATGATTTTCAAAGCAAGGCTTCAAACGATTTCATAGAAAATATCGGATTTTCTGAAAGTACAACGAGAACGATTCTAAACAAGTGTAAAACTATCTTATACAAAATGCTTATGAACTCACCAACTTTTTAGTTGACGCTTTTCAAAACGACTTGTATTCTCAGGGATCTAGTAAGCAGGTAACAAGGGACGCGGATGCAAGACTATTTAGCGGTAGTCTGGATTTTTTTCTATTTATGTCTCTTTTGTGTAACTCGAAGAACCAATACAATATGTAAACAATGTAAGTTTGTTATCTCAATGTATGATGTTTAGAATGCTCTGTTTCATTTATATTCAATTGTTATGATACTGCACAATGTAGTCACCCGCCTCCGGACGTTTCCGCCGTCTGGTCCGGGGGTGTGACAGATTGGTATCAGAGCATTGTTTATAGTGAACTGGTATATCTAGCCATACAAGATATACAACTATAAATACAATGGGACTAAAACACACTCTGCCTGAAAGTATACTTTAAAAAGACAAGTATTCTATAAAAGTATACATACCTACTAACACAGTATCATAACGAGAAGAAAACAAAAGTAACTAAAGGTTGAACGCTACAGTCAAACCTAGGTAGTATGTAATCATATGTGGGATAAATATAGCCTGATCAACTATATTTATTTGAGATATGACCAACATGTGATTGGGAGTGATGGTGGTGTTGCAACAAACCTAAAACCTACCAACTATGAGTACAAAAGAATACTAGAATCGAACATCAAGTTTAAAATACTATAGGAGTATTTTAGGATACTATAAACCCCTCCCACACCTAAACTTTTCCCGTATATCTCGTACCTCGATTCTCACACAAACAGCGTAGTTGAAATTCCTCGCCAATACTTCTACTACCCTGACACGGTAAATTACGGATGGGGCAAGGAGAGACCAGAAGAAGTCCATGAGGAAAAACCCAGAAGTGGATCCTCAGGAATACCAAGAGATGAATTGTGAAAGGGAGGATTTCGAGTAAGGGCCAAACAAGGATGAAAGCGCTGAGGGAACTCATAGCAAACTTATTCCTATTGGTAGAAGACCCTTTCACCTTTCTCTTCCCAGATACATAAACACCGCATATAGGTACTCCTGGAATAGACATACCTAGAAACAAAACGATACCCACGCAAAAACAAGTTGAGAAATTGGCTCCTATCCAATTTAGGGCGCACCTTCATGAAAGACACCCCGATCCACAATCGACGTGCACTGAACTCCGATTGCCAACACCCTCACAAATCAAGCATCACCTCCGTATGGGCCGCGAGTAACCCAAATTGACTCCCGGTTTCCAACTCTCTGTCATGGAATAATGGAAACCGTGAGCAAAACCCAGTACGCAACAATGTAAATCCGATCCCCCACAAGTAACAAGAACACCATTCCAAATGCCTTACGAAACCCACAAGTAGGACCAGAAAACTATGCAGACCATCTACACTCCTTGAAAGAGGAGGTGGTCATTTAGAGACCACAACTCATCGTAATCAAGGCTAGGGCAGCCTTAGCAGTGTAAAGAACACAAAAAGAGCACTCAGGATAGGAGTGAAAAGGCCAAGCACCTTGTGCGCCATGTTGATAAAATAGAATCACCGCACCACTCGCCTTAGGTTCATGATGCCTTTAATCGCAAACAGTAGTAGTAAACCAAGAGGAGTACGCCCTCCAAGAATCCATGCAACCAAATCCACCAACTATACCACTAACTATGTGCTATTTTGATGGGCCTAACGTCATGCAATATATGTTTCCACTCTATACCATAACTGCATCATGGGGATGTAGGTTGACACAATTAGCACCAGTACGTTAAGATTATACGAGTAAACTCACTTGAAACTAGCTACAGGTAATTACGAGCTCACTTTTCGTGTGCAACAGGGTCATGTCTTCCCATGAAGATAACCAGTACCCTGACGATGCACCGGTCCTACGAATAGACTCCACCACATTCCAAACCACTATAACAGCTTCCGTGGCAGCTGTCATGGCATACTTCAATACCAACAACGCGAACGAAAATGGAAGTAGTATCGATAAATTCAACCGTAACAACAACCAGGGAAACCAACGAAGAACAACTCGCCAATGCACCTTAAAACCTAAACCTAAGCTCAAGAAACGTAGGTTTGGAAACGAAAAAGGAGGTAGTTCGACTCAGAGGCTTAATAAAAGGCAACAAGCGGGATCGGTCCCTACCCCTACTAACCTTACTCCTCCCACATCGAGACAATCGTACCTTGGGAACAATCCACCCTGCAACAAGTACAAATACCATCATTGGGGAGCCTGCCGGGAATTTCGTTGCAAAAGATGCAACAAGTTGGGACACACCTCCCGCTACTGTTGGGCTCCAGCCCCATGCGTCACTCCAACCCTCAACCCAGAAGTAAGTCCCGTTTGTCACAAGTGCGGTGCAACAGAACATTTCAAGAGAGATTGCCCAACAGAGATGACTAACGAAGGAGTCGACAACTAGATAGGAGGAGACGACAAGGAACCCTACCGCAGCTTTTGGTACGTTCCACGATAAACTTTAAGCATCGAATTATCACAAAAAATTTTTGTCAATTAAAAACATAATCCAAAAACTATTTTATCATTAGAACAAATCCTGTAAATCACGGGAAGCTAGGGATCCTTACGAATGGACCATGATCGTCCCATATGAGCGTTAGTATCATATATAGTTAGGATTCCGCAAACTAAGAGTGTGCGGTTCCGCCTTATTTTCTGTCCCTGGGCTGAATAGCGATTAGGACAGATCCTAAGTATGTATGGTTAGGTCACTTCCATCTATAGTGAAGAACCTGGCAGAATTCGGATTACGAATTCCCTTGCCTTATAACAGCACCCTCGTGTCGCCAGAACACCTAATAAGCAGAAACGAGATAGACCTAATGGTAACAACGAAAACGAAACTAGCAACGATAAGAACACGAACATTGGAACACCTAACAAGCAAAAACAAGATAGACCCAATGGTAACAACGAAAACGAAACTAGCAACGATAAGAACACGAAAATTAGAACACCTAGCAAGTAGAAACGAGATAGACCCAATGGTAACAACTAAAACGAAACTAGCAACGATAAGAACACGAACATTAGAACACCTAACAAGCAGAAACAAGATAGACCCAATGGTAACAACGAAAACGAAACTAGAAACGATAAGAACATGAACATTGGAACACCTAAAAAGCAGAAACAAGATAGACCTAATGGTAACAACGAAAATGAAACTAGCAACGATAAGAACATGAACATAGAACACCCTGTCATTCCTAGCAACCAATACTCCTCAAATCGGCGTAACAACAGGAAGTCCAATGCCATCAATTGGCACGAACAGGCTTGATCCTCACCTTACAAACTCCAAACACTACAAATAGACTTCGTCCTACTCAAACAGATAACTAACCTCTTTCAGCCAGTAACGACGAATCCCTAGCAACCAGACACCTATGTCATGGTGTAAGAAATATCACACCCTTTCCCTAACCCCAATAAAGATTAAAAATCAAGAAGCAAAAGGCATCAGGGGAATCCGAAAGGTTTCCAACCTTCCTCCAGAGATTCCCAAGGATCCCTTTGGAAACCTCAACCAAGTGCTAAGCGGAGATAGAATCACCCCGACTCCTGGAACCATCCCAATAACCAAACACCCGATACCACTTAGCATGGTCACAAGAACAAATAGTATATGATCGCAAGATTGACATACTAGATAAAGGAAACGTCAGACCCAATCCCTAACCACAAGAAGCACCTATCTAACTCATAAGGAAGAAAGACGAAACTACCATAGGCACCACCGACTCCGAATAAGCCAACCAAACCCATCCTCAATGATCGATACTCCCTACCCCGATTCTGAGACATGTTCAACCAACAACGAGGAACTGGCAGAGGCCGACCTACCATTAGCTCGGGAAAACTATAGGAAGAAAACTCCCAAGACAATCTAAGACTCATAAGGTTAACTACATCATGCAATCTCAACCTTGGTGACCATAGCACCAACTCTTAGGGCGCAGAGAACCCTACTTTTAGGACACAAGGATCCTGATCTCTAAGAAACCATTCAAAAGTCCTCGCCAAGATAGGCTCGATAACTCATAGTCTCCGATTAACATAAGGAACCAGTTTTAGACATTTCACATTCCATGTGTTCAGCACTTATAAGTGTCAAACCACCGAAAACTCAAGAAATCCCATCTGTCGAGGTCAAGGTAAACAAGAACCCACACCCCAAAGGGAATCATGTGTAATGGACATTGACAAAGTTTGGGATACCCACCTGCCTCTAATCGAGTACTCATATAACGACAACTACCACGTAAGCATAGGAGTTGCACACCTCGAGGCCCTGAGTGGCCAGAGGTGCAGATTATCCTCTGTTAGGCTGAGATGGGAGATACCCAGCCGACAAGATGACAAACACCCAATAGCACACTCACTAGACCCGAGATTATTCGAGAAACCACAGAAATGATGAAACGATTTGAAAGAGAAGGTGTCACACCCCAAACCGGAACGGCGGAAACGTTCGGGGGCAGAGGACGTCATGTTTAGTATCACAAGACATGCATCATAGTAATCAAAGTAATAAGTACCATTTCATTAGAAAGAAAATGTTTACAAAGTATGTGTTTCACATAAGATAGATTACACAAGTAAATGACAAAACAAGACATGAAGCTACTATGCTCCATCTTCTTAATCCCAGCATGTGTACCTGTCTACTAGTTACCTGAGAATATAAGTTATTTTGAAAGAGAGTAGATCAGCATTTAAGCTGGTGAGTTCATAAGTATTTAAGTGATGTATTAGTAAGTTAAAAGCTCTTTTTAGAAAAGTTTGCCTGTTCCTCAGAAGGTCTTTTACCTTCTGATGTGATTTAAGATAAGTATAAATGACTCTACAATCCTTTCTATGAGTACTAAATGAATATAAATTATATAGAATACAGATCAAACAAACAATCGATT
This sequence comes from Lactuca virosa, assembly GCF_052849685.1. Taxonomy (NCBI): domain Eukaryota; kingdom Viridiplantae; phylum Streptophyta; class Magnoliopsida; order Asterales; family Asteraceae; genus Lactuca; species Lactuca virosa. The sequence continues at coordinate 60,928,125 of NC_136429.1, forward strand.
GTGTGAATCTGCCCTAAGCCCACAACCAAACAAGGAACAGGGAATGAGGCGGAAGTCACACATCTCATTGTTTGTTAGATCTTCATTGTATATAACTCTGGTGCATTCTTTTGATACTCACGGAGTTAACTGTAATAGTTCTTTTAGTAAAAATAGTAACCACAATAGTTCCTTCTATAATCACTTAGTTTACACTAGTTATATATAATCTAATATCGAATAGGAAGTTAATTGTGTGAATCTGCCCTAAGCCCACAACCAAACAAGGAACAGGAAATAAGGCAGAAAACACACATCTAACTATCTGTCGGATATTACATATATATAACCCTGATGTGTAAACTTAAGTATTATAGAATTAACCACTTAAGGTCCTTTAAGTTGTACTAGTTTAATAGAATGGATTAAACCTTTCACTGTTAAGTTTCTAGTTTAGTTTACTTAATGTTCTATCTGAAAATATGTTTTTGTACTAGAAAACGATGTATTGAATTTGTACACTATGACCTGACCTATACCTGGTACTCCTTATGATTACTTGGTGTATACGAAATATATATATAGTCAAGATCGAATAGATAGTAGACTGAGTGCATTTGCTCTAAACCCACAACCAAACAAGGAACAGGGAATGAAGCGGAAAGCACACATTCTACTATCTGTTGGACTCAATTAATATATATTCTTGATGTATCTACCGAGAAATCATAAAGTTAGCATTATAAGTCACCTTCTAACTGAATGTTTATGTTTCACATTTTACTTATGTTTAATGATTTTCCTGTATCATACATCGTGTTTGCTAAGCTTGGTACGTGGTATTCGTACCTTTGTTATTGAAACGCGGTATGATGTAAGTGTCATTCTTCAAGTTTGCTAACCCTGGTACGTTATATTTGTACCGTTGTTATTGAAACCCGGTATGACGTTGTACCTCGTGTTTGCTAACCCTGGTACGTTATATTTGTACCTTTGTTTATGCAAACCCGGAATAATATGTTATTACTTCATGTTTGTTAACTTGAATTTTACATATGTTTATGTGTTTCTTGTATCATACTTCGTGTTTTCTAACCTTGGTACGTGGTATTCGTACCTTTGTTATTGAAATGAGGTATGATGTAAGTGTCATTCTTCAAGTTTGCTAAACCTGGTACATTGTATTTGTACCGTTGTTATCAAAACTCGGTATGATGGTGTACCTCGTGTTTGCTAACCCATGTACGTGGTATTCGTACTTTGGTTTATGCAAATACGGTATTCCTGAGTAATTTCATGATTTGTTCTTCTGTTATAGTTATAGTATGTTCCTTCTATTATAGTTATAGTATGTTCCTTCTGTTATGGTTATTGTATGTTCCTTCTGTTATAGTTATAACATGTTCCTTCAGTTATAGTTATAGTATGTTCCTTCTGTTATAGTTATAGTATGTTCCTTCTGTTATAGAAATAGTATGTTCCTTCTGTTATAGTTATAACATGTTCTTTCTGTTATAGTATGAACTGAATCCCTAAACTATACCTATTATAGTTTATTAGTATGTTTGTTTGAATTGTTACAACCTTGAAATAAAGACTCATTTATCTACTAAGTTATGATTTCACTTTAAAAACGGAGTTTTATAAAACATAAAGTAGCATAACTTTTAAAAGAGTTTTTGCAATGAATTGATCACTTAATAACACATAAGTAATCCTTGAAATGATGTTTATCACAAAACATTTACACAATTGTATTCTACTTGTATTCCCCCCTTAAAAGCATTTAAAACATTTAAAAGATTGATTATAGGGGTATGAACTCACTTTATGTGGGTGATTCTATTGCAGCTTCGCGTAAGGATGAGAAGTTCCACGAATGAAGTCCCGGGACACAAACAAATCCTAAACGACATATAATGGCATATATTGGTATGAATATAGGGTTTAGAAGCAACTACACGCAAGGAAACACCTTTAGGGACTAAGAAACACTTGGACCAAGTGTTAGAATCACATGTGATTCATCAAAGGGGAGTGTACGGTCACCATAGGGAGTGTACGGCCATGGTGTTCACGGCCTTATGTGTTTACGGCCATAGGGTTTACGACCCTATGTGTTTACGGTCGTAAACTCATGAAGTATTATGCCAAAGGGTGTTTTAAGGTCTTTCAAGCATCAAGGAAGTGTTCTACATCCATTTCTAGCCTTAAGAAGAGTTTATGGCCAAACTAGTAGCCTTAAAAAGTGTTTACGGCCAAGGGAGTCTTCTTTTTCACCAAGAACACCAAGAACACCTACTAGTACTTTAGGCTGAAATCAACCCTTTTTGCTTCCATATTGTAAGCATCTTTTCCCTATACTTGTTATCTAGTAGAAGCTCCTGATTTGCATCCTTGAAATCAATGATCTTTACTAGATAGTGAAAGGAATCAACAATTCAAGGGAAGAACACTTACAATCTTGAAGATCTAGGATGAGAAATCGGATGATAATTGAGAGAGAATTGGATTTCTTGAGGTGAAAGTGTGAGAAAAGGTGAATAATGAAGGAAATCTTATATATATATATATATATATATATATATATATATATATATATATATATATATATATATATGCGAGGGTTCACGGTCCGAGGGTTTACGACCGTGAACCTCGTTTACGGTCCGAAGTCGGTTAGAGTTTACGGCCGAAGTAGTTTACGGCTGTGAGGAGTATACAGTTGCGAGGAGTGTACGGCCGAAGCCGTTTACGGTCATGCGAAACTTCTCAATTTCCTTTGCTTTTCTCTTCTAATATATAACATACTTAGTTATTTAGGTTTCAACACTTATAACCCATCTAATTCTAGGAATCATGGAAGGAATAAGTTTGACCAAAGAGAAATTTTTTCAAGGATAAAAGAATAAAATTTTCGGGTTGTCACAGAAGGTAAACTAAATCCATGGTGTATCAGACCATTCGAGATCCTTGCACGGATCGGTCCGGTAACCTACAAACTCCAACTACCCTCCGAGTTTAGTGACGTACACAAAACAAAGCCGCATCCCCGTTTCCACTAGACAAAATTAAAGTGAACTAGAACCTACTAGTCATTGATCAACCTATCAAGTCAATGAACGGAAAGGTTAAGTACACAAAACAAAGCCGCATCCCGATTGTGAAGGTTCGATAAATGCTAGACGTGAGCCGGAATTCACTTGGGAACACGAAGACCAGATAAATCAAAAGTACCTTCACCTATTCCCATATTCAGGACCCTATCTATCGAAAGAATTTTGGGACAAAATTCCCTCTAACGGGGGGATGATGTCACAACTAGCATTTTGGCTAGAAAATTCCGTCTTCATGTAAGTAATAACTATTGTGAGACTTGTGCTAACACATTAAAAAGTGTACTTTATGGTTCCTAATGGACCATGGAAAGATAGAGTGCAAATCTCTCCATGTAACTCAAGTCTCTCCTAAATCTCTCCAAGTATGTGAAATCTCTCCCAATTCTCTCAAAGTATGTGAAATCTCTCCCAAATCTCTCTAAGTATGTGAAATCTCTCCAAAATCTCTCCAAGTATGTGAAATCTCTCCCAAATCTCTCCAAGTATGTGAAATCTCTCCCAAATCTCTCTATGTACCTTCCTTAGTCGAAAACAGCCCAAAACCGAAGGAGCAAACCCAAAAGGACCCTCTTGGTCCGGAATCCTCTTGGTCCGGACTCCTCTTGGTCCGGAACCCTCTTGGTCCGGAACCCTCTTAGTCCTGAATGCCTTCTAAGGAACCAAGAGGACCCGCATCTTCGGAACCCCTCCCTAGCTTCGGATCTCGCATGCTCCGGAAGGTTAAGGCTTCCTTTGGAACCTCGCTCCGGAAGACCTCGCCTCGCGCCGTTTCGGAATTGGGAGCCGGCTTCGCACATCCGGACCAGACCTCCGGACTTCGCCTCCTGACTCCGGATCAGAAGATGCGCTTCAGAATTCGTCTTGCTGACTCCGGAAATTGCTGTATGACTTCGGAAATTCCCTCCTTGCTCCGGAACTTGGATCATGACTCTGGAATCCTTCCTAAGCACTTCGGACCCTCGCAGGAGCAAGGATACACTCCGGATTTTTGTCATTTTCGGACTTTTTCACCAGTTTAGGATATTTTGACGTCGGGAATTCCTCCAAACTCGTGTTTTTCATATTTTAGACCCCTTAAACCCCTAATTTATGCCAAAATTGATTATTTTAAACATATTTATATATAATAATACCCAAGATTTTTAAGGGATTCTAAGAAGATAAGGGTTGACTTTATGATGTGATGCAAATTCTTCATTTCCCATGCAATCCCAGTTAAACACAAAATATCCATGGGTAACCAAGCATTGTACACCAGTCCTACAAGCAAGTGTCATGTCACCCTTATCCCCTCCTTCTTGAATACGTGAACTCCCTCCTTTCCTCCCCATAATTCTACTTATCACTTTCACATCCAATAAACTTCTAAGAGTAAGCTCAACTCCTTTAAGCTTCAAGTCCCACTCCTTCAAGGAAAATTCCCAGATTTTTGTAAGTGTTTCAGCTTCTTTGACTAATGATTCTCCACATTATTCCTAAGATTTCATTATATTTACACATAAAGTTATTCTTAGGATATTCTGAAGTTCAAAGAACCTTTCAAGTGTTGGAACTTGGAAGCTCCTTAACACTTCATCAAATCACCCACAAAACTAACCCAAGGTGAGCTTCATACCCTCACTTTTCGAGATTTCTATTGTTTTTGAGGGAGACTACAAGTCAAAGTCTTGTATAAATCATGATCTATTTGCTTGTTGTGTATGCATGCCATCTTACATGTGCTTAAATATGAAAATCCTTATAAGTAGTCCAAAAACTCGAGATTTTGGTTAAGTCTCAAGAGCTTGGATTATATCTCACAAATCACGTTTGGAAACAAGAACTAGTATGTTACCAAGTATAAGACACGAATTTTTATAACAACAACTATAAGGTTTTGCTTCAAGATTTACTTAAACAAGTTGTGAGACAAAATATTTTGAAAGTGATTAAATTATGGAAATAATAATATTTTGGATCACTTTTGCCCAAACAGAAATACAAGGGTTATCTTGGAAAAATTATGTCATCCTCATGATTTTTTTTCCAGATCAACCAAACTATTTGTGATTATTTATAAATATTTAATATAAATAATTTTATCAAGAAAAGTATACGAAAATAGAGTTTTCATGACAAAATAATTTGCATGTCATAAACTGCTGTCGTAAAACCTTCAGGAACATAAGTAATGTTCCACATGTCATAAAACAGAAAATGCGTGTCATAACCTGCAATTATAAATTTACACAAATTATAACTTGACACTTTTTCTGTTGACTAATATGGGCCTGAGCCGACAATTTATAGAAAGGAAAGCCCATTTTTGTCAATTCCGATAATGTTGGGTCATTTTGTTAAACGTTCAAAATGGCTTATTTTTCAATAAACGAAACGGAACGAACACGAGCACCCAGTTAACGAGCACAATCAACGATATGGAACGATAACGATATTTCTATTCAATGAGTACGAATTTCATTATTTATCTAACAAATAACGGATCTCTAACGATTGCCCAAAAGGTTGTTAATATTCTAGTCAGACAAATCTCAAAAGTACCTAAATATAAAAATATTAGTGTACGTCTAAAGTTCTGTAAGGAGTTATAGCCAGAGTCTCCTGGAGGGAGAGCGGAAATTTGTGTATAGATCTATACGGGGTTGACATCCCGCACCTTCGCTGTTCGCTACAGCTAGACAGGCCAGTCTAGGGTGACAAATATCTTTTCCAAAACGAGGGCGGCTGAGAAACACCAAAACAGGCATTCCGTCATATTAGTATGGTTATAACGACTCACTAGAATATGTTATGTTATCTAGAAATTTATGCAAGTAAAAACGTCATAAATAAATTTTGGCACGTTGTGTTGACTGTTCTACACATGATAGGTGATGGTCTGCATTTGTTGCGTCGACTGTCCTTTTTCATCGCGTAGAATGTCCACAATCGCCATGTCGATTCTTTCACCTAACAAGTATAGAGTCTAAATACTGCTATTTTACAAATTAAAAAGCGTAGGACTTTATGGAAAACCTTTGTAAACGATTTTGAAAATGATAAACTAACCCACACATGTACCCAGTTGGAAATAGAACTTACGAATATTTTATAGCAGAAAATATAGGATTTTCTGGAGAAAACAAGTTTCTACGATTTCGATAACGATAAACTAGAACGAACTCTCAATTTTACTCGATAAGAAGAACAAGATTTTCAACCATATTCTCTTTTTGAAAATAGGAGATTTTCTGGAAACGGTTGACTATTACTATTCAAAAAAACTATTCTCGAACACAGCTCGCCTTTATAAATTCACTACTTTTCAAAATCATTCCTTATAAGGATGAACAAAAGTAACGACATGCACACATATATCCATGATTTTCAAAGCAAGGCTTCAAACGATTTCATAGAAAATATCGGATTTTCTGAAAGTACAACGAGAACGATTCTAAACAAGTGTAAAACTATCTTATACAAAATGCTTATGAACTCACCAACTTTTTAGTTGACGCTTTTCAAAACGACTTGTATTCTCAGGGATCTAGTAAGCAGGTAACAAGGGACGCGGATGCAAGAATATTTAGCGGTAGTCTGGATTTTTTTCTATTTATGTCTCTTTTGTGTAACTCGAAGAACCAATACAATATGTAAACAATGTAAGTTTGTTATCTCAATGTATGATGTTTAGATTGCTCTGTTTCATTTATATTCAATTGTTATGATACTGCACAATGTAGTCACCCGCCTCTGGACGTTTCCGCCGTTTGGTTCGGGGGTGTGACAAATATGGTATTTTTAAACCTCGCCACTTTGCCGAGTTATGTTACTGTACAACAGCAGCCTTGCGTCAGGCTTTTTTCACCTCAAAAGTGATGGGTTTTAGGTAAAACAAATAAACTAGAAAACAATTCCTAAGTTCACATGCAACCTACTTTGGATCTATGTTTTAACTATTGAACATATAACTTTGAATTGCAAAACAAGAACCCTAGAGGAGAGAGGCAAATTTCGAAATTAACAAACTAGGGTTTAGGAGTTACATACCTTTCAATTGTTATAGCAAACAATTGATAATCCTCTTGATCTTGATCTTGATCTTGATCTTCTTGGAAGCTTAGCACCACAAATGTAATGCCTCTAATGGAATCACACCCAAGAACTAGAAAGAAGGAAAGTAGTAGGAGAGAGGATGGAGAGAGTATGCAATTTCGGCCTTAGGGTTTCTTCCAAAGAAATCAGTGACCTCAAATGTGAGCCAGGAGGCTCCTTAAATAGCTGAGGGATCTAGGGTTTAGGGAAAACCCTAGTTATCCTTTGCTTAGGGCCTAAGCAAGATCCAAAGGCCTTATTTGGACCCCTTGGACGAAATCTCTAGGGTTTCCCCTAAGAATTTCGTCCACCTCCCTCCAAGGGGGTTCTGGAACCTTCCACTCAACTATTAGCTAATTGCAAACTAGTCCCTGCACTTTATAATTAATTCTTTTAACCCCAAAATTAATTCTGATTAATTTCTGGCTAACTATTAATTAAACATAATGATTTCTAATTAATATATTAATCTTTTAACATATTAATAAATCATTTATATTAATTCATTAATCTTATAAATTAATATCTCTCCTTTCATAATTTCCTTCTCCAGTTGCTAGGTTGAGGGCAACCCAAAAGGACTGTGCTGCTATCAATTCAAGTACACACCAATTATAGTTATGGGCTTAGACACGTGGCTGGGCCCAATACATAAGTCAACACCAAATCATCGAGGGGCCCACATATATCGCTTTTTCGGTTAGGGCAAAAGGAACGAATAAACGTTGACTCATATGCTTATATCTTTTACTCATCAAATTCTACATGACAATACGTTTTATAACACCAAGTTACTGATGCGTTTTCATATCACCAATGTATAACCGACTTTGTAAATTACAACTCATATATCTTCGTTTCAAGGTTATAAGATATTATCGTCTTAGTATTACTCGTGATGAATTCCATGAAGTGATACTCTGAGCGAGGGTTTATCCAATACTCAAATCTCAATTTCTGAGTACTCATGAATGTTGTAGCAATTCTATTGCCATGTCTATCCTTTAGACAATCTACAATCCAGTTCATGACAGTCTTGATTCACTACTTACTTCCAAAAGTACGAGCGACTGTGGAGTTTGAATAATCTTATTATTTGGGAAGTAAAACATGCAAAAATGAAACACAATAATAAACAATTGACAAAAGGCAGAAACCAAACTTATAAATAATACTTTATTATTTAATCACCAAAAGTCAATTACATTTACTTTGTTACAAGTTTCAGAACAAAACTAATCTAACTACTAAAACTAATATCATCTTTCAGTCCTATGCTCCGAGCATGCTGAATATGCTTAGCCCTACTCAGACCCTTTATGAGGGGATCTGCTGGGTTATCTTCAGATGACACCCTCTTTACTACAAGATGGACTTCTTTTACTCTATGTCTGATGAAATGGTACTTTCTGTCGATATGTCTGGTTTTACCATGATCTCTCGGTTCCTTTGTCAAGGCAACCGCTCCTTCATTATCGCAGAACAGTTCCATAGGCTCCTGGATGGTTGGAACAACTCCGAGATCTCCGATGAAATTCCTCAACCAAGCTGCTTCTTTCGACGCTTCACTCGTTGCTATGTACTCTGATTCACAAGTAGAATCAGCCACCGTATCTTGCTTGGAACTCTTCCAAGTAACTGCTCCTCCATTCAATAAAAACACCCAGCCCGACTGAGAACGGAAGTTATCTCTATCCGTCTGAAAACTGGCATCATTGTAACCATCTACTCTCAAAGTATCACTGCCACCAAGCACAAGGACCCAGTCCTTTGTCCTTCGTAAATACTTGAGTATATTCTTAACTGTTATCCAATGAGATCTAACTGGGTTTCCTTGATAGCGACTGACCATGCTCAAAGCAAATGCCACATCAGGGCGAGTACATGTCATAGCGTACATGATCGATCCGACAGCGGAAGCATAAGGTACACGACTCATGTCATCTATTTCAACATCTGTACTCGGGCATTGAGTCTTACTCAATTTGGTATTGCTCTGGATAGGTAGCTCTCCCTTCTTGGAATTTTCCATACTAAACCTCTTTAGTACCTTATCCAAGTATGTGCTCTGACTAAGTCCAATTAGTATCTTCTTTCTATCTCTCAATATTCTAATCCCAAGAATATAGGCAGCTTCTCCAAGGTCTTTCATGGCAAAACACTTTCCAAGCCAAGACTTAACATCTCTCAAGGTTGGAACGTCGTTACCAATGAGTAATATGTCATCGACATATAACACCAGAAAAGTTACTATACTCCCACTAGCCTTGATATACACACAAAACTCATCTTCACTTCTAGAGAAACCAAACTCTTTGACTTTCTCATGGAAGCAAAGATTCCAGCTGCGAGATGCTTGTTTCAATCCATAAATGGATTTCTCAAGCTTGCACACTCTATTAGGAAACTTTGCATCAACAAAACCCTCTGGCTGATTCATGTAAACATCCTCAGCCAACTTCCCGTTAAGGAAAGCAGTCTTGACATCCATCTGCCAGATTTCATAGTCATGAAAGGCAGCTATGGCGAGCAATATCCTAATAGATTTAATCTTAGCTACTGGCGAAAAGGTCTCATCATAGTCAACCCCTGGGGTTTGAGTGAAACCTTTTGTAACCAGTCGAGCCTTAAACGTATGCACATTCCCATCCATGTCTGTCTTCTTCTTGAAGATCCATTTGCACCCAACTGTCTTACGACCTGGTGCACTATCAACCAAATTCCAAACTTGGTTGTCATACATGGACTTAATCTCGCTGTCCATTGCCTCTTTCCACTTGGAAGCCTCTGGGCCTGCCATTGCTTCCTTATAAGTGACTGGTTCATCTAAGTTTACTAGTGTTCTGTCACTTATGAATGGGTCACCATCTGAAGTAATATGAAAACCATACAACTCAGGTGGCACACTCACCCTAGTGGACCTTCGAAGAGGTAATGAATTATCAACTGGTTCAATAGGAACTGTTTCCTCTGGTTGAGTGCTAGTGTCATCTAAGGTTCCTTCATTGGCTAACTCTTGAATTTCTTCAAGTTCAATGGTGCTCCCACTGTCCTCTTTGAATATGAGCTCCTTTTCTAGAAAGACTCCTCTTCGTGCTACAAAGACCACGTTCTCACTAGGCCTGTAGAACAAATATCCAAATGACTGCTTTGGGTAACCAATGAAAACACATTTCTCACTTCTAGCTGCTAGCTTGTCGTGAGTCTATCGTCTTACGAAAGCTTCACAACCCTAGACTTTAATATGTGCTAACGAGGGAACTTTCCCTGTCCACATTTCGTGAGGTGTTTTGGCAACCTTCTTTGTAGGGACAAGATTGAGGATGTGGGCGGCTGTCTCTAAGGCATACCCCCAGAAGTGAATGGGAAGCGAAGCCCGACTCATCATAGAACGAACCATGTCTAACAAGGTTCGATTATGCCTCTCAGCTACACCATTTAACTGTGGTGTCCTAGGAGGACTCAATTGTGAGACTATCCCACATTCTTTCAGATAGTCGTTAAACTCGATACTAAGATACTCCCCGCCTCTATCGGATCTAAGTATCTTTATCTTTCTGCCCAATTGATTTTCGACTTCATGCTTAAACTCTTTGAACTTTTCAAAAGTTTCTGACTTATGCTTGATCAAGTAGATATATCCATATCTGCTATAATCGTCAGTGAAAGTCACATAGAATCGATTAGCATCTCTTGTAGTTGATCTGAAGGGCCCACACACATCTGTGTGTATGAGATCCAACAGACCTTCACCTCTTTCACAAGACCCTGTGAATGGTGATTTTGTCATCTTTCCCAAAAGACAAGATTCACACATATCATCTGATTTAGGTCAAATGATTCCAACACTCCATCCTTTTGGAGTTGGGCTATGCGTTTCTTGTTAATGTGTCCAAGACGACAATGCCACAAGCATGCCTTGTCTACACTATTAGACAAGTCAATATTAAGTACACTATTTCCTAAGCTATCAACACAAGTCACTGTTTCATACACACCATCACAAGGTAAAGCTTCAAACATAAAAACACCATTCTTATAAACAGAAATTGAACCATTCAAATCATTACAAGAATATTTGAAACCTTGTCTGAACAATGCATGAAATGAAATAATGTTTCTCGTCATCTCAGACGAATAGCAACAATTTATTAAATCTAATCTAACATCATTGCTAAGCAGAAGCTGATAAACTCCGATCTTGGTCACTGGTGAAGACTTTCTGTTTCCCATGATCAAGTTTATCCTTCCTCGCTCTATCTCCTCACTTTCCTTTAGTCCCTGCAAATCAGAACAAATATGAAAACCACATCCTGTATCAAGGACCCATGAACGAGAAGATAATGAGTTATTAGCAGAAATAGTGTAAATACCTGCCGAAGATGGCTTCACTTTGCCATCCTTGATATCTTGCAGATATTGTGGGCAAGATCTCTTCCAATGCCCCTTTTGATTGCAGTAAAAGCAAACGGCCTCTTTTGGATCAGAAACATGGGGAGTGGAACCATTGGGCTTAGCCTTCGGGCCATTACTAGACGACCCAGCTTGAGCCTTGCTCTTCCAGTTTTGCTTGGGAGGACCTTTCCTCTTTTTCCCCTTTCCCTGTCCAATAGCCAACACAGGGGCACTTGTAGGCGTGGAGGGTATACTTTTACCCTTCATTCCTGCCTCAGCTGTCTGCAACAAGTTGTGCAATTGGGCCAAGGTCTGCTCAGTATTGTTCAAATGGTAAGTTAGAATAAACTGACCATAACAATCAGGTAGTGAGTTCAAGACCATGTCAATGGCCAATTCCTCATCAAAGTGAATGTTGAGCTTGACCAAACGCTCTATGTAGCGTTGCATTCTTTGCACATGTGACACAACCGATTCCCCTTCTTTCATCTTGCAAGCCATGAGTGACTTGATTACTTCAAACTTTTCTTGACGGGCTCGCTTATGGTACTTTTCCATAAGGTCCTTGTTCATCTCAAAAGGCCAGTAGTCCTCATAGTACCTCTGCAGTTCTGGGGACATGGTTGCCACCATGATGCACACCACTTTGGTAGCATCATCGTAATGTTTCTTGTAGGCAGCAAGATCTTCAGGAGTAGCTTCAGACTCATCAAGCTCTTTGAGCTCCTTTTCAAGAACATATTCTTTGTTCTCAAAACGAAGAGCCATCTTGATGTTGCGCATCCAATCGTTATAGTTTGAGCCATCCATAACGACTTTGGAGTAGATATTGAGCAAAGAGAAGTTCTGGTTGGAGGAGGATGAAGCAGAAGTGTTTCCAGGAGTAGACATATGAAAAGAAAGAAAGTTTTAGTTAGATTTCAAGATACCTCAATATAATAACCCAAAGATAAAATATCAAGGTTAGGATCCAACTATGAAGATTCACAACTTAGAAATGGGATGCCGAGATCCAAGTGTAAATTTCATAAAGGTAGGTGAATGACGATTCACCAATTCCACCATTAGACGAAACAAACGAAGTGAAATTCCTAATTCTTTTGAGATACATTGAAACTATTCAATGGCATGTTTTAATCTCAGATTGTGCTCTTCTATTTGTGACTGGGATGCCGAGGATCACAAACAAGATGTGAATAACCATGCAAATGTGCTTGGTAACCTCATTGTCTTTATCATTAACTATTGATGTGGTGGTAAACCACACACGCTCCATCAAAATGACAATTATGAGATACCCATTACCACTCTTTATTAGTGCCCTTTAGTGTGCTGGTTAACCACACATGCTCCACTAACGACCAATAAAGCATAATGTGCAATTTCATGGATTAGCATACTTTTCACATTTTTCCTAAAGTAACTAGAGTTGGGATTTTAAAAATAATGTTCAAGTACTTTCTTTAATGTCATTATACTTTTAATGAGAAGTAGTTGTCCTATCAAATCCGTTCTGCTAAGGACCCTCCACTAATCAAGGAAGCGGTGGGTGAGAGTGGACACCCATTCAACTACCATTTTATAGGCAGTTTCCTTATACCCCCCTTATAGATTAACTTCGTGAATGAGGCATACTAGCGATTTGACTGACCATATTCTTATACATATATAATATTAAACTTTTAATCATAATACATATATAGGGTGTGTTTTAAAACATTTTAAAACTTCAAGGGTTTATATAAATTTCGAAATTCAAACTATTAAATTTAAATTTAAATAAACCAATTAACTAGATTTAATATTTATCTTTTAATTAACTATTAATCAAATTATTAAATCTTGTAAGGATTATCTAATTAAATTAATCAATTAATTTAATCCTAATCCTTATCCCTCTAAATTTCGAAAAATAGGGTAAGGATAATTATCCAATAAATCTAATTAAGTAACAATTATCCAAAACAAGAAACCCTAAAACTTCTAGCATATTTCGAAATTTACAAGGGAGGAGGCTAGGGTTTTCAAAACCCTAACCCTAATTTCGATTAGGGTTCTTTGGAGGCTAGGGTTTTCGAAAACCCTTTGATCCAAAACCCTAAAACGAAAATTTGGCCTTTAGGGTTTAATAGCTATAAACCCTAATTTGCAATTCAACAATTATAGCAATTCAATTTAAAACAAACAATGGCTCTGATACCACTGATGGGTTTTAGGTAAAACAAATAAACTAGAAAACAATTCCTAAGTTCACATGCAACCTACTTTGGATCTATGTTTTAACTATTGAACATATAACTTTGAATTGCAAAACAAGAACCCTAGAAGAGAGAGGCTAATTTTGAAATTAACAAACTAGGGTTTAGGAGTTACATACCTTTCAATTGTTATAGCAAACAATTGATAATCCTCTTGATCTTGATCTTGATCTTCTTGGAAGCTTAGCACCATAAATGTAATGCCTCTAATGGAATCACACCCAAGAACTAGCAAGAAGGAAAGTAGTAGGAGAGAGGATGGAGAGAGTATGCAATTTCGGCCTTAGGGTTTCTTCCAAAGAAATCAGTGACCTCAAATGTGAGCCAGGAGGCTCCTTAAATAGCTGAGGGATCTAGGGTTTAGGGAAAACCCTAGTTATCCTTTGCTCAGGGCCTAAGCAAGATCCAAAGGCCTTATTTGGACCCCTTGGATGAAATCTCTAGGGTTTCCCCTAAGAATTTCGTCCACCTCCCTCCAAGCGGATTCTGGAACCTTCCACTCAACTATTAGTTAATTGCAAACTAGTCCCTGCACTTTATAATTAATTCTTTTAACCCCAAAATTAATTCTGATTAATTTCTGGCTAACTATTAATTAAACATAATGATTTCTAATTAATATATTAATCTTTTAACATATTAATAAATCATTTATATTAATTCATTAATCTTATAAATTAATATCTCTCCTTTCATAATTTCCTTCTCCAGTTGCTAGGTTGAGGGCAACCCAAAAGGACTGTGCTGCTATCAATTCAAGTACATACCAATTATAGTTATGGGCTTAGACACCTAATCCAACAAAAAGAACCAAAGGGGTTTAAATATGTATCCAAAGATCCTAAATGGTTCGCTTCCATGTGTTAAGAAATGAAGGCTCTATACCAAAATTCCACTTGGGAACTCATATGAATCTGAATATCGGGCTTTGGCTAACACTGCTGCTGAAATTATGTGGATCACTCATTTGCTTCGTGAGTTGCATGTTCTTCCCTCCGGGCCCGCGACTCTTCTGCGTGATAATCGAAGTTCCCTTTTCCTTAGTCAAAACCCTATTTCTCACAAGCGTGCGAAGCATATTAATATTGACTATCACTTTGTTCGAGAATTGGTCTTATCCGGGAAACTTCACACTCGTTATGTTTCTACGCACTTGCAACTTGCTAATATATTTACAAAGAGCCTTCCACAACCCTCCTTCACTGGGGGTGGGGGTGGGGGAGGGGGTAATAGAGTTAATTTCATCTTGTCCTACTTTATAGGATCTGTGTTATTGTAATCTATGTATTTTAGGTAGTTTATTATATTAACTCTTATGTATTTTAGGTATTTTTAAACCTCGCCACTTTGCCGAGTTATGTTACTTTACAACATCAGCCTTGCATCAGGCTTTGTTCACCTCAAAAGAACCAAAGGGGTTTAAATCTGTATCCAAAGATCCTAAATGGTTCGCTTCTATGTGTTAAGAAATGAAGGCTCTACACCAAAATTCCACTTGGGAACTCATGTGAATCTGAATATCGGGCTTTGGCTAACACTGCTGTTGAAATTATGTGGATCACTCATTTGCTTCGTGAGTTGCATGTTCTTCCCTCCGAGCCCGCGACTCTTCTACGTGATAATCGAAGTGCCCTTTTCCTTAGTCAAAACCCTATTTCTCACAAGCGTACGAAGCATATTAATATTGACTGTCACTTTGTTCGAGAATTGGTCTTATCCGGGAAACTTCTCACTCGTTATGTTTCTACGCACTTGCAACTTGCTAATATATTTACAAAGAGCCTTCCACAACCCTCCTTCACTGGGGGTGGGGGGGGGGGTAATAGAGTTAATTTCATCATGTCCTACTTTATAGGATCTGTGTTATTGTAATCCATGTATTTTAGGTAGTTTATTATATTAACTCTTATATATTGTTCAATACATATCTCACCAAATCAAGGTGATTATTGAAAACCTAATATATATATATATATATATATATATATATATATATATATATATATATATATATTAAATCCAAGCCTACTACTAACCCAATTTGACTAGTCCAAGAGGACAACCCAAACCTAAGATGTTTAACTCATTACTTGATCCATTTGATTAAATGGGTGGGAAAAGTCTTATAAAATGGGAAACATTTTTCTCTTCTTCCTATGTCGGACAAGTCTCACATTGTATTATTTAGAACAAAGGTCCAACACTTTCTAAAGCAAAGAAAAATGGGAAAAACCTTGAGATTTGTGTCCAAGTGGTAACGTCCAAATAAAGTTGGAAACGAATAAAGAATTAAAATATAAAATCATTGTCCCCCGAAACTCAAAGTCGGAGATGTCCATCAAGAAATCACCTTGTACATGGTTTAGAATATTCACTCAAGCCATCACCTCCCATGGCTATGATATGTTCAATCTAAGAGTGATCACACACTATTTTTCAAAACCTATACTACCAGGAAGAAAGTTTTTATATTAATTTTTTACACTGATGATTTCACGCTGACGAGAGACAATGTTGAGGAAACTAAATGACCAAAAAGAAACTTAGCACCTGAACTCGAAATTAAATATCTCAAACATCTTAGATACTTCCTTGGAACCAAGCTCAAGGGAGGAGAGGGAGAGTGAAGATTACAACATTAAAATAGGAGATTCTTACCACCGTTAAGGTGGTTTAGTGGTGATTATTGCGATAAATCCTCGAGAATAGGAATGATTTCGGGTTCAAAACCCATAAGCTTCAACTTTATATTGACCCGTTCAAGAAAATAGAAAATTCTTATTATAATTATTTTAGATAGGATTATATTAAGATTTAAGATCATTAAAATATAGGATCTTATTATTGTAATTAGCCCTATCTTTTTTGTATATATTATACATCATATGTGAATAGTGAAGACACAAAAAAACAGACATTTTTCATCTCAAATACGCTCATAATTTCTTTAGTATACTTTCCGATTTTTAGAACTTTATTTTAGACTCATTTTATTCTTGATATTTTACTAGAATACATAAACCTAGCTAGACACTAAAAAAAGTCAATAGAAACTTCTCCATAAGGTCATCGGGTATGCTTGTCACGGAGAGGGTTTGTGGCCATCTCGCCATCTGACACCCATTGCCACGACCGTGCACACCACCCTTGGAGGTACGATTGTGGCCTCATGTGGTGTTTACCATAGAAGACCACATACAATCAATTTGTTCTTATTCACTATTATTTTATTTTTCTCTTTTCTTTGTATGCACCACGACACGATGATGGCCTAATGTTGCAGGTACATCAACAATGGTGTCAAAGAAGATGGTGGTGAGGTGGAGGGAGATGGTGTAGGGGATATACCCCATGGCCTAATACTTTAATAGTTAATTTATGTGAAATATAGGTTTCTAGATGAGTAATAATCAAATACCTTTTTCCCTTGAAATGTAGTCCCCTATATTCTACCATGCAATACCAATAACTATGAGAGCAACGCATAACGTTATAATGCTCGCTCCAATGGAAATGAATGTAAGTTTTTTGCTAGGAGGTGGAGGCTTGAACTCTATGGAAAGCAATACATTAGTAAGATGCATAAGCAACTTATGAATAGATCACTAAAATAAAGATGACAATACTATTTATAATGAAAGGAGCAGTTCAAACATGTGGCATACCAGCCTCCATAGAAATGGCTGATATGAGAGGGCCAAATACTCCTCTCTGTGGGACCGCCGTCGTACCTTTCCCAGCATAATGGAACCGGATCTCTAAAGTTTTATTTGTAACAAGCATGTTTTTTAATGTTATGTTTACTTTCTTATCAACTCCACCAGCTTCATTCTTAATGTCATAATTCTTCCGCTGATTTACGCCCTGCAAAAAGTAAAAAGGAAAACTAAAATGCAAACAACACAAGTTTGATTTTATATTTATATTGAGTGAACTGCTATCATTTTTTTGGTGTTTTTAGTGTTATCAACATATTTTAGAGCAGGGAAGACATGTTGAGTTCAATTAATTTACTCCATGACAATGGAGGTGTGGGATGCACACTCTGCGTGAATGCAAGTGTACCTCCTAATTAATAATAACTAGCAAAGAACTCGCAGCTACGCCGCTTTTGGGGTAATATGAGGAAAATCGGCAAACTTTAAAAAATACGTGCTGAAAGTGTAAATCACCGCAAATAGGAGAGAAAGTCGACAACCCCTAAAATTAGATGTCCAAAGTGTACGACAACCAAAAGAAGGGACACCGGTGGAGAAAATTCAAAAATGTTGTGGCAATAATGTGAAAGTTGCCAAAGTTGAGAAAATATGGTGGCAAAATTTTAAAGGAGGTTTTTTGTGTTTTTTATGTCAAAAATTTAAAAGTTTTGACTATAAGGTCGAAAAGTGTCAAATTCATTAAAGATTTGTGGCAAAAACACCAAAATATAAAACTTTTCACTGCAAGGACGAAAAGTGTCAAAGTTACTAAAGATTTGTGGCAAAACCCTAAAAGCACAAAAACTTAATCAAAACACAAAATTGGAAAAAATTTCACTTTAAGGACTAAAAGTGTCATATTCACTAAACATTTGTGACAAAAACCTAAAGACATAAAAGTTACTATTGCTAACTTCCTTTATATTTAATTTATATATAGAATGGGGGGAGCTAGTTCAATAATAGTAATAATTTTCAACCTGGACATAGATATCAAATGCACGTCTTCCGAGACTTTGATAAGATCGATTATCTCTGAAAATTATCTCTGCAAAATGTAGAGTCACTGTATAGTTTCCATTTGCTAAGCAACGACCGTAGTAAGTGAGAGACAATGGAGAGAGGCGAGCGTTCATGTAAAGTTCAGAGTCATCCATAGTGAGCACAGATACATTATTTGCGATATATTCGGTAGAAGGATCCTTCATATTTATTACACTTCCTGTGCTACTAAATCCCCAATTATGATCAATTGAAGGAATAAATCTTGCAGGTCCACCTGAATCTATATCTTTTTCATAAACCTTCTTTCCGATGGTAGTTGCTTCCCCGCCACAATTGATATTTACTGAATAATATTCTGGACAAACAAAAAAGATCATCAATGCTTTCACTTTACGAAACTGCATGCAACATCACCCAAAAGCATGTCGCTCACCCTTCAAGCAACGATAGTTACTAGTGCTAAGGCACTTCGCAAGGGCATCTCTGAATCAAATTAAACCGGGGAAACATAGTGGCTATACTATCTTATCAAATAAAAGTTCCATTCGCTTTAGAGAATTAATAATAGCAGAGTATAAGCTTACAAGTTATTCCCACTAGAGTAGCTTCTGTATAAGTTCCTAATAAAGAAACGCATGCATGTTGTAAACTTTAACTTCGGTTGTATGTGCAGATGAAAAAGCATTTGAAAGCTGAAAACTTACAATGATGGATCACTACAAGTTGAAGGCAGAGAACTTTCAATCAAGTTGTTATAGGAAAGATCTACATAACTGCATTACAATACATCATTTTAAGAAAAATCATATAAACAAGAGCATAATAAGCTCATCAGTCATCACAAGCACATACGTCATCTTGGATACACTTTCCAAAAGCATTATTTTGACTCTACTATTCGTGGGTTACATGAAATAGCGAATCCAAAAGAGAGAACTTCACATTTTAGATAAAAAAACGAGAAGCAGTCACCAAAGTGTTGGTTCTTTTGTTAAGCTATATATGCGTGGGTTACATGAAACGTGAAGTCTGATGAATGGCATAGGGATAACGACCAAGAAATGCAGGGATCCGGGAAGAAGAAAGATTTTGGGCTTGGTTCGTACGGAATTGTAGGCCCAACATTTTTAAAACCTAAGGCTACAGACACCACTAAAAACAGGTGGATATCCTATGAAAATTACCTTTGGAAAAATTTCATCTGATGTTTGCAATAAAATACCAACAAGCAAAACAAAAATCCTCTAATTTATGACGGAATATATTCTAAAGGTAACTAGTATTAGGTAAACTAGATTATAACCCGCTTTAAACGCGGGGAACGCATAAAAAACATACAAATGTCTACAGATATTGCATAATAATTATATAAAAAAAAACTTATAGTTCTTAGTATTATTGAAATGTGTAGAAGATACATTGAAATCGATAAATATCTATAATCGTTAAAGGACCTCGTTATTTACAATATTTTTTGTTTTATTAGTTGAATGACCTTCCTCGTCATATATGGTTATGATATTGTTATATAAGCATAAGTATTCTAATTAGACGTTCATTCCATAAGAAAGTTACTTAATTTAAACCTATTTTGACAACCAATATACTTTTATTTTCATTGTATTAAATATTGACAACTATTTCATTTATTCAAATTAAGTCATAGAGTATAATTTATGAAATATTAAATGTTATATGAATTTAATTTTAGTATATCATCAATGAAAATTCTTTTCTAAATCATGATTGGTTTATTTTAAATTAATTATGAATATAAATGCTAACTTTTATGTTTGTTCTTATTTATTTGGTGTTTCGCAAAAATTTTGCATTAATCTTGGCGCAACTTTGAATAATTTTAATATATTATCAATGTAATTTGGTATATCTTTCAATTATATGAAATATCAAATAATGACATTTCATTACTATTGTGATAATTTAGTTAATATATTGCATTTTTTACTAATCTTAACGATCTTATTTTTTTCTAATAACCGTAACGTTTTTACAAATTGTACTTACAAATCTCCTAATATCTTATAATTTTTATCTTACTTTATGATAACTATAGTATTTACAAGATTGACTGTCTTAATAGTTTTTTTTTCAGTCTATTCAATTTTATATTTCATTGTACAAAATCATCATTTGTATGTATTCTGAAATTTCATTTTAAAAATGCTTAATGTTTACATCTTGATATTTTTTTAATAAATTCGTGTAATAATTATGGAATATATGTCTTGTTTGAATTAACATTTACTTCACTAAATTAAATTTCTCATTAAATGGATATATTTTGGTAAGTAATAATTATAATGAGTCAACATTATCTAGGACATAAATGCTTGATATACTTTTGAAGGGAAAAATCGGGATCATTAAAAAAAATTATATATAAAAAATACAAATTTAAATTGGGTGAAATTATTGATGAAATTACTGACGAAAATTATTATGGGGGAATTGTATTTTGTAAAGTATAATACTATGACAAAATTCGAAATATGTATATTGTTGTGTAAATTTATAAATTTTATTGTTACTATATAAAGATAAAACAAAGTAGGTTGATATGTTAAACAAAAAAAAATTCAATGAACGTATGTAACTAAAAAATGGAATTTGAAGATGAAAATTTAAAAACTTAAAAGTATGAAGACATGTGATAAAAAAAAATGTGTGAAAGAGCTCTAACCACATTTGACCAATTTGTTAGTGAGAAGATCATAAATGGACCCTCCGATAATGATCAACGAATTATTTCCTGTATCACAAAAGGTGAATTCTATAATTAGTGGATTCGAAATGTTTTAAGTAATGCTAAAATAAACATGTATATTGAAGTGTAGATGAACATGTCATTTTCATGCAAACGACATGTTTTATGGTATCATGTAGAAAAATACTTTAGAAAATAAAATGTTTTAAACACATATACTTAACTTAGATCCTCATCAACCAGGTCCATTAATCGTTTCTCCCTTGAATTTTCAATAATCACTTTCATGGGATTAGTCGACACAACCTGACCAACAAAATCTGGAACAAAAAAAATAAACGGTTGGTTTATTATAGATGTGTAAACAATAAATATTTACGTGTAGATAAGGTAGAATGTAAAATAAAACATTACCAAATGCAACACGAGTGTTGAGATTCCTAGCTATCAAATCCTGGAAAGTCACAAAATTATAAGGATCCACCATAACAACAAAATCATTTGATACACAAACTTTGGTTATTTTGTAGAAATTATTCTTATGCTTATGATCAACCACCATGCAATCTCCTTCATTTCTGGTCATACCAAAACTACTAATTTCCCTTACATATCCTTCAACAAAGAGGGCTTCAAACGAACTACTGAGATTTTTTTTATTGTTGCTTGTACTTTAGTGCCATGTAAGTGAAAAAAAAATTGGTTAAGTTTAAAATTTTATAAATTAAAAGCAACATAATAATAAAAAGAAAAAATTATACCTACTCGTCAATTAAAATCGTGTCCAAGCTACTAAACATGTTTGGGTTGTTTTTTAAGTTTGCTTCCAAAGCAAGAGTACATGAACACGAATGTTTCAGGTTTTCTTGGATGCATCGATGTCAGCAACCTTATCAAAGACGATCTCATCGCGATTGTTTTGTGTCATGGGTGTAAAAATAAAGAGAAAACATTTAGATTTAGAAAGTACTTTTATATGAAATAAAAGGGATGTATACAATGTATTTATCTATAAAGAGATATGATTCATAAAGAGGTATGAAAACTATTATAGTTGTCAACAAAATTATTTCCGTACTTAATTTCAAAGGATGCATAAATAGATTATATATTATTCCCTGTTAAATCAACCTAAAAGTGTAATAGGATCATACCAAAATATTTTAAAATCATACCAATATTAACAGGATTCTTATGACATAATAATAAGAAAAAAATCATAATCATCTCTAATATATAAAAATAACATTTTTCTAATTAGTGTCAATTCCAAAGATAGTTAATTTCTGTTTTGTTAAAGGTACGTAATATCTTTTCCTGTTTATTTGAAAAGTTTCAGAAAAGTAGTTAACCGATTTCATGTAATTTGTGACAAAAAAATTGAAATATATGAATACATATATTTGATATAGGAACAAAGAAATAATAGAAAAAAATATAAAAAGAGAAAAAATGTACTAATCTTCTATTGCACAACAACGAATGTTTTAAGCAGAGAATGATGATGGAAGTTATAAACAATAAGAATAATGTTGTAGGAGAAGGTTTGAAGAAAAGCAACGATTAAAAATAAGTGTGAGCCACAGATTCAATGATGAATCGTATATGTATGTGATAATTTAAATCTGATTTTTTGGTATTAATGGTTTCCTAATAAAAATAGATTTTATATTAATGGTTTACTAATATAAACAGATTGATATTAATGGTTGATATTAATGCATTAATTGAAATGGTTTGTTACTAATATGTTTTTAAAGTTGACCATATTAAAATCTTTATAACCGAAAATTCAAGATTTAAAATATGAGAATATTTTAGTGAAATTATATATATTCCATTTGGGGAAGATGATGTCATCAATTTGATATAATGGTAAAAAAACATAGGATTGAAATACAATCAAGGGCCCAGATTCTTTAAGATGATGTCATAAGGTTTCTCTTTTAATAATATTTAAAGATTACCTACGAATTTGTAACGGAATTCAATTTTTTCTATAATTTAGCAAATCCATCAGAGAACCCAAAACCTCTTAATCATGGTTCTTAAGATCCCGATCTTGATCTTAAATCTTATGATTTTAAGATCCTACAAGCGAAAAATGATCCTGATCTTACTAGAATCTATCTAAAGCATGATCTATAGCGGGATCTTAGAATCTCGATTAGAATCTTAAGATCTTAATACGATCCGATCTCACATCTTTAGTTTTATTAGATATAGTTGAGCCTAAAAAATCCGTCAATTCAAGTGTCGCAAGTTGCATGAAATCTCATAGACCATCATCACTTCATCTCAAAATTAGGCAGGTCACATTCGTGATATTCCCTTTTTGATCTTAAGCATTTAGTTGTATATGATCATGTTTCTTTTGGTAATTAAGATGTTTTCTTCCAAATTTTTATGGTTTGTAGTTATAAAAGTTATGGTTCATGCTTAAAAAGTTAAAGTTAATTTCATATCGATATCTTAATCAACGTTAAGTTATAATGTATAATGCACACCCAAGACCTTTACTACAAGAATAACAATCATTAGCGGCGACAGCTACTTTTTGGCGGCAACATACAACTTTCGCGTTGTATGTCGTCGTTAAAGGTGGTTGTCGCCGCTAAAGGTGTCACCGCTAATGATTGTTAACCCTCAATCTATGTCAATGCGTCATATTAAACCCCCACCGTCGATTTTGTTCCCAATCCAACAACTGATAATAAAAGTCGTTCATCGTAATAGTTGCGACACCTGTCGCCGTCCCCGCTGATGCTCGAAAAAAATACCGCGAGATTTTCCCTCTACTAGGCGTCATTCCTAATTGATTCGTGTCGTCGCTAATACCCGTCGCCGCTAATGCCTTGTCGGGATATAGACACTGAAATGAAACCCACTTAACACTTTTCCCCTTCTGCCTTTACTTCCTCTGTGCCGATTCCCACCACCGATTACGACTTTCCCTCCATCTACTTCGTCGGATTTTACTCACATTCCCTTTATTCCATCGATGGCCACCTTTGCCGGCGACGGGAAGTGTAATACCAACGACAAGAAGCAGTAACCGACGACCACATGTATAATTCCTTCTTATTTTTGCTCGATTTCACTTTCTTTTTGTCGATTCCCACTGATTTTGTTGTTTTCTGATTGAAACTGTGATGTTGGTCGGATTTGGTAGATTTCTGATGGAATTTGGCCGGAAAAGTTGTTGTTGGCCGGAATTTTGCTGGAATACCGCCACCACCACCTTTCTCCACAGGTTTTTCTATTTTTATAGAATATATGTATAATATCTTGATTTTTGTATGTGTTCTTGGAATTTGGATGTGTATTGTTTGTGTAGGTGTATATGTATAAATTTTTGTATATATGATATGTATTTGTATGTGTATGAAGCATGTATGTGTTTTCCATATGTATTTTTTTGTATATGTGTATTTTTGTGCAATGAAAAAAAAGTAGGATACTATAATGTATGTGTATGTGTATTTTTTATGTATGTTTATGTGTGTGACTTTGGAAATTATATATGTAATTTGTGTATTTATATGCTATGAAAAAAACAAAGTAGGATGCTATAGTAGAAATTATATTTGTATGTATATGTGATATGTGTATGTATAGAAAATTATGCATGTAGTTTGTGTATTTGTATGCAATTTGGAAATTATATATGTAGTTTGTGTATTTGTATGCAATGAAAAAAAAACAAAGTAGAATGTTACAATAGAAAGTGTATTTGTATGTATATGCAATATAATGATATTGATGAAAAAAATGAAAAAAAAAACAAAGTAGGATGCTATAACGGATAGTATTATTTTTGTATATATATTTGTATGCAATTTAGTAACTACAATGCTATAATGAAAAAAAATGAAAAAAAAACAAAGTTGGATGCTTTAATAGAAAGTGTGTTATTTTTGTATATGAAATATGTGTAACTTTTATTCATATTGTAATTTTGCAGGCTAACTTTTATTAATATTGTGTTTCTATATTGTTGTAACGACGTAAATTTTCAAAACAATTTTTCATTTTTAAATCATACTTTCAATCACACGATAATCATAAAACATAATGTATTCACTGTGTTGTAACAAAAACATGTCCCAGAATCTCAATAACATAAACTCCATAAGTGTGTACGGATCATGTCGGCGCCTTCCCGCGATCATCACTAGTACCTGAAACACATAACATAACAACTGTAAGCATAAATGCTTAGTGAGTTCCCCCAAGATACCACATACAACACATACGCCTTTCCAGGCCATAACTCTGTAAGATCTTCCGATCCATGTGTCTCAGGGGACTTCCGTCCCGAATCCCGGTAGACCTTCCGGTCCTACCCGTATCGACCTTCCGGTCCATAACCTCTTGACCTTCCGGTCCATGTCATCTTGACCTTCCGGTCCATATCATCTTGACCTTCCGGTCCATACCATACATAGCATACATAGCACATACATATCACATAACCGCATATAGCACATACATCTCATAGCATACAAGACCTTCCGATCACACATAGGTACCCTTCCAGGTACAGTATAGTGAGAAGACTCACCTCAATGAAGTCGGATAAACTGTCGTGCTCAACGTCCCGACCTAGCCTCCTCCTATTATTCAAACAACATTCCCGATCAATATTCTCTCATAGCCTCATCTCTACAGATTGGATAGAAGGCCATTCTACCCTTACCTGAACTCTCTTGACCAAACTTTGGGTAAAGTCAACGAAAGTCAATGGTCAAACTTTGACCCGACTCGTCGAGTGCACAAGGGAGACTCGGCGAGTCCAAGCGGGTCCTCTGAATCCTTTCAGCCTCTCTTGGCTCGTCGAGTCATCATCCCACTCGACGAGTTACACCTGTCACGAATCACGGGGCAACCCCGACCCGACTCGTCGAGTCCACTTATGGACTCGGCGAGTTGCTTCCATGTTCTTACTCAAATGACCTTCTAAGGTCAGATCTGTTTCCCTAACTATCAGATCTACCCTTCAAGTGTTCAAATGTCACGTAAAGGTGCAACCTTTACGTGCATGCAACCCACAACAAGTCACAAATGGAGAAATAACTCTAAAAATGGCAACCTAGTCCCCAATCTCTCATTTGCTTGCATAAAGCTGAGGGATAGTGACTCTATGGACCTCTAATGGTCCAGATTTGATGTTATTAACACAAAGGGGACCTCATACTCACTAGATCTTACATAAAATGGAGGTAAAAACCCAAAAATCATGAAATCCATCATATCAACATGAAATAGAAAGGATTATACCTCCAGAGATGAATTCTCAAGATGATTAGCCCAGATCCAAGCCCCCTTCACGCTCTAGATGGGTGTTTCGTTCTTCCTTCTAGCAAAACTACACCAAAAGTGATGTATTAGCCTCCTCTTGCTCTCAACTCTCCCACTGCTCTCTCTAGGGTTTCTCTGGGATGAAGTGGCCGCAAATGGAAGCTATAAAGGCCTTTAAATAGGGCACAAACCCCGAGAGTTAGGGTTTCAAATTACAGCGCGGACTCGCCGAGTCCACGCATCGACTCGTCGAGTCCTTCATTAAATCAGACAATAAATGCGCGCTCCTACTCGGCGAGTCTGAGCGCCTACTCGTCGATTCCCTCCATAAAACTCAAAATAAATGAACTTTATAGCATACCTGGAAATCCGGATGTTACAATTCTCCCCCACTAGAATCGGACTTCGCCCTCGAAGTCTTGCTCGTCAAACAACTCTGGATGCTGCTCTCGCATCTCCAGCTCCGGCTCCCAAGTAAGCTCAGACCCTTTCCGATGTTGCCACTGGACCTGCACCAGGGACACTTCCTTGTTCCTCAGAACCTTGATCTTCCGATCCCGGATCGCGTTTGGCCTCTCAACATAATTCAGGCTCGTATTTACCTGAAATATTCTCCAGTGGTACCGTTGTCGACTTGTCGGCTATACACTTCCTCAACTGAGACACGTGGAAGGTGTCATGAATCTGGCTCAGCTCCGCAGGTAGCTCCAACCGATATGCTACCCTGCCCACCCTCGTGGTCACCCTGAACGGACCGATGTATCGGGGCCCCAGCTTGCCCCTCTTCCTGAATCGGATCACTCCTTTCCAAGGAGACACTTTCAGGAGTACGAAGTCTCCCACCTGGAACTCAAGCTCGGATCGTCGCCTATCCGCATAACTCTTCTGACGACTCTGAGCCGTCAATAACCTCTGTCTAACCTGCTGTATATGCTCTGTCGTCTGAAGCACTATCTCAGTGCTACCCATCACACGCTGCCCTACCTCTCCCCAGCAAATGGGAGTCCGACACCTCCTCCCATACAACAACTCGAAGGGAAGCATACCAATACTCGAATGGTGACTGTTGTTATAAGAAAACTCAGCCAACGGCAGATACGTGTCCCAACTTCCCCCGAAGTCCAACACACATGCTCGAAGCATGTCCTCGAGCGTCTGAATCGTCCGCTCACTCTGCCCGTCCGTCTGTGGGTAGTATTGTTGGATTAGTGTCTAAGTCCATAACTTTATTTGGTATGTACTTGACCCGACCAGGCATGGTCCATTTGGGTTGCATGGCATCATGCACTTGGATAGACTAAATGAGAGAAATAAGACACTTATGGTTATTAATATATTATAAGTTCTAATATATTAATAATAAGAATAATAATATTTAATTAGTATTGATTAAGAATTAATTTAGAATTAATTATGTGATCAAAAGAAGACTAATTAAATATATGGGTTGATTGTGTAAATCATCCCATAACTTATATAGTGGGCCAAAGCTCCATGGATAATCAAGTTAGGTTAAACTCATAGGATTCTCCATGGATGCTCCATGGAGGTTACTTAACCCATGGGTCATGGAAATGAAAGTTCATGACAATTAGGGTTTACATGGTGTAACCCTAATTGTAACATACTATATAAGCATCATATTATTCACCAAAATCGGCCACTAGTGTGTGTAAAAGAAGGGCTAGCCGATTTCTTGAAGTGTGGATTTCTCTCTAAGTTATTCCAAGAGCATTTGATGTTGTGTAAGCCATTTGAGGTGTCACATTTGAGGCACTAGGTACTCAAGCCCCATAGAGTCCAGCTACACTACAAAAGGTATGTATTCTATCTATATTATTACCCAAGTATCTATGATTGTATGCTAGATAGGGTAATACCTTGGAATATTAGCATTTGCATGTATATTAGAGAAAACATAGATCCAAGGTATTTAGGATTGCATGTACACCATAGGAGTGTTAGAATGCTCATAACCCAACAGTGGTATCAGAGCCTAGGGCTGTTTTCGATTATACTTGATGCAAACTGATTTTTCGAAGCCAAGAATCTGTCAGGACCTGAAACTCGACGAGTTCTGGAGGAAAACTCGACGAGTTCATGTATTAGAGCATGAACTCGACGAGTTCCGTGAAGAATTCGACGAGTTTGTGTCCCAAAATGCATATCTTCGTGCTTTTTGGCTGGAATTGGACTAGGAACATTACCAAAAACTGTTTTTGGACTTGTAAACCTATTTTTGATGTGGTAATGTTCATACTAATCCAATTTCAAAGATAATTGTCAATAGATTCATGTTTTGTATTAGTTTAAGTGTTATTCTAATTACATGAAAAAGTTTGATTCCAATTATCTTGTTCATATGAGTTGCTTAGATTAATAGAAAAGGTTGATTGATTATGTGTCTTTGATCCATTTTAATCTAAGAATTGATTCTAAAATGTGTTTGTGTAACTTGTCCTCAAGTTACATTAAAAGTCACATTAAAGTTTCTTAAAACTCATAAAAGTTGGCAATGGTTACAAAATGAAGAGTCTTGTCCTCATTAAATGGTTTTATGACTCCATAACTTGTCCTCAAGTTATGGAGGTTCAAGAGTCACTTCATTAAATCATTAAAATGTGTAACCTTAATTAGTTCCATAAGTTACAAAAAAAAAGAACCGTTACATTCTTTAATAGTTTAAAGTCTTTCATAACTTGTCCTCAAGTTATGGAACTTGAAGAGTTTTTTAATTAAAACTACTTTAAACACATAAGTTATGGAATTAATTAGTTTTGAATATTTTCAAAAGTTGCCCTCAAGTTTTGGAATTTGAAAAGTTTTCTCTTATGAATACTTTAATTCCAAGTTAAGCCCTTAGAATTTTAAAAGTTAAAATTCAACCCTTATACTTTATAATATTATAAGTTAATAATATTTATATATATATATATGTATAAGAGCAAGTCAGTCTTACCATTAGTAGGCCTCATTCATGAAGCCGGTCTATAAGGAGGGTATAAGGTTACTGCCTATAAAATGGCAGTTTAATGGGTGTCCACTCTCACCCACCGCTTCCTTGACTGGTGGAGGGTCGTTAGCCGAACGGGTAGGACAAAGACTATAAGTTCTCCCTTCATTAAAAGTATTAATGATAAATACTAAGTAACTAAACACTTATAAATTCCCAATCTTAGTTACTTAGGAAAATGTGAATAAGGTGCTAATCCATGAAATTACACTTTGCACTTTGTTTAAGCCGTTAGTGGAGCGTGTGTGGTTAACCGGCACACTAACCTGGACTTAACAAGGTAGGCAAAGGGTAACTTAATGTTTATCATAGTATCGATGGAGCGTGTGTGGTTAACCGGCACATCGATTGAGGGGTAAACACTTAAGGGTACCAAGTAATTTGCATGGTTACTTCACACCTTGTTTTGTGATCCTCGGCATCCCAGTCACAAAACCTGAAGGGCACACTCGAGATTGAAACATGCCATTGAAAACTTCAATGAATCTCAAAAGATCTAGGAGTTTCAAATCCAATTAAAACCTAATAATACATTTCGTTTATCTTGGTGGAAATTGGTGAATCGTCATTCACCTAACTTCAAATATTTTATAGCTTGGATTACGTCATCCCTCTTCTAAGTTATAAAATAGTTTGTTGGGTCCTAGCCTTAATATTTCATATTGGGTGTCATATTAAGGACTTTAGATCAACTATCTTGAATATCTCCCAAAAGATGTCTAAGTTCAGACATCTATGATCTTCCCAAATCTCTTGGAACTTTACTTATTTCACCTCCTCCAGTTATTCTCCCTAACCCACAAGTTCTTGAATAGCTTAAGGTCACTCAATCCCTATTGGCAAGCAAGGTCTATGTGTGATCACATCTT
This sequence comes from Lactuca virosa, assembly GCF_052849685.1. Lineage (NCBI taxonomy): Eukaryota > Viridiplantae > Streptophyta > Magnoliopsida > Asterales > Asteraceae > Lactuca > Lactuca virosa. Next base: position 60,958,561 of record NC_136429.1, read on the forward strand.
GGAGATGAAGTTAAGTATTCACAAGCCGGGAGAGTTGGGTGTTAAAGTCTAGAGGAAGTGGATGTTCGATCACCTTCTAAGTCACATAGTGAATTCCTTTGGGACTCCTATGAAATAGATTATGACAAGACCCTTAATGATCTTAACTATCTGCTTGGCGCTGCTAAATCAGAAATGATTTGGTGTACTAGTAAAGAAAATTTGATTAGGAGATCAACTTCCCAAAAACTTTATGGACAGGGACAATAGTGACACAGGAAATCCAGAAAAGCATTCTCTTCCCAATGGAAAGGGATTGGCCATAGTCAACTTGGTTGACCAAATGGTAAAGAGAAAGGCTAAGTCTGAGATAGTCCCATGTACTATTACCTAAGGGTCCATATGTTTCTATTGCCAAAGGGAGGGGCTTTGGTTACGAAGCTGCCAAACTTACCTAAGGATGGTAAAGTCAATAAGGTTGACTTTATTTCAGGTAAAGTCCATTGTCTAACTCTATTAAGTTCCTACTTGGAGATTCTTATTACATGATGTGACTGGGTCACATGTTGATGTTATAAGAATCAAAGAAAATAGAGAAAGCTTAAAGGAAGTATATGTTGATTCTGATCGCAAAGATGGGCTTCGATCGCATCAAAATTTTTGAGCGGTTATTTAGGAGTTATGACACATTGCTTAGGAATAGATAACAACAAGGTTTTCATATGGATTGTAAGGATGAGTTTTTCCGCAAAGTTTTAAAATAAAAGGAAATTTTTGATTTTATTTATTTTAAGTATCCTTACAATGGCATTTGTGGAAAAAAAAGATTTGTTGCTTATATGATTCCATTGCTAGTAATATAGGAAAATGGTTTTGATTATTTCATTTGTGGTAGTGTCTAAATTTACCAAAAAAGGAAAGTTTCTCATCACCCAAGTTTAAATTGGACCGAAACTTGGAATCATGCAAGTTGTATAGTATGATGAATGAGAATTTTCATCTTTGGAAAATTAAGACTAATTCCTTGTTCACATGTATATATTAGTCAAGGGAAGGACAAAGGGATCGGGTACACTTGGGTGTGTGCTGGTCAGGTCCACCACAAAGAATATTCGTCATGATTTACTAAAGCTTAGTAAATATGGTTATACTTACAAGTTTAAGTATAATTCTGAAAACATTGAAAATACTTCAATGTATGGCAGAACGAATGAGAAGAATCAAATTTGGCAGAAAGATAAAAGTTTCTCAAATCTGAAAAGATGGGAGAGTACTTTAGTATCATGTTTATGATCATCTTAATGATTAAGATACCATATCACAATTGATCCTCTAAGGTCATCTTAGTACATTTTTTTGACTAAGAAGAGGAGTCATGAATTGTTGAAATGGTTAAATCAAAAAGATGAGTCATACTTTGTTCCAAAAACAATTCTTAGAGTCATACTCCAAGATTGTAACTTGAGTGACATATCTTAAAGAGGGTTTATTAACACTAGTCAAATGTAAGAGTAAAAGGTTATCTACTCTTGTACATTTGAAATTGGTAAGTTGTGATGTTTTGGATAAAACAGAGACCAACTTAGACCAATTGTGTGAAGTGTTTGTATTGATAAAGAATCTGCACTATCTCTTATATATTTGGCAAGTGAGTCTTATATGTCAAGAGGACAGTGGGAGTCCTAAAGCTCTTGAAGTTTCAAGACCTAATCAAGAATAAAAACCTGGAATTCTTCACTAGCACACAACTTGAGGTGTATAACCTATCGTGTTGACATTTCTGCGCCTATTCAAGTCGACTTTTCATAGTAGTTCTGAGAGTTCTCAATTGGTTGCACATCTACTTGGAAGCTATGACAGACCCTTGTATAGCCAGGTGGCAAGAACTTAATACTGCACAAGTTCAATCCATATGAGTTTGGATTTGTCACTAACCTTGTCTTGTGATTATTGTTTTGACAAATTCATATGGGTAGGAACTCATACACCATAAAAATCTAAGTGTCATAAGGTTTCTCTCCGATTCATGAAAATGATGGTGAGGAAACACTTTCACTAAGTATATTTTTAAGTAGATATTAATCTTTGCATTCTCAAAGTCGTTAGTAGAGTACACTAACATGGACTTATGAGAAATAGCAAAGGTCTAAGCAATTGAGACTATGATTACGGCATCCCTTTTCATAGTTCTTAAATTGTTTAGACACACCAGTAGGCTATCTACAATAAGGTGTATGATTTTGATAAAGTCTTATCAAAGCAATCTAGTATCAGAAATTTGAACTTTGGTAAGAAAGTCAATAAAGTATTGATTTCTAGAAGTTCACTAATTTCTGAATACATGTCAAAGCTAGTGGGAGCATAAGTATTATGCTGGTAATCATCATGTTAGTGGGAGCATGATAATTATGATAAGTATTGCAAGTTAGCAATGTTAATTATAGAAAACAAAAGTTCAACTCGTGAGGTTGCAAGGGTTGAAAAAGTTGTTTTGCTATAATTAAGGGAGAGGAAATTATACTTCATTTCAATTCTAAAAGGCTTAGATTGAGATTTTAATCATTTTAGTCAAGAATATATATATATGAATTTCATGTTGGATTGGTTCAACTTAAGGAAATTCTATATATTGCGTTCTCAAAATTCGGTTATGATTACGGCATCCCTCTTCATAGTCAAATTTTGAAAACATGGCAAACAAAAATTATTGTAGAAAAAGAGTGGTCTAGAATCATGTCTTTATGTGAGACATCATGAATCGTGTCCCGTTTGCTTTGGGTACACGATCGATTGCATGTGCTATAATATTTATCCTTTCTAAATTTTCCAATTGCCTTGGGGCATTAAGGGGAAAAAAAGGTCTAGAATTGGATATGACTAAAGTGATTAAGCAATTGTCGAGGACAATCTAAGGTTTTACCAAAGATTGGTTGCTCAAGGACAGTTGGAAGTATACTGTTAATATTGGAAGGACCATATTGACATATTCTGGAAAAGAGACAACTCTTGTTCAGAAGTAGTAGTCAAAATAGGAATATGGAGTTGTCGCCATAGGTGGAAGTTATATGTGTAAGATTAGAAAACTTAATGCAAGAAGGATATTCAAAGCAATGTGCTTTGAGACTTCGTCTCCATGGAATTGATCTCCATTGGAATAACCTTTAATGACTGATGACAAGTCCTTGTGACTTTGTACATATTCATTACAAGAGGGTCTGTGCATATAAGTTTAAAATCTAAACAGATTTTGGTAAATGTTAGGAATTTGGAATTCTTACATTTTTCGATAAGGATTTGGGAGTGTGAAAAGAGAATCATTGAAAGTACGTTCAATCGATCTATTTCACAAAGTAAGGATCATAGACAAACATAGAGTGCATACTTGATGTATTGCAAAGCTATCTCTTAGAAAACATAGTGTACATGCTTGGAGCATGAGACAACTGGTGTTTTATAAATTCAAGTATAAAGTTGATAAAACCAAAACAATGAATAATGAGTAATCAGTATGGTGATAAATAAAAAGTGTTTTATTTATATTCATAGTTTGATACCATCTTAGATTCATTTATTCTTGTGTTTCATCTTGCATGTTTTGACTTCCATAATAAATTAGGTTATTCTTCCTGAATGACTAAGTTATTCAAACCATCCACAGTCGGTCATATGTTGGAAGTAGATATGAATCAAGACTGTCATGGGTTGGCTTGTAGAGGTCCAAGTTGGTGGACAAAGTGGTGCTACAACACTTATGAGTGCTCATAAGTTCTGAGTATTGGATTCAACCCGCGCTCATTTGAATCACTTCATGGATTTTATCACGAGTGATCATGAGACGATAATATCGTATATTCTTCAAACCTAGAGATATGAGTTGTTACTATGAGTTGATAGTACATTGATTGCATGAAAACGCATTGGTAACTCGATGTTATAAAACGTGCCTTTGTGTATGATCCAACAAGTAGTAGAACAAGCCATATGAGTCGAATTTTATCCATTCATTTTACCTTCGGGATAAAAGCGATATCTGTGGGCCCCTCGATGATTTAGCGATGACACATGTGAGCGCTTGGCCAAGCCAGGACTGATTTGATCTTTTCAATCAGTCAGTCGTCATAAATCGGAAATCGGGAAACAACAAATGGACAGAGAGAATGATTTACAATCCATGTCTCAGTCCATATGATATCTAGAATGGAGGAATATATGATCACTTATCTAATGGACAAGTCATTGACAAAGGTCAGAGATTATCGGCAAGGTCAGAGTTCGACGGAGGCTTTTGAGAGCTACGATTGCTAGTTGGTTCTTGAAGTCATACACAATAATAGTTTTAGACTTATCCAAGTGGGAGACTGTTGGATTAGTGTCTAAGTCCATAACTTTATTTGTTATGTACTTGACCCGACCAGGCATGGTCCATTTGGGTTGCATGGCATCATGCACTTGGATATACTAAATGAGAGAAATAAGACACTTATGGTTATTAATATATTATAAGTTCTAATATATTAATAATAAGAATAATAATATTTAATTAGTATTGATCAAGAATTAATTTAGAATTAATTATGTGATCAAAAGAAGACTAATTAAATATATGGGTTGATTGTGTAAATCATCCCATAACTTATATAGTGGGCCAAAGCTCCATGGATAATCAAGTTGGGTTAAACCCATAGGATTCTCCATGGATGCTTCATGGAGGTTACTTAACCCATGGGTCATGGAAATGAAAGGTCATGACAATTAGGGTTTACATGGTGTAACCCTAATTGTAACATACTATATAAGCATCATATTATTCACCAAAATCGGCCACTAGTGTGTGTAAAAGAAGGGCTAGCCGATTTCTTGAAGTGTGGATTTCTCTCTAAGTTATTCCAAGAGCATTTGATGTTGTGTGAGCCATTTGAGGTGTCACATTTGAGGCACTAGGCACTCAAGCCCCATGGAGTCCAGCTACACTATAAAAGGTATGTATTCTATCTATATTATTACCCAAGTATCTATGATTGTATGCTAGATAGGGTAATACCTTGGAATATTAGCATTTGCATGTATATTAGAGAAAACATAGATCCAAGGTATTTAGGGTTGCATGTACACCATAGGAGTGTTAGAATGCTCATAACCCACCAGGTATGCGGTACTGAAATGCAGCCTCGTACCTAACTCCTCATGGAACTTCTTACAGAATCTGGAAGTGAAACGTACATCTCGATCTGACACAATCGAGATCGGTACTCCATGACGCGATACCACCTCTCTCACGTACAACTCTGCCAATATCTCCGTAGAAGAGCTCTCACTGATAGCAAGGAAGTGAGCGCTCTTCGTCAGCCGGTCGACAATCACCCAAATCGCATCGACACCCTTCGCGGTCCTTCGCAATTTGGTGATAAAATCCATGGAAATCTGTTCCCACTTCCACTGGGGAACCTCAAGTGGCTGCAACTTGCGATGCGGACGCTGGTGCTCGGCCTTAACCCTGCGACAGGTCAAGCACCTCTCAACAATCCATGCAACATCCTTCTTCATACAGGGCCACCAATAGTCTTTCTTCAAATCCAAATACATCTTAGTGGCTCCGGGATGGATCGAGAACCTCGATAGATGCGCCTCCTCCATCAGAATGGTATGTGCCCCGCCTGTATATGGCACCCAAATCCGACCTTGAAAGGTCATTAGCCCTCGGCTATCGGTAACAAACTCAGATACCTGCCCAATCACCCGCTCTCTCTTGCAGTTTTCCGGTCTCACGGCCTCTGCCTGGGCCTCCCGAATGGTGTCCAACACCGGAGTCATCACTGTCAATCTCAAGCAAACATCTCGTATCGGGGCACTCTCCGCCCTACGGCTCAGGGAATCAGCTACAACATTAGCTTTGCCCGGGTGGTACATGATCTCACAATCGTAATCCTTTACCACGTCCAACCATCTCCTCTGGCGCATATTCAGATTGGGCTGATCCATCAAATACTTCAAGCTCTTGTGGTCCGTGTATATGGTACACCGAACCCCATATAAATAGTGACGCCATAACTTGAGCGCGAACACCACTGCCCCCAACTCCAGATCGTGGGTGGGATACCTCGTCTCGTGAGGCTTCACCTGCCTCGATGCATACGCTATCACATGCCCCCTCTGCATAAGTACTGCACCCAACCCTGATATCGATGCGTCACAATACACCACAAAATCCTCCATCCCTTCCGGGAGGGCTAACACAGGGGCTTCGCATAACTTCTGGCGAAGTGTCTCAAACGAGGTCTGCTGCTCCGGACCCCATGAAAAAGCAACACCCTTCCGGGTCAACCTGGTGAGAGGCACGGCGGTCTTGGAGAAATCTCTGATAAATCTCCGATAGTAGCCGGCCAATCCTAGAAAACTCCTGATCTCGGTGGGTGATCTCGGCACCTCCCACCTCATAACCGCCTCAATCTTGGCCGGATCGACCAAAATCCCATTCTGGTTGACGAGATGCTGTGACATCCCCTAATTTCTCGGCCAGAAAAGACCGATTTAATTTATGCTTTTTAAAATAAAATCAGAGAAATCTTTTTAAAAGATATTGCGGAATAGGTCCCCAATATAAAAACATGATAATGTTTATCAAAACCCTTCTTTAAGAAGGTATATATATATATATATATATATATATATATATATATATATATATATATATATATATCAAAACCTCGGGATGTCATGTTCCGATACAGATCAAAAGCATAAACAAGACATTATAAGCCTTTCAACAGTTATTTACAACTACTGGCCTATAATCCAAAAATCTCTCATCGTCCTCCGACTATGCTCGGGGTCCACTACCTGTAATCATAAAAAACCTGAGTGGGTCAGGCTTGGGAGCCTGGTGAGCATATAGGGTTTTCAACCCACAATAATAATAACATATTAAGTTCACCAATCAACAATAACCCTGATTACCCATTCCCGTTGTCCTCACTTTACGTCCCTAAACACCTAACACAAGGGACTTAACCTAAGGAATATCATCGGGTTGGACACTACTGCTAAGGGGACTCCTCAGCCATACATGTCCTAAAGGCAACCATGAGGGGGATTGGAGTACACCAATGAACATTTAGTTCATCAACACCTACAAGTTGCGAACTTGCTAGTGTACCACTGAACTGTCTAGAAAGGTCCGTGATCGTCATCTATACTCCGCTAGACGACTACAACGATAACACCAACAACAACACCGACACCGAGGCCTCTCATCATTTTTAACACCCACCGACTATTTTGTCTACCCATGTTCTACCCAACATATTTGTAGATAAAATACATATATAGTTTAAAACTTTTATAAAACATCAATTCAACAGTCACCTCAAATAAACAATTAACATATTTACACATAACACGTACTTTAAGGTAAATACTTCATATCTTTGTGTAAATTGAAAGTAACTACACACTCACGTGATTTGATGATAATCGGGCAGCAATTCGTTTCCTAAAACGTTCGTTTCTAATAAAACCGGGAGTTTTATTGAGAAACCGGGCTCTGCAAAAGTCGGGCTTCGAAACCGAAAAGATAAATTTTCCGGGCTTCACGGGCACTTCGTGGCGTATTCTGGGGCTTATAATTGATACGGGGCTTCGGGGGATGATAATATGAAAGAAATATGGAGAAAGGGGCTAAAAATGACAAGTTTTCAAAATACCCCCGGGAGGTCTCGCACCCTTCTACTTATAGGGGCGAGCCTCCTGATCCAACCGCTGAGAAGAAGCCACGCGTCGCAGATCCGAAGCTCGCAGGTGATGGCTCGCACGAGGGTTGCACATGCGAAGTGGCTACTGGCTTCTTGTGATTGGACCGAAGCCTCGGTCCGAAGTCGGTTCTGGTGGTGGGGTCCGCAGGCGAAGGTGCACAGGTGGCTGCACGTGCGAAGGCCTCGTTGTCCTCTCCTGATTGGACCGAGGTCTAGTCCAAAGTAGGGGGATCCGTGGCATTCTTGCGAGGTTTCGGACACGAGGGAAGAGAGTACGTGTCGCACCGCTATTGGACCACTTCGGATAGATCAGGTGCTCGGATGACTCAGCAGCTCGGACACGTGGCTCGCCTGACTCACCATTTCGGACACGTGGCACCTTCAAAGCGAGGATGACTTAGTTTCATTTAGATCACTAAGGCTAAAAAGTAGTTTATCGAAAACTCACTTTTTACGACATTCAGCACCGAGCCGGTTTTGTCGTGAAACTTCGACAGGTCATAACTTCTTCGTTATAACTCGGATTTCGGCATTCTTTATATATCCGTAATCCTTGTCACGACCACTACAACTTTCTTAATAGATATCGGCTTTATCTAAAATTTAATTTTGACGCTTATTTTTATTCTTAATTAATTAACTCCTAGTAATTAAGCATAAAACACATAAAACACATATAATTCACATAATTCCTTTTTCATTTCTTCAAAATGAGTTACAAAGGTTAACCTAGACTATCACCTTAATATTAATGCCTAGGCTAGAAACACGAGTGTTACAATTCTCTCCCCCTTAGGATGATTCCGTCCCCGGAATCACACACCAACAAACAATTGCGGGTAGCGACTCATCATGTCACTCTCCATTTCCCAGGTGAGATTTGGTCCATTCGTATGTTTCCAGCGCACAAGCACTAAATCAACCATCTTGCGTTTCAACTTCATAGTCTTACGGTCAATGATTGCCTCAGGTTCTTCGATTAACCTCTTGTTTTCATCCAACCTTAACTCAGAAATCGGAATTATGTCGGGCACATCTCCCGTGAACTTCCTCAAATAACACACATGAAATGTGTTATGAATACCCTCCAGTTCTTCCGGTAATTATAGCTTGTAAGCTTGATTCCCGATCTTCTGAAGAACTTTAAATGGTCCAATAAACCTTGGACTCAACTTTCCTCTTTTACCAAATCTTATAAGTCCCTTCCACGGCGAGACTTTAAGTAAAACCGAATCTCCAACATCGAAGGATATCGGTTGTCTTTTCTTGTCAGCATAGCTCTTTTGTCGATCTTGAGCAGCTAACATTCTTTCTCTTATCACCTTCAACTTTTCAGCAGTCTGATGGACTATTTCAGGTCCCATAAACTGCTTTTCCCCAGCTTCCAGCCAACATGATGGCGTTCGGCACTTTTCTCCATACAAGGCATGATAAGATGCCATCTTAATGCTTGAGTGGAAACTATTATTATAGGAGAATTCTACTAGAGGTAAGTGTTCATCCCAGTTACCTTGGAATTCTAGGGTACATGCTCTCAACATATCCTCCAATGTTTGAATCGTTCGTTCGCTCTGACCATCAGTTTGTGGATGGTAAGCTGTACTCAAACACAACTTGGTACCCAATTCCTCTTGTAGACTCCTCCAAAACCTTGAGGTAAAACGGCTGTCACGATCGGATATAATCGTTAACAGAACACCGTGTAGCCTCACAATTTCCTTCACGTAAGAATTCGCAAGTTTATCCATAGTCCATTTCTCGTTAGCGGCTATGAAATGCGCACTCTTAGTGAAGTGATCAACGACCACCCAAATCATGTCGTGACCGTTCCTTGTCTTGGGCAGTTTAGTCAAAAAATCCATGGTAATGTCCTCCCATTTACCCATGGGTACAGGTAAAGGTTCTAAACTCCCATACGGTTTCTGATGTTGTGCTTTAACCCTAGCACACGTTACACACTCAGCCACATACTTAGCAACATCAAGCTTCAGCGTCGGCCACCAGTAATAGGGTTTTAGATCCCTATACATTTTCGTACTGCCGGGATGAATTGAGTACATGGTTTTGTGAGCTTCTTCCATCAGAAGACCTCTTACTCCTCCAGTCTTAGGTACCCAAATCCTATCTTTGAATACCTTCAATCCTTGACCGTTTGTATCAAACACCAACGTTTTACCCAAACGTTCCTCCTTCCGGTCATTTTTCTCTAAAGCTTCCTCCTGAGCTTTCTTTATACTTTCCACAATTGTCGAGACGACTTCAATTTTCAGCGCTCTTGGCCTTCTCTTGTCAAGATTCACCTTCCGACTGAGAGCATCAGCAAGAACATTTGCTTTACCAGGGTGGTAAAGTATCTTACAGTCGTAGTCCTTGAGTAGTTCCAGCCAGCGCCGCTGTCTCATGTTCAATTCCTTCTGATTAAAGAGATATTGAAGACTCTTATGATCAGTGAAAAGTTTACACTTAGTACCATAAAGATAATGCCTCCATATCTTTAAGGCGAATACTAGCGCTGCCAACTCCAGATCATGAGTGGGGTAGTTCTTTTCATGTTCTTTCAACTGCCTCGATGCATACGCTATCACTTTATCCCTTTGGGTCAGAACACATCCTAACCCAACTCCAGAGGCATCACTATAGACTGCGAAGTCATCAACTCCTTCAGGTAACGAAAGAATCGGTGCTTCACACAATCTCTTCTTTAACTTCTCAAAGGCTTCCTTATGCTTCTCATTCCAAGCATAAGTAGCTCCTCTGTGGGTCAAAGCTGTTAATGGAGTAGCGATCGAAGAAAAGCCTTGGATAAATCGGCGATAATATCCGGCTAATCCTAAAAAGCTTCGAATCTCCGTGGGACTTTTTGGTTGTTCCCACTTCATCACAGCTTCAATCTTTGCTGGGTCAACCATTATCCCATCTTGGTTAACCACATGACCCAAAAATTGGACTTCTTGAATCCAAAATTCACATTTGCAGAACTTTGCGTACAGCTTCTCCTTTTTCAGAACTTCTAGCACTTCACGCAGATGCTTCTCATGCTCCTGGTTGCTTTTCGAATAGATCAAGATATCGTCTATGAATACTATCACAGATTTATCAAGGTATGGTTTACAAACCCTGTTCATCAAATCCATGAAAGCTGCTGGGGCATTGGTTAATCCGAACGACATAACCAAAAATTCATAGTGTCCATATCTTGTTCTGAACGCGGTCTTCTCGATATCCTGCTCCCTCACCTTTAGTTGATGGTACCCCGACCTAAGATCGATCTTCGAAAAATAGCTCGATCCTTGCAACTGATCGAATAAGTCATCGATCCTCGGCAACGGGTACTTGTTCTTTATCGTTGCTTTATTCAGCTCTCTGTAATCGATGCATATTCTCATGCTCCCGTCTTTCTTCTTTACAAATAACACAGGGGCTCCCCAGGGTGATGAACTAGGTCGAATGAAACCTTTGTCCAATAACTTCTGAAGTTGTTTCATAAGTTCTTTCATTTCGGTTGGTGCTAATCGATATGGTGCTTTGGCTATTGGCGTCGTTCCTGGTAAAAAGTCGATACGAAACTCCACTTGTCGATCAGGGGGCAATCCGGGAAGATCTTCGGGAAAGACTTCCGGATAATCACACACCACTGGAATATTCTGCACCTCCTTCTTTTCCTTCTGAGCATCGATCACGAACGCTAGATATGATGTACACCCCTTGGCCAAACACTTTCTGGCTTTCATTAGGGAAATGATTCCAGAGTTTACTCTGCGTTTGTCTCCGTACACCATAAATGACTCTTTCCCTAGCGGGTTTACTTTTACTATCTTCTTCCTACACATTATTTCGGCATCATTGGCGCTAAGCCAATCCATTCCTAAAACTATGTCGAAACCATTTAACTCGATAGGCAATAATTCCTCGTGGAACTTATTCCCATCCAAGTCAATGACGATGTTTTTCATACGATGGTTAACAGGTACAAACTTGCCACTAGCAATCTCGACTAATAAGGCATTAACTAGTCTATCTACAGGTAAAGCTAGTTTTCTACCAAATTCATGCGATATAAAGGAGTAATTGGCTCCAGAATCAAACAAAATTTGGGCAGGCAATTTGTTTACGAGAAAGGTACCTGAAGCGACATCGGCTTCTTCTTTTGCAGCTTCGAGTGTCATCTGAAAGTCTCTCGCCTTCGGCTTTGGTGGAACATTGGGTTTTGCTGCGTCTTTCTTCTTCGGGCAATCCCTCAAAATATGCCCTTCTTCATGGCACCCATGACAGACGTTATTAGTGAAGGTGCATTAATTGGCATAATGCCCTGGCTTTCCACACTTGTAACAAGTGACTCCCACGCTGCATTTCCCAACATGTTTCTTCTTACACTTGTCGCACCACTTGGCTTCGGCTCCTCCTCCAAATTTTCTCGAACCAGACTTCGAGAATTTGTTCTTTTTATTGGAACCTGACGTTCCTTCAAACTTTCTCTTTTCTCCAACTTCAACCTTGCTGGCGGCTCTCCCCTTGATCATATCTTCAACAGACTTGGCAGCCCAGATAGCTGCCTCCAAAGTAAGTGCCTGACGTACTAGCACCGCATATTCCCATGGAAGTCCCTTTGCGTACCTGTCAATTTTCGCCAGCTCATCTGGGACAATACGTAAAGCAAACTCCATTTTGTCTGTGAAGTTATTCGTATACTCGTCAACGGTCATACTCTCCTTCTTCAATGTTAGAAATTGGTTTTCTAACTCAAGTACGTTTTGGGCCGAGCATAACTTGCGCTTAAAGTGCACCAAGAACTCTGCCCAAGTCATTTGCAATGGCTCATTAGGGCTTAGGGTTTTCCCCAATGTGTTCCACCAACGAGCAGCACTACCCCTGAACTGACGTACTGCAAAGGTAGTTTGTAACTTGCCTTGGCAATCACAAGTCATGAAAGCCAACTCCATTTCCGAAATCCAGTCCATAATTCCAACAGGATCTTCTTTTCCAGTGAAGGTCGATGGCTTGCAAGTCATAAAGTCCTTATACTTGCACCCATTTCTCTCCACTCTGCCCTCGTGGTTATTCCTCCCAACCACAAGCAGTTCACTATGACCAACCGATCTGCTGTTGTTCCCTTCTTCAGATCGATCGTCATTTAGTTCACGTTGTTCAACAGGAACTGAAGGTTCATCCCTGTTGTTCAGCAACATTTGCCTCAACTCCTCCCTCTGATCAGCCAACATGGTCTGAATCATAGTTCGTACTCCAGCCATAGTGATAGGCACCTGTTCCCGCTCCACTTCTAGTTCTTTCCATTAAAATCTATATACTGAATAAGGCGAATTTAGGTCTTTATCCTTGTTAGACATGTCAATTCCCTTATCACTCCGAAACGTTTACATGTTAGTTCTAATCTCGTAATCATACGCTTAGAATCCTATACACATAAGGTTTCCAGATCCGATCGGCAACAGACCATAGATCCGAACAAATAATGGCATATATGGCAACATATAGCATTTAGCACATAAAGGCATTTTAGGCACCTTTCCTAAAATAAACTAGTGCTCATGTCTAAAATATGGTAGACACTCGCATCACAATCATCACTTAGCATTCTAAGTTCAAGTCTAGAAATTCTACAATTTCTTAGTTCGCTTAAACTAATGCTCTGATACCAACTGTGACATCCCCTAATTTCTCGGCCATAAAAGACCGATTTAATTTATGCTTTTTAAAATAAAATCAGAGAAATCTTTTCAAAAGATATTGCGGAATAGGTCCCCAATATAAAACATGATAATGTTTATCAAAACCCTTCTTTAAGAAGGTATATATTTTCCATATATATATCAAAACCTCGGGATGTCATGTTCCGATACAGATCAAAAGTATAAACAAGACATTATAAGTCTTTCAACAGTTATTTACAACTACTGGCCTATAATCCAAAAATCTGTCATCGTCCTCCGACTATGCTCGGGGTCCACTACCTGTAATCATAAAAAAACTGAGTGGGTCAGGCTTGGGAGCCTGGTGAGCATATAGGGTTTTCAACCCACAATAATAATAACATATTAAGTTCACCAATCAACAATAACCCTGATTACCCATTCCCGTTGTCCTCACTTTACGTCCCTAAACACCTAACACAAGGGAGTTAACCTAAGGAATATCATCGGGTTGGACACTACTGCTAAGGGGACTCCTCAGCCATACATGTCCTAAAGGCAACCATGAGGGGGATTGGAGTACACCAATGAACATTTAGTTCATCAACACCTACAAGTTGCGAACTTGCTAGTGTACCACTGGACTGTCTAGAAAGGTCTGTGATCGTCATCTATACTCCGCTAGACGACTACAACGATAACACCAACAACAACACCGACACCGAGGCCTCTCATCATTTTTAACACCCACCGACTATTTTGTCTACCCATGTTCTACCCAACATATTTGTAGATAAAATACATATACAGTTTAAACTTGTATAAAACATCAATTCAACAGTCACCTCAAATAAACAATTAACATATTTACACATAACACGTATTTTAAGGTAGATACTTCATATCTATGTGTAAATTGAAAGTAACTACACACTCACGTGATTTGATGATAATCGGGCAGCAATTCGTTTCCTAAAACGTTCGTTTCTAATAAAACCGGGAGTTTTATTGAGAAACCGGGCTCTGCAAAAGTCGGGCTTCGAAACCGAAAAGATAAATTTTTCGGGCTTCACGGGCACTTCGTGGCGTATTTCGGGGTTTATAATTGATACCGGGGCTTCGGGGGATGATAATATGAAAGAAATATGGAGAAAGGGGCTAAAAATGACAAGTTTTCAAAATACCCCCGGGAGGTCTCGCACCCTTCTATTTATAGGGGCGAGCCTCCTGATCCAACCGCTGAGAAGAAGCCACGCGTCGCAGATCCGAAGCTCGCAGGTGATGGCTCACACGAGGGTTGCACGTGCGAAGTGGCTGCTGGCTTCTTGTGATTGGACCGAAGCCTCGGTCCGAAGTCGGTTCTGGTGGTGGGGTCCGCAGGCGAGGGTGCGCAGGTGGCTGCACGTGCGAAGGCCTCGCTGTCCTCTCCTGATTGGACCGAGGTCTAGTCCGAAGTAGGGGGGATCCGTGGCATTCTTGCGAGGTTTTGGACACGAGGGAAGAGAGTACGTGTCGCACCGCTATTGGACCACTTCGGATAGATCAGGTGCTCGGATGACTCAGCAGCTCGGACACGTGGCTCGCCTGACTCACCATTTCGGACACGTGGCACCTTCTAAGCGAGGGTGACGTGGCAAATTGTGACTATGCGAATTTTCTCGGTTTTTGTGCAAAAACTTCTAAAATCCATAACTTTCGCATACGAGCTCCGTTTTTGACGTTCTTTATATGCACGCGTAGGTAAAATTACGCTCTACAACTTCCGTTTAGACTTCGTCGGCTAATTTTGAAATTAATTTTTATATTATTATTTTTAACAGACCGAGAGAGGAAATCCGTTAAAAATTCATAACTTCTTCATCCGACGTCCGTTTTCGTTAGACTTTTTACCGTTGTGCTACTAATGACGAGACCTTCGATTCTCGTTTAGGTTGTGTCGGCTAAAAATCACTCAATCTAAAATTCGAGTTTTTAGCTGTCTACTGCTAAGCTGAAACTTCGAAAAATCATAACTTCCTCATACGAAGTCAGATCCGGGCGTTCTTTTTATCGAACTTCTCGGTTTAACGAACACTACAAGTTTCGTTTAGATCACTAAGGCTAAAAAGTAGTTTATCGAAAACTCACTTTTTACGACATTCAGCACCGAACCGGTTTTGTCGTGAAACTTCGACATGTCATAACTTCTTCGTTATAACTCGGATTTCGGCATTCTTTATATATCCGTAATCTTTGTCACGACCACTACAACTTTCTTAATAGATATCGGCTTTATCTAAAATTTAATTTTGATGCTTATTTTTATTCTTAATTAATTAACTCCTAGTAATTAAGCATAAAACACATAAAACACATAGAATTCGCATAATTCCTTTTTCATTTCTTCAAAATGAGTTACAAAGGTTAACCTAGACTTTCACCTTAATATTAATGCCTAGGCTAGAAACACGAGTGTTACAGATGCCCCAAGAACTGGACCTCCCGTAACCAGAACTCACACTTGGAGAATTTGGCATAAAGCCTCTCCTTCCTCAATACCTCGAGGATCTCTCTCAGATGCTCCTCGTGCTGATCTCTAGATCTCGAATACACTAAAATATCGTCAATGAACACGATCACCGATCGGTCCAACATCGGTCTGCACACCCTGTTCATGAGATCCATGAACGCTGCCGGTGCATTGGTGAGCCCGAAAGGCATCACCACGAACTCGTAATGCCCATAACGAGTCCTTAACGCCGTCTTCTGGATATCCTCATCACGCAATCTCATCTGATGATATCCAGACCTCAGATCAATCTTGGAGAACCAAGACGCTCCCTGCAACTGATCGAACAAATCGTCGATCATCGGTAATGGGTAACGGTTCTTGACCGTCAACTTGTTCAACTCCCGGTAATCAATGCACATCCGGTGTGAACCATCCTTTTTCTTGACAGAAAGGATCGGTGCTCCCCAAGGGGAACTACTCGGTCTAATAAACCCCTTCCCCAGCAGCTCCTGAAGCTGCGAGGATAACTCCTGCATCTCTGGCGGCGCAAGGCGATAAGGCGCCTTGTCAATAGGCGCTGCCCCCGGAACCAAGTCGATACGGAACTCTACCTGCCTCTCGGGAGGCACACCCGGCAACTCCTCAGGAAAAACATCCGGGAACTCACGCACTATCGAAACGTCATCCATCGAACTCGTCCTCCCAGCGGTCTCTCGTGTGTCCATCACATAGGCTACAAACCCACTGCAGCCCTGCTGTAAACTCTGTCTCGCTCTGGCAGCCGAACAAAACACTGACCCACATCGGGTACCCTCGTCGTACACCATAAGTACTCCCCCACTAGGGTCTCGTATCGTCACCAACTGTCGCTCGCAGTCTATAACAGTCCCAAATCGGCTCAACCAGTCCATGCCCACTATGACACATACGTCCCCCATTGCAATCGAGACTAGATCTATCGGGAACTCAACACCGAATATCTCAAGTATACATCCTCGAATCACATCCGTAGCATACACCGCTTGCTCGACAGCTATGGAAACTCGTAGAGGTTGACTTAACGCCTCTTGTCGGCTACTGATGTGTCGACTAAACGCTATCGACACAAATGATCGACTCGCACCCGAGTCAAATAACACTAAGGCAGGTACGGAACTCACAAGAAAAGTACCTACGCATATCATAATATAAGCACAATATCTCAACTCAGCATAAATAAATAAAGAATACATACCAGCCACAACATCGGGCGCTGCGTGGACCTCCTCCGCTGTCAACTGGAAAGCTCTCCCGCGAACCTTCGGTGCCTCGGCCTTCGCTGGCCGAACCTCGGTAACCCTGGCAGTAGGTGCAGATCCCTGTGCTGATCCATGATGTAACTGCGGGCACTCGACCTTCCGATGGCCAGTCTAGTTGCAATGAAAGCAAACCATAAACCCCTTGGGGCAATCCTTGGCGATATGCCCCTCCTTGCCACATTTGTAGCAAGCACCTGATCGACAGACCCCATCATGTCCCTTTCCGCACTTCCCACAAGTGCGGCCCTTCTGGCCTCCAGATCTCGTATCAGCGGACTTTGCCCGCTTGGCTGCCGGCTGAGACTGTGCCGGCCGCCGATCCATCCTCTGAGACTCGGCCTCCTCCCTGGCCTGAGTCTCCAACTCAATCTCCCTCTTCCGGGCATTTGCCTGAAGCTCAGCAAATGTCCGGTAGGTCGAGTTCGACACGAACTCCCGTATATCCCTCCTCAAAACGCCCAAATATTGGCTCATGCGTGCCTGCTCAGTAGACACCTGCTCAGGGCAGAACATCACCCTCTCATGAAACTTCCTGGTAACCACAGTAACAGAATCAGTACCCTGCTTAAGGGTCAAGAACTCCTGAACCAACCGTTCCCTCTCCACCGGGGGAACATACTCATCTCTGAACATAGCGGTGAACCTCTCCCAGGTCACCTCTGAAATCTCTGCAAGAGTGAAGCTCACCGTCACGAACTTCCACCAGTCCTTCGCTCCCAAGCGAAGCTGGTTCAGCGCGAACCGTACCCTCAGATGCTCCGGACAGGAACACGTGTAGAAGCATCCCTCGATATCAGAAATCCATCTCATCGCAGCGATCGGATCCTGCGTCCCATCAAACTCTGGTGGCTTCGTGTTGCTGAACTCCCGAACCAACAACGAGTCACCTCCCTGAGGCCTGGCAGCAGCCACAGCTGCAGTAGCTGCAGCAGCCGCAGCCTCAGTCATCACTGCGTACCGCTCATCAAAAGTCGCAATCAATGTGGTCTTGATAGACCCAAACATCTCCGGAATCTCGGCTCGAATCGCCGCAGCCACCCCATCGTGGATCATCTGACGAAGCTCCTCGTCACTCACGCCGTTCGTCTCAGGTCTGTGGCGTGTCCCAACCATGATGTCTCTGAAATACAACATAATAATATCAGAAACTCGCTCGAGCATACTTGCGCTCGATAACTCAACCCTACTTGTTCCCCAGTACCCTAAGGATTCTTACTTGGACTGTGCACTGATCCGATGTCTTTAGTAGTACGGGCCCTATACTACTATCCACACCGCATCAATGTTCACCCCAAGTCCTCCTCCTAGGATCCCAGATCACAAGTACTCTATATCTCACTGGCATAGGCTACCCTTCGGTAGACCTCTCATAAGCTCCTCACTGCTACCTACTCGCTCTCAAGCATCACATAGCAGCAAAATCCTTCCTAGGCTAAGGAATCACAAAATCAGGCCACTCTAGTCCTAATATGAATACCTAGCCAACTCTGGCATGCATATCATATCATAACATATCTCATAACACATAATGTAAGGGTATTTTGGGAAATCACCGTTCAGGCGCTGGCTGATCGTACACACTGCTTCCTTCTGCCTTTCTCAAAATCTTTTACTCTTTTAGAAAAATTGTTTATCTTATGAAAATCTTTCTCAAATCCTCAGTTTGAGTTCAGATTCATCCGAAGATGCACCCGAATCCCTCAAACCAAGGCTCAGATACCAACTTGTAACGACGTAAATTTTCAAAACAATTTTTCATTTTTAAATCATACTTTCAATCAGACGATAATCATAAAACATAATGTATTCACTGTGTCGTAACAAAAACATGTCCCATAATCTCAATAACATAAACTCCATAAGTGTGTACGGATCATGTCGGCGCCTTCCCGCGATCATCACTAGTACCTGAAACACATAACATAACAACTGTAAGCATAAATGCTTAGTGAGTTCCCCCAAGATACCACATACAACACATACGCCTTTCCAGGCCATAACTCTGTATGATCTTCCGATCCATGTGTCTCAGGGGACTTCCGTCCCGAATCCCGGTAGACCTTCCGGTCCTACCCGTATCGACCTTCCGGTCCGTAACCTCTTGACCTTCCGGTCCATGTCATCTTGACCTTCCGGTCCATATCATCTTGACCTTCCGGTCCATACCATACATAGCATACATAGCACATACATATCACATAACCGCATATAGCACATACATCTCATAGCATACAAGACCTTCCGATCACACATAGGTACCCTTCCAGGTACAGTATAGTGAGAAGACTCACCTCAATGAAGTCGGATAAACTGTCGTGCTCAACGTCCCGACCTAGCCTCCTCCTATTATTCAAACAACATTCCCGATCAATATTCTCTCATAGCCTCATCTCTACAGATTGGATAGAAGGCCATTCTACCCTTACCTGAACTCTCTTGAATCAGTCTTGACCAGAACCCTAAAGTCAACGGTCAAACTTTGCCCCGACTCGTCGAATGCACAAGGGCGACTCAACGAGTCCAAGCGGGTCCTCTAAATCCTTTCAGCCTCTCTTGGCTCGTCGAGTCATCGTCCCACTCGACGAGTTACACCTGTCACGAATCGCAGGGCAACCCCGACCCAACTCGTCGAGTCCACTTATGGACTCGGCGAGTTGCTTCCATGTTCTTACTCAAATGACCTTCTAAGGTCAGATCTGCTTCCCTAACTATCAGATCTACCCTTCAAGTGTTCAAATGTCACGTAAAGGTGCAACCTTTACGTGCATGCAACCCACAACAAGTCACAAATGGAGAAATAACTCTAAAAATGGCAACCTAGTCCTCAATCTCTCATTTGCTTGCATAAAGCTGAGGGATAGTGACTCTATGGACCTCTAATGGTCCAGATTTGATGTTATTAACACAAAGGGGACCTCATACTCACTAGATCTTACATAAAATGGAGGTAAAACCCTAAAATCATGAAATCTATCATATCAACATGAAATAGAAAGGATTATACCTCCAGAGATGAATTCTCAAGATGATTAGCCCAGATCCAAGCCCCCTTCACGTTCTAGATGGGTGTTTCCTTCTTCCTTCTAGCAAAACTACACAAAAAGTGATGTATTAGCCTCCTCTTGCTCTCAATTCTCCCACTGCTCTCTCTATGGTTTCTCTGGGATGAAGTGGCCGCAAATGGAGGCTATAAAGGCCTTTAAATAGGGCACAGACCCCGAGAGTTAGGGTTTCAAATTACAGCGCGGACTCGCCGAGTCCACGCATCGACTCGTCGAGTCCTTCATCAAATCAGACAAGAAATGCGCGCTCCTACTCGGCGATTCTGAGCGCCTACTCGCCGAGTCCCTCCATAAAACTCAAAATAAATGAACTTTATAGCATACCTGGAAATCCGGATGTTACAATTGTACATCATATAATTTTGTAGGCTATATATGGGGTTTAGTTGGGAGATATTCTTCTACATGATTACGGATGTTATGGGCCTAGGACATGGAGGTGATGGAGTCGGGGATCCACCACCTCCAATAGGCTTTGGTCGTGGACAGCACAAACATAATGGTAAGTCTTATTATGATATATTTATTAGCTACTTTTATTCATTTATTATAAGCTATCATGACTAATAGTTTTAATTATATTTTTCAGCCGAGCTTTCTTTAAAAAGAAGAGGTCTATCGAAAGACATCCAACTATCAAAGCTGATACGGGCAAACAAGGGAAAGCCCGTAGATTTGGATTTCGACTTGGAGCTCACATATTCCCCTATCGGGATGCGTGATAATTGGTTTACCCATACGATTGGGAGATATATGTGGATGAGCATCCCTTTGTACGTATTTGGCTGGGACAATGTTTCCCTCGCTTTAAGGAATGTCACAATCGTGCATCTAAAGGTAACTTGGATAATATTTTAAGTTTAGTTGTGATTGATATTTAATTAACTAAATTTTTTTGTATTTGTAGAATAAGTTTGATTTAGATGAGGTTAACTTGGATCCTGAGCGTGATAGTTGTTGCGGAGCATTGATGCGACTCTATAAAAAGATTATAAAGGCCAGAAAAATAAAGTGCTTACTTATTTTTAGAATGTCGGGGGGCGTACAGATTCCCCAATGGCATTAGCCAACCTCCTCCTCCCCCCAGGGTATGTCACGTGAAAATTGGGCACAAGTGGTCGAACATTTTCAAACGCCCAAATTTTTAAAGTGTTCGGCGTCAAACAAAGGAGTCCCTGCACAACAACAAGTTGTAAACAAAGGGGGATCATGCTCGTATAGCAATGACTGTTTCAAAGAAATAAGTTATGATATATTTAACTGTTTATTTAAATTATAATTAATCTAATTTTTAATGATAAACAGGACATCACTCGAATCGAAACATTTCATAAGGCTAGGTACTGATCGCCAAGGGGTATTTAGTAGTCCTGCAGTCGACCAACAATACGTAAGTAGTTAATTTATATTTTCATATAAGTGTTTATATCGTTAAGGGGTACTTAGTAATCTAATTTTTATGATGTTTACCATTTTTTGAAAATACAGATTGCTTTAGTCCATGAGATTTGTCAACAAACTCAAGTTTCTTCTGAAGCAAGCGGTCTAACACCAAAGGATATACAAAATTGTTTCGAAAGAATATTGAGTGTTCGACGAGGCCATATTAGAGGCATCGAGCGTAAACCTTCTACGGTTGTGTCGAGGTACGATCAGGTACAACCACTAACACAGTCACCGTCACAATCACAGGTAACAAGACTATTTAATTTTGGTAATTATTTCAAATGTTGGTAATTGTTAGTTTAGTAACAGTTTCAAATGTTGGTAATTGTTAGTTTGGTAATAGTTTATATGTTGGTAATTATTATTTTGGTTATAGTTTGATATATTGGTGTTTTTGTAGTTTGGTAATTGTTAGTTTATGAACGTATAATGCTATAATGGCAAAATCAAAAAAAAAAGTACAATGCTATAATGTTATATATGCATATGTGTAGTATGTATGTTTAAGTCTATTTGGTTATATATTTTGTACTTTGCTTAGATTTTCCTAAGTTTAGTTATAGTACAATGCTATATTTTTTTACTTTGTTTGTATGTGGAATGTATATTTTGTATATAGAATTTTATAATGTTGGTTTAACTTGTAAGATTATGTTGTTTTCTTTGTAGTTGGACATGCTTCAAACAATGTTAAAAGATCCGGTATGTAGTGTCGTGCTTGAAGAATGGTTTCGTTCGTTGCCACAATGAAATGAAAGCGGAGTAAACGAGGAGAGCGATGATGACGAGTAGCTACTTGTAGAATTTTTGTAATGTTTTGTTTGTGTAAATATTTTAGACTAGTATTTTGGATATTTTACATTATGTTAAATTGGATGAGTATTTTGAAGGGATGTTGGATTGATATTTTGGAATTGATGGATGTTGGATTTGATTAATTAATATCATAACAATTTTTATACTTTTTATACATTTTTTTTAATTTTAATGTGAAATATAAAAGAAAAAAATAGAAAAAAAACCAATACCGGCGACGCTTTTAGTGGCGACACCTGGTTATTAGCGGCGACAAGGATTTAGTGGCGACGGATTGCATTAGTGGTGACATTTTATTAGCGACGAAGCATTAGTGGCGAACTTTTAGCGACGACGCGTCGCTGCTAAAATTATTACTGGCGACAAACGCCACTTTTAGCGGCGACGCCTGTTGCCGGTAATACTCTCATTTCTTGTAGTGCTTACGAGCAAATTTGAATATGAACTAATTATAGTAGGATCTTTCGAACCCGATCCAATCTTATGATCATGATCTTGCAAAACATAAGACGATCTTGGGTAAGATCCAGATCTTAACAAGCTTTATCTGAATCACCAAAACACAATGCTTACCAATCAACCTACATGACTCGTTCCTTTATACCTATTTTTTATTATAAACACATATCTTCCATATATTTATTATTATTGTTATAATTTTTATATTATTATTATTAAAATTATTTATTAATTTTGACAATTTATGTTTTTTATTATTATTACTAAAAAGTAATTGAAAATTTAAAGTTAAATAGATAATACGACAGATTACTAACATTAACGATCATTAAAAAACCAGTTATTGTTGCAAAAAATGTCTAAGATCATTAACTATATTTTTAGGCGAACTTGTTTTATTCACAGAAAGGTAAACAATTTACTTTAGCGTGTTTTGTTGGATCCTTCCTTCCATGGACAATTTCGACAAAAGAGGATTTGATATTTCTTTTATTCTTTGTCTTGTTTGTGTGTTGGAAGTAGAGCACTTACATCATTTTTTTTCAAGTGTGATATGGGGACTAGAACATGGAATGTAGTGTTGAGATGACTTGATTTTAACCCTACATATTTTGTTTCGACTAGAGCTATGTTTGATTTGATTGATGAAATTACTTGCTCTGCAAAAAAAATGAATCATTGGTGCGATGATTTATACCATATCTTTGGCAGTCTAGAAAAAAAATCATGATTCGTACGCAGTAAGATTAAAAAAGATCAAATTGTTGATTCGATAAAGGGTTTTTTTTTTTTTTTTTCTTTTTGGTACATTAATAGAAATACTAAATGCTCCAGAAACTTGATTGTTGGTTACAACCGTTAGACATTTTGTAATATTTTCTTCTTTTTCTAGCTCTTTGCTACAGTCTTTTTTTATTATATGGTTGTTTTAAAAAAAATAGTTACCAATGTCTAGTTTTTTTTGTTAAAATATAAATTATGAATATAAAACTGTTTATATATATATATATATATATATATATATATATATATATATATATATATATATAAAAGGCTGAGCGTAACTACATCAAATAAGTTGACACTAAATTCACCAACATTGTCAATTAAAAGTAATACTAAAATGAGGTTTGAAAAACATACAATTTAGTACCAACTTTATCTAAGATCCATTTAGGAAAACTGCCGTTTAGTGAGTTACCGGTCAGCTGGTCATTTCACCAAATAACATTGTTAGTATTTAAGGTGGTAGGTCGTTTGTCTAATTTTTTTTATGTAAAGAACAATATGAATATGTTTTCGTTAATCCTCAAATATACTTAAAGTGTAGAATACTAAGATTTTACCAAAATAAATGAAAATCATTTTGGCACATGTCACACTTTTATTGATTTGGCCACATGTCATTTTGTAGTTATTTTCAATTAAATTTTTTCCACATGGCATTTTGTGGTTGTTTCATTTTTATTAAATTTCACATAATATTTAATTACATGTATTAATTGCAATAAACATAATAATAAAGGCATTTCAATTTCATTAATTGACTTTCCTTTCGTTTCAAATGTAAATTAAAGTCCATTAGTTTCCTTTGTTTATTTATCTCAATTATTTGTTTAAATTTAAAAGAGAAATAACACTTTAATTTTAATAATTCAATATTTTTCTAATTTTTCATATAAATTCAAACTTCTCAAATGTTTAGAATTTCATATTTAATTTTTTTTAATGAACTCATGTAATACATGGGTCTTACACCTAGTTTGATAATCAAGAAAAGTAATAATTTAGAAACTTGGTTAAAGCTAACCATACAGGAGCGGTAAAGTAAATGGTTCTTATAGTTTTCCAGGTCTGTAATCCCACTTACATCTGTTATATCACCATTCAAATTGTTGAAACTGAGATCTCTGTAAGTGTATATTAATGTAGATAGAGATAATACTTCAGGAAATTTAAACAAAAACCATAGAAAATCCTAAAACATTCTCCTAATGGACAGGGTTTAAAGTATGTTATGAAATAGAAATGGAAATGGGGAAATTTTACAGATACTCCAGTAAGGGCATTTGTGATATATAACCAGGAATTGTCCCAGTTATATTCCAACTTCTCAACATCCTGCAACATCAACCAAAATTCTTCAAGATACTACTTTAAAATTTAAAAAACTTATTGGAAGATTTCTAAATCCTACAATGACTTACAAAAATTTCATCTTTTTCATACTACTTAGATTTGGAAATTGTGAACCCTCTCCACCTAAATCAGAAATCCTTCTGCATGTGGATTACATAATGACGTCTAAGATTAGTGCTTACTACATGAATAAGAAGAAACGAAAAATTACGAGGGACTTTAACTTACAGTTCTTTCATATTGCTCAAGATTGAAAGACTTTCAGGTATCGGTCCTTCAAGACCGCTTGCTTGGATCTCTCTGAGGACAGAAGATAAGAATATTATTAAGAAGCAAAAAAGAAGGAATATGAGCTCTAGTTATGTTGGTAGTCAATATATAGTAATGTAACTAGGAGGAAAAAAGTTTCCACTATCCTATTCATTTAAGGCGGGGTCTAGATTTCTAGCGTTTTGATCCGGTGTTAGTTACAAATTAATATGAGTTAGTATAAGGAATGTACATCTCCAGCTAAGATAGTTTTGATTTACTAGGAACAAAGATGATGGATAGATAACAATATGACTTTGTTGTTTCATGTCATGTGAAAGGTATTCTAACATAAGAGATATCATAGGGTTGTGAGGGTCACAATGTTTAGTACTAGATAAAAGCTTCTGAAAAATGAATAATATTATACTAATGCCAGATGGTAATTTTCTTTTCTTTCAAGATAAGGGAGGATGGAATTTGAATCCATGACCTTCTAGTATTCCCACTTAGGGTGTCCATAATGCATTGAACTTATTAGAGTTTATTATTATTTTACTTTCTATAACTCTATATTAATTTTCATACGATGTATTGAACTTTACAAAGTTCAATGAAATATATTTTTAATAATTAAAAGGTTTCCTTCTTCCCATTAAAGAGTTCAATTGCCTTTGAACTTCATATCCATTGAATGCCAACATGACATCCCACAATGGTAGAGTTTAACTCATTGAATGCAAATTAAGCATGCCATCTCATTCAACTCTCTCATTAAACTATGCATTATGGATGCTCTTATAAGGTATATAACGTATAGAGCCACTACTACAATAAGTGCTTGCAACAAATCCCACTAGTCAATATTCTTCTAGGTATAGAAGACTTTAAGTCTTTATTCTGCGGGTTGGATTTAAAATATTTTCAGTAATGACCAAAACTTACAGAATCTGAAGTTTACTCCATCTCTCAAGGCTTGGGATTTTTCCAATGAAGTTACTGCTACTAAGGCAGCTGCACAAGGTTAAGAAATAGTGATAACGAATTTAGGAAGTTATGTGGAAAAGGCAACAACGTCTAGTTAATATTATAGATTTAACTCTTCAACATATCATTTGGAAGGTTAGAATGTGCCTACAGTTCTATCAAATTTGTCAGATTATTGAGCTCCGTCGGCAACTCGCCAGAGAGATTATTTGCACTAAAAACCCTACGATTTGAAAATAAATGGTTGTAAAGAAGTATTTTATGAATTATTACAGGATTACAATCAAGAAAAATTATAGTAGGCTTACAATATTTCTAAATTTTCTAGTTTTCCCAACTCAGGTGGAACTGTTCCAGAGAACATGTTGCTCTCCAGACTCCTGGCATTCATTTATCCATCAAACATAAAATTAGCGTAATGCATCTAATTAAAACTTATATACAATTATGTACCATATATGTTTGGGGTATGTTAAAAAAGATTATATGAACAAAATCACCAAACTCAATCTCCGCTGGTGATAAAATCCATGGATGATGATGATATGTAAGGGTGCACGACTTTTTTGACCATATATACATATATAAAAGCTTAATGATTGCCATCAATCTTAAATATTAACTTTTAATCAAACGATGGAGATTTGAGTTATGTGTTTTAAGGATATAAATTGGTTCACGTTTGAACCTCAATCCCATATAGTGTGGTTCAAAACAAAACAAAATTGGATTAGGTTCACAAAAAAAATGCATTATATAAACAAACCACATAACTAAATCTCGGCCGTTGGCAAAATTAATCTGACAATGATTTGTAGGGTTGTGTTATAGGTAATAGTTTAGTAACCGCCCAAAATCTTATTTATTGATTTTTCAATAAAGTGGACGAAATTTAAATTTTGTTGTTTACCATGTATAGTGGCGGGTTCAACACAAAACCAAATTATACCATCTAACCACAAAATGACATAAAAATGATTAATGTCCATCACTATATATATATATATATATATATATATATATATATATATATGGGACAGTTCAAATGAGAAGAACAATTAAAGTAAGAACGTGAGAATACTATTTTATGTTATTATTCTGCTATGAATTTTGTATATACAATTTTATGTTATTATTCATCAATGATTATATGAACAATCACATGTTAATATTTATATTAAAGTTTATTAAATTAATACACATATATAAAACTTGTAGTAAAATAGTAACATAAAATTTACTCAATTAATACACATATATAAAATGATGTTTTCATGTTTTCACTGTTCTCATTTGAACTTAATGATATATATATATATATATATATATATATATATATATATATATATATATATATATATATATATATATATATATATATAGAGAGAGAGAGAGATGGGGGGATAAAGAAAGAAACAAAGAATAGATCATACATATTTACCAACGAGGTTATGTTTCCGAGAAACTTTGGAATTCGTCCTGACAAGAGATTCACTGTAACATGCCTATAGGATACAATTCTTCTGCTTTTAAGGTCTAAGAATCATATGTATATTAACTGAAAAAGAGGGTAAGATGTGTGTATGTGTGTATGAGAGAGAGAGAGAGAGAGAGAGAGAGAGAGAGAGAGAGAGAGAGAGAGAGAGAGAGAGAGAGAGAGAGAGAGAGAGAGAGAGAGAGAGAGAGAGAGAGAGAGAGAGCGCTTGGTTGAAGCCCATTCTGATGGTATGGTGCCATTTAGGTAATTATGAGTCAGATCACTACGAAAAGCAATCAACATAAAAAAGATGCCTTGAAATATGGTATCTAATTAGTACTTTAAATTTAGGTTGTATAAGAACCAGCCTTTGTCTTACACTATTTTGATGGAAGTTAAATTTGCCAACCATGGTGGGAGACTACCATTAAGATTCTGCCCCATGAGACGTCTGTTCATAAAAGCAAAGTTTTGAAATTTTAAATATTCTGAAAATATTGAGGAATACAATAGTATATATGGAAACTAGTGAGATGCTTATATTATAAGGACCAAATTAGGGTTGTAAACGAAACAAACGAACACGAACGGATATTAAACGAGTTTTCTTGTTCATGTTCTTTCATTTAAGAAATTATATTCTTCATGTTTGTTCGTGAACATGCTAAACGAACAGAAACGAACAAAGATAAACAAAGACAATTGAACATATATGAACATAAACAAATATATAATATATTAATGGAAATTGAACATATATGACCAAAAAAAATTAAACAAACGAACATAAATAAACGTAAAAGAACAACATAAACGGACGTTCACGAACATAAATGAATGAACGAGACAATTGTTATGTTCATTCGTTTAACTAAACGAAGAAGAATTATGTTCATGTTCATTCATTTATTAAATAAACGAATATAAACAAACTTATCACTGAACATTCAGTTCGTTTACAACCTTAACAAAAATTATAAGTAATTCAAATTATAAAGTATTATGACCAAAACTGTAATTATTGAAATTTAAAACTACATAATACAGCAAAAACCAAATTCTAATTCGGCTTGGTTCGGTTTTCGAATTGGACACAAGTATTCTACCGGAACCGGAATTCGGTTTTCGAATTGGACCAAAAAAATTTCAAACCGAGGAAACCGATTCGAGTAAAGCGAAAAACCGAACCGATTATCACCCCTAATACAACGTCTCGGTAACATTTTCAAACACACCTAATACAGCAAAAACCTCTTGCTTCCTCTACTTATCTTTTCGTTTTCTAGCTGTTGTCAAGGTATACTCTTAGACCGAATTTCGGTTCCGGTAGAATACTTGTGTCCAAAACTATAATTATTGAAATTATAAAGTATTCTACCGGTTCCGATTTCTACCGGTTCCGGTTCCAAAAATCCACAAGAATATCGTTCCATTGGGTTCCGGTTCCGGTACCGGTTCTTGCCGGTTCCCCGGTCCAAATGTTCATCCCTACATAAACATGTAACTGTCAAATTAAACACAATTATAAATCTGAAATCTGTTTTTAGTGTTATTAATTTATAGTTTCGAAAAGAAATGATTTTTAAAAAGTTCCTAAACTTTTTTGTTCGACCAGAATTCATCAGCACACAAAACAAAATAGTGTCTTTGTTATATAAGTCTTACAATGTTAAGAAATATTTATACTTATATATATTTCACTTCTTTTTATTCTTCTACATATGTAGGATGTACATATGAACAAGAATTCATTAAACTTATTTATTAACCTAATCCAAGTATTTCATTTTGATGATTAATTAAGTGTAAAACCCATATATTAGATGGGTTCATTTAAAAGAAAACTTAAATATGAAATTTTAAACATTTGAGATGTTTGACTTATAAGAAAATTTTAGAAAAAATATATTGAATTATTAAAATTAAAGTTTTTTTTTCAATAAAATTGAAACAAATAATTTAGATAAATAAAGAAAGGAAACTAATTAGGTTTTAATTTTGAAATTTTGAACTTAGAAGGAAAGTCAATTAATGAAATTGATATGCATTTATTATTACATTTATTACAATTATTACAATTATTACATTTAAATATTACGTAGAATTTAATAAAATGAAAAAAAACCACAAAATGTCATGTGGAAAAATTTTAATTGAAAATAAATATAAAATGATATGTTGCCAAATCAACCAGAATGTGACATATATATGGCAAAAGATTTTCATTTATTAGAGTTTTTCTTATTTATCTTAAGTTCGTTTTGGAAGTATAATATAGAGTAAATTACACGAATCGTCCCTCAGTTAGGTACCAAAAAACATATTTTACTCCCTATTTCTAAAAATTAACTCGGACCGTCCCTGTGTTTCCATTTCCTTGCACGGTTAGTCCCTCATTTCTTTTTAAAAGACTGTATTGCCATTTTTTTAAATTTTTTTCACTTATTTATAACTTATCAATTAAATTAGATTAATTATAAATTTTAAAACTTATATCATTTTCATCTCTCTCTCTCTCTCTCTCTCTCATTTTTGCTTTTTTCCATGTCCTCTTTATCAATTCGGGCAACTATCCCCTATCATCATCGACAACCATCTCCTTTCACCGTAGGCACCTTTACCAATCACCACCTGTCAACACCAAATTTGATACTATAACCAAAATCTAAAACTCAAACCCAAATTTGATACTAAAACCAGAATCTAGAACCTATAATGAACACCAAATCCTAATCTAAAACCTTTAATCAACACTGGTTTTCGAGAAGAAGTCCCAAAACCTAAAATCAGTCATGAAATCCCTATATCGATGCAAAATCCAGAGGGACTAGGATGTAGAATCGGAACCCTAGATTTGTGTCCTATCTTCTCTCAGCTTTTGCAACCACCGCTTATCACCATCGGAGAAGAGAGAAGAGTTGTCGAAATTTACATCTGCGAATGGAGTATAGATCTTAAATCTAGATGTAAAAGGGTTGTTGATGGCATGCCCTAAATCACATATTGAAACAGAGAATAAAAGAGAGGACGACGGCGAAGGGAGTTGTTGTTGGCGTACCCTAAATTAGATTAATTTTAAATTTTAAAAACTTATATCATTTTCATATGTATATATATATATATATATATATATATATATATATATATATATATATATATATATATATATATATATATATATATATATATATATATTCCCTATCCTCTTTCTCAATTTGGGAAACCACCTCGTATCATTGCCGACAACTAACTCCCTTCGTTGTCGTCCTGTCCTGTCTTCTCTGTTTAAATATGTAATTTAGAGCATGCCATAACAACCCTTTTACATCTAGATTTAAGATCTATACTCGATTCGTAGATCTAAATTTCGACAACTTTTCTCACTTCTTCGGTGGTGATAAACGGTGGTTGCAAGAGCTGAGAAAGAAGATAGGACACAAATCTAGGGTTTCGATTCTACATCTCAGTCCCTCTAGATTTTGCATCGATGTAGGGATTTCATGATTGATTTTAGGTTTTGGGACTTCATCTTGAAAATCAGTGTTGATTAAAGGTTTTAGATTAGGATTTGGTGTTAATTATAGGTTCTAGATTCTGGTTCTAGTACCAGATTTGGGTTTGAGTTTTGGATTTTGGTTACGGTATCAAATTTGGTGTTGATGGGTGATAGTTGGTAAAGGTGTCGAAGGTGAAAGGAGATGGTTGTCGACGATAATAGGAGATAGTTGCCCGAATTGAGGAAGAGGACAAGGAATAGAGAGAAAATGAGAGAAAGAGAGAGAGAGAGAGAGAGAGAGAGAGAGAGAGAGAGTGTGTGTGTGTGTGTGGGGGGGGATATAAGTTTTTAATACTTATAATTAATCTAATTTAATTGATAAATTATAAATAAGTGAAAAAATAAAATAAAAATGGCAATATAGTCTTTTAAAATGAAACGAGAGACTAAAATGATAAGTTTAAAAGAAACGAAGGACTAAACGAGCTTTTGGGGAACTTAAACGGAAATCAGTAACGGCTAATGGCGATAGAGACTAACTGTGCAAGGAAATTGAAACATAGGGATGGTCCGAATTAATTTTTGAAAATAGGGATTGAACATGCTTTTGGTACCTAACCGAGGGTTGATTCATGTAATTTACTCTATAATATACCAAAATGAATGTATCGCAAAAGAGAACACAATTATATAACCATATATTCATTTTGATAATCTTTAAGGTTCAAAATTTGTGTTAAAAATGACAAAAGCTCTCTTTTATTGATTAAACCAACTTTGATTAAATCAATAGTTGTGACCGTCGTTGCATTACGTATAAAACAAGACATATATTTACATATTGTGAGGAATAAAATTGTACAGTTAAACTTTTGATAATCACATATTATTGAAAATATTTATGTCATTTATATTAACTATATAATAATATATACTACATTTAATTGATGTAAAATTATAATTAGTTTGAACAATAGATAAAATAACACTTATTAAAATAAAATTATTTAATGATTTCTACTCACGCTTTATGTATGTATAAAATTATAAAATTAGTTATATTTGTCAAATGTTTTAATTAAGCAATATTATGATTTATTAATTTTTAAAACTTTTTTGACGATGCTTTACTTTTATCATGATGATTATTTAAATTATCGGTCACTATTTGTAAAATAACATAATTTAATTTATAATTTATATTTTTTTATGTATTATTATTATAAATTAATTTAAACAACTTAATCGAATTTTAGTTTTTTATTAAAAAAAGTAGTTTTTTTATATATATTTTTGATAATTTGACTTTTAGATTTAGGTTTTACATTTATTGTATTTAACTCTTTTAAAAAAAATACACTTATTGTGTTTAATATTTTCGCTTTAAAAATTTCAAAAAGTATATGTTGAATTTATTTTTAAATTTATTTGATATTTTACTTTTAGTTTTAAATTATATATTGTATTCTTAAATTTACTTAGTATATTAATTTAGGTTAAAATTTGACATTATATTTGAAATCAACAAATTAAGTATAACATATTGATAATTCAAGAAGCATTCTATATAATAATATTTATAACTAACAATATATTTAAATTAATAAATTAAATATATTATGTGAAGAATGGAGAGTTTCATATAGATATAGTGAATGAAAAAATAGTTTTGTTTATGTTACCAAAATCAAGCAAAATCAAGCAGGACCATAAGCAGATAACAAAATTTTTAGAACTTTGAAAAATAAAAACAAAAAGAGTTGGGTGAGATAGGCGAGTCAATGAGTAAAACGCCCTAAAACGGCACAGTGGCCACAAAAGCGGGCTAAAACACGACTTTGCCTTTTTCCATTCCAGACTCTGATACCAAAATCAAGCAAAATCAAGCAGGACCATAAGCAGATAACAAAATTTTTAGAACTTTGAAAAATAAAAACAAAAAGAGTTGGGTGAGATAGGCGAGTCAATGAGTAAAACGCCCTAAAACGGCACAGTGGCCACAAAAGCGGGCTAAAACACGACTTTGCCTTTTTCCATTCCAGACTCTTTTTTTTTTTTTTTTTTTTTTTTTTTTTTTTTTTTATCATTTGCCGATCATGATACTGCTTCCATGATAATACTATGTGATATTATCAAGTTAGCCTTGCATTAGGCTTGAAAATAGAATTAAGTTTAAGAAAGTAAACTGACCAGAAAGGCGAATCCAAAATTGCTGTACCGTAATAAAACTTTGCTTCTCCAAATATAATTCAGACTTTTATTGCAGAGATGTTTTTTACAGAGGAGGGATTACAAGAAAGAAAGAGGAAATTGGCTTTCAGCCTGCCTAAAACATAAGGTAGAGGCTCCTTAAATAGATCAGGAGGACTCAAAAACAAACAAAACCTAAATTATTACATTTAGCATTGGCAGACAACTTTTAAGAAAAGTAGAAATGACTTTTTGTTTGATTCTTCTTGCTTTAATAATGTCTGACGAGTAATTTCCTCTGTCTTCAATAATTCTTGAAGAATATATTCTTCTTTTATTCTTCTTTTATTTTGGTCCATCCACCTGTCACCTATAGTCTATTGTGGTGATGTCTTTTTGTTTTTTGAAAGATTCTTTCTTTGCGTGATTGACTCCTCAATCATGTCAATTATACAATCAATTGGGAGTTCACCATCTGGAACTTCTTCATCATCTGGCTGGGATTCCCCTACTAAGCATGGTGATTGGCCTTGGCTTTGGTTATCAACTGACATATTATCTTGAATATCTTCATTTGAACCTTCATCTGTATCATGTTTTGAAAATCTTTTAAGATTTTCTTTTAATTCAGAACAATATAATCTGAATGACTTGATCATTTCCTCTTTGGTTAAATTAACTTGTTGAGGAGTTGAGGGGGTCACTGCTGTTGAGGAGGCTATTTCCGAAAAGAGTTTTTGGTCTTGGTATTTCTTAATTTGTTGATTGATATGATCAATTGTTTCCTGAGCATTAAGGGTTTTTGTTTCTGGATTCTTTTGAAGCATTTTAGGCCAAAATTTGGTAAAGTATGACCTTTGTAGGGAAGGAAATTTAGAGGGGGTATAATCCACATATGGGGACCATTTCCAGATCCAAGGAATAGAAAATTCCATGAAAAAATGCATAGAAGATATTACTTCCAATCCTTCTGATTTCAAGGGTATAACTTGGTCTCGGTATCTTGGAGAGACAGGTAACCATTCCCCATATAATTTTCTGAATGGTTCCTCAGGGAGGATATCTATACTCGGGCCGTATGAGATCCACCAATTAGTAAACCAATTTGGTATATCTCTGTTTTGGTTATAAACCTTTTCACATACTTTAAAAAACCAAGTATGCTTTCTCTGAGGATTTTCATATAAAAAGGCTTTATGAAAGCTTTCAATATAATCCCAATATGTAAATTTCATTGGTATTTTTGAAGGAGGGATTAAAAATTCTTTTTCCTTTAGGGTACTTAAACCCCATTCCTCAGGTGATATGATCTTTTTGATAATAGCTTTACTAAAATTGTAAACACTGGTATTACCTCCGGATGTAAAATGAGAAAATTCAACTGATCCGGTTATTTTCAAAATATTTTCATAATATAATCTTTGTTTGTAAGAATATCCAGCGTATGTCGCTGTATCCAAGTATCTGGTCATTAAAAACCATGGATCGTCATTATTCTCAAAATAAAGCATTATATCTTTATGTTCCAAAATAATAATATTATCTCTATGAGGTGATTCCTTATATTCAAAATTATCGTTGATGGTTTCACCATCTGTGATCATTTGAGCGAGAGTGGGAGTATTTTCCCTTTTTGATTCCAAAAATGCTTTAAACTCCTCATATAATGGGCTTCCAGGAACTGGAAGAGATTGATCATTTGTTTGTGATGAATTTCCAGTTTTATAAGAACTGCTTGAAGCCGTAGGATTTCCCCGACCTCTATGATAACCACCTCTATATGAAGGATGGCCTCTTCCGCGATTGGGATTCATCCTGCAAATGGAAATGTTAATTTAAGAGTAATAAGAGTTTGTTTTCAAGATTCTTGAGTTGGATTCTTAATCCTATCAATCTTAAATTAATTCCTGTCTTACTAGAATATGGTTCATTTGCTAAGTTGGCCAGTTCAACATCTGCCTTATTAATTAAATCTTTTATATTAGTAATTTCATGTGATAACTGTCTTAGCTGGTGATAACTCATTTAGGAATTCTCTAGTTAAAAAATCAGGAAGACTATTATCACTTCCTTTTTTATATTGTATTTCAAAATCAAAACATGCTAATGTAGCTTGCCACCTAGTAAACATTTGTTTAGAAACATCATGTTTAAAGTCTTTATTAAACATGAATTTAGCTGCCTGACAATCTGTTTTGATAATAAAATGTTGATTATATAAATCATCTTGAAATTTGAGAATACATTTTACCAATGCCAAAATTTCTTTAGCAGTAGTAGAATAATTTTTTTGACTAGGAGTCCATTTTCCAAAATGAAATCTGACTAAGAATTCTTGCTTACTGTTAGGGTGGATTTGTTTTAAAATTCCTCCAAACCCTATTTCAGAGGCATCGGTTTCTACTATTTTTTCCCAATTAGGATTAGCTAAAGATAAACATGGTAGACTTTTAACTTTGTCTTTTATTCTTTTAACTGCCTGAGTATGATCATTAGTCCAAGCACAAGGATTCTTTTTCAATCTGTCGTATAAAATTGCACTATCTGCTGATAAATCTTTATAAAAAGGCGATATATAATTTAGGCTACCTAAGAATCTTTGTAGCTGAGTTTTATCCTTTATTTCATCTGGAAATTTCGCAGCAAAGTCTATACTTCTTTGTATAGGAATAATTTGTCCTTTTTCAATATTATGTCCTAAAAATCTTACCTTTGTTTGGAATAAGGACATTTTAGATTGTGATATTACTAAACCATTGTTTACTATTATTTTTTCAAAAGTATGCAAGTGACCAAAATGTTCTTGAATATCCTTTGAAAAGACTAAGATATCATCTATATATACAATAATGAAATTGCTATAAGGATTAAATATATCATTCATTATATTTTGGAATTCTGAAGGGGCATTTTTTAGGCCAAATGGCATAACATTCCATTCATATTGTCCAAAAGGAACATTGAAGGCAGTTTTATATCTGTCTTTCTTATCAATCTGTATTTGCCAATATCCTGATTTTAAATCAAAATTTGAAAATATTAAAGAATCATGTAATCGGTCTAATAAATCCTTTTTATTAGGAATAGGGTACCTGATCCATTTTAAGACTTTATTAAGGGGTTTATAATTTATAACTAGTCTTGGTATTCCCCTTTCTTGTTCAGAATGTTTATTTACATAAAAGGCAGTGCATGACCATGGAGATTTGGAAGGTTGTATTAGTTTTTTATTTAATAAGGAAGTTATTTCTTTTTTACATATATTTAGGTATTCGAAATTCATTTGACAAGGTCTTGCCTTGGTAGGAATCTGTTTTTCATTAAAGTCTTCCTCATAAGGAAGTGTAACTATATGTTTTTTCCTTTCCCAAAAAGCATTAGGATGATCATTACATATTTTCAAAGAGAATTGATTTGTTAAAAATTTAATTTTTTCCTGTAACTTAGGTTGTTCTAGTTGTTCATCTATTTGAACATTTCTGATTTCTTCTTTCAGAAAATTTATTTGGTTTCTTTTTAAATTCAACTCATTGACCCAGATAGAATAAGGGTCCGAGACAAAATTTAGTATAACGGGTTGATTCTTATAAGATCCTATGATTTTATCTTTGTCAATAGTTAGGGGTAATATCATCTCTAAAAAGGGATTTCCTAAGATCATAGTATTATTACTCATATTTTTAATTACCGTGAAATTAATAGGTATACAAACATTTTCTGTGCAAATTTTTGCATCTGTTAATTTATATCTAATATCTAATTTAGAACCTGATACTTCTCTTAACGTATGTGTTGATTTTTGAAAATATTTAGTAGGTATTAAACCTTCTCTTATACAATTTAAATCTGCACCACTATCTATTAGGGCAACAAAACTTCTTTGGTAATTATAAGTAATAAATAAATTAATTGTGACATGCCATTTTCTAGATATTACCAATTCCATGGACTGAAGGAAATTGTCATTACTGGTACCAATATCTTGGTTATTTTGTAATTTTTCTAATTTGTTAATTCTTTGATTGCTTATTAGCTGGTCATTTTTTATCTTAGATATATCCTGTTTTAGGTTTTGAATTTCAAGCTGTAAATCTTGTACTGTAGGTGTATTCGCGGAATTTTTATTTCTTCTTTCTTTTAACATATCATGAACGTTTTTCATGGAATATATCCCTTCTTCTTGTGTACTCTGTTCCTTAGTATTTAGATTTTCTATTATTTTTTGCCTGATTTCTGGATCATTTATTTCTTTTAATAAGTTTGCAATATCATTACTAATTACGTTTATAGTTAATTCATCTTTGAATTGAGACTGTATTAGGTATAATTGGTGGTCTATGTTACATGAACATTGTTCTAAATTATCACAATTACATTCAATTTCTTCAGATTTTGACGAATAATCAGAATCATATTCTATTATGTTTATATCAGAATCTTCGTCTGAGAGCTCCTCTTCATCTGACGAATTATCTATCAAATTTATTAATTGTATTTTTATATCCTCACTTATATTCATATTATTAATTTGTTTTTTTATTTTTTTATTCCTGCATTTATTAGCATAATGTCCCATTTTCCCGCATGAAAAACAAGTAGGGGGTTTTTTATAATCTGTTCTATTAAATCTTTTTTTAATATGTTTATCTTTTTTATTAGGATCACTATGTTTTCTCTTATAATATTTTTTCTTCTGTTGAAACTCTTTTTTCTGTTTCCTCCTATTGTTATTAGTTTGTATTCCGAATTGATCACAAAATTCTCCCAATTGTCTTTTTTCATTAAGATGTTGGGTTTTAATTTGGTAATTTAGTTTTATTTCACTACATAAGGCTAAACCTTCCTGTATACAAGTTCCTATCAATTTCCCATACGTATAATCTTCATAAGGAATTGTATTATCTATTCTTAGTTGGTTTTTAACTCTTTCAGCAAAAAGATTTGGTAAACCATCTATGAATTTGGATTTCCAGTAAACACTATTACAATCATTAAGTTCCATTACTCTACTTAAGAAAGTGTCTTTATACCATCGAAAAGATGTAAGAGTTTTACAAAATAGTCCATTTAATAGAGTACGGATATTTTCAGAATTATCTGACCATCTTCCTGTAAAATGTTCTATTATGGTACAAGTTAGAGTATAAACTACATTAGGAGTGGTTATTCCATTTTCTGTTTTAACTGTATTAAGAATAGCTTGTTGTGTTTTTTCATCCACATAATTGTCCCACCAGCCTTTTAATTGGCCAGTAAATCCGGCAATTAACATATTAGCCACTTGTTTATCGCTATTTCCTGTATTTTTAGCAATTGTACTATACATTAACATTCTATGAATCATGTTATATATTTGTCTTTCAGTATAACCATCTAAATTCCATTCGTAAACATTTTTACCACTATAACTATTATTAATTTCATATTCTTGTTCCTCATGTAGGACATCTTGGGGGCTCGGTCTTGGATAATAATATAATCTTTGAACAGGTTTTCTAGCAAATTTGCTATCATAATTGTTAATTTTGTTTATTTGAGTATTATCCGAATCATTATCTGAGTCTTTATTTATAGTATTAATTTGTAATTTTTTCATTTGTTCTTGCAGAATATCTAGCATATAATCATAATTTTTAAGTTTATAACCAGTAATATTTGGTGGGGGTTGAATAGTAGCATTTATTTGTTGTTTTTTTTTATCTTTTTTCTGTATTATTATATCTTTATTGTTAATGGGTGAATTTATATTTTCTAATTTTTTATGTAAGTCCATTAACTGTTCTCCTAATATTATGGAATATAAATTATGGAAATTTAATTGTTGAATCATACTATTAATATGATTGACATCTATTGTAAGAGTCTTTTCTTCAAAAAGTTTTTGGTAAGCCGAAAATTTTATAGTAACATTGTTATTTGTAATGGTAAAAGGGACTTGTGGTGGAAATATACTTGTTATTATTTTGTCTCCCGATAGAGTATAATCTCTTTCTATGTTGTGAATATTATGTAAAAAAGTATAAACAAACCAAGGAATAAAATGTATAATTTGATTTATAGAGGATAAATATTCATAAAATCTATTTTGTATTTCTTGTAACTCTTCTTTAGAATAATTTTTAAATAATCATTCTTTAAAAAATATCCATTTATTCGAATAAAATTCTTCTGAAATAATTTTTCTTGCCTGAGAATCAGGACTAAAATCTATTTTTTCTTTTAAATCCATTAAACTGTAAAATTCATTTCAGAAGGAGTAGATGCCTCCGCTTCATACACAATATCATCATGTATATTTAAATTGTTTATCTTTCTATTATCAACAGAAGCACGAGTAGAGGGAATTTCTACGTTATAATCTAGTGGTGATATGTATAAATGTGAAGATCTTGCAGATCTTGTTCGTTTTATTAGGTCGTTATTATACTCTATTTCTTTGTTAAACTCAATAGTAACAACGCCATCAGAAGTTTGTATAATACTTTCTATATTATTATTTATTAAAGGTGTAGGTGGTATATTATTTTCTAAAATCCAGTGTTGGGGAAATTTTATTTCCTCCCATTTTATAGCTTTTCTAGTTGTAATTTTTGACACATCAAAATTACTTTCTATTAAAATTGTCTCATTTATAGGTTTATTAACTATCTTATATTTAGGATTCATAGTTTTTAATGGTTTATAATATATACGATAACATATACATATTACTTCTGATCCTGGTAAATAATTATAACCATGAGTTTTGACGTTTAATGTTAAGGCTTGAAAAATATTTTTATCAGATAAAGAAAGCTGTAAATTTGGGTAGACATTAAAATATACCGGTCCATGAGACAAGCTAGATTCTATTATACCCATTAAAGATTGTTTCCAATTTTTATTTCTAGCATCCCTAAGAACTGCTAAAAAACTTTCAGGTAATCCCTGTAGTGTTAATGGTTTAAAAGCAATTTGCACCAAACCAATATGCAAATAATTATAAATATGTTTATATCTATTTATGTCTTGTGGAGTTATTAACTGAACTGTCATGTCATCTTCATTCATAGTTAAATTTTCTTCTGTAGTTTTAACAGTTTGGATAAAACCTAATTCTTCAAAAGTTCCTAATTCATATATAAATTTAGGGTTGATACTAGGAATTGTCCATTTATTAAGAAGGTCTAAATTCTTTGGGACTTCATATTCTTCTATTAACTGATTTTTAATCACCTGCTTATTACTATTTTTGAATCTACTGAATATACTCATGAAGAGTAAAATAAATGAGGTAACATCACATAGTATTCCATGGCTCTGATACCAAAATCAAGCAGGACCATAAGCAGATAACAAAATTTTTAGAACTTTGAAAAATAAAAACAAAAAGAGTTGGGTGAGATAGGCGAGTCAATGAGTAAAACGCCCTAAAACGGCATAGTGGCCACAAAAGCGGGCTAAAACACGACTTTGCCTTTTTCCATTCCAGACTCTTTTTTTTTTTTTTTTTTTTTTTTTTTTTTTTTTTGTTACCAAAATCAAGCAAAATCAAGCAGGACCATAAGCAGATAACAAAATTTTTAGAACTTTGAAAAATAAAAACAAAAAGAGTTGGGTGAGATAGGCGAGTCAATGAGTAAAACGCCCTAAAACGGCACAGTGGCCACAAAAGCGGGCTAAAACACGACTTTGCCTTTTTCCATTCCAGACTCTTTTTTCTTTTCTTTTTTTTTTTTTTTTTTTTTTATCATTTGCCGATCATGATACTGCTTCCATGATAATACTATGTGATATTATCAAGTTAGCCTTGCATTAGGCTTGAAAATAGAATTAAGTTTAAGAAAGTAAACTGACCAGAAAGGCGAATCCAAAATTGCTGTACCGTAATAAAACTTTGCTACTCCAAATATAATTCAGACTTTTATTGCAGAGATGTTTTTTACAGAGGAGGGATTACAAGAAAGAAAGAGGAAATTGGCTTTCAGCCTGCCTAAAACATAAGGTAGAGGCTCCTTAAATAGATCAGGAGGACTCAAAAACAAACAAAACCTAAATTATTACATTTAGCATTGGCAGACAACTTTTAAGAAAAGTAGAAATGACTTTTTGTTTGATTCTTCTTGCTTTAATAATGTCTGACGAGTAATTTCCTCTGTCTTCAATAATTCTTGAAGAATATATTCTTCTTTTATTCTTCTTTTATTTTGGTCCATCCACCTGTCACCTATAGTCTATTGTGGTGATGTCTTTTTGTTTTTTGAAAGATTCTTTCTTTGCGTGATTGACTCCTCAATCATGTCAATTATACAATCAATTGGGAGTTCACCATCTGGAACTTCTTCATCATCTGGCTGGGATTCCCCTGCTAAGCATGGTGATTGGCCTTGGCTTTGGTTATCAACTGACATATTATCTTGAATATCTTCATTTGAACCTTCATCTGTATCATGTTTTGAAAATCTTTTAAGATTTTCTTTTAATTCAGAACAATATAATCTGAATGACTTGATCATTTCCTCTTTGGTTAAATTAACTTGTTGAGGAGTTGAGGGGGTCACTGCTGTTGAGGAGGCTATTTCCGAAAAGAGTTTTTGGTCTTGGTATTTCTTAATTTGTTGATTGATATGATCAATTGTTTCCTGAGCATTAAGGGTTTTTGTTTCTGGATTCTTTTGAAGCATTTTAGGCCAAAATTTGGTAAAGTATGACCTTTGTAGGGAAGGAAATTTAGAGGGGGTATAATCCACATATGGGGACCATTTCCAGATCCAAGGAATAGAAAATTCCATGAAAAAATGCATAGAAGATATTACTTCCAATCCTTCTGATTTCAAGGGTATAACTTGGTCTCGGTATCTTGGAGAGATAGGTAACCATTCCCCATATAATTTTCTGAATGGTTCCTCAGGGAGGATATCTATACTCGGGCCGTATGAGATCCACCAATTAGTAAACCAATTTGGTATATCTCTGTTTTGGTTATAAACCTTTTCACATACTTTAAAAAACCAAGTATGCTTTCTCTGAGGATTTTCATATAAAAAGGCTTTATGAAAGCTTTCAATATAATCCCAATATGTAAATTTCATTGGTATTTTTGAAGGAGGGATTAAAAATTCTTTTTCCTTTAGGGTACTTAAACCCCATTCCTCAGGTGATATGATCTTTTTGATAATAGCTTTACTAAAATTGTAAACACTGGTATTACCTCCGGATGTAAAATGAGAAAATTCAACTGATCCGGTTATTTTCAAAATATTTTCATAATATAATCTTTGTTTGTAAGAATATCCAGCGTATGTCGCTGTATCCAAGTATCTGGTCATTAAAAACCATGGATCGTCATTATTCTCAAAATAAAGCATTATATCTTTATGTTCCAAAATAATAATATTATCTCTATGAGGTGATTCCTTATATTCAAAATTATCGTTGATGGTTTCACCATCTGTGATCATTTGAGCGAGAGTGGGAGTATTTTCCCTTTTTTATTCCAAAAATGCTTTAAACTCCTCATATAATGGGCTTCCAGGAACTGGAAGAGATTGATCATTTGTTTGTGATGAATTTCCAGTTTTATAAGAACTGCTTGAAGCCGTAGGATTTCCCCGACCTCTATGATAACCACCTCTATATGAAGGATGGCCTCTTCCGCGATTGGGATTCATCCTGCAAATGGAAATGTTAATTTAAGAGTAATAAGAGTTTGTTTTCAAGATTCTTGAGTTGGATTCTTAATCCTATCAATCTTAAATTAATTCCTGTCTTACTAGAATATGGTTCATTTGCTAAGTTGGCCAGTTCAACATCTGCCTTATTAATTAAATCTTTTATATTAGTAATTTCAT
Source organism: Lactuca virosa (assembly GCF_052849685.1). Lineage (NCBI taxonomy): Eukaryota > Viridiplantae > Streptophyta > Magnoliopsida > Asterales > Asteraceae > Lactuca > Lactuca virosa. Next base: position 61,001,876 of record NC_136429.1, read on the forward strand.
GTGATAACTGTCTTAGCTGGTGATAACTCATTTAGGAATTCTCTAGTTAAAAAATCAGGAAGACTATTATCACTTCCTTTTTTATATTGTATTTCAAAATCAAAACATGCTAATGTAGCTTGCCACCTAGTAAACATTTGTTTAGAAACATCATGTTTAAAGTCTTTATTAAACATGAATTTAGCTGCCTGACAATCTGTTTTGATAATAAAATGTTGATTATATAAATCATCTTGAAATTTGAGAATACATTTTACCAATGCCAAAATTTCTTTAGCAGTAGTAGAATAATTTTTTTTGACTAGGAGTCCATTTTCCAGAATGAAATCTGACTAAGAATTCTTGCTTACTGTTAGGGTGGATTTGTTTTAAAATTCCTCCAAACCCTATTTCAGAGGCATCGGTTTCTACTATTTTTTCCCAATTAGGATTAGCTAAAGATAAACATGGTAGACTTTTAACTTTGTCTTTTATTCTTTTAACTGCCTGAGTATGATCATTAGTCCAAGCACAAGGATTCTTTTTCAATCTGTCGTATAAAATTGCACTATCTGCTGATAAATCTTTATAAAAAGGCGATATATAATTTAGGCTACCTAAGAATCTTTGTAGCTGAGTTTTATCCTTTATTTCATCTGGAAATTTCGCAGCAAAGTCTATACTTCTTTGTATAGGAATAATTTGTCCTTTTTCAATATTATGTCCTAAAAATCTTACCTTTGTTTGGAATAAGGACATTTTAGATTGTGATATTACTAAACCATTGTTTACTATTATTTTTTCAAAAGTATGCAAGTGACCAAAATGTTCTTGAATATCCTTTGAAAAGACTAAGATATCATCTATATATACAATAATGAAATTGCTATAAGGATTAAATATATCATTCATTATATTTTGGAATTCTGAAGGGGCATTTTTTAGGCCAAATGGCATAACATTCCATTCATATTGTCCAAAAGGAACATTGAAGGCAGTTTTATATCTGTCTTTCTTATCAATCTGTATTTGCCAATATCCTGATTTTAAATCAAATTTTGAAAATATTAAAGAATCATGTAATCGGTCTAATAAATCCTTTTTATTAGGAATAGGGTACCTGATCCATTTTAAGACTTTATTAAGGGGTTTATAATTTATAACTAGTCTTGGTATTCCCCTTTCTTGTTCAGAATGTTTATTTACATAAAAGGCAGTGCATGACCATGGAGATTTGGAAGGTTGTATTAGTTTTTTATTTAATAAGGAAGTTATTTCTTTTTTACATATATTTAGGTATTCGAAATTCATTTGACAAGGTCTTGCCTTGGTAGGAATCTGTTTTTCATTAAAGTCTTCCTCATAAGGAAGTGTAACTATATGTTTTTTCCTTTCCCAAAAAGCATTAGGATGATCATTACATATTTTCAAAGAGAATTGATTTGTTAAAAATTTAATTTTTTCCTGTAACTTAGGTTGTTCTAGTTGTTCATCTATTTGAACATTTCTGATTTCTTCTTTCAGAAAATTTATTTGGTTTCTTTTTAAATTCAACTCATTGACCCAGATAGAATAAGGGTCCGAGACAAAATTTAGTATAACGGGTTGATTCTTATAAGATCCTATGATTTTATCTTTGTCAATAGTTAGGGGTAATATCATCTCTAAAAAGGGATTTCCTAAGATCATAGTATTATTACTCATATTTTTAATTACCGTGAAATTAATAGGTATACAAACATTTTCTGTGCAAATTTTTGCATCTGTTAATTTATATCTAATATCTAATTTAGAACCTGATACTTCTCTTAACGTATGTGTTGATTTTTGAAAATATTTAGTAGGTATTAAACCTTCTCTTATACAATTTAAATCTGCACCACTATCTATTAGGGCAACAAAACTTCTTTGGTAATTATAAGTAATAAATAAATTAATTGTGACATGCCATTTTCTAGATATTACCAATTCCATGGACTGAAGGAAATTGTCATTACTGGTACCAATATCTTGGTTATTTTGTAATTTTTCTAATTTGTTAATTCTTTGATTGCTTATTAGCTGGTCATTTTTTATCTTAGATATATCCTGTTTTAGGTTTTGAATTTCAAGCTGTAAATCTTGTACTGTAGGTGTATTCGCGGAATTTTTATTTCTTCTTTCTTTTAACATATCATGAACGTTTTTCATGGAATATATCCCTTCTTCTTGTGTACTCTGTTCCTTAGTATTTAGATTTTCTATTATTTTTTGCCTGATTTCTGGATCATTTATTTCTTTTAATAAGTTTGCAATATCATTACTAATTACATTTATAGTTAATTCATCTTTGAATTGAGACTGTATTAGGTATAATTGGTGGTCTATGTTACATGAACATTGTTCTGAATTATCACAATTACATTCAATTTCTTCAGATTTTGACGAATAATCAGAATCATATTCTATTATGTTTATATCAGAATCTTCGTCTGAGAGCTCCTCTTCATCTGACGAATTATCTATCAAATTTATTAATTGTATTTTTATATCCTCACTTATATTCATATTATTAATTTGTTTTTTTATTTTTTTATTCCTGCATTTATTAGCATAATGTCCCATTTTCCCGCATGAAAAACAAGTAGGGGGTTTTTTATAATCTGTTCTATTAAATCTTTTTTTAATATGTTTATCTTTTTTATTAGGATCACTATGTTTTCTCTTATAATATTTTTTCTTCTGTTGAAACTCTTTTTTCTGTTTCCTCCTATTGTTATTAGTTTGTATTCCGAATTGATCACAAAATTCTCCCAATTGTCTTTTTTCATTAAGATGTTGGGTTTTAATTTGGTAATTTAGTTTTATTTCACTACATAAGGCTAAACCTTCCTGTATACAAGTTCCTATCAATTTCCCATACGTATAATCTTCATAAGGAATTGTATTATCTATTCTTAGTTGGTTTTTAACTCTTTCAGCAAAAAGATTTGGTAAACCATCTATGAATTTGGATTTCCAGTAAACACTATTACAATCATTAAGTTCCATTACTCTACTTAAGAAAGTGTCTTTATACCATCGAAAAGATGTAAGAGTTTTACAAAATAGTCCATTTAATAGAGTACGGATATTTTCAGAATTATCTGACCATCTTCCTGTAAAATGTTCTATTATGGTACAAGTTAGAGTATAAACTACATTAGGAGTGGTTATTCCATTTTCTGTTTTAACTGTATTAAGAATAGCTTGTTGTGTTTTTTCATCCACATAATTGTCCCACCAGCCTTTTAATTGGCCAGTAAATCCGGCAATTAACATATTAGCCACTTGTTTATCGCTATTTCCTGTATTTTTAGCAATTGTACTATACATTAACATTCTATGAATCATGTTATATATTTGTCTTTCAGTATAACCATCTAAATTCCATTCGTAAACATTTTTACCACTATAACTATTATTAATTTCATATTCTTGTTCCTCATGTAGGACATCTTGGGGGCTCGGTCTTGGATAATAATATAATCTTTGAACAGGTTTTCTAGCAAATTTGCTATCATAATTGTTAATTTTGTTTATTTGAGTATTATCCGAATCATTATCTGAGTCTTTATTTATAGTATTAATTTGTAATTTTTTCATTTGTTCTTGCAGAATATCTAGCATATAATCATAATTTTTAAGTTTATAACCAGTAATATTTGGTGGGGGTTGAATAGTAGCATTTATTTGTTGTTTTTTTTATCTTTTTTCTGTATTATTATATCTTTATTGTTAATGGGTGAATTTATATTTTCTAATTTTTTATGTAAGTCCATTAACTGTTCTCCTAATATTATGGAATATAAATTATGGAAATTTAATTGTTGAATCATACTATTAATATGATTGACATCTATTGTAAGAGTCTTTTCTTCAAAAAGTTTTTGGTAAGCCGAAAATTTTATAGTAACATTGTTATTTGTAATGGTAAAAGGGACTTGTGGTGGAAATATACTTGTTATTATTTTGTCTCCCGATAGAGTATAATCTCTTTCTATGTTGTGAATATTATGTAAAAAAGTATAAACAAACCAAGGAATAAAATGTATAATTTGATTTATAGAGGATAAATATTCATAAAATCTATTTTGTATTTCTTGTAACTCTTCTTTAGAATAATTTTTAAATAACCATTCTTTAAAAAATATCCATTTATTCGAATAAAATTCTTCTGAAATAATTTTTCTTGCCTGAGAACCAGGACTAAAATCTATTTTTTCTTTTAAATCCATTAAACTGTAAAATTCATTTCAGAAGGAGTAGATGCCTCCGCTTCATACACAATATCATCATGTATATTTAAATTGTTTATCTTTCTATTATCAACAGAAGCACGAGTAGAGGGAATTTCTACGTTATAATCTAGTGGTGATATGTATAAATGTGAAGATCTTGCAGATCTTGTTCGTTTTATTAGGTCGTTATTATACTCTATTTCTTTGTTAAACTCAATAGTAACAACGCCATCAGAAGTTTGTATAATACTTTCTATATTATTATTTATTAAAGGTGTAGGTGGTATATTATTTTCTAAAATCCAGTGTTGGGGAAATTTTATTTCCTCCCATTTTATAGCTTTTCTAGTTGTAATTTTTGACACATCAAAATTACTTTCTATTAAAATTGTCTCATTTATAGGTTTATTAACTATCTTACATTTAGGATTCATAGTTTTTAATGGTTTATAATATATACGATAACATATACATATTACTTCTGATCCTGGTAAATAATTATAACCATGAGTTTTGACGTTTAATGTTAAGGCTTGAAAAATATTTTTATCAGATAAAGAAAGCTGTAAATTTGGGTAGACATTAAAATATACCGGTCCATGAGACAAGCTAGATTCTATTATACCCATTAAAGATTGTTTCCAATTTTTATTTCTAGCATCCCTAAGAACTGCTAAAAAACTTTCAGGTAATCCCTGTAGTGTTAATGGTTTAAAAGCAATTTGCACCAAACCAATATGCAAATAATTATAAATATGTTTATATCTATTTATGTCTTGTGGAGTTATTAACTGAACTGTCATGTCATCTTCATTCATAGTTAAATTTTCTTCTGTAGTTTTAACAGTTTGGATAAAACCTAATTCTTCAAAAGTTCCTAATTCATATATAAATTTAGGGTTGATACTAGGAATTGTCCATTTATTAAGAAGGTCTAAATTCTTTGGGACTTCATATTCTTCTATTAACTGATTTTTAATCACATGCTTATTACTATTTTTGAATCTACTGAATATACTCATGAAGAGTAAAATAAATGAGGTAACATCACATAGTATTCCATGGCTCTGATACCAAAATCAAGCAAAATCAAGCAGGACCATAAGCAGATAACAAAATTTTTAGAACTTTGAAAAATAAAAACAAAAAGAGTTGGGTGAGATAGGCGAGTCAATGAGTAAAACGCCCTAAAACGGCACAGTGGCCACAAAAGCGGGCTAAAACACGACTTTGCCTTTTTCCATTCCAGACTCAAAAGGCAAAGTCGTGTTTTAGCCCGCTTGTTTATCGCTATTTCCTGTATTTTTAGCAATTGTACTATACATTAACATTCTATGAATCATGTTATATATTTGTCTTTCAGTATAACCATCTAAATTCCATTCGTAAACATTTTTACCACTATAACTATTATTAATTTCATATTCTTGTTCCTCATGTAGGACATCTTGGGGGCTCGGTCTTGGATAATAATATAATCTTTGAACAGGTTTTCTAGCAAATTTGCTATCATAATTGTTAATTTTGTTTATTTGAGTATTATCCGAATCATTATCTGAGTCTTTATTTATAGTATTAATTTGTAATTTTTTCATTTGTTCTTGCAGAATATCTAGCATATAATCATAATTTTTAAGTTTATAACCAGTAATATTTGGTGGGGGTTGAATAGTAGCATTTATTTGTTGTTTTTTTTATCTTTTTTCTGTATTATTATATCTTTATTGTTAATGGGTGAATTTATATTTTCTAATTTTTTATGTAAGTCCATTAACTGTTCTCCTAATATTATGGAATATAAATTATGGAAATTTAATTGTTGAATCATACTATTAATATGATTGACATCTATTGTAAGAGTCTTTTCTTCAAAAAGTTTTTGGTAAGCCGAAAATTTTATAGTAACATTGTTATTTGTAATGGTAAAAGGGACTTGTGGTGGAAATATACTTGTTATTATTTTGTCTCCCGATAGAGTATAATCTCTTTCTATGTTGTGAATATTATGTAAAAAAGTATAAACAAACCAAGGAATAAAATGTATAATTTGATTTATAGAGGATAAATATTCATAAAATCTATTTTGTATTTCTTGTAACTCTTCTTTAGAATAATTTTTAAATAACCATTCTTTAAAAAATATCCATTTATTCGAATAAAATTCTTCTGAAATAATTTTTCTTGCCTGAGAACCAGGACTAAAATCTATTTTTTCTTTTAAATCCATTAAACTGTAAAATTCATTTCAGAAGGAGTAGATGCCTCCGCTTCATACACAATATCATCATGTATATTTAAATTGTTTATCTTTATATTATCAACAGAAGCACGAGTAGAGGGAATTTCTACGTTATAATCTAGTGGTGATATGTATAAATGTGAAGATCTTGCAGATCTTGTTCGTTTTATTAGGTCGTTATTATACTCTATTTCTTTGTTAAACTCAATAGTAACAACGCCATCAGAAGTTTGTATAATACTTTCTATATTATTATTTATTAAAGGTGTAGGTGGTATATTATTTTCTAAAATCCAGTGTTGGGGAAATTTTATTTCCTCCCATTTTATAGCTTTTCTAGTTGTAATTTTTGACACATCAAAATTACTTTCTATTAAAATTGTCTCATTTATAGGTTTATTAACTATCTTACATTTAGGATTCATAGTTTTTAATGGTTTATAATATATACGATAACATATACATATTACTTCTGATCCTGGTAAATAATTATAACCATGAGTTTTGACGTTTAATGTTAAGGCTTGAAAAATATTTTTATCAGATAAAGAAAGCTGTAAATTTGGGTAGACATTAAAATATACCGGTCCATGAGACAAGCTAGATTCTATTATACCCATTAAAGATTGTTTCCAATTTTTATTTCTAGCATCCCTAAGAACTGCTAAAAAACTTTCAGGTAATCCCTGTAGTGTTAATGGTTTAAAAGCAATTTGCACCAAACCAATATGCAAATAATTATAAATATGTTTATATCTATTTATGTCTTGTGGAGTTATTAACTGAACTGTCATGTCATCTTCATTCATAGTTAAATTTTCTTCTGTAGTTTTAACAGTTTGGATAAAACCTAATTCTTCAAAAGTTTCTAATTCATATATAAATTTAGGGTTGATACTAGGAATTGTCCATTTATTAAGAAGGTCTAAATTCTTTGGGACTTCATATTCTTCTATTAACTGATTTTTAATCACCTGCTTATTACTATTTTTGAATCTACTGAATATACTCATGAAGAGTAAAATAAATGAGGTAACATCACATAGTATTCCATGGCTCTGATACCAAAATCAAGCAAAATCAAGCAGGACCATAAGCAGATAACAAAATTTTTAGAACTTTGAAAAATAAAAACAAAAAGAGTTGGGTGAGATAGGCGAGTCAATGAGTAAAACGCCCTAAAACGGCACAGTGGCCACAAAAGCGGGCTAAAACACGACTTTGCCTTTTTCCATTCCAGACTCAAAAGGCAAAGTCGTGTTTTAGCCCGCTTGTTTATCGCTATTTCCTGTATTTTTAGCAATTGTACTATACATTAACATTCTATGAATCATGTTATATATTTGTCTTTCAGTATAACCATCTAAATTCCATTCGTAAACATTTTTACCACTATAACTATTATTAATTTCATATTCTTGTTCCTCATGTAGGACATCTTGGGGGCTCGGTCTTGGATAATAATATAATCTTTGAACAGGTTTTCTAGCAAATTTGCTATCATAATTGTTAATTTTGTTTATTTGAGTATTATCCGAATCATTATCTGAGTCTTTATTTATAGTATTAATTTGTAATTTTTTCATTTGTTCTTGCAGAATATCTAGCATATAATCATAATTTTTAAGTTTATAACCAGTAATATTTGGTGGGGGTTGAATAGTAGCATTTATTTGTTGTTTTTTATCTTTTTTCTGTATTATTATATCTTTATTGTTAATGGGTGAATTTATATTTTCTAATTTTTTATGTAAGTCCATTAACTGTTCTCCTAATATTATGGAATATAAATTATGGAAATTTAATTGTTGAATCATACTATTAATATGATTGACATCTATTGTAAGAGTCTTTTCTTCAAAAAGTTTTTGGTAAGCCGAAAATTTTATAGTAACATTGTTATTTGTAATGGTAAAAGGGACTTGTGGTGGAAATATACTTGTTATTATTTTGTCTCCCGATAGAGTATAATCTCTTTCTATGTTGTGAATATTATGTAAAAAAGTATAAACAAACCAAGGAATAAAATGTATAATTTGATTTATAGAGGATAAATATTCATAAAATCTATTTTGTATTTCTTGTAACTCTTCTTTAGAATAATTTTTAAATAACCATTCTTTAAAAAATATCCATTTATTCGAATAAAATTCTTCTGAAATAATTTTTCTTGCCTGAGAACCAGGACTAAAATCTATTTTTTCTTTTAAATCCATTAAACTGTAAAATTCATTTCAGAAGGAGTAGATGCCTCCGCTTCATACACAATATCATCATGTATATTTAAATTGTTTATCTTTCTATTATCAACAGAAGCACGAGTAGAGGGAATTTCTACGTTATAATCTAGTGGTGATATGTATAAATGTGAAGATCTTGCAGATCTTGTTCGTTTTATTAGGTCGTTATTATACTCTATTTCTTTGTTAAACTCAATAGTAACAACGCCATCAGAAGTTTGTATAATACTTTCTATATTATTATTTATTAAAGGTGTAGGTGGTATATTATTTTCTAAAATCCAGTGTTGGGGAAATTTTATTTCCTCCCATTTTATAGCTTTTCTAGTTGTAATTTTTGACACATCAAAATTACTTTCTATTAAAATTGTCTCATTTATAGGTTTATTAACTATCTTACATTTAGGATTCATAGTTTTTAATGGTTTATAATATATACGATAACATATACATATTACTTCTGATCCTGGTAAATAATTATAACCATGAGTTTTGACGTTTAATGTTAAGGCTTGAAAAATATTTTTATCAGATAAAGAAAGCTGTAAATTTGGGTAGACATTAAAATATACCGGTCCATGAGACAAGCTAGATTCTATTATACCCATTAAAGATTGTTTCCAATTTTTATTTCTAGCATCCCTAAGAACTGCTAAAAAACTTTCAGGTAATCCCTGTAGTGTTAATGGTTTAAAAGCAATTTGCACCAAACCAATATGCAAATAATTATAAATATGTTTATATCTATTTATGTCTTGTGGAGTTATTAACTGAACTGTCATGTCATCTTCATTCATAGTTAAATTTTCTTCTGTAGTTTTAACAGTTTGGATAAAACCTAATTCTTCAAAAGTTCCTAATTCATATATAAATTTAGGGTTGATACTAGGAATTGTCCATTTATTAAGAAGGTCTAAATTCTTTGGGACTTCATATTCTTCTATTAACTGATTTTTAATCACCTGCTTATTACTATTTTTGAATCTACTGAATATACTCATGAAGAGTAAAATAAATGAGGTAACATCACATAGTATTCCATGGCTCTGATACCAAAATCAAGCAAAATCAAGCAGGACCATAAGCAGATAACAAAATTTTTAGAACTTTGAAAAATAAAAACAAAAAGAGTTGGGTGAGATAGGCGAGTCAATGAGTAAAACGCCCTAAAACGGCACAGTGGCCACAAAAGCGGGCTAAAACACGACTTTGCCTTTTTCCATTCCAGACTCTTTTTTTTTTTTTTTTTTTTTTTTTTTTTTTTTTTTATCATTTGCCGATCATGATACTGCTTCCATGATAATACTATGTGATATTATCAAGTTAGCCTTGCATTAGGCTTGAAAATAGAATTAAGTTTAAGAAAGTAAACTGACCAGAAAGGCGAATCCAAAATTGCTGTACCGTAATAAAACTTTGCTTCTCCAAATATAATTCAGACTTTTATTGCAGAGATGTTTTTTACAGAGGAGGGATTACAAGAAAGAAAGAGGAAATTGGCTTTCAGCCTGCCTAAAACATAAGGTAGAGGCTCCTTAAATAGATCAGGAGGACTCAAAAACAAACAAAACCTAAATTATTACATTTAGCATTGGCAGACAACTTTTAAGAAAAGTAGAAATAACTTTTTGTTTGATTCTTCTTGCTTTAATAATGTCTGACGAGTAATTTCCTCTGTCTTCAATAATTCTTGAAGAATATATTCTTCTTTTATTCTTCTTTTATTTTGGTCCATCCACCTGTCACCTATAGTCTATTGTGGTGATGTCTTTTTGTTTTTTGAAAGATTCTTTCTTTGCGTGATTGACTCCTCAATCATGTCAATTATACAATCAATTGGGAGTTCACCATCTGGAACTTCTTCATCATCTGGCTGGGATTCCCCTGCTAAGCATGGTGATTGGCCTTGGCTTTGGTTATCAACTGACATATTATCTTGAATATCTTCATTTGAACCTTCATCTGTATCATGTTTTGAAAATCTTTTAAGATTTTCTTTTAATTCAGAACAATATAATCTGAATGACTTGATCATTTCCTCTTTGGTTAAATTAACTTGTTGAGGAGTTGAGGGGGTCACTGCTGTTGAGGAGGCTATTTCCGAAAAGAGTTTTTGGTCTTGGTATTTCTTAATTTGTTGATTGATATGATCAATTGTTTCCTGAGCATTAAGGGTTTTTGTTTCTGGATTCTTTTGAAGCATTTTAGGCCAAAATTTGGTAAAGTATGACCTTTGTAGGGAAGGAAATTTAGAGGGGGTATAATCCACATATGGGGACCATTTCCAGATCCAAGGAATAGAAAATTCCATGAAAAAATGCATAGAAGATATTACTTCCAATCCTTCTGATTTCAAGGGTATAACTTGGTCTCGGTATCTTGGAGAGACAGGTAACCATTCCCCATATAATTTTCTGAATGGTTCCTCAGGGAGGATATCTATACTCGGGCCGTATGAGATCCACCAATTAGTAAACCAATTTGGTATATCTCTGTTTTGGTTATAAACCTTTTCACATACTTTAAAAAACCAAGTATGCTTTCTCTGAGGATTTTCATATAAAAAGGCTTTATGAAAGCTTTCAATATAATCCCAATATGTAAATTTCATTGGTATTTTTGAAGGAGGGATTAAAAATTCTTTTTCCTTTAGGGTACTTAAACCCCATTCCTCAGGTGATATGATCTTTTTGATAATAGCTTTACTAAAATTGTAAACACTGGTATTACCTCCGGATGTAAAATGAGAAAATTCAACTGATCCGGTTATTTTCAAAATATTTTCATAATATAATCTTTGTTTGTAAGAATATCCAGCGTATGTCGCTGTATCCAAGTATCTGGTCATTAAAAACCATGGATCGTCATTATTCTCAAAATAAAGCATTATATCTTTATGTTCCAAAATAATAATATTATCTCTATGAGGTGATTCCTTATATTCAAAATTATCGTTGATGGTTTCACCATCTGTGATCATTTGAGCGAGAGTGGGAGTATTTTCCCTTTTTGATTCCAAAAATGCTTTAAACTCCTCATATAATGGGCTTCCAGGAACTGGAAGAGATTGATCATTTGTTTGTGATGAATTTCCAGTTTTATAAGAACTGCTTGAAGCCGTAGGATTTCCCCGACCTCTATGATAACCACCTCTATATGAAGGATGGCCTCTTCCGCGATTGGGATTCATCCTGCAAATGGAAATGTTAATTTAAGAGTAATAAGAGTTTGTTTTCAAGATTCTTGAGTTGGATTCTTAATCCTATCAATCTTAAATTAATTCCTGTCTTACTAGAATATGGTTCATTTGCTAAGTTGGCCAGTTCAACATCTGCCTTATTAATTAAATCTTTTATATTAGTAATTTCATGTGATAACTGTCTTAGCTGGTGATAACTCATTTAGGAATTCTCTAGTTAAAAAATCAGGAAGACTATTATCACTTCCTTTTTTATATTGTATTTCAAAATCAAAACATGCTAATGTAGCTTGCCACCTAGTAAACATTTGTTTAGAAACATCATGTTTAAAGTCTTTATTAAACATGAATTTAGCTGCCTGACAATCTGTTTTGATAATAAAATGTTGATTATATAAATCATCTTGAAATTTGAGAATACATTTTACCAATGCCAAAATTTCTTTAGCAGTAGTAGAATAATTTTTTTGACTAGGAGTCCATTTTCCAGAATGAAATCTGACTAAGAATTCTTGCTTACTGTTAGGGTGGATTTGTTTTAAAATTCCTCCAAACCCTATTTCAGAGGCATCGGTTTCTACTATTTTTTCCCAATTAGGATTAGCTAAAGATAAACATGGTAGACTTTTAACTTTGTCTTTTATTCTTTTAACTGCCTGAGTATGATCATTAGTCCAAGCACAAGGATTCTTTTTCAATCTGTCGTATAAAATTGCACTATCTGCTGATAAATCTTTATAAAAAGGCGATATATAATTTAGGCTACCTAAGAATCTTTGTAGCTGAGTTTTATCCTTTATTTCATCTGGAAATTTCGCAGCAAAGTCTATACTTCTTTGTATAGGAATAATTTGTCCTTTTTCAATATTATGTCCTAAAAATCTTACCTTTGTTTGGAATAAGGACATTTTAGATTGTGATATTACTAAACCATTGTTTACTATTATTTTTTCAAAAGTATGCAAGTGACCAAAATGTTCTTGAATATCCTTTGAAAAGACTAAGATATCATCTATATATACAATAATGAAATTGCTATAAGGATTAAATATATCATTCATTATATTTTGGAATTCTGAAGGGGCATTTTTTAGGCCAAATGGCATAACATTCCATTCATATTGTCCAAAAGGAACATTGAAGGCAGTTTTATATCTGTCTTTCTTATCAATCTGTATTTGCCAATATCCTGATTTTAAATCAAATTTTGAAAATATTAAAGAATCATGTAATCGGTCTAATAAATCCTTTTTATTAGGAATAGGGTACCTGATCCATTTTAAGACTTTATTAAGGGGTTTATAATTTATAACTAGTCTTGGTATTCCCCTTTCTTGTTCAGAATGTTTATTTACATAAAAGGCAGTGCATGACCATGGAGATTTGGAAGGTTGTATTAGTTTTTTATTTAATAAGGAAGTTATTTCTTTTTTACATATATTTAGGTATTTGAAATTCATTTGACAAGGTCTTGCCTTGGTAGGAATCTGTTTTTCATTAAAGTCTTCCTCATAAGGAAGTGTAACTATATGTTTTTTCCTTTCCCAAAAAGCATTAGGATGATCATTACATATTTTCAAAGAGAATTGATTTGTTAAAAATTTAATTTTTTCCTGTAACTTAGGTTGTTCTAGTTGTTCATCTATTTGAACATTTCTGATTTCTTCTTTCAGAAAATTTATTTGGTTTCTTTTTAAATTCAACTCATTGACCCAGATAGAATAAGGGTCCGAGACAAAATTTAGTATAACGGGTTGATTCTTATAAGATCCTATGATTTTATCTTTGTCAATAGTTAGGGGTAATATCATCTCTAAAAAGGGATTTCCTAAGATCATAGTATTATTACTCATATTTTTAATTACCGTGAAATTAATAGGTATACAAACATTTTCTGTGCAAATTTTTGCATCTGTTAATTTATATCTAATATCTAATTTAGAACCTGATACTTCTCTTAACGTATGTGTTGATTTTTGAAAATATTTAGTAGGTATTAAACCTTCTCTTATACAATTTAAATCTGCACCACTATCTATTAGGGCAACAAAACTTCTTTGGTAATTATAAGTAATAAATAAATTAATTGTGACATGCCATTTTCTAGATATTACCAATTCCATGGACTGAAGGAAATTGTCATTACTGGTACCAATATCTTGGTTATTTTGTAATTTTTCTAATTTGTTAATTCTTTGATTGCTTATTAGCTGGTCATTTTTTATCTTAGATATATCCTGTTTTAGGTTTTGAATTTCAAGCTGTAAATCTTGTACTGTAGGTGTATTCGCGGAATTTTTATTTCTTCTTTCTTTTAACATATCATGAACGTTTTTCATGGAATATATCCCTTCTTCTTGTGTACTCTGTTCCTTAGTATTTAGATTTTCTATTATTTTTTGCCTGATTTCTGGATCATTTATTTCTTTTAATAAGTTTGCAATATCATTACTAATTACATTTATAGTTAATTCATCTTTGAATTGAGACTGTATTAGGTATAATTGGTGGTCTATGTTACATGAACATTGTTCTGAATTATCACAATTACATTCAATTTCTTCAGATTTTGACGAATAATCAGAATCATATTCTATTATGTTTATATCAGAATCTTCGTCTGAGAGCTCCTCTTCATCTGACGAATTATCTATCAAATTTATTAATTGTATTTTTATATCCTCACTTATATTCATATTATTAATTTGTTTTTTTATTTTTTTATTCCTGCATTTATTAGCATAATGTCCCATTTTCCCGCATGAAAAACAAGTAGGGGGTTTTTTATAATCTGTTCTATTAAATCTTTTTTTAATATGTTTATCTTTTTTATTAGGATCACTATGTTTTCTCTTATAATATTTTTTCTTCTGTTGAAACTCTTTTTTCTGTTTCCTCCTATTGTTATTAGTTTGTATTCCGAATTGATCACAAAATTCTCCCAATTGTCTTTTTTCATTAAGATGTTGGGTTTTAATTTGGTAATTTAGTTTTATTTCACTACATAAGGCTAAACCTTCCTGTATACAAGTTCCTATCAATTTCCCATACGTATAATCTTCATAAGGAATTGTATTATCTATTCTTAGTTGGTTTTTAACTCTTTCAGCAAAAAGATTTGGTAAACCATCTATGAATTTGGATTTCCAGTAAACACTATTACAATCATTAAGTTCCATTACTCTACTTAAGAAAGTGTCTTTATACCATCGAAAAGATGTAAGAGTTTTACAAAATAGTCCATTTAATAGAGTACGGATATTTTCAGAATTATCTGACCATCTTCCTGTAAAATGTTCTATTATGGTACAAGTTAGAGTATAAACTACATTAGGAGTGGTTATTCCATTTTCTGTTTTAACTGTATTAAGAATAGCTTGTTGTGTTTTTTCATCCACATAATTGTCCCACCAGCCTTTTAATTGGCCAGTAAATCCGGCAATTAACATATTAGCCACTTGTTTATCGCTATTTCCTGTATTTTTAGCAATTGTACTATACATTAACATTCTATGAATCATGTTATATATTTGTCTTTCAGTATAACCATCTAAATTCCATTCGTAAACATTTTTACCACTATAACTATTATTAATTTCATATTCTTGTTCCTCATGTAGGACATCTTGGGGGCTCGGTCTTGGATAATAATATAATCTTTGAACAGGTTTTCTAGCAAATTTGCTATCATAATTGTTAATTTTGTTTATTTGAGTATTATCCGAATCATTATCTGAGTCTTTATTTATAGTATTAATTTGTAATTTTTTCATTTGTTCTTGCAGAATATCTAGCATATAATCATAATTTTTAAGTTTATAACCAGTAATATTTGGTGGGGGTTGAATAGTAGCATTTATTTGTTGTTTTTTTTATCTTTTTTCTGTATTATTATATCTTTATTGTTAATGGGTGAATTTATATTTTCTAATTTTTTATGTAAGTCCATTAACTGTTCTCCTAATATTATGGAATATAAATTATGGAAATTTAATTGTTGAATCATACTATTAATATGATTGACATCTATTGTAAGAGTCTTTTCTTCAAAAAGTTTTTGGTAAGCCGAAAATTTTATAGTAACATTGTTATTTGTAATGGTAAAAGGGACTTGTGGTGGAAATATACTTGTTATTATTTTGTCTCCCGATAGAGTATAATCTCTTTCTATGTTGTGAATATTATGTAAAAAAGTATAAACAAACCAAGGAATAAAATGTATAATTTGATTTATAGAGGATAAATATTCATAAAATCTATTTTGTATTTCTTGTAACTCTTCTTTAGAATAATTTTTAAATAACCATTCTTTAAAAAATATCCATTTATTCGAATAAAATTCTTCTGAAATAATTTTTCTTGCCTGAGAACCAGGACTAAAATCTATTTTTTCTTTTAAATCCATTAAACTGTAAAATTCATTTCAGAAGGAGTAGATGCCTCCGCTTCATACACAATATCATCATGTATATTTAAATTGTTTATCTTTCTATTATCAACAGAAGCACGAGTAGAGGGAATTTCTACGTTATAATCTAGTGGTGATATGTATAAATGTGAAGATCTTGCAGATCTTGTTCGTTTTATTAGGTCGTTATTATACTCTATTTCTTTGTTAAACTCAATAGTAACAACGCCATCAGAAGTTTGTATAATACTTTCTATATTATTATTTATTAAAGGTGTAGGTGGTATATTATTTTCTAAAATCCAGTGTTGGGGAAATTTTATTTCCTCCCATTTTATAGCTTTTCTAGTTGTAATTTTTGACACATCAAAATTACTTTCTATTAAAATTGTCTCATTTATAGGTTTATTAACTATCTTACATTTAGGATTCATAGTTTTTAATGGTTTATAATATATACGATAACATATACATATTACTTCTGATCCTGGTAAATAATTATAACCATGAGTTTTGACGTTTAATGTTAAGGCTTGAAAAATATTTTTATCAGATAAAGAAAGCTGTAAATTTGGGTAGACATTAAAATATACCGGTCCATGAGACAAGCTAGATTCTATTATACCCATTAAAGATTGTTTCCAATTTTTATTTCTAGCATCCCTAAGAACTGCTAAAAAACTTTCAGGTAATCCCTGTAGTGTTAATGGTTTAAAAGCAATTTGCACCAAACCAATATGCAAATAATTATATACCAAAATCAAGCAAAATCAAGCAGGACCATAAGCAGATAACAAAATTTTTAGAACTTTGAAAAATAAAAACAAAAAGAGTTGGGTGAGATAGGCGAGTCAATGAGTAAAACGCCCTAAAACGGCACAGTGGCCACAAAAGCGGGCTAAAACACGACTTTGCCTTTTTCCATTCCAGACTCTCTTTTTTTTTTTTTTTTTTTTTTTTTTTTTTTTATCATTTGCCGATCATGATACTGCTTCCATGATAATACTATGTGATATTATCAAGTTAGCCTTGCATTAGGCTTGAAAATAGAATTAAGTTTAAGAAAGTAAACTGACCAGAAAGGCGAATCCAAAATTGCTGTACCGTAATAAAACTTTGCTTCTCCAAATATAATTCAGACTTTTATTGCAGAGATGTTTTTTACAGAGGAGGGATTACAAGAAAGAAAGAGGAAATTGGCTTTCAGCCTGCCTAAAACATAAGGTAGAGGCTCCTTAAATAGATCAGGAGGACTCAAAAACAAACAAAACCTAAATTATTACATTTAGCATTGGCAGACAACTTTTAAGAAAAGTAGAAATGACTTTTTGTTTGATTCTTCTTGCTTTAATAATGTCTGACGAGTAATTTCCTCTGTCTTCAATAATTCTTGAAGAATATATTCTTCTTTTATTCTTCTTTTATTTTGGTCCATCCACCTGTCACCTATAGTCTATTGTGGTGATGTCTTTTTGTTTTTTGAAAGATTCTTTCTTTGCGTGATTGACTCCTCAATCATGTCAATTATACAATCAATTGGGAGTTCACCATCTGGAACTTCTTCATCATCTGGCTGGGATTCCCCTGCTAAGCATGGTGATTGGCCTTGGCTTTGGTTATCAACTGACATATTATCTTGAATATCTTCATTTGAACCTTCATCTGTATCATGTTTTGAAAATCTTTTAAGATTTTCTTTTAATTCAGAACAATATAATCTGAATGACTTGATCATTTCCTCTTTGGTTAAATTAACTTGTTGAGGAGTTGAGGGGGTCACTGCTGTTGAGGAGGCTATTTCCGAAAAGAGTTTTTGGTCTTGGTATTTCTTAATTTGTTGATTGATATGATCAATTGTTTCCTGAGCATTAAGGGTTTTTGTTTCTGGATTCTTTTGAAGCATTTTAGGCCAAAATTTGGTAAAGTATGACCTTTGTAGGGAAGGAAATTTAGAGGGGGTATAATCCACATATGGGGACCATTTCCAGATCCAAGGAATAGAAAATTCCATGAAAAAATGCATAGAAGATATTACTTCCAATCCTTCTGATTTCAAGGGTATAACTTGGTCTCGGTATCTTGGAGAGACAGGTAACCATTCCCCATATAATTTTCTGAATGGTTCCTCAGGGAGGATATCTATACTCGGGCCGTATGAGATCCACCAATTAGTAAACCAATTTGGTATATCTCTGTTTTGGTTATAAACCTTTTCACATACTTTAAAAAACCAAGTATGCTTTCTCTGAGGATTTTCATATAAAAAGGCTTTATGAAAGCTTTCAATATAATCCCAATATGTAAATTTCATTGGTATTTTTGAAGGAGGGATTAAAAATTCTTTTTCCTTTAGGGTACTTAAACCCCATTCCTCAGGTGATATGATCTTTTTGATAATAGCTTTACTAAAATTGTAAACACTGGTATTACCTCCGGATGTAAAATGAGAAAATTCAACTGATCCGGTTATTTTCAAAATATTTTCATAATATAATCTTTGTTTGTAAGAATATCCAGCGTATGTCGCTGTATCCAAGTATCTGGTCATTAAAAACCATGGATCGTCATTATTCTCAAAATAAAGCATTATATCTTTATGTTCCAAAATAATAATATTATCTCTATGAGGTGATTCCTTATATTCAAAATTATCGTTGATGGTTTCACCATCTGTGATCATTTGAGCGAGAGTGGGAGTATTTTCCCTTTTTGATTCCAAAAATGCTTTAAACTCCTCATATAATGGGCTTCCAGGAACTGGAAGAGATTGATCATTTGTTTGTGATGAATTTCCAGTTTTATAAGAACTGCTTGAAGCCGTAGGATTTCCCCGACCTCTATGATAACCACCTCTATATGAAGGATGGCCTCTTCCGCGATTGGGATTCATCCTGCAAATGGAAATGTTAATTTAAGAGTAATAAGAGTTTGTTTTCAAGATTCTTGAGTTGGATTCTTAATCCTATCAATCTTAAATTAATTCCTGTCTTACTAGAATATGGTTCATTTGCTAAGTTGGCCAGTTCAACATCTGCCTTATTAATTAAATCTTTTATATTAGTAATTTCATGTGATAACTGTCTTAGCTGGTGATAACTCATTTAGGAATTCTCTAGTTAAAAAATCAGGAAGACTATTATCACTTCCTTTTTTATATTGTATTTCAAAATCAAAACATGCTAATGTAGCTTGCCACCTAGTAAACATTTGTTTAGAAACATCATGTTTAAAGTCTTTATTAAACATGAATTTAGCTGCCTGACAATCTGTTTTGATAATAAAATGTTGATTATATAAATCATCTTGAAATTTGAGAATACATTTTACCAATGCCAAAATTTCTTTAGCAGTAGTAGAATAATTTTTTTGACTAGGAGTCCATTTTCCAGAATGAAATCTGACTAAGAATTCTTGCTTACTGTTAGGGTGGATTTGTTTTAAAATTCCTCCAAACCCTATTTCAGAGGCATCGGTTTCTACTATTTTTTCCCAATTAGGATTAGCTAAAGATAAACATGGTAGACTTTTAACTTTGTCTTTTATTCTTTTAACTGCCTGAGTATGATCATTAGTCCAAGCACAAGGATTCTTTTTCAATCTGTCGTATAAAATTGCACTATCTGCTGATAAATCTTTATAAAAAGGCGATATATAATTTAGGCTACCTAAGAATCTTTGTAGCTGAGTTTTATCCTTTATTTCATCTGGAAATTTCGCAGCAAAGTCTATACTTCTTTGTATAGGAATAATTTGTCCTTTTTCAATATTATGTCCTAAAAATCTTACCTTTGTTTGGAATAAGGACATTTTAGATTGTGATATTACTAAACCATTGTTTACTATTATTTTTTCAAAAGTATGCAAGTGACCAAAATGTTCTTGAATATCCTTTGAAAAGACTAAGATATCATCTATATATACAATAATGAAATTGCTATAAGGATTAAATATATCATTCATTATATTTTGGAATTCTGAAGGGGCATTTTTTAGGCCAAATGGCATAACATTCCATTCATATTGTCCAAAAGGAACATTGAAGGCAGTTTTATATCTGTCTTTCTTATCAATCTGTATTTGCCAATATCCTGATTTTAAATCAAATTTTGAAAATATTAAAGAATCATGTAATCGGTCTAATAAATCCTTTTTATTAGGAATAGGGTACCTGATCCATTTTAAGACTTTATTAAGGGGTTTATAATTTATAACTAGTCTTGGTATTCCCCTTTCTTGTTCAGAATGTTTATTTACATAAAAGGCAGTGCATGACCATGGAGATTTGGAAGGTTGTATTAGTTTTTTATTTAATAAGGAAGTTATTTCTTTTTTACATATATTTAGGTATTCGAAATTCATTTGACAAGGTCTTGCCTTGGTAGGAATCTGTTTTTCATTAAAGTCTTCCTCATAAGGAAGTGTAACTATATGTTTTTTCCTTTCCCAAAAAGCATTAGGATGATCATTACATATTTTCAAAGAGAATTGATTTGTTAAAAATTTAATTTTTTCCTGTAACTTAGGTTGTTCTAGTTGTTCATCTATTTGAACATTTCTGATTTCTTCTTTCAGAAAATTTATTTGGTTTCTTTTTAAATTCAACTCATTGACCCAGATAGAATAAGGGTCCGAGACAAAATTTAGTATAACGGGTTGATTCTTATAAGATCCTATGATTTTATCTTTGTCAATAGTTAGGGGTAATATCATCTCTAAAAAGGGATTTCCTAAGATCATAGTATTATTACTCATATTTTTAATTACCGTGAAATTAATAGGTATACAAACATTTTCTGTGCAAATTTTTGCATCTGTTAATTTATATCTAATATCTAATTTAGAACCTGATACTTCTCTTAACGTATGTGTTGATTTTTGAAAATATTTAGTAGGTATTAAACCTTCTCTTATACAATTTAAATCTGCACCACTATCTATTAGGGCAACAAAACTTCTTTGGTAATTATAAGTAATAAATAAATTAATTGTGACATGCCATTTTCTAGATATTACCAATTCCATGGACTGAAGGAAATTGTCATTACTGGTACCAATATCTTGGTTATTTTGTAATTTTTCTAATTTGTTAATTCTTTGATTGCTTATTAGCTGGTCATTTTTTATCTTAGATATATCCTGTTTTAGGTTTTGAATTTCAAGCTGTAAATCTTGTACTGTAGGTGTATTCGCGGAATTTTTATTTCTTCTTTCTTTTAACATATCATGAACGTTTTTCATGGAATATATCCCTTCTTCTTGTGTACTCTGTTCCTTAGTATTTAGATTTTCTATTATTTTTTGCCTGATTTCTGGATCATTTATTTCTTTTAATAAGTTTGCAATATCATTACTAATTACATTTATAGTTAATTCATCTTTGAATTGAGACTGTATTAGGTATAATTGGTGGTCTATGTTACATGAACATTGTTCTGAATTATCACAATTACATTCAATTTCTTCAGATTTTGACGAATAATCAGAATCATATTCTATTATGTTTATATCAGAATCTTCGTCTGAGAGCTCCTCTTCATCTGACGAATTATTTATCAAATTTATTAATTGTATTTTTATATCCTCACTTATATTCATATTATTAATTTGTTTTTTTATTTTTTTATTCCTGCATTTATTAGCATAATGTCCCATTTTCCCGCATGAAAAACAAGTAGGGGGTTTTTTATAATCTGTTCTATTAAATCTTTTTTTAATATGTTTATCTTTTTTATTAGGATCACTATGTTTTCTCTTATAATATTTTTTCTTCTGTTGAAACTCTTTTTTCTGTTTCCTCCTATTGTTATTAGTTTGTATTCCGAATTGATCACAAAATTCTCCCAATTGTCTTTTTTCATTAAGATGTTGGGTTTTAATTTGGTAATTTAGTTTTATTTCACTACATAAGGCTAAACCTTCCTGTATACAAGTTCCTATCAATTTCCCATACGTATAATCTTCATAAGGAATTGTATTATCTATTCTTAGTTGGTTTTTAACTCTTTCAGCAAAAAGATTTGGTAAACCATCTATGAATTTGGATTTCCAGTAAACACTATTACAATCATTAAGTTCCATTACTCTACTTAAGAAAGTGTCTTTATACCATCGAAAAGATGTAAGAGTTTTACAAAATAGTCCATTTAATAGAGTACGGATATTTTCAGAATTATCTGACCATCTTCCTGTAAAATGTTCTATTATGGTACAAGTTAGAGTATAAACTACATTAGGAGTGGTTATTCCATTTTCTGTTTTAACTGTATTAAGAATAGCTTGTTGTGTTTTTTCATCCACATAATTGTCACACCAGCCTTTTAATTGGCCAGTAAATCCGGCAATTAACATATTAGCCACTTGTTTATCGCTATTTCCTGTATTTTTAGCAATTGTACTATACATTAACATTCTATGAATCATGTTATATATTTGTCTTTCAGTATAACCATCTAAATTCCATTCGTAAACATTTTTACCACTATAACTATTATTAATTTCATATTCTTGTTCCTCATGTAGGACATCTTGGGGGCTCGGTCTTGGATAATAATATAATCTTTGAACAGGTTTTCTAGCAAATTTGCTATCATAATTGTTAATTTTGTTTATTTGAGTATTATCCGAATCATTATCTGAGTCTTTATTTATAGTATTAATTTGTAATTTTTTCATTTGTTCTTGCAGAATATCTAGCATATAATCATAATTTTTAAGTTTATAACCAGTAATATTTGGTGGGGGTTGAATAGTAGCATTTATTTGTTGTTTTTTATCTTTTTTCTGTATTATTATATCTTTATTGTTAATGGGTGAATTTATATTTTCTAATTTTTTATGTAAGTCCATTAACTGTTCTCCTAATATTATGGAATATAAATTATGGAAATTTAATTGTTGAATCATATTATTAATATGATTGACATCTATTGTAAGAGTCTTTTCTTCAAAAAGTTTTTGGTAAGCCGAAAATTTTATAGTAACATTGTTATTTGTAATGGTAAAAGGGACTTGTGGTGGAAATATACTTGTTATTATTTTGTCTCCCGATAGAGTATAATCTCTTTCTATGTTGTGAATATTATGTAAAAAAGTATAAACAAACCAAGGAATAAAATGTATAATTTGATTTATAGAGGATAAATATTCATAAAATCTATTTTGTATTTCTTGTAACTCTTCTTTAGAATAATTTTTAAATAACCATTCTTTAAAAAATATCCATTTATTCGAATAAAATTCTTCTGAAATAATTTTTCTTGCCTGAGAACCAGGACTAAAATCTATTTTTTCTTTTAAATCCATTAAACTGTAAAATTCATTTCAGAAGGAGTAGATGCCTCCGCTTCATACACAATATCATCATGTATATTTAAATTGTTTATCTTTCTATTATCAACAGAAGCACGAGTAGAGGGAATTTCTACGTTATAATCTAGTGGTGATATGTATAAATGTGAAGATCTTGCAGATCTTGTTCGTTTTATTAGGTCGTTATTATACTCTATTTCTTTGTTAAACTCAATAGTAACAACGCCATCAGAAGTTTGTATAATACTTTCTATATTATTATTTATTAAAGGTGTAGGTGGTATATTATTTTCTAAAATCCAGTGTTGGGGAAATTTTATTTCCTCCCATTTTATAGCTTTTCTAGTTGTAATTTTTGACACATCAAAATTACTTTCTATTAAAATTGTCTCATTTATAGGTTTATTAACTATCTTACATTTAGGATTCATAGTTTTTAATGGTTTATAATATATACGATAACATATACATATTACTTCTGATCCTGGTAAATAATTATAACCATGAGTTTTGACGTTTAATGTTAAGGCTTGAAAAATATTTTTATCAGATAAAGAAAGCTGTAAATTTGGGTAGACATTAAAATATACCGGTCCATGAGACAAGCTAGATTCTATTATACCCATTAAAGATTGTTTCCAATTTTTATTTCTAGCATCCCTAAGAACTGCTAAAAAACTTTCAGGTAATCCCTGTAGTGTTAATGGTTTAAAAGCAATTTGCACCAAACCAATATGCAAATAATTATATACCAAAATCAAGCAAAATCAAGCAGGACCATAAGCAGATAACAAAATTTTTAGAACTTTGAAAAATAAAAACAAAAAGAGTTGGGTGAGATAGGCGAGTCAATGAGTAAAACGCCCTAAAACGGCACACTGGCCACAAAAGCGGGCTAAAACACGACTTTGCCTTTTTCCATTCCAGACTCTCTTTTTTTTTTTTTTTTTTTTTTTTTTTTTTTTTTTATCATTTGCCGATCATGATACTGCTTCCATGATAATACTATGTGATATTATCAAGTTAGCCTTGCATTAGGCTTGAAAATAGAATTAAGTTTAAGAAAGTAAACTGACCAGAAAGGCGAATCCAAAATTGCTGTACCGTAATAAAACTTTGCTTCTCCAAATATAATTCAGACTTTTATTGCAGAGATGTTTTTTACAGAGGAGGGATTACAAGAAAGAAAGAGGAAATTGGCTTTCAGCCTGCCTAAAACATAAGGTAGAGGCTCCTTAAATAGATCAGGAGGACTCAAAAACAAACAAAACCTAAATTATTACATTTAGCATTGGCAGACAACTTTTAAGAAAAGTAGAAATGACTTTTTGTTTGATTCTTCTTGCTTTAATAATGTCTGACGAGTAATTTCCTCTGTCTTCAATAATTCTTGAAGAATATATTCTTCTTTTATTCTTCTTTTATTTTGGTCCATCCACCTGTCACCTATAGTCTATTGTGGTGATGTCTTTTTGTTTTTTGAAAGATTCTTTCTTTGCGTGATTGACTCCTCAATCATGTCAATTATACAATCAATTGGGAGTTCACCATCTGGAACTTCTTCATCATCTGGCTGGGATTCCCCTGCTAAGCATGGTGATTGGCCTTGGCTTTGGTTATCAACTGACATATTATCTTGAATATCTTCATTTGAACCTTCATCTGTATCATGTTTTGAAAATCTTTTAAGATTTTCTTTTAATTCAGAACAATATAATCTGAATGACTTGATCATTTCCTCTTTGGTTAAATTAACTTGTTGAGGAGTTGAGGGGGTCACTGCTGTTGAGGAGGCTATTTCCGAAAAGAGTTTTTGGTCTTGGTATTTCTTAATTTGTTGATTGATATGATCAATTGTTTCCTGAGCATTAAGGGTTTTTGTTTCTGGATTCTTTTGAAGCATTTTAGGCCAAAATTTGGTAAAGTATGACCTTTGTAGGGAAGGAAATTTAGAGGGGGTATAATCCACATATGGGGACCATTTCCAGATCCAAGGAATAGAAAATTCCATGAAAAAATGCATAGAAGATATTACTTCCAATCCTTCTGATTTCAAGGGTATAACTTGGTCTCGGTATCTTGGAGAGACAGGTAACCATTCCCCATATAATTTTCTGAATGGTTCCTCAGGGAGGATATCTATACTCGGGCCGTATGAGATCCACCAATTAGTAAACCAATTTGGTATATCTCTGTTTTGGTTATAAACCTTTTCACATACTTTAAAAAACCAAGTATGCTTTCTCTGAGGATTTTCATATAAAAAGGCTTTATGAAAGCTTTCAATATAATCCCAATATGTAAATTTCATTGGTATTTTTGAAGGAGGGATTAAAAATTCTTTTTCCTTTAGGGTACTTAAACCCCATTCCTCAGGTGATATGATCTTTTTGATAATAGCTTTACTAAAATTGTAAACACTGGTATTACCTCCGGATGTAAAATGAGAAAATTCAACTGATCCGGTTATTTTCAAAATATTTTCATAATATAATCTTTGTTTGTAAGAATATCCAGCGTATGTCGCTGTATCCAAGTATTTGGTCATTAAAAACCATGGATCGTCATTATTCTCAAAATAAAGCATTATATCTTTATGTTCCAAAATAATAATATTATCTCTATGAGGTGATTCCTTATATTCAAAATTATCGTTGATGGTTTCACCATCTGTGATCATTTGAGCGAGAGTGGGAGTATTTTCCCTTTTAGGATTAGCTAAAGATAAACATGGTAGACTTTTAACTTTGTCTTTTATTCTTTTAACTGCCTGAGTATGATCATTAGTCCAAGCACAAGGATTCTTTTTCAATCTGTCGTATAAAATTGCACTATCTGCTGATAAATCTTTATAAAAAGGCGATATATAATTTAGGCTACCTAAGAATCTTTGTAGCTGAGTTTTATCCTTTATTTCATCTGGAAATTTCGCAGCAAAGTCTATACTTCTTTGTATAGGAATAATTTGTCCTTTTTCAATATTATGTCCTAAAAATCTTACCTTTGTTTGGAATAAGGACATTTTAGATTGTGATATTACTAAACCATTGTTTACTATTATTTTTTCAAAAGTATGCAAGTGACCAAAATGTTCTTGAATATCCTTTGAAAAGACTAAGATATCATCTATATATACAATAATGAAATTGCTATAAGGATTAAATATATCATTCATTATATTTTGGAATTCTGAAGGGGCATTTTTTAGGCCAAATGGCATAACATTCCATTCATATTGTCCAAAAGGAACATTGAAGGCAGTTTTATATCTGTCTTTCTTATCAATCTGTATTTGCCAATATCCTGATTTTAAATCAAATTTTGAAAATATTAAAGAATCATGTAATCGGTCTAATAAATCCTTTTTATTAGGAATAGGGTACCTGATCCATTTTAAGACTTTATTAAGGGGTTTATAATTTATAACTAGTCTTGGTATTCCCCTTTCTTGTTCAGAATGTTTATTTACATAAAAGGCAGTGCATGACCATGGAGATTTGGAAGGTTGTATTAGTTTTTTATTTAATAAGGAAGTTATTTCTTTTTTACATATATTTAGGTATTCGAAATTCATTTGACAAGGTCTTGCCTTGGTAGGAATCTGTTTTTCATTAAAGTCTTCCTCATAAGGAAGTGTAACTATATGTTTTTTCCTTTCCCAAAAAGCATTAGGATGATCATTACATATTTTCAAAGAGAATTGATTTGTTAAAAATTTAATTTTTTCCTGTAACTTAGGTTGTTCTAGTTGTTCATCTATTTGAACATTTCTGATTTCTTCTTTCAGAAAATTTATTTGGTTTCTTTTTAAATTCAACTCATTGACCCAGATAGAATAAGGGTCCGAGACAAAATTTAGTATAACGGGTTGATTCTTATAAGATCCTATGATTTTATCTTTGTCAATAGTTAGGGGTAATATCATCTCTAAAAAGGGATTTCCTAAGATCATAGTATTATTACTCATATTTTTAATTACCGTGAAATTAATAGGTATACAAACATTTTCTGTGCAAATTTTTGCATCTGTTAATTTATATCTAATATCTAATTTAGAACCTGATACTTCTCTTAACGTATGTGTTGATTTTTGAAAATATTTAGTAGGTATTAAACCTTCTCTTATACAATTTAAATCTGCACCACTATCTATTAGGGCAACAAAACTTCTTTGGTAATTATAAGTAATAAATAAATTAATTGTGACATGCCATTTTCTAGATATTACCAATTCCATGGACTGAAGGAAATTGTCATTACTGGTACCAATATCTTGGTTATTTTGTAATTTTTCTAATTTGTTAATTCTTTGATTGCTTATTAGCTGGTCATTTTTTATCTTAGATATATCCTGTTTTAGGTTTTGAATTTCAAGCTGTAAATCTTGTACTGTAGGTGTATTCGCGGAATTTTTATTTCTTCTTTCTTTTAACATATCATGAACGTTTTTCATGGAATATATCCCTTCTTCTTGTGTACTCTGTTCCTTAGTATTTAGATTTTCTATTATTTTTTGCCTGATTTCTGGATCATTTATTTCTTTTAATAAGTTTGCAATATCATTACTAATTACATTTATAGTTAATTCATCTTTGAATTGAGACTGTATTAGGTATAATTGGTGGTCTATGTTACATGAACATTGTTCTGAATTATCACAATTACATTCAATTTCTTCAGATTTTGACGAATAATCAGAATCATATTCTATTATGTTTATATCAGAATCTTCGTCTGAGAGCTCCTCTTCATCT
The DNA here is from genome assembly GCF_052849685.1 of Lactuca virosa. Taxonomy (NCBI): domain Eukaryota; kingdom Viridiplantae; phylum Streptophyta; class Magnoliopsida; order Asterales; family Asteraceae; genus Lactuca; species Lactuca virosa. The sequence goes on from NC_136429.1 coordinate 61,030,262, forward strand.
GACGAATTATTTATCAAATTTATTAATTGTATTTTTATATCCTCACTTATATTCATATTATTAATTTGTTTTTTTATTTTTTTATTCCTGCATTTATTAGCATAATGTCCCATTTTCCCGCATGAAAAACAAGTAGGGGGTTTTTTATAATCTGTTCTATTAAATCTTTTTTTAATATGTTTATCTTTTTTATTAGGATCACTATGTTTTCTCTTATAATATTTTTTCTTCTGTTGAAACTCTTTTTTCTGTTTCCTCCTATTGTTATTAGTTTGTATTCCGAATTGATCACAAAATTCTCCCAATTGTCTTTTTTCATTAAGATGTTGGGTTTTAATTTGGTAATTTAGTTTTATTTCACTACATAAGGCTAAACCTTCCTGTATACAAGTTCCTATCAATTTCCCATACGTATAATCTTCATAAGGAATTGTATTATCTATTCTTAGTTGGTTTTTAACTCTTTCAGCAAAAAGATTTGGTAAACCATCTATGAATTTGGATTTCCAGTAAACACTATTACAATCATTAAGTTCCATTACTCTACTTAAGAAAGTGTCTTTATACCATCGAAAAGATGTAAGAGTTTTACAAAATAGTCCATTTAATAGAGTACGGATATTTTCAGAATTATCTGACCATCTTCCTGTAAAATGTTCTATTATGGTACAAGTTAGAGTATAAACTACATTAGGAGTGGTTATTCCATTTTCTGTTTTAACTGTATTAAGAATAGCTTGTTGTGTTTTTTCATCCACATAATTGTCCCACCAGCCTTTTAATTGGCCAGTAAATCCGGCAATTAACATATTAGCCACTTGTTTATCGCTATTTCCTGTATTTTTAGCAATTGTACTATACATTAACATTCTATGAATCATGTTATATATTTGTCTTTCAGTATAACCATCTAAATTCCATTCGTAAACATTTTTACCACTATAACTATTATTAATTTCATATTCTTGTTCCTCATGTAGGACATCTTGGGGGCTCGGTCTTGGATAATAATATAATCTTTGAACAGGTTTTCTAGCAAATTTGCTATCATAATTGTTAATTTTGTTTATTTGAGTATTATCCGAATCATTATCTGAGTCTTTATTTATAGTATTAATTTGTAATTTTTTCATTTGTTCTTGCAGAATATCTAGCATATAATCATAATTTTTAAGTTTATAACCAGTAATATTTGGTGGGGGTTGAATAGTAGCATTTATTTGTTGTTTTTTATCTTTTTTCTGTATTATTATATCTTTATTGTTAATGGGTGAATTTATATTTTCTAATTTTTTATGTAAGTCCATTAACTGTTCTCCTAATATTATGGAATATAAATTATGGAAATTTAATTGTTGAATCATACTATTAATATGATTGACATCTATTGTAAGAGTCTTTTCTTCAAAAAGTTTTTGGTAAGCCGAAAATTTTATAGTAACATTGTTATTTGTAATGGTAAAAGGGACTTGTGGTGGAAATATACTTGTTATTATTTTGTCTCCCGATAGAGTATAATCTCTTTCTATGTTGTGAATATTATGTAAAAAAGTATAAACAAACCAAGGAATAAAATGTATAATTTGATTTATAGAGGATAAATATTCATAAAATCTATTTTGTATTTCTTGTAACTCTTCTTTAGAATAATTTTTAAATAACCATTCTTTAAAAAATATCCATTTATTCGAATAAAATTCTTCTGAAATAATTTTTCTTGCCTGAGAACCAGGACTAAAATCTATTTTTTCTTTTAAATCCATTAAACTGTAAAATTCATTTCAGAAGGAGTAGATGCCTCCGCTTCATACACAATATCATCATGTATATTTAAATTGTTTATCTTTCTATTATCAACAGAAGCACGAGTAGAGGGAATTTCTACGTTATAATCTAGTGGTGATATGTATAAATGTGAAGATCTTGCAGATCTTGTTCGTTTTATTAGGTCGTTATTATACTCTATTTCTTTGTTAAACTCAATAGTAACAACGCCATCAGAAGTTTGTATAATACTTTCTATATTATTATTTATTAAAGGTGTAGGTGGTATATTATTTTCTAAAATCCAGTGTTGGGGAAATTTTATTTCCTCCCATTTTATAGCTTTTCTAGTTGTAATTTTTGACACATCAAAATTACTTTCTATTAAAATTGTCTCATTTATAGGTTTATTAACTATCTTACATTTAGGATTCATAGTTTTTAATGGTTTATAATATATACGATAACATATACATATTACTTCTGATCCTGGTAAATAATTATAACCATGAGTTTTGACGTTTAATGTTAAGGCTTGAAAAATATTTTTATCAGATAAAGAAAGCTGTAAATTTGGGTAGACATTAAAATATACCGGTCCATGAGACAAGCTAGATTCTATTATACCCATTAAAGATTGTTTCCAATTTTTATTTCTAGCATCCCTAAGAACTGCTAAAAAACTTTCAGGTAATCCCTGTAGTGTTAATGGTTTAAAAGCAATTTGCACCAAACCAATATGCAAATAATTATATACCAAAATCAAGCAAAATCAAGCAGGACCATAAGCAGATAACAAAATTTTTAGAACTTTGAAAAATAAAAACAAAAAGAGTTGGGTGAGATAGGCGAGTCAATGAGTAAAACGCCCTAAAACGGCACAGTGGCCACAAAAGCGGGCTAAAACACGACTTTGCCTTTTTCCATTCCAGACTCTCTTTTTTTTTTTTTTTTTTTTTTTTTTTTTTTATCATTTGCCGATCATGATACTGCTTCCATGATAATACTATGTGATATTATCAAGTTAGCCTTGCATTAGGCTTGAAAATAGAATTAAGTTTAAGAAAGTAAACTGACCAGAAAGGCGAATCCAAAATTGCTGTACCGTAATAAAACTTTGCTTCTCCAAATATAATTCAGACTTTTATTGCAGAGATGTTTTTTACAGAGGAGGGATTACAAGAAAGAAAGAGGAAATTGGCTTTCAGCCTGCCTAAAACATAAGGTAGAGGCTCCTTAAATAGATCAGGAGGACTCAAAAACAAACAAAACCTAAATTATTACATTTAGCATTGGCAGACAACTTTTAAGAAAAGTAGAAATGACTTTTTGTTTGATTCTTCTTGCTTTAATAATGTCTGACGAGTAATTTCCTCTGTCTTCAATAATTCTTGAAGAATATATTCTTCTTTTATTCTTCTTTTATTTTGGTCCATCCACCTGTCACCTATAGTCTATTGTGGTGATGTCTTTTTGTTTTTTGAAAGATTCTTTCTTTGCGTGATTGACTCCTCAATCATGTCAATTATACAATCAATTGGGAGTTCACCATCTGGAACTTCTTCATCATCTGGCTGGGATTCCCCTGCTAAGCATGGTGATTGGCCTTGGCTTTGGTTATCAACTGACATATTATCTTGAATATCTTCATTTGAACCTTCATCTGTATCATGTTTTGAAAATCTTTTAAGATTTTCTTTTAATTCAGAACAATATAATCTGAATGACTTGATCATTTCCTCTTTGGTTAAATTAACTTGTTGAGGAGTTGAGGGGGTCACTGCTGTTGAGGAGGCTATTTCCGAAAAGAGTTTTTGGTCTTGGTATTTCTTAATTTGTTGATTGATATGATCAATTGTTTCCTGAGCATTAAGGGTTTTTGTTTCTGGATTCTTTTGAAGCATTTTAGGCCAAAATTTGGTAAAGTATGACCTTTGTAGGGAAGGAAATTTAGAGGGGGTATAATCCACATATGGGGACCATTTCCAGATCCAAGGAATAGAAAATTCCATGAAAAAATGCATAGAAGATATTACTTCCAATCCTTCTGATTTCAAGGGTATAACTTGGTCTCGGTATCTTGGAGAGACAGGTAACCATTCCCCATATAATTTTCTGAATGGTTCCTCAGGGAGGATATCTATACTCGGGCCGTATGAGATCCACCAATTAGTAAACCAATTTGGTATATCTCTGTTTTGGTTATAAACCTTTTCACATACTTTAAAAAACCAAGTATGCTTTCTCTGAGGATTTTCATATAAAAAGGCTTTATGAAAGCTTTCAATATAATCCCAATATGTAAATTTCATTGGTATTTTTGAAGGAGGGATTAAAAATTCTTTTTCCTTTAGGGTACTTAAACCCCATTCCTCAGGTGATATGATCTTTTTGATAATAGCTTTACTAAAATTGTAAACACTGGTATTACCTCCGGATGTAAAATGAGAAAATTCAACTGATCCGGTTATTTTCAAAATATTTTCATAATATAATCTTTGTTTGTAAGAATATCCAGCGTATGTCGCTGTATCCAAGTATCTGGTCATTAAAAACCATGGATCGTCATTATTCTCAAAATAAAGCATTATATCTTTATGTTCCAAAATAATAATATTATCTCTATGAGGTGATTCCTTATATTCAAAATTATCGTTGATGGTTTCACCATCTGTGATCATTTGAGCGAGAGTGGGAGTATTTTCCCTTTTTGATTCCAAAAATGCTTTAAACTCCTCATATAATGGGCTTCCAGGAACTGGAAGAGATTGATCATTTGTTTGTGATGAATTTCCAGTTTTATAAGAACTGCTTGAAGCCGTAGGATTTCCCCGACCTCTATGATAACCACCTCTATATGAAGGATGGCCTCTTCCGCGATTGGGATTCATCCTGCAAATGGAAATGTTAATTTAAGAGTAATAAGAGTTTGTTTTCAAGATTCTTGAGTTGGATTCTTAATCCTATCAATCTTAAATTAATTCCTGTGTTACTAGAATATGGTTCATTTGCTAAGTTGGCCAGTTCAACATCTGCCTTATTAATTAAATCTTTTATATTAGTAATTTCATGTGATAACTGTCTTAGCTGGTGATAACTCATTTAGGAATTCTCTAGTTAAAAAATCAGGAAGACTATTATCACTTCCTTTTTTATATTGTATTTCAAAATCAAAACATGCTAATGTAGCTTGCCACCTAGTAAACATTTGTTTAGAAACATCATGTTTAAAGTCTTTATTAAACATGAATTTAGCTGCCTGACAATCTGTTTTGATAATAAAATGTTGATTATATAAATCATCTTGAAATTTGAGAATACATTTTACCAATGCCAAAATTTCTTTAGCAGTAGTAGAATAATTTTTTTTGACTAGGAGTCCATTTTCCAGAATGAAATCTGACTAAGAATTCTTGCTTACTGTTAGGGTGGATTTGTTTTAAAATTCCTCCAAACCCTATTTCAGAGGCATCGGTTTCTACTATTTTTTCCCAATTAGGATTAGCTAAAGATAAACATGGTAGACTTTTAACTTTGTCTTTTATTCTTTTAACTGCCTGAGTATGATCATTAGTCCAAGCACAAGGATTCTTTTTCAATCTGTCGTATAAAATTGCACTATCTGCTGATAAATCTTTATAAAAAGGCGATATATAATTTAGGCTACCTAAGAATCTTTGTAGCTGAGTTTTATCCTTTATTTCATCTGGAAATTTCGCAGCAAAGTCTATACTTCTTTGTATAGGAATAATTTGTCCTTTTTCAATATTATGTCCTAAAAATCTTACCTTTGTTTGGAATAAGGACATTTTAGATTGTGATATTACTAAACCATTGTTTACTATTATTTTTTCAAAAGTATGCAAGTGACCAAAATGTTCTTGAATATCCTTTGAAAAGACTAAGATATCATCTATATATACAATAATGAAATTGCTATAAGGATTAAATATATCATTCATTATATTTTGGAATTCTGAAGGGGCATTTTTTAGGCCAAATGGCATAACATTCCATTCATATTGTCCAAAAGGAACATTGAAGGCAGTTTTATATCTGTCTTTCTTATCAATCTGTATTTGCCAATATCCTGATTTTAAATCAAATTTTGAAAATATTAAAGAATCATGTAATCGGTCTAATAAATCCTTTTTATTAGGAATAGGGTACCTGATCCATTTTAAGACTTTATTAAGGGGTTTATAATTTATAACTAGTCTTGGTATTCCCCTTTCTTGTTCAGAATGTTTATTTACATAAAAGGCAGTGCATGACCATGGAGATTTGGAAGGTTGTATTAGTTTTTTATTTAATAAGGAAGTTATTTCTTTTTTACATATATTTAGGTATTCGAAATTCATTTGACAAGGTCTTGCCTTGGTAGGAATCTGTTTTTCATTAAAGTCTTCCTCATAAGGAAGTGTAACTATATGTTTTTTCCTTTCCCAAAAAGCATTAGGATGATCATTACATATTTTCAAAGAGAATTGATTTGTTAAAAATTTAATTTTTTCCTGTAACTTAGGTTGTTCTAGTTGTTCATCTATTTGAACATTTCTGATTTCTTCTTTCAGAAAATTTATTTGGTTTCTTTTTAAATTCAACTCATTGACCCAGATAGAATAAGGGTCCGAGACAAAATTTAGTATAACGGGTTGATTCTTATAAGATCCTATGATTTTATCTTTGTCAATAGTTAGGGGTAATATCATCTCTAAAAAGGGATTTCCTAAGATCATAGTATTATTACTCATATTTTTAATTACCGTGAAATTAATAGGTATACAAACATTTTCTGTGCAAATTTTTGCATCTGTTAATTTATATCTAATATCTAATTTAGAACCTGATACTTCTCTTAACGTATGTGTTGATTTTTGAAAATATTTAGTAGGTATTAAACCTTCTCTTATACAATTTAAATCTGCACCACTATCTATTAGGGCAACAAAACTTCTTTGGTAATTATAAGTAATAAATAAATTAATTGTGACATGCCATTTTCTAGATATTACCAATTCCATGGACTGAAGGAAATTGTCATTACTGGTACCAATATCTTGGTTATTTTGTAATTTTTCTAATTTGTTAATTCTTTGATTGCTTATTAGCTGGTCATTTTTTATCTTAGATATATCCTGTTTTAGGTTTTGAATTTCAAGCTGTAAATCTTGTACTGTAGGTGTATTCGCGGAATTTTTATTTCTTCTTTCTTTTAACATATCATGAACGTTTTTCATGGAATATATCCCTTCTTCTTGTGTACTCTGTTCCTTAGTATTTAGATTTTCTATTATTTTTTGCCTGATTTCTGGATCATTTATTTCTTTTAATAAGTTTGCAATATCATTACTAATTACATTTATAGTTAATTCATCTTTGAATTGAGACTGTATTAGGTATAATTGGTGGTCTATGTTACATGAACATTGTTCTGAATTATCACAATTACATTCAATTTCTTCAGATTTTGACGAATAATCAGAATCATATTCTATTATGTTTATATCAGAATCTTCGTCTGAGAGCTCCTCTTCATCTGACGAATTATTTATCAAATTTATTAATTGTATTTTTATATCCTCACTTATATTCATATTATTAATTTGTTTTTTTATTTTTTTATTCCTGCATTTATTAGCATAATGTCCCATTTTCCCGCATGAAAAACAAGTAGGGGGTTTTTTATAATCTGTTCTATTAAATCTTTTTTTAATATGTTTATCTTTTTTATTAGGATCACTATGTTTTCTCTTATAATATTTTTTCTTCTGTTGAAACTCTTTTTTCTGTTTCCTCCTATTGTTATTAGTTTGTATTCCGAATTGATCACAAAATTCTCCCAATTGTCTTTTTTCATTAAGATGTTGGGTTTTAATTTGGTAATTTAGTTTTATTTCACTACATAAGGCTAAACCTTCCTGTATACAAGTTCCTATCAATTTCCCATACGTATAATCTTCATAAGGAATTGTATTATCTATTCTTAGTTGGTTTTTAACTCTTTCAGCAAAAAGATTTGGTAAACCATCTATGAATTTGGATTTCCAGTAAACACTATTACAATCATTAAGTTCCATTACTCTACTTAAGAAAGTGTCTTTATACCATCGAAAAGATGTAAGAGTTTTACAAAATAGTCCATTTAATAGAGTACGGATATTTTCAGAATTATCTGACCATCTTCCTGTAAAATGTTCTATTATGGTACAAGCTAGAGTATAAACTACATTAGGAGTGGTTATTCCATTTTCTGTTTTAACTGTATTAAGAATAGCTTGTTGTGTTTTTTCATCCACATAATTGTCCCACCAGCCTTTTAATTGGCCAGTAAATCCGGCAATTAACATATTAGCCACTTGTTTATCGCTATTTCCTGTATTTTTAGCAATTGTACTATACATTAACATTCTATGAATCATGTTATATATTTGTCTTTCAGTATAATCATCTAAATTCCATTCGTAAACATTTTTACCACTATAACTATTATTAATTTCATATTCTTGTTCCTCATGTAGGACATCTTGGGGGCTCGGTCTTGGATAATAATATAATCTTTGAACAGGTTTTCTAGCAAATTTGCTATCATAATTGTTAATTTTGTTTATTTGAGTATTATCCGAATCATTATCTGAGTCTTTATTTATAGTATTAATTTGTAATTTTTTCATTTGTTCTTGCAGAATATCTAGCATATAATCATAATTTTTAAGTTTATAACCAGTAATATTTGGTGGGGGTTGAATAGTAGCATTTATTTGTTGTTTTTTATCTTTTTTCTGTATTATTATATCTTTATTGTTAATGGGTGAATTTATATTTTCTAATTTTTTATGTAAGTCCATTAACTGTTCTCCTAATATTATGGAATATAAATTATGGAAATTTAATTGTTGAATCATACTATTAATATGATTGACATCTATTGTAAGAGTCTTTTCTTCAAAAAGTTTTTGGTAAGCCAAAAACTTTCCATAATTTATATTCCATAATATTAGGAGAACAGTTAATGGACTTACATAAAAAATTAGAAAATATAAATTCACCCATTAACAATAAAGATATAATAATACAGAAAAAAGATAAAAAACAACAAATAAATGCTACTATTCAACCCCCACCAAATATTACTGGTTATAAACTTAAAAATTATGATTATATGCTAGATATTCTGCAAGAACAAATGAAAAAATTACAAATTAATACTATAAATAAAGACTCAGATAATGATTCGGATAATACTCAAATAAACAAAATTAACAATTATGATAGCAAATTTGCTAGAAAACCTGTTCAAAGATTATATTATTATCCAAGACCGAGCCCCCAAGATGTCCTACATGAGGAACAAGAATATGAAATTAATAATAGTTATAGTGGTAAAAATGTTTACGAATGGAATTTAGATGGTTATACTGAAAGACAAATATATAACATGATTCATAGAATGTTAATGTATAGTACAATTGCTAAAAATACAGGAAATAGCGATAAACAAGTGGCTAATATGTTAATTGCCGGATTTACTGGCCAATTAAAAGGCTGGTGGGACAATTATGTGGATGAAAAAACACAACAAGCTATTCTTAATACAGTTAAAACAGAAAATGGAATAACCACTCCTAATGTAGTTTATACTCTAACTTGTACCATAATAGAACATTTTACAGGAAGATGGTCAGATAATTCTGAAAATATCCGTACTCTATTAAATGGACTATTTTGTAAAACTCTTACATCTTTTCGATGGTATAAAGACACTTTCTTAAGTAGAGTAATGGAACTTAATGATTGTAATAGTGTTTACTGGAAATCCAAATTCATAGATGGTTTACCAAATCTTTTTGCTGAAAGAGTTAAAAACCAACTAAGAATAGATAATACAATTCCTTATGAAGATTATACGTATGGGAAATTGATAGGAACTTGTATACAGGAAGGTTTAGCCTTATGTAGTGAAATAAAACTAAATTACCAAATTAAAACCCAACATCTTAATGAAAAAAGACAATTGGGAGAATTTTGTGATCAATTCGGAATACAAACTAATAACAATAGGAGGAAACAGAAAAAAGAGTTTCAACAGAAGAAAAAATATTATAAGAGAAAACATAGTGATCCTAATAAAAAAGATAAACATATTAAAAAAAGATTTAATAGAACAGATTATAAAAAACCCCCTACTTGTTTTTCATGCGGGAAAATGGGACATTATGCTAATAAATGCAGGAATAAAAAAATAAAAAAACAAATTAATAATATGAATATAAGTGAGGATATAAAAATACAATTAATAAATTTGATAGATAATTCGTCAGATGAAGAGGAGCTCTCAGACGAAGATTCTGATATAAACATAATAGAATATGATTCTGATTATTCGTCAAAATCTGAGGAAATTGAATGTAATTGTGATAATTCAGAACAATGTTCATGTAACATAGACCACCAATTATACCTAATACAGTCTCAATTCAAAGATGAATTAACTATAAATGTAATTAGTAATGATATTGCAAACTTATTAAAAGAAATAAATGATCCAGAAATCAGGCAAAAAATAATAGAAAATCTAAATACTAAGGAACAGAGTACACAAGAAGAAGGGATATATTCCATGAAAAACGTTCATGATATGTTAAAAGAAAGAAGAAATAAAAATTCCGCGAATACACCTACAGTACAAGATTTACAGCTTGAAATTCAAAACCTAAAACAGGATATATCTAAGATAAAAAATGACCAGCTAATAAGCAATCAAAGAATTAACAAATTAGAAAAATTACAAAATAACCAAGATATTGGTACCAGTAATGACAATTTCCTTCAGTCCATGGAATTGGTAATATCTAGAAAATGGCATGTCACAATTAATTTATTTATTACTTATAATTACCAAAGAAGTTTTGTTGCCCTAATAGATAGTGGTGCAGATTTAAATTGTATAAGAGAAGGTTTAATACCTACTAAATATTTTCAAAAATCAACACATACGTTAAGAGAAGTATCAGGTTCTAAATTAGATATTAGATATAAATTAACAGATGCAAAAATTTGCACAGAAAATGTTTGTATACCTATTAATTTCACGGTAATTAAAAATATGAGTAATAATACTATGATCTTAGGAAATCCCTTTTTAGAGATGATATTACCCCTAACTATTGACAAAGATAAAATCATAGGATCTTATAAGAATCAACCCGTTATACTAAATTTTGTCTCAGACCCTTATTCTATCTGGGTCAATGAGTTGAATTTAAAAAGAAACCAAATAAATTTTCTGAAAGAAGAAATCAGAAATGTTCAAATAGATGAACAACTAGAACAACCTAAGTTACAGGAAAAAATTAAATTTTTAACAAATCAATTCTCTTTGAAAATATGTAATGATCATCCTAATGCTTTTTGGGAAAGGAAAAAACATATAGTTACACTTCCTTATGAGGAAGACTTTAATGAAAAACAGATTCCTACCAAGGCAAGACCTTGTCAAATGAATTTCGAATACCTAAATATATGTAAAAAAGAAATAACTTCCTTATTAAATAAAAAACTAATACAACCTTCCAAATCTCCATGGTCATGCACTGCCTTTTATGTAAATAAACATTCTAAACAAGAAAGGGGAATACCAAGACTAGTTATAAATTATAAACCCCTTAATAAAGTCTTAAAATGGATCAGGTACCCTATTCCTAATAAAAAGGATTTATTAGACCGATTACATGATTCTTTAATATTTTCAAAATTTGATTTAAAATCAGGATATTGGCAAATACAGATTGATAAGAAAGACAGATATAAAACTGCCTTCAATGTTCCTTTTGGACAATATGAATGGAATGTTATGCCATTTGGCCTAAAAAATGCCCCTTCAGAATTCCAAAATATAATGAATGATATATTTAATCCTTATAGCAATTTCATTATTGTATATATAGATGATATCTTAGTCTTTTCAAAGGATATTCAAGAACATTTTGGTCACTTGCATACTTTTGAAAAAATAATAGTAAACAATGGTTTAGTAATATCACAATCTAAAATGTCCTTATTCCAAACAAAGGTAAGATTTTTAGGACATAATATTGAAAAAGGACAAATTATTCCTATACAAAGAAGTATAGACTTTGCTGCGAAATTTCCAGATGAAATAAAGGATAAAACTCAGCTACAAAGATTCTTAGGTAGCCTAAATTATATATCGCCTTTTTATAAAGATTTATCAGCAGATAGTGCAATTTTATACGACAGATTGAAAAAGAATCCTTGTGCTTGGACTAATGATCATACTCAGGCAGTTAAAAGAATAAAAGACAAAGTTAAAAGTCTACCATGTTTATCTTTAGCTAATCCTAATTGCGAAAAAATAGTAGAAACCGATGCCTCTGAAATAGGGTTTGGAGGAATTTTAAAACAAATCCACCCTAACAGTAAGCAAGAATTCTTAGTCAGATTTCATTTTGGAAAATGGACTCCTAGTCAAAAAAAAATTATTCTACTACTGCTAAAGAAATTTTGGCATTGGTAAAATGTATTCTCAAATTTCAAGATGATTTATATAATCAACATTTTATTATCAAAACAGATTGTCAGGCAGCTAAATTCATGTTTAATAAAGACTTTAAACATGATGTTTCTAAACAAATGTTTACTAGGTGGCAAGCTACATTAGCATGTTTTGATTTTGCTTAATGATCAATCTCTTCCAGTTCCTGGAAGCCCATTATATGAGGAGTTTAAAGCATTTTTGGAATCAAAAAGGGAAAATACTCCCACTCTCGCTCAAATGATCACAGATGGTGAAACCATCAACGATAATTTTGAATATAAGGAATCACCTCATAGAGATAATATTATTATTTTGGAACATAAAGATATAATGCTTTATTTTGAGAATAATGACGATCCATGGTTTTTAATGACCAGATACTTGGATACAGCGACATACGCTGGATATTCTTACAAACAAAGATTATATTATGAAAATATTTTGAAAATAACCGGATCAGTTGAATTTTCTCATTTTACATCCGGAGGTAATACCAGTGTTTACAATTTTAGTAAAGCTATTATCAAAAAGATCATATCACCTGAGGAATGGGGTTTAAGTACCCTAAAGGAAAAAGAATTTTTAATCCCTCCTTCAAAAATACCAATGAAATTTACATATTGGGATTATATTGAAAGCTTTCATAAAGCCTTTTTATATGAAAATCCTCAGAGAAAGCATACTTGGTTTTTTAAAGTATGTGAAAAGGTTTATAACCAAAACAGAGATATACCAAATTGGTTTACTAATTGGTGGATCTCATACGGCCCGAGTATAGATATCCTCCCTGAGGAACCATTCAGAAAATTATATGGGGAATGGTTACCTGTCTCTCCAAGATACCGAGACCAAGTTATACCCTTGAAATCAGAAGGATTGGAAGTAATATCTTCTATGCATTTTTTCATGGAATTTTCTATTCCTTGGATCTGGAAATGGTCCCCATATGTGGATTATACCCCCTCTAAATTTCCTTCCCTACAAAGGTCATACTTTACCAAATTTTGGCCTAAAATGCTTCAAAAGAATCCAGAAACAAAAACCCTTAATGCTCAGGAAACAATTGATCATATCAATCAACAAATTAAGAAATACCAAGACCAAAAACTCTTTTCGGAAATAGCCTCCTCAACAGCAGTGACCCCCTCAACTCCTCAACAAGTTAATTTAACCAAAGAGGAAATGATCAAGTCATTCAGATTATATTGTTCTGAATTAAAAGAAAATCTTAAAAGATTTTCAAAACATGATACAGATGAAGGTTCAAATGAAGATATTCAAGATAATATGTCAGTTGATAACCAAAGCCAAGGCCAATCACCATGCTTAGCAGGGGAATCCCAGCCAGATGATGAAGAAGTTCCAGATGGTGAACTCCCAATTGATTGTATAATTGACATGATTGAGGAGTCAATCACGCAAAGAAAGAATCTTTCAAAAAACAAAAAGACATCACCACAATAGACTATAGGTGACAGGTGGATGGACCAAAATAAAAGAAGAATAAAAGAAGAATATATTCTTCAAGAATTATTGAAGACAGAGGAAATTACTCGTCAGACATTATTAAAGCAAGAAGAATCAAACAAAAAGTCATTTCTACTTTTCTTAAAAGTTGTCTGCCAATGCTAAATGTAATAATTTAGGTTTTGTTTGTTTTTGAGTCCTCCTGATCTATTTAAGGAGCCTCTACCTTATGTTTTAGGCAGGCTGAAAGCCAATTTCCTCTTTCTTTCTTGTAATCCCTCCTCTATAAAAAACATCTCTGCAATAAAAGTCTGAATTATATTTGGAGAAGCAAAGTTTTATTACGGTACAGCAATTTTGGATTCGCCTTTCTGGTCAGTTTACTTTCTTAAACTTAATTCTATTTTCAAGCCTAATGCAAGGCTAACTTGATAATATCACATAGTATTATCATGGAAGCAGTATCATGATCGGCAAATGATAAAAAAAAAAAAAAAAAAAAAAAAAAAAAGAGAGTCTGGAATGGAAAAAGGCAAAGTCGTGTTTTAGCCCGCTTTTGTGGCCACTGTGCCGTTTTAGGGCGTTTTACTCATTGACTCGCCTATCTCACCCAACTCTTTTTGTTTTTATTTTTCAAAGTTCTAAAAATTTTGTTATCTGCTTATGGTCCTGCTTGATTTTGCTTGATTTTGGTATATAATTATTTGCATATTGGTTTGGTGCAAATTGCTTTTAAACCATTAACACTACAGGGATTACCTGAAAGTTTTTTAGCAGTTCTTAGGGATGCTAGAAATAAAAATTGGAAACAATCTTTAATGGGTATAATAGAATCTAGCTTGTCTCATGGACCGGTATATTTTAATGTCTACCCAAATTTACAGCTTTCTTTATCTGATAAAAATATTTTTCAAGCCTTAACATTAAACGTCAAAACTCATGGTTATAATTATTTACCAGGATCAGAAGTAATATGTATATGTTATCGTATATATTATAAACCATTAAAAACTATGAATCCTAAATGTAAGATAGTTAATAAACCTATAAATGAGACAATTTTAATAGAAAGTAATTTTGATGTGTCAAAAATTACAACTAGAAAAGCTATAAAATGGGAGGAAATAAAATTTCCCCAACACTGGATTTTAGAAAATAATATACCACCTACACCTTTAATAAATAATAATATAGAAAGTATTATACAAACTTCTGATGGCGTTGTTACTATTGAGTTTAACAAAGAAATAGAGTATAATAACGACCTAATAAAACGAACAAGATCTGCAAGATCTTCACATTTATACATATCACCACTAGATTATAACGTAGAAATTCCCTCTACTCGTGCTTCTGTTGATAATAGAAAGATAAACAATTTAAATATACATGATGATATTGTGTATGAAGCGGAGGCATCTACTCCTTCTGAAATGAATTTTACAGTTTAATGGATTTAAAAGAAAAAATAGATTTTAGTCCTGGTTCTCAGGCAAGAAAAATTATTTCAGAAGAATTTTATTCGAATAAATGGATATTTTTTAAAGAATGGTTATTTAAAAATTATTCTAAAGAAGAGTTACAAGCAATACAAAATAGATTTTATGAATATTTATCCTCTATAAATCAAATTATACATTTTATTCCTTGGTTTGTTTATACTTTTTTACATAATATTCACAACATAGAAAGAGATTATACTCTATCGGGAGACAAAATAATAACAAGTATATTTCCACCACAAGTCCCTTTTACCATTACAAATAACAATGTTACTATAAAATTTTCGGCTTACCAAAAACTTTTTGAAGAAAAGACTCTTACAATAGATGTCAATCATATTAATAGTATGATTCAACAATTAAATTTCCATAATTTATATTCCATAATATTAGGAGAACAGTTAATGGACTTACATAAAAAATTAGAAAATATAAATTCACCCATTAACAATAAAGATATAATAATACAGAAAAAAGATAAAAAACAACAAATAAATGCTACTATTCAACCCCCACCAAATATTACTGGTTATAAACTTAAAAATTATGATTATATGCTAGATATTCTGCAAGAACAAATGAAAAAATTACAAATTAATACTATAAATAAAGACTCAGATAATGATTCGGATAATACTCAAATAAACAAAATTAACAATTATGATAGCAAATTTGCTAGAAAACCTGTTCAAAGATTATATTATTATCCAAGACCGAGCCCCCAAGATGTCCTACATGAGGAACAAGAATATGAAATTAATAATAGTTATAGTGGTAAAAATGTTTACGAATGGAATTTAGATGGTTATACTGAAAGACAAATATATAACATGATTCATAGAATGTTAATGTATAGTACAATTGCTAAAAATACAGGAAATAGCGATAAACAAGTGGCTAATATGTTAATTGCCGGATTTACTGGCCAATTAAAAGGCTGGTGGGACAATTATGTGGATGAAAAAACACAACAAGCTATTCTTAATACAGTTAAAACAGAAAATGGAATAACCACTCCTAATGTAGTTTATACTCTAGCTTGTACCATAATAGAACATTTTACAGGAAGATGGTCAGATAATTCTGAAAATATCCGTACTCTATTAAATGGACTATTTTGTAAAACTCTTACATCTTTTCGATGGTATAAAGACACTTTCTTAAGTAGAGTAATGGAACTTAATGATTGTAATAGTGTTTACTGGAAATCCAAATTCATAGATGGTTTACCAAATCTTTTTGCTGAAAGAGTTAAAAACCAACTAAGAATAGATAATACAATTCCTTATGAAGATTATACGTATGGGAAATTGATAGGAACTTGTATACAGGAAGGTTTAGCCTTATGTAGTGAAATAAAACTAAATTACCAAATTAAAACCCAACATCTTAATGAAAAAAGACAATTGGGAGAATTTTGTGATCAATTCGGAATACAAACTAATAACAATAGGAGGAAACAGAAAAAAGAGTTTCAACAGAAGAAAAAATATTATAAGAGAAAACATAGTGATCCTAATAAAAAAGATAAACATATTAAAAAAAGATTTAATAGAACAGATTATAAAAAACCCCCTACTTGTTTTTCATGCGGGAAAATGGGACATTATGCTAATAAATGCAGGAATAAAAAAATAAAAAAACAAATTAATAATATGAATATAAGTGAGGATATAAAAATACAATTAATAAATTTGATAGATAATTCGTCAGATGAAGAGGAGCTCTCAGACGAAGATTCTGATATAAACATAATAGAATATGATTCTGATTATTCGTCAAAATCTGAAGAAATTGAATGTAATTGTGATAATTCAGAACAATGTTCATGTAACATAGACCACCAATTATACCTAATACAGTCTCAATTCAAAGATGAATTAACTATAAATGTAATTAGTAATGATATTGCAAACTTATTAAAAGAAATAAATGATCCAGAAATCAAGCAAAAAATAATAGAAAATCTAAATACTAAGGAACAGAGTACACAAGAAGAAAGTACAAGATTTACAGCTTGAAATTCAAAACCTAAAACAGGATATATCTAAGATAAAAAATGACCAGCTAATAAGCAATCAAAGAATTAACAAATTAGAAAAATTACAAAATAACCAAGATATTGGTACCAGTAATGACAATTTCCTTCAGTCCATGGAATTGGTAATATCTAGAAAATGGCATGTCACAATTAATTTATTTATTACTTATAATTACCAAAGAAGTTTTGTTGCCCTAATAGATAGTGGTGCAGATTTAAATTGTATAAGAGAAGGTTTAATACCTACTAAATATTTTCAAAAATCAACACATACGTTAAGAGAAGTATCAGGTTCTAAATTAGATATTAGATATAAATTAACAGATGCAAAAATTTGCACAGAAAATGTTTGTATACCTATTAATTTCACGGTAATTAAAAATATGAGTAATAATACTATGATCTTAGGAAATCCCTTTTTAGAGATGATATTACCCCTAACTATTGACAAAGATAAAATCATAGGATCTTATAAGAATCAACCCGTTATACTAAATTTTGTCTCGGACCCTTATTCTATCTGGGTCAATGAGTTGAATTTAAAAAGAAACCAAATAAATTTTCTGAAAGAAGAAATCAGAAATGTTCAAATAGATGAACAACTAGAACAACCTAAGTTACAGGAAAAAATTAAATTTTTAACAAATCAATTCTCTTTGAAAATATGTAATGATCATCCTAATGCTTTTTGGGAAAGGAAAAAACATATAGTTACACTTCCTTATGAGGAAGACTTTAATGAAAAACAGATTCCTACCAAGGCAAGACCTTGTCAAATGAATTTCGAATACCTAAATATATGTAAAAAAGAAATAACTTCCTTATTAAATAAAAAACTAATACAACCTTCCAAATCTCCATGGTCATGCACTGCCTTTTATGTAAATAAACATTCTGAACAAGAAAGGGGAATACCAAGACTAGTTATAAATTATAAACCCCTTAATAAAGTCTTAAAATGGATCAGGTACCCTATTCCTAATAAAAAGGATTTATTAGACCGATTACATGATTCTTTAATATTTTCAAAATTTGATTTAAAATCAGGATATTGGCAAATACAGATTGATAAGAAAGACAGATATAAAACTGCCTTCAATGTTCCTTTTGGACAATATGAATGGAATGTTATGCCATTTGGCCTAAAAAATGCCCCTTCAGAATTCCAAAATATAATGAATGATATATTTAATCCTTATAGCAATTTCATTATTGTATATATAGATGATATCTTAGTCTTTTCAAAGGATATTCAAGAACATTTTGGTCACTTGCATACTTTTGAAAAAATAATAGTAAACAATGGTTTAGTAATATCACAATCTAAAATGTCCTTATTCCAAACAAAGGTAAGATTTTTAGGACATAATATTGAAAAAGGACAAATTATTCCTATACAAAGAAGTATAGACTTTGCTGCGAAATTTCCAGATGAAATAAAGGATAAAACTCAGCTACAAAGATTCTTAGGTAGCCTAAATTATATATCGCCTTTTTATAAAGATTTATCAGCAGATAGTGCAATTTTATACGACAGATTGAAAAAGAATCCTTGTGCTTGGACTAATGATCATACTCAGGCAGTTAAAAGAATAAAAGACAAAGTTAAAAGTCTACCATGTTTATCTTTAGCTAATCCTAATTGGGAAAAAATAGTAGAAACCGATGCCTCTGAAATAGGGTTTGGAGGAATTTTAAAACAAATCCACCCTAACAGTAAGCAAGAATTCTTAGTCAGATTTCATTCTGGAAAATGGACTCCTAGTCAAAAAAATTATTCTACTACTGCTAAAGAGATTCAAAATCAAGCAAAATCAAGCAGGACCATAAGCAGATAACAAAATTTTTAGAACTTTGAAAAATAAAAACAAAAAGAGTTGGGTGAGATAGGCGAGTCAATGAGTAAAACGCCCTAAAACGGCACAGTGGCCACAAAAGCGGGCTAAAACACGACTTTGCCTTTTTCCATTCCAGACTCTTCTTTTTTTTTTTTTTTTTTTTTTTTTTTTTTTTTTTATCATTTGCCGATCATGATACTGCTTCCATGATAATACTATGTGATATTATCAAGTTAGCCTTGCATTAGGCTTGAAAATAGAATTAAGTTTAAGAAAGTAAACTGACCAGAAAGGCGAATCCAAAATTGCTGTACCGTAATAAAACTTTGCTTCTCCAAATATAATTCAGACTTTTATTGCAGAGATGTTTTTTACAGAGGAGGGATTACAAGAAAGAAAGAGGAAATTGGCTTTCAGCCTGCCTAAAACATAAGGTAGAGGCTCCTTAAATAGATCAGGAGGACTCAAAAACAAACAAAACCTAAATTATTACATTTAGCATTGGCAGACAACTTTTAAGAAAAGTAGAAATGACTTTTTGTTTGATTCTTCTTGCTTTAATAATGTCTGACGAGTAATTTCCTCTGTCTTCAATAATTCTTGAAGAATATATTCTTCTTTTATTCTTCTTTTATTTTGGTCCATCCACCTGTCACCTATAGTCTATTGTGGTGATGTCTTTTTGTTTTTTGAAAGATTCTTTCTTTGCGTGATTGACTCCTCAATCATGTCAATTATACAATCAATTGGGAGTTCACCATCTGGAACTTCTTCATCATCTGGCTGGGATTCCCCTGCTAAGCATGGTGATTGGCCTTGGCTTTGGTTATCAACTGACATATTATCTTGAATATCTTCATTTGAACCTTCATCTGTATCATGTTTTGAAAATCTTTTAAGATTTTCTTTTAATTCAGAACAATATAATCTGAATGACTTGATCATTTCCTCTTTGGTTAAATTAACTTGTTGAGGAGTTGAGGGGGTCACTGCTGTTGAGGAGGCTATTTCCGAAAAGAGTTTTTGGTCTTGGTATTTCTTAATTTGTTGATTGATATGATCAATTGTTTCCTGAGCATTAAGGGTTTTTGTTTCTGGATTCTTTTGAAGCATTTTAGGCCAAAATTTGGTAAAGTATGACCTTTGTAGGGAAGGAAATTTAGAGGGGGTATAATCCACATATGGGGACCATTTCCAGATCCAAGGAATAGAAAATTCCATGAAAAAATGCATAGAAGATATTACTTCCAATCCTTCTGATTTCAAGGGTATAACTTGGTCTCGGTATCTTGGAGAGACAGGTAACCATTCCCCATATAATTTTCTGAATGGTTCCTCAGGGAGGATATCTATACTCGGGCCGTATGAGATCCACCAATTAGTAAACCAATTTGGTATATCTCTGTTTTGGTTATAAACCTTTTCACATCCTTCAAAAATACCAATGAAATTTACATATTGGGATTATATTGAAAGCAAATATCCGTACTCTATTAAATGGACTATTTTGTAAAACTCTTACATCTTTTCGATGGTATAAAGACACTTTCTTAAGTAGAGTAATGGAACTTAATGATTGTAATAGTGTTTACTGGAAATCCAAATTCATAGATGGTTTACCAAATCTTTTTGCTGAAAGAGTTAAAAACCAACTAAGAATAGATAATACAATTCCTTATGAAGATTATACGTATGGGAAATTGATAGGAACTTGTATACAGGAAGGTTTAGCCTTATGTAGTGAAATAAAACTAAATTACCAAATTAAAACCCAACATCTTAATGAAAAAAGACAATTGGGAGAATTTTGTGATCAATTCGGAATACAAACTAATAACAATAGGAGGAAACAGAAAAAAGAGTTTCAACAGAAGAAAAAATATTATAAGAGAAAACATAGTGATCCTAATAAAAAAGATAAACATATTAAAAAAAGATTTAATAGAACAGATTATAAAAAACCCCCTACTTGTTTTTCATGCGGGAAAATGGGACATTATGCTAATAAATGCAGGAATAAAAAAATAAAAAAACAAATTAATAATATGAATATAAGTGAGGATATAAAAATACAATTAATAAATTTGATAGATAATTCGTCAGATGAAGAGGAGCTCTCAGACGAAGATTCTGATATAAACATAATAGAAGATATTCAAGATAATATGTCAGTTGATAACCAAAGCCAAGGCCAATCACCATGCTTAGCAGGGGAATCCCAGCCAGATGATGAAGAAGTTCCAGATGGTGAACTCCCAATTGATTGTACAATTACATTCAATTTCTTCAGATTTTGACGAATAATCAGAATCATATTCTATTATGTTTATATCAGAATCTTCGTCTGAGAGCTCCTCTTCATCTGACGAATTATCTATCAAATTTATTAATTGTATTTTTATATCCTCACTTATATTCATATTATTAATTTGTTTTTTTATTTTTTTATTCCTGCATTTATTAGCATAATGTCCCATTTTCCCGCATGAAAAACAAGTAGGGGGTTTTTTATAATCTGTTCTATTAAATCTTTTTTTAATATGTTTATCTTTTTTATTAGGATCACTATGTTTTCTCTTATAATATTTTTTCTTCTGTTGAAACTCTTTTTTCTGTTTCCTCCTATTGTTATTAGTTTGTATTCCGAATTGATCACAAAATTCTCCCAATTGTCTTTTTTCATTAAGATGTTGGGTTTTAATTTGGTAATTTAGTTTTATTTCACTACATAAGGCTAAACCTTCCTGTATACAAGTTCCTATCAATTTCCCATACGTATAATCTTCATAAGGAATTGTATTATCTATTCTTAGTTGGTTTTTAACTCTTTCAGCAAAAAGATTTGGTAAACCATCTATGAATTTGGATTTCCAGTAAACACTATTACAATCATTAAGTTCCATTACTCTACTTAAGAAAGTGTCTTTATACCATCGAAAAGATGTAAGAGTTTTACAAAATAGTCCATTTAATAGAGTACGGATATTTTCAGAATTATCTGACCATCTTCCTGTAAAATGTTCTATTATGGTACAAGTTAGAGTATAAACTACATTAGGAGTGGTTATTCCATTTTCTGTTTTAACTGTATTAAGAATAGCTTGTTGTGTTTTTTCATCCACATAATTGTCCCACCAGCCTTTTAATTGGCCAGTAAATCCGGCAATTAACATATTAGCCACTTGTTTATCGCTATTTCCTGTATTTTTAGCAATTGTACTATACATTAACATTCTATGAATCATGTTATATATTTGTCTTTCAGTATAACCATCTAAATTCCATTCGTAAACATTTTTACCACTATAACTATTATTAATTTCATATTCTTGTTCCTCATGTAGGACATCTTGGGGGCTCGGTCTTGGATAATAATATAATCTTTGAACAGGTTTTCTAGCAAATTTGCTATCATAATTGTTAATTTTGTTTATTTGAGTATTATCCGAATCATTATCTGAGTCTTTATTTATAGTATTAATTTGTAATTTTTTCATTTGTTCTTGCAGAATATCTAGCATATAATCATAATTTTTAAGTTTATAACCAGTAATATTTGGTGGGGGTTGAATAGTAGCATTTATTTGTTGTTTTTTATCTTTTTTCTGTATTATTATATCTTTATTGTTAATGGGTGAATTTATATTTTCTAATTTTTTATGTAAGTCCATTAACTGTTCTCCTAATATTATGGAATATAAATTATGGAAATTTAATTGTTGAATCATACTATTAATATGATTGACATCTATTGTAAGAGTCTTTTCTTCAAAAAGTTTTTGGTAAGCCGAAAATTTTATAGTAACATTGTTATTTGTAATGGTAAAAGGGACTTGTGGTGGAAATATACTTGTTATTATTTTGTCTCCCGATAGAGTATAATCTCTTTCTATGTTGTGAATATTATGTAAAAAAGTATAAACAAACCAAGGAATAAAATGTATAATTTGATTTATAGAGGATAAATATTCATAAAATCTATTTTGTATTTCTTGTAACTCTTCTTTAGAATAATTTTTAAATAACCATTCTTTAAAAAATATCCATTTATTCGAATAAAATTCTTCTGAAATAATTTTTCTTGCCTGAGAACCAGGACTAAAATCTATTTTTTCTTTTAAATCCATTAAACTGTAAAATTCATTTCAGAAGGAGTAGATGCCTCCGCTTCATACACAATATCATCATGTATATTTAAATTGTTTATCTTTCTATTATCAACAGAAGCACGAGTAGAGGGAATTTCTACGTTATAATCTAGTGGTGATATGTATAAATGTGAAGATCTTGCAGATCTTGTTCGTTTTATTAGGTCGTTATTATACTCTATTTCTTTGTTAAACTCAATAGTAACAACGCCATCAGAAGTTTGTATAATACTTTCTATATTATTATTTATTAAAGGTGTAGGTGGTATATTATTTTCTAAAATCCAGTGTTGGGGAAATTTTATTTCCTCCCATTTTATAGCTTTTCTAGTTGTAATTTTTGACACATCAAAATTACTTTCTATTAAAATTGTCTCATTTATAGGTTTATTAACTATCTTACATTTAGGATTCATAGTTTTTAATGGTTTATAATATATACGATAACATATACAT
This sequence comes from Lactuca virosa, assembly GCF_052849685.1. Classification (NCBI taxonomy): domain Eukaryota; kingdom Viridiplantae; phylum Streptophyta; class Magnoliopsida; order Asterales; family Asteraceae; genus Lactuca; species Lactuca virosa. The sequence goes on from NC_136429.1 coordinate 61,054,036, forward strand.
ATTACTTCTGATCCTGGTAAATAATTATAACCATGAGTTTTGACGTTTAATGTTAAGGCTTGAAAAATATTTTTATCAGATAAAGAAAGCTGTAAATTTGGGTAGACATTAAAATATACCGGTCCATGAGACAAGCTAGATTCTATTATACCCATTAAAGATTGTTTCCAATTTTTATTTCTAGCATCCCTAAGAACTGCTAAAAAACTTTCAGGTAATCCCTGTAGTGTTAATGGTTTAAAAGCAATTTGCACCAAACCAATATGCAAATAATTATAAATATGTTTATATCTATTTATGTCTTGTGGAGTTATTAACTGAACTGTCATGTCATCTTCATTCATAGTTAAATTTTCTTCTGTAGTTTTAACAGTTTGGATAAAACCTAATTCTTCAAAAGTTCCTAATTCATATATAAATTTAGGGTTGATACTAGGAATTGTCCATTTATTAAGAAGGTCTAAATTCTTTGGGACTTCATATTCTTCTATTAACTGATTTTTAATCACCTGCTTATTACTATTTTTGAATCTACTGAATATACTCATGAAGAGTAAAATAAATGAGGTAACATCACATAGTATTCCATGGCTCTGATACCAAAATCAAGCAAAATCAAGCAGGACCATAAGCAGATAACAAAATTTTTAGAACTTTGAAAAATAAAAACAAAAAGAGTTGGGTGAGATAGGCGAGTCAATGAGTAAAACGCCCTAAAACGGCACAGTGGCCACAAAAGCGGGCTAAAACACGACTTTGCCTTTTTCCATTCCAGACTCTTTTTTTTTTTTTTTTTTTTTTTTTTTCAAAATCAAGCAAAATCAAGCAGGACCATAAGCAGATAACAAAATTTTTAGAACTTTGAAAAATAAAAACAAAAAGAGTTGGGTGAGATAGGCGAGTCAATGAGTAAAACGCCCTAAAACGGCACAGTGGCCACAAAAGCGGGCTAAAACACGACTTTGCCTTTTTCCATTCCAGACTCTTCTTTTTTTTTTTTTTTTTTTTTTTTTTTTTATCATTTGCCGATCATGATACTGCTTCCATGATAATACTATGTGATATTATCAAGTTAGCCTTGCATTAGGCTTGAAAATAGAATTAAGTTTAAGAAAGTAAACTGACCAGAAAGGCGAATCCAAAATTGCTGTACCGTAATAAAACTTTGCTTCTCCAAATATAATTCAGACTTTTATTGCAGAGATGTTTTTTACAGAGGAGGGATTACAAGAAAGAAAGAGGAAATTGGCTTTCAGCCTGCCTAAAACATAAGGTAGAGGCTCCTTAAATAGATCAGGAGGACTCAAAAACAAACAAAACCTAAATTATTACATTTAGCATTGGCAGACAACTTTTAAGAAAAGTAGAAATGACTTTTTGTTTGATTCTTCTTGCTTTAATAATGTCTGACGAGTAATTTCCTCTGTCTTCAATAATTCTTGAAGAATATATTCTTCTTTTATTCTTCTTTTATTTTGGTCCATCCACCTGTCACCTATAGTCTATTGTGGTGATGTCTTTTTGTTTTTTGAAAGATTCTTTCTTTGCGTGATTGACTCCTCAATCATGTCAATTATACAATCAATTGGGAGTTCACCATCTGGAACTTCTTCATCATCTGGCTGGGATTCCCCTGCTAAGCATGGTGATTGGCCTTGGCTTTGGTTATCAACTGACATATTATCTTGAATATCTTCATTTGAACCTTCATCTGTATCATGTTTTGAAAATCTTTTAAGATTTTCTTTTAATTCAGAACAATATAATCTGAATGACTTGATCATTTCCTCTTTGGTTAAATTAACTTGTTGAGGAGTTGAGGGGGTCACTGCTGTTGAGGAGGCTATTTCCGAAAAGAGTTTTTGGTCTTGGTATTTCTTAATTTGTTGATTGATATGATCAATTGTTTCCTGAGCATTAAGGGTTTTTGTTTCTGGATTCTTTTGAAGCATTTTAGGCCAAAATTTGGTAAAGTATGACCTTTGTAGGGAAGGAAATTTAGAGGGGGTATAATCCACATATGGGGACCATTTCCAGATCCAAGGAATAGAAAATTCCATGAAAAAATGCATAGAAGATATTACTTCCAATCCTTCTGATTTCAAGGGTATAACTTGGTCTCGGTATCTTGGAGAGACAGGTAACCATTCCCCATATAATTTTCTGAATGGTTCCTCAGGGAGGATATCTATACTCGGGCCGTATGAGATCCACCAATTAGTAAACCAATTTGGTATATCTCTGTTTTGGTTATAAACCTTTTCACATCCTTCAAAAATACCAATGAAATTTACATATTGGGATTATATTGAAAGCAAATATCCGTACTCTATTAAATGGACTATTTTGTAAAACTCTTACATCTTTTCGATGGTATAAAGACACTTTCTTAAGTAGAGTAATGGAACTTAATGATTGTAATAGTGTTTACTGGAAATCCAAATTCATAGATGGTTTACCAAATCTTTTTGCTGAAAGAGTTAAAAACCAACTAAGAATAGATAATACAATTCCTTATGAAGATTATACGTATGGGAAATTGATAGGAACTTGTATACAGGAAGGTTTAGCCTTATGTAGTGAAATAAAACTAAATTACCAAATTAAAACCCAACATCTTAATGAAAAAAGACAATTGGGAGAATTTTGTGATCAATTCGGAATACAAACTAATAACAATAGGAGGAAACAGAAAAAAAAGTTTCAACAGAAGAAAAAATATTATAAGAGAAAACATAGTGATCCTAATAAAAAAGATAAACATATTAAAAAAAGATTTAATAGAACAGATTATAAAAAACCCCCTACTTGTTTTTCATGCGGGAAAATGGGACATTATGCTAATAAATGCAGGAATAAAAAAATAAAAAAACAAATTAATAATATGAATATAAGTGAGGATATAAAAATACAATTAATAAATTTGATAGATAATTCGTCAGATGAAGAGGAGCTCTCAGACGAAGATTCTGATATAAACATAATAGAAGATATTCAAGATAATATGTCAGTTGATAACCAAAGCCAAGGCCAATCACCATGCTTAGCAGGGGAATCCCAGCCAGATGATGAAGAAGTTCCAGATGGTGAACTCCCAATTGATTGTACAATTACATTCAATTTCTTCAGATTTTGACGAATAATCAGAATCATATTCTATTATGTTTATATCAGAATCTTCGTCTGAGAGCTCCTCTTCATCTGACGAATTATCTATCAAATTTATTAATTGTATTTTTATATCCTCACTTATATTCATATTATTAATTTGTTTTTTTATTTTTTTATTCCTGCATTTATTAGCATAATGTCCCATTTTCCCGCATGAAAAACAAGTAGGGGGTTTTTTATAATCTGTTCTATTAAATCTTTTTTTAATATGTTTATCTTTTTTATTAGGATCACTATGTTTTCTCTTATAATATTTTTTCTTCTGTTGAAACTCTTTTTTCTGTTTCCTCCTATTGTTATTAGTTTGTATTCCGAATTGATCACAAAATTCTCCCAATTGTCTTTTTTCATTAAGATGTTGGGTTTTAATTTGGTAATTTAGTTTTATTTCACTACATAAGGCTAAACCTTCCTGTATACAAGTTCCTATCAATTTCCCATACGTATAATCTTCATAAGGAATTGTATTATCTATTCTTAGTTGGTTTTTAACTCTTTCAGCAAAAAGATTTGGTAAACCATCTATGAATTTGGATTTCCAGTAAACACTATTACAATCATTAAGTTCCATTACTCTACTTAAGAAAGTGTCTTTATACCATCGAAAAGATGTAAGAGTTTTACAAAATAGTCCATTTAATAGAGTACGGATATTTTCAGAATTATCTGACCATCTTCCTGTAAAATGTTCTATTATGGTACAAGTTAGAGTATAAACTACATTAGGAGTGGTTATTCCATTTTCTGTTTTAACTGTATTAAGAATAGCTTGTTGTGTTTTTTCATCCACATAATTGTCCCACCAGCCTTTTAATTGGCCAGTAAATCCGGCAATTAACATATTAGCCACTTGTTTATCGCTATTTCCTGTATTTTTAGCAATTGTACTATACATTAACATTCTATGAATCATGTTATATATTTGTCTTTCAGTATAACCATCTAAATTCCATTCGTAAACATTTTTACCACTATAACTATTATTAATTTCATATTCTTGTTCCTCATGTAGGACATCTTGGGGGCTCGGTCTTGGATAATAATATAATCTTTGAACAGGTTTTCTAGCAAATTTGCTATCATAATTGTTAATTTTGTTTATTTGAGTATTATCCGAATCATTATCTGAGTCTTTATTTATAGTATTAATTTGTAATTTTTTCATTTGTTCTTGCAGAATATCTAGCATATAATCATAATTTTTAAGTTTATAACCAGTAATATTTGGTGGGGGTTGAATAGTAGCATTTATTTGTTGTTTTTTATCTTTTTTCTGTATTATTATATCTTTATTGTTAATGGGTGAATTTATATTTTCTAATTTTTTATGTAAGTCCATTAACTGTTCTCCTAATATTATGGAATATAAATTATGGAAATTTAATTGTTGAATCATACTATTAATATGATTGACATCTATTGTAAGAGTCTTTTCTTCAAAAAGTTTTTGGTAAGCCGAAAATTTTATAGTAACATTGTTATTTGTAATGGTAAAAGGGACTTGTGGTGGAAATATACTTGTTATTATTTTGTCTCCCGATAGAGTATAATCTCTTTCTATGTTGTGAATATTATGTAAAAAAGTATAAACAAACCAAGGAATAAAATGTATAATTTGATTTATAGAGGATAAATATTCATAAAATCTATTTTGTATTTCTTGTAACTCTTCTTTAGAATAATTTTTAAATAACCATTCTTTAAAAAATATCCATTTATTCGAATAAAATTCTTCTGAAATAATTTTTCTTGCCTGAGAACCAGGACTAAAATCTATTTTTTCTTTTAAATCCATTAAACTGTAAAATTCATTTCAGAAGGAGTAGATGCCTCCGCTTCATACACAATATCATCATGTATATTTAAATTGTTTATCTTTCTATTATCAACAGAAGCACGAGTAGAGGGAATTTCTACGTTATAATCTAGTGGTGATATGTATAAATGTGAAGATCTTGCAGATCTTGTTCGTTTTATTAGGTCGTTATTATACTCTATTTCTTTGTTAAACTCAATAGTAACAACGCCATCAGAAGTTTGTATAATACTTTCTATATTATTATTTATTAAAGGTGTAGGTGGTATATTATTTTCTAAAATCCAGTGTTGGGGAAATTTTATTTCCTCCCATTTTATAGCTTTTCTAGTTGTAATTTTTGACACATCAAAATTACTTTCTATTAAAATTGTCTCATTTATAGGTTTATTAACTATCTTACATTTAGGATTCATAGTTTTTAATGGTTTATAATATATACGATAACATATACATATTACTTCTGATCCTGGTAAATAATTATAACCATGAGTTTTGACGTTTAATGTTAAGGCTTGAAAAATATTTTTATCAGATAAAGAAAGCTGTAAATTTGGGTAGACATTAAAATATACCGGTCCATGAGACAAGCTAGATTCTATTATACCCATTAAAGATTGTTTCCAATTTTTATTTCTAGCATCCCTAAGAACTGCTAAAAAACTTTCAGGTAATCCCTGTAGTGTTAATGGTTTAAAAGCAATTTGCACCAAACCAATATGCAAATAATTATAAATATGTTTATATCTATTTATGTCTTGTGGAGTTATTAACTGAACTGTCATGTCATCTTCATTCATAGTTAAATTTTCTTCTGTAGTTTTAACAGTTTGGATAAAACCTAATTCTTCAAAAGTTCCTAATTCATATATAAATTTAGGGTTGATACTAGGAATTGTCCATTTATTAAGAAGGTCTAAATTCTTTGGGACTTCATATTCTTCTATTAACTGATTTTTAATCACCTGCTTATTACTATTTTTGAATCTACTGAATATACTCATGAAGAGTAAAATAAATGAGGTAACATCACATAGTATTCCATGGCTCTGATACCAAAATCAAGCAAAATCAAGCAGGACCATAAGCAGATAACAAAATTTTTAGAACTTTGAAAAATAAAAACAAAAAGAGTTGGGTGAGATAGGCGAGTCAATGAGTAAAACGCCCTAAAACGGCACAGTGGCCACAAAAGCGGGCTAAAACACGACTTTGCCTTTTTCCATTCCAGACTCTTTTTTTTTTTTTTTTTTTTTTTTTTTCAAAATCAAGCAAAATCAAGCAGGACCATAAGCAGATAACAAAATTTTTAGAACTTTGAAAAATAAAAACAAAAAGAGTTGGGTGAGATAGGCGAGTCAATGAGTAAAACGCCCTAAAACGGCACAGTGGCCACAAAAGCGGGCTAAAACACGACTTTGCCTTTTTCCATTCCAGACTCTTCTTTTTTTTTTTTTTTTTTTTTTTTTTTTTATCATTTGCCGATCATGATACTGCTTCCATGATAATACTATGTGATATTATCAAGTTAGCCTTGCATTAGGCTTGAAAATAGAATTAAGTTTAAGAAAGTAAACTGACCAGAAAGGCGAATCCAAAATTGCTGTACCGTAATAAAACTTTGCTTCTCCAAATATAATTCAGACTTTTATTGCAGAGATGTTTTTTACAGAGGAGGGATTACAAGAAAGAAAGAGGAAATTGGCTTTCAGCCTGCCTAAAACATAAGGTAGAGGCTCCTTAAATAGATCAGGAGGACTCAAAAACAAACAAAACCTAAATTATTACATTTAGCATTGGCAGACAACTTTTAAGAAAAGTAGAAATGACTTTTTGTTTGATTCTTCTTGCTTTAATAATGTCTGACGAGTAATTTCCTCTGTCTTCAATAATTCTTGAAGAATATATTCTTCTTTTATTCTTCTTTTATTTTGGTCCATCCACCTGTCACCTATAGTCTATTGTGGTGATGTCTTTTTGTTTTTTGAAAGATTCTTTCTTTGCGTGATTGACTCCTCAATCATGTCAATTATACAATCAATTGGGAGTTCACCATCTGGAACTTCTTCATCATCTGGCTGGGATTCCCCTGCTAAGCATGGTGATTGGCCTTGGCTTTGGTTATCAACTGACATATTATCTTGAATATCTTCATTTGAACCTTCATCTGTATCATGTTTTGAAAATCTTTTAAGATTTTCTTTTAATTCAGAACAATATAATCTGAATGACTTGATCATTTCCTCTTTGGTTAAATTAACTTGTTGAGGAGTTGAGGGGGTCACTGCTGTTGAGGAGGCTATTTCCGAAAAGAGTTTTTGGTCTTGGTATTTCTTAATTTGTTGATTGATATGATCAATTGTTTCCTGAGCATTAAGGGTTTTTGTTTCTGGATTCTTTTGAAGCATTTTAGGCCAAAATTTGGTAAAGTATGACCTTTGTAGGGAAGGAAATTTAGAGGGGGTATAATCCACATATGGGGACCATTTCCAGATCCAAGGAATAGAAAATTCCATGAAAAAATGCATAGAAGATATTACTTCCAATCCTTCTGATTTCAAGGGTATAACTTGGTCTCGGTATCTTGGAGAGACAGGTAACCATTCCCCATATAATTTTCTGAATGGTTCCTCAGGGAGGATATCTATACTCGGGCCGTATGAGATCCACCAATTAGTAAACCAATTTGGTATATCTCTGTTTTGGTTATAAACCTTTTCACATCCTTCAAAAATACCAATGAAATTTACATATTGGGATTATATTGAAAGCAAATATCCGTACTCTATTAAATGGACTATTTTGTAAAACTCTTACATCTTTTCGATGGTATAAAGACACTTTCTTAAGTAGAGTAATGGAACTTAATGATTGTAATAGTGTTTACTGGAAATCCAAATTCATAGATGGTTTACCAAATCTTTTTGCTGAAAGAGTTAAAAACCAACTAAGAATAGATAATACAATTCCTTATGAAGATTATACGTATGGGAAATTGATAGGAACTTGTATACAGGAAGGTTTAGCCTTATGTAGTGAAATAAAACTAAATTACCAAATTAAAACCCAACATCTTAATGAAAAAAGACAATTGGGAGAATTTTGTGATCAATTCGGAATACAAACTAATAACAATAGGAGGAAACAGAAAAAAAAGTTTCAACAGAAGAAAAAATATTATAAGAGAAAACATAGTGATCCTAATAAAAAAGATAAACATATTAAAAAAAGATTTAATAGAACAGATTATAAAAAACCCCCTACTTGTTTTTCATGCGGGAAAATGGGACATTATGCTAATAAATGCAGGAATAAAAAAATAAAAAAACAAATTAATAATATGAATATAAGTGAGGATATAAAAATACAATTAATAAATTTGATAGATAATTCGTCAGATGAAGAGGAGCTCTCAGACGAAGATTCTGATATAAACATAATAGAAGATATTCAAGATAATATGTCAGTTGATAACCAAAGCCAAGGCCAATCACCATGCTTAGCAGGGGAATCCCAGCCAGATGATGAAGAAGTTCCAGATGGTGAACTCCCAATTGATTGTACAATTACATTCAATTTCTTCAGATTTTGACGAATAATCAGAATCATATTCTATTATGTTTATATCAGAATCTTCGTCTGAGAGCTCCTCTTCATCTGACGAATTATCTATCAAATTTATTAATTGTATTTTTATATCCTCACTTATATTCATATTATTAATTTGTTTTTTTATTTTTTTATTCCTGCATTTATTAGCATAATGTCCCATTTTCCCGCATGAAAAACAAGTAGGGGGTTTTTTATAATCTGTTCTATTAAATCTTTTTTTAATATGTTTATCTTTTTTATTAGGATCACTATGTTTTCTCTTATAATATTTTTTCTTCTGTTGAAACTCTTTTTTCTGTTTCCTCCTATTGTTATTAGTTTGTATTCCGAATTGATCACAAAATTCTCCCAATTGTCTTTTTTCATTAAGATGTTGGGTTTTAATTTGGTAATTTAGTTTTATTTCACTACATAAGGCTAAACCTTCCTGTATACAAGTTCCTATCAATTTCCCATACGTATAATCTTCATAAGGAATTGTATTATCTATTCTTAGTTGGTTTTTAACTCTTTCAGCAAAAAGATTTGGTAAACCATCTATGAATTTGGATTTCCAGTAAACACTATTACAATCATTAAGTTCCATTACTCTACTTAAGAAAGTGTCTTTATACCATCGAAAAGATGTAAGAGTTTTACAAAATAGTCCATTTAATAGAGTACGGATATTTTCAGAATTATCTGACCATCTTCCTGTAAAATGTTCTATTATGGTACAAGTTAGAGTATAAACTACATTAGGAGTGGTTATTCCATTTTCTGTTTTAACTGTATTAAGAATAGCTTGTTGTGTTTTTTCATCCACATAATTGTCCCACCAGCCTTTTAATTGGCCAGTAAATCCGGCAATTAACATATTAGCCACTTGTTTATCGCTATTTCCTGTATTTTTAGCAATTGTACTATACATTAACATTCTATGAATCATGTTATATATTTGTCTTTCAGTATAACCATCTAAATTCCATTCGTAAACATTTTTACCACTATAACTATTATTAATTTCATATTCTTGTTCCTCATGTAGGACATCTTGGGGGCTCGGTCTTGGATAATAATATAATCTTTGAACAGGTTTTCTAGCAAATTTGCTATCATAATTGTTAATTTTGTTTATTTGAGTATTATCCGAATCATTATCTGAGTCTTTATTTATAGTATTAATTTGTAATTTTTTCATTTGTTCTTGCAGAATATCTAGCATATAATCATAATTTTTAAGTTTATAACCAGTAATATTTGGTGGGGGTTGAATAGTAGCATTTATTTGTTGTTTTTTATCTTTTTTCTGTATTATTATATCTTTATTGTTAATGGGTGAATTTATATTTTCTAATTTTTTATGTAAGTCCATTAACTGTTCTCCTAATATTATGGAATATAAATTATGGAAATTTAATTGTTGAATCATACTATTAATATGATTGACATCTATTGTAAGAGTCTTTTCTTCAAAAAGTTTTTGGTAAGCCGAAAATTTTATAGTAACATTGTTATTTGTAATGGTAAAAGGGACTTGTGGTGGAAATATACTTGTTATTATTTTGTCTCCCGATAGAGTATAATCTCTTTCTATGTTGTGAATATTATGTAAAAAAGTATAAACAAACCAAGGAATAAAATGTATAATTTGATTTATAGAGGATAAATATTCATAAAATCTATTTTGTATTTCTTGTAACTCTTCTTTAGAATAATTTTTAAATAACCATTCTTTAAAAAATATCCATTTATTCGAATAAAATTCTTCTGAAATAATTTTTCTTGCCTGAGAACCAGGACTAAAATCTATTTTTTCTTTTAAATCCATTAAACTGTAAAATTCATTTCAGAAGGAGTAGATGCCTCCGCTTCATACACAATATCATCATGTATATTTAAATTGTTTATCTTTCTATTATCAACAGAAGCACGAGTAGAGGGAATTTCTACGTTATAATCTAGTGGTGATATGTATAAATGTGAAGATCTTGCAGATCTTGTTCGTTTTATTAGGTCGTTATTATACTCTATTTCTTTGTTAAACTCAATAGTAACAACGCCATCAGAAGTTTGTATAATACTTTCTATATTATTATTTATTAAAGGTGTAGGTGGTATATTATTTTCTAAAATCCAGTGTTGGGGAAATTTTATTTCCTCCCATTTTATAGCTTTTCTAGTTGTAATTTTTGACACATCAAAATTACTTTCTATTAAAATTGTCTCATTTATAGGTTTATTAACTATCTTACATTTAGGATTCATAGTTTTTAATGGTTTATAATATATACGATAACATATACATATTACTTCTGATCCTGGTAAATAATTATAACCATGAGTTTTGACGTTTAATGTTAAGGCTTGAAAAATATTTTTATCAGATAAAGAAAGCTGTAAATTTGGGTAGACATTAAAATATACCGGTCCATGAGACAAGCTAGATTCTATTATACCCATTAAAGATTGTTTCCAATTTTTATTTCTAGCATCCCTAAGAACTGCTAAAAAACTTTCAGGTAATCCCTGTAGTGTTAATGGTTTAAAAGCAATTTGCACCAAACCAATATGCAAATAATTATAAATATGTTTATATCTATTTATGTCTTGTGGAGTTATTAACTGAACTGTCATGTCATCTTCATTCATAGTTAAATTTTCTTCTGTAGTTTTAACAGTTTGGATAAAACCTAATTCTTCAAAAGTTCCTAATTCATATATAAATTTAGGGTTGATACTAGGAATTGTCCATTTATTAAGAAGGTCTAAATTCTTTGGGACTTCATATTCTTCTATTAACTGATTTTTAATCACCTGCTTATTACTATTTTTGAATCTACTGAATATACTCATGAAGAGTAAAATAAATGAGGTAACATCACATAGTATTCCATGGCTCTGATACCAAAATCAAGCAAAATCAAGCAGGACCATAAGCAGATAACAAAATCAAGCAAAATCAAGCAGGACCATAAGCAGATAACAAAATTTTTAGAACTTTGAAAAATAAAAACAAAAAGAGTTGGGTGAGATAGGCGAGTCAATGAGTAAAACGCCCTAAAACGGCACAGTGGCCACAAAAGCGGGCTAAAACACGACTTTGCCTTTTTCCATTCCAGACTCTTTTTTTTTTTTTTTATCATTTGCCGATCATGATACTGCTTCCATGATAATACTATGTGATATTATCAAGTTAGCCTTGCATTAGGCTTGAAAATAGAATTAAGTTTAAGAAAGCAAACTGACCAGAAAGGCGAATCCAAAATTGCTGTACCGTAATAAAACTTTGCTTCTCCAAATATAATTCAGACTTTTATTGCAGAGATGTTTTTTACAGAGGAGGGATTACAAGAAAGAAAGAGGAAATTGGCTTTCAGCCTGCCTAAAACATAAGGTAGAGGCTCCTTAAATAGATCAGGAGGACTCAAAAACAAACAAAACCTAAATTATTACATTTAGCATTGGCAGACAACTTTTAAGAAAAGTAGAAATGACTTTTTGTTTGATTCTTCTTGCTTTAATAATGTCTGACGAGTAATTTCCTCTGTCTTCAATAATTCTTGAAGAATATATTCTTCTTTTATTTTGGTCCATCCACCTGTCACCTATAGTCTATTGTGGTGATGTCTTTTTGTTTTTTGAAAGATTCTTTCTTTGCGTGATTGACTCCTCAATCATGTCAATTATACAATCAATTGGGAGTTCACCATCTGGAACTTCTTCATCATCTGGCTGGGATTCCCCTGCTAAGCATGGTGATTGGCCTTGGCTTTGGTTATCAACTGACATATTATCTTGAATATCTTCATTTGAACCTTCATCTGTATCATGTTTTGAAAATCTTTTAAGATTTTCTTTTAATTCAGAACAATATAATCTGAATGACTTGATCATTTCCTCTTTGGTTAAATTAACTTGTTGAGGAGTTGAGGGGGTCACTGCTGTTGAGGAGGCTATTTCCGAAAAGAGTTTTTGGTCTTGGTATTTCTTAATTTGTTGATTGATATGATCAATTGTTTCCTGAGCATTAAGGGTTTTTGTTTCTGGATTCTTTTGAAGCATTTTAGGCCAAAATTTGGTAAAGTATGACCTTTGTAGGGAAGGAAATTTAGAGGGGGTATAATCCACATATGGGGACCATTTCCAGATCCAAGGAATAGAAAATTCCATGAAAAAATGCATAGAAGATATTACTTCCAATCCTTCTGATTTCAAGGGTATAACTTGGTCTCGGTATCTTGGAGAGACAGGTAACCATTCCCCATATAATTTTCTGAATGGTTCCTCAGGGAGGATATCTATACTCGGGCCGTATGAGATCCACCAATTAGTAAACCAATTTGGTATATCTCTGTTTTGGTTATAAACCTTTTCACATACTTTAAAAAACCAAGTATGCTTTCTCTGAGGATTTTCATATAAAAAGGCTTTATGAAAGCTTTTAATATAATCCCAATATGTAAATTTCATTGGTATTTTTGAAGGAGGGATTAAAAATTCTTTTTCCTTTAGGGTACTTAAACCCCATTCCTCAGGTGATATGATCTTTTTGATAATAGCTTTACTAAAATTGTAAACACTGGTATTACCTCCGGATGTAAAATGAGAAAATTCAACTGATCCGGTTATTTTCAAAATATTTTCATAATATAATCTTTGTTTTTAAGAATATCCAGCGTATGTCGCTGTATCCAAGTATCTGGTCATTAAAAACCATGGATCGTCATTATTCTCAAAATAAAGCATTATATCTTTATGTTCCAAAATAATAATATTATCTCTATGAGGTGATTCCTTATATTCAAAATTATCGTTGATGGTTTCACCATCTGTGATCATTTGAGCGAGAGTGGGAGTATTTTCCCTTTTTGATTCCAAAAATGCTTTAAACTCCTCATATAATGGGCTTCCAGGAACTGGAAGAGATTGATCATTTGTTTGTGATGAATTTCCAGTTTTATAAGAACTGCTTGAAGCCGTAGGATTTCCCCGACCTCTATGATAACCACCTCTATATGAAGGATGGCCTCTTCCGCGATTGGGATTCATCCTGCAAATGGAAATGTTAATTTAAGAGTAATAAGAGTTTGTTTTCAAGATTCTTGAGTTGGATTCTTAATCCTATCAATCTTAAATTAATTCCTGTCTTACTAGAATATGGTTCATTTGCTAAGTTGGCCAGTTCAACATCTGCCTTATTAATTAAATCTTTTATATTAGTAATTTCATGTGATAACTGTCTTAGCTGGTGATAACTCATTTAGGAATTCTCTAGTTAAAAAATCAGGAAGACTATTATCACTTCCTTTTTTATATTGTATTTCAAAATCAAAACATGCTAATGTAGCTTGCCACCTAGTAAACATTTGTTTAGAAACATCATGTTTAAAGTCTTTATTAAACATGAATTTAGCTGCCTGACAATCTGTTTTGATAATAAAATGTTGATTATATAAATCATCTTGAAATTTGAGAATACATTTTACCAATGCCAAAATTTCTTTAGCAGTAGTAGAATAATTTTTTTGACTAGGAGTCCATTTTCCAGAATGAAATCTGACTAAGAATTCTTGCTTACTGTTAGGGTGGATTTGTTTTAAAATTCCTCCAAACCCTATTTCAGAGGCATCGGTTTCTACTATTTTTTCCCAATTAGGATTAGCTAAAGATAAACATGGTAGACTTTTAACTTTGTCTTTTATTCTTTTAACTGCCTGAGTATGATCATTAGTCCAAGCACAAGGATTCTTTTTCAATCTGTCGTATAAAATTGCACTATCTGCTGATAAATCTTTATAAAAAGGCGATATATAATTCAGGCTACCTAAGAATCTTTGTAGCTGAGTTTTATCCTTTATTTCATCTGGAAATTTCGCAGCAAAGTCTATACTTCTTTGTATAGGAATAATTTGTCCTTTTTCAATATTATGTCCTAAAAATCTTACCTTTGTTTGGAATAAGGACATTTTAGATTGTGATATTACTAAACCATTGTTTACTATTATTTTTTTCAAAAGTATGCAAGTGACCAAAATGTTCTTGAATATCCTTTGAAAAGACTAAGATATCATCTATATATACAATAATGAAATTGCTATAAGGATTAAATATATCATTCATTATATTTTGGAATTCTGAAGGGGCATTTTTTAGGCCAAATGGCATAACATTCCATTCATATTGTCCAAAAGGAACATTGAAGGCAGTTTTATATCTGTCTTTCTTATCAATCTGTATTTGCCAATATCCTGATTTTAAATCAAATTTTGAAAATATTAAAGAATCATGTAATCGGTCTAATAAATGCTTTTTATTAGGAATAGGGTACCTGATCCATTTTAAGACTTTATTAAGGGGTTTATAATTTATAACTAGTCTTGGTATTCCCCTTTCTTGTTCAGAATGTTTATTTACATAAAAGGCAGTGCATGACCATGGAGATTTGGAAGGTTGTATTAGTTTTTTATTTAATAAGGAAGTTATTTCTTTTTTTACATATATTTAGGTATTCGAAATTCATTTGACAAGGTCTTGCCTTGGTAGGAATCTGTTTTTCATTAAAGTCTTCCTCATAAGGAAGTGTAACTATATGTTTTTTCCTTTCCCAAAAAGCATTAGGATGATCATTACATATTTTCAAAGAGAATTGATTTGTTAAAAATTTAATTTTTTCCCGTAACTTAGGTTGTTCTAGTTGTTCATCTATTTGAACATTTCTGATTTCTTCTTTCAGAAAATTTATTTGGTTTCTTTTTAAATTCAACTCATTGACCCAGATAGAATAAGGGTCCGAGACAAAATTTAGTATAACGGGTTGATTCTTATAAGATCCTATGATTTTATCTTTGTCAATAGTTAGGGGTAATATCATCTCTAAAAAGGGATTTCCTAAGATCATAGTATTATTACTCATATTTTTAATTACCGTGAAATTAATAGGTATACAAACATTTTCTGTGCAAATTTTTGCATCTGTTAATTTATATCTAATATCTAATTTAGAACCTGATACTTCTCTTAACGTATGTGTTGATTTTTGAAAATATTTAGTAGGTATTAAACCTTCTCTTATACAATTTAAATCTGCACCACTATCTATTAGGGCAACAAAACTTCTTTGGTAATTATAAGTAATAAATAAATTAATTGTGACATGCCATTTTCTAGATATTACCAATTCCATGGACTGAAGGAAATTGTCATTACTGGTACCAATATCTTGGTTATTTTGTAATTTTTCTAATTTGTTAATTCTTTGATTGCTTATTAGCTGGTCATTTTTTATCTTAGATATATCCTGTTTTAGGTTTTGAATTTCAAGCTGTAAATCTTGTACTGTAGGTGTATTCGCGGAATTTTTATTTCTTCTTTCTTTTAACATATCATGAACGTTTTTCATGGAATATATCCCTTCTTCTTGTGTACTCTGTTCCTTAGTATTTAGATTTTCTATTATTTTTTGCCTGATTTCTGGATCATTTATTTCTTTTAATAAGTTTGCAATATCATTACTAATTACATTTATAGTTAATTCATCTTTAAATTGAGACTGTATTAGGTATAATTGGTGGTCTATGTTACATGAACATTGTTCTGAATTATCACAATTACATTCAATTTCTTCAGATTTTGACGAATAATCAGAATCATATTCTATTATGTTTATATCAGAATCTTCGTCTGAGAGCTCCTCTTCATCTGACGAATTATCTATCAAATTTATTAATTGTATTTTTATATCCTCACTTATATTCATATTATTAATTTGTTTTTTTATTTTTTTATTCCTGCATTTATTAGCATAATGTCCCATTTTCCCGCATGAAAAACAAGTAGGGGGTTTTTTATAATCTGTTCTATTAAATCTTTTTTTAATATGTTTATCTTTTTTATTAGGATCACTATGTTTTCTCTTATAATATTTTTTCTTCTGTTGAAACTCTTTTTTCTGTTTCCTCCTATTGTTATTAGTTTGTATTCCGAATTGATCACAAAATTCTCCCA
Source organism: Lactuca virosa (assembly GCF_052849685.1). Taxonomy (NCBI): domain Eukaryota; kingdom Viridiplantae; phylum Streptophyta; class Magnoliopsida; order Asterales; family Asteraceae; genus Lactuca; species Lactuca virosa. The sequence continues at coordinate 61,070,621 of NC_136429.1, forward strand.
ATTGTCTTTTTTCATTAAGATGTTGGGTTTTAATTTGGTAATTTAGTTTTATTTCACTACATAAGGCTAAACCTTCCTGTATACAAGTTCCTATCAATTTCCCATACGTATAATCTTCATAAGGAATTGTATTATCTATTCTTAGTTGGTTTTTAACTCTTTCAGCAAAAAGATTTGGTAAACCATCTATGAATTTGGATTTCCAGTAAACACTATTACAATCATTAAGTTCCATTACTCTACTTAAGAAAGTGTCTTTATACCATCGAAAAGATGTAAGAGTTTTACAAAATAGTCCATTTAATAAAGTACGGATATTTTCAGAATTATCTGACCATCTTCCTGTAAAATGTTCTATTATGGTACAAGTTAGAGTATAAACTACATTAGGAGTGGTTATTCCATTTTCTGTTTTAACTGTATTAAGAATAGCTTGTTGTGTTTTTTCATCCACATAATTGTCCCACCAGCCTTTTAATTGGCCAGTAAATCCGGCAATTAACATATTAGCCACTTGTTTATCGCTATTTCCTGTATTTTTAGCAATTGTACTATACATTAACATTCTATGAATCATGTTATATATTTGTCTTTCAGTATAACCATCTAAATTCCATTCGTAAACATTTTTACCACTATAACTATTATTAATTTCATATTCTTGTTCCTCATGTAGGACATCTTGGGGGCTCGGTCTTGGATAATAATATAATCTTTGAACAGGTTTTCTAGCAAATTTGCTATCATAATTGTTAATTTTGTTTATTTGAGTATTATCCGAATCATTATCTGAGTCTTTATTTATAGTATTAATTTGTAATTTTTTCATTTGTTCTTGCAGAATATCTAGCATATAATCATAATTTTTAAGTTTATAACCAGTAATATTTGGTGGGGGTTGAATAGTAGCATTTATTTGTTGTTTTTTATCTTTTTTCTGTATTATTATATCTTTATTGTTAATGGGTGAATTTATATTTTCTAATTTTTTATGTAAGTCCATTAACTGTTCTCCTAATATTATGGAATATAAATTATGGAAATTTAATTGTTGAATCATACTATTAATATGATTGACATCTATTGTAAGAGTCTTTTCTTCAAAAAGTTTTTGGTAAGCCGAAAATTTTATAGTAACATTGTTATTTGTAATGGTAAAAGGGACTTGTGGTGGAAATATACTTGTTATTATTTTGTCTCCCGATAGAGTATAATCTCTTTCTATGTTGTGAATATTATGTAAAAAAGTATAAACAAACCAAGGAATAAAATGTATAATTTGATTTATAGAGGATAAATATTCATAAAATCTATTTTGTATTTCTTGTAACTCTTCTTTAGAATAATTTTTAAATAACCATTCTTTAAAAAATATCCATTTATTCGAATAAAATTCTTCTGAAATAATTTTTCTTGCCTGAGAACCAGGACTAAAATCTATTTTTTCTTTTAAATCCATTAAACTGTAAAATTCATTTCAGAAGGAGTAGATGCCTCCGCTTCATACACAATATCATCATGTATATTTAAATTGTTTATCTTTCTATTATCAACAGAAGCACGAGTAGATGGAATTTCTACGTTATAATCTAGTGGTGATATGTATAAATGTGAAGATCTTGCAGATCTTGTTCGTTTTATTAGGTCGTTATTATACTCTATTTCTTTGTTAAACTCAATAGTAACAACGCCATCAGAAGTTTGTATAATACTTTCTATATTATTATTTATTAAAGGTGTAGGTGGTATATTATTTTCTAAAATCCAGTGTTGGGGAAATTTTATTTCCTCCCATTTTATAGCTTTTCTAGTTGTAATTTTTGACACATCAAAATTACTTTCTATTAAAATTGTCTCATTTATAGGTTTATTAACTATCTTACATTTAGGATTCATAGTTTTTAATGGTTTATAATATATACGATAACATATACATATTACTTCTGATCCTGGTAAATAATTATAACCATGAGTTTTGACGTTTAATGTTAAGGCTTGAAAAATATTTTTATCAGATAAAGAAAGCTGTAAATTTGGGTAGACATTAAAATATACCGGTCCATGAGACAAGCTAGATTCTATTATACCCATTAAAGATTGTTTCCAATTTTTATTTCTAGCATCCCTAAGAACTGCTAAAAAACTTTCAGGTAATCCCTGTAGTGTTAATGGTTTAAAAGCAATTTGCACCAAACCAATATGCAAATAATTATAAATATGTTTATATCTATTTATGTCTTGTGGAGTTATTAACTGAACTGTCATGTCATCTTCATTCATAGTTAAATTTTCTTCTGTAGTTTTAACAGTTTGGATAAAACCTAATTCTTCAAAAGTTCCTAATTCATATATAAATTTAGGGTTGATACTAGGAATTGTCCATTTATTAAGAAGGTCTAAATTCTTTGGGACTTCATATTCTTCTATTAACTGATTTTTAATCACCTGCTTATTACTATTTTTGAATCTACTGAATATACTCATGAAGAGTAAAATAAATGAGGTAACATCACATAGTATTCCATGGCTCTGATACCAAAATCAAGCAAAATCAAGCAGGACCATAAGCAGATAACAAAATTTTTAGAACTTTGAAAAATAAAAACAAAAAGAGTTGGGTGAGATAGGCGAGTCAATGAGTAAAACGCCCTAAAACGGCACAGTGGCCACAAAAGCGGGCTAAAACACGACTTTGCCTTTTTCCATTCCAGACTCTTTTTTTTTTTTTTTTTTTTTTTTTTTCAAAATCAAGCAAAATCAAGCAGGACCATAAGCAGATAACAAAATTTTTAGAACTTTGAAAAATAAAAACAAAAAGAGTTGGGTGAGATAGGCGAGTCAATGAGTAAAACGCCCTAAAACGGCACAGTGGCCACAAAAGCGGGCTAAAACACGACTTTGTCTTTTTCCATTCCAGACTCTTCTTTTTTTTTTTTTTTTTTTTTTTTTTTTTTATCATTTGCCGATCATGATACTGCTTCCATGATAATACTATGTGATATTATCAAGTTAGCCTTGCATTAGGCTTGAAAATAGAATTAAGTTTAAGAAAGTAAACTGACCAGAAAGGCGAATCCAAAATTGTTGTACCGTAATAAAACTTTGCTTCTCCAAATATAATTCAGACTTTTATTGCAGAGATGTTTTTTACAGAGGAGGGATTACAAGAAAGAAAGAGGAAATTGGCTTTCAGCCTGCCTAAAACATAAGGTAGAGGCTCCTTAAATAGATCAGGAGGACTCAAAAACAAACAAAACCTAAATTATTACATTTAGCATTGGCAGACAACTTTTAAGAAAAGTAGAAATGACTTTTTGTTTGATTCTTCTTGCTTTAATAATGTCTGACGAGTAATTTCCTCTGTCTTCAATAATTCTTGAAGAATATATTCTTCTTTTATTTTGGTCCATCCACCTGTCACCTATAGTCTATTGTGGTGATGTCTTTTTGTTTTTTGAAAGATTCTTTCTTTGCGTGATTGACTCCTCAATCATGTCAATTATACAATCAATTGGGAGTTCACCATCTGGAACTTCTTCATCATCTGGCTGGGATTCCCCTGCTAAGCATGGTGATTGGCCTTGGCTTTGGTTATCAACTGACATATTATCTTGAATATCTTCATTTGAACCTTCATCTGTATCATGTTTTGAAAATCTTTTAAGATTTTCTTTTAATTCAGAACAATATAATCTGAATGACTTGATCATTTCCTCTTTGGTTAAATCTTGTTGAGGAGTTGAGGGGGTCACTGCTGTTGAGGAGGCTATTTCCGAAAAGAGTTTTTGGTCTTGGTATTTCTTAATTTGTTGATTGATATGATCAATTGTTTCCTGAGCATTAAGGGTTTTTGTTTCTGGATTCTTTTGAAGCATTTTAGGCCAAAATTTGGTAAAGTATGACCTTTGTAGGGAAGGAAATTTAGAGGGGGTATAATCCACATATGGGGACCATTTCCAGATCCAAGGAATAGAAAATTCCATGAAAAAATGCATAGAAGATATTACTTCCAATCCTTCTGATTTCAAGGGTATAACTTGGTCTCGGTATCTTGGAGAGACAGGTAACCATTCCCCATATAATTTTCTGAATGGTTCCTCAGGGAGGATATCTATACTCGGGCCGTATGAGATCCACCAATTAGTAAACCAATTTGGTATATCTCTGTTTTGGTTATAAACCTTTTCACATACTTTAAAAAACCAAGTATGCTTTCTCTGAGGATTTTCATATAAAAAGGCTTTATGAAAGCTTTCAATATAATCCCAATATGTAAATTTCATTGGTATTTTTGAAGGAGGGATTAAAAATTCTTTTTCCTTTAGGGTACTTAAACCCCATTCCTCAGGTGATATGATCTTTTTGATAATAGCTTTACTAAAATTGTAAACACTGGTATTACCTCCGGATGTAAAATGAGAAAATTCAACTGATCCGGTTATTTTCAAAATATTTTCATAATATAATCTTTGTTTGTAAGAATATCCAGCGTATGTCGCTGTATCCAAGTATCTGGTCATTAAAAACCATGGATCGTCATTATTCTCAAAATAAAGCATTATATCTTTATGTTCCAAAATAATAATATTATCTCTATGAGGTGATTCCTTATATTCAAAATTATCGTTGATGGTTTCACCATCTGTGATCATTTGAGCGAGAGTGGGAGTATTTTCCCTTTTTGATTCCAAAAATGCTTTAAACTCCTCATATAATGGGCTTCCAGGAACTGGAAGAGATTGATCATTTGTTTGTGATGAATTTCCAGTTTTATAAGAACTGCTTGAAGCCGTAGGATTTCCCCGACCTCTATGATAACCACCTCTATATGAAGGATGGCCTCTTCCGCGATTGGGATTCATCCTGCAAATGGAAATGTTAATTTAAGAGTAATAAGAGTTTGTTTTCAAGATTCTTGAGTTGGATTCTTAATCCTATCAATCTTAAATTAATTCCTGTCTTACTAGAATATGGTTCATTTGCTAAGTTGGCCAGTTCAACATCTGCCTTATTAATTAAATCTTTTATATTAGTAATTTCATGTGATAACTGTCTTAGCTGGTGATAACTCATTTAGGAATTCTCTAGTTAAAAAATCAGGAAGACTATTATCACTTCCTTTTTTATATTGTATTTCAAAATCAAAACATGCTAATGTAGCTTGCCACCTAGTAAACATTTGTTTAGAAACATCATGTTTAAAGTCTTTATTAAACATGAATTTAGCTGCCTGACAATCTGTTTTGATAATAAAATGTTGATTATATAAATCATCTTGAAATTTGAGAATACATTTTACCAATGCCAAAATTTCTTTAGCAGTAGTAGAATAATTTTTTTTTTTTGACTAGGAGTCCATTTTCCAGAATGAAATCTGACTAAGAATTCTTGCTTACTGTTAGGGTGGATTTGTTTTAAAATTCCTCCAAACCCTATTTCAGAGGCATCGGTTTCTACTATTTTTTCCCAATTAGGATTAGCTAAAGATAAACATGGTAGACTTTTAACTTTGTCTTTTATTCTTTTAACTGCCTGAGTATGATCATTAGTCCAAGCACAAGGATTCTTTTTCAATCTGTCGTATAAAATTGCACTATCTGCTGATAAATCTTTATAAAAAGGCGATATATAATTTAGGCTACCTAAGAATCTTTGTAGCTGAGTTTTATCCTTTATTTCATCTGGAAATTTCGCAGCAAAGTCTATACTTCTTTGTATAGGAATAATTTGTCCTTTTTCAATATTATGTCCTAAAAATCTTACCTTTGTTTGGAATAAGGACATTTTAGATTGTGATATTACTAAACCATTGTTTACTATTATTTTTTCAAAAGTATGCAAGTGACCAAAATGTTCTTGAATATCCTTTGAAAAGACTAAGATATCATCTATATATACAATAATGAAATTGCTATAAGGATTAAATATATCATTCATTATATTTTGGAATTCTGAAGGGGCATTTTTTAGGCCAAATGGCATAACATTCCATTCATATTGTCCAAAAGGAACATTGAAGGCAGTTTTATATCTGTCTTTCTCATCAATCTGTATTTGCCAATATCCTGATTTTAAATCAAATTTTGAAAATATTAAAGAATCATGTAATCGGTCTAATAAATCCTTTTTATTAGGAATAGGGTACCTGATCCATTTTAAGACTTTATTAAGGGGTTTATAATTTATAACTAGTCTTGGTATTCCCCTTTCTTGTTCAGAATGTTTATTTACATAAAAGGCAGTGCATGACCATGGAGATTTGGAAGGTTGTATTAGTTTTTTATTTAATAAGGAAGTTATTTCTTTTTTACATATATTTAGGTATTCGAAATTCATTTGACAAGGTCTTGCCTTGGTAGGAATCTGTTTTTCATTAAAGTCTTCCTCATAAGGAAGTGTAACTATATGTTTTTTCCTTTCCCAAAAAGCATTAGGATGATCATTACATATTTTCAAAGAGAATTGATTTGTTAAAAATTTAATTTTTTCCTGTAACTTAGGTTGTTCTAGTTGTTCATCTATTTGAACATTTCTGATTTCTTCTTTCAGAAAATTTATTTGGTTTCTTTTTAAATTCAACTCATTGACCCAGATAGAATAAGGGTCCGAGACAAAATTTAGTATAACGGGTTGATTCTTATAAGATCCTATGATTTTATCTTTGTCAATAGTTAGGGGTAATATCATCTCTAAAAAGGGATTTCCTAAGATCATAGTATTATTACTCATATTTTTAATTACCGTGAAATTAATAGGTATACAAACATTTTCTGTGCAAATTTTTGCATCTGTTAATTTATATCTAATATCTAATTTAGAACCTGATACTTCTCTTAACGTATGTGTTGATTTTTGAAAATATTTAGTAGGTATTAAACCTTTTCTTATACAATTTAAATCTGCACCACTATCTATTAGGGCAACAAAACTTCTTTGGTAATTATAAGTAATAAATAAATTAATTGTGACATGCCATTTTCTAGATATTACCAATTCCATGGACTGAAGGAAATTGTCATTACTGGTACCAATATCTTGGTTATTTTGTAATTTTTCTAATTTGTTAATTCTTTGATTGCTTATTAGCTGGTCATTTTTTATCTTAGATATATCCTGTTTTAGGTTTTGAATTTCAAGCTGTAAATCTTGTACTGTAGGTGTATTCGCGGAATTTTTATTTCTTCTTTCTTTTAACATATCATGAACGTTTTTCATGGAATATATCCCTTCTTCTTGTGTACTCTGTTCCTTAGTATTTAGATTTTCTATTATTTTTTGCCTGATTTCTGGATCATTTATTTCTTTTAATAAGTTTGCAATATCATTACTAATTACATTTATAGTTAATTCATCTTTGAATTGAGACTGTATTAGGTATAATTGGTGGTCTATGTTACATGAACATTGTTCTGAATTATCACAATTACATTCAATTTCTTCAGATTTTGACGAATAATCAGAATCATATTCTATTATGTTTATATCAGAATCTTCGTCTGAGAGCTCCTCTTCATCTGACGAATTATCTATCAAATTTATTAATTGTATTTTTATATCCTCACTTATATTCATATTATTAATTTGTTTTTTTATTTTTTTATTCCTGCATTTATTAGCATAATGTCCCATTTTCCCGCATGAAAAACAAGTAGGGGGTTTTTTATAATCTGTTCTATTAAATCTTTTTTTAATATGTTTATCTTTTTTATTAGGATCACTATGTTTTCTCTTATAATATTTTTTCTTCTGTTGAAACTCTTTTTTCTGTTTCCTCCTATTGTTATTAGTTTGTATTCCGAATTGATCACAAAATTCTCCCAATTGTCTTTTTTCATTAAGATGTTGGGTTTTAATTTGGTAATTTAGTTTTATTTCACTACATAAGGCTAAACCTTCCTGTATACAAGTTCCTATCAATTTCCCATACGTATAATCTTCATAAGGAATTGTATTATCTATTCTTAGTTGGTTTTTAACTCTTTCAGCAAAAAGATTTGGTAAACCATCTATGAATTTGGATTTCCAGTAAACACTATTACAATCATTAAGTTCCATTACTCTACTTAAGAAAGTGTCTTTATACCATCGAAAAGATGTAAGAGTTTTACAAAATAGTCCATTTAATAGAGTACGGATATTTTCAGAATTATCTGACCATCTTCCTGTAAAATGTTCTATTATGGTACAAGTTAGAGTATAAACTACATTAGGAGTGGTTATTCCATTTTCTGTTTTAACTGTATTAAGAATAGCTTGTTGTGTTTTTTCATCCACATAATTGTCCCACCAGCCTTTTAATTGGCCAGTAAATCCGGCAATTAACATATTAGCCACTTGTTTATCGCTATTTCCTGTATTTTTAGCAATTGTACTATACATTAACATTCTATGAATCATGTTATATATTTGTCTTTCAGTATAACCATCTAAATTCCATTCGTAAACATTTTTACCACTATAACTATTATTAATTTCATATTCTTGTTCCTCATGTAGGACATCTTGGGGGCTCGGTCTTGGATAATAATATAATCTTTGAACAGGTTTTCTAGCAAATTTGCTATCATAATTGTTAATTTTGTTTATTTGAGTATTATCCGAATCATTATCTGAGTCTTTATTTATAGTATTAATTTGTAATTTTTTCATTTGTTCTTGCAGAATATCTAGCATATAATCATAATTTTTAAGTTAAAAATTTAAAAATTACTGGTTATAAACTTAAAAATTATGATTATATGCTAGATATTCTGCAAGAACAAATGAAAAAATTACAAATTAATACTATAAATAAAGACTCAGATAATGATTCGGATAATACTCAAATAAACAAAATTAACAATTATGATAGCAAATTTGCTAGAAAACCTGTTCAAAGATTATATTATTATCCAAGACCGAGCCCCCAAGATGTCCTACATGAGGAACAAGAATATGAAATTAATAATAGTTATAGTGGTAAAAATGTTTACGAATGGAATTTAGATGGTTATACTGAAAGACAAATATATAACATGATTCATAGAATGTTAATGTATAGTACAATTGCTAAAAATACAGGAAATAGCGATAAACAAGTGGCTAATATGTTAATTGCCGGATTTACTGGCCAATTAAAAGGCTGGTGGGACAATTATGTGGATGAAAAAACACAACAAGCTATTCTTAATACAGTTAAAACAGAAAATGGAATAACCACTCCTAATGTAGTTTATACTCTAACTTGTACCATAATAGAACATTTTACAGGAAGATGGTCAGATAATTCTGAAAATATCCGTACTCTATTAAATGGACTATTTTGTAAAACTCTTACATCTTTTCGATGGTATAAAGACACTTTCTTAAGTAGAGTAATGGAACTTAATGATTGTAATAGTGTTTACTGGAAATCCAAATTCATAGATGGTTTACCAAATCTTTTTGCTGAAAGAGTTAAAAACCAACTAAGAATAGATAATACAATTCCTTATGAAGATTATACGTATGGGAAATTGATAGGAACTTGTATACAGGAAGGTTTAGCCTTATGTAGTGAAATAAAACTAAATTACCAAATTAAAACCCAACATCTTAATGAAAAAAGACAATTGGGAGAATTTTGTGATCAATTCGGAATACAAACTAATAACAATAGGAGGAAACAGAAAAAAGAGTTTCAACAGAAGAAAAAATATTATAAGAGAAAAAAAGAAAAAAAAAAGAGTCTGGAATGGAAAAAGGCAAAGTCGTGTTTTAGCCCGCTTTTGTGGCCACTGTGCCGTTTTAGGGCGTTTTACTCATTGACTCGCCTATCTCACCCAACTCTTTTTGTTTTTATTTTTCAAAGTTCTAAAAATTTTGTTATCTGCTTATGGTCCTGCTTGATTTTGCTTGATTTTGGTATCAGAGCCATGGAATACTATGTGATGTTACCTCATTTATTTTACTCTTCATGAGTATATTCAGTAGATTCAAAAATAGTAATAAGCAGGTGATTAAAAATCAGTTAATAGAAGAATATGAAGTCCCAAAGAATTTAGACCTTCTTAATAAATGGACAATTCCTAGTATCAACCCTAAATTTATATATGAATTAGGAACTTTTGAAGAATTAGGTTTTATCCAAACTGTTAAAACTACAGAAGAAAATTTAACTATGAATGAAGATGACATGACAGTTCAGTTAATAACTCCACAAGACATAAATAGATATAAACATATTTATAATTATTTGCATATTGGTTTGGTGCAAATTGCTTTTAAACCATTAACACTACAGGGATTACCTGAAAGTTTTTTAGCAGTTCTTAGGGATGCTAGAAATAAAAATTGGAAACAATCTTTAATGGGTATAATAGAATCTAGCTTGTCTCATGGACCGGTATATTTTAATGTCTACCCAAATTTACAGCTTTCTTTATCTGATAAAAATATTTTTCAAGCCTTAACATTAAACGTCAAAACTCATGGTTATAATTATTTACCAGGATCAGAAGTAATATGTATATGTTATCGTATATATTATAAACCATTAAAAACTATGAATCCTAAATGTAAGATAGTTAATAAACCTATAAATGAGACAATTTTAATAGAAAGTAATTTTGATGTGTCAAAAATTACAACTAGAAAAGCTATAAAATGGGAGGAAATAAAATTTCCCCAACACTGGATTTTAGAAAATAATATACCACCTACACCTTTAAAAAATAATAATATAGAAAGTATTATACAAACTTCTGATGGCGTTGTTACTATTGAGTTTAACAAAGAAATAGAGTATAATAACGACCTAATAAAACGAACAAGATCTGCAAGATCTTCACATTTATACATATCACCACTAGATTATAACGTAGAAATTCCCTCTACTCGTGCTTCTGTTGATAATAGAAAGATAAACAATTTAAATATACATGATGATATTGTGTATGAAGCGGAGGCATCTACTCCTTCTGAAATGAATTTTACAGTTTAATGGATTTAAAAGAAAAAATAGATTTTAGTCCTGGTTCTCAGGCAAGAAAAATTATTTCAGAAGAATTTTATTCGAATAAATGGATATTTTTTAAAGAATGGTTATTTAAAAATTATTCTAAAGAAGAGTTACAAGAAATACAAAATAGATTTTATGAATATTTATCCTCTATAAATCAAATTATACATTTTATTCCTTGGTTTGTTTATACTTTTTTACATAATATTCACAACATAGAAAGAGATTATACTCTATCGGGAGACAAAATAATAACAAGTATATTTCCACCACAAGTCCCTTTTACCATTACAAATAACAATGTTACTATAAAATTTTCGGCTTACCAAAAACTTTTTGAAGAAAAGACTCTTACAATAGATGTCAATCATATTAATAGTATGATTCAACAATTAAATTTCCATAATTTATATTCCATAATATTAGGAGAACAGTTAATGGACTTACATAAAAAATTAGAAAATATAAATTCACCCATTAACAATAAAGATATAATAATACAGAAAAAAGATAAAAAACAACAAATAAATGCTACTATTCAAGATATAATAATACAGAAAAAAGATAAAAAACAACAAATAAATGCTACTATTCAACCCCCACCAAATATTACTGGTTATAAACTTAAAAATTATAATCAAAAAGGGAAAATACTCCCACTCTCGCTCAAATGATCACAGATGGTGAAACCATCAACGATAATTTTGAATATAAGGAATCACCTCATAGAGATAATATTATTATTTTGGAACATAAAGATATAATGCTTTATTTTGAGAATAATGACGATCCATGGTTTTTAATGACCAGATACTTGGATACAGCGACATACGCTGGATATTCTTACAAACAAAGATTATATTATGAAAATATTTTGAAAATAACCGGATCAGTTGAATTTTCTCATTTTACATCCGGAGGTAATACCAGTGTTTACAATTTTAGTAAAGCTATTATCAAAAAGATCATATCACCTGAGGAATGGGGTTTAAGTACCCTAAAGGAAAAAGAATTTTTAATCCCTCCTTCAAAAATACCAATGAAATTTACATATTGGGATTATATTGAAAGCTTTCATAAAGCCTTTTTATATGAAAATCCTCAGAGAAAGCATACTTGGTTTTTTAAAGTATGTGAAAAGGTTTATAACCAAAACAGAGATATACCAAATTGGTTTACTAATTGGTGGATCTCATACGGCCCGAGTATAGATATCCTCCCTGAGGAACCATTCAGAAAATTATATGGGGAATGGTTACCTGTCTCTCCAAGATACCGAGACCAAGTTATACCCTTGAAATCAGAAGGATTGGAAGTAATATCTTCTATGCATTTTTTCATGGAATTTTCTATTCCTTGGATCTGGAAATGGTCCCCATATGTGGATTATACCCCCTCTAAATTTCCTTCCCTACAAAGGTCATACTTTACCAAATTTTGGCCTAAAATGCTTCAAAAGAATCCAGAAACAAAAACCCTTAATGCTCAGGAAACAATTGATCATATCAATCAACAAATTAAGAAATACCAAGACCAAAAACTCTTTTCGGAAATAGCCTCCTCAACAGCAGTGACCCCCTCAACTCCTCAACAAGTTAATTTAACCAAAGAGGAAATGATCAAGTCATTCAGATTATATTGTTCTGAATTAAAAGAAAATCTTAAAAGATTTTCAAAACATGATACAGATGAAGGTTCAAATGAAGATATTCAAGATAATATGTCAGTTGATAACCAAAGCCAAGGCCAATCACCATGCTTAGCAGGGGAATCCCAGCCAGATGATGAAGAAGTTCCAGATGGTGAACTCCCAATTGATTGTATAATTGACATGATTGAGGAGTCAATCACGCAAAGAAAGAATCTTTCAAAAAACAAAAAGACATCACCACAATAGACTATAGGTGACAGGTGGATGGACCAAAATAAAAGAAGAATAAAAGAAGAATATATTCTTCAAGAATTATTGAAGACAGAGGAAATTACTCGTCAGACATTATTAAAGCAAGAAGAATCAAACAAAAAGTCATTTCTACTTTTCTTAAAAGTTGTCTGCCAATGCTAAATGTAATAATTTAGGTTTTGTTTGTTTTTGAGTCCTCCTGATCTATTTAAGGAGCCTCTACCTTATGTTTTAGGCAGGCTGAAAGCCAATTTCCTCTTTCTTTCTTGTAATCCCTCCTCTGTAAAAAACATCTCTGCAATAAAAGTCTGAATTATATTTGGAGAAGCAAAGTTTTATTACGGTATAACAATTTTGGATTCGCCTTTCTGGTCAGTTTACTTTCTTAAACTTAATTCTATTTTTAAGCCTAATGCAAGGCTAACTTGATAATATCACATAGTATTATCATGGAAGCAGTATCATGATCGGCAAATGATAAAAAAAAAAAAAAAAAAAAAAAAAAAAAAAAAAAAGAGTCTGGAATGGAAAAGGCAAAGTCGTGTTTTAGCCCGCTTTTGTGGCCACTGTGCCGTTTTAGGGCGTTTTACTCATTGACTCGCCTATCTCACCCAACTCTTTTTGTTTTTATTTTTCAAAGTTCTAAAAATTTTGTTATCTGCTTATGGTCATGCTTGCTGGAATGGAAAAAGGCAAAGTCGTGTTTTAGCCCGCTTTTGTGGCCACTGTGCCGTTTTAGGGCGTTTTACTCATTGACTCGCCTATCTCACCCAACTCTTTTTGTTTTTATTTTTCAAAGTTCTAAAAATTTTGTTATCTGCTTATGGTCCTGCTTGATTTTGCTTGATTTTGGTATCAGAGCCATGGAATACTATGTGATGTTACCTCATTTATTTTACTCTCCATGAGTATATTCAGTAGATTCAAAAATAGTAATAAGCAGGTGATTAAAAATCAGTTAATAGAAGAATATGAAGTCCCAAAGAATTTAGACCTTCTTAATAAATGGACAATTCCTAGTATCAACCCTAAATTTATATATGAATTAGGAACTTTTGAAGAATTAGGTTTTATCCAAACTGTTAAAACTACAGAAGAAAATTTAACTATGAATGAAGATGACATGACAGTTCAGTTAATAACTCCACAAGACATAAATAGATATAAACATATTTATAATTATTTGCATATTGGTTTGGTGCAAATTGCTTTTAAACCATTAACACTACAGGGATTACCTGAAAGTTTTTTAGCAGTTCTTAGGGATGCTAGAAATAAAAATTGGAAACAATCTTTAATGGGTATAATAGAATCTAGCTTGTCTCATGGACCGGTATATTTTAATGTCTACCCAAATTTACAGCTTTCTTTATCTGATAAAAATATTTTTCAAGCCTTAACATTAAACGTCAAAACTCATGGTTATAATTATTTACCAGGATCAGAAGTAATATGTATATGTTATCGTATATATTATAAACCATTAAAAACTATGAATCCTAAATGTAAGATAGTTAATAAACCTATAAATGAGACAATTTTAATAGAAAGTAATTTTGATGTGTCAAAAATTACAACTAGAAAAGCTATAAAATGGGAGGAAATAAAATTTCCCCAACACTGGATTTTAGAAAATAATATACCACCTACACCTTTAATAAATAATAATATAGAAAGTATTATACAAACTTCTGATGGCGTTGTTACTATTGAGTTTAACAAAGAAATAGAGTATAATAACGACCTAATAAAACGAACAAGATCTGCAAGATCTTCACATTTATACATATCACCACTAGATTATAACGTAGAAATTCCCTCTACTCGTGCTTCTGTTGATAATAGAAAGATAAATAATTTAAATATACATGATGATATTGTGTATGAAGCGGAGGCATCTACTCCTTCTGAAATGAATTTTACAGTTTAATGGATTTAAAAGAAAAAATAGATTTTAGTCCTGGTTCTCAGGCAAGAAAAATTATTTCAGAAGAATTTTATTCGAATAAATGGATATTTTTTAAAGAATGGTTATTTAAAAATTATTCTAAAGAAGAGTTACAAGAAATACAAAATAGATTTTATGAATATTTATCCTCTATAAATCAAATTATACATTTTATTCCTTGGTTTGTTTATACTTTTTTACATAATATTCACAACATAGAAAGAGATTATACTCTATCGGGAGACAAAATAATAACAAGTATATTTCCACCACAAGTCCCTTTTACCATTACAAATAACAATGTTACTATAAAATTTTCGGCTTACCAAAAACTTTTTGAAGAAAAGACTCTTACAATAGATGTCAATCATATTAATAGTATGATTCAACAATTAAATTTCCATAATTTATATTCCATAATATTAGGAGAACAGTTAATGGACTTACATAAAAAATTAGAAAATATAAATTCACCCATTAACAATAAAGATATAATAATACAGAAAAAAGATAAAAAACAACAAATAAATGCTACTATTCAACCCCCACCAAATATTACTGGTTATAAACTTAAAAATTATGATTATATGCTAGATATTCTGCAAGAACAAATGAAAAAATTACAAATTAATACTATAAATAAAGACTCAGATAATGATTCGGATAATACTCAAATAAACAAAATTAACAATTATGATAGCAAATTTGCTAGAAAACCTGTTCAAAGATTATATTATTATCCAAGACCGAGCCCCCAAGATGTCCTACATGAGGAACAAGAATATGAAATTAATAATAGTTATAGTGGTAAAAATGTTTACGAATGGAATTTAGATGGTTATACTGAAAGACAAATATATAACATGATTCATAGAATGTTAATGTATAGTACAATTGCTAAAAATACAGGAAATAGCGATAAACAAGTGGCTAATATGTTAATTGCCGGATTTACTGGCCAATTAAAAGGCTGGTGGGACAATTATGTGGATGAAAAAACACAACAAGCTATTCTTAATACAGTTAAAACAGAAAATGGAATAACCACTCCTAATGTAGTTTATACTCTAGCTTGTACCATAATAGAACATTTTACAGGAAGATGGTCAGATAATTCTGAAAATATCCGTACTCTATTAAATGGACTATTTTGTAAAACTCTTACATCTTTTCGATGGTATAAAGACACTTTCTTAAGTAGAGTAATGGAACTTAATGATTGTAATAGTGTTTACTGGAAATCCAAATTCATAGATGGTTTACCAAATCTTTTTGCTGAAAGAGTTAAAAACCAACTAAGAATAGATAATACAATTCCTTATGAAGATTATACGTATGGGAAATTGATAGGAACTTGTATACAGGAAGGTTTAGCCTTATGTAGTGAAATAAAACTAAATTACCAAATTAAAACCCAACATCTTAATGAAAAAAGACAATTGGGAGAATTTTGTGATCAATTCGGAATACAAACTAATAACAATAGGAGGAAACAGAAAAAAGAGTTTCAACAGAAGAAAAAATATTATAAGAGAAAACATAGTGATCCTAATAAAAAAGATAAACATATTAAAAAAAGATTTAATAGAACAGATTATAAAAAACCCCCTACTTGTTTTTCATGCGGGAAAATGGGACATTATGCTAATAAATGCAGGAATAAAAAAATAAAAAAACAAATTAATAATATGAATATAAGTGAGGATATAAAAATACAATTAATAAATTTGATAGATAATTCGTCAGATGAAGAGGAGCTCTCAGACGAAGATTCTGATATAAACATAATAGAATATGATTCTGATTATTCGTCAAAATCTGAAGAAATTGAATGTAATTGTGATAATTCAGAACAATGTTCATGTAACATAGACCACCAATTATACCTAATACAGTCTCAATTCAAAGATGAATTAACTATAAATGTAATTAGTAATGATATTGCAAACTTATTAAAAGAAATAAATGATCCAGAAATCAGGCAAAAAATAATAGAAAATCTAAATACTAAGGAACAGAATACACAAGAAGAAGGGATATATTCCATGAAAAACGTTCATGATATGTTAAAAGAAAGAAGAAATAAAAATTCCGCGAATACACCTACAGTACAAGATTTACAGCTTGAAATTCAAAACCTAAAACAGGATATATCTAAGATAAAAAATGACCAGCTAATAAGCAATCAAAGAATTAACAAATTAGAAAAATTACAAAATAACCAAGATATTGGTACCAGTAATGACAATTTCCTTCAGTCCATGGAATTGGTAATATCTAGAAAATGGCATGTCACAATTAATTTATTTATTACTTATAATTACCAAAGAAGTTTTGTTGCCCTAATAGATAGTGGTGCAGATTTAAATTGTATAAGAGAAGGTTTAATACCTACTAAATATTTTCAAAAATCAACACATACGTTAAGAGAAGTATCAGGTTCTAAATTAGATATTAGATATAAATTAACAGATGCAAAAATTTGCACAGAAAATGTTTGTATACCTATTAATTTCACGGTAATTAAAAATATGAGTAATAATACTATGATCTTAGGAAATCCCTTTTTAGAGATGATATTACCCCTAACTATTGACAAAGATAAAATCATAGGATCTTATAAGAATCAACCCGTTATACTAAATTTTGTCTCGGACCCTTATTCTATCTGGGTCAATGAGTTGAATTTAAAAAGAAACCAAATAAATTTTCTGAAAGAAGAAATCAGAAATGTTCAAATAGATGAACAACTAGAACAACCTAAGTTACAGGAAAAAATTAAATTTTTAACAAATCAATTCTCTTTGAAAATATGTAATGATCATCCTAATGCTTTTTGGGAAAGGAAAAAACATATAGTTACACTTCCTTATGAGGAAGACTTTAATGAAAAACAGATTCCTACCAAGGCAAGACCTTGTCAAATGAATTTCGAATACCTAAATATATGTAAAAAAGAAATAACTTCCTTATTAAATAAAAAACTAATACAACCTTCCAAATCTCCATGGTCATGCACTGCCTTTTATGTAAATAAACATTCTGAACAAGAAAGGGGAATACCAAGACTAGTTATAAATTATAAACCCCTTAATAAAGTCTTAAAATGGATCAGGTACCCTATTCCTAATAAAAAGGATTTATTAGACCGATTACATGATTCTTTAATATTTTCAAAATTTGATTTAAAATCAGGATATTGGCAAATACAGATTGATAAGAAAGACAGATATAAAACTGCCTTCAATGTTCCTTTTGGACAATATGAATGGAATGTTATGCCATTTGGCCTAAAAAATGCCCCTTCAGAATTCCAAAATATAATGAATGATATATTTAATCCTTATAGCAATTTCATTATTGTATATATAGATGATATCTTAGTCTTTTCAAAGGATATTCAAGAACATTTTGGTCACTTGCATACTTTTGAAAAAATAATAGTAAACAATGGTTTAGTAATATCACAATCTAAAATGTCCTTATTCCAAACAAAGGTAAGATTTTTAGGACATAATATTGAAAAAGGACAAATTATTCCTATACAAAGAAGTATAGACTTTGCTGCGAAATTTCCAGATGAAATAAAGGATAAAACTCAGCTACAAAGATTCTTAGGTAGCCTAAATTATATATCGCCTTTTTATAAAGATTTATCAGCAGATAGTGCAATTTTATACGACAGATTGAAAAAGAATCCTTGTGCTTGGACTAATGATCATACTCAGGCAGTTAAAAGAATAAAAGACAAAGTTAAAAGTCTACCATGTTTATCTTTAGCTAATCCTAATTGGGAAAAAATAGTAGAAACCGATGCCTCTGAAATAGGGTTTGGAGGAATTTTAAAACAAATCCACCCTAACAGTAAGCAAGAATTCTTAGTCAGATTTCATTCTGGAAAATGGACTCCTAGTCAAAAAAAATTATTCTACTACTGCTAAAGAAATTTTGGCATTGGTAAAATGTATTCTCAAATTTCAAGATGATTTATATAATCAACATTTTATTATCAAAACAGATTGTCAGGCAGCTAAATTCATGTTTAATAAAGACTTTAAACATGATGTTTCTAAACAAATGTTTACTAGGTGGCAAGCTACATTAGCATGTTTTGATTTTGAAATACAATATAAAAAAGGAAGTGATAATAGTCTTCCTGATTTTTTAACTAGAGAATTCCTAAATGAGTTATCACCAGCTAAGACAGTTATCACATGAAATTACTAATATAAAAGATTTAATTAATAAGGCAGATGTTGAACTGGCCAACTTAGCAAATGAACCATATTCTAGTAAGACAGGAATTAATTTAAGATTGATAGGATTAAGAATCCAACTCAAGAATCTTGAAAACAAACTCTTATTACTCTTAAATTAACATTTCCATTTGCAGGATGAATCCCAATCGCGGAAGAGGCCATCCTTCATATAGAGGTGGTTATCATAGAGGTCGGGGAAATCCTACGGCTTCAAGCAGTTCTTATAAAACTGGAAATTCATCACAAACAAATGATCAATCTCTTCCAGTTCCTGGAAGCCCATTATATGAGGAGTTTAAAGCATTTTTGGAATCAAAAAGGGAAAATACTCCCACTCTCGCTCAAATGATCACAGATGGTGAAACCATCAACGATAATTTTGAATATAAGGAATCACCTCATAGAGATAATATTATTATTTTGGAACATAAAGATATAATGCTTTATTTTGAGAATAATGACGATCCATGGTTTTTAATGACCAGATACTTGGATACAGCGACATACGCTGGATATTCTTACAAACAAAGATTATATTATGAAAATATTTTGAAAATAACCGGATCAGTTGAATTTTCTCATTTTACATCCGGAGGTAATACCAGTGTTTACAATTTTAGTAAAGCTATTATCAAAAAGATCATATCACCTGAGGAATGCGGTTTAAGTACCCTAAAGGAAAAAGAATTTTTAATCCCTCCTTCAAAAATACCAATGAAATTTACATATTGGGATTATATTGAAAGCTTTCATAAAGCCTTTTTATATGAAAATCCTCAGAGAAAGCATACTTGGTTTTTTAAAGTATGTGAAAAGGTTTATAACCAAAACAGAGATATACCAAATTGGTTTACTAATTGGTGGATCTCATACGGCCCGAGTATAGATATCCTCCCTGAGGAACCATTCAGAAAATTATATGGGGAATGGTTACCTGTCTCTCCAAGATACCGAGACCAAGTTATACCCTTGAAATCAGAAGGATTGGAAGTAATATCTTCTATGCATTTTTTCATGGAATTTTCTATTCCTTGGATCTGGAAATGGTCCCCATATGTGGATTATACCCCCTCTAAATTTCCTTCCCTACAAAGGTCATACTTTACCAAATTTTGGCCTAAAATGCTTCAAAAGAATCCAGAAACAAAAACCCTTAATGCCCAGGAAACAATTGATCATATCAATCAACAAATTAAGAAATACCAAGACCAAAAACTCTTTTCGGAAATAGCCTCCTCAACAGCAGTGACCCCCTCAACTCCTCAACTAGTTAATTTAACCAAAGAGGAAATGATCAAGTCATTCAGATTATATTGTTCTGAATTAAAAGAAAATCTTAAAAGATTTTCAAAACATGATACAGATGAAGGTTCAAATGAAGATATTCAAGATAATATGTCAGTTGATAACCAAAGCCAAGGCCAATCACCATGCTTAGCAGGGGAATCCCAGCCAGATGATGAAGAAGTTCCAGATGGTGAACTCCCAATTGATTGTATAATTGACATGATTGAGGAGTCAATCACGCAAAGAAAGAATCTTTCAAAAAACAAAAAGACATCACCACAATAGACTATAGGTGACAGGTGGATGGACCAAAATAAAAGAAGAATAAAAGAAGAATATATTCTTCAAGAATTATTGAAGACAGAGGAAATTACTCGTCAGACATTATTAAAGCAAGAAGAATCAAACAAAAAGTCATTTCTACTTTTCTTAAAAGTTGTCTGCCAATGCTAAATGTAATAATTTAGGTTTTGTTTGTTTTTGAGTCCTCCTGATCTATTTAAGGAGCCTCTACCTTATGTTTTAGGCAGGCTGAAAGCCAATTTCCTCTTTCTTTCTTGTAATCCCTCCTCTGTAAAAAACATCTCTGCAATAAAAGTCTGAATTATATTTGGAGAAGCAAAGTTTTATTACGGTACAGCAATTTTGGATTCGCCTTTCTGGTCAGTTTACTTTCTTAAACTTAATTCTATTTTCAAGCCTAATGCAAGGCTAACTTGATAATATCACATAGTATTATCATGGAAGCAGTATCATGATCGACAAATGATAAAAAAAAAAAAAAAAAAAAAAAAAAAAAGAGAGTCTGGAATGGAAAAAGGCAAAGTCGTGTTTTAGCCCGCTTTTGTGGCCACTGTGCCGCCCTACTTGTTTTTCATGCGGGAAAATGGGACATTATGCTAATAAATGCAGGAATAAAAAAATAAAAAAACAAATTAATAATATGAATATAAGTGAGGATATAAAAATACAATTAATAAATTTGATAGATAATTCGTCAGATGAAGAGGAGCTCTCAGACGAAGATTCTGATATAAACATAATAGAATATGATTCTGATTATTCGTCAAAATCTGAAGAAATTGAATGTAATTGTGATAATTCAGAACAATGTTCATGTAACATAGACCACCAATTATACCTAATACAGTCTCAATTCAAAGATGAATTAACTATAAATGTAATTAGTAATGATATTGCAAACTTATTAAAAGAAATAAATGATCCAGAAATCAGGCAAAAAATAATAGAAAATCTAAATACTAAGGAACAGAGTACACAAGAAGAAGGGATATATTCCATGAAAAACGTTCATGATATGTTAAAAGAAAGAAGAAATAAAAATTCCGCGAATACACCTACAGTACAAGATTTACAGCTTGAAATTCAAAACCTAAAACAGGATATATCTAAGATAAAAAATGACCAGCTAATAAGCAATCAAAGAATTAACAAATTAGAAAAATTACAAAATAACCAAGATATTGGTACCAGTAATGACAATTTCCTTCAGTCCATGGAATTGGTAATATCTAGAAAATGGCATGTCACAATTAATTTATTTATTACTTATAATTACCAAAGAAGTTTTGTTGCCCTAATAGATAGTGGTGCAGATTTAAATTGTATAAGAGAAGGTTTAATACCTACTAAATATTTTCAAAAATCAACACATACGTTAAGAGAAGTATCAGGTTCTAAATTAGATATTAGATATAAATTAACAGATGCAAAAATTTGCACAGAAAATGTTTGTATACCTATTAATTTCACGGTAATTAAAAATATGAGTAATAATACTATGATCTTAGGAAATCCCTTTTTAGAGATGATATTACCCCTAACTATTGACAAAGATAAAATCATAGGATCTTATAAGAATCAACCCGTTATACTAAATTTTGTCTCGGACCCTTATTCTATCTGGGTCAATGAGTTGAATTTAAAAAGAAACCAAATAAATTTTCTGAAAGAAGAAATCAGAAATGTTCAAATAGATGAACAACTAGAACAACCTAAGTTACAGGAAAAAATTAAATTTTTAACAAATCAATTCTCTTTGAAAATATGTAATGATCATCCTAATGCTTTTTGGGAAAGGAAAAAACATATAGTTACACTTCCTTATGAGGAAGACTTTAATGAAAAACAGATTCCTACCAAGGCAAGACCTTGTCAAATGAATTTCGAATACCTAAATATATGTAAAAAAGAAATAACTTCCTTATTAAATAAAAAACTAATACAACCTTCCAAATCTCCATGGTCATGCACTGCCTTTTATGTAAATAAACATTCTGAACAAGAAAGGGGAATACCAAGACTAGTTATAAATTATAAACCCCTTAATAAAGTCTTAAAATGGATCAGGTACCCTATTCCTAATAAAAAGGATTTATTAGACCGATTACATGATTCTTTAATATTTTCAAAATTTGATTTAAAATCAGGATATTGGCAAATACAGATTGATAAGAAAGACAGATATAAAACTGCCTTCAATGTTCCTTTTGGACAATATGAATGGAATGTTATGCCATTTGGCCTAAAAAATGCCCCTTCAGAATTCCAAAATATAATGAATGATATATTTAATCCTTATAGCAATTTCATTATTGTATATATAGATGATATCTTAGTCTTTTCAAAGGATATTCAAGAACATTTTGGTCACTTGCATACTTTTGAAAAAATAATAGTAAACAATGGTTTAGTAATATCACAATCTAAAATGTCCTTATTCCAAACAAAGGTAAGATTTTTAGGACATAATATTGAAAAAGGACAAATTATTCCTATACAAAGAAGTATAGACTTTGCTGCGAAATTTCCAGATGAAATAAAGGATAAAACTCAGCTACAAAGATTCTTAGGTAGCCTAAATTATATATCGCCTTTTTATAAAGAGTTATCAGCAGATAGTGCAATTTTATACGACAGATTGAAAAAGAATCCTTGTGCTTGGACTAATGATCATACTCAGGCAGTTAAAAGAATAAAAGACAAAGTTAAAAGTCTACCATGTTTATCTTTAGCTAATCCTAATTGGGAAAAAATAGTAGAAACCGATGCCTCTGAAATAGGGTTTGGAGGAATTTTAAAACAAATCCACCCTAACAGTAAGCAAGAATTCTTAGTCAGATTTCATTCTGGAAAATGGACTCCTAGTCAAAAAAAATTATTCTACTACTGCTAAAGAAATTTTGGCATTGGTAAAATGTATTCTCAAATTTCAAGATGATTTATATAATCAACATTTTATTATCAAAACAGATTGTCAGGCAGCTAAATTCATGTTTAATAAAGACTTTAAACATGATGTTTCTAAACAAATGTTTACTAGGTGGCAAGCTACATTAGCATGTTTTGATTTTGAAATACAATATAAAAAAGGAAGTGATAATAGTCTTCCTGATTTTTTAACTAGAGAATTCCTAAATGAGTTATCACCAGCTAAGACAGTTATCACATGAAATTACTAATATAAAAGATTTAATTAATAAGGCAGATGTTGAACTGGCCAACTTAGCAAATGAACCATATTCTAGTAAGACAGGAATTAATTTAAGATTGATAGGATTAAGAATCCAACTCAAGAATCTTGAAAACAAACTCTTATTACTCTTAAATTAACATTTCCATTTGCAGGATGAATCCCAATCGCGGAAGAGGCCATCCTTCATATAGAGGTGGTTATCATAGAGGTCGGGGAAATCCTACGGCTTCAAGCAGTTCTTATAAAACTGGAAATTCATCACAAACAAATGATCAATCTCTTCCAGTTCCTGGAAGCCCATTATATGAGGAGTTTAAAGCATTTTTGGAATCAAAAAGGGAAAATACTCCCACTCTCGCTCAAATGATCACAGATGGTGAAACCATCAACGATAATTTTGAATATAAGGAATCACCTCATAGAGATAATATTATTATTTTGGAACATAAAGATATAATGCTTTATTTTGAGAATAATGACGATCCATGGTTTTTAATGACCAGATACTTGGATACAGCGACATACGCTGGATATTCTTACAAACAAAGATTATATTATGAAAATATTTTGAAAATAACCGGATCAGTTGAATTTTCTCATTTTACATCCGGAGGTAATACCAGTGTTTACAATTTTAGTAAAGCTATTATCAAAAAGATCATATCACCTGAGGAATGGGGTTTAAGTACCCTAAAGGAAAAAGAATTTTTAATCCCTCCTTCAAAAATACCAATGAAATTTACATATTGGGATTATATTGAAAGCTTTCATAAAGCCTTTTTATATGAAAATCCTCAGAGAAAGCATACTTGGTTTTTTAAAGTATGTGAAAAGGTTTATAACCAAAACAGAGATATACCAAATTGGTTTACTAATTGGTGGATCTCATACGGCCCGAGTATAGATATCCTCCCTGAGGAACCATTCAGAAAATTATATGGGGAATGGTTACCTGTCTCTCCAAGATACCGAGACCAAGTTATACCCTTGAAATCAGAAGGATTGGAAGTAATATCTTCTATTCATTTTTTCATGGAATTTTCTATTCCTTGGATCTGGAAATGGTCCCCATATGTGGATTATACCCCCTCTAAATTTCCTTCCCTACAAAGGTCATACTTTACCAAATTTTGGCCTAAAATGCTTCAAAAGAATCCAGAAACAAAAACCCTTAATGCTCAGGAAACAATTGATCATATCAATCAACAAATTAAGAAATACCAAGACCAAAAACTCTTTTCGGAAATAGCCTCCTCAACAGCAGTGACCCCCTCAACTCCTCAACAAGTTAATTTAACCAAAGAGGAAATGATCAAGTCATTCAGATTATATTGTTCTGAATTAAAAGAAAATCTTAAAAGATTTTCAAAACATGATACAGATGAAGGTTCAAATGAAGATATTCAAGATAATATGTCAGTTGATAACCAAAGCCAAGGCCAATCACCATGCTTAGCAGGGGAATCCCAGCCAGATGATGAAGAAGTTCCAGATGGTGAACTCCCAATTGATTGTATAATTGACATGATTGAGGAGTCAATCACGCAAAGAAAGAATCTTTCAAAAAACAAAAAGACATCACCACAATAGACTATAGGTGACAGGTGGATGGACCAAAATAAAAGAAGAATAAAAGAAGAATATATTCTTCAAGAATTATTGAAGACAGAGGAAATTACTCGTCAGACATTATTAAAGCAAGAAGAATCAAACAAAAAGTCATTTCTACTTTTCTTAAAAGTTGTCTGCCAATGCTAAATGTAATAATTTAGGTTTTGTTTGTTTTTGAGTCCTCCTGATCTATTTAAGGAGCCTCTACCTTATGTTTTAGGCAGGCTGAAAGCCAATTTCCTCTTTCTTTCTTGTAATCCCTCCTCTGTAAAAAACATCTCTGCAATAAAAGTCTGAATTATATTTGGAGAAGCAAAGTTTTATTACGGTACAGCAATTTTGGATTCGCCTTTCTGGTCAGTTTACTTTCTTAAACTTAATTCTATTTTCAAGCCTAATGCAAGGCTAACTTGATAATATCACATAGTATTATCATGGAAGCAGTATCATGATCGACAAATGATAAAAAAAAAAAAAAAAAAAAAAAAAAAAAAAAGAGAGTCTAGAATGGAAAAAGGCAAAGTCGTGTTTTAGCCCGCTTTTGTGGCCACTGTGCCGCCCTACTTGTTTTTCATGCGGGAAAATGGGACATTATGCTAATAAATGCAGGAATAAAAAAATAAAAAAACAAATTAATAATATGAATATAAGTGAGGATATAAAAATACAATTAATAAATTTGATAGATAATTCGTCAGATGAAGAGGAGCTCTCAGACGAAGATTCTGATATAAACATAATAGAATATGATTCTGATTATTCGTCAAAATCTGAAGAAATTGAATGTAATTGTGATAATTCAGAACAATGTTCATGTAACATAGACCACCAATTATACCTAATACAGTCTCAATTCAAAGATGAATTAACTATAAATGTAATTAGTAATGATATTGCAAACTTATTAAAAGAAATAAATGATCCAGAAATCAGGCAAAAAATAATAGAAAATCTAAATACTAAGGAACAGAGTACACAAGAAGAAGGGATATATTCCATGAAAAACGTTCATGATATGTTAAAAGAAAGAAGAAATAAAAATTCCGCGAATACACCTACAGTACAAGATTTACAGCTTGAAATTCAAAACCTAAAACAGGATATATCTAAGATAAAAAATGACCAGCTAATAAGCAATCAAAGAATTAACAAATTAGAAAAATTACAAAATAACCAAGATATTGGTACCAGTAATGACAATTTCCTTCAGTCCATGGAATTGGTAATATCTAGAAAATGGCATGTCACAATTAATTTATTTATTACTTATAATTACCAAAGAAGTTTTGTTGCCCTAATAGATAGTGGTGCAGATTTAAATTGTATAAGAGAAGGTTTAATACCTACTAAATATTTTCAAAAATCAACACATACGTTAAGAGAAGTATCAGGTTCTAAATTAGATATTAGATATAAATTAACAGATGCAAAAATTTGCACAGAAAATGTTTGTATACCTATTAATTTCACGGTAATTAAAAATATGAGTAATAATACTATGATCTTAGGAAATCCCTTTTTAGAGATGATATTACCCCTAACTATTGACAAAGATAAAATCATAGGATCTTATAAGAATCAACCCGTTATACTAAATTTTGTCTCGGACCCTTATTCTATCTGGGTCAATGAGTTGAATTTAAAAAGAAACCAAATAAATTTTCTGAAAGAAGAAATCAGAAATGTTCAAATAGATGAACAACTAGAACAACCTAAGTTACAGGAAAAAATTAAATTTTTAACAAATCAATTCTCTTTGAAAATATGTAATGATCATCCTAATGCTTTTTGGGAAAGGAAAAAACATATAGTTACACTTCCTTATGAGGAAGACTTTAATGAAAAACAGATTCCTACCAAGGCAAGACCTTGTCAAATGAATTTCGAATACCTAAATATATGTAAAAAAGAAATAACTTCCTTATTAAATAAAAAACTAATACAACCTTCCAAATCTCCATGGTCATGCACTGCCTTTTATGTAAATAAACATTCTGAACAAGAAAGGGGAATACCAAGACTAGTTATAAATTATAAACCCCTTAATAAAGTCTTAAAATGGATCAGGTACCCTATTCCTAATAAAAAGGATTTATTAGACCGATTACATGATTCTTTAATATTTTCAAAATTTGATTTAAAATCAGGATATTGGCAAATACAGATTGATAAGAAAGACAGATATAAAACTGCCTTCAATGTTCCTTTTGGACAATATGAATGGAATGTTATGCCATTTGGCCTAAAAAATGCCCCTTCAGAATTCCAAAATATAATGAATGATATATTTAATCCTTATAGCAATTTCATTATTGTATATATAGATGATATCTTAGTCTTTTCAAAGGATATTCAAGAACATTTTGGTCACTTGCATACTTTTGAAAAAATAATAGTAAACAATGGTTTAGTAATATCACAATCTAAAATGTCCTTATTCCAAACAAAGGTAAGATTTTTAGGACATAATATTGAAAAAGGACAAATTATTCCTATACAAAGAAGTATAGACTTTGCTGCGAAATTTCCAGATGAAATAAAGGATAAAACTCAGCTACAAAGATTCTTAGGTAGCCTAAATTATATATCGCCTTTTTATAAAGAGTTATCAGCAGATAGTGCAATTTTATACGACAGATTGAAAAAGAATCCTTGTGCTTGGACTAATGATCATACTCAGGCAGTTAAAAGAATAAAAGACAAAGTTAAAAGTCTACCATGTTTATCTTTAGCTAATCCTAATTGGGAAAAAATAGTAGAAACCGATGCCTCTGAAATAGGGTTTGGAGGAATTTTAAAACAAATCCACCCTAACAGTAAGCAAGAATTCTTAGTCAGATTTCATTCTGGAAAATGGACTCCTAGTCAAAAAAAATTATTCTACTACTGCTAAAGAAATTTTGGCATTGGTAAAATGTATTCTCAAATTTCAAGATGATTTATATAATCAACATTTTATTATCAAAACAGATTGTCAGGCAGCTAAATTCATGTTTAATAAAGACTTTAAACATGATGTTTCTAAACAAATGTTTACTAGGTGGCAAGCTACATTAGCATGTTTTGATTTTGAAATACAATATAAAAAAGGAAGTGATAATAGTCTTCCTGATTTTTTAACTAGAGAATTCCTAAATGAGTTATCACCAGCTAAGACAGTTATCACATGAAATTACTAATATAAAAGATTTAATTAATAAGGCAGATGTTGAACTGGCCAACTTAGCAAATGAACCATATTCTAGTAAGACAGGAATTAATTTAAGATTGATAGGATTAAGAATCCAACTCAAGAATCTTGAAAACAAACTCTTATTACTCTTAAATTAACATTTCCATTTGCAGGATGAATCCCAATCGTGGAAGAGGCCATCCTTCATATAGAGGTGGTTATCATAGAGGTCGGGGAAATCCTACGGCTTCAAGCAGTTCTTATAAAACTGGAAATTCATCACAAACAAATGATCAATCTCTTCCAGTTCCTGGAAGCCCATTATATGAGGAGTTTAAAGCATTTTTGGAATCAAAAAGGGAAAATACTCCCACTCTCGCTCAAATGATCACAGATGGTGAAACCATCAACGATAATTTTGAATATAAGGAATCACCTCATAGAGATAATATTATTATTTTGGAACATAAAGATATAATGCTTTATTTTGAGAATAATGACGATCCATGGTTTTTAATGACCAGATACTTGGATACAGCGACATACGCTGGATATTCTTACAAACAAAGATTATATTATGAAAATATTTTGAAAATAACCGGATCAGTTGAATTTTCTCATTTTACATCCGGAGGTAATACCAGTGTTTACAATTTTAGTAAAGCTATTATCAAAAAGATCATATCACCTGAGGAATGGGGTTTAAGTACCCTAAAGGAAAAAGAATTTTTAATCCCTCCTTCAAAAATACCAATGAAATTTACATATTGGGATTATATTGAAAGCTTTCATAAAGCCTTTTTATATGAAAATCCTCAAAGAAAGCATACTTGGTTTTTTAAAGTATGTGAAAAGGTTTATAACCAAAACAGAGATATACCAAATTGGTTTACTAATTGGTGGATCTCATACGGCCCGAGTATAGATATCCTCCCTGAGGAACCATTCAGAAAATTATATGGGGAATGGTTACCTGTCTCTCCAAGATACCGAGACCAAGTTATACCCTTGAAATCAGAAGGATTGGAAGTAATATCTTCTATGCATTTTTTCATGGAATTTTCTATTCCTTGGATCTGGAAATGGTCCCCATATGTGGATTATACCCCCTCTAAATTTCCTTCCCTACAAAGGTCATACTTTACCAAATTTTGGCCTAAAATGCTTCAAAAGAATCCAGAAACAAAAACCCTTAATGCTCAGGAAACAATTGATCATATCAATCAACAAATTAAGAAATACCAAGACCAAAAACTCTTTTCGGAAATAGCCTCCTCAACAGCAGTGACCCCCTCAACTCCTCAACAAGTTAATTTAACCAAAGAGGAAATGATCAAGTCATTCAGATTATATTGTTCTGAATTAAAAGAAAATCTTAAAAGATTTTCAAAACATGATACAGATGAAGGTTCAAATGAAGATATTCAAGATAATATGTCAGTTGATAACCAAAGCCAAGGCCAATCACCATGCTTAGCAGGGGAATCCCAGCCAGATGATGAAGAAGTTCCAGATGGTGAACTCCCAATTGATTGTATAATTGACATGATTGAGGAGTCAATCACGCAAAGAAAGAATCTTTCAAAAAATAAAAAGACATCACCACAATAGACTATAGGTGACAGGTGGATGGACCAAAATAAAAGAAGAATAAAAGAAGAATATATTCTTCAAGAATTATTGAAGACAGAGGAAATTACTCGTCAGACATTATTAAAGCAAGAAGAATCAAACAAAAAGTCATTTCTACTTTTCTTAAAAGTTGTCTGCCAATGCTAAATGTAATAATTTAGGTTTTGTTTGTTTTTGAGTCCTCCTGATCTATTTAAGGAGCCTCTACCTTATGTTTTAGGCAGGCTGAAAGCCAATTTCCTCTTTCTTTCTTGTAATCCCTCCTCTGTAAAAAACATCTCTGCAATAAAAGTCTGAATTATATTTGGAGAAGCAAACTTTTATTACGGTACAGCAATTTTGGATTCGCCTTTCTGGTCAGTTTACTTTCTTAAACTTAATTCTATTTTCAAGCCTAATGCAAGGCTAACTTGATAATATCACATAGTATTATCATGGAAGCAGTATCATGATCGGCTTTTTTTTTTATTATGATACTGCTTCCATGATAATACTATGTGATATTATCAAGTTAGCCTTGCATTAGGCTTGAAAATAGAATTAAGTTTAAGAAAGTAAACTGACCAGAAAGGCGAATCCAAAATTGTTGTACCGTAATAAAACTTTGCTTCTCCAAATATAATTCAGACTTTTATTGCAGAGATGTTTTTTACAGAGGAGGGATTACAAGAAAGAAAGAGGAAATTGGCTTTCAGCCTGCCTAAAACATAAGGTAGAGGCTCCTTAAATAGATCAGGAGGACTCAAAAACAAACAAAACCTAAATTATTACATTTAGCATTGGCAGACAACTTTTAAGAAAAGTAGAAATGACTTTTTGTTTGATTCTTCTTGCTTTAATAATGTCTGACGAGTAATTTCCTCTGTCTTCAATAATTCTTGAAGAATATATTCTTCTTTTATTCTTCTTTTATTTTGGTCCATCCACCTGTCACCTATAGTCTATTGTGGTGATGTCTTTTTGTTTTTTGAAAGATTCTTTCTTTGCGTGATTGACTCCTCAATCATGTCAATTATACAATCAATTAGGAGTTCACCATCTGGAACTTCTTCATCATCTGGCTGGGATTCCCCTGCTAAGCATGGTGATTGGCCTTGGCTTTGGTTATCAACTGACATATTATCTTGAATATCTTCATTTGAACCTTCATCTGTATCATGTTTTGAAAATCTTTTAAGATTTTCTTTTAATTCAGAACAATATAATCTGAATGACTTGATCATTTCCTCTTTGGTTAAATTAACTTGTTGAGGAGTTGAGGGGGTCACTGCTGTTGAGGAGGCTATTTCCGAAAAGAGTTTTTGGTCTTGGTATTTCTTAATTTGTTGATTGATATGATCAATTGTTTCCTGAGCATTAAGGGTTTTTGTTTCTGGATTCTTTTGAAGCATTTTAGGCCAAAATTTGGTAAAGTATGACCTTTGTAGGGAAGGAAATTTAGAGGGGGTATAATCCACATATGGGGACCATTTCCAGATCCAAGGAATAGAAAATTCCATGAAAAAATGCATAGAAGATATTACTTCCAATCCTTCTGATTTCAAGGGTATAACTTGGTCTCGGTATCTTGGAGAGACAGGTAACCATTCCCCATATAATTTTCTGAATGGTTCCTCAGGGAGGATATCTATACTCGGGCCGTATGAGATCCACCAATTAGTAAACCAATTTGGTATATCTCTGTTTTGGTTATAAACCTTTTCACATACTTTAAAAAACCAAGTATGCTTTCTCTGAGGATTTTCATATAAAAAGGCTTTATGAAAGCTTTCAATATAATCCCAATATGTAAATTTCATTGGTATTTTTGAAGGAGGGATTAAAAAGTCTTTTTCCTTTAGGGTACTTAAACCCCATTCCTCAGGTGATATGATCTTTTTGATAATAGCTTTACTAAAATTGTAAACACTGGTATTACCTCCGGATGTAAAATGAGAAAATTCAACTGATCCGGTTATTTTCAAAATATTTTCATAATATAATCTTTGTTTGTAAGAATATCCAGCGTATGTCGCTGTATCCAAGTATCTGGTCATTAAAAACCATGGATCGTCATTATTCTCAAAATAAAGCATTATATCTTTATGTTCCAAAATAATAATATTATCTCTATGAGGTGATTCCTTATATTCAAAATTATCGTTGATGGTTTCACCATCTGTGATCATTTGAGCGAGAGTGGGAGTCTTTTCCCTTTTTGATTCCAAAAATGCTTTAAACTCCTCATATAATGGGCTTCCAGGAACTGGAAGAGATTGATCATTTGTTTGTGATGAATTTCCAGTTTTATAAGAACTGCTTGAAGCCGTAGGATTTCCCCGACCTCTATGATAACCACCTCTATATGAAGGATGGCCTCTTCCGCGATTGGGATTCATCCTGCAAATGGAAATGTTAATTTAAGAGTAATAAGAGTTTGTTTTCAAGATTCTTGAGTTGGATTCTTAATCCTATCAATCTTAAATTAATTCCTGTCTTACTAGAATATGGTTCATTTGCTAAGTTGGCCAGTTCAACATCTGCCTTATTAATTAAATCTTTTATATTAGTAATTTCATGTGATAACTGTCTTAGCTGGTGATAACTCATTTAGGAATTCTCTAGTTAAAAAATCAGGAAGACTATTATCACTTCCTTTTTTATATTGTATTTCAAAATCAAAACATGCTAATGTAGCTTGCCACCTAGTAAACATTTGTTTAGAAACATCATGTTTAAAGTCTTTATTAAACATGAATTTAGCTGCCTGACAATCTGTTTTGATAATAAAATGTTGATTATATAAATCATCTTGAAATTTGAGAATACATTTTACCAATGCCAAAATTTCTTTAGCAGTAGTAGAATAATTTTTTTTTTTTGACTAGGAGTCCATTTTCCAGAATGAAATCTGACTAAGAATTCTTGCTTACTGTTAGGGTGGATTTGTTTTAAAATTCCTCCAAACCCTATTTCAGAGGCATCGGTTTCTACTATTTTTTCCCAATTAGGATTAGCTAAAGATAAACATGGTAGACTTTTAACTTTGTCTTTTATTCTTTTAACTGCCTGAGTATGATCATTAGTCCAAGCACAAGGATTCTTTTTCAATCTGTCGTATAAAATTGCACTATCTGCTGATAAATCTTTATAAAAAGGCGATATATAATTTAGGCTACCTAAGAATCTTTGTAGCTGAGTTTTATCCTTTATTTCATCTGGAAATTTCGCAGCAAAGTCTATACTTCTTTGTATAGGAATAATTTGTCCTTTTTCAATATTATGTCCTAAAAATCTTACCTTTGTTTGGAATAAGGACATTTTAGATTGTGATATTACTAAACCATTGTTTACTATTATTTTTTCAAAAGTATGCAAGTGACCAAAATGTTCTTGAATATCCTTTGAAAAGACTAAGATATCATCTATATATACAATAATGAAATTGCTATAAGGATTAAATATATCATTCATTATATTTTGGAATTCTGAAGGGGCATTTTTTAGGCCAAATGGCATAACATTCCATTCATATTGTCCAAAAGGAACATTGAAGGCAGTTTTATATCTGTCTTTCTTATCAATCTGTATTTGCCAATATCCTGATTTTAAATCAAATTTTGAAAATATTAAAGAATCATGTAATCGGTCTAATAAATCCTTTTTATTAGGAATAGGGTACCTGATCCATTTTAAGACTTTATTAAGGGGTTTATAATTTATAACTAGTCTTGGTATTCCCCTTTCTTGTTCAGAATGTTTATTTACATAAAAGGCAGTGCATGACCATGGAGATTTGGAAGGTTGTATTAGTTTTTTATTTAATAAGGAAGTTATTTCTTTTTTACATATATTTAGGTATTCGAAATTCATTTGACAAGGTCTTGCCTTGGTAGGAATCTGTTTTTCATTAAAGTCTTCCTCATAAGGAAGTGTAACTATATGTTTTTTCCTTTCCCAAAAAGCATTAGGATGATCATTACATATTTTCAAAGAGAATTGATTTGTTAAAAATTTAATTTTTTCCTGTAACTTAGGTTGTTCTAGTTGTTCATCTATTTGAACATTTCTGATTTCTTCTTTCAGAAAATTTATTTGGTTTCTTTTTAAATTCAACTCATTGACCCAGATAGAATAAGGGTCCGAGACAAAATTTAGTATAACGGGTTGATTCTTATAAGATCCTATGATTTTATCTTTGTCAATAGTTAGGGGTAATATCATCTCTAAAAAGGGATTTCCTAAGATCATAGTATTATTACTCATATTTTTAATTACCGTGAAATTAATAGGTATACAAACATTTTCTGTGCAAATTTTTGCATCTGTTAATTTATATCTAATATCTAATTTAGAACCTGATACTTCTCTTAACGTATGTGTTGATTTTTGAAAATATTTAGTAGGTATTAAACCTTCTCTTATACAATTTAAATCTGCACCACTATCTATTAGGGCAACAAAACTTCTTTGGTAATTATAAGTAATAAATAAATTAATTGTGACATGCCATTTTCTAGATATTACCAATTCCATGGACTGAAGGAAATTGTCATTACTGGTACCAATATCTTGGTTATTTTGTAATTTTTCTAATTTGTTAATTCTTTGATTGCTTATTAGCTGGTCATTTTTTATCTTAGATATATCCTGTTTTAGGTTTTGAATTTCAAGCTGTAAATCTTGTACTGTAGGTGTATTCGCGGAATTTTTATTTCTTCTTTCTTTTAACATATCATGAACGTTTTTCATGGAATATATCCCTTCTTCTTGTGTACTCTGTTCCTTAGTATTTAGATTTTCTATTATTTTTTGCCTGATTTCTGGATCATTTATTTCTTTTAATAAGTTTGCAATATCATTACTAATTACATTTATAGTTAATTCATCTTTAAATTGAGACTGTATTAGGTATAATTGGTGGTCTATGTTACATGAACATTGTTCTGAATTATCACAATTACATTCAATTTCTTCAGATTTTGACGAATAATCAGAATCATATTCTATTATGTTTATATCAGAATCTTCGTCTGAGAGCTCCTCTTCATCTGACGAATTATCTATCAAATTTATTAATTGTATTTTTATATCCTCACTTATATTCATATTATTAATTTGTTTTTTTATTTTTTTATTCCTGCATTTATTAGCATAATGTCCCATTTTCCCGCATGAAAAACAAGTAGGGGGTTTTTTATAATCTGTTCTATTAAATCTTTTTTTAATATGTTTATCTTTTTTATTAGGATCACTATGTTTTCTCTTATAATATTTTTTCTTCTGTTGAAACTCTTTTTTCTGTTTCCTCCTATTGTTATTAGTTTGTATTCCGAATTGATCACAAAATTCTCCCAATTGTCTTTTTTCATTAAGATGTTGGGTTTTAATTTGGTAATTTAGTTTTATTTCACTACATAAGGCTAAACCTTCCTGTATACAAGTTCCTATCAATTTCCCATACGTATAATCTTCATAAGGAATTGTATTATCTATTCTTAGTTGGTTTTTAACTCTTTCAGCAAAAAGATTTGGTAAACCATCTATGAATTTGGATTTCCAGTAAACACTATTACAATCATTAAGTTCCATTACTCTACTTAAGAAAGTGTCTTTATACCATCGAAAAGATGTAAGAGTTTTACAAAATAGTCCATTTAATAGAGTACGGATATTTTCAGAATTATCTGACCATCTTCCTGTAAAATGTTCTATTATGGTACAAGTTAGAGTATAAACTACATTAGGAGTGGTTATTCCATTTTCTGTTTTAACTGTATTAAGAATAGCTTGTTGTGTTTTTTCATCCACATAATTGTCCCACCAGCCTTTTAATTGGCCAGTAAATCCGGCAATTAACATATTAGCCACTTGTTTATCGCTATTTCCTGTATTTTTAGCAATTGTACTATACATTAACATTCTATGAATCATGTTATATATTTGTCTTTCAGTATAACCATCTAAATTCCATTCGTAAACATTTTTACCACTATAACTATTATTAATTTCATATTCTTGTTCCTCATGTAGGACATCTTGGGGGCTCGGTCTTGGATAATAATATAATCTTTGAACAGGTTTTCTAGCAAATTTGCTATCATAATTGTTAATTTTGTTTATTTGAGTATTATCCGAATCATTATCTGAGTCTTTATTTATAGTATTAATTTGTAATTTTTTCATTTGTTCTTGCAGAATATCTAGCATATAATCATAATTTTTAAGTTTATAACCAGTAATATTTGGTGGGGGTTGAATAGTAGCATTTATTTGTTGTTTTTTATCTTTTTTCTGTATTATTATATCTTTATTGTTAATGGGTGAATTTATATTTTCTAATTTTTTATGTAAGTCCATTAACTGTTCTCATAATATTATGGAATATAAATTATGGAAATTTAATTGTTGAATCATACTATTAATATGATTGACATCTATTGTAAGAGTCTTTTCTTCAAAAAGTTTTTGGTAAGCCGAAAATTTTATAGTAACATTGTTATTTGTAATGGTAAAAGGGACTTGTGGTGGAAATATACTTGTTATTATTTTGTCTCCCGATAGAGTATAATCTCTTTCTATGTTGTGAATATTATGTAAAAAAGTATAAACAAACCAAGGAATAAAATGTATAATTTGATTTATAGAGGATAAATATTCATAAAATCTATTTTGTATTTCTTGTAACTCTTCTTTAGAATAACTTTTAAATAACCATTCTTTAAAAAATATCCATTTATTCGAATAAAATTCTTCTGAAATAATTTTTCTTGCCTGAGAACCAGGACTAAAATCTATTTTTTCTTTTAAATCCATTAAACTGTAAAATTCATTTCAGAAGGAGTAGATGCCTCCGCTTCATACACAATATCATCATGTATATTTAAATTGTTTATCTTTCTATTATCAACAGAAGCACGAGTAGAGGGAATTTCTACGTTATAATCTAGTGGTGATATGTATAAATGTGAAGATCTTGCAGATCTTGTTCGTTTTATTAGGTCGTTATTATACTCTATTTCTTTGTTAAACTCAATAGTAACAACGCCATCAGAAGTTTGTATAATACTTTCTATATTATTATTTATTAAAGGTGTAGGTGGTATATTATTTTCTAAAATCCAGTGTTGGGGAAATTTTATTTCCTCCCATTTTATAGCTTTTCTAGTTGTAATTTTTGACACATCAAAATTACTTTCTATTAAAATTGTCTCATTTATAGGTTTATTAACTATCTTACATTTAGGATTCATAGTTTTTAATGGTTTATAATATATACGATAACATATACATATTACTTCTGATCCTGGTAAATAATTATAACCATGAGTTTTGACGTTTAATGTTAAGGCTTGAAAAATATTTTTATCAGATAAAGAAAGCTGTAAATTTGGGTAGACATTAAAATATACCGGTCCATGAGACAAGCTAGATTCTATTATACCCATTAAAGATTGTTTCCAATTTTTATTTCTAGCATCCCTAAGAACTGCTAAAAAACTTTCAGGTAATCCCTGTAGTGTTAATGGTTTAAAAGCAATTTGCACCAAACCAATATGCAAATAATTATAAATATGTTTATATCTATTTATGTCTTGTGGAGTTATTAACTGAACTGTCATGTCATCTTCATTCATAGTTAAATTTTCTTCTGTAGTTTTAACAGTTTGGATAAAACCTAATTCTTCAAAAGTTCCTAATTCATATATAAATTTAGGGTTGATACTAGGAATTGTCCATTTATTAAGAAGGTCTAAATTCTTTGGGACTTCATATTCTTCTATTAACTGATTTTTAATCACCTGCTTATTACTATTTTTGAATCTACTGAATATACTCATGAAGAGTAAAATAAATGAGGTAACATCACATAGTATTCCATGGCTCTGATACCAAAATCAAGCAAAATCAAGCAGGACCATAAGCAGATAACAAAATTTTTAGAACTTTGAAAAATAAAAACAAAAAGAGTTGGGTGAGATAGGCGAGTCAATGAGTAAAACGCCCTAAAACGGCACAGTGGCCACAAAAGCGGGCTAAAACACGACTTTGCCTTTTTCCATTCCAGACTCTTTTTTTTTTTTTTTTTTAATAAATTAAATATATTATGTGAAGAATGGAGAGTTTCATATAGATATAGTGAATGAAAAAATAGTTTTGTTTATGATATAATATAGTATGATATCAAATGATTAGGATAAATATTATCGGGTTATATATGCAAAGGAAATTGTAATTAAAAAATAGTTATTTAAAAACATAGTTATGCTATTAGATATTGTTTAATAGCATTATATATATATATATATATATATATATATATATATATATATATATATAATGCTATTAAACAATATCTAATAGCATAACTATGTTTTTAAATAACTATTTTTTAATTACAATTTCCTTTGCATATATACAAGTGATAAAAGCCAAGTAGTATCCAAGTTATGAATCTTTTTGACGCATGTATATATAAGGAAAATAACTTACCAGTGTTATTTCTTTTATATTTAGAAAATTTATTTTTTGTATGTATTTGACCATTTTACTTGTTATATGTGTTCACATATTACCATTGTCGCTGGCTATAGCATGTGACAATGGTAATATGTGAACATATTTAACAAATTAAATGGTCAAATGTATACATAAAAAGAAAGTTTCCTAAATATAAACAAAACGAAAAATTAATTACTCTGATAAGTCATTTTCCCCACTTTTAATAGCGATTTTATGTTTTTTTTGTATTATTTTTTCAAACGTTATTTTTAAAGTATCCCTAATGTCCTAAATCTTAATTAAATATTGATCAATTCTAAACTTTACTTTTTAATTAATAAATATGTTTTTGTTTTGTAAAATATTTTATAAAGTCTCTTATATTTTTTTCTTTTGTTTTTAAGCATATATATATATATATATATATATATATATATATATATATATATATATATATATATATATATATTAAAATAAATAGTATCTAACAATAAAATTAAATAACTTAAATATGTAAAAATAAGTATGGATAGTCCTTTAAAAAAATAAAAAGAAAATATTACTTTGCAAAAAAAAAAAACAAAATAATGTAAATGTTTTAAAATTAATACAAATTTTTAATACTTTTTAATTAGAAGTTTATCAACTTTTATTTTTTTTTAATACAACATTTTAAACTAGGATTTAACAAAAGTATTTTAAAATGTTATAAAAATAGTAATAAATTGTCATACAAAATCTGTGAAACACTTTAAAAATATTGTAAAAGAAAATTTAGAAATAATTGTATGAAAATTATAAAATAAATGTATGAAAATTATAAAAAAAAAAGTTAAAAACTTAAGAAAATTTTAAAACATTTATAAATATTTGGTTTAAAAGCACCTGTATTAAAATTATATGAAAATATAAAGAAAGATTAAAAAAATTATAAACAAAGTTTAAAATATTGTATTAGAAAAACCTATAGGAAAAAAATATCATAAAAATGTTGTAAGAAATTATAAAATGTCTTAAAAAAAATTTGTAAAAAACATTGTTCATATTTAGACAACTTTTTTTGTACACATTTGACCATTTAATTTTTTAAATATGTTCACATATTACCATTGTCAATTGCTATACCATGTGACAATCGTAATATCTGAACACATTTAACAAGTTAAATAGTCAAATGTGTATACAAAAAAATTGTCTAAACGTGAACAAGACAAAAATGTAACTACACTGATAAGTCATTTTCCCGTAAATATACAAAGTGTCGATTATTTAGATACTTTTTTATAACAAATCAAAAGTTAAATTTGTTATTTAACATAAATCCTATTATATAAGTTTGTTTTTTATGATGTTGAAATTTTAAAATATTTCCTATTAAAAAATAATATGTAGGTTGGTATCCGGTAACATTCCGAAACGTTTGAAAACAAGAACCAACAACATATGTTTCGGCTGGAACGAACAGTTTCGTAGCTGTTTCGGTTCTAACGGGTACCCAGTGTTGACACTCAACCTATGAATAAGATAGGCGATCGGTCGTAATCACTATAGAAATCCACATAGTTTAATAGAAGGGTTGCAGGATGTGGAATACCATATTTGCATTCATTAGATTAACTAAATCATAACCTGATGCCAAGTTGATATTTAATGCATGGATTTGAGTTTAATGGTTTTTGATTTTTTTAATGAATTGTTTTTAAATATAGTATATTGAACTTTATAGAATTCAATGCGTTGTACGAATCAATGTTCTAAATAACACAAGACGTGACTTGACGACAATATTAAACCTCAAGCTTTTTCGAGTCGTGACGAATCACGTCGTTTGTAAAGCATGACTTAAGGCGGCAATTATATATATATATATATATATATATATATATATATATATATATATATATATCTAATAAATAAAGATTCATTTTGTCACATGTCAATCTCTCATGAGTTTTGACACTTGTCATTTTGTGGTATTTTTGAAATAAATAATATCCACATGTCAATTTTTGAGTTTTTTTCAATTTTAATATTTAAAAAGTTATATAATACTTATAGTTATATACGTAAAGTACTAATTGTAATAAATGTGATAGTAAATTGCAATAAATACGTTTTTTTTTAATATTTATTTTAAAAAATATTAAAGGTTTACATTTTAAATTTTTTAATATTTTTGAATCAACCTATGTAATACACGGGTTTTACACCTACTATATATATATATATATATATATATATATATATATATATATATATATATATTCTATTATTAATCGTTTTTATATACATATATAATTTAAGACAATATTTTGTTAAAACTTGATGGCAAGTACAAGCTTTGGAACCATGGCGTGTCATAGCGAAACTAATTAATGTAGAAAAGTTAGCAAGAGTAAATGCAAAAATGAAATACTGTAATACAATTTACTTACAAGGAAACGACGTGACAAACACCACCAGGGTAGGAGCAGTCACACTCAACACTGTTGTTATATGGAGATTTTTCTATATATGGTGTTAGCCAATTGATATTTCTATCGCATGGGTTTTGGCTAAAGTCCCAGTCCGTTTTACCCAATTGCTTCGCTATTTGATGAAGAACATCCACTGCAAGATAACATCAATATTTATCCACAAACTCTAAAAAGAAAAAGTAAAAAAAGTTGAGTACATCAAAAATGGAATCCATATGGTTTTTTAATGGTGTGTAATTGAGAGGGAAGTATGTCATCTTTGTAGTTATGTCATATGTGTTGCTTTATATTATCCAATTGGGTTTTCTTCACACAGAAAACGAGTACATGAATTACATGGAATATAAAACATATGAGCAGCGTACAAAAGAACTTGGCTTCATATTGAGGAAGATATCCGGCTTGTGCTGGAAATGTACCATTTCCTTCCAAGGATAGAACCGTAGAGAAGATGAATGGGAGAGTAAACAAAAGTCTCAAACTTATATCGAGAATAGTCGACATCAAAGAGGAAACGAGGAATTATGATAAAGATATGTGTGCATATAATGCTTATAAATACTTAAACTCTACCTATGGTATTCACTGTGACATTGCATCAGATAAGTTGTGGGCATCTTTCATCATTTAAAACATAATTACTGCCATGTCATATCAAATTTGTTGTAAATATCTTTCATCATTTAAAACATATTTGCAATTTGCAATAATTCCTATATTATTATGATGGGAATTGGGAACCATCCAG
Organism: Lactuca virosa; assembly: GCF_052849685.1. Taxonomy (NCBI): domain Eukaryota; kingdom Viridiplantae; phylum Streptophyta; class Magnoliopsida; order Asterales; family Asteraceae; genus Lactuca; species Lactuca virosa. Next base: position 61,112,613 of record NC_136429.1, read on the forward strand.
GAGAGACGATATCTGATGCAATGAACAATGTTCACAATGTTCTACATGATCAGTTTTGAAAAATCAATGAAAGCTTGGTAGTCGCTTGAGGCCATAAATTCAGCGAGAAAATTTTGTGATGATTAAGATATATGCAGGTTAGAATAAAAAGCAACAATGTGGATTCTTTTCTTTGGTCGGCCTCCACCTCGATTGCCGAATGAATTTTCTAAGCCATTTTTGGTCTCTTTCCTAAAATCCTTGACGAACCAACCTTTAATGATTAAGATCCTCCCTAATAAATAAATAATTTTTTTGTCACATGTCACGCTCTCATTGATTTTGCCACATGTCATTTTGTGGTTATTTTCAATTAATTTTTTTCCACATGGCATTTTGTGGTTTTTTTTCATTTTATTAATTTTCATATAATATTTAAATTTAATAATGTCAATAAATGTAATAATAAATGCATATCAATTTCATTAATTGACTTGCTTTTATTTTCAAATTTTCTAAATTAAGTTTCATTAATTTCCTTTGTTTATTTATCTAAATTATTTTTTTTAATTTAAAAGAAAAACAAACAATTTAATTTTAAAAATTCAATAATTTTCTATTTTTTTCTTATAAATTCAAACTTCTCAAATGTTTAGAATTTCATTATTTTTTCTTTAAAATGAACTCATGTAATACATGGGTCTTACACCTAGTATATACTAAATTACATTGTTTTTTTTCTCATACTAATATAATTCTTTTTAATCTTTAAATTTCTATTAAAAAAATTATTATGTCTTTATTTTTATATTTTTTCTATTTATTATTATTATTATTATTATTATTATATATTAATGCCTGAACAGTATACTTCTTGCACTTTGGACATTAGCCACCAATTTTTTCTTATTTGTTATGTTTTTTGGTCCCTCTATTAACTAGTGTCATACCTGTCTCGTGGACAAGTTGACAAACGTATAAACAATATGTTGATTTATCTTATTTTTATAACATATTACTTTCATTTGTTCCTATATTAGCTATGTACATGACAAATCTATCCGCTTATCTTTCTATCTCTTCAAATAATATATCTATAATTGTGTTGCATACATAACATAAAATAAAGAACACAGTCAATTTAAGGCTCAAAAACTGAAATATTATTCAGTGTAGAGTTGAAAGTCAACATTTTCTACTTATCGGTTCAGATAAAACCGCCGGCGGACAGGTTGAAAAATAATTAAAAAAAAACATTAGATTGATTTTACTTTCTTCTATAGCATCCTTCTTTCATTTGGTTCCACATTAGCAATGTAGAATGACAAATTCATCCAACTATATTGTAAACAATACATTGGGTCAATGTGGGGACAAAATAGTCAAAATAAGACCTACCTTAAATTACACGGTTAAAAGACATATCAATGTGGTTTCTCACTTCTGAAATTATCGTCCATTGTGCATTATAAGAAATTTAACAAAACCTTTTATTAAAATAAACTTTAATACTAGATTTATTAATTATACGACTAAAAGCCTAGTGTAATACCTGATAGGTTAGCGAAAAATTAAATTTTCATTTAGTGTTTACTCAGATAAACGTATAGAGTTATGCATCTTTGTATATTATCGTTACTTATTCATTTTTTCCATCTCGACACTACTATTTAGAAGCAACTTTTACCGGCCGGGAAAAAAATTATTTAAGAGCAATATACTTTGACATAAAAACAATAAGTTCTATATACTTTATATCTTCACCTATAGAGAACTACATTATAAAGTATTGATCCAAATGATCAAATGTGTTGCCGAAAAATACGTAGTTTTTTTGTCATGTATGTCGTGAACGATACATGTTATCTTGGTGTTTGTTCCTAAGCCCACTTACAAAAGATAGATGAATTTGAGGCTCATCACTTTGTTCTTTTGCTATAATACAATGATTTTAAAGTAGGATGCTGAAATAAACAAATAAATACAAGTATGTTACTATTAATTTCATATCATCTACATATCCTACTTGTTTCCTTAATCGGATAAAAATCCGAATGCAGTAGATGCAAAAAGAAAATGAAATTCACAATAGTAACCATCTAAAAGTTCCAAAGCTCCAAAATGATTCCTAATTCATACTTTTGTTAAAGAATGATACAAAATGGATCAATATATGATAAGCAAAAAGTACCCGAAGAGCTCCACTATGTATTACCAACTCATCTCACATTAATGTTTATAAATACTTTTGAAATGACGAAAATATGATTTTTTTTTTGGTAAAGTAAGAGTTAAACAGTACATGTGCATTTTTTTGCTGTCGACTGTACTGTCGTGGTTGAGCTTTACTATATGCATTGTCTAAATTTGAATAAATGATTCTTTAACCCTCATGTTTAAAAAATGACAAATAGCAAACATGAAAGTACAATAAAGTAACAAGAAAAAAAAATAGAAAGTGTTTTGTTATTCATTGTATTATTTTTGAGAAAATCTCAAGTTTTATATTCACAAAAAAATGTATATTGTTGCAAGTTTGATACAACCATAAATTTTCTCTATAACTGTTTCAAATCGTTGGATGCACGAATAGAAATACATGGTTTTAAGTTACAGTGCTGTTGATAAATTTTGATTGAAATAAGTAATATAACCTTTCAAAGCATTTTTATAAGTTTTATGACAGTAACATATGAAAGTAAATTATAAAATTAAATCATAAGCTTTTCCATAGTAAATAAAGGAAAATACATTGCAAAAAGTATATATATATATATATATATATATATATATATATATATATATATATATTATAGGGGTGAGATCCGTTGAGAACTCATAGTTTCCCGAGAACCTGAGAACTAAAGGTGGAACGTTAGATCAAAATAAACTTATAAAGGGCATGATCGTCATCTTACCGATCTCATTTAACATTTATTTTTATTTTTTTGCTATTGGAAATATTAATAAAAAGTTCTAAAAATTAACAAAATAAATCAAATTTCAGATTATTTTTTTTTAAAAATCGATTTTTTTAAAAAAAATGGAGATTTGTTTTTAAAAAAATGGAGATTTTTTAATTTTTGCAGAAAACATGAATTTAAAAAAAAAGTTGAAAAAAATACTTTTTTTAAAAAAACTGCAATTTTTTTTTTAAAAAAAAACTAAACTTTTTAAAAAAAAAGCTACAATTTTTTTAAAAAAAACTACAATTTTTTCAAAAAAACTGCATTTTTTTAAAAGAGTAAATTTTTTAAAAATCAATAAATTAAAAAAAAAGAACTAGAATATTAAAAAAAAAAAACTCTAATTATTTTAACAAAACAAATCAACGTTTTAGGTGCATATATGTATATTTTTTCAAATGCATATATGTATATTTCTTATACTATACTATTCGTAAGTAAATCATAAAAAATCTCATTTTTATTAATAAATCTATAAACATAATAGTACAAATATTTTATTCGATACAAAATAAAATAAAAAAAAATAAAAAAAAATGCTACAAATTTCAAAGTGTTTTCATGTCTTCGTGTCAATATTTCCTTATTTTTTCAATTTATCATTTTTCATCTCTTCAATATTCACCACAATTTCTTCTAAATATACAAGAAAATTAAAATAAAATTGATTGATGCAAAAACACTCACAAAAATACATATGTGATTTTCATGTGATTAACATATGAATCACATGTGACACACATATGAATCACATGCGATTCACATATGAATCACATGCGATTCACATATGAATCACATTTACATATGACATCATATGTAAATAACATGTGATTTACATGTAAATCACATGTGATTCACATGTATATCACATGTAAATCACATGTGATTTACATGTGATTCATATTTGAATTACATGTGATTTACATGTGAATCATGTGTAATTATGATTGACATGTGAATCATATTTAATTCATATGTGACCAGCTTGTGATTTACATGTGAATTGCATCTTATTCATATGTGAATTACATGTGATTTACATGCGAATCACGTATAATTGTGATTTACATGTGAATCACATGTAATTTTAATGTGAATTACATGCGATTTACATGTGAATAACATGTGATTCATATGTTAATTATATATGATTTACATATGAATCACGTGTAATTGTAATTTACATGTGATTCATATGTGAATTACATGTGAATCACATGTGATTCATATGTGATTCACTCGTGATCTACATGTGAATCACTACACATGATATTGACATATTTATACATATTTTTAGGCGATAATTATTTACATTTTTATTAATAATTTGGTTATTTGCATAGAATAATGGTACTTATAAGTTAAAATTATATTTTGCAGCCAAATAGAAGCATTTTCGAAGATAGGGACTGAAATTGACAAAACATGGAACTTTGGAAGCTTGAGGAAAGAAGAATGAAAAATTCAGCAAATGACGTACTCACGACGTGAATAGTTCATGACTCACGAAGTGAGTGGAGAATTTTAGAAGATATGCATCCGGATGGAGGAATCCTTGTCGATCACGAAATTGTCATATTCACGACGTGAGACTTATCGATTCATGACGTGAATCCGGCAAATCCAGAAAGTATATAAACTCTTGGCCATTACGAATTGAAAGACTTTTGGCTGATAGAAGGCAGACCTAGAGACGATTTGGAGGAGAAAAGAAGTTCTGGAAAAGGCTTTTATCACCTTGGGAGAGAAGAGTACATAATAAGTTAATTTGTTTGGTACATTCATTATGACTTCTATTATGAATTGTTTTTGTTTATTTGTTGCTATGAGCAGCTGAATCTAGCTACTCTTGTTTAGCTAGATGAAGCTTATGACTTATGGTTTAGCTTGTTGATAATGGATTTGCTTAGTTGGTAATTTACTTGTGTTTGATTTGTATTACCTAGCATGTTAATATTTGTTTCTTTAGTTGCTTGAATTCATGTTCTGTGTAGCTTAGTGACCATTAAATTGCATGAACTTGTTTACCTAGTGATTTAGTGAACATTGAATTGCTAGAGCTAGGATCGACCAAAATCTTAGATAGTAATTGAAGTAAACTAATTTAGCTGTGCTAGAGAACATGAATTATGACCATAATTGTGTTTGACTAATCTTACATAGTAAATTCATAATCTACAACTTATTATGTGTTTGATTGCGTGTGACCATACATAGTTTTACATGAATTAGTTTAATATTGGTAAATTTAGACTTAAATTACTAATACCATAATAACCAACTTTATAATCCATAATTGTTAGCTAACCATAAAGAAGAAGTGGATTCGAACTAAACGAGAGTGTTTTTAGTTATTGATTCAATTTGAGTAAAGTTCATCTGATCTTGTAAAATCAGATAAAACCCTTTTAAATTGTTAATAATTAGGTTAATTTAGTAGTAAGTAGATTAATTACTTAACACCGTTCCCTGTGATCGACACCCGACTTACCCAACTATTCTATAATTCAACTAGGTACACTGCCTAGGTTCATTTTAGTTAGTTAAGTTAGTTAGGTTATAAATATAAAATTAGTGGGTACTTTTGTGCACATCAAGTTTTTTGCGCCATTGCCGGGGAACGGCTTAGTAATTGTTAATTTATTTGCATTAAATTAATCGATCCTTTTTGTAGGGTAAAACCTGTAAAGAGTTAATTTTTTTTCAGTTTCAATTTTTTTCTTTTCTGCATTACAGAACTCACGACGTGAGCTTTACAGTCTCACGACGTGAATCCTGTGAACCTAGTTTTCTTTGTTTTTAGTTTGCTTTTCTATTTTAGTTCAGTTTTACGTTTTTATTTTGTTTATTTTTTCAGGAGTACATGACCAGAGGGTCCAATACACCTTTGGTGCCACCACTTGAAGATCCAGAGTCAGCCCTTCACAAAAAGAAAAATAAGAACGTAAAGGAAGATCAAACACCAAAGAAGACACCCTTACAAGAACTCAAGTCAGTGTTCTCAAAGAAGTCGGGGAAGAAAACGGGAGAGTCAAGTTCATCTTCAAAGGACAAGAGCAAAGTTGAGTGCATCGATCAAATACCGATCCCAAACGAATCTGAATACGAATCCAAAATCGAGTTTGGACTATTTACAAGTGAACTCGAAGACGAGCAAAGAGACGAGATGGCAAACATTGAAGAAATGTCCATGGGAGCTTATAAGAAGCGGATTCGAGACGATGTTGGTCCCGGTTTAGTACAACCCGCGATTCCTGCCACAGCCACATTCGAGCTGAAGGGAAATATCTTGACTGCACTGAAAGATATTCCATTCTATGGAAAAGATCATGAGGATGCTTTTAAGCACCTAGATGAAGTTAATGACATTGCGGATTATTTTAATGTGAATAGAGATACCGTCTTATTAAGGATGCTTCCCGTTACTTTTAAGGGAGCTGCAAAAGACTGGTTGAAAGCACTTCCTCCTGGTACAATCACTACTTGGGCTCAAATGCGTGAGCACTTTCTAGATCAGTTTTGCCCACCTTCCAAGATAGCTAAACTCAAGAAGGCAATATCCAACTTTGAGCAACAACCGGGGGAGTCATTATACGAAGCTTGGGAGCGCTACAAGGGGTTGTTAAGGAATTGTCCTCAACATGATCTAAATGTTCAACAAGAGATGTCTATTTTCTATGATGGGGTCAATGTTATGACAAGACAACTCCTTGACTCTCAAGGGCCATTGACAAAGAAGAATCCAAGGGAGGTCAAGGAGTTAGTTGAAGAATTCGCAAGACACTCTCGTGAGTACCACAACCCAAGACAAGATGGAGTAAAAGGCAGTGGAGGTACAAATTCTGAAGAGATGGCTGCTATGATGGCGATGTTGAATACTATGGACCGGAGATTGACCCAAATGGACCAATCAATTCATGCAATAAGAGTTGGATGTGAAAGGTGTAGTGGGCCACACTTGACTAAGGATTGCCATTTGGATGAACATGGGAACAAGAAGGCTCAAGTATGCTACTCGAGTGGGGATAAGTATGATGAGGATTGGAGAAAACCAAAGAAAGAGTGGTTGTCATATGATGAATACAAGAAGCAAAAAGAAGAGAAATTTAAGCAGACAGGCCGAGGCTTCTATCAAAAAGAGCAACCACCAGCTAAAAACAAAGTAAACTTGGAAAATATTTTGACCCGATTTATGGAAGCATCCGAGAAAAGGCATGATGATACCGATGCAGTGCTAAGGGAACATATGAATATGATGAAAGAATAGCACAAAATGATGATTGACCAGCAAGCTTCCTTAAGAAATCATCAAGCATCGATTCATAGTTTAGAAGTCCAAGTTGGTCAACTCACTACTTTGGTGAATAACAAATTATCTTCACAACTTCCCGAAAAGAAAGCTCAACCTCATGTTATGGCTATTGATACTGAAGAAGAGGCAATCTTTGAGTTTTTGGAGGCACTAGAAGTGGAACCAAAGCAGCCCGATCCAAAGCCGAAGCTCGAAAATGAAGACATTGCTGAAACACCAGACTCACGTTGTGAGTCCTCCATGCTCACGTCGTGGGCCCGGTCTGAACAGAAAAAGTCAGAATCCGTTCCTGCTTATCAACCGCCTTTGCCATTCCCGTCCCGAGCTAATCTTAGTCCACTAGAAAGGGTACATCTGGAGTTTATTCAGCAAATAAAGGGTATTCCTATTAATACCCCGTTTATCGATTCGCTTTCAAAAATTCCAGAATACGCGAAGTTCTTACAAGATCTTGTAAACGCTCGTCAACAACTAAAGAAAAATTCTAAGGTCGTTCTTAGTGAACAAAGCTCAAGAGCTGTATTGGGAGAGTTGCCTAAGAAAATGGGAGATTCTGGCTGCTTCACTCTTCCATGTGAGTTTGGTAACAATTTGAAGACTTATGCTTTAGCCGATTCCGGGGCTAGCATAAATTTGATGCCCTATTCATTCTATCAAAAGCTAAATATTCAGAAAATGAAGGCAACAAAAATGACTATCCACATGGCTAATCGTTCGGTGACTCACCCGAGGGGAATTGTTGAAGACATCCTTGTTAAAATTAGGAAATTTGTTTTCCCAGTCGACTTTGTGATTATGGATATGAAGGAGGATGTTAACGTCCCAATCATTCTTGGTCGCCCTTTGCTAAATACTGCTGGCGCTTTAGTTGATGTTCGTGAATCTAAGCTTACATTGAGGGTTGGTGATGATAAGGAAGATTTTGGAATACAAGATGGATTTCAAGGATATGATGTTAAAGGTGAAGTGTTCAATATTGATGAAGATAATGAACTTGAAGAATTAGAAAAACTCATGGAGGAAGAAATCAAGACAATTAATCAAGTCAAACGCATTAAACCAAGAGCATCCGTTGCATTTTTTGTTGAAGTCATTGCCTACACAAAACCAACATCTTTGATAAGTGAGGAAATTGATGAAATATCAAGTGATGATGACAAAGATGAGGTAACTTCCAAGGAGACAAGTCCAATGGTGAAGGAAGAAAAGATTCCTATGGAGTTGAAGAATAAAGAGAACTTGGAGAATAAAGGGACCAAAAGAAAGCTTGACATAGACGAGGCGAAAGCTAAAAAGGAAAACTCGAAGAAGGCGTACATTAGACGAGTTCAAGCTTATAAGAGGCGATAGAAGGAGCAGAAAATCCAGTTGGTTATGGACTCATCTGAAGATTCAACGTAGGAGGCACGGAGACCGGCTCACGACTCCATCAAAAAGAAGCGCTTCTCGGGAGGCAACTCGAGTTGGTTTGGATTTTCTTTTCTTTTTCTTTTTAGGTTTTGCATTTTAATTTTTTTTGGAAAATTGATCATATCATCTACGACATTTTATGCATAATAAAACACTGAGTATGGGTCCCTAAAAAAAATTAAGCGGTAAAAGATTAAAAAAATATAGGTGATGAAATGAAAAATTATTAAGAAATTATATGACCAGACAATATTCACGACGTGAACCATTTAGGATTCGGGACGTGAGGCCGGGAGGACTTACGTACTTCTATTTGTTAGCCCAATGCATGTGCCAGCCCACTTACTATTTAATTGGATAAACCAACCGCACAGCCCAAGGACCACTCACGACGTGAATCTTTAGGATTCACGACGTGAATTTTGAAAAATCTCGGGACCACAGATAAAGGACAAGGAACACTTTGACCTAGCCTCTTTCTTTATTCCTCACGAAGTGAAGGTGTTCTTTGGTCCCCCCTCCCACTCGATTTTGGCTGAATTTGCTTCTTTTTACTTTTGTGCTCATGTAATCATCCATTTTAGGTAAACTAATCTTACTCTTGGAATTTAATTTTTACTTATTTGGTTGATTTAGGGGTTAGGGTTTATAGTTCATTTGAATGTTAAAATTGATGGTTTAAATATGTGAAATCCTTACTGCATGTCGAATGAATGGCCTTAGAATCAAGTTAGCATAAAACCCAACTCTTAAATTGGCCCGAATCAAACACTGTCATGGCCGACTGTGACTTCGCTGTCAAACTCACGACGTGAATCCTTAGGGATTCACGACGTGAATTTTGGGCGTAACTAAAATGGCTTATGTTTAACTCTAATATATGTTGGATCTTTCTTGTTTGGTTTTTGTTATTTCTTGTTTTGCAGGAATAGCTCCTAGGCGCGAGATTCCAGCAGGGGTGGCTAATTTGCACCCGTTTTATGTCTTCCCAACAACTTTGCCTCGGGATATTTTGGCATGGTGCAACAACCGTTTGGGGTGGCTACACAACCGTGAGTTTGTTGTTGCCCCTACAGTTAATTGGGCAAGGTTAAGGGAGGTTGGGCTTGTTGATCGAATGTCCCAGTATCTCAAAAAAATATTTTTGGGAAATGGATTTTCATTTACGTGTAAAGGGTGGAACAACTTGTTCAGGATTCAAGAAAGGGTGTACAAAGAACTTTGTATGGAGTTCTTTGCAACTGTGACATTTCATGAGAATGTCCAAGATCCTACCTATCAGCGAGCATTGGGTTTCCGTCTCGGGGGCGAATACCGAGAATGTAGTTTGGTGTTCTCTTGGCGTATGGGGTTGTATGAGGCACATGAGGCCATGACTGCTGAGTTTGAGATGTTTCTGTGGGAGGCTGCCCGTGGATATGAGGGCGGAGTTTCCGAGTCCGAGTTCTGGAGCAACATTGCATCGGGGGTGTTTAATTCCGGGGTGTCACCAGAAAGCAGTATCAAGTCCCCAATTCACCGTGTCATTCACCGACTTATCACTTTTTATATCCATCATAGGCGCCATGGAGACAAGGTTACAAAGATTAATTTGTTCTTTTATGGTCTATATTGCAGCCGGGAATATGTTGCAACATTCCGTACTTTTTAGCCCGTTACTTGGCGGAATATGCTGTGAGTTCTCGCCCCGGGAGCCCTATTTGTGGAGGCCACTTTATCACCCGTTTGGCCCGGTCCTATGGGATAATAATTCCTAACATCACAGTAACTTTGACTTGCATGGATGGGGGTGAGTTTTCATTGGGATATTTGGAAACAATTCGGGTAGTAAGGAACTATGGGACGCATTGGAGGATTGTACATTCCGATAGTGAAAAAGATGATGAACAACAACCCGAACAAGGTGACCAACCCGCACCCCAACCGAGGCCAAGAGGAAGAAGAAATGTGAGACGAAGAGGTGAGAGAGAACAACCGGTGCACCAACATGCGTCCATGGGAGGACCAAATTTTGGAGGTGATATGGCTGGTTATTTTGATCAGCTGTCTTTGAGTACTAATTGGATTGGTGGTACAATGGAGAATATGGTCCGACATTTCCAGATTGAGCAACTACCACATTTGGGTCACTACCCCATCTGCCCAACGTAGAGCTCCTATCAACATTCGAGGGGAGATGGAGCTGGTACAAATGGAGCACATCACGATGAAGAAGATGATGATTGATTTCTTATTTAGTTTTTATTTTTAATTTCGTTTGGTTTGGATTTGTTTAGTTTTAAACTTGATTTGGTTTGTAAGACAATTTAAGTTATTATGTTACTTCTTTATTTTCTATGGTGGGAATTTTTCAGATTTGCTTATGGAGTTTCGGGAGAGGTCGGTTTAGATGAGTGCGTATACAAGCATCGTTAGAGTTTAGAGTTGCAAGTCAAGACCCACAATTTTAAATAAGTGTGGGTGAGTCAAGAGAGAGGATAAGTGTAGACAGGAGTCATAAAATCATATACTAGCAACGTCTTAATCAATTCAGACATTTGTTTGAAGTTAAGAGGTGAAGACATAATAGTTTTCTGTATGTCCAGTACTCACGTCGTGACTCCCTGAAATTCACGTCGTGAGTCAAGTTTTCACGGGTTTCTAGTTTCCACGTTTTCTCGATTTCACATCGTGGTCCTTCTTACAATTCACGACGTGAATCATGTTGTTCCACAAAGATGAAGCCCATTGATGCATTTTACTACATGGGTCACCACTTTTCTTCTTGGGATTGTTATGAAGATTACGTTGGCTCAGTTTCTTTACCATTTAATGTGGCGTATGCATCCCCACATTATTCTTCTTGCTTGGAGATTTACACCACCTTTGTTGAAGTTTGGAGTCTCGATTCCATATTTTATTGACGCTTATTATATCTCCCAATGATCAAGATTCAAGTTCATATTTCGAAGAAGTTCCACATTCGAGATGCGCATTTTGTCCACACTTATGGAGTTCGATCACACCACTATCCCAGGGGAGTCTGTTCCTTTTTTTCTCTTTTTATTACTTTTATTTAGTTTATGCATACAATTAGGGCATTGTATGTAATAAGTGTGGGGTAGGAGGTCGAAAAAGTAATTTCTTAGATTGCTAAAAGTAAATTGCTAGAATTTAGTAAATTTTTTAAAAAAAAGTTAGAAATAGATTTGAAATAATAATCTAAATAAAAATTCTAGTAATATTAATAATTTGAATTTAAAATTTTGCTAATATTGTATGGGATGATCCGATGAGGGCTCAAATGTTTAGTTGAGCCAATATACGTTATAGTGCATTTGTGGCCTCCTTTATTCTAGTGAAATCATGGGACAAAAACACAACATCGCTTAGTTTGAGGGATGCAATATGTTTAGCAATCTGTACTTGAAATGTATCCAGGAAAACTAATACATTAACCAATAAAGGTTGAAGTTAAGCGCCCATGCTTAAGCATGTAGGTTTTGAGTGGAAAAAGTGAGATATTTATTAAAAAAAAAGAGAAATTACCAAAAAGTGAAAAATTGGAGAATTTTTGGAGCTATAGAAGTATCAAAGTTGAAGATACCAAAAATTACAAAAGATGGTGAATTCAAAGTTTGAAGATCAAATATCAAAGAAGTGAAGAATTCAAGAGCTCCATAGTGTGGTATCTTAAAAGTTGTAAGTCTCTAGTTTATGTATGCTTGGGTAGCTTTACAAAAATACCTTGAGGTTAAAAAGATTTTCTGCGGATGGATTCAGAGGGATGCATAAAATGAGCATTGTTCAAAAGAATTGGGCGAGTGTTTATGAGGATTGTGAGTATTTAGAATTGAGGGGGGTTACTTAGGAAAAATTTTAGACACAAATGCATGCGTTGAGGTATTTGCATAATGGTTGAGTTTGAGTTGGATCGTTCTATATGATGTTGGTGATGAAGGTTTAAGTTTAAAAATAGTTAAATTTGCTTGAGGGCAAGCAAAGCACAAGTGTGGGGTATTTTGATATTGTCATATTTATACATATTTTTAGGCGATAATTATTTACATTTTTATTAATAATTTGGTTATTTGCATAGAATAATGGTACTTATAAGTTAAAATTATATTTTGCAGCCAAATAGAAGCACTTTCGAAGATAGGGACTGAAATTGACAAAACATGGAACTTTGGAGGCTTGAAGGAAAGAAGAATGAAAAATTCAGCAAATGACGTACTCACGACGTGAATAGTTCATGACTCACGACGTGAGTGGAGAATTCTAGAAGATATGCATCCGGATGGAGGAATCCTTGTCGATCACGAAATTATCATATTCACGACGTGAGACTTATCGATTCACGATGTGAATCCGGCAAATACAGAAAGTATATAAACTCTTGGCCATTACGAATTGAAAGACTTTTGGCTCATAGAAGGCAGACCTAGAGACGTGTAACACCCTGAATTTAGAAGGTCGAAAAAGAGAAGAAAACCTCAAATGAGGAAGTGACTCGTCGAGTAGATGGGTGACTCGACGAGTAGGAGCGCGATTTGGTCGCGGGTTTAGTGACCTACTCGACGATTCAGAAGACTGACTCGGCGAGTTGGCCAGGTTTGGGGAAAACCCTAAATGCGGGCCTTGTACCCTATTTAAGGAATGTTATAGCCTTCACCAGCCCCCTTGATACTCTCTCAAGTCCAGAACGAAAACCCTAGAGCCTCCCTTAAGTTGTGAGTCATTTTGAGAGTTTTGGAGCATTCTTGAAGCTTGGAGGAACAAGAAGAAGGTTGGAGGTTCAAGGAGGAAGGAGTAGATCCAGAAGATTCACTCCATTTGCTGCTCATTTTGGTAATCAAGTTCCTTCCTTGACTTCTAGTTTGTTAGATCTCTTTATGTCCCTTTTTATGAAGTTTATGGGCCAAGAATGATTTCTTGTGGGATTTGGACGTCCCCAAGCTAGATCCTTTCAGATCTGGGAGTATTTGGAGTAGTTAAGACATAAAGGCGGAAGCTTTATGCCAATAGAACTCCCCATGCAAAGTTTAAGAGGTTGTTATGGCCTTTTGAGCAAAAAGGGCCATGCATGGACGCAAAGGTATTAGCTTTGCGTGTTATTCCGACCCTAGGAGGCTAGATCTAGGTCTTGGATGCCTTGTGCTTGACTGAAATCGTCTGAATAGAGTTGGACATAGTAGGACTCGGCGAGTCACGTGTGGGACTCAGCGAGTCAGGCCAGTTATTGCCCCAAAACCCTTCTGTTAAAGGGTATGAGTTGAATGGTTAGGGACTCAGCCAATCTGAGTCCATAGTAGTCATGAAGTTCATCGTACTCGACGAGTTCAAGGAAGAACTCGGCGAGTCTAAGGCAATCTCCTTAGTTCATGAAGATGGACTCGACGAGTTGTTCATACAACTCGGCGAGTCACAGCCTAGACACATTCTTATGTGGATGATGAACTCGACGAGTTCAAGGTCGAACTCGGCGAGTCGGATGAAGATGGTCCCGATTATATGGGGTTGGAGGAGTATGGACTCGACGAGTTGGTAGACCAACTCGACGAGTCAAGTCAACTGGAGGTTTCCTTTGACCGTTGACTTTGACCAAGTTGGTCTGGGTTGACTTTTGGGATTATTGTGGTCTAAATGTTATTTTGGGAATTGATAGTTCGGGAAGCCGAAGGGTCAGCGGTTCAGGAGTTGCGAGGTGAGTCTCCTCACTGTTTGTATGGGTCTACGGCCACAATGTCGGCCCATTTAGTTTATGTATGGTAGGAAGACCCGGGGGTTAGCCCTAGGCATTATGCATGAAAGACCAGGAGGAGGCTCCTGGCACACAGTATGTTATTATGTATGGTAGGAAGACCCGGGGGTTAGCCCTAGGCAACATGTATGAAAGACCAGGAGGTGGCTCCTGGCACACTGTATGCTGAGTAGCCTAGTAGAGTAGTATATATAGTTGTCTTTGTGAAGCTTGCATGGAAGACCAGGGGGTGGCCCTTGGCACTTGTCTGTAAGACCCAGGGAGTGACCCCAGGCTTGACAAGAAAGACCACGCGCGGCCCGTGGCAATACAACAAGACTATGTTTGGCACATAGCATCTTACTTGATTATGGATATGTTTGTTATGCATGGCTCATGGTTACGTATGGCATGTATAGATCAGTTGATATGTATGGTATGTGGTATCTGGGGAACTCACTAAGCTTCGTGCTTACGGTTTTCAGCTATTTGTTTCAGGTACTAATGTTTTTCCAAGGAAGGAGCTCGGGGCGATCGCATCGCATCACACCATGTTTTCCGCACTAGATGATCTTTGGGATTTAAAACTCTGATAATTGTTTATTAAGAATGTTATTAAATGATTGAGCAAGATTTATTAAGCGGTTTTTAATTAATCAAAATGAAATTTTTGGTCTTGAATTTTGGGATGTTACAAGTTGGTATCAGAGCCTTGGTTTGAGGGATTCGGGCACATTCTCGGGTGTGTATGGACTCAAACTGAGGACTTGATATGAAAATTTTCAAAGGAACTTGAAAAGTATTTGAAAAGAGAAAAGAACTTTGAAAAGAACAAGGTGTGTGATGTGTGCAATCGAACGAGCTCAAGTAAGTGGTTCCCAAAATACTAATACATGTTTGATATGTGATATGATATGATTATGTGATTCGCGTGATAGATTATGGCTAAGGATCTAGGAGAGATGCCTTTGTATGCTTATGTGAACTTATAGAATTGAATGCTAGAATTGATCAGCCAGTAGTAGGATGGCCTGTTTAGGTTATGCCTGATTGTATGAGCCCTTGAATTGCATGCTAGTGTAGATTCCTAATAAGAGGATAGAACGGCTTGTTTGGTTAGATTTTCCGTTTGTCTGAATGATGCTTGCTTTGTGCTTTGTGGGACTTTAAGTAATGGGAGTTAGCTACTAGATGAATGCGTTAAGTCACATGTGATCAAGGTTGAATAATCTCAGAGTGCTGGATTTGACCCTACTGCGCAGCTCTCGTATGAGTCTAACCGTTGTAGGGATGAGTCTTTTACTCGAAGGATTATCCGAGCTTCACCACATGTGATGGTATTCATGTAGTGGTAAATTAGCATCATGAAGAGTCCCTTAGCGGCTGAGGACTGGGTGGGTTCGGGAACCTAGGAAAGACTAAGGGGAGAGTGGCAGAGTGCAACAGAAGTAGAAGGGAGTTGGTGAAGTCAAAGCAATCCTTGAGGAAAGTACGGATAGATGTGGAAGGTAGTATGGGCCCGTACTAATGAAAGCAGAGGATCCGTACTCGAGTCAAGGAGGGCCGAGATAGAACCAAGAAACTTGTAGTATGTGAGACCTTCTGAGGTTACGTACGACCCTGACAATTATGTGTTCTGTTTCAGAATGGTGATGATTACGCGACACGGAGCGGGAGGATCAGGATCCGGTTCAGGATCAGGTTCGGGTACAGGTTCCGAGCCAGTGGATGAGGGATTACGCGAGTTCATTGCGTCTGAGATCACAAGAGGTATCCTTGAGTCGACCCCAGTGATTTTCGGGTCGATCAAGGAAGTGATTATTGAGATGATGGAGGATCGCCTCAGAGCGTTCCGGAGTGATATGGCATTCAGCCAGTCAGGATCGCGCACACTGTCCTTCAAGGATTTCAGGGGGAGTGGCGCGCCAGACTTCCACGGGGTGAAAGACCCCATTGTTGCGAGGAGATGGATTGCAGACATTGAGTCTGCACAGTTGACGAGCTTCTGTCCTGAGGGGTCGAAGGTTCGATTTGCTGCAGGATGCTTGAGGGACAGAGCTAGAGATTGGTGGGAGTCAGTTGGTGATTCCTTGGGAGCCTCAGCCATTGAGGCTATGACCTGGTCCGACTTTGTGACCAGGTTTAGGGCAGAGTTTGCACCGGCTGTGGAGCTTCAGCAGCTGGCCAGGGAGTTCCTAGACATGAGACAGACGACATAGTCGGTGGCGGAGATTACCGCCAAGTTCCGGGAGAGGGCATTATTAGTGCCTCAGTATGCAGGGGATGAGGAGATGCGGAGGACCGCTATCATGACATATTGAGAGCTGATATTCGGGAGCATGTCAGCTTCTTGGCATGCCCGACCCTGGACTCTATGATTTCCAGGGCGCGGGAAAGGGAGATTGATTTGGAGCACATTGCGAAGGGGAGTTCGGATCAGATGCATACTTTGGAAGGTCCCGGGAAGAGACCCAAGACTTCAGAGCAGCGATTAGTAGGACGGCAGGGCCGAAGTCAGTGCAGCACGTGCGGGAAACTGCACGAGGGAGTTTGTCGTTCCAGGGGTTCAGGCTGCTACAAGTGTGGCAGTGATGGTCACGTCAGCATGGACTGCCCACAGGGGGAAAGCCCATTATGTTTTCACTGCAATCAGCTGGGCCACAAGAAGGCCGACTGCCCGACGATGAGGGGACGAGCAGGGAGTGCGTCTGCCCCAACAACTTTGAGGATTACGGATGGGTGAGAGGGTAGGGCCTTGCACTGACGGATGAGGGAGATCTGGATTACAGCAGGGAATGTTGCAGGTATGTATCAATGGCTATTTTCGATTATATATCTATTATGATTGGTCTTACCTCGGTCTTAGGTGATAGTATGTATGAGTTATCTCTCTGCTCGTATTCAGATTGTATTTTCGGAATTGTCATATTCCAATTGCATACCAGGAACTATTAGTAGCTAGTGTGAGGTTATCTATCACTTCGGGTTCGAAGTGTCCAGTATTATCTCGGCTACGGCCAAAAACGGTTCAGGAGCTTTACGTGGAGGTCGGTGGGCAGGGTCAATGGAGTGGTCATCCACCATCATCAGGATTCGGTGGTTCTAGTCTTGGTGTTTGGGATAGGTTTTGGAAGCATCAAGGGAAGTGGTATATCTCTGAAGATGTTGCTCTGAGCATTAGTTATACGGACCTTGAGGACGTCAGTTTGAGCTCAGAGGATTATCAGTATTGGAGATGCAGAAAGTGTTCATCTAGTATTCGGTAATCGTACGGTATTTGGAGTAGGCTAGTGACGGATCGCTAGCAAGATTAAGGCGATGGTAGTTATCATGCCTATCGTGTAAGGGAGGAAGGAATGGAAATCCTCGGATTTTTGCGAGCCATAAAGACTTAGTCGAAGCTAAGTGGGGGAGAAACAATCATGTTACTGGAGCAGGAACGGTTTGAAACTGGGATGAGTTTCGCTCTCTTGTCAGGGAGAAAGACGGCCCAGGCGGCTGTATGAATTGAGGATAGGGTGAATTGGAAGTTCGGAATACCTGCCAATGGGGAGATCGCATTCTCGGGATGTCTGATAGCAGGTTGCAGAAGAACCGGTTGGGAGTTTCAGTTGGGACATGAGTGCAGCTTGGGGTACTAGATTGTGCTTGTATGCTTGATTATGGGTATGTTCGGGATAGTAGTCAGCAAAAGACCATGGTCAGTTGACGGGTCAGTGTGGAAGGTGTCGTAAGACTACGGGTTAGCTGTAGCATCCACTAGCAGTCGGTCGGTGTGGAAGGTGTTGTCAAGCTACCGGATAGCCATAGCATTCACCAGTGGTCATATTGTATGAGAAGTGTGGTAAGACTGCGGGGTGGCCCGTAGCAATGGTTAGCAGATAGTGTAGGAGTGTTGTAAGACTATGGGATGGCCCGTAGCGTTCACTAGTTAGCAGATAGAGTAAGGGCGTTGTAAGACTGCAATGTGGCCCGTAGCATTCGTATGATAGTATAGTTAGGCTGCGATGTGGCCCGTAGCATTAGTATAGTTAGACTGTGGTGTGGCCCGTAGCATTAGTAAAGTAAGACTGCGGGGTGACCCGTAGCATTAGTCGGCAGATAGTGTAGAAGTGTGGTGAGACTGCGGGGTGGCCCGTAGCATTAGTTGGCTGGTAGCGCAGAAGTGTTGTGAGACTATGGGGGTGGCCCGTAGCATTCATTAGTTGGCAGAACGAGTATAATAAGACTACGAGGTGGCCCGTGGCATCCACTAGTGGTCAGTTAATATGGAAGCGCAAGACTGCGGGGTGGCCTGTAGCATTCCTCGGTCCCTATTCGACAGTACGAATGTATCAGATGCGTGATTCGTTGGCAGGGTTTTTCAGATAGTTTAAGATAGGGTGGGGCAGCCACGCGGATGTGAGTAGGCCACATTATGATTGGATTCGGAAGGCGGTAGGTCATTGGAGACCAGGAGTGATGTAAGACTACAACGATTTTGGTAGCATTCACCTTTAGTAGTAGATTCGCTGGCAATGAGTAGTCAGACAGTACGATCGGGAGGGTCAACAGCAATGCTGGAACCGTGAGTAAGGGTGTGGATCGATGGGTTTCAATAGCTGAAGTTCTTCGGAGGTCGCTGGAAGCGACTGAGAGATTGTGCTTGGAATTAGTAGCCGGTGGGAGTCCGGTAATCCAAGGGATGTCAGATCAGTTGCCGAGCAAGGTAGTATCCGTTCATCCGAATAGTGGTTAAGAAACAGCAGGATGCTCGGATGGAAGGGAGTACTGTGAGGAACCTTGTGCGTGAACTAGCTCACCAAACGAAGGCATTAAGGCACTTACAGACGGATTGAATAATCTCGGAGTAATAGGTTTGACCTTGTAGCACGGCTCTCGTATGAGTCTAGCCGTTACAGGGATGAATCTGCTACTCGAATGATGGTCCAAATTCACGCGCTGGGTGGAATTTTCAGTAATTGGAGCATCGTATGAAGGGTTATTTCATGAGTATTGGTGTAATGGCCGGCACTCGGAGTGGCCAGGATTGTGGTTTCAGCAGAAGAATTGTTCTTGATGGGGATCAGAAAGACTGTTGCTTATGGGAAGTCGTCGCGGAAGGGCCAGTGTCAGTGCAAGGGAAAGGGGTGAACCCCTTGTGTATCAGTGTAAGTGCACTGGGAGTACCGGTAGGGCTACCGGTTGGGTAAAGGTGTTGCACTCGAAGGTAGTAGTGATCAGATTATTCTGAGGGTGACGTTTCAAGGATTGGATCGGATCGATGAAGAGTGTACCTAGTGGTAAGTGGATTGTAAAGTAGTGGACCGTGGCGGACTTCGAGGACGAAGTCTAATTTAAGTGGGGGAGAGTTGTAACACCCTGAATTTAGAAGGTCGGAAAAGAGATGAAAACCTCAAATGAGGAAGTGACTCGTCGAGTAGATGGGTGACTCGACGAGTAGGAGCGCGATTTGGTCGCGGGTTTAGTGACATACTCGACGATTCAGAAGACTGACTCGACGAGTTGGCCAGGTTTGGGGAAAACCCTAAATGCGGGCCTTATACCCTATTTAAGGAATGTTATAGCCTTCACCAGCCCCCTTGATACTCTCTCAAGTCCATAACGAAAACCCTAGAGCCTCCCTTGAGTTGTGAGTCATTTTGAGAGTTTTGGAGCATTCTTGAAGCTTGGAGGAACACGAAGAAGGTTGGAGGTTCAAGGAGGAAGGAGTAGATCCAGAAGATTCACTCCATTTGCTGCTCATTTTGGTAATCAAGTTCCTTCCTTGACTTCTAGTTTGTTAGATCTCTTTAAGTCCCTTTTTATGAAGTTTATGGGCCAAGAATGATTTCTTGTGGGATTTGGACGTCCCCAAGTTAGATCCTTTCAGATCTGGGAGTATTTGGAGTAGTTAAGACATAAAGGTGGAAGCTTTATGCCAATAGAACTCCCCATGCAAAGTTTAAGAGGTTGTTATGGCCTTTTGAGCAAAAAGGGCCATGCATGGACGCAAAGGTATTAGCTTTGCGTGTTATTCCGACCCTAGGAGGCTAGATCTGGGTATTGGATGCCTTGTGCTTGACTGAAATCGTCTGAATAGAGTTGTACATAGTGGGACTCGGTGAGTCACTTGTGGGACTCGGCGAGTCAGGCCAGTTATTGCCCCAAAACCCTTCTGTTAAAGGGTATGAGTTGAATGGTTAGGGACTCAGCCAATCTGAGTCCATAGTGGTCATGACGTTCATCGTACTCGACGAGTTCAAGGAAGAACTCGGCGAGTCTAAGGCAATCTCCTTAGTTCATGAAGATGGACTCGACGAGTTGTTCATACAACTCGGCGAGTCACAGCCTAGACACATTCTTATGTGGATGATGAACTCGACGAGTTCAAGGTCGAACTCGGCGAGTCGAATGAAGATGGTCCCGATTGTATGGGGTTGGAGGAGTATGGACTCGACAAGTTGGTAGACCAACTCGGCGAGTCAAGTCAACTGGAGGTTTCCTTTGACCGTTGACTTTGACCAAGTTGACCTGGGTTGACTTTTGGGATTATTGTGGTCTAAATGTTATTTTGGGAATTGATAGTTTGGGAAGCCGAAGGGTCAGCGGTTCAGGATTTGCCGGTTAGCAGTCAGAAGTGTTCAGCGAGTTCTCAGTAGTGCGAGGTGAGTCTCCTCACTGTTTGTATGGGTCTACGGCCACAATGCCGGCCCATTTAGTTTATGTATGGTAGGAAGACCCGGGGGTTAGCCCTAGGCATTATGCATGAAAGACCAGGAGGAGGCTCCTGGCACACAGTATGTTATTATGTATGGTAGGAAGACCCGGGGGTTAGCCTTAGGCAACATGTATGAAAGACCAGGAGGTGGCTCCTGGCACACTGTATGCTGAGTAGCCTAGTAGAGTAGTATGTATAGTTGTCTTTTTGATGCTTGCATGGAAGACCAGGGGTGGCCCTTGGCACTTGTCTGTAAGACCCAGGGAGTAACCCCAGGCTTGACAAGAAAGACCACGCGCGGCCCGTGGCAATACAGCAAGACTATGTTTGGCACATAACATCTTACTTGATTATGGATATGTTTGTTATGCATGGCTCATGGTTACGTATGGCATGTATAGATCAGTTGATATGTATGGTATGTGGTATCTGGGGAACTCACTAAGCTTCGTGCTTACGGTTTTCAGCTATTTGTTTCAGGTACTAATGTTTTTCCAAGGAAGGAGCTCGGGGCAATCGCAACGCATCACACCATGTTTTCCGCACTAGATGATCTTTGGGATTTAAAACTGTGATAATTGTTTATTAAGAATGTTATTAAATGATTGAGCAAGATTTATTAAGCGGTTTTTAATTAATCAAAACGAAATTTTTGGTCTTGAATTTTGGGATGTTACAAGACGATTTGGAGGAGAAAAGAAGTTCTGGAAAAGGCTTTTATCACCTTGGGAGAGAAGAGTACATAATAAGTTAATTTGTTTGGTACATTCATTATGACTTCTATTATGAATTGTTTTTGTTTATTTGTTGCTATGAGCAGCTGAATCTAGCTACACTTGTTTAGCTAGATGAAGCTTCTGACTTATGGTTTAGCTTGTTGATAATAGATTTGCTTAGTTGGTAATTTACTTGTGTTTGATTTGTATTACCTAGCATGTTAATATTTGTTTCTTTAGTTGCTTGAATTCATGTTCTGTGTAGCTTAGTGACCATTAAACTGCATGAACTTGTTTACCTAGTGATTTAGTGACATTGAATTGCTAGAGCTAGGATCGACCAAAATCTTAGATAGTAATTGAAGTAAACTAATTTAGCTGTGCTAGAGAACATGAATTATGACCATAATTGTGTTTGACTAATCTTACATAGTAAATTCATAATCTACAACTTATTCTGTGTTTGATTGTGTGTGACCATACATAGTTTTACATGAATTAGTTTAATATTGGTAAATTTAGACTTAAATTACTAATACCATAATAACCAACTTTATAATCCATAATTGTTAGCTAATCATAAAGAAGAAGTGGATTCGAACTAAACGAGAGTGTTTTTAGTTATTGATTGAATTTGAGTAAAGTTCGGCCGATCTTGTAAAATCAGATAAAACCCTTTTAAGTTGTTAATAATTAGGTTAATTTAGTAGTAAGTAGATTAATTAGTTAACACCGTTCCCTGTGATCGACACCCGACTTACCCAACTATTCTATGATTCGACTAGGTACACTGCCTAGGTGCATTTTAGTTAGTTAAGTTAGTTAGGTTATAAATATAAAATTAGTGGGTGCTTTTGTGCACATCAACACACTTAGAGTCATGTTCAAGTTGTTAAGAAAATGTATATGTAGATTGTGAATTATTGCTTACTGGTTGAACACAAGGATAAAAGTGATAGATTTTTGGATTAGCAAGGATTTTATATGTCCCTGAAAAGTTATTCAAGCTTAGTAACAGGCTAAAAAGTATCAAGAATCAAAGAGGCCAAAGTCACCTTACTACAATGGAAAATGAAAATTAATTGGTATGAAATGTAGTAACTATACATTAGGATATCATCATATCTTTATAATCTTACCACCAAAACTTTGGTTACTTTGGTTTTAAACGTGTAGCTAGTTGAAATAATCTAACCGGTATGCTTTTCTAGATGTGATATTTTTCTCTTTTGTACCCCTAAGAACAATTATAGTTTCAATCACTATATATTAAACATTTGATAATATGCTAAACAAATGAAAAGGTAAGATCTGTTACTTTTTAAGATATATATAGATATGCTTTAACATGTATGATTATGAATGCAACAAACACTTTCCGTTTCCTTTTCACTTTTGCTTGAGTTCTTGCAGATTAATAATACAAATTTTAACAAGCCAATTAACAGTGATAAATACAACAAGAGTTCCATCTCCTAATTATTTGTATATACGACACATATCAACCCTAAAAACTACGGCTGAAACTATGAAATTGATTAGATGGAAAAGAAGTGAATACATACTCAAGCATCGATTAGATTTTTTGATCTCTCGAATGGTCAATGGATGAGACACATCATTTTTCTGTAGCTAACTGATGATCCACAATCAACAAACCCTTGTTGTCCAATATGTTTATGTAGTAGTTTTTGTCGAGTTTTATAGGGGTACCACAGTCATTTCTCACATATTGAATTGCCTTGGGGTCGGGGATTACATCCGGACACTTATGGAGCATGTGCTCAACATGACCCAGGTCAAGAACCGGGTCAACCTCTGGATACAAACGGTGCACCAACTTCACACATTGTGTCCTCCCCATGCTATGAGAACCTGTTTCAAGAAAACCACCATTAATTAGTTTATGAACTACATTAGCAGTATCATGATGCATGATGCATGATGGATGATGATGATCGATGATAGGTATACCTAGTAAAGCAACAACACCAGGGGGTGTCGATACCGATGTTCTTGAACCTTTCAAGAACAACAATGTCACACCCCCAAACCGGAACGGCGGAAACGTTCAGAGGTGGATGACGTCATATGCAGTATCAAAACAATTATATCATAGTAATCAGAGTAAACACAACCATTACATTGAATATATATATATATATATATATAAAGGTATTTACATATGTTTGATTCATGTTTTTATACATCAAAAGCATAAGCAAAAGTAAAGACGTGACTCTATACGCTCCGTCTTCTCAAAAGTCTGTGCGAGGTACCTGTCTACTGATTTCTTGAGAATACAAGCAGTTTTTAAAGAGTATCAGCATAAAGTTGGTGAGTTCATAAGCATGTTTTTGTATTGAAAACTTTGTCATTGAATCTGTAAAACGTTTGTATGCTTCCCAAGAAAATCTAATATTTTCTAACATATATGTTTATTACTATGTTCTGTAGTAGTGTATAATGTGTTAGTTTGTAAGTCTGGTTACCACCAACTGTATTGTATAAAATTGTTTTGAATGAAAACCCTTTGTATGAAAACCCTGACTATCTCCAGTAATGTATACGATGTTCTGTTTGAAAAATCCTGATTACCATTAGTATGTATAGTAGTTTCATTACTTAAAAATGAAACTATGAGTTGAAATCCCTGGAATCCTCCAGTTGTATTATGAACTAGTTTTATTAATAAAATAAAACTAAAGAAGAATGAAATCCCGTAAACAATAAGGTTAGTTTATACTATTGTGAGTCGTATAACCATGCTTGATATGACCTAGTGACCTTTACGACGTTCTTCAAGTGTCGGATAAATGACATTTGTCACCCCAGGCATGCCTGCCTAACTATATAGCTAGCAGTTCAGGTGTGGGATTGTCAATCCCGAATAGATCTATTCACAAATCTCAAACTCTCCCACCAGGAGACTTTGGTTATACTATGATAGGATTTAACCTGTACCCCGAAAGGTACAATTGAAGTGTTGTCTCACAATCCTGTATTAACTAGTTTACATGTAAGTCTGTATTGATCTACTGTATTTTGACCCGTGTGTATACTGTATAAGGTAATAATTATACTTAAATAATTATTAAATGTTGTACTCTTGTAGTAATGTATATCATAAACTAAATCTGTCATAGTTTATATGTTTTGCTATGTAAAACTATGAATTCGAAAAACTGTGTATTAAAAACCCAAACAATACCTATTATAGTTTGCATGTATGATGTGTACTTGTTTTACGTATTGATCTGAAAACTATGCAATTTCGACTGTAGATTGAAAAAGTCCTTTATGCTCAGCACGTTACAAAAGGGATAAAATATCTAAATATTTTATAAACATGTGGAAATTGTAAGATTGTATCAATTGCATCAGTTTTAAATGTTTTGAAATCCTTTTGTATATATGCACAAAATCATTTGTGTTTGGCTTGTACTCTCCCCCTGAAAACATTTAAAATCATAAAAGCATAGGGGTATGAACTCACAATTAGTCCTGTGAATATTTGGACAGCGAAAACTGAGAGTGAAGACCCTCGAGTTGATGTACGCGGCACTCAACGGGATCCTAATACAATTAATACATATATGTATTTTATTAGCGAAACCATTATTTATAGTGTTAGGAAAACACTTGCTTTCGGTTTATGAATGTTACCGGAACTCGATTGAATCGGAAAAGCGGGTTTGCAGCCAAGATTCACGGTGTGAAGGAGTTTGCGGCCGTGAAGGGTTTCTGGCCGTGAACTGCCCATTGAAGATTTTACGGCCTTAAACGAGTGTACGGCCTTTGAAGATTTGAAGGTTTGAATGGTGTACGACCGTAAACAGTTTGCGGTCTTTGAAGATTTGAAGATATGAAGAGTGTACGGTCATAAACTCTAGAAGAATGATGTTAGATTCGATGAAAAACGTGTTTTAGCTGCTCCAAAACAACTTCCAAAGGTGCTTCTTGATGATTTTCGGAAGAAAAAGGGTGTTTTGGTGTTTACGGTCGAGAGGTAGAGAGAGAGAGAATGAGAGAGTTTTCGGCCAAGAAAGTTCAAATGAAGGTGGGGGTCCTGTATATATAGGCTGGGGGTATGGTCGGTGGTGGGGGCCACTTGGCACTGGCCGTAAACAGGTGTACGGCCGTAAACGAGTTTACGGCCGTGAACATCACTCAGGCCGAAAACTAAAGGAAAAACTCAGTTTTTTAGCGTGATTTTGTTTCCGACTCTTATATAGAATTTGATTATATAACTAACTGATTTTCCAAACCAAAGAAATTTGATGGAACTCAATAAAATCCAAATTTTATTAACAGAAATCGGCTAACGTTAACTGAAAAAGGTTCGGGTTGTCACAAACAGTCATGGATTCATTATGATCTGGGAGGTAATGCTCTAAAATATCTACCCCAGTTTCCAGTCATTCACACGTGACCTGATCTTTCCCATTGGAAAATTTATCCAATCTCTGAACCCTAACCAAAAAATTGTTATCCTGGACCTTTAAATCGTTGAAATCGATTCAATTTGCTTACTAATTGATTGCTGTGGGAGAGGAAGTCAGAATTACCGACTTCGATGTCAGCGGTGGAGATGACAACGACCTAGTTTCGGAGTGGGAGGCTGGGTTGCCGAACGTCGACGACTTGCCGTCGTTATCACAGTTGCTGATATCGGCAGAGATGGCATCAACTTTCAGCATCACACCCGGTCCTCACCGGAGTATGATTGACGTTGACCGCGCTTCTCGTAACACAGTTTCAAGTCTCCAAATGAAATCACAACAAAATCAGGTGAATAAACTTATTGATTTTAAGTCGTTTAGTGATGATAGAGAGGAAGAAATGGTTGTTGAAGGCGATGAGACTATCGATCTAACTCCAGACAGTTCCGATTCGAGGAAATTACTTAGAGTTGATAGCGGCGGCGCTAGCGGTGGAGCTGGAGAGGAAGCTGACTCCGCTTTGCGAGCCGATGATTCTTCCACAAAGTCATTGAAAAGGATTCGTTTGGTTTGGAATCCTCAGCTGCACAGTGATAACAATGCCACTACCAGTACTAGGTTTAGGACCTAAAGTGAGGCCAAAAGGCTTGTCGACTTTAACTTCGGTCTCCTTTCAAGCACCTGTGGTTTTATATCTAAACCTCTTCCTCCTTTTACATACATGATGGTCTTCTCCCTAAAAATTATCCACACAATCCACTGAAATACGCCGCTCGTCGCCGTTGATGAGATTAAATGAGGTGGAGATGTGAACGGATATGAGTCAGAGATCAAAAATTGGTGATTTACAGGAGTGTGGAGGAGCAATGAATCAAAAAAATTAGGGAAAATCAACAGCAATGACACAATTGGTGATTCACAGGAGTGTGGAGGAGCAAAGGTGGAGGTGATACACTCCAGCGACTGAAGACGACAATAAGAATGCGACGAGATTCGGCGATTTCATCTCAAAATCTGGAATGAAGAGGTGAGATTCGGCGATTTCATCTCAAAATCTGGGATGAAGATGAACATGAGGGAGGGAGAAAGACAGTGAGAGAGAGTTGTATTTTCAAAATTAATTTTGATTAATTATTATGTATGTTAATTTTTATCCCTTAACTACCCTTGTAATTTGTTGTAAAAAGTCAATGTTACCATTGAAATGGTTAATAATTACAAATATGCCATGTTTGATCTAGGTCATTAAAAGTTTTGATCTAACGTTCCACTTTTAGTTCTCGGATTCTCGGGAAACTTTAGGTTCTCAAATGATCCTTCCTATATATATATATATATATATATATATATATATATATATATATATATATATATATATATATATATATATAAAAGTAGGTTCAAATAAAAACATAAAATAAAGTGAAAACGTGAGAACAATTCTCAGCCAATCGTTTTATTTAATTAATCTTTTAAAAAAATAATTAAAAAAATATTTTAGGTATTTGTTACCACCATTAATAACTTATTTAAATTCAAGCCATATTTTTATGGAAGGAAAGTCTATCATTTATTTGATGTTCTCTATTTCCATCAAAATAAAAGAAATTTATTCATAATTTTAGCTCAAATTTAAGAAAGGATACCATGCCTTTTGGAGTCTCGTTTCTCTATTTCGTTAAAATAAAATAAAAGAGACTACATCCTTTTTACATTTGTTTTTGGTATGTATTATCACTAAGATATTGTCTTTGAATGTTAAATATTTATTTTAAAAGTGTTAACACATGTGTGAATCTACATACTTTTCTTTCTAATTCTTAGGTAATATTAGTTTATTAGTAGCCATATATTAAAAATTAAATATAATTCTTTTATGGATATTAGTTATCATGAAAGAAAATATATTCTTAAATGCATATTAATTTGTTTTTTTTAATGATATTTTTAATATTTTATCATTAATATTGTTTGTGCCTATTTTCTATATATTCTAAATGGAAGATGATATCATTCTCATTGATATATGCTTATATTCACATATGAATAACTTTTATATTGAATATTTCATGATGAATAACTACTAGATCGTCGAACCAAAAAACAAAATGATAATCTAATATGAATTATGTCAAATCTGCAAACATGATTCAAGAAAACATTGAATTTTTAGTTCAAATTGTATTTAATAAAGTTGTATTGCTAATGAAATTTTATTGAAATTTGTTTGTCTGTTTATTGATATTGGCATTTTATAATAACGTTGCAAATAATATAATATTTTTGATATTTTAAGATGAATATGTAGTGTTCATAGTTTTTTTTACATCAAATATATTCTTTATAGAATAAGTAAAACATACTTAAGAATCTCAATTAAGCATATGAATTTGCACTAAAACATTTTGAAATTCGCTATTTTTTTACTTTTTAGAATAAAACAATTAAGTATCCATTAAAAATCTCTTAAAATAGGAAACATATATGAAATTAATAAATTAACTATTATCCCTAAAAGTACTCGGTAACCACCACTTTCCTTTTTAATCTCATTTTATTTTTGTAGTTTTATCTTTACACAATTAATTGTATATTCTAATAATAATTAAAATATTAATTGATAAATATATATTAAATAAAATGATTGGCTGAGAATTGTTCTCACATTCTCATATTATTTAGTGTTCTCATTTTAACTATCCCATATATATATATATATATATATATATATATATATATATATATATATATATATTATAGTTAAAGAGTAAATGAAATCATATTTAATCCTAAGTTGTTCCATACTCAAGAAACGTAAATAAAGCAAAGTACATTGAAAAATTAGAGTTTTAAAGACAACAATTCACATAATACTAAATTAAAATATTATAGACAACTTTTAATGTCAAGCCAATACTTAGTCGTTTATTGTTCTAGACCTACATGAGAAATCCAATCTTTTAAAAACAACTTTAAATGTATATATTATGATAGAATAAAATTGAGTCAATCTATACTATTACACATTCACATCTTCAACCTTGCAGCCTCCTCTTCAATCATTTGCTTACCACAAAAACACCCAAACATAAATGAAACCTCAGAATCTAAATAATATAAAATATATGGTCCATTAAATTCAAAGGGCTCAGATTCTACATTAACCAAGACAATAATGGAGGATAAAAGTTCATGATTGTGCTTATAATAGCATATGGGGTGCAAATTCAAGAAATGAAAAAAGGGACATACATGTTTGACTAATACAACAGTGGGTACCAGCTGCAGTAAAAGGTTGTGGTTTTACCACTCACTAATGCAAGCTCCTGATCCTTTTACATAGTAATCTTAATTTATTTTTCTGGTGTAATGGTTGGTATTTGAAAATTTCTCATATTTTATAATCTTGTTTTCCATAGTTTTATATTTATAAAATGATGTGACAAGTCCGGCTAATGCCTTTACTTGCTCTGACTGCATGCATAATAGAACTTTACATAAAAATGAATGTAAAACAAACATCCCACAGGATCTTAAATGCAAAAATTTTAAAAACCATCGAGAATTTTGTATAACTAATAAAATGAAGTCAAATATAGGATGTTAAATACCTATTTCTGTTTGAAATCTGGAAAAAAAAATTGTTGAAATGGAGATGAAAAAGGAGTCTGTAACACTATTGGAGCAAGGGCATTTATGTAAAACCAAGTTCTATTGTCTTTTCTTCATAATTTGACACCTTTTATTAGGATTCTGAGAGACTACTATATCAGTTGAAACTTTATTTGTATGTATCAATCTCACAGTGTTACAAACTCTTGATTTGTAGATAAAAGGACAAAGATCGCGATCATATTTTATATATGTTCAAGGGTAACTTGGTAATATTAAACGACAGGACTTACAACATCATTGAGCTCTTCCTAAGATGAGAAATGAAACTTCTACCAGTGTCACCATTGGTTGGGGCCCACAACTTTCCCAATGCCTTTTGTAGGGATTCAATCCCTTTTCTCTTGTCATCCATGATCGACTGGAGTTCATTCGGCCTAAAAATAAATGAATAATAAATTAACTTAAAAAGAAAATAGTGACATACCTACCAAGAGTGCGATCAGTTTCTTACCCTCTTAGCCCTCAATTTTTCAATAAATGGATCTTTGGTCGATATTCCACAAATGATCAATAAAACTTGACCGAAATTGATAAAATAAGTACAATTTTGAAAATAGAGAGGAAGTAAAAGACATGTAATTATCAAGTAAATTATACTTTAAGAAAAACTAATTCATTGTAAATTAGATTTTCTTATTCATATATTGAAAGAAGATCAGAAATGAATACTAACCAACTGAATGAGTTGATCACATTTTACATATGTTAAAATGTATCTATACAAAAATCCCATGTACAAATTTCAAAATATAAGTTGGTTTTCAAGCAATCATACAACCAAGAACATGAAGAGATTATTCAAACCTTGGATGTCATGAAATTTGATAGTGGGGTAAATGGGGTGACCATAATAACCACTATTTGGCAATCAGATAACCTAAACTCACGTCTGAAGAAACTAAAACAAATTGGAATCTGAATAGAGTTTAATATTAAGTTAGATAGTACAAGAACTTGGTATATAAGATATACAATTTGGGTAATCCTGAAGACTAGATAGAGAAATTATGGAAGAACAGGGAACAAAGGAAGTAAGGAATCAATTAATTACGTCTCAAAAGAACACTTTAAATCCCTTTTCGATAATTATTAGAGGGAAAGAAGGTTTTATGAAATACTTTCTATAAAAAGTTCGGAACGTTCTGTAAGGTCCTGAAAAGGATCTTTACCAATGATCAAGCAACAAACAATCACAATAGAAGTAGAAGAAGAAAAGAAATCAAGTTTGCACACGTTTATAGCATAAAACGTCTGGTACAACTCGACACAGTACACCGTAAACTCTCTGGTATCAACAACTAGACAAAGACCTACACATCCACTATATATACTCGACTGGGCCGCAAACTGGGTTTACGGCCGTAAACGTGTTTACGGCCGTAAACTCACTCACCGACCGTCAATAGCTAAACAACCCAAAAACACATTAAAGACTCATTAATAAACTATTACAATGAAAGCCTAGACCAAACCATTAACTAGACCCTTCAATCTCCCCCTTGGTTTGGTGCTAGCTTGGACTCAGTCTTTGTCGACCACCAGCACATCAGATTTTCCCATAGCTCTGTTCCACATCTCCTTCTTGATAATCTCAGCAACCATTGAAGTG
This sequence comes from Lactuca virosa, assembly GCF_052849685.1. Classification (NCBI taxonomy): domain Eukaryota; kingdom Viridiplantae; phylum Streptophyta; class Magnoliopsida; order Asterales; family Asteraceae; genus Lactuca; species Lactuca virosa. The sequence continues at coordinate 61,144,144 of NC_136429.1, forward strand.
TACTCCTTTGCGACAGACTCAAAAAGGTCTTCAGCCACCTTGATATGATGAATGGAGAGCTGATGTATATCCCACCTACCAAATTAAAGCAGATCCCTCTTGTCATATAATCGGATACAATCCTCTTTAAGCTTGATGACAACAGATGCTGAAGTTTCATCAAACACCCAGTATTCCATGGATTTGAGAGATCCATCTGGATAATTTTGAAGGACGGGAATCTGCTTTACTTGAGCAGTAGCGGGCCACATCACTGACCGAAGTGGCTGACTTGTTTTGGGATCAGTGACGCTAGGGTAAATCTTGATGATAGACTCTGCAGTCTTCATTGAAGGGAAGCCCTTAGCCACTTGATCTTCCAAAAATGTCTTGAACTGATTCGCCCTGGGATTGTTTGATGGATTTGAGAAAGGAGCATTAGACAGCTCCGTAAGATCAACCCTAGTAAAAGAGTGAAAATCGTGAGCATCTTTGTACATTTCAGTATTACCGCTCTTTCTTCTCACCATCCACATGTTCATAGTGTCATGGAATCCCCACGAAATGATTCCTGACCTATCACCATAAACGTCTCTGAAACGATGTTCTCCCAGATCCGTAAAGGTGATCTTTGATTCATCCCAGGGAGCACTATGATCTGCGCTCCTTTTGAATAGAAATTGACCCTTTTCAGCTGAATTGGCCAATTTAGCACGTTTCAATGCCACTACACTCGGAGCCTGAGCCGGTTCCTTTTTAAAACGGTCAACAATGGTGGTTGTTCTTGTAGGTTGTGGAACTATGGGAGCATCTTGATCAGGAAGATAGATCTTTGGCTCATCAACAGATGACTTGAATTTGTCGCCAAAATCTTCTTCCAGCTTCTTCTTAAGATCGTAGTAGCTAGCGGTCAACAAGCCGAAATGCGTCTGAAGATCAGTAATTTGCTTCGTCTTCAGAGATTTATCTTCAATAAGTTCGGCAACTTGAATATTGAGCTTTGCATTTTCAGTCTGAAGGTCTGCAACCTTGATATCCAGCTCAATATTTTTCTGATCTAAATCAATATTTTTCTGATTCAGAGCATCAATCTCCTTCTGAAGTCCAAGTATTGAAGGATTTTCTTCTCCTGAGCTGCCACCCCCAATAGAGATTCCTTTGCCACGTGAGGGAGGCGTTGTGAATTGTTCTTCGGCCAAATGCCTGGCTAGCCTCAAAGAAGCAGCATCATGTTCTGGCCTGGGAGGAGAGAAACCCATGGGGAAGGAAGAGCCACCAGCTTCATAGAAGGTACTAGGACCTTCACTGACGGGTTCAGATGAAACGATAATAGGAGTTGTTGTTGTTGGAGTTGTAAAGCTTTGAAATACACCCAAATCAGGAATTCCCTGTCTAGGGTCAAGTCTTCGTCTTTTTATTGGAGGTTGAGAGGCTTGTGAAGTTGTGCGATCACTTTCCAATAGCTCAGATGTAGGTAAAACAACATCAAGGGGAGGAATCCTTGACACTGTCACCATGGGAATTGCTATTTCCACCATTGGATTGGTAAGAGGAGGCGTGGCTTCGAGAACGTCTTCATTTTCCCTTATCTCTGTTGCTGGATGAGCAACTTCATCGATATTGTCAAGTAGTGTGTTGAGGTTTTCACCGGTCATGAAGTCTTCATTACTACCAAAATTTAGAGGAATTTCATCGTTATCGAATCCTGTGAGATCGAGGTCTTCATACAAATCAGTCTCCGTTCCAGTTTTAGAAGACCCCTTGTTATAATCACTTTGGACCTGAGCAGATGTCAGTTCATGTTCCTCAGCTACTTGTGCATTAGCAGCTGGAGTTTCTTCTTCATCAGCACGATCTGACACTATAATAACATCATCTTCCGAAATGACTCTCTCAGAAGAAGTGGGCTCAGATGACATTTTGTCTGACGTTCCATGAGATTCGGAAGATTCATTTATCTCAGCAAATTTTCCGAATTTCACAAGAGAATGTAATCCTTGGAAGACGACCTTGCCCTTGCGATTCTGCTTAATAAGACCAATAGTGTGGGGGCCTAATGACTTTATATCCAGTGTGTCTACCTCTTTGACCATCTCAGGAAATTGGGTGTCAATGAACATCTGAATAAACCTAGGGTACAGCAAGAAGGCATCTCTGGTCTCCCGGCTTATAGCGTTGATGTTTACCAAGAACTCATCCAATATGAACTTTGAGAAATTGAATTTGATACCAGCAGCCAGTGAAACAATTGCCCCTGTGTTCCTGAGTGAGATTTCATCAGCACCTGATCTTCTGCCCGAGATACAGCTCACGAACACATGCGCCAAAAATCTTCAGTAGGGTGGCAGAAGCTTTTTCACCATGGGAGGGTAGATGCCTTCATACCCCATCTTCTTGAGAATCTTTTGTACATCATCAATCCCGATTTCAGTAGGAAAATCAGGTTGATCATTAATCAGCAATGTTTCTCTGATGAACTGCTCAGTGATTGTAATCTTGCATCCTTTCACAATAGCATCAATGGTAACTGATCCTTTTTCTGATGTCATCTTAGCAGTCTGCCAGAACTCCCACACATTTTTCTGATAGATGACTGGATTCACAGTAATGGCAAAGGCCAGGCAGCATTCTCTCAGTCTGTATATCATCGACCTGAAATCTCCATGAGCAGCAGGAGGGTCATCCAGTACAATTGTCAGGTTATGCATGTCAACAAACTTAAGACTTGCGATTGATCTACACTAAACCATGCCAAGTAAGAAAACAAAGTATTTAAACAATTAAAGCTTTAAGTTTTCTTAATTAATCAATATCATTTTGGCCTTAAAAAGAAATATTTTGATAAAAAATTTGGAGTTTACGGTCAAACATGGTCAAAGTTGGGTTTACGGTTCAAATAGGGTTTACGGTCAAAATGGTCAAAGTGGGGTTTACGGTCCAGATTGGGTTTACGACCGTAAACCCACTGCAGTAGTCTCCTGAACGTAAACGAAGTTTACGGTCGTAAGCTCCAAAAGGAGTTTACGGTCGTAAGCTCTTAGACCGTAAGCTCAGACCATTTACGGTCGTAAGCCCTCCCTAAACCGTAAACGTCGATGAACACAAAAACCTCGATTAATCCTCCAGTTTCAGTCGAATCGATGAACAAACCACATATCCTCAGTCGGTTTTAGCATACCTTTGATGTGGACTAAACGATTTTACAAAATCTCACAAAAAAATTTCGAGGATGAGAGAGAGTGGAGAGAGTTTGCGACCGGAAGGAAGAAAGGGGAGGTGGAAAGGGTTTACAGCAGTAAACTCCACCTTTTATACCTCCTTTGAATTTTACATGTCTCCCATACAGTATAAGGCACAGCCCAAATCCCCATTAATTTTTCAAAAATAAAGCCTTTTGAGGATTTTTTTAAAATTAAAATAAAATTAAAATTAAACTAAAAGTAAAATAAAATAAAACAATTTCTAAAATTTAAGAATTAAAGAATTAAAAAAGATTAAATTTTTGACAATTATAAAAATAAAATAAAATAAAATAAAATAAAAATAAAATTGAGATAAGATAAACGCAGACTAAAATTTATCTCGACAATCACGAAGTATAATTTTGTGACACAGGGATCAAAGTTGTTAGACAGCCTTAATCCACTTGTCGGTACCTTTATCATCATGTCTTTGTCTGGTCGATCGCTGGTATTGTGGTCCACTTAAACACAAAAAATTGTGACAGAATTAGGACATACCATTAGTTACAAGACAAAGTGATCCTAAGTTCCTAGATAATATTTCTTAAGGACCATTCAGCTGACGACGACCAGGGATATTGTTGTCCGCCTAAATTGAGCAGCGAGATCTACAGACAATCTGTAAGTGTTCAGTTTTTAGTTGTACCAGAACATGTTTCCCGCTTCCTGATATGCTCCAGTAATCAAGGACTTCCAGAATACTCCTTACATCGGGTGAGCAGACAATTATTAAGATAGAAGATAGATTTAGAATGCATATGCTATACACCGAGGTTGGATCTCTTCCAATCACGCAGAGGGTAAAACATATGACTAACTGAAGTTTTAGAGGGATTGAGAAAAAGAATGATGCATATACTGTGTACCAGGTCGGATTATGAGTCACGCAAAGGAGACAGTATATGGCTAACAGATAGAAAGAATTGCATAGATAGAAGATGTAGAGAAATAGAATTGCATATGTTGCAGTCCAGGTCGGATGTATTTAAATCACGCAGAGGAGGCAACATATGACCAACAGATAGAGAGAAAGAAAATAATCTTCTACAGACCTAATTTATCGGAATTCCCCAGTCACCCCATGAATACCGGAATTAAGGACAGAATCTGCACATCGAGGAAAAGTTAATCCACAGTTCCGGATACGAGTTCTTTAGTGTAACCAGTAGATTCCCGTGTTTATCTCCCTGCTCAACCTATCCGAGCGTCGCATTGTCAGGCTAAACGGATCTAACTAGATCAAGATTTGTCAAGTCTATGAATTCTTTAAGTTCAACTCTGCCTAGTCAAGTCCATTTAGAATCTTTCATGCCTACCAGCGCATCAAACACAGAGCATAGACAATTTAATTTTGGGTACGTTACACAGACTCAGATTGCCTGTTATCACTTGATAATATCACTTCCCAGTACCATATCTACAAGCAAAACTGTTAGCGACAATATTTTTTATTTTTCTGAATTTTTAATGTTTTTGGATTTTTGAATGTTTTTGAAAAAAATGAAACAGAAACAAAATGTTTTTGGATTTTTTAAATTTTCAATTTTTTGTTTGGTTTTTGTTTATTTCTCCCCCTAAATTTGTCCATGGGTGAGAATGAAATCACTAAAATGCGCAAATTTAAACTAACCTAATTAATAACAAAAATTTAATCCTCAAAACGAATCATTTTCAAAAATCCCACAAGCACATCGAATCGAGCTTTATTAAAAGGCTTGGTGAACAGATCCGCCACATTATTGGCAGTGGGAACCTGTTCTAGCCGGATGAGCGAGCGCTCATAACAATCTCTGATAAAATAAATTTTGATATCAATGTGCTTGGTTTTGGAATGTTGGACATGATTTTTAGTAATTTGAATTGCGGCCTCATTATCACAGTGAATGGGGGTTTCTAGATAATTCAAACCGTAGTCCAACAGCTGATGTTGGATCCAGATAACTTGAGAACAGCAGGCAGATGCAACAACGTATTCCGCTTCTGCCGTTGAGGTGGAGACGGTATGCTGTTTCTTGCACTGCCACGACACCAGTCTATCTCCAAGGAATTAGCACCCTCCTGATGTAGATTTCCTGTCAAGCTCACAGCCTCCATAATTACTGTCAGCAAAAGCATATAAATCAAATTCAGAATTCTTCGGACACCAAAGACCCAATTTTGGGCTGCCTTTGATATACCGAAAAATCCTTTTGACAGCAATAAGATGTGAAAGTTTAGGATTAGCCGGATAGCGAGCGCATTGACAAACTGCAAACATGATGTTGGGACGACTTGCAGTAAGATACATCAACGAACCGATCATCGATCTGTAGTGTGTCTGATCTACGGATTCGCCATCAATATCTGGATTCAGCAGGGGTCTTTCAGCCATTGGTGTCGATGCAGGTTTTGCGTCTTGAAACCCGAACTTCTCAAGAATATCCTCCACATACTTAGCTTGATGTAGCAGGATTCCGGTTGAATTTTGTTTGACCTGAAGCCCCAGAAACATGGTCATTTCACCCAGTGAACTCATCTCAAACCGCTTTTTCATCACGCCTTCAAACTCTTTGTATAGCTGTGGACTGGTAGACCCGAAGATAATGTCGTCAACGTAGATCTGGACTAGAATCTGATCATTACCAACATGCTTGATGAATAAAGTTTGATCAATAATGTCGCGAGAGTATCCATGCTCGAGCAAGTGCTTTGTTAGAGTCGCATACCATGCTCGAGGAGCTTGATATAACCCATACAACGCCTTGTCCAACTTGTAAACATGATTAGGAAACTTTGAGTTAACGAACCCAGGGGGTTGATCAACGTAGATTTCTTCCTTCACCTTGCCATACAAGAAGGCAGTCTTGACATCCATTTGGTAAACCGTGAATTTCATGTAGGAAGCATATGCAAGGAAGATACGAATAGCCTCCAAACGAGCCACGGGAGCATAAAACTCAGTATAATCAAGACCCTCAACTTGTCGAAACCCGTGAACCACTAACCTTACTTTATTGCGCACTATTACACCAGAATCATCCTGCTTGTTTTGATAGACCCATCGTGTGTCAAGAGACCTTTTGCCCTTTGGTAACTCAACCAATTTCCAAACCCCGAGCTTTTCAAACTGATTTAGTTCTTCATGCATCGCATCTACCCAGCTGGGCTCATTGAAAGCCATTTCAACGTTTTTGGGTTCTATTTGAGATATAAAGCAAGAATAGAGACATGCATTGACATCTCCACTCTGACTTCTGGTTTTAACTCCGTCACCAGCTGGCCAATGACGTTATCGATCGGATGATCGCATTGAATTCTTGACGGTATGTCTTGGCTGATGTCATTGAGTGAAATAGGAAGAGTGTGGATGTTGAAACCTCCATCATTTGCTGATTGATCCACATTAGATGAATCTGCTACAAACTCATTAGCAATTTCTTCAGGAAAGAGTAGTTCCGTAAAAGTTGGAGTGACAGCGGAAGCATCTCTAGACATGAACTCTCTTTCAACAGGGGTAAGAGGTGTAGCATCAGCATCAGGAGTTCCGTTTTGAACTTTAGACTCTGGACTATCAAGTCGATCAGATGACTCCCCCTCAGGTGGAGCAGAGGACTCCCCCTTAACCGTTGGAGGTCTGTAAACAACTTCTTCATCTTCGTCTTCAGAAACAATCTTCGAACCAGAAGAGGATCCATTTGAGCCATCTGAAGACACATTTAAGGATTTGAAAAGCGACATGTAGTCAAATAACCAGTCAGGACCCACTCGAGCGTCTGTTTCATTCTCCTCTAACCAGCGCACATCATAGGATTCGACAATCTGCTTAGTCTTCTTGTTGTAAACCCTATACGTGGTGCGCGCAGCATATCCTATGAAATAACAATCATCGACTTTGGCATTGAATTTAGGGTTGGATTCCAAGTGAAGAAGGGTGCAAGGGCAGCCAAATACACGGAAATGGCTGACTGAAGGCTTGTGTCCATAGAGAATCTCGTACGGTGTCTTCATCTATGCTTTGTTGATTAGAAGACGATTCTGCACGTAGCAAGCAGTGTTAATCGCCTCGGCCCAAAAGAAAACAGGTAATTTTGAATCACAAAGCATTGTCCTTGCAGCGTCCTTTAAAGTTCTATTTCTCCTTTTAGCAACACCGTTTTGTTGAGGCGTGTGAGCAGAGCTGTATTGACGCACGATCCCCTTTTCTGCGCAAAAATGGTCAAGAACCGCATTGTTGAACTCAGTTCCATTGTCAGTACGAAGCGCCTTCACCTGGTTGTTGGTTTGATTCTCAATCATCACAATGAACTTCTTTATCAGATCAACAACCCCAACTTTGTTGGATAAGAAGAAGACCTACGTAAAACGAGAGAAATCATCGATCACAACTAGACAGTACGAACTTCTTTTGATGCTCAGGACGTTGACCGGACCAAATAAGTCCATATGCAATAATTGGAGCACCTGACTGATTGAGTTAACTTGCTTTGGCAGGTGTGGTTTTCTATGATGTTTTCCTTGGGCACAGGACACACACTTCTCAAATGTAATAAAGTCTCTGACAGGTAAGCCTCGGACCATCTCATTCTTAGCAAGGCGATTCAGGTTTTTCGCGTTAGCATGACCGAGTCGTCGGTGCCACAACATCGCATTTTGTTCGGACACTTTTGAAAATAGGCAAGTGACTTGTTCAGGTATGTTACTGTTTATGTCAATAATGTAAGCATTCCCATCCCGCTTAGATTTGACAAGAATCCACTCTTCCGAAATGACAATGCCTGGCTTGAGAATCATGCATTCTTTATCGGTAAAATGGGTAGAATAACCTTTGTCGCAAATTTGGGAAACACTCAACAAGCTATGCTTTAACTCAGGAGCAAAGTTGACATTTTCAAAGCTTAGCACTCCATTTGTAACGGTTCCTCTCTAAGTGATCTTGCCACCATCTCCGCCCGCGAAGGAAACATACCCCCCATTAAAAGATTGAATGTTGCTCAATTGGGAGATGTCTCCTGTCATATGCCGGGAGCAGCCGCTGTCGACGTACCAAGGACGGACGACATTCCTCCGCAACTGTCCCTGCAAAATGAGCGGGATCATTTAGATTTGGGAACCCAGGTCATCACTGTCCTGGGTTTCCTTTTCGCTTTCTCTGATTTATCTTTTAATGTTTTCAAATTAGGATCCTCATTCCTAATTACTTCAGAGGATGGTGATGATGGATTGGAAATTGATTTGGGCATCCAATGATATTTAGGTTTTATAACATTCTCAGGTGGTTTTGAAATAAGTTTCTTATTAGTTTGCACTGAGCCTCTGGATGTTCTACCAGAAGTGGTTGAAGATCCATAATTGCTTTTTGACAAAACCGATCTTGGCGGAGCCTTGTTCGGTTTTGGCAAACTATTTGGAGCTTTGTTATTAAAAACCTTTTTATTCTTTTGAAAAACAACCCTTTTCTATTTCGATCATCTTTCCTATCATCATTTCGAGAACGAGTTCTTGAGGATTTTCTAATTAAAGACCTTCCTCGAGATTCGTTCTCTCCTCTTGGTGACATATAGTTCACAAAGATCCTATTTTGACAATTCCTAGCTATATGACTACCAACACCACAATTAAAACAAATATGTTTATTATTTGAACTTGTACTGCATTTCTCAGATTTATTTTCTTGACAGACACTATTACTCTTCTCAGAAGAACATGCATGAGAAATAGGTTGTGAGATAAGTGAGGGTGCCTCAGATGGTGTGACTTGTGGAATTGATGGGTTTTCATGAGAATCACAAGCATCAGAATTACCAAACAGTTCATCAAACATATCAAAGAAATTAAGTTCAACAGTAGCAGATGTGGAAACATCACACGAAACATTCTCAGTCTTAACATCAGAAACAAAAACTTTTTCATTTGAAACAAAAATATCAGAATCAGAAACAGAAATAGAAACAGATTCTCCAACTTCACGCGTGGCCTGATCTAAGGGTTGATCTGCAGGGGAAGTAGAAATATTAGTACTTTCAACATTAATAAATCCGCCTGAAACGAAACCAGACGACTTGCCATAAACCATAAATGGTTCGTTGGCAATCTTATCCTTGGATAGGGGTTGATACTGATATGTATGATTATAAGGAGGAGGTACACTATCATATCCTAAACCCTTTTGTTGGTTTCGTTTGAACTGCATGCAGTGATCAATCATGTTGGCAACTACCTCGCTTGATCCATCAAATTTTCTAAAATCAAAATTTGCAGTTTCAAATTGTCTTTTTAATGTATCAAGCTCGGTAATTAACTCATCATTTTGTCTCTTAACATAATCATAAAGTTCACATTTTTCACTGTACTCTGTTTGAATTCTTTTAAAATCTTTTATTTTTGTTCTAACTGGGCCTTAAGGGGTTTTTGTCCTTTCCTAAGTTGATAGCCCTCATATCTAAGGTCCTCTACTTCTCTACGTAATAATTGAATTTCATCATGAAGAAGTTTAACATATTCATTACAAGCCTGAGAACAAGACGGTAGATTTACCTCACTTTTCCTGGGCTCGGAAGTATAAGACACCATTAGAGCAAACTGCAGCTCCATCATTTCTGCTTCAGGATCAGCTGCATCATTCTTCAGGGGATCATCATCAATTTGAGCTAGGTGAGCGTTTTCTGGCCCTGAAATATTCAAAGCCTGAATCTGGTCCTCCCAGTCAAAGGACTGAGCGACCATAGCAGTTTCACCATGAACCGCAGCACCTGCACGATTATTTCCCACTGCAACCATTGTCCTGTTGTTGTTCATCCTACGATCTGGCTTTGGACACTCACGAGCAAAATGACCCGGCTCGTGGCATTTGAAACATCGCAGCATGCCCTTGTTGAATCCCACCTTCTTGTCAGCATTCATGCCCCAGTTGTTCTTCCCTGTCTTCTTAGCAAACTGCTTGGCCCTGAAAACAGCCATAGCAATCTGCCATGTAATGTCCATCTCTTCCACGTCTGCTGGATGAATCTGATCCAGGTCAGCAAATGATAGCTGAGGTAGAAGCTCTCCAGCTACAAAGGCATTGTAGCAGTTAACAAGCCCAGTGGCTAGAGCCAGTTTTTCATCAGTGTCTTTCGTGTTTGAGGAAGAGGCTACAACTGGCACATTTGGAAGGGGAATAGCTTGTGGAGTGACAAATGGTTGGCTTTGAGGATGAGGAATGGATGATGCAGAAGCGAAGGTCTGAATCTGAGGTTGTTGAGCAGCAAATACTTGACCTGAGGAAGTCATGATTGATGAGAGAGCATTGTTGGATGAGATTCCAAGATTCGCAGTAGTGTACGAGTTCACATGGTTAATTTCTCTCTGTTTGTCATCAATATCACAAGCTTTGATGATCGCCATGATTTCACCAAGAGTGAGGCGATTTAGATCCTTGGTCTTGTTAATCACAACAACATTCATATCCCATGATCTAGGAAGAGCATTCAGAAGCTTCTTGTTAATTTCTGACTTGGTCAAGAAAATCCCAGATATATTCATGTCAGTGGTGAGAGTTGTGAACCGCTGCAGCTGTGCCTCAAGAGTCTCTCCGGGAATGTAGTTGAACATATTGAACTTTTGTCTCAACATGTCCTGGCGACTCTCCTTCATATATTCATTGCCTTCATATACCTCAATTAGGGCTTCCCACAAATCCTTAGCTGAAGTATACTCTCGGAAACCTTGAGCAATATCAGGAGATAATGCCATGGTTAGAGTGGCTAAAGCCCTTTCCTGCTCTTCAACTTTCTCAAGCTCTTCATCTGTGTAATTCTCAACAGCTTTATCAATCACTTGACCTCCAACTGTCATAGTGATTCTAACAGGGCCTCTAAGAATGCTTCTCCAGACTTTAAAGTCCTTCATTTTAATATACTTTTCAATCCTGTATTTCCACTCAGGAAAACCATCTGCAGACATTAATCTTGGAATGCGCATAGTTGTGCCCATGACAGTATCAAGTTCGTGAAAATGAGTTTGACTTTGAGATTCCATTTGAAATGAAAGCAAATTAAAGTCAGAAAAAAGTTTACGGTTGATGATCATGAGATTATGACCGTAAACTGCATTTACGGTTAATGAGTTTACGACCGTAAACTGGGTTTACGGTTGAAGTGTTTACGACCGTAAACTGGGTTTACGTTTGAAGTGTTTACGACCGTAAACTGGGTTTACGGTTTGGATGATTACGGTTTGGACGTTTACGGTTTAAGCGTTTACGGTTATTGAAGCTTAGTTTACGGTTAATGAAGATTCACAGTTTACGGTTATTTAAGGTTCTTGAGTTTACAGCCGTAAAGAGAGTTTACGGTCGGCAGTAAACTCCCAGAAGATCTTCAAAAACACATTTTTGGTGTAGATTCGGTCCCTTTAACCACGAAAACACTAAAACCAATCTCGAACAATAAGGAATGTCAGTCTAAACAGCCGAAAACTCGATTGAATGAATCTTTGACACTGGTTTTTGCTCTGATACCAATTGTAAGGTCCTAAAAAGGATCTTTACCAATGATCAAGCAACAAACAATCACAATAGAAGTAGAAGAAGAAAAGAAATCAAGCTTACACACGTTTATAGCATAAAACGTCTGGTACAACTCGACACAGTACACCGTAAACTCTCTGGTATCAACAACTAGACAAAGACCTACACATCCACTATATATACTCGACTGGGCCGCAAACTGGGTTTACGGCCGTAAACGTGTTTACGGCCGTAAACTCACTCACTGACCGTAAATAGCTAAACAACCCAAAAACACATTAAAGACTCATTAATGAACTATTACAATGAAAGCCTAGACCAAACCATTAACTGGACCCTTCACGATCTTTTTGATCTGCGATTAGCGAACATTTATAAGATAACAATCGAAAAACTTCAAACCTGTGCTCATTATTTTGGAGTTCGTCAATGAAGGTGCAATGACCTGTGCTCATCATTACCGAGTTCGTCAAGTTCTAGCTTCTTATGGTACTTTATGATAGACTGTTTAGCCAGATGTGACATCACTCTAGAGGATTCCTTAATCAACTCTTCAATGTTCTGTTCATAAATGTATTGAGATACATAAACCAAAATTGAAACCTAACACAACAAAGCGATTGACAGATTCAATCAATAATGGCAAAACATAGGGTTTAAGAAACAAATTAAAATATGGAAGGACAATTATTAGAACGGAAGTAGTTTCATAAAAGGGAGAGAATTGCACCTGGATTCGAGGTCGCAGAAGGGAGAATCGATTGAAGCAAACTCTTATATAGCCGAAACAGTTACCGAAAACTACTTGATTTCTAGCAATCATGGAATAAAATTGATTTGCAGTTTCTGGATTCAATCTTGATGGAGGTTGAGGAACGTGGGAATGAGAAGTGGGAAGTTGAAGACGAAGCTGCAATTAAGCGGGAAAAACCTTTGAACGTGGGGGAGAAGAAGGAGGAATCGGGGAGGAGCTATAGACAGAAACCTGAGATTAACCGTAAATATGGACTTATTGTGGCCAAGATTAGAAGTCGAGTAGAGTTTGAAGGGCTGAGATATGTTGGACGTCCATAGTATAAAGAATAGGCATCTATTTTATCTTCCTATTTTCCTAAATTGTTGTTTTCCTTTTTTTCCTTCCGCGGTTACGAGCTGTTTGGTTAAGATTATGACTTTTTATAAGGATTTTTCAATTTATAGCTTATAAGTTATAAGCTAATAAACTAGGGACTTACTTATAAATTCACTGCAACGGTGTTTCTCTCTGATGGATTTGATTTCGGTTCTTTTTCGCTTGGATTCGGTGATCTACGATTCCCTCTATGGAAACTCAGTTGACTATGGTGATGAACTTCATGTCAGAAGAAGGTTCCCGCCGAGGCTAGGAAGGACTAGTTGTCTTCCAGTGAATCGTTATTGACTTTTATTTTTGCGGCCTAAGTGCTATGATTGGAAAATCAATTGTTTTTGGGCTAAGATTAGATTTTCATTCATCTATTTTTCTTGGTTTGTGAAAATTCAATTGATAAATAGAATTGTCGGAAAGAGGAAGAGGCAATCAATATCGAGACGGCGACCTCCGTCTCTTGAAGATGAAGTTGCCACTGCTTCGATTTTATGATAGATGGAGGTCGGTTGCAATTTTTTAACACCATGAAACCTTCTTAAATAAAGAAGAAAGTTTTTACATAGACGTAGCGGGTAAACGAGCAACAAGCTGTGCAGCAACCCCTTTTTGGATGGCAAAACTAATTCTTTTAAAAACGAAATCTATAGATATTGGAGTCATAACATTATTATGCATGACCCGTTGGACTCTATTGAGTAGCTCCACAGCTTCTGGCGCAAGGAAACCGAAAGTATCAAATGCAAAGGGTATAAACGTGTGTTGATTTTCCATAAACTCTTTCTCATGTTTTGCCACTTTGCTTGATGCCTCTTTTAAAGCAGCTTGCCCCACAGTGAAAATCCCACTCCCCAGGCCTACAAGAGGGGAAACCCATGTTAGATCCACGCGTGCATGTTTTCCTCCAGCCCATCCAAATACTAAAACATCAGCTGGTCTAAGTGTTGATCTTTATTCCAATGGGTCAGTCAGAAAATTCATAGGTGCCTCTTTCTTGGCAGAAACCCCAGCGCACCTAAATATGTCGAAAAGAACATCCCTAACCAGATCGTGTCAGTACTTGAAACCCGGGAGCTCTTTACAGTGAACCGCATGCTCCCCAAAGGAGTTCAAGCATGCCTTGTGACAAACAGGGCAAGTCTCGTCAGCCGGAAATAAAGGGATCATAAGGCGATACTCGAGGATGACATGATACTCCACTGGCGACATATGTTGGCCCAGACTGTCAATAAGAATAGTCATAAGAAAATCCTGAGCATGTGGGGCCCTTAGACACTCAAAAATTGCTTTCTGCCTAATCGTCATGTCGAAGTGAACTTACATGTCTTGGATAATTTTACTAAAAAGGGCACTCGCCAATGAATGTTGGGCTTTTGGAGGGGCGGTGCCCTTATTAGTGAAACCGCTGAAATCAAAGCCCGGAATCGTATCACGAAGACAGGCCAAAGCACAACCATAATCTGAATCCATAACACATATGTCACTATTCTGTAAGATGTGGTCCAGTAACACCCACGATTGAGCTCGTGAGGCCACAAAAGCATAGGAGGAAGCCTCTACTGCTGAGTACAACCCCAAACCAACGAGCCTAATTGGTAACGAATCCAGTCGCCATTGAAGGTCCCCAAAGAACGGACCCCCACAAACCACAATTTCCTCAATCGACCCATGTAACCCTTTATCAAAACACAAAGCAGCCTCTTCCATGTGAACGGGTTGGCACGTTCTCAGGCCAAAGAAAAGTTTGGCGATGCCCATGCAAGATCGAAGCAAAAGGAGTTCACTTTGGGGGTCATGTAACTGTGGTAGAAGGCACATCAAATCAACAGTCTTGGCAGCCCTATTCATGGCTAACCCACTAATAAAACTCACATCTCTACTACCAGCTCCCCCAAGAAGCTTCACCCCCACTAACGGTCGTCCAATGTCAGCAGGGAATAAACGTGTACGAAGCTTCCTACCATCGCATAAAGGCCAAAATAGCTCAATTTTCTTGATATTCAGCTCAAGCCCCAATCCTGGGCCTACCACCCTAATGATGTCTAATACTTTGGCCACCTCTGCTTAATCTCCAACGACGGTCCCATCATCGAGGTACCAAGCATGAAGAAGAAGCTTTCAATTGTCTCTAATTTGATGTATAAGTGGGTGCAGTACAAGAGCAAAAAGAAGTGGTCCCAAAGGGTCGCCTTGTTGTACCCTAGTAGTGGACCAAATATGCTTATCTCCCAAATACAACCTTGATGCATGTCCATATAAGAATTCGACCCATAAGGAAATGGAAGGGCACCTCATCCTAACCTCGTGAAGTAAGGCAGATTTATCCACTAAATTGAAGGCGTTCAAGAAATCCACCGTAAGCATTGCAAGAGATCCATCATAATGACGTGCACTCAATACCCTATTGACACTATGAAGTACAGCTTCAACGCCACCCGACACACCAACTCCAAATTGAAAGTCATTAAGGTATTATTCCATGTCTTTACCAACTCCTTTCATAGCAACCTTTGGTTGTATTAAATCGTTTCCTAAAGGAACTTCGTGTGGGAGAGACGACTTGAGAGCTTAACACATTTTGGATGCTCTATGTGGGGAGGGATCTGCTACGTATTTCATTTTTTCTCCAACACGCTTCTATAATTCCATGAAATTGATTTTCTTTGTTAGATTCTGGCTACGTATTTCGTTTGTTCATCAGAGTTCCAATTTGACGAAATTCGTTTTCATGATGGCCTGATGAAACAACGAAACAGGTGGTATTAAACAAAGCTGAGAGGGTTACCGATGTTTCATTTTTGCTTGATGATGGCACAAGCCACAAGTCACATAGACTGCAATAGATGGTATCACAATTAATTTTATTATGCTAATTGCTTATATTTCTCTCTTGTTCTGTGTTTTTCCCAATATAATTTAGGTGGTTGTTGTGTTTTAGGGTATATGAACCAGTACATGGAAAGAATATGGAAGCAATAACATTCCTTCAATTCAATCTTCGTTTCAGGTTTCAAAAGTAAGTTCTTCACTCCATATATAATCAAATCCTTACATGGTGACATAATAGAAAAAACATGAAGGTGACTTTGAGCAAAGCAAAACTTCTTAGAAATCCTCAAATCAAAGCTTTTTGAGGCCTTATGGTGTTTTAGATTGTTGTCTTTTCTTTGTTTTGTGTTTTAGATTGTTCTCTTTTCTTTGGTTATAACCAAAATTTTTGATTTTTATGGCAGAAAGACCTTAGAAGATATAGCTTTGTTATTTGTTTTATGTAATTTACTTTGCTGGAAGTTGAAAACAGGGGTAAAAAGTAATTTTTTACTAGGCCTGATTGAATTTGGGATTTAATGGTTTTTGTAGAAGCCATGAAGTTCCTGCTTCTTTTCGAAGACATGGACTTCTTGTGTGGTGAAACAATTTCCACTGGGTGAGTATTCATCATTACATTTTCATAGAGGGGATGTTGGATAGAATGGTGTCATTTATTTTATGAATACCTTTCTTTCATCATTCCATTCCATTCCACTTTCATAAAAATTGCAACATATGTTTTCTTGGAAAGATATTTATGTTACTTGACTGAGTTAATAAAAGAGGTTGTTCCTATTTTCGGTTTTTTTTAACGGCAAATTTAACCTACTCCTAAACTATTCCTTAAATCCACCAATGTCCATGACGGGACTTGAACCCTGAACCTCAAGGAGGGAGGGCAACACCAGATACCGCTGGGCTAGAAGCCCTTTGGTTACTATTTTCAGTTATTATTGGTTATATCTTTCATATTTTATTTATTAATAATTTTCATTTTGTTTTTTTCTATATAGATTCTACTTCTACATCATATTACTGTACATGTCAATGATTTGGATGTTAAGGGAGTTGAAATTTTTTTCATTCATTAGAAAATCAAGTGGCAGCAACAGGAAAGATGATATGTGCATATTTAGCTATAAATTTAGTATAGAATTTTATTATTAATTGGCTAAATTATTGCAATATATGGACAAAAGGTACTTAATTGTGTTTAAATTGTATTTTCAGTCCAAAAGATATGCTCGGAAGCAAAAGGAAGCAGGAGATGCGATCGGAAGCTCGGGAATTGAAGATCTAAAGAAAAAAGAGTCAAATCATGAAGGACTCAGCGAGTCTGGACGTCTACTCGACGAGTGCCCACGAATGTTCGCGAAGCAAAACACAAAAGTCCTTGCCCGTATACGGACTCTAAAGAGGGGACTCGGCGAGTCGATTACCTACTCAACGAGTAGACCCTGTTTTCTGAAAACTATAAATAGAAGTCACAATCCCGAATTGAGGCTCTCTGGAGTTTTTGGGAGAATTACTTGACGACCAAGAAGGCATCTGGAGCTCTGGAAATCAAGAAAGAAATCCTAATCTTAAATTCCAAGGAGATTCAAGGCAACATAAGTTAACTTTTCACTTTATTCTTGAATTACACTATGGTTGCATTGTTAGACTTCGTTTTTGGATTGCTATCTACTGTAATTATGAGCTAAATCTTATAGTTTCTGTTACACCCCAAAACCAGAATGGCGGAAATATTCTGGGGTGGAGGACGTCATGTGTAGCATCACAACCAATGAATAATAGCAATCATAGTAACACAACCATTACAGTGAATACTTAAATGAAAATGATTACACCAGTTTGGAACTTTGTCTGAAACTTGTTTGAATTATATCAAATAGTTTGTTAAATATAAACATAAAACTCTTATTGCTCCAGCTCCTCAAAAAAAATCCAGCAGATACCTGTCTACTGATTTCCTGAGAATACAAGCAGTTTGAAAAATATCAGCATAAAGCTGGTGAGTTCATAAGTAATATTTTGTAATGAAAACTTCTTGATGAGCTTGTAAAGGTGTTTGTATAGTTTCAAGAAAATCCGATATTTTCTTTAGTGAAAATGTAGTGTTTTAAATTTTGCATAAAACCATGAATAACTGTATGTTTCCAAGAAAATCCGATATTTTCTTTAGTGAAAATGTAGTGTTTTCAATCCTGTATAAAACTATAGTGATATGCGAAAATAATACTTCATATGACTAGCTAATGTTAATCATGATGTATAAGTATTTCGTACGTGAAACCATTGTATGATCGGTTCTGTTTGAAAACCCTGGAAATTCTCCAGTTGTAGTGTGTATTAGTTCTATTTAGTATAAATAAAACTGTTGAAGAGTGCCAACTTGCAAACTAAAGGTGATTTATACATATTGTGAGTCGTATAACCATACTTGATATGACTAGAGACCTTTCCAACGTTCTTCAGGCGTTGAGTTAAATGACATTTGTCACCCCATGCATGCCTGCCTAACTGTAGCTAGCAGTTCGGGTGTGGGATTCTCAGTCCCGAATAGATCTATTCACAAATCCCACGCTCTCCCTCCAGGAGACTCTGGTTATACTATGATAGGATTTATCCATGTACACCTAAGGGTACATGTAGTGTTGTAGTGTTATACCGTAGTGAAATCCGTATGTATACCGTATGTAGTGACAACTACAGTTATGAATGCCATGTTCATGTTGTGATGTAAACTATAACTAAATATGTCATATATGTTTAGTAGTGACAGTTTCTGTACTTGTTATGTTTCGAAAATTCCAAACTATACCGATTATAGTTTGCATGTATAGCGTAGTGAATATCGAGTCCGAAAAACTATGCAATTTAGTGATAAGTTGAAAAACTTCCCTTATGCTCAACATAGTACAAAAGGGTTAAAGTATGAGAATTGCATGAGTTTTATATTTGTTAAAAGCTCTTTGTATTAATTTACAAAAGCATTTATGGTTTAGCTTGTATTCTCCCCCTTAAAACGTTTTAAAACCAGTAAAAGTGTAGGGGTATGAACTCACTGTTGTTGTGTGAAAGCGTCGACTGAAATGAAGATCCTCGAGTTGTTGTACGTGGCACTTAACGGAATCCTATTATCAAATAAATACATATATGTATCTAAATTAGCGATTTCGTTAGATAAAGTGTTAGAAGAACACTTGTGCTCGGTTGAGGGATGTTACCGGGGCTTGATTGAATCAAGGGATCGAGTTTTTGGCCGTGAGCAAGGGGTTACGGTCGTGAAGGGTGGTTTACGGTCGACAGACAGTTTACGCCCGTGAACAGGGTTTACGGCCGTGAACTGGGGTTTACGACCTTTGAAGACTCGATGAGTTTACGGTCGTAAACTCAAGAACAGGGTTTACGGTCTTTGAAGATGGGCCGTAAACTCAAGAACAAGGGTGTTGATTTCAAAGATAAATGTGCTCCAGACTTCCCGAAATGACTCCAAATGGTGTTTCTCGATGTTTTCCCGAAGATTGAAGGTGGTTTTAGGTGTTTACAGTCAAGGTTTTTAGAGAGAGAATGATACGGTTTTCTGCCAGCAGTGTTCAAATGAGGGTGGGGGTCTCATATTTATAGGGGTTTTGTGGTCGGTGGATGGGGGTCCACCTGACACTGGCCGTAAACGGGTGTACGACCATAAACTCGTTTACAGCCGTAAACTCACTTAGGCCGAAAATTGTTTTGATTTTTGAGGAGACTTCGGGTCTTTTGCGCGATTTGGTTCCAACTCGCATATATAAATTTAATTATATAAAACTAGATGATTTTCTAAACCAAGAAGTTTGACGGAACATTAATAAATTCAAATTTTATTAACGGAAACCGCATAACGGAATGGAAAAAGTTTCAGGTTGTCACATTATCCCCCGTTAGAGGGAATTTCGTCCCGAAATTTAGACACATAATACAAATCATGGACTCCGGAAGAGATGAGGGTACTTCTGTTTCATTGAATCCTCGCGCTCCCAAGTGAATTCAGGTCCCCGCTTGGCATTCCAGCGAACCTTCACTATCGGGATGCGGCTTTATTTCATTCGTTTGACTTCCCGATCCATGATTTCTACAGGTTCTTCCACGAAGTGCAAATTCTCATCTAGTTCGATCTCATCGAGGGGTATCACAAGTGTTTCATCAGACAGACACTTCTTTAGGTTCGACACGTGGAATACGGGATGTACGTTGCTAAGTTCTCGGGGTAACTGGAGTTTGTACGCTACTGGACCGATCCTAGCAAGGATCTCGAATGGTCCAATGTATCTTGGATTCAGCTTTCCACGCTTTCCGAAGCGTATCATGCCTTTCCAGGGTGAGACCTACAACAAAACACAGTCACCAACCTGGAACTCCAAGGGTTTTCGTCTCTTATCAGCGTAGCTCTTTTGTCTATCTCGTGAGGCTTTCAGTCGTTCCCAGATTTGTACGATATTTTCAGTCGTCTCTCGGATGATTTCAGGACTTGTGAGAGTGCTGTCGGGGACTCGGCCCTTGACTAGCTGCGTGTCACCCACCTCAGCCCAACATAGAGGGGATCTGCACTTGCGGCCATAGAGGGATTCAAACGGCGCAGCCTTGATGGTGGTATGGTAGCTGTTGTTGTAAGAAAATTCGACCAAAGGAATATGAGTGTCCCATGACGTGCCAAAGTCAATGACACAGGCTCTCAACATATCTTCCAATGTCTGGATTGTCCTCTCACTCTGTCCATCTGTTTGTGGATGATAAGCCGTGCTCATATCCAACTTAGTTCCAAGAGCCTTCTGTAGCGATTACCAAAACCTTGAGGTGAACTTACTATCTCGGTCGGAGATAATGGATATAGGTACCCCGTGAAGGCGAACTATCTCTCGAATGTAGATCTGCGTGAGTCTCTCCATTTTGAAGTTTTCTTTGATTGGCAGGAAGTGGGCGGATTTTGTCAACCGATCGAAAATTACCCAGATGGCGTCGTGTCCACTCGGAGATCTAGGTAACTTAGTGATAAAATCCATTGTTATCCTTTCCTACTTCCACTCAGGTATTTCTGGCTACTGAAGTAAACCTGAGGGCTTTTGATACTCCACATTCACCTTGGTGCAAGTCAAGCACTTACCCACGAAGGTTGCAATTTCCGCTTTCATGTTTGGCCACCAATAGAGCTGTTTGAGATCCAGATACATCTTATCTGAACCTGGGTGAACGGACTATTTCGTCTTGTGAGCCTCATTAATGACAACCTCTTTGTACCCACCGAACTTTGGGGTCCAGATCCGGTTCATGAAATAGTACACTCCGTCTCCCTTGACCTCTAAGTTCTTATCCATTCCCCGCAATGCTTCATCCGCCACTTTCTCTGGTTTCAAGGCTTCCTGCTGAGCCTCTCTGATTTCTGCGGATAGATGGGAATGAATGGTCATTGTTAATGCTTTCACCTTTCGCCCTGAATACTCCTTTCGGCTGAGGGCATCTCCTACCACATTGGCCTTGTCGGGATGGTATCGAATGTCGCACTCGTAGTCACTGAGTAGCTCTACCCATCGCCAATGTCTCATGTTTAACTCCTTCTGATCAAAGATGTGTTGCAGACTCTTATGGTCGGTGAAGATAGTGCACTTGGTTCTGTAACATCCGGATTTCCAGGTATCATAAATTGAGTATTTATTTTTGAGTCAAGGAGAGGGACTCGACGAGTTGACGTCTAGACTCGTTGAGTAGGATCGCGACTGCTGACTAGGATTAATGAATGGACTAGATGTGTCAGCGAGTCGACTCGACGAGTCCGCGCTGTAGACAGAAACCCTAAATCTTTGGGTGTGTGCCCTATTTAAGGGTTCTTATGGCCTTCAATTGCGGCCACTCATACCCTGGAGAAACCCTAGTGAGCCAGAGAGCTTAGAGAGAGAGAGGGATAATTTCACCACCATAGTGCATTCTTGCAAGGAAGGAAGGAAGATTCAAGCTAGGCTGCTTACAGGGGGCTCAGAACTTCTTCTATTTCTTCAAGGGCTTCTGTTTGAGGTATGAATCCATGCTTATGTTCGTGTATATGGTAGATTTATGGAATCTAGGGTTTCTTTACCCTTTCTTTAGTTGGATTATGGAGCATGTGAAGTCCCATTGAGCAATAGACTTTAGATCTGGACCTTGAGAGGTCTAGAGTGTCCCAACAACCAAGCTTTATGATGTTACATGGGAGTATTGAGCCTAGGACTCCATTTTTAGAGCTATTTCATCAAATAGAGCTATATGTGCGATGCATAGGACACGCATGGACTCGCCGAGTCACCCGAGTGCACTCGACGAGTCTGGTCAAAGTTGGACCATTAATTGGGGTTGACTTTTAGGGTTTGGTAAACATTTGGACATTGGACCATTGGAGGGGTAAAATGGTCTTTTCCCCTTCTAAGAGAATATAGGGAGGGACTAGTCTAGCCTTTGAGAGTCGTATTAATTAGAGATAATTACTTTATGTGATTAGGCGGAGGCTAGATCGGGGATATCGAGCACGAGAGTTCACTAGACATCATACGAGGTGAGTTTTCTCACTATACCTTACCTAGAGTGGTAATTATGTGTGACCGGAAGGTCTTATGTGCTATGACGAGTTTGTGATATATGTTTCTATATGATATGTATGTATGTGTTGAGTAAGAATGGTATGGACTGGAAGGTCAGTATGGTATGGACCGGAAGGTCAGCAGTGTATGGATCGGAAGGTCAATATGGTATGGACCGGAAGGTCTACTCAGATTATGGGACCGGAAGGCCCCTGAGGCACATTGACCGGAAGGTCTCAGCCTCGAGTGGATTATGTGTTGTATGTAGTATTTTGGGGAACTCACTAAGCATTTATGCTTACCGTGTTATGTGATATGTGTTTCAGGTACCAGCGAGGATCGTGGGAAGGCGCCGGCATGATTTGTACACACTGGCAGAGGATTATGTTTTGAGATTCTGGGATATGTTTTATTATGATGACATTTGATACATGAGATTTTGAGAATATTATATGAGTTTTATTATGTTGAAAAATGAAAAACTGTTTTAAAATTTACGTCGTTACAAGTTGGTATCAGAGCCTTGGTTTGAGGGATTCTGATGCACCTTCGAGCGTATCTGAACTCAAACTTAGGATTTGAGAAAATTTTGCATAAAAGAAACAATTTTTCTAAAAAGAGAAAAAGATTTTTGAGAAACACAGAACGGAGCAGTGTGTACAATCAGCCAGCGCCCGAACAGTGATTTCCCAACATACCCTTACATTATGTGTTATGAGGTATTATGTGATATGCTGTGCATGATAGAGTAGGCTAGGTATTCATAGTTACGACTAGAATGTGCTTGATTTGTGATGCCTTAGCCTAGGAGTTACTGCTACTATGAGATACTTCGAGAGTGAGTAGGTAGCAACGAGGAGCTTATGAGTGGTCTACTGGAGGGTAGCCTGAGTTTAGTAAGATATAGAGTACTTGTGATCTGAGATCCTAGGAGGAGGACGTGGGGTGAATACCGATGCATTGTGGAAGGTAGTATAGGGCCCGTACTACTGGAAACACTGGATCGGTGAGCAGTCCAAGTAAGAATCCTTAGGGTACTAAAGAACAAGTAGGGTTGAGTATCGAGTGCGAGTATACTCGAGTGAGTCTCTGACTTCTTTTGTGTTGTATTTCAGAGACATCATGGTTGGGACGCGCCACCACCCAGGAGGCAGTGGTACCAGTGGTACCAGTGATGAGGAGATCCGTAGGTTGATTCACGAGGAGGTGGCCACAGCCATACGAGCGGAGATTCCTGAGATGTTTGGGTCTATCAAGACCACTTTGATTGAGACGTTTTACGAGAGGTATGCTTCTCTTACCGAGGTTGCTGTTGCTGTAGCCACCGCAACTGTCGCCGCTGCCAGGCCACAGGGGAGTGACTCGTTGTTGTACCAAGAGTTCAACAACACGAAGCCACCAGAGTTTGATGGGACTCATGATCTGATAGTCGCGATGAGGTGGATCTCTGACATTGAGGGATGTTTCTACACTTGTTCCTGTCCGGAACATTTGAGAGTACGGTTCGCACTGAACCAGCTTCGCTTGGGAGCGAAAGACTGGTGGAAGTTTGTGACGGCAGATCTTACTCCTACATAGCTTACCGCAGTGACCTGGGAGAGGTTCACCACTATGTTCAGAGACGAGTATGTTCCCCCGGTGGAGAGGGAACGTTTGGCCTAGGAGTTCTTGTCCCTCAAGCAGGGGACGGAGTCTGTGACGGTGATCACGCGGATGTTTCATGGGAGGGCGTTGTTCTGCCCTGAGCACATGTCTACTGAGCAGGCACGCATGAGTCGATATTTGAGCATACTGAGGAGAGACATTCAGGAGTTCGTGGCGAACTCGACGTATCGAACATTTGCCGAGCTCCAGGCAAATGCTCGGAAGAGGGAGATTGAGTTAGAGACTCAGGCCAGGGAGGAGGCCGAGTCTCAGAGGAGGGACAGGCGGCCGGTGCAGTCTCAGCCGGCAGCCAAGCGGGCAAAGCCCGCCGATACGAGATCTGGAGGCCAGAAGGGCCGCACTTATGGGAAGTGCGGTAAGGGACATGATGGAGTTTGTCGAGCAGGTGCGTGCTACAAATGTAGCAAGGAGGGGCATATAACCAAGGATTGCCCCAAGGGATTTATGGTTTGCTTTCACTGCAACCAGACAGGTCATCGGAAGGCCGAGTGCCCACAGCCACTTCAGGGATCAGCACAGGGATCTGCACCTGCTGCTAGAGCTACCGAGCTCCGGCCAGCGAAGGCCGAGGCACCAAAGGCCAGCGGGATTGTAACGCCCCGATTTTTCTCGATACGTTTAGTTATTTTAATTCAATTATTCTTGTAACCTTGGGTTAATTTATTTAACCAATGTCTGATTTTCTTATGTTATTGGACTCTTTTGATCATCTTATAAACTCCTTTTATTGAAGTCCATGGGCTATGGGCCTACTCTATCCCACATCGCCAAACATATGTAACCTCAACCATTTTTGTCTATTATATAAGCTTGTTATCCTCATACTTCATTTGATATCTACTTTGAATCCCACATCGATTCAAGTATCAAAATATACTTCAACTTCATGTTTATATAACAAGACTTGAGGTTATCTAAAGATTCGATTAAGGTTTGGGTTTAGAAAACCGAAATTGAATCGGGGAAGCCCAAGTACCCCGGAAAAAGTTTTGGGTTACCTTAAAAATAAAATTGGGATACCCCTTTACTTTGATCCTGGCTCCGCCACTGCCCTCACGCCATCCTTCTCTCTCTCTTTGGGATCAAGAGCAGCCAAGGGGCTGTTGTTTGGAGCTTAATTCTTGTTCATTTCCAGCCTTGATTCGTATTGGTATGAACCTCCTTATTATTTCTTACAACTTGATTCATAACCTTGTTCTAGTTTTATGATTTCATCTTGACTTCTTCTCCTTCCTATTTGATTTGTAATTGTATGTTATACATCATCTCAAGATCCTATCTTCACCCCATATATGGTGGATGATGGATCTAGGGGATTACACGTGGCAAAAGATCATGGAAACCCTAAAAGGGAGAATGGTGATTTTATTTGCTTTATGTTCATTTTCATGTTGATTATTATTACAATCTTGTGGCAAAATGAAATCCTAATGATACCTAACCCTTTTTAGTACCACCATGATCATGGGGACTAAATTGGGATGATGAACACGTCTTAAAATGTGTTTCAAAGGGAGAAGGATGGATAAGCCAAAAAGGAATCACGGATGGCTACGATTCTGTTTTCCATCAGATCTGTAGTCATTTTGTAAAATTCATATCTTGAGCTCCATAACTCCAACCGACCCCAAATCAGTTCCAAAAGTTCACAAATTGAGTTGGCTAACTTTCTTAAGCAGGCCAACCTCACTGATAAGGAATTTATCTATGGGAAAGAATGGCATCTTTGCCGTTAGGTCTGATCCGGGTCTGTTCTGATATGTCATTTTGTTTTCATCATTTCTAAGGCTTGGAAAAGGATCCAGAGTGATTCCAAGTTTCTATATCTTCCTTATATTATGAATTTAAGATCTGGAGAAGATGGGGTGTTATTTCCAATTATAAATTCGTTAGAATGGATCCACACTCCAGATCAGTGGGCAGTCACCAGCTTTTGCTAGTGCTGTGATTGTCCACAATGTGAATTTTATATCTGGCGTTTGGGAGATGCTTTTCATTAAATTCCAACTCTGAGACTTTCATGTGTATGTCCTCTACTTCTCTGAATTTTGTTTTGGACGAATTCTACTCACAAGTTGGATAGAATTGGCCAACATCACTTGACTATATTGTTGGAGACAAAAGTGATACACCATTTTGTAAAATTCATATTTAATTCATCTTTTGGAGTTAGAAGGGGTTCTTTATGGTTCTGGAATCCTGAACAACCATAGTTTCCTATAAAATTTTGTTAAAGCTATGTTTCTGTTTTATATTTTGGAGTAAATCTGTTTTGAACAGCAGGTCTGTTTTAGAGACCTTGCTGTGATTACTCTTTTCTCAACTCATAGCTTCATTACTTCTCCTTTCTAACCTTTAGTCCTTCTTAGGTGAGGTTTTGAAGTTTTCTCAAGCTTGGTAGCATTATTTGATTGTTATATATCCTTACTACTCACTCAAGGTGAGTTCTCTCACACCGTTGTATTGATGTTTGCGTTTGCTAGTTAGCTCGTGTGTGATTATTTGAATTTATTATAAGGCATGCTATATAACCATTGTTTTAATTCGTACATGTGCACTGTATGTAACTAATTATGGACTGGGGACACCACCAAAGGATACGGATTTACCGGTGCGGTGGGTAGGTAATATCACCAACGTAATACTCATCATGAGGTGCGGTGATTAGGGCCAAATGATACGGGATCTTCCCGGTGCGGTTCAAACCTACAAGTCCTTCTTGTATTATTGGCATTGATTCGTTCTTTGCCCTTATCATATAATTATAAATGGAAAATGGATTAGGGTTAGTAAATATGAATGTTAGTACAATGTCTGTGTTTGAATTCACTAAGCTTTGTGCTTACGGTTTCCCTTATAACTTTTCAGGTGTTAAGATTAAAGAGGCTAAGGCTTGACATGGAGCACCGGGACATCGCTACTAGTTATTTTTGTTGGGACCTTATTATTATTATTATTACTTCCGCACTTATTTTATATGATTATTAAGTTGATGGATTATGTTACGACTATTTCAGTTGTTTTAATTTAATTTAGATGCGTTTTAAAATTTTAAAATTTTTGCAAAAAAATTGGGTGTCACAAGTTGGTATCAGAGCCACAGTTTGAGGGAACTAGGCATTCTTGTGGATGTTCTAGACTCAAATTAGAAGCTCTATAAGAGTTTATTTTCTTTTTAAAATATTTTTCAAACCTTCTGAAGACTAGTAGTGGAAGATGTCGTGGTGTGCCAGTCAGCCAACCAAGTAAGCCTTATTTCTTATGTTAAATGTTTATGTTAAATTGTTGACTATGAATTGGATTCTACTAGTCTTAAAATGTTAGATTACATACTTATTTAAGGTTAACATGTGAGAGAGTTGTAAAATTAACGGCTAGAGCGAGCTGGAAATTTTGAAACTAGACGCGAATGCGAAATTGGAACTTGTGTGGAAGGTAGTAGAAGGGCCCCTACTATTTGAAACATCGGTGCCGGTTTCGGGTCGGGGCAAGGTTGAGAAATTTCCGGCAAGCTGAGTGTTTCGTCTTCCTAGAAATATCTAGGCTGAATTATTTCTAAATAGTTTCCTCCTTCTGCGGATACAGATGGCTCCGCCTGCTCGACTTAATCAACTCCAAATGGAGCAAGTTAGGGAGATTGTCGCTGAGGAATTCAATAACGCTTTCAACGAACTAATCCCGGGTGTGACCAATGACATAATCAACCAAGTCGGTGCTCTTCTGGATGAGCGCCTCGCAGCTATTCCCGGGGGAGCGTTACCGGCTCCGCCCGTTCGGGATTCGGCATACTACTTCGAGAAGTTCAGCAAGTGTAGCCCTCCTCTTTGGAACGGTGAATCCGACCCAGTTGCTGCTAAGCACTGGGTGTCAGATGTTGAGGGCGCCTTCATGACTGTTGGGTGTCCGGACCAGTACAAAGTTATGATCGCCATGAATCAGCTGCAGAAAAGGGGAAAGACATGGTGGAACACCATCACCACTCTATTAAGCGAAGAAGAAGTAAGGGCCATGTCTTGGGCCCAATTTGTGGAGAGGTTCGAGGCACAATATGTGCCTAAGGTGGAGCAGCAGCGGATGCAGCAAGAGTTCATGGCCTTACAGCAGACTACCGAGTCCGTTAGCGACCTGAACTCCAAGTTCTTGGAGATGCTATCTTTTTGCCCCTTGTTTGCTGGGAACGAGGCATGGTTGGTCAGCCGGTACATGGCCATCCTAAGTACCGAGATTCGGGAATTTGTTAGCATGCAGGATTTCTCGACCTTATCCACGATCATGAATGCAGCGAGGAGGAGGGAAATCGAGTTGCAGACCCAGTCCAAGAGGGAGGCCAATGACACCTCTTCCAAGACATCCAGAGATGCCCAGGAAAAGCGAAAGCAGGGTAGTAAGTCAAGGTATGAGTATAGGACGTCTTCAGGGCGAGAAAAATCCGTTGATATGCTACAACTGCAAAACGCCAGGGCATCATTGGAAGAATTGTAGGGATCCCCCTGCGAGTGCAGCACCTCATATTACTTCTGCAGTTCCCGCCTGCTATCACTGCAACGAGACGAGACACAAGAAGCCCGAATGCCCGAAGTTGAAGACTGGTAAAGGAGACGGGGGTACAAATCCTGCAATTGCATCGTCCTCTAAGGGACCCACTATGGTGACACGAGGTCGTGCTCACCAGATGACTGCGGAGGAGTCGGTGATTACAGCGACAGTGGCAGGCACTTATTTGCTAGATTCCGAGCCCGATGTTGTTATGTTTGATAGCAGTGCTACCCATTCTTTTGTATATCGCATGTTTATTAATTGTTTGGGGCGTAGTATTGGAAAATTGGCTCACCCAATGGTTGTCGAAGTTGCCGACAACCACACTATTTATGTCACCGATGTTTATCAGGGTTGCAATCTCGAGTTTTCTGGAGTTGAATTCCCCATTGATCTTAGCCCTATTGCGATGCGAGAGCTCTGCGTTATCGTAGGCATGGATTGGCTTGATGCATGTGATGTGGAAATCTACTGCCGTAAGAAGCAAGTTCGTGTTCAAAACCCTAGAGGTGGAGAACTTATCATTCAGGGGGACATTCCCCGCGTGGCCATCGCTTCTTGCTCTTCTACTATAGCACTAGACGACGTTCCTATCGTTTCCGACTTTAGCGATGTCTTTCCGGAGGAACTCCCTGGTTTGCCACCTATTCGGCAAGTGGAGTTTCGCATTGATTTGGTGTTGGGTGCGACTCCGGTAGCTAAATCTCCTTACCGCTTGGCACCACCTGAGATGAAAGAGCTCCAAGATCAACTTCAGGAACTAAGTGATAAAGGGTTTATACGGCCAAGCTGCTCGCCATGGGGTGCTCCTATTCTCTTTGTGAAGAAGAAAGATGGACCCAGTGAATGTGTATTGATTATAGGGAGCTAAACAAGCGCATGATAAAGAATAGGTACCCGTTTCCACGTATTAACGATCTTTTCGATCAGCTTCAGGGAGCGTCTTGGTTCTCTAAGATTGATTTACGTTGCGGTTATCATCAGATGCGGGTTCGTGAATAAGACATTGAGAAAAAGCATTTTGTACTCGTTATGGGCATTTTGAGTTCGTGGTGATGCCTTTTGGGCTCACCAATGCACCCGCAGCGTTTATGGATCTCATGAACCGGGTGTGTAGCCCGATGCTTAACCGTTCGGTCATAGTGTTCATTGATGACATCTTGGTCTATTCTAAGACCAAAGAGGAGCATGAGCAACACCTTCGGGAGATTCTGGAAACTCTGGCAAGAGAAAGGCTTTATGCTAAATTCTCAAAATGTGAATTTTGGTTAGAAGAAGTTCAGTTTTTGGGGCATGTGGTAAACAAACACGGTATTAAGGTTGATCAAGCCAAGGTTGATGCGGTTAAACAATGGGAGATTCCAAAAACACCTTCTGAAATTCGCAGTTTCTTGGGTTTAGCCGGTTATTACCGTAGTTTCATTGAAAATTTCTCTAAAATCGCCTTGCTACTCACCCGATTGACCAAGAAATCAGTGAAATTCGTTGGGGGCCCGGAGCAACAATTTGCGTTTGATGAGCTGAGGAAGCGATTGTATGATGCTCTGATTTTGGCCTTACCTGATAGGGTTGAGGATATGGTGGTTTACTGTGATGCATCGCTTCAGGGCCTTGGTGCTGTGTTAATGCAACGGGACAGGGTGATAGCCTATGCCTCCCGACAGCTGAAACCCCACGAATGAAACTACCCCATTCATGATTTGGAGCTTGGGGCTATTGTTTTCGCTCTTAAGATTTGGAGACACTATCTCTATGGAGTGAAGTGTATCATATACACTGACCATAAGAGTCTGAAATATTTGTTCGAGTAGTGGGATTTGAACATGAGGCAGATCAGATGGTTGGATGTGGTAAAAGATTATGATTGTGAAATTCACTACCACCCCGGTAAATCTAATGTTGTAGCTGATGCTCTCAGTCGTAAACAATCTACCGAACCGATTCGATCTAAGTGTCTCCGGATGACGATGGTGTCGTCTTTGTTAGATATGATTCGTGGCGCCCGTTTGTTGGGGTGAGGTTTGGCAGAGGGTACTTGGGAGTACCGATATCGTGCTTCGGACTACAGAGAAAATCCACGTGATTCGGGATCATTTGGTTACAGCGAGAAGTCGTCAGAAAAGTTATGCCGACAAAAGATGCTCCGGTCTTGAGTTCCAGGTGGGAGATTATGTGTTTCTCAAAGTCTCCCCCTAGAAAGGTGTGATTCGATTTCGAAAATGGGGAAAGCTCGGACCCCGATTCATTGGACCCTACAAGGTCATAGCCCGTGTAGGAAAGGTGGCTTACCGTTTAGAGCTGCCTGAAGAGCTTAGTCTAATTCATAATACATTTCACGTGTATCAGTTATGAAAATGCCTTGTTGATGAGACCACTGTGATACCACTGGAGGAAATACAGGTTGACGAGCGTCTCAATTATGTTGAGAAACCAATCGCTATTTTAGAACGAAAGATGAAAGCTCTCCGCAACAAAACTATAAACCTGGTTAAGGTGCAGTGGCAACATAGGAAGGGTTCGGAATGGACTTGGGAACCGGAAGGCGAGATGAGGGCTCACTATCTGGATCTGTTTTTAGGTGTTGACTTCGAGGACGAAGTCCGTTCTTAGTGGGGGAGAGTTGTAACGCCCCGATTTTTCTCGATACGTTTAGTTATTTTAATTCAATTATTCTTGTAACCTTGGGTTAATTTATTTAACCAATGTCTGATTTTCTTATGTTATTGGACTCTTTTGATCATATTGTAAACTCCTTTTATTGAAGTCCATGGGCTATGGGCCTACTCTATCCCACATCGCCAAACATATGTAACCTCAACCATTTTTGTCTATTATATAAGCTTGTTATCCTCATACTTCATTTGATATCTACTTTGAATCCCACATCGATTCAAGTATCAAAATATACTTCAACTTCATGTTTATATAACAAGACTTGAGGTTATCTAAAGATTCGATTAAGGTTTGGGTTTAGAAAACCGAAATTGAATCGGGGAAGCCCAAGTACCCCGGAAAAAGTTTTTGGGTTACCTTAAAAATAAAATTGGGATACCCCTTTACTTTGATCCTGGCTCCGCCACTGCCCTCACGCCATCCTTCTCTCTCTCTTTGGGATCAAGAGCAGCCAAGGGGCTGTTGTTTGGAGCTTAATTCTTGTTCATTTCCAGCCTTGATTCGTATTGGTATGAACCTCCTTATTATTTCTTACAACTTGATTCATAACCTTGTTCTAGTTTTATGATTTCATCTTCACTTCTTCTCCTTCCTATTTGATTTGTAATTGTATGTTATACATCATCTCAAGATCCTATCTTCACCCCATATATGGTGGATGATGGATCTAGGGGATTACACGTGGCAAAAGATCATGGAAACCCTAAAAGGGAGAATGGTGATTTTATTTGCTTTATGTTCATTTTCATGTTGATTATTATTACAATCTTGTGGCAAAATGAAATCCTAATGATACCTAACCCTTTTTAGTACCACCATGATCATGGGGACTAAATTGGGATGATGAACACGTCTTAAAATGTGTTTCAAAGGGAGAAGGATGGATAAGCCAAAAAGGAATCACGGATGGCTACGATTCTGTTTTCCATCAGATCTGTAGTCATTTTGTAAAATTCATATCTTGAGCTCCATAACTCCAACCGACCCCAAATCAGTTCCAAAAGTTCACAAATTGAGTTGGCTAACTTTCTTAAGCAGGCCAACCTCACTGATAAGGAATTTATCTATGGGAAAGAATGGCATCTTTGACGTTAGGTCTGATCCGGGTCTGTTCTGATATGTCATTTTGTTTTCATCATTTCTAAGGCTTGGAAAAGGATCCAGAGTGATTCCAAGTTTCTATATCTTCCTTATATTATGAATTTAAGATCTGGAGAATATGGGGTGTTATTTCCAATTATACATTGGTTAGAATGGATCCACACTCCAGATCAGTGGGCAGTCACCAGCTTTTGCTAGTGCTGGGATTGTCCACAATGTGAATTTTATATCTGGCGTTTGGGAGATGCTTTTCATTAAATTCCAACTCTGAGACTTTCATGTGTATGTCCTCTACTTCTCTGAATTTTGTTTTAGACGAATTCTACTCACAAGTTGGATAGAATTGGCCAACATCACTTGACTGTATTGTTGGAGACAGAAGTGATACACCATTTTGTAAAATTCATATTTAATTCATCTTTTGGAGTTAGAAGGAGTTCTTTATGGTTCTGGAATTCTGAACAACCATAGTTTCCTATAAAATTTTGTTAAAGCTATGTTTCTGTTTTATATTTTGGAGTAAATCCGTTTTGAACAGCAGGTCTGTTTTAGAGACCTTGCTGTGATTACTCTTTTCTCAACTCATAGCTTCATTACTTCTCCTTTCTAACCTTTAGTCCTTCTTAGGTGAGGTTTTGAAGTTTTCTCAAGCTTGGTAGCATTATTTTATTGTTATCTATCCTTACTACTCACTCAAGGTGAGTTCTCTCACACCGTTGTATTGATGTTTGCGTTTGCTAGTTAGCTCGTGTGTGATTATTTGAATTTATTATAAGGCATGCTATATAACCATTGTTTTAATTCGTACATGTGCACTGTATGTAACTAATTATGGATATGGGGACACCACCAAAGGATACGGATTTACCGGTGCGGTGGGTAGGTAATATCACCAACGTAATACTCATCATGAGGTGCGGTGATTAGGGCCAAATGATACGGGATCTTCCCGGTGCGGTTCAAACCTACAAGTCCTTCTTGTATTATTGGCATTGATTCGTTCTTTGCCCTTATCATATAATTATAAATGGAAAATGGATTAGGGTTAGTAAATATAAATGTTAGTACAATGTCTGTGTTTGAATTCACTAAGCTTTGTGCTTACGGTTTCCCTTATAACTTTTCAGGTGTTAAGATTAAAGAGGCTAAGGCTTGACATGGAGCACCGGGACATCGCTACTAGTTATTTTTGTTGGGACCTTATTATTATTATTATTACTTCCGCACTTATTTTATATGATTATTAAGTTGATGGATTATGTTACGACTATTTCAGTTGTTTTAATTTAATTTAGATGCGTTTTAAAAGTTTAAAATTTTTGCAAAAAATTTGGGTGTCACAGGGAGAGCCTTTCAGTTGACAGCAGAGGAGGTCCGCGCAGTGCCCGATGTCGTAGCTGGTATGTATTCTTTTATTTACTTATACTGAGTTTGAGATATTGTGCTTATTTTGTGGTATGCATAGGTACTTTTCTTGTGAGTTCTGTACCTGCTTTGGTGTTATTTGACTCGGGTGCGAGTCGATCTTTCGTGTCATTAGCGTTTAGCCAGCACATTAGTATCCGGCGAGAGGCATTGAGTCGACCTCTATGAGTTTCCATAGCTGACAAGCGAGTGGTTTATGCTACTGAGGTGATTCGAGGATGTGTGTTCGAGATTTTTGGTGTTGAGTTCCCGATAGATCTGGTACCGATTGTGATGGGTGATGTCTGTGTCATCGTGGGCATGGACTGGTTGAGCCGATTTGGAGCTGTTATAGACTGCGAGCGGCAGTTGGTAACCATACAAGACCCTAGTAAGGGAGTGCTGACGGTGTATGGCGAGGGTACCCGATCTGGGTCAACATTTTGTTCGGCTGCCAGAGCGAGACTGAGTCTACATCAGGGCTGTAGAGGGTTTGTAGCCTATGTGATGGATACACGAGTTGCCGCAGAGAGGCCGAGTTCTGTCAGCGAGGTACTGATAGTGCGAGAGTTTCCGGATGTTTTCCCCGAGGAGTTGAGTCAGATCCATGATACCTTCCACGTATCCCAGTTGAGGAAGTGTATAGCCGATGAGACGGCGGTTGTGCTGCTAGAGGATATTCAGGTGGACGCGAGTTTGAATTACATTGAGAGGCCGATCGCGATCTTAGATCGGAAGATCAAGGTTCTAAAGAACAAGGAGGTACCCCTGGTTCAGGTCCAGCGGCAACATCGGAGAGGGTCCGAGCTGACTTGGGAGATGGAGACGGAGATGCGGGAGCAGCATCCAGAGTTGTTTGCCGAGCGAGACTTCGAGGGCGAAGTCTGATTCTAGTGGGGGAGAATTGTAACATCCGGATTTCCAGGTATCATAAATTGAGTATTTATTTTTTAGTCAAAGAGAGGGACTCGATGAGTTGACGCCTAGACTCGTCGAGTAGGATCATGACTGCTGACTAGGATTAATGAATGGACTCAACGTGTCGGCGAGTCGACTCGACGAGTCCGCGCTGTAGACAGAAACCATAAATCTTTGAGCATGTTCCCTATTTAAGGGTCCTTATGGCCTTCAATTGCGGCCACTCATACCCCGGAGAAACCCTATCGAGCCAGAGATCTTAGAGAGAGAGAGAGAGGGCTAATTTCACCACCATTGTGCATTCTTGCAAGGAAGGAAGGAAGATTCAAGCTAGGCTGCTTAGAGGGGGCTCATAACTTCTTCTATTTCTTCAAGGGCTTCTGTTTGAGGTATGAATCCATGCTTGTGTTCGTGTATATGGTAGATTTATGGAATCTAGGGTTTCTTTACCCTTTCTTTAGTTGGATTATGGAGCATGTGAAGTCCCATTGAGGAATAGACTTTAGATTTGGACCTGGAGAGGTCCAGAGTGTCCCAATGATGTGAATATTTAATGCACTAGTTTTTTATTTATAATTCCTATTTTATCGCATCTAAACCACACCTTACAGGCAGTGAACCCGATCGAGTATAGTATAGCTTTGATAAGCAAGGGTGTCGAACTCAAGGGGAACGGTAGTAAATTAATTTAAAATGTTTGATTGTAGGTTACACAAAACACACAAAAGCAGTAAAGAAAGGGTTTATTAAATCTCAAACGAACAACTAAATAGCAAATCTCGATAAACTGACAGGAAGACAAATCTCTTTAGGTACTTTGGTTTAGATAGATTACATCTTAAAATCATAGATAATTGCACACACAGATTTATTTATTCATGTTTAGCGATTTCTAAAATGATTAGGTTCATGTTCACTATTACTAATCCTTTAGCAAACAAGTCAATTCAAGCAGTGATCAATTGATCAAACTAACATGTTTCCTAGTGTTCAGTTCGTATCAAGCAAGACTTGTAATAATAGTTAATTAAATTTGTCAATTCAATCAACTTATATGTGGTTGGTCATCACATATGCTCACACATTAATTTACTTATTTTCCTAGTTAACCCTAGTTTCATGTTCACTATTCCTAGGCATATAATCTTGATGGTCATCAAAATCATAAGAGGCAAGCAATCAAGCAGATGTTCATACAACTCGATATACTTAATAATTAACAGAAAATAATTGTCATTAACACATAAGGATCTTTTAACAAGCTTAACAAGATAAATTAAATACAAATAAAACAATCCAATATAGCAATTAATCCACAAATCAAGGTTTCATCTAATCATAAACTCAAAGCAAATGGTTTTGACACCAAAATCAGAAAGTAAAAACATAATAGGATCACAGTGGAATGCTAAACATGGTCACGATAACAAACCACATGATTACCGAAACGAATCCGCTCTCTAGTCCTTCAGGTCTTCGCTCCTATCAGCTTAACGGCCTTCTGGCCGCCTTCTAGACCCTCAAAACGGCAGTTATGAAGTTTTCTTGTCATACAAGTCGAAGTGGAATATCATAGATTATGAAAATGGGTGAATGATATGGGGTATTTATAGTTAAATGGAGATGGAATTAATATGGAATATTAGTGTTGGATAGGAATAAGGAAACTAATGTTGGCTTAGGGATTAAGGAAATAAAAATAAGGTAAGTGGTGCTTGGGGAATAAGTAACTTGGAGGGAATTTCCGTCCAGCTTTTATGTTTCATCTTCAAAGCCGATTTTGGATAAGATAAATGCCGAATTAGCAAAAAGTTCCTCTCATATAAATCGTAGGAAATTTCGTCTAGTTTTCAGAACATTTTGAATCTCATCAATTGGACCTACGAGTCATCAGATATAACCGAAAAAGGGAAGAGGGGTCAATCTGCCAGCAATATCCTTTTTGCATATTTTCAGCTCCATTCTCTTCCTTTTGTATTCCAGCTCCCATTTTAACTGTAATTGAATATTTCAAAACATATTAAGTATCTTTTAGTTCTAAATAACATAAAAACATAGTAAAAAATAATAAGAAAACATCATAAATATATGCATAAAATAGACGTTATCACCCAACAACCAAGCTTTATGATGTTACATGGGAGTATTGAGCCTAGGACTCCATTTTTAGGGCTATTTCATCAAATAGAGCTATATGTGCGATGCATGAACGTAAAGTTTAGACCTTTACGCGACTTTTGGGTGTTAGAAGGTCAGATCTATAGGTTAGAGAAACATATCTGACCTCAGAAGGTCGTTTGAGTATTCTCATGGAAGAAACTCGTCGAGTCCATGAGCGGACTCGACGAGTCAGATCGTGTTGCACCACGATTCGTGATTAGTGGTAACCCATCGAGAGAAAGGTTAACTCGACGAGTCGAGTGAGACCGTAGGAGGATTCAGAGGACACGCATGGACTCGCCGAGTCACCCGAGTGCACTCGACGAGTCTGGTCAAAGTTGGACCATTGACTGGGGTTGACTTTTAGGGTTTGGTCAACATTTGGACATTGGACCATTGGAGGGGTAAAATGGTCTTTTCCCCTTCTGAGAGAATATAGGGAGGGACTAGTCTAGCCTTTGAGATCCGTATTAATTAGAGATAATTACTTTATGTGATTAGGCGGAGGCTAGATCGGGGATATCGAGCACGAGAGTTTACTAGACATCATACAAGGTGAGTTTTCTCACTATACCTTACCTAGAGTGGTAATTATGTGTGACCGGAAGGTCTTATGTGCTATGACGAGTATGTGATATATGTTTCTATGTGATATATATGTGTTATGTATGTGTTGAGTAAGAATGGTATGGACCGGAAGGTTAGTATGGTATGGACCGGAAGGTCAGCAGTGTATGGACCGGAAGGTCAATATGGTATGGACCAGAAGGTCGACAGAGTAGGACCGGAAGGTTTACTCAGATTGTGGGACCGAAAGGCCCCTGAGACACATTGACCGGAAGGTCTCAGCCTCGAGTGGCTTATGTGCTGTATGTAGTATTTTGGGGAACTCACTAAGCATTTATGCTTACCGTGTTATGTGATATGTGTTTCAAGTACCAGCGAGGATCGCGGGAAGGCGCCGACATGAGTTGTACACATTGGGAGAGGATTATGTTTTGAGATTATGGGATATGTTTTATTATGATGACATTTGATACATGAGATTTTGAGAATATTATATGAGTTTTATTATGTTGAAAAATGAAAATTTGTTTTAAAATTTACGTCGTTACAGGTTCCATAGAGATTGTGTCTTCAGATCTTTAATGCAAAGACCACTGCTCCCATCTCTAGATCGTGAGTTGTGTAATTTACCTCGTGTGTTTTCAACTGCCTCGAGGCATAGGCGATAACCTTTCCTCGTTGCATGAGCACACAGCCTAGTCCCTGATTGGATGCATCACAGTAGACAACGAAGTCTTCCATCCCTTCGGGCAGGGATAAGATAGGTGCGCTGCATAAGGCCTGCTTTAATGTTTGAAACGCAGTGTCTTGCTTGACTCCCCACCTAAAGGTTACACCTTTCTGTGTCAGGGTAGTTAAAGGCTTGGCGATTCTGGAGAAGTTCTGGATGAACCTGCGATAATAGCCTGCGAGACCCAAGAATTGTCGGATTTTTGTGGGTGTCTTTGGTGTAGACCAATTCACAATCGCTTTGATTTTGGAAGGGTCCACGTGTATTCCTTCCTCACTAACCACGTGACCAAGGAAATTTACCTTCCTGATCCAGAACTCACACTTTGAAAATTTCGCGTATAGCTTCTCCGCCCTTAATGTTTCCAACACCTACCTCAAGTGTTGTTTATGATCATTCTCACTCCACGAATAGACAAGTATATCGTTGATGAACACGATCACAAACTTGTCTAGGAAAGGGCGGCACACCCGATTCATCGGGTCCATGAATACTGCCGGTGCGTTGGTTAGACCGAAAGGCATTACTACGAACTCATAGTGTCCGTAACGAGTTCGGAATGCTGTCTTGGGAACATCATTCTCATGAACTTGTAACTGATCGTACCCTGATCTTAGGTCTATCTTGGAGAAATAACTGGCTCCTGAAGTTGGTCGAAGAGGTCGTCGATTCTGGGTAAAGGATAACGGTTCTTGATGGTCAGCTTGTTCAGCTCTCGGTAGTCAATGCACATCCGAAAGGATCCATCTTTCTTTTTCACGAATAAGATCGGAGCTCCCCAGGGTGAGGAACTCGGCCTTATAAATCCCTTGCTGATCAGCTCATCGAGCTGGTTGGATAACTCTTGCATTTCCGCCGGCGCTAAACGATAAGGGGACTTAGCTACAGGAGTAGCTCCGGGGATTAAGTCGATGCGAAACTCGACTTGACGCTCGGGAGGAATTCCTGGGAGGTCTTCGGGGAAGACATCAGGAAAATTGCAGACTTCGGGAAGACTCCTGAGGTCTTTAGCTTTTTGCATCTCATCAACGACGTGAGCTAGGAATGCATGGCATTCCTTCCGCAGATACTCTTGGGCCTTGATGCATGAAATGATACGAAGGTTCAAGCTAAGCTTATCTTCGCAAATCATGAGGGTTTCACTAGAGGGAAGATTGAGACGGATAGCTTTCTCGAAGCAAAGAATATCAGCACGACTGGAGCTCAACCAGTCCATGCCGATAATGACATTGAAACTCTTGATGCATACGGGCATAAGGTCGATGGGAAAGGAGTAATTGTCTAGGGTAAGAGTACAGCCTATGAATATGTCATTAGCGCTCTCTTTCTTTTCGTTAGCCATCTCGGCAGTGAACGTTTCGGTTAAAGGTTGGGGTTTACCTTTTATTAGATGTTTGAATGCATGACTCACAAAACTCCTCTCCGCACCAGAATCGAAAAGAATGCATGCATAAGAGTTGTCAAGGAGGAACGTACCCGTAACAACGGTAGGATCAGCGACCGCTTCCTCCTGGCCCATCGCCAGAACACTTCCTGTATTGCCACCAGTTGTTGACTTGGGGCAGTTTCTCCTGAAGTGCCCAGCCTCTCCTCATCCATAACAAGCTTGACCAGCACCCGCTCCTGGAGCCTGGTTGGTTGGTTGGGTTGGCACCTTGCAGTATCGACCTGTGTGTCCCTTCCTTCCACAAATATTGCAACTCAACTCACGGCAGGGTCCGTGATGATGAAAGTTACACTTGTTGTATAGAGGTAGCTTCCCTGCATAAACACCGGTAGGAGCTTGGGTGGTTGGAACAGCAGCTGGAGTAGCAGCAGGAGTAGTAGCAGCATGAACTGCCATTGTTTGTTGTTTCTTGGAAGGCTCATGCGAAGACTGGCTCTTCCGCTTGTTCCAAGATTTCTTCTTCTTCCCACCACTTTCCTATTGTGGCTCAGAGACAGCTGCCACCTCATCTAGATCGACTCCATGATCGATCAGAGTCTGCGCCAGATCCTTGGCGCTTTCAAATGTAGTCAGCCTAGCAGCCAAGACATTTCCTTTAGTTGGTTGCGTCAGTCCCCAGATATACCTCTCGATCTTTTTGCTTTCCGGGGTGACCATTCCCGGACAAAGGAGAGCCAGATCACAAAATCTAACAGTGTAGGCAGCGATGTCAGATCCTTTCATCTTCAGATTCCAAAGTTCGTGCTCCAACTTTAGCACCTCGCCCCTCGGGCGGTATTCAACAAACATGAGTTCCTTCGGTCTTTCCCAACCGATGGCATTAGCCACTGGCAGGGTTAGGGATTTGACTTGACCATTCCACCAGGTCAAGGCTCGTTCAGTGAAGGTGCAGGCGGCGAATTTCACCTTGTTAGCTTCTGAACAGGCACAAATTTTGAAGATGGATTCGATCTTCTCGAACCATCGAGTCAGAGCGATGACTCCTCCATTTCCATCGAAGGGCTTGGGCTTTGCGGTCATGAAGTCCTTATAGGAACACTCCTTTTGTTTTCCCTGACTTCCGACTTGTCCTTGAGGATCGGTTCCACCTCCATCCCCACCAGCATTCACTTGTGTCATTGCTGCAGTCACGGCGGCGGTAACTGCTGCCTGGAACATGACGGGGTCGAACTGAGGGGGTGGTGGTGGGGTGTCGTCGTTTCTTCTAATGGGTCTTCTTCGGGGAGGAATCTTGCTCTATAAACAATCAGGAAGAAGAGGATGGTAAGTCCTCAAGATATATGAAACAAGAAATATCTCATCCTGATAATAAAGTGTTCTACCAAGCGACAAGCAATGAAAGGTTACTAATGCAAGTAAGTTATCGCTGAGAAACGAATAGGTAGCAACACTAGGAATGAATCTCCTCACTGAATTTGGCTCTAGCAAAATACTCCTATAGTATTTTAAGATGAATGTTTTTGGTAAGTTTTAGGCCTGCTGTAACACCACCGTCATTCCCAAGCACATGTTGGTCATGTCTTGACTGAATATAGTTGATCAGGCTATATTCACCCTAAACATGATTACAAAACTGCCCAGGTTTAACCGCAGTGCCCCAACATCCAAATACTTTTTGTTTTGCTCTACTAATGACATGAATTCTGTTACGTATGCATGCTCATATACTTTTTATAAAAATACTTATATTTTTTAAAATATACTTTTACTGCAGAGCATTTAGGCCCCTTAGTGTTTATAGTTGTATACCACGTAAGGTTCGGTATACTAGTTCGTTATAAACAAGGGCTCTGATACCAATCTGTCACACCCCAAAACCAGAATGGCGGAAACATTCTGGGGTGGAGGACGTCATGTGTAGCATCACAACCAATGAATAATAGCAAGCATAGCAACACAACCATTACAGTGAATACTTAAATGAAAATGATTACACAGTTTGGAACTTTGTCTGAAACTTGTTTGAATTACATCAAATAGTTTGTAAAATATAAACATAAAACTCTTATTGCTCCAGCTCCTCAAAAAAAAATCCAGCAGCTACCTGTCTACTGATTTCCTGAAAATACAAGCAGTTTGAAAAATATCAGCATAAAGCTGGTGAGTTCATAAGTGGTATTTTGTAATGAAAACTTGTTGATGAGCATGTAAAGGTGTTCGTATAGTTTCAAGAAAATATGATATTTTCTTTAGTGAAAATGTAGTGTTTTAAATTCTGCATAAAACCATGAATAACTGTATGTTTCCAAGAAAATCCGATATTTTCTTTAGTGAAAATGTAGTGTTTTCAATCATGTATAAAACCATGAATGTTTGTTACTGAAAACTATAGTGATATGCGAAAATAATACTTCATGTGACTAGTTAATGCTAATCATGATGTATAAGTATTTCGTACGTGAAACCATTGTATGATCGGTTCTGTTTGAAAACCCTGTAAATTCTCCAGTTCTAGTGTGTATTAGTTCTATTTAGTATAAATAAAACTGTTGAAGAGTGCCAACTTACAAACTAAAGGTGATTTGTACATATTGTGAGTCATATAACCATACTTGATATGACTAGAGACCTTTCCAACGTTCTTCAGGCGTTGAGTTAAATGACATTTGTCACCCCATGCATGCCTGCCTAACTGTAGCTAGCCGTTCGGGTGTGGGATTGTCAGTCCCGAATAGATCTAGTCACAAATCTCACACTCTCCCTCCAGGAGACTCTGGTTATACTATGATAGGATTTAACCCTGTACGCCTAAGGGTACAGTGTTGAAGTAGAGCCTCACAGTATCGTACAATCTAGTTTACATGTAGTGTTGTAGCGTTATACCGTAGTGAAATCCGTATGTATACCGTATGTAGTGACAATTACAGTTATGAATGCCATGTTCATGTTGTGATGTAAACTATAACTAAATCTATCATATATGTTTAGTAGTGACAGTTTCTGTACTTGTTATGTTTTGAAAATCCCAAACTATACCGATTATAGTTTGCATGTATAGCGTAGTGAATATCGAGTCCGGAAAACTATGCAATTTAGAGATAAGTTGAAAAACTTCCCTTATGCTCAACATAGTACAAAAGGGTTAAAGTATGAGAATTGCATGAGTTTTATATTTGTTAAAAGCTCTTTGTATTAATTTACAAAAGCATTTATGGTTTAGCTTGTATTCTCCCCCTTAAAACGTTTTAAAACCAGTAAAAGTGTAGGGGTATGAACTCACTGTTGTTGTGTGAAAGCGTCGACTGAAATGAAGATCCTCGAGTTGTTGTACGTGGCACTTAACGGAATCCTATTATCAAATAAATACATATATGTATCTAAATTAGCGATTTCGTTAGATAAAGTGTTAGAAGAACACTTGTGCTCGGTTGAGGGATGTTACCGGGACTTGATTGAATCAAGGAATCGAGTTTTCGGCCGTGAACAAGGGTTTACGGTCGTGAAGGGTGGTTTACGGTCGACAGACAGTTTACGCCCGTGAACAGGGTTTACGGCCGTGAACTGGGGTTTACGGCCTTTGCAGACTCTGTGAGTTTACGGTCGTAAACTCAAGAACAGGGTTTACGGTCTTTGAAGGTGGGCCGTAAACTCAAGAACAAGGGTGCTGATTTCGAAGAGAAATGTGCTCCAGACGTCCCGAAATGACTCCAAATGGTGTTTCTCGATGTTTTCCCGAAGATTGAAGGTGTTTTTAGGTGTTTACGGTCAGGGTTTTTAGAGAGAGAAGGAGAGAGTTTTCGGCCAGCGGTGTTCAAATGAGGGTGGGGGTCTCATATTTATAGGGGTTTTGTGGTCGGTGGATGGGGTCCACCTGACACTGGCCGTAAACGGGTGTACGGCCGCAAACTCGTTTACGGCCGTAAACTCACTTAGGCCGAAAATTGTTTTGATTTTTGAGGAGACTTCGGGTCTTTTGCGCGATTTTGTTCCGACTCGCATATATAAATTTAATTATATAAAACTAGATGATTTTCTAAACCAAGAAGTTTGACGGAAAATTAATCAATTCAAATTTTATTAACGGAACGGAAAAAGTTTCGGGTTGTCACAGTTTCTGTTTAGGGTAGAAGAGTTTATAACTATGGATTGATTTATGGTATGATTAATTGTTTATTGGTGAATTTTATTAAATTAAGCTTGTTAAAGAACCTTATGCATTAACCATAACTATTTTCAGTTAATTAACAAGTAATTAAGCTGCATGAACATCTCTTAATTGCTTACCTCATGTGATTTATTTGAAAGCATTGTTATGTGCCTAGGAATAGTGAATGTGAAACTAGGGTTAACTAGAGAATGGGTAAATTAATATGTGAGCTTGTGTGATAAACCATCAACAAGAGGTTAGTTGAATTATTAATTTGATTAACTAATTACAAGTCTTATTTAATCCGAATAATTAAACTAGGAAATTCATTAGTTTAAACACTTGATCACTGCTTAAGTTAATTTGTTTCTTAAGGATTGATAATAGCGAATGTGAATCTAATCACCTTAGTCGGTAACCAATAACAATTAATCCATTGCACTTGTCATAAATCAACCATATGAGTAAACGAATCGAACCTAAACAGAAACCTCTTTATTACTGAATTTGGTTAGTTCTTACTTGTTTTTAGCCGATTAGTTACTTAATTTGCGTGTTAGTTAGTGTGTTAAAGTTTCTAGTCATGTAAAACTAGAGAAAACCTTTTACTTTTATTACTTTTTAGTTAATTCTAGTTATTAGTTTAATTTCCGTTCCTCGAGTTCGATACCCTACTTTCTCAACTATACCACTAAAAGACAGGTTCACTGCCTTTGTGTTAAAATTACATCTTAAAAGTAGGACTAAAACCAGTGCATTTTTATACACATCAAGTTTTTGGCGCCGTTGCCGGGGAACGGTTCAAAAATTAATTCTAATTTCTAGTATTATCGATCCTTTGTGTGAGATCCATCTTGCACAAAGTTACTGCTTTAGTAAATTAGTTATTAGGATAAGTTTTAAGTTTTTCTGTTTTTAGAACTTTTGTTTAATTTATTTATGTTTTAGCTCTGTACTCGCCGAGTGCAGTCGAAGCTACTCGACGAGTCCATCGCTGAACACACAATTTCGTTTTTAGTTTATTTTTGTTCTTTTTACTCGTGTTTTCTATTTTGATTGCAGTCGTTTATGACCAGAGGAGGAGGTACACCTTTGATTCCACCACTTGAAGACCCGGAAGCAACTTTGAGAAAAAACAAAGGCAAAACCGTAGGAGAAACCGCAACATCAAAGAATTCGCCGTTGAAGAATCTCAAATCTGTTTTTAGTAAGAAAAAGGGCAAGAAAGTGGGAGAATCCAACATCTCTTCAGTGGCGGACGAAGACCCGAAGAAGGAGGATATCGTGTACGAATCCGAAAAGGACGAGAGTGAATCTGAAGAAGGAAGCGACATAGAGGGCGAACTAGCTAACACCATGGCTAACATCTATGAAGTTCCCATGGGTGAATGGAAGAAAAAGATGCGTGACGACACCGGCCCGGGACTCGTGCAACCTGCGATTCCCGCAACTGCCAC
The DNA here is from genome assembly GCF_052849685.1 of Lactuca virosa. Classification (NCBI taxonomy): domain Eukaryota; kingdom Viridiplantae; phylum Streptophyta; class Magnoliopsida; order Asterales; family Asteraceae; genus Lactuca; species Lactuca virosa. The sequence continues at coordinate 61,189,119 of NC_136429.1, forward strand.
CTTTGAACTTAAGGGCCACATACTTGCTCAACTTAAGGAAATCCCATTCTACGGGAAGGATCATGAAGACACATACAAGCATATTGACAAGGTCAATGACACAGTCGACTACTTCAATGTCCCTAATGTGGCTTGCGACACTGTTTTGCTACGTATGCTACCAGTCACATTCAAGGGAGCCGTGAAAGATTGGCTGAAATCACTCCCTCCAGGATCCATCACTACTTGGACTAAAATAAAAGAAGAATTTATAGACCAATTTTGCCCTCCATCAAAGATATCCAAATTGAAGAAAGCCATTGCCAATTTTGAACAACAAGCTGGAGAGTCACTTTATAAAGCATGGGAAAGATACAAGGGTTTACTAAGAAATTTCCCACATCACGATCTAAACAGCCAACAAGAAGTCTCCATTTTCTATGATGGAGTAAATGTGACAACCAGGCAACTCCTTGACTCGCAAGGACCACTCACAAAGAAACCACCCCTAGTAATAAAGGCTCTAATTGAAGAATTCTCTAAGCACTCTAGATAATATCACAACCCAAGGAATGACTTAACTCGAGGGACGGTGAATTCTATTACGGATGACATGGCAGCATTGATGGCAAAATTGGAAAGCATGGATCGAAGGATGACTAAGATGGACCAATCCATCCATGCCATTAGAGTGGGATGTGAAAATTATAGAGGGCCCCACCTTACTAAAGATTGTGACCTTGATGAGAACGGGAACCGGAAAGTGCAAGTGTGCTATTCAAGTGGTGATAGGTATGATGACAATTGGCGAAAACCCAAGAAAGAATGGCTACCATATGATGAGTACAAAAAGACAAGGGAGGAAAAATATAAGCAAAAAGATAGAGGCTTTTATCAAAAGGAGGAGCCGGTGTATGAAAAGAAATCAGATTTGGAAGACATGCTTACAAGATTCGTGGCCGCGTCCGAGAAAAGACATAATGATACCGATGTTGCAATCAAATATCAACAAAATATGTTGAGAGAACACCAAATTATGATGAAAGATCAACAAGCTCTGCTTAGGAATCAGCAAGCTTCTATTCTCAACATAGAAAAGCAGCTGGGCCAACTTGCACAACAAGTGAACGAGAGACGACTGGGTGGACTTCCTAGTAATACCGAAAGTAACCCAAAAGGTGCACATATAAATATCGTGACAACTAGGAGTGGGAAGATTATAACTCCTCTGGCCCCTATTCAGCAAGAAGAGCCTAAGCTGGTTCAAGAGGAAGAAGCAGAACATGAAGAATCACAAATTCCCAACCCGACTCGTCGAGTCGAAGTTACGGACTCGATGAGTCCCCCACCTGAACAGAAAAACAAGCCTCCTGTCAAGCCATATCAGCCTCCACTACCATTTCCAGTTTGAGCTAGACTAGAAAAGAATGATGTTGACTACCAGATGTAAAAACCGGTTAAATTCGGTCAGAGTTCGACGATCAAACCCCCGTGAGCCGTTATGCAATAAAGACCAATTGCACGTAAATTGGGGTCTATTAAATATATGTGTGTGTGTGTGTTAATTACCTTTGCAAATATCTAAATACATGTAGGATATGTAATGTATTTTATATTCGAAATAAATATACACTTAAGATTTTGTATTGTGTATAATTCAAAAAGACCAAATACATTATATAAATACGTACACAAATACATCTACCAATATATCAAATTCAAATAAATAAATAGATAAATACAAATACAAATAGATGAATAAATGAATAAACAAGCCAAGTGACAGCCAATTGACAGCCTGTTTTCTTCCAAGCTTCTGGCTCTTCTTCCACTTTCCTTTTCCTGGGCTCACAGATAAACCAAATTTCTCACCTCAAAACAATTGCTTTCTTTCTTTCCTTGCTGTTGGGATCGTTGGCTATGAAGAACATCACCAGAAGTGGTGATTTCCGGCAATTGATGAAGCATCAGCCCTTCCCTTCATCTTCATTGTTTTCTGCCAAGAACCACCGGTGGTGGTGGCTGTTTTCGGAGAGACCAAGAGGGGCAGCCTCCCCGTTTTCTTCCTGTTTTTTTTCCTGTAATTTGAAACAACAAAACACCCCACGATATCAGTGTTTGATTTTGCTATTTCTCTTCCCCTCTTCTTCAGTTTCAATCACAGAAAAACCCCACAGGAGGGGGGATCTCCGACAATCAAAGAGGGCAGCAGTACCTCGTCTCTTCTCTCCTCTCTTGTCGGATCAACAATAAACCCAAACAACCCTCTTGTTACTGAATTGAATGCTGTCAAAACAAACCAGGAAAGGAAAAAGGGTTCATACCAAATCAAGTCGAAGGAGAAATCTGAATGGCCATCGGAGTCTCTTCTCCCCTCCAATCGAAGAAGCACAATCCCAAACGCCACGTCGATCCGCATTTGCAGCCATCCTCCTCCTTACGGGTTTGCTGCCAGAAGTATGTGAGAAAGAACCCAAGAATAACAATCGGAGGAGCGACTGCCATCACCTTCACGACCCCACCTGTTTCCCCGATCGGAACCACCCAACCCACCCTAAACATCGTCTGATGTTGTTATTGCTCTCCAATCGGATCGATACCGGCGAAGAAGCAAAAAGGATCAAGAAGAGCTCACCTGAGAAGTCGTCTCCCCCTCCTCACGACCGTATAACCCTCATCAAGCCACTATCGTTGGCTTCCTGCTTCCGGTCTTGCTCTTTTCCCCGATCTACCCTTGAACCGCTCCTTGTTCCCGTGAATGGTGATTATCGACGGTGTGAGAGAAACCTTGGAGCTCGCCGGGATTTGACCCTTCGCCGCCACCTACTGCTGCCCCTCTCATGATTACCATCGGCCATGTCTGCCTTCGTCTTCAAGCTCCAATCGAATCAAGCCCGACGCATCCTTGAACATCGACTGAGGCGGCTGCCTCGTTCCCTCGGGCTAAGATTTCTGTCGACTGAGGTAGAACCTTCACAGGGACGTCGGAGCCGGGCGGTGATGGTGGTGATTCTGATGCTTTTCGGTTCTATGACCGGTCGCCTCCACTCCCGTACATGTTGTTCGCCATTTTGCAGTCATGTGCACACCCGAAGATCGCGTCTGAGTCTTTCTTTAGGAAGCGATCGGGCATAATGAGGGCAAAAGCCCTAATCCTTGATACTGGATCGGATACGGGGCTCCAACAAAAAAAAAAGGGAAATGGGTTCCGGGTTTGACCCAGTCAAAGGTCAAACATAAATCAAACATCCTTTTAAATTATCAAAACTTAACCTCCTTTGACAAATACCTTGCAATTTCAGTCCAAACCCCAATCTTTGAATCCAATTGTTGATAACAACCCCTCCTTTGAAATTATTTTTACCCAATCAGTCCCACTTTGGTTAAAATAATTTACAAACAAACCCGGAAATGTTTTAAAGTCCAAGAAAGGTGACCTCGCGGTTATTCACGAAAAGCTTCACCAAAATGAATCGGGATCGAGATCACGCTACGAAAGAAATGCAAATATACTCGGTGATACGTCTTACAAACGAGGAATATCACGTAGCGTTGCCACGACCAGTTTCACGCCACGAGCCTCATTCCCCATACGAAGGTGAGTTCATACCCCTACATTTTATATTTTTATTAAGTTTTAAGGGGGGAATACAAGTTAAATCATCAATATCATAATTAAACGTTTTCAATAGATTACATCAGAAAAGTTGAACTTCAATCACGACCGGTTTTGGTAAACTTAAACATTTTAGTTTTCAAAACAACGCAAGGTGCAAGTAGTTCAAGTTCTTGATTTTCAAATGGCTACTTGCACATCACCATACGAGTTTTCTATAATTTATACATAACTCAGTATTTGTATAAATATTGTTTTGTTTGCGCTACTTGTATTTGTAGTGCACTATTATTATTGTTTTGTTTACGATACATGTATTTGTAGTGCATTGTCATTTTGTTTTGTTTACGCTACATGTATTTGTAGTGCATTATCATTTTTAGTCTACTCTCCATAACTATGCTCGTATTCTTGAGGTACGTTATGGACAATAATAGCGCTATTGGGTTTACCACCCCACCTTGGGACGCTAAGGTGATTGATCGCACGTGGTTGAGTGTGTATGATGATTAGATGCTCCATCCTATATATATACATATGTATATGTATAGGGTGAGGACTATTTGTTGTTGTTATCCTTTGTTAATCAACTTTCAATTCTATAAACCATTATCTCGAATACAATTGTTTGCCAATTTCAAAAGAAAACAAATACTATGTTTGTATGTGAAAAGCATTTAATAATACAAAACAAATACTTATGAACTCACCAACCATTGTGTTGACACTTTTTCAAACCACTTGTACTCTCAGGAAATCATTAAACAGGTAACCAAGTGTTGTTGAGAATGGGATGCTAAGACGTAAAACATTTCCTATCTTGTCCATGTATTGTAATTGATTTATAACATGTAAATCATAATGATGTAACTTTTCAATTATATATATATATATATATATATATATATATATATATATATATATATATATATGTTGGTTGTGTTTACTTGAATTACTATTGCAATTGTTGTTATGATATTATACATGAAGTCCTCCACCCCGGACGTTTCCGCCATCCTCGGTTTGGGGGTGTGACAGATTTGGCATCAGAGCACAGTTTATAGTGAATTAAGTGTATCAAACCACATAAGATATACAAACTATAAACACAATTGGGACTACTAGTCTCTGATTTGTGCATTTTCCAAATAAATATACCTTTAGAAAACAAATGTTTTTCTTAATTAAAGTATACCTACCAACATTCATACAAAGAACAGGGTCACAAGTACAGAACAAAAATATTACGATTGTTGGACAGCACAGGTGGGCTTAGAGACATATAGTCAAGTCTGGGAAGATGTAGCCTGATCAACTACATTATCTGGGGTTTGACTAGCATGTGCCTAAGTACGTTTGTGAAGTTTCAACAAATCTAAAAACTTTATTTCCATAATCAATTTACAAATAACTCACAAGTCCATATGCGTGTTTCTCATAGTTGACTTGTTCCTTGTTTGGTTGTGGACTTAGGGTAGACTCATTAGGATCAACAGTCTAATAAAATTTTAATTACACATAACTGGGGGCATGTCGAGTGAATCTTAGGAGTGGATCAGACATGGAACAAATCACAAGATTATAATCAAGTTATTCCTACTAAATTCATAAGTCTATTTATATAGACCTCTGGTTTAGAGTCGTCAGAGTAGTCGTGTCGGCAATCTAGAATATAGCTAAATACATAATACAAACTATAATACCCAAATTATACAAACTTTTATGCATTAAAAAAAATCAATAGACAAACACAATGAAACTAAAAAGGGTATCAATTTATCAAGAGAAAAACACATACAATGTAGATTAAAATCCACTAATTATAACAAAATGGCTAAAAGAAAAGGTAAGGACTAAGGATTTTTCAGTCCTCTCTTCTTATAAATAGCTTTGAAGCAAGCTTGCCTAAGCTTCTTTGTTCTTTCTGTCAAATCCATACCTGGCAATTTCTCCATCATCTTCTTGTGCCCTGCTAACGTCTCTACCTCCTCCTTTAATCCCAACTCCTAGTTTTTTTAGGTAGATGCAATATATTTTTCGTGTGAGTTCATAAAATTTACAATGAGTTAAGTTTATGTAAATATAAATCAGAAATCGTAGTAAAACAATTGATTCGATGTGGCATATGCCTAAGGCCTATATTTATGTTATAAAGAAACTAATAATTAAAATTTTAGAAAATACCAAAACTACTTTGGTTACCAAGTGCATGCATACATGCATGAGTAATGTATAAAAGGTTATTATCGTAGTTTACCTTGGCATTTTGAATGAGGGATTGAAGGCTCTTAAGTTTTCTATGAGGCCATCTGTTTATGTTTAGCTCTCTGCATCTTTTCTTCAACAATGTTAACCCTATCCCTAGTTCCTTTGCTGCCATGATTATCGGCATCTCAAAGTACTTCGCTATCTCTTCAAACTCCAATGGTCTCAATCTATTTTCCACCTTACGGCCACCGTGATCAGTGGTGGCAGCACTAGAACTACCTGTAGCCTCACCACCGGATTTACAGTCTTCACTGAAACTAACCAATGGTAAATTACCATCCTCCCAACAATCCCATAAGCTTATGTCTTGAAGGGGATCCAAATCGTGAAACTCATTTCTAGAAATGATGTTTTGATCTTGGTTAAGTACTGTGGAAAAGTTCTGATCAAGCACTTCTGGCAATTTTTCTGACAACTCGTAATTATGATGGTCGAGCATGTCACCACTGTCAGAATAAAAAAAAAAAAAAAAAAAAAAAACAAACAAAACTCAAGATAATCAAATCCAACCCGATGAAATACTCTTTTGATCACTACAAATCCAAACCATGTTTTGATCAATATAGACAAAATCATTTTCTGTGCGAAAGATAGGGTAATGAGTGACGTGTATATTTACCTGAAAAGATCTTGATGATCAAAGCACGGAAACCCATCGAGGTCATATATGGGGTTTTGATGATCTGCAGGTGGATCCATTTGTGAGGAAGAAATTAAAAGTTGCAGTAAGAATGTGAGGATTTATATAAGTGAAGTGGGAGAATTAATTAATAAGAAATAAAGATGAAGTAAATATAAATATTCGTTGAGCCGTAACTCTCTTCTTCCATTCACACACGTATCAGTATATACTGCTACAATCTTGACTTGGGTGCCGCAGGCATTTAATGCTTCACATGTCTACCCTGCAAATCCTTGACTTTTAAGCGACGTATCAGTTCCCATATACCTCAGAGTAAATTCTTTTCACTGCATACTACAAGTCTTCAATCATGCAAAAGAAAACATGACTTGTTGTAGCTAAACTACTTACGTTTGTTATAATTATTTGACTCGTATAAACTTGGTTGCTATAAGCTGCTTTGTATGTGTATGCTAGTGTAAATTCATGAGGTCTTATCACATTTAAGTCCCTAGAATCAGTTCACACTAATCATTAACTCATTTGAGTATATGGTCATCATGGATAACGCTAGCCAGAAGTAGACAACTCCTCACTTGCACGATTCGCTTGAGTGCATTTTACCATTTTATACACTATGTTTTTGATACACATAGTAGTCACTAGGGCACAATTCGGTCATTAGGCTGGGGTTATGAACTCATGAATGGGGACTTGGTACATCTACGAGTCTTACATCACGTTTTATCAACAAATCTTGTATACTCATTTTAGCAACAAATCTGGTATCTCATTCTAGCAACAAATCGTGTATCTCATTTTAGCAACAAATCTTGTATCACGTTTTAGCAACAAACTTTGTTTCCCCTGAGAATATGACAGTTGCATCTCATTTGGGCAACATACTTCATCTCTCATGATAACAACAAGTCATTGTAATAAAATAAACTTGACATCATTAGTAGTTACGTCTCATATAACTTCTTTGTAAACATCATACTTTGACATTACTACCAATATTTATGTAAATTTCTTTTGTGTTTCAGAATTTTAAATTTATGTTTGAGTAAGAATTAGGTTTAGTGAGTTGCAGATTCATTAAGGAAGACCTCAACCGTATAAAGACAATCTAGTTTTATCATACATATATAACATCTGGAAGAGAAACATGTTTTGTATTCAGTTCCCTTCTCTGTTATAATTCTAACATTGTCATGCTTTAGCATTTTAAATTTACGAAGAAATGATTGAACCCTTAATTCCCATATCAGCAAAGTAGAATAAATCTATCATTCTTATCGCTATCTCATAATTTCATTCCACTAAATGTGATAACCAAACAATATTGTAAAACATAACCAAGTCCCTATATATTTTTTTTCATTCACACAAAACTTTGCATAATAGACATTTTAGTGCAAGCAACTATAAAGAGCACACAAAACTTATCTTGTAGTCGATTATCCATAATCAAAGCATTGTATGTTCACTACAACGGTATACTTCATTAACACCCTAAGTGGTTGTAATGTTTGATGATCAATCAAAATCTTTCGTATAGTAAACTAAGAATTTTAATTTCACCGATAAAATTAGCAAAGCTAAGTTTAATTTACACAACTCATTTGGTTGAAATAATTCCTCAAATCTGATAAAATCCTTTTGAACCTATACATATTTGTAAATTTTATATTACTCGTCATATAGTTTGAAAATAATTAGCAAACCCAATGGGGCAAATTTTCACAAAACTAGTCCAAACATATGTATCTAATATCGTAATAAATTAAAACTGGTACCGAAAACCCACAACTTTTCTCTTAAGGTACTCCTTTCTTAAATTTCGGGACGAAATTCCCTTCAACAGGGGGATAATGTAAAAACCGGTTAAATTCGGTCAGAGTTCGACGATCAAACCCCCGTGAGCCGTTATGCAATAAAGACCAATTGCACGTAAATTGGGGTCTATTAAATATATGTGTGTGTGTGTTAATTACCTTTGCAAATATCTAAATACATGTAGGATATGTAATGTATATATATTCGAAATAAATATACACTTAAGATTTTGTATTGTGTATAATTCAAAAAGACCAAATACATTATATAAATACGTACACAAATACATCTACCAATATATCAAATTCAAATAAATAAATAGATAAATACAAATACAAATAGATGAATAAATGAATAAACAAGCCAAGTGACAGCCAATTGACAGCCTGTTTTCTTCCAAGCTTCTGGCTCTTCTTCCACTTTCCTTTTCCTGGGCTCACAGATGAACCAAATTTCTCACCTCAAAACAATTGTTTTCTTTCTTTCCTTGCTGTTGGGATCGTTGGCTATGAAGAACATCACCAGAAGTGGTGATTTCCGGCAATTGATGAAGCATCAGCCCTTCCCTTCATCTTCATTGTTTTCTGCCAAGAACCACCGGTGGTGGTGGCTGTTTTCGGAGAGACCAAGAGGGGCAGCCTCCCCGTTTTCTTCCTGTTTTTTTTCCTGTAATTTGAAACAACAAAACACCCCATGATATCAGTGTTTGATTTTGCTATTTCTCTTCCCCTCTTCTTCAGTTTCAATCACAGAAAAACCCCACAGGAGGGGGGATCTCCGACAATCAAAGAGGGCAGCAGTACCTCGTCTCTTCTCTCCTCTCTTGTCGGATCAACAATAAACCCAAACAACCCTCTTGTTACTGAATTGAATGCTGTCAAAACAAACCAGGAAAGGAAAAAGGGTTCATACCAAATCAAGTCGAAGGAGAAATCTGAATGGCCATCGGAGTCTCTTCTCCCCTCCAATCGAAGAAGCACAATCCCAAACGCCACGTCGATCCGCATTTGCAGCCATCCTCCTCCTTACGGGTTTGCTGCCAGAAGTATGTGAGAAAGAACCCAAGAATAACAATCGGAGGAGCGACTGCCATCACCTTCACGACCCCACCTGTTTCCCCGATCGGAACCACCCAACCCACCCTAAACATCGTCTGATGTTGTTATTGCTCTCCAATCGGATCGATACCGGCGAAGAAGCAAAAAGGATCAAGAAGAGCTCACCTGAGAAGTCGTCTCCCCCTCCTCACGACCGTATAACCCTCATCAAGCCACTATCGTTGGCTTCCTGTTTCCGGTCTTGCTCTTTTCCCCGATCTACCCTTGAACCGCTCCTTGTTCCCGTGAATGGTGATTATCGACGGTGTGAGAGAAACCTTGGAGCTCGCCGGGATTTGACCCTTCGCCGCCACCTACTGCTGCCCCTCTCATGATTACCATCGGCCATGTCTGCCTTCGTCTTCAAGCTCCAATCGAATCAAGCCCGACGCATCCTTGAACATCGACTGAGGCGGCTGCCTCGTTCCCTCGGGCTAAGATTTCTGTCGACTGAGGTAGAACCTTCACAGGGACGTCGGAGCCGGGCGATGATGGTGGTGATTCTGATGCTTTTCGGTTCTATGACCGGTCGCCTCCACTCCCGTACATGTTGTTCGCCATTTTGCAGTCATGTGCACACCCGAAGATCGCGTCTGAGTCTTTCTTTAGGAAGCGATCGGGCATAATGAGGGCAAAAGCCCTAATCCTTGATACTGGATCGGATACGGGGCTCCAACAAAAAAAAAGGGAAATGGGTTCCGGGTTTGACCCAGTCAAAGGTCAAACATAAATCAAACATCCTTTTAAATTATCAAAACTTAACCTCCTTTGACAAATACCTTGCAATTTCAGTCCAAACCCCAATCTTTGAATCCAATTGTTGATAACAACCCCTCCTTTGAAATTATTTTTACCCAATCAGTCCCACTTTGGTTAAAATAATTTACAAACAAACCCGGAAATGTTTTAAAGTCCAAGAAAGGTGACCTCGCGGTTATTCACGAAAAGCTTCACCAAAATGAATCGGGATCGAGATCACGCTACGAAAGAAATGCAAATATACTCGGTGATACGTCTTACAAACGAGGAATATCACGTAGCGTTGCCACGACCAGTTTCACGCCACGAGCCTCATTCCCCATACGAAGGTGAGTTCATACCCCTACATTTTATATTTTTATTAAGTTTTAAGGGGGGAATACAAGTTAAATCATCAATATCATAATTAAACGTTTTCAATAGATTACATCAGAAAAGTTGAACTTCAATCACGACCGGTTTTGGTAAACTTAAACATTTTAGTTTTCAAAACAACGCAAGGTGCAAGTAGTTCAAGTTCTTGATTTTCAAATGGCTACTTGCACATCACCATACGAGTTTTCTATAATTTATACATAACTCAGTATTTGTATAAATATTGTTTTGTTTGCGCTACTTGTATTTGTAGTGCACTATTATTATTGTTTTGTTTACGATACATGTATTTGTAGTGCATTGTCATTTTGTTTTGTTTACGCTACATGTATTTGTAGTGCATTATCATTTTTAGTCTACTCTCCATAACTATGCTCGTATTCTTGAGGTACGTTATGGACAATAATAGCGCTATTGGGTTTACCACCCCACCTTGGGACGCTAAGGTGATTGATCGCACGTGGTTGAGTGTGTATGATGATTAGATGCTCCATCCTATATATATACATATGTATATGTATAGGGTGAGGACTATTTGTTGTTGTTATCCTTTGTTAATCAACTTTCAATTCTATAAACCATTATCTCGAATACAATTGTTTGTCAATTTCAAAAGAAAACAAATACTATGTTTGTATGTGAAAAGCATTTAATAATACAAAACAAAAACTTATGAACTCACCAACCATTGTGTTGACACTTTTTCAAACCACTTGTACTCTCAGGAAATCATTAAACAGGTAACCAAGTGTTGTTGAGAATGGGATGCTAAGACGTAAAACATTTCCTATCTTGTCCATGTATTGTAATTGATTTATAACATGTAAATCATAATGATGTAACTTTTCAATTATATATATATATATATATATATATATATATATATATATATATATGTTGGTTGTGTTTACTTGAATTACTATTGCAATTGTTGTTATGATATTATACATGAAGTCCTCCACCCCGGACGTTTCCGCCATCCTCGGTTTGGGGGTGTGACACCAGAAGTTTCTGGAACACATAAAAGCTCTTCAAATTAATATGCCATTCATAGAGGCGGTTGCACAAATGCCTAAATACGCCAAATTCCTCAAGGATCTTCTAACTAATAGAAAAAAGATGGAAGAGGTCAAGAAAGTGGTCCTAAATGAGAACTGTTCAGCTGTCATGTTGAACAAACTACCTAAGAAGAAGGGTGATCCGGGAAGCTTAACCTTGCTTTATCAATTCGGAAACTTAGCTACCATTTATGCATTGGCTGATTCAGGGACAAGTGTAAATCTCATGCCATACTCATTCTTCAAGAAATTAGATCTTCCGGAGCCAAGGCCAATTCGAATGGCAATTCACCTAGCAAATAAAACGATCACATTCCCAAGGGGAATATGCGAAGATCTATTGGTTAAAGTTGATAAGTTCGTGTTCCCCGCGGACTTCATAGTATTAGATATGGAAGCAGACCCTCAAGTCTCGATCATACTTAGAAGACCTTTCCTAAACACCGAGATTGCTATAGTTGACATGCGAGATTCTAAACTTACTCTTCGGGTGGGAGACGAATCAATTACTTTTGAGGTTGATCAAGCCATGAAGCATGCAAGGAATAGTGATGACACGACATTCTCGGTTGATATGTTGGAAGAGTTAATGGAGGGATGGAATGAAGTTGAGCCAAACAAATCTACCGTCACCCTTGAAGAAGAATTTGATGCTGAAAGAGACCTACTGGAAATAGAGAGACTGCTCGAGGAAGCTGAATATAATGATCTGATCAGAAGTACAGAACACCCGACTCACCGAGTAGCCTCAACCGACTCGACGAGTCCATACGAAGAAACCCGATCAGTCGCAAGTTTCACCCAGGGCTCGACGAGTCCCCTCACTGGACTCGACGTGTTCAGCATTCAGAACACAAAATCTGAACTTAAGGCTCTACCTAATCACTTGGAGTATGTATTTCTTGAAGATGGGGAACAAAAACCCGTAATTATAGCTGCTGATCTAGCCAAACATGAAAAAGAAAGCCTTGTGGAAGTGCTAAGGAAGAGGCAAGGTGCCATAGCATGGAAGATCACCGATATCAATGGAATTAGTCCAGCTTATTTTTCTCATAAAATTAACTTAGAAGAAGGAGCCAAACCTGTAGTTCAACGCCAAAGAAGACTTAACCCAAACATGCAAGAAGTTTTCAAAAAGGAGGTAGTTAAATTATTAGATGTGGGTATCATTTATTCGATCTCTGATAGCCCATGGGTAAATCTGGTGCAAGTAGTACCAAAGAAGGGAGGAATAACGGTGGTTACTAATGAAGACAACGAGTTAATTCCAACAAGAACAGTAACCGGGTGGCGCGTTTGTATCGACTATAGAAAACTAAATGATGCTACATGTAAGGATCATTTCCCGTTGCCATTTATCGATCAAATGCTAGAAAGGCTTTCCGGTCATCTATATTATTGTTTTCTCGATGGCTTTTCAGGGTATTTTCAAATTCCAATCAACCCACAATATCAAGAGAAGACCACTTATACGTGCCCAAGTGGAACATTCGCATATAGGCGCATGCCTTTTGGATTATACAATGCACCGACTACATTCCAAAGGTGCATGATGGCCATCTTTCATGACATGATCGAGAAATTCATGGATGTCTTTATGGATGACTTCTCGGTTTTTGGGTCATCCTTTGAAGATTGCTTATCTAATTTAGATTTGATGCTAGCTAGATGTGAGAAGACTAACCTTGTCCTTAATTGGGAAAAGTGTCACTTCATGGTAAAAGAAGGAATTGTGTTGGGCCACAAAGTTTCAAGGAAAGGGATAGACGTGGATAGAGAAAAAGTTGACACAATAGCCAAATTACCCCCTCTAACAAATGTAAAAGGGTTGAGGAGTTTTCTTGGCCAAGCGGGATTTTATCGTCGCTTCATTAAAGACTTCTCGAATATCACAAGGCCTTTGACTCAACTACTCTTGAAGGATGCTCCATTCGATTTCTCTAAAGAATGTCATGAAGCAATTCATTTATTAAAGGTAACATTAACCACTACTCCTATCATGATAGCCCCAAATTGGAATCTTCCTTTTGAGCTAATGTGTGATGCTAGTGATTATGCGGTGGGAGCTATTTTAGGGCAAAGGGTTGATAAACATTTTCAACCTATCTACTATGCAAGCAAAACTTTGAACCCAACTCAAGAGAACTACACTACTACCGATAAGGAGTTGCTAGCGGTGGTATATGTTTTTGACAAGTTCCGACCCTATTTAGTCTTGTCCAAGACTATTGTCTTTACCGACCATTCTGCTTTAAAGTATCTATTTGCTAAACAAGATGCAAAACCGAGATTGATATGTTGGGTTTTACTTTGAAAAGAGTTTGACATTGAAATACGCGATAAAAAGGGAATGGAAAATGTAGCTGCCGACCATTTGTCAAGATTAGAAAACCCGTATTTGGAGGAGTTAGAAGAGAACAAGATTGGAGATGATTTTCCCGATGAGTATCTTTTAGTAATAGCAGGAGAGGTGTCATGGTTTGCGGATATAGCTAATTACTTAGCTACTGAATATATTCCAAAAGATTTGACCCGCCAACAAAAGAAGAAATTCTTTTCAGAAATCAAGTACTACTTTTGGGACGGGCCATACCTTTTCCGAAGCTGCGCAGACGGAATGATAAGAAGATGTGTATTCGGGAAAATAAGTCGGGAAATCTTGGAACACTGGCATAGCGGGCCCGCTGGGGGACATCATAGAGCACATTACACGGCTAAAAAGATTTTTGATATTGGGTTTTATTGGCCCACAATTTTTAAAGATGTTGCTCAATATGTCAAGCAATGTGATTCATGCCAGAGAGCGGGGAACATATCATCCCGAAATGAGATGCTCCAACATAATATTCAAGTTTGTGAAATATTTGATGTTTGGGGGATTGACTTTATGGGACCTTTCCCAATGTCAAAAGGGAATAAATATATCTTGGTGGCGGTCGACTACGTATCCAAGTGGGCGGAGGCACAAGCATTACCTACTAATGATGCCCGGGTGGTGGTGCGATTTCTAAAAAAGTTATTCTCAAGATTTGGAGTTCCTAAAGCTCTTATTAGTAACCGGGGCACTCACTTTGCAAATGATCAATTAGCCAAAGTGTTGAAAAGGTATGGGGTACATCATAGGTTTTCCACATCTTATCATCCACAAACAAGTGGGCAAACTGAAGTGCCAAATAGAGCATTAAAAAGGATTTTGGAGAGATCGGTTGGAGGAAATCGAAAGGAATGGTCGGATAAACTTGATGATGCACTTTGGGCCTTTCGAATAGCTTTCAAAACACCTATTGGTACTACACCATATCGGCTAGTTTATGGAAAGAATTGTCATTTTCCGGTTGAAATAGAGCATAAAGCTTATTGGGCTTTAAAGATGTGTAATTTTGAGTTGGCTGAACTTCGTACCAACCGGTTGATGAAAATGAATGCCCTTGAAGAGCTTAGAAATGAGGCCTACACTAATTCCTTGATATACAAAGAGAAGACCAAGAATTGGCATGACAAAAGACTAAAGGGTAATAAGGACTTTCATGAAGGACAAAAGGTGTTACTCTTTAATTCGAGGTTAAAGCTTTTTCCGGGCAAGCTGAAGACACGGTGGGATGGTCCTTTTGTGGTAATACAAGTTTTTCCACATGGAGCTATTGAGCTTATATCAAGAGATGGAACCCCTTTCAAGGTAAATGGGCATAGGGTGAAGACATATGAACAAGGAATCCCAAAAGAAGAAGGACTTGAAGAAGGGCTACATTTGGAAGAAATTACAGAAACGTAAAGCGGGAAGGAGTCCAGCTAACGACTCCTTAAAAAGAAGCGCTTCGAGGAGGCAACCCGAGTTTAGAGTTTGCTTTCTTTTTACCTTTCTTTTTCCTTTTACTTTCATTTTTCTTTAGATCTGCTATTATCAATCTTCTTCTGTGATTAGAATGATTGCTTGAGGGCAAGCAATGTTCAAGTGTGGGGTTGGTGGCATAAAATTTAAAAACTAAATTTTTTATCAAACAGAACGAAAAACTCGTCGAGTTTATGTATCTACTCCACGAGTCCATTTGGAAATTCCTGAAAAAACACGGATTCGCTTATCTGCTCGGCGAGTAGGAACATCTACTCGGCGAGTCCACGTATTTACCCGAAAAAAAAATTAATTTACATTCTGTAAATAAGGGGTTTTAACCCTAATTGGTAAAACACCATTTCATACGCAGCCACCAGCCGCTCGACGAGCATTTCTTCTCTCAAGTCTTCATCTTCAATTTCTTCCTATTCCTTGCATCTTCAACCAAAAAGGTAACGTTTTTTCTACTTAATCTTGTTAAAGTTCATGTCTTGGGTATATTTGTGGCTGTAATCCATGAAAAACCGGATTTTGGGGTTTACTCCAATCTTAGGGTTTTGATTTTTCGACAAATTAGGTTGTTACAGACAGAATTTCTTGTAAATATATGCTTAATAGACATACCGAGACAAACCCCTGGACTAATTTGTGTGTTTGGACGGTTAATTTCACCCGAATCAGTATGGACTCGCACAG
The DNA here is from genome assembly GCF_052849685.1 of Lactuca virosa. Classification (NCBI taxonomy): domain Eukaryota; kingdom Viridiplantae; phylum Streptophyta; class Magnoliopsida; order Asterales; family Asteraceae; genus Lactuca; species Lactuca virosa. The sequence continues at coordinate 61,205,260 of NC_136429.1, forward strand.
TTCATTACTACTCGTTGAGTAGGACTTCTACTCGGCGAGTCAAGGTTGCAGATGCCCAGCATTTTGACATTTTTAATTTCTCTGTGTTTTGTTTGTGGTGTTCTTCATCTTGTTTTGCAGAAAGCATGTCTAGGCGTGGACAAAGTTCGAGAGGAGGCGGTTATGGGGACATCCCATGGCTGAATTTTCCACAAACAACTTCCAAATCTTCACTCGCCCGTGCGAAAAACAGGCTGGAAGCACTAAAACAAAAGGAGATATATGTGCCCAACCAAATAGATTGGCATTGGATAGGTCAATCCGGATTAGAGGAGGAGTTGACTCCTTATTTGGTCAAGTATTTTGTATATGATGGGGTGACTATCATTTATGACGGCTGGAGTCGATTATTCAAGATCCAGGAACATGTTTACCAGGAACTATGCTGGGAATTCTTTGCTACCATCTCCTTCCGAGGTGGAAATGATTATTATAATCCGGACACTATCACTTTTTGTCTTGGAGGGGAGCGGCGCCAATTCAGCATAGCGGAGCTCTCCTGGAGGCTGGGGATTTATGATCAAAATGTGATCATGTCTGAAAATTTTGAGGCATTCCTGGAGCACTGCCACAAGGACTTGCCTGAAGAGGTGGTTGCATCTACTTGGTGGAACACAATTGCTAACCGGGTCTACATTCCTATTTCTGCTCAAGAGGGAAGCATCCGTTCCCCCATCCATCCCTTGATCCATCGTCTTATCGCAAGCACCATTAACATGCGAAAGGACGATGATAAGGTCCCTACTCTCGACATTTTCTACATGTGGAGCATCATTACTCCCAATGTTTTTTGCAATTTGTCGTATTGTAAGGCAAAATACTTGGCGGAGGGGGTGGTCAAGGAAAGGATTACTTCCAAGATCAATGGTGGCATGTTTGTTATGAGGCTGGCTAAGACATATGGGATCTTGGACCAAGGGGAGGCAAGAATGTTGACAATGATTCCTTCTCCTCCTTTTAGCACCACATTATTCAGGAGGGCAAGGATCATTGAGGATTATGGTGGGGGACACATTGGGATCCCGAATGCGGATGAAGTGTTGATGCCCGAGGAGCCGGGAAGAAGGGTGAGGCAAAGAAGAGAGCATGTCCGAGAAGATCCACCGGTTATTCCAGTGGAAGAGAAGCTACCAATGGATTGGTATAATACGGAGATGAGACGGTATCAAGATGATCTTGGGCGAAGCATGAACTACCACAATGAGTCATTTGTTTATTTGTTTGAACAAATGAACATTGCACCAAGGCCCGGACCCGGCTACCCTTATGTTTCAAGTTGGGAAGAGCGGGAAAATCTAAGAAGGAATCAAGCCGGTAGCAGCGGAGCGGCAGGAAATGAGGAAGAAGATGAGGATTGAGATCTATCCTTTTTTATTTGTTGGGTTGTGTTAAAACAATTTTTATTTGTTTGGTTGTTTTTTGGTTGGTTTGTTTGAACTTTTAAGTAAGATTTTAATTGTTTTTTTTTCCTTTTTATTACTTGTGTTTGCTTTGGTTCTTTTCAGAATTTGAAAAAGGGTATGCATACAAAGGGTCTAGAGAGTGAAACAGCAGTGGGAAGAATCGAGTCTAGGCAAGCGAGGAAATAGAGTTTTGAGTTCGAGTATCGAGTCCGGTTTTGAAGATGGTTAAAGAGTGTCTAAATATTGAAGAAAAATGAGCATAAGTATCATTCTGATGTTACTTCAGCACACCAAAAACGGACTTGGAGCAGAAGGCACAAAAATTTCCAATCAGCGTTGTACTCGCCGAGTGCATATCGGGGACTCGACGAGTACCTTTGCAAATCTGCGACTTTTCTAGAAACACTTCTACTCGCCGAGTAGTCATATTTACTCGACGAGTCACTCAATATTCCATCCCCAAGGCTTACATTTTAACCACATATGATATGGGCATTATGATGGGTTTTAAGCATAAGAACAATCATATATGCTCATACAAACCCTAATGCTTGGATCTAGGTTTCTCTATTGTACATGCAATGAATCCAAGACTTACAAACCCTAAATCTATCAAATAAGAACTGAAATAAGGGTTTAGTAATTACCTTTGATTGTTATATAGCAATAACAATCAATCCTTGCTTTGATTGGCTTCAGAAAGCTTAGTGCCTCAAGTGTTGCACCTCTAATGGAGTCACAAACACCACTAAGAAACTTGGATGAAGAGGGAGGAGAGAGGAGGCACCAAAAACGGCTGGAAACCCTAAAGGATTACTTGTCCACGTTTTTGGGGCTTAAGGGTCCTTTATATACATGTAGGCTATTAGGGTTTACAACTAGGAAACCCTAATCTTGCTGCTTAGGCCCTAAGCAGCCCATGGACTCCTTTAACATATCCCTTGGACGATTTCTAATGGGCTTCCCATAGAATTCGTCCAACCTATATATTAATAGGTGATCCATAGCCCAATCGTAATTATCTTATAATTACAAATCCAGTCCCCTAAGTTTAATTAATCTCTTTTAGCCACAAAATTAATTCTTAATTAATTCTTGACTAATATTAATTAAACTATATGATTTCTCCTTTAATATATTATTCTTATAATATATTAATAAATCATAATTAAACCATTCTCTCCTTAATTCATCCTACATATTGCTATGGTGAAGGCAACCCAAAAGGACCATGCTCATAATCGGGTCAAGTACATACCAAAATAGTTATGGACTTAGATACTAATCCAACAGTCTCCCACTTGGAAAAGTCTAATAACTATTTTGCATAACTTTAGAACCCGATCAGCAATCGTAGCTTTCAAAAGCCGCTGACAACTCTGATCTTATCAGATACGCGTGTCCTATAGATAAGGGATTATATATTCCTCCATTCTACAAGATATCGTATAGACATGAGACATGGATTGAAATCATTCTCTCAGTCTATGTGTCGTTTCCCGGTTTCCGATTTATGACGACTGACTAATTGAACAAATCAAATCAGTCCTGGCCCGGCCGAGCACTTTCCTTTGTCATCACTAAATCATCGAGGGGCCCACAGATATCGCTTTTATCCCACCTTGGGTAAAAGGAATGGATAAACTTTGACTCAAATGCTTGTTTGCACCTACTAATCGAATCACACACAATAATAAGTTTTATAACCCCAAGTTACTGGTGCGTTTACTTATCATTAATGTGCAACCGACCAGCAAATAACAACTCACACGTCTCGGTTTGAAGAATATACAATGTTATCGTCTCACCAATCACTCGTGATAAAACCATGAAGTGATTCAAGTGAGCGTGGGTTTAATCCAATACTTTAATCATATCAAAGCACTCATGAACTCTGCAGCAAACTTGTGCTATGTCTAAACACTTTAGACAATCTACAGACAGATTCATGATAGTCTTCCTTCATACCTACTTCCAACGTATGACCGACTGTGGAGGTTCGAATAACCTAGTTATTCTGGAAGTCAAAACATGCAAAATGAAACGCAATAATAATATTAATCCTATATGGTCCCAAAACTTTTGAGCGTAAATAAAAAAACACTTTTATTTAAACACCACATTGATTACTCATTATTCATTGCTTACTGTTTCAGAAACTCAACTTATTATTCGAATTATAACCACAATTGTCCCATGCTCCAAGCATGCACACTTTGGTTTCCTATGGTCCATACTTTGTGAAATAGATCAATTGAAAAACTTTTCCAATGAAACTCATTTCACAATCCCTAATCCTTATCATTAGTGTAAGAATACAAGGTTCTTGCCACTGTTAGAATATTTTAGATTCTAACATTTTATGCAACGACCCTTTCGTAAAGTCATAGCACAAAAGTTACCAGGACTTGGCTAATGAAATTACTAAGTTCTCTATCACAAATTGTTACAAAACAATTCTATAGATGTGATGTCTCTCACTCAAAGTACATTCCTTTGAACATCCTTTTGCATAAAAGTTTCTAATCTACATAGATTCTTAATTTCCAACTCCCATTCATGGAAACATTTCCATATTTGCCATATGACAACTCATTCTTAATAGAATCTTATCTATTCATAATAATGTCAATATAGTCCATCCAATACTATACTTCCAACTACTCACAAGCGACAAATCCTCAGTGAACCTCAGATCGTCCTTTGATAGTTGTTTAATTATTTTAGTCAAAACCGATTCTAGTTCCTTTTTCCCTCTTAATGCCCTAGGCATTTTGAAAATTATAGAATGGTCAAATATTATAGCATATGCAATCGATCCCATACCCGAAGCGTATTGGACACGATGCATAATGTCTCACATAAGGACGTGATACTTTATCATCCTTCTGCCATAATATTTTATGTGCCATGTTCCCGCAATTCGAACTATGAAGAGGGATGCCGTAATCATAATCGAATTTTGAGAATGCACTATGTATCCTTGACTAAATTTATTAACATTTCTCGATCTAAGCTTTAGAATTTTGAAACGAAGTATAATATTCTCTCCCTTAATTATAGCAAAACAACTTTTCAACCCTTGCAACTTTGCAAAGTGAATCTTTGTTTTCTATAATTAATATTGCTAACTTGCAATACTTACCATAATAATCATGCTCCCACTAAAATGATGATTATTTTATTACCAGCATAACACTTATGCTCCCACTAGCTTTGACATGTATTCAGAAACCAATTGAACTTTTAGAAAACAATGCTTATTGAATTCCTTAAGTTCACATTTCTAATACCTAATGCTTTGATAAGCCTTTATCTAAGCTTTTTAAGCTCATACACCTTTGCCTTAGATAGCTCACATGTGTGTCTAAACAATTCCAGAACTTATAGCAATAAGTCTCGATTGTTCAAACTAATTGCCAAATCTCACAATTCGAATTATGAAAAGGGATGCCGTAATCATAATCGAATTTGAGAATACAATTTTCACAATTGCAATCTTCTTAAAATCTCTCTTAGTGAAAGCATTTTCTCACAATCATTTTCATGAAGGAGGAAACCTTATGACACTTAGATTTTATGATGTATGTGTTCCTATCCATGTGAATTTGTCAAAACGAAAGTTTGCGACAAATTCAAAACCATATGGACTGAACTTGTTCAATCTTGATTTCTTGCCTCATGGTAACATGAATGCCCACCATGTCTTCCAAGCAACTCACCCTTTCGTATCAATGTACTTTCCATTGATCAAGGTGCTTTGTCTTTATGCATTCAAATGAGAACTCATAGAACTTACACGCATAATTAACTCAATTGGAATGGCACAGAAAAAGAGTATGTCATCCACGATAGGCTTTAAACCTCAAATCGTGTGCTAGTGATGATCAACTAGGTTTACTCTTGATTTGTTCTTGAAACGTTTCAAGACCATTAAGACTCCCACTGACTCCTTGACATATAAGATTCTCTTGTCAAGAAACATTTCTTGACAAAAAAATATTCAAGAGTTAGTGTAGCCTTTTGTCAAGTTTAACACTTCACATAATTGGTCCTGGTTGGTCTTTGTCTTATCCAAGACATCATAACTTACCAATTTCAAATGTGCAAGAATAAGAAAAATTTTCCAAATTCCACATTTTTCGAGTGTTATAAACCTACTTAAGACTTGTCACTCATGTCAGAATCTTGACTCTAAGACTTGATATTTGAACGAAGTATGATTGACTTCTTGATTTAACCATTTCTACAATTCTCGATTCCTCTTCTTAGACATGCAATTGCACTAAGACTCACTTAGAGGATCAATTGAGATATGGTTCTTAATCATTAAGACTTATCATAAAACACAATAAAAGGTACTCTCCCTTCTTCTTAGAATAGATAAACTTTTATCTTTCTGCCTACTTGATTCTTCTTATTCGTTCTGCTATTGATTGAAACTCTTTCAATCAACTCAGAATTATACTTAATCTTATAAGTATAATCATATTTACTAAACTTTATTAAATCATGACGAATATCTTTATCACTCTTGTGGTGGACTTGATCAACGCACAACCTAGTGTACTCGATCTCCTGGTCCTTCTCTTGACACTTTGCCAAAGAATTAGTCTAATTTCCAAAATATGAAGTTTCTCATTCATCACGCAACCAAGTTGTATGATTCCAAGTTTCTGTCCAATTGAAACTTGGGCGATGAGACTCTTCCTTTATTTGGCAAATCCTCGACATTTCACAAATAACATAATCAAGAATCACATCCAATTCAACATTGCTAAAATTAGAAATACATAAACATCCATTTTTACATATGCCATTGCAAGGATAAATAAATAGGACGAAATCAAAATTCATTTTATTGCGGAAAAACTTGTCCTTACAATGCAATTCAAATGAAAACTATGTTATTTCTATTTCTAAGCAATCTATTCTAACTCTAAAGTAGTAGCTCAAAATTCGATCTTCAAGCAATGCGATCGCAATCCATTTCTTCACGATCAGACTCAGCTTACTTCTTCCCTTAAGCTTCCTCTCTTTTCTTCGATCCTACAAAACATCAAAATGTAATCTTATCACATCATGTATTGAAAATCAAAGAATAGGAACTTATAGAGTTAGTTATTGGATTTTACCTGAAGTAGAGCCATACGACTTGACTCTCCCATCTCTTAGATCTCTCAGGTAAACTGGGCAGCTTCGTCTCCAATGCCCCTTCTCTTGGCAGTAGAAGCAGATGGACTCTTTTGGAATGGTACAAGGAACTATCTCAGGATTTACCTTTTCTGGATTTCCAATGTCACTATTTTCAATGTCCATTGAAGTTTGGGAGTTTGATTTGCCAGACAAATTTGCTCGATCAGCACGCCAAATCATTTCTGATTCAGCAGCTATAAGCAAATAGGTCAAATCAATGAGGGTCACGTCATGGTCCATCATATAGTATGTAACACCCGTCAAAATTAGGTCAATAACAATCACATGTGATTATGCCAATCATGCAATGTGATTTTGTTAAACTAATAATGTGATAAACTTACTATGTAATTCATGTTAAAGTATGAACATTCATACATAATTTATGATACAACTCAAAGTATACGTCCATACGATTCCAAAAATGTAGAGAACGTCTAAATCTGACTTCGCGTGAAGAAGTTATGATAAACCGAACACTATAAATCTCTATAATAATAGGAATTTAAAATAGAATTAGAATTAGCTATTAGAGTCTAAAATAGAGTTATAGTGCTCGTAAATACCTACGCGTAGATATAAAGAACGTCAAAAACGGAGTTCGTATGCAAAAGTTATGGCCTTCCGAAGATGTCGTTGTCAGAAAACCCTAATTTGACTGAACTCACGACGTGAGCATAAAAACTCACGACGTGAGGAGTCAAACCGCCACATTTTGAATCTAGAAGTCTACGGAACGATAACCCAAAAGCTCACGACGTGTGCAAGGTTTTCTCACGACGTGAGGACACTGCAGGACACGAATCGAGGCTAGAAAACACCTGGGAAGACTACGGGATGACTCTATCCATAATTCACGACGTGAACCTATCATTTCTCACGTCGTGAGGGCCAAAAATCAGCCTATAAATAGAAATTTCGACCCCAAGGCTTAGTACACCTGATCTCCTTCATTCTCTCTCGTTTGCTGAAGCCGTTTTGCTTCCCGAGCCCGGTGATCGCGAACCGCTGACTGTTTTTAGTTAGATTCTATCGAAGTGCGATATTAAGGTGAGTTTCACGGCCCCACTTTCTAATATTTCGGGGGGAAACACATGCTAAATATTATATATACATTATTATGTCTATATGATAATATATAGTTATAATAGTCGGGGTATAGTTGTTCTAAATATAATATTTTGAATATATACAACTATTATCAACTTGTCGGCATGTTATTTTACTAATGTAGATCTTGAGTTATATTTAGGATTCTATATATGTGTTGTGTACGATATAGTTCCGAAGTTATATTCGGAAGTTCTATATGTTAAGTTATAAAGTATGATGTTATTATTGGTTTTATGTCAAGATAAAACTTGGTATGTTATATGTTGTTATTATTAGTTTTATGTCAAGATAAAAATTAGTATGTTATATATATTGTTATTGATAGTTTTATGTCAAGATAAAACTAGGAACGTTATATGTTGTTATTATTGGTTTTATGTCAAGATAAAACCTGGTTTTACTTCAAGTTATAACTGTTATACTGCCTAAATGTTATGAAGTTAGGAGTAATGTTTAAAAGCATAGTCTAGTAACTTAGGGTTTTAGACATGAAAATGCTTTTGTTGTTAGAGCTATAGGAAGCCGTCAAAGTCTACATGAGCTACCTCATTCATCAACTAAGATTGGGGATCTTAGTGGAAGTCCTCTGACCTGTAACCGTTAATCCCGTGTGAGCGAGGAAGTCGTGTATGAATAAGATACGGGTTGACGACCCCACTCGTGGTTGTTAATTACAACCCAAGACAAGCAAGTGACGATCCGTTCCTTTTACTTGTTATTCCGGCGTCGATGAAGCACGCGGTGTTGTTTCTCATGGTAAATCAGGAGTGTATTGTTTCTCATGGTAAATCATGACTGTATTGTTTATCATGGTAAATCATGAGTGTGTTTTGTCAGAGGTTTTGTTGTCAAGCAGCGGTTACGGACTCATGGTAGTAAATTGTTAGAAGCATTATACTTTGTCGTTATACAAGTATTAATGTTAAGTATAAGTTTCCCCCTACTTATACCCTAGGTACTACTTGTATATTAAGTAGATAATTATACCTAACACACATACTCGTATAGAATTGAAATAGATTTATACGTAGCGGTTTTACTCGTATAGAACTGAAATAAGATTTATACGTAGCAACTTTCGTTTGTATGGAATTACAAACCATTATATTCATAGTATATGAGACTTATAGGTAAACTACTTATTTAATAAGTAAACCATTATACCTAATATATATACTAAATGTTGGAGAATCAAAATGATAGTTTCGAAACTATACTTTTTGAACATGAGAAAAGTGTTATTTTATATGGAGTCAAAACCTGTGAACTCACCAACTTTATGTTGACGTATTTTTAAATGCATGTGTTTTCAGGAAGTTGATAACTATGATACAAGAAATGACGTTACACCGCCCGGTGTTTCCGCCGACGGCCGGGGTGTGACAGATTGGTATCAGAGCTATTAACTATAGTGAATTAGTACTTTCTTAGGAAAGCACGCCTATAGTTTAGGGCTTACTCTGTTAGGTTTAGGTATATCCCTTAGCCTACAATATAAAGTATTATTAAATATTCTACTGAAGGACTACTTACGAGAGCGGTGACAAGGATAGACATGTCGATTTGGGTTGCTGGATTTCAGAACGGATATATGCTAAAATGATCCTGCCCACCGACTGTCCTGACTGGCCGGTGCCTTATCAGCTAGACCTGAAGTAACAAACAATAATTAATAATACCCATGAATACAACAAACACAAAGATATAGAGTTATGTATGAACTCAGTCCCGCGACGAGAACACATGTATAACCCAAAAATATAGAAAACCCAAACCCTCGATAAGAATTCAATGCAATGTTTTAGGTCAAAGCTGTGACAACCCGAAAATCATTGTCCTGTAAAGTTCAGCTATTCAACTCAGCCGCGTGTTAGCCTTCATTTTGCAATCTTTTAACGAAATTGTGGGTCTATATGAGTGTTCTAGGCTTAGTATAACCTAGGTATGAGTCTTGGGAAGGGTTAGAAAGTGTGTAGCATCACAAAATCAGGCCAAACACACCAAAGAAGGTGTGTGCGGCCAGCCAGCCGCACACCCCCTCCAGCCTCACACTCGACCCTATATATTGAACACTTAGCCAACCTTACACCCCTTTTCTCTCTCTCTCAATGCTGGAACTTTCTCTCTCTAGAAACTTCATCCAAGAACACTCTAAGGGCCTCAAAAACGTGAAGTACTCCATCATTCAGCTTGTTATATTGGTAAGGCACCTGAATCTAAGCCTAAAACTCATAGTGTTCTTCGTGTTCTTCATCCTTTGAAGGTGTACGGCCGCACACCTTCATAAGGTGGCCGAACACACCTTAAAGCTCTCCAAAGTGAAGAGTTTGGCCTTCATTCACTAGTAGGACTTGGTATTAGCACAAGAACACCTAAAAATCGACATTTCGGGCACAAATGAGGAGTGTACGGCCGCACACTCCTGTGTACGGCCGCACACACCCTCTGTACGGCCGCACACTCCTGTGTGCAACCGCACACACAGCCTGGCCGCACACCCTGGCCGTACACTCATAAAAGTCAAGTTTGGTGGCCTTACACTCAAATCTAAAGCCCTACACTCATTTAGGGACTTCAATAGGTGTTTGTAACACTTAATTCTAAGTGTTTTCATGTCCCTAAGGTGTGTCCATGTGTCTATTAGTGGTTAGATACCCTAAGTGTATTCATATATGTGTTATTACATGTTAAACTAGGATCCGGTTGTGCTCACGACTTCATTCGACACCCGGCGATCGTGTATCAATCTTTTTTTCGAGTTACTCACTTCAGGTGAGTTCATACCCCTTAATCAACCTTTTTAAATGATTTTAAATGCTTTTATGGGGGGGGATACAAGTTGAACTATAAAGTTATTATATCAACCACATGTGATTAATAACTGTATAGCAAAAAGATTTCTGCATGTTAAACTGTTTTATCCAGCTAAAGGTTTTCATATTTTGTTTTCAAATCTCTTTTAAAGTACCAAAGTCTCTTTTAAATTACCAAGCTTTTATCAAAGTCTTTTAAACTTATATTCTTGATAGATTCATGTCTATATAGATATAGTTATATAAGTAGGGTTTGAAGGACTTAGGACTGATAACCCGCTTTATTTCCTGTTCCTTGTTTGGTTGTGGACTTACAACATCTGGTTATTTGTCCGAGTGTCGTTGAAGTCCTAGTTATATATTATGTATATCTGGTTAGATGTTAATACTCTTATCCCAGTTCAAGACCTTTGGGTAGCAAAGGCATCTAGATAACCTCTCGAGTAAACTATAATAGGTATAGTTTAGAAACCAACCATAACTTTCACGAAGGAGAACTTAGTTATATCTATATTCTAAGAACTTGTACTTATAGTAAAAAGAAAGGTATATAGAAGTCAAAACACGAGATACATCCTCATGACGCGGATTTCACCGTTGTCGAGTGGTAACCAGAGTCTCCTGGAGGGAGAGCGGGCATTGTGTGTATAGATCTATACGGGACAGACCATCCCACATCCTGACTGCTAGCTACAGTCCCGGCCGACCAAGCCAAGGGGTGACAAATGTCACATTCATTTCGACGCCAGCAGGTCGTCGTGTTTACATCCATCAATCAGTATGGTTACGAGTATCTTTACAATTACCTTATAATTCATGGCTTTAAGGTAATAAGTATTATCACGGTATTTTCTACATATGAAACCATCATAATATATTTTCCTAGTTATACACTAGGCCTCATATTAAACCTTTAAACTGACCTACTTAGGATTAAAGGTTAACTTAGACTCTCCGAGGCGTATTGTTCACTTAATACCGCCTGGAATCTGTATTTCATTCACTTAGACTCTCCGAGGCGTATTGTTCACTTAATACCGCCTGGAGTCTGTATTTCATTCACTTAGATTCTCCGAGGCGTATTGTTCCCTTAATACCGCCTGGAGTCTATACTTCATTCCCTTAGACTCTCCGAGGCGTATTGTTCACTTAATACCGCCTGGAGTCCGTATTTCATTCACTTAGACTCTCTGAGGCGTATTGTTCACTTAATACCGCCTAGAGTCTATCCTTCATTCCTTTAGACTCTCCGAGGCGTATGGTTCATTCGTTACCACCTGGAGTCTATCATTCATTCCTTTAGACTCTCCGAGGCGTATGGTTCATTCGATACCACCTGGAGTCTATGTTTTATTCACTTTTAGTCAACAGCGTTACTGCTGAGGTAAAATAGTATTTTCCCTATTACTTTTGCTTGTGATCTTCTCACATATTCCTTAAAGTATAAACTATATTTTGATAATAATAGTTACCTTTTGGGGAAATTACTCCTTAAACATAAAACAATTGGGTCTTGGTAGAAGACTACTTTTATTAGAAAATATAGGATTTTCTGGAAAGAATTCTAATACTCTGTAAACTCAAATCACCATTATCTAGTGAGATTATTTTGAAGAAAAACATGTATTTATACCAATGTCATTAAATACTTATGAATTCACCAGCATTAAAATGCTGATACTCGCTTTCAAAAATAACTTGTATTCTCAGGTCATCAGTAGACAGGTACACTCCGGGAGATTTTGCGAAGTCAGCCTAGTACCAAGCTGCAGCTTATGTTATTTTCTAAATCTGCTTTGATGTTGTTGTTAAATGTAACCTATGTAAAATTATTACTATTAATGCAATGGTTGTTGTACTTTGATTACTATACTGCATATGTTGTGATACTTGACATGACGTCCTCCACCCCAGAACGTTTCCGCCGTTCCGGTTTTGGGGTGTGACAGATTGGTATCAGAGCATTGTTTATAGTGAGCTCAGTATATCAAATCATCAAAGATACACAACCTATAAATACAATGGGATAAAACACTCTGACCAAGAATTATACTTTAAAATATAACCATATTTTACAAAAGTATAAGAACATCCAGAATATAAAAGCCCGAACAAGTATCACAAGAAGAACAAGAATAAAAGTCTTTGGATGCTGAGCATTACCGTCAAACCTAAGCAGTTATGTAGTCGTAAGCTGGAATAAATATAACCTGATCAACTATATTTATTCGAGATGCGACTAACGTGTGCTTGGGGGTGATGGTGGTGTTGCAATGAATCTGAAACTTACCAAATAGGAATGCTAGAGCCAAACATAAAGTTTAAAATACTATAGGAGTATTTTAGGATTCTAAAAGACTCACAATAAACCCAAAAGCATGTTCAGAAGTTAAGAATCAAACATGTAATTAAAATACTATAGGGGTATTTTAGGAACCATAAATAACCTTGCGTGAAAACTAAAAGAGATCCTTATTAATAGACCTATGATTACAGAGTGTATACTCCCAAGGTTATGTATAGTGAGGATCTCATAGGCTAAGAATATGTGGTTTCGCTCTACTTCCTTTTCCTTGTTGGGATGTGGATATAGGGTAGTATCACATATTCGAAGGCCTATCAGATCTAAGTTATATATGATTTGTGTACACTATGTAATTGTAGTCGGACTCGATATGGATCACCCAGTAAAATGTTTTAATAATCTCGTAAGATTCTTTAGACATTCCCATTCTCGCACAAACCCCTTTAGAAAAACCTTATCCACTTCAGTAATCGGCAGAGGAGTCGACAAAGACCTAGAAGAGGTTCATTGAGAAGATTTCCAAGTAAGAAATAAATAAACAGTAATGAGACTATTGAAATCGCCATGTGCCTATACTTTTTAGGGACATCGGTGGGAAATTCGCCTGAACTTCCGAGATTCCAGTCATCCATTATGAAGAGATGACACTCAGAGTCAGAATCAGAAGTAAGGCGGAGCAGAAATTCAATATGGCTATGAGGGCAGAGAACCCTATCTAGATACCCGGAGGAAACCAACGCTTGTTCCAGTCAGGAATAAGAGGTAGACAGAGGGAGCCAATGCCTGGAGCCCGAGAAGTGTTTCTACCTCCTTAACGTCATGCTAATAACCCATAAATAATACAATTTAGTGAGCTAGTGATTACACTGCTCACACTATGTGTTAGGCAAATTCGTCTTTCCCGTCGCGATTAATATAAATAGATCGGATCACAAAACCTCGATTGAGAGTGTTTAGCCATAAGTTTTCATGAGCCTTTTGATGGGTTTTGAGCATTCTAACACTCCTATGGTGTACATGCAACCCTAGAAACCTTGGATCTATGTTTGACTAAGATACATGCAAATAATTATTTTTCCAAGGTTCTTATCCTATCTAGCATGGCATGGGGAACTTGAATCAAATAAAGCTAGTAGAATTACTTACCTTGTAGTTGTAGTTGATTGCTTGGAGTTTTAGAGCCTAGCACCAATAGTGTGGATGCCTCAAATGGAAATCACAAATCACCACAAACTTGGAATTTTGAGAGAATAGTAATCACCTTTCTTGAAATCGGCCCTCTTACTTTACTCACCACAACTGGTGTGATTTCAAGAACCAAAACCTCCTTTATATAGTGTGGTGGATTAGGGTTACATCCATGTAAACCCTAATACCCATGTCTTTTCATTTCCATGAGATCCATGGGTTAAAGCTCCATGGAGTATCCATGGACTTTCCATGCAAGCCTAGCCCATTCCAAATAAGCATTAGCCCACACTATATAAATACAAGAGCCCATATTTAATTAGTCATACTTTTGATCTCTAAATTAATTCTAGATTAATTATAGATCAATACTAATTAAATAATATGATTTTATATTAATATATTAGGACTTATAATATATTAATAAATCATAACTTATACTATTCTCAAACGATTATCCATAAATTGTTCGGGTGAAGTGCAACCCAAATGGACCATGCCGGGTCGGGTCAAGTACATACCAAATATAGTTATGGACTTAGACACTATATCCAACAGTCTCCCACTTGGATAAGTCTAATAACTATAGTTTCAAGTATGACTTCAGGAACCGTTCAGCAATCATAGCTCTTTAAACTATGTTGAACTATGAAGCGCCATTTTAGATAAGTGATCATATAATCCTCTGTTCTAGATATCAGCCGGACAAATACATGGAACATGGTCTTGCTTATTGTCCAGCATTTGTTTCCCGATTTCCGATTTGTTTGACATAGAACTTAACTGAACACATCAATTTAGTTCTGACCGGGCCCGGTACATATGTCAAAACAAAATCATCGAGGGGCCCAGATATCGCTTCTAATCCTAGAAGGAACAGATAAACTTTGACTCATATGTTTGCTCTACTACTTGTTGAATTACACACAAAATCACGGTTTATAACATCGAGTTACCAATGCGTTTTCGTGCAATCAATGCATAACCAATTCATAGGCAACAAATCATATCTCTAGGTTGGAAGACTTATATGATATTACCGTCTCACGATCACTCGAGATAAATTCCATGAAGTGATACAAGTGAGAGTGGGTTGAATCCAATACTCAGAACTTATGAGCACTCATGAGTGCTGTAGCCCCGCTTTGTCTAAAATCTTAGACCTCTACAAGCCAACCCATGACAGTCTTGATTCATATCTACTTCCAACATATGACCGACTGTGGAGAGTTTGAATAATATGATATAAACCATAACATAATTATTCTGGAAGTCAAAACATGCAAAAAGAAATAATAGTAAACGATTGACAAGAGATAGCAACACTTTACTCATAAATAACAGCTTTTATTTATCATCAAATGTCAATTACATTTTACAAATTTCAAGATTATCTAACTACTAAAACTAATATCATCCTTCAGCCCTATGCTCCGAGCATGCTGGAGATGCTTAGCCCGAGTCAGTCCCTTCGTGAGGGGATCTGCTGGGTTCTCATCCGATGATACCCTCTTTGCCACGAGGATTCCTTCTTCTATTCAATGTCTGATGAAGTGATATTTTCTGTCAATGTGTCTGGATCTCCCATGATCTCTTGGTTCCTTGGCTAAGGCAACCGCACTATTGTTGTCACATAAAATCTCCATTGGCTCCTTTATAGCTGGTACAACTCCAAGGTCTCCGATGAAGTTCTTTAGCTATATAGCCTCCTTTGCTGCCTCGCTTGCTGCTATATACTCTGATTCACAAGTGGAATCAGCCACTGTCTCCTGCTTGGAACTTTTCCAAGTAATTGCCCCTCCGTTTAGAGTAAAGACCCAGCCCGACTGAGAGCGGAAATTATCCCTTTTAATCTGAAAGCTAGCATCACTGTACCCTACAACTCTCAAGTCCTCACTGCCACCGAGGGTAAGGACCCAGTCCTTAGTCCTCCGTAGGTACTTGAGGATATTCTTTACCGCAGTCCAGTGTGCCTTGCCAGGGTTCCCCTGATACCTGCTAACCATGCTCAAAGCAAAGGCTACATCAGTTCGAGTACACGTTATAGCATACATGATCGATCCTACAGCTGAAGCATAAGGTATTCGACTCATTTCTGCTATCTCAGCCTCAGTACTAGGGCTTTGTGTCTTACTCAATCTGGCGTTACTCTGGATGGGTAACTCTCCTTTCTTGGAGTTATGCATGTTGAACCTTTTTAACACTTTGTCCACATAGGTGCTTTGACTAAGTCCAATTAGTCTTTTACTTCTATTTCTCAAAATCCTTATCCCTAGGATATAGGCAGCTTCTCCAAGGTCCTTCATAGCGAAACACTTCCCAAGCCAGGACTTTACTTCCTGCAGGGTTGGGATGTCATTTCCTATGAGTAGTATGTCATCCACATACAGTACCAAAAAGCTGACTATACTCCCACTAGCCTTGATATAGACACAAGATTCATCTTCACTCCTTGAAAAGCCAAATTCTTTGACTTTCTCATCAAAGCAAAGATTCCATCCGCGAGGTGCCTGTTTTAATCCATAAATGGATTTCTCGAGCTTACAAACTCTACTAGGGTACTCTGTACTGACAAAACCCTCTGGCTGAACCTTGTAAACATCTTCAGCCAACTTTCCATTAAGGAAAGCGGTTTTGACATCCATTTGCCATATTTCATAATCATGAAATGCAGCAATGGTTAACAGAACCCTAATAGACTTAATCTTGGCCACTGGTGAAAAGGTCTCATCATAATCAACTCCCAGAGTTTGAGAATAACCCTTTGCAACCAGTCGTGCCTTATAAGTGTGTACATTACCATCCATGTTGGTCTTCTTCTTGAAGATCCATTTGCACCCAACTATCTTACGATCAGGTACATTGTCAACCAAGTTCCAAACTTGATTGTCATACATGGACTGTATCTCGCTATCCATAGCCTCTTTCCATTTAGCAGCCTCAGGGCCTGCCATGGCTTCCGTGTAGCTGTTAGGCTCATCCAGATTTACCAGTGTGTTATCACTGATAAGTGTCTCACCTTCTGCAGTAATATGAAAACCATAATAATGCTCAGGTGTATTCCTAACTCTGGTGGAACGCCTTAGAGGTATAGATTCTTCAGTCGGCTCAACAGGAGTTTCCTCCTCAGGTTGAGGGCTAGGGTTTAAGGTTCCTTCACCACTTGACTCTTGAATTTCCTCAAGGTCAATTTGCCTCCCACTGTCTCCTTGGCTCATGAATTCTCTCTCTCGAAAGAATCCTCTTCTTGCTACAAAGACCACATTATCACTGGGTCTGTAGAAGATGTAACCAAAGGATTTCTGTGGGTAGCCGATGAAAATACACCTTTCGCTTCGGGGTTCGAGCTTATCGTGAGTCTCGCATCTCATGAAAGCCTCGTAACCCCAAATCTTGATGTGGTCTAGATTGGGAACTTTTCCAGTCCACACCTCGTGAGGTGTTTTGGCAACCTTCTTTGTAGGGACTAGATTAAGGATATGGGCGGCAGTCTCTAAGGCATACCCCCAAAATGAGATTGGTAGCGACGACTCATCATGGAACGAACCATGTCCAATAAGGTCCGATTGCGCCTCTCAGCTACACCATTCAACTGTGGTGTCCTAGGAGGTGTCACTTGTGAGACAATCCCACATTCCTTAAGATAGTCAAGGAACTCAGTACTAAGATACTCACCACCATGATCGGATTGAAGCATCTTAATGTTCCTGCCCAACTGATTCTCCACTTCTTGCTTAAACTCTTTGAATTTCTCAAAGGTTTCTGACTTATGCTTGATTAGGTAGACATATCCATATCTACTAAAATCATCAGTAAAAGTCACATAGAACCGATTAGCATCTCTTGTGGCGGTTCTGAAGGGTCCACACACATCCGTGTGTATGAGGTCCAACAAACCTTCACCCCTAGCACAAGTGCCAGTAAAAGGTGGCTTTGTCATTTTACCAAGCAAACAAGATTCACAACTATCATCTGACTTTAGGTCAAATGACTCCAAGACTCCATCCTTTTGGAGTTGGCCTATGCGTTTCTTGCTTACATGTCTAAGACGACAATGCCATAAGGATGCTTTATCTAAGCTAGTGGAAGAGTTAATACACAATACATTATTTCCTAGATTATCTACAACAGATACAGTTTCATACACGCCATCACAAGGTAATGCTTTAAAATAAAGAACATTATTAAAGAAAGCATCAATACTACCATTATTATTATCAAAATAAAAGGTAAAACCTTGTTTATACAATGCATGAAAGGAAATAACATTTCTTGCCATTTCTGGCGAATAATAACATTTATTCAAATCTAATGTAAACCCACTATTTAGCACTAAGGAATAAACTCCTATCTTGATGACAGGTGAAGCTTTCCTGTTTCCCATGATCAAGTTTATCTTTCCCTGCTCCACATTCTCACTTCTTTTTAGTCCCTGCAAATCACAACATATGTGAATACCACAACCTGTATCAAGGACCCAAGACTTAGAATGAGGTGAGTTATTAGACAATATAGTGTATATACCTGCATGGTTGGGTTTTACTTTCCCATCCTTCAAATCTTGCTGGTACTTTGGGCAGTTTCGCTTCCAGTGCGACTTTTCATGGCAATAGAAGCATTCAGCCTCATTAGGGTTAGTAGAAGGAGTGACAAAACCTTTCTTGGTTTTGCTTGAAGAGGAGCCTTCAAGGGTCTTACCCTTGGTACCCTTAGAAAGGTTCTTTCTCTTCTTCCCTTTGCCATGCCCGATTGCCAAGACATTGGCCGCAGTTGGAGTAGGAGTAGGAGTAGTAACAACCGACTTACCCTTTAGACCACTTTCGGCGGTCTTCAAGAGTCCTTGAAGTTTGCTGAGGGTGACTTCTTCCTTGTTCATGTGATATGTCATGCGGAACTGATCATAACACGATGGCAAGGAGTGCAAAATGATGTCTATTGCTAACTCCTCAGGGAAGTTCACATTCAGCTTCAGTAAACGGTCCACATACCTTTGCATTTTCTGCATGTGGCCCATGATGGGTTCACCATCCTTCATTCGGGTTGTTATCATGGAGGAGATTATTTCATATCGCTCTTGACGAGCACTTTGATGGTAGCGGTCCATCAAGTCCTGGTGCATCTCAAAAGGATAATAGTCCTCATAGGACTTTTGGAGCTCGGCTGTCATGGTGGCCATCATGATGCATGCCACTTTTGTAGCATCTCTTTCATGTACCTCATTTCAGCAAGCTCTTCAGGAGTAGCAGTTGGCTCGGGTACCTTCAGCTCCTTGTCGAGAACATATTCTTTGTTCTCATACCGAGTGACCATCCTGATGTTTCTGATCCAATCTGTAAAGTTGGACCCATCAAAGATGACTCTCCCACAAAGATTCATGAGAGAGAAGGAGCTAGTAGGGTTTGAGCCAGAAGCATTGTTATTGGAAGACATCTGAAAAAAAGAGGGAATAGATTAGATTAGATATAGAGATAGTCCTTAACAAAACACCCAAATGTAATATTAAGGCTAGGACCCAACACAATATTTTATAACTTAGAAGAGGGATGCCGTAATCTAAGCTATAAGATATTTGAAGGTAAGTGAATGATGATTCACCAATTTCCACCATGAAAAACGAAATATTTAATTAGGTTTTAATTGGTTTAGAAACTCCTAGATTCTTTGAGATTCATTGAACTTTCTTCAATGGCATGTTTCAATCTGTGACTGGGATGCCGAGGATCACAAAACAAGGTGTGAAGTAACCATGCAAATTACTTGGTACCCTTAATGTATTACCCCTCAATCGATGTGCCGGTTAACCACACATGCTCCATCGATACTATGATAAACATTAAGTCACCCTTTACCTACCTTGTTAAGTTCAAGTTAGTGTGCCGGTTAACCACACATGCTCCACTAACGACTTAAACAAAGTGTAAAGTGTAATTTCATGGATTAGCACCTTATTCACATTTTCCTAAAATAACTAAGATTGGGAATTCAATAAAGTTTAGTTACTTTAGTATTATCATTATACTTTTAATGAGAATTTATAAGTCCTTGTCCTACCCGTTCGGCTAACGACCGTCCACCGATCAAGGAAGCGGTGGGTGAGGGTGGACACCCATTAAGTTGCCATTTTATAGGCAACAACCTTATACCCCCCTTATAGACCGGCTTCGTGAATGAGGCGTACTAGCGGTAAGACGACTTGATCTTATACATATATAAATATTATTAAACTTATAATATTATAAAGTATAAGGGTTGAATTTTAACTTTTAAAATTCTAGGGTTTGGAACTAAAGTTTTTAATATGACTTTACGTGTTCCAAAACTTGAGGGCAAGTTTTGTAAACTTTCAAAAATTTTCATTTCTCATAACTTATGAGTTAATGGTTATTAAAAATGAAGACTCTTCATTTTTTTTTGTAACCTATGTGTTCTTTTAATGGTTATTTATAAATGTGACTTTTGGTTATCCATAACTTAAGAACTAGTTATGGACTCCATTAAAACACATAAAGATCAAGAATTAATCTAATCAATTATTAGCACATAATTTCTATGATCTTCTAAACTCAGATGTTTATGAATGTTCATATCAAAAATTTCAAGAATCGTAAGTACATATACAAAACTTGAAATTTTGATACGAGCTTTTGAACAAAACTTCGATTTTTCAAGTCTTTTTTTTTTGCATCAAGTATCAAATAAACAAACCAGGCTCTGATACCACTGATGGGTTTTGAGCATTCTAACACTCCTATGGTGTACATGCAACCCTAGAAACCTTGGATCTATGTTTGACTAAGATACATGCAAATAATTATTTTTCCAAGGTTCTTATCCTATCTAGCATGGCATGGGGAACTTGAATCAAATAAAGCTAGTAGAATTACTTACCTTGTAGTTGTATTTGATTGCTTGGAGTTTTAGAGCCTAGCACCAATAGTGTGGATGCCTCAAATGGAAATCACAAATCACCACAAACTTGGAATTTTGAGAGAATAGTAATCACCTTTCTTGAAATCGGCCCTCTTACTTTACTCACCACAACTAGTGTGATTTCAAGAACCAAAACCTCCTTTATATAGTGTGGTGGATTAGGGTTACATCCATGTAAACCCTAATACCCATGTCTTTTCATTTCCATGAGATCCATGGGTTAAAGCTCCATGGAGTATCCATGGACTTTCCATGCAAGCCTAGCCCATTCCAAATAAGCATTAGCCCACACTATATAAATACAAGAGCCCATATTTAATTAGTCATACTTTTGATCTCTAAATTAATTCTAGATTAATTATAGATCAATACTAATTAAATAATATGATTTTATATTAATATATTAGGACTTATAATATATTAATAAATCATAACTTATACTATTCTCAAACGATTATCCATAAATTGTTCGGGTGAAGTGCAACCCAAATGGACCATGCCGGGTCGGGTCAAGTACATACCAAATATAGTTATGGACTTAGACACTATATCTAACACCTTTTTCTTCCGTGATCTTCGTTCCGAATCTCTTTCAAATCTTTTCAAAGCCAGAGAGTGTGCCTCTCCAATTTAAAGATAACTTAGAGGAATGACACCCGATTTATGGCTTTCCGATACACTTACTCCTACCCTGTTACCTGGACTGCATCATAGGGATGTAGGTCGACGCTCAGATAACCATAAATCAAGGCGCGGGAAAAATTTATGCCTATCATAGTAAAGAAAGATACGTCTAGGGTTAACCATCGCTTCTCATCAGCTTGTGTTCCATTTCGGGTAGGAAAAACCATGCCCCCAAGGAAACGTAACCAACCCGCTGGTAAGACACCGATTCTTCAAATCGATGAAGCTACGTTCCAAGCTGCAGTTTCCGCAGCCGTGGCAGCTGTCATGGCTCACCTGAACGCTAACAACGCCAATGTTAGCAGAAGCCCTATCGGGAATCCCGATCATAGCAATGGACAGTAGCAACCAGCACCAGTGTGTACAGCCACCCAAGAACTCAAACCTAACCCACTGAAAAGGAAGTTTGAGAACGAGGAGGGAAGTACCTCGACTCAAGGACCTTCTGAAGGACAACGAGCTGAAGTGGTCAATGCCTCTGTCAACCCTTCTGCCTCGACACCAAGAAGACCATACCTAGGAAACCTTCCCCGCTGCAGCAAGTGTGACTACCATCATTATGGAGTCTGTCGAGAACTCCTTTGTGTTAGGTGCAACATGAAGGGGCATACCGCTCGCAACTGCAGAACTCCGGTTGAGTTTATTACATCAACCACCAATGTTGGGACCAGTCCAATATGCCACCTATGTGGTGAAATTGGGCACTTCAAGAGGGACTGCCCAACTAAAAGAAATGACAAGGGCGCAGGAGGAGTTTAACCCTAATGCCTAGGGGAACATCAAGAACCCGGTAGAATTTTGGTACGTTTCTCAAACCTTAAGTAGCTAATCGAAAACTTAAAATAATCCATTCTAATTGTAATTACTCCCTCGTTAAGGCGAAAGTCGCAGCACTGTTGTAACACTTAAAAACCCATCAGATAAAGCTATGATGGCATAACATATGCATTAAGGCCATGTATAATTGGGATTGATAGACCACGAGTGAGTGATGCTGCCTTATTTCCTGTTCCTTGTTTGGTTGTGGATTTAGGGCGGGGTCGCTCAGTCAACAGTCCTTTTAATCTTAAGTATACATGACTAGTGTATACTAGGCGGTTATAAAGAGGTCTCGTGAGAAATCCGTTCATGAAAAGTACATTATTCCAAAACACCAGGACCCCTAGAGTTCAGCGTCAATCATGACGGTCCAAGTATCCACGATAGTGATACCCTGGACGAAACCTGGGACGCTAAGAACTTGTGTGCCTTGTCCAGCACATGGTCCTATCGATCTTCATTCCATATAGTGTCGATGATTGTAAATTTCGACACTACCGTCAGCCATGGCTTGACTTAGTTCAACCATGCAAGAATTCCTAGTGCTGTGTAAAAAGAACTTTCACCGTATCATGTGCATTGAATAAAGGTTCTTTCGAACCTAATAAGGAAAACCTAATGCAAACCGTCAGTCGTATATCTCGTCCAACCTTCAGAAGTGCCTAGGAGAGGGGTATCGCGTGCTGTTAACCAACCCCGCTAGACTTTAAGACCAGAAACGAAAGACAATGCAGATATTCCGGAAAACAATAACCGCCCGAGGCCTACTCAGTAGATCCCCCAGAAAGACCATTTGCACCGTGCAATCGGGTTCGTGAATCAAGAGAAAGAACACATGGGATCAACTTACTACTGCTGAGTATATGCATTAGAGTGGTATATAATTTAGATCAATGAAATTTAAGATGTGTGCTTCCTCCCTACTCCCTGTTCCTTGTTTGGTTGTGGGTTTGGGGTGGGGCCACACATCTGAACATCCCGTAAATCTCAATTATATACGACTTGCATACACGGAGTAATAGTGATTGAGCCGAGTATGAGGTCTACCACAAACCTTATAATAAGACCCTTCATCCTATCCCATAGAAAAGGAGCTAGAGTCAAGAGAACCACTGTGGGTTGAACTACTAAAATGACCACAAATTCGAAAGTTGTTGTCATCCCGGTTAAGCCAACATAGTAGTTAACACCCTTAGTTAGGAAAAGTAACTCAAGTCATAAGGGTCAAAAACATTTACTACAACCATCCATTCACGCCAAATCCCACAAATTAAGCATCTCAGTAGTAGGCCAAGAAACCTGAAAAGCTGTGACAGGTTAAACTCTGAGAAGAATGGATGAAGAAATTAGAGGTTCTGGGTAGCAGAATCCATTTCCATCTAGATTTAACCTAGATAGAGAAACTCAGTAACACCGGAAGAGTAGTGCAAGGGATACTCGCACTACTCAAGCACTTCGTCCATCCAGATACAGACGAGTAGTGCCTAGGACGCCATGCCTCCTCATGCGAGAAAAGTCACCATCGCCCCATAGACGATCGACCGCATTCATCGAAGTTAATACTAGAATGCCAAGAACCACATGATAACCTTCACGACCAAGAATACTTGAGTAAAGTAGACGGTAAGTTGTGTCAAGCTATATAACCCAGGTCGTAAAGAGATTGTGGACTCGACACCGGTCTAGGTGTTAGTCGGTGGGTTATACAAGAGCACGTGCTTCCTACAAACTGGAGGGAGCAGACACAATGGAGAATGGAGCATGTCTTAGAGATTTGTTAGACTACTAGGTATTCCAAGGAATACTATCTCTAAAGAGATAGTAGATCCACCTCCCGAGATAGTCAATCACTTCAGAAAATCTCTAAGGGCGAAGCTAGCCCCGATCTGAGACTGTTATCCATGAAACAGCGAAGCAAGTAAGAGAATGATTCTTTCCAAATAGGGATCATACTGTGAAAGCATCTATTAGACGATGAGAAAAATTGCAATTTTCTAAGCATCGTCTGGTAAAACCCTCTATCTCGCTAACTTTGAGAGTTTCTGTTAGAAACACCTCGAGAGTCAAAGTGCAGGTCCATTTTGCACAGGGTCGAGATAGATGCCACGTAACCAATAGATGCTAGTATATAGCCAATACCTCCAATGATCCAGAAAATCTCCGAAAGCCAACCAGTAGGAAATACGACTCCGAATACGACCTGAGACTCCTAGGAACCAATCATGAGGACCACACCTCCAGTAAGGGAAAACTTTTGGAACCTCAGAATGGTGATCACGCCAAGTGATGATCTCACCATGGAAGTACATTATGATTCGGGTATTGAAACGTTCCATATTCCAAAGAACTGAGGACCAGCAAAGATTCTTGATAGAATTGGTCCAGTATCCGTCAGGCCCAGACTGCTTTAGGGATTCCATAAATTCCACCCTAACCTGTCCACGTCTCAGCGAATGAACCGGTAGTACCCGACAAAACTCTCACCATTTTCTCGATTTGATCCATGGAAACTAGCGCCACGTTCGTTAAGAGAATCAGGAGAAATCTAGCTCGGTAAAGGAAACTGATGAAACCTTATCCCATGTAGCCTAGAGAACGGAGGAAAAGCCATACCTCGTAATAAATGTTCGTTAAGGACTCAGTATAGATCTGATTCCCCAAGGGAATGGGCGGATCAGATAGAACATGAAGTATCCGCATCTTTTGTGTCCATCCATGAGTGTTCGTTAAGATTCTAATTTCGGGACGAAATTCCCTCTAACGGGGGGATGATGTGACAACCCGAAAATCATTGTCCTGTAAAGTTCAGCTATTCAACTCAGCCGAGTGTTACCCTTCGTTTTGCAATCTTTTAACGAAATTGTGGGTCTATATGAGTGTTCTAGGCTTAGTATAACCTAGGTATGAGTCTTGGGAAGGGTTAGAAAGTGTGTAACATCACAAAATCGGGCCAAACACACCAAAGAAGGTGTGTGCGGCCGCACACCCGCGTGTGCGGCCAGCCAGCCTCACACTCGACCCTATATATTGAACACTTAGCCAACCTTACACCCCTTTTCCCTCTCTCTCAAAGCTGGAACTTTCTCCCTCTAGAAACTTCATCCAAGAACACTCTAAGGGCCTCAAAAACGTGAAGTACTCCATCATTCAGCTTGTTATGTTGGTAAGGCACCTGAATCTAAGCCTAAAACTCATAGTGTTCTTCGTGATCTTCATCCTTTGAAGGTGTACGGCCGCACACCTTCATAAGGTGGCCGCACACACCTTAAAGCTCTCCAAAGTGAAGAGTTTGGCCTTCATTCACTAGTAGGACTTGGTATTAGCACAAGAACACCTAAAAATCGACATTTCGGGCACAAATGAGGAGTGTACAGCCACACACACACCCTCTGTACGGCCGCACACTTCTGTGTGCAACCGCACACACAGCCTGGCCGCACACCCTATTCGTACACCTGGCCTCACACTCATAAAAGTCGAGTTTGGTGGCCTTACACTCAAATCTAAAGCCATACACTCATTTGGGGACTTCAATAAGTGTTTGTAACACTTAATTCTAAGTGTTTTCATGTCCCTAAGGTGTGTCCATGTGTCTATTAGTGGTTAGATACCCTAAGTGTATTCATATATGTGTTATTACATGTTAAACTAGGATCCGGTTGTGCTCACGACTTCATTCGACACCCATCGATCGTGTATCAATCTTTCTTTCGAGTTACTCACTTCAGGTGAGTTCATACCCCTTAATCAACCTTTTTAAATGATTTTAAATGCTTTTATGGGGGGGATACAAGTTGAACTATAAAGTTATTATATCAACCACATGTGATTAATAATTGTATAGCAAAAAGATTTATGCATGTTAAACTGTTTTATCCAGCTAAAGGTTTTCATATTTTGTTTTCAAATCTCTTTTAAAGTACCAAAGTCTCTTTTAAATTACCAAGCTTTTATCAAAGTCTTTTAAACTTATATTCTTGATAGATTCATGTCTATATAGATATAGTTATATAAGTAGGGTTTGAAGGACTTAGGACTGATAACCCGCTTTATTTCCTGTTCCTTGTTTGGTTGTGGACTTAGAGCATCCGGTTATTTGTCTGAGTGTTGTTGAAGTCCTAGTTATATATTATGTATATCTGGTTAGATGTTAATACTCTTATCCCAGTTCAAGACCTTTGGGTAGCAAAGGCATCTAGATAACCTCTCGAGTAAACTATAATAGGTATAGTTTAGAAACCAACCATAACTTTCATGAAGGAGAACTTAGTTATATCTATATTCTAAGAACTTGTACTTATATTAAAAAGAAAGGTATATAGAAATCAAAACACGAGATACATCCTCATGATGCGGATTTCACCGTTGTTGAGTGGTAACCAGAGTCTCCTGGAGGGAGAGCGGGCATTGTGTGTATAGATCTATACAGGACAGACCATCCCACATCCTGACTGCTAGCTACAGTCCCGGCCGACCAAGCCAAGGGGTGACAAATGTCACATTCATTTCGACGCCAGCAGGTCGTCGTGTTTACATCTGTCAATCAGTATGGTTACGAGTATCTTTACAATTACCTTATAATTCATGGCTTTAAGGTAATAAGTATTATCATGGTATTTTCTACATATGAAACCATCATAATATATTTTCCTAGTTATACACTAGGCCTCATATTAAACCTTTAAACTGACCTACTTAGGATTAAAGGTTAACTTAGACTCTCCGAGGCGTATTGTTCACTTAATACCACCTGGAGTCTGCATTTCATTAACTTAGACTCTTCGAGGCGTATTGTTCACTTAATACCGCCTGGAGTCTGTATTTCATTCACTTAGACTCTCCGAGGCGTAATGTTCACTTAATACCACCTGGAGTCTGTATTTCATTCACTTAGACTCTCCGAGGTGTATTGTTCACTTAATACCGCCTGGAGTCTATACTTCATTCCCTTAGACTCTCCGAGGCGTATTGTTCACTTAATACCGCCTCGAGTCTGTATTTCATTCACTTAGACTCTCCGAGGCGTATTGTTCACTTAATACTGCCTGGAGTCTATCCTTTATTCCTTTAGACTCTCTGAGGCGTATGGTTCATTCGATACCACCTGGAGTCTATGTTTTATTCACTTTTAGTCAGCAGCATTACTGCTGAGGTAAAATAGTATTTTCCCTATTACTTTTGCTTGTGATCTTCTCACATATTCCTTAAAGTATAAACTATATTTTGATAATAATAGTTACCTTTGGGGGAAATTACTCCTTAAACATAAAACAATTGGGTCTTGGTAGAAGACTACTTTTATTAGAAAATATAGGATTTTCTGGAAAGAATTCTAATACTCTGTAAACTCAAATCACCATTATCTAGTGAGATTATTTTCAAGAAAAACATGTATTTATACCAATGTCATTAAATACTTATGGATTCACCAGCATTAAAATGCTGATACTCGCTTTCAAAATAACTTGTATTCTCAGGTCATCAGTAGACAGGTACACTCCGGGAGCTTTTGCGAAGTCAGCCTAGTACCAAGCTGCAGCTTATGTTATTTTCTATATCTGCTTTGATGTTGTTGTTAAATGTAACCTATGTAAAATTATTACTATTAATGAAATGGTTGTTGTACTTTGATTACTATACTGCATATGTTGTGATACTTGACATGACGTCCTCCACCCAGAACGTTTCCACCGTTCCGGTTTTGGGGTGTGACAAAAGCACTTAGTCGAGTTTTATTGTACATGGGCTGAACCACAACTAAACGTAGACTGGTCACCTATGTTTAATTATGGTGAGGCCGATGCACAACTAAACTTGGATACGGTGGTTGATAGACTAAAACACCTGAAGATTCTAGAAGATTCAAGATAGATCTCAGATCAGGATACCATCAACTCGGAGTACAAGAAGACGATGTTCTGAAGACAACATTTAGGACTCGGTATGTTCATTGTGAGTTCCTAGTTAAGCCTTTGGATTGACCATCACTCCAACAATGTTTATGGACCTCATGAATAGTGTTTACGAACCGTACTTGGATAAATTCGTGATAGGATTTATCGATGATATATTGATATATTCACGAACCAAGGAAGAACACGGTTAACACTTGCAAATAATCTTGGAACTACTAAGAAAAGAAAAGTTGTACGCCAAATTCTCTGAATGTGAATTTTGGATTAGAGAAGTACACATTTTTACATGTAGTTAGTAACAAAGGGATTCATGTCGAACCCTCCAAGATTGAAGCAATTAAAAATTGGGAAGCGCCAAAGACGCCAACAGAAGTGCGTCAATTCTTAGGACTTGCTGGCTATTACTGTAGATTCATAGAGAATTTCTCCAAAATAGCCAAGCCGCTTACAACACTAACCTAGAAGGATACGAAGTTCAACTGGGAAGACAAACAAGAAGCTGCTTTTCAGAAACTGAAGCAAATGTTGTGTAGTGCACCAATCCTATCCCTTCCAGATGGGACAAAAGATTCCGTCGTATACTGCGACACATCAAATCAAGGATTGGGATGTGTGTTGATGCAAAGAGGAAAAGTCATCGCTTATGCATCACGACAACTTAAGGTGCATGAGAATAATTACACTACCCATGATCTTGAATTGGGAGCTGTAGTTTTGCACTAAAAATTTAGAGACATTACTTATACGGTACTAAGTGCACTATTTTTACCGACTACAAGAGTCTCCAACACATCTTCAACCAAAAATATCTTAATATGAGAAAATGAAGATTGGTCGAATTGTTGAATGATTACGAATGTGAGATTCGTTATCATCCAGGAAAGGCAAACGTGGTAGCAGATGCCTTGAGCCGGAAAGAATATATTAAAACCCGATGGGTACGAGCATTAACCATAACTATCCATTCTAACTTTGCCACACAAATTAGAGAAGCTCAACTTGAGGCTCTGAAAGAAGAAAACATCAAGAACGAAGCTTTGCGAGGAATGGAAAAGCAACTTATACAAAAAGATGATGGAACACGACACTTTATGAACCAAATTTGGACGCCTAAGTTCAGTGGAGTCAGGGACTTGGTCTTAGAAGAGGCCCACAAGTCCATATATTTCGTGCATCCAGGCTCTGACAAAATGTACTTAGACTTAAAAGTACATTATTGGTGGCCAAACATGAAGGCTGGAATTGCTACTTATGTGAGAAAATGCTTGACTTGTTCTAGAGTAAAGGCAGAACATCAAAGGTCTTCAGGTTTGCTTCAAACAACCGGAAATACCTGAATGGAAATGGGAGCAGATATCAATGGACTTCATCACTAAGTTACCCAAAACTCCTAGTGGGTTCGACACTATTTGGGTAATAGTCCATAGATTGACTAAGTCCGCCCATTTCTTACCGATTAAGGAGAACGGCAAGATGGAGAAGCTGACTAGAGTTTATCTTAAGGAAATTGTCAGATTGCATGGAGTTCCAAATTCTATTATTTCTGACCGAGATAGTAGATTCACTTCACGGTTTTGGCAATCTCTACAAAAATCCTTAGGAACACGTCTAGATATGAGTACAGCTTACCATCCACAGACTGATGTTCAGAGTGAGAGAACCATTCAGACTTTAGAAGATATGCTCCGAGCCTATGTTATTAACTTTGGAAATGCATGGGATACTCATTTACCATTAATTGAGTTTTCCTACAACAATAGTCATCACACCAGCATCAAGGTTGCACCGTTTGAGGCTCTTTATAGACGAAAATGTCGTTCCCCAGTGTGTTGGGCAGAAGTTGGAGATACACAGATGTCCAGAGAACGTACATGCGATACCTTATGCACTGGACCAGAAATAATCCACGAGGCGACTCAAAAGATCGTGCAAATTAAGGATCGATTAAAGGTTGCACGTGATCATCAAAAGAGCTATACTGACGTAAGATGTAAGCCTTTAGAATTCCAAGCTGGAGATAAAGTAATGTTGAAGGTCTCTCATTGGAAGGCGTAATTCGATTCGGGAAATGAGGCAAACTAAACCCACGGTATATAGGACCTTTTGAAATTATAGCAAGAATTGGTTTTGTCGCATACCAACTCAAGTTACCTCAAGAGCTAAGCAATGTACATGATGTTTTTCACGTGTCAAATCTCAAAAGATGTCTATTCGATGACACTCTTGTTATACCTCTCGAAGAGATACAAGTCAATACGAAACTCAACTTTGTAGAAGAACCTGTTGAGATCATGGATCGAGAAGTCAAACAATTAAAGCAAAGTCGTATTCCCATAGTGAAAGTTCAATGGAACTCTTTACGAGGACCTGAATTTATTTGGGAACGTGAAGATCAGATGAAAGAAAAATACCCCCAACTGTTTGACAAAACCCCCTCCATAAGATAAATTTCGGGACGAAATTTCTTTAACAGGGGGAGAATGTAACACCCGTCAAAATTAGGTCAATAACAATCACATGTGATTATGCCAATCATGCAATGTGATTTTGTTAAACTAATAATGTGATAAACTTACTATGTAATTCATGTTAAAGTATGAACATTCATACATAATTTATGATACAACTCAAAGTATACGTCCATACGATTCCAAAAATGTAGAGAACGTCTAAATCTGACTTCGCGTGAAGAAGTTATGATAAACCGAACACTATAAATCTCTATAATAAGAGGAATTTAAAACAGACTTAGAATTAGCTATTGGAGTCTAAAATAGAGTTATAGTGCTCGTAAATACCTACGCGTGGATATAAAGAACGTCAAAAACGGAGTTCGTATGCAAAAGTTATGGCCTTCCGAAGATGTCGCTGTCAGAAAACCCTAATTTGACTGAACTCACGACGTGAGCATAAAAACTCACGACGTGAGGAGTCAAACCGCCACATTTTGAATCTAGAAGTCTACGGAACGATAACCCAAAAGCTCACGACGTGAGCAAGGTTTTCTCACGACGTGAGGACGCTGCAGGACACGAATCGAGGCTAGAAAACACCTGGGAAGACTACGGGATGACTCTATCCATAATTCACGACGTGAACCTATCATTTCTCACATCGTGAGGGCCAAAATTCAGCCTATAAATAGAAATTTCGACCCCAAGGCTTAGTACACCTGATCTCATTCCTTCTCTCTCGTTTGCTGAAGCCGTTTCGCTTCCCGAGCCCGGTGATCGCGAACCGCTGACTGTTTTTAGTTAGATTCTATCGAAGTACGATATTAAGGTGAGTTTCACGGCCCCACTTTCTAATATTTCGGGGGAAAACTCATGCTAAATATTATATATACATTATTATGTCTATATGATAATATATAGTTATAATAGTCGGGGTATAGTTGTTCTAAATATAATATTTTGAATATATACAACTATTATCAACTTGTCGGCATGTTAGTTTACTAATGTAGATCTTGAGTTATACTTAGGATTCTATATATATGTTGTGTACGATATAGTTCCGAAGTTATATTCGGAAGTTCTATATGTTAAGTTATAAAGTATGATGTTATTATTGGTTTTATGTCAAGATAAAACTTGGTATGTTATATGTTGTTATTATTAGTTTTATGTCAAGATAAAAATTAGTATGTTATATATATTGTTATTGATAGTTTTATGTCAAGATAAAACTAGGAACGTTACATGTTGTTATTATTGGTTTTATGTCAAGATAAAACCTGGTTTTACTTCAAGTTATAACTGTTATACTGCCTAAATGTTATGAAGTTAGGAGTAATGTTTAAAAGCATAGTCTAGTAACTTAGGGTTTTAGACATGAAAATGCTTGTGTTGTTAGAGCTATAGGAAGTCGTCAAAGTCTAAATGAGCTACCTCATTCATCAACTAAGATTGGGGATCTTAGTGGAAGTCCTCTGACCTGTAACCGTTAATCCCGTGTGAGCGAGGAAGTCGTGTATGAATAAGATACGGGTTGACAACCCCACTCGTGGTTGTTAATTACAACCCAAGACAAGCGAGTGACGATCCGTTCCTTTTACTTGTTATTCCAGTGTCGATGAAGCGCGCGGTGTTGTTTCTCATGGTAAATCATGAGTGTATTGTTTCTCATGGTAAATCATGACTGTATTGTTTCTCATGGTAAATCATGAGTGTGTTTTGTCAGAGGTTTTGTTGTCAAGCAGCGGTTACGGACTCATGGTAGCAAATTGTTAGAAGCATTATACTTTGTTGTTATACAAGTATTAATGTTAAGTATAAGTTTCCCCCTACTTATACCCTAGGTACTACTTGTATATTAAGTAGATAATTATACTTAACACATATACTCGTATAGAATTGAAATAGATTTATACGTAGCGGTTTTACTCGTATAGAATTGAAATAAGATTTATACGTAGCAACTTTCGTTTGTATGGAATTACAAACCATTATATTCATAGTATATGAGACTTATAGGTAAACTACTTATTTAATAAGTAAACCATTATACCTAATATATATACTAAATGTTGGAGAATCAAAATGATACTTTTGAAACTATACTTTTTGAACATGAGAAAAGTGTTATTTTATATGGAGTCAAAACCTGTGAACTCACCAACTTTATGTTGACGTATTTTTAAATGCATGTGTTTTCAGGAAGTTGATAACTATGATACGAGAAATGACGTTACACCGCCCGGTGTTTCCGCCGACGGCCGGGGTGTGACATAGTACTCTCTAACGAACTCACTATATGATTCAGGAAGTGACTGAAGAACCCAGTCAACAGCCAACATTTATGAGATATCGACACCCATCATCCTTAACCTATCAATGTGTGACTTCATCTCTAAGATGTGTGCACACACAGGTTTCCCATCTTCGTGTTTACTTGCCAATAGGGCTTGAGTGAGCTTGAACTTTTCAAGCCTTTGAACTTGTGGGTTAGGGAGAATAATTGGAGGAGGTGGAGGAAGTGAAGCATGACTCTCATTTCCTTGATCGTATCGTGGAATGTCATCTTCATTTGGAAAGCTTGTTCCAAGGGACTTGGGAAGACCATTGTAAGATTTAGACATCTACAAAACGGGAGAAAATTCAAGTTTGTTGATAAGAATCCTTGATGTAACACCCAAATGAAACATCAAGGCTAGGATCCAACACAACATTCTACAACCTAGAAGAGGGATGTCGTAATCTAGTTGCAGAATATTTGAAGGTAAGTAAATGACGATTTACCAATTTCCACCATGAAAAACGAAAAAGACTTTTAAGTTTTAAATGAACTGAAACTCCTAGATCTTTTGAGATTCATTGAACTTTTTAATGGCATGTTTAATCTCGATTATTCCCTTCAAGTTTGCGACTGGGATGCCGAGGATCACAAACAAGGTGTGAATAACCATACGAATCACGTGGTGCACCCAATTGCTACTATCACCTAATCAATGTGCCGGTTAGCCACACACGCTCCATTGATCTATGATAAACATCGAGCCACCCTTCGCCACCAATGTCAATCCCAAATTAGTGTGCCGGTTAGCCACACACGCTCCACTAACGTTTGACAAGGGTACGAAGTGTAATTCCATGGATTAGCATACAAATTCACATTTTGCCCTAAAGTAACTAAGATTGGGAATTTGTAAAAGCATTTAGTTACTTTGTACTTCATTATACTTATAATGGAAGGTTTCGTCCTATCCTACCTGTTCGGCTAACGACCCTCCACTAGTCAAGAGTGTGGTGGGTAAGAGTAGATACCCATTCAATCGCCATTTTATAGGCAATTTCCTTAAACACCCCTTATAGACCAGCTTCGTGAATGAGGCCTACTAACAGTAAGACTGACTCTTTACTCATATATATAATATTAGACTTTTAATGTTACATATATATAGTATAGGGTGTATTTTACACTTTTAAAATACTAGGTGGTTTTATTAACTTTCTCTTTTAATTAAACTTTTAATTAACTTAACAAAACCATGAGGGTGCAATTTGAACTTTTCAAAATACTAGAGTTTTAGAATTTAAATATTACATAATTAAACTATTAATCAAAATTTTAAATTCCAAAACTTGAGGCTAAGTTTTGAAACATTTCAAAACATTAGATTTTAGAATTTAAATATTTCAACATTAAACTTTTAATCAAAATTTTAAATTCCAAAACTTGAGGGCAAGTTTTGAAACTTTTCAAAACATTAGGGTTTAACTATTTAAATTTCAAAAACAAAACTTTTAAGTTCAAATTTAAACTATAAAACCTAAAGGGAATAATTTGAAACTATTCAAACTTACTAGGGATCAAATAACAAATAATATAAATCAAACAATTAATTTAGTGATTATCTATATTTGACCTAATCCAATTTTAGTCACAAGATAATTACCAAATAATTTGAATCATCTATATTTATCATATAAAGAAACTATTATTCAAAAGATTTGAAATTATCTTTTGTTTTGGTAAGGATAATCATTTACATACAATAAAATTCAGATTTTATTATCAAAAAACGATTTTGGCATCAATCCTACAGCAAAACAGCAAGTAAATCCCGAAATATCCTCTGTCAGACTCCCGGACTCGTCGAGTCAGTCCTGAACTCGCCGAGTAGGGCCAACGCGCCGAGTCCAGATACTGACTCGCCGAGTTGAGTCGGGCAGAGGCAAAAAATTAATTTTCAGCAGAAAAACGACAATTGCATCACATACAACAGAAACCAATCAATGCTCTGATATCACTGATGGGTTTTAAGCATAAGAACAATCATATGTGCTCATACAAACCCTAATGCTTGGATATAGGTTTCTCTATTGTACATGCAATGAATCCAAGACTTACAAACCCTAAATTTATCAAATAAGAACTGAAATAAGGGTTTAGTAATTACCTTTGATTGTTATATAGCAATACCAATCAATCATTGCTTTGATTGGCTTCAGAAAGCTTAGTGCCTCAAGTGTTGCACCTCTAATGGAGTCACAAACACCACTAAGCAACTTGGATGAAGAGGGAGGAGAGAGGAGGCACCAAAAACGGCTGGAAACCCTAAAGGATTACTTGTCCACGTTTTTTGGGCTTAAGGGTCCTTTATATACATGTATGCTATTAGGGTTTACAACTAGGAAACCCTAATCTGGCTGCTTAGGCCCTAAGCAGCCCATGGACTCCTTTAACATATCCCTTGGACGATTTCTAATGGGCTTCCCATAGAATTCGTCCAACCTATATATTATTAGGTGATCCATAGCCCAATCGTAATTATCTTATAATTACAAATCCAGTCCCCTAAGTTTAATTAATCTCTTTTAGCCACAAAATTAATTCTTAATTAATTCTTGACTAATATTAATTAAACTATATGATTTCTCCTTTAATATATTATTCTTATAATATATTAATAAATCATAATTAAACCTTTCTCTCTTTAATTCATCCTACATATTGCTATGGTGAAGGCAACCCAAAAGGACCATGCTCATAATCGGGTCAAGTACATACCAAAATAGTTATGGATTTAGACACTAATCCAACACCTTACTCATATTCTTTGAAGATTAATTCCTGAAGATTTTCGAGATTATTTTCCTGCATATTTGGAGTCGTACCACATGAGATTTGGCACCCAAGGCATGGATGAGTTGTTCCCATGCCTAAAGTCAATTGAAGATGGAGCTTTGCATGAAGAAATATCGACCTCGCGACTACTATCCCAGGGGAGTTTGTTCCAATTCCCTCTTTACTTTGTTGTTTTCTTTATCATGCATAATATGCAATGGGGACATTGCATAAATTAAGTGTGGGGTAGGGGGTTGATTGTATTAGTTACATTAGAATCCTAATTTAGTTATAATTTTGAAATTTTTGCATTAAAAAATTAGTAGGATTAATTTAGAAATTTTTGGTAAAAACAATTAGGATTCCATGCTAGTGTTATGTTTGATGATTGCATGAAGACCCAAATGTTTAGTTGAGCCAATATACGTTCTAGTGCATTTGTGGCCTCCTTTATTCTAGTGAAATCATGGGACAAAAACACAACATCGCTTAGTTTGAGGGATGCAATATGTTTAGCATCGTGTACCAGAAATGTATCCAGGAAAATTTTTATCTTTAATCAATAAAGGTTGAAGTTGAGCGCCCCTGCTTAAGCATGTAGGATTTGAGTGAAAAAAAGAGTGAGTTACATGTGAAAAAAAAAGAGAAAGAGAATTACAAAAAATAAAGTTGTAAGAATTTGGAGCAATCAAAGTGAAGATCAAAAGATCAAAGTTCTGAAGAAATTCAAAAAGTTGAAGATACCAAGAATCATAAAGGTGGTGAATTCAAAGAAATCAAGACAAATTATCAAAGAAGTGAAGAATTCCAAATAAGCTCTGTAGTGGTATCAAAAAGTTGTAATTGTCTAGATTATATATGCTTGGGTTGCTCGACCAAAAATACCTTGAGGCTAAGAGGTTTTCTGTGGATGGATTCGGAGGGATGCATAAAATGAGCATTGTTCAAAAGAAGTGGGCGAGTGTTTATGAGGATTGTAAGTATTTAAAATTGAAAGGGGTCCTTAGGAAAAACTTTAGACACAAATGCATGTGTTGCGGTCTTGGCATAATGGTTGGGTTCGATTGGGAATGTCTTATTTGGTATTAGTATGTTAAAATTCAGTTTTGCTTGGGGGCAAGCAAAAGTCAAGTGTGGGGTATTTTGATATGTGCATATTTAGCTATAAATTTAGTATATAATTTTATTATTAATTGGCTAAATTATTGCAATATATGGACAAAATGTACTTAATTGTGTTTAAATTGTATTTTCAGTCCAAAAGATATGCTCGGAAGCAAAAGGAAGCTGGAGATGCGATCGGAAGCTCAGGAATTGAAGATCTAAAGAAAAAAGAGTCAAATCATGAAGGACTTGGCGAGTCTGGACGTCTACTCGATGAGTTCCCACGAATGTTCGCGAAGCAAAACACAAAAGTCCTTGCCATATACGGACTCTACAGAGGGGACTCGGCGAGTCGGTTACCTACTCGACGAGTAGACCCTGTTTTCTGAAAACTATAAATAGAAGTCACAATCCCGAATTGAGGCTCTCTGGAATTTTTGGGAGAATTACTTGACGACCAAGAAGGCATCTGGAGCTCTGGAAATCGTGAGAGAACCCCTAATCTTAAATTCCAAGGAGATTCAAAGCAACATAAGTTTACTTTTCACTTTATTCTTGAATTACACTATGGTTGCATTGTTAGACTTCGTTTTTGGATTGTTATCTACTGTAATTATGAGCTAAATCTTATAGTTTCTGTTTAGGGTAGAAGAGTTTATAACTATGGATTGATTTATGGTAGGATTAATTGTTTATTGGTGAATTTTATTAAATTAAGCTTGTTAAAGAACCTTATGCATTAATTATAACTATTTTTAGTTAATTGACAAGTAATTAAGCTGCATGAACATCTCTTAATTGCTTACCTCATGTGATTTATGTGAAAACATTGTTATGTGCCTAGGAATAGTGAATGTGAAACTAGGGTTAACAAGAGAATGGGTAAATTAATGTGTGAGCTTGTGTGATAAACCATCAACAAGAGGTTAGTTGAATTATTAATTTGATTAACTAATTACAAGTCTTATTATAATCCAGATAATTAAACTAGGAAATTCATTAGTTTAAACACTTGATCACTGCTTAAGTTAATTTGTTTCTTAAGGATTGGTAATAGCGAATGTGAATCTAATCACCTTAGTCGGTAACCAATAACAATTAATCCATTGCATTTGTCATAAATCAACCATAGGAGTAAACGAATCGAACCTAAACAGAAATGTCTTTTATTGCTGAATTTGGTTAGTTCTTACTTGTTTTTAGCTGATTAGTTACTTAATTTGCGTGTTAGTTAGTGTGTTCAAGTTTCTAGTCTTGTAAAACTAGAGAAAACTTTTTACTATTATTACTTGTTTAGTTAATTCAAGTTATTAGTTTAATTTACGTTCCTCGAGTTCGATACTCTACTTGCTCAACTATACCACTAAAAGACAGGTTCACTGCCTTTGTGTTAAAATTACATCTTAAAAGTAGGACTAAATGTAACGCCCGCAGATCAGGGCTAGTCAATTTATAGACGATAAGCGTCAAAAATGATTTTTTGATAGAAGATTATTTAGAATGAATAATCTTAACTAAGTTGTAGTGGTCGTGACAAGGATTCCGGATATATAAAGAATGTCGAAATCCGAGTTATAACGAAGAAGTTATGACCCGTCGAAGTTTCGCGACAGAACCGACACGACACAGCGCTACGTAAATAGTGACTTTACGATAGAGCGATATTTAGCCTTAGCGATCTAAACGAAATTTGTAGAATACGTTAAACCGAGAGCGTGCATAAAAAGAACGCCCAAATCTGACTTCGTATGAGGAAGTTATGATTTTTCGAAGTTTCGACTTAGCAGTATGCAGCCCGAAATTCGAATAATAGATCGAGCGGTTTTTAGCCGACACAACCTAAACGAGAATCGAAGATCTCGTTAATAGTAGCGTAACGATAAAAAGACAGACGAAAACGGACATCTGATGAAGAAGTTATGAAATTTTAACAGATTTTTTCCTGTCCCGGCCCGTTAAAAATATAATATAATATTAAAAATAAATTCAAAATTAGCCGACGGAGTCTAAATGAAAGACGTAGAGCATAATCTCACCTACGCGTGGATACAAAGAACGTCAAAAACGGAGCTCATATGCGAAAGATATGGAATTTTGAAGTTCGGAGCACAAACTTCGAGAATTTGACTGCATTCACGACGTGAACACAGTGTTCACGACGTGAACTCAGTGAACGACGCGTTTCGAGCCTAGAAGACACACGACAAGCCTAGGGGATAACCAGGATCAAAGTCACGACGTAAACATACATGGTTCACGACGTAAGAGTCGATTTTTCAGCCTATAAATAGAAATCGAGCCCTCTGGGTTTATGTTACCAGTTCTCATTTCTCTTTCACTTTAAACACTCTTTTAGCCTACTTTTAACCCATCCCCCCCCCCCCCCCCCGGAAGTCCCGATACCATCCCCGACACCCGAAGCAAGTCCCGAAGCCCTGAAGATTCCGAGAAAAAGAGTTTTTCGAGTCGAAACTCTGCCCACGAGAAGCCCGGTTTTTGACGATATCCCGGTTTCATCGAAGAATATTACTTTATAGCCGTAGTGTTGTCCGATCATCGTCGTATCATGTGAGTGCATAGTCCCTTTCATGAACATGATTTTAATACAAGTATTGTTTGAATGTATTAAATATATGTTTTGTGTGAGTTATTTGATGATGTCTGAATTAAGTGTTAAAGAACATACCTGATTGTTTAAGATAACTTAGGTTAAAGAGTAAACCTAAGGTTTGTTATAATGGTTAGGGGGTAGTATCTATTTATGAGTACGAGTGAGATATATACGGAGAATAGAACTTTAAAATATGTCATTGATCCGGAAGCATGGATTAGACATAGTTATTCGTCCCTAATCCGAGAGTATGGATTGGACTTAGTTAATTGTCATTAATCCGGGAGTATGGATTAAGACTTAGTCAGTTGTCATTAATCAGGGAGTATGGATTAAGACTTAGTCAGTTGTCATTAATCTGGGAGTATGGATTAAGACATAGTCAGTTGTCCTTAGTCCGGGAGTATGGACAGGACATAGAATCTGTCATTAGTCCGGGAGTATGGATTTAGACATAGACCAATTGTCCCTTATCCGGGAGTATGGAATGGGCACAATCATGGACTCGAGAATATGGATTAGATCCGGGAGTAAGAGTTAAAATTTAAGGTCCAAGGGTATGGATAGTCTCGTTGAGAGGATTGACGGGGTGGGGTAAGAGTTGGTTATATATATATATATATATATATATATATATATATATATATATATATATATATATAGAGAGAGAGAGAGAGAGAGAGAGAGAGAAAATTCTATATTGTGTGAATTCTAAATTATATATATGTTATAACATTGTGGGATTGAAATCCCTATGTACTCACCAGGTTTTCCCAACCTGACCTACTCAAGCTTATTTGTATCACATGTGTCGATATGAAGCTACTTTACACTGAGAGATTTAAAAGAGATGTATATCACTAGTATAAATGAATGTAAGGTTTGTTTATGCTTATGTTTCAGTATTGACGATGACATCCCAAATGTTTTAAATGAATAAAATACATTTCTTTGGAAATGCTTTGATAAAGTATTTATCATGTATTTTCTGGGAACAAATTCCGCAATACCTTTTTGAAAGATTACTCTGATTTTATTTTAAAAAACATAAATGAAATCGGTCTTTTATGGCCGAGAAATTTGGGGATGTCACACTTAAACCAGTGCATTTTTATACACATCAAAAGACAAGGGATAAACGAATCGCTTTTGTGTTAAGAGCATGTGAGTGTGAATTTTATTATAATGACAAATCAGGTAAAATGTAATCTGGCACATAACTACCTATGAGGTATTATAGATTACTGATCAATTTGGTTGAAACCTTATCATCATTCATTGTTGTTAGGATATAGGAAAGATGAATACTTGAAGATTGATGGTGTTGGTGATGATCTACCAGAGGCCTTAGATTTAGTTATGTTGACACTAATCCCAAGGCACATGGCAAACGTGATATCAAAGAAAATAATTTTTTTGAATATGATCCAAAGACAACAGTGACAAAAACAACAAATTATAACCACGCAGTTCACGTTTAGAACATATCTACCTGTTACTGTCTCTTTCAAAGTCCTTGCGACCAACATAATGTATGCCTTGTGAAGTTTTAACAAATTAGAAAGAAACATTGCTTTTGAAAATTTTAATTTTGTTGCCTAATCAGGCAAGAATATAGGCATGGTTGTATAGAGTTACTATATAATAAGATGGATTTGGTAAATAAAGAAGGGTTAAATGCAATATTTATAAACTTTCATAAAATGAGTAACATCTTCTTAAATTTCATTACAAGCATATCATGTACTTGTGCTTTTCTATTTTTTAATATCTGCATGTTTCATTTAGGGAACACTTTTATCAAATTATGTTGGTTTTTGGTTGCAAATGACGTTTGTACCCTTTTACCGATTTTTGTTGCTGCCAATGTGGTTGGTTGTTTAGTTGTTAAAATGATCATTTTTTACGTTCAAAAATGTCAAAAAAAAGGTAATAAAAGCAATTAAAAAAGTAACCCGCTCGCTAGTTAGATTAATAATTTAATATTATTACGATCAAGATCTTATATATTAATGTTTTAATTTTGTAGGCATAGTGATTATACGACCTTAAAATAATTTACACATAAAAGAACATAATTCTTTTCAGTAATTAAACAACAAAAATACCTAAAATTATCGTTTTTACACATGAAAAAACCATTTTTTTCAGCAATTAAACACCAAAAATACCTAGAAGAAGAATTACAACTTAGCCCGATGACCTTTAAGGTCTTTAAATTCATCAATTACTGACTTTCTATCAATGTTTTCTTCAATTTCGCTTTCTATGTAAACCACCAAGTTGTTTGCGAGATAGTCATCTGACATCTTAGTGAGAAGGCGGTTTTTGAATATTTTCATTGCTGAAAATCCTCTCTTTGTTGTTGTGGTAGAAACTAAAAGTGTCAAGATTAACCGAACCACTCTATCAAGAAAATAATATGTCTCATGTTTTTGAGTTTCCACAAGACCCTTGCATAGGTCATCAATAGTTGATACACCACTTAGCCTGGGATTCTTTGTCATATCGATATTAAAAATCTCCAATTGATATCGTAATTAAATTCTCTCTTGCTCCGTAAAATCTTTAGGATAATACTTCTTAACAAGAAGACAAATCTGATCAACGTTAATCACTTTAGAGTGTTCTTTTGAAACTAAAGTAGAACTAAGACTTAACAACTTCATCACCTTATCATTAAAGCTACTATTCAACTCATGTAACTGTTTGTCCAATATGGATATAAACAAATCTACCTGATAAAAATGTTCAAAAGTAACATGATTATCGTTTTTTTAGGCCGATATTGAGTAGAAGTATATGGAGCTTTCATATCCGGCATATCTACTTGATGTTTCTCACAAAAAAAACTTTACATGTGCAAGTAAAGAATCTCATTCGTTGTTCTTGAAATCATTTAGACTCCTTTGTTGCTAAAACTACCTCCATGTCATTAAGAATATATTGAGATTTCTTTTGTAGAGCTTGAGAAAGTATATTAGCTTTTCCCATTACTTCTTTCATCAAGTGAAGAATAAACGCAAACTCAAATAATTTCAAGTAACAGTAAGTTGCATCAGCATCTTTGCATTGAGAATAAGTGGCAGATGCATCATCAACTATTCCTTGGAGAACAACCAGAGTACAATCAAACATGTTAAGCAAACTGCAAACGAAACGAGAATAAGAACCCCAACGTGTATCACCGACTTTTCTTAATGTCTCAACTTAAACATTTACCTGATTTGATTTCACCAAGTTCCAATAAATGTTCAATCTTAGTTGCCTTTGCCTTTTGTAACTCATCATGATGCTTACTGGAAGCACAAACTACATTAATTGTAAAAATTAAGTTTGTAAAAATTTGGTATATAAGAATAATTTCCATTGAAGCATCCACCAATGCTAGTTGTAATATGTGAGCATAATTTAATCCATAAATCAACTCATAATAAAGCAAACAATTTAGTCTAAACGAAAGTTAGGATGTTTAGCCTATAACTTCAGCAAACAAACATGTAAAAACAAGATTCACTTTGATAGTCATTGATCAAAACAAAGTAAAACAAGTAAAAAGAGTAATGTTGCCTTAGATCTCTCAAAAATCAAGCTAGTAATCTAACTATGCACTTCTTAGCCTTCAAGGTGCGTCACTGGTCTCTAGAGGTCAATAATAGCATCTGACATCCAACATGTTTGAGAGAAAAATCGTTTTATAGATAGTTTTTCGAAGATCGGTAACATATAACGATTCTCTAATCAATATGCCGAGTGTTAAAAGTAAGTATCAAAGATATTATAATTAAATATATACATAGAACATATTTTTAGTTGGTTAAATATTTCATTTTTCAAATTCAAGTTATGATGTTATGTTATCCCCTAATCTAATAAATAAGTATTTTTTATGCCACGTGACATTCTCTTAACCTCCCCCAATTGATTTTTCCCGCTCCTATATCATCTAACTGCATTTCCGAAATTGCCCTGCTTCGTTTGACTTGTATCCTTCATCCTTAATTTGTTCCTAAAAATTAGGAAACAAATTAGGGATTGGATTGCAAGAGTTATTAATTTGAATTCCATTTCAAACTTTCCAATTTATAAAATCTCTCTCTGTTAACGTGTTATCTCAAATCAGTTGCCTTATTTTCCTCACACCATTGTTGCATTCCAAATTCACATCTCATTTAACATACCCATTTTACTCTCACAACATTTTTTTTCTTCAATTTAGTAAACGGATCATCTCTGGTAAATCATCAAATTGTCTCCTCTATTTGAATTTTTAATGAAGTAAATTGATAGAATTTCCATATATAGGCTCTATTATCATCTATTTTCCAGTCGTTAATCTCTGTTGATACGTAAGATCCCAATTTTTGTGGAACAAAATGAATTCCATATTGAAATAACTCTATAAATTCGATTAATGTTCTGTTGATACGAGTGTGTTTTAACTACGATCTTTGAATGCCTTCTTAACCTTGCATTTGATGTTGCACTCTATGTGTTTGATAAAATTTCCATGAGATATTTGTTCTTATCAATACGTTATTGTCTATGTTTTTGTGTTACTTTCCATGTGCGTGTGTGTTTGTGTGAGTTTTGTGTGTGTTAATG
The DNA here is from genome assembly GCF_052849685.1 of Lactuca virosa. Lineage (NCBI taxonomy): Eukaryota > Viridiplantae > Streptophyta > Magnoliopsida > Asterales > Asteraceae > Lactuca > Lactuca virosa. The sequence continues at coordinate 61,249,554 of NC_136429.1, forward strand.
TCACTTATATGGGGTGAAAAAAAGAATTAACTCAAGTAGTTATGTTCACCATGTAATTTTTTTCATGTCATTTGTTTAGTAACAGAGACCTACAGACCCTTGGGCTTGTGTTGCCCTCTCACCAGTTTTATGCTAAATCACAAAAAATGTCCATCGTTTGTTTGTATGAAAAATGACTATTTGTGCCCCAATCTTCATCAGTTTCACATGACTTTGATTTGTTTAAATTTTAGTGTTTTAAGATGAAGGGATGAAGAATATATTTCTAGGGTCCGAATTAACCTGAGATGAAATTGATTTTACTAATTGTATTCCGAAGATTCATATACACTCTGCATTTTGATTTCACTAAATTGCTTTGGTCACCAAGTCAGTTTTATCGATTATAATATACTTTTATTTCAACTAATTTGTGTTTCTACAAAACTCATCCAATCAAGTTATCAACATAATACTTCGTGCCTCTGTGAACTCTATTTTGCTTTTTCTTTGTATCTATGTCAGCATGTTCAGATTTGACTTTACCATTTGGTCTATTTTTGAGTAAACTATTGGTTTTCACTCTCATATAGTTTCTTTATGTTATAGTAAAATGGAAGTATAATGTTATATGGTAAGAAAAGTGATTATGCTAATATTAACCTGTTGACTGTTTGTGTGATAGGTGATAACTTAAACTCATCTTTGGTAGATATCAATTGAACCAAATGTAATGAAAGATTGGGTTGTATTTTAAGTCTCAAAAGGAATTTTTAGCCTCAAAGGTATTTTCAGCCCTTATTTTTAAGAGTTCTAAAATAAAGGGTTATTTGTTAGTTGACATCACTTCTAAACAAAAAGGTACTTTCAGCAATAAGCTTTAGTCCAAATATCAAATTGAAGAAAGTGAACATAAAGCCAATGTTGCATTCCCTATTTGTAGTTTCTAATGGTTTTGGCCTCATAGATCAACCAGGATGTAATGTTTTTAGGTAAAGGGAATATTTTTAATATGCTAATAGTTTTTGTCAGTCTATTTTATTTCTTGATTTGGATTTGTTTCTTTTTTCATAATGGAAAATATTTTGTGTAAGTTGTCATTAACTTTATTAAAGTAAATTATTTTACCATAGGTGCTTAGGTGAATCTTTATATGTGAAATTTGGTATTATTTGTATTTTTATACCCTTTTTGGTGCAGACTGATGAAGATATTCTTGACAAAGTGATTAAGATGTGGTTTGACCGGGATGGGCTTCTCAAGTCTCACATATTACTATCAGTGACTTTTAATTTCCTTTTATGGGGTTTTATGTCAAATATTTAATTACTCCTTACTATATTAATTGCTAAGAAATAGAATTTTCTAACTTTAGCGTGTTATTTTTCTTTTTTAGTTAAAATGACCATTTTGACCTTTTTGGTCATTTCGTCATTCTTACAAAAAAAAATTAAGATTCATAATTTTGGTGTACTTAAGCTAAAAAAAATACTAATATGAAACTTTTTAAATAAAAAGTTTGATTTTTTTTTTGAGTTTTTTTAGTCAAAGTTGACCATTTTGACCTTTTTGTCCAATTTGTTTATTTTTATTGGGTTTTTTTTTTCATAATTTGGCCCACTTAAACAGAAATAAAAGCAATACATAGATGTAAAAGTAAAGCTACCATTTTATATAGTCTAAATTAAATTGATTTAGACTTTATTTTTTTTTTCATTTTTTAAGAATAAATTCATTAAAATTTCTTGACGTGATGACTCATAAATTACTTCGTAAATGAATTTTGAAAACTTAGTAGTAATGGAACCGAATGATGCTTTTATATAGATACAAACCAAATGAAACTACTATGTTAATAAAAATTCTAAGATTTTTTCAATTCTAACTCTTATTAAAAGTTTTGTATGTAAATGTTAAAAAATAACTTATATTATTTAATAATATGTTTGTATTTTTAATAATTTCTTTCTTATTCTTTTGTTGATTACTCTACGGTTATTAAATTAATCAAAATAGTTAGCTGCAACAAAATTAGAAAACGTACATATAATATTTACTGAAATGAGTTAAATTCATTTTTAGTAACTTTTAGATGTAATCCAAATAAATTCAAATAAACCACATTGTCGAAATATTCAATTATAGTATTATAGCTAATTTTCTTATCGACACATTATACTTTACAAAATTCAAATAGTTTAGCATCGTATTTAAATTTATTTTTATTACAACATTGTAACTTTACTCATAGTTTTCTATTTTTATTATGATCACCCATGTGGTTGAAGATGTTTTTTTGTTGAGGTAGCATGAATATTACGCAAGAAAATGAAAAAATATTGATCTTTGTTGTTCCTTTAGCCAAATTGTTGTTACTAATGGAACTTTAAACTTCAAAGTTCAAAGGCTATTCCCAGACTTCTCATTGTGACCGCTAAATATGTTGATATTTTTACAATATAAATTTAATTACTTATTTAATATGCATCATTTCATTTGTATTTATATAAAAATATTAATTTAAAAAATATTTAATGTTTAGATCTTCATATTCAACTGTTTTTTAATTAATCCGTGTAATACACGGTTTTCACGCCTAATGATTGTATATGTTTCATTTTTAATTTTTATCGTTTCGAAACGAAGATATACACATCTACGAAAGTAAAAAAGTAAAATTCTTAATGCCTCTTTATTCTCATTCAGTATTATATTCACATAGTCTGGGCTCCGAGTTATGGGTTCTTGGGCCCAATAGGATGCACAAATTAGGGTTCTATCATAACAATTCCCAGATCGTCATGTTTTTCAGCCATAATTGTGCTAAATCATATTGTACAATTTCTTGATTTTCAATTATATTGTAAAATTTTTAAATACTATATTTTTTCTTTTTTGTATAATTGCAAAAGTTTCCATTTTCTTCCAGATTGCGATCATCTATTTTCATCATTTGCCCAAATTTCCAATTGCAGTTTAAAACCCTTTACTTCAATTTTGCAGATAAAAAACCCCCAGAAATTCGCAACGTTAATCTCTCTTTCTCTCTCTATATCCGATTTTACCAACACACAGAAAACCCTCAAAATTGGCGCTCTCACCAAACACACACACTCTATCTATTTCTTCGATTAATGATTCTTACTGATGATTCTTACTGATAATTCCAAGCGACATCGTAAATTTTATCCTATATATTTGTTTGAAATTTCTCGTTGATTTCCAGATTGATTGGCATCGAATATAACCCTTTTTTCGTGTTAGGGTTTTGTTGACAATCCTCTTACCGATCTTTATGATCGGATTTTCTATGTATCATTTGAGCTTCTCGACTAGTTTCTCTTCGTAGGGGTCCCTTTTTAGGGTTTGTGTGGAGAGACGAATCCTTGTTGCTTTTGACAAAAAATTTCTGCCATTCATTTCAAATCAAAGTTCCCACCTTCAGTGTATCATCTCTTTAGGGTTGCTCATACACTTTTAGTGCTTATATGTGCATATGCAGTTACATGTTTTTGTGATTTGAAAACTACGTTAGGTTTTGCAATCAAACCTTTTGAAAAATTTGGGGGACATTAACAAGTTTTGAACTTCGACTTAGGGGATTGAATCGCCTGGAATTTTGGGTAGCATAGAGTTATCTTGCATGGGCGACCATGAGGAATGGTCACAGCCCCGAGGCCCAAATGGGCTATTGACCAATGCAGGTCCGTTGCTAGAGAGTTTAGATTCAGTTCGATGGTTGAAAGCTGAGGAAAGAACTGCAGAGCTTATTTCCTGCATTCAACCCAATCAGCCATCTGAAGAACGAAGGAATGCTGTCGCTGATTATGTACAAAGACTTATTATGAAGTGCTTCCCCTGCCAGGTGCTTCTTCATCATTTTCGTTTCCTTTCTTAATTACTGTGATTCTTCATCTGATTACTTTCTGTGTTGCAGGTTTTTACTTTTGGGTCTGTACCCCTTAAAACGTATCTACCTGATGGAGATATTGACTTAACAGCCTTCAGTAACAGTGCAAACTTGAAGGACTCATGGGCGAGTGAAGTTCGTGATATGTTGGAGATCGAGGAGAAAAATGAAAATGCAGAATTTCATGTGAAGGAGGTTCAATACATTCAAGCAGAAGTAAGCTAACACTACTTTCTTACTAGCCATCAATCTTTTTTCTCAACTTGTTTACAAGCTGATTTCTTTATGGTTTGTTTAACTACAGGTGAAGATTATAAAGTGCCTTGTTGAAAACATTGTGGTAGATATATCTTTTAATCAGCTTGGAGGATTGTGTACCCTTTGCTTTCTTGAGGAGGTTGATAATCTGATAAACCAGAACCATTTGTTTAAGAGGAGCATTATACTGATCAAAGCCTGGTGTTATTATGAGAGCCGCATACTTGGTGCTCATCATGGGCTCATATCAACTTATGCCCTTGAGACTTTGGTTCTTTACATATTCCATGTTTTCAACAATTCTTTTGCTGGACCTCTTGAGGTTGTTTAACATACAATTTACAAACATACCCTTTACAGATATGTATTTGGAACCTTTGTTCATTGAATGCTCTCATTGCATTTTCAGGTACTTTACCGTTTTCTGGAGTTCTTTAGTAATTTCGACTGGGAAAACTTTTGTGTTAGCTTATGGGGTCCTGTGCCAATAAGCTCACTTCCAGATGTGACTGGTAATAGTGTATGATGATGTTTCTAGTTTCTTCTCGATAATATAATTGACAGAAGTCGACATTTGACTTTATGCTGATGTGGATGTATTCTTATAAAATTGTAGCTGAGCCACCTCGTAAGGACAGTGGAGAATTGCTGTTGAACAAAGTATTTCTTGATGCTTGTAGCTCTGTGTATGCTGTTTTTCCAGGTGGTCAGGACAACCAAGGCCAAACTTTTGTTTCCAAACATTTTAATGTTATTGATCCATTGCGTGTTAGCAATAATCTTGGACGCAGTGTCAGTAAAGGTATTTATTTTTTTATTTTATCATCTTAACATTTATAAGTATACACAATGCTTCTTAGTGAATTATATGAAGAAGAAAACAACTTGAAGTTCTTGTCATGTTGTATGATATATGTAATCTCTTGCTTTCAGGTAATTTTTTCAGAATACGCAGTGCCTTTGCTTTTGGGGCTAAAAGGCTGGCAAGATTACTAGATTGCCCTCAAGAAAATCTAGTTGCTGAGGTAAATCAGTTTTTTACCAATACGTGGGAACGACATGGCAGTGGCATTCGTCCTGATGCACCTGGTTGTTTGACTTCAGTATCTGAAAGTCAACCTCTCACTGATATTTTAAAGATCAATTCAACTGGAAAAAAATTCAAAAACTCTGTTGGCCGTGAGAGTGAGTTTGAAGACACCCGTTCCCGCAATTCATCTCGTCAGTCAGAAACCGGAAAACCCCAAACTACCCCTGATGTTACTGCAGCTCCTCGTGCCCAAAAGGGTCATGGAAACTTAAACAGAGGACAGAAGAATTTGATATCTGGTCAACTGGTCAATGACATTCAAAGGTCTCCTTTTGCTAGAACAAGATCCAGTCCTGAATTAACAGATACATACAATGATGTTTCTTCTCAAGGTAGGGTTAACAGAGCATCTGAAAGTGCAAATCCCCAAACTGCCCCCGACACACAGGGGGTATCAATATCAAATAGTAGCTATCGTAACAGGAGGAAAAACATTGATGTTTCTGTTGATTCTAATAATGGTTCAGGTTTGTATCAACATGATTCTGGCTTAGGCTTACCTTCCATGAGTGAACAAATGCATCAAGAAGAACAAGATCTTGTGAACATGATGGCATCTTCTGGGCTTCATGGATTCAATGGTCAAGTTCATATGCCAATGAGTCAATTACCATTTCCATTCTCCCCATCTTTTCTAGCAGGAATGGGATACGCACAAAGGAATTTCACAAACTTTCCCATGATTGATCCTGCATATGCAGGAATGCAGTATCCCCATGGCCTCGTTTCACCTCAACTAAACCATTTCTTTTCTGGAATCGGAATGACGAATTCCGAAGATCCAATGGAACCCGTGAATGATAATTTTAACTCTCTGGAAATCAACTCTATTGATCATGAACATGATTCCTGGCAGGGACAAGATGGGAATTCTGAAATTGTTCCAATAGATGATAAGCGACAGTCAACCTCATCAGGGTTAAGTTATGTTCCTCCGCCTCGGCGTGTGGGTGGATCCGGTGGATTAACGAAAAGCCAACAGAAGTATAACAAAGAAAAACGTGGGCCCATGAGGGACAACAATGATCATTCACATTCACATTCACATTCGGATCATTTAGAGAATAGAGTAGAAAATGATGATGAAAGAACTACAAGTTCAAGATTCTCATCAGCTGCTCACAGTAATTCCTTAAAAAGTAAAACATCATCAGAAAGTTCATGGGACGAGAGTTCAACAGTCTCCAAAAAGGAAAAACGTGGGAAAAAGGTAATTGTCTCTGCTGAGTCATCGAGCGGATATGTAAAAGGGAAGACCATGTTTGAGTCCACGTCAGCATCAGCACACCAGTCCGAAGACGATGACATGGACTCTGAGGCAACAGATAGACCTCAGTCTGTGTCTTCTTCGATGCATGCTCCAAGATATGAACTGGCTCAAACAAGTGGAAATGACTCGATTGTCCCTATAGCTCCAATGATTCTAGGCCATAACAGACAAAGAATGATGGATAATTCCGGAGCAATGCCCTTGACATTTTACCCCACGGGCCCACCCGTTCCCTTCCTGACAATGCTTCCATTCTACAATGTCCCATCACAACCCAGCCCATCTGATCCATCAACCAGTCATTTCAGCGATGATGTCAGCATTGAGAATGGTGACATCATCAACAACCAATCAGAGGAATTCAATCCAGATGGTTTGAGAGGAGCAGCTCCTGGTGAAACACCATCTGATATCCTCAACAGTGACTTTGCCAGCCATTGGCAGAATCTACAATTCGGTCGGTATTGTCAAAGTCCACGTCAGCACGGGCCCACGGTATACCCTTCACCTGTCATGGTCCCACCGGTTTACTTACAGGGGCGGGTCCCATGGGATGGCCCGGGAAGACCGTTACCAAATATGAATATAGTGACTCAGCTCATGAACTACGGTCCCCGCATTGTCCCGGTTGCAGCACCACCACCGGTTCAATCCGTTTCCAGACCGCCAAATGTTTACCAACAACGTGAAGATCTTCCAAGATACCGTAGCGGGACCGGGACTTATCTTCCAAATCCCGTAAGACAATTTTACCTTTTTACCCTTCTTTTTTTACTCCTTATGTTGCTTGTTTTCTGAGAAGTTTGTAAATTTTTTTTTTACAGAAGGTGTCTGTAAGGGAGAGACATAGTTCAGGGTCAAGAAGGGGGAACTACAACCATGATAGAAGTGAGAATCATAATGAAGGTAGCTGGAATGGGAATTCAAAATCAAGAGGCTCAAACCGGAATCATAGTCGTAACCAAATGGATAAATCAAACTCGTTTAGGGCAGAAAGATCGGTGAATTCATCGTATAGACATGATACATTTGCTACATATCAGACACAAAATGGTCCTTTGCATGGGAGTTCAAGTCATGGGATTGGGATGTATCAAAACCCATCTGCCAATGGGTCAAGTGTTCCTTCAATGGTGATGGTGTATTCGTATGACAATAATAATACGGGTTATGGTTCACATAATGAACAGCTTGAATTTGGGTCGATAGGTCCTGTTGGGTTTTCTGGTGTGAATGAGCAGCAATCACAGGCACAGATAAATGAGGGAGGTCGTGAAAGAAGAGGGGCATTTGAGGAAAATCGGTTATATGGGGCTTCTCTACAACAACAACAACGGCCTTCACCAGATCGGCCTTCATCGCCACATCATCAAAGGTAACTTATTTTGCTATAAAGTTAATCTTGATTTTTTTTTTTCAGTAGAGTCTCATTTAGGTCATGAAGTAGTATTTTTCCCATTATCATTTATAATGAACTTTGAGAGTATAAGGAAAATACTTTGATTATGTGTCAACTGTCTAAAATGCCCTTTGCAAAATGGAAGGAAATTAATAGCTTCAGTTCTTTAAGGAAACTAGAATATGAAGGTTTTGTATTGTTGACAACAGGAGGATTTGATTCTGTTCATCTGCCACATCACTTGCCATTTGCCAAAGGTGATCATCAAGATTCCATCTGGAGCTTTACAAGAACAAAATACACACAAAAGGTCTTCATGGTCAAAGGTAACAAACAGTTTCAAATATTCTAAAAAAGTAGATTGCCATAACGGGCTTGTGTGTAAGCTGCCAAAGTTGGGGGTATGTTGTTGGGAAGATTTTATTTTTCCATTTTGTTTTCTTTACTTTTTTATTTTGTATCATCGCCTTGTAGGGGCTGATGATGATATGTACTTTTATATCAGTATAAAACTCTTTTCTTGAGATGTAGAATATTTTTAGGCTTATCCATGACCCTGGTATACGTTGTGTTGCTGGGGTTTTGACTGATGATGATGATGATATTGGTTAGCATTTGTAGTACCACAAAGACACAAGTATGTACTAACTTTTTTTCACCCTCTTGTGACAATGTTCAGTGTATCATTTATAATAGAAGAATCAAATGAAGAAGTTGTAGCTTACTCTTGAATACTTGTTTTGTTGGACGTTTAGTGTATATAATAAACTTTCAACTTTTGTTACAATCTGTAGAGTTTATTAGAAGATATGCCATAAAATGTAGTTTTTAGCAAAAGTCGATATGCAAGAGGGATTTCAAAATTAGACCGTGGATTACAAAGTTTATAAAAATAAAACACACAATCAAAACTTCTAATAAAGCTTATATCACTCTCTAGAATCAGTAACTTGAAAGTTTTCATTAACTAACTCGATTCAAAAGATTGTTTCAATTAAATTGCCAAATTTTCAATCAAAATTTCACTTTGATCGCAATCCTGTAACATTTTTGAGCCCCGTTTTATCAAGAACAAGTCTAGGAATTTCAGGTGGATTATCATGCCCTATGCTTCAGCTAAACTCATTTGCAAGCTCTACTAGCCTATATTTATCTATCCCAATCAGAATGTTATACATCAACGATTACATATAAAAACTCACTACACTAACACTCTTCTCTGAGATGCTAACAAGGAATCAAGAACTAGAAACCCTAGTACATGAAAGATGAAACCCTAAAATGAGAGCTAAAGTGAGCAATTTTCTGAATGTGTATGTGAATAATGAACTAAACAGAGGGACTAAATAGTCGGGTCACAAGAATGATCCACAGATCGACAACCCCGCGAACCTTTAACAAACCTGTATAATTTCTACACAATATACCCTACACAAAATACATATCGACACAAAATGCCCAAATGCAAAATATAATAATAAGAGAAATAAATGTGAAGTTTGAAATATAAAATATTTTATTTTTAACACCCCCATTCAAAATTAACATAAAAAATCATTTTCCAGAAAAAAATATCAATAAGATGAAGTCTATTTGACAAAAAATCATGTTGATGAGTAACCAGTGACTTTGTCATAATATCTGCATTTTGGTTCCATGAATCAATTCTAATAACTTTCAAGATACCATTCTCAATTTTCTCTCTAACAAAATGAACATCCACTTCAAATTGTTTTGGTTTTTTCATGAAAAACTAGATTAAGAGTTAATTTGATAGCATTATCACAAAAAACATATACAAGGGTTAAAATTTTAAAACCAAGATCACATAAAATCTTCAAAATCCACAAATTTCACAAGTGATAGAACCCAAAGCACAATACTCAGATTCAATAGATGATCTCGATACAGTGCTTTGTTTCTTACTTTTCCAAGAAACAAAAGATACACCACAATATACCAAAACAGACCTCCTGGTAGTGCTTTGTTTCTTTGTTATTTTCAACATCTGTAACTGCTTGGAAAATTCTAGTTGAGAAATGAAGTGTTAGAGTTGCAGGATCCAAAGCCCATGTTAGAAGCTCTTATTTGCAGAAGTTACCAACCCCAAGGTCAGTATAGTTCAAGAAGTTAGTCCTTTTACCATCAGCTGTGAATCTTAGCACTCTGCCACGCGTGATGAAGAGCATTTCAGGTATTGGATATCTCTCTTGGAGTATGTAGCTTGTAAACCCTTCTGATAACAAATAAAGAAATATGGTTTATTTTCTTAAAATAAGGTCCATTGTCCTTTGTGGAGTTAAAACTAATCAAGACTCCATGTTAAATGCTCTCTAAATCAATCAACAGTAGGTGAGCATTCATGCACCTGTTAGAACCAACAACTTTGATTATGGATCTCAAGGTGAGCAACGATGTGACACTCGTCTTTACAGAATAGATCGGTTGAGGGCTTAAAGGGGTCAAAGGTAAGGTTTTTGGGAAAAACCTTGTGCCACGACGTGGTGAATGGAGAACCACAACAGGGCATGCCAAATGCATATATTCGGATGGCCGCCACGACGTAGCAAGAGGAAGGCCACGACGTGGCATCAAGTGCAACCCAAGCCCATGATCTTTTAGGGTTTCTTCCATATTTAAGCCCCTAAACTCAAGGTTTAGGACATCCTCTTCAGCCTTCAACCCTTCCAAACGAAACCTTATCCTCCATGAAGATTTTAGAGCTTGTTTCTATGATTTGAAGCTTATTTAGTGGATTTTTAGTAGAGCTTTAGGAAGAAGGAAATCACAAGGAAGTAAGGGAACAAAGAGCAAGATTAGATCCAACATCCTCTTCAGAAAGCTGAGTTGTTGGAGGTATAAAGTTCATACCTTGGCCAATATTCTTTTTGTTTTGAGTATGAACTCGTTTTAGAGGATTTTGGTCCTTTTATTTGGATGCTTTGGGAGTCGAAGAACTCTAGAGCTTGTGGATGGCCTCTTATGGTCATTATGTTCTGAAAATGTGAGAAAACCGAGTTATGATTGGAGTCATGTGTGTTCATACTCAAGTTTTGGCCCCATTAATGACTTAATGGACTTAGGGTTGTAGATCTAGCCTTTGAATGGAGTCCTAATGGATAAAGTTGGAAACTTTATCCATTAAGTCATTGAAAAGAAGTAGATCTGAAGTATTGAGCTTGGATCTATAAGGATTAAGCACTTAATGAAGAACATGGAAATCTGTCAGTTCCCACGACGTGGCAATGGGATTGCCACGACGTGGTGGTTCTCAGCTTCACGACTGTTTTGTCCTGATGTTCCTACGACGTGGCTAAGGGTCCTCCATGTCGTGGTGGGGGTTGACTAGGTCTACCGTTGACTTTTTGACCAGTTTGACTTTGGGTCGAACTTGAAGGAATTTGGTTATTGATTAAGGTTCTACCTTGGTTTGGTGCTATTCGGTTCGCGGGAGTGATCAGTGCAGGGAGTGAGCGTGTTGTTGTGTTTTCATGGGTCTTCGATTCAAGTGATTTTCTTCAATATACTATGTGTTACATTATATATCCATGTATGTCAGGATATAGGAGTAGTGGTATGCTGGTTAGAGTATCAGTAGTTAGTGGCTGTCACACCCCCAACTAGCAATGGAACCGTTGGGTTGTACGACGTTAGGACGTTGGATCATAGATACAAAATTATATTGAATTGTACACAAATATTATGCAAATGTTACTTTTTTATTCATTAAGTAATATAAGTGACTTTTTATTCGGAATTTGACAAAAAATTATATTGAATTGTAAATCAACAGTAAGGTCATCATAAAATAACAACCTTAACTTTAGATCTATAATCACCCCCATGTATAGGGTCCTTGTAAGAAGGAACATGGTTGGTTGTCATAGGTAATAAGTTACAAATTTGGTTACTTCCAACACTGGAAGAACCATTTCCAGAATGATTTTCCTCGGGAAATCAATTAGTACCACTATCCATAACATTATTAACAACAAACAATTGTAATGTGTTGGGAGGCATAGTAGTAACAAAACTAGAAAATATCTAACATCGATATCGTCAAGAATCTACATAACTATATTTGATCTAGGACATTGAAAAGATAGACGAATTTGATTTGTATGTAACCTGGACTTGGAAGCAACCAACGTAACTAACCCAACGAAGTTGATATTGTTGGTGATTTTAGTGTCACCATGTCATTTTATGTAATTGGAATTAGCATGTGAGCTAAGGGGATTCTTAATTTGTTTCTAATATGTGTACGGGTTGGTGCGGAGTGCACGCATGTATAAGATCAAATTAGTAGCCGGTTCGACGACTAGTCGTGGGTCCGGGGTTTCCAAAGGGGCAACGCCCCTAGCGGGGTCCAAGGGGCAGAGCCCCTGGCTGGGGTTCCACTGACCTAGATTACCCTGACTTGCTTCCAAAGGAATCCATAGTGGCCCAACCCTAATGAAACCCTAATATCGTTTATTATATAAACGACTCTTCTTTTCAGAAGATAGATACGATATTAAGCTTTCGTTTTTCATCATACTTTCACAGAATCCTCGAGCTTATTGGCTTACGATTTCTGTGCCTAGAATCGTAAGTGTCCACTTGGATTATCCTAGACTGAATTTCTTGTAACCCAGACATAGGGTAGAAATATCAGTTCGGAAAGTGATATCATGATCAAAGCTGGCATCCAGATCTCCACCACAAACCTTAAATTTCTCTATAATCGAACTGGTATTTACTGTTCCTAGAGATGGGTGACTCAATCCGCGAGATGACCACTAAGTTTGCAAAGCTGGAGAAGTTCGAAAGTGTCGACTTCAGGCGCTGGAAGAAGAAGATGCACTTCATGCTGACTACTCTGAAAGCAGCATATGTGCAGACTACTCCAAGACCAGCGGAGCCAGAGGAAGGCGCTGTTGAGACTATTGAAGAGATAATAAGGAGACAGAAGTGGGACAATGATGACTACATCTGCAAAGGTCACATTCTAAACGGTATGTCTGATGCTTTATTTGATATCCATAATGAAGCCTTGTGTGCCAAGGAGTTGTGGGACACCCTTGAGTTGAAGTATATCACCGATGATGATTCTAGCAAGAAGTTTCTGGTCAGTGACTTTAACAATTATAAGATGGATGTCACACCCCAAAATCGGAACGGCGGAAACGTTCTGGGGTGGAGGACGTCATGTTTAGTATCACAAGACATGCATCATAGTAAGCAAAGTAATGAACAACCATTTCATTAGAAAGATAGTGTTTACAATGTGTGTGTTCACAAAACATAGAATACATAAGCAAATAATAAACAAGACTTGAAGCTATACTGCTCCATCTTCTGAATTCCCAGAGCGAGTACCTGTCTACTAGGTTCTTGAGAATACAAGTTATTTGAAAGAGTTGATCAGCAATTAAGCTGGTGAGTTCATAAGATTTTGGTGATGTAAGTAGTTGTAAAAAGCTTAGTAAGATGTAGTAAGTTGTAAGTTTTGTTTAGAAAAGTTCGTCTGTTCCTCCAGGAAATCCTATATTTTCTGCCTTGATGAAAGATAAGTAAAAATGACTCTACAATCCTTTCTAGGTGTACTAAATGGATACAAGTTACATAAAACTCGGAGTAAACAAACAATCGATTGTGTGTATCTGCCCTAAGCCCATAACCAAACAAGGAACAGGGAATGAGGCAGATGACACACATCCCATTGGTTGTTAGATCCTTATTGTATATAACCCTGGTGTATTCCCTTGGTACTCATGGAGTTAACTGTAATAGTTCCTTTGTATTTGAATGAAAAGATTCTTTAAGAAAACCCTTATTTCTTATAATAAAAGGGTGACCACAGTGATTACTTCTATAATCACTTAGTTTATACTGGCTATATATAATCTAATATCGATTAGATAGTTAATTGGGTGAATCTGCCCTAAGCCCACAACCAAACAAGGAACAGAAAGTAAGGTGGAAAGCACACATCCAACAATCTATTGGGTATTAATGATATATAACCATGGTGTATAAACTAAAGTATTATAGAGTTAATCACCTAAGGTCCTTTAAGTTTATACTGGTTTAATAAAATGGATTAAACCCTTAACTGGTAAGTTTCTAGTTTTGTATACCAAAGTACTGATTTGGAAAGCATGTTCTGTACTAGAAAAATGTGCATTGACTTTGTGTCCTATGACTTGACCCATACCTGGTACCCCTATGATGACTTAATGTATACTGAACCTATATATCTAGAATCAAATAGATAATAGACTGGGTGAATCTGTTCCAAGCCCACAACCAAACAAGGAACAGGAAATGAAACGGAGAGCACACATCCTATTACCTGTCGGATTCTATTGATATATATGTATCCTTTGATGTATACATTAAGGAATCATAAGGTTAGCATTATGGTCCTTTCTACTAAACGTAGTCTACTACCAAGGCATCAAATGTTATGTATGTTTGTTTCTTGTATGAGTGTGTATTTTCCTGAGTGAGACTATCATTAACAAAATATAGTTTATACATTTATGAATATGTGAGAAGATCACAAAGTAAATGTAATTGGGAAAATAATGTTTTACCTCAGCAGTGACACTGCTGGCTATAAAGTAATAAAATACAGACTCCAGGTAGTATTAAATGTACAATACACCTCGGGGAGTCTCTTTTGCCTTTAATCCTTAGTCGGTTAATTAAAGGTTTAAATATGAACTCATATGTAACTGGGAAGATATTTTATTACATTTTATCACCTCGTGTTTGCTAACCCAGATATGTGTAATCGTACTAAAGTTAACACAAACCGGAAAGATATATTATTGAGTTTATCACCTCGTGCCTGCTAGTCCTAGTACGTGAAATCGTACCAGTGTCAATGCAAAGCCGGAAAGATATATTATTGAGTTTATCACCTCGTGCCAGCTAGTCCTAGTACGTGAAATCGTACCAGTGTCAATGCAAAGCGGGAAAGATATTAACGTGTTTTTCCCGGTACTTAGTATAGTATGTTCCCCTCTGTACTTGTTATAATATGTTCCTCTCTGTACTTGTAATAGTATGTTCCTCCTTGTTTCTCTTTATTGTGTGTTCCCTTTATATTATCGTGTATTGTATCTAGTATGAACTGAATCTCTAAACTATACCTATTATAGTTTACTAGTAATGTACTTAAACTGTTATTGAAAAGACTCATTTTACTACTAAGTTATGCTGGTACTTTAAAAACGGAGTTTTGTTAAACTACACAGTAACATAACTTGAAAAGAGTCTTTGAGATGTTTTGATAACTTATAAATGACATAAGTAATCCTTTTGAAAATGTTTGTAACAAACAATTACACAATTAACATTGTGTTCAACTTGTATTCCCCCCTTAAAACATTTAAAACAGTTAAAATGTGACATCCCCATTTTCACGGCCAGAAAAGACCGATTTTGTTTATGCTTTGTTTAAAAATGAGAGTAACATTTTAAATAAAAGTGTTGCGGAATTTGTTCCCAAAATAAAATATGATAAAGATTTATCAAAGCATTTCCGTAGAAATGTATTTCATTAAAAACCTCGGGATGTCATGTTCAATACAGATCAAAAGCATAAACAGTACAATATAAGCCTTACTACATTTATTCATAATCTCTCATCCCAAACATCATATCTATGCTCGTGCGCCACTACCTGTAATACAAGAAACTGAGTGGGTCAGGCTTGGGAGCCTGGTGAGCACATAGGGTTTTCAACCCACAATAAATAAGTTTATTAATTTCATCAATCAACAATAACCCGATTACCCGTTCCCGTTATCCTCACATTACGTCCCTAAAACACCTATCATAAGGGACCTAGACTAAGGATCAATATCGGGATGGACACTACTGCCAAGGGGTATCCTCAGCAATAAATGTCCTAAAGGCAACCATGAGGGGGATGGAGTACACCGGTGAACACATCGTTCACAAACACCTACAGGTTGCGAGCCTGCTAGCGTTCCACTGGACTGTCTAGAAAAGTCCGTGGTCGTCATCCATACTCCGCTAGATGACAGAATCAATAACAACAACATCGAGGCCTCTCATCATTTTATCACACATTGTCTTATTACATCTACCCATGTTTTACCCCAACATTTTTGTAGATATAAAATACATATACAGTTTAAATTATTTAAAACATGTATAAAAATCTTTCATCAGCATAGGCAGCAAGTATTCAAATAATATGCACACATAGCACGTAATTAATATAAAATACTTCATATCTATGTGTAAGATGAAAGTAACTATGCACTCACCTGATTAGGTGGTGACTCGGTATTTGAACAGCACTTCGTTATCTCAAAACAATTTTTCCTTGACCAAAACCTAGTATTAATACCACTAGAGTTTAGTTTTAACGTTAACCGTGACTAATTAATAGTCTAGCTATTATTATTATTATATAAGCGTTAAATAACACTCAATATATAAATAATAATAGCCCAAATAATTATTTTAAGGACCTAATAACATTACTATAATTATTTAAAAGTTATATTAAAAATTTCGTAGGCGTACCTTACTTACAACGGGTTTTTTCTCCAAACCGGACTTCGCTGGAGCAGCGTTTCCGAGCCGAAAGGTTCTTTTCTCGGGACTCCGGGAGCCTCGGAACTTCCTTCGGGTGCTAGGGGGTTTACCTAGACTTTAGGGGCTCAAGGGAGCTTAGAGAGAGAGTTTAGAGAGAGAAAGTAGAAGAGGAAAGGTGTAAGAAATGAGAGAACCCGGCACTTCTATTTATAGTGAGTTGGGGCATGTGGTGGCCTTCTGGTGGTGCCACTTGTCCAAATTCTGGTGGTGTCACATGTCCAATTTCTGGTGGTGCCATGTGTCCAATTTCTGGTGGTGCCACGTCACCCAATATCGCGTATCGGCCTCCCGACTTAGAAAAATCATAACTCTCGCATACGAGCTCCGTTTTTGACGTTATTTATATCCACGCGAAGGCGGGAACGTAATCTACAACTTTCGTTTAGACTCCGTTGGCAAATTTTGAATTTATTTTAAAAGTTATATTTTTAACAGGCCGGGACAGGATTGGTCCGTTAAAAATTCATAACTTCTTCATCCGACGTCCGTTTTCGTCTGTCTTTTTATTGTTACGCCATAATTAAAGAGCTCTTCGATTCTCGTTTAGGTCGTGTCGGCTAAAAACTCGCTTTATCATAAATTCACTATTCACGCTTCCCGGTATCGTGCCGGTTCCGACGTGAAACTTCGTCGGGTCATAACTTCTTCGTTATAACTCGGATTTCGACGTTCTTTATATCTCCGGAATCGTTGTTTTGACCACTACAACTTTATGTAAAGATATCGGGCTTATCTCATATTTTAATTTTGACGCTTGTTTTTATTCTTTATTAATTATACATTTATAATTAAATAATAAGCACATAAATTCACAAAATACTCAAATATTTCATTTTTATTACATCAAAAGAGTTACAATAGTTGACCTAGACTATTACATCGTCTAAAAATGCTTAGCCCCGAAACCCGGGCGTTACATAAAAGATTCTTTACGGGGTATGAACTCACCTGATGTGGGTGATTCAACGAATACACGTGTAAGGATGAGAAGTTCCACGAATGAAGTCCCGAGATACAACAAGTCCTAAATGACATATACTGACATAAATATAGGGCTTGGAAGCAACCAAATGCAAGGAAACACTTCACAGGACTAGGAAACACTTTGACCAAGTGTTGGAATCACATGTGATTCATCTAAAGGGTGTTTAAGGCCATGGTTTAGTGTTTACGGCCATGTGTTTACAGCCAAGGGAGTTTACGGCCGTAAACTCATGGTCAAATATGCATATGAGGGTGTTTGAAGGCTAGGGAAGCTTGAGGGACTTTTGCTCTACACAAGGATGAGAAAGACCACCTCAATGGAGGGTGTTGAGGTATTTACGGCCAAGGGAGTTTACTCCTGGCCGTAAACTCTCTAAGTGGTCACATTTAGGGTCTTAAAGGTAAGGGGTTTCCAAGGCTTAAATGTCCAAAAGGTTAGCAAAGGCCTAGATGTGTTTAAGGTCCAAAACTTGACCATAATTGGAGTTTACGGCCAAGGGTGTTTACTCTTGGGCCGTAAACTCTCTAAATGATGAGTTTGGTGATGATTCAAGGTCTTACAAAGCACAAGGGAGTGTTCTAGCCTCGAATCTAAGCCTTAGGAAGAGTTTAGGGCCAAAATGGCACCTTTATAGGGGTTTACGGCCAAGGGAGATTGCTTGGCCGTAAACTCCTTTTGGTCTTGCATTCTTGATGTTTTCAAGGCTCTAAGCATGAGTCTTAACTAGACATCAAGTGTAGGGAAGAGTACTTACGATATAGAGGTTTGAAATGGTCGATTTTGGCCAGGAACACTAGTGTGTGTTCTTGGTGTTCTTGGTGAAACTTGAAGATCTAAGAAAAGTTGATTTCCATGGATGAAATCAAAGAGTGTAACTAGGAGATGAAGTGTAACAACAAACCAAGGAAAGAACACTTACGTTTTTTGAAGATCTCGAGTGAAGATCGGGATGATAGTTGAGAGAGAAATGGAGTGTTCTTGAGGTTGGAATGTGATAAATGGCTAGAAATGATCAAGGACCACATATATGGACTTGATTTTACGGCCACATGAGTTTACGGCCGTAAACTCATTGGCATTGTGGCTGTGAACTCCTTATGATGTGGTTAAGGCTGGATTTGTTGTACAGTGTCTCTAGCAGGTACATTCTAACACTCATTCCTTAAGTATACTAGGCTTAAACTCCTTAGAATGAATGACCTTTAACCAGGCTAGAACTCATTACCAATGAGTCTGACACTCAGTTGAGTTGATTGACTGAGCTTTAAAAGCAAAAAAATTTCGGGTTGTCACATCATCCCCCTGTTAGAGGGAATTTCGTCCCAAAATTAACTTTCTTAGTAGTACCACTGGGGTTGCGTTCCTTTGATTTGCGGAATACCCACTCGTAGACCTGGCAACTTTGACCTGGTGTTCATGATAGGATTCGTACTGGGTCCATCTATCATTATCTCGTGTATACAAGTCGTATATAATTAGGATTAGTAAGACGGTCGGATGTTCGACTCTGCCCCAGGTCCACAACCAAACAAGGAACAGGAGATAGGGCATAAACACACATACTAAATCTGCGTAATCATAATCATATACCACCCTCGCGTATACACGGAATAGTGATAGGTGAGACGTATTTGTCCTTAGCCTCTGTGCTCGAACTTGGTCTGCTGGACGAGTGGTATTTCGTGACGGTTTGCGGATATCTGTCGAGAAGGCTTCGGAGGACAAAGTACTCTTCGCATGAGTACTGTAACGACGTAATTTTTCAAAACAATTTTTCATTTTTAAATCATACTTTCAATCACATGAAAAATCACAAAACATAATGTATCACTGTGTCATAACAAAGCATGTCCCCAGAATCTCAATAACATAAACTCCATAAGTGTGTACGGATCATGCCGGCGCCTTCCCGCGATCCTCGCTAGTACCTGAAACACATTACACAACAACTGTAAGCATAAATGCTTAGTGAGTTCCCCAAAATACCACATACCACACATACGCCTTTCCAGGCCATAACTCTGTAGGATCTTCCGATCCATGTGTCTCAGGGACTTCCGTCCCAAATCCCGGTAGACCTTCCGGTCCTACCCGTATCGATCTTCCGGTCCGTAACCTCTTGACCTTCCGGTCCATATCATCTTGACCTTCCGGTCCATACCATACATAACATACATAGCACATACATATCACATAACCGCATATAGCATATACATCTCATAGCATACAAGACCTTCCGGTCACACATAAGTACCCTTCCAGGTACAGTATAGTGAGAAGACTCACCTCGGGTAACTCGGTAATCTCGAACTCGGTAAAATCTGCTCTAGCCTCCGCCTAATCACATGGAATAAGCACTCTAATCAATACAACTCTCAAGGCTAGACTGTTCCCTCTCTTAGCACTCTCAGAAGGGTAAAAGACCATTTTACCCCTCTCACGGCTCAAAGACCCAAACGTTGACCAAACCCTAAAAGTCAACAAAAGTCAACTCTCCGGGTTACGCTGCGCGTAACGAACCTGTACGCTGGGCGTACCTGGCGACCTCACAGAAACGGGGTGTGCGACCCCTTACGCCGCGCGTACTGGGATTACGCCCCGCGTAACTCCCAGTTTCAGACTCTAAGCTCTTGAGGTCTTAAACAGTTAAGTCCCACGTCCAACTTCTAGATCTGACCATTTCTAAACCTCTTAATCCATAAAGTTGGTGACTTTAAGCCTGAGCATGGCTATACAAGTCACTAACACCCATAACATTCCATTTCCCAACTCTAGAAAGCTCATAATTCAAGCATGACCTCATAACAACGACCAAGATGGAATTTTTATGGATCTATAACACAAATATCACTGAAATGGGACAGATCTAGGTCCATGGAGTACGTTACACTCATAAAGTCTCCACCTTTGGGACTTTTAACCCTAGAAATGGTCCATGCAACATTAAACCAAATAAAGAGGAAAGTTTTGAACTTTATACCTCTAGATGAAGCTTCTTTCTCTGAAGATCTCAGATCCAAACTTGCACTTCAAGCCCTAGCCTTCACAAGCTCTTCTCCTTCTTCTTCACTAACACACCAAGACACTTTTAGCTCCAAAATACACACACTCAAGCTAAGGACGATGGAAGGCTCTCTCTTAGGGTTTCACTCTCTGATATGGAGGCTGAGAAATGAGCCTTAGCATCATCTAAATAGTGCATAAGCCAAACATTTAGGGTTTGCATCTGGACCCGTTACGCCCAGCGTAACCCTGGGTACGCCCAGCGTACCCAGGCGAGTCCGCGTCCAAATTAAGCGCATGAGTACGCGCAGCGTACTCCCCAGTACGCCCAGCGTACTCATTTGCTACAAGAACTCTCTCAAGGGACCAATCTTGACAACTTGACAAAATGGAAGGGTTAAATAGATTTACCTGAATTTCGGGATGTTACAATTCTCCCCCACTAGAACCAGACATCGCCCTCGAAGTCTCATGCCGAAAACAACTTCGGATGCTGCTCCCGCATCTCTGACTCCGTCTCCCAAGTCAGCTCGGACCCCCTCCGATGTTGCCACTGGACCTAAACCAGAGGCACCTCCTTGTTCCTCAGAACCTTGATCTTCCGATCCCGGACCGCGATTGGTCTCTCAGCATAATTCAGGCTCGCATTCACCTTAATATCCTCCAGCGGTACCACCGCCGACTCGTTGGCTATACACTTCCTCTACTGAGACGCGTGGAAGGTATCATGAATCTGACTCAACTCCGTAGGTAGCTGCAACTGATATGCTACCTTGCCCACCCTCGCGGTCACCCTGAACGGACTGATGTACCGGGGCCCCAGCTTGGCCCTCTTCCTAAATCGGATCACTCCTTTCCAAGGGGACACTTTCAGGAGTACGAAGTCCCCCACCTGGAACTCCAGCTCGGATCGTCGCCGATCCGCATAACTCTTCTGACGACTCTGAGCCGTCAGTAACCTCTGTCTAACCTGCTGTATCTGCTCTGTCGTCTGCAACACTATCTCAGTGCTACCCATCACATGTTGTCCTTGATGGGTTTTAGGTACAACAAATAAACTAGAAAACAATTCCTAAGTTCACATGCAACCTACTTTGGATCTATGTTTTAACTATTGAACATACAACTTTGAATTGCAAAACAAGAACCCTAGAGGAGAGAGGCTATTATCGAAAATAGTAAACTAGGGTTTAGGGTTTACATACCTTTCAATTGTTATAGCAAACAATTGATATTCCCTTGATCTTGATCTTGATCTTCTTGGAAGCTTTAGCACCACAAGTGTAATGCCTCTAATGGAGTCACACCCAAACTAGCAAGAAGGAAAGTAGAAGAGAGAGAGAGGAGAGGGAGTATGCAAAATCTCGGCCTTAGGGTTTCTTCAAAAGAAAGAGTCACCAAAAACATGAACCAGGAGGCTCCTTATATAGCTGAGGGATCTAGGGTTTAAGGGAAACCCTAGTTATCCTTTGCTTAGGGCCTAAGCAAACCCAAGGGCCTTATCCAAGCCCCTATGGACGAAATTATTAGGGTTTCCCCTAAAGATTTCGTCCACCCTCTTCCAAGGGGTTTCTAGAGCCTTCCACTCAACTATTAGATAATTGCAAACTAGTCCCTGCACCTTATAATTAATTCTTTTAACCCCAAAATCAATTCTGATTAATTTCTGGCTAACAATTAATTAAACATAATGATTTCTAATTAATATATTAATCCATTAACGTATTAATAAATCATTTATATATATATTAATTTATTAATCTTATAAATTAATATCTCTCCTTTCATAATTTCCTTGTCCAGTTGCTAGGTTGAGGGCAACCCAAAAGGACTGTGCTGCTATCAATTCAAGTACATACCAATTATAGTTATGGGCTTAGACACCTAATCCAACAGTCTCCCACTTGGATAAGTCTGTAACTATAATTGCTAGTATGCCTTCTAAATTTGACCAGCAAATTGTAGCTTCCAAAAAGCTGCTGCCGAACTCTGACCCAGTCAGTTACGTGTCCTAAGATAAGTGATCATATAACCCTTCGTTCTGCTTGATATCCCCAGACAAAAGACATGGAATGTAATCAATCTGTTTGTCCAGAATCTATGTTTCCCGATTCCTGATTTGTGATGATGTAGGACTTCTAATCGAACACATCAATTTAGTCCTGGCTGGGCCCAGCACATAAGTCAACACCAAATCATCGAGGGGCCCACAGATATCGCTTTTCCTGTTAGGGCAAAAGGAACGAATAAACGTTGACTCATATGCTTGTATCTTTTACTCATCAAATTATGCATGACAATACGTTTTATAACACCAAGTTACTGATGCGTTTTCGTATCACCAATGCACAACCGACTTGTAAATTACAACTCATATATCTTCGTTTCAAGATTATAAGATATTATCGTCTCAGTATTACTTGTGATGAATTCCATGAAGTAATACTCTGAGCGAGGGTTTATCCAATACTCAAATCTCAATTTCTGAGTACTCATGAACATTGCAGCAATTCTATTGCCATGTCTATCCTTAGACAATCTGCAATCCAATTCATGACAGTCTTAATTCACTACTTACTTCCAAGAGTACGAGCGACTGTGGAGTTTGAATAATCTCATTATTCAGGAAGTAAAACATGCAAAAATGAAACACAATAATAAACAATCGACAAAAGGTAGTAGCCAAACTTATAAATAATACTTTATTATTTAATCACCAAAAGTCAATTACATTTACTTTGTTACAAGTTTCAAAAACTAATCTAACTACTAAAACTAATATCATCTTTCAGTCCTATGCTCCGAGCATGCTGAATATGCTTAGCCCTACTCAGACCCTTTGTGAGAGGATCTGCTGGATTATCTTCAGATGACACCCTCTTTACTATAAGATGGCCTTCTTCTACTCTATGTCTGATGAAATGGTACTTTCTGTCGATATGTCTGGTCTTACCATGATCTCTTGGTTCCTTTGTCAAGGCAACCGCTCCTTCATTATCGCAGAACAGTTCCATAGGCTCCTGGATGGTTGGAACAACTCCGAGATCCCCGATGAAGTTCCTCAACCAAGCTGCTTCTTTCGACGCTTCACTTGCTGCTATGTACTCTGATTCACAAGTAGAATCAGCCACCGTATTTTGCTTGGAACTCTTCCAAGTAACTGCTCCTCCATTCAGTAAAAACACCCAGCCCGACTGAGAACGGAAGTTATCTCTATCCGTCTGAAAGCTGGCATCACTGTAACCATCTACTCTCAAAGTATCACTGCCACCAAGCACAAGAACCCAGTCCTTTGTCCTTCGCAAATACTTGAGTATATTCTTAACTGCTATCCAATGAGCTCTACCTGGGTTTCCCTGATAGCGACTGACCATGCTCAAAGCAAATGCCACATCAGGGCGAGTACATGTCATAGCGTACATGATCGATCCGACAGCGGAAGCATAAGGTACACGACTCATGTCATCTATTTCAACATCTGTACTCGGGCATTGAGTCTTACTCAATTTGGTATTGCTCTGGATAGGTAGCTCTCCCTTCTTGGAATTTTCCATACTAAACCTCTTTAGTACCTTATCCAAGTATGTGCTCTGACTAAGTCCAATTAGTCTCTTCTTTCTATCTCTCAATATTCTAATCCCAAGAATATAGGCAGCTTCTCCAAGGTCTTTCATTGCAAAACACTTTCCAAGCCAAGACTTAACCTCTTTCAAGGTTGGAACGTCGTTACCAATGAGTAATATGTCATCGACATATAACACCAGAAAAGTTACTATACTCCCACTAGCCTTGATATACACACAAAACTCATCTTCACTTCTAGAGAAACCAAACTCTTTGACTTTCTCATGGAAGCAAAGATTCCAACTGCGAGATGCTTGTTTCAATCCATAAATGGATTTCTCAAGCTTGCACACTCTATTGGGAAACTTTGCATCAACAAAACCCTCTGGCTGACTCATGTAAACATCTTCAGCCAACTTCCCATTAAGGAAAGCAGTTTTGACATCCATCTGCCAGATTTCATAATCATGAAAGGCAGCTATGGCGAGCAATATCCTAATAGATTTAATCTTAGCCACTGGCGAAAAAGTCTCATCATAGTCAACCCCTGGGGTTTGAGTAAAACCTTTTGCAACCAGTCGAGCCTTGAATGTATGCACATTCCCATCCATGTCTGTCTTCTTCTTGAAGATCCATTTGCACCCAACTGTCTTGTGACCTGGTGCACTATCAACCAAATTCCAAACTTGGTTGTCATACATGGACTTAATCTCGCTGTCCATTGCCTCTTTCCACTTGGAAGCCTCTGGGCCTGCCATTGCTTCCTTATAAGTGACTGGTTCATCTAAGTTTACCAGTGTTCTGTCACTTATGAATGTGTCACCATCTGAAGTAATATGAAAACCATACAACTCAGGTGGCACACTCACCCTAGTGGATCTTCTAAGAGGTAATGAGTTATCAATTGGTTCAACAGGAACTGTTTCCTCTGGTTGAGTGCTAGTGTCATCTAAGGTTCCTTCATTGGCTGACTCTTGAATTTCTTCAAGGTCAATAGTGCTCCCACTGTCCTCTTTGAATATGAGCTCTCTTTCAAGAAAGACTCCTCTTCATGCTACAAAGACCACGTTCTCACTAGGCCTGTAGAACAAATATCCAAAAGACTGCTTTGGGTAACCAATGAAAACACATTTCTCACTTCTAGCTGCTAGCTTGTCGTGAGTCTCTCGTCTTACGAAAGCTTCACAACCCCAGACTTTAATATGTGCTAACGAGGGAACTTTCCCTGTCCACATTTCGTGAGGTGTTTTGGCAACCTTCTTTGTAGGGACAAGATTGAGGATGTGGGCGGCTGTCTCTAAGGCATACCCCCAGAAGTGAATAGGAAGCGAAGCCCGACTCATCATAGAACGAACCATGTCTAACAAGGTTCGATTGCGCCTCTCAGCTACACCATTTAACTGTGGTGTCCTAGGAGGAGTCAATTGTGAGACTATCCCACATTCTTTCAGATAGTCGTTAAAATCGATACTAAGATACTCCCCGCCTCTATCGGATCTAAGTATCTTTATCTTTCTGCCCAATTGATTTTCGACTTCATGCTTAAACTCTTTGAACTTTTCAAAAGTTTCTGACTTATGCTTGATCAAGTAGATATATCCATATCTGCTATAATCGTCAGTGAAAGTCACATAGAATCGATTAGCATCTCTTGTAGTTGATCTGAAGGGCCCACACACATCCGTGTGTATGAGATCCAACAGACCTTCACCTCTTTCACAAGACCCTGTGAATGGTGATTTTGTCATCTTTCCCAAAAGACAAGATTCACACATATCATCTGACTTTAGGTCAAATGATTCCAACACTCCATCATTTTGGAGTTGGGCTATGCGTTTCTTGTTAATGTGTCCAAGACGACAATGCCACAAGCATGCCTTGTCTACACTATTAGACAAGTCAATATTAAGTACACTATTTCCTAGGCTATCAACACAAGTCACTGTTTCATACACACCATTACAAGGCAAAGCTTCAAACATAAAAACACCATTCTTATAAACAGAAATTGAACCATTCAAATCATTAAAAGAATATGTAAAACCTTGTCTGAACAATGCATGAAATGAAATAATGTTTCTCGTCATCTCAGACGAATAGCAACAATTTATTAAATCTAATCTAACATCATTACTAAGCAGAAGCTGATAAACTCCGATCTTGGTTACTGGTGAAGACTTTCTGTTTCCCATGATCAGGTTTATCCTTCCTCGCTCTATCTCCTCACTTTCCTTTAGACCCTGCAAATCAGAACAGATATGAAAACCACATCCTGTATCAAGGACCCATGAACGAGAAGATAATGAGTTATTAGCAGAAATAGTGTAAATACCTGCCGAAGATGGCTTCACTTTGCCATCCTTGATATCTTGCAGATATTGTGGGCAAGATCTCTTCCAATGCCCCTTTTGGTTGCAGTAAAAGCAAACTGCCTCTTTTGGATCAGAAACATGGGGAGTGGAACCATTGGGCTTAGCCTTTGGGCCATTACTAGATGACCCAGCTTGAGCCTTGCTCTTCCAGTTTTGCTTGGGAGGACCTTTCCTCTTTTTCCCCTTTCCCTGTCCAATAGCCAAAACAGGGGCACTAGCAGGTGTGGAGGGTATACTTTTACCTTTCATCCCTGCCTCAGCTGTCTGCAACAAGTTATGCAATTGGGCCAAGGTCTGCTCAGTATTGTTCAAATGGTAAGTTAGAATAAACTGACCATAACATTCAGGAAGTGAGTTCAAGACCATGTCAATGGCCAATTCCTCATCAGAGTGAATATTAAGCTTGACCAAACGCTCTATGTAGCGTTGCATTCTTTGCACATGTGACACAACTGACTCCCCATCTTTCATCTTGCAAGCCATGAGTGACTTGACTACTTCGAACTTTTCTTGACGAGCTCGCTTATGGTACTTTTCCATAAGGTCCTTGTTCATCTCGAAAGGCCAGTAGTCCTCATAGTACCTCTGCAGTTCTGGGGACATAGTTGCCACCATGATGCATGCCACTTTGGTAGCATCATCGTAATGTTTCTTGTAGGCAGCAAGATCTTCAGGAGTAGCTTCATTCTCATCAAGCTCTTTGAGCTCCTTTTCAAGAACATATTCTTTGTTCTCGAAACGAAGAGCCATCTTGATGTTGCGCATCCAATCGTTATAGTTTGAGCCATCCATAACGACTTTGGAGCATATATTGAGCAAAGAGAAGTTTTGGTTGGAGGAGGACGAAGCAGAAGTGTTTCCAGGAGTAGACATCTGAAAAGAAAGAAAGTTTTAGTTAGATTTCAAGATACCTTAATAGAATAACCCAAAGATATAGTATCAAGGTTAGGATCCAACTATGAAGATTCACAACTTAGAAATGGGATGCCGAGATCCAAGTGCAAATTTCATAAAGGTAGGTGAATGACGATTCACCAATTCCACCATTAGACGAAACAAACGAAGTGAAATTCCTAATTCTTTTGAGATACATTGAAACTATTCAATGGCATGTTTTATTCTCAGATTATGCTCTTCTATTTGTGACTGGGATGCCGAGGATCACAAACAAGATGTGAATAACCATGCAAATGTGCTTGGTAACCTCATTGTCTTTATCATTAACTATTGATGTGCTGGTAAACCACACACGCTCCATCAAAATGACAATTATGAGATACCCATTGCTACTCTTTATTAGTGCCTTTTAGTGTGCTGGTTAACCACACACGCTCCACTAACGACCAATAAAGCATAATGTGCAATTTCATGGATTAGCATACTTTTCACATTTTTCCTAAAGTAACTAGAGTTGGGATTTTGAAAATAATGTTCTAGTACTTTCTTTAATATCATTATACTTTTAATGAGAAGTAGTTGTCCTATCAAATCCGTTCTGCTAACGACCCTCCACTAATCAAGGAAGCGGTGGGTGAGAGTGGACACCCATTCAACTACCATTTTATAGGCAGTTTCCTTATACCCCCCTTATAGATTAGCTTCGTGAATGAGGCATACTAGCGATTTGACTGACCATATTCTTATACATATAATATTAAACCTTTAATTATAATATATATATAAGGTGTGTTTTAAAACTTTTTAAAACTTCAAGGGTTTATATAAATTTCGAAATTTAAGCTGTTAAATTCAAATTTAAATAAACCAATTCACTAGATTTAATATTTATCTATTAATTAACTATTAATCAAATTATTAAATCTTGTAAGGATTATCTAATTTAAATTAATCAATTAATTTAATCCTAATCCTTATCCCTCTAATTTCGAAAAATAGGGTAAGGATAATTATCCAATTAATCTAATTAAGTGACAATTATCCAAAAAACAAGAAACCCTAGTTATCCTCTAGCATATTTCGAAATTTACAAGGGAGGAGGCTAGGGTTTTCAAAACCCTAACCCTAATTTCGATTAGGGTTCTTTGGAGGCTAGGGTTTTCGAAAAAACCCTTTGATCCAAAACCCTAGAAATCGAAAATTTGGCCTTTAGGGTTTAATAGCTATAAACCCTAATTTGCAATTCAACAATTGTAGCAATTCAATTTAAAACAACAATGGCTCTGATACCACTGATGGGTTTTAGGTACAACAAATAAACTAGAAAACAATTCCTAAGTTCACATGCAACCTACTTTGGATCTATGTTTTAACTATTGAACATACAACTTTGAATTGCAAAACAAGAACCCTAGAGGAGAGAGGCTATTATCGAAAATAGTAAACTAGGGTTTAGGGTTTACATACCTTTCAATTGTTATAGCAAACAATTGATATTCCCTTGATCTTGATCTTGATCTTCTTGGAAGCTTTAGCACCACAAGTGTAATGCCTCTAATGGAGTCACACCCAAACTAGCAAGAAGGAAAGTAGAAGAGAGAGAGAGGAGAGGGAGTATGCAAAATCTCGGCCTTAGGGTTTCTTCAAAAGAAAGAGTCACCAAAAACATGAACCAGGAGGCTCCTTATATAGCTGAGGGATCTAGGGTTTAAGGGAAACCCTAGTTATCCTTTGCTTAGGGCCTAAGCAAACCCAAGGGCCTTATCCAAGCCCCTATGGACGAAATTATTAGGGTTTCCCCTAAAGATTTCGTCCACCCTCTTCCAAGGGGTTTCTAGAGCCTTCCACTCAACTATTAGATAATTGCAAACTAGTCCCTGCACCTTATAATTAATTCTTTTAACCCCAAAATCAATTCTGATTAATTTCTGGCTAACAATTAATTAAACATAATGATTTCTAATTAATATATTAATCCATTAACATATTAATAAATCATTTATATATATATTAATTTATTAATCTTATAAATTAATATCTCTCCTTTCATAATTTCCTTGTCCAGTTGCTAGGTTGAGGGCAACCCAAAAGGACTGTGCTGCTATCAATTCAAGTACATACCAATTATAGTTATGGGCTTAGACACCTAATCCAACAGTCCTACCTCTCCCCAGCAAATGGAAGTCCGACACCTCCTCCCATACAACAACTCGAAGGGAGGCATACCAATACTAGAATGGTGGTTGTTGTTGTAGGAAAACTCAGCCAACGGCAAGTACGTGTCCCAACTTCCTCCGAAGTCCAACACACATGCTCGAAGCATGTCCTCGAGCGTCTGAATCGTCCGCTCACTCTGTCCGTCCGTCTGGGGGTGGTAAGCGGTACTGAAGTGCAATCTCGTGCCCAACTCCTCGTAGAACTTCTTCTAGAACCTGGAAGTGAAACGTACATCTCGATCTGACACAATCGAGATCGGTACTCCATGACGCGATACCACCTCCCTCACATACAACTCTGCCAACCTCTCAGCAGAAAAGCTCTCACTGATAGCAAGAAAATGTGCGCTCTTCGTCAGCCGGTCGACGATCACCCAAATTTCATCGACACCCTTCGCGGTCCTCGGCAATTTGGTGATGAAATCCATGGAAATCTGTTCCCACTTCCACTGGGGAACCTCAAGCGGCTGCAACTTGCCATGCAGACGCTGGTGCTCGGCCTTAACCTTGCGACAGGTCAAGCACCTTTCGACAAACCACGCGACATCCCTCTTCATACAGGGCCACCAATAATCTTTCTTCAGGTCCAAAAACATCTTCGTGGCCCCGGGATGGATCGATAACCTCGATCTATGCGCCTCCTCCATCAGAATGGTACGTGCCCCGCCTGCATGCGGCACCCAAATCCGACCCTGAAAGGTCATCAGTCCTCGACTATCGGTAACGAACTCGGACACCTGCCCGATCACCCGCTCCCTCTTGCGGTTCTCCGGTATCACGGCCTCTGCCTGGGCCTCCCAAATGGCGTCCAACACCAGGGTCATCACTGTCAATCTCATACAAGTGCCTCGAATCGGGGCACTCTCCGCCCTACGGCTCAGCGCATCAGCTACAACATTAGCTTTGCCCGGGTGGTACACGATCTCACAATCGTAATCCTTTACCACATCCAACCATCTCCTCTGGCGCATATTCAGGTTGGGCTGATCCATCAGATACTTCAAACTCTTATGGTCCGTGTATATGGTACACCGAACCCCGTACAAATAGTGACGCCAGATCTTGAGGGCGAACACCACTGCCCCCAACTCCAGATCATGGGTGGGATACCTCGTCTCATGAGGCTTCAGCTGCCTCGATGCATACGCTATCACATGCCATCTCTGCATAAGCACCGCACCCAATCCCGATATCGATGCGTCACAATACACCACAAAATCCTCCATCCCTTCTGGGAGGGCTAACACAGGGCTTCGCATAACTTTTGGCGAAGTGTCTCAAACGAGGTATGCTGCTCCGGACCCCATGAAAAAGCAACACCCTTCCGGGTCAACCTGGTGAGAGGCACGACAATCTTGGAGAAATCTCTGATAAATCTCCGATAGTAGCCGGCCAATCCCAGAAAACTCCTGATCTCGGTGGGAGATATCGGCACCTCCCAACTCATAACCGCCTCAATCTTGGCTGGATCAACCAAAATCCCATCCTGGTTGACGAGATGCCCCAAGAACTGGACCTCCCGTAACCAGAACTCACACTTGGAGAATTTGGCATAAAGCCTCTCCGTCCTCAATACACCGAGAATCTCTCTCAGATGCTCCTCGTGCTGCTCTCTAGATCTCGAATACACCAGTATATCGTCGATGAACACAATCACCGAACGATCCAACATCGGTCTACACACCCTGTTCATGAGATCCATGAACACTGCCGGTGCATTGGTGAGCCCGAAAGGCATCACCACGAACTCGTGATGCCCATAACGAGTCCTGAACGCCGTCTTCTGGATATCCTCATCACGCACTCTCATCTGATGATATCCAGACCTCAGATCAATCTTGGAGAACCAAGACGCTCCCTGCAACTGATCGAACAAATTGTCGATCCTCGGTAATGGGTAATGATTCTTGACCGTCAACTTGTTCAACTCCCGATAATCAATACACATCCGGTGTGAACCATCCTTTTTCTTGACAAAAAGGATCGGCGCTTCCCATGGCGAGCTACTCGGTCGAATAAACCCCTTTCCCAACAGCTCCTGAAGCTGCAAGGATAACTCATGCATCTCTGGCGGCGCAAGGCGATAAGGCGCCTTGGCGATAGGCGCTGCCCCCGGAACCAAATCAATGCGGAACTCTACCTGCCTCTCGGGAGGCACACCCGGAAACTCCTCGGGAAAAACATCCGGGAACTCACGCACTATCAGAACGTCATCCACCGAACTTGGCCTCCCAGCGGCCTCTCGTGTGTCCATCACATAGACTACAAACCCGCTGCAGCCCTGCTGCAAACTCTGTCTCGCTCTGGCGGCTGAACAAAACGCCGACCCACATCGGGTACCATCGCCGTACACTGTAAGTACTCCCCCACTGGGGTCTCGTATCGTCACCAACTGTCGCTCGCAGTCTATGACAGCCCCAAATCGGCTCAACCAATCCATGCCCACTATGACACATACGTCCCCCATCGCTATCGGTACCAGATCTATTGGGAACTCAACACCGAATATCTCGAGTACACATCCTCGAATCACATCCGTAGCATACACCGCTCGCTCGTCAGCTATGGAAACTCGTAAAGGTCGTCTCAACGCCTCTCATCGGCTACTGATGTGTTGACTAAACGCTATCGACACAAATGATTGACTCGCACCCGAGTCAAATAACACTAAGGCAGGTACAAAACTCACAAGAAAAGTACCTACGCATATCATAATATAAGCACAATATCTCATCTCAGCATAAATAAATAAAGAATACGTACCAGCCACAACATCGGGCGCTGCACGGACCTCCTCCGCTATC
Source organism: Lactuca virosa (assembly GCF_052849685.1). NCBI lineage: Eukaryota > Viridiplantae > Streptophyta > Magnoliopsida > Asterales > Asteraceae > Lactuca > Lactuca virosa. The sequence goes on from NC_136429.1 coordinate 61,281,923, forward strand.
AACTGGAAAGCTCTCCCACGAGCCTTTGGTGCCTCTGCCTTCGCTGGCCGAATCTCGGTAGCCCTAGCAGCAGGTGCAGATCCCTATGCTGATCCCTGATGTAGTTGCGGGCACACGGCCTTCCGATGGCCAGTCTGGTTGCAATGAAAGCAAACCATGAACCCCTTGGGGCAATCCTTAGCGATATGCCCCTCCTTGCCACATTTGTAGCAAGCACCCGATCGACAGACCCCATCATGTCCCTTTCCGCACTTCACACAAGTGCGACCCTTCTGGCCTCCAGATCTCGTATCAGCAGACTTTGTCCGCTTGGCTGCCGGATGAGACTGTGTCGGCCGCCGATCCATCCTCTGAGACTCGGTCTCCTCCCTGGCCTGAGTCTCCAACTCAATCTCCCTCTTCCGGGCATTTTCCTGAAGCTCAGCAAATTTCCGGTAAGTCGAGTTCGACACGAACTCCCGTATATCCCTCCTCAAAACGCCCAAATATCGGCTCATGCGTGCTTGCTCAGTAGACACTTGCTCAGGGCAGAACATCGCCCTCTCGTGAAATTTCCTGGTAACCACAGTAACTGAATCAGTACCCTGCTTGAGGGTCAAGAACTCCTGAACCAACCGTTCCCTCTCTACAGGGGGAACATACTCATCTCTGAACATGGTGGTGAACCTCTCCCAGGTCACCGCTGAAATCTCTGCAAGAGTGAAGCTCGTCGTCACGAACTTCCACCAATCCTTCGCTCCCAAGCGAAGCTGGTTCAACGCGAACCGTACCCTCAGATGCTCCGGACATGAACACGTGTAGAAGCATCCCTCGATATCAGAAATCCATCTCATCGCAGCGATCGGATCCTGTGTCCCGTCAAACTCTGGTGGCTTTGTGTTGCTGAACTCCCGAAGCAACAACGAGTCACCTCCTTGAGGTCTGGCAGCAGCCACTGCTGCAGTAGCCGCAGCAGCCGCAGCCTCAGTCACTGCTGTGTACCGCTTATCAAAAGTCTCAATCAATGTGGTCTTGATAGACCCAAACATCTCCGGAATCCCGGCCCGAATCGCCGCCGCCACCTCATCGTGGATCATCTGACGAAGCTCCTCGTCACTCATGCCGCTCGGCTCAGGTCTATGGCGTGTCCCAACCATGCTGCCTCTGAAATACAACATAATAATATCAGAGACTCGCTCGAGCGTACTCGCCCTCGATAACTCAACCCTACTTGTTCTCTAGTACCCAAAGGATTCTTACTTAGAGTGCGCACTGCTCCGGTGTCTTCAGTAGTACGGGCCCTATACTACCGTCCACACCACATCAGTATTCACCCTAAGTCCTCCTCCTTGGATCCCAGATCACGAGTACTCTATATCTCGCTGGCATAGGCTACCCTTTGGTAGACCTCTCATCAGCTCCTCACTGCTACATACTCGCTCTCAAGCATCACATAGCAGCAAAATCCTTCCTAGACTAAGGCATCACAAAATCAGGCCACTCTAGTCCTAATATGAATACCTAGCCAACTCTAGCATGCATATGATATCATAACATATCTCATAACACATAATGTAAGGGTATTTTGGGAAATCACCATTCGGGTGCTGGCTGATCGTACACACTGCTTCCTTCTGCCTTTCTCAAAATCTTTTTCTCTTTTAGAAAAATTGTTTATTTTATGAAAAACTTTCTCAATTCCTCAGTTTGAGTTCAGGTTCATCCGAAGATGCACCCGAATCCCTCAAACCAAGGCTCTGATACCAACTTGTAACGACGTAATTTTTCAAAACAATTTTTCATTTTTAAATCATACTTTCAATCACATGAAAAATCACAAAACATAATGTATCACTGTGTCATAACAAAGCATGTCCCTAGAATCTCAATAACATAAACTCCATAAGTGTGTACGGATCATGCCGGCGCCTTCCCGCGATCCTCGCTAGTACCTGAAACACATAACACAACAACTGTAAGCATAAATGCTTAGTGAGTTCCCCAAAATACCACATACCACACATATGCCTTTCCAGGCCATAACTCTGTAGGATCTTCCGATCCATGTGTCTCAGGGACTTCCGTCCCAAATCCCGGTAGACCTTCCGGTCCTACCCGTATCGACCTTCCGGTCCGTAACCTCTTCACCTTCCGGTCCATATCATCTTGACCTTCCGGTCCATACCATACATAACATACATAGCACATACATATCACATAACCGCATATAGCACATACATCTCATAGCATACAAGACCTTCCGGTCACACATAAGTACCCTTCCAGGTACAGTATAGTGAGAAGACTCACCTCGGGTAACTCGGTAATCTCGAACTCGGTAAAATCTGCTCTAGCCTCCGCCTAATCACATGGAATAAGCACTCTAATCAATACAACTTCAAGGCTAGACTGTTCCCTCTCTTAGCACTCTCAGAAGGGTAAAAGACCATTTTACCCCTCTCATGGCTCAAAGACCCAATTGTTGACCAAACCCTAAAAGTCAACAAAAGTCAACTCTCCGGGTTACGCTGCGCGTACCGAACCTGTACGTTGGGCATACCCGGCGACCTCACAGAAACGGGGTGCGCGACCCCTTACGCCGCGCGTACTGGGATTATGCCCCGTGTAACTCCCAGTTTCAGACTCTAAGCTCTTGAGGTCTTAAACAGTTAAGTCCCACGTCCAACTTCTAGATCTGACCATTTCTAAACCTCTTAATCCATAAAGTTGGTGACTTTAAGCCTGAGCATGGCTGGACAAGTCACTAACACCCATAACATTCCATTTCCTAACTCTAGAAAGCTCATAATTCAAGCATGACCTCATAACAACGACCAAGATGGAATTTTTATGGATCTATAACACAAATATCATTGAAATGGGACAGATCTAGGTCCATGGAGTACATTACACTCATAAAGTCTCCACCTTTGGGACTTTTAACCCTAGAAATGGTCCATGCAACATTAAACCAAATGAAGAGGAAAGTTTTGAACTTTATACCTCTAGATGAAGCTCCTTTCTCTGAAGATCTAAGATCCAAACTTGCACTTCAAGCCCTAGCCTCCACAAGCTCTTCTCCTTCTTCTTCACTAACACACCAAGACACTTTTAGCTCCAAAATACACACACTCAAGCTAAGGACGATGGAAGGCTCTCTCTTAGGGTTTCACTCTCTGATATGGAGGCTGAGAAATGAGCCTTAGCATCCTTTAAATAGTGCACAAGCCAAACATTTAGGGTTTGCATCTGGACCCGTTACGCCCAGCGTAACCCTGGGTACGCCCAGCGTACCCAGGCGAGTCTGCGTCCAAATTAAGCGCATGAGTACGCGCAGCGTACTCCCCAGTACGCCCAGCGTACTCATTTGCTACAAGAACTCTCTCAAGGGACCAATCTTGACAACTTGACAAAATGGAAGGGTTAAATAGCTTTACCTGAATTTCGGGATGTTACAAGTACTTCGGGGTTTAGAATACGAAAGATGAAACTGAGGTTTAGGTCGGACAGTCGATACGAATGACGAAGGTTTTGAGAACTTGACGACCAAGGCGATAGAAACATATGAACTTAGTATGGTGAGGACCACGCCAATTCATGATGAATGATAGTAACAGACTCTTCACTGAACAAAGTTTTGACCAATTTGAAAGGAACTTCTGTTACATGATGATTTATCCCTAGTGTGTTCGACAATGTACTCCTAGTGTGTTCAAAAATGTACTCTTAGTGTGTTCGAAAATGTACTCTTTGTCTAGCATGTAATATGTTCTCTAGTGTATAGTGTGTAGTAAGTAATGTTTCTTGTTATAGTGTTCTCTCTTTTTGTTTTCCTCTTGATGATACCACTTCTATGTATCATACCGCGATGAGCGCGTACATACCGCGAAAGTGCTTTGTTAACTAGTATTGATACTTTAAATTACGATCCTCCTTGGTACCACTACGATCGCTAGGAATATACAAGTTATAAATAATTAAGATGAATTGGACAGTCGAATGAGTAACTCTGCCTCAAATCCACAACCAAACAAGGAACAGGAATTAAGGCGGAATTACTCACTCTAAGTCTGCAACATCTTAGCTATGCACAACCCTTAATGTACATACTAGCCATCATAGCTTCTCAGAACGAATCTTAGTTCCCTTGAATTATGTGACTTATTTCAATAAGTGAGTTATTATAATTACTTTTAGGTGTTATCCCCAATTTTTAATCTTATATAAATATAAACTGATTTTCAAATAAATTACTAAATCGAAACGTACCGTTGCTCGATGGCGACTCCGAGGTCGATTCTCCTGCGGTGATCATCAGAATGCGTCCATCTGCGCCTGAGTTCTTTGTTATTGGGCAGTCCTCCTGGTAGTGTCCAGTCTCACCACAGCAATAACAGGCTTGGTTTTCTTCAACTCGGGGGACTTGGGAGATCGGTTGAGCCGGTGCCCTGTAGAAACGGACTGTGTGTCCTTTTCGGTGGCAGTTCAGACACTGCATTTTCCGGCATACCCTGGTGTGGTGATAGTTGCACTTCCCACACTTCGGAAGGGTTCCAGCATATCGACTGGCAGGTGCTGGAGTAGCAGGAGTTGTGGCGGCGTACATAGTACTCGTTCGTTCCTCCTGCGGGGTGTCCTGTGTTGTTCGCTTCTTCATCATCTTGTTCCCCGACTTCTGTCCATAGTCCTCTTCCCTCGATGGCTCGGGAACCGGGACTTCTACGCCATGGTGGACTTCATGGTCGATGAGTCGCTGGGCCAAGCGTTTGGCACTATCGAATATGGCTAGGTTGGAAGACAACACATCCCCTCGGGTCGGGGCAGTCAGACCCCTGATGTATCTTTCTATCTTCTTGCTCTCCGGGGTAACCATCCCGGGGCATAGTGTTGCCAAGTCGCTAAACCTCTTAGTGTAGGCCACTATGTCTGAGCCAACCATCTTGAGCTCCCATAGCTCTTGTTCCAGCTTTTGTACTTCGCCTCTTGGGCAGTACTCTCTCATCATCATTTCCTTCAAGTTTTCCCAGCCCATAGAGTTTGCCACTGATAAAGTCAGTGACTTAACATGGCCATTCCACCATGTTAAGGCTCTGCCGAAGAAGGTGCAGACAGCAAACTTCACTTTGCTCCCTTCGGGGCACGAACAGATCTCGAGGACCGATTCTGTTCTCTCGAACCATCGCATCAGAGCGATGACTCCACCATTTCCATCAAAGGAATTTGGTTCGCACTTCATGAAGTCTTTATACGAACACTCCCTTGGATGTTTGTTGGTATCTTCGTGATTGGTTAGGCGAGCACCGCTACCAGATCCACTGATACCACTTGCACGAATTTGGGTTAGGGCGGCTATCATTGCTGTTGTTACCGCTGCCTGAAAAGCAGCTAAGTCGAACTGTGGTGGGGGTAGTGGCGGTTGAGTTGGAGTTATCGGAGTAGTGCGTTTATTCGATCTGCGAGGAGGCATATTTGCTAAAAGAATACAAAGATGATATGGAATAAGTCTAAAGCAATGGACACAAGCCGAAAGCTGAAAAGACAAGGTTATCCTAGTTCTGGGTGTATCAGGTCCTGACTTCCACAGGGTTCTAGAAACAATTCATAAAAGAGTCTATACTTAATAAACTCTATGAATTTGAAATGGCCATCCTCGAATGAATATATGTTACCTGAATAACTGTTACCAGCTGCATGTAAGAAAATAATCCTAACACATAATGTGAGCAGTGTCTCCACTCGCTCATTAAGTTAACAAGATTATTATTTATTAGTGTGGCGTATAAGACGTTTTGGTTACTTCGGTCGATCCCTCTTTGAAAACCTCACATGAACTTGCTCTTGTTCCTCCTAGACTCTTCTGTTGTCTACTATGAGGAAGTGGTTACATCTATCTGGGTTTGTCATGCGAGAATGGAAGTGTCTAAAGAATCTATGAGATTAAGTGAAATATTATGGGGTGATCCTTACAGAGTCCTCCTATAATTGCACAATGTATACAAGTTGTATATAATTCAGGATTAAATAGACCTTCGAATAAGTGATCCTACTCCAAAACCACAACCAAACAAGGAACAGGTAGTGAAGCGTAGATCACGAATTCTAAGTCTATAAAATCTCAATTATATATAACCTTGGACGTATACATTGCAAGATTATAGACCTATCCGTAAGGGTCTTTTAAGTTATCACATAAGTTATTTGTATAGTGCCTAAAATACTCATATAGTATTTTAATGTAAGGTACTTAGTATGTTTCAAACTTGTTATCGTGTCATAGTGTCACAGAATACTCCTATAGTATTCTAATGTAATGAACTTGGTATGTTTTAAATTTGTTATCGCGTTATAGTATCATAGAATACTCCTATAGTATTCTAACTCAAATATACTTGTTCTAGTATTCTCTTGACTTAGTATTCGGTAAGTTTTAAGACTGTTGCAATACCACATCACTCCCAAACACATGTCGGTCACATCTCAAATGAATATAGTTGATCAGGCTATATTGATCCTAGCTATGATTACATAACTGTTCAGGTTTGACGACAGTATTCAACCTTTAAATACTTATGTTCTGTTCTTCTTGTGATACTTGGTCTATTATGTACATGTATAAGCAAGTAGGTATATTTTTATAAATTATCGTTATACTCTTAAAATATATCATTATCCAGAGCACTTAAGCCCCATTGTATTTATAGTTGTATATCTTTTATTGGTTGATATACTTAGTTCACTATAAACAATGCTCTGATACCAATCTGTTATACCCCAAAACCGGAACGGCGGAAACGTTATAGGGTGGAGGACGTAATGTTTAGTATCATAAGACATGCATCATAGTAAGCAAAGTAATGAACAACCATTTCATTAGAAAGAAAGTGTTTACAATGTGTGTTTTCACAAAACATAGAATACATAAGCAAATAATAAACAAGACTTGAAGCTATACTGCTCCATCTTCTGAATTCCCAGAGCGAGTACCTATCTACTAGGTTCCTGAGAATACAAGTTATTTGAAAGAGTTGATCAGCAATTAAGCTGGTGAGTTCATAGGATTTTAGTGATGTAAGTAGTTGTAAAAAGCTTAGTAAGATGTAGTAAGTTGTAAGTTTTGTTTAGAAAAGTTCGCCTGTTCCTCCAGGAAATCCTATATTTCTTGCCTTGATGAAAGATAAGTAAAAATAACTCTACAATCCTTTATATGTGTACTAAATGGATACAAGTTACATAAAACTCGGAGTAAACAAACAATCGATTGTGTGTATCTGCCCTAAGCCCACAACAAAACAAGGAACAGGGAATGAGGCAGATGACACGCATCCCATTGATTGTTAGATCCTTATTGTATATAACCCTGGTGTATTCCCTTGGTACTCATGGAGTTAACTGTAATAGTTCCTTTGTATTTGAATGAAAAGATTCTTTAAGAAAACCCTTATTTCTTATAATAAAATGGTGACAACAGTGATTACTTCTATAATCACTTAGTTTATACTGGCTATATATAATCTAATATCGACTAGATAGTTAATTGGGTGAATCTGCCCTAAGCCCACAACCAAACAAGGAACATGAAGTAAGGCGGAAAGCACACATCCAACAACCTATTGGGTATTAATGATATATAACCATGGTGTATAAACTAAAGTATTATAGAGTTAATCACCTAAGGTCCTTTAAGTTTATACTGGTTTAATAAAATGGATTAAACCCTTAACTGGTAAGTTTCTAGTTTTGTATACCAAAGTACTGATTTGGAAAGCATGTTCTGTACTAGAAAACTGTGCATTGACTTTGTGTCCTATGACTTGACCCATACCTGGTACCCCTATGATTACTTAATGTATACTGAACCTATATATCTAGAATCGAATAGATAATAGACTGGGTGAATCTGTTCCAAGCCCACAACCAAACAAGGAACAGGAAATGAAACAGAGAGCACACATCCTATTACCTGTCGGATTCTATTGATATATACGTATCCTTTGATGTATACATTAAGGAATCATAAGGTTAGCATTATGGTCCTTTCTACTAAACGTAGTCTTCTACCAAGGCATCAAATGTTATGTATGTTTGTTTCTTGTATGAGTGTGTATTTTCCCGAGTGAGACTATCATTAACAAAATATAGTTTATACATTTATGAATATGTGAGAATATCACAAAGTAAATGTAATTGGGAAAATAATGTTTTACCTCAGCAGTGACACTGCTGGCTATAAAGTAATAAAATACAGACTCCAGGTAGTATTAAATGTACAATACACCTCGGGGAGTCTCTTTTGCCTTTAATCCTTAGTCGGTTAATTAAAGGTTTAAATGTGAACACGTATGTAACTGGGAAGATATTTTATTACATTTTATCACCTCGTGTCTGCTAACCCAGATACGTGTAATCGTACTAAAGTTAACACAAACCGGAAAGATATATTATTGAGTTTATCACCTCGTGCCTGCTAGTCCTAGTACGTGAAATCGTACCAGTGTCAATGCAAAGTCGGAAAGATATATTATTGAGTTTATCACCTCGTGCCTGCTAGTCCTAGTACGTGAAATCGTACCAGTGTCAATGCAAAGCCGGAAAGATATATTAACGTGTTTTTCCCGGTACTTAGTATAGTATGTTCCCCTCTGTACTTGTTATAGTATGTTCCTCTCTGTACTTGTAATAGTATGTTCCTCCTTGTTTCTCTTTATTGTGTGTTCCCTTTATATTATCGTGTATTGTATCTAGTATGAACTGAATCTCTAAACTATACCTATTATAGTTTACTAGTAATGTACTTGAACTGTTACTGAAAAGACTCATCTTACTACTAAGTTATGCTGGTACTTTAAAAACGGAGTTTTGTTAAACTATAAAGTAACATAACTTGAAAAGAGTCTTTGAGATGTTTTGATAACTTATAAATGACATAAGTAATCCTTTTGAAAATGTTTATAACAAAAAATTACACAATTAACATTGTGTTAAACTTGTATTCCCCCCCTTAATACATTTAAAACAGTTAAAAGATTCATTACGGGGTATGAACTCACCTGATGTGGGTGATTCAACGAATACGTGTGTAAGGATGAGAAGTTCAACGAATGAAGTCCCGAGATACAACAAGTCCTAAATGACATATACTGACATAAATATAGGGCTTGGAAGCAACCAAATGCAAGGAAACACTTCAAGGGACTAGGAAACACTTTGACCAAGTGTTCGAATCACATGTGATTCATCTAAGTGGTGTTTAAGGCCATGGTTTGGTGTTTATGGCCATGTGTTTATGGCCAAGGGAGTTTACGGCCGTAAACTCATGGTCAAAGATGCATATGAGGGTGTTTGAAGGCTAGGGAAGCTTGAGGGACTTTTGCTCTACACAAGGATGAGAAAGACCACCTCATTGGAGGGTGTTGAGGTGTTTACGGCCAAGGGAGTTTACTCCTGGACGTAAACTCTCTAAGTGGTCACATTTAGGGTCTTAAAGGTAAGGGGTTTCCAAGGCTTAAATGTCCAAAAGGTTAGCAAAGGCCTAGATGTGTTTAAGGTCCAAAACTTGACCATAATTAGAGTTTACGGCCAAGGGTGTTTACTCTTGGGCCGTAAACTCTCTAAATGATGAGTTTGGTGATGATTCAAGGTCTTACAAAGCACAAGGGAGTGTTCTAGCCTCGAATCTAAGCCTTAGGAAGAGTTTAGGGCCAAAATGGCACCTTTATAGGGATTTACGGCCAAGGGAGATTGCTTGGCCGTAAAATCCTTTTGGTCTTGCATTCTTGATGTTTTCAAGGCTCTAAGCATGAGTATTAACTATACATCAAGTGTAGGGAAGAGTACTTACGATATAAAGGCTTGAAATGGTCGATTTTGGCTAAGAACACTAGTGTGTGTTCTTGGTGAAACTTGAAGATCTAAGAAAAGTTGATTTCCATGGATGAAATCAAAGAGTGTAACTAGGAGATGAAGTAGATGAAGTGTAACAACAAACCAAGGAAAGAACACTTACGTTTTTTGAAGATCTCGAGTGAAGATCGGGATGATAGTTGAGAGAGAAATGGAGTGTTCTTGAGGTTGGAATGTGAGAAATGGCTAGAAATGATCAAGGACCACATATATGGACTTGAGTTTACGGCCATAAACTCATTGGCATTGTGGCCGTGAACTCCTTATGATGTGGTTAAGGCTGGATTTGTTGTACACTGTCTCTAGGAGGTACATTCTAACACTCATTCCTTAAGTGTACTAGGCTTAAACTCCTTAGAATGACCTTTAACCAGGCTAGAACTCATCACCAATGAGTTTGACACTCAGTTGAGTTGATTGACTGAGCTTTAAAAGCAAAAAATTTCGGGTTGTCACAATGGACGACTCAAGGTCTGTTACTGAACAGTTCAATGAACTCCTTGGCATATACGGTCAGTTTAAACTGCACCGTATGAATATGGATGTGTCCATTATTGTGTCAACCATCATTGACAAACTGCCTTAAGGCAGAAGTATGTTACGTGGTTCAGAGAACCAAGTTTGATGTAACATCCGACTAAGATAACTATGTTACGTGGTTCAGAGAACCAAGTTTGATGTAACATCCGACTTAAGGCAGAAGATTGAAATGGAAGATAATCAAAGCGATTGTGATCGTTGTTAAAGTAAGAAAATTGTAACTAAAAGGTGATTATATCGCATTAGAACATGAAAGAAGGTATATTCAATTATGGAATTTGACTCTAAGAGACCTGAGTCTAAGCGTTGCAACATATGATGATAGGTCATTAGAATATGACACATCGTTCCATTGTAGTACTAAAAAAACTTATCTTAAGTTCGTATCCAGTGAGGATCGAGATTGTGACTTGAAGGTCATAATTTGGAGTCTAACGTGAGATAGGAAGCAAGTGCAAGATCGAGCACCGCCTGCAGTCGAGAAGTCCAAGAATTAGATACTCGTTCGAAGGAACATAGAAGTTACGATTATTACCTAGGATAAATAGATAACATACAAAGTCATTATACAGCCCTGTTTCGTTGATGATTCCGGGACGCAATCATCCTAAGGGGGAGATAATTGTAACGCCCACAGATCCGGGCTAGTCAATTTAGAGACGATGAGCATCAAAATTGAGTTTTTTATGGAAGATTATTTAGAATGATTAATCTTAACCAAGTTGTAGTATATTTTACAAGGGTTTCGTACATATAAAGAACGCCGAAATCCGAGTTATAACGAAAAAGTTATGGTGCGTCGAAGTTTTATGGCAAAACCGACACGACACCGGGAGACATAAATAGTGAATTTACGGTAGAAGACTTTTTAGCCTTAGTGATCTAAACAAAATTTGTAGTATACGTTAAACCGAGAACATACAAAAAAAAGAACGCCCAAATCTGACTTCGTATGAGGAAGTTATGAATTTTCTAAGATTTGGCATAACAGTGCACGACCCGAAACTCAAATTTTAGTTCGAGTTGTTTTTGGCCTACGCGACCTAAATGAGAGTTGAATATCTCATTAATAGGAACTCAACGGTAAAAAGACAGACGAAAACGGAGTCCGTATGTAGAAGTTATGAATTTTACGCGGACATTTAACAGTATAATCTCCTCCTACTGTTAAATTTAAGATCGGTCGAGAATTAGCCGACGGAGTCTAAATGAAAGTTTTAGATCTTGTTTTTACCTACGCATGGATATAAATAATGTCGAGAGTAGAGATCGTATGTTAAAGATATGGACGAAACTTGGTCCCTACTCTTCGAACGCGATAAATTCGATACAGTTTTGTAAATCTGAGATAGAATGAGAATTAGCTGACGCCGTCTAAATGAAAGTTGTAGTACTCGTAAATACCAACGCGTGGATATAAGTAATGTCAAAATTGGAGTTCGTATGAACGAGTTACAAATTATAATAGCATATTTACGTATTAAAATAAAGTATAAATCATATATACGTACACATATATATATACAAATGTATATATCATTAGAAAGGTATCGACGATGCGGTTATTATAAGACTAGTGTTTAGTACTTTCGACATTAGTTTAGTACACATATCGTTAAATCTATTTAAAATAGTATTATGAAGGGGTGTTTAGTCGTTTATATAACTATAAGGTCATTAAGTAATTATGGAGGGTAGTTTTTGTAAATTCAATTACTATAAATAAGAGCCTTGGGCTCTCATATTTCTTACACCATTCTCTTGATTCAAGAGTCTTTCTCTTCTTATCCCCCGAGCATTTCGGTCCCTCGTGATTCGACTTCTCTTTCTGTAGTTTTAGTATAGTAAGGTGAGCGCTGAAGCGTTGCACGAATCTTTCTTAAAAAGATTCAGCGACGAAGTTTTGCCCCTGAAGAGTTCGGCTCCCAGCTAAAACCCCATTGTAAGTAAGTTATGCTTACTCTATTTTATGTAGCTTATATTTAAAATTAGTATTGTTATTATGAACTTATAATAAATATTTAGGCTATTATTATGACTTATATAAATGTCGTTATAATATCTTTTTAACTACTTGCGGTACGGGAAAATCTGGTTTAAAGGGCCGCATAGGGTTGTTGGATTTCAGAAGTGCTATATGCCAAAATGGTCCTGCCCTCCGGTGTTTTATGTCTGGCCCCTGTCTGTACATAGTGGTTGGAAAATATTGTTTAAACGCTTATATAATAATAATAATAATAATAATAATAATAATAATAATAATAATAATAATAATAATAATAATAATAATAAGACTAATAATTAGTCTGTAACACCCTGTTTATTAAATGAATAAATAGATAAAGTTGATGAATGGATAATAGCCCTAAATGTGAAGTGGTGCAGCAAGAAGTTAGAGTTTGGGGGTTAGAAGTGTGAGTTTCAGATTAGTTTTGTAAGTATTTAAGAAGGCAGGGACTAAATGGTAATTTATGGGACTTAATATGAAGAGATTTTGGGAGCTAGGAGCTGAATGGTAATATATGGACTTCTTTTGAAAATAAATTGTAAGGGAGGGGTTGTTTAGTAACTGTTGGATTGACTATGAAAAGAATTGTAAGATTAAAGGTGTAATAGGTAAATATAGGGGCTGTTTTGAAAAGGTTTTTATGGAAGAGGGGCTAGTTGTGTTATTATGGGAAAGAGCATTGGAGGCGTCGGGTATATATGCGTTACTTAACCCTAACCCTAACTAGTAGCACCAGCCGCCACCCCCACCTTATCACCCCTCGTCCAGCCGCCGCCTCCGTGAGACTATCATGAACCGTCGGCGAGCCCCCCCTTGCGACTCCGATGACGGGTACCGAGGCTGCTGTTGCGTTATTCCTTCATCCGAGACATCCGTCGCTCTTCTGTTTCCAGTCGACGATGAAGGTGGGAGCCGTAGGTCGAGGAAAGCCGCTGAAGCTCTTGGTGCCGGCGAGAGCAAGCACCACCGGGAAGCGAAGTTTCGTGCGTACTGCTGCCGTACTCTCCTTCCTCAGCTCCGTTGTCTCGTGTCGTCACCGTCCCAAGTGGCGGACCATTTTATTCCGGCTAAGCGTGTGCCACCGAGAGGAGTGGCTGCGTGATGTATGCTTCGTGTGTGTAGCGGCTGCAAACTCTCTCTCTTCTCCATGATTTCTGGAACTCACCATCTCCGATCGCTACCAATTGCCGTCGTTGGCTGCCGCCTTCCCGTCGCCACCAGCCACCATGGAAGGTGGCTGTGTGCGTGTGTTGCTATGAGTTTAGGTGTGTGATGGCATATTGTGTTTTAGAGTGTGTTGTATGTAGTTTTGTTTAGCCGGAAAGCCGGGAATAGCCACCGCCACCACGGTGAGGTGGTGGCTGCCGCCAAGCGCCACCGCCGGCCACCATGGTGTGGCTGTGTGTGTGTGTATTAGTTGGTGTGTTTGTGTTTATGTTTGGATTAAACATTGTAATTGTAATCAACTTTGGTTAATAATAAAAATAATGATAACCACCACCGTAAGGTGGTGGCCGCCGCCGTGAGCCGCCATTGACCGCCACAACCCGAGGTGGTAGTGGGTGGTGCCCCACAAGCAAACCCTAATTGTCCTAGCAAAACCCTAATGGGCTTAAGGATTAGTTTTGGGCTTATTGGGCCACGTTTGGGTGAAAAACCCTAATTAGGGTTTAGAAAAACCCTAACTGTGAGTAATTGGGCCTTAGACTTATTGGACCCACTTTTGGGCTATTGCGATTGGATTGTGTATTAAGCCCAATTTCTCCATATCATTGATCTAGTAAAGTAAAGGACTTAATGGATTAAGTCCTTAATGGGTTAAGTAAGAAACACTTAACCCTAATCATCATTTTATGTGAAACCCTAATTTCACTTGGGCTTTGTGTTGGGCCATCCAAGAATGATCAAATGGACTAGAGTAATTAGTTGGGCTTTAGGGTAAGGCCCATATGAAGGATTGGGCCCAATTTGGAAAATTGCGCCATAGATGGGCCATAGTTTGGGCCTAGATGGTTGTATGATATCGGGCCCTTAGAATGAGACATGTTGGACTGGACTGAACAATTGGGCCTTAAGGGAAGTCCATGTAGAGGTTTGGGCCCAATTTGGAAAATTGGGCCAAAGGTTGGGCTTTGAGCCATAGTTGGACTTTAGGCCTTGGGTCTGAGTCAAGGTAAGTTAAGGGTAAAGTAGTCTTTTACCCCAAGCATGAAATTATGGATATGTGATAGAACCCAATTATTAATTGGGTGTTATTTTGGTGTTGACAGTTCGGGAATCTGTCATCCAGCAGCTAGGGTTGAGTCTGCGAGACTTCAGCAGTATGGGTATGTGTCTACGGGACTTTAGCAGTATGAGGTGAGTTTCCTTTCAGTAGGAACAGGTCTACGGCCACAATGTCGGCCCGTTTAAGTTAGCAGTAGTTTCGGACTTCAGTCCGATGCAGTAGTTCAGTATGCTTGGTGTCTTTGTGATACAGGCATGGTATGTGTTATGTGTTCCGGACTATGGTCCGATGCAGTATGCAGTATATGTGTTCATATTATATGTCATGATCATGTTATGCTATGTTCATTCAGTTCCGGACTTCGGTCTGATGCAATAAGTTCAGTGTGCTTGATGTCTTTGTGATTAAAGCATGACTTTGTGTTATGTGTTCCGGACTTCGGTCCGATGCAGTATGCAGTATATGTGTTTATGCTAGTAGTTATGATTATGCTATGCTATGTTCAGTCAGTTTCCGGACATCGGTCCGATGCAGAGGGCAAGGCCCTGGTTAGTTCCGGACTTCGGTCTGATGCAGTTTCCGGACTTCGGTCCGATGCAGAGGGCAAGGCCCTGGTTAGTTCTTGACTTCGGTCCGATGCAGTTTCCGGACTTCGGTCCGATGCAGAGGGCAAGGCCCTGGTTAGTTCCGGACTTCGTTCTGATGCAATTTCCGGATTACGGTCCGATGCAGTGGGCATGGCCCTAGTTAGTTCCGGACTCCGGTCCGATGCAGTGGGCATGGCCCTAGTCAGTTCCGGAATTCGGTCTGATGCAGTGGGCGAGGCCCAGTATGTGATTTATATGTTATTGTATGGTATGTGGTAGTTTGGGGGAGCTCACTAAGTTTTGTGCTTACAGTTTTCAGTTTTGGTTTCAGGTGTTCAGTTTTCAAAGGAGGAGCTCGGGAAGATTGCAGTGCACACACCATTTGTTGAGCTTGGGATGTTTATACTCTGATATACTTCACAGTTGTTATATGATTCTGAGATACATTGCTTATGATTTTTATATGATGTTTATCGACTATGGTTTTTATTATTAAATTAAACGAAATTTTCAGACTGTATTTTGGGGATGTTACAAGTTGGTATCAGAGCCTTGGTTTGAGGGATTCGGGCACACTTTCGAGTGTGTCTAAACTCAAACTAAGGAAGTGGTATAAAGTTTTCAAGAGAAAAACCATGGTTACAAAAGAATTTTGAGAAAAGAAAACAATTTTAGAAAAAGTATAAAGAAAAGAGTTTTAGAAAAAGTGAAAAGAATTTTGAATAGAGAAAAGGATGTGGTGCATGCAATCAGCCGAGCTCAAGTAAGTACTCTCAAACTACCCATACAAGTTTTTGTTATGTTTATCAGCTTATGATAATTGCATGCTAGTTAGGACTAAGGATCTAGGAAGGATGCCTTATGTGCCTATTATATGTGTATCAGCTTTATGAGAATTGCATGCTAGTTAGGGCTAAGGATCTAGGAAGGATGCCTTATGTGCCTGTTATATGTGTACCAGCTTATTGAGAGATGCATGCTAGTACAGATTAGCCAGTATGATAGCCAGAGTAGTAGATGCTTGATTATGTGTACTTAATGCCCGAATGCTGCTTGCTTTGTGCTTTTAGGAGTTCTAGTTGTCTTTCACTAACTAGTAAACGAATATGTTAAGTTACATATTGCGAGGACTAAATAATTTCAGAAGGTTAGGTCTAGCTCTATTTCACAGCTCTTGTTTGAGTCCAACCGTTGTAGGGTAGGATCTCTCATTCGAAGAATTAGCTAGTCTGAGTGATATGTAATGGTATTTGCGAGCTAATTAGGGGAAGAAAGCAGGGACTTCTTACGCAGCTGATGGCGGATAGTGGGTTGGTGATTACCCTAAGGCAAGCCTAGGATGAGATTAGCAAGAGATCAGCAGTAGTAATAGAAGGGACTTGGTAGAGTCGAGCCAGTACTTGAGGAAAGTACGGATAGATGTGGAAGGTAGTATGGGCCCGTACTACTGAAAGCAGAGGATCCGTACTCGAATCAAGGAAGGCTGAGATAAGACCAGGGAACTTGTAGTGTGTGAGATCCCTCTAGTTTGGAGGAGTATTGTGATGTTAGTGATGACATGTTGTCGAGTATAGTGACGCTACGTGGTAGACCAGATGGTAGTTCTGGTGTCGATGAGGGATCAGGCTCGGACTTTGGAGCTGGGCAGATTGATGATCAGATAAGGGAGTTCATTCCATCTGAGAATTTCGCGCAGTATCATTGACCAGACTCCTGTGATCCTCAGTGTGATCAAAGAGGGCATTATAGAGATTTGTGATGAGAGGCCGAGTGCATTCTGCATTGAGATAACAGTCATGATAGAGACCCGTACGTTGATGTTTCGGGAAATTCAGAGTTTGTGAGGCTTCAGATTGTCATGGGGGTTAGGGACCCCATTGTTAGCAGCGGATGGTTGGCAGATGTCACCAACGCTTTTCGTACCAGATGTTGTCTCGAAAGGAGACAAGATCTGACTTACTTCCTATCTCCTGAGGGATAGAGCACGAGATTGATAAGAAGAAGTTGGTAGTGAGTTGAGTGATGATGCGGTTAATGCTATGTCATGGGATGACTTTTAGACCAGATTCTGGGTAGAGTGTGCCCAGGCGATTGAGGCGCAGCAGTTGGCGCAACAGCTGTTAGATCTCCACCAGACGACTGAGACTGTGGCAGAGATCACTGTTAAGTCTCGGGAAAGAGCTTATATGGTACCACAGTATGCACCAGATGAGGAAATGAAGAATGTAAGTTATCAGAACATACTGTAGAATGATAGCAGGGAGATCATGAGTATCTCGGGGTGCAAGACCCTAAATGATATGACTTCTTGAGCCTGAGAACGAGATATGGATTTGGAGCACATTAGTAAGAGGGAATTAGATCAGTTGCTTATATTGAGGTGTCTCGGGAGAAGACCCTAGATTTCGAACCAGCAGGGTTAGATTCAGTACAACACTTGCGGGAAACTGCACAAGGGAGCCTTTTGTTCCAAGGGTTGAGTAAGTGTAACCCTGAGTTATCCTTGGTTTATGTCTGAATTATATTTTTAAGAGATGTCATATGCCAATTGCATACCGAGAAGCATTAGCGAATAGTGATAGACCAATTCCCCAGATTACGGGATTGGGAAATTACAGCGTCATCTTGGTTTATTCCAAGACTAAGGAGCAGCACGAGAAGCACCTGAGGGAGGTGCTAGAGACTTTGAGAAGGGAGAGAATTTTCGCAAGGTTCTGCAATTGTGAGTTATGGTTGCGCGGGGTGCAATTTCTTGGGCACCTTGTCAATCATAAGGATATTCTAGTCAATCCGACCAAGATAGAGGCCGTGATGCAGTGGGAGATTACGAGGTCTCCAATTGAGATTCGAAGCTTCTTGGGTTTAGCGGGTTATTACCGGAGATTTATTCAGATTTTTAGAAGTTGTGTGATCTGTTGGATTAGCTGTTGTTGAAACCATAGCAAGGATAAGCATGAGTTCTAGTAGATTGGTCATGGGAGGGTAGGAAGAATTGAGAATTTTTCCAGTTTTGGGTGCTGTAGGGCATTAGCTGAATCAAAGTGGGGGAGAATCACCCAAGGATTCTGAAGCAAGAGCGTTTGTGAAGATGGGATAAGTTTCGCATCCTTTTCAGGAAGGAAGAAAGCCTAAGCGGCTGTATGATTTGAGGATAGTGTGAGATGGAAGTTCAGAAAAACTTGCCATTGATGAGATCGCGTTTTCGGAATGTTGCTAGCAAGCCTTCAGGAATCAGATTGGGGATTCTAGTCAGGACATGGGTTTAGTTTTGGATGCTAGGTCGTGTGTATGCTCGATGTTGGATGTGTTCGGATCAGTAACCAGCGAATGAGATAGTGTCAGAGTGTTGTAAGTCTGCGGGTGTAGCCGTAGCATTCACTAGCAGTCAGATAGTGTTAGAGTGTTATAAGTCTGCGGGTGTAGCCGTAGCATTCACTAGCAGCCAGATAGTGTTAGAGTGTTGTAAGTCTGCGGGTGTAGCCGTAACATTCACTAGCAGTCAGATAGTGTTAGAGTGTTGTAAGTTTGCGGGTGTAGCCGTAGCATTCACTAGCAGCCAGATAGTATTAGAGTGTTGTAAGCCTGCGGGAGTAGCCGTAGCATTCACTAGCAGCAGATAGTGATAGAGTGTTGCAAGTCTCTGGGTGTAGTCATAGCATTCACTAGGTTGGTAGATAGCATGAGTGCGTTGTTAGGACGCGGGAAGGACAGTAGTACCCACCAGTTCGGCTATAGCAGTGAGGATATGGAAGTCCACGGGTTGGATTTCGGAATTACCCAGACGGATTAGATCGGGTTGAGCCAGTGACATGACTGTAGGAGTGCCACTACAGTTATGGGATCAGGGAAGCAATGGACTGTATGCGATTGCTTGTGGTATAGAGCTACCATTGGTTAGGTAGAAATCACTTTTAGCCTTGGGTTTGGTAACGTCAGGATCCGACGTATGGAATCGACCAGTTAGATCAGAGGGCCACTAGGGCCACAATGACAAGATAACTAGTAGCAGCTAGTTCTAGAGAAGGATTTCGTTCAGAAGTCGTGTGAGGCAACTAAGTGGGAGTCCTTTGGCTCCGCAACGGGGCCGGAACCCTGTACTTCAGATGATTGGCGAATCAGTTGAGACCAGGAAGGCCTGGATAGATTTCGGGAAGCATCCAGGTGGAAACATACTGCTTCAGGCAGTTCAGTGTTCGTACAGTTTTAGTGTTTGGGCAGTGTTAGTAATTGTGTTTAGGTTGCAAGTGCGGGCAGAATAGCTGGTTGAAATGGATAGTGACAAGTCACTCACAGTGGAAATAGCTGAGCATTGGCCAAGTATAAGTGAATCACAGGGATAATGGAGTTGTGATTATGTTTCTAGTGGGAGCCTTGAGTTATCAAGAGATAGGTAGGCAGCTGAGAGACATGAGGACCAGATTCGGCAATAATGACCTAGTATGAGTGGTCTGTCAGGGATTCAGAGCATCTCGGGACATCAGAATCCAGAGGAAGTAGATGTGAACTTGTTGTGAGGGATTAGTTCGCCTGCAGATGTTAGGGCTTTGTGACGATTGGTCACAACTACCCTGAGAAGGTGAGGGTGCGCCGAGGATGGTGACCATGTTACTTGATTGGTTAGCATGTAAGGTATGATAAGGAGTGATTTCGAGGATGAAATCTAATTTAAGTGGGGGAGAGTTGTAACACCCCGTTTATTAAATGAATAAATAGATAAAGTTGATGAATGAATAATAGCCCTAAATGTGAAGTAGTACAACAAGAAGTTAGAAGTTGGGGGTTAGAAGTGTGAGTTTCAGATTAGTTTTGTAAGTATTTAAGAAGGCAGGGACTAAATGGTAATTTATGGGACTTAATTTGAAGAGATTTTGGGAGCTAGGAGCTGAATGGTAATATATGGACTTCTTTTGAAAATAAATTGTAAGGGAGGGGTTGTTTAGTAACTGTTGGATTGACTATGAAAAGAATTGTAAGATTAAAGGTGTAATAGGTAAATATAGGGGCTGTTTTGAAAAGGTTTTTATGGAAGAGGGGCTAGTTGTGTTATTATGGGAAAGAGCATTGGAGGCGTCGGGTATACATGCGTTACTTAACCCTAACCCTAACTGGTAGCACCAGCCGCCACCCCCAATTATCACCCCTCGTCCAGCCGTCGCCTCCGTGAGACTATCGTGAACCGTCAGCGAGCGCCCCCTTGCGACTCCGATGACGGGTACCGAGGCTGCTGTTGCGTTATTCCTTCATCCGAGACATCCGTCGCTCTTCTGCTTCCAGTCGACGATGAAGGTGGGAGTCGTAGGTCGAGGAAAGCCACTGAAGCTCTTGGTGCCGGCGAGAGCAAGCACCACCGGGAAGCGAAGTTTCGTGCGTACTGCTACCGTACTCTCCTTCCTCTGCTCCGTTGTCTCGCGTCGTCACCGTCCCAAGTGGCAGACCATTTTATTCCGGCTAAGCGTGTGCCACCGAGAGGAGTGGCTGCATGATGTATTCTTCGTGTGTGTAGCGGCTGCAAACTCTCTCTCTTCTCCATGATTTCTGGAACTCACCGTCTCCGATCGCTACCAATTGCCGTCGTTGGCTGCCGCCTTCCCGTCGCCACCAGCCACCATGGAAGGTGGCTGTGTGCGTGTGTTGCTATGAGTTTAGGTGTGTGATGGCATATTGTGTTTTAGTGTGTGTTGTATGTAGTTTTGTTTAGCCGAAAAGTCGGGAATAGCCACGGTGGTGGCTGCCGCCAAGCGCCACCGCCGGCCACCATGGTGTGGCTGTGTGTGTGTGTGTATTAGTTAGTGTGTTTGTGTTTATGTTTGGATTAAACATTGTAATTGTAATCAACTTTGGTTAATAATAAAAATAATGATAACCACCACCGTAAGGTGGTGGCCGCCGCCGTGAGCCGCCATTGACTGCCACAACCCGAGGTGGTAGTGGGTGGTGCCCCACAAGCAAACCCTAATTGACCTAGCAAAACCCTAATGGGCTTAAGGATTAGTTTTGGGCTTATTGGGCCACGTTTGGGTGAAAAACCCTAATTAGGGTTTAGAAAAACCCTAACTGTGAGTAATTGGGCCTTAGACTTATTGGACCCACTTTTGGGCTATTGAGATTGGATTGTGTATTAAGCCCAATTTCTCCATATCATTGATCTAGTAAAGTAAAGGACTTAATGGATTAAGTCCTTAATGGGTTAAGTAAGAAACACTTAACCCTAATCATCATTTTATGTGAAACCCTAATTTCACTTGGGCTTTGTGTTGGGCCATCCAAGAATGATCAAATGGACTAGAGTAATTAGTTGGGCTTTAGGGTAAGGCCCATATGAAGGATTGGGCCCAATTTGGAAAATTGCGCCATAGATGGGCCATAGTTTGGGCCTAGATGGTTGTATGATATCGGGCCCTTAGAATGAGACATGTTGGACTGGACTGAACAATTGGGCCTTAAGGGAAGTCCATGTAGAGGTTTGGGCCCAATTTGGAAAATTGGGCCAAAGGTTGGGCTTTGAGCCATAGTTGGACTTTAGGCCTTGGGTCTGAGTCAAGCTAAGTTAAGGGTAAAGTAGTCTTTTACCCCAAGCATGAAATTATGGATATGTGATAGAACCCAATTATTAATTGGGTGTTATTTTGGTGTTGACAGTTCGGGAATCTGTCGTCCAGCAGCTAGGGTTGAGTCTGCGAGACTTCAGCAGTGTGGGTATGTGTCTACGGGACTTCAGCAGTATGAGGTGAGTTTCCTTTCAGTAGGAATGGGTCTACGGCCACAATGTCGGCCCGTTTAAGTTAGCAGTAGTTCCGGACTTCAGTCTGATGCAGTAGTTCAGTATGCTTGGTGTCTTTGTGATACAGGCATGGTATGTGTTATGTGTTCCGGACTATGGTCCGATGCCGTTTAAGTTAGCAGTAGTTTCGGACTTCAGTCTGATGCAGTAGTTCAGTATGCTTGGTGTCTTTGTGATACAGGCATGGTATGTGTTATGTGTTCCGGACTATGGTCTGATGCAGTATGCAGTATATGTGTTCATATTATATGTCATGATCATGTTATGCTATGTTCAGTCAGTTCCGGACTTCGGTCCGATGCCGTAAGTTTAGTGTGCTCGATGTCTTTGTGATTCAAGCATGACTTTGTGTTATGTGTTCCGGACTTCGGTCCGATGCAGTATGCAATATATGTGTTTATGCTAGTAGTTATGATTATGCTATGCTATGTTCAGTCAGTTTCCAGACATCGGTCCGATACAGAGGGCAAGGCCCTGGTTAGTTCCGGACTTCGGTCCGATGCAGTTTCCGGACTGCGGTCCGATGCAGAGGGCAAGGCCCTGGTTAGTTCCGGACTTCGGTCCGATGCAGAGGGCAAGGCCCTGGTTAGTTCCGGACTTCAGTCCGATGCAGTTTCCGGATTACGGTCTGATGCAGTGGGCATGGCCCTAGTTAGTTCCGGACTCCGGTCTGATGTAGTGGGCATGACCCTAGTCAGTTCCGGACTTCGGTCCGATGCAGTGGGCGAGGCCCAGTATGTGCTTTATATGTTATTGTATGGTATGTGGTAGTTTGGGGGAGCTCACTAAGCTTTGTGCTTATAGTTTTCAGTTTTGGTTTCGGGTATTCAGTTTTCAAAGGAGGAGCTCGGGAAGATTGCAGTGCACACACCATTTGTTCAGCTTGGGATGTTTATACTCTGATATACTTGACAGTTGTTATATGATTTTGAGATATATTGCTTATTGTCACACCCCCAAACCGAGGATGGCGGAAACGTCCGAGGGTGGAGGACTTCATGTATAATATCATAACAACAATTGCAATAGTAATTCAAGTAAACACAACCAACATATATATATATATATATATATATGTATATAATTGAAAAGTTACATCATTATGATTTACATGTTTATAAATCAATTACAATACATGGACAAGATAGGAAATGTTTGACGTCTTAGCATGCCATTCTCAACAACACTTGGTTACCTGTTTATTGATTTCCTGAGAATACAAGTGGTTTGAAAAAGTGTCAACACAATGGTTGGTGAGTTCATAAGTATTTGTTTTGTATTATTAAATGCTTTTCACTTACAAACCTAGTATTAGTTTCCTTTTGAAATTGGCAAACGATTGTATTTGAGATAATGGTTTATAAAATTGAAGGTGGATTAACAAAGGATAACAACAACAAATAGTCCTCACCCTATACATGTACATATGTATATGTATAGGATGGAGCATCTAATCATCATACACACTCAACCACGTGCGATCAATCACCTTAGCGTCCCAAGGTGGGGTGGTAAACCCAATAGCGCTATTATTGTCCATAACGTACCTCAAGAATACGGGCATAGTTATGGAGATTAGACTAAAAATGATAATGCACTACAAATACATGTAGCGTAAACAAAACAAAATGACAATGCACTACAAATACATGTAGCGTAACCAAAACAATAATAATAGTGCACTACAAATACAAGTAGCCCAAACAAAACAATATTTATACAAATACTAAGTTATGTATAAATTATAGAAAACTCGTATGGTGATGTGCAAGTAGCCATTTGAAAATCAAGAACTTGAACTACTTGCACCTTGTGTTGTTTTGAAAACTAAAATGTTTAAGTTTACCAAAACCGGTCGTGATTGAAGTTCAACTTTTCTGATGTAATCTATTGAAAACGTTTAATTATGATATTGATGATTTAACTTGTATTCCCCCCCTTAAAACTTAATAAAAATATAAAATGTAGGGGTATGAACTCACCCTTGAAGCGTGAGTTCCATTGGTACGGTATTTGCATTCCTTTGAGAAACGATAATAAACATTCCGAGTGAACCGCAAATTCATAATTCTTGAACCTTGAAGTATTACCAGGACCGTTTTGTAACCGGTTTACAGTATAAGGATTGTTTGTAAATTATTTTAACCAAAAGTGGGACTGATTGGGTAAACATAATTTCAAAGGAGGGGTTAATATTGACAATTGAAATCAAAGATTTGGGGTTTGGACTGAATTTGCAAAGTATTTGTAACAAGGGGTTAAGTTTTGATAGTTTAAAAAAAATGGGTTGGATTTCCGTTTGACCGTTGACTGGGTCAAACCCGGTACCCGTTTTCTTTTCGGGTTGTAACCCTTTACCCGACTACGGATCCGATATCTAGAATATTAGGGTCTTTTAAACCCGTTCCAATCAGTTTGATCGCGTAATAAGATCGAAAGGGAAATCGTGTTCTCTTCACAGCCGACTCGAAGAACACCAATGAACGGGGGGGAAGACGACGGGAAATCGAACACCGATGAATCGGACGGATCGAGCAAAATCGTCGGTCGATTGGGGAAGGATCGACAAATCGTCGGCTGATTGGGGAAAGATCGAACACATCGTAGGCTGATTGGGGAAGGATCGACAAATCGTCGGCTGATTGGGGAAAGTGATAACTCCTAGAGCAAGTAGAGAGTCCAGGAGAAGGTCCAATACGTCCAATCACGTGTAGCAGCTTTCCAAAATCTGGACCTTCCAGAAGATTATGAGATACCTGAATCATCCTGGGATCGTTCCTCCACGTATGTTCCTGATTTTACGATGAAGGCGTTGGTTCTGTGCCTACTTTTGCTTGGTCTGATAACTCCTGCCGGTGTCCTTCGAAGATTGGTTTAGCAGGTTTTTCAAACTACGATAGAAAACCTGAAAATTGGAGAAAGCACTCAAGCTTTTCATCGCAAGGAGAGCCACCGATCGCATCGGGTTCGCCAACCTCGTCACCCGACTCCGACTTCCTGGCGAAGACTCCCCCTTCGTCGTCTGTATCAACAGCCCGGGGGAACGAGGCAGCAGCTCTGGCGAAGTTCGATGATGAACCGGGGCTTGCTTCGTCTCGGAGATAGAAGTTGAAGGCGGACCCGACGATCGGTAAATCACGAGGGTATCGGTGGGGTTTCTCGAGGGCAGTCACGAAGGGGTGGATTCTGTCTTCCGGCGGCTAGAATCGAGTGGTGACAGCAGCAGTGTTTTTGCGGCGGTGTTCGACGACTCGGAAGGGGGCAAGATCGATTGAGGTAATAGCTATTCCAAATCTTTCAATTGACTCTGAATCCTTTATCTCATCCTTCATTCTGTACGTCTTTGGGTTTCGATTTACTGAAGATCATGTTACTTACATTTTGACTTTTGATTTGTGATTCCAAATCTGATGAATGGTCCGAATTTTTCTTTGTCTGAGTTGGTGATCTTTATGGCAAAGTATGGAGTTTGATCAACAGGGTTTCGATAGGTGTTTGGGTTTTGATAATTTGACAGGGAAAGAACGAGAATTCGATGGGTGTTTGGTATTGTGCTTCTTCCACAGGAAAAGGAACAGAAATACCAACGGGTTATTGTTCTTCTGGTTTGCAGTTGTACTCGAGAATCAAGAACTGGAGTGTTCTGGCTTGGATACAGGTTGTCCTTTTGGTTGTTTATGATAGAAACTGATGAGGAGGTTTGTTTTGAATCTGTTTATGTGTATTTTGAAAATTGAAGAATGGAAGGATTGTTTTGATTCTGTTTATGTGTATTTGATAATTGAAGAATGGAAGGATTGTTTTGAATCTGTTTATGTGTATTTGATAATTGAAGAATGGATGGATTGTTTTAGTGGGAATCAATGTAGGTAAAGGTGTTTGGGATTCTCTAATAGATTGCAGGAAACAAGGAAGAAAAAAGGAAGGAATAAAGCCATTCCCCTACAGTGTCAATTGGCTGTCAATTTATTAGTGTCCATTGGCTGTCATCTTATTAGTGTTTGTATATTCCTCTATTTGAATTTGATATATTATTGGAAGTATTGGTGTATGTACGTATATAAGGTATTTGGTTTTTAGGATTTTTGCACAACACGAAATTTTAAGTGTATATTTATTTTGAATATATACACGTTACATATCCTACATGTATTTAGATAATTGCAAAGGTAATTAACACACACACATTTATATATATATTTATATATTTATATATATAAATTTGAACTTAATTATATTAACCATGTAAAATTTATTAGTTTGTTAAACCTCGGCTGGTTAAATTAAAAATACAAACACCTATACTTAAGAGACCCCAATCTACGTGCCATTGGTCTTTATTGCATCGCGGCCCACGGGGGTTTGATCGTCGAACTATGACCGAATTGAACCGGTTTTTACATTATCCCCCTGTTGAAGGGAATTTCGTCCCGAAATTTAAGAAAGAAGTACCTTAAGAGAAAAATGTGAGCGTGCCAGAGTGGTTATCGGGCATGACTAGTTTTGTGAAACTTTGCCCCATTGGGTTAGCTAATTATTTTCAAACTATATTAATCATCAACCGTCTTAACCACTTAGGATGTTAATGATGTATACCGTCGTAGGGAACATACGATGCTTTGATTAGGGATAATCGACTACAAGATAAGTTTTGGTATGGATGAAAAATATATATGGACTTGTTTACGGTTTACAATATTGTTAGGTTTTCATATTTAGCGGTATGAAGTTGTTTGATAGCGACGAGAATGATTGATTTATTCTACTTTGCTGACATTGGAATTAAGGGTTCAATCATTTCTTCGTACATTTAAAATGCTAAAGTATGACATTGTTAGAATTATAACCGAGAAGGGAACTGAATACAAAACATGTTTCTCTTCCAGATGTTATATAGGTATGATAAATCTAGTTTGTCCTTATACGGTTGAGGTCTTCCTTAATGAATATGCAACTCACTAAACCTAATTCTCACTCAAACATAAATTTAAAATTCTGAAACACAAAAGAAATTGACATAAATATTGGTAGTAATGTCAAAGTATGATGTTTACAAGAGGTTATATGAGACGTAACTACTAATGATGTCAAGTTTATTCTATTACCATGACTTGTTGTTATCATGTGAGATGAAGTATGTTGCCCCAAATGAGATGCAAATTTCATATTCTCAGGGTAATCAAAGCTTGTTGCGAAAACGAGATAACAAATTTGTTACTAAAAGGAGATACACTTTTAGTTGCTAGAATGAGATACCAGAGTTGTTGTTAAATTGAGTATACACGATTTGTTGACAAAACGTGATGTAAGACTTGTAGATGTACCAAGTCCCCATTCATGAGTTCATATCCCCAGCCTAATGACCGAATTATGCCCTAGGGACTACTATATGTATCAAAAACATAGGGTATAAAAAGGTAAAATGCACTCAAGCGAATCGTGCAAGTGAGGAGTTGTCTACTTCTGGCTAGCGTTATCCATGATGACCATATACTCAAATGAGTTAATGATTAGTGTGAACTGATTCTAGGGACTTAAATGTGATAAGACCTCATGAATTTACACTAGCATACACATACAAAGCAGCTTATAGCAACCAAGTTTATACGAGTCAAATAATTATAACAAACGTAAGTAGTTTAGCTACAACAAGTCATGTTTTCTTTTGCATGATTGAAGACTTGTAGTATGCAGTGAAAAGAATTTACTCTGAGGTATATGGGAACTGATACGTCGCTTAAAAGTCAAGGATTTGCAGGGTAGACATGTGAAGCATTAAATGCCTGCGGCACCCAAGTCAAGATTGTAGCAGTATATACTGATACGTGTGTGAATGGAAGAAGAGAGTTACGGCTCAACGAATATTTATATTTACTTCATCTTTATTTCTTATTAATTAATTCTCCCACTTCACTTATATAAATCCTCACATTCTTACTGCAACTTTTAATTTCTTCCTCACAAATGGATCCACCTGCAGATCATCAAAACCCCATATATGACCTCGATGGGTTTCCGTGCTTTGATCATCAAGATCTTTTCAGGTAAATATACACGTCACTCATTACCCTATCTTTCGCACAGAAAATGATTTTGTCTATATTGATCAAAACATGGTTTGGATTTGTAGTGATCAAAAGAGTATTTCATCGGGTTGGATTTGATTATCTTGAGTTTTGTTTGTTTGTTTGTTTGTTTTTTTTTTTTTTTTTTTTTTTTTTATTCTGACAGTGGTGACATGCTCGACCATCATAATTACGAGTTGTCAGAAAAATTGCCAGAAGTGCTTGATCAGAACTTTTCCACAGTACTTAACCAAGATCAAAACATCATTTCTAGAAATGAGTTTCACGATTTGGATCCCCTTGAAGACATAAGCTTATGGGATTGTTGGGAGGATGGTAATTTACCATCGGTTAGTTTCAGGGAAGACTATAAACCCGGTGGTGATGCTACTGGTAGTTCTAGTGCTGCCACCACTGATCACGGTGGCCGGAAGGTGGCAAATAGATTGAGACCATTGGAGTTTGAAGAGATAGCGAAGTACTTTGAGATGCCGATAATCATGGCAGCAAAGGAACTAGGGATAGGGGCAACATTGTTGAAGAAAAGATGCAGGGAGCTAAACATAAACAGATGGCCTCATAGGAAACTTAAGAGCCTTGAATCCCTCATTCAAAATGCCAAGGTAACTACTCTAATAACCTTCTATACATTACTCATGCATGTATGCATGCACTTGGTAACCATAGTAGTTTTGGTATTTTCTAAAATTTTAATTATTAGTTTCTTTATAACATAAACATAGGCCTTAGGCATATGCCACATCGAATCAATTGTTTTACTACGATTTCTGATTTATATTTACATAAACTTAACTCATTGTAAATTTTATGAACTTACCCGAAAAATATATTGCATCTACCTAAAAAAAAAACTAGGAGTTGGGATTAAAGGAGGAGGTAGAGACGTTAGCAGGGCACAAGAAGATGATGGAGAAATTGTCAGGTATGGATTTGACAGAAAGAACAAAGAAGCTTAGGCAAGCTTGCTTCAAAGCTATTTATAAGAAGAGAGGACTGAAAAATCCTTAGTCCTTACCTTTTCTTTTAGCCATTTTGTTATAATTAGTGGATTTTAATCTACATTGTATGTGTTTTTCTCTTGATAAATTGATACCCTTTTTAGTTTCATTGTGTTTGTCTATTGATTTTTTTTTTTTGCAGAAAAGTTTGTATAATTTGGGTATTATAGTTTGTATTATGTATTTAGCTATATTCTAGATTGCCGACACGACTACTCTGACGACTCTAAACCAGAGGTCTATATAAATAGACTTATGAATTTAGTAGGAATAACTTGATTATAATCTTGTGATTTGTTCCATGTCTGATCCACTCCTAAGATTCACTCGACATGCCCCCAGTTATGTGTAATTAAAATTTTATTAGACTGTTGATCCTAATGAGTCTACCCTAAGTCCACAACCAAACAAGGAACAAGTCAACTATGAGAAACACGCATATGGACTTGTGAGTTATTTGTAAATTGATTATGGAAATAAAGTTTTTAGATTTGTTGAAACTTCACAAACGTACTTAGGCACATGCTAGTCAAACCCCAGATAATGTAGTTGATCAGGCTACATCTTCCCAGACTTGACTATATGTCTCTAAGCCCACCTGTGCTGTCCAACAATCGTAATATTTTTGTTCTGTACTTGTGACCCTGTTCTTTGTATGAATGTTGGTAGGTATACTTTAATTAAGAAAAACATTTATTTTCTAAAGGTATATTTATTTGGAAAATGCACAAATCAGAGACTAGTAGTCCCAATTGTGTTTATAGTTTGTATATCTTATGTGGTTTGATACACTTAATTCACTATAAACTGTGCTCTGATACCAATCTGTCACACCCCCAAACCGAGGATGGCGGAAACGTCCGAGGGTGGAGGACTTCATGTATAATATCATAACAACAATTGCAATAGTAATTCAAGTAAACACAACCAACATATATATATATATATATATATATATATATATATAATTGAAAAGTTACATCATTATGATTTACATGTTTATAAATCAATTACAATACATGGACAAGATAGGAAATGTTTGACGTCTTAGCATGCCATTCTCAACAACACTTGGTTACCTGTTTATTGATTTCCTGAGAATACAAGTGGTTTGAAAAAGTGTCAACACAATGGTTGGTGAGTTCATAAGTATTTGTTTTGTATTATTAAATGCTTTTCACTTACAAACCTAGTATTAGTTTCCTTTTGAAATTGGCAAACGATTGTATTTGAGATAATGGTTTATAAAATTGAAGGTGGATTAACAAAGGATAACAACAACAAATAGTCCTCACCCTATACATGTACATATATATATGTATAGGATGGAGCATCTAATCATCATACACACTCAACCACGTGCGATCAATCACCTTAGCGTCCCAAGGTGGGGTGGTAAACCCAATAGCGCTATTATTGTCCATAACGTACCTCAAGAATACGGGCATAGTTATGGAGATTAGACTAAAAATGATAATGCACTACAAATACATGTAGCGTAAACAAAACAAAATGACAATGCACTACAAATACATGCAGCGTAAACAAAACAATAATAATAGTGCACTACAAATACAAGTAGCCCAAACAAAACAATATTTATACAAATACTAAGTTATGTATAAATTATAGAAAACTCGTATGGTGATGTGCAAGTAGCCATTTGAAAATCAAGAACTTGAACTACTTGCACCTTGTGTTGTTTTGAAAACTAAAATGTTTAAGTTTACCAAAACCGGTCGTGATTGAAGTTCAACTTTTCTGATGTAATCTATTGAAAACGTTTAATTATGATATTGATGATTTAACTTGTATTCCCCCCCTTAAAACTTAATAAAAATATAAAATGTAGGGGTATGAACTCACCCTTGAAGCGTGAGTTCCATTGGTACGGTATTTGCATTCCTTTGAGAAACGATAATAAACATTCCGAGTGAACCGCAAATTCATAATTCTTGAACCTTGAAGTATTACCAGGACCGTTTTGTAACCGGTTTACAGTATAAGGATTGTTTGTAAATTATTTTAACCAAAAGTGGGACTGATTGGGTAAACATAATTTCAAAGGAGGGGTTAATATTGACAATTGAAATCAAAGATTTGGGGTTTGGACTGAATTTGCAAAGTATTTGTAACAAGGGGTTAAGTTTTGATAGTTTAAAAAAAATGGGTTGGATTTCCGTTTGACCGTTGACTGGGTCAAACCCGGTACCCGTTTTCTTTTCGGGTTGTAACCCTTTACCCGACTACGGATCCGATATCTAGAATATTAGGGTCTTTTAAACCCGTTCCAATCAGTTTGATCGCGTAATAAGATCGAAAGGGAAATCGTGTTCTCTTCACAGCCGACTCGAAGAACACCAATGAACGGGGGGGAAGACGACGGGAAATCGAACACCGATGAATCGGACGGATCGAGCAAAATCGTCGGTCGATTGGGGAAGGATCGACAAATCGTCGGCTGATTGGGGAAAGATCGAACACATCGTAGGCTGATTGGGGAAGGATCGACAAATCGTCGGCTGATTGGGGAAAGTGATAACTCCTAGAGCAAGTAGAGAGTCCAGGAGAAGGTCCAATACGTCCAATCACGTGTAGCAGCTTTCCAAAATCTGGACCTTCCAGAAGATTATGAGATACCTGAATCATCCTGGGATCGTTCCTCCACGTATGTTCCTGATTTTACGATGAAGGCGTTGGTTCTGTGCCTACTTTTGCTTGGTCTGATAACTCCTGCCGGTGTCCTTCGAAGATTGGTTTAGCAGGTTTTTCAAACTACGATAGAAAACCTGAAAATTGGAGAAAGCACTCAAGCTTTTCATCGCAAGGAGAGCCACCGATCGCATCGGGTTCGCCAACCTCGTCACCCGACTCCGACTTCCTGGCGAAGACTCCCCCTTCGTCGTCTGTATCAATAGCCCGGGGGAACGAGGCAGCAGCTCTGGCGAAGTTCGATGATGAACCGGGGCTTGCTTCGTCTCGGAGATAGAAGCTGAAGGCGGACCCGACGATCGGTAAATCACGAGGGTAGCGGTGGGGTTTCTCGAGGGCAGTCACGAAGGGGTGGATTCTGTCTTCCGGCGGCTAGAATCGAGTGGTGACAGCAGCAGTGTTTTTGCGGCGGTGTTCGACGACTCGGAAGGGGGCAAGATCGATTGAGGTAATAGCTATTCCAAATCTTTCAATTGACTCTGAATCCTTTATCTCATCCTTCATTCTGTACGTCTTTGGGTTTCGGTTTACTGAAGATCATGTTACTTACATTTTGACTTTTGATTTGTGATTCCAAATCTGATGAATGGTCCGAATTTTTCTTTGTCTGAGTTGGTGATCTTTATGGCAAAGTATGGAGTTTGATCAACAGGGTTTCGATAGGTGTTTGGGTTTTGATAATTTGACAGGGAAAGAACGAGAATTCGATGGGTGTTTGGTATTGTGCTTCTTCCACAGGAAAAGGAACAGAAATACCAACGGGTTATTGTTCTTCTGGTTTGCAGTTGTACTCGAGAATCAAGAACTGGAGTGTTCTGGCTTGGATACAGGTTGTCCTTTTGGTTGTTTATGATAGAAACTGATGAGGAGGTTTGTTTTGAATCTGTTTATGTGTATTTTGAAAATTGAAGAATGGAAGGATTGTTTTGATTCTGTTTATGTGTATTTGATAATTGAAGAATGGAAGGATTGTTTTGAATCTGTTTATGTGTATTTGATAATTGAAGAATGGATGGATTGTTTTAATGGGAATCAATGTAGGTAAAGGTGTTTGGGATTCTCTAATAGATTGCAGGAAACAAGGAAGAAAAAAGGAAGGAATAAAGCCATTCCCCTACAGTGTCAATTGGCTGTCAATTTATTAGTGTCCATTGGCTGTCATCTTATTAGTGTTTGTATATTCCTCTATTTGAATTTGATATATTATTGGAAGTATTGGTGTATGTACGTATATAAGGTATTTGGTTTTTATGATTTTTACACAACACGAAATTTTAAGTGTATATTTATTTTGAATATATACACGTTACATATCCTACATGTATTTAGATAATTGCAAAGGTAATTAACACACACACATTTATATATATATTTATATATTTATATATATAAATTTGAACTTAATTATATTAACCATGTAAAATTTATTAGTTTGTTAAACCTCGGCTGGTTAAATTAAAAATACAAACACCTATACTTAAGAGACCCCAATCTACGTGCCATTGGTCTTTATTGCATCGCGGCCCACGGGGGTTTGATCGTCGAACTATGACCGAATTGAACCGGTTTTTACACTTATGATTTTTATATGATGTTTATCGACTATGGTTTTTATTATTAAATTAAACGAAATTTTCAGACTGTATTTTTGGGATGTTACATAGTCACCTTAAATATTAGACTAAAATCTAGTGGTAATAATACTAGGTTTCGTCGAAGGAAATTATTTTTAAGAAGCGAAGCGATGTCTGAGTTCGCAATCACCACCTTAACAAGTGAGTGCATAGTTACTTTCATCTTACACATAGATATGAAGTATTTTATATAAATTACGTGCTATGTGTGCATATTATATGTATACTTGCTATCTATGATTTAAAATGTATATGTATTTATATCTACATAATATGTTGGGTAAAACATGGGTAGATGACATATGAGTTGGATGATGAGTTAGACCATGAGGTAAGGGTGACAGGTGGACGATGTGAGAAGCCTTTTTCCCAAATGATGTCCCCGTCATCTAGCAGAGTATGGATGACAACCACAGACTATTCTAGACAGTCCAGTGGAACGCTAGCAGGCTCGTAACCTGTAGGTGTTGTGAACGATGTGTTCACCTGGTGTACTCTAAACCCTGGCGATCATGCAGACTTGGTGCCTAAACCTTGGCGATCATGCCGACTTGGTGCCAAAACCCTGGCGACTATGCGGACTTAATGTCTGTTGTATAAACCATGGCGACTATGCGGACTTAGTGCCTGTTGTACAAACCATGGCGACTATGCGAACTTAGTGCCTGTTGTACAAACCATGGCGACTATGCAGACTTAGTGCCTAAACCCTGGTGACTATGCGGACTTAGTGCCTATTGTATAAATCCTGACGACTATGCAGACTTAGTGCCTAAACCCCGGTGACGATGGACTTCGTGCCGATTCCTTACGATGATCCTTAAGAATGAATGAACGAGGAATAGTTGATTCTTAGGGTAGATCCTTAAGAGTAAAGAAGGCAATGGGGATGGGTAATTGGGTTGATTGTTTGATGTTTAAACATAATAATTATATTATTGTGAGTTAAAAACCCTATGTACTCACCAGGTTTCCCAACCTGACCCACTCCAGCTTATTTCTATCACATGTGTCGATATGAAGCTACATTACACTGAGAGATTTAAAAGAGATGTAGATCACTAGTGTAAATGAATGTAAGTTCTGTTTATGCTTATGTTTCTGTATTGATGATGACATCCCAAATGTTTTAAAAATGAATAAAAATACATTTCTTCGGAAATGCTTTGATAACATATTTATCATGTTTTACTGGGAACAAATTCCGCAACATTTTTATTAAAAGAAGTACTCTGATTTTTATAAAGCATAAATAAAATCGGTGTTTTCTGGCCGTGAAAATAGGGATGTCACAGTTGCAAATGGATTTTCAAAAAGAAAATGAATGTTAATGGGACTATTGGCAAGTTCAAAGCCCGGTTAGTCATTCAAGGTTTTAGACAAAAACTCGGTATTGACTATTTTGATACGTATGCTCCGGTTGCACGTATTGCTACTATTAGATTGTTGATTGCTTTGGCAAGTATCCACAATCTGGTTATTCACCAAATGGATGTGAAAACAGCCTTTTTAAATGGTGATCTTGATGAGGAAGTTTACATGAAACAACATGAAGGTTTTATTATGCCCGGTAAAGAGCATATGGTTTGTAAACTTGTCAAATCTTTGTATGGGCTGAAACAAGTGCCTAAACAATGACAAAGAAATTTGATGAAGTTATTTTGTGTTCCGGACAAACCAATGTGACAAATGTGTTTATAGTAGATTTGATGATGCTACTAAAGCTGGGTGATCATTTGCTTATATGTAAATGACATGTTGATTTTTGGTACCGACCAAAATCAAGTAGATGAAACAAAGAAATTGTTATCATCTAAGTTTTTCATGAAAGATTTGGGAGAGGCTGATGTAATTCTTGGAATAAGAATTAAAAGGGTGAACAAAGGTTTGGTGATGACTCAAAGTCATTATATTGAGAAAATTCTCAAGCGGTTTAATTTTACCGATTGTTCTCCTATGAGTACTCCTATGGACCCAAGTGTGAAATTAATGCCAAATAATGGCGTACCCATTTCACAATTGGAATACTCTAAAGCTATTGGTAGCTTGATGTATGCCATGACAAGTACCAGACCTGATATTGCTTTTGTTGTGGGTAAGTTGAGCATGTACACTAGTAATCCTAGTGGTCAACATTGGCAAGCAGTGAATAGAGTGTTTAAGTATCTCAAAGGAACCATGAATTATGGTTTGAGTTACTTGGGGAGTCCTTCGGTTTTAGAAGGTCATTCATACGCAAGTTGGATAACCAACATGGAGGACCATTCCTCAACTTCTGGTTGGGTATTCTTGCTTGGGGGAGGTGTCATTTCTTAGGCTTCCAAGAATCAATCTTGTATTACAAACTCGACAATGTAATATGAGTTTGTTGTGTTAGCAGGTGCTGGTAAAGAAGCAGAGTGACTAAGGAATTTAGTCTATGAGATTCCTTTGTCGTCTAAACCGATAGCACCTATTTCTATCCTTTGTGATAGTGCAGCCGCTTTAGCTAAGGCATATAGCCAGGTTTATAATGGCAAGTCTAGACACCTAGGTGTTAGACATAGTATGATTAGAGAACTAATCATGAATGGTGTTATTTCGGTTGCGTTTGTGAAATCGCAACAAAATTTGGCAGATCACTTGACTAAAGGTCTGACAAGCGACTTAGTGCACAAGTCTGTAATCGGGATGGGATTAAAGTCCATTTAATTCTGTAATGATGAGACACCCAATTCCCTCCTAATATAATGTTAGGAGTTGAATTCAATGTGGAAAGCTCATACTTATAGATTGGAACACATGAAGTATTCATCCCAGGTATGTGTTCGGTTATGCATGTTAGCCAGGTTGAAGTTTAACTTCTTAATAATTCCTTTGATAAATGTATGTACAAATACATGGAAAGGAGTTACCTACGTGATTGTGATGTGTAGCCGCATTTCAAGAGGTCGTGGACTTGACCTTGATACGATCATGAGAGGATTGGGACACACGAATTTATAACAGTGTCAAGTTGTAATTTGCTAGAAATTCAATAAACTAGTATGTATTTTACTTTCTGGTATTCAAATGGGTTGATGGGTTCAATTCTTAGAATACCCTGATTCTCGAGTATTTGCAAATGTATGATACTAATTGGAAATTCAATCGTTTCGATATTTTCATTATGTACTACTTTGGATTGTTTGATAAAGTTATGTCTATTCAAGGGTTATACTAAAATGGGGGAGGATCGTTGGTGATTTTAGTGTCACCATGTCATTTTATATAACTGGAATTAGCATGCGGAGTGCACACATGTATAAGATCAAATTAGTAGTCGGTTCGACGACTAGTCGGGGGTCCGGGGGGCAGCGCCCCTAGCGGGGTCCAAGGGGCAGAGCCCCTGGCTGGGGTCCCGCTGACCCGGATTACCCTGACTTGCTTCCAAAGGAATCCATAGCGGCGCAACCCTGATGAAACCCTAATATTGTTTATTATATAAACGACTCTTCTTTTCAGAAGATAGATACAATCTTTTTTTTTTTGGAAAGGGAACTTCCCTAACGAGGGTTTCCGGGCCAGCTTTCGCGCACCGACTAATCCCCCGCTGCAAACATGAGGCTTTGCTTCTTGCTCTGGAGTTACTGCAGGCGAACCTCCATGGCCACGAAGGCTACGTGTTGCCAGGATTTGAACATGGGTCAATATGTTATCCACCATATCTTCTACATGCCTTACCAAGTCACCACAACCCAAGTGGTTGATACGATCTTAAGCTCTCGTTTTTCATCATACTTTCACAAAATCCTCTAGCATACTGGCTTACGATTTCTGTGCCTAAATCGTAAGTGTCCACTTGGATAATCTTAGGCTGAATTTCTTGTAACCCAGACATAGGGTAGAAATATCAGTTCAGACAGTGATATCACGATCCAAGTTGGTATCCAGATCTCCACCACAAACCCTAAATTTCCCTATAGATATCACTGATTATATCTACACCAAAGCATGTGTAATCCGGAGCAAGATATTGCATACATCCGTCGATACGTTATCATTGTCCTCCACTAGAAACTGGAACGCAAAAAAAACCCGTATACGTACTCATTTCAGAACGTTTCTGGAAAGTATCGAACACACAAATGTATTAAAAACACAAATGTATTGAATATTTGGAAGAAAAACATAGAAAAACCCTAATTCTATCTCTCCGGAACGCCACTCCGGAATGACGTCCGTTCCGGACCTTATCCCCACCAACCGGCAACCATTCCGGAACAATATCATAAATACTCCGGAATATCGTATTCCAGAACACACCTCCGGAACAAAACATGGTGCTCTGGATATGGTATTACAGATTAAGTAGTCATTTTTCCAAAAAAAAAAATTGTTTATAAGGTTAGATTACTCAATTTACTTATATTTTATAAGAAAAAAAAATATTAAAGATGTATACATCCAAAACAATTTTACCTTTTAGGTCATTTTCCGTTTTGATTAACCCTGTTTTAAATGTATCCAACTACCACGTGGGATGGGAGGACTCGCACCATAACAAACCTTCCGTTTATTATCATCGTCAAGACCTTAAACCCTTTTCTCAGAAGAGGGCTTAAACCCTATTCTCTAGGTCTACCCTCCAAAATTTTCCCTCTGTTTCCGCCGCTTACACAAAGTCTCCGGCACCATTTTTCTCGTTCTTACATCCCTCCCATTCCTCTTCCTTCACAAACCACCACAGCCCCCTATCACCGCAAAATCTTGGCTTCCATTTCCACTGTAGCATGCCCTTCAACTTCTTTTCACCGCCACACCTCCGTCTCCTTAAATCGTCTTCATTCCTCGTAACCCGGTTCATCATGAAATCAAACCCATCAGTATCAAAGGGAAACGAGGTTTTCACTCGGGTATTTCCTCACAAAATGAAGTACCAATCGTCCTCACCAGTTAAGAAATTAGGGCTCCCTAATCTGATAACGACAGCTCAATCCCAGTTGCAGTTTTCGACAAGGTCTTCCAAACACGGCTCTGAAGATCGGTCCGCTAAGAGCTTAATTGAAGATGAAGCTGAACTTAGTGACTGGGTTAGTGAATTGAAGTCCGACTCATTTAAAAAATCTCGTTTGTATAGCGAAAGCGACGATGGTGAAAACGATTGGAGAGGTGGTGCTGGTTCGACTGTTAAGAGAAAGCGAGAGGGTGATTCAGACAGAGAGAGGGGACGCGGAGGAAGTAGGGGTTCTTTTAATGGTGATTCGAGGGGAAAAGGGCGTTCTGGTGGTGAATTTGGAAGGAGAGACGATGGGTTCGTCTCCAAAAGGGAGAATGGATTCGGAAATGGAAGAGGAGGGAGGGATTCTGGTAGTTCAAGAGGGCGAGGGCGATTCGGTGGTGAAGTAGACAGAAGAAATGATAGATTTTCTCGTGATAAAACAAGAGAGGATGATGGGTTTGTGTCAAAAAGAAGAGACGATAATTTCAATGGCAGGGGGAGAGGAGGTGGCGTAGGAAGAGGTGGTAAGAGCATGAGTAAAGCAAACTTGATGTCGTCTGATCAAGATGAAGATGATGAAGAAGAGGAACATAAGAACATAAGCAGTAAGTTCAGAGAATTGATCAGCGATGAAGATGAAGATGATGATGATGATGATGATGATGATGATGATGAAGATGAAGACCTCGATGATGATGTTGAGGTATTAGGAAATGGACATTCAGTGAAAAATGTTGCATCGAGTTCACCTAGAGCTTCACCTGATGGAAGCGAATCCTATCTGAGTGGAACAAGGTACTTAGATTTTGTATGATACTGAGCTTATGTGATTAATTTTATATATTTTCTACTTGTTTTCATCATCAAGTAATAATTGATCTTCCATACATTCTCTACAGGTTTGATCAATGTGCAGTTTCACCACAATCTCTAAAAGCAATTAAGGATGCTGGCTATGAAAAGATGACTGTTGTTCAGGAGGCAACACTTCCTGTCATTCTTAAAGGTTCGTATTTTAAAAAAAATATAATGTAAAATTCAAGAAGTCTAAATACTTCATTAATTCAATTAATTAGTTTTGTTTTTAACTTTTCAGGGAAGGATGTTTTAGCTAAGGCTAGAACAGGAACTGGAAAAACTGTTGCATTTCTTGTAAGACTATAATTTAACATCTTTTATAACTTTTGTGATCTTAACATGTTTATAAAGAAATCTTGATTTTATAAAATACTTTAAATTTCAGCTCCCATCAATTGAAGTTATTGCAAAATCGCCACCTGTCAGCCGTGATCAAAAGCGTTCTCCAATTCTTGTCCTTGTCATATGCCCTACTAGAGAGCTTGCAAGTCAAGCTGCCATGGAAGCCAAGAAATTACTAAAATACCATCCTTCCATTGGTGTCCAAGTTGTCATTGGTGGGACCCGCCTTGGTCTTGAACAAAAACGCATGCAAGCAAGCCCATGCCAGGTCATAATTTCAAAACCCCAAATTCTCAATTTATCAAAAGTCATAAGCATTTTAAATTTTAGAATATTCATAAAAAATGTTTATATTCTCAGATCCTTGTTGCGACACCTGGCAGGCTGAAAGATCATATTGAGAATACTGCAGGATTTGCGACTAGACTAATGGGCATCAAGGTTTTAATTCTTGATGAAGCTGATCATTTATTGGACATGGGATTTAGAAAAGATATTGAAAGAATCATAGCAGCTACACCAAAACAAAGACAAACACTTCTATTTTCCGCCACTGTCCCACCTGAGGTGTTTTTTTTTTTTTTTTTTTTATAAATCTTAATCTAGTTTTTATAATTGAATAATTTCATACAAAATTATTTTCTTGAAAAAGGTTCTCAAATTTAGTTTTTTGACATGAAGGTACGTCAAATTTGCCATATTGCTTTAAAAAGAGATCATGAATACATCAACACTGTCCAGGAAGGTAGTGAAGAGACCCATACACAGGTATATATATTATGATTTATTAAATATTAAATATTAATATTCTTTTCTTAAATGTTTGTTACAAAATTCATTGAACTCAATGACATTTATCTTGATTGTTTTTTAGGTCCAACAAAAACATTTAATTGCTCCACTGGATAAGCAATTTTCGATACTGTACACTCTCCTAAAAGATCATATTGCAGATGATTCTGACTATAAGGTTTGATTTCTTGGATCTTGTGAAAATAAAGAAAAGTCGTCCATTTTTCTTATTTACACATGTTTTCAAGTGTATGATGTTAAAGTTTATTATATATATTTAAATTCAGGTTCTTGTGTTTTGCACGACTGCAATGTTTACAAAACTTGTTGCAGACTTACTTGGTGAGCTGAAGTTAAATGTGAGAGAAATTCATTCAAGAAAGCCACAAAGTTATAGAACTCGAATTTCAGATGAGTTTAGGAGATCAAAGGGTCTTATTCTAGTAACATCTGATGTGTCAGCACGTGGGGTCGATTATCCAGATGTCACACTTGTCATTCAGGTATAAGTTTAATCAAAATTGTATTAAAAATGACATATGATTTTGGGAATTAATACAAAAAGTGTTGAATCTTTATAGGTTGGGGTTCCAGCTGATAAAGCTCAGTACATTCATAGGCTTGGAAGAACAGGGCGTAAAGGGAAAGAAGGTGAAGGGATAATAATGTTAGCACCATGGGAAGAGTTCTTTTTGTCTACTCTTAAAGATTTGCCAATTTCAAAAGCTGTTTTACCTTTAGTGGATCCGGATACAAAGAAAAAGGTGAGTGTTTTAGATCTTTAATTTTGACTTTTGTGAAAGTCAAAGGTTGACTTTGGTGAGTTGGAAAATTGTTACAGGTGGACAAGGCATTGTCTAATGTGGAAATGAAGAACAAAGAATCTGCATATCAGGCATGGCTTGGGTATTATAATTCAAATAAGACGATTGGGAAGGATAAATATAGGCTAGTAGAGCTTGCTAATGAGTTTAGCAGAAGCATGGGGCTTGATAATCCTCCTGCAATTCCAAGACTTGTTCTTGGTAAAATGGGGCTCAAGAATGTTCCAGGATTGCGATCTAAGTAAAATTTTGAGTATCAATTTTGCAGTTTTATCGAAACAATCTTTTGTATCGAGTTGATTAATGAAAAGTTTTCAAGCTGTCAGTGGTTCTAGAGAGCATGATATCGCTTTATTAGGAAGAAAGGAGTTTGTGATTGTTATAACATACTTATTTTTTTCCTATAGAAATTACAAGTTTTGATTGGGTGTATGTTT
The DNA here is from genome assembly GCF_052849685.1 of Lactuca virosa. Classification (NCBI taxonomy): domain Eukaryota; kingdom Viridiplantae; phylum Streptophyta; class Magnoliopsida; order Asterales; family Asteraceae; genus Lactuca; species Lactuca virosa. The sequence continues at coordinate 61,323,588 of NC_136429.1, forward strand.
TGTTTTGTTTTGTGAGGATGTTTTACAAAGTTTATAAAAATAAAGCCAATACTTTGATTGATATAAAATTAGCTTTCCAACAATTGTATCTTTCAACCAAGAATATTACAAGATGAAGTACGTAAGTCGAGATTGGTGACTTATGAATCTACAGATTGTTTACAAAGTTTATAAACACTAAAGCATTCAACAAAACAAGTATTCAAAACTAAACTACGACTTCTTCATTTGATTCTTCTATTATAAATGATACACTGAACACTGTCACAAGAGGGTCAAAGGAAGTTAGTACAAACTTGTGTCTTAGCGTACTACAAACCCTAACCAATATCATCATCATGTCAAAACCCCAGCAACAAAACGTATACCAGGGTTTATGGATACCCTAAAAATATTCTACATCTCAAGAAAAAGAGTTGTATACGGAAATAAAAGTACATAATCATCATCAACCCCACAAGGCAATGATGCAAAATTAAAAAAGTAAAAGAAATTAAAAATAGAAAAATGAAATCTTCCCAACAACATACCACCACCACAACCCCCAACTTTGGCAGTTTACACACAAGCCCATTATGGCAATCTGCTTGTTACCTTTGGACCAAAGAGACTTTTCTGTGTGATGATATTGTGAATTTTGTTCTTGTAAAGCTCCAGATGGAATCTTGATGATCACCTTTGGCAAATGGCAAGTGATGTGGCAGATGAACAGAATCAAATCCTCCTGTTGTCAACAATACAAAACCTTCATATTCTAGTTTCCTTAAAGAACTGAAGCTATTAATTTCCTTCCATTTTGCAAAGGGCATTTTAGACAGTTGACACATAATCAAAGTATTTTCCTTATACTCTCAAAGTTCATTATAAATGATAATGGGAAAAATACTACTTCATGACCTAAATGAGACTCTACTGAAAAAAAAAAATCAAGATTAACTTTATAGCAAAATAAGTTACCTTTGATGATGTGGCGATGAAGGCCGATCTGGTGAAGGCCGTTGTTGTTGTTGTAGAGAAGCCCCATATAACCGATTTTCCTCAAATGCCCCTCTTCTTTCACGACCTCCCTCATTTATCTGTGCCTGTGATTGCTGCTCATTCACACCAGAAAACCCAACAGGACCTATCGACCCAAATTCAAGCTGTTCATTATGTGAACCATAACCCGTATTATTATTGTCATACGAATACACCATCACCATTGAAGGAACACTTGACCCATTGGCAGATGGGTTTTGATACATCCCAATCCCATGACTTGAACTCCCATGCAAAGGACCATTTTGTGTCTGATATGTAGCAAATGTATCATGTCTATACGATGAATTCACCGATCTTTCTGCCCTAAACGAGTTTGATTTATCCATTTGGTTACGACTATGATTCCGGTTTGAGCCTCTTGATTTTGAATTCCCATTCCAGCTACCTTCATTATGATTCTCACTTCTATCATGGTTGTAGTTCCCCCTTCTTGACCCTGAACTATGTCTCTCCCTTACAGACACCTTCTGTAAAAAAAAAATTTACAAACTTCTCAGAAAACAAGCAACATAAGGAGTAAAAAAAGAAGGGTAAAAAGGTAAAATTGTCTTACGGGATTTGGAAGATAAGTCCCGGTCCCGCTACGGTATCTTGGAAGATCTTCACGTTGTTGGTAAACATTTGGCGGTCTGGAAACGGATTGAACCGGTGGTGGTGCTGCAACCGGGACAATGCGGGGACCGTAGTTCATGAGCTGAGTCACTATATTCATATTTGGTAACGGTCTTCCCGGGCCATCCCATGGGACCCGCCCCTGTAAGTAAACCGGTGGGACCATGACAGGTGAAGGGTATACCGTGGGCCCGTGCTGACGTGGACTTTGACAATACCGACCGAATTGTAGATTCTGCCAATGGCTGGCAAAGTCACTGTTGAGGATATCAGATGGTGTTTCACCAGGAGCTGCTCCTCTCAAACCATCTGGATTGAATTCCTCTGATTGGTTGTTGATGATGTCACCATTCTCAATGCTGACATCATCGCTGAAATGACTGGTTGATGGATCAGATGGGCTGGGTTGTGATGGGACATTGTAGAATGGAAGCATTGTCAGGAAGGGAACGGGTGGGCCCGTGGGGTAAAATGTCAAGGGCATTGCTCCGGAATTATCCATCATTCTTTGTCTGTTATGGCCTAGAATCATTGGAGCTATAGGGACAATCGAGTCATTTCCACTTGTTTGAGCCAGTTCATATCTTGGAGCATGCATCGAAGAAGACACAGACTGAGGTCTATCTGTTGCCTCAGAGTCCATGTCATCGTCTTCGGACTGGTGTGCTGATGCTGACGTGGACTCAAACATGGTCTTCCCTTTTACATATCCGCTCGATGACTCAGCAGAGACAATTACCTTTTTCCCACGTTTTTCCTTTTTGGAGACTGTTGAACTCTCGTCCCATGAACTTTCTGATGATGTTTTACTTTTTAAGGAATTACTGTGAGCAGCTGATGAGAATCTTGAACTTGTAGTTCTTTCATCATCATTTTCTACTCTATTCTCTAAATGATCCGAATGTGAATGTGAATGTGAATGATCATTGTTGTCCCTCATGGGCCCACGTTTTTCTTTGTTATACTTCTGTTGGCTTTTCGTTAATCCACCGGATCCACCCACACGCCGAGGCGGAGGAACATAACTTAACCCTGATGAGGTTGACTGTCGCTTATCATCTATTGGAACAATTTCAGAATTCCCATCTTGTCCCTGCCAGGAATCATGTTCATGATCAATAGAGTTGATTTCCAGAGAGTTAAAATTATCATTCACGGGTTCCATTGGATCTTCGGAATTCGTCATTCCGATTCCAGAAAAGAAATGGTTTAGTTGAGGTGAAACGAGGCCATGGGGATACTGCATTCCTGCATATGCAGGATCAATCATGGGAAAGTTTGTGAAATTCCTTTGTGCGTATCCCATTCCTGCTAGAAAAGATGGGGAGAATGGAAATGGTAATTGACTCATTGGCATATGAACTTGACCATTGAATCCATGAAGCCCAGAAGATGCCATCATGTTCACAAGATCTTGTTCTTCTTGATGCATTTGTTCACTCATGGAAGGTAAGCCTAAGCCAGAATCATGTTGATACAAACCTGAACCATTATTAGAATCAACAGAAACATCAATGTTTTTCCTCCTGTTACGATAGCTACTATTTGATATTGATACCCCCTGTGTGTCGGGGGCAGTTTGGGGATTTGCACTTTCAGATGCTCTGTTAACCCTACCTTGAGAAGAAACATCATTGTATGTATCTGTTAATTCAGGACTGGATCTTGTTCTAGCAAAAGGAGACCTTTGAATGTCATTGACCAGTTGACCAGATATCAAATTCTTCTGTCCTCTGTTTAAGTTTCCATGACCCTTTTGGGCACGAGGAGCTGCAGTAACATCAGGGGTAGTTTGGGGTTTTCCGGTTTCTGACTGACGAGATGAATTGCGGGAACGGGTGTCTTCAAACTCACTCTCACGGCCAACAGAGTTTTTGAATTTTTTTCCAGTTGAATTGATCTTTAAAATATCAGTGAGAGGTTGACTTTCAGATACTGAAGTCAAACAACCAGGTGCATCAGGACGAATGCCACTGCCATGTCGTTCCCACGTATTGGTAAAAAACTGATTTACCTCAGCAACTAGATTTTCTTGAGGGCAATCTAGTAATCTTGCCAGCCTTTTAGCCCCAAAAGCAAAGGCACTGCGTATTCTGAAAAAATTACCTGAAAGCAAGAGATTACATATATCATACAACATGACAAGAACTTCAAGTTGTTTTCTTCTTCATATAATTCACTAAGAAGCATTGTGTATACTTATAAATGTTAAGATGATAAAATAAAAAAATAAATACCTTTACTGACACTGCGTCCAAGATTATTGCTAACACGCAATGGATCAATAACATTAAAATGTTTGGAAACAAAAGTTTGGCCTTGGTTGTCCTGACCACCTGGAAAAACAGCATACACAGAGCTACAAGCATCAAGAAATACTTTGTTCAACAGCAATTCTCCACTGTCCTTACGAGGTGGCTCAGCTACAATTTTATAAGAATACATCCACATCAGCATAAAGTCAAATGTCGACTTCTGTCAATTATATTATCGAGAAGAAACTAGAAACATCATCATACACTATTACCAGTCACATCTGGAAGTGAGCTTATTGGCACAGGACCCCATAAGCTAACACAAAAGTTTTCCCAGTCGAAATTACTAAAGAACTCCAGAAAACGGTAAAGTACCTGAAAATGCAATGAGAGCATTCAATGAACAAAGGTTCCAAATACATATCTGTAAAGGGTATGTTTGTAAATTGTATGTTAAACAACCTCAAGAGGTCCAGCAAAAGAATTGTTGAAAACATGGAATATGTAAAGAACCAAAGTCTCAAGGGCATAAGTTGATATGAGCCCATGATGAGCACCAAGTATGCGGCTCTCATAATAACACCAGGCTTTGATCAGTATAATGCTCCTCTTAAACAAATGGTTCTGGTTTATCAGATTATCAACCTCCTCAAGAAAGCAAAGGGTACACAATCCTCCAAGCTGATTAAAAGATATATCTACCACAATGTTTTCAACAAGGCACTTTATAATCTTCACCTGTAGTTAAACAAACCATAAAGAAATCAGCTTGTAAACAAGTTGAGAAAAAAGATTGATGGCTAGTAAGAAAGTAGTGTTAGCTTACTTCTGCTTGAATGTATTGAACCTCCTTCACATGAAATTCTGCATTTTCATTTTTCTCCTCGATCTCCAACATATCACGAACTTCACTCGCCCATGAGTCCTTCAAGTTTGCACTGTTACTGAAGGCTGTTAAGTCAATATCTCCATCAGGTAGATACGTTTTAAGGGGTACAGACCCAAAAGTAAAAACCTGCAACACAGAAAGTAATCAGATGAAGAAGCACAGTAATTAAGAAAGGAAACGAAAATGATGAAGAAGCACCTGGCAGGGGAAGCACTTCATAATAAGTCTTTGTACATAATCAGCGACAGCATTCCTTCGTTCTTCAGATGGCTGATTGGGTTGAATGCAGGAAATAAGCTCTGCAGTTCTTTCCTCGGCTTTCAACCATCGAACTGAATCTAAACTCTCTAGCAACGGACCTGCATTGGGCAATAGCCCATTTGGCGATAGGCCGCCTCGGGGCTGTGACCATTCCTCATGGTCGCCCATGCAAAATAACTCTATGCTACCCAAAATTCCAGGCGATTCAATCCCCCAAGTCGAAGTTCAAAACTTGTTGATGTCCCCAAAATTTTCAAAAGGTTTGATTGCAAAACGTGACGTAGTTTTCAAATCACAAAAACATGTAATTGCATATGAACATATAAGCACTAAAAGTGTATGAGCAACCCTAAAGAGATGATACACTGAAGGTGGGAACTTTGATTTGAAATGAATGGCAGAAAAATTTGTCAAAAGTAACAAGGATTCCTTTCTCCACCACAAACCCTAAAAAGGGATCCCCTACGAAGAGAAACTACTCGGGAAGCTCAAATAATACGTAGAAAATCCGATCATAAAGATCGGTAAGAGGATTGTCAACAAAACCCTAACACGAAAAAAGGGTTATATTCGATGACAATCAATATGGAAATCAACGAGAAATTTCAAACAAATATATAGGATAAAATTTACGATGTCGCTTGGAATTATCAGTAAGAATCATTAATCGAAGAAATAGATAGAGTGTGTGTGTTTGGTGAGAGCGCCAATTTTGAGGGTTTTCTGTGTGTTGGTAAAATCGGATATATAGAAAGAGAGAGATTAACGTTGCGAATTTCTGGGGTTTTTTTATCTGCAAAATTGAAGTAAAGGGTTTTAAACTGCAATTGGAAATTTGGGCAAATGATGAAAATTGATGATCGCAATCTGGGAGAAAATGGAAACTTTTGCAAGTATACACAAAAGAAAAAAATATATATATTTATTTAAAAAAAGTTACAATATAATCGAAAATCAAGAAATTGTACTATATGATTTAGCACAATTATGGCTGAAAAACATGACGATTAATCGCGTGGTAATTGTTATGATAGAACCCTAATTTGTGCATCCTATTGGGCCCAAGAATCCATAACTCGGAGCCCAGACTTTTTTTACTTACGTATATGTATATATCTTCATTTCGAAACGATAAAAATGCAAAATGAAACATATATACAATCATAACATGAAAACTTGCAACTTGTATGTCAAAATGAAATTTAACCAACTAATAATATGTTTCATTATATATGAATTTTTTTTTTTGAGGTAACCTTATGAACACATAAGGTGCATTTTGTGCATTTCAGATTTTAGTCACCACAAAATATATGTTTCAGCTTTTTGCCATAATATTTTGTGAGGTTGGCTGGTCCGAAACCACCGACTTTCTCCACCGATAGTCTTCTTCCACAAAAGACGTTTACATATGTGCACCGCCACATATTGCTTTCATTGTTTCTTTCATTTCTCTTTCCCATATGACTACGCATCAACATAGTTAAATCGATATTATTCTATTCCATGGACTCCCCTGAAAAACATCGACGTTTTTCCCGTTCTTGCTTTGTTTCTTTTTCATTCAACTTTTAATTTCTAAAAAAAAAAAAACTAATCTTAGCCACCACCTCTAATCTTCACCACGAGTAAGCCACCACTCACCGATCACTATCATCTCCATCGCACCGTTCAATCAACCATGTTTGCCCTGCCTCCCAAAATTTGTTCCCTTTTCTGTGTACTCGATTGAATTGAACCAGTATCAAACCATCCCATCTTCCATCAGCCACCACCTCCAAGAACATCTCTTCTACACCCTCTAAACTATCATCTGAAACATTTATTTTACTTTTTTTTCAAACACCGATACATTGATATGGTTCACAAGTTCATATGTTCTTTGACAGATTCAGATCTTCACAGGTTTGAATTATATATTTGTTGACTAATTGATTTTCCGGTTTTAGTTTTTAATGGTGTTTGTTTTTTGACTTATTTCTTATGTGCAGAGGGTTCCCTACGTTTTGGGTGTGGGTGTACTTTCTGATACATGACGTTTATTCCTCAACTTGATCGTTTACATGTTTCGAGGTTCCTCCCATATTAATCGGTTCCTCGAATTTGCGTCTACTCCGGTTTCGTCGACTACTTGGTATGCTTTTTTACTCCTTTTCTGCCTTCGATTGTTTGGTTTTTGATTCTTACTGTTGTGTTTAAGGTTTTTATGCTTGTGTTGTAACGACCCGAATTTTCCCACTTTGCCATTGATGTTAGTTCCGTTATATTTTCATGTTAAGTTATTTTTTCTATTGATTTAACTTTTGGGGGCTCAAGTGTAAGAAATGGTCACTTGATCATGCATACATGTCATATAGTTATTTCTACACACTTTGAGGGCCTAACATGAAAAATTGGCATGTATTTGTTCTCCACTTAAACCTAATCCAAGATTTATCAACCATTTGCAACCAATAAACCCTATTCTAAGCCTCCTTCTTGTTGAGAGAGTGTTCTAGGATTCTTGCATTTGGTTGTGAGTTTAAGTGAAGAAGGAAGGTGAATCATTGGTGTATTTGGTGGACTCTTGGTGGGACTCTTGAAGCTTCTCCTTTAGCATCATCTTGGTGATTCATCTCTAGATTTCCAGAAGGTAAAGACATCTACCTTTGATTCGTTTTGTTGCCCTACAAACCACACATAAGAAAGAACCTTGAATAATGCAAAATTCTTGGTTTTGGTGTTTTAGTTGGTCCCATTCTTGTCCCTATCAGTCTAGTCACTTAGAAATGGTATTTAGGGGTTAAGATCACCACAATAGAGGTTTTGATCAGACCCAAACGAAGCAGAATAGGGTTATCAATCGATGATCAAAATTTGTAATCGGTCAGTTCTCACGATGTGCGCGTCTATTTGCCACGTCGTGACGATGGTACTTTGATAATCTGGGACCGCGTCTGATTCATGGCCACGACGTGAACGTTAAATTGCCACGTCGTGACGATGGGGAAATTGGTTGGTCAAATCTTAACGGCTATTTTGATCATGACGTGGACATCCTAGCGCCATGACGTGACGATAGAAAAATGATCAGGCTAGAATCACAATGAACATTGGGCTCACGACGTGACATCGTATTGGCCACAATGTGAGACATGATTAAACATAACCATTTTTATTTTGTGTTCTATTTTTTATCAGTTATTTGTGTAATCTTTTAGGGGTATTAGAGTACTTGCTTGAAGGTGATTTTTCTCTGTTCATAGCTTCACATAAATTGGACTAGAGGTGAGTCATTTATTGTGGTGATTTAAGCACTTGTTTGGAAAGATAACATGCACCTATACTTATGTTGTTGTAAAATTGATTTTTTGTGATGTTATAAAGTGAATAAAATGAGATAAATGCAACCTGGACATGTGAAGTTATATTGATACAATTGAATTTAGGAATCTTTGGTATGCTAGAATTCTTAAATTAATTATGTGATGCAAATTGAGAAAAGTTAGGGCCTTGCTAGAAGTGAGGATTAATTGTGTGGTTAAAATGTGATGATATGCATGTTATATTTTTATTTTGTTAAACTTAAATGAAACTAGGATATGCATGTTAGAAGTTGTCTTGTTGAAAGGTGTATCTCTTTACATGCTATTAATTGATGCTAGTAGTATTTATGTGAATATACATTTGATGTGTGACTTGAGATGTAGTATGCCATGGATTAACTATGATAATAATTCACTAGCATTATTATATAATAATATTGGTTAGGTGTGTGTTTTCCCCATGTGATAGGATTAACTAATTATACAATTTAATTAAAACAAAATAGGCGAAACCAAGGTTGTAAAAATCGCTTGACGGTAGCTCGACGGTTGACTGGTGTTAATGGATTAATCGGTCTTGGTGGGGATTAATCGAGGATTAATCGGAGACCATATATTATTAATAAAATATTAAAATTAATTAAATATTAATATATCTTAAGAAAAACAAGTACTTCAAAATTAGAAAATAAGAAAAATTGTAATTTGGAAATCTAGAAATACGAAAATATGAACATTTTGGTATAATATTTGAAATTTTGAAAATTTGAAAATTTTGGAGTAAAAAAAGACAGTTGGTTTTTTGAAATTTTTAAAACATTTTTTAAATTTTTTTGACCTTTTTTTGACTTTTTTTCGACTTTTTTGACTTTTGTTGACCGATTAATCCCGTCAAACCCGATTAATCCTAAATTTTCGATTAATGCCCTAATCCTCGACGGTTGGAGAATGCCAAGCGATTAATCCACGATTAATCGCCGATTAATCCCGATTTCTGCAACCATGGGCGAAACACATAGTGGGGATAAAATGGTGGTAACCTAACTTAGGTACGCGCCCTTACGGGATATTGCGATGGAAGCATATCGTTGGAAGAGAAGAGCCTAAGCCAAGTCAATGTCGAATGGTTTTCTCGATAACCATATCGAAGCATAGTTCTGGTGTACACCGGGTACTGGGATTAGAATGATGTTGGCTATTCTAGGACGCCAGATCAAGCATCACGTTGAGGTGTATGTATGCTCGTGGAGATTCCAAATACCACCCTCAAAAGACAACACATTGTGCTCGTACACACAAAGTCGGAGTAGTGAACACGGAGAACCAGGGACATTGTTACGGGTGGGAGTCGCGCGCCCATTTAGTGCAATGGGTCGCCGAGTCACGTTAGTAGCGAACATGGTCTTTATTTGGGGAGTTGTAGCAATTTATTATACCCTAGTTAGCGAGAGAGATTTAATAGTAATTATAGAGAATCAAATAAATTAATAATTATTGCGACGAAAAGAATATCTGGATTAATATATGCAATAATATGTTAATAATTAGTGATGTGTGTTGCATTGATTAATGTGATTCATGACTCGGCATAGTATATGTGTATGGTTTGTTTCCATGCATATATGCTTGAGATTGACTCACTGTGCTAATGTTGACACTTGTTTCTTGTATGTTGTTGTGGCTTTTGCATTGGTATAAGTAGCTTTACATTGATGGGATGGTGAGGTTAGGTTCTTTTGGTAGTTATAGTTGTTTATGTTTCTAGTGACGATACGAGTTTGAGACCTGTCGTGATGTGTCATTTACTTTTGGTTTTGATATTTGTTTTGGATTGAACTTTACAACTTGAATTATGATTGGTTTTTGTGAAATATTTTCAAGTAACACTGGTGGTGTTTTCTTAATAAGACTTCCGCTACATTTTCTAATATAAATTGTTTTTTTTTAAATTTTTTTGGTGGAAATCACGTTGTTACATGTGTTGTATTCGATTGTTAAGTTTGTATCTTTCTATTGTCTGCTACTCTATTGTATACTTGCTGTTTAGGTTGATCTGGTAACACTCACAATCGATGCTCCTATTTTGGCTTTGGGTAGCCTTTCTTATCTTTGGGTTACCCTTGATGTAGCTCCTGGGTTTTTGGACATGTTTATTCTTGCTTTTGTTGATGAATTATTCAGACCTACACACAAAAAAGGTGAGTATTTTATAGATTCAATCTCCTTAATACTTTTAATTTTTTATTCTTTTTTTTTTCATTATCAGTGTTTGTAACATGTTTTAATCATAAAATAATGGCGTTGTCAGTTTTTTTGTTAGGAAAGAAGTTGGGTGATGGAGCTTTTGGTGTTGTTTATAAAGTTTCTTGGTGTCAGAAACCATCTGCTAAGGTACCCACCACATGTTTGTAGAAATGCCTCATTGAACTTCATTCTTCTCTATAAAGATAAAGTAACTTGAAAAAACCATGTGACCTATTTCTTTTCTCAGGTTCATCATATGTTAATTAAACACTAACGGTTAAATCGTATGTTGTTATTTCAAATATTTAAGGAGAAGGTTCTTCATTTATTCGAATCCATATAGGTATCACAGAAATAAGGAAAATAAGGTTGTTTTAATGTTTTTGTATATTACAATGAGGGACGAAATAGGAATTTCAATCAATGATTTCATATAAGGAAAATGCACTATTCATAAAGGAATCTCAAAATTTATTTTATATATATATATATATATATATATATATATATATATATATATACTATCTTATAAAAGAAATCTCATTATTTCTAAAATAGATTCAATATAATAATATTATTTTTTAAGACGTCCAAACTATTAAACTAATAATACAACTAACCATCAACAAAATAATATTATTTATATACTATTCAAATTTGGATTTTTAAAATGTCTAAATTATGATGCTTTAACTATTATCATTTATTCATAGTTAATTTTGCATATCTTGATTTTCTGTTGAAAATGTGAACGACTCATTCAAATCCCATGCTTTTAAAAATGTAGTCCATAAATTGTGGTTTACAAATTTTGAAATCAATAACTGGCTTATATCTCAACTTTTCCGTGTTTGATTAAAAAAGATATTGGCCTCCTTCTTCCATAACCATCAACCACAATGACCAAGATGATGTTTTTTAAATCATCGTCATCTTCACCGTAACCTTAACGGCTACTTCCATTGGCCACCGTGCTCACAAGCTTTCACTACGGCCACTTCGAGTCTATGACTCGCATCACTACCGTCCACAAGCCTTAAAGTCAGCACACCATCCATTCCCCAATAACATGCACCTACTCAAATGTAACCTGTTGCAAAATCGCAAAGCCCGAGCACCACACCATAAACCCTAATGCCATCTCCACACATAATGTTAGATAAAGAGAATGGCAACCACAATGAGTGTAAAATGCTCTAGGATTTATATCTAAAAATCTCTTTTGCACTCCTTGGTGTTTTCCTTTCACCTTTGCTCCATTATCATAGCCTTGACCACGCATATCATCAATTTCAAGACCAAGAGACTTTAACTCCTCAAGTGTGATATCAAATAGTCATTTTCCGGAGGTATCATCAACATTCAAAAAACCTAAAAAGGACTCCTCGATAGTAACAGAATTATATGATAACGTTAAATACCTCACTATTATAGTCATCTGTTCTTGGTGACTTGAATCAGGAGTACAATCAAGTATGATTGAGTAGTACTTTGCTTCATTTATCTTCTCGTTAAGTTCTTTTTTAATTTCTTAAGCTAGCAAAGATATTAGTTCGTTTTGGATTAAGTGGCCAAGATACTGCACATGCAGCCCATCACTTGTGATCCATCGCACATGCTCTTTGATAACTGGGTCAAACTCTTCCAACATTTCAATGACACCCAAAAAAATTTCATTACCTATTAAATAAAATTAACAAATAAGAAGTGAAATCAGTCATAATAATTAACAAAAATGTATTTGGTGGAATTAGAACAAAAAAATTACAATTTATAGTTACCTTTTTTTATACAACTTTTCATTGGATTCACGAAATGCTAAATTATGTTTAGCAAGAAACTTCACTACTACAATGATTCTCAAAAGGACTTGTTTCCATTAATCTCTTTTTTTTAATTGCTCGTATTGAACTTTATCAATTGTTTCATTCAAATTCAATCTTTTACACATATCAAACCACTTATTCCTATTTGTAAGATGATCCAATAAAATTTCGTGTTCTTTAACCTTAGTGGTAACATGGTGCCAATCTGCATAAGCTTCACTGTGACATCCCCAATTTCACGGCCAGAAAAGACCGATTTGTTTATGCTTTGTTTTGAAAATCAGAGTAATCTTTTAAAGAAATCAATTGCGGAATTTGTTCCCAAAACAAAATATGATAAAAATTATCAAAGCATTTCTTTAAAGAAATGTATTTTCATTTTATAACAAAATCTCGGGATGTCATGTTCAATACAGACCAAAAGCATAAACAGAACAAAATAGACCTTACAACAGTTATTCATAACTACTGGCCTATAATCCAAAATCTCTCGTCAAGTCCACCAACTTATACTCTTGTGCCGTTACCTGTAATGCAAAGAAAACTGAGTTGGGTCAGGCTTGGGAGCCTGGTGAGCATATAAGGTTTTCAACCCACAATAATACAATTATTTAATTATCAAACAATCAATCCAATTTACCCACCCCCATTATATTCCTTTATTTCATAAAGTTTTACCCTAAGAACCGATTACCCTTCTCCCATTCATTCCTAAGAATTGCCCTAAGGAATTGGAACAAAGTCTAGTGTTGCCATGGTCCTTAGATTACCTCTGGTGAACACGCAGTTCAAATAATTAATGAACACCCAGTTCAAGAACACCCATTGAACACACTCCGTTCAATAATACCTAATGAACACCTAGTTCAAAAACACCTAATGAACACTTAGTTCAAAAACACCTAATGAACACTTAGTTCAAATATCTCTGGCGAACACATAGTTCAAAACATCTAGTGAACACTTAGTTCAAATATCCCTGGTGAACTCAATCACCTAAGGAACACAGAGTACGAAAGCTCTTAGTTCAAACCACGTGATAATAATGTATATCTCGATCCTGCAAAACCACTAATATTACATATAAATCATATTTCTAAAACAATCTATCCCATCCCGTCGATCCCCACACACTGACCCTATACAATGATCTTACGAGATCTAGCCTAAGGAATCGATATGAACAACAACTGACGAAGGTGCTTCGGAAATTCCCTGGCAGCAAACGAGGATCAATAAAGACATCAAATGAGGGGAATGGAATAAGTTTCACCACGAACCTTTGTTCGTAAAAGAAAGAACCACAAGACAATTAAGTCAGGGGTAGTTATCTAGATAACAATGCCTAGGCGTGGTCCGACTATCATGAGGTATTATACCTCCAGACTCTCCCTATCCAACATCGAACTTTGCCTAGCAGTGGCCTGAATACATTAGGTATTTCACCCCCAGACGCACCCTATCCAGCAATATAACACCAGACATACCTAGCAGTGGTCTATTACCGATACATTTTATTAGGTAGTCTACGAAGTTCCCTTAATTACTTCATGAAAGAAAACGCTGACATATGAAGCTCGGTTGATCACTTCATAAAAGAAACGCTGACTCCAAAGCTCTCTCAAAATAAAAGTATGGGGAAATACTACTAGAGTACTCCCGTACGCTCCCGTAACCGACACACAACATTGTCAAAAAGACTTTGTACATGATAGTACTTCTGGCACATTATAGTACTCTGGTATGCGAAAGTCTCGTACCCAAGAACATAATAGTACCCTGGCACAAGCAGCACCCAAGACACAGAGCTTTGAAAAGGACTTCGTACATAAAAATGTACTTCTGTACGTAGGACGTACTCCACCGATCATCAATCTCACCCCACACGTACTCTTAATAAGAGACTACCCAAAGTCCAATCTTAATTGAACTAAAACATCCCTATTTAAGTCTTAACCCATCACTAGGCAAGCCTACAATGCCTATAATCAATTTTTGATACTATTTCCGTATAGGCAACGCCAACTAGTGTATACTTAACACAAGGTTTTAAGTAATAATATCATATATACACATCTTAACACATATTGAACCATATCTGATTCGCACGTTGTATATTATCAAATATATCTAACATGTATTTTGGACAATAACAAATACTTCACATACATATGTATATTTCAGACTTTAATCAATACTCCTGATCTGATCCATACATTCAGATCTAAAACGAGTTTATCTCTTTATCCTTTTATCGCATGGTCCAACCCATCTTTTATCACCTACCAACAACCTCATCTACCCATGTTCTACCCAACATATTTTTAGATACAAAATACAAATATAGTTTAACTCATTAAAACTTATATAATTCATCCATTCCACAATCATCTCAAATAAACAACAATATATTATACACATAGCACGTATTTCATAGCGAATACTTAATATTTATGTGTTAGAAGAAAGTGACTATACACTCACCTGATTAGAAGATGATCGGACAGCACTACGACTTGTAAAAGTAGTATTCTTTGGTAGATCTGGAAGATCTTCACAAAAATCGGGCTTCTCGCGGGCAGAGCTTCGGCTTGAATGGATAGAGAGAGTATAGAGAGTGAAAGAATGGGTTAAGGGTGTGAAGAATGAGGCAGCCCCGAGCCTCAATTTATAGTGCTCTGGGTGCTCCACTAGTGCTCCACTACCTGCTTAGTGTTCCACTACCTGCTCCACTAATTGCTTAGTGTTCCACTACCTGCTCCACTAATTGCTTAGTGCTCCACTACCTGCTTGATGCTCCACTAACTTTCATTTAGACTATGTCAGCTAATTCTCGACCGATCTTAAATTTAACAGTAGGAGGAGATTAGACTGTTAAATGAATGCGAAGAATTCGTAACTCCTTCATACGGACTCCGTTTTCGTCTGTCTTTTTACCATTGAGTTCCTATTAATGAGATCTTCAACTCTCATTTAGGTCGCGTAAGCCAAAAACCGCTCGAACTAAAATTCGAGTTTCGGGTTGTACACTGCTAAGCCAAAACTTTGAAAAATCATAACTTCCTCATACGAAGTCAGATTTGGGCGTTCATACTCTACGACTTTGGTTTAGATTACTAAGGCTAAATATCGCTCTAACGTAAATTCACTTTTTACGTCATTCAGCGTCGTGCCGGTTCTGCCGCGAAACTTCGACAGGTCATAACTTCTTCGTTATAACTCGGATTTCGGCGTTCTTTATATGTACGGAATCCTTGTAACATATACTAAAACTTAGTTAAGATTATTCATCCTAAATAATATTCTATCAAAAAGTCATTTTTGACGCTTATCGTCTCTTAATTTACTAGCCCTGATCTACGGGCGTTACATTCACCATCCAATCTACACATTTGAAATCCCTTTTCTAAACAATTTACAACAGAAACAAAATATATTGTCTAGCTCTTTCGAATATACTAGCCCTTCTCTATCACACTTTTCTAAATTTGGTAAAGTTCTTGTATATAAAGCTGCAAAAAAACCGTCTACCAAATTTATCGTAGGGACCATACATAATACTATTATCTCTTTTAGGACCTTTCTTGACCAAAAGTTTAATCTCCTAAGAATTAAGTTTTTCCCACCTTCTTGGATTATATATATCAACATGCTCTTTAACGGGCTCTTGCTCATCTGCCTCTTCTACTTCTATATGCTCTTGCTCTTTAACATGCTCTTCAATGTGCTCTTCAATGTACTCTTCAACATGCTCTTCAATAGGTTGTCTATGGATAAACTTATCTAGAGCACCGATGTCAGCCTTTCTCTTTTCTTCATCTAGTTTTCTTTTTTTACGTTTTTGACTACCAGATGGTTGTTTAGACTTCATCTCTATAATATCACAAACAATAAACATAATTTCATTCTTTAAATACTTTGGTTCTGAATTCCGATTTCTGATAAACAATTATACAATAAACATAATCTAATAATTTAATTTCAGTTTCTAATAATCTATTTCAGAATCATTCATTCAACATTGTGAATCAGTCAACCAGATTTCAATCTCATAATATGACAATATGACATAGTGATAAACAATTAAACATTCATGAATATGAAAAATTAAACAGTTAAAGATAAACAATTTAACAATTAAACATACCATGAATCTGAAAAATTGATAATCTGTTTATTCTATAAGACTATAATTCATTCACACATTCAACTATTCAAGTATGTAACTGAATCGACAATTATAATTTACAAACTCATAATCCTTATTCCTCATTCCTTAATTTCTCAATACTCATAATCTATTACATATTTACATTATTTGTATTATTGATTAGCACCAAGAATCAAGAACGAAGATTAAAGAATCATTGATAAAGTGATAACAGGATAAATGGATAATCGACCCTTACTTATCTGTTGTCTAGAGCCGACTTGTTGTGGGTGTCTACTGTCTCGCAGTCTCGCACGCTGAGGCCTAAATCCTAATGCCTGATGCCTGCTGATTTGCTGATTGCTGTCACTGCAGTCTGGAAGGCTGCAATCGATTTTTTTTAACAAAAACGAACACAATGATGATTGATCGAATGATCGCTGATAGGCGCTGGCTTCGGTTTGACGCTGGTCGCTGGTTCTTCCGATGATGTTGAATTGTTTGGGCAGTTGGGCTGAACGATAATACTATTAAAAAAAATTGGGCCCCTTAAATTTGTGGGCCCTGTTTCATTGGCCATCTTGCACTTGCCCTAAACCGGGCCCGGATGCTATGTTTTTATCCTTGGTTGGTAAATTTATGTTTAATTAGAAGCAACTTTCTTAAATATTACAGATTTTTGCATGATATAGGTTAATTTTCTTATCCCAACAATTTTATGGTAGAGATTTTTGTGATGATATTCATATATTTAATCGACTATTCAATTATGGATTTCGATTGCAGTAATGGTGGATGCTAGGAAGAGGTAGCAAAGTTAGATGTTGAATGCTAGTTAAAGGATTGTGGTGGTATGGTTCACTTAGGGCATATCATATATGGAGTTGAGAATAACTATTTGGATGCTTACGGGTGTGTCAAAGATCAAAACAAATTCAGATTAGCCCATGTCAGTAGCGATGTAAAGATATTGTGAAGTTTATCTTTTTGTGAGCTAATTAAAATGATGAACATGTTGATTAGTTGATAAGCAAATAAAATCCAAAATATCTGTCAGTTTCCCCAATTTCATATGTCATGTGTTCTTTCTCTTCTTTCTGATTTCACTCCTTGCTCTACATCCATAGCGACCGCATTTGACATTCAAACTCAACGTGGTGATTTGGTGTTTTATTTAGACAGAGCACAATCTCCATTGTCCTGTTATCTATAGGATTCACCCTCTTTCTATATGTCTTTGTCCCTTTCATATTATCATATGTTCCTCTAATTTCTATCCCCGTTAGTATATTGATCAATGAACAAGTTGACTGATCTAACAATCTCTCTTTTTACATGTCTCTATCCAGGTAACCAACTCTCACTAAATAGATATATTTGGCCTTACAGGTATATTTTTCCCTTTTACTTGCCCCTTTATGCTTTAGATTTATGTTGAAACCAAAAAAAAGTATGTTTCCAATTGTTTAAGGTTCTTTTTATTAGGGTTCATGGTGTAACCAAGAAATAACAATGTACTCTCTGGTGTAAGGAAGAAACACCAGAAGAAATAGCAGTGTACTTTTTGTCTATGTAACTTGCTATGTAATTTTTCTATTGCAAGTATAATTTTAAGGGTAAATTACGGGCTACCGATTACAACTTTCAAATTTTGTTGAAGTGCAATTACCTACCGTTATCTAGACATGTTTAACTTTATTCCGTTCAAATTTTGTTGACCTGCAGACATGGTTAAAACAAATTGTTCATGCCTACAGTTTTGTTTCTTATCGGGTCATAAGTTTTTTAATCATTTTTAAATAAAATTTAATTTTAAAAAATATATTTTTTGTTAAAATAAGTTTATGATTTTAAATTAAAATCACAAGAAACAAATTTATCAACAATATGTATATTATTAGAGTGAATTATAATTTTTTTGAGATGAAAAAAGTGTCCTTCGACAAAACTCGAAAAAAAAGCATCTCATAATGAATCATTAAACTATTTTTTAATAAATTTAAGTTTAGTTCTTTATATTACAGGATTGTGCTTTATATTAGAGGATGGTGCTAATAATTTATCTATTATTAAAACATTGAACTTTGAAATAATTATACAATTATAACATTGTACACTTGATTTTCTTGATTTTTTTTCGTATTATTACATTATACCTTTTTATTATATTGTTGTGCTATTTCTTGTATTTCTCCGTTGTTTTGTAGCAGGTTAATATCAGTTTGCGATTGTAGGCTATAAACTGCCACCAACACTTAGGGAATAAATCGGATTGTACATAAATATCAAGGGATTCTTTAAACTGTTAATGTTTTGCTGAATTTTTAATTTTAATTATGATTCTTAGAAGTGTTATGAATAAAAAAACTTATGAAACTAATTCAAAGATATGAAACCACAACCAAAAGCTAAGTAATTTTTTTAATGCTTCTAGAGATGTTGTAATAAAAAAATAATAATGCATCATTGATGGAACTACTTGTACCGTAAATCTGCGTTACAACTACACCGATTTCCAATTATTTTGTATTTGTTGTAAGCTTTCCTAGGCATAAGATTCTAATTTATGGAGATTAAGTTTATAATTAAGTTTGTTTTGAAAAGTTGACTTATTATGATTATTTTATTATTTTTCTATTTAATTTAATTTGTCAATTACGTAATAATACTCCACGTCAACTAAGTAATTGAATTGAATTTATTGTGTCTCTTAATTGTGATTAAAAACATTAAATGAAGATTTTAAGTTGTCATCAATTCAATTAAATTATTTTTGTAACTTAATGTTATCTTAAAGATTTATATGTTAATCAATTAATAAATTAATAAAAGTAAAAGATATCGAAATTAAACTTTTACAATGAAGTATAACTAAAGTATATATTTTTTATTTTTTTTGTTCAGGAAAGTTAAACAAATATTAGGAAAAATAAAGTACACCCACTCTTAGGCCTCTCTATTGGCAATACCAAAAACCAAAAGAGAGTTGTGTCTATAATCACATCTCATCTTTCTTCTCTTTTTTTGTTGAAATAAATTATTCGCCACCGCCGCTTTGCGCAGACGACTAGTATATATATATATATATATATATATATATATATATATATATATATATATAATAATAATACTAATAATAATAATAATAAATTTTAAGGTTCCCTTATGAACAGTGCATTTGTGCACTTCAAACTTTAAGCACCACAAAAATATGTGTTTTAGGTTTTTGCCACAATATTTGTTGAGATTGACAGTTTTAGTCCTTGGTCTGAAACCACTGCCTTTCTCCTCTGATAGTCTTCTTCTACATTTGTGCACTTCAAACTTTAAGCACCACAAAAATATATGTTTTAGGTTTTTGCCACAATATTTTGTGAGATTGACAGTTTTAGTCCTTGGTCTGAAACCACTGCCTTTATCCTCTTATAGTCTTCTTCTACGAAAGACGTTTACATATGTGCACCGCCTCAGATTGCTTTCATCATTTCTTTCTTTTCTCTTTCCCGTACGACTACGCATCAACATAGTTTGATCGATATTATTCCATTCCATGGAGCCCCCTAAAAACATTGGCGCTTTTCCCGTTCTTGCTTTATTTCTTCTTCATTCGGCTTTTAATTTCTAAAAAAGCACTAATCTTAGCCACCACCTCTAATCTTCACCACGAGTAAGCCACCACATGTTTGTAGAAATGCCTCAGTGAACTTCAATCTTTTTTATAAAGATAAAGTAACTTGAAAAAACCATGTGGCCTATTTCTTTTCAGATTCATCATTAGTTAATTAAACACTAATGGTTAAATCGTATGTTGCTATTTCAGATATTTAAGGAGAAGATTCTTCATTTATTGGAATCCATCTGGGAATAAAATACGGTTGTTTCAATGTTTTTGTGTATTGCAATGAGGAAAAAACAGGAATTTCATACAGAATTTAGTTAAAGGCCATATCAATATTGTCATCATGATCTTCATTAGGTCAAAATTCGTTTATAACATCCAATAACACTGATATGGCCTTGAGGGTGTGACCATTTAGGAAGCACTAAAATTTTTAATGGCTTTATTGTTATATTTTACACAGGGCATCTTTGTAGCTTTCTCTAATAGTTAAGTTGCTTAATTAAAAATTAATTGTCCTAAACCAATTTCTTTTATCCTTTATTAAATGCAAAAGAAACTCATTTTCTTATTTACTATGAACATGGGAGGTTTGTACAGTTGGGAAAAAATGTCACAGGGTTCATGTGACAGTGTGAGGCACACATAAAGGTTGTCGGGCAGGTCTATGTCATGAAACCCAAACGTGAGGAGTTAACCGGGTTCATGCAAAAGTGCTTCACCGAGCTGATGCTAAGTCATTCACTGGTTTGTGTCAGCCAGTCATAATTGCTACCAGATATTACCAAAAGATGAAACACATGAGTAGCAACAGGAAAACAACATTTTCCATGAGGAAACCTTCTATTTTATATATTTAATTGTAATATATTTGACACTTGTTTCTAACACGTGTCACATATAGCTTAGGGGTTATTTATTTTTATTTAATGGAATTAACACATATAAATACATATATATGTTCTTTTAACTTATTATATAAATCACTAGGTATGATACCCATGTATTACATGAGTTTATTTAAAAGAAAAAACTAAATATAAAATCTAAACATTTGAGAATTTTGAATTTATAAGAAAAATGAGAAAAATATTGAATTATAAAAACTAAAGTATTTTTTTTCTCTAAATTTAAACAAATAATTCAGATGAATAAATAAAGGAAATTAATGAAGCTTTAATTTAATAATTTAAAATTAAAAGGAAAGTTCATTAAGGAAATTAATATGCATTTATTGCACTTAAATACTATGTGAAATTTAATAAAATAGAAAAATCATAAAATGAAATGTGGAATAAAAATTAATTCAAAATAACCACAAAATGACATTTGACAAATTGAATGAGAGTGTGAAAAATGTAAAAAAAAAATTCATTTATTAGAGTAGATGTCTTATTCGGTTAGAGCGAGAAAAATAAATCTTTATGAATTCAAACACTTCTATTTACTCATATACCACATTTTTTTTATTTTTAGCATGTTCTTTCCTTTTCCATACAACCCAACGACAACCCTTCAACATGAATAATGTTGTGTAAATTGATTTTTTATAGTATTTTAATTTGGTTTAAGACATAATTGTTTATGTATTTCCAAAACTCAATATCTTAGTTTACTCAAGAAGGGGAAGCCAAGGGGTCGCTCTCAGCCCATGTAGCCATGGTGACTCAATTTTTTCCATTACTGAGTTTGAATAACTAGTGAAGGTTCTTAGATGTGTCATCACAAGAAGATATATTGAAAATGGTATGTTTGTGGATAACGATGACATGACTAGAAGGTACAGATTAGTACCCAAAAAGTTAACATTTTTTTTGGAGTGTCTATAGACCGGCTTCCTCTAGAAGTAATATTTCAAAAAGAAAAAGGTTTGATATTACTTATATTATGTGCTCGAGTTGTGATCTTGAGGTTGAAACGATGAACTGTGTTCTCTTAATTTGTCACTTGGCGAGTCAAATTCAAGATAAATTTGCTAGATGATGTGATATGGTATTTCGACTACCCCCAACAATTTGAGAATGGTTTTCATGGGTAGATGATATCGCACTTTCAATATCTAAAAAAATGGTTTTGGAAGTAGTGATTTTGGCGACTTCTTGGACGATTTGGAAGTATAGAAATTTTGTATTGTTATACCTAAAGAAGTTCTCCAAATAGAAGATTATTGATAATAGAAATTATAAAATTTCTTTAAACTAAGAATTTGTATGGAATGTCATTTTCATTGTACTTCATGTAATTATTCTAGCTCATGAGTGTTTCTAATTAAGATTTCCATTGCTCCAAAAAAAAAAAGTTTACTTCGGAAGGGAGTTTCGATATAAGGTTGCAAATTGCAATGTTTGTCGACTTCTCGAAACCCAACTATAACAAGCCCATATAAAGTTTTCAACATTTAAATTGTTTTAAAAGAACTATAAAATTGTATTCAGAACATGATTTTTACGTTTCAAAAATCATTATCGCATAGGGATTTAAGTCTCAATGATGTTTCATAAATTATACATATTTATAGGGAAAATGACATACTTGTTGAAATAGAAACTAAAAATGAGCATTTAAAGCGTAGTTTTGTGACGTATGAAGCAATAAATACATTTGGAGCTTAGCAAGGAGGTAAATCATAAGATATTCAAGATAATCACTGTGACAACCGTCAAATTTCGCTCAAGTCAAAGTCAAACAAAGTCAACAAGTCAAACCGGTCAACTCCATTAACCCTTGTATGTTCGGGTTTACATTATACAATTCGCTATTTCAATGAGAAAACATCATTTGAAAAATTCATGTGTTTGATTTTCCTTAGCCTTAACAGTGCTAAACAACGAACCAAAGCGATAAAACACTATTGCACAATCATCGGGATTGTGTAAGACACTAAATCATGGCTTAACGGGGTTTATGGACCTTTCGTTGCGAAGCCGGACACTCAAAAAGATCACAAACGAAACCTCTCACAATCTCTTTCACTCAACCTCTCTCTATTAAAATCTCTCCCGAATCTCTCCCAAATCTCTCTCAAAAGTTCCTTTAATTTTTTGTAATCATTCGGGCCATCCCGACCCTTAACTGGGTCAAAAACCACTTGAAACGGGGTAAAAACGGGTAAAATAGGCTTAAGGACCCAAAACTGAAGCTTCAGGACCGAAGTCCCTGTCATAAAGGAAGACGACACACATTTGTCTGTCGTAACCTTACGACTCGCGTGTTGATGACACGCAATGAGTATCAAGAAAGCCCCTGTCATAAAAAAATACGACATGCATGTTTGCATGTCATAATTTTTCCGGTTTTTCGACTACGACTTCGTTTTAAGTCCGTTTTTCATTATTTTAACGTGGGATTTTCACCCAAAACTTTATTTTATAAACTAAGGCCCCAAAATATATAAATCTACAGGGTTTTTATAAAAATGTATTAAAAGAATTGGTGGTTGGACTAATTATTGAGGGAATATTTGCTTTTCCTTATTTTATGACAAAAGCAAGCCACCACCACCTCACTCTATGATCATCCACTCTTTCCCACTACTCCTTGTCACCTTAGTGGACCTTTACACCCAATATCCAGCTCTTCCCATGTTCTAAGAGCTGGAGGATTGATCCTCTCTCCTCATTCTCCATAAAGTTCTTTCATTCTACACTTAGCAACCAAAGGACACTCTCCAAAATTCTCTCATCTTTTCTCTCAATTTCAAGAACTTCAAGGCTTTCTCCAGGGATTTCTTCCTTCAATTAGTAAGTATCTTCATAATTCACATAATTATTGAACTCCATTCTACTCAAATCATTGATATCTTACACAAATTCCATCTTATTCGGTGTTAGATTCTCGAATCATCAAGACATCTTCTTAGTGTTCTTGGGTTGAACACTTCCTCTATCTCACTTTCATCTACTGAAATCACATAAGGTGAGTTCATACCCCTACATTTACATGTTTTTCTTAAGTTTTAAGGGGGGAATACAAGTAAAATCATCAAGAACACAATTAAACTTTTTCTAACAGATTACATCAGAAAAGATGGACGTTAATCACGGACTGTTTTGGTCAACTTAAATATTTTAGTTTTCAAAACTGTTCCAGGTGCAAGTAGTTCAAACTCTTAGCTTGAAAATGGCTACTTGCACATCTCCATATGATTTTTCTACAATTTATGGTGATTTTTACAAAACTGCCTGTCATTTCAGAGGCAAACCCGGACCAGTCTGTGATTATGAACATTTTCACCTCTGTTAGAGATCACTAAAAATCATGGTAAAATTTACGAACAAACTAGACTCATATTCCAAACTCTCAAAATTTTCGGATTTGGATTTAGAGCTTTGATGATTTTTTTATAAATTTTCTAAGAACAGTAACAGAAACTGTTTTTCAACGAAAAGTTGCTGTTAATTTCATTTCACCTTGTAACATGTTGAGCAAGGTGTATATCTTTATGTGATTATATATTATTGCAATATATGACATTTTATCTTAATATTTAGACACACATCAGTTTACAAATGGATTTGGTCATATAAAATATAAAGAATAACAAGTGATTATAATCAAAGTACAATCGATACATTCAAACATTTAATAAACTATTTTGAATATAGTTTGCATACATTACCACGTACTACCCTTGGTTGATAAACTATAATAGGTATAGTTTATGATACATTACATAACAAATGCATTTAAAAAAGGGTACATTTATACAAATGATATTTTCATTAAGCAAGGTACGGCCATACGGTACCAAGTTTTCATAACACGTAATTCCGTTAATGACTTTGTGAGACATTTACTTCAAATTACCATTAAGTCCTGTATTGTAACCAGAGTCTCCTTGAGGGAGAGCGTGATACTTGTGTATAGATCTATATTGGGTTTGACAAACCCACACCTAAGCTGCATGCAACAGCTAGACCGGCAGGTCTGGGGTGACAAATGTCATAACATTTCCGACGCCTGAAGAACGTCGTTTCAGGCCAACTAGGTCATAGCATTGTTATAATAACTCACATAAAGTATTAATAAACATTGGAATTTACGGGAACTTCATTAAAATTTAACGAGTTTATGTCGATTTAAACTTGCATTGTTTTACTATAAATATGACAAATTACTTGTGCATTTCGGTCTTTGGGTTTTAAGACTACATTTACACATTAAGGAAAATATTGGATTTTCTAACACAAATACTACTTTCACAAACGAAAGGCTTTTAATAATACCAAACAAAAGCTTATGAACTCACCAACCTTTGTGTTGACACTTTTTCAAACAACTTGTATTCTCAGGAAATCATTAAACAGGTAATCAAGTGCTTTTGAGGATGGGACGCTAAGGCGTCTACTATTTCATATTTTGTCAACATATTGTAATTGATTCGTAAACATGTAATTCATACAATGATGTAACTTTTTTCAATTATATATATGTTGGTTGTGTTTGCTTGAATTACTATTATAATTGTTGTTATGATACTATACATGAAGTCCTCCACCCCCGGACGTTTCCGCCATCCTTGGTTTGGGGGTGTGACAGATTGGTATCAGAGCACAGTTTGTAGTGAATTAAGTATATCAAACCATATAAGATATACAAACTATAAACACAATTGGGACTAATAGTCTCTGATTTGTGCATTTTTCAAATAAATATACTTTTAGAAAATAAATGATTTTTTATTAAAAGTATAAATACATGCATACATGCTCATATAGTGTCATAACTAGAAGAACATAAAATAAAAGAAGAGGAGTTGTATATTATGGGTATGCCTTGGTATATGTAAATCAAGTCTGGGAAGGATATAGCCTGATCAACTATATCTGTCCGAGGAGTGACTTACATATACTGGGGGATAGTCATAATGGGCAACAAATCTATCAACCTAACTACACCCTACAGAGAATACTTTAAGAATCGAATCTAAACAGCTAAAAATACTATAGGAGTATTTGGTGATACTATAACCAACTTATGTGAAAACTAAAGACCTCTATTAGTAGGCCTATGATAACTGAGTGCATACGCCAAGGTTATACATAATTAAAGATATTATAGACTCAGAATCTATGACTATTGCTCTACTTCCTGTTCCTTGTTTGGTTGTGGACTTAGAGTAGAGTCATTTATTCGAAAGTCTATTCTATCTCAAATTATGTATAACTGATATGCACTACGTGATTATAGACGTAACTAATAAGGATCACCCCTATAAGTAATTATAGGATTAGGCGTCTATTAATGATCTCTTCTACCCCTATTCTCGCAGGAGCAACATGATGTGTAAATTTTAACGCCCGTACAAAACCTACTTCTACCCACTACCATAACTCCATCTCCAAGACGTTAACAGAAACACCAAGAATAGTTCACTAAAGTGCGAAAATATACATGTGTATATAAATGGTAAGGATATTTACTAAAAGGTTTATCAATGAAATAGGCATGCATTTTATTTCATTGAATCTCACTACTTGGTATTACAAACAATTTACAACTGGTAACTCTAAGATTCTTTAGGTGTACCTCGAAGTTATGTGTAATTAAGGAATGATTGACCTAGAAATGGTGAGTCCGCCTTAGGACCTGTTCCTTGTTTGGTTGTGGACTTAGGGTAGACTCATTAGGATCAACAGTCTAATAAAATTTTAATTACACATAACTGGGGGCATGTCAAGAGAATCTTAGGAGTGGATCAGACATGGAACAAATCACAAGATTATAATCAAGTTATTCCTACTAAATTCATAAGTCTATTTATATAGACCTCTGGTATAGCGTCGTCGGCGTAGTCGTGTCGGCAATCTAAAATATGGCTAAATACATAATACAAACTATAATACCCAAATTATACAAAATTTTCTGCATTAAAAATCAATAGACAAATACATAAAATGAAACTAAAAAAAAAAAAAGAGTATCAAACTATCAAGAGAAAAACACATACAATGTAGATTAAAATCCACTAATGATAACAAAATGGCTAAAAGAAAAGGTAAGGACTAAGGATTGTTAAGTCCTCTCTTCTTATAAATAGCTTTGAAGCAAGCTAGCCTAAGCTTCTTTGTTCTTTCTGTCAGTTCCATACCTGGCAATTTCTCCATCATCTTCTTGTGCCCTGCTAACGTCTCTACCTCCTCCTTTAATCCCAACTCCTAGTTTTTTTAGGTAGATGCAATATATTTTTCGTGTGAGTTCATAAAATTTACAATGAGTTAAGTTTATGTAAATATAAATCAGAAATCGTAGTAAAACAATTGATTCGATGTGGCATATGCCTAGGGCCTATGTTTATGTTATAAAGAAACTAATAATTAAAATTTTAGAAAATACCAAAACTACTTTGGTTATCAAGTGCATGCATACATGCATGAGTAATGTATAGAAGGTTATTATCGTAGTTTACCTTGGCATTTTGAATGAGGGATTGAAGGCTCTTAAGTTTTCTATGAGGCCATCTGTTTATGTTTAGCTCTCTGTATCTTGTCTTCAACAATGTTAACCATATCCCTAGTTCCTTTGCTGCCATGATTATCGGCATCTCAAAGTACTTCGCTATCTCTTCAAACTCCAATGGTCTCAATCTATTTGCCACCTTCCGGCCACCGTGATCAGTGGTGGCAGCACTAGAACTACCTGTAGCCTCACCACCGGATTTACAGTCTTCACTGAAACTAACCAATGGTAAATTACCATCCTCCCAACAATCCCATAAGCTTATGTTTTCAAGGGGATCAAGATCATGAAACTCATTTCTAGAAATGATGTTTTGATCTTTGTTAAGTACTGTGGAAACATTCTGATCGAGCACTTCATGCGATTTTTCCGACAACTCGAAATCCTGATGGTTGAGCAGGTCACCACTGCAAAAATCAAACCATGTTTTGATCAATATAAACAAAATCACTTTTTTGTGCGAAAGATGGTGTAATGAGTGACATTTATATATACCTGAACAGATATTGATGATCAAAGTACTGAAACCGATCGAGGTCATCTATGGGGTTTTGATGATCTGCAGGCGGATCCATTTGTGAGGGAGAAGTTAAAGAGTCGCGGTAAGAATGTGCTGATTTATATAAGGGAAGTGGGAGAAGTAACGAATAACAAATAAAGAGGAAATGAATGGTCTTTGAGCTGTAACCTTCTTTTGTGATGATTTATATAAGGTAAGTGGGAGGAGTAATAAATAAAAAATAAAGAGGAAATGAATGGTCTTTGAGCCGTAACCTTCTTCTTCAATTCACATACATATACGTATATATTGCTGCAAATTAGGACTTTTGTGCCTCATGCATTTAATGCATCACATGCCTACTGCATATTCTTGACTTTGAAGCTACGTACCAGTTTCGAATTTCCCCAGTAGCACACTTTTCATTAGAAAGTACTCCAAGTCTTCTCACATGCAAATTATGACTTGAGTGTCGCTATAGGTAACTAATAAAACTTTATTTTTTTTAACCCCTTAAATATCAGTACAAGCATCTAACATCGACATTTAAATTCTAAATTTCTTTTTATTACTAAAACTAGCATCTATTCAAGTCTATAAACCATGAATCTTGGGAACACGGCAAAACCCAAATAAGTCTTATCATCTATGTAAAAACTCAGGGTTTTTACCAGTGAATCTATCAGTAGCGGAGCTTGAACAATTAACTTGGGGGAGGGGGCCGAAAATATTATAAACTGAAAAAAAAAAAAAAAATCAAAATCAAAATCTAAATTTGAACAATAACCAATAACTCATTTAACAATAACCAAATCTATAAGTTCATAACTTGTAAATCAAATTGGAAAATCGCCAAATCACAAATGACAGCCAAATTAAAAAGAAACTCAGTAAGACAGTAGTAACGCATAAATAGGCAACGGATTGACTGAAAACAGCAGCAGCAGTGCAATACGCCAACACCAACAATCAACAATCTTACAATCAGAAAAGAAAGAACAGCTGAACAGGATATGGGTCTCGGGATTACATACCTGATTTCTATGAAGTGTGAATAGGGATTTGGGCATTAGGCGATGGCGATTGGCGAGAGTGAGACCAGGCGACTGACTTAGCGAGACAGCGAGAAACGAACAGCAGGCGAGATAGGCAGCGAATTGGGCAAATAGGGATGAATCGATTTTGATTTCTTGATATCGGGCTTGGTAACACTTGCCTATAACCCAAGTGGGGTAACAAAGTGTATGTTCATTTGAGTTGGCCCAGTAGGCAATGTGGGCCTGAAGATCCGAGGCATGTTATCTATCCACTGTCGAGAGAGAAGAGTTTTTGCAGCTCTGTGAAGCCAGCCTGACGCATTGCCTATTTCTCTAAGACCCAAGCCTAAGCTCAAGCCACATGAATCAACTCTCGACTTGGAGCGGGCAAGAGTATTGGACCATTCTGATTAGGAATCGGGAGGGGCCAAAGCCCAAGTTTGAAGATAGCAGGCTTATAACAATTTTATTTTGAACTACAATTCCTACTCCTGGCCCCAATAATACTACGCCCCTGGAATCTATGATGGCTAGTGTAAACGTTATGGTCATATATCATTAAGATTCTATGGACTTAGAATGTGTGATTCCGCCTCATTCCCTGTTCCTTGTTTGGTTGTGGGCTTAAGGCGGGGTCACCCATCCAAAATGCCCTTGCAATCTTAATAATATACGACTAGTTTACGCCAATCGACTATAAAAGAACTAGTACGACTTATAATGCAAATTTCGTCAAAATTTGTTGAAACATTCGTAATGATGGAACTCGCTAACTATAAAATATTCATAGTGGTAATACCAAGGATAAAACAGGGAGTATAAAAGCACACATAGAATACTCTATCATCCTAAAACAATAAACTCCTTTTAAATTGACTCAGCTCAAGTTACAATAAGAAATTTCCAAGGTCGTCATGTGACATCAGGCAGGTTGTTCCTCGCCATAATCAATTTCTTGTACTACGAGAAGTTTTCCACATCTTTTTCCAAACTCTTGAAGTCCCAGTCAAAATGCAAATTTCGGGACGAAATTCCCTCTAACGGGGAGATGATGTGACAACCGTCAAATTTCGCTCAAGTCAAAGTCAAACAAAGTCAACAAGTCAAACCGGTCAACTCCATTAACCCTTGTATGTTCGGGTTTACATTATACAATTCGCTATTTCAATGAGAAAACAGCATTTGAAAAATTCATGTGTTTGATTTTCCTTAGCCTTAACAGTGCTAAACAACGAACCAAAGCGATAAAACACTATTGCACAATCATCGGGATTGTGTAAGACACTAAACCATGGCTTAACGGGGTTTATGGACCTTTCGTTGCGAAGCCGGACACTCAAAAAGATCACAAACGAAACCTCTCACAATCTCTTTCACTCAACCTCTCTCTATTAAAATCTCTCCCGAATCTCTCCCAAATCTCTCTCAAAAGTTCCTTTAATTTTTTGTAATCATTCGGGCCATCCCGACCCTTAACTGGGTCAAAAACCACTTGAAACGGGGTAAAAACGGGTAAAATAGGCTTAAGGACCCAAAACTGAAGCTTCAGGACCGAAGTCCCTGTCATAAAGGAAGACGACACACATTTGTCTGTCGTAACCTTACGACTCGCGTGTTGATGACAAGCAATGAGTATCAAGAAAGTCCCTGTCATAAAAAAAGACGACATGCATGTTTGCATGTCATAATTTTTCCGGTTTTTCGACTACGACTTCGTTTTAAGTCCGTTTTTCATTATTTTAACGTGGGATTTTCACCCAAAACTTTATTTTATAAACTAAGGCCCCAAAATATATAAATCTACAGGGTTTTTATAAAAATGTATTAAAAGAATTGGTGGTTGGACTAATTATTGAGGGAATATTTGCTTTTCCTTATTTTATGACAAAAGCAAGCCACCACCACCTCACTCTATGATCATCCACTCTTTCCCACTACTCCTTGTCACCTTAGTGGACCTTTACACCCAATATCCAACTCTTCCCATGTTCTAAGAGCTGGAGGATTGATCCTCTCTCCTCATTCTCCATAAAGTTCTTTCATTCTACACTTAGCAACCAAAGGACACTCTCCAAAATTCTCTCATCTTTTCTCTCAATTTCAAGAACTTCAAGGCTTTCTCCAGGGATTTCTTCCTTCAATTAGTAAGTATCTTCATCATTCACATAATTATTGAACTCCATTCTACTCAAATCATTGATATCTTACACAAATTCCATCTTATTCGGTGTTAGATTCTCGAATCATCAAGACATCTTCTTAGTGTTCTTGGGTTGAACACTTCCTCTATCTCACTTTCATCTACTGAAATCACATAAGGTGAGTTCATACCCCTACATTTACATGTTTTTCTTAAGTTTTAAGGGGGGAATACAAGTAAAATCATCAAGAACACAATTAAACCTTTTCTAACAGATTACATCAGAAAAGATGGACGTTAATCACGGACTGTTTTGGTCAACTTAAATATTTTAGTTTTCAAAACTGTTCCAGGTGCAAGTAGTTCAAACTCTTAGCTTTAAAATGGCTACTTGCACATCTCCATATGATTTTTCTACAATTTATGGTGATTTTTACAAAACTGCCTGTCATTTCAGAGGCAAACCCGGACCAGTCTGTGATTATGAACATTTTCACCTCTGTTAGAGATCACTAAAAATCATGGTAAAATTTACGAACAAACTAGACTCATATTCCAAACTCTCAAAATTTTCGGATTTGGATTTAGAGCTTTGATGATTTTTTTATAAATTTTCTAAGAACAGTAACAGAAACTGTTTTTCAACGAAAAGTTGCTGTTAATTTCATTTCACCTTGTAACATGTTGAGCAAGGTGTATATCTTTATGTGATTATATGTTATTGCAATATGTGACATTTTATCTTAATATTTAGACACACATCAGTTTACAAATGGATTTGGTCATATAAAATATAAAGAATAACAAGTGATTATAATCAAAGTACAATCGATACATTCAAACATTTAATAAACTATTTTGAATATAGTTTGCATACATTACCACGTACTACCCTTGGTTGATAAACTATAATAGGTATAGTTTATGATACATTACATAACAAATGCATTTAAAAAGGGTACATTTATACAAATGATATTTTCATTAAGCAAGGTACGGCCATACGGTACCAAGTTTTCATAACACGTAATTCCGTTAATGACTTTGTGAGACATTTACTTCAAATTACCATTAAGTCCTGTATTGTAACCAGAGTCTCCTTGAGGGAGAGCGTGATACTTGTGTATAGATCTATATTGGGTTTGACAAACCCACACCTAAGCTGCATGCAACAGCTAGACCGGCAGGTCTGGGGTGACAAATGTCATAACATTTCCGACGCCTGAAGAACGTCGTTTCAGGCCAACTAGGTCATAGCATGGTTATAATAACTCACATAAAGTATTAATAAACATTGGAATTTACGGGAACTTCATTAAAATTTAACGAGTTTATGTCGATTTAAACTTGCATTGTTTTACTATAAATATGACAAATTACTTGTACATTTCGGTCTTTGGGTTTTAAGACTACATTTACACATTAAGGAAAATATTGGATTTTCTAACACAAATACTACTTTCACAAACGAAAGGCTTTTAATAATACCAAACAAAAGCTTATGAACTCACCAACCTTTGTGTTGACACTTTTTCAAACAACTTGTATTCTCAGGAAATCATTAAACAGGTAATCAAGTGCTTTTGAGGATGGGACGCTAAGGCGTCTACTATTTCATATTTTGTCAACATATTGTAATTGATTCGTAAACATGTAATTTATACAATGATGTAACTTTTTTCAATTATATATATGTTGGTTGTGTTTGCTTGAATTACTATTACAATTGTTGTTATGATACTATACATGAAGTCCTCCACCCCCGGACGTTTCCGCCATCCTTGGTTTGGGGGTGTGACAATCACCAAATTCAATAGCTCGCTCTACGCTTATACTATCACACCATAATTTCAAGTCAGTTCTAAAGGCTATATATTGAACCCTAGTTTCAGCACTCACACACTCACACACACACACACACACACATATATATATATATATATATATATATATATATATATATATATATATATATATATATAATAGTTCTTTTGTCGTGTGTCACCCTATTAGACCTCTTAATTAAAGTCATGCCACTTGTCATCTATTGATATTTCATTTCAAATTTTAAATTTTAAACTTCCCACTCTAATTACATTGAATTAATAACATTAGAATAAAAAATAAAAGAAAATTAATACATATTATAAGGTAATATAATTTCACATATTTATTTGAATCAACGATTATAATTTTATATAACTAAAAAAATATCTATTAATTAAATATTTATTTAAAATAATTAATTACTAATTTTGTGTTTTTACTATGAAAGTTTAATTAATTTTGTAATTGTGGATCCTACAGGTTATAAACTAGTGTGTGTGTGTATATATATATATATATATATATATATATATATATAAGAGAAATCTAAAAGATCTAGACCAAGGAAGGACGTTTTAGGGCCATGAGGGGATATTAGTCGGCTGATATGGAGTAGAAATTTGAAGATCAATAGAAGAATTATTAGGTTATCAATTTATTTATTTTTTGTATATAATTAACCAACTCTTTGATTTCTTAAACGTTCTTGTTGAGATTTGGGATCATACACTCTATGAATATTTGATATTTCTAAAACCTTAATTTTATTATTGATTGATATTTGGATAATGCGAGTTGTTTAATCTATTATGTTTGCTTGATTAAAGATCTATGCATGTTATTATTGATGCTTTTATGTTATGTAACTAAGCTGCATGATTTATATTGGATTTGGATTATATTACTTGAATTATGATTTTACTACTAGGTTAGGCGATTGCGACTAGATGATGGTATCCTTAGGTTAAATATATGAGCTTTAATTTAATGTGCATGATACGTAAGCTAATAACGTTATGTCTGAAAGGTTATCGCTAGTGTTGGGACCAATAGTACCAATTGAGTCTTACATAATACGAATTAACATAACGGATCTAGGAAAACTACCCTTGTTGGTAAATAAATTAGAAACATATGATAAAAGATATTGGTAGTTGATCTAATCAATTTAGGTCTTGATAAACAACAAACCAATATCCATTGCACATAATAGAAATCAACCATAAAATAGGAATGATTAAGTCCAAATATGAATGCATTCATATATGTTTTCCATACAAGCAACCTTGTTTGTTTTAAGTGACACTTATCATAAACACCATTTTATATGCTTTCGTTTGAGGCATATTAAAAATTAGATCTAATAATAGCATTATATATATGTTCCCCATGTGTTCGACACTTGTACTTACCTAAGTTATGTTATTCATGATCAAGTCTATTATTTGGTGTTGATAACCTCAGTTTGGTTTGTTCAATTTTATAAATTTAAAAGTGGATTTGTATTTCAAGTTTACATGTTATTTTATGCGTAACACTCAAGCATGATGATTTAGTAATTTAAGCATCAAAAAGCTTGATTAATCTAAACTTCACATCAATTTTTTTATATAAGCTTAATTGAGTTCCAATTTGAATTTCTGGTTCAAGGTAATGACAATTCCAATATTTTTATAGATCAAAAGTGAATGTAAGTCATAAGTAAAGCTTGTCACCATCGAAGCCCTAAGTCAAGCTTGAAATCTCAAAATAAGCGCCATAAGTGTGATTAGTAAAAAAACAAACTTAGATATAAAATCAACAATTGAGTTTATAAATCTCAAAATAAGTTACATGATGAATCTTGTAGCTTATATGAAATTTAGAAACATCAAAATAAATTTAGATACAACATCGATATCATGAAATCAAAATTTGGATTTCCATAATTATTAGAGTTTTATAGCTTTAAAATTTCATTTATCTTCACAATCAAGTTATACATGTCAAAATAGCAGTGCCTAGTAACTTAATGAACAAAACTAAGCCTAGAACATTAATCTAACACTTGTATGGTTTGATTTTTAGCCTTGGAGCTATATTTTAAACCCTAGGTTTCCAGATGAAGAATATGAAGATGATGCATTACCTTTTAAGCACATGGTTGAGGAATTTGTTCTCTAAAACTTCATTAATATATCAATTTAAGCCCAATACTCTTTTGGATATTTAAAATTGTCAATATTCCTCTCTAGCTCTATAAATCTCATACATTTTCAAATGAGGAAAAAGGAAATATAAGCAATTGTTATAAAGTTTATTGAACTACACATTAAACATATATAGTTTCTATTTTCCTTATTTGGGAATCAATTGAATTAATATCCGACTAACAATGTAACGTCCCAAAATTTAAAACCAAAATTTTTATTTTTTTAAATTAATGAAAACAGTATCCCAAAATATCATCATAAATCCCAAGTAGAACAAATGTATAAATACATCATAAAATATCAAAGTTATCATGAAAATGCGGAACAATATCGTGTGTGCACTGCAATCACCCCGAGCTCTTCCCCTTTGCACCAGAAGTACCTGAAACATAAACTGAAAACCGTAAGTATGAAGCTCAGTGAGTTCCCCCTCCTCCCCAAATACCACATACCACACATATGAAACATATAATGGGCCTCACCCGATGAGTGTTACGGGCCCCGCCCTAACTCACATAATGGGCCCCGCCCACTGATTATAACGAGCCTCGCCCTAACTGCATAACGGGCCCCACCCACTGAGTATAACATGCCTCGCTCTAACTCGCACAACGGGCCCTGCCCAACATATAAACATACAAGTATAACAAGTAATAGCATACAGAATACCCATTGGGCCCACCCACTAAGCATACAAACACATACACATGCAAGAGTCACGCAGACATCTAACACCCTACATTAATAAACCATGGGTCGACAATGATGCCTTCAACCCGCTAAACATGGTGAAGAAGACTCACCTCAAACTTCCGAATCACACAGATAAATCTGTGGCTGCTGGTCCGACAATCCCCACGCTATCAATACCAATAACATCCAATTAATAATTGGATTCCAATAAAGAACCATCCATCTAAACTAGGGTAAAAGACGGATGAGTGTCGAATCCATCAAACAAATAAATCCTATTTGCACTTATATGATTTAAAAATAATAGTAATAGTGGCAAATAGGGTCGATCCTCAAAGACTCGGTTTTAATCCATAAATACACCAAAATAGTCATGTTTTTATTCCTATTCATAAAAATTAAATGCGGGGAATGATTTTTTGGAAACGAGTAAACTAAACTGAAATACAATAAAAGAAATACTAGAAACAAAAATAAAAACAATCCGGTTTCGAGTTATATTCACCTAATGATGCAAGCTGATGATAAATTAATGTCAAATTAAATTCTAATCTAAGTTGGTACTTGAAAGCATTAACAAGCTCTAACACTTCCCATTCACCAAGTTGTTTAACCAAAACAAGCTCTTTGAATTAAACATAACCTTACTAACCTACTCCAAACAAGCTCTTAGAAATAGATTGAAAGATCGCATTAAGTTTTGCGCAAATGTTCGCAACAACATCCAATACTCCTCACAAGCTCGGGATTGTAAGAATGTGTGATTTTCATTTACATTAAAAATCATTCAATGGAAATCAATTTTATGTTTGTTACTGGTTTTAATTCACAAAACAATTACGGATTTTGCAAATCAAATAACTTGAATGATCTAACCCTAATTCAAGTGGCCAACATTAATTAAAATTAAAATAAAATTTTTTAATTAACACAAAACCAA
Source organism: Lactuca virosa (assembly GCF_052849685.1). Lineage (NCBI taxonomy): Eukaryota > Viridiplantae > Streptophyta > Magnoliopsida > Asterales > Asteraceae > Lactuca > Lactuca virosa. The sequence goes on from NC_136429.1 coordinate 61,360,576, forward strand.
ATTCACTAGATAGAATACAAATTCAACATCAAATCAAATGATCAACTACATAAAAAGAAAGTTCAAACTACAAAACCGGATGTGTTAACTAAAATACGATAAATAAATACTACAAAGTACTAACTAGTTGATGATTGAATTAACATCAAAAGACTTATTACTTTGTAGTATTTATTTATCGTATTTTAGTTAACACATCCGGTTTTGTAGTTTGAACTTCCTTTTTATGTAGTTGATCATATGATTTGATGTTGAATTTGTATTCTATCTAGTGAATTTGGTTTTGTGTTAATTAAAAAGTTTGATTTTAATTTCGATTCATGTTGGCCACTTGAATTAGGGTTAGATCATTCAAGTTATTTGATTTACAAAATCCGTAATTGTTTTGTGATTAAAACCTGTAACAAACATCAAATTGATTTCCATTGAATGATTTTAATGTAAACCAAAATCACACATTCTTACGCTCCCGAGCTTGTGAGGAGTATTGGATGTTGTTGGGAACATTTGCACAAAACTTAATGCGATCTTTCAATTTATTTCTAAGAGCTTGTTTGGAGTAGGTTAGTAAGGTTATGTTTAATTCAAAGAGCTTGTTTTGGTTAAACAACTTGGTGAATGAGAAGTATTAGAGCTTGTTAATGATTTCAAGTACCAACTTAGATTAGAATTTAATTTGAGATCAATATATCATCAGCTTGCATCATTAGGTGAATATAACTCGAAACCAGATTGTTTTTATTTTTGTTTCTAGTATTTCTTTTATTGTATTTCATTTTAGTTTACTCGTTTGCAAAAAAATTCCCCCGCATCTACTTTTTATGTATAGGAATAAAAACATGACTATTTTGGTGTATTTATGGACTAAAACCGAGTCCTTGAGGATCAACCCTATTTGTCACTATTACTATTATTTTTAAATCATATAAGTGCAAATAGAATTTATTTGTTTGATGGATTCGACACCCATCAAAATGGCACCGTTGCCGAGGACTCGGTGCATCTAATCGATTTATATACCAAAGTTTTTATGTATCTTTGATTGTTTGATGCTTAGTGATCATTGAAAACCTTTGCATTTGAGATGAGTTGATTTTTAGAATGTAACTAAAATAGAAAGAAAGAGTTAAAGAGAGACTTGTATGTTCTTTTGTAGAGTATAATTACCAAAACAGTTAAAATAAAAACATACAGCATAAGTGGAGTGGGGTGATTATTTTTGAAATAATTCAAGATGGTTTGAGTGAGAGATTTTATAAAATTAACTGGTGTAAAAAAGTTTATATGGTTTATATATACTTTGATAGTTAATTTAACTATCGTAAAAAAAAAGCGTGATCTTAATTGACTCCGGACTCCACATGCATTGATTGCATTTTAAATTGGCATACTAGTTACTTACACCTATCTACAGTATGGTTTAATGTATGGAAATCTAAAGTGGCATGTGGTTTGAAAAAATTATAATTAATGAAATGCAAAAGGTAAGTTGTTTCTTACTTTCACTCAAAGTCAGCATAATTGGAACGAGATACCAGGTACATCTCTCTCATCTCATATCTCCTACCGTCTCATCTCCCCTCCATCTCTACCACTCCCTCCTTCTTCTGCTTACCGTGAACCAACCACCTCTGGTGGTTACCTACATAGCACCGCTCGAAAGCCGTAATTCAGTTGCATATTCCGCCATTGACCACCTTACCACCACACTCCAAGCTCTCTCTATCTCGATTTCTCCTCCCTACCACTGCAACCACTCTCCGAGCCCCAAATTTGTCACTCCCTCTCGTGTCTATCTCCCCTCTCTCTCTCTCTCTCTCTCTCTCTCTCTCTCTCTTGCCCAATTTGCATTCCATGAAGCACCCAACTCTTGCTACAGTGCCCACCATCGGGTGTTGCCGGAACTCCCTCAGCCTCTTTCTCTTTCGCCGGTAAACCCTAAATTCCACACAACCACCGTATCCCTCTATGCGTGCATTTGGCTTTTGGATTCATGTTTAATTCTGTCATAACCACCTTTACCCTTTGTCCAGTCGGTCTATGTTACCACCCGGTACGAGTAGTTTCAAGTCCAGCTCTTTCCCAAGCATCGATGACGATGCTATATCTTAAGCTTGGGGAGGGGTATGCATTGCATTTGCATTTTTTTTAGTTTGCATCTTCATTTTAGGGCTTACATTTTTTCGAAAAACCACAAAAATATTTTTGTTTTAGTCCACTTTGCAACTTGCATTTAAAAAAATTACCACAAAAAGATTTTCCATTTTCATTTCTGTTTTTGATCCAACCATTACCAAAACCTTTGAAAAACTGTCAAAAATCAATAAATGAGCCACATGCTTTGAAATTAGACTTGCTCGTGCTTTTCTAAGATCCCAAAAGCAGTCTATTCTCACACACTTACACGCTTCCCAAAACTACCCGTGCGAAAGGAAAAATAAAAAAGTTTTCAATACTAAAGCATAATTGTTGGTATAAGTTACCCTATGGAAACCACAACTCATCTTACGGTTCATAAATGCTCAATTAGAAATAAACTGTAAATCTAAGGAAAACATAAAAATAATAGAAATTTTCAGTGACTTGAACTTTCCAGCGCTCTAAAAAGTCTTTTCTACTCATTCCCTTGTAAGTACCTTGCTTGGGGACATAAGCTTCTAACTATACCTACGAGTCCTTGCATGTTAACATTAGTCCCTTGAAAATGCCTTAGAAGTCTCTCACGGTAAATAGCCCGTGAGATGTCCCAATGATAGGAAAAGTCAAGGACAAAAATATAAAGAAATCAGCCTAGCAAATAAATTAAAAAATAATATTATGTATTGTATTAACTACTATATGTAAAAAGAGAGAAAAAAAGTATTATTAAGTTAATCTGTGACCTTTGGGACTCGAATGAGTAAACTCCGAGGGGTGTTCTACACCTAATCGCCTAAAGCTGAATTGTTTAGGACTGATTGGGTTGAAAGTTCGCTACACGGGTTCCATAGAAAGTCATGAACTTAATAATAGAGCTGAGCATGGGTCGGTTTGGGTCGGTTTTGACCAAAAACCGAACCCAAAACCGATGGTATCGGTTTTCAAATATTTAAAACCGAACCCTAAACCCAAACCGATGGGTCGGTTTCCCGGTTTTTTGGTTTTTTCAAACTCAGTTTCGGTTTTAAACCCAAAACCCGTTCGAAATTTCACTTGTGGGATTTGGTAGTTTGTATTGCTTTATATAAGAGGAGAATAGGAAGAATGTTTCATCCTGGGTCGATGTGGGATAAAGTTTCGCTATAACAAATAGAAGAAACAAAGGGGTAAACAAAATAAAAGCTCCACACGTCAAGAGAAATGATCGAACCCGAGTCTTTTACATTATATGTCCGCCTCCTTAGCGAACACACCAGCCATCTGTTTGTGTTTACAAGTCAAGGAAAACATATATATACATATATAAATCGCAGAATTCATATTTTTATAAAGATCGGTTCGGTTCGGTTTCTCTCGGTTTCGCACATTCCTAAAACCCAAACCGAACCGAATTTTTCGGTTTCTAAATAATACAAACCCAAACCGTCGGTTTATGCTTCGGTTTCGGTTTTTTGGTTTCGGTTTCGTCGGTTTTTGTCGGTTTTTCGGTTTCCGGGTTCGGTTTTGCTCACCCCTACTTAATAATAACAAAAAAATATAGATATCTATAGATATTCAAATAAAGCTACTATGTGGCCTTTGAGGTTCGGACAAGTAATCCGAGGGATTTCTTTAAATCTAGCACACTAAGGTCATCTGGTCTGGATGTGTTGGTTGGAAGTCCGTTACATGGACTTCATAGAAAGTCATGAGCTTTATTTATAGGAAAATATATTTAGATGGTATATATATTTATATTTATGTTCATCATATTCTAATTGAATAATGTGCATCACTATATGTACTTAAGCTAGGAAAAATGCATGGCTGCCAAAAGATCCCCTTCGACTTGGACTTGAACTTATGACATTGGGTCTGATTTTTAATTAATTGGACTGGTGTAAGTGGTATGAACCATGTAACCAGGGTAAATCCTAGAGAATTTTTAGAAAATAATTTTTAGAAAAAGATTGTTGTAACTCAACAAAATAGATGGGTTCGGTCATTGTTACGATTTCCAAAAACAAAAATTCGTTGAGCATGTTTTTTATGGCATATCTTTTACATGAAAACAAGACCGTATCTTCATCCATTTGCTAACTTAATACTGGTGACCTTGAAGAAGTGTTGTTAACTTTTGATTTTGTGGGTTGTGCTAAAGAGTAATTAAGTCTTAATCTTGTAATGTTTAATTTTATGATAAGACTAAGTTGGTTCAAGGCATGGTGTTTCTATATATTCATAACTGGTTGATATGGATGAGGTTAAGGGTTTGGATCATGTTTTGTGTGTCATGCATAGTTTTAAAAAAATTTAATTGTTAGTTTTATTTATATCTTTTCTTCTTTCTGGTTTATTCCCGACTCCTTCCTTCTTGAGGACAAGAAAGGTTTAAGCTTGTGTATATTTGTTAGGTTGATTTTCATGTATCATTTTAGTATATTTTCTTTATTATTTTCATGACATATTGTTTATATTTAGTATTCATTTCATACGTTTCATTACATCGTTAGTTTGGAACAATTTTACTAATTTAAGCTTAATTTGTGCAGATTTATGTAAGCGGGAAATGACATTTTTGAGCATCAATTAAAGTCACATGGAAGGACTTGCAACCGCGATCGAAGTCTGGGAACAAAATCCACAATAAAGCCATAAAACGAAGCGATTTAAAGATTTTTTGGAAATTTGGCAGCAATGTGCGGTCTTCGTAAAATGATTGAATCGAGGGGTAAATGAGGCCGGATTGAGCTGAAATTTTACAGAGGTCTTCCCACCTCATTAATCTAACATCTGAACGGTGGAGATTAGATTTGGACGGCTTTTGATGCATCTTATGGGCCTCGTAAACAACAGCAACGAATCTGTCCAGAATCTACAAATTGCAGCCCATTTATAATAATATTTTGGCAGCCCATGTTGATTATCACAACCCAAATCTGATTTAAATGAAATCATAAAAGCCCATGGAAGAGGCTCTCACGTTTTGAAAAGAAAGAAAAAGGGGGATTAGTTATTAAAAGAGGAGGCACACATTTTTCTTTGGGGAGTTCATGGGGACACACGACAAAACAGAAAAAAGAAGAGCGAGAAGGCGACTTGAGGGTTTTCTTTAGGTTTCAAGCATCAAAACAATATTTTGAATTCTTTTTGTAAGTTTTTAATTTCTGTTGATTGAATTGTAGTTTCCGGAGTTTAGCCGTCTTAAACGGCTAAACCATCGGGTTTAATGTTTGGATTAGTTTAATTATTTAGACTCGTTTTAGATCGTGTGAGATTGTTATTTAGATTTAATACACTCTCATCCATATGATTTATGATTTTCATTAATTTCGTTGTTACAACTTTAGTTGAGCCTAAGCAACCCGGTTAAGGTTCTAACGATGAATTGCTAATAAATTAATTGAATCCATAATTGTTCTTTTAATTGGTCTGAGTAGCAAATAATACACTTGTGTTATGAAATCATGTTGGTACAATGTAAATTCTCCAAACTTACGTGAAGGTTCACTGTGTTTGGTGTTTCGTTTGTGTTTTAATACGACTCTCACCTAATTACAAATTGCTCGTTTGATAATTTTATAGTGAGTCAGTTCTAATTGAAGCACTCATTTTAGTTAGATAAGTTTGCAGCTTGGTTAAAGAGTTTGTTTTAATCGAGTGTTTGGCGAAACGGGTTGTCAGAGATTGTTGACAACCGCGGCCAAACTAGGAATTGTATAAAAATCATTGCATGTAACAATCCATGATCACACATCTAAATAAGTCTTTTGATGCTAATTCAATCATCAACTAGTTAGTACTTTGTAGTATTTATTTATCGTATTTTAGTTAACACATTCGGTTTTGTAGTTTGAACTTCCTTTTTATGTAGTTGATCATATGATTTGATGTTGAATTTGGTTTTGTGTTAATTAAAAAGTTTGATTTTAATTTTAATTCATGTTGGCCACTTGAATTAGGGTTAGATCATTCAAGTTATTTGATTTGCAAAATCCGTAATTGTTTTGTGAATTAAAACCAGTAACAAACATTAAACTGATTTCCATTGAATGATTTTAATGTAAACCAAAACCACACATTCTTAAGCTCCCGAGCTTGTGAGGAGTATTGGATGTTGTTGGGAACATTTGCACAAAACTTAATGCGATCTTTCAATATATTTCTAAGAGCTTCTTTGGAGTAGGTCAGTAAGGTTATGTTTAATTCAAAGAGCTTGTTTTGGTTAAACAACTTGGTGAATGAGAAGTGTTAGAGCTTGTTAATGCTTTCAAGTACCAACTTAGATTAGAATTTAATTTTACATCAATTTATCATCAACTTGCATCATTAGGTGAATATAACTCGAAACCGGATTGTTTTTATTTTTGTTTCTAGTATTTCTTTTATTGTATTTCATTTTAGTTTACTCGTTTGCAAAAAATCATCCCCCACATTTACTTTTTATGAATAGGAATAAAAACATGACTATTTTGGTGTATTTATGGATTAAAACCGAGTCCTTGAGGATCGGACCTGTTTGTCACTATTACTATTATTTTTAAATCATATAAGTGCAAATAGGATTTATTTGTTTGATGGATTCGACACCCATCAAAGATCATTTTACCCTTTACCTAACTTGGTCAACGACCAAGGCCCAAACCAACTACACAAAAGGCCCAATTTCAAAATGGTCACCCAAAGCCCAATTATGGCCCAATGTTCCAAACTGGGCCGAAATCCCTTCGTGGGTCTTCATCCAAAAGAACCCAACATCATAACATCAGCCCAAAATAGAAATATGATGGCCGGACAAGACCCTAATCTCCTAAGGTCCAAAGCATGGGCCCAAAATCGAGAAGCCCAAATCTGAAGCCCGCCTGCTGAGTATGCATGACATACTCAGCTTGTACGGTTAGCGTACACCTTTTGGGGATAGTACGCGCAGCGTACCAGTTTGGTACGCCCATCATATTCCTTAGTTGGCCACCCCACTTTATTAAGCACTTAATCCATTGAGACTTCAAGCCAAACTCTCAGATATGATTCTATAAGGCCACTTATTACGTAAAGTTGGCATCTTTACAAACATGCATGTCTTAATGTGGCTCAAGAGCTCAAAAAAGAGCTTAACAAAGGTCTTAAAACATGCATAGTTCAAGATACACCATTAAGCTTGCATTTTTATTAACAAGGGGACCAAAAGAAGTCTAGATCTAACACCAATACTTATGAAGTGAGTCAAGAAGCTCATCAATCACTACAAGGACTCAAAATGCATAAAATAACAACATAACTAGATCTAGCATCGTGCATAATCAAAATGTGAGCTTTTTACCTCAAAAATCTTGCAAATGATGAGCTAACCTTGGATCTTCAAGCTCAAGACACCTCTCCAACTGATCCACTTCTTCTTCTCCTTCACAAACCACCAACAAACACTCTTTAAGGCTCAAAACTCACAAAAACACACTATGGTTTTGATTTTTGAACAAAGGAAGGTGGAGGCTGGCTAAACATGACCAAATGAGGCTACCATAAGGTTTAAATAGGGTGCAAACCCTAAAAATTAGGGTTTCACTTATGCTCATGTACGTCATGCGTACTCCACGTACGCACCACAATTGTGGTTAAGACCTACGATCCAGAATTGCACCAATACGCCCAACGTACTCCAACTTTCTTGAAGTTGGCAAATCTACCCCTAAGGACCAATTCTGCAAAAATTAACACACTAAGGGTCTAAACTGTAAGTACATTGAATCGGGTGTTACAATTCTCCCCGACTTAAATTAGATTGCGTCCTTGAAATCATTCATTACCATCCCAGGTACGCCAGCCAGCTTGAACAATTCTACTATAACTCCGATGCGAACCGAGTAAGCAACCCCATGCATACAATAGTTGTCCAAAATGCAACCGAACCCAGCCTTATCAGGGCTCATAAATCCAGACAATGAATGGATCCTTACTCAACTTAAATTAACCCCTGAAGAATAACCATTTCTACTCTGCTTGAAATCTGAAATCTTAAAAACTTATGTGTCTCCCTGACAGACAACCCGATACTAAACCACTGCTAATTCAACTCCATTTTGAATTCCAAACTGATTATCTAACTTTTGGTTACCTAGTTGTTTCCCTTGGAAAACAAAATCACTGACCATTCGCTGCTGCCGGAAACTTTTCACTTAATAAAAAGGGATTAGATAATCCTTCAACTAAAAGACTCATCCTGAAGTTAATGAATCCATGAACATATTGAGCAATAGGAGAAAATCTGGGAGTTAAACCTTCTAGTGATGAACAAGTCACTGATTCCTTAACTGCCGAACCGATACGCTGCTGCTATAATTCTAAAGTCCCATAAATTGCCAGACCTACACAGAGGTAGAACCATTCCAAAGCACCATCACAAGGGCCTTTTCTACCATCAGAACTGAAAACATCCCTTTTTGACCCTGAACCCTTTAGCTGATGCCCTTGGCATACAGATTCCTTAATTCATATATTGCTGAAATAAAGACCATGTACATATACATTCATGATTTCCAACGCGAGTCTCAACCAAAAGGCAACTCAGTACATAACTCGTAACCTGAGATCCAAGGATTTACACTTGCATTTCACCGAAATCTTCTGATTCACGGCAACCATTCACTAAACCGTGATATAAAAATCCTCAAACCACTACTGAGACTGCCAGTTTCGCACCTGGTCCAGCCACCGGGTTCCTGAGAGTCCAACTGCCAAGGCTACCCTAGCATATGCATTACCCTTTGCCACTCATTGACCACATAATCATCCCAATAAAACCATGATCCAATACCTTGACCCAATAGGTCTCACCTGTACTGCCATAATCATGCGAGCCTCACCCACGGGTTTTACACAACCTATACCAACGAACAGGCCACGCCTACGGGTCTCACTCCATCGATAGCTACATAAGTCTAACCTCGCCTCAGACCCCAATGGTCCTCCTCCCATTACAGAGAAACACTCTCCAACAATACTGTCCGCCTTACCCAAGGCTCGAACCTATCCTCCTTTAAACCAATGACCCCCCCCCCCCCCAATGATGGTCTATCTTAATCTGGCGAATATTATGATCCAATCACAGACTTACAACATTTCCACAACTGTCTAATATCCTGGTGAATGCTATGGCTACCACGTAGTCTTACAACACCTCAATTCCGCCATGGTACCAACCATGGTTTTACCACACCTCTACCATACCGACCAAAACCGAACTGAGTCGAACCTGCATCCAACTATATCCCAATCAGGTGACTGGGTCATGCTTAGAACCCCAAAGCCTTTATCATACAAGAACAAGCAGAGAGGCCCTAACACCACCCTCGACCTGGATCCATCCATATACCCGCCATGTGTCCCTACAATTGTGCAATGAAATCCGATTATCCTTCCTTGTGCAATCCTTTAGACCAATGATTCTCCCCCAATTGGGCTCGACTGCGTCCTTCCAATCCATAAGATTAGATGGATTTCTAATCCATCTCGCAACCTTGTGATTCAAACTGTCGGCATCCTGAGCTTACAAATGCCAACGTTCCATTATTAGCTAATCTCGATGATCGTACAACTCTTAAACTCCAGATGAATAATCCCCGAAATCTTATCAAGCATGATAATCCCAATCACTTCCCATTAGGGGTGAGCGCGATGCGATTCGGTGCGGTTATTGGCTAAAACCTCACCACTAACCGCAAATGCGGTTAATCCATTTTCAAAACCACTAGGTGCGGTTATTTTTGCGGTGCGGTTAGACAATTATTTTCGTGGTGTGGTTTTGTTTTTTTGTGTTTCGGTTATTAACCGAATGGATTCGGTGCGGTTATTTTGTGTGGTTTTTAACCACACTTTAGAGTTCAAACAGTTTTAAGTGTTTAAACATATTACTTGTAATAATAAAAAACCATAAGGTATAAGACAATTAACTTAAATTACAAACAACTAATCTCTTAAAAACGTTAAATCACTAGTAATTAACAATAAATATCTTAAAATTGACAAATTTTACCATTTTCCAAAGTTAACATAAGAAAACACCAACACTTTCCTCTTCTAGAATATTTATCCTTCTTTCATCCATGAAACTTCTCTTATTTTTAATATTTAATATATTAATAATTAATAAAAAAATTGTATATAATATATGCGATGCGGTGCGGTTTTTGAAAATTAATAACCGCACCGCACCGCAAATTTGCGGTTTTTGAAAAACAGAAAACCTCACCATCGATTTTTACTACGGTTGCGGTTAATCGGTTGCAGTTTATTCGGTTTTTGCGGTTAATTCTAGTTGCGGTGCGGTTTTTGCTCACCCCTACTTCCCATGATACCACACCAAATCTTTAGGTCTTTTATGTTGGTGACAAATACTATAACCCTTGACCGAAACTGGCGAATTTTCACTCCAACTTCCCGTTCCTAAAAGGATCTCTATATTCTAACCATTTTCAACCTTCGCGATTATGAAATTCATTTGGCACACCCAATGACCAAACAACCCATTCGACTGCCACCTTCATCTCACTGCTGCCACTCCTTCCCTAACAACGGTAGTGATTTGGACCCAAAGGTCCTTCCCTAGACGGCTGCCGATCCTAACGGAACAAAAGCTAACACTTCTGAACTTTGACTCCGTTGGCGAACTACTCCTGCTGAGTCGACCATAGATCTTACAAACAATACTCCTGAACTGACCCTATAAAAGAACCGGAACAACAACTGAACCACTAAATCCCGTCTAACAAGATACGACCCTATAAAAATTCTTGTCATGCAAAAATGGCATATAACAATTCTTGATGACATAACTCAGGCGATAACAGAGAATTGAACCAAAGATAATGCTTACCCATACCCTTACAAGATTCCAAGGCAAAAATAAATAATGATAATAAGCAAGAAGAAAGCTAAAGATAACATATCCGCAACAACATCTGATGAAATTCTGGCATCAACAGACTGACACTACAATGCTCGACTCATCGTTGCTGGGGCTCCGAAGTGGAATACTCCAGCCTCTTCTAAACGCGATCCACGTTATGAAAAATGACATATGACAGTTCTTTGAACGATGACTCTATCAATAATAGAGGACCTTTGAACCTTATATGGGGTTATTGGAAACTTTCCGATGTCACAACTCCAAACCAAGCGAGAGTGATCTACACCCTTTGAAATATGAACGTTCTGAAGACTGAACTCTAATTTGTTGAAATTTTAGAAATTACGATATGGTGCTAACAGTCCTACCATACAAAAGGTTTCTGATCCGATGATACAACACTGACCAATAACATATTTATATTAATATCATTACAGAACTGGGGCTCAAAATACATACCAGTGAATTATTGCGGCTCGATCTTGACCTCATGAAGAACGATGAGTGTTGGGACCTAAACTACCTCCGCCACCCATGCAGGACTGCTGGACTTGAAATGATCTGGCTAGTAACAATGGAATCATATCTGATCCGTCTTACAATCCCAATGCACATGCCCTCTTTCCCCACACTTGAAACACCTGAACTTGTGACAAGCAAATCCGTGAGTTTCCCTCACACTTGCCACACATCTTTTGGTTCTCCTAACTTCAAGCACCCAAGTCAGTTGTATCGGACTCTGCACCTCCTTCCAACCATCCTGAGTTATGTATCCGCCTTTTTTTTTCCTAGTTGTGCCTCCACACCCAAATTTCCTTCGCTAGCGGCCTCACCAACTTCTCTTGCAGCACGTGATATTATGGACCGTTCCTCGAATTTGATAATCATTCTGTCAGTGATCTGACCAATGATACCGGACAACTCCTCCAGTAAGATCTGTGAAACCTCAGTGGCAATCCAGTCACGAAGTCCTGTATTGTTTGCACCCATCTCAGAGGACTCCGCTTCTCTTCAAGGCATCGATATCCTGTACATCAAGACCAAATTGTCATCTCATAATCACAAGCTTCTTGGTTTCATCGCAACTCTCCCTGACTCGAGTACGGATCCTTTGCTTCCAGTAGTACGAGCCCATACTACCTTCCACATCTATTCGTACTTTCCTCAAGAATCACTTTGATTCCTCCAAGTCACTCTATACCCACACAATAATCCCACAAGACAAGGCTCCCAACACTAATTCTCTTCCGTAGATTTTCCTAGGGTAATCACCACGCCACTCTCCGCCATCAGCTGCAAAAGGAACTCCTGCTAACTCCCTCTAACTATCTCAAAAATACTATTATATATCATCAAAACCAGATAATTCTTCGAATGAGATGTCTCACACTACAACGATTGGACTCAGACAAGAGTTGTGCAATAGAGTTAAACCTAACCTTCTAAAATTATTTAGTCTCAATAATATGTAACTTAACATATTCGCTTACTAGTTAGATGAGGTTAATGAGAACTCCTAAAAAGCACAACACAAACAACATTCGAGCATTGAGTAATAAGAATTAGGCATAACCCTAATATGTCATCCTATCACTGACTGATCAGTACTAGCATGCAAGTCTATAAGCTCATACAGTAGGCATACAAATGCATCTCTCCTAGCATTATATCATGCAAATACTAAGCAAATCCTTAACCCTAACTAGCATACGATTCATATATTCACAAATGAAAACATATAATATAACATGTATGGGTTTTTTTGGGAAAACTTACTTGAGCTCAGTCGATTGCATGCACCACGCCCTTTTCTTATGTTAGAAAAACCTTTTATAAAACATTTACTTTTTGAAAAATCTTACCAATCCTCAGTTTGAGTTCAAACACACCCGAGAGTATGTCCAAATCCCTTAATCTAAGGCTTTGATACCAACTTGTAACATCCCAAAAGTTAGAACCAAAAATTTCATTTTTTTAAATTAATAAAAACAGTATCCCAAAACATCATCATAAATCCTAAGTGGAACAAATGTATCAATACATCACAAAATATTAGAGTTATCATGAAAATGTGGAACAATATCGTGTGTGCACTGAAATAACCCCGAGCTCCCCCCCTTGCACCAGAAGGACCTGAAACATAAACTGAAAACTGTAAGTATGAAGCTAAGTGAGCCCCCCCCCCCAAAAAAAATACCACATACCACACATATCAAACATATAATGGGCCCTGCCCGATGAGTGTAATGGGCCCCACCCTAGCTCACATAATGGCTCCTGCTCAATGAGTATAACGGGCGTCGCCCTAACTCGTATAACGGGCCCCGCCCACTGAGTATAATGGGCCTTACCCTATCTCGCATAACGGGCCCTGCCCAGCATACAAACATACAAGTATAACATACAGAATACCCATTGGGCCCCGCCCAATAAGCATACAAACACATACACATGCAAGAGTCACACAGACATCTAGCACCCTAACATAATAAACCATGGGTCAGAATTAGTGCATTCGACCCACTAAACATGGTGAAGAAAACTCACCTCAAACTGCTGAATCACACAGATAAATCTATGACTGCTGGTCCGACAATACCTATGCCATCAATACCAATAACATCTAATTAATAATTGGATTCCAATACATAACCATCCGTCTAAACTAGGCTAAAAACCATTTTACCCTTTACCTAACTTGGTCCACGACCAAGGCCCAAACCAACTACACAAAAGGCCCAATTCCAAAATGGTCACCCAAAGCCCAATTATTGTCCAATCTTCCAAATTGGGCCCAAATCCCTTCGTGGGGCTTCATCCAAAAGAACGCAATATAAAGACATCATCCTAAAATTAAAATATGATGGCCCAACAAAATAGGGGCCCAAAACTTCTTCTTCTCCTTCACAAACCACCAACAAACACTCTTTAAGGCTCAAAACTCACAAAAACACACTAGGGTTTCGATTTTCGAACAAAGGAAGGTGGAGGATGGCTAAACATGACAAAATGAGGCTATCATAAGGTTTAAATAGGGTGCAAACCGTGAAATTAGGGTTTCACTTATGCTCATGTATGCCATGCGTACTCCACGTATGCCCCGCGTACGTGGTTAAGACCCGCGATCCAGAATTGCACCCGTACGCCCAACGTACAAGGAGTACGCCCAGAGTACTCCAACTTTCCTAAAGTTGGCAAATCTGCCTCCTAAGGACCAATTATGTAAAACATTAACACACCAAGGGTCTAAACTGAAATTACATTGAATCTGGTGTTACAAACAACTATATATTAAGATTATAAATTTCATAAAATTTTATTTTTCTGGATTATCAATTTAGGAGTCGGTCTTCCTGAAAATCTCGAACAATTCCTGCTGCTCAGGCCCCCAACAAAAGTCAACACTCTTCTTCGTTAAACGGGTGAGAGGGACTGCAATCTAGGAGAAATCCTGGATGAACCTCCTGTAGTACTTGCTAACCCAAGAAAACTTCGGATCTCAAATGGAGACTTCGGGTCCTCCAACTGCATCACTGCCTCGATCTTGTTCGGATCGACCAAAATCCCATCCTGATTGACGAGGTGTCCTAAAAACTTAACCTCGCATAACCAGAAATCAGACTTAGAGAATTTAGCATAAAGTCTATCCTTCCTTAAAACCCTAATAATATTCTACAAGTGCTCAACATACTACTCTTTGGTCTTGGAATAGACCAAAATATCGTCGATGAATACGATAACCGATCGATCGAGCATTGGCCTTGACACCCGGTTCATCACATCCATGAACAATATTGGTGCACTGTGAGCCCAAATGGCATCACCACAAACTTATAATGGCCATAGCGAGTCTGAAAGGCCATATTCTTAATATACTCTTCTCGGATTCTCATCTGGTGGTATCCTAACCTCAAATCAATCTTGGAAAACCAAAATGCTCCATGTAGTTGATCGAAGAGGTCATCAATCATCGGGAGTGGGTAACGGTTCTT
This sequence comes from Lactuca virosa, assembly GCF_052849685.1. Taxonomy (NCBI): domain Eukaryota; kingdom Viridiplantae; phylum Streptophyta; class Magnoliopsida; order Asterales; family Asteraceae; genus Lactuca; species Lactuca virosa. Next base: position 61,375,588 of record NC_136429.1, read on the forward strand.
TACTGTTAACTTGTTTCACTCTTGATAGTCAATGTACATATGGTGAGAGCTATCATTTTTCTTCACAGACAGGATCGATTTTCCCCAAGACGAACTACTAAGCCGAATGAATTTCTTGCCCAACAAGTTCTAAAGTTATGAGTACAACTCCTGCATCTCGAGTGGTGTAAGACGATATGGAACCTTAGCAATCAGGGCTACACCGAGAATCAGATCATTCCTAAACTCAACCTGCCTCTCCAGAGATACACCAGGTAAATCCTCCAGGAATATATCCTGAAAGTCACGAACTATCAGAACATCAATAATCAAGCGTTTATGCTCCTTACGAGTGTCCACCACATAGGCGAGATATCCCGAAAAACCATGCTGAATGTGACTCCTGACCCTCACTGTAGAATAAAAAGTCGAACCAAACCTGATACCGTTGCCATAAATGGTCAGCTCTCCCCCACTTAGGGTATACAGTACCACCAACTGCCTCTTACAACCAATGATATCCCCAAAGCGGCTCAACAAGTGCATCCCCATAATAACGCTCATGTCCACCGTTGGGATAGGAATAAATTCAATCGGGTAAGGTGCCCTGAATTCTCCAATATGTAGCCATGAAAAACACTCGAAGCGAGCAACTTGTGCTAGTTGGCAATGGAAACTCGCAACGGATACTCCAACTCTGCATGAGCCATATCAAAATTCCAACTAAAAGACGGAGGTATAAATGGCAGAGTCATAGCCGAGTTAAATAATACTAATGCAGGCAAGGAATTCACTAAGAAGGTACCTAACAAAAACATACATATGAGCATACATGAAATAACTTGACAGAAAAATATAAATGAATAAATACCAGCAATGACGTCGAGCGCCGCTCTAGCCTCCTCTACAGTCAGCTGAAAAGCACGTTCTCTGGCCTTCAGGGCCTTAGCTATCCTCTGGCGGTTCTCTGTGATTCGAAGAGTCCTCAGGGCCGGTGTATGTACTGGCCTAGTAACAAGAAACTGAAAATTGGTCTTTACATGGACAACCTGATCACAATGACAACAAACTCGAATACTCGGTGGCGGGTCCTGCTGCTTCTGACTACACTCTCTCACATAGTGTCCCTTCTTGCCACATTTATGGAACCCAATCACTAAACAACATACCCCCTCATGTACCTTCCCGTACTTGCCACAAGTGTGACTCCTTTGGCCTCTAGATCGGGAATTAGCAGGCTTGAACCACTTAGCTATAGGTTGGGTTTGAACTGGGGTTTGCCTCTTCTCTTTCACTTGCGTCTCAAGCTCTATATCCTTCCTCTGTGCAAATAATTATAGCTCAGTTAGGGTACGGTATTGTTGCGTCGACATAAACTCTTGAATATCTGTCTTGAGCATGATCAACTAACGCGACATCCGAACCTGCTTAGAAGAAGCATACTCAGGGTAGGAAAGGGCTCTCTGTGAACATATTTGTGATCTCCATCATCAACTTTGTCATCTTCTTGAGCGATAGATACTCATGGGCCAACCTCTCTCTCTCTCTCTCTCTCTCTCTACCAGTAGAACATACTCGGTCCAGAACATGTCTGAGAATTGATCCCATGTCACTGCGACCTTCTCCATTAGAGAATAATCCTGATTCACCAACTTACACTAGGCCTCCGCTCCTCAACAAAGAAGGTTCAATGTAAACTTTACCTTCTAGTTCTCCGAACATGAACAGGTGAAGAAACAACCCTCAACATCAAAATATACACCCCATAGAAACAATCGGCTCCTTAACCCCTCAAATGTATGGGGTTTCTTGTTACTTAAATCCCAATACTTCATTGATCCCCCTTCCTATAGTACCACAATGTCAACGAATGTAGTGGCTGCGACAGCAACAACCTCAGTGATAGTAACATATCGCTTGTCGAACATTTCGATCAGGTTGGTCTTGACAGACCCAAACACCTTTGGTATGGCCTCCCTGACTGCCAAGTCACCTGAGTGGTGATCAACTCCCTATTCTTATCATCTCACATTCCTGGCCTCTCCGAGCTATCAACACTTGATCCTGAACCTCTCGTGACCGCCATACTGAAAATAAATATGGTAATATGTTAAAATCATATCATAACGTATTACACCACAACTTGACTACTCACTTATTAGCATTCATGACTTCTTTGACATGTGTATGAGTCATGTGCTTTCAATAGTACGGGACCATACTACATTCCACACCTACCCGCATTTGTCTTAAGAGTCACCACAAGATCCATGGACCACTAGGTCCGCTACAAATAGCTGTACACAAACACCACACACACACATACACACACACACTCCTAAGAGTGACCCTAAACTCCTAGATCCTATTAGGAATCCACTAATTCTGATATCATCCCATGAAACCTTTACTAATACTGTAGTCGCCTTGTGTATGCTAATCTTACATAGTGCCGAATTTGATAGACAACTAGATAAATGATTCTACCCTAAGCTCACAACCATACAAGGAATAGGAAGTATGGATAAATGGATAAATCAATCATTCTAAGGCTTTAAAATCCTAACTATGTACAATTATGGTGCATAAACTTAGTTACTAAGAGCAATAATGTCAATTTCATAAAGCACAACAAAGCAATTGTAACGCCCGTAAATCCGGGCTAGTCAATTTAGAGATAATAGGGGTCGAAAACGACTTTTCGACAAAAGATTATTTAGAATAAATAATCTTAACCAAATTGTAGAATATGTCTCAACGTTTCCGTACATATAAAGAACGTCGAAATCCGAATTATAACGAAGAAGTTATGACCCGCCGAAGTTTTACGGCAAAATCGGCACGGCACCGGGAGACGTAAATAGTGAATTTACAATAGAGCGAGTTTTAGCCTTAGAGATCTAAACAAAAGTCGTAGAATGCGAGTATGAGTAGGTGTGAAAGGTAGTAGATGCATATACTACCGGAAGCACAGGACTCACGCTTGGATCAGGGAAAGTCACAAGGTTACCAAGGAGCTAGCAATTCATTTCGTTTTATTCAAGTATGTCGTTACCATCATTTCGGTAATGACTAAGAAAATGATTGTTATTCCGACCCTAGTGGTCATATCAAATCGAGTCCGACTATGATGAGTATGTTACGAGAGAACCAAGTTCGATGTAGCATCTGACTTAAGCCGAAAGATTGAAATGAAAGATAATCAAAGCGATCAGTACAGATATCACGACAGTTGCTTGTAGCTAGAAATGCTACCTTTTAAGATGTGATAAGAACATATAGTCTGTTCCGGAATTTTACTCTAAAAGACATGAGTCTAAGCATTGCAACATACGATGAGAGGTCATTAGAATGTGACCCATCGGTCTATTGTGGAAGTCAAATAACAAAGTTTGAAGAAGGAGTCTCCAGTAAGAATCGAGATTGTGACCTGAAGGTCATAAGTTGGAGTCTAATGAGAGATAGGGAGCAGGTGCAAGATCGAGCACCGCCTGTAGTCAAAGAGTCTTAGAGTTAGATACTTGTTCGAAGAAACATCAAAGTTACGGTTATTACTTAGGATGAAGAGATAACATATGGACTCATCGTGTGAGCCCTGTTTCGTTGATGATTCCGGGACGTAATCATCCTAAGGGGGAGATAATTGTAACGCCCGTAAATCCGGGCTAGTCAATTTAGAGATAATAGGGGTCGAAAACGACTTTTCGACAAAAGATTATTTATAATAAATAATCTTAACCAATTTTTAGAATATGTCTCAAGGTTTCCGTACATATAAACAACGCCGAAATCCGAGTTATAACGAAGAAGTTATGACCCGCCGAAGTTTTACGGCAAAACCGGCACGACACCGGGAGACGTAAATAGTGAATTTATGATAGAGCGAGTTTTAGCCTTAGCGATCTAAACAAAAATCGTAGAATACGTTAAACCGAGAGCGTCCATAAAAAGAACGCCCAAATCTGACTTCGTATGAGGAAGTTATGATTTTTTTGAAGTTTCGGCTTAGCAGTGTACAGCCCGAAATTTGAATATAAGATCGAGCGGTTTTTAGCCGACACAACCTAAAAGAGAATCGAATATCTCGTTAATAGTAGCATAACAATAAAAAGACAGACGAAAACGGACACCGGATGAAGAAATTATGAATTTTTAACGGACCAATCCTGTCCCGGCCTGTTAAAAATATAACTTTTAAAATAAAAATAAAAATTAGCCGACGGAGTCTAAACGAAAGTTGTAGAGTACGTTCCCGCCTACGTGTGGATATAAAGAACGTCGAGAACGGAGCTCGTATACGAAAGTTATGATTTTTAGAAGTCGGAAAGTGAATTTGCGAAATCTGTTGAGAAGTTGATGACGTGGCTCAATCATGGCCGTCGCTTGCTGATCACTGTCTGGTCTTCGGATTCGGACACCTGTACTTCGGACGCCCAGCGTAGCCAAGAAGCGCCTCGTGTACGAGGTACGCCCTGCGTACGAGGAGGGAGCGTTGCGCGTACGCCAAGCCTTCTGCGGTCCGAGGAGCAGCCACAATGCACCATCAGCGAAGCGACACGTCTCAAGAGGAACGCGCCGCGTCCGAAGCTACGCCCCGTGTAGTCCGAGGACCTCCGACCTATAAATAGGAGGTGAAATTTCTCGGATTTTCACACCAAAATTCACTCTCTCTCTACAATCTTTCTCTCTCTAGCCTATTTTGAGCCCCCTAAACCCTAGGAGAAATCCCTAGCACCCAAAGGAAGCCCCGAGGCTCCCGGAGTCCCAAGAAAAAGGGTCTTTCGATTCGGAAACGCTGCTCCAAGCGAAGCCCTGTTTTCTTTAAAATTCGCTGTAAGTGAGCTACGCCTACGCAATTTTTAATATAACTTTTAAATAGTTATAGTAGCGTTATTAGGTCCTTAAAATAATTATTTGGGCTATTATTATGAGTTATATTGAGTGTTATTTAACGCTTATATAATAATAATAATAGCTAGACTATTAATTAGTCGCGGTAGACGTTAGACTAAACCCTAGTGGTATTGATACTAGGTTTTGTCGAGGGAAATTATTTTAAGAAGTAACGAAGCGCTGTTCGAGTGCAGAGTCACCACCTTCCAGGTGAGTGCATAGTTACTTTCATCTTACACATAGATATGAAGTATTTTATATAAATTACGTGCTATGTGTGCGAATTATCTGTATATTTTCTATCTATGCTGGATGAACGATTTTATACATGTTTTAAATGATTTAAACTATATATATATATATCTACGAGAATATGTTGGGTAAAACATGGGTAGATGTAATAGATGGAATATGAGTTGGATGATGAGTTGAGAGGTGTTATAGACCACGAGGTGAGTGTGAGAGGTGGACGATGTGAGAATCCTTTCCCAAATGATGGCCCCGTCATCTAGCAGAGTATGGATGACAACCACAGACTATTCTAGACAGTCCAGTGGAACACTGGTAGGCTCGCAACCTGTAGGTGTTGTGAACGATGTGTTCACCGGTGTACTCTAAAAACCCATTGACATGTATTACGAGTGGACTCTCGAAAACGATACTATCAATAAACGAGATAAGCCTAGCAGCTGTGCTCGAAGGACAATACTGGTAGCTGCGCCTCACATAGAATGTCACAATTCTGGCAGCTGCACCTAAGTGATAGAACTAGCAGCTGTGCTTGACAGCTGTGTCATTGACAACGATGGACTTCGTGCCGATTCCTTAGGATGATCCTTAGGAATGAATGAACGAGGAATAATTGATTCTTAGGGTAGATCCTTAAAAGTAAAGAAGATAATGGGGATGGGTAATTGGGTTGACTGTTTGAAGTTTAAACATAATAATTATATTATTGTGGGTTGAAAACCCTATGTACTCACCAGGTTTCCCAACCTGACCCACTCAGTTTATTTGTATCACAAGTGTCGATATGAAGTTACATTACACTGAGAGATTTAAAAGAGATGTAGATCACTAGTGTAAATGAATGTAAGTTCTGTTTATGCTTATGTTTCTGTATTAATGATGACATCCCAAATGTTTTAAAATGAATAAAAATACATTTCTTCAGAAATGCTTTGATAACGTATTTATCATGTTTTTCTGGGAACAAATTCCGCAAGATTTTTATTAAAAGAAGTACTCTGATTTTTATAAAGCATAAACAAAATCGGTCTTTTCTGGCCGTGAAAATGGGGATGTCACAGCAATCCCCTAGGCTACATGGCATCATAATTCAGAAAATTATATCATGCAATTCTTAATGATTCCTTAGCCTATATACTAGCATGCAGTTTTGTCATATAACATATCAACATATATTCATATAACATGTGCGAGTATTTTGGGGGATAATTTTCTCTTGAGCTCCAACTGGCAGTACACATCGCATCCTCCTTGTTGAGTTACTTTGAAAATTGTTTTAAAAACCTTTTGCAGAAGTGACATCCCTATTTTCACGGTCAGAAAAGAACCTTTTATTTGTGCTTATTTCAAAATAGAGTTTATTTATAACTTCAGAATTTGTCCAATAAAAATTATTTCCAAAGAAATATTTTTCATTGATTATTAAAACTTAGGATGTCATAACCGATACAAGAAACATAAGCATAAACATAATCATTACTGGCCTTACAACATTTATGGCTTATATTTCCTTTAATCTCTCATCAGATCCAAACATCAAATACCTTCATATCGATACCTATGATACAAAGAAATTGAGTGGGTCAGGTTAGGAAACCTGGTGAGTACATATGGTTTTCAACCCACAATAATATAATTAATTTGTTTAACTATCAACATTTAACCCAATTACATATCCCCGTTTTGTTTTATCTTCATCCCTAAGAACCTATCCTAAGGATCATCATAGTCATCGTTGCTAACAATACTGTTTTAGGGATTTTTCCGCAATACATGTCAGTAGGTTTCTTTCTATATTCATTCCTAGGAGTCTATCCTAAGTATTATCATAATCATCATTGCTGATAGTACTGTTTCATGGATTTATCCGTAGTACATGTCAGTAGGAAGTATAGTACATCAAATGGGCACAAATTTCATCACCTACAGGTTATAAACTTGCTTGTGTTCCACGGGACTATCTTGAATAGTCCGGTGGTTGTCACTTATACTTTGTTAGATGACAACATCATTGGTACACTAGTACTATTCCTACATTGTTAGTACACAAGTAGCATTTCTACGTTGTTAGGACACTAGTACTATTTAAAGTCGTGGCCTATTATCACTATTTTCATCTCGCATCACCCATCACTCTCAACATTTTATTCCTCCCTTATTACCTATCACTACACAATATATTATAGGTATGAAAATATATATATGGAGAATCATATAAAAATTACATAATATTTTGATCATAGATAATAAGCACATGTAGCATTCAATTATCTAAATACTTCATATCTATGTGTAAGATGAAAGTAACTGGACACTCACTTGTTAAAAGTGGATGACTGGTGAATTCGGAAGCGCTTCTCCTAGCACCTTGACTTTTCATTTGATATGACCTAGGTTTAATTATAACTAGGTCTTAGTCTAATATTCCTCGTGACTAATGATAGTTTAGATTCCTCACTAATCCCAATATCTACATCAATATCTATCAAGTAAGGAATAACCTGGTAGGATCATATCAGAGGTAGGGTCCATTTGGTATACAAAGTATACTGTTCAGAATTCCTACTTTAAACACCTCACTAAATCCATCCTAGATATCACCCCCGTAAGTAGATCAATTAGTATAATGACTTGGAATCACTGACAAATCTTATTTATAAATTCATAAAAACGACTATGAATATAAATATAAGTTACACAGAAAGCAATATAAATGTGGCTTAACTTATAGAGATTTTCTTGACAAAAGTCTGGAATTTGCACTGGCAGAACTCCGGCCTGAAAGCTAGTAATTATCGAGCTCCTAGGGAGCTGAGAGCTTCGCTAGAAACTTAAAAACTAAAGAAAATCTTGGGCTAAAACGGTGAGAAAATCAAGAGAGAGAGAGAGAGAGAGAGAGAGACTTGAAATGGTGTGGGGAACAAATGCAGTTTGATGATCTATTTATAGTCAAACTATCAAGAAAACGCGCCATGCCATGGCTCTGATTGGCTACTATCCTTGTAACACGTGTTGGGTAGGTAGTGGAGCGATGTGGCAGCTTCTAGAAGCTTGCACACCGCGTCTTTTTGCGTTTGATGCATTTCGAAAAACTTCAAAAATTCATATCTTCTTCATACGATCTCTGTATTTGACGTTCTTTATATCCACACGTAGCTATCAGCGTTATCTACAACTTTCATTTAGACCCTGTTGGCAAATTCTCACGTTATTTATAAAGTTGTATTTTTAACAAACTTAGACTTTTAAAGTCCGTATAAAAATCATAACTCTCGCATATGACATCCATTATCGACTGTCTTTATATCGACAGACTCCTATTAATGAGATCTTCAACTCTCGTTTAGATTGTTTCGGCTGACAATCGACCGATCTAACTTTCGATTTCTGTGTTAACACAGCTGTGCTGTAACTTCCAAAATCATAACTTTTTCTTACGAAGTCAGATTTAGATGTTCTCTATATGCACACTCTTGGTTTTATGATCAGTACGACTTTCGTTTAGATTACTTAGGCTAATTAGCGATCTAATTAAATTCAATTTTTATGACGCGTGTAGCTGTTTCGGTTCAATTACGAAACTTTGAAGAAGCATAACTTCTTCATACGAAGTCAGATTTCAGATGTCTTTATATGTACGCAATCCTTGTCACATATACTATAACTTTGGTTAAGATTATTTCTCCTAAATAATCTTCTATAAAAAGTCGTTTTTATCGCTTATTATATCTTAATTGTCTAGCCTAAATTTGTGGGCGTTACAACAGATCCTTAGTTTCAGTTTGGAATCACACGAGTGTTCATCCATATCCCTCAAACCAGATTTTGATACCAACTTGTAACGTCCCAAAAACCATAGAAACAATTTTCATTTAAAAGGCATTTTAATAGAAATCATAAATCACCAAAACATTGTTTTACAACCATATCCAAATCAGAGTAATAAAACCAGAGTATCTCTCAAAATATGATAACTACTGGATGATGTGCATAATCACGCCTTTGCCTTCCCCGGATCCTCTAAAGTACCTGAAACATTTAAATCCACAAATGGAAGCCAAATCTTTGTGAGTTCCCCAAAATACCGCACACAACAATACACATACAAGCTTGAACACATGAGCCTTCAGTATGACTGGACTGCCTTGCAAGGCCTACAATATACCTGGACCGCCTCGCAAGGCCTACAATATACCTAGACCGCTCTTCTTGGGCCTTCAGTTTTATTGTATCACCTCGCAAGGCCTACAGTACACCGGGACCTCTCGGGTATCTTGGCCTACTACACATAGCAGGACCGCTTCAACCCAACCATAACATGTCGACATATGCACATAACGATAACAAGTTACCACAAGTAATCATAATAGATCTACCTGCCTAACAAAGCATAGCAACATCTTATACAAAAGGATACATAGTTCACCACAACATAACAATATCCTATACACAAGGATATATATATATATATATATATATATATATATATATAGTAATATAAAGTATAGTGAGAAAACTCACCTCTCAATCTAGCAGATAAATAACACAACTTACACGAGTCCAATAACTATTACTACGAGGCACCTATAAAACCAACAGATGCTAAACTTTAATCTATATCCCAAAACCCTCAAGTTGACCAAAATTCAATTTGGTCAAAAAGTCAACGATCAACGGTCAATGGTCAAAAGTCAACTTAGTTGGCCGCCACATTGTGGCCAAGCACATGTCACAACGTGGTAATCACTTGACAAAACAATCATGATAAACCCTATCACCACGACGTGGTGAGCATGTCGTCGCGTCGTGGAAAATGTCCAAAAACAAGTTTATGGATTAAGCACTTAATCGATTAAGTCACATACTCATCACTTCTAAATGGATTCCAAACATTCAAAAGCTTCATAAAAATCCTTGCTTTATTTAAGCATCTTATTCTCTTCCCTAGGGTTCATTACAGCCTCTCTCATCCAGAACCCCAAAATCCTAGCCACCCAACTTCATTTTTGGAGCTTTTGGCGAATATTAAGGTCCATTGGAGTGGATTTTGAAGGCTTGGGAGAAAGGAGCAAGGAAGGAAGTGTAGATCCAGCCTTCACATCGAGTTGGCAACTGTTAGAAGGTAAAAAGTCTGGACCTTGAGCTTTCAATTGATAAATCCCCTTTCTAGCTTGCTTTTGGTCATATTTGGATCATTTCCAAGGTTAAACCGAGTATTAAACCCTTAAGGATGGTTTGGACAACAGATCTGGACACTCTTGAGCTTTAGAAGCTCAAAGTAGTTGGCTTTATTCAGCTAAGGTCCCATTTCATGACCTAGATCTTCTTTGAAGCTTGGATTAAGTGTTTTAGCCCCATAACACCTTGCATGCACGTAAAGTTAGCCACTTTACGTGCAATGCTAGCATAAGGAGTACATATCTATGAGTTGGAGGTGTTGGGATGGTCTGTAATCGACAAAATTGAGAGTCCACAAGATGGACTCGACGAGTCAGTTCATGGGCTCGGCGAGTCGGGTCGCAAACCCAAACCCTTCTGTTTATGATTCGGATAAGTGAGTGGAGTTAGTAAAGGATTCAGCCAGGCTGGGTCAGTAATGGACATGAAGATCATGGTACTCGACGAGTTCGAAGAAGAACTCGGCGAGTCGAAGACAATCTTCTTAGTTATGAAGATGAACTCGACGAGTTGTTCATACAACTCGACGAGTCATGTTCTAGACATTCATACGATGATGATGAACTCGACGAGTTCAAGGATGAACTCGGCGAGTCGGTTGAAGATAGTCCCAAAGTGTTAGATGAAGGAGAACTCGTCGAGTTCTCGCTAGACTCGGCGAGCGGAGTCGGGGTTGTTTGGATTTGAGGAGCATGGACTCGACGAGTTGGTAGAACAACTCGGCGAGTCGAGTCAACTGGAAGTTGACTCTGACCGTTGGCTTTGACCTTGAGAAGGACCTTGACCAGAGTTGACCTAGTTGACTTCTGGAGGACAGTTAGGCTAATTGTTATTGTTGGTATTGGTAGCTCGGGGAGCTAGAGGAGTAGCGGTTCAGAGAGTTGTCAGACAGCAGCTGGAGGGTTATCAGCAGCTTCAGCAGTTTGAGGTGAGTTTCCCTTTGTGTGAATGGGTCTACGGCTACAATGCCGACCCATGGAGTTATGAGTAGGAAGACCCGAGGGTTAGCCCTAGGCACATTATGCTAGTATGGCATTTGGGACTAAGGTCCAATGTTAGCGGGCGGGTGCCCAAGGAATGGTTGGTATGATAGTTATACTTGTTGTCTGTGTGATACATGTATGTGCCTGGTAGGGAGGTGAGTGTGGGCGAGGTCCCGTATCTCACCAATAGCAGAGTGTGGACGATGTTCCATACTTTATTAGTAGCAGATCAGGGGCGAGGCCCAAGTTAGGAAAAGAGTGAGTGTGGGCTGGGCCCGTATCTCACTATCAGTAGGAGTGTGGACGGTGTTCCATACCTCATTAGCAGCAGAGCAGGGGCGAGTCCCAAGTTAGGAAAAGAGTGAGTGTGGGCTGGGCCCGTATCTCACCAATAGCAGGGTGTGGACGATGTTCCATACCTCATTAGCAGCAGAGCAGGGGCGAGGCCCAAGTTAGGAAAAGAGTAACTGTAGGCTGGGCCCGTATCTCACTATCAGTAGGAGCGTGGACGGGGTTCCATGATTCATCAGTAGCAGGACAGGGACGAGGCCCAAGATAGGCGAGGCCTTAGCACAGTAATCCAGTAGAGTATGTTAGTTATGTGTTGTGATATGATTGTATGCTAGTATATGTTAGCGGGCGGGGCCTAAGGAAAACATATCTGTACGCCGACCGGGGCTCGAACCCAGGCGTGGCCTGGTGACGGATGGGGTCCGATAGCGGGCGAGGCCCAATGCAGCGGGCGGGAGCCCAGTATGTGGTTATGTGCTCAGTGTTATGTATGGCATGTATGGATCAGTTGATATGTATGGTATGCGGTAGGTTGGGGAACTCACTAAGCTTTGTGCTTACGGTTTTCAGTTTTGGTTTCAGGTATTCAGTTTTCAGAAGAGGAGCTCGGGAGGGTTGCAGTGCACACACGATGACAAGTTAGCCTGGGATGTTTACTCTGATAATTAAACAAGTGTTTTGGAAATGAAACTATGATTTGTCATATAAGCCCTTTTTAGTATGTTTGAATGACTTAACGCTATGAATTAGTAATGTTTTTAAAAGAAATTTTTGGACCCAATTTTTGGGACATTACATAATTGTTTTTGGGCAAATACAATATTATAAAGATTAAAAAGGGTAAATACGATATTTAGATTTTAAATTGGGTAAATACGATATTTTATTGTTTAACAACGATATATATGAAATTTATCCCTATATTTATTATCTTACTACTTAATTAATACTTACGTATCTTTTCTAATGATTATGATTAATCATTAATAAGTTAAACAAATATATGAAATTAGAAATGAGATTTGGAACAATATGAAATATAAACTTCTAAAATTTTTAAATCGTTATCACTAGTATTTAGATGTGAGGTCAGTTTGAACCTAACTATAAATGATATAATTGTCGAACTTTTAGTAGATAATATAGTCGAAGGCCTACTGCTGCTTTTTTATGTAAACCAGAGGAAGGTCCCCCGCGCCCTTTGCGCCGGTTTGAGTGGGGGCTGGACAATATTTGTTACGCAAGGATTAGTATGGGTAAAAGAGTAAAATACATTGTTATTTCTTGCAATATAGCCTATATTTAACCTAGGCCTTGGGGCTTTATCTGGAAAACCCTAGCAAAAAATAGTCCTTCAATGATGACCTGTAGATGCGGAATGATTTATAAGTTTTTCCCGGGTTGATTTGATTTAAAACTTTAAACCCACAATGTCAATGAACATAACATGGCACAAAGAAAATGGCTACCCAAAATGCAACACTTCAAATACAATTAGAAAAAACAAACCTCTTGTGTGTTTTTATTTGATTGAATTTTTTTTGACAACTCTAGAAATATTATATCTTGGGCACCTACTTATTTTGTAGCTATCTGAATCCTCAGGTCAAGGCAAAATATATGCGTCAATAAGCTTTTGATGCTCTCACATCACGAATCCTCCATCAATAGTAAGCACCTGGAACAAACCAACATATAATCCATCAACTCAATCATATGGTTACTTTTAAGATATAGAGATATATTGTGTATATAAATTTATGAATGTGCAAATACTTGGCTGTAGATGTATTATGTTTTTTTAATATGTTTAATGGGGTCATTGTTATATTCCCTATTTCCTTGCACAAATAAAAGAAAAGTAAATATCAATTAATTAATGCTACAATTAGGTTTTGTGTGAAGGTACCTCTCCAGCCATGTAAGTAGCTGCAGGATTAAGAGCCAAAAATTCTACCAGCAACTTAAGGTTTTCTGTGAAATGTTGAAATAGATTTTCATAACGTTAATAAGTTGTTATGAGACATTTTTTAAAACTTGTTCCTATTATAACAAGGTTTGATAGTGGTAAGAAACACTATAAACATTTTTGGTCCCTGTCTCCTACTTTGAAACCCTCTAGAAATCATATCCCATATGCTTCGGGTATAGGATCGATTGCATATGCTATAATATTCTCTTGTTCTAATTTTCCAAGTGCCTAGGGCATTAAGAGGGAAAAAGGAATAGAACCGGATATGACTAAAGTGGTTAAACAACTGTTAAGTACAATCTATGGTTCACCAAGGATTGGTCGGTTAAGGACAGTTGGAAGTATAGTAATGGATGGAACATATTGACATTATTATGAATAGACAGGATTCTATTAATAATGAGTTGTCGTATGGCAAATATGGAATGTTTCCATATTGGGAGTTGGAGATTAAGAATATATGAGAAAGTTAGAAACTTTTATGCAAGAAGGATGTTCAAAGGAATGTACTTTGAATTTGAGACTTCGCTTCCTTGGAATTGTTTTGTTATCAATATCCAGTGGAAAGTTTTGTAATATCGTTGGTCAAGTCTCTGTGACTTTTGGTACCATGACATTACAAAGGCTGCATTGCATGATAGTTTAACAGTGACAAGAATTTGAAATTCTTACACTTGCAATAAAGATTTGGAATTGTGAAATAAGCATCATTGAAATGTTTTCAATTGATCTATTTCACAAAGTAAAGACCATAGAAAGCATAGTGTGCATGCTTGGAGCATGGGACAACTATTGTTTTAATTCAAGTGTTAAGTTGATAAATTGAAACATTATACAATGAATAATGTGTAATCAATATGGTGATTAAATAAAAGGTGTTTTATTTATATTCATAAGTTCTGAGTCCATATTGGATTCGATTATTCTTGTGTTTCACTTTGATTGTTTTGACTTCCCGAATAACTAGGTTATTCAAACCATCCATAGTCTATCATACTTTGGAAGTAGGTATTGAGGCAAGACTGTCATGAATGGGTCTGTAGGATTGTTTAAGGTGTTAGACATATCACAAGTTTGCTGCAGTATTCATGAGTATTCCTGTAATAAGATTTGAGTATTGGATTCAACCCATGCTAATTAGTATCACTTCATGGATTTTATCACGAGTGATCATGAGAAGATAATATCTTATATTCTTGAAACCAAGACATGTGAGTTGTAATTTACAAGTCGGTTGCACATTGACATATGTAAACGCACTAGTAATTTGGTGTTATAAAACATATCGTTGTGTGTGATTTGATGAGTAAGTACAAGCAAGCATTTGAGTCGAAGTTTATCCATTCCTTTTACCCTTAGAGGGATAAAATCGATATCTATAGGCCCCTCGATGATTTAGTGATGACAAACCTGAGTGCTTGGCCAGGCCTGGACTGATTTGATTTGTTCAATTAGTCAGTCGTCATAAATCAGAAATCGGGAAACAACACATGAATAGAGAGAATGATTATAATCCATGTCTCAGTTCATACGATATGTAGAATAGAGGAATATATGATCTCTTATCTAATGGATGCGTCATTGACTAGGTCAGAGTTCGACAACGGCTTTTAAGAGCTACGATTGCTAGTCGGGATTTTGGAGTCGTACTTGCAATAACAGTTATTAGACTTATCTAAGTGGGAGACTGTTGGATTAGGTGTCTAAGCCCATAACTATAATTGGTATGTACTTGACCCGAGAGTAGCATGGTCTATTTCGGGTTGCATATCACCAGGACAATTTGATAGGATGGACTTTTGAGAAAAGGTTATTTATGATTTATTAATATATTATAAGTTCTAATATATTAATATGAAATCATATTATTTAATTAGTATTGATCAAGAATTAATTTAGTGATCAAAAGAGACTAATTAAATATATGGGGATTGATATGGTAAATCGATGATTCTTATAGTGTGGGCCAATTGTTATTTAGGATGGGCTAAACCAATATGGTGGTCCATGGATAGTCCATGGAGGTTTAACCCATGGAGCCTAAGTAATATGAAATGTCATGGAGCATTAGGGTTTGTATGATTGTAACCCTAGTTATGCCACACAATAAAAGGAGTCCCTAAATCACCAAATCGGCACCCTAGTGTTCTAAGAGTTCATTGAGCCAATTTTGTGCAAGACATTCTTTCTCAAAAGTCATCCTTTGTCCTAGGTGTATTGTGAACCGCTTGAGGCCTTACACTTGTGGTGCTAAGTTCTTAAAGGCCAAATACAACAAGTTCTACAAGCTACAACAAATAGGTAATTCTATAACTCACTTATATGATGTTTATGTCAATTGTATGCTAGTTGTAGGCTTAATACTTTCGAAACAATATTGCATGTATAATTAGAGAAAACATAGATCCAAAGCTTTTAGGGTTGTATGTGCACCATAGGATGTTGTCGTATACTAAAACCCAACATTTAGATCTAGAGTCTTCGTCAATTTTGGAAGCTTTAGAAGGTATACAGTTATCACCTTGATGACGCCTCATGATAGTTTGAGTTTGGGGTTGTTTATGAGTTTATTTTGGTCCCATGGGTTCTCTTTGTGAGACGTTGGACAACTCCAGGAGTTAGAGGTGTTAGATCTTTGTCCCTTTGATGTTATAGATTCATAAAAATGTCATCTTGAAGATTGTTTTTTTTTGCCTATGCAAGAGTTTGAGTCCTTATTATGAGCATTGGTGGACAAAAATGGATGTTGGGTTCCATTAAGACATGCGAAGGGTTATAGATGCCAACTTTATGTATTAGAACCCTAAAATAGATGAGATCTGGAACTTGGAGCCTTTTGGCTGAATGGATTAAGCACAAAATGGCTTAAGTTTGCAAGCAACCCAATATGCTGAGGGTACTAATGGGTATGCAGCGCGTACTGGAGAATGGTCGTGTACGCCATGCGTACAACACGTACGCCGAGCGTACGCCTTGCTGTGACTCCTCATGGCTTTTGGACTTCGGCTGGGCCATAATTTTTTGGGATGTTGATCATTAGTGGGCCTCAAAATTTTATTAGTGGACCTTAAGTTTCTTGAGTGGGCCTTTATGGGCCTTAGGGGTCATTATTCTGTTATTGGGCCAATTTTTGGTAGGCCCATTATGGGATGGATAAAATGGACTTTTATCCTAGGAATTTGGGTTTGGGATTTAGACCCACGGTTATGGTTTATAACCTAATTTCTAATTAGGGTTATTTGTTTGTGTTAGTGTGGGATCTTCTAGTTCTGCGACCGAGCACCTAGTTACTTATCAACTGACTGAGGTGATTTTTCTCACTGTACCAATGGGTCGAAGGCACCAAAGCCGGCCCATTATTTGGGAAATAGGATGCTAGCTATGTTTATGATATGTGTATAAAAGACTAGGATGTGGTCCCTAGAAATTGTATGAAATACTAGGATGTGGTCCCTGACATCTATATGAAAGACCAGGATCTGGCCCCTGACATCTGTAATGATGACCGGGATTTAGCCCTCGACAGGAAATTATTTATATGAATATGATTTGCACCATAACACTAACTTATTTATGTGTGGTATGTGGTACTCTGGGGAACTCACTATGCTTTATGCTTACGGTTTTTAGTTTTTGTTTCAGGCATTTCCGGTTCGAGAGGGAAGGGTCCGACTTGATCGCAGCGCATCCACACATGTTTCAGCAACAAGATGATTTTGGGATTGTACTCTAATAATTGTTTTGTTACGAAATACTTTGAATTTTTTTCAGGAAAGATAATTGGTGTTTTGATTGAATTGAAAATGAATTTTTTACCTCTTAATTTTTGGGACGTTTCATGTAGCTGACATCAACCGTACTCAAGTCAATTCCATAATGTAACATGGATCTAAACCTCTTAGTCAATCGAAAAGGTATCTTTGTTGGATAAACACAGGAATCAAGATTCCCACACCATAAGAACAAAGTAAACAAACCAAACAATATCTTCATTCTTATTTTTGAAAAGGATAAATCCTCAAAAATGCACATAAGCAAAAAGGAAGCATACCTGCTACAAACTCGGAAAAAAAAGAAGTTAACCCGTGCAAAAGTAAGGGTCTGGCCAAGAAGGGAAAAAGGAATTGGATCAGATCCTATATAGAGTAGGTTTAACACTTGCTATAACAAACTATGGTGTCTCTGTAACACTCCCGTTTTCAGGTATTTTCAAATTTATCCATTGGTTTTAAATTATGTCATTTTTGGTCCTTGGATTGGAAGGAAGTGGCCATAGGAAGCCCTAGTGGCAGAATTGTAATTTTGATGCTCGAGGAGTACGCTAAGCGTACTTTGTGACAACCCGAAATTTACTCCGTCACTGTAACCCGTTTCCGTTAATAAAAGTTAGTTCTATTAAAATTTTCCGTTAACTTTTATTTATTAAAATAATTTGTTTTGAGTTATTAAAATAATATATATTTAATGACGGAATAAAAGCATCTAAGTCGGGTTATGGTTAGTTTACCGGGTAAAAACATTTAATTCCGTTTAAACGATAGTGTATGGTGGGTCCCCACTAGGCAGCCATATATAAATGAGGAGTGTCCACCTTTAGAGTCTTTTCCCCACCTTGGAGCTTTCTCTCTCTACCTTCTCTCTGTAAAATCGAGTTTGGCCAAGGATCACCACTTTCAAGCCTCAAAAATCAAAGGTAAACCCCCTAACTTGATTTTCTAGCTTGGTATTCATGATATTTCGAGTTGGATCATCCAAATACCCCAACATGCATGTGTTTACGGTTTCGGGAGCCTCCCAAAACCGTAAACTCCTATGTGAGGGTTTTGAAGCCCCAAAACACTTCCAAACCTTCTCTAATGCTTAGATATAGCTCAGATACTTGCATGCATGGACAAAGGAACCCAAGATCATGACTTTTTGGCCATAAACTTGAGTTTACGGTTCTTGAACATTCAAGAACCGTAAACCCAAAACCGTAAACACCTCAAACGGTGTTTTGATGCCCCTAAACCCTTCCTTAGATTGTTTGATGAACTAGAAACTAGTGTAGATGAGCTTAGGACCCTAAAGCATGAAATGGTTGAAGTGGTCAAGGGTTTACGGCTGTAAACCCTAGAGTTTACGACCGTAAACTCCCAAGGAGTGGTCCAAGGACCGTAAACTCCAAGGGAGTACCTAATTGAACCCTAATCACTTCCCAAGCCCTTGATTTGATCCTAGGAACCTTCCTTGTGATGCATGAGACCTTCAGACACACAAACTCACCATTTCCATGAGTTTACGGCCGTAAACTCATGGGGGAAATGGTCTCCCAACCGTAAACACACTTAAGTGTGGCCAAGTGAAGTGTAAACTCCATAGTGAGGCCATACACTCCTTAGATGCAACCTTTAGCACTCCTAAAACTTGAAACAAAGTGTTTTCATATATTAAAGTGCCTTTACTCACTTAATTAGTGATTACACAACTAATTAGATACTTTATACATCACTACATGTTACATAGGATCCGTGTGTGTGTTCAAGTCCTCACTTGACACCTAGCATCCTACCCCGCGTTTCCATCCACTTCACTCACTACAGGTGAGTTCATACCCCTAAATGAACCTTTTTAAATGTTTTTAACTGTTTTATGGGGGGAATACAAGTTGAACCAAATAATTTATAGTAACAATCGCATGTGAATTATAACTTGCAGCCAAAAGGATTTTCTACACTATTAACTGTTTTTACCACCAAAAAGGGATTTTCTATATTTTCAACTATATTGCCAATTAAACTGTTTTCAAATGCTTACCAAATTCGTTTTCGTGTTAAATCACTATAAAACTATTTTCCAAAATTTGTTTAAACTAATTTTATTCTCAAACCATATCTACACCAATATATTTATATAAGTAAGACTTGAAGGACTTAGGACTAATAGCTCACCTTATTTCCTGTTCTTGTTTGATTGTGGGCTTAGGGTATTTAGTTATTAGTCCGACTCTCGTTGAATCCTTAGTTATATATCTTATATATTTGTGTCAGATATAAAAGTTTTCATATCAGTTCAATGCCTTTGAATATCAAGGACATACAACCAACATTACTATTTAACTATAATAGGTATAGTTAAGGATTACTACTCAGTGCTGCTATTACCATGACAACTACCAGAGTCAGTTCAGTTGTGAGTCAATATATGCTATGTACTATACAAAAGAACACTATATACTATACAAGGAGAACATTACATACTATACAAAGAGAACACTATATGCTATACAAAGAGAACAATACATACTATACAAGAGAACTTACTAAAATAGAATGTGGCATACTATTTCTCGATACGACACATCTTTGTGCTATCACCGCGTAACCAGAGTCTCCTGGAGGGAGAGCGGGCATTATGTGTATAGATCTATACGGGACAGACACTCCCACATCCCGACTGCTAGCTACAGTCCGAGCCGTCTAGGCCCAGGGGTGACAAAATGTCACATCACTACATATGACCCGGAGGGTCAAAGGGATTCGATCGTCAATCAGCATGGTTACGTACGAGTTCACATTCAAACATTTAATTAATACTTTAAGAATTAAAGGCAACAGACTCCCTGAGGAGTATTGTACATTTAATACTACCTGGAGCCTACATTTCATTACATATAGCCGATAGTGATACTGTTGGGGTAAAACATTTTTCTCATTACTATACATGAATAAAGTCTAAAACTATATTTTCAAACTAATAACTATTGGGAAAACTTGTACATTATCAAAGGAACAAACAAATCATCGGGTCTTGGTGAAGACTACTTTTTTTTTCTGGAAAACATAGGGTTTTCTAAGGCTCATACTATTTTCGAACACCGAAACTTTCCTTTACAATGTATAATTGTGAATATTTTTATACAGGAAATGACACTAAATACTTATGAACTCACCAGCTTTATGCTGATAAACGTTTTCAAAATGACTTGTATTCTCAGGTCATCAGTAGGCAGGTACGGATGCAGCTCTTGAGAAGACGGAGCACACATAAGACCCCACTTTATTTTGGTTGCATTTTTGGTGTCTAACATTTGTACTGAACACGTTTGTATTGCAATTATCATCTTAATGCAATGGATGTTGTTGCTTGTATTTACTATTATGCTTTGTTATGATACTGTACATGACGTCCTCCACCCCAGAACGTATTCCGCCGTTCTCGGTTTTGGGGTGTGACATACTTGGGCGTATCCTAGTACGCTGGGCGTACACATATGTGTTGGGTTATTTTGTGCTGTGTCAATTGTATTTTTTATAGATTTGTCCATCTTTGTAACGGGTTGGGCCTGTCCACCCGGTTTTTAATGTGCTAGGGTTAGACTATTTATAGTGCATGCATGCACCGTGTTTTGAATCGATAAGGTTGTAACCCTACCGTGCCTTTACAATAACAGTTATTTATCGAGCTCTTCTATGGCACAGATTATAACCATTAAGCATGACTTTGATCTTCATTCTTTGTGTTTGATTCTTATTTCTGTTCTTGAATCTATCGATCTACTATTAATTGTTCTAACAATTGGTATCAGAGCATAAGATTGTGTAAACAATACGCAATTCTTCTGTCGAGTGCTATTAGGGTTTTCCGCTTTTATTGGATCTCTTCCAGCCGTCTTCATCGTTTTCTTCGACTATAGACGTTGAATCTTGATCTTTATATTACCCTAAACTCGATTTCAGTTTTTACACATCTGGTTCTGACAGGTTTTATTGAATCAACTGATGGGTTTTGTGCACTATAAGAATCCTATGGTGCACATACAACCCTAATGCTTTGGATCTGAGTTTTCTTAAGTTATACATGCAATATTCTTTTATCCAAAGCATGAACCCTAACTAGCATACAGTTTTGAGATTTACAACATAAAAACAAGTTAGATGAATACCTCTTTGTTGTAGCTTGTAGAACTTGACCTTTCAAGAGATTAGTACCTCACATGTGATACCTCAAATGAGTCACAAACACCAAGAACAATGGAGGATAGTGAGAGAGAGAGGCTAGGAGGCACCAAAAATCGGGTAGGGTTTCTTCTTGGAAGTCTTGGTCGATTTTAAGGGTGCTAGGGGTTACTTTTATAGTGTAGAATTCCTAGGGTTTTATCATGTAAACCCTAATTCATTTACTTAAGCCTTTAAGCAATCCAAAAATCCATATGATAGGCTCTTTGGACTAATTCTTCATGGACTCTCACATAGATTTAGTCCATCCCTAATCAACATGAATCATTAGCCCAAACTATATGCATTACTGATTTATCTAATCAGTCCATGTTAATTTAATCAGTCTCTTTTGATCACTAAATTAATTTAATTTAATCAGTCTCTTTTGATCACTAAATTAATTCCAAATTAATTTCTGATCAATACCAATTAAATAATATGATTTCTCAATTAATATATTATTCTTATAATATATTAATAAATCACAAATAACCTATTTCTCAAATATCCATCCTATCAAATTGCTCTGGTGAAGGCAACCCAAAAGGACCATGCTACTATCGGGTCAAGTACATACCAATTATAGTTATAGGCTTAGACACCTAATCCAACATTCTCCCACTTGGATAATTCTAATAACTATAACTGCCAATGTAACTTCAAAAGTCGATCAACAATCGCAGCTCTCAAAAGCCGCTTTCCAACTCTGATCTAGTCAATGACTCGTCCTTTAGATAAGTGATCATATAATCCTCTGTTCTTCAAGATATCATGTGAACAAATACATGGAATAAATTCATACTCATTGTCCAACAGTTTGTTTCCCGATTTCTGATTTGTTTGACATAGAACTTAATTGAACACATCAATTGAGTCCTGTCCGGGCCTGACACATAAGTCGAAAAAAATCATCGAGGGGCCCATGATATCGCTTTTAATCCTCTTAGGATAAAAAGGAATAGATAAACTTCAACTTATATGCTTGTACTAGTTACTTGTTAAATTATACATAACAACACTTTTTATAACATCAAGTTACTGATGCGTTTTCGTACTATCAATGCACAACCAACTTGTAATCAACGGGTCATATATGTTGGTTTGAAGACTATACAATATTATCGTCTCACAATCACTCGTGATAAATTCCATGAAGTGATTCATGTGAGCATGGGTTTAATCCAATACTCAAATCTTATTTCAGGAGCACTCATGAACGTTATAGAAAAATTTTGCTATGTCTAAACACTTTAGATAATCTGGAAGCCAATTCATGATAGTCTAACTTCATAACCTACTTCCAAAGTATGATCGACTGTGGATAGTTCGAATAATCATATTATTCTGGAAGTCAAAAAATGCAAAAGGTGAAACATAAAATAAACAATTGACAGAAGACAGTAAACTTTACTTATAAATAAAACCCTTATTATTTAATCATCAAATGTCAATTACATTTATTTATTACAAGTTTCTAACTGCCTATCTAATTACTAAAACTAATATCATCCCTTAGGCCAATGCTCTTAGCATGCAGCAAATGCTTAACCCTACTCAGTCCCTTCATAAGGGGATCTGCTGGGTTATCCTATGACGATACCCTCTTTACTACGATGAATCCCTCTTCTACTCGATGTCTTATCTGTCGATGTGCCTAGATCTGCCATGATCCCTTGGTTCCTTGGTTAAGGCGACCGCACCCTCGTTGTCACAGAAAATCTCCATAGGCTCCTTTACAGCTGGTACAACTCCAAGGTCTCCGATGAATTTCTTTAGCCATATTGCCTCCTTCGACGCTTCGCTTGCTGCTATGTACTCTGATTCGCAAGTTGAATCAGCTACAGTCTCCAGTTTGGAACTTTTCCATGTTACTGCTCCTCCATTTAGGGTAAATACCCAGCCCGACTGAGAGCGGAAATTATCTCTGTCGGTCTGAAAGCTGGCGTCACTATACCCTGTCACTCTCAAGTCATCACTCCCACCGAGGGTAAGGACCTAGTACTTAGTCCTTCGTAGGTAATTAAGAATGTTCTTTACCACTATCCAGTGAGTTCTACCAGGATTCCCTTGATATCGACTAACCATGCTCAAAGCAAAATCCACATCAGGGCGAGTAAATGTCATAGCATACATGATCGAGCCAACGACAGAAGCATATGGTACTCGACTCATTTCTTCTATTTTGGCATCGGTACTCGGACTCTGAGTCTTACTCAGTTTGGTATTTCTCTGGATAGGCAATTCTCCTTTCTTAGAATTCTCAATGTTGAAACATTTGAACACCTTGTCCAAGTAGGTACTTTTACTAAGTCCTATTAGTCTTTTACTCCTATTTCTCAATATCCTTATCCCTAGAATGTAAACAGCTTCCCCGAGAACCTTCATAGCGAAACACTTCCCAACCCAGGATTTAACTTCCTGAAAGGTTGGAACGTCGTTTCCTATGAGTAGTATGTCATCCACATACAATACCAGAAAGCTAATTTTACTCCCACTAGACTTGACATATACGCAAGACTCATCCTCGCTTCTCGAAAAACCAAACTCTTTGACTTTCTCATCGAAACAAAGATTCCATCAGCGAGACGCTTGCTTTAATCCATAAATGGATTTCTCAAGCTTACACGCTCTATTAGGGTACTTCGCATCTACAAAACCCTCTGGCTGACTCATGTAAACATCTTCAGCCAACTTCCCATTAAGGAAAGCGGATTTGAGATCCATCTGCCATATTTCATAATCATGAAACGCAGCTATAGCGAGCATGACCCTTATAGACTTTATCTGTGCTACTGGTGAGAAGGTCTCTTCATAGTCAACTCCAGGAGTTCGAGTAAAGCCCTTCACAACCAATCGCGCCTTATGTACTTTCCCATCCATGTCGGTCTTCTTCTTGAAGATCTACTTGCACCCGACCGTCTTACAACCTGGTACATTGTCAACCAAGTTCCAAACTTGATTGTCATACATGGACTGAATCTCGCTGTCCATTGCCTCTTTCCATTTTGCAGAATCTTGGCCCGTCATGGCTTCTTTGTAGTTGTTAGGTTCATCCAAATTTATCAGTGTGCTATCACTGATAAACGTATCACCTTCACTTGTTATATGAAAACCATACAATACAGGTGGAACACTAACTCTACTGGAACGTCTCAGAGGTAAGGAATGGTCAACTGGTTCAACAGGAGTCTCATCCTCAGGTTGAGCGCTAGTGTTAGAGGTTCCTTCATCGCTTAACTCTTGAAGCTCTTTAAGGTCAATTTGCCTCCCAATATCCTCTTGGCACATGATTTCTCTTTCATGAAAGACACCCCTTCGCGCTACGAAAGCCACGTTCTTATTAGGTCTATAGAACAAATATCCAAAGGATTTCTGTGGGTTGCCGATGAAAATACAATGCTCACTATGAGGTTCGAGCTTGTCATGAGTCTCTCGTATTATGAAAGCCTCGCAACCCCAAACCTTGATATGCGCTAACGAGGGAACCTTCCCTGTCCACATTTCATGAGGTGTTTTGGCAACCTTCTTAGTTGGGACTAGATTAAGGATATGGGCAGCAGTTTCTAAGGCATACTCCCAGAATGAGATAGGTAACGAAGCTCGACTCATCATGGAACGAACCATGTCCAACAAAGTTCGATTGCACCTCTCAGCCACACCATTAAGTTGCGATGTCCTAGGTGGCGTCAATTGTGAAACAATTCCACATTCTTTAAGATAGTCGTGGAACTCAATACTAAGATACTCACCACCTCGATCGAATTGGAGCATCTTTATCTTCCCGCCCAATTGATTTTCTACTTCTTGCTTAAACTCTTTGAACTTTTCAAAGGTTTCCGACTTGTGCTTGATTAAGTAGATATATCCATATCTGCTATAATCATCGGTAAAGGTTACATAGAAGCGGTTAACATCCCTTGTGGCGGATCTGAAGGGTCCACACACATCGGTGTGTATGAGATCCAACAATCCCTCACCTCTTTCACAAGTACCAATGAAAGGTGACTTGGTCATCTTTCCAAGCAAACAAGATTCGCACGTGTCATCCGAATTAAAGTCAAATAACTCGAATACTCCATCCTTTTGGAGTTGGGCTATGCGCTTCTTGTTGACATGTCCAAGACGACAATGCCACAAGCATGCCTTATCCAAACCATTGGACGAATCAACATGCAATACATTATTTCATAATTTGTCTACAACCATCACAGTTTCATATATACCATTACAAGGCAATACTTCAAAATAAAATTTACCATTATAAAAAGCATTAATAGAAACAATTTCATTGTTGAATGAAAATCTAAAACCTTGTTTATACAAACCATGAAAAGAAATAATGTTTCTCGCCATTTCTCACGAGTAGAAATAATCGTTCAAATCTGACCCTAATCCATTACTAAGAAATAAAGAATAAACTCCAATCTTGGTGACATGCGACGCTTTCCTATTGCCCATGATCAAGTTCATGTTCCCATGCTCCACATCCCTACTTCTTCTTAGACCCCGCAATTCAGAACAAATGTGAAAACCACATCCTGTATCAAGGACCCAAGAACTAGTATGTGATGAGTTTTTAGATTGAATAGTGTAAATACCTGTGAAGGTGGGCTTTAGCTTCCCATCCTTAATGTCCTACAAGTATTTAGGGCAAAATCGTTTCCAATGCCCCTTTTCATGACAATAGAAGCACTCTACTTCCTTTGGATTGGATGAGGGAGTAGCAGAACCACCTTCGGATCCACTTGAAGATGATCCATCATGAGACTTTCCCTTGTGCTTCTTTAAAGGAACTTACCTTTTCTTCCCTTTCCCATGTCCAATTTCCAGGACTGGGGAAGCAGCAGTAGGAGTGGGTACAACAGTCTTGCCTTTTAAACTACTTTCAACAGTTCTCAGAAGTCCTTAAAGCTTGCTTAGAGTGACTTCCTCCTTGTTCATATGATAAGTTATTCTGATCTGATCATAACAAGGAGGTAAAGAGTGTAGGATGATGTCGATAGTCAACTCTTCGTCCAAATTGACATTCAACTTTAGCAAGCGGTCCACATATCTTTTCATTTTTTGCAAGTGGGCCGTGATGGACTCTCCATCCTTTATTTTTGTTGTTATCATGACGGCAATGATTTCATACCTTTCTTGTCGAGCACTCTGATGGTACCTTTCGATCAAGTCCTGGTCCATCTCGAAAGGCCAGAAGTCCTCGTAGGATTTCTAAAGCTCAGAAGTCATAGTGACTAGCATGATGCACGACAACTTTGTCGCATCCTTCTCATGAGCCCTATACTCAGCCAGTTGCTTAGGAGTAGCAGTCTCTTCATCAATCTCCTTTAGCTCTTTGTCGAGGACATATTCATTTTCCTCGTATCGAATGGCCATGCGAATGTTTCGGATCCAGTCATTGAAATTTGACCCATGGGAAATCACCCTCCCACAGAAGTTCATGAGGGAGAAAGAGCCGGAAGAGTTTGAGTTTGAAGTGTTGTTTGAGGTAGACATCTGAAAAGAAAGACAAGTTTCATTAGATAGAAATTCCTTAATATAACACCCAAATGAAATATTAAGGCTAGAACCCAAACACAATAATTCACAACTTAGAAAAGGGATGTCGTAATCTAATTACAAATTATTTGAAGGGAGGTAAATGACGATTTACCAATTTCACCACCCAAAACCAAAATTTAAAAGAATTAAATTTTATGAAATTCCTAGTTCTTTGAGCTTCATTGAACTTTTCAATGGCATGTTTAATCTCGATTATGCCCTTCAACTTTTTGACTGGGATACCGATGATCACAAACAAGGTGTGAATAACCATGCAAATATGCGTGGTACTCTCGATGTCATTTATCACCTAATCAATGTGCCGGTGAACCACACACGCTCCATTGATCTATGACAAACATCGAGCTACCCTTTGCCACCCTTGTTAGTCCAAATTAGTGCACCGGTAAACCACACATGTTCCACTTACGACTTGGCAAGGTGAAAAGTGCAATTTCATGGAATAGCACCATTTTCACATTTTTCCTAAAGTAACTAAGATTGGGAATTTAGAAAAGCATTTAGTTACTTTTTATAATTATCGTTATACTTTTTAATGAGAATTAATGTCCTATCCTACCCGTTCGGCTAACGACTCCCCACTAGTCAAGGAAGCAGTGGGTGAGAGTGGACACCCATTTAATCGCCATTTTATAGGCAATTTCCTTATACACCCCTTATAGACCAACTTCGTGAATGAGGCCTACTAACGGTAAGACTGACTGTCTTATACATATATATAAGTATTAAGTTATTAATATTATAATAGTATAAGGGTTGAATTTTAAACTTTTTAAACTGTAGGGTTTAGAATTTAAATATTTCAAAATCAGAACTTTTTAATCAAATTTTGAATTCCAAAACTTGAGGGCAAGTTTTGAAACTTTCCAAAACCTCTTAGATCAAATTTGACAATAATTTAAATTAATCATATAATTTATCTATATCACAAA
This sequence comes from Lactuca virosa, assembly GCF_052849685.1. Classification (NCBI taxonomy): domain Eukaryota; kingdom Viridiplantae; phylum Streptophyta; class Magnoliopsida; order Asterales; family Asteraceae; genus Lactuca; species Lactuca virosa. The sequence goes on from NC_136429.1 coordinate 61,403,609, forward strand.
ATTTGACCTAATCTAATTTCATATAGAAAGATAATTCAAATCTAATTCTACAAATAATTAATTTATCACATAATCAAGTAATTATCTTAAAATTTGACAATTATCCTCCAATTGGATGAGGATTATCATTACCTTATCATAAAAAACAAATTTTATCAGTCAAAACAGTTTATGGTAATGATCCTAATCCAATTGTGGCCAAAAAACCCGAAAATCTGCCAACAGATAAATAAACTCGTCGAGTTCAGGGAATGAAATCGTCAAGTTGGCTCAACTCGTCGAGTTCCATTATGGACTCGTCGAGTTCATCATGCAGTGAACAGTTTTCAATTTGCTTCTACTTTGAATAATTAACCAATGCATCAATATAACAGAAAACTCCCTAGGCTTTGATACCACTGATGGGTTTTGAGCACTATAACAATCCTATGGTGCACATAAAACTCTAATGCTTTGGATGTAAGTTTTCTCAAGTTATGCATGCAATATTCTTTTATCCAAAGCATGAACCCTAACTAGCATACAATTTTGAGATTTACAACATAAGAAAAAGTTAGATGAATACCTCTTTGTTGTAGCTTGTAGAACTTGACCTTTCAAGAGCTTAGTACCTCAAATGTGATACCTCAAATGAGTCACAAACACCAAGAACAATGGACGATAGTGAGAGAGAGGCTAGGAGGCACCAAAAATCGGCTAGGGTTTCTTCTTGGATGTGACATCTTAAAAATCATGGCTAGAAAAGACCGGTTTCATTTATGCTTTTAAATAAAATCAGAGTAATCATTTGATTAAAATAGTTGCAGAATTCGTTCCCAAAACAAATATGCTAAAAATTTATCAAAGCATTTCATAACGAAATGTATTTTCATTATATAACAAAATCTCGGGATGTCATGTTCCGATACAGACCAAAAGCATAAACAATACAAAATAGACCTTACAACAGTACATATAATTACAGGTCTATAATCCAAAAATATCTTGACAATGTCGTCCAACTTATGCTCTCGCGCCACTACCTGTAATACAAAGTAACTGAGTGGGTCAGACTTGGGAGCCTGGTGAACATATAGGGTTTTCAACTCACAATAAATAATTATATTTAATTTCACCAACCAACAATAACCCGATTACCCATTCCCGTTATCCTCACTTTATGTCCCTAAAACAACAACTATTACAGGGGACCTAATCTAGGATTTTCATCGGGACGGACATTACTGCAAAGGGGTTTCCTTAACAATAGATGTCCTAAAGGCAACCATGGGGGGATAGAGTATGTCACACCCCAAAACCTAAGAACGGCGGAAACGTGCTGGGGTGGAGGACGTCATGTAATGTATCACAACAATGTAAAGTAGTAAACAAGCAACAACATCATCCATTGCTTTAATACTATAATTTTAATTACAAGTGTGTTCTTTCATAGTATAAAACAACATAATGAATACTCAAAATAAAAGACGAGTCTTGACTGCTCCGTCTTCTCTAAACCTTGCCTCGGTACCTGTCTATTTGTGACCTGAGAATACAAGTTATTTTGAAAGAGTAGATCAGCAATAAAGCTGGTGAATTCATAAGTATTTTAATGTCATTACTTTGAAAAGCTGTTATGAAAGACTGGCAAATGTTTAATGAAACATTTGGTATAAGTGTGAAAACCCTAGAAAATCCCTTATTTCCTACTAGTATAAAAAGTAGTCTTCTACCAAGATCCGAATGTTTTGAAAGTATGAACCTCTACATAAGTAAAACTGTTTTGAAAGTAGTCTTCTAACGAGACTCGCTGAAAGTAAGTAGTCTGCTCATGAGACCCGCTGTAAGTAAGTAGTCTTCTCACGAGACCCGCTGTAAGTAAGTAAGAAAGTAAGTAGTCTTCTCACGAGACCCGCTGTAAGTAAGTAGTCTTCTCACGAGACCCGCTGAAAGTAAGTAATAATGTGATTGATGGTCCCCATACTAAAAGTTCTCCTTAGAAGAGATTTTGGAACCTAAAGGTGACTTCCGCAACGAATCGCTAGGTCGAAATCCACATTTATTTTACATAATCATATATCTATCCAAAACTATACCTATAATAGCTTACTAGAAATATATGAACGTATACCTTTACTACCTAAAGGCACTAAACTGACTGATTAGAACTTTTATGTCTATATATGTATACATAATATATAACTAATATTTAGACGACCTTCGGACGGATAACCGATACCCTAAACCCACATCCAAACAAGGAAAAGGAAATGAGGCGAGCTAACCTTCGTAAGTCCTTTAAACATTACTTATGTAACTATACATATATAGGCATGCTTTTAACAAAGTATCCATGTAAAAGTATCCATCTAAAAGTATCCATGTAAAAGTATCTATGTAATCGTATAGACTCATGAATGAACTGACTCTTGTGTGATTCCATGTACTAGGAATGGCAAGTAATATCTCCTAACTATACCTATTATAGTTACTAGTAATGTACGTGTATTATCGAAAGTATACCTTTGCTACCCAAAGGTACTGAATTGACCGATAGAACTTTTATGACTATATATGTATACATGATATATAACTAATATTTAGACGACCTTCGGACGGATAACCGATACCCTAAAGCCACATTCAAACAAGGAAAAGAAAATAAGGCGAGCTAACCTTCCTAAGTCCTTTAAACATTACCTATATAACTATACATATATAGGCATGCATTTGACAATATAAAAGTATAACAGAACTTTTGTAAAACATTTGAAAAGTTTAATAACTAAGAAAAGATGACTTGATGTCAGTTCATAAAACAATTTGAAAGTAGTTAGACAAGACAGTTTGATAAAGGGTTTTAAACAATTAAAAACGTTTTGGAAAAATCATTTGAAGTATTAAGATGTTTGGTAAACAACTAAAAGCGTAGAAAAATCCATTTGTGTACTAGTTATTAATCACATCATTGATATAATAACTAGTATGACTAAACTTGTATTCCCCCCATAAAAGCATTTAAAAATATTTAAAAGGTTAATTAAGGGGGTATGAACTCACCTGTAGCGAGTGGATCGGATGGAAGTGTCGGACAAGTACTTGGTGTCAAGTGAAGACTAAGACACACACAATGATCCTAATAACATATAAAGACATATGTATATAAAAAATTAGTGATTTTAACACTAATTAGGCAAGTATAACATTCTAAGGCGTGGATATCACTTTAGTCCAAGTGTTAGGAGGCTATTGGGTTGCAACAAAGGAGTGCAAGGCATTGCTATTGAGTTTATGGTCTATGGACCATACTGGATGGAGTTTACGGCCGAGGGGAGTTTACTCTTGGCCGTAAACTCTCCAATGGGTCTCTATTTGAGGCTTAAAGCTATGATGTCTTAAGTGGTTAAGTGTTCCAAGGCTAAACAACAGGCTAGGTGAGTTTAAGGTCCAAGAATTGACCTTAACATGAGTTTACGGCCCAAAGACCATATCCCCATGAGTTTACGGCCGTAAACTCATGGTATTATGTACCAAATCAATGATTAAGGTCCTTAGTTCATGATAGAAGTGTTCTAGACCTGATCCTAAGGCTTGAGAAGTAATTAGGGCTCATTTGGATCCTAAAATAGAGTTTACGGCCCAAGAAGGTTCCTTGGCCGTAAACTCCCTTTTGATTATGATTTCTTGATGATTTCTAAGTGTAAACTAGTTAATTCAAGCATACAACAAGCTAAGACAAGAGTACTTACAGTGTAGAAGCTTGAAAGGGTGATTAAGGCTCAAGAACACTAGTGTGTGTTCTTGGTGTTTTGAAGATCTAGGTGAAAATCAATAATGAATGGATGAAATGATGTATAAACACTAGGTGATAGGGTATAACAACAAATCAAGTCGAGAAACACTTACGTTTTCAGAAGATCGGGCGAAGAACAGGATGATAGTTGAGAGAGAACGGGGAGTAAACTTAAGGGTGGAAGTGAGAAATGAGGAGTTTGGGGAGTAAACTCATGCCTAAGGCATGAGTTCACGGCCACACAAGAGTTTACGGCCCAAACTCTAAAAGTTTGGCCGTAAACTCTTTATTAGGGTGCATTGGGTGGGTTTGCTACTTCAAGACCCGAGACGGTACTTCCTTTCCTTTGTTCGTTTTATGAATAATAAATAAAACTACTCAAACGGACTTTAAACTGGCTAAAAATTAGCAGAAAAGTATTTAACTTTTAATTGAAGTTCTGGACTGTACAGGAGAGAAAATTTCGGGTTGTCACATCATCCCCCCGTTAGATAGAATTTCGTCCCGAAATTAGTTTTCTTAGCATTGCTACTGGGGTTGCGCTCTTCTGATTGGCAGAATACCCACTCGTAGACTTGGCAACTTTGCCCTTTCGTTCATGATAGGATTCGTACTTGGTCCATCTATCATTACCTCGTGTATACAAGTCGTATAGAATTAGGGTTAGTAAGACGGTCGGATGTGCGACTCTGCCCCAGGTCCACAACCAAACAGGGAACAGGAGATAGGACGGAAACACACATACTATATCTGAGTAATCATAATCATATACCACCCTCGCGTATACACTGAATAGTAATAGGTGGGCTGTATTCGTCCTTAACCTCTGTGCTCGAACTTGGTCTGCTGGACGAGTGGTATTTCGTGACGGTCTGCGGATATCTGACGATAAGGCTTTGGAGGACAAAGTACTCTTCGCATGAGTACTTCGGGGTTCTGGGACGATGGCTTCGCTAGAGTGTCAATTACAAGAAAATGATTTTCGCTTGAAACTGGCATTGTGAGGATCAAATCGACTCAAGTCAAATGATGACGTCGAACTACTCGAAATTACAGGCGTTAGACTGGATTAAAAAGGTGTTACAAAACAATATGGTGCAATCTATGAAAGAGTTTTCAGTACTTTAGTTTCAGCTATGCTATTATAGCAGCGAACAAAGTATACTGCAAAAAGCCATTACAGGCAGCACGAGAGTCCCTGACACTGATGGGATCTCGCAAAAGACAAGACTCTAGTTGCACTAGTTTTTAAAAGTTTAGGAGGCTAACATAAACACTACTGAACGTAATAGATTTTTAACGTGGGTCCGGAGTAGTCTCCCCTGCGGCGGTGATCGTTAGCATCCTTCCTTCTGTGCCATCTTTCACTGTCTCCGGGCAGTTTCTTTTGTAGTGACCCACCTTGCCACAACCGTAGCAAGCCTGGCTCACACCAGCATTGGGTACTTGGTTGATCGGTCTTGCTGGATTCTTGCAGTAACGGATGGTGTGTCCCTTTTTGTTGCAGTTTAAGCACTGCATTTCCTGACAAGGTCCATGATGGTGATAGTTGCATTTGTTGCACTTTGGGAGATTACCAGCATAAGGCTTTGCTGGTAATGGTTTAGCTGAGGCTATTGTAGGTATTGTAGCAGCATTGACTGTAACTAGCTGTTGTTTCCTTGAGGATTCTTGTGGGGACTCGTCTTTCCTCTTGTTCCAACCTTGCTTCCTGTTGTTGTTTCCTTTTTGTTGATCTTGTACAACAAATACTGAGTTCTGATAGTTTCCGTGGTCAATAATAGATTGTGCTAGCTCTTTGGCACTATCGAAAGTATCAGGCCTTGATGCTAACACACTTGGCTGAATTTACGGAGACAGTCCCCAAATATACCTCTCTATTTTCTTGCTCTCAAGAGCAACCATATCCGGGCACAGAATTGCCAGATCACATAATCTACTCGTATAGGCTGATATATCAGTACCAACCATTCTAACATTCCAAAGTTCTTGCTCGAGTTTTTGAATTTCTCCTCGTGGACAGTACTCTCTCATCAGCATGATTTTTAAGTTCTCCCAACTTATCGAATTTACCACTATTAGAGTCAGTGCCTTAACGTGGCCATTCCACCATGTTAAATCTCTTTCTGAAAAGGTACAAGTAGCAAACTTGACCTTGTTGTTCTTTAGGCACGCGCAGATCTCAAAGACTGCTTCTGTCTTTTCTATCCATTGTCTTAATATCATAACCCCTCCAGTTCCATTAAAATTTAGGGGTTTAGCGTTCGTAAAATCTTTATAGGTGCACTCTCGTGGGTGCCCATGACTCTCGCCATGGTTCGAAGGAAATACCCCAATTCCCGAACCAGTAGTGCCAGAAGTATTGATATGTGTCATGGGAGCCGCTACAGCCGCCGTGACTGCTGCTTGGAACATAGCAACATCGAACTGAGGAGGTGGTGGAGGTGGTGGTGGTATCGGTGCTTCAGTACCATTGTTACGTCTTGGATTTCTTCTCGGAGGCATCTTTCAACTATAAGTTGAAAATAATCGGAAAATGGTAAGAATCCAATAGTACAGAAAATGAATGTGTTCTATGAACTAAATCGCCATAGTTCAACAACAAGAGATAATATGAATGGTATTGGGTTCTAATGATAGAAGAATGAAAGTATTTGGACAAGGATTGTTGGGAACCAATCCAACTGTCAAAATCATTGATATTCAAGATGTAATTATAAAGACTTTAAGTCTACCACAAAAGGTGAGTAGTGTATTCACCAACTCACTAGGTCGTATTGGGCTCTTAATTATTAACGTGACGCGAATGGTTTTCTGCCACTTCGCATGACTCGCGAGTGGTATCCTCTATTCTCTGTCCTATTCCCGACGAAAGCAATCTGATGTCCACCTCAGGTTCGGAGTCAGAACCATCTGCAAAGCCTTCAGCTTGGTGATCATCCATATGGATTGGGTGATCATTCTCCGGCTCCTCTCCGATCCATCCTGCATTGCCGTGGTTAGGGTAGTACGGGTCGCCGTGGGGATGGAATCCAGCCATGATATGTACGCGAGAAAAGTGATATAAGAAATAACTAAATAGACGTACTAATTAGATAATTATAAGATGATCTTTATCAGTTACTCCAATACTTGTTTAGTGCATACTAGTTATATGTATTCAAGACATGATATACCTTCGAATAAGTGACCCTAACTCCAAGCCCCTAACCAAACAAGGACAGGACATAAAGCAAAGATTCACAGATTCTAAGTCTATGACATCCTAGATACATATAATTGTAGTGTATCCACTAAGCAACTATTGGCATACTAATAAAGACCTTTAATTCTCAAAGAAGTAATTATAATAACACCAAATACCCCTATGGTATTTCATTGTGGTAGTGTTGGTAAGTTTTTAGACTTGTTGACACATCGCAACCATTCTTGGGCATGTGCTAATCACTCCTCGGACCAGCATAGTTGATCAGGCTATGCAACTCCCAGGACTGACCATACATCCCCGAGCTTACTTGTGATATTCAACAATCGTAATACTTTTGTTCTTGTCATTGTGACACTGATTTTAGTATGAATGCAGGCATGTATACTTAGTTAAATATTTTATTATTTAAAAGTATAAACTCTTGGTCAGAGTATTTTAATCCCAATGTATTTATAGTTAGTATATCTTTTATGGGTTGATATACTCAATTCACTATAAACAAAGCTCTGATACCAATCTGTCACACCCCAAAACCTAAGAACGGCAGAAACGTTCTGGGGTGGAGGACGTCATGTAATGTATCACAACAATGTAAAGTAGTAAACAAGCAACAACATCATCCATTGCATTAATAGTATAATTTTAATTACAAGTGTGTTCTTTCATAGTATAAAACAACATAATGAATACTCAAAATAAAAGACAAGTCTTGACTGCTCCGTCTTCTCTAAACCTTGCATCGGTACCTGTCTATTTGTGACCTGAGAATACAAGTTATTTTGAAAGAGTAGATCATCAATAAAGCTGGTGAATTCATAAGTATTTTAATGTCATTACTTTGAAAAGCTGTTATGAAAGACTGGCGAATGTTTAATGAAACATTTGGTATAAGTGTGAAAACCCTAGAAAATCCCTTATTTCCTACTAGTATAAAGAGTAGTCTTCTACCAAGACCCGAATGTTTTGAAAGTATGAACCTCTACATAAGTAAAACTGTTTTGAAAGTAGTCTTCTAACGAGACTCGCTGAAAGTAAGTAGTCTTCTCACGAGACCCGCTGTAAGTAAGTAAGCAAGTAAGTAGTCTTCTCACGAGACCCGCTGTAAGTAAGTAGTCTTCTCACGAGACCCGCTGAAAGTAAGTAATAATGTGATTGATGGTCCCCATACTAAAAGTTATCCTTAGAAGAGATTTTGGAACCTAAAGGTGACTTCCGCAACGAATCGCTACGTCGAAATCCACATTTATTTTACGTAATCATATATCTATCCAAAACTATACCTATAATAGCTTACTCGAAATATATGAACGTATACCTTTACTACCCAAAGGCACTGAACTGACTGATTAGAACTTTTATGTCTATATATGTATACATAATATATAACTAATATTTAGACAACCTTCGGACGGATAACTGATACCCTAAAGCCACATCCAAACAAGGAAAAGGAAATGAGGCGAGCTAGCCTTCCTAAGTCCTTTAAACATTACTTATGTAACTATACATATATAGGCATGCTTTTAACAAAGTATCCATGTAAAAGTATGCATGTAAAAGTATCTATGTAATCGTATAGACTCATGAATGAACTGACTCTTGTGTGATTCCATGTACTAGGAATGGCAAGTAATATCTCCTAACTATACCTATTATAGTTACTAGTAATGTACGTGTATTATAGAAAGTATACCTTTGCTACCCAAAGGTACTGAATTGACCGATAGAACTTTTATGACTATATATGTATGCATGATATATAACTAATATTTAGACGACCTTCGGACGGATAACCAATACCATAAAGCCACATCTAAACAAGGAAAAGGAAATAAGGCGAGCTAACCTTCCTAAGTCCTTTAAACATTACCTATATAACTATACATATATAGGCATGCATTTGACAATATAAAAGTATAACAGAAGTTTTGTAAAACATTTGAAAAGTTTAATAACTAAGAAAAGATGACTTGATGTCAGTTTATAAAACAATTTGAAAGTAGTTAGACAAGACAGTTTGATAAAGGGTTTTAAACAAGTAAAACGTTTTGGAAAAATCATTTGAAGTATTAAGATGTTTGGTAAACAACTAAAAGCGTAGAAAAATCCATTTGTGTACTAGTTATTAATCACATGATTGATATAATAACTAGTATGACTCAACTTGTATTCCCCACCATAAAAGCATTTAAAAATATTTAAAAGGTTAATTAAGGGGTATGAACTCACCTGTAGCGAGTGGATCGGATGGAAGTGTCGGACAAGTGCTTGGTGTCAAGTGAAGACTAAGACACACACAATGATCCTAATAACATATAAAGACATATGTATATAAAGAATTAGTGATTTTAACACTAATTAGGCAAGTATAACATTCTAAGGCGTGGATAACACTTTAGTCCAAGTGTTAGGAGGCTATTGGGTTGCAACAAAGGAGTGCAAGGCATTGCTATTGAGTTCATGGTCTATGGACCATACTGGATGGAGTTTACGGCTCAGAGGAGTTTACTCCTGGCCGTAAACTCTCCAATGGGTCTCCATTTGAGGCTTAAAGCTATGATGTCTTAAGTGGTTAAGTGTTCCAAGGCTAAACAAGAGGCTAGGTGAGTTTAAGGTCCAAGAATTGACCTTAACATGAGTTTACGACCCAAAGACCATATCCCCATGAGTTTACAGCCGTAAACTCATGGTATTATGTACCAAATCAATGATTAAGGTCCTTAGTTCATGATAGAAGTGTTCTAGACTTGATCCTAAGGCTTGAGAAGTGATTAGGGCTCATTTGGACCCTAAAATAGAGTTTACGGCCCAAGAAGGTTCCTTTGCCGTAAACTCCCTTTTGATTATGATTTCTAAGTGTAAACTAGTTAATTCAAGCATACAACAAGCTAAGACAGGAGTACTTACAGTGTAGAAGCTTGAAAGGGTGATTAAGGCTCAAGAACACTAGTGTGTGTTCTTGGTGTTTTGAAGATCTAGGTGAAAATCAATAATGAATGGATGAAATGATGTATAAACACTAGGTGATAGGGTATAACAACAAATCAAGTCGAGAAACACTTACGTTTTCGGAAGATCGGGCGAAGAACAGGATGATAGTTGAGAGAGAACGGGGAGTAAACTTAAGGGTGGAAGTGAGAAATGAGGAGTTTGGGGAGTAAACTCATGCCTAAGGCATGAGTTCACGGCCACACAAGAGTTTACGGCCCAAACTCTAAAAGTTTGGCCGTGAAATCTTTATTAGGGTGCATTGGGTGGGTTTGCTACTTCAAGACCTGAGACGGTACTTCCTTTCCTTTGTTCGTTTTATAAATAATAAATAAAACTACTCAAACGGAATTTAAACTGGCTAAAAATTAGCAGAAAAGTATTTAAATTTTAATTGAAGTTCTGGACTGTACAGGAAAGAAAATTTCGGGTTGTCACAGAGTACATTGGTGAACACATCGTTCACAACACCTACAGGTTATGAGCCTGCTAGTGTTCCACTGGAGTGTCTAGAAAGAGTCCGTGGTCGTCATCCATACTCTACTAGATGACTAGATCAACAACAACATCGAGACCTCTCATCATTTTATTTCATCACACACCAACTGTCTACCCATGTTCTACCCAACATATTAGTAGATAAAATATATACATTTATATACAGCTTAAAACTTGTACAAAACATCCATTCAACAACTAGTTCAAATAAACAAATAATTTATAAACACATAGCACTTATTTTATAAAGAATACTTCATATCTATGTGTTAGAAGAAAACGAATATACACTCACCTGATAACACGATGATCGGACATCACTTCGTCTCTTAAAACAATCTTTTCCGATAAAACCGGGACGTTTTCTCCAAAACCGGGCTTTACGCGGGCAGGGTCTCGGCTCGGAAACTTTACTTCTCGGGATCTTCGAGGCTTCGGGACTTGCTTCGGGTCTCGGGAATGATACCGGGGCTTCGGGGTATAAGTTGCACGTAAAACGAGGCAATAAGAAGTGAGAGAGAAGAAATGAGCAACAAAACTCGGCAGCCCTTGAGTTATATTTATAGGGGCTGATCCCTGCGATTACGCTGGGTGTAACTTCAGATTACGCTGGGCGTACTCCCTCTACAAGCAGTACGTTGGGCGTACATCGAGTACGCTGGGCGTACATCGAATAAGCTTTGGTATGCGTGCCTCAAACTTAAAAAATTCACCACTTTCACATACGAGCTCCGTTTTCGACGTTCTTTATATCCACGCGTAGGTGATACTATACTCTACAACGTTCATTTAGACTCTATCGGCTAATTTTGAATTTATTTTTATTATATTATTTTTAGTAGGCCGGGACAGGAAAACTCCGTCATAAAATCATAACTTCTTCATCCGACGTTCGTTTTCGTCTGTCTTTTTACCGTTGGACTACTAACGATGATATCTTCGATTCTCATTTAGATTGTTTCGGCTAAAAGTCACTCGATCTCATATTCGAGTTTCGGGCTGCATACCGCTAAGTCGAAGCTTAGAAAAATCATAACTTCCTCATACGAAGTCAGATTTAGACGTTCTGTTTATGCACGTTCTCGGTTTAACGTATTCTACGCCTTTCGTTTAGATCACTCAGGCTAAATATCGCTCTATCTTAAATTCATATTTTACGTCATACAGCGTCGTGCCAGTTCTGTCGCCAAACTTCGACAAGTCATAACTTGTTCGTTATAACTCGGATTTCAGCATTCTTTATATATATTCGGAAACCTCGTCACGACCTCTACGCCTTTATGCATCAATATCGGGTTTATCTAACATTTTATTTTGACGCTTATTTTTATCCTTAATTCATTTAAGCCACACAATTAAGCATAAAACATATAATACTCAAATAATACATTATTATTATTTCAAAATGATTTACAAAGGTTAACCTAGACTATTACAACGACATTAATGCCTAACCCAGAAACACGGGCGTTACAATTCTCTCCACCTTAGGATGATTCCGTCCGCGGAATCACAGTTCAACAAACAAATGTGGATAGCTCATCATGTCACTCTCCGTTTCCCAGCTGAGATTTGGCCCATTCACATGTTTCCAACGGACAAGCACTAGTTCGACCACCTTAGTCTTTCGGTCAACGATTGCCTCTGGTTCTTCAATTAACCTTTTGTTCTCATCAATTCTTAACTCAGAAAGTGGGATCATGTCGGGAACTTCTCCCGTGAATTTCCTCAAGTAACATACATGGAAAATGTTATGAATTCCATTAAGTTCTTCGAGTAATTCGAGCTTGGAAGCTTGGTTCCCAATCCTCTGAAGAACTTTAAATGGTCCAATAAACCTTGGACTTAACTTTCCCTTTTTACCAAACCTTATAAGTCCCTTCCACGGCGATACTTTAAGCAAAACCGAATCTCCAACTTCAAAAGTCAGTGGTCGTCTTTTCTTGTCAGCATAGCTCTTTTGACGATCTTGAGCTGCTAACATTCTCTCCTTAATTATTTTCAACTTTTCAGCAGTTTGATGGACTATCTCCGGTCCCATAAACTGCTTTTCCCTAGCCTCAAGCCAACAAGACGGTATACGACACTTCTGACCATACAAAGCTTGATAAGGTGCCATCTTTATGCTCGAGTGGAAACTATTATTGTAGGAAAATTCTACCAAAGGTAAGTGTTCGTCCCAGTTCCCTTGGAATTCTACGGGTACATGCTCTCAGCATATCTTCAAGTGTTTGTATCGTTCGTTCGCTCTGACCATCAGTCTGCGGATGGTAAGCTGTACTTAAACACAACTTGGTACCCAATTCCTCTTGTAGACTTTTCCAAAATCGCGAGGTGAAACAGCTGTCACGATCTGACACAATCGTTAACGAAACACCGTGAAGCCTCACAATTTCCTTCACGTAAGAATTCACAAGCTTATCCATGTACCATTTCTCATTGGCTGCTATGAAGTCCACACTCTTAGTGAAGCGATCAACGACCACCCAAATCATGTCGTGACCATTCTTTGTTCTGGGCAGTTTAGTGACAAAATCCATAGTGATGTCTTCCCACTTACCCATAGGCACAGGTAAAGGTTCTAAACTCCCATATGGTTTCTGATGTTGTGCCTTGACTCTCGCACAGGTCACACACTCCGCTACATACTTCGCAATGTCGAGCTTCATCGTCGGCCACCAGCAATAGGGTTTCAGGTCCCTATACATTTTAGTGCTGCCAGGATGAATTGAGTACATGGTTTTGTGAGCTTCTTCCATCATAAGATCTCTTATTCCTCCTGACTTAGGTACCCAAATACGATCTTGGAATACCTTTAGTCCATGACCGTTTGTACCGAACACTAATGTTTTGCCCAAACGTTCCTCCTTTCGGTCATTCTTTTCAGAAGCTTCTTCTTGAGCTTTCTTTATACTCTCCACAATTGTCGAGACAACTTCTATTCTCAACGCTCTTGGCCTTTTCCTTTCAAGATTGACTTTCCTACTGAGAGCATCAGCAACAACATTGGCTTTACCGGGGTGGTAAAGTATCTCACAGTCGTAGTCATTGAGTAACTCTAGCCAGCGTCGTTGACTCATATTTAATTCTTTCTGACTAAAGTGATATTGGAGACTCTTATGATCAGTGTAAAGTTTGCACTTCGAGCCATATAGGTAATGCCTCCATATTTTCAGAGCAAATACTACCGCTGCCAACTCCAAATCATGAGTGGGGTAGTTCTTTTCATGCTCTTTCAGCTGTCGAGACGCATATGCTATCACCTTTTCTCTTTGGGTCAAAACACAACCCAACCCAACACCAGACGCATCGCTATAGACAGCGAAGTCTTCAACTCCATCGGGTAGAGAAAGAATCGGTGCTTCACATAGCTTCTTCTTTAGCAACTCAAATTCTTCTTTGTGTTTATCACTCCAAGCATAAGTAGCTCCCTTGTGAGTCAAAGCTGTTAATGGAGTAGCGATCGAAGAAAAGCCTTGGATAAACCTTCGGTAATATCTGGCTAATCCTAAAAAGCTTCGGATCTCCGTGGGACTTTTATGTTGTTCCCACTTCATCACAGCTTCGATCTTTGCTGGATCAACCATTATTCCTTCTTGGTTGACCACGTGGCCCAAGAATTGGACTTCTCGAATCCAAAAATCACATTTGGAGAACTTAGCATAAAACTTCTCCTTATTCAAGACTTCTAACACTTCGCGCAAGTGTTTGCCATGCTCCTCTTGGCTTTTCGAATAAATCAGAATGTCATCTATGAACACTATCACAGATTTATCAAGGATCGGATTGCAAACTCTGTTCATTAAATCCATGAATGTTGCTGGAGCATTGGTTAGTCCAAACGACATAACCAAGAACTCGTAGTGTCCATATCGTGATCTGAATGCAGTCTTTTCGATATCCTGCTCTCTCACATTCAGCTGATGATATCCTGACCTTAGGTCGATCTTTGAAAAATAACTTGAGCCTTATAGTTGATCGAACAGGTCATCAATCCTCGGCAACAAATATCTATTCTTTATCGTTGCCTTATTCATCTCTCTGTAGTCAATGCACATTCTCATACTCCCGTCCTTTTTCTTTACAAATAACACCGGGGCTCCCCAGGGTGATGAACTAGGTCGAATAAAACCTTTGTCCAATAATTCCTGAAGTTGTGTCATAAGCTCTTTCATCTCTGTTGGTGCTAGTCGATACAGTGCTTTTGCTATTGGCCTCGTTCCTGGTAACAAGTCCATACAGAATTCTACTTGTCGATCAGGCGGTAATCTAGGAAGATCTTCGGGAAATACTTCCGGAGACTCACACACGACAAGAATGCTTTGCATCTCCTTTTTCTCCTTCTTTGCGTCAATCACGAATGCCAAATATGATGTACATCCTTTGGCCAAACACTTTCTGGCTTTCATTAGAGAAATGATACCAGAATTTACCCTGCGTTTGTCCCCATACACCATAAATGACTCCTTCCCTGGCGGGTTTACTTTTACTATCTTCTTCCGACACAATATTTCGGCATCATTGGCGCTAAGCCAATCCATTCCCAGCACGATGTCGAAACCATTTAACTCAATAGGCAATACTTCCTCGTGGAACTTATTCCCATTCAAATCAATTAAGATGTTTTGCATACGATGGCTAACAGGTACAAACTTGCCACTAGCAACTTCGACTAATAAAGCATTATCTAGTCTATTGACAGGTAACGCTAGTTTTCTACCAAATTCATGCGAAATAAAGGAGTAGTAGGCTCCAGAATCAAATAAAATTTGGGCAGGCAATTCGTTTACGAGAAAGGTACCTGAAGCGACATCGACTTCTTCTTTAGCAGCTTCCAGTGTCATCTGAAAGGATCTCAACTTCGGCTTTGGTGGAATGTTGGGTCTTGCTGCTTCCTTCTTTTTCGGACAATCCCTCGAGATGTGCCCCTCCTCCCCATACCCATAACAAACTTTCTTAGCGAGGGTGCATTCGTTGGCATAGTGCCATGGCTTTCCACATTTGAAGCATGTGACTTTCCCGTCACATTTCCGACGATGCTTCTTCTTGCATTTGTCGCACCACTTCGCTTCGCCTCCTCCTCCTCTCGAACTAGACTTCGAGAATTTATTTTTCTTATTGGACCCTGAAGGCCCATCAGACTTCCTCTTCTCACCAACCTATGATCTCTCCAGACCCTTCTCCTTGATCTGAGTCTCAACATTCTTAGCAGCCCAGATGGCGGCTTTCAATGTGGTTGCTTGCTTAACCATTGGACCATAGTCCGCTGGTAGTCTGAGGGCAAACTTATTGACCTTTGAGAGTTCTATTGGAACTAGGTATGGGATAAGCTTCATCTTTTATGTGAAACTTGCAGCGTATTCAGTAACGCTCATTTTTCCCTTCTTCAAATTCCGA
The DNA here is from genome assembly GCF_052849685.1 of Lactuca virosa. Lineage (NCBI taxonomy): Eukaryota > Viridiplantae > Streptophyta > Magnoliopsida > Asterales > Asteraceae > Lactuca > Lactuca virosa. The sequence goes on from NC_136429.1 coordinate 61,419,472, forward strand.
AACTCATTATTGATTTCCAGAAGGTCCTGCTCGGAGCAGTATTGCAGTTTCAGTTGTTCCACAAAGTCTTCCCAAGACATTTTGCTCGTTTCTCCCTTGGGCATAGAGTCAGCTAACAGCTTCCATAACTCAACACGCCAAATTTTAACAAAGGGATCGCAAGAGCGGTCTTTTGCCTATTGCTGTATTCGCAACTTTCGAACATTGTCTCCATTTCGGAGATCCAATCCATAACTTGCACCGGCGTCGGGCTTCCGGATAGACACGGTGGTTTTGATGCCATAAAATCCTTGTATTTACATCCTCTTCCATCATTTCCTCCATCATGATTCTTTTGTCTAACAATTGGTGGGTTGGCTTGACCAACAGTCCCACTGAAGTTTCCTCCATCCGATGACTCTCCATTCACTTCGGGCTCTTCAACTTGTAGTGAAAGTTCTTCACGATTTTGTTGAAGCAGACGTCTAGTTTCTTCGATCTGACGATCCAACATCGTTTGAATCATCAATTATACACCAGCCATTGTCATCGGCTCAGGTGCTGCTGCTACCACAAGTATTTGCTCAATCACTGGTGGTTGAGGCCGTTGATTCCTGTTTTCGTCTGCGTTTCCAACGCCACTTCTTGTTCTTGCCGTCGCTGATCTATACACCGAACAAGGTGAATTTAGATCCTCATTCACGATAGATAATTATCCAAATCACTTCAAAACATTTACATGCTAGTTCTAATACCATCGACGCACACTTAGAATCCTAAACACATAAGGTTTCCAGATCCGGTCGGCAACAGACCATAGATCCGAACAAATAATATCATATATGGCAAACATATAGCATTTAGCACGTAAAAGCATTTTAGGCAACTTTCCTAAAATAAACTAGTGCTCGTGTCTTAAAGATAACAGACACTCATCTCTCAACCTTCACTTAGCATTCTAAGTTTAAGTCTAGAAATCCTAAAAATTCCTAGTTCGCTTAAACTAATGCTCTGATACCAAACTGTGACATCCCAAAAATCACGGCCAGAAAAGACCGGTTTCATTTATGCTTTTAAATAAAATCAGAGTAATCATTTGATTAAAATAGTTGCGGAATTCGTTCCCAAAAAAAATATGCTAAAAATTTATCAAAGCATTTCATAAAGAAATGTATTTTCATTATATAACAAAATCTCGGGATGTCATGTTCCGATACAGACCAAAAGCATAAACAATACAAAATATAACTTACAACAGTACATATAATTACAGGTCTATAATCCAAAAATATCTTGACAATGTCATCCAACTTATGCTCTCGCGCCACTACCTGTAATACAAAGAAACTGAGTGGGTCAGGCTTGGGAGCCTGGTGAGCATATAGGGTTTTCAACCCACAATAAATAATTATATTTAATTTCACCAACCAACAATAACCCGATTACCCATTCCCGTTATCCTCACTTTATGTCCCTAAAACAACAACTATTACAGGGGACCTAATCTAGGATTTTCATCGGGACGGACATTACTGCAAAGGGATTTCCTTAACAATAGATGTCCTAAAGGCAACCATGGGGGGGATATAGTACACCGGTGAACACATAGTTCACAACACCTACAGGTTATGAGCCTGCTAGTGTTCCACTGGAGTGTCTAGAAAGAGTCCGTGGTCGTCATCCATACTCCGCTAGATGACTAGATCAACAACAACATCGAGGCCTCTCATCATTTTATTTCATCACACACCAACTGTCTACCCATGTTCTACCCAACATATTAGTAGATAAAATATATACATTTATATACAGCTTAAAACTTGTATAAAACATCCATTCAACAACTAGTTCAAATAAACAAATAATTTATAAACACATAGCACTTATTTTATAAAGAATACTTCATATCTATGTGTTAGAAGAAAACGAATATACACTCACCTGATAACACGATGATCAGATAGCACCTCGTCTCTTAAAACAAAATTTTCCAATAAAACCGGGACGTTTTCTCCAAAACCGGGCTTTACGCGGGCAGGGTCTCGGATCGGAAACTTTACTTCTCGGGATCTTCGAGGCTTCGGGACTTGCTTCGGGTCTCGGGAATGATACCGGGGCTTCGGGGTATAAGTTGCACGCAAAACGAGGCAATAAGAAGTGAGAAAGAAGAAATGAGCAACAAAACTCAGCAGCCCTTGAGTTCTATTTATAGGGGCTGATCCCTGCGATTACGCTGGGCGTACTCCCTCTACAAGCAGTACGTTGGGCGTACTCTTCGAATAAGCTTTGGTATGCGTGCCTCGAACTTTAAAAATTCATAACTTTCGCATACGAGCTCCGTTTTCTACGTTCTTTATATCCACGCGTAGGTGAGACTATGTTCTACAACTTTCATTTAGACTCCGTCGGATAATTTTGAATTTATTTTTATTATATTATTTTTAGTAGGCCGGGACAGGAAAACTCCGTCATAAAATCATAACTTCTTCATCCGATGTTCGTTTTCGTCTGTCTTTTTACCGTTGGAATACTAACGATGAGATCTTCGATCCTCGTTTAGATTGTTTTGGCTAAAAGTCACTCGATCTCGTATTCGAGTTTCGGGCTGCATACCGCTAAGTCGAAGCTTAGAAAAATCATAACTTCCTCATACGAAGTCAGATTTAGACGTTCTGTTTATGCACGCTCTCGGTTTAACGTATTCTACGCCTTTCGTTTAGATCACTAAGGCTAAATATTGCTCTATCTTAAATTCATATTTTACGTCATACAGCGTCGTGCCAGTTCTGTCGCCAAACTTCGACAAGTCATAACTTCTTCGTTATAACTCGGATTTCAGCATTCTTTATATATTCGGAAACCTCGTTACGACCACTACGCCTTCATGCATCAATATCGGGTTTATCTAACATTTTATTTTGACGCTTATTTTTATCCTTAATTCATTTAAGCCACACAATTAAGCATAAAACATATAATACTCAAATAATACATTATTATTATTTCAAAATGATTTACAAAGGTTAACCTAGACTATTACAACGACATTAATGCCTAGCCCAGAAACACGGGCGTTACATTGGAAGTCTTGTCCGATTTTAGGGGTGCTAGGGGTTACTTTTATAGTGTGGAATTCCTAGGGTTTTATCATGTAAACCCTAATTCATTTACTTAAGCCTTTAAGCAATCCAATAATCCATATGATAGGCCCTTTGGACTAATTCTTCGTGGACTCTCATATAGATTTAGTCCATCCCTAATAAACATGAATCATTAGCCCAAACTATATGTATTACTGATTTACCTAATTAGTCCCCGTTAATTTAATCAGTCTCTTTTGATCACTAAATTAATTCCAAATTAATTCCTGATCAATACCAATTAAATAATATGATTTCTCAATTAATATATTATTCTTATAATATATTAATAAATCACAAATAACCTCTTTCTCAAATATCCATCCAATCAAATTGGTCCGGTGAAGGCAACCCAAAAGGACCATGCTACTATCGGGTCAAGTACATGCCAATTATAGTTATGGGCTTAGACACCTAATTCAACATCAGCAACATGCATTCAGAAGATCCTCATACTCTTGCTTTAACCTATCTAGCAGTATTTGTTCCACAACTAGAATCCCTATTTTATACCGACAAGACTATGAAGCTTGGGCGCTACACTTTGAAGACTACGTCTTGGGTATCGAAGATCATGGAACGATGGTTTGGCAAGTCATGATAGAGGGAACTTTCATGCACATGGGAATGAGGAAAGTTATTAAAACCCATGCAGAATATAATGCTCTTCTAATCGCTGTTAAAGACATCCCTCAGGATGAAAAGGATAAATTTCTAAGCAACATCAAAGCAATGAGGAATATAAGTTTCGCTCTGCCACCTGACATGTTTCTTCTGATGAGTTCTTGTGAAACTGCGAAGGAGATATGGGATAGATTGAAAGAGCTATATTCCAGTGATGCAGATCTTGAACAGTCTGTTCAAACAATGCTTCTTTCTGAGTTTGGTGCTTTCGCTTAGAAGTCTGATGAAAAGCTTGATCATACTTTCAATCGTTTTAACCATCTCTTAAGCAGGATGCTTAAATTCAAGATCAAACGTGAAATGATAGAGCAGAAGGTGACATTCATGAATAGATTGAGACCCGAATGGAAATCAGTGGTCTCAACAGTGAAAGCCCATGAGCAGTTCAAGAACTATTCTTTGGTGCAACTTGTGGGAATACTTAAATCTCACGAAGATGAGGTAACAAATGATGGCAAAGGTTTGTATGGTACGGGTTCATTGACTCTGGTTGCGAAGGGAAAAAAGGCTGTAGAAGAAGATTCGTAATCTGATCTCTCAGATTGCATAATCACAAAGGAGGAATATGATTTAATGGTGTCCAATACAAAAAGGTTTGCCAAAAAGAACTTTGGACGTAACAAAAACAAAAACTGGCAGGGGAGTTATAGTTCTGAAAAGTCGAAGGATGAGAGTGTCAACAACTCTCAAAAGGAAGTAAAGAAAGAAAAGAAGCTTATGGGAGACTCCGGCTATGACTGCAACTATTGTCATGGCAAAAATCATCTGGCTAAGGAGTGCATGTTGAGAAGAATGAATGAGAAGAAAGACGAAGAAGATGATGAAGCTTATTATCTCAGAAAGCTAGAGGATATAAAAAAGAAGAAAAATGTATATAATGCTAAGCCTGCTTTGATTGTGCAGGAAGACGATGACGAGTTTGGCAGAGTCGAAGTATGGTCGACATATTCAGAGGATGAAGAGGTTCGCAGACGCACACATGACGAATGCTTTGTTGCGAAGCTGATGTTCCGAAATTTGAGGGAAAATGCTTGATGGTCAGCAATGTTGTTTTGGAGAAAGAGGATAAGCTACTGATGGCAGCCACATCTCTGACAACTGTTTCGCAGCAAAACCTGTTCTGGAGAAAATCAGTGAATGTGAGAAAGTGATAAGCAAGGTACATTCAATTCTTGAATCTCTAAATATTCTTGTCTCTCAGTATGAAACTGAATTAGATGATTTAAAATTTACAGTCTCTAGTTTCAGTGATAGTCTAACAAGAACGCGTTTAAATAATTCTAACTTAACTGATCAACTCAGCAGGGTTATGAACAAAAGTGAAGAGAGGCGGATGTGGATTGAGAAGTTAGAGTCGAAGTTATCTAGGTCTAGGGATGATTTAATTTATGCTCAACGAGAATATTTAGGGCTTTTGAAACAACGAAACATTTTTTGTTTGATTGCTAAACGTCTTTACTTTAATATAACTCAGCTGCATTTTGATTGTGAAATAGGGAAGAATATCCATAAAATGATTTTTCCCTTTCTCAAATTGAAAGAGGACGAAATTGATGCAGACTGCTACAAGTGCGAATCTATTGTCTTTTCTGACAATGTCTCTGATTCTTACAGAGTTGGACTGGACAAAATCTAAGCTTACATACAATCCAAAGAACATAAAGAAACGTTGAAGCAAATTTTGAGTGAAAAACATAAAGAACAGATTAAATCTGATACTGTACAGAATTTGTTCAGAATTTGTTAAAAATGAACCTGAAACTATGAAAAAATTGATTTCTGAAAACTCAGTTGAATATGTTCGTATTTCTGAAAATGGTTCAAAGACTTTAAAAGAAAAAGCAACAATTTTTACCAAGGTTCAAACGGTTCTTAATCAGGTTTTCGCAACCTCTGGACTTAACAAAAATCAGACCATAGAACTAACGTTCCTCGTAGACGAAGACAATGCTGATGGATGTAACGAATAGTTTTTGGTCTGCTCCCATTGACAATGCTGATGAAACCAAAGGTCTTTCTGAGATGACCTCTTGGAAAACGAAAGGGAGATACGTGGCAGAACCTATGAACAAGGTCAATTCAAGCTACGAAAAAGGAAGTTCGAATGGAACCAAAAATGTTCCAATTGATACTTCTTCCGAGCAGGATGAAACCCCTATTAGAAAGACGGAACTTAGGGCTAATGTTCATAAGTCTGCTGAGTAATTTGCTGCTCAGAAACGTCAATGAAATGCTAGCTATAATAAAAATATAAAAGAAAGAAAACATTTCTGGAGATCCAAAAATCCCAACTTTGTTTATCAAGAAAAGAATGTGAATGTCTCTTCAAATCTGAATCCCAATTTTTTTTAAAACCCCAGTCTTCGACTCCATAGGTTTCAAAAACAAAAGCTTATCAAAAACCCTAAATTTCAAAACAAGCGAAACCTATGGATAGGTCAAAACCTAATTTTTCTTCTAAAACTAATGTTTCACAATTTGGCAACACGTCGAAAGATGTTCAGGGCAAAGGAAAGGTGGTTTCAGAGTCTAAGATTCATTTCAAGAAGTCCGAAACTCACTTGAAAAGGGAGGAAAAGAAGGTTGAGAAAAAGGTTGCCAAACAACAAATCTAAGATAAGCAAAGAAAAACATCTTTTAAAAGGAATGCTAAAGATAAAAGGATTATTGTTTATAAAATCACAAAAGAAGAGAATTCAACCTTGGTTAAACGATCTTACTTGGTTGATGAAGCAATTACTTTTCCAGTTCATAAGAAAACCTCACGTGGACCCAAACAACTTTGGGTTCCTAAATCTCTTTGATTTTTTAGGTGATCCGTGATGAGTAGTTGGACTCCGAATGGTACATTGAAAGTGGCTGCTCGCGTCACATGACAGGAAGGAAGGAAGAATTAAGAGAGTTTAGATCGTTGAAGGATGGAGGAAGAGTAAAATGCGGTAACAACTCACTCAGAGAAATCAAGGGATATGGAATGATTACGAATGGGGAATTTGCCATTCGAAAGGTAGCCTATGTGGAAGGCCTGCAACACAACCTAATCAGCGTTTCTTAATTGGTTGTAGGTACTGGGTTAAAAGTATCGTTCAATGATGAGGGATATGAGGTTATAGAAAAGAAGACGAAAATAGTGCTGCTAAAGTCCAAATGCAAAGGCGAGATGTATCCATTAAATCTAAATCCTATCAAAGGAAAGCCTGCCATTTTCCTTCTTACGAAAGCATCTTCGGATGATAGTTGGCTTTGGCACCGAAGGCTCTCGCATCTCTACTTCAAGGACATCAATAAACTCGTACTTGGCGATCATGTGAAAGGACTTCCACTTCTGAAGTTTGAGAAGGAACATTTTTGTGCCGCCTGCAAATTAAGGAAGAAGAGCAGGAAGAGTCATTCAACAATCATAAACACCAAAGTGATTAAACCACTTATAGATCTCTGTGGTCCTTCTGCTATTGAAAGCATTGGTGGTAACAAGTACATACTAGTTATTGTTGATGATTTTTCCAGATTTATGTGGATTTATTTTCTTGAACAGAAATCAGAAGCCACTTCCAAGATCAAGGACTTTATCAAGTAGATCGAGCTTCAATTGCGAAAGCTGGTCCGGAACGTTCGCAACGATAATGGTTCGGAGTTCAAAAACCACGCGTTTGAAGAATCCTTGACTGAAAATGAAGTTTATCACAACTTCTTGGCTCCCTACACTCCTTAACAAAACGGGGTCGTTGAAAGACGAAACATGCGAAGCTATGAGAACCATGCTATAATTTGCGAATCTTCCACTGTACTTCTGTACTGAAGCTATCGGAACTGCCTGCTTCACACAAAATCGATCTCTCCTCAATAAATGATTTTCTATTACTCCCTATGGGATTTTGAATAATCGAAAACCTAATGTCAAGTTCTTTCATGTATTTGGTTCCAGGTGCTTTATTTTCAATTCTAAAGAGCAAAGGAACAAATTCGATGTGAAGGCCGACGAGAGAATTTTTCTAGGCTATTCTCTGACTTCGAAGGCATACCGGGTTCTCAACAAGAAATCCAGATGAATTGTAGAAACCTACTATGTCACTTTCGAGGATAACTATCTCAAGAAGTATCAGACCTCTAATCGTCAATCTGAAGAAATCTTTCCCACGCCAAATCCGATGACGATTCCTCTTTCCAATCGCTACGAGGAGTTTATGAATCTCTTTGACGAGCCAGATAAATCAATCTCTTCAGAATCAAAGGCAGCAGACAATAAAGTAGATGAACTAAAGAAAATTATCGATGATGCTGCAAAGGATCTTGAAAGCGAGCAACCTAATATGAAACCTTCTGAAGATCCACAAGAACCATAAGCTACGAATGCTCCATTTCAGGGGAAGGGTTCTACTTCAACCTCCACACCAGGTACACCTATTCAGTGGGAGGATTCAACTCCTCAAGTAAATCTATGAGAAGAATAACGATCTAATGTGAAGGGAACATGTTTGAAAACTCAAACCTTGAATGAATGCTTAAGATCAATGTCTGCTTGCTAAGGAATGTTCCAGTCAAGTCTGGTAAGACCAGTCAAGTCTGAGTTAATGCATTCAACAAAGTATTCAAGATATTAATGAAGAGTAAAGTGAATGAGCAAAGTAAAGATAATAAATGAGGAACAAGAAGAATGTTTGAGAGAATAACTTGAAAGGTGAGGTAACTAGAATATTTCTATCTTTGAATGAATAATCTGTCTGTTGATTTGTCATTAAAAACTCCTATAAGTAGGAGAACATGATACATTGTCACACCCCCAAACCAGAACGGCGGAAACGTTAGGGGGTGGATGACGTCATTTATAGTATCACAATAATTGTATCATAGCAATCATAGTAAACACAACCATTACAGTGAATACATATATGAAAAAGGTTTACATCTGTTTAAGTCTTGTTTGAATACATCAAAAGTATAAGCAAAATGTAAAGACGTGACTCTAAGTGCCCCGTCTTCTCAAAACTCCAGGTGATACCTGTCTACTGATTTCATGAGAATACAAGCAGTTTTGAAAGAGTATCAGCATAAAGCTGGTGAGTTCATAAGCATGTTTTGTAATGAAAACCTGTTGACGAATCAGTGAAAATGTTTGTATGTTTCCAAGAAAATCCAATATTTTCTTAAGTAATGAAAAGTAGTCTCAAACCCTAAGACCAATTGTAAGTTCGTTATTGAATTCTGCTCTTATGTCTGAAGGTACTTATATGTATGCCTAGTACCACCAGTTGTATTGTAATGTTTTGTATAAAAGTTTTTGTATGAAATCCCTGGCTATCACCAGTAATGTAAGTAATGTATAGCATGAAAACCCTAGCTAACACCAGTATGTATAATATGAAAACCCTGGAATCTTCCAGTTGTAGTATGTAGTAGTTCTATTAATGAAAATAAAACTATTGAAGAATGAAATCCCGTAAACAAATGGTTAGTTTATACTTATGGTGAGTCGTATAACCATGATTGATATGACTGATGACCTCAGCGACGTTCTTCAGGCGTCGTACGGTATGATATTTGTCACCCCAGGCATGCCTGCCTAACTGTAGCTAGCATTTTAGGTGTGGGATTGTCAGTCCCAAATAGATCTATACACAAATCTCACGCTCTCCCTCAAGGAGACTCTGGTTACACTATATGTTGAGGATTTTACCAGTACCCAGAAGGGTACAAATGAAGAGTGGTCTCACAATCATGAATTAACTAGTTAACGTGTGGTTCTGTAGTGATCTACTGTATTGAACTATGTATGTATAATGTATAAGATAATAATTATACCGAAATAATTATTATATGTTGTTCTCTTGTAGTAATGTATGTCATAAACTAAATCTGTCATAGTTTATATGATTACCCATGAATGTAATCTGAATTGGTAAAAGAAACTATGTATTGAATCCACCAAACTATACCTATTATAGTTTGATTGAAAAGTTATGTACTTGGTTTGTAAGATGTTCTGAAAACTATGCGATTATATTTCCAAGTTGAAAGTGTCCCTTATGCTCAGCATAGTACAAAAGGGATAACATGTCTAAATGTTTCATAAAACGAGGGAAATCATTTATCTGTATCAATTGCACAGGTTTTAAACTCGTTGTAAACCTTTTGTTTTAGTTTCACAAAATTGGTTGTGTTTGGCTTGTATTCCCCCTGAAAACATTAAAAATCACGAAAATGTAGGGGTATGAACTCACTGTCGTTGTGTGAAAATGTCGGCTGGAAACGAAGATCCTCAGGTTGTTGTACGTGGCACTTAACGGAGTTCCTAATATCAATAAATACATGTATGCATTTAAATTAGCGATTTCGTTAAGTAAAGTGCTAGAAAAACACTTGTGTTTGGTTAAGGAATGTTACCAGGACTTGGTTGAATCGGAAAACAAGTTTTTCACTGCTCAAGAGACGTGTACAACCGTGAACAGGGGTTTACAGCCGTGAAGGGAGTTTACAGTCGACAGGCAGTTTACGGCCGTGAACAAGGTTTACGGCTTTTGAAGATTCGATGAGTGTACGGCCGTAAACTCAAGAACATTGATTACGACCTTTGAAGATTTGAAGGTGTACGACCATAAACTCAAGAACAAGGGTGTTTGATTTCGCAGAAAATGTATTCCAGATGCTCCTAATCGACCCCAAATGATGATTTTTGATGTTTTTCGGAAGAAAATAGGTGTTTTAGGTGTTTACAGCCAGGGGTTATAGAGAGAAAATGAGGGAGTTTCCGGTCAAAAGTGTTCAAATGAGGTCGGGGGTCTCATATATATAGGGGTTTCGTGGTCGGTGGGTGGGGGGTCCACCCGACGCTGGTCGTAAATGAGTGTACGACCGTACACGAGTTTACGGTCGTAAACTCACTAAGGTCGGAAATTATTTGATTTCCTTTCGAGAGATTCGGGTTTTCGTGCGATTTGGTTCTGACTCGCATATATAAATTTAATTATATAAAACTAGATGATTTTCTAAATCAAGAAGTTTGACGGAAAATTAATAAAATTCAAATTTTATTAATGGAAATCGGGTAATAGAAACGGAAAAAGTTTTGGGTTGTTACATACATCGTACAAACTGAATTACATACATAAGACTGGATAATAGAGTTACTTCTGACACTCTGATTATGTAAGTTGACAAAAGAGATTTAGTCCTATGATATGTTAAATCAAGCTAAGTGACAAATACAATTAATACAAACTGACAAAGTATATTCAGACAACATCAAATCCGGAACATAGACATTGTTCCGGACACCATCTTCACTCATGAACTTAAATGACTCCGTAACTACTTTTGACTTCGGAAACACCATCTGACTCTGGAACAGGCTGACTACAGAACATACAAGGATAGTGATTTCTAGAGGTTCACTTTAAGGTTCCAACAATCTCCCCCTAAGTGAACTTAGCAATCTGCTGAGTTCAGCTTGAATCTTCCTCGATGAAAACGTATGCCGTGTACAACCATTCTCTAACCGCAATATACCATTGAAGCTGGCTTACGAACTTTGCCTTCACATGCTTTGGAGCTTCGGACTTGGATGCTCGACTGATGAACTTCTGAAGAGCCTTAGTAGGAGCCAGGTTCTTATCTTGGACTCAGAAGAAGTCCTTGTGATTTATTTTTCTTTGATGGTAGACAAAGCCTAACACCGGTTCATCAATTGGTCATTCTGCAAGGATTTCAACTTCAGGAAGTTTGAAGTCGCTTTTGGCCAAAACTTTATCTGTTCTGAACAGGTGGGCCAATTCATAATCGCATCTGCAAAACTCAGCAACATAATCCTTAAGCAAGCTTAAGGCAGAATGGTAAGCTCCCATGTTGAGATCATCTGACTGGATGCTTCGGAAGTGAGCAATAATAGTCAAGATATCGTTTGGATTAAGAGCAGGGAAATCAACATCCGTAATGGTCTTGCAGATTGGTTTGTTTCGGAAGATGTGATACCAGAATAGAATACAATTGAGCTCAAATTTTGTCAGAACTTTTCTTCCGAATCCGGAGATCTTAGTGATCCTTTTCCGAGACCACACTTCTTTGAGAGGAAGTGCGTTCTTGTCATAAAAGGTCTTCAGTCTTTCTTGCTTAGTTCGGATGATCATTTGAGGATCATCCTCCAGATGATCATTTGAGGATCATCCTCCGGATGGAGAGGTGCAAATTTGGTGTAGAACTTGTTGAATGGAGAGAGAGGAAGATCAAGTTGTTCTGAATCATTGTTGGGAATGTCATAGTACATGAAGGGTACTATATCGACATCCTTTAGGATTCAATCTCTGCAAAGTGGACAGATCCCTAGCATTAGATGCGTATTATCATCCTTAAAGGATTGAATCCGGAAGCTTTCTTTAAGAGCTTGAAGGATATCTTCTTGACACTAGCCACTCCGTTCCATCATGTGAGGAGTATTAAAGGGATGGTATGAAATGGGCTCCTTTCCTTTGTCCTTTTGTTGCTTCTAAAGAGTGCAGAGGATGTGTTGCATATTTTCATCGATAATGAATTTCTGAGAAGAGGAAGGCAGGGGCTCTTCCGGAATGTCATCTGGCTTCCGGAGTGGGGAGCCTTCGTCGATTGGAGCGACCTTTGGAGCCGGAATAGGAGGCAACATCGAGGAGGTGGCTCGGAAAGCATCAGCAGTCAATTGGCTTTTGGCCCTAGCCATTTCAATGCTCTTGTTTAGAACTTCAGCCATAGTGGATGGCCATGATATTGCGGACAATATTCGTTGTTCTTCTTTCGAAAGAACCTTGGCAGGGAACTTCCTTGGAGCTAGCAAGGCTAGCACTCCATGTGTTACAAACACATCTTCCTCTTCACTATCATCATCATCCTCAACACCTAGGATACCTGAAAGAACTTGAATGTTGTTATCAGAATCTTCATTTTCATGTCGGAGCTGATATTATGAGGAAAACTTCCAGGGTTGACTAGGTCCTTCTCCCCCTCTTGCAACGGTGGGCCTGACAACCGGTGCAAGGACAAGAGACTCCTTCATCTTGGAAAAATTTTCAAACACCTTCTGAAAGCTGGTGTTGATCTGAAGAGTGAGAGAATCGTAGGCTTCAGCAGTGGGAGCTTGAGCTTTTAGGTTATTGAACAGTTGGGAGAGAATAGAGAGCATCTAATCGAACTTGTTGTTCGGAACATCGACAATATTCCAACATGCTCTCAAAAGCTTGATGAGGACCTGTTGCATAATAAGATTCATCTCATCCTTTTTCCGAATCTCATTTTCCAGGCGCTGGATTTGCTTCTCATGACGAATATGTGTTTGCTTAATAAGTTCGTTGGAAGCATTCAACATATCGTCATAGACCTTCAACATCTTGGTGATAGTGTCAAGGTAGTGATAGACACTTTCATCATATTTCTTTTAAACTTCCTCAATGGTGTGCTTGAGTCGTAAGGAAATGAGTTAATCCAGTTGGGCTTCGCGTTCCGCAAGGGTGGGTCCGAATGTGTTGATTGCGGAAAAGGATTTCAGGATTGCATCCAGTTTGGAATCCAATCCGGAAACCTTGACATCAAGTCTGGTGTTGAGTCCGGCTACAGAAGTTTCAATTGCGTTCACCTTTTTCATAGTATCAGAAACAAAGTCTCGAATTTCATGGAGGGAAAATGGATCAACGTGGTCTCCTGCGGAAGATCCGGCATCCGAAGTGGAAGTCTAAGACTTGTTTTTATCAGCCTTTGGATTAGATTGCTGTTGAGGAGAGTCAGGAGGAGTAGGAACAGTGTTGATGTTCTTGGGGATGGACTTAGTTTCGCCGTCAGGAGTGTCTTGGACATGATCCTCCTTGTTTTGTTGTTCATCAGCAGGTTCCAAAGAGGAGGAGGAGAGTCTGAAGTCCAAATCTGGCCTGGATGAGGAAGGATTTGAGGGAAATCGTGAGGAGGAAAACATTTTGGGAGCAGGAATTGTGGTTCCTTCATCAGCAAACATTACTTCATCATACAACTCTTCATTAGGATCAGAATGCATTCCATCATGAAGTGGATTTGAGGGAGCTTCTCTGGAAGCAAACTCTAAATCAGTTACATCATCAGTAGGGACAATGAAGGGCATGTTGCTTTGAATTTCCTTGTTCCTCATAGAGATGAGGGTTGCTTCCACCTGAGATCTAGTGAGTTATGGATGTCTCGATTGGGCCCTGTCAACAAAGTCTTCCCAAAGTGGGTCGTTAACACTTGGTCGTCCTGTACTCCTTCTGGGTATCAGACCAGTTAAGGCATCAGAAGCAGGAGGGACAACTACCACTTCAGAATGCTTGGGGTCCGGAATAGGGGTTCCAGACCGTGCTTGTGAATCAGAGATTGGGATATTAAAAGTGACACGTGGGTTTGTTCTAGGGGGTGCAAGGAACTTTGTTCAACACCGGCATCACCTTTTTGAGAATGTAAGGGTGGATTATGAGCAGACTCCCCATGAGTGTGTGTATATGTTTTTGAAACATCGAGGGGTACCTCGGATGAGTGGGTTGGTAGGGTGTTCGGATGGCCAGAGTCAGCCGAAATGTCCTTGACACCTTCCTGTTGAGAGGAGGGGTCGACTTTGGATCTCTTTTTGGCATTAGGCTTTGAGGGTGAAGTCTTTCTTTTGGCGAACTTCTTTTTCTTGCCTTCGGAAGCCACTGCTTTGCCCGCGTCCGAAGTGGGCTCAATAGAGACATGGGTAGATTGTGTAGGGCTGTACATAACCGAAGTCTCTAAATATTGTTTCAGGTAAAGGGAATCGGACAGAATAAGGGCCAACATATGTTCTGGTAAACGTCTAACAGGTCCGAAAGACTTTTGGTCCGGAAGGCGATAAGTCTTGATAGTTTTAAAAGAGAGAAATACCTCTTCTGGAATGACATTGACAGGAATGGGTTCTTGGCGTTCCTTTTAGAGTTGTTGAATAGTGAGAGCCCAAAAGCGAGGACTAGAGATCTCATGTGGCTTACGGTTGATGGCAAACTTTCGAAAGTCTTGCCATAGCACTTCGGAAATATCAACAACATTGGTGTTTCCAGAGTAGATGTTGTAGACAAATACAACCAATCTTTGCTAAATGAATCTGTACCGCCATGATTTCCCGATAAACCTCGAACAATGAAGTGCATTAAGATAGTCCACAATCCGGACACAGCTGATTTCTTGAAGTTTTTTGCTTTGTACTCTTCGTTATACCCAATGTGATTCATAAACGACTGAAACTCTTCAGCCGTGGGTTCTTGAACAGTGAAATTTGGAGGGTTTTCTGCAACCCCAATAACCTTCAAGAACGTCGATTTGTGAATGGGCACAATTCTATCACCAGTAATGCGTATTTCCAGAACTCCATATTCAATCTTGATACGATTAAAGCCAAATGCAGTAGAGAAAGAGGATTAGGAGGGTCTGGAACCTTTTGCGAGAAGTATTGCAATCGGATGATGAGCGATGAACTCGATCATCACTTGAATCGATTCATCATAGTCATTAGGATCGAGGGAGAACAGCTGGGTCGTTTCCCTGAGGAACGGTTCAGTGGACATTGTTGATGATGATCCCTTAGATGATTTCTTCTTTGTAGCAGCTTTCGTGCTTTTAGGAGCAGCTTGATCAATTTTTGTGGGAGAAGAAGGAGACGAAATTGTTGCAGAGGTTGAGAGTTTGAAGAACACAAGAACACTTGAAGGAGATGTGAGGGTTTAGAAGAATTTATGAGCGTAAAGAGACAAATGAAGGTTTAAGAGAGTATTTATAGGTGATGGAAATGGGTCGGGTTGAGAAGGGTAACGATGAAATCCAGAATTGGAAATGGGTCACATTTAATGCTTTGCTATTTTTGGGGTGATTTGACCTATAAAGACGAAAGTTCTTATTGGCTCAAGGCAAAAATAAGGAACCGTCGTTTTAGTGATGGGATGTTTGCTTTTCGGAGACGTGCAAACGTGGTGCGGATTTCGAGGATACAAGATAGGTATCGACAAAAGTAACCATTAGAGAACGTTTCACCTTATAAACCTTTGGAGTTCACAAAGTTTGATTCCGGAACAATGGTGTTTCGGAAATTTGAAAACAGTTTATTAAAAAGAGAAGTGCGGAATGAGATATGTGATTTGTTCCGGAATGAAGCATGTAAGCTTAAAATGGTCCAGAGTAATTTTGAAAATTCTGGAGCAAAATGTTGAAAAGATTCCGGAGTGGAAAATCTGAGATGATTCCGGAATGAGCTTTGAAAAAGATGTCCGGAATGGAAATTTGGAAAAGATTTCCAGAGCGAATTTTGAGATTCCGAAATGATCATTTAGATTGTGACACCCAAATTTTTGCAAAAATTTTAAACTTTTAAAACGCATCTTAAATTAAATTAAAACAACTGAAATAGTCATAACATAATCCATCAACTTAATATTCATATAAAATAAGTGCGGAAGTAATAATAATAATAATAAGGTCCCAACAAAAATAACTAGTAGCGATGTCCCGGTGCTCCATGTCAAGCCTTAGCCTCTTTAATCTTAACACCTGAAAAGTTATAAGGGAAACCGTAAGCACAAAGCTTAGTGAATTCAAAAACAGACATTGTACAAACATTCATATTTACTAACCCTAATCCATTTTCCATTTATAATTATATGATAAGGGCCAAGAACGAATCAATGCCAATAATACAAGAAGGACTTGTAGGTTTGAACCGCACCGGGAAGATCCCGTATCATTTGGCCCTAATCACCGCACCTCATGATGAGTATTACGTTGGTGATATTACCTACCCACCGCACCGGTAAATCCGTATCCTTTGGTGGTGTCCCCATATCCATAATTAGTTACATACAGTGCACATGTACGAATTAAAACAATGGTTATATAGCATGCCTTTATAATAAATTCAAATAATCACACACGAGCTAACTAGCAAACGCAAACATCAATACAACGGTGTGAGAGAACTCACCTTGAGTGAGTAGTAAGGATATCTAACAATCAAATAATGCTACCAAGCTTGAGCAAACTTCAAAACCTCACCTAAGAAGGACTAAAGGTTAGAAAGGAGAAGTAATGAAGCTATGAGTTGAGAAAAGAGTAATCACAGCAAGGTCTCTAAAACAGACCTGCTGTTCAAAACGGATTTACTCCAAAATATAAAACAGAAACATAGCTTTAACAAAATTTTATAGGAAACTATGATTGTTCAGGATTCCAGAACTATAAAGAACTCCTTCTAACTCCAAAAGATGAATTAAATATGAATTTTACAAAATGGTGTATCACTTCTGTCTCCAACAATACAGTCAAGTGATGTTGGCCAATTCTACCCAACTTGTGAGTATAATTCGTCCAAACCAAAATTCAGAGAAGTAAAGGACATATAAGTGAAAGTCTCAGTGTTGGAATTTAATGAAAAGCATCTCCCAAACTCCAGATATAAAATTCACATTGTGGACAATCACAACACTAGCAAAAGCTGGTGACTGCCCACTGATCTGGAGTGTGGATCCATTCTAACCAATTTATAATTGGAAATAACATCCCATCTGCTCCAGATCTTAAATTCATAATATAGGGAACATATAGAAACTTGGAATCACTCTGGATCCTTTTCCAAGCCTTATAAATGATGAAAACAAAATGACATATCAGAACAGACCCGGATCAGACCTAACAGCAAAGATGCCATTCTTTCTCATAGATAAATTCCTTATCAGTGAGGTTGGCCTGCTTAAGAAAGTTAGCCAACTCAATTTGTGAACTTTGGGAACTGATTTGGGGTCCGTTTGAGTTCTAGAGCTCAAGATATGAATTTTACAAAATGACTACATATCTGATGGAAAACAGAATCGTAGCCATCCGTGATTCCTTTTTGGCTTATCCATCCTTCTCCCTTTGAAACACATTTTAAGATGTGTTCATCATCCCAATTTAGTCCCCATGATCATGGTGGTACTAAAAAGGGTTAGGTATCATTAGGATTTCATTTTGCCACAAGATTGTAATAATAATCAACATGAAAATGAACATAAAGCAAATAAAATCACCATTCTCCCTTTTAGGGTTTCCATGATCTTTTGCCACGTGTAATCCCCTAGATCCATCATCCACCATATATGGGGTGAAGATAGGATCTTGAGATGATGTATAACATACAATTACAAATCAAATAGGAAGGAGAAGAAGTGAAGATGAAATCATAAAACTAGAACAAGGTTATGAATCAAGTTGTAAGAAATGATAAGGAGGTTCATACCAATACGAATCAAGGGTGGAAATGAACAAGAATTAAGCTCCAAACAACAGCCCCTTGGCTGCTCTTGATCCCAAAGAGAGAGAGAAGGATGGCGTGAGGGCAGTGGCGGAGCCAGGATCAAAGTAAAGGGGTATCCCAATTTTATTTTTAAGGTAACCCAAAAACTTTTTCCGGGGTACTTGGGCTTCCCCGATTCAATTTCGGTTTTCTAAACCCAAACCTTAATCGAATCTTTAGATAACCTCAAGTCTTGTTATATAAACATGAAGTTGAAGTATATTTTGATACTTGAATCGATGTGGGATTCAAAGTAGATATCAAATGAAGTATGAGGATAACAAGCTTATATAATAGACAAAAATGGTTGAGTTTACATATGTTTGGCGATGTGGGATAGAATAGGCCCATAGCCCATGGAATTCAATAAAAGGAGTTTACAAGATGATCAAAAGAGTCCAATAACATAAGAAAATCAGACATTGGTTAAATAAATTAACCCAAGGTTACAAGAATAATTGAATTAAAATAACTAAACGTATCAAGAAAAATCGGGGTGTTACATAGATGTTCCGGAGTGCATTTGAAAGAATTTCTGGAGCAAGGTTTGAAAAACTTCCGGAGTGAGATTTGAGCAAATTCCGAAGTTTAGAATACAATACCTTTCCGGATTTGAATTCCGGGATGACCTTATGAAGTAACTTCTGAGGTGAGAATTTGACCAATGTGACTATGTGGACTACGGACATCATATGATAAGATGAACTTTTCAACTTAAAAACTCAAGTGGTAGTTAGAGATAAAGACAAGTAAAATGATCCTATGTATTCCGAGAGACAATAGTTCCAAGATGAAAAATAATTTTGAATTCGGAACCAGTTTTCTTTCTGATGTTGCCATTATAGAGTGCAAGTCTCTTGAAAGAACTGAGGATCAGGCATCATCATACCCATGTTGTTCAGAAAACGATTGAATTTGGTTTCGTCTAATGCCTTAGTAAAGACATCAGCAATTTCATCGTCAGCTGGAACAAAAATGAGTTCAATGTTGCCATTTAAGACATGATATTTTATGAAATGGTATCGATGTCAATGTGCTTCGTTATGGAGTGCTGAATTGGATTGTGCAAAATCGCAATGGCACTTTGAGAATCATAATAGATAGGAATGCATTGAAATCGGTAACCATAATCCAAGAGTTGAGATTTCATCCATAGAACTTGAGAGGTACAGCTGGCAGCAACAATGTATTCTGCTTCGGCTGTAGAGAGTGCAATGCAGTTCTGCTTCTTGGATGACCAACTAACCAATTAACCACCTAAAATTTGACAGCCACCTGATGTGCTTTTTCTCTCCAATTTTAGACCACCATAGTTTGAATCTGAATATGCTTGAAGTAGGAAGCTCTCATTTGCTGGGTACCAGATTTCGAGATTCTTTGTACCTTTAAGGTATCAGAAAATTTGCTTAACAACCAAAAGATGAGACATCTTTGGGTTGACTTGAAATCTGGCACACAAACATGTAGAAAACATGATGTCCGGACGACTTGCTGTGAGATAGAGCAGGGATCCAATCATTCCTCTATACTTCTTTTCATCAACTTCTACACCTGAAGGGTCAGCAAAGATCTTGTGTCCTAAACCCATTGGTACCTTGGTTGAGGCACATGTGTCCATTGAGTACTTTTTGAGGAGTTCCGAAATATACTTCTCTTGGTGAATGAAAATTCTTCTGTTAGTCTGTTTGACTTGGAGGCCAAGAAAGAAGCTTAATTCCCGATTCATACTTATTTGAAATCTACTGACCATTAACTTAGCAAAGTCAGCAACCATTGAAAAACCGGTGGATCCGAAAATGATGTCGTCAACATAAATTTGGACCAACATGAGATGCTTTCCATTTGACCTTCGGAACAGAGTAGGATCAAGAATTCCTCTTTGAAAGCCTGAACGCTTGAGAAAATCAGTGAGAGTCTCGTACCATGCGCGAGGAGCTTGCTTAAGGCCAAAGACAACTTTCTGGAGTTTGTAGCAATAGTTCGGATATGATAGATTGACAAAACTGGGAGGCTGTTGAAGATATACTTCAGTGTCAATTTCACCATTTAGGAAAGCACTTTTGACATCCATTTGGTAAACCTTGAAGCCTTTATGAGCAGCATAAGCAAGAAAGATTATGATAGCTTCAAGACGTGCAAGAGGACCAAAGGTCTCATCATAATCAAGACCTTCAATCCGTGTAAATCTTTTAGCCACCAATCTTGATTTGTTTCGAATGAAAACTCATGCATCATCTAATTTGTTGCGAAACACCCATATAGTAGCAACAATGGGATGGTTCTGAGGGGGAGGGACGAGAGACCAAACTTCATTTCTATTAAATTCATGATAATTCTTCTTGCATGGTTGTAATCCAATCAGCATGTTCAAGTGCTTCTTTGATGGATTTGTGTTCAACCATAGAGATGAATGCCGAAAAATGACATTCATTTTGAAGACTTGTAGCAGAGCGAGTTTGTACGCCAACGTTTGGGTTTCCAATGACTTCTTTTGGAGGATGATCCTTGGTCCAGACATGTAACCTTGGAAGTTCTTGTGCCACAGATAATCCAATATCAACAATGGGGTTGTGTTGCTCCCCCTGAATAGTTTGAATGTGTGGATGATGCTCCCCCTGAACTTCTGAACCAGATAGGTTGACGTCATCTTCAGGTGGGAATTCAAAGAAATTTGCATCATCATCAATGTTAATAGGATCGAATTCAGCAGCTGCATCTTGAAATCCATCCACATTTGATTCAAGGGAAGAGTGACCATTCTCCTGTGACATCCCCTAATTTCTCGGCAAGAAAAGACCGATTTAATTTATGCTTTTTAAAATAAAATCAGAGAATCTTTTTAAAAGATGTTGCGGAATTGGTCCCCAAAACAACATATGATAAAAGTTTATCAAAACCTTTCTTTAAGAAATATATAATTTCCTTTTATATTAAAACCTCGGGATGTCATGTTCCGATACAGATCAAAAGCATAAACAAGACATTATAAGCCTTACAACAATTATTTATAACTACTGGCCTATAATCCATAAATCACTCATCATCATCATCCGAATATGCTCGGGGTCCACTACCTGTAATCATAAAAAGTTGAGTGGGTCAGGCTTGGAAGCCTGGTGAGCATATAGGGTTTTCAACCCACAATACATAAATTTATTATGCTTAAACATCAATCAATCAACCAAATTACCCCAACCCCATTATCTTATTAATTTCTTAAGGGTTTAACCTAAGAATCAACTATCACTCCTTCCCAAGGATTCATCCTAAGGAATAGGCACGAAGTCACATCGTCACCAGGGTTTATACAACAGGCACTAAGTCCATAGCTGCCAAGGTTTATTCAACATGTGCTAAGTCCATAGCTCTCATTTATCGATAGTATTATTTACCGGTATTCGCCCCTACAATACATGTCAATGGGTTTTTAGAGTACAACAAATGAATATATAGTTCATTAAACCTACAGGTTGCAGGCCTGCTAGTGTTCCACAGACTGTCTAGAATAGTCTAGGGTTGTCATCCATACTCTGCTGAATGACGGGGGCCAACATTTTGGGTAAGTGATTCTCTCAAATTTCACCACTCACCCTCAACTCATGATCAATATTACTGATCATCTCCTTTATCCAACTCACCTTTCATCACACCCACTATTTCATCTACCCATGTTTTACCCAACATTTTTCGTAGATAAAAATACATATACAATTTAAATTATTTAAAAACCTGTATAAATCATTCCTTCAACACCCATCTCAAATAAACAAACAATATATATTCACACAACACGTATTTTATGTAAAATACTTCATATCTATGTGTAAGGTGAAAGTAACTGCACACTCACCTGATCTAATGAAAATCGGGCAGCAATTCGTTTCCTAAAACGATCGTTTCTAATAAAACCGAGAGTTTTATTGAGAAACCGGGCTCTGCGAAGGGTCGGGCTTCGAAACCGAAAAGATAAATTTTCCGGGCTTCTCGGGTACTTCGTGGCGTATTCCAGGTGTTAGAATCGATACCGGGGCTTTGGGGGATGCTAAGATGAAGAAAATATGAAGAAAGAGGCTAAATTTGGCAAAATTCCAAATCTAACCGGAAAGGCTCGCATACCCCTTGTATTTATAGGGGTCCGAAGTCGGCTTGGTGGTGGGGTCCGCAGGCGAGGGTCCGCAGGTGGCTGCACGTGCGAAGGCCTTGGTAGCAGCTACTGATTGGACCGAGGTCTAGTGGTCCATCTGCGAGGCTCGGAGGCTAAGGCGGTGCGAGGCTCGGTCCAGCTGCGAGCTTCGGATTGGGCCTCCCTTCGGTCGAATTAGAATCCGACACGCAACTACTGTTCATGCGAGGGAAGGCGACACGTGGCTTCACATGACTCACCAATTTCGGACACGTGGCACTCTTTCAGCGAAGGTGACGTGGCAAAAACGTGACTATGCGAATTTTCTCGATTTTCGCGCCAAAACTTCTAAAATCCATAACTTTCGCATACGAGCTCCGTTTTTGACGTTCTTTATATGCACGGGTAGGTAAAATTACGCTCTACAACTTTTGTTTAGACTTCGTCGGCTAATTTTGAATTTAATTTTTATATTATTATTTTTAACAGACCGGGACAGGAAATCCGTTAAAAATTCATAACTTCTTCATCCGAACTCCATTTTCGTCAGACTTTTTACCGTTGTGCTACTAATGATGAGACCTACGATTCTCGTTTAGGTAGTGTCGGCTAAAAATCAATCGATCTAAAATTCGAGTTTTTAGCTGTCTATTGCTAAGCTGAAACTTCGAAAAATCATAACTTCCTCATACGAAGTCAGATTTGGGCGTTCTTTTTATACCTACTCTCGGTTTAGCGAACACTACAAGTTTCTTTTAGATCACTAAGGCCAAAAAGTAGTTTATTGAAAACTCACTTTTTACGACATTCAGCCCCGTGCCGGTTTGTCGCGAAACTTCAACGAGTCATAACTTCTTCGTTATAACTCGGATTTCGACATTCTTTATATATCCGTAATCCTTGTCATTCCCACTACAAGTTTCTTAATAGATATCGGCTTTATCTAAAATTTAATTTTTGACGCTCATTTTTATTCTTAATTAATTAAACCCTAATAATTAAGCATAAAACACATAAAACACATAAAACACATAATATTCACATAATTCCTTTTCATTTCTTCTAAATGAGTTACAAAGGTTAACCTAGACCATTATGTCAATATTGATGCCTAGCCTAGAAACACGGGCGTTACAACTCGCTCCCCCTTCGGATGATTCCGTCCCCAGAATCACACAACGACAAACAACTACGGGTAGCGACTCACCATGTCACTCTCCGTTTCCCAGGTAGGATTTGGCCCATTTATATGTTTCCAACACACAAGCACTAAATCGACTATCTTACGTTACAACTTCTTAGTCTTACGGTCAACGATTGCCTCAGGTTCTCCAATTAACCTCTTGCTCTCATCCAACCTTAATTCAGAAATGGGAATTATGTCGGGCACACCTCCCGTGAACTTCCTCAAATAACACACATGAAATGTGTTATGAATACCCTCCAGTTATTCCGGTAATTCTAGCTTGTAAGCTTGATTCCCGATCCTCCGAAGAACTTTAAATGGTCCAATAAACCTTGGACTCAACTTTCCCCTTCTACCAAACCTTATAAGTTGCTTCCATGACGAGACTTTAAGTAAAACCGAATCTCCAACTTCGAATGATATTGGTTGTCTTTTCTTGTCAGCATAGCTCTTTTGAGCAGCTAACATCCTTTCCCTAATCACTTTCAACTTTCCAGCAGTCTGATGGACTATTTCAAGTCCCATAAGCTGCTTTTCCCCAGCTTCCATTCACCATGACAGCATTCAACACTTTTCCCCATACAAAGCGTGATAAGGTGTCATCTTGAGGCTTGAGTGGAAACTATTATCCTAGAAAAATTCTACTAAAGGTAAATGTTCATCCCAGTTACCTTGGAATTCCAGGGTACATGTTCTCAGCATATTCTCCAATGTTTGAATCGTTCGTTCGCTTTGACCATCAGTTTGCGGATGGTAAGCTGTATTCAAACACAACTTGGTACCCAATTCCTCTTGTAGACTCCTCCAAAACCTTGAGGTAAAACGACTATCACGATCAGATACAATCGTTAACGGAACACCGTGTAGCCTCATAATTTCCTTCACGTAAGAATTCACAAGTTTATCCATAGACCATTTCTCGTTGGCTGCTATGAAATGCGCACTCTTAGTGAAGCGATCAACGACCACCCAAATCATGCCGTGATCGTTCCTTGTTCTGGGTAGTTTAGTTACAAAATCCATAGTGATATCTTCCCATTTACCCATGGGTATAGGTAAAGGTTCTAAACTCCCATACGGTTTCTGATGTTGTGCCTTAACCCTAACATAAGTTACACACTCGACCACATACTTAGCAACATCGAGCTTCATCGTCGACCACTAGTAATAGGGTTTTAGATCCCTATACATTTTCGTACTGCCGGGATGAATCGAGTACATGGTTTTGTGAGCTTCTTCCATCAGAAGACCTCTTACTCCTCCCGCCTTAGGTACTCAAATCCTATCTTTGAATACCTTCAGTCCTTGACCGTTTGTATCAAACACCAACGTTTTCCCCAAACGTTCCTCCTTTCGGTCATTTCTCTCTAAAGCTTCCTCTTGAGCTTTCACAATTGTCGAGACAACTTCAATTCTCAACGCTCTTGGCATTTTCTTTTCAAGATTTACCTTCCAACTGAGAGCATTAACAACAACATTTGCTTTACCAGGGTGGTAAAGTATCTCACAGTCATAGTCCTTGAGTAACTCTAGCCAGCGCCGTTGCCTCATGTTCAATTCCTTCTCCATATCTTTAAGGCGAATACTACCGCTGCCAACTACAGACCATGACTGGGGTAGTTATTTTCATGCTCCTTCAATTGCCTCGATGCATTCGCTATCACTTTATCCCTTTGGGTCAGAACACAACCTAACCCAACTCCAGAGGCATCACTATAAACTATGAAGTCATCAACTCCTTCAGGTAACGAAAGAATCGGTGCTTCACACAACGTCTTCTTTAACTTCTCAAAGCTTCCTATGCTTCTCATTCCAAGTATAGACAACTCCTTTATGGGTCAAAGCTGTCAATGGAGTCGTGATCGAAGAAAAGCCTTGGATAAATCAGCAATAATATACAGCTAATCCTAAAAAGCTTCATATCTCCATAGGACTTTCAATCGTAACCTTCGAGTTACAAAATAAATCCTTATTGAGGACTCCTTCTTCTTCTTAGAATAAGTATATCCTTCGTTTAGTGTAACAGACCGATGGGTCATGTTCTAATGATCTCTCATTATATACTGCACTACTTAGACTCAGATCTCCTAGTGACAAATTTTGGAGCAAACTATACCTTCCTTCATGTTCTAATGTGATACAATCACAGTTCAACATGTTTCATTTCTAACTACCAACTTCTTTAACAATGAGTGCGATACTTCTATTGATCGCTTTGATCATTTCTCACTTCAATCTTCTGGCTTAAGTCAAATACTACATCGAACTTGGTTCTTTGAACCACATAATAAACTCATCTTAGTCGGACACGATTCGATATGACCTCTAAGGTCGGAATAACAATCATCTTCTTAGTCATTACCGAAACGATGGTAACGACAGACTAGAATAAGACGGAATCAATTACTAGCTCCTTGGTAACCTTGTGACTTTCCCTGATCCAAGTGTGAGTCCTGTGCTTCCAGTAGTATAGATCTCTACTACTATTCACACCTACTCATACTCGTCCCAAGTACGGTCTCGCAGTCCCCAAGTCCTAAAATCACAAAACAATTTAACACATACGAATGTGTCCAATTAATCATAAAATTTTCCTAGACTCTACTAGGACTTCTTCCATGCGTATCTTCAATCATCAATTCTGCTTCAACTTGGTTGGTGATGGAAATTCCAAACGATTGGGACAACTTCAAAAATTACACCAACCATTCCATTCATCAGATGACAAAACCAGGGTTTATATTATTTCCTTGAAACAATTACACAAAGGTTAAAGTTTACCCTATACTATGCCTCTAATAGGCTAAACCACTTGTTACTATTCACATTACTACTTCGTAACTTGATCTTCGGGTATCAAGTCTTTACTTCTACTTCCTAGCGTTATTAATCGCTTCGTCAAGGATATCCTGAAATTCCTTTGGCGTTGATGGTGCACTTGGCCTTGTTTCTTCATTGTTCTTCGGACAATTCTTAGAAATATGGCCTTCTTATTTACATACATAACACATCTCCTTGGGAATCGTACACTTATTGGCGTAATGCCCTATTTCTCCACACCTAAAGCACTTCACCTTCCTGTCACAATCCCCAGAGTGTTTATTTTTGCACTTCCCGCACCAATTTCCTTTACCTCCTCTTTTGCTAGACTTTGAGGATATGTTGCTCTTGTTGGGCCTTGAAGACCCCTCAAATTTCCTCTTCTTGCTAACTTCAATCTTGTTGGCGGTCCTGTCATTGATCATATCTTCAACATACTTGGCAACCCTGATAGTTGCCTCGAGAACAGATGCCTGACAGACTGGCACAATAAGTTCATCCTTACTTTGTTGAAGTAAATGTTTTGTTTCTTCCATCTGTTCATCTAACATCGTACGCACCATTGCCTGCACCCCAGCCATCGTGATTGGCTCAGGCTGTGGATTATCGCTTCCGAACCCACTTTGAGTACTCGCCATTTCGATCTATACACCAATCGTAGGTGAATTTAGATCTTCATTTTCGTTAGTCGTTAAGTCTTTGTTATTACTCCGAAACGTTTATATGTTAGTTCTAATATCGTAGTCATACGTTTAGAATCCTACACACATAAGGTTTCCAGATCCGGTCGGCAACAGACCATAGATCCAAACAAATAATGGCATATATGGAAAACATATAGCATTTAGCACATAAAAGCATTTTAGGCATCTTTCCTAAAATAAACTAGTGCTCGTGTCAATTTAGGTGTACTACCTAAAATATAATAGACACACTCAACTCACAATCATCGCTTAGCATTCTAAGTTTAAGTCTAGAAATCCTAGAAATTTCCTAGTTCTCTTAAACTAATGCTCTGATACCAACTGTAACATCCCCTAATTTCTCGGCCAGAAAAGACCGATTTAATTTATGCTTTTTAAAATAAAATCAGAGAATCTTTTTAAAAGATGTTGCAGAATTGGTCCCCAAAACAGCATATGATAAAAGTTTATCAAAACCTTTCTTTAAGAAATATATAATTTCCTTTTATACTAAAACCTCGGGATGTCATGTTCCGATACAGATCAAAAGCATAAACAAGACATTATAAGCCTTACAACAGTTATTTATAACTACTGGCCTATAATCCATAAATCACTCATCATCATCATCCGACTATGCTCGGGGTCTACTACCTGTAATCATAAAAAGCTGAGTGGGTCAGGCTTGGAAGCTTGATGAGCATATAGGGTTTTCAACCCACAATACATAAATTTCTTATGCTTAAACATCAATCAATCAACCAAATTACCCCAACCCCATTATCTTATTAATTTCTTAAGGGTTTAACCTAAGAATCAACTATCACTCCTTCCTAAGGATTCATCCTAAGGAATAGGCACGAAGTCACATCGTCACCAGGGTTTATACAACAGGCACTAAGTCCATAGCTGCCAAGGTTTATTCAACATGTGCTAAGTCCATAGCTCTCATTTATCGACAATATTATTTATAGGTATTCCCCACCTGCAATACATGTCAATGGGTTTTTAGAGTACAACAAATGAACATATAGTTCATTACACCTAGAGGTTGCGGGCCTGTTAGTGTTCTACAGACTGTCTAGAATAGTCCAGGGTTGTCATCCATACTCTGCTGAATGACGGGGGCCAACATTTTGGGTAAGTGATTCTCTCAAATTTCACCACTCACCCTCAACTCATGATCAATATTAATGATCATCTCCTTTATCCAACTCACCTTTCATCACACCCACTATTTCATCTACCCATATTTTACCCAACATTTTTCGTAGATAAAAATACATATACAGTTTAAATTATTTAAAAACATGTATAAATCATTCCTTCAACACCCATCTCAAATAAACAATATATATTCACACAACACGTATTTTATGTAAAATACTTCATATCTATGTGTAAGGTGAAAGTAACTACACACTCACCTGATCTAATGAAAATCGGGCAACAATTCGTTTCCTAAAACGATCGTTTCTAATAAAACCGGGAATTTTATTGAGAAACCGGGTTCTGCGAAGGGTCGGGCTTCGAAACCGAAAACATAAATTTTCCGGGCTTCTCGGGCACTTCGTGGCGTATTCCGGGTGTTAGAATCGATACCGGGGCTTTGGGGGATGCTAAGGTGAAGAAAATATGAAGAAAGGGGCTAAATATGGCAAAATTCCAAATCTAACCGGGAAGGCTCGCATACCCCTTGTATTTATCGGGGTCCGAAGTTGGCTTGGTGGTGGGGTCCGCAGGCGAGGGTCTGCAGGTGGCTGCACGTGCGAAGGCCTCGGTGGCAGCTGCTGATTGGACCGAGGTCTAGTGGTCCATCTGCGAGGCTCGGAGGCTAAGGCGGTGCGAGGCTCGGTCCAGCTGCGAGCTTCGGATTGGGCCTCCCTTCGGTCGAATCAGAATCCGACACGCAACTACTGTTCATGCGAGGGAAGGCGACACGTGGCTTCACATGACTCACCAATTTCGGACACGTGGCACTCTTTCAGCGAAGGTGACGTGGCAAAAACGTGACTATGTGAATTTTCTCGATTTTCGTGCCAAAACTTCTAAAATCCATAACTTTCGCGTACGAGCTCTGTTTTTGACGTTCTTTATATGCACGTGTAGGTAAAATTACGCTCTACAACTTTTGTTTAGACTTAGTCGGCTAATTTTGAATTTAATTTTTATATTATTATTTTTAACAGACCGGGACAGGAAATCCGTTAAAAATTCATAACTTCTTCATCCGACGTCCATTTTCGTCAGACTTTTTACCGTTGTGCTACTAATGATGAGACCTACGATTCTCGTTTAGGTAGTGTCGGCTAAAAATCACTCGATCTAAAATTCGAGTTTTTAGCTGTCTATTGCTAAGCTGAAATTTCGAAAAATCATAACTTCCTCATACGAAGTCAGATTTGGGCGTTCTTTTTATACCTACTCTCGGTTTAGCGAACACTACAAGTTTCTTTTAGATCACTAAGGACAAAAAGTAGTTTATCGAAAACTCACTTTTTACGACATTCGGCCCCGTGCCGGTTTGTCGCGAAACTTCAACGAGTCATAACTTCTTTGTTATCACTCGGATTTCGGCATTCTTTATATATCCGTAATCCTTGTCACGCCCACTACAAGTTTCTTAATAGATATCGACTTTATCTAAAATTTAATTTTTGATGCTCATTTTTATTCTTAACTAATTAAACCCTAATAATTAAGCATAAAACACATAATATTCACATAATTCCTTTTCGTTTCTTCTAAATGAGTTACAAAGGTTAACCTAGACCATTATGTCAATATTAATGCCTAGCCTAGAAACACGGGCGTTACATCTCCCCCTCAACCTGAGAAGGTTGAAACGGTTCAGAATCAAATGGAGGAAGACTTGGTGTCGGACCGGATACGTTTTGAGAGACCGGAGCTTCGGACATGGTTGGTCTTGTTCAAGATTATGAATCGAGAGCCGTTTCTATGGGTCCAAATAAGGTCTCAAATTCAACTTCAAAGATTGTTTGCTGGTTCGGACATCCTGGCGCTGGAGCATCTGACTCCATGATGTGAGTTGTAACGTTGGTTGGGCCAGAATTCCGAACGAAATTGTCATCAAAGGTAACATCAAAGCTTTCTTCGAGAACACGAGTTCTCCGATTAAGAACTCGATAAGCCTTTGATTTAGAAGAGTATCCAAGGAAGATGGCTTCATCAGCTTTAGGTTGGAACTAGGTAAGCTGATCATGGTTGTTCTTGATGAAGCATCTGCATTCGAAAACATGAAGAAACGAAATAGTTGGCTTCCGACCTTTCATGGATTCATACAGTGTTTTGTTGAGGCATCGATTGATGATACTTCTATTCTGAGTAAAGCATGCAGTAGAAACAACTTCAGCCCAAATATAGAGTGAAAGATTTGCAAAATTGAGCACGGATCGAGCAGCTTCAACAATTGTTCTGTTTCGTCGTTCGACTACACCGTTTTGTTCAGGAGTGTATGGAGCAGAAAAATTGTGGTCGATACCCTTCTCGGTAAGGAATTTTTCAATGGTGGAGTTGGTGAATTCTGAACCATTGTCACTTTGGATTCTCCTTACTGGGAGTTTGATGAGAACTTCTATTCCTTTGATAAAGTTGATGAGCTCAGAGGCTGTTTCCGATTTCAGCCTTAGGAAGAAGACCCAAGTGAACCTAATAAAGTCATGTACAATCACAAGAATGTACTTTTTTTGATGCAAACTTTCTACTGTAGATGGTCCACACAGATCAATGTGTAGAAGTTATAATGGTTCCAAGATTGATTTTTCAATGATGACGGGATGACCCTTCTTTGACTGCTTTCCACACTCACACGCAGCACACAAATGATCGTTTTCGAACTTGAGGAGTGGCAAACCTCTAACCATTTCACCCAAAACAAGATCATTCATATATATGAAGTTCAAGTGAGCAAGCGTCCTATGCCATAACCAATTCACGTCGGGAACAACTTTTGAGAGAAGGCATAGTTGGGGCTTGCCAATGATCATGTTGATATCAAGAGGATACATGTTCTTGTTGCAATTAGACTTGATCAAGCATTCCTTTCAATCTTCGGACGTGACGTAGCTATGTTTCTTGCAGAATTCAACTCGACGATTTGCATCAGTGAGTTGAGCCACACTTATTAAATTATGCTTCAAGTCAGCTACATATGCCACGTTCGAAATGGAGAAGTTGCAATTGGTAAGGATGCCATAACCTCGGATATGAGAATTTGAATTGTTTCCATATGTCACATAGCCAGCATTTGGTGCAAGTTTGAGATCTCGCAGAAAGTTCTTCTGCCCTGTCATGTGCATGGAGCAAGCACTATCTATATACCATATTGTATTTTGCTCTGAAGCACATAGTTCCTGCAAAATTAGTGAGTGGTGGAGTTTTTAGGCTCCATGTTAGGTTTTGGGACAAATTCACGAGTCTTAGGCTCGGTAGTGACTTTTGAGCAACTGATGGTTTAGAAGGTTTGTTCCGAGATTCCTTAGGAAACAAACAGAATGACATGGTTCTTTCATCTATCCAGTAGTCATATTCAATGACATGAGAGTTCGGAACAACTTTCTTCGGACTTGTAACTTCTAGAGTAGTGGGAACTACTTTTTCTACCGGAGTGGTTGTTTCATCAATGCAAGTTTTGATTTTCCAAACAAAGTTTTGTTTTGAAGATTTTGAAGAATTTGTTTTCTTAATACTTTTTGGTTTGCTTGATGACACATTTGATTTTGAAAGTCGAGGTTTAAAAATTGTGCCATCGGATTTTGCAATGAAAACAGATGAAACAGTCCTAGGAAAGGTGTTTCGGACAGATGTGGTGCTTACACTTGACTTTTCTTGAGTGGGACTGGCCACTTTCTTTTATTCTACAGGATTGGGAGGATTGGAAGGTCTCTTGAGGGTTTTAGTAGGTATGAAGGAGTTTTGACTATGGGTTGATGAATGAGAATTTCGAGATACACTCTTTTTGGAGTTCTCAAGGAATCTTGAATTTTGTCTAGTCTTAACTTCCTTTTTGTGTGCATTCCGAGCTTCCACTTTAGAATCTACAATATCCTTCCCATTCAACATTGGCTTTCTTTTGGAATGAAACGAAGATTTGGAAGTCTTTCCTACTGAGGGATTGTTAAACACAAGCTTAATGGGAACTAGATTTGTGTTTGAAATCACTTGAGGTTTTGAATCACATGAAGTTGACTGATCAACATCACTATCTAAGGATGCCCAAACACACTTTGAAATTTCAGGTTCAGTTGATTCCGGAAAGATTTCCTCAACAACACAGTTGTTACGAGGGCTGTTGTTCGGATTTTGAACAATAGACTTTGGAGTACTAGAGTTGAGTTCAGAGGTCCGATTCAGGTCCAGGTTTGTTAGAGGCGGAAATTGCATGGAATCGGGACACTTGACAACTATAGGCTTAAACTCAGGAATCAAAGATGCAAAATGGCCAGGAGTCTCATGAAGGGGTAACAAGGGAGAAACAGGTGTATCCAAATTTTTAATATCGGAACATCTCCCATAAAAGTCAGATTTTGTAACTCCTTTAAGGGACGAACAACTGGTTTCAGAAACTCGTTTCGGAGACTAGGAGCTTTTGACCAAGGATGACGAAAATTGTGAGTCATCCATTCATTTGCTTCAAGAATGTCTATGGCATGGTGCATGGCATAATTCTTAACATTAAGATGTTTGTTATCCAAAATTAAAATATTTCTTTCAGAATAAGTGATTTCACATTTGTCTTTAAGAATGATACATTCATCTTTTGACATTACAAGCTCATGGTCTAAAGACTCAATTTTTTACTTCTTATCCTCGAAACGTAACCTAAGACGACTCAATTTACTGTCCTTCTTCTCACTGGCTTCTATGGTTGACTCATAGGCTTTGTAAATGATGGTCATATCTGATTGGATCTGGGTTAGATACGGTTCAAAAAGAGACAAATCAAAATTATTATCAGTAATCATAGATTTTACCTGCTGAACGATGCTTCGGCCGGGTGGATCGTTGGTAGCCATGTAGCAGTAGTTTGGTTCAACATCTTCATCATCTCTTTCAGACCCAGAAGACCAGTAGCCTTCATCACATTTAATTTCTTGTTGAGCCATTAGACACATGTTTCTTCCAGAAGTTACGTCATCATCATCTCCATACGACCAATATCCTTCCACATCCCTTGACACAGTTGCAACAAAAGCCTTTTCACTCTCAGCCAATTCTTGAGCTCGTCGAGCATAGTAAGAAAAGTCCTGGATCTTTGGTTTTTGTGGGACTTTGGCTAAACAATCTTTGGCAAAGTGGTTTGCATGTCCACACTTGTGACACACAATCTTGGGTTTCTTAGATTTCAGAAGCTGTGGAGGTTCCGAGGTGTGATTCTGAGTAGGAAGATTTGGCTTGTAGGCTGGGGGGTTTTCGGAAGGTTTGTTGAATGGTTGATGATTGTTTTGGTGAGGAACTTGAAGGCGGTTATTTTGGTAACAAGTTTGGAATCAATTGTTGTGAGGCTTGTTGAAGGGATGGTTGTATCTCATAGAGAGTAGGGCAAGTTCTTGTTGAAAGCGTAGTTCAGAGTCCATTTCATCAGGGTTAAGATCACCCATAGATTGATAGTTAGAGTTTGTGAGAGCAGGAACGTTAGGAGGTGAGGGTTGAACAGGAGGAATGTATTGAACAACATCGGTGAGAGGGTCCAAAACGATTGGGTTTGAGATTTATGGATCATAGGAACTGACTAAGGCTAGAGGACCTCCAGCGAGTTCACGTAGAGTTTGAGCAACATTTGACTCATGACCTTGAAGTTCATCAAAAAGCTGATAGAGCTTGAGTTTTTTCAGAGATCCATTTCTCTAAAGACATGATTTCACGTTTCCCCATCCCTTTCCATGACTGTTAATGAACTTGAGATTGTACTCAAGTGGATTTCAGACTATCCCATGAGCTGTCATATTGTTGACAACAATTCAGTATCTGTTTGAGGCTGAGGCAACAGATTCACCAGTTGTTGTAGTGAAAGTGTCGAACTCATTGACAACTGAAGTCAAGCGCTTATCCTTCATGTTCTTTGAACCTTCAAATAAGTCTTGAAGTGTAACCGAAATATCTTTTGCGGAGTTGGACAGTTTGATGTGCTCAAAGAGAGATGGTGGAACACCAAACACCATTTCCGAAAAGGCAACTTGATCAACATGCAACTTTTCGAGATCATCAGTAGTGAGAGGCGCTTGACGTTGTTGGTCATGTACCAAGAGAGTTGTAGCAACATCTGTAACCATGGTTCGAACTGGAACATGAGGACATTCTTTAACGGATCTATAGATAGATTCACCTTTCTCTTTTCCAAGTAAAAATCTTTCCATTCTAACTTTCCAGTGATCATATTTTTCAACAACTAGCAGTAGGGCACGTGTAGGGCAACCCACACTATTTGCTATTTGCATTGAATACATTTGTTGAGTATTAAAAGCTACCATTGAAGTTAAGATATATTGAGCAAAAGTGATATATAGAAGAACTTTTATCATGAACACAGAAATGATTGAAATACCAAGGTAATCTCGAATCAACTATAATATGATATTATGGATTCAAAGGACAACCACTCAAGCTCTGATACCAATTGTGAGAACAAGAACGATCTAATGCGCAAGGACAAGGTTTGAAAACTCAAACCTTGAATGAATGCTCAAGATCAATGTCTACTTGCTAAGGAATGTTCCAGTCAAGTCTGGCAAGACCAGTCAAGTCTGAGTTAATGCATTCAACAAAGTATTCAAGATATTAATGAAGAGTAAAGTGAATGATGAAAGTAAAGATAATAAATGAGGAACAAGAAGAATTATTGAGAGAATAACTTGAAAGGTGAGGTAACTAGAATATTGCTATCTTTGAATGAGTAATTCGTCTGTTGATATGTCATTGAAAACTCCTATAAACAGGAGAACATGATACATCGTAGAAATTGACTTACATACATAAGACTGGATAATAGAGTTACTTCTGACACTCTAATTATCTAAGTTGATAAAAGAGATTTAGTCCTATGATATGTTAAATCAAGCTAAGTGACAAATACAATTAATACAAATTAACAAAGTATATTCGGACAACATCAACTTCGGAACATAGACATTGTTCCGGAAACCATCTTCACTCCTGAACTTAAATGACTCCGGAACTGCTTCTGACTTCGGAAACACCATTTGACTCCGGAACAGGCTGACTACGAAACATACAAGGATAGTGATTGCTAGAGGTTCACTTTCAGGTTCCAACAAAACCAAGACAGTCAAATCCAAGGGGAGAATCCAAATCCTGACGACGAGCCACTTCCATCATTCGAGGGGGAGAATGAGACTGAAAATAATGATTCAGATGTTCAGTCAGAATTCGAAGATGTAAATGTTGAATTGGATCCATCCTATGATCCAAATTACCATCCTTTGACCAAATGGACCAGAGATCATCCCAAATCACAAGTAATTGGAGAATCATGTTTAGGAGTTCTTACGAGAGCACAACAAAAGGCAAAGCAGACTGCATTATTCTCTAAAGTAGAATTTTGCATGTTCAATTCTTTTATCTCCAAGATTGAACCCAAGAATGTTAAGATTGCTCTTGATCATTCTGATTGGGTGCAAGCAATGTAGGAGGAGCTCAATGAGTTTGAACGTAACAAGGTCTGGAGATTGATTCCAACTCCAAAGGATGCATCTATTGTAGGTCTTAAATGGGTGCTTTGTAATAAGCTTGACAAAGAGGGGAATGTTATACGAAACAAGGCTCAGTTAGTTGTTAAAGGGTATTGCCAAGAGGAAGTCATAGATTATGAGGAAACTTTCGCACCAGTTGCAAGGCTTGAATCTGTTTGCATTTTCCTTGCCTATGCAGCTCACAAGAACTTTGAAGTTTATCAAATGGACGTCAAATGTGCCTTTATAAACGGGGAACTAGAAGAAACAGTATATGTGGAACAACCAACTGGGTTTGTAAACGGGAAATATCCGAACCACTGCTACATTCTGGATAAAGTTGTGTATGGTCTGAAGCAAGCTCCACGAGCATGGTATGAAACTCTCACTAGATTCTTAAATCAATCTAAATTTAAACAAGGCTCGGTTGACCCAACCTTCTTTCGTAAGAAAGATGGTGACCATCTCATGATCGTCCAAATCTATTTTGATGATATCATTTTCGGATCTACTAATCCTAGATTAACTGCAGAGTTATGAAAGTTGATGGAAACTAAGTTTGAGATGAGCTCAATGGGTCCGATTAACTTTTTCCTTGGTTTGAATATAAGACAGAGTCAAGAGGGATTATTTATCAACCAGGAGGCTTATACGAAGACCTTACTTGCAAAGTTTGGAATGGTGGGAGATTCAAAGGTGAAGGTTCAAATGGAATTCGGAACGAAATTAACACCATCACTAGACAAAACAGCTGCTGATATGACTCTCTATCGTCAAATGATAGGCTCATTGATGTATATAACTGCTAGTCGTCCATACATTATGTTTTCTGTATGCTATTGTGCCAGGTTTCAGGTAAATCCTCGAGAACCCCACATGACTGCTATTAAGAATATCTTCAGACACCTTAAAAGGACAACCTCGCTCGGAGTATGGTACCCATCTAGTTTAGGATTCTTTGTACAAGCGTTCTCTGATGCTGATCTTGGAGGTTGCGGTCTTGATGGAAAGTGTACAACTGGAGGATGTCAATTTCTTGATGGCAAACTTGTTAGTTGGCAATCTAAGAAACAAACCTGTGTCTCTTTATCGACTGTCGAAGCTGAATATATTGCAGCTGCCTTTTGTACCTCGCATGTGATTTGGATTCAAAGTTAGCTAAGGGACTATCAGATTAACATGAAGCGAATCCCCTTATATTGCGATTCCAAAAGTGCAATTCGCATTTGCCACAACCCAGTGCAACATTCCAATACCAAACACATTGCACTGAGGTATCACTTCGTTAAAGATCATGTAGAAGATGGCAATGTGGAAATTCACTATGTGAGATCTGCTGATCAACTGGCTGATATCTTTATGAAGGCCTTACCAGAACAAACCTTTAATAGAATACTTCAAGGATTAGGAATGATTGAAGCAGAATCAGTTCCGAAACTACCTTCGCACTCGTAATGTATTGGTTAAACTACAAATTGGTCCGAACGCTCGGAGTGATTCAGAGTATACTGTTCACATTGCGAATTGGTCCGAATGCTCGGAGCAACTCGCAGTCCACTATTCATTCGGAGGTTTGAAACTTCATATATCCTTTGTATATTATGTATTATTAGGCCTTTGTACACTTGTGTTTTCGTTTTCTTATTTTCTGTTTTTATTTCGTTTTCAGACAATCAACAATCCAAAAATATTTTATTTTTTTTCTGTTTTTATTTCTTTTTCCGAAAATCAAAAATCCAAAAATATTTTATTTGATTATGTTTTTATTTCTTTTTTAGAAAATCAAACATCGAAAATAATTTATTTGTTTATGTTTTTATTTCTTTTTCAGAAAAATATTAAAATACCAAAAATGTTAGATAATTGAGCAGGTTTGAAGGAACATATCATGATACTCTCAATTACTATTGATGGGACATGTATATATTCTGAAACTTTGCACTAGTTAAGTGTCCCTAGAAGCATGCTACTGCATGTTGTCCGAAGCATCCGAGACTCTATGTTTGAAGCCTTAATGAATCGATACTACCAATCATTTCTTCCCAATTAGGCTGAAAATTCACATAAGTCATTGAGCCACCTTACTATTCTTATATAGAGTTAAGAGTTGACTGCTTGGTCATTCTTTTGCAGCAGAGGTATTTTTCTCTTCGGAACCACCTACCAAATTTCTCCATCATTTTCGTCTCCATGAACGTAACCCTTGAGACTCTCAGATTTTACCACTGAGGTTTACGGTTACACAACTTCTGTGTTTATGATCTTAAAATCGTTATCACCACGAATTGAGTGAAAACCAAAATCCAACACAAATTTCAGAATTGATGGTGAACAAGCAACATGTTCTAGATTTATCACCATGGAATTGACGAATGTACACCTTCGTGGTTTATACCTTGAAATCTCTTTTTATTTTTGCGAGATCTTAATGGAATGTTCTAGACCTAAGATGTTTCTTCCCCTAAGATCCAGTTTTTATTTTTCTTGAGATTTCAATATTATCCATCTACTTAGAAAATTCCAAAGCATACTTGTTCTTATGGCTACACTGGTCAGACAAGTACTTCTTCCGAATGTTCGGACTTATGTTGAGTTTTGGAGTTGGGTTGAAGATGAAGCCACCCTTAAGCCTTAATGAAAAGATGCCTTTCACTGTTTCTCAACAAACAGAAGATCATAATTCAACGGGATACCACACAAACACTTCTGAGTCTGTCTTGACTCCGAAGGAAGAGACCGTTGCCTGGGATCCAACTGTTTCGTGTCTTTATTGACATCACTATAATCCCTTAGATAACTTGCTTTATTTCTTTATCTTTGGCACACTCTTGCACGAAGATCCTTGTGATTTTCAAAAAGTCTGGTTCGTAGTTCTCATGGTTACTCTCAGATTCGGAGTACAAGATATGGTGATCTATTATGAAAGGGTATATACGAAACGACAAAACTTAAGGGATAAGATTGCGATTATGGCACGTGAAAATTTCAAACTGACCCTGACATCACACTGTCAGTTACGCCGCCTGACATACGACTGACACACGCCAACCTGTCCCGTATTTTCAGGTGCTTTTTCAAGAACAGTGGAGCGCTAAACTCCGGTTTTCTCTCTCCAGTAACACCGTATATAAGGAATTCGACACTTCATTCTACATCACCACTTTCAAAGATTTTCTGCTACCGACGCTAAAAACCCTTTTCTCTCTCAAAGCACTGTTCATCTTCTTCTCCACCGATTCAATGACTGCTTCTTATTCAGTTGATGAACAAATGGCTCAATCAACACTTCTGGGCATCAAGGCTAACCAGAATCTCATATTGGACCTTGATCCAACCAAGTATGATTCTTTTCTCCAACCGTTGATTGAATGCCTCAGATACTCTCCTTTGGCTACTGCTCTCTCGAAGACGGAGAATGTTCCTTTGGCTCTTCTGTCTAAGGATTTCTCTACTGCTCGCTATGAAGAGGGTAGTGCTACTGTTACTTTTGAGATGGTTAATCAACAAACCTCTATCACAAAGTTGAGATTCAGTCGCTTAATGGGGTTTCCCTCTGATAGGGATTTGGTCGATCCTGAATCCATCCCTAATTCTGCCATTCTGGAGATGTTCTACCAGATGGGTTATCGTGAATATCTTGCCGTCGTCTCCAAGTTCAAGAAGCCTAACATTCTACCTATGTGGAATGAGCTATTTACCCTAATCTTCAAGAGTTTTTCAGAACGGGTAACCGGATCAGACATCGCAAGTAAGCTTTTTCTCATAATCATCTATGGTGTTTACTCCGGCATCAATTTGGATTGCGGTTCAGTGCTTTGGGCTCAAATTGTCCTGAGTACTCTTTCTGTTACAAGGCACAACGAGATCTCCTATGCACGTTTTTGGGCTATCGTTGTTCAAAGGGCCATCAATCGCCTCAATATTCCGGTGATCGAGGGTTCTATTATTGCTGAAATTCTAGTTTTCCACACTTCTAATGTTATTATTTCTGATAGTTCAATATTCACCTTCATCGAATCCATTCCAAAAACGATGCTTCGTAATGTTCCAGCAAACAATGCGGTCATCAACGAATATCGCCGAAAACCAGCTTCGGGTTCTCATCCATTGACCACTATGATGAGAAAGGTCTTAGAAGATGCAGAAAACCTAAGAACCGGGGTAACCGAAAGGCGAAAGTCGGACCCTCCGAATCTGCCCAAACCCCGAGGAAAAAGAAGCGAGCCACTCGCAATCCTAGAACACCTACACCAAGCGATGAGGAGGATTCGGAATCCAACACGATCTTTGATGTTCATATACCAGAGCAAGTCTAGCACAAAGATGAAGACACAGCTACGACTACGCAACCTATGGTTTTGGAGCCCTCAACCACAAATCCTGAGGTAACTTTCACCATGCCTACTTCTATTCCAATTACAGATGATTTTTTCCAAGATGTTACTCCACCTTCTCCTACTGCCACTACTGCACCAATCACAATAACATCATGTCCAAATGTTTCTGTGGGAGGTTCACAACCCCAGGTGTCTGTTGCACAATCAACAGCTCTCTTCATAGACTCCACTACAACAACAACAACAACAACCACCAGGTCACCACAAGTAAATGTCAACGTATCTGATACGGGGGCAGGTGCTTCGGGTGTTTCTTTTGGATTTGATTCTACTCCCATGTCTCTACTTTGCCAGAAATGATCCGGATACAATCTTTGGTGATGATTAGGATGACTTTGAAGATTTTCATTATAGTTCATTCAATGTTCAGTAGTTTAGTGATGATGATGTTCCCATGACCAACCTCCAGTTCAAGCTTCTTTAAGAAAAGTTGCATAGTTTGATTGCGTCATCTAAATCTTCCTCCAGCTCAGAATACTCTATTGAGGATCACAAGGCTTTGCCCGAGACAATGACGAAGGAGCATGCTGTGAATCTTGAAAAATCAAATAAAGTTGTTGAGAATTCTGCGAACATTTGCAAGGATACGTCTGAAAAAGTCGAAAAACTAATTTCTGATGCTCAAACCTTCATGGGTAATTTTCAAACTTCCTTTGAAACAAACACTGCAAAAGCGAATCAAGTGATTAACAGCCTTGGAACTACTCTTCATAATGAAAAAGCCGCTCTTGAGAAGGTTCGCACTGGAATCCAAAATGATAAAACAAAGTTTCAAACCTCCATCTCATCCAAAATAGAAAAGCTTCAAGATGACCTTGCAACTGAAAATAAGATCATGGATGAACTCGCAGTGAAAACAGAAAAGATGAAGGTTTTGTCTGTGAAGTTGTCTTATGCGAATCAGCAGATAGATGAGCTCAAGTCCGAGAAAGCAATTATTAAGAGCTGTGTTGCTGATGTGAACGCTAATTTACACAGTCTTATCGAGACTCGTGATTCACTCCTCACAGTCTCTGTTTGTTAGCATCTGGCTGAGAAACTGAAGCCAATCTTCTCCATGCTTGATAGAATTGAAGGTGTTTCGGAATCTTCTATTCCAAAATAAGGGGGAGATCCTGTGAGAACTTCTAGTGGTGGTGATAATCAAGAGCAAAATCCCAAGTCAAACGAACCGAAGGATAATGTAGCTTCGGGTTCGAAAGGAAAAGAAAAACTTGTTGATGATGATGATGTGGAAGAAGAGGACGGTAATGCGAAAATGAAATGTAAATCTCGTGATGCAGAACTTGATGAAAATATGCGAGTTGCTAGGGAGGCTGAGGAAAGAGAGAGGGAAGCTCATGAGGCTGAGGAAACGTTGAAGACTCAGAAAGCTCTTTTCCCTCTTTAGTCATTGGAAAGAATACTAAGCAAAGCCGTTGATAACCTAAGCATATATTGGTTAGAGCTGGTTGTATCTTTCGAATTGGAGAACAGTCCGGATTTGCAGCTTGATCTACCGATTACTCTGAAGGCGTTCCAGTTTTGCTGCTTTGACAAAGTTGCGAACGTTCCTATGTCTGACATTGGTGCTGATCAGATGCTATTCTATTTCTACCTAAAGCACATGAAGCCTCAATACAAAACCTGGAGCTGAAAAAAAATTACAGTTGTGAAGGTTTCTGGCCCTATTGAAACCGAAAGCTTCCTGAACGTTCATTTCAAAGTTGCAAGAGGTGCTGCGTGTCAGGTGTTCGAGTTTACTATCGCAGATCTGCCATGCCTAAACCCGTATGAATGAATATCTCTGCTTCATCTCTTGCTGAAGGATGAACAGAAGTATGAACCCATCGTGGC
Organism: Lactuca virosa; assembly: GCF_052849685.1. NCBI lineage: Eukaryota > Viridiplantae > Streptophyta > Magnoliopsida > Asterales > Asteraceae > Lactuca > Lactuca virosa. The sequence continues at coordinate 61,461,318 of NC_136429.1, forward strand.
ACATCTCAAAAGAATGATGGCCTCATACATCCAGGAAGTTGGAAAAATAGATGTCGAGATAGCAGCGGTTCTCCGAAAGAATCCAACAATGTTCCCCAAGGAAGCTCCCGAAGACTTTGAAAAGCTGGGACTGGGGAGAATACGAAAGGATGGCTGGCGTATGGCATTTCAAATAAAAGAGAGATCTGAAACTAATTATCATAGAGTTTGCTTCTTTTTTCCTGATAAGCATCTCTACTCCGCTTCATGTCTTGAATACATTTTGGAGTTAATGAACCAATGCAAAGCGAACAGTGCAGGGGACAAGAAATGTTTCTCTGAAATGATTAACTGGTACATCCAGTTTCACAAGACTTTGTTGAGCATAATGCCGAAACGTTTTGTAGTCCAGAAGCGTCAACAACAATGACGATCTACCTTCTTTATTGACACAAAGGGGGGGATTGTTGGTTATTTTGTGTTGTGTCAATTGTATTGTTTATAGATTAGTCAATCTTTGTAACGGGTTGGGCATGTCCACCCGGTTTTTAATGTGCTAGGGTTAGACTATTTATAGTGCATGCATGCACCTTGTTTTGAATCGATAAGGTTGTAAACCCACTGTGCCTTTACAATAGCAGTTCTTTATTAAGATCTTCTAAGACACATATTATAATCATTAAGCATGAATTTGATCTTCATTCTTTGTGTTTGATTCTTATTCCTGTTCTTGAATCTATCGATCTACTCTTAATTGTTCTAAGAATATGTACGCTGGGCGTACTCATGTACGGGTGAAACCCTAATTTTTAGGGTTTGTGGGGTATTTAAGCACTATTATGGATCATTTACCCTCATCCTTTCAGCCTCGAAGACATTGAGTCGTTTTTGGCAAGACCTAACCCCATAAGAGAGTGTTTTGAGCTAAAAGCGTGTTCTTAGTGTGCTTTAGAAGGAAGGAGTTGCATCAAGGAGATTAGAAGTTGAAGCAAGCTTGTAGATCTTGGATCATCACCTTCTTTGGAAGCTCCAGAAGGTAAAAAGTTTCCCCCTTTTTGTTTTGTTTGCATGGATCTCATTTTGGTAGCTTTATGTGGTTCTTGTTGCCTCAAAGTCCCATTGCTATGGATGATTGGTTTTGGATGTGTTTGGGTTTTCCTTTCAGACCCTAGGAAGGGTTCTAAGCCATAAAAACGAGGTCCCTTAAGCTATTTTGGCTCCATGCTTCTTGTAGAAAGTCTTAATGAATTAAGACCTTACATTAAGGACTTTTTGGATGTGGAAAGTCATAAAGTTGGGAACTTAATGATCCTAGTATGCCTCTGGACCTTAGATCTGAAGTATGAGCTCAAGTGCTAAAGCCATTAAGCACTTAACGTGGGAAATGGATCTGCGAGGGTAAGCCCCATGTAGATTGGCATATGCCCCGCGTACCCGGTCAACTACCCCGATGGTGGTTTCTACGAAGCTTTATGTACGCTGCGTGTACCTCCAGAGTACGCCCCACGTACTCGTATGGATTAGCTATTTTTGAGTTAACTCGGTTGGGTTGACTTAGTGGGTTTATGGATTTTGACCAGTTGCCTTTGAGTTTGACCAAATTTGACCAAGTTTGACCGAGTTTGACTTTTGAGGGTATTTTGTGTATTGTTTGGATTTTGATGGAATTGGTCACTTGGTGGTTGAAGGCATTTGAGTTGAGAGCTGAGATTCGGAGTCGGGCCTTATCAGTTCTGTGCTGCTTGTGAGGTGAGTTTTCCTCACTGTAGTTTCGGGTCGAAGGCACCAAGACCGGCCCAGTGGTTTGATAACCTGATATTCATTGATATGTTGAGTAAGGAATAAGTATGCATGCTAGTTTGGTAGATCGGTAGGACTACATGTGAAACTATATATTTATTTGTGTATGATGTTATCTGTTATATTTCGACATATTGTGTTGATTGGTTTGAGGTTGTACTGCTCCGTGCTATAGCCAACAAACCCTGGAGCAAACCAGATATGAGCTGAGGAACAGGGAGGGCATGCCAGAATCATACTGATGGCTCTTGATCATTCCAGCGACGAGCTGAGGGCCGGGAAGGGCATGTCATACTCGTACTGAGGGCTTAGTGGTATTCAGTTTGAGGACTGATCAGGCCAGGGAGCAAGCCAGACATAAGCTGTGGGCCAAGTGCAAACCAAACTTATGTTGTGGGCTCAGGGGTAATCCAATCTGTTAGTTGTGGACCCATTGCATGCTGTTATTATATTTGTGTTATTTGTTTGTGTATTGGTATTTTGGGGGAACTCACTAAGATTTGGGCTTACGGTTTTGGATAATGTTTCAAGTACCTCAGAAGATCGCGGGAAAGAGAAGGCATGATCGTGCACATCCTCATGTTTTTTTTAATGATTTTTGGATTACTCTGATATTGAACCTATTTTGAAAACTATTTGTAAACAATGATGATTTTTGGGTTGTTTTAAAAGTTTAAATTTTTCATGAATTTTATGGATGTTACAAGTTGGAATCAGAGCCTTGTTTTGAGTGAACTGGAGGAACACTCGTGTGAATCCAGTATCAAACTAAGGAAAAAGATTTTAAGATGATTTTTATAAATGGTTTTCAAAATAATCAAGGAGGATGCCATGTATACGATCAGCCGGAGCCAGTAAGTAGACCCTAAAATATCATACTGTTATTTGATACAATGATATGTTAGAACATCATGCTAGAGATAGGCTAGGGATCTTAAGGATTTTGCATGATAGAATTGCCTAATTATATGATGCCTGATAGCCTAGGGTTCTTCTTAAATTGAATTGACATCATTACTGTAGTTGCTTAGTGTATGCATCATGGTCATGCATAAGTAAGATTTTATAGCCTGAGAATGTTTGGGCTAGCCTTATTTCCCATTCTTATCTGATGAAGGGCTTAGGGTTGGATCAGATATTCGACTGTCTATAGGGTCTGGTGTTTTGTATGGCTAGCGTACACGAGTGCTTCAGGGTTGGTGGAAGTTTCATGGATGAGTTGCGCGGGGTCAGCCAGCCAGTTTCGAGATGTTTAGCCTTTCTTCTAGGGAGTGAGGATTGAAAGTTTGTTCCTGCTAGTATATATTGTTAGGGCTATTATGATGATAATCTGAGACAAATACGGCTAGGTGTGGAAGGTAGTATGGGCCCGTACTACTGAAAGCACAGGACCCATATGCATGTTAGGGAAGTCACAAACCCTAGGGATTGTTGGGAGTTGGTTCCCCTGTTATGTTATGCGTATTATCAGATATCCTCCTGGTTAATTTTTAGTATGGTGACTATGCGTCGAGTTGAGACAGGCTCTGGTTCGGGATCAGGAGCTGGCCGTCACGGTGAGTTATCTGCGTTGGATGACAGGATCAGGGAGATCCTGTAGGAGGAGGTTTCTGCTTTGTTTCGAGCTTAGTTTCCAGAGATGTTTGGGTCTATCAAGACTACCATGGTTGAGTACTTTGATGAGTGCTATGCTGTTTTATCTGAGACTGCTGTTGCGGTTGCAGGGGTTAGATCGGGTTGCATTTTTCAGTATCGGGACTTCGATAATACGAAGCCCCTGACCTTTGATGGAGTGTAGGACCTGATCATCGCCATGAGGTGGCTATCTGATGTGGAGGGTTGTTTCTTCACTTGTTCTTTCCCAGCTGACCAGAAGGTTAGGTGCGCTCTGAACCTTCTAAGGCCCGAAGCGAAGGATTGGTAGAGGCTTGCTACTAGTTCTTATTCTGCTGAGTAGAGAGCTGCTGTGTCTTGGGAGCAGTTCTCTGAGATGTTTTGCTCCCGATATGTGCCGCTGGTGAAGCGTGAGAGGTTGTCCCAGGAGTACCTGGATTTGAGGTAGGGTTTTGAGACTGTGACGGAGATCACCAAGATGTTCACCGAGAGGGATATGTTTTATCCTGAGTTTGCTGCATCTGAGCAGGCTCAGATGACCCGCTACTTGAGCATGCTCAAGACAAAAATCAGACAGTTTGTTTCTACCCAACGCTATGATTCCTTGTCGGAGATGCAAGAGGCCGCCACGCGGCATGATATTGACATTGATTTGCAGTCGAGGGAGCAGTGGCCGGCCCTGACATAGTCGCAGCCTGTGCTAAAGTGGTTTAAGACCGCTGATGTCAGATCTGGGCGCCGGAAGGGCCGTACTTGTGCGAAGTGCGACAATGTGCATTGGTGTGCTTGTCGATCATCATCTGGGTGCCATAATTGTGGCCGGCAAGGCCATATGGCGATGGATTGCCGCCAGCAGGCCGCAACACTCATTTCCAGGATTTGCTATCTTTACGAACAGGATGGCCATGTAAAGGCCAACTTCCCATCGCTTGCTACTAGGCCAGCGTAGGCTCCACTGCCGGCTACTTTGAGGATCACGGATGAGAGTCAGGGCAGGGCGGAGCCCCCGAGGGGTCGATGTCATGCTTTCCAACTTACTACCGATGAGGACAGAGCTGCTCCAGATGTTGTGACTGGTATGTTTCTATCCATTATTCTGTTGATTATGTTTTTTTATGCTTATCTATATACCTCTGTTAGGTTCGTTCCTAGTGAACTCTTTGCCTTCTCTAGTTTTGTTTGACTCGGGTTTGAGTCGGTCATTTGTGTCTCGATCATTCAGTAGAGAGTTCGATATGCCCATTGGGGAGTTAGAGTGTGCGCTGCGAGTCTCTATCACCAACGAACACGCGGTTTCTGCATCATCAATGTATCGGGGTTGTATTCTAGAGATCTTCGGGGTGCCTTATCCGATCAATTTGATCCCTATCCTTATGGGGGATGTTTGCATGATTGTGGGCATGGATTGGCTGAGCCATTTCGGTGCTATGATTGATTGTGAGGGCCAGCGCATGGTGGTTCGAACCCCAAGTACGGGAGAACTGGTTATGTATGGAGAGGGCACTACGATGGGTTCAGGGTTTTGTTCTGCAGCCAGAGCTCGACAGTATATTCATCACGGGTGTGTGGGTTATTTGGCTTATATGGTGGATACACGCGTTGGGGATCAGGTTTCAATTTCAAAGGTACCGGTTGTCAGGGAGTTTGCCGATGTGTTTCTGGAGGAGTTACCCGATGTGCATCATATGAGACAGGCCGCATTCAGGATTGATCTTGTGCCAGTGCGGCCCCGATTTCCAAGGCGCCGTACCGCTTGGCACCGCCTGGTGCCGATTTTGTTCGTCAAGAAGAAGGATGGTTCACACCGGATGTGTATTGACTACCGGGAGTTGAACAAGCTAATAGTGAAGAACCGTTATCTACTTCCACAGATTGATGACCTCTTTGATTAGTTTCAGGGTTCATCTTGGTTCTCCAAGATAGATATGAGGTCTGGATATCATCAGGTCAGGGTGAGAGATGAGGACGTGGAGAAGACCGCGTTCCAGACTCGTTATGGGTATTACGAGTTCATGGTGATTCCATTTGGGCTCACCAATGCACCTGCAATGTTTATGGATTTGATGAATCGAGTATGCATGCCTATTCTCAATCCTTCGGTTATTGTGTTCATTGATGATATGTTGGTATATGCCAAGACCAGTGAGCAGTATCAAGAGCATCTTTGTGAGCTTCTAGGGGTTTTGAGGTGAAAACGACTTTATTGTAAATTCTCGAAGTGCGATTTTTAGCTATGAGAGGTTCAGTTCCTTGGACATATTGTTAACCAGGATGGGATATTGTTCGATCCGGCCAAGATTGAGGCTGTGATGCCGTGGGAGGTTCCAAAATCTCCCTCAGATATCAGGAGTTTCTTGGGTATGGCAGGGTACTATTAGAGATTCATTTAGGATTTCTCAAAGATTATGGTACCCCTCACTCATCTGACGAGGAAGGGGGTGGATTTCCGGTGGGGCCTTGAGCAACAGTTGGCATTCGAGACCCTTCGGCAGATATTGTGTGAGGCTTCGGTTTTGACCCTCCCAGAGGGAAATTGATGATTTCGTGGTATTTTGTGATGCTTCCATCACTATTTTAGGGGCGGTCCTCATGCAGAGAGGACGAGTGATAACATATGCTTAGCGGCAGCTGAAACCGCACGAGACGAGGTATCCCACACATGATATAGAGCTAGGGGCAGTGGTTTTTGCCCTTAATATATGGAGGCATTATCTTTATAGGGTCCACTGTACTATCTACACGGACCACAAGATTTTGAGACATATTATGGATCAACCGAACCTGAACATGAGGCAACGTAGGTGGCTGGATGTAGTCAAGGATTATGACTGCGATATCCTTTACCATCTGGGTAAAATGAATATGGTGGTGGATGCTTTGAGCCGTAAGTCGTATTGGAGGAGGCTCATAAGTCTAATTTTTCTATCTATCCGGAGGCCACCAAGATGTATTGGGATATGAGATTAAGCCATTGGTGGCCGTGTATGAAGAGGGAGATCGCCTGATATGTGGAGAGGTGCATGACCTGCAATATGGTCAAGGCTGAGCATCAGATGTCGCATGGCAAGCTGCAGCTCCTGAAGGTTCCCATATGGAAATGGGAGCAGGTTTTGATGGACTTCATCACCATGTTGCCGAAGATGACAAAGGTTTTTCATGCTATTTGGGTCATCATGGATCGATTGACCAAGACTGCCCAGTTCCTGGCGATTCAGGAGAGTTCTTCGGCCGAAAAGTTGGCCGATGTGTATATTCGCGAGATCGTTGCTCACCACGGGGTTTCCGTCTCCATTGTTTCAGACCGTGATGTTTGGCTCGCCTCCCATTTTTGGTAGAAGTTCCATGAGGAACTCGGCACGAAGTTGCACTTCAATACAACTTATCATCTGCAGACCGACAGCCAGAGTGAGCGGACGATACAAACCCTTGAGGGTATGTTGCGGGCCTATGTCATTGATTTTGGTTGGAGCTGGGACTCCTACCTACCTCTTGCGGAGTTCTCCTACAACAACAGTTTCCACTCCAGCATTGGTGCTTCGCCTTTTGACCTCATGTATGGGCGGAGATGTCATACCCTAGTTTGCTGGGGCGAGGTTGGTCACAAGGTTTTGGGGCAGATCGAGGTGGTCCTTTAGACTATGGAGATGATTCAGTAGATTAGGCAGAGATTGCAGACTCCTCAGAGTTGGCAGAAGAGCTATGCCGACCGACGCTGATCCGAGCTAGAGTTTCAGGCCGACGACATGGTGTTATTGAAAGTCTCACCTTGTAAAGGTGTGATTCTCTTCAGGAAGAGGGGGAAATTGGGTCCCCAATATATAGGGCCATTCTGGGTTATTTCTGATGGGTTTTGAGCATTCTAACACTCCTAAGTGTAAATGCAACCCTAAATACCTTGGATCTATGTTTTCTCTATTATACATGCAATTATGAACTTTCCAAGGTATTACCCTATCTAGCATACAATACTTGATACTTGGGTAATCAAATGGATAAAATACATACCTTTGTTTGATGTAGCTTGTCTCCATGAAGCTTGAGTGCCTAGTGCCCCAAGTGTGACACCTCAAATGGTTCACACAACACCAAATGCACATGGAATGACTTGAGAGAAATGGAACACTCCTTGAAATCGTCTAGCCCTCATATTCACACATTAGTGCACGATTTTTTGAGCCATGGGATTCTTTTATATGGTGGCTATTAGGGTTACACCATGTAACTCATAACTTTACCCATTCCTTATGCTCCATGGATTTTAACCTCCATGGAGTATCCATGGGTCACCCCATGGACTTAGTCCAACATAAGGAATCTTGGATCACAAGCCCACATATATAAGAATGAATGATTTACACAATCAACCCATATATGTAATTAGTCTCCTTTTGATCACTTAATTAATTCCAAATTAATTCTTGATCAATACTAATTAAATAACCTTATTAATATATTAGAACTTATAATATATTAACCAACCTTAAGTGTTATTTCTCTCATTATAGTCTATCCAAATGCATGATGCCATGCAACCCAAATGGACCATGCCGGGTCGGGTCAAGTCTTACCAATTATAGTTATGGACTTAGACATTAATCCAACAGTCTCCCACTTGGATAAGTCTAAAACTATTATTGCATATGACTTCAGGAACCGATCAGCAATCGTAGCTCTCAAAAGCTTCTGTCGAACTCTGACCTTGTCGATGAACTCTAACCTTTGTCAATGACTTGTCCATTAGATAAGGGATCATATATTCCTCCATTCTAGATATCATATGGACTGAGACATGGATTATCAATCATTCTCTCCGTCCATTTGTTGTTTCCTGATTTCCGATTCATGATGACTGACTGATTGAACAAATCAAATCAGTCTTGGCTTGGCCAAGCACTCACATGTATCATCTTTAAATCATCGAGGGGCCCACATATATATCGCTTTTATCCCGAAGGTAAAAGGAATGGATAAACTTCGACTCATATGGCTTGTTCTACTACTTGTTGAATCATACACAAAGGCACGTTTTATAACATCGAGTTACCAAATGCGTTTTCATGCAATCAATGTACAACCAACTCATAGTAACAACTCATATCTCTAGGTTTGAAGAATATAAGATATTATCGTCTCATGATCACTCGAGATAAAATCCATGAAGTGATTCAAATGAGCGCGGGTTGAATCCAATACTCAGAACTTATGAGCACTCATGAGTGTTGTAGCACCACTTTGTCCACCAACTTGGACCTCTACAAACCAACCCATGACGGTCTTGATTCATATCTACTTCCAACATATGACCGACTGTGGATGGTTTGAATAACTTAATCATTTAGGAAGAGCGACTTAGTTATTCTGGAAGTCAAAACATGCAAAGTGAAACACAAGAATAAATGAATCAAATATGGTATCAAACCCTATGAATATAAATAAACACTTTTATTTATCACCATACTGATTACTCATTATTCATTGTTTCGGTTTTATCAACTTTATACTTGAATTAAAAACACTAGCTGTCCCATGCTCCAAGCATGTACACTATGTTTTTCTTAAACAATAGCTTTGCCATACACCAAGTATGCACTCTATGTTTGTCTATGATCCTTACTTTGTGAAATAAACCAATTGAACATAATTTCAATGATTCTAATTTCACACTCCCAAATCCTTATCGAAAAATGTGAGAATTTCAAATTCCTATCATTTATCGAAATCTGTTTAGATTTTAAACTTATATGCACTGACCCTCCTGTAATGAATATGTACAAAGTCACAAAGACTTGTCAATAGTCATTATAAGGTATTCAATGGAGATCAACTCCATGGAAACTAAGTCTCATATTCAAAGTACATTGCTTTGGACATGCTTCTTGCATTAAGTTTTCTAATCTTACACAGATAACTTCCACCTATGGAGACAACTCCATATTCTCATTTTGACTATCACTTCTGAATAAGATATGCCTCTTTTCAGAATATGTCAATATGGTCCTTCCAAAATTAGCACTATACTTCCAACTGTCCCTGAGCAACCAATCTTTAGTAAACCTCAGATTGTCCTCGACAATTGCTTAATCATTTTAGTCATATCCAATTCTAGACCTTTTCCTTTCTTAATGCCTCTGGGCATTTGGAAAAATTTAGAAATGAAAAATATTATAGCACATGCAATCGATCCTGTACCCAAAAGCAAATGGTACACGATTTATGATGTCTCACATAAAGACATGATTTTAGACCAGTCTTTTGCTACAATATTTTTATTTGCCATGTTTTCAAAATTTGACTATGAAGAGGGATGCCATAATCATAATCGAATTTTGAGAACACAATATGTAGAATTTCCTTAAGTTGAACCAATCCAACATGAAATTCATATATATATTCTTGACTAAAGATGATTAAGGTCTCAATCTAAGCCTTTAGAACTGAAATGAAGTATATCCTCTCCCTTAATTATAGCAAAACAACTTTTTCAATCCCTGCAGCCTCACGAATTGAAACTTTTGTTTTCTATAATTAACATTGCTAACTTGCAACACTACAATAATTATCATGCTCCCACTAACATGATAATTATTAGCATAACACTTATGCTCCCACTAGCTTTGACATGTACTTAGAAATCAGCTGGACTTCTAGAAATCAATACTTTATTGACTTTCTTACCAAAGTTTAGATTTCTGATACGAGATGCTTTGATAAAACTTTATCAAAATCATACACCTTTCCTTAGATAGCATGCATGTGTGTCTAAACAATTTCAGAACTATGAAAAGGGATGTCGTAATCATAGTCTCAATTGTTTAGACCTTTTGCCATCTGCTTCAAATCTACTTGGTGGAAGTGTTTCCTCACCATCATTTTCATGAATCAGAGAGAAACCTTATGACCCTTAGATTTTATGGTGTATGTGTTCTTATCCATGTGAATCGTCAAAACCATAGTCACAAGACAAGGATAATGACAAATCCAAACTCATATGGACTGAACTTATGCAATCTTAACTTCTTGCCACCTGGCAGTACATGGCCTGCCATTGCTTCCAAGTTGTTATGCAACCAATTGAGAACTTTCAGAACTCCTATGCAAAGCCAACTTTAACTGGAATGGGCACAAAATATGTCAACATGATAGGTTATAAACCTCAAGTCGTGTGCTAGTGAAGAACCTCAGGTTTTATTCTTGATTAGTTCTTGAAATTCTTTTTAGGATCTATAATACTCCCACTGTCCTCTTGACATATAAGACTATCTTGCCAAATATTCAAGAGATAGTGCGGATTCTTTATCAATACAAACACTTCACACAATTGGCCTTAGTTGGTCTTTGTTTAATCCAAAACATCACAACTTACCAACTTCAAATGTACAAGAGTAGGACACTTTTACTCTTACATTTGACAAGTGTTATAAACCTTTCTTTAAGATATGCCACTCAACTTATAGTCTTGGAGTATGACTCTAAGACTTGTTTTGAAACGAAGTATGACTCATCTTCTTGATTTAACCATTTCAACAATTCATGACTCCTCTTCTTAGTCATAAGAATGCACTAAGATGTCCTTAGAAGACCAATTGTGATGTGGTTCTTAAATCATTAAGATGATCACAAAACATGATATTAAAGTACTCTCCCATCTTTTTAGATTTGAGAAAACTTTTATCTTTCTGCCTAATTTGATTCTTCTCATTCGTTCTTCCATACATTGAGACTTTTCTAATGTTTCAGAATTATACTTAAACTTGTAAGTATAACCATATTTACTAAACATTAGTAAATCAAATAGTCTTAACGAGCTTTGTGGTGGACATGACCAGTGCACAAGAATGTGTACTCGATCCCTTTAGTCATTCACTTGACTCACACATCCATGTGAACACGTAATTAGTCTTGATTTTCCAATGCTTGAAAGTTCTCATTCATCATACTATTCAACTTGCATGATTCCAAGTTTCAGTCCAATTGAAACTTGGGCGATGAGGAACTTTCCTGATTTGGTAAATTTAGACACTACCACAAATGAAAGAATCAAATCCATTTTCCAATATTGCTGTCAGTGGAATCATATAAGCAACAATTTTCCACAAATACCATTATAAGGATACTTCAAATAAATAAAATTAAACAATTTTCTTTTATTTTAAAACTTTGCGGAAAAACTTATCCTTACAATCCACATGGAAAATTATTGTTATCTATTCCTTAGCAATATATCATAACTTCTTAAGCAACTGCTCAAAATTCTGATGCGATCGAAATCCACCTTCGCGATTAGAATTAGCATATACTTCCTTTAAGATTTCTCTTTATTCTTTGATTCTTAAAACATCAACATGTGACCCATTCACATCATGTAATGAGGATCTAAGAATAGAACTTAACAGAGTTAGATAATGAGCTCTACCTGATGTAGAGTCAAACTTATTGACTTTAACATCCTTAGGTAAATTTGGCAGCTTTGCAATCAACGCCCCTTCCTTTGGTAAAATAAACATATGGACCCTTTGGTAATGGGACTATCTCAGACTTAGCCTTTCTCTTTACCATTTGGTCAACCGGGTTGACTATGGCCAATCCATTTCCATTGGGAAGAGAATGCTTTTTCTGGATTTCCAGTGTCACCATTGTCACTGTCCATAAAGTTTTTGGGAAGTTAATCTTCTAATCAAATTTGCTTTACTATCATTCCAAATCATTGCTGATTCAGCAGTACCAAGCAAATAGATATGATCATTAAGGTTCATGTCATAGTCTGTTTCATAGTAGTCCCAAAGGAACTCGCTATGTGACTTAGAAAGTGATTGAACATCCAACTTTCTCAAGACTTTGACACCCAACTCTCCCAGCTTGTCAATATGTGACTTCATCTCTAACATGTGATCACACATAGACCTTGCTTGCCATTAGGGTTTGAGTGACCTTGAACTTGTGGGTTAGGGAGAATAATTGGAGGATGTGGAGGAAGTAAAGTTCCAAGAGATTTGGGAAGATCATAGATGTCTGAACTAGACATCTTTTGGGAGATATTCAAGATAGTTGATCTAAAGTCCTTAATATAACACCCAATATGAAATATTAAGGCTAGGATCCAACAACCTATTTATAACTGGAAGAGGGATGCCGTAATCTGAGTTATAAAATAGTTGAAGGTAGGTAAATGACGATTTACCAATTTCCACCATGAAAAACGAAAAAATGTAATTAGGTTTTTAATTGGATTTGAAACTCCTAGATCTTTTGAGATTCATTGAACTTTTCAAAGGCATGTTTCAATCTCGAGTGTGCCCTTCAGGTTTTGTGACTGGGATGTCGTGGATCACAAAACAAGGTGTGAAGTAACGATGTCAATATACTTTGTACCCTTAATATTTACCCCTTAATATTTACCCCTCAATCGATGTGTCGGTTAACCACACGAGCTCCACCGATACTATGATAAATATTAAGTTACCCTTTGCCTACTTTGTTAAATCCAGGTTAGTGTGCCGGTTAACCACACACGCTCCACTAACGGTTTAAACAAAGTGAAAAGTGTAATTTCATGGATTAGCACCTTATTCACATTTTCCTAAGTAACTAAGATTGGGAATTTATAAGTGTTTAGTTACTTAGTATTTATCATTAATACTTTTAATGAAGGGAGAATTATAGTCCTTGTCCTACCCGTTCGGCTAACGACCCTCCACCAGTCAAGGAAGCGGTGGGTGAGAGTGGACACCCATTAAACTGCCATTTTATAAGCAGTAACCTTATACCCCCCTTATAGACTGGCTTCGTGAATGAGGCCTACTAACGGTAAGACTGACTTGCTCTTATACATATATTTATTATTAACTTATAATACTATAAAGTATAAGGGTTGAATTTTAACTTTTAAAATTCTAAGGGCTAACTTGGAATTAAAGTATTCATGGCGAAAACTTTACGAATTCCAAAACTTGAGGGCAAGTTTTGAAAATATTCAAAACTAATTAATTCCATAACTTATGTGTTTAAAGTAGTTTTAATTAAAAAAACTCTTCAAGTTCCATAACTTGAGGACAAGTTATGCAAGACTTTAAACTAATAAAAGAATGTAACTTTTCTTTATTTTTGTAACTTATGGAACTAATTAAGGTTACACATTTTATCATTTAATGAAGTGACTCTTGAACCCCCATAACTTGAGGACAAGTTATGGAGTCATAAAACCATTTAATGAGGACAAGACTCTTTATTTTTGTAACCATTGCCAACTTTTTATGAGTTTTATGAAACTTAAATGTGACTTTTCATATAACTTGAGCACAAGTTACAAAAACACATTTTAGAATCAACTCTTAGATTAAAATGGATTGAAAACACATAATCAATTAACTTTTCTATTAATCTAAGAAACTAATATGAACAAAGATAATTCACATCAATTTTTTTCCAAGTAATTAGCATAACTTTTAAACTAATACAAAACATGAATCTATTGACAATTATCTTTGAAATTGGATTAGCATGAACATTACCACATCAAAAACAAGTTTATAAGTCCAAAAACATCTAAGGGTAATGTTCCTAGTCCATTTCTAGCCAAAACAGTCGAATATATGCTGTCAGGGGTTCCAAAATTCGATTTTCAGCTAATTTTGCAAGTATAACAAGAAAACAAGCCTTGGCTCTGATGCCACTGATGGGTTTTGAGTATTCTAACATTCCTAAGTGTACATGCAACCCTAAATACCTTGGATCTATGTTTTCTCTATTATACATGCAATTATGAACTTTCCAAGGTATTACCCTATGTAGCATACAATAGTTGATACTTGGGTAATCAAATGGATAAAATACATACCTTTGTTTGATGTAGCTTGTCTCCATGAAGCTTGAGTGCCTAGTGCCCCAAGTGTGACACCTCAAATGGTTCACACAACACCAAATGCACATGGAATGACTTGAGAGAAATGGAACACTCCTTGAAATCGTCTAGCCCTCATATTCACACATTAGTGCACGATTTCTTGAGCCATGGGATTTTTTTATATGGTGGCTATTAGGGTTACACCATGTAACTCATAACTTTACCCATTCCTTATGCTCCATGGATTTTAACCTCCATGGAGTATCCATGGGTCACCCCATGGACTTAGTCCAACATAAGGAATCTTGGATCACAAGCCCACATATATAAGAATGAATGATTTACACAATCAACCCATATATTTAATTAGTCTCCTTTTGATCACTTAATTAATTCCAAATTAATTCTTGATCAATACTAATTAAATAACCTTATTAATATATTAGAACTTATAATATATTAACCAACCTTAAGTGTTATTTCTCTCATTATAGTCTATCCAAATGCATGATGCCATGCAACCCAAATGGACCATGTCGGGTCGGGTCAAGTCTTACCAATTATAGTTATGGACTTAGACATTAATCCAACAATTTCCAAGGTTGGCTAGGAGGCGTACAGATTGGATCTTCCTAAGGAGTTCAATCATATTCACAACACTTTCCATGTTTCGCAGTTGTGAAAGTGCGTATTGGATGAGGATGTGGTGATTTCATTAGATGACATTCAGGTTGATGAGCACCTGAACTATGTTGAGAGGCCAGTGGCTATTTTGGAGAGGAAAGTAAAGTTTTTGCGTAGCAAGGAAGTACCTTTGGTAAATTTATGATGGCAGCATCGGAGGGGCTCCGAGTGGACCTGGGAACCGGAGACTGAGATGCGGTAGCATTACCTAGATTTGTAATCTGCAGCAAACTTCAAGGGCGAAGTCTAATCCAAATGGGGGAGAGTTGTATCACTCCGGTTTTCAGTATTTTCAAATTCATCCATAGGTTTTAAATTATGTCATTTTTGGTCCATGGATTGGAAGGAAGTGGCCATGGGAAGTCCTAGTGGCAGGATTTTAATTTTGATGCATGAGGAGTATGATAGGCATACATGTGGGTACACTAAGCATAGTAGGGCGTATCCTAGTACTCTGGGCGTACACATATGTACGCTGGACATACTCATGAGTCATGTATGGGTGAAACCCTAAATTTTAGGGTTTGTGGGGTATTTAAGCACCATTATGGATCATTTACCGTCATGCTTTCAGCCTCCAATCCCTTGAGTCGTTTTTGGCAAGCCTAACCCCATAAGAGAGTGTTTTGAGCTAAAAGTGTGTTCTTTGTGTGCTTTAGAAGGAAGGAGTTGCATCAAGGAGATTAGAAGTTGAAGCAAGCTTGTAGATCTTGGATCATCACCTTCTTTGGAAGCTCCGGAAGGTAAAAAGTTTCCACCTTGTTGTTTTGTTTTCTTGGATCTCATTTTGGAAGCTTTATGTGGTTCTTCTTGCCTCTAAGTCCCATTGCTATGCATGATTGGTTTTGGATGTGTTTGGGTTGTCCTTTTAGACCCTAGGAAGGGTTCTAAGCCATAAATGAGGTCCCTTAAGCTAGTTTGGCTCCGTGCTTCTTGTAGAAGGTCTTAATAGATTAAGACCTTGCATTAAGGACTTTTTGGACGTGGAAAGTCATAAATTTGGGAACTTTATGACCCTAGTATGCCTCTGGACCTTGGATCTGAAGTATGAGCTCAAGTGCTAAAGCCATTAAGCACTTAATGAGGGAAATAGATCTGCGAGGGTAAGCCCCACGTAGACTGGCGTACGCCCCGCATACCGAGTCAGCCACCTTGATGGTGGTTTTTGTGAAGCTTTGTGTATGCTACGCATACCTCCGGAGTATGCCCCACGTACTCACATGGATCAACCATTTTGAAGTTAACTCGGTTGGGTTGACTCAGCTGGGTGGAATCAATGTATTTATGGATTTTGACCAATTGACTTTGAGTTTGGCCAAGCTTGACCATGATTGACCAAGTTTGACTTTTGAGGGTATTTTGTGTATTGTTAGGATTTTGATGGA
The DNA here is from genome assembly GCF_052849685.1 of Lactuca virosa. Classification (NCBI taxonomy): domain Eukaryota; kingdom Viridiplantae; phylum Streptophyta; class Magnoliopsida; order Asterales; family Asteraceae; genus Lactuca; species Lactuca virosa. The sequence goes on from NC_136429.1 coordinate 61,477,620, forward strand.
ATTGGTCACTTGGTGGTTGTAGGCATTTAAGTTGAGAGCTGAGATTCAGAGTCGGGCCTTATCAGTTCTGTGCTACTTGTGAGGTAAGTTTTCCTCACTGTACTTTTGGGTCGAAGGCACCAAGGGAAGCCCATTGATTTGATAACCTGATATTTATTGATATGTTGAGTAAGGAATAGATATGCATGCTAGTTTTTTTATGCTATTCTGGTAGATCGGTAGGACTACCTGTGAAACTGTCTGTTTATCTATGTATGATGTTATCTATTTTATTTCGACATATTGTGTTGATTGGGTTGAGGTTGTACTGCTTCGTGCTGTAGCCAACAAACCCTAGAGCAAACCAGATATGAGCTGGGGAACATGGAGGAAATGCCATACTCATACTGAGGGCTCATGAGCATTCTAGATACGAGCTAGGGCCAGGAAGGGCATGCCCGACTCGTACTGAGGGCATAGTGGTATTCAGTTTGATGACTGATCAGGGTGGGGAGCAAGCCAGCCATAAGCTGTGGGCCAAGGGCAAGCCAAACTTATGTTGTGGGCTCAGGGGTAATCCAGTATGTTAGCTGTGGACCCATTGCATGCTGTTATTATATTTGTGTTATTCGTTTTTTATTGGTCTTTTAGGAGAACTCACTAAGCTTTGAGCTTACAGTTTTGGATTATATTCCAGGTACCTCATAGGATCGCGGGAAGGAGAAGGCGTGATAGTGCACATCCTCATGTTTTGTTTAATGATTTTGGGATTACTCTGATATTGAACCTGTTTTGAAAACTATTTGTAAACAATGATGATTTTTGGGTTGTTTTAAAAGTTAAAATTTTTCATGAATTTTATAGATGTTATAGTATGTAAACACTGATTAATGATTTTAAAACGAAATGCATACCTGTGGTATGATCAATGAAAGTTTCTTCTTCATCATTTCCATGGCCATGTTTAGATCAGAAAGCATTTGTGCATGTGGATTCTGAGCTTAACCCTTGGGAACATGAAGTAAACCATTTTCCTGTAAAACCAATAGCAATGCCATCTAATATGTTGATTATCATAAGCAGTCAAAATAAATTTGAGGCTTATAGTTGGCATCCAAGCTCACAGAACTCAAGTGGATTGGGAGATTGGGACATTTTACTATGATCTCAATTCCAACACATGGAATTGAGTTCCCAAACATAGTTAAAAGAGAACTTCTACTCTTATCAGGTTAAGAAAGATTCAACCAAATAATCTAATGTTATAGCAGAAAATGAAATTAAAATGCTATTAACTTATCCCGTATAGTTGGCAAAGTATATTCTACATGCTCACCAACACTATCACCTCCATAGAATATTTGCAGGCTATCAAGTGTATGAAAAATTGTCTCCCTCACATAACCAACATCTATAGAAACAACTGTTGGAACCTGAAAGTACACATCTAGCAATCACAACTTATGAAGATACGAGTCAGATGTAGTCCGAGATGTGTAGTGGTACGAGACAAGTTTATGGTACGAGATGGAGATAGAGTCCAAAGTGGAGAAAGTTCTGAGATGATGCAAATACGAGATTAAATGTTTGTTCGGGTATTTATTATTCTTGTCGTTTGTGTGATGTAACATTTCATAGGACTGGGTCTTTTTGTATCTTTGCATAATCAGTTGTCAGAAGCTGTTTATTATCCAGTCCTTAGTTAGTATAACGGTTTGTACGATGTACCTCCTTTTCCTATATAAAGAGTGCTTTTAATGACAAGAATGTGATGGGCTGTTGCTCCAAAGATAGCCAAACTTTCATTTACTTTACTTTCACTTTTCTCTCAAATCACAACCTTTCGTAACATTCTTCTTGTTCATTTATTGTCTTTACTTTGATTATACTCATTTTTCCTCATTTAATTCTTGAGTACTTTGTTGAATCTCTTCTTCAAGTCTCGACTGGTATTACCAGACTTGCCTGAAACATCTAATTAAGAGCAGACATTGATCTTAAGCATTAACTCATGGTTTGAGTTTTCAAACCTTGTCCCTGCGCATAGTATCTTTGTTCTCACAACAACATATGCAACTTATTATCACTAACTTTTCAATTAAAAATAACTAATCTTTCAATCAAAATTATTGAATAAAAAAAACAATAACTCACCTCGACATTATTTCGAGCACCTGGTAGACTAGAATTGGTAGCAAGTTTTATCAGTCTCCAATATTTGTGTAGTGATGGTGTAGACAAAACAATAGTGATAAAAGCGGACATCCATTTAGGTTATTCAAATAACTGACGGTGTAGATCGAACAATAATGAAAAACAACTAGTCGGTGGTTTAGCGGTGTCTTTTAAAAAGGGAAAGAGATGTAGATGGTATTGTGGGGATCTTTAGAAAATGATAGACAAAGAAATATTGAAAGAGGCCGATATTAGGGTTTATGTAAAGAAGAAAGTTTGGTGAAGGAGTAGTGATAGGCTATACTTTTGTGGTTTGGGCTAGGCATTCTAATGTATAGGTCTTGGTAGAATGTTAGAGTGTGTTGTGGTGGTTGTGGTTTGTTAGTGGGTGTGTGCGGCCATACACGTGTCTGCGGCCGCACATGCTGTGTGTGGCCGTACACGTGTGTGCGGCTGCACACTTGTGTGCGGCCATACACATGTGTGCGGCCGCACACGCTGTGTGGGGCCGTATACGTGTGTGCGGCTGCACACTTGTGTGCTGCTTCATGTGGTATAAATAGGTTGTGTCTGTGTGTCAGAAAGAGTGACGTATGTGTATGTGTTTCCCAAGGTGTACCTGACATTTATGCGTAATAGATGTGTGCATGCTTGGCTTAATTCTCCTTCTACTCCTTCTACACTCTGTTTGATTGTTTGCAATTCATTGATCACTGATTTGGATCTATAGATCAGGGACTTACAATTGGTATCAAAGCCAATTCAGTGTTAATTTGAAGAATAATAAGAGTGTGCGGTTGAAGATAGTTGTGGTTTTTGAGGTGCATTTATAATTTTTATTGAGAAACTGCTTCTAATCATTGTTTTTACTAAGTTTGGAACCAAAATTCATTCAAAAATCCAGTATTTTTGGGTGTGCGGTTGAAACTTTGAAGGAGTATGGTTGAACGAGTGTTGCCAAGTGTACGGTTGGCGTGTACGGTTGGTGTGTACGGTTGGCGTGTATGGTTGTTGTGTACGGTTGGCGTGTGCGGTTGAGTGACCGATTGCGTGTACGGTTGAGTATACTATTGAGTGTGCGGTTGGAGTGTACTGTTGAGTGTGCTGTTAGAGTGTGCGGTTGAGTATACTGTAAGGGTGTACGATTGGAGTGTGCGGCCACACTTATATTAATTAAAGAAATTGTTGTTGTTCAAAAATGGAATCTCAAAGCATGTCTGCTCATCATGAATTGGATGCTATTATGGGTACCACTTCTCGCATTCCCCGGTTGTTGTCGGCAGAAGGATTTCCTGAATGGAAATATCGGATTGAGAAGCATATCAAAATGAAAGATTTCAAGATATGGCGCAGTATTCTAAGAGGTCTAATCCGCATCACAATTACACTGGAAGATGGAACCATAACTGACAAGCGGATTGAAAATTACACGGACAATGATTTTGAGAGAGTCGAGGAGCAGGAAAAGGCTCTTGCTACACTTACCATGGCATTATCTCCGGAAATTGCTCAAGGTTTCCGTGAATATACGTCAGCAAAGGCTTTATGGGAAGAACTGATTGAAGTCTATGAAGGCAATGAAGACATGAAACAGAGTCGCCAAGACATGTTGTGACAGAAGTTCAATATGTTTAACCATGTCTTGGGAGAAACAATTGAAAATCAGTTGCAAAGGTTTATCACACTTACCACAGAAATGAGCTCTGCTGGTGTTATGGTTACACGATCTGAGATCAACAAGAAATTGCTGAATTCTTTACCAAAGTCCTGGGATATGAATGTCTCAGTGATCAAAAAGACCAAAGATCTGAACCGTTTAAGTTTGGCTGAAACAATGGCAATCATTAAGGCTTGTGATCTCAATGATAAGCAAAGGGAAATTAATCATGTTAATTCATACTCCACAGCAAATCTTGGGATCCAAACCACCAACAACACTGCCTTTTCAAGCTACCTCCTACGTGATCCCTCAAATGCAACATATTCAAGTTTCTCAACCTCAAACTTTATCTCAACAAGTTGGTTCTATTGTTGGTTCATCCGCAGCTGCACCTAGTCAATCTCAAGGGTTCAGTTCTCAATAAAAAGAAGAAAATCTGGCCCTCGCCACTGGTCTGGTGAACTGTTACAACGCTTTTGTGGCTGGAGAGCTTTCCCCATAATTATCTTTTGCTGACCTAGACCAAATCCATCCTGAGGATGTGGAGGAGATGGACATCACTTGGCAAATAGCCATAGCTGTCTTTAGAGCAAAGCAGTTCTCCAAGAAGACAGGGAAAAACAACTGGAGTGTAAACTCTGACAAGAAAGTGGGGTTCAACAAAGGGAAGCTGAGATGCTACAATTGCCATGAGCCTGGTCATTTTGCAAGGGAGTGTCCAAGGCCAGACCGAAGAGATAACTCTGAAAGAACCATGGTACTGGTGACCTATGTCAACAAGGGATCTTCTTCAAGCAATCATACTGCCAACTTGGCGATGGTAGCCCAATCCTTTGATTGGGAAGATCAAATTCAGGCTCTGAATATTTCAGGACCTGAAAATGCGCATCTTGCTCAGATCAAGGATGGTGTGGAGGAAGAAGCAGAAAAAGACCCGGAAGAGTAAATGATGAATCTTCAGTTTGCGTTCATGGTGCAAACTTCTTCTGAGCTAGTTAAGCCCGAGGTCAGTGAATTCGGCTGCTCTCAATCTTGTATAAAACTGTTAAATTCTTACATGAGCAAATTGAATTAATCAAGAGAGAGAACGAGGACCTTAAGTATGAGGGTTACACACTTAGGAAAAATCAAAAGCCTTTAAAAACACAATTAGAGAATAAAATAAAGGACTTTAAGAAACTACAAGAAGATTACAGCAACAAATGCGAAAACTATGATCATATGAAAAGAAAATTTGCTGCTGTGACCGCTGAACTTGACTCATTGAAAAATCGTCTTGAAAATACTTAATTTATTTTTAACAACTTCGATGGGTCAAGTGAAGTAGTTGCAAAAATGATTCAGAAACAAATGCAGTGGAAGGACATTACCCGTGGAAACCAAAAGAAAGTAGGATTAAGTCTTGAGAATGTCCCTCCTCCATTCAATCATACTTACAATGTTATTCCTCTATCTCAAGAAGAAATTGATAGAGAACCTTTCATGATTTATGGAAAGCCTGTTGCTGAACAAGCAACATGCTCTACTGATAAAATTTTGGATACTAATATTTCTACCTTAAGTGTAGATGTGTCAGTAGTTCAGGGGTAGCATGAAGCTGAAAAGTCTGAATCAAATAACTCTGTGTCTAAATTTGGTGTTGAGTTTTGTGATGAGTCTGTCTTAAATTCTAAAACTGATGTGTTTGTTTCTGGTGGCGTGTTATTTCAGAATGATAAGATTGAAAATAATGATGTTGTTTCTGATTATGTTGCTAAATCTGATTCGAGTGCCTCTACCTCTTCCACGTTTGCAACACAACCTAGTGCTTGTTCTTGCAAATGTGCTAATGCTAGAAAAGATAAGAAAAACCAGAAATCTGACAAGAGCAGTACCACTTCAAATGATAATAAACAAATCTGTTTCAACTGTGGTACTGCTGGTCATATTGAAACCGAATGTTTGTGCATCACATGTCTAAAAGAGGAGAGAATGAGTCTTGAGGACGATCTTTAATTAGAAGATCCTCCAGAACTCGCTCTCGAGATGATGACTGGAAAACAAATCAAAACAAGAAAATGGCAAGTTTTCAAAAGAACAAACATGTTTTCAATAAATTCACAAACAGTTTGCCAAAATCGAACCAAGCTAAGCCAAAGTCGATTTCGTCAAAGAGTAGGTCTGGATCTTCAAACTCTTCGAGTAGAAAATCCACCGGCTCAAAGCAAACTGAGAAGAAAGCTATTTCAAAACCTAATTTTCAATGGTTGCCAAAAATAAAATCTGATCAGTCATCATCCTCCTCTGTATCTATTGAAAAAGAAAAATCAAAGGAAAAATTGAAAAATGAATTTGTGAAAGTTAAGGGTCAACCCAGGACTGTAATGACCTGGGTCCCCAAATCTAAATGATTCCGCTCATCGTGCAGGGACAGTTGCGGAGGAATGTCGTCAGACCCTGGTATGTCGATAGCGGCTGCTCCCGGCACATGACTGGAGATATCTCCCAACTGCATGACATTCGCGGGCGGAGAAGGCGGAAAGATAACGCAAAAAGGAACGGTGACGAACGGAGTGCTTAGTTTTGAGAATGTCAACTATGCTCCTGAGCTGAAGCACAGTCTGCTGAGCGTTTATCAAATATGTGACAAGGGTTTCTCAACACACTTCACCGATAAAGAATGTCTAATCTTAAAGCCAGACATTGTCATTCCGGAGGAGTGGATTCTCGTCAAATCTAAGCGGGATGGGAATGCCTATATTATCGACATGAACAGCAATGTACCCGATGAAGTCACTTGTCTCTTTTCCAAGGTCTCCGAACTAAATGCAATGTTGTGGCATCGTCGACTTGGCCATGCAAATGCAAAGAACCTAAACCGGCTTGCTAAGAACGAAATGGTCCGCTGTCTGCTTGTCAGAGATTTTATTACTTTTGAAAAATGTGTTTCCTGTGCTCAAGGCAAACACCATCGGAAACCACATCTACCAAAGCAGGTCAACTCCATCAATCAAGTGCTCCAGTTGTTGCACATGGACTTGTTTGGTCCGGTCAACGTTCTCAGCATCAACCGAAATTCGTATTGTCTCGTTGTGATAGACGATTTCTCTCGTTTCACGTCGGTCTTCTTTCTGTCCAACAAAGCTGGGATCGCCGACCTCATCAAGAAGTTCATTGTAATGATCGAGAACCAAATCAACCACCGAGTGAAAGCGCTACACAGAGATAATGGAACAGAGTTCAAGAACGTTGTTCTTGATCATTTTTGCGTTGAGAAGGGTATTATGCGTTAGTATAGTTCTGTTCGGACACCACAACAAAATGGTGTTGCTGAGCGGAGGAATCGAACGCTACAAGACGCAGCAAGGACGATGCTCTGTGATTCTAAACTTCTAGTTTTCTTTTGGCCTGAGGCGATCAACACTGCGTGCTACGTTCAAAATCATGTCCTGATCAACAAAGCCCAGATGAAAACACCGTATGAGATTCTCTATGGACACAAGCCATCTGTCAGCCATTTCCGAGTATTTGGCTGCCCTTGCACCCTTCTCCACTTGGAATCCAACCCAAAATTCAATGCAAAAGCCGATGATTGTTACTTTGTCGGTTATGCTGCTCGTACTGCTTATCGGGTATACAACAAGAAGACGAAACAAATAGTGGAGTCTTTTGATGTTCGCTGGCTTGAAGAGAATGAAACGGACGCTAGGGTAGGTCCGGATTGGCTATTTGACTACACATCGCTATTCAAATCTTTTAGTGTGTCGTCTAATAACCAAGCTGGGTCTACCTCTTGCTCGAAGACTATTACTGAACACGAAGATGAAGAGGTTGTCTACAGACCACCATTGGTTTCTGCTACTGATCCTCCGGTGGAGTCTACTGTTCCAATTGCTTCTCCTGAGTCCTCAACACAACAATCTGCTCCAGATGCTGATGCTACTCCTCTAACTCCGGTCGAAAGAGAGTTCATGAACCAAGATGTTTCCGCTGTTACTCAGAATCTGATGGACCTTCTCTTTCCCGATCAAATCGCTGATGAGTTTGTAGCAAATCCACCAAACGAACCTGGTACATCTACCGTGGATTCTTCGGCACATGAAGGAGCTGTTAATATTCATACTCTTCCCGTTTCACTTAATGACATCAGTCACAAAATCCCCTCTCACATACAGCGCGATCATCCGATAGAGAACGTTATTGGCTAGCTGGGCGACGGAGTTCAAACGAGAAGCCAGAGTGGAGATGTCAACACATGTCTCTATTCTTGCTTCATTTCTCAAATAGAGCCCAAGAACGTCGAAATGGCTTTGAATGAGCCCAGCTGGGTGGATGCCATGCATGACGAGCTCAATCAATTCGAGAAGCTCGGGGTTTGGAAGTTGGTGGAGCTGCCTAGAGGCAAGAAATCTCTCGACACTAGATGGGTGTTTCGTAACAAGCAAGACGATTCGGGTGTCATTGTCCGTCATAAGGCGCGATTGGTAGTCCGTGGGTTCGGGCACATTGAGGGTCTTGATTATACATAAGTCTATGCTCCGGTGGCGTGCTTGGAGTCTATCCGTATCTTCCTCGCCAATGCTTCCTACATGAACTTCACCGTATACCAAATGGACGTCAAGACGGCTTCCTTGTACGGCAAGGTGAAGGAGGAGATTTATGTTGACCAACCTCCTGGGTTTGTTAACTCAAAACTGTTGGGTTTTAGTATACTACAACATCCTATGGTGTACATACAACCCTAAATACCTTGGATCTATGTTTTCACTAATTATACATGCAAATGGTTTCCAAGGTATTAATCTTACAACTAGCATGCATTTAACATAAACCATATAAGATACTAGTTAGCATAACATACCTTTCATGGAACTTGAAGTCTTGGTGTATTTGGCCTCAAAGAGCTTAGCCCCAATAGTGTGAAAGCCTCAAGTGGAATCACAACACATCATGGACAAAGGATGAACTTGAGAGAGAATTCCATGCACAAAAAAACCACCATGAACTCCAAGAAGATACAAGTGGCGATTTTAGGCAATGAAGTATGTATTTATATGTGGGATTTCTAGGGTCATGAATATAACCCAAATCCATACCCATGGGTTTTATGATCCATGGTTCATGTGGCCCAACTCTTTATGTATCTATACATAAACTTGGTCCAACATGCATCATAAGCCCAACACATATAAATATAACTAATTATCATAATTAGTCCCCATAGATTTAATTAGTCTCTTTTGATCACTAAATTATTTCCAAATTAATTATTGATCAATACTAATTAAAACATATGATTTCATATTAATATATTATAACTTATAATATATTAATAAATCATATATAACCTCTTCTCTCAAAAGTCCATCCTAACAAATTGTCCTGATGATATGCAACCCAAATGGACCATACTACTCTCGGGTCGAATACATACCAATAATAGTTATGGGCTTAGACACCTAATCCAACAGTCTCCCACTTGGATAAGTCTAAAACTATTATTGCGTATGACTCCAAAACCCGACTAGCAGTCGTAGCTCATAAAGCCGCTGTCGAACTCTGAACAAATCAATGACACGTCCATTAGATAAGGGATCATATATTCCTCCATTTTAGATATCATATGGACTGAGACATGGATTATAATCATTCTCTCTGTCCATCTGTTGTTTCCCGATTTCCGATTTATGACGACTGACTAATTGAAAAAATGAAATTAGTCCAAGCCCGGCCGAGCACTTACGTTTGTCATCACTAAATCATCGAGGGGCCCACAGATATCGCTTTTATCCCTCCAAGGGTAAAAGGAATGGATAAACTTCAACTCATATGCTTGTTCTACTACTTGTTGAATCATACACAAAGGCACGTTTTATAACATCGAGTTACCAAATGCGTTTACGTGCAATCAATGTATAACCAACTCATAGGCAACAAGTCATATCTCTAGGTTTGAAGAATATAAGATATTATCGTCTCATGATCACTCATGATAAAATCCATGAAGTGATTCAAATGAACGTGGGTTGAATCCAATACTCGAATCCCTATTCCAGGAGTACTCATGAATGTTACAGTAACTCTTACTATGTCCACTACCTTGGACATCTACAAACCCGATTCATGACAGTCTTGCCTTAATACCTACTTCCAACGTATTATCGATTGTGGATGGTTTGAATAACTTAATCATTCGGAAAGAATAACCTAGTTATTCTGGAAGTCAAAACATGCAAAGTGAAACACAAGAATAATACTAATCCTCTATGGTCCCAAGCAACTTTGAGAGTAAATAAAACACCTTTTATTTAAACACCATATAGATTACTCATTATTCATTGTATAATGTTTCAAATAATCAACTTTATACTTGAATTAAAACAATAGTTGTCCCATGCTCTAAGCATGTAAACTATGTTTTCTAAACACTAGTCATGCCATACACCAAGTATGCACACTATGTTTAACTATGATCTTTATTTTGTGAAATATATCAACTGAACATGATTCCAATGATGCCCATTTCACAATCCCAAATCCTCATTGTAAATGTAAAAATTCTAAATTCCTGCCATTTACCGAAATTTGATAGATTCTAAGCTTACATGCATTGATCCTCTTGTAATAACTATGCACAAAGTCACAAAGACTTGTCAACAATCATTACAGGGTATTCCAATGGAGATCAATTCCATGGAAACGAAGTCTCACATTCAAAGTACATTCCTTTGAACATCCTTCTTGCATTAAGTTTTCTAATCTTACAAAGATTTGAAGAACAACTTCCACCTATGGAAACCTTTCCAGATTCCCATTTTGACTATCACTTCTGAACAAGAGTTACCTCTTTTCCGAATATGTCAATATGGTCCTTCCAAAATTAACACTTATACTTCCAACTGTCTATGAGCAACCAATCTTTGGTAAACCTCAGATTGTCCTCGACAATTGCTTAATCATTTTAGTCATATCTAATTCTAGACTTTTCCCTTCTTAATGCCCTGAGCATTTGGAAAATTTAGAAAGGATAAATATTATAGCACACGTAATCAATCCTACATCCGAAGCATATGGGACACGATTCATGATGTCTCACATAAAGACGTGATCATAGACCACTCTTTTGCTACAATATTTTTTATTTGCCATGTTTTCAGAATTTGACTATGAAGAGGGATGTCGTAATCATAATCGAATTTTGAGAACGCAATATATATAAAATTTCCTTGTGTTGAACCATTCCAACATAAAATTCATATATATATATATATATATATATATATATATATATATATATATATATATATATATATATATATATATATATATATATCCTTGAATAAAGATGATCAAAATCTCAATCTTGTGTTGAACCATTCCAACATAAAATTCATATATATATATCCTTGAATAAAGATGATCAAAATCTCAATCTAAGCTTTTAGAATTGAAATGAAGTATAATTTCCTCTCCCTTAATTATAGCAAAACAACTTTTCCCAATTGAAACCTTTTGTTTTCTATAATTAACACTTAACATAATGGTCATGCTCCCACTTACATGATAATTATTAGCACAACACTTATGCTCCCACTAGCTTCGACATGTACTCATAAATCAGCTGGACTTCTAGAAATCAATACTTTATTTACTTCCTTAACAAAGTTCAGTTTTCTGATACGAGATGCTTTGATAAGAATTTATCAAATTCATACACCTTTCCTTAGATAGCTCATATGTGTGTCTAAACAATTTTAGAACTATGAAAAGGGATGTCGTAATCATAGTCTCAATTGTTTAGACCTTGGCCACTTCTCACAAGTCCATGTTAGTGTTCCGGTTAACCACACACGCTCCACTAACGACTTTGAGAATGCAAATAACACAATTTCTATCTACTTAAAATCTACTTAGTGAAAGTGTTTCCTCACCATCATTTTCATGAATCGGAGAGAAACCTTATGAAACTTAGATTTTATGGTGAATGAGTCCCTATCCATGTGAATTTGTCAAAACCATAATCACAAGACAAGGTTAGTGACCAATCCAACCTCATATGGATTGAACTTGTGCAATCTTAACTTCTTGCCAACTGGCAGCATAAGGGCCTGCCAGTGCTTCCAAGTTGTTATGCAACCAATTGAGAACTCTCAGAACTCCTATGCAAAGCCAACTTTAACTGGAATAGGCACAAAAATGTCAACACGATAGGCTATAAACCTCAAGTCGTGTGCTAGTGAAGAACTTCAGGTTTTTATTCTTGATTAGTTCTTGGAACTTTCAAGAGCTTTAAGACTCCCACTATCCTCTTGACATATAAGACTCTCTTGTCAATAACCATTTCTTATCAAGGGTCAGTGCAGATTCTTATCAAGACTAACACTTCACATAATTGGCCTTAGTTGGTCTCTGTTTAACCCAAAACATCACAACTTACCAATTTCAAATGTACAAGAGTAGAGACACATTTTACTCTTACACTTGACAAGTGTTACAAACCTTCCTTAAGATATGTCATTCGAGTTACAATCTTGGAGTATGACTCTAAGACTTGTTATGGAACGAAGTATGATTCATCTTTTTGATTTTAACCATTTCAACAATCCACGATTTCTCTTCTTAGCCAAACAAATGCACTAAGATGTCCTTAGAGAAACAATTGTGATATGGTTTCAGAATCACTAAGATAATCATAAAACAAGATACTCAAGTACTCTCCCATCTTGTCAGATTGGAGAAACTTTTATCTTCTTGCCTTATTTGATTCTTCTTATTCGTTTTGCCTAACATTAATACTTTTCCAATGTTTCAGAATATACTTAAACTTGTAAGTATAACCATATTTACTAAGCTTTAGTAAATCATGACTAATAGTCTTATCGATCTTTGTGGTGGACTTAACCAGTGCACAAGAATGTGTACTCGATCCCTTAGTCCTTCACTTGACTCACATATACATGTAAACAAGGAATTAGTCTTAATTTTCCAAAGATGAAAATTCTCATTCTTCATACAACTTGCATGATTCCAAGTTTCTACCCAACTGAAACTTGGGTGATGAGAATCTTTCCTTATTTGGTAAATTATGACACTACCACAGTCGAGAGAATCACATCCATTTTCCAATATTGCTATCAATGGAAACATATAAACAACAATTTCTCACAAATGCCACTGTAAGGATATTTTAAAATAAATAAAATCAAAACTTTTCTTTTATTTTAAAACTTTGCGGAAAAACTTATCCTTACAATGCAAATGCATGTAAAAACTATGTTGTTATGTATTCCTAAGCAATCTATCACAACTCTTTAAGTAACAGCTCAAAATTCTTCCTTTAATCTTCCTCTTCACTTTGATTCTTAAAACATCAAAATGTGATCTAGTCACATCATGTAATAAGAATCTCCAAATAGGAACTTAATAGAGTTAGACAATGGACTTTTCCTGAAGTAAAGTCAAACTTATTGACTTTACCATCCTAATGACCTTTCAGGTAAATTTGGCAGCTTCGCAACCAATGCCCCTTCCTTTGGCAATAGAAGGTTTGGGAAGTCGATCTTCTAATCAAATTTGCTTTTACCAGTGCTCAAAATCATTGCTGACTCAGCAGCACCAAGCAAATAGGTAAGATCATTAAGGGTCAAGTCATGGTCTGTCACATAGTGGTCCCAAAGGAACTCACTATGTGACTTAGAAAGTGATTGAACATCCAAAATTCTCAAGACTTTGACACCCAACTCTCCCGGCTTGTCAATACGTGACTTCATCTCCAAGATGTGATCACACATAGACCTTGCTTGCCAATAGAGCTTGAGTGACCTTGAACTTGTGGGTTAGGGAGAATAATTGGAGGGGGTGGAGGAAGTGAAATTCCAAGAGATTTGGGAAGATCATAGATGTCTAAACTAGACATCTACAATGGGAGATATTCAAGTTAGTTAATTTTTAAGTCCTTAATATAACACCCAATATGAAATATTAAGGCTAGGACCCAACACAATATTTTACAACTTGGAAGAGGGATGCCGTAATCCAAGCTATAAAATATTTGAAGGTAGGCGAATGACGATTCATCAATTTCCACCATGAAAAAACGAAATAATTTATTAGGTTTTAATTGGTTTTGAAACTCCTAGATCTATTGAGATTCATTGAACTTTTCAATGGCATGTTTCAATCTCGATTGTGCCCTCTCAAATTTTGTGACTGGGATGCCGAGGATCACAAAACAAGGTGTGAATAACCATGCAAATTCACTTGGTACCCTTAATATTATCACCTAATCAATGTGCCGGTTAACCACACACGCTCCATCGATCTATGATAAACATTAAGTCACCCTTTTCCATCCTTACTAGTCCAAGTTATTGTGTCGGTTAACCACACACGCTCCACCAACGACTTGGTAAGGTACAAAGTGTGAATTTCATCGGTTAGCACCAAATTCACATTTTCCTAAGTAACTAAGATTGGGAATTTATAAGTGTTTAGTTACTTAGTATTTATCATTAATACTTTTAAGGAAGGGAGAATTAAAGTCCTTGTCCTACCCGTTCGGCTAACGACCCTCCACCAGTCAAGGAAGCGGTGGGTGAGAGTGGACACCCATTAAACTGCCATTTTATAGGCAGTAACCTTATACCCCCTTATAGACCGGCTTTGTGAATGAGGGCTACTAACGGTAAGACTGACTTTTACTCTTATACATATATATAAATATTAAACCTACAATATTATAATAGTATAAGGGTTGAATTTTAAACTATTAAAATTCTAAGGGTTTAACTTGGAACTAAAGTATTCATGGGGGGAAACTTTACAAATTCCAAAACTTGATGGCAAGTTTTGAACAATTCAAAACCATTTAATTCCATAACTTATGTGTTTAAAGTAGTTTTAATTAAAACTCTTCAAGTTCCATAACTTGAGGACAAGTTATGGAAGACTTTAAACTATTAAAGAATGTAACTCTTCTTCTTTTGTAACTTATGGAACTAATTAAGGTTACACATTTTTATTATTTAATGAAGTGACTCTTGAACCTCCATAACTTGAGGACAAGTTATGGAGTCATCAAATCATTTAATGAGGACAAGACTCTTCATTTTGTAACCTTTGCCAACTTTATGAGTTTTAAGAAACTTAAATGTGACCTTTCAAGTAACTTGAGGACAAGTTACACAAACACATTTTAGAATCAACTCTTAGATTAAAATGGATTAAAGATACATAATCAATTAATTTTTTTCTATTAATCTAAGCAACTCATATGAACAAAGATAATTCACATCAAAGTTTTTCATGTAACTAGCATAACTTTTAAACTAACACAAAAAATGAATCTATTGACAATTATCTTTGAAATGGGATTAGCATGAACATTACCACATCAAAACAAGTTTATAAGGTCAAAAACAGCTTTCAGTAATGTTCCTAGTCCAATTCCAGCCAAAACAGTCGAATATATGCTGTCTGGGGGTCCAACTCGCCGAGTGCATGAACCAACTCGGCGAGTTGGATGCATTTAGCCTTGGACTCGTCGAGTCCCTTCATGGACTCGGCGAGTCTTCTGTTCAGACAGCAACAAAATTCGATTTTTCAGCCATTTTTGCAAGTATAACACGAAAACAAGCCTAGACTCTGATACCACTGTTGGGTTTTAGTATACTACAACATCCTATGGTGCACATACAACCCTAAATACCTTGGATCTATGTTTTCACTAATTATACATGCAAATGGTTTCCAAGGTATTAATCTTACAACTAGCATGCATTTAACATAAACCATATAAGATACTAGTTAGCATAACATACCTTTCATGGAACTTGAAGTCTTGGTGTATTTGGCCTCAAAGAGCTTAGCCCCAATAGTGTGGAAGCCTCAAGTGGAATCACAACACATCATGGACAAAGGATGAACTTGAGAGAGAATTCCATGCACACAAAACCAACCATGAACTCCAAGAAGATACAAGTGGCGATTTTGGGCAATGAATTATCTATTTATATGTGGGATTTCTAGGGTCATAAATATAACCCAAATCCATACCCATGGGTTTTATGATCCATGGTTCATGTGGCCCAAATCTTTATGTATCCATACATAAACTTGGTCCAACATGGATCATAAGCCCAACACATATAAATATAACTAATTATCATAATTAGTCCCCATAGATTTAATTAGTCTCTTTTGATCACTAAATTAATTCCAAATTAATTCTTGATCAATACTAATTAAAACATATGATTTCATATTAATATATTATAACTTATAATATATTAATAAATCATATATAACCTCTTCTCTCAAAAGTCCATCCTAACAAATTGTCCTGATGATATGCAACCCAAATGGACCATGCTACTCTCGGGTCGAATACATACCAATAATAGTTATGGGCTTAGACACCTAATCCAACAAAAACTTCCCAACCATGTCTACAAGTTAGACAAGGCTTTGTATGGGCTGCATCAAGCTCCTAGGGCCTGGTATGCTACCCTAGCACAGCACTTGCTCAATCATGGCTACTCACGCGACACTATTGATCAGACCCTATTCATCAAGCATGTCGGTCCAGATCAAATTCTTGTTCAAATCTATGTAGACGACATCATTTTCGGGTCGACGAGTCATCAACTATGCACGGAGTTCGAGGACGTCATGAAAAAGCGATTCGAGATGAGTTCGTTGGGGGAAATGACCACGTTTTTGGGGCTTCAGGTCAAACAATCTTCAGCCGAAAGCCCGAAATCCTGATTCATCAAGCCAAATATGTGGATGATATGATCGAGAAGTTCGGGTTCAGAGACGCTAAACCTGTTTTGACGCCCATGGCTGAGACACCACTGTTAACTCCTGATCTTGAAGGCGAATCCGTAGATCAAACATACTACCGATTGATGATCGGATCGCTGATGTATCTGACTGCAAGTCGCCCAGACGTTATGTTTGCGGTCTGTCAATGCACGCGCTACCAGGCTAATCCTAAACTGTCTCATCTTATTGCTGTTAAACGTATTTTTCGGTACCTCAAAGGCAGCCCAAAATTGGGTCTTTGGTATCCGAAAAATTCCGAATTTGATCTTTATGCTTTTGCAGACAGCAATTACAGAGGCTGCGAACTTGACAGAAAATTGACTTCAGTAGGATGTCAATTTCTCGGAGATAGGCTGGTCTCCTGGCAATGCAAGAAGCAGCATACTGTCTCGACCTCAACATCAGAAGCAGAATACGTTGCTGCGTCTGCCTGTTGTTCTCAAGTCATATGGATCCAACATCAGCTGTTGGACTACGGTTTGAATTTTCAAGAAACCCATATTTTTTGTGACAATGAGGCTGCGATCCAAATTGCTAAAAATCCGGTCCAGCACTCAAAAACCAAGCACATCGACATCAAAGTTCATTTTATCAGAGATTGTTATGAGCGCTCGCTCATTTGGCTAGAACAGGTTCCCACTACTAATAATGTGGCGGATTTGTTCACAAAGCCGTTTAACAAAGCTCAATTCGATGTGCTGGTAAATTTTTTGAAAATGATTCGCTTTGAGGATTAATTTTTGTTTAGGTTAGTTTAAATTTGCGCATTTTAATTTCATTCTCACCCATGCACAAATTTAGGGGGAGAAATAAACAAAAACCAAATAAAAATTAGAAAATCAGAAAATCCAAAAACATTAGAAAAACAGAAAAATCAAAAAATATTATTGTGAAGTGATGTGCTAGGAAGTGATATTAGCTTGTGATAAAAGACAATATGAATCTGTGTAAGGTTCCAAAGCTGAATTGTCTAGGCTCTGTGTTCGATGCGCTGGTAGGCACAAAAAGTTTAATGGACTTGACTAGGTGCAGATGAACTTAAGGAATCTAGAGACTTGATAAATTCTGACATAGATAGTTCCATTTAGCCTGACAATACGACGCTTGGATAGGTTGAGCAGGGAGATATACATGAAAATCCACCAGTCACATTAAAGAACCTGTATCTAGAACTGTGGTTTAACTTTTCCTCAATGTACGGATTATGTCCTTAATTCCGGTACTGATGGGGCGAATGGGGAATTCCGATAAATTAGGTCTGTAGGAAATTATTTTCTTTATCTCCTTCTGTTAGTCATATGTTGCCTCCTCTGTGTGATCGAAAGATCCGACCTGGACTGCAGCATATGCAACTCTATTTCTCTACATCTTCTATCTATGCAATTCTTCCTATCTGTTAGCCATATGATGTCTCCTTTGAGTGATTTACAATCCGACCTGGTACACAACATATGCAACCTTCTACTTCTCAATCCCTCTGAAATTCTAGTCAGTCATATGTTTCACTCTCTGCGTGATTGAAAGATCCGACCTGAGTGTACAGCATATGCATTCCAAATCTATCCTTTCTATGAATAATAGTCTGCTTACCTAAAGTAAGGAGTATCTCGGAAGCTCTTGATTATTGGGGTATGTCAGGAAGCTGGAAACATGTTCTAGTACACTTAAAATTGAACAATTCTAGATTGTCTGTAGGTCTCCCTGCTCAACTTAGGTGGACAACAATATCCTTGGTCGTCGTCAGATAAATGGTCGTTAGGGATTTTTATCTAGTAACTTAGGATCAATCTCTCCTGTCACTGATAGCATTCCTAAAATTTGTCACAATTTTTCGTGCTTAAGTGGATCACAATACCGGCGATCGACCAGATCTATTCATGAAAGGAGAGGTACTGACAAATGGAAAATGATTGTCTAACAACTTTGATCCCACAATCTCAAAAGGTTATTAATTTCAGTTAGAGGTGAAATTTAGGTTAAAATTCAAAATTTTGTTTTATTTTTATTTTATTTTACTTTCATTTTTAGATTTGATAAATTTTTTAGAAAATGTTTTTATTTTATGTTATTTTATTTTGTTTTATTTTGAAATTAATCCTCCAAGATTTTTATTTTAAAAAAAATTGTTTTGGGTTTTGGGCTTTATAATCTTTTAAATGGATGCAGCCCACCGGGTTATGGATCCGGGTTTGGATCAGGTATTTAAGGAAATGGATCCGGTTACGACAGAGATGATGTAGCGGTGAATTGTGGTGTGAATGAGAACCCGTTGTCCAATGAAGTCATCGATGACTTCTTTAAAGATATCGATGATGGTGCCAATCAAACACCGGAGATAAGGGAGAAAGCTGATGCTCAAGAGACTGTGCCTCCGTCTACCGTTCAGATGGCTGATTCTTCAATTCATATGGACACATCATCAGGGACTCCTCCCCTTGATAATGTGGTTCCTACATACGAGCCAATTACAAGTGATTCCCTGACAACTCTGACCTCCCAGCCTCCTTTGAAGAGACGCAGAAATGATCCAAGGATGAGAGTACTTTTTCCTGACCCAACTCAAACCACAGAGACTCCTTCATCTACAACATGTGCTCATTATTGATAAAGACTGATTCATGCTAGCCGCAAACCAAGGGGGAGATTGATAGGCTATACTTTTGTGGTTTGGGCTAGGCATTCTAATGTATAGGTCTTGGTAGGATGTTAGAGTGTGTTGTGGTGGTTGTGGTTTGTTAGTGGGTGTGTGCGGCCATACACGTGTCTGCGGCCGCACACGCTGTGTGTGGCAGTACACGTGTGTGTGGCTGCACACTTGTGTGCGGCCATACACGTGTGTACGGCCGCACACGCTGTGTGGGGCTGTACACGTGTGTGCGGCTGCACACTTGTGTGCTGCTTCATGTGGTATAAATAGGTTGTGTCTGTGTGTCAGAAAGAGTGACGTATGTGTATGTGTTTCCCAAGGTGTACCTGACATTTATGCGTAATAGATGTGTGCATGCTTGGCTTAATTCTCCTTCTACTCCTTCTACACTCTGTTTGATTGTTTGAAATTCATTGATCACTGATTTGGATCTATAGATCAGGGACTTACAAGTAGAGAGGTGGAGAACAGCTAGCATCGACAGAGGAACAGTGCAGAGAGATGAAGAAGACGACTGAAGCTCCAATCGACCAAATATGTGAACGTCAATTTATTTTGTCAGTCTCTCTCAAATTGTCAACGCGTAGAGTTAAGAACACAAAAAATTGAAAGGTGATTTATCAATTACCTTTAACGAAGGTGATTTATCAATTACCTTTGATAAAGGTGAATGATCAAAGTTAAACAAAATCCCCCAGATTCCACAAATGCGGTGGAGAACCTCTCTTCCTCAAAAGCTGATTGCAATGCAAACTTCAACATAAGTTAATAATCAAAGTGAGAAACAGAGCTAAAGCTGATGATAAATAAGAAAAAAGACATGACCGGGAGACAACTTAAAAAACCCACCAGTGAGTGGGGGTGAATTTGAGTCGGTGGCGAAATGGTGGAGGGCACACTCTTGGGAGAAAGAAATCGATGGAGTAAGAAATAAAAGAAGTTGATGACACCAATCGATTTTTGGTAAATACATGTGTTAAGGCCATGTGGCAGTAAATGGTGTAAAGGAAGTGATGAGTATGTAAACCTAAAGTGGTCAAAGGTGAAAGGTATGAAATTTTAGGCTATAAAACGAAAGGATTTTAAAAAATGGCCAGAAATGTCAAGATAAAAGAAAAACTAGGCAAAAAGGTGAACAACCAAAAGGTTACTATTCCTAAAGAAACATAATATATATATATATATATATATATATATATATATATATATATATATATATATATATAAAGAATATAATTTTCACTTATACATGTCATAAGTCATAATTGCCATTCTTGAACACATGAATTTAACTAGCTAGCTTATCTTCAGTCGACTTACTTTTGTTTTCCTTCCGATACATATATCTATCTATGTATTATGTTTTAATAGTTTAACTTAAATCAATTTTGTTTACTTTAAATTCAAACTACTGACTATTCATAAATCTATATCTTCATAATTCATGGTCTTGTCAATTTGTTATTTTGCTACTTTACTTGTAACATTTAATTATTACGAGGGAATCAAAGAGAGTGTGGAATAGTAAATGAAATAAAGTTTGTTGAAAAATGTTTTTATATGTGATCATCACTGAAATAAGACGAATTGGTTTTATATTATCTAACAAATATTATCAGTTATTTCAGGTTGCGTGGATTCGTGCTTAATTATGAAATAGAAAAATATGCAAAAGACGAAATACGCAAAGACGGAAAAATAGACGCAATATTTGGTCGTTTGAAGACAAAACAAATCAAGACTAAAATTGTCAAGAATTTAAAAACCTCAAGGGTCAAAAATGGAAATTCAATTCACAATTGGATATATATATATATATATATATATATATATATATATATATATATATATATGTTATATTGTATATATATATGTATGTATATTGTATATATTGTATATATATATATATGTATGTATATTGTATATATTGTATATATATATATATATATATATATATATATATATACATGAATCATGCATATATATATATATATATATTGGAAAGAAATCTTCACAAAAGCAAAAGTACCAAACATCATGTGTGCTTCCAACCTTTACAATCAATCACTTCATTACTTTTCCTTAAACAAACAAGAGTTGCTTGATTCCTTTGCATATATATAGATGCATGTTTACATGAGTTTTAGTGTGTGTTTTCTGTTTCCTTGTAATATATCTCCTATTACTCTCTCATCTCCAGAAGAATAAACACATAGCCAACCTCAAAATACTCTCCAAACACCCTCCAAATACCCTCCTTAAACCTCCTCCAAAAACCCTTTCAAATCACCACAACTATCACCACCTTGCTATTTTTTCGACATCAGAATTTGCAAGTTAAGAAAAAATACACCGAGCACAACTCAAGAAGAAACTACAGGAGAGATTTTCACCGCAGATTATTCAAGACCTTACCTACATCCAGGAATTTTCCTCGATTTTTTTGACCAATGCAAACCCCAGAGAGACGCGAGAGAGGATTGGCTATCCAGAGAGATTTACTACGAAAATCTATATTCATAACCACCCAAAGCTCTTTCAACATCACCCTTTTTGTTACATTATACCACCAAAACTACAACCTTATTCCACCTTCTACCACCCTCCAAATACCCACTTCAACCTCATCAAATCACCTTAAAAAAACTCATACCCACATACAAAAAACATTACCCGTGTATTTTGTATCGTTTTGTAAACAATTCATTGTTACATAAAAAGAACTTATTGTTACTTACCGGATTGAACTTTGAACAAATAGAGACACAGTCTATTAAGATCCAGTCCAACCCTAAGCCTGTTAGTCATTTATTTGACTAACAACTTGACAAAACAGTCGTTCCACAAGTCCCGTTCTAACACCACCTACTATATATATATATTTATATATTTTATTAACGCTTTATGTCATTTAAATACTGTCATTTATTTCATTTATAGCTTTCAGTCATTTATAGCTTTCCAGTATTTATTTATTCCGCACTTCTTATCTTTCCGCATCTAATCTCATTAAATATATATATCTGTCACCCAGTAACTGGTAACCGAGCCTTTTATTCGTGGTAATCAGATTGTTATATATTTCTAACAATTGGTATCAGAGCTTGTGTGATTTACCTTGAAATTTTTGTCGAAAACTTTTGGTTAGCGTTTATAAACCTTCCATAAGCTTTTCTTTAAAAATTTCATTTTAATATCACTTGTTCAAAATCCTTAAAAAAAATATATATATATATATTAAAAAAAAAAAAAAAAATTTAAAAAAAAAAAAAAAAAAAAAAAAAAAAAAAATCTTAAACAAAAAAATTCAAAGCTCGTGTGATTCATTCTGAAATTTTTGTCGAAAATTTTTGGTTAGCGTTTATATAAACCTTCCATAATATTTTCTTTAAAAGTTTCATTTTAATATCACTTGTTCAAATCCTTAATCAAAAAAAATTTTAAAAAAAAAAAAAAAAAAATTATTTATGTCTTCAACAAATTACTCAAACATGAATTCTATTTCTATTGCTAACAGTTTGGGTTCAGGTTCACGGGCACCCATGCTTATACCTGAAGAGTATAATTCGTGGGTTGGCCGTATGAACCTTCATCTAAATACTTTAGGTGAAAATGTCTGGAAATGCGTGGAAGGAACGTATACTGGAATCTCTACAGAAGATATGGCCACTCTTGCTACAAATCAAATCACAATAGCCGAAAACAACAGAAAGCTTGAACTCCAAGCTAAAAAGGAACTAGTTTCTGGAATCCCACACAGTATTCTAAGTCAAATGGATGACATTATACTGTTAACCGCAAATCAAATTTGGGAAAGTTTAAAAAATCGTTTTTGTGGAAACGAAAGAATAATCGGAAACAAGAAAACATCCATTTTGAATGAATTTGACAATTTCAAAATGTTTTCATCAGAAACCATTCATGATGCTCACGACAGGTTCAATTTTATTGTTATTAAAATGAACAATTTGGGTATCAAAAAGTCACAACATGAGATAAATCTCAAATTTTTGAATAATCTTTTTGAAAGCTGGAAAATGGTAAAACTCATTATTCAGGGAAATCCAGCAATTCATACTGAATCTTTATACAATTTGTATGGAGAACTTCAATCATATGAATCCTCTATTGAATCACCAACCACTACAACTTTTGGTGGACCATTAGCTCTTTTGTCCACATCTTCTCAACACCAAACACCCTTTTTCGATCAAAATCAAAACCAAGCATTTTTGGGAAATTGTTATAATTCTTTTGATTCAAATGATGAAGCGGATTATCAACAACTATCCGCCTTGGTAGCAAACACAGACCTACAAAGATTTTTGCCAAATTATGGTCAATCAAATTTCAGACCAAATTATCAAAACAGGCCATCTTTTGGACCAAACAATTCAGGTTTTCAACCAAGACCATACTTTGGACAAAACAATCCAGGTTTTCAACAAAGACCATCTTTTGGACAAAGTTCTCAAAGACCATCTTTCTAAAACTACCCAAACCAAGGTTTCCAAAACCGGGGATTTCAAAACAATCCCAATCCAATTTTTAATAACAACTCAAATCAAGGTTCTAACAACAATCAAAATTTTGGATTTCAGCAATCTCAACAAAAGAACCAAGCCCAGGCACCTGAAAGACCACCAATTCAAAGTCAAAAGGCTGACAGTGATAATGATGATGTGATCATTTGTCACAATTGTAAAGGAACAAATCACTATGCTCGAGAATGTCATGCTAAAAGCAAATCCAAAGTCAAGGACTCAGCATACTACGTTCAAAAAGCTGAAGAACTGAAGAAACAAGAAAAGAAAGATAAAGCTTTAATGGCAATCCACGAACCCAACGTCGAATACTGGCCAACTTCAGATGATGAAGCAGACTCTGAACCAGCACAGTCAAATTTCTGCTTCATGGCTGGTGAAGAAATACCTTCAAGGGCTCCAAACGTCATTGAACAGGTATGGAACATGGTTGTAGAACTTGGTTATTCTAAAACAATTTTTGAATCCCATATAACCAAGATTGAGAATAGCCTGCAAGTTGATCTCAATACATATCATAACAACATGGTTAAAATGGACATTGTCAAGTCTGAATCACAAACGATGCAATTCAAACTCGGAGAAAATACAAGAACGATTTTGAAATTGGAAAGAGACGTTGAACAAAAATCTGAAGATAATGCTCACGTCTTGGAACAATTAAATCAAGCCCTAATTCAAAAGAGGGATTTGGAATTGAAAAACCAGTCAGTTATTTCCTTTGAAATTAAAGATATTTTAGAAATGGAAATCATTAAGTTGAAACAAAAATTTCAATCTTCAACTGATGAAAATTATGTTTTAACTCAAAAACTGACTGATTTTTCAAACAAAATCATATTTCTTGAATCCGAAAACAAAAGACTGCAAGGAAAATTGGATTCTATTAATATTGCTAGAAAATTAAGTGATGATATTTTCACTAAGGCAAAAACCTTAGGATCTGGCACAGTTAATACAAGTTATAAACCAGGAATTGGTAGAGAAGCATTTGAAAAGGAACAAATTGAAAACATGACAATTTGTGAAAACTCTGAATCCACTCTTCCAGATCTTTTCACATCTGGCAACGAGGAAGATTCAGATGACGAAACAGTTATCAACTGTAGCCCAGATGATACTAATTTCTTTATTTCCAAAAAGTCATACAAAAGAGTTGTGAATTCTGAATCAGACTCTGTTAGTTCAATAACTCATCAATTGAAATCTAATGAAGTAACAGAGAATGATGGCACAATCAAACCTGAGATTTTCCTAAATGGACAAAAATCTACTCATGAGCATGGAAATACTTCTGCTCCAAATGTCTTCCCTTCTTTGAATTCTACCATAGTTGGAAAGAACAGTTTGGGACAAAAGTATTCAAAGAAACAACAAAAAAATAAGCAACCCATTCAGGCTGTCCACGCTCAGTCCACAAAACCAAGGAAACTTTTGAAACCTGACTTTGTGCCACAAAAACAAGTTTTCAGCTCTAAACCAAAACCTTTGCGAAAGACTGTTGAAAATTACTTTCAGGATATCAATTTCAAACAGTCAGGGAACTTTCAAAAACCATCATATCTGAAAGTTCAAAACCATCATTATAATGCTTTTCAAAACCATACTTCACATCCTAGATATGAGAAAACAATTTCTAACAAAACATCACATCTAGGATATCCTACACCAAAACACAGATCTTATCAACCCACGGGTTTTCAAAAACAAATCACTTTTTGGGAAAACTTGATAAGTCAGATCAAACCACAACAATTCCGTCATAATAAACCAAGACCCTACAACAAAAGAAATTCATCAAACAAAGTACCTAAGTTAACAACTGACAAACCAGGACCCATTCAGATTTGGGTACCTAAACCTTCTGTCTAATTGCAGGTATCTAATGCTGGAGAACCCAAGGATGATACATGGTATATTGATAGTGGTTGCTCCAACCATATGACAGGAAACCAAAACTACCTTCGTGACTTCAAACCCACCCAAACCAATCAAGACGTTACCTTCGGCAACAACATGACGGCAAAAATCAAGGGTTATGGAAACATAACAAATGGTAACTTCACCATAAAGAAAGTTGCCTATGTCGATGACCTGAAACACAACCTCATCAGTGTTTCTCAACTGTGTGATAACAATCTTGAAGTCCTATTCACCAAACAAAAAAGCTTGATCATGGACGCCAAAACCAAAGAAATCATTGTTGATTCTTACCGTGCCGGAAATATGTATCCACTTGACATGGATCTTATCTATGGTAAACCCGATATATGTCTGCTATCAAAAGCCCCAGTAGATATCAGTTGGTTATGGCACCGCCGCCTTTCCCATCTAAACTTTGGGTACATCAACAAACTGATCGGCGATGATCTTGTTAGAGGACTGCCACTTCTGAAGCTTGATAATGAAACTCTGTGTGCTGCATGTGAAAAGGGAAAACTTTCTAAATCCACTCACAAAAGCATCTCAGAATCTAGTGTATTTGAACCACTAGAATTGTTGCACATAGACCTTTGTGGCCCTGCCAAAACCCAAACCATACAAGGGAAGAAGTACATTCTTGTTATCGTTGATGGCTTCTCGCGCTTTACTTGGGTCTTTTTCTTAAGACTAAAATCAGAAGCACCTGAAGAGGTGATCAACTTCATCAAACAAATCGAACTGAAGCTCAAACAACCTGTTCGAAGAATCCGAAGTGATAATGGTTTAGAGTTCAAAAACAAGACTCTAGATTCATTTCTCAAAGACAAAGGAATTGAACATAACTTCTCAGCCCCATACACTCCACAACAGAACGGCGTTGTCGAAAGAAGGAACAGAACTCTATGTGAAGCTGCAAGATCAATGCTTATCTTCGCTGATCTGCCACAATACTTCTGGGCAGAAGCAATAGCCACAGCTTGCTACACTCAAAATCGTTCCTTAATCCATAAACATCTTCATAAAACACCATATGAAGTCATTAACAACCGAAAACCAAACATCAAATTTTTCCATATTTTTGGTTGTCGATGCTTCATAAAGAATAATAAAGATCACCTTTCAAAATTTGAATCAAGGTCGGACGAAGGAATTTTCCTTGGTTACTCGTTTTCCTCAGCTGCTTATCGAGTACTGAACAAACGTACCAGAGTAATTGAAGAAAGTACCGATGTTCATTTCGATGAATTTTATGTCAGGAAATTGGATCGTGAACATTTTGGTTCAAAAATGATCGATAATATTTTTCAAAATCCAATTCAACAAACACCTTCTCCTGACAGAGATATTGAAATCGATCTTGATTTACTTTTTGAACAACCCAAAACCGCTTACAATTCTGAACTTCTAACTACTTATATTGATTCTACAGGAACAACCACTGAAGGAACTCCACAAACAAACCGAAATGATGCAGATCAATTCGAGGGGGAACCACCTACATATACTTCTTCATTGGAACAAACACCAAATCCTCCTTTAAATACCCCATCCCCAAATATCCAAAACAATCCCGATGCATCATTTATGGGGGAACCTTCAAACCTATTACAAGATGAAACTCCCGGAGAAGAACAATGGGATACTGAAATTCCAATTATTATAGCGGAAGAGAATCGCTTAATAAAATGGACCAGAAACCACCCAACTGACCAAATCATCGGAGATCCAAACTCAGGCATCCAAACTAGAGCCGCAACTTCTAATGATTGTTTATTTGGAGCCTTCTTATCCATGACTGAACCCAAAACCATACATTCTGCTCTCAAAGATCCAGACTGGGTAAAAGCTATGCAAGAAGAGCTAGAAGAATTTGAAAGAAATGACGTATGGAATCTTGTCCCTACCCCACCCGATGTTTCTGTTATAGGTTCAAGATGGGTATTCAGAAACAAAACTGACGATCAAGGAATCGTTTGTCGAAACAAGGCACGTCTCGTAGTCAAAGGATATTCACAACAAGAAGGAATCGACTACGGTGAAACATATGCTCCAGTTGCCAGAATTGAAGCAATTCGCATCTTTCTTGCATATGCTGCACATAAGAACTTCAAAGTATTCCAAATGGATGTTAAATGTGCATTCCTACATGGAGAGTTAGATCGCGATGTATACATCCAACAATCACCAGGTTTCGAAGATCCCAAATTTCCTAATCACAGCTTCAAATTGCAGAAAGCTGTCTATGGCTTGAAACAAGCACCCCGAGCCTGGTATGCCACATTGACAACCTTTCTCGAAGAATCAGGTTTTAAAAGAGGTTCAATCGATCAAACCCTCTTTCGTAAAATCTATAATAAACATCTTTTAATCGTACAAATATATGTTAATGACATTATTTTCGGTTCTACTGATGAATCTTTGAGTATTAAGTTTGCAGATCTAATGAAGAGCAAATTTGAAATGAGCATGATTGGGGAGATGACTACTTTTCTCGGACTTCAAATCAAACAGTCAACTGATGGCATTTTCATCAACCAAGAGAATTATGTCAAAAACCTACTCACTCGCTTTTCAATGGACAAATCCAATACCGCAAAAACCCCAATGGCTTTTGGATACAAAATCGATGCAGACTTAAATGGCAAACCTGTTGATCAGAAAAGATATCGTGGAATGATCGGATCACTCTTATACCTCACTGCCAGCAGACCTAACATCATGTTTTCTACATGTGTCTGTGCCAGATACCAAGCAAATCCTATGGAATCCCATGTAGTTGCTGTGAAACGCATCTTCAAATACCTAAAAGGCACTCCCAAACTTGGCCTTTGGTATCCAGCTAAATCCGATTTTCAGCTGAACGCTTTCACCGACTCAGACTATGGAGGATGCAAGTTAGATAGAAAGAGTACATCTGGTAGCTGTCAATTCCTAGGAGGTAGACTAGTGAGTTGGACTTCAAAGAAACAGACTTGTGTATCCACATCAACAGCAGAAGCTGAATAAGTCGCTGCCGCCAGCTGTTGTTCGCAAGTCATATGGATGCAAACTCAACTGCGAGACTATGGCTTCAAAATTTCACAAATTCCCATATTTTGTGACTCAACCAGTGCAATTGCCATTTCTCACAATCCCGTTCACCATTCCATGACAAAGCACATCGACATTCGATATCATTTCATCAAAGACAACATTCAAAAGGGTCATATCGAATTGCACTTCATCAACACCGAAGATCAAATTGCCGATGTCTTCACTAAGGCTCTCGATGAAACAAAGTTTCAATACATCCTAGGCCGTCTAGGAATGTTAAATCCAGATAACATCCATCCTTAAACTTTTACTTTTTGTGTGTACATAAGTGTGTTTACTTTCATTCAAAAGGAAAATTAAAAAACAATTGAAAATTGCTTTCCTTTCAAAAATACCAAAAACATTCAAATAACCAATATTTCCAAAAACATTCAGAAAAACAAATCTTCAAAAAAAAAAATTTAATAAAAGACTTGCCATAATAAGCTTTTATAGAACCTTGTGATTAATCTTCTCTTGACTTAATTTTCAGATGCTTATGCTCGATGAAGATTTTAAGTCATATTGATTCTCAATTGGAGTGAAGGTTCAAATATCCTACTTTTCATAATGTATATAACTTTATTTCCTTCGATTTTATTTCATTATTGACGATTTTAAACAATCAAGGGACATAAGGTTAGGAGGTTCAGATGAAAACAAAAACCCATGTGAGAATTTGTGCCTCGTCGATCTAAATCATTGTGGAAATCATTTCTTGTGGGCTTAGGTGTGTCACTATTGCTTATAAGGTATACCCAATTATACCTTGTCACGGTCTCATTTTTGCTTAGATATCAAAATGACCAGGGACGATACATTCATTTCTTACATACTAGACAAACTGTCTTTTATGCCACCTATCCCTACCTAGATAAAAGCCAACAAAAAATGAAGACTTGCGATCCCATGATCCATCAAGCAAACAACGACGTATCCTTACAAGAAAACCAAAGGAAAAACAAATATCTATCAACATCCAATCCTCAAAGACAAATCAACAAGAAAACAAATGGATTCAATAAAGATATACCAAACAAAACAAAAAAAAATATTCTATATTTGGTATTTTCAAACAAACTTTCAACCAAATGGTTATTTCAAAACAAAAATCATAAAATCTCGCGATTTTTTTTAACCATTTTTTCACAAAAGAAGATATCTCAATCACTCAAGTCAAATACTCTTAAAAAGGTCTCGAATGTAGCAAATTCTCAATGCTAAAACAAAATATCTTTTTACAATAAATCGATATTGATCAACAAACAGGATACTATCAAAGAAGAAGCTGCAACAACAATGGATTTCCCGGGATACTGTAGCCTTCATCACTGAAGTATCTTAGTTGCAAACTGCACTATGAAAATTGCTAAACCCCTCTACATGTATTTCCCGACGGAGAGAGAGTGAACTTTAATGGCATGAATGAAGAAACCCGCTGAGTAATGCCGAAACCAGTCTTATGTGATTGATTATCTAATAATGAGACTAAGTGACTTTACAGGAAAAGCATAGCTGAACACCTCCAATATGAGTGTGAGTCGTCAGAGAGAGATATCACTCATTTTTAGTGATCATTAACTTGTTCTGCTGCCAGAACAACCAAACACCCAAGTGAAGTGTGAGCTATACCTATGAGCGTTCATCTGAATCGACCTGTTAGACCACTTGTCGTCATTAATAATGCTATAAAATCTAAGGAAATTTCTTTAGATACATATATGACTACCCTTTGATAACCGAACCCGAGACTTTGATTCGGAAACAAATTTCTGAAAATCTTTTACATAAGATATGTTAAACCAAGTCACAAACTTTCAAAACGATTACAATGGTTTTATATATATCTTCTCATTGACAAAACTTTTATCCCAAATCTTCAAGATTAAAACTGTTAATGTGATTATATCTATCCTTATTTCATCAATGATCACATAGGGGGAAATTGTTGAAAAATGTTTTTATATGTGATCATCACTGAAATAAGACGAATTGGTTTTATATTATCTAACAAATATTATCAGTTATTTCAGGTTGCGTGGATTCGTGCTTAATTATGAAATAGAAAAATATGCAAAAGACGAAATACGCAAAGACGGAAAAATAGACGCAATATTTGGTCGTTTGAAGACAAAACAAATCAAGACTAAAATTGTCAAGAATTTAAAAACCTCAAGGGTCAAAAATGGAAATTCAATTCACAATTGGATATATATATATATATATATATATATATATATATATAAATATATATATATATATATATATATATATATATATATATATATGTTATATTGTATATATATATATATATATATGTTATATCGTATATATATATATATATATATATATATATATATATATATATATATATATATATATATATATATATGTTATATTGTATATATATATGTATGTATATTGTATATATTGTATATATATATATATGTATGTATATTGTATATATTATATATATATATATATATATATATATATATATACATGAATCATGCATATATATATATATATTGGAAAGAAATCTTCACAAAAGCAAAAGTACCAAACATCATGTGTGCTTCCAACCTTTACAATCAATCACTTCATTACTTTTCCTTAAACAAACAAGAGTTGCTTGATTCCTTTGCATATATATAGATGCATGTTTACATGAGTTTTAGTGTGTGTTTTGTGTTTCCTTGTAATATATCTCCTATTACTCTCTCATCTCCAGAAGAATAAACACATAGCCAACCTCAAAATACTCTCCAAACACCCTCCAAATACCCTCCTTAAACCTCCTCCAAAAACCCTTTCAAATCACCACAACTATCACCACCTTGCTGTTTTTTCGACATCAGAATTTGCAAGTTAAGAAAAAATTCACCGAGCACAACTCAAGAAGAAACTACGGGAGAGATTTTCACCGCAGATTATTCAAGACCTTACCTACATCCAGGAATTTTCCTCGATTTTTTTGTCCACTGCAAACCCCAGAGAGACGCGAGAGAGAATTGGCTATCCAGAGAGATTTACTACGAAAATCTATATTCATAACCACCCAAAGCTCTTTCAACATCACCCTTTTTGTTACATTATACCACCAAAACTACAACCTTATTCCACCTTCTACCACCCTCCAAATATCCACTTCAACCTCATCAAATCACCTTAAAAAAACCCATACCCACATACAAAAAACATTACCCGTGTATTTTGTATCGTTTTGTAAACAATTCATTGTTACATAAAAAGAACTTATTGTTACTTACCGGATTGAACTTTGAACAAATAGAGACACAGTCTATTAAGATCCAGTCCAACCCTAAGCCTGTTAGTCATTTATTTGACTAACAACTTGACAAAACAGTCGTTCCACAAGTCCCGTTCTAACACCACCTACTATATATATATATATATATATATTTATATATTTTATTAACGCTTTATGTCATTTAAATACTGTCATTTATTTCATTTATAGCTTTCAGTCATTTATAGCTTTCCAGTATTTATTTATTCCGCACTTCTTATCTTTCCGCATCTAATCTCATTAAATATATATATCTGTCACCCAGTAACTGGTAACCGAGCCTTTTATTCGTGGTAATCAGATTGTTATATATTTCTAACAAAGTTATTTGCTTAAATTTTAACAATACTACCTGATGCAAGTGTTAAATGTTAACCCCACCTTGTTCAACAACTATGTCGCTTTTCCGATCAACTGTCACCAAATCTACCCGATCCTACAAGCCTCCTACCCCAAAGCCAAACCCCACCCTACCACCCACAAACCTAAATCCTCAATGACTCAGATGAAGAATTCATATGGGAAACTCAACCGTCTTCACCCCCTCCGCGCCACAAAGGAAAAGAACGGATGAAAAATAAAACAAAGGTCATTCCTAAAGGGTGGACTACAAGAAAAGAGTTAGTGTTGACATAATCTTGGGTTGACATTTTGGAGGATTCATAGATGGGAAATGCATAATCGATTGATCGTTTCTAGATATGCATTATTAAAAGATTTCGCAAAGAATTGGGTGTTGGAGATGACTACATAATAAACACCAACTAAATTCAAAGTTTTGAGAAATCTTGAAGAGTGTTTCGAAGATGAACGAGTTGTACAACAATGATCAGACCAATTTTGTTTAATATAAAATGCTTTAATTTGTTAATATTTATGTTTGATAACCCAAGAATGGCCCTACTTTGATAGAATATTGAACAAATGTGTAGGCAATAATAATAATAATTGAAGGAATTAGGCGGCACCTGCTAGAAAAGCAAGCAAAATGAAGCTAACAAACATGGGGGAGGAATTGCGCAAAGTTATGAAGAAAGATGTTGTTGAGAAGTTTGATCACTCTTATCTCAAGTTTCGAAGCTCGAATTGACGTTAGGAAAGATGATTCGGAAACCCTACATCTCGTTTTCAAGATAAACGACCCTCCTCTTTGAAGGGGGATACTTTTCAGCTCTCGGGTTTCTTCATACGAACTCAGAATTATTTAGAAATTTGGATTACGTTTTATGTTCCTAGAATCATAAGTGTCCCATTGGGATTATCCACGACTGAATTTCTTGTAACCCGAGCATAGAGTAGAAATATCAGTTTGGAAAGTGCTTACACGATCCATGGGGTATCCATATCTCCACTATAAACCCTACCCAATTTCTAACATGAAGTAAACCAATTAGTTGGAATAACATACTATATGCCCAAAATTATCCATTGCATGTTAATCAACCTTAATAATGTCTACGTAATTAAATTGGAATTTAAGTGAAGAAAAATGTGTAAGTCCAACCAACTGAACAACCGAACCGAAAGCACCTTGATTTTTTCATTGATAGTAGTTTGTTTTACAATTTCTTGCAACACTAAGTTTTTATATTTTTATTAAATTTTAGCGTAAATCTATTTGTGACGATTTCACCTATTAGTTCTTTCTTTTTGACTATTTTAACATCAGTTTTGACTAAAAACTTCTCGTGGATTCGACCCTTACTTACTGTAGCAATCTAGTGGTTTTTGAGGTTATTTTTTTATTAGTACAACGACATTGATGAAACAACCTAAAAACCCAAAGGAGAAGTGGTCAACGTGATGAAGAAATTCTTCAAGTGGCGTTTCATTTCTATCGCAAGGAAATCGAAAAGACATTTTGTAACGTCCCAAAAATACTAAGTAAAAATTTCATTTTTAATAAGGTAAAACCATTCATTTACTCATCAAAAGATAATCACGGTATAAATGTATTCTCAAAAACATCAGAGTAAAATCATAAAACAAATGGTATGGAATTCTCCGGTGGATGCAATGCAATCATGCCGGGACCTTCCCCTTGGAACAAGAAGTATCGGAAACAAATAAACTTAAAAACGTAAGCACAAAGCTTGGTGAGTTCCCCAAAATACCACATACCATACATAACAATACAAAACCTGTGAATGCTATGGTCCTCCCATAGTCTTACAATCATCCATTGTTATAGTCCTCCTGCAGTCTTATTTGCTATGGTCCTCCCATAGTCTTCCATACGGTTGCCATGGTCCTTCCATGGTCTTTTTTCCATGGTCCTCCCATGGTCTTTCATACATCCGCCATGGTATTCTCTTGGTCTTCATAAAAATGTCATGGTCTTCCCATGGTCTTTCATGCAAAAGTCACAAAGATAATCTAGGATCCTACACAGTATATTGAGAAGACTCACCTCACAAACAAAGTTGACTAACACCAAAACTCACAAGAAATCAAGGTTGGTACTACATACCACCTATCGATAACAAAAGGTCAAACCTTAGTCTACCATCTGAACCTATCGAATCTACCAAAAGTCAACGATCAGCCAGCGCGTCATGGTAGCAACACGATAAAACAGTCGCAAATGAAACCCACCACAACTTTGTGACGAGATACTCACCGCATTGTAGAAACTGTCCAAAACAACTTAATGGATTAAGTCCTTCACTCTTAATCTCCAGAGTTCAAAATCTCGTTTTGATGCATCTAATGGTCTTAACAGATAATGCTTCCAACTTTACCCATTCTTATCTCTCAAATGCATCCAAACTTTAAACCTAACTTCCAAGAGAACTAAAATACAAGCTTGACCTCAAGAGAACACATGAAAACACACCTTTAATCAAATACTCAATCCGAGAACTCATTTGGGTCACTCAAAGGTCAAAGATTTGCTCTTCTCCAAGGACACCCAAGAAAAGGACTCAAAACACCCATAATAAACATAAAATTAGATCTAACAACAAAAATATCAAGGTATGAAGTTTATACCTCAAGTGACTCAGAAATCTAAAGTAAATGATGGACCTAAGCCGACCCTTTGCTTCCTTGCACCAATATAGAGTTCCATCCTCCTCAAGCTTCACCAAAACAAGAGAATAAGCTCAAAAAATCAAGTATGGAGGCTAGGATTTAAGAGAGTAATGTTCTCTAAGGATAGTGGATTCCAAATGAGGCAACCCTAGGAGTTAGAGCCTTTAAATAGGGCTCAAGACCCGATTTCTAGGGTTTTGAACCCTAGCCGCCACCGCATTGTGGTGAGAGGCTTACCACAACATGGTGTTTAAATGAAACCCATACTGCAGTACACACTCTACCACATCGTGGTGTCGGAGAAAACCCAAAATTACAAAATTGCAAAGCATAAGACTTATACTTGAAATTTCGAATGTTACAACATTCAAGTTTATTCACCATTGGAAAGTGTTATCTTCTAGTCTAAAATGGAAAGAATTCTAATCAATCTTCATACTTGGAGGAGAAGCAAGAAAAAGAACAAAAACAACATCAAGTGGATACACAACTTCTTCCTATGCTCATATCGGGTTAGATTTGAATGACGATGACAAGCTCGAGTTAGAAGAAATTGTCCTACTGATGACGACGAGCTCATATGGGGTTATATAAAACTTCCAATCTATATGATTTTAATTTAATGGAACTGGGATGTTTGTCAAACTAAGAAATTTTAAGTTAGTCCAATTATATTTTAGGTGGTAGCAAGTTGTAATATTCCATAAACTATGTTATAGTTAAATAGAGGTCTTTTAGTGGTTTTAATTTACTATTTTTTGGTACTTAAGTATTTTTTTAGTGTGGTATTGTCGACCTCAACTCAAGAGAACCGAGGTAGTAGGAGGGAAAGAAAATTAAATTTATTTTTTTTGTTTACTTTGTGGACTCAAATGACCCTTCAAATTCCGGTTCTAACTCGGAAAAACTGAGAACTAAAGACTCGAAACCCGCAAAAAACTAAAACGGGTTTTTGGGAATAATGGAAACAAACAACCAAACCGATTTACATATTTAGTTGGTATACACCTATAAGGTTACGATTTCGGTTCTGGTTCGTTTTTGTCGTAAATTTTTTCCATCCTTATTATCAAGTGTGTATAACTAAGGATGAGCATTAGAACCGCCGTAACCGGAATCGGAACTGAACCGGAACCGGACCGGATTTAGTAATAAGGTCCGGTTACCGGTTCTCCACCTTTATAAAAAATCGGTTCCGGTTCTAACAACGCTTCGGTTCTAAAAATCCGGAACCGGACCAAAATTTGTCTTGCTTATTGAAATGCATATAACTCACTTATATGAAGTTATAATTACTTGATTTTTTCTCAACATGTAATTTGGTGTTTGTACTTCCCTGTAGACTGTAGAAATACATATTTTGGTAAGATATTGAGTCAACTACAGGCCCCAGAAGACATCATATCAATGCTGTGATTTTTCCGTTTCAGCATTTTGTGTTTTTTAATCTGTCCGGCTTTTTAAATACCCATAATTCACTCATATGATCTAAGAATTACTTGAATTTTTTCTAGAATGTAATTTGGTGTTTGTACTTCATTTTAGATTGTAGAAATACATATTTTGGTTATATATTGAATCAACTATAGGCCTCAGAAAACAGCATATCAATGCTGTGATTTTTCTGTTTAAGCATTTTGTTTTTTGGAATCTGTCCCGCTTTTTAAAATACGCATAACTCACTTATATGAAGTTAGAATTACTTGATTTTTTTTTCTAGAATGTAATTTGTTGTTTGTAATTCATTTTAGACTATATAAATACATATTTTGGTTAGATATTGAATCAACTATAGGCCTCGGAAAACAACATATCAATGCTGTGATTTTTTCGTTTCAACATTTTTTTTATAAATCTATCCGACTTTTTAAAATACGCATAAATCACTCATATGAAGTCGGAATTACTTGATTTTTTGTAGCATATAATTTGGTATTTGTACTTCAATTTAGACCGTAGAAATAAATATTTTTGATAGATATTGAATCAACTATAGGCCCCGGAAAACAACATATCAATGCTGTGATTTTTCCGTTTGAACATTTTGTTTTTTTAATGTGTTCCGCTTTTTAAAATACGCATAGCTCACACATATGAAGTCAGAATTACTTGATTTTTTTCCCAACATGTAATTTAGTGTTTATGCATCATTCTAGAATGTACAAAGTCATATTTTTGTTAAGTATTGGATCATATACATGCCTCGGAAGACAACATATCATCTGCAACATATCAACCTGTTCTAGTTTGAAAAATAACCAAAAAGTCGGGACCAGAACCGGAACCGACATAACACTGGTGGTCCAGTTCCTGGTTCCTAGTTCCTATAATATAGCAAATCCGGTTATGGTTCTGAACGGGTCGGTTCTAAAGCTCATCGCTATGTATAACTTTGGTTTTTATTTTTAAAGAAAAAATGCAAATTTTTTCTTTCTTTTAGTTTTTGAATAAAAAGAAAGTGTAATTTGGAACCAAGTTAAAAAAAACAAGCTCACCAACTACCAATAATTAAATAGGCTAAAAAAAATACAAAAATTATAAATTTCTCATGACCATAAAAACAGTAAATAATAAATATCGATTAAAATGCAATGCCACATTACTATATATGTTGTCCTAATGAGGCCATCTTGATGCTTGGAAACCCTTTATGCCTATGGTATTCTGCATTATATATACATATGGTGTTAGTAGTATATATATATATATATATATATATATATATATATATATATATATATATATATATATATGGTGTTGGAAACCCTGTATTTAGAAATCTTTTTTCATAAAAAAAAACCCTAAAAATCAAAAAAAATTTCAGCGAATTTCTTTAAAAAGCTGCGATTTTTTCATAAAAAAGTCAAAAAAAAGTTATGTGATATCTAGGTATTTTTTTTATGCATTTTTATGATTTTTAGGGTTTTTTTTGTTTTCCAAATAACCCTTCCCTATATATATATATATATATATATATATATATATATATATATATATATATATATATATATATATATATATATATATATAGGCTTAGGTTATTTTATTCTAACTAATTATTGTGTAGATGTAGGAATGATTGTGGGCCAATCATTTTACTTATTTTAAGAAACTGAATAATACATATTATTAAATTAAAGATAATTGAAAAATACCATCTATTTTCATTCTAAGGGTATTTTAGTCAACTAACATAAATTAAAAAAAAGGAAAATTGCATATTTTAATGGATAAAAAATTCTATTGATCTTAAAAATCTAATGTAGAAATGATAATTCTCCTAATTCGGAAATTCTGTAAGAATACATTTTCTGACTAATTACAAATTATGACATAATACATATTCTGATTGAAAGAACCTATTCAAGAATAAGAAAGTTTTGAGCAATGGATTAAATAATAACAACATTCTTAAAGAATATTATTAACATTATTCAAGAATAACAACATTTTTTGAGCAATGGATTGAAGAATTACACATTCGTCATTCTTAGAATTTTTGTCATATTCTATTAGAATACAATGCTAAGTAAGCCATTCTTGAAGAATATTCATTCTATAAGAATGCAATTGTCATTCTTGACATAATCAGATACTAACAGTAATAGCAACAAATACTAACAAATACTGATACAGAAACAAGTCGCTAATACCCTTTTCTTGCAGTTCTTCAAACTGCAATAGTCTTCTTTTCCATAGTTCCTTCCATCGATCTATCAAAACTCATACCCAAAGGCGGTTTCTTATTCTCTTTCCAGCTACTTCTCAACGAATACCTCATTGTGGACCCCATTTCTTTCCTCTGTACCATTGGGGTTGTCATCTTCCTTCCACTCTCAAATTTCTTGACTTCTGTTTTCTTTGCTGAATTTTCCTTTACGTTCTTGTTCATCAATTTTAGTTGAGAAAACCTTCACCGGAGGTGGAGGTTTCCGGAAGTCAAGAGGGTAATGAATCTCTCTTATTTTCCTTACTTCTCATCGATTTCCCAGCAAGCCAAACACACCACCTGTTACTAATTTTGTTCACCTCTCTTTCCTGTCAAACAAATAACTCTAAACACCCCTACAATTGCTTCTTCCTTTTTCATGTGGGGTTGTCGAACGGGTCAGAAAAGAAGAAACAAGGAGGAGTCACCGGAGCAACCCCTCACCTCCACCGCTGTTGACAATAGCCAATACTGATCACCGCATCGCTGCCTGCTTCTGTTCGTCTCTCCTTTCTGATAAGATGAAGACGAAGACTAAGGATCGAAGATCCTTTTCCCCCCATTTATAGTTGTTTGATAATCAGCCTCTTGTTTTGCTCTTTGTAATTGATTGATAATCACAGGGTACAACCTCTAAGCTTCCAAGGTGTCACCGAGCTCAATTGGATTTTCCGATGCCAATCAAGGTGGCGTGTTGATGATGAAGTCGGCGATATCCTAGGGTTATGGACGACATGCGTATTTAAAAGGGATTGATCCTAATTTAAAGGGTTAATCATTAAATTATTGAATTACCAAAATTAATTAATAGTTAACATTACTATTTTACCCCTATGTAGGTTTTTTAAATTATTGGTCCACATTAATCCCTACATCCACATAATAATTAGTTAGAATACTTGAATATATATATATATATATATATATATAAAATAAATGCATGTAAGTTAAGCAGTTTTAATCTCATACGTTTTAGTACTAGTTTCAAAAACTTTTAAGTTATTTAAAGATATCACCCATATGCATTATTAGCTTCAAATTAAGTCAAACTTTTAAGTTATTTAACTTGAAATATTAATTAGTGTAGATTGAGATATATAAATATTATTTTATCCAATATATATTATATACATATGTATGAAGGATTAATTAGTGTAGTCTGAGATATATAAGCTCACAGGGGATGAAGAGAAAATTACTTTGAGCAGTCAGCAGTTGGTCCAACATCGGGGATTCCTAGTCCTTTCGATTTGTCAATGTGACACTGCTCTCTGATATTAAGGAATCGCCTTCGGTCGTGATTCTCTAAGAGCGTCTTTAAACAATTACATATAGCGACACGGTCTTCCTTGGTTTTTCCTCTCTTGTATAAATTCTCGTGTCCACTACAACACACTTTCAATGCCTTTGGTTCCTTATTGTCAAGGAAGCCCAAGCATGGCGAAAATGCGATACCCACTGCTGGGCCTGAACACTGGCTTGCAACCATTATCGTACTCGGTGGACTTCCTTGGTTTTTCCTCTCTTGTATAAATTCTCGTGTCCACTACAACACGCTTTCAATGGCTTTGGTTCCTTATTGTCAAGGAAGCCCAAGCATGGTGAAAATGCGATACCCACCGCTGGGCCTGAACACTGGCTTGCAACCATTATCGTACTCGGTGGACTCATTAGTTTTAGTAAACAAATTGTAACAATCAATACTATACCAAGGGAACCCATTCTTTAAATTCTTCCAAACTAGCTATATACAGCCCTGGTGTTTATAACTTAACTCACTAGTTTGAAAATAGTCCTTATATAGAGACTTGAATTAATTACAACCCCTAATTAATCATGAGTTTGGCATTTACTATTAATAAAATATTGTACTTAGTTTGAACCCTTCAAACATCTTTTTAAATTTCATACGAAAAGCTAACCATATATTACCTAATTTTTAGATGGCAAACGAAGAAGTACTTGAGTTAATTATTTGAGATCAATGTTGTTTGGATTTTTAATTTTGTTAATTATCACTAAAATCAATGTTCTCTAATTGAATAGGTAATCATTTGTGATAATAAAATAGTTTTCGGATGTAATTTAAACATATTCATAGATAATATAGGCTAATTGTAAAAAAGTGTTATATACTTTTGTTGGAAAATAATTGGTGATCGTGAAATTAATAATAAAAGTTGAGGGGTTCGATCGGTGTATAATCAAAAAATGATGTTTAATTTTAGGTAAAATTCTTAATTAAGAATGATATTAAATATAATGTTGGTTATTATCTTCTATTTAATTATCTGAATTGTGTTTTAATGCCGATTTAATTATTGGTTATGGTTTTTATGTTATAAATTCAACATTTCTCCAACCAAAAGTTAGACTCAATCATATATTTTTCTCCCTCTATTATTGTGTTTTTTTCTACTGGAAAGGTAATATCCAAGCTTAAAAAAGGTTTGTGTGGCCTCGAAGAGCCGTTACTAGCTGTTGAATCCAAGGAAACAAATGCCTTATGGACAAATTTGTTTTAATGACACAGTGTTAAACATATGCCTCAACAACCTTTTAATTTCTTGATTGTTTTCGTAATATTTTTTGTTGCATGCAAATGATCTGGCTAATGTATGTCGACCTTGAAATTGATCAGGTGATTGTTTAAGAAATATAATGTAATACATGATTAAAAATCTATAAACAAAGGATGTCCATGGACACCTCTACAAACATGTCTATATATGAGGTAGAATCGTTGCTATTTTATATATGAGGTAGAATCGTTGCTATTTATATAGCCAACGTCATGCGAACATGTTTCATAATAATCATTATAACGGGTTAATAAAAAACCTTTTTTGCAACTAACCAAGCTTTATATTTGTATATTTTTTTTCCCAAGGCTGACCTATAGAGTGTCCCGAGGGGTCCCATGCAATTACTCAATTTTTTCGTATTGGTGTAAAAAATTATTATTTTTTTATTAGTATACACCTACAAAATTTTATATGTATATATACATGTTCCATGGGTTATAGAGAATAATAGAGTCGTGGTCAGGTAGTTAAGACGTTGGGGTAATAAACAACAAGTTGCAAGTTCGAAACAAGCTGCTAACATTTCCTTCACTTTATTTTGGTAGCCACTTTAATAGTGTCCCACATCCCCCATGGTTTAAAACTAAGCCTAATATCATCTACTGACTACTATATAAGCATAAATCATCATCTTTCTTTATTTAAGCTATAACTTTGAGTCCCAAATCGTTTGTGGGATCAAAACATGAGCCGTCTTCTACTTTATATAAATATGACCATTGAGGTGGTTTAAAAAAATAGTTTGAGGTTTATTTTTGTTGGGATACATATTTGTATAGATTTGATGATGCAAAATATATACATTATAGTTATAGTTTATCTTCTCATTGTAGACAGTCAATCTTGTCTAATTAAGTGTAAATAATATAACTTAGACAAGCCGATATGTCCGAGTTTGTTTAGTTAGATAATATGAAGATATGATGATGGAAGTTAATATGTCGAAGTGTAACACCCGGATCCCGAGGTACTTCAAAATTTTCCAAATTTTGGCATTTTAAGGTTTCCCACGCATGAGTGCAACATTCTCTTACACATCAATACCAAGAATCATCCAGTCAAATCATTCTCTTTTACATTCTTATTGTTCTTAAATCACTTTACGTTGTTCATACTTCTTAATCATTTAAATCTTGAATACTTTGTTGAATATCTCTATTTCGAGACAAAACTGGTTTACCAGAGTTGACTGGATCTTTATTAGCAGCAGACATTGATCTTAAGTTAATTTAATGTTTGAGTTTTCAAACCTTGTCCGTTCAGATCGTTCTTTGCTTTCACAATTGGAATCAGAGCCTAAGTGGTTGTCCTTTGAATCCATAAGAACAAATTATAGTTGGTTGAATATTACCTTGGTATCTTAATCATTTATATGTTCAGGATAAAAGTTCTTCTATATACCACTTCAACTCTAATATCTTAACTTCAATGGCTGCTTCTAATCAAACTCAACAAACGTATTCAATGCAAATAGCAAATAGTATGGGTTGCCCAACGTGTGCCCCATTGCTAGTTGATACATCAAATTTTTCATTAAGTGCTTGCACTTCCTTAATTATACTTGGTGATCATAGTCGTCTTAGCACGTTGATATTCTTGGGGTTTTCCTTTATTCCTTCTTTTGTAAGCATGTGTACTAGGAACTTGCCCTATTCTGCTCCGAAAAGGCATTTTACTCTGTTTAATTTCATATGGACTTCTCTTAGGCTGTTGAACGTTTCTATTATGTCGCTTAAGAAGGAATGGTCATTCTTGATTTTTATGACCATATTGTCCACATACACCTCAATATTTATGCCTATTTACGATGCAAATATTTTATCTGCCAATCTTGGATACGTTGCTCCTGTGTTATTCAGTCGAAATGGCATCTTTGTATAGTAAAATGTCCCTCTATCTGTGTGGAAATATGTTTTCTCTTCATCGATTTCTTGAAGTGGGTAACAATCTTTCGGTCATACTTTATTCAGGTGTGTTAAGTCAACACTCATTATCCATTTTTTGTTGCCTTATTTCACTAAGACTGGATTAACCACCCAAGATAGGAATAAAGATTCCCGAACTATGCTTGAATTAACTATTTTATTGACTTCATCATTTATGGCTTTGTTGCGTTCCCCAAATTTACTGGTTTGCCATTGATTCTATGGTCAGTAACTTTTCTTGGTACTCCCACCATGTCTGCTGGTTGTCAAGCAAATACATCAACATATTAGTTAACCAGACTTTCTCGGAGTGTGGTTGGTAATGTACATCCTATGTGAATTTCTTGGTCGGTGTACATGCTATTTATCACAATGATTTTTGATTTGTCTGGATTATCAGCTTGCTCTTTCTTAATGTTGACATTTTCTTCCACTATCAGTGTTAATGTTGATATTACTAGTGGTTTACTATAAATTATGTCATATCCCATTGCTGTCTTAAAACTGATTAGTTCGTGTATCATTGAGGCAATTACTTCAAACTGTTTCATGGCACTTTTTCCAAATATTATTTATACGTTGATAGAGATTGTACAATTGTAAAATCTATTGTTTGTATGTTTTTTGCATGTATTTGATGATCCTGTAAGGTTAACGACAAATATATTACTCCTTGTGGCCATACTGAGTGTCCTGCGAAGCTTGTCAGTTGTGACTTAGATTCTTTCAATAATTTTCTCATTTCCTCTGGTACTTTTTTAAATCAATGCGCACACATGATTTTCATGGAACTAACACTGTCGCATTATATTCGGTGGATAAATATAGCTGGATATGGTCGAATATTAGGATTGGTTCGTATCCCCTTATTAGTCGTTGTTGCTTGCGTTGCTTAGTAGATAACTCATCTAAGTTTTCTTGGTCCTTCTCTTTATTGCATGTTTATACCTTTTTTTTTATCATTTTCTTTCCTTGAAGAATCATGTCGTCCTGTTCCATGACGTTTATATGAGGGTATTTTCTTCTTATGTCAATTGCAATTGTGTTGTTGTCACAAACAATTTCGAGGTGCCGTTTTTAGTATGCTGGTTTTGTGATGGCTCTGTTTGTCACACGCCAAAACCAGACGGCGGAAATGTTCGGGGATGGATGACTTCATTTGTAGTATCACAATGTCACACCCCAAAACCGGAACGACAGAAACGTCCTGGGGTGGAGGACGTCATGTACAGTATCACAACAAAGCATAATAATAAACAAGCAACAACATCCATTGCATTAATAGAATAATTTTAATACAAGCGTGTTCTGTATAGTATGTAAGACACCAAAATGAATGATCAAAAGTAAAAGATGAGTCTTGTATGTGCTCCATCTTCTCAAAAGCTTCATCGGTACCTGTCTACTAATGACATGAGAATACAAGTTATTTTGAAAGAGTTTATCAGCATTAACGCTGGTGAGTTCATAAGTATTTAGTGTCTTTGCCTGTATGAAAATGTTTGTAATCAACGTAGTATAAATGTTCATGGTTGTTCGTAATTGTTTTGTAAATAGTTGAACACTCTAGAAAATCCTATATTTTCTACTGAAATGTAGTCTTATACCAAGACGCGACTGT
This sequence comes from Lactuca virosa, assembly GCF_052849685.1. NCBI lineage: Eukaryota > Viridiplantae > Streptophyta > Magnoliopsida > Asterales > Asteraceae > Lactuca > Lactuca virosa. The sequence continues at coordinate 61,522,607 of NC_136429.1, forward strand.
TTGTATGCTTGTTCTTTGGTAAATGTAAGAGTTTTTCCCAGCGAAACTATCATTATGAAAATATAGTTTACTTAAATGTGTATGTGACAAGATCACAAAGTAAATGTCATAGGAAAATAATGTTTTATCTCAGCAGTGACACTGCTGATCATAAAGTGATGAATTACAGACTCCAGGCAGTACTAAATGTACAGTACACCTCGGGGAGCCTAAAGAAATGAAATTCAGACTCCAAGTAGTATTAAATGTACAATACACCTCGGGGAGTCCCTTTACCTTTAATTCTTAGTTAGTTAATTAATGGTTTGAATGTGAACTCGTATGTAACCATGCTGATCGACAGCTGAATAACTAATGACCCTCCAGTGTCATATGTAGTGAGGTAACATTCTGTCACCCCTTGGCCTTATCGGCTGGGACTGTAGCTAGAAGTCAGGGTGTGGGAGTGTGTGTCCCGTATAGATCTAGACACACAATGCCCGCTCTCCCTCCAGGAGACTCTGGTTACAAAGTGATACAACAATACAATGTCGTATGGAGAAGTAGTATGTCACATTCTGATTATTGTATTCAAAAGTTTTGTATAGTAGTCATAGTATAGTAATGTTTTCTTTGTACTAGTGTATACTATATCCTTTTGTGTAGTGTATAGTATGTTCTCTTGTATAGTGTATAATATGTTCTGTTGTATAGTGTTTAGTATGTATTGTTTCTCAATGTAGTATTTATGTAGTGACTCGTAAATGTACTGACTCTTGTATGTATCGTTGTAGCAGTAATAGTGAGTAGTAATCCCTTAACTACCTATTGTAGTTAAATAGTAATGTTGTTTGTATGCCTTCGTTACACAAAGGTGCTGAACTGAAGTGAAAGCTTTTATATCCAACACATATATATATATATATATATATATATATATGATATATAACTAAGAGTTCAACGACATTCGGACAAATAACATGATACCCTAAGTCCACAACCAAACAAGGAACAGGAAATAAGGTGAGCTATCAGTCCTATGTACTTTAAGTCTTACTTATATAAATATATTAGTGTAGATATGAGTTGAAAATAATGTAAGTTTAAGAAGATTTGAAAACAGTTTTAGCATCTAAAATAGTTTGATAAAGGGTTTTGAAGTGCTTGAAATCCATAAGTTTGATAGTAATTTGAAAGTAATAGAAAATCCTTTTGTTTGTTCTAGACATTCATCATATGTGATTAAAGCAATATCTAGAATGTTTCAATTTGTATCCCCCCCATAGAAGCATTTAAAATCATTTCAAAGGTTGATTAAGGGGTATGAACTCACCTGAAATGAGTGATGCAAATGTAAGATCGGAAAAAGGATACTAAGTGTCAAGTGAAGAATTGAGCACACACGGATCCTATTTAGCATATAAAGACACATATATGCATGCAATTGGTGTTTACTCAACTAATTAGGTAAAGAATAACACTTTAAGGACTAGGAAATCCTTAATTGTAAATGTTACAATCACTTAGGATTGCATAAAAGGGGTGTATAGCCATTTATAGGATTTTTCGGTGCAAGTAGTATGTTTCTTGAGGTTTTCGGCCCAAAGAGATTTTCGGCCCAAAAGGGTTTTCGGCCCAAAAGGTTGGCCGAAAACTCATGATGTTTGGTGATTTTTAAGGGCTTTCCATAGTCAACGAAATGTTCTAGACTCAATACTAAGTATTAGGAAAGGCTTAAAGTCATTTTGCACCCTTCATAAGGGTTTTCAGTTTAAGGAGATGCACTAAACCGAAAACACCTTTTGTTCTTGGATAAATGATGATTTTGGGGCTCTAAGTCAAGAGTTTCACTAGATAACAAGTATAGGGAAGTAATACTTACAATTTAGAGACAAAGAAGGGTGTTTTCGGCCCAAAACACTAGTGTGTGTTCTTGGTGATCTTGGTGTTCTTGGTGTTCTTGAAGATCTAACCGAAAAAAGAGAAGATTTCATGGATAAAATCATGAATAACTACTAGACGAAGTGTTGTAACAACAAATCAAGAGAAGAAACACTTACATTTTTGGAAGATCTGGAAGAAGCTCTTATGATACTTGAGAGAGAATGTGGGTGTTCTTGAGTTTGGAAGTAAGAAATGAGGAAGGAAGGAGTAAACTCATGCCTTAAGCATGAGTTCTCGGTCAAAGGGGAGTTCTCGGCCCAAACTCCTCATGTTTGGCCGTGAACACCTTATTAAGGTGTTAATTGTTTTATTTGATCCCCAATAATCCTAGAAATATTTCCTTTCATTTGCTTTCTCGAAAAAAATAAATATTAAAAATACCCAACCGGACTTTAAACCGAGCTAAAAATTAGCAGAAATGAATTTGACTTTTAATTGAAGTGCTAGACGGTAGAGTTTGTTCAAATGGAAATTTCGGGTTGTCACACACAACACATGCAATATAGTAATCAAAGTACAAACAACCATTGTATTTAAAAAGTATAAGTATTTACATGTGTTTCATCATTGTATATATTGAAACCAAAATAGTTATTCACAAGAAGATGAGACTCAAATAGCTCCATCTTCTCAAAAGCTCGGGGAGTACCTGTCCACTGGTTCCCTGAGAATACAAGTAATTTGAAAAGAGAGTATCAACATAAAGTTGAGTGAGTGCATAAGTATTTATGTTTGAAAGTATGTTTCTGTTTCTTGAAAATGTATACTGTTCCAGAAAATACTATATTTTCTGCTGTATATATAAAAGTAGTTTTAATCTCATAAAACCGTTCTGTTTGTAAACCAATGTTCTGTATTTGTATTCCTTTATGTAAAAAACTTGTATCTATGAGTGTGCCTGGTTCCACTAACTGTTATTGTAAACTGTAATGTAATACTGTAATTGTATCTTGTAAAACTAGTACTTTGGAAATATAATTAAGTTTAGTTAATTATACACTAACGTATTGTTAATATATTTTTAATGAGTTATTATAACCATATTGAGACTAGATGGCCTGACCCAACGCATTGAAGGCGTTGAAAGCTGTTGATAACAACTGTCACTTGTAGGCGTGTATGCCTGACTGTAGCTAGCAGTCTGAGTGCGGGGTTGTCAATCCCAATATAGATCTATAAACACATTGTTTCGATCACCGACTAGAGATTCTGGTTATAATGTCAGGACTTTAACTATATTGTTTAAATGAATTAAACAACATGTATCAAATGACTCATAAAAAACATATAAACGTTACATGTATAATAGTTATGAAAACCCAATCATTCTGAAATAAATGATTAACAGTATGTTCTTGAATTAGTATTCTTAACACGTATCTGAAAGATGTATATCCTTGATTAGTTTTGAATCAAACCTTTGTTCTTGTAAAACAATGTACTTTAGTATACTTGAATTATGAATTAATGTTCTGTGATTCATAAATTATAACTATTATAATTTATATGTACTTTCTTAATTGATACCGAGTCTTCATGAATGCAACCCCTTGCTCAACATGTTCTTGAATTAGTATTCTTAACATGCTCCCAAGTGAATTCCGGTCCTCGCTTAGAGTTCCAGCGAACCTTCACTATCGGGATATGGCTTTGCTTGGTTCGTTTGACCTCTCGGTCCATGATCTCTACCGGTTCTTCCACGAAGTTGAGGCTCTCGTTGATCTCGATCTCGTCGAGTGGGATTACAAGAGTCTCATCGGATAGGCACTTTTTCAAGTTAGAGAGGTGGAAGGTAGGATGTACGTTACTTAGCTCGTGGGGAAGGTTGAGTTTGTAAGCTACAGGGCCGATTCTGGCGAGAATCTCGAAAGGCCCTATGTATCTTGGATTTAGCTTTCCACGCTTTCCGAAGCGTATCAAGCCCTTCCAGGGAGAGACTTTCAAAAGGACTCGGTCCCGCACCTGGAATTCGAAAGGTTTCCTTCGTTTGTCTGCGTAGCTTTTCTGTCGGTCTCTAGAGGCTTTCAATCGTTCATGAATCTGAACGATCTTCTCTGTAGTTTCCCGAATGATCTCCGAACCTGTGAGAGTGCTGTCAGGAACTCGTCCTTTAGCTAACTGAGTGTCACCCACCTCAGCCCAGCACAGAGGAGATCTGCACTTTCGGCCATAGAGGGCTTCAAATGGAGCAGCCTTTATGCTCGTGTGATAACTGTTGTTGTAGGAAAATTCGACAAGGGGTAAATGAGTATCCCACGCCTTTCCAAAGTCAATCACACAGGCTCGCAACATATCTTCTAGGGTTTGGATAGTTCTCTCACTTTGTCTATCGGTTTGTGGATGGTAGGCTGTACTCATGTCTAGCCTCGTTCCTAAGGAGCTTTGTAGCGACTGCCAGAACCTCGAAGTGAATCTACTATCTCTATCGGAGATAATAGATAGAGGAACACCATGCAGTCGTACGATCTCCCTAATGTATTTTCTTGTGAGCTTCTCCATTTTGTCGGTCTCTTTGATGGGTAGGAAGTGCGCGGACTTGGTCAATCTGTCGACGATGACCCAAATGGTATCAAGTCCACCCATTGTCTTGGGCAACTTGGTTATGAAGTCCATAGTGATCCGCTCCCACTTCCATTCAGGTATTTCCGGTTGCTGAAGTAAACCTGATGGTTTCTGGTATTCGACCTTGACCTTGGCGCAAGTAAGGCATTTACTTACGAAGGTAGCAATCTCTGCTTTCATGTTAGGCCACCAGTATAGCTTTTTAAGACCCATATACATCTTATTTGAACCCGGGTGGACGGAATATCGAGTGTTGTGCGCTTCCTTCATGACCAAGTCTCTGAATCCACCGTGTCTTGGTGTCCAGATCCGGTCCATGAGATATAAGGCTCCGTCACCCTTGACTTCCAAGTTCTTATCCATTCCACGTAGGGATTCTCCCGCCATATTTTCAGGTTTTAAGGCTTCGAACTGAGCCTCCTTAATTTGTGCGGGTAGATGCGAATGGATAGTCATAGTTAGGATTTGACTCTTGGAACATAATATTCCTTCCGACTTTGGGCGTGTGCTACCACATTGGCTTTACCTGGATGATAACGAATTTTGCATTCGTAATCATTGAGTAGCTCGACCCACCGTCGTTGTCTTATATTGAGCTCCTTCTGGTTGAATATGTGTTGTAGGCTTTTGTGGTCTGTGAAGATAGTGCTCTTTGTACCATACAGGTAGTGTCTCTAGATCTTCAGAGCAAACACAACTGCTCCTAATTCGAGATCGTGAGTGGTGTAGTTGACCTCGTGTGTCTTCAGCTGCCTTGAGGCGTAGGCGATGACCTTACCTCTTTGCATCAGAACACAGCCGAGGCCCTGGTTGGATGCATCGCAATATACCACGAAGTCGTCTATCCCTTCGGGGATGGATAGTATCGGTGCAGTAAATAAGGCTCGCTTCAGCGTTTGAAACGCCTTCTCTTGTTTCTCTTCCCAGTTAAAGGCCACGCCTTTCTAGGTCAATGTCGTAAGGGGTTTAGCAATTCGAGAGAAGTTATGTATGAATCTGCAGTAGTAGCCAGCGAGGCCTAGAAATTGACGAATTTCCGTAGGCGTCTTCGGTGCTGACCAGTTCTCAATAGCTTTAATTTTGGATTGGTCCTTGTGGATTCCTTCTTCGCTAACCATGTGTCCTAAGAATTCGACTCTTCAGATCCAAAATTCGCATTTAGAGAACTTCGCATAGAGTTTCTCTGATCACAAGGTTCCTAGGACTTGTCGCAGATGATCACTATGCTCCTCCTCACTTCGAGAGTAGATAAGAATATCATCGATGAAGACGATGACGAACTGATCCAAGTAAGGTCGGCATACTCTATTCATCAAGTCCATGAATACTGCGGGGGCATTGGTCAATCCGAATGGTATCACCACGAACTCGTAGTGTCCGTAACGAGTTCGGAAGGCTGTCTTCGGAACATCCTTCTCAAGCACTCGTAATTGGTGATACCCGGATCTCAGGTCAATCTTAGAAAAATAGCTCGCCCCTTGCAGTTGGTCGAACAAATCGTCTATGCGAGGTAGAGGGTAACGATTCTTGATTGTAAGCTTATTGAGTTCCCTATAGTCGATGCACATACGGAACGAACCGTATTTCTTCTTAACGAACAAGACCGGGGATCTGTCTTATAAAGCCTTTGCTGAGCAGTTCGTTAAGTTGACCCAACAGTTCCTGCATCTCAGCTGGTGCTAGACGACAGGGCGCTTTGGCTACAGGGGTAGCTCCTGGAACTAAGTCGATTCGGAACTCGACTTGACGTTGCGGGGGTAACCCTGGGAGTTCTTCTGGAAAGATGTCGGGAAAATCACCTACAACAGGGAGGTCTTTCAGGTCCTTGGTTTTCTGGTTTGCATCGACTACGTGTGCAAGGAATGCGCGATATTCCTTACGCATGTACTTCTGGGCTTGGATACTTGAGATGATACGAAGGCTCGTACTGGGTTTGTCTCCGTAGATCAACAAGCTTTCGTTATTCGGTAGATTTAGGCGGACTGCCTTCTCGAAGCACATAATATCAGTACGATGGAGACTCAACCAATCCATGCCCACAATGACATCAAAACTTTTGATTAATACAGGTATGAGGTCGATTGGAAATGAATTATTATCTAGCGTGAGGGTACAACCTATGTAAATCTCGTTAGAACTCTCTGTATTTCCATTGGCCATATCTATGACGAAGGTTTCTTTTAGTGCTTGCGGTGCTTGATTGAGTAAGTGTTTAAATTTTTGGTTTACGAAGCTCCTCTCTGCCCCACTATCAAATAGGATACAAGCATAAGAGTTGTCGAGAAGGAACATACCCATGACTACTGTGGGGTCTGCCACGGCTTCATTGTGGCCGATAGCAAGTAGTCTTCCTGCTCCTTCCGCATTCCCAGCTTTCAGACAGTTTCTCTTGAAGTGCCATGTCTCGCCGCACCCGTAGCAGGCCTGGCTCACTCCTGCACCGGGAACCTGGGTGATGGGTATGGGTGGTGTTCTGCAAAATCGGGCGGTATGGCCCTTCCGGTCGCAATTAGTGCAGTGCATTTCCCGGCAGGGGCCGTTATGATGGAAATTGCACTTGGTGCACTTGGGTAGGGTCCCTGCATATGGTTTGGCTGGTACAGGGGCAACAGGAGTTGTGGCAGCATGGACAGCCACTGTCTTTTGTTTCTTGGAAGGGGGTTGAGTTGATTTTCCCTTCTTTCGGTGCCAACGCCTTTTCTTGTTGTCGGACACATTGGTTGATGTTGGGGTAGTAGTTGTAGTTGTTGTTGGAGGAGAAGGAATCTCGTGATTGATGAGCCTTTGGGCTAATTCCTTGGCACTATCAAAGGTCGTAGGGTGTGATGCTAGAACGTTCCCTCGATATGGGGGTACCAGACCCAGATGTATCTTTCGATTTTCTTACTTTCGGTGGGGGCCTGTTGGGACATAGAGTCACCAGGTCGCAGAACCTGGCTGTATAAGCGACGATGTCGGAACCCTTCATTTTGAGGTTCCACAGTTCCTCCTCGAGCTTCTGGATTTTTCTTCTCGGGCAGTACTCTCTTGTCATCAGGTTCTTCAGTGTATCCCAGCCCATGGCGTTAGCTGCTACCAGTGAGAGTGATTTGACATGGCCATTCCACCATGTCAAGGCCCTTTCGGTGAAGGTGCAAGCAGCGAACTTTATCTTCCTTCCCTCAGGGCATGAGCACATTTCGAAGATTGCTTCTGTTCTTTCGATCCATTGGGACAGTGCAATGATCCCTCCGGTTCCGTTGAAGTATGTTGGTTTGCAGCTGATGAAGTATTTATAGGTACACTCCAGTGTACGCGGTCGGATTTCACCATGGCTAGAGTTTGTGCCCGTTCCTGCTCCACTTGCGCCACCAGAGTTTACTTGGGCCATAGCTGCGGTCACTGCTGCTTGAAACATCACCGCATCGAATTGCGGAGGGGGTGGTGGCGGTGGAGTTTGATTTGCAGGTCTGCCCCTGGTCGGACACAGACGAGGCGACAACTTTTACTGGAAGTTTATAGAGATGATGATAATAGTAAGAATCAATTGTAAGTATGATGAGAGTGTTTCATGGAGTAAATCGCCATAGTCCAACTATCAGACAGAGGCATAACAATAGAGTAGGAAACACAAAGGTAACAACTTTCCCACAGATTAGATAACTGCCAATATTACTGGTATTGATGATGTAAAATGAGTTTGGGAAAAATGACCTAACAGTAGGTCTTACATCAAACCATAAGGGAAAATGTTGGCAGTCTAGGAGCCTAGTTAGAGTACTTTAAAAACATAGGAATGTTTTACAGACAAGTGAAACATAGACATTGAAAAGAAGGGCTATTCCTTAACCAAAAGAGAAAGGTGAGTCGACATCTTCTACCGGCGGCGGGTGTCCCTCGGACGAACCCTCAGATCTGCCAGTTGACGTACAACCTCTTGAAGATGTCGCTCATGCGCCCTCTGACGTACTCGGAGTCCCATGACTTCGGCTCTGGATGCAGCTAGCTGTTGCTGTAGAGCCTCAATGGCCCTCCTAGTTCTCTCCACAACCTCTTCAAGTTGGCGAATGCGGACTGTATTAACGCCAGAGTTGGCGTCCACTTCCATCACTCGGTCGATGGTTTCACGACCCTGCTCGTCATTCCGGGCAATCCTTCGGACCATGATGGGCAGGACTCGGTCAGCGGAGCCTCCCTCGCTTATGTTGTAAAAGCTTCGGTCCTCATTGTAAGGCATGGGTTGACCCTGTTCCTGATTCCATCGGTTCAAGTTTGTTGCCTACAAAGGTGTGAGTCCTTGAAATGCTGGTCGGGGGTTGAGGTTTGGGATTGGAGCCTCTTGAGGTAGGTTGTTGACCTCTGGTTCGGAGTCAGAGCCATCCGAAAAGCCTTCTGCACGGTGATCATCCAAGGGGATTGGGTGATCCTCTTTTGGCTCATCATCGAGCCATCCTCTAATGCCTTGGTTGGGATAATACGGATCGCCAGGAAGATGGAAGCCAGCGATGTTATCTACGCGAGAATGGGGAAAAAAGAATAGTTAATAGACGTACTAATACAGATTCTTCTTAGATCGCACATAAGTAATTATAGTAACACAATATACTCCTATAGTATTTTAGATTTATGTTTTGTTCTAATGTTCTCGTTGTAGTAGTATTGGTAAGTTTTTCGACTTGTTGCAACACCACAATCATTCTTAGGCACATGCTAGTCACTCCTCGGAAAATATAGTTGATCAGGCTATATCCCCCTTGGTTTGACTATATGTATCTAAGCCTAATTGTGTTGTTCAACAATCGTAATACTTTTGTTTTGTTCTAGTGTGATACCGACCTTGGTATGAATAGATGTATATATACTTAGTTAAATATTTTATTATTTAAAAGTATATATTCTTAGTCAGAGTGTTTTAATCCCGTTGTGTTTATAGTTTGTGTATCTTTTATGGGTTGATATACTCAATTCACTATAAACCATGCTCTGATACCAATCTGTCACACCCTAAAACCGGAACAGCGGAAGCGTTCTGGGGTGGAGGACGTCATGTACAGTATCACAATAAAGCATAATAGTAAACAAGCAACAACATCCATTGCATTAATAGAATAATTTTAATACAAGCATGTTCTGTATAGTATGTAAGACACCAAAATGAATGATCAAAAGTAAAAGATGAGTCTTGTATGTGCTCCATCTTCTCAAAAGCTTCATCGGCACCTGTCTACTGATGACCTGAGAATACAAGTTATTTTGAAAGAGTTTATCAGCATTAACACTGGTGAGTTCATAAGTATTTAGTGTCATTGCTTGTATGAAAATGTTTGTAATCAACGTCGTATAAATGTTCATAGATGTTCGTAATTGTTTGTAAATAGTTGAAATCTCTAGAAAATCCTATATTTTCTACTGAAATGTAGTCTTCTACCAAGACCCGACTGTTTGTATGTTTGTTCTTTGGTAAAAGTAAGAGTTTTCCCAGGGAAACTATCATTATGAAAATATAGTTTACTTAAATGTGTATGTGACAAGATCACAAAGTAAATGTCATAGGAAAATAATGTTTTATCTCAGCAGTGACACTGCTGATCATAAAGTGATGAATTACAGACTCCAGGTAGTAGTAAATGTACAGTACACCTCGGGGAGCCTAAAGAAATGAAATGCAGACTCCAGGTAGTATTAAATGTACAATACACCTCGGGGAGTCCGTTTACCTTTAATTATTAGTTAGTTAATTAAAGGTTTGAATGTGAACTCGTATGTAACCATGCTGATCGACGGCTGAATAACTGATGACCCTCCGGTGTCATATGTAGTGAGGTAACATTCTGTCACCCCTTGGCATTATTGGCTGGGACTGTAGCTAGCAGTCAGGGTGTGGGAGTGTCTGTCCCGTATAGATCTATACACACAATGCCCGATCTCCCTCCAGGAGACTCTGGTTACAAAGTGATACAACAATGCAGTGTCGTATCGAGAAGTAGTATGTCACATTCTGATTATTGTATTCAAAATTTTTGTATAGTAGTCATAGTATAATAACGTTTTCTCTGTACTAGTGTATAGTATATCCTTTTGTGTAGTGTATAGTATGTTCTCTTGTATATTGTATAGTATGTTCTCTTGTATAGTGTATAGTATGTATTGTTTCTCAATGTAGTATTTATTTAGTGACTCGTAAATGTACTGACTCTTGTATGTATCGTTGTAGCAGTAATAGTGAGTAGTAATCCCTTAACTATACCTATTATAGTTGAATAGTAATGTTGTTTGTATGCCTTCGTTACACAAAGGTACTGAACTGAAGTGAAAGCTTTTATATCTAACACACACACACACACACACACATATATATATATATATATGTATATATATATATATATATATATATATATATATGTATATATATATATATATATATATATATATATATATATATATATATATATATATATATGATATATAACTAAGAGTTCAACGACATTCGGACAAATAACATGATACCCTAAGTCCACAACCAAACAAGGAACATGAAATATGGTGAGCTATCAGTCCTAAGTCCTTCAAGTCTTACTTATATAAATATATTAGTGTAGATATGAGTTGAAAATAATGTAAGTTTAAGAAGATTTGAAAACAGTTTTAGCATCTAAAATAGTTTGATAAAAGGTTTTGAAGTGCTTGAAATCCATAAGTTTGATAGTAATTTGAAAGTAATAGAAAATCCTTCTGTTTGTTCTAGACATTCATCATATGTGCTTAAAGCAATATCTAGAATGTTTCAACTTGTATTCCCCCCCATAAAAGCATTTAAAATCATTTCAAAGGTTGATTAAGGGGTATGAACTCACTTGAAATGAGTAATGCGAATGTAAGATCGGAAAAAGGATGCTAAGTGTCAAGTGAAGAATTGAGCACACACGGATCCTATTTAGCATATAAAGACACATATATGCATGCAGTTAGTGTTTACTCAACTAATTAGGTAAAGAATAACACTTTAAGGACTAGGAAATCCTTAAATGTAAGTGTTACAATCACTTAGGATTGCATAAAAGGGGTGTATAGCCATTTATAGGAGTTTTCGGTGCAAGTAGTATGTTTCTTGAGGTTTTCGGCCCAAAGAGGTTTTCGGCCCAAAAGGGTTCTCGGCCCAAAAGGTTGGCCGAAAACTCATGATGTTTGGTGATTTTTAAGGGCTTTCCATAGTCAACGAAATGTTCTAGACTCAATACTAAGTATTAGGAAAGGCTTAAAGTCATTTTGCACCCTTCATAAGGGTTTTTGGTTTAAGGAGATGCACTAAACCGAAAACACCTTTTGTTCTTGGATACATGATGATTTCGGGGCTCTAAATCAAGAGTTTCACTAGATAACAAGTATAGGGAAGTAATACTTACGATTTAGAGACAAAGAAGGGTGTTTTCGGCCCAAAACACTAGTGTGTGTTCTTGGTGTTCTTGAAGATCTAACCCGAAAAAGAGAAGATTTCATGGATGAAATCATGAATAACTACTAGATGAAGTGTTGTAACAACAAATCAAGAGAAGAAACACTTACATTTTTGGAAGATCTGGATGAAGCTCTTATGATACTTGAGAGAGAATGTGGGTGTTCTTGAGTTTGGAAGTAAGAAATGAGGAAGGAAGGAGTAAACTCATGCCTTAAGCATGAGTTCTCGGTCAAAGGGGAGTTCTCGGCCCAAACTCCTCATGTTTGGCTGTGAACACCTTATTAAGGTGTTAATTGTTTTATTTGATCCCCAATAATCCTAGAAATATTTCCTTTCATTTGCTTTCTTGAAAAAAATAAATATTAAAAATACCCAACCGGACTTTAAACCGAGTTAAAAATTAGCAGAAATGAATTTGACTTTTAATTGAAGTGCTAGACGGTAGAGTTTGTTCAAATGGAAATTTCGGGTTGTCACACACAACACATGCAATATAGTAATCAAAGTACAAACAACCATTGTATTTAAAAAGTATAAGTATTTACATGTGTTTCATCATTGTATATATTGAAACCAAAATAGTTATTCACAAGAAGATGAGACTCAAATAGCTCCATCTTCTCAAAAGCTCGGGGAGTACCTGTCTACTGGTTCCCTGAGAATACAATTAATTTGAAAAGAGAGTATCAACATAAAGTTGAGTGAGTGCATAAGTATTTATGTTTGAAAGTATGTTTCTGTTTCTTGAAAATGTATTTTGTTCCAGAAAATCCTATATTTTCTGCTGTATATATAAAAGTAGTTTTAATCTCATAAAACCGTTCTGTTTGTAAACCAATGTTCTGTATTTGTATTCCTTTATGTAAAACTTGTATCTGTGAGTGTGCCTGGTTCCACTAACTGTTATTGTAAACTGTAATGTAATACTGTAAATTGTATCTTGTAAAACTAGTACTTTGGAAATGTACTTAAGTTTAGTTAATTATACACTAACGTATTGTTAATATATTTTTAATGAGTTATTATAACCATACTGAGACTAGATGGCCTGACCTAATGCATTGAAGGCGTTGAAAGCTGTTGATAACAACTGCCACTCGTAGGCGTGTATGCGTGACTGTAGCTAGCAGTCTGAGTGCAGGGTTGTCAATCCCAATATAGATCTATACACACATTGTTTCGATCCCCGACTAGAGATTCTGGTTATAATGTCAGGATTTTAACTATATTGTTTAAATGAATTAAACAACCTGTATCAAATGACTCATAAAAAGCATATAAACGTTACATGTATAATAGTTATGAAAACCCAATCATTCTGAAATAAATGATTGACAGTATGTTCTTGAATTAGTATTCTTAACATGTATCTGAAAGATGTATATCCTTGATTAGTTTTGAATCAAACCTTTGTTCTTGTAAAACAATGTACTTTAGTATACTTGAATTATGAATTAATGTTCTGTGATTCATAAATTATACCTATTATAATTTATATGTACTTTCTGAATTGATACCAAGTCTTCATGAATGCAACCCCTTGCTCAACATGTTACAAAGGGTATTTGAACTGAATGAAATAGCTTTTATACTTATATACATATACAAATATATATAAGTAAAATTTAAATGACACTCGGACAAATAACCGTTACTTATAATCCCACATCCAAACAAGGAAAAGGAACCAAAGTGGGTTATCAGTCCTAAGCCTTTTAAATCTTAGATATATATATATATATATATATATATATATATATATATATATATATATATATATATAAATATGATTTCTGGGAAAAATTTAAGTTTATAAAACATTTAAAAGAAATTTTAATATTTTGAAATACTTTTGGTGACTTAGTGTCAGTTTAACACGATCTTTGAAAATCAATTGAATTGATGATAACTGAAATCCATTTTGATACCTTTATTAAAATATTTTGTTTGTAGCACAAAATCTTTGTGTTTAGACTTGTATTCCCCCCTTAAAACAGTAAGATACGTTTATTGAAATCTATGAAAATACGGGGGTATGAACTCACCTGATTGTGAGTGATCTGGAAGGTAAGATAGATATAGGATGTTTGAATTCACAATTGAAGTTCCAAAGCACATTTGGATCCTATAAGGCATATATTCACATATATGTGTATTCAATTAGTGCTTACAACTCTTAACTAGTATAGGAAACCACCTAAGATTGTAGGAAACACCCTAAATGAAGTGTTAGGCTCACAAATGGAAGCTTGGAAGGGGTTTCACGGCCATCCAAGGATGGGTTTGCGGCCATATAGAGTTCTCGGCCTCATGAGGTTTACGGCCTCATGAGGTGTTCACGGACCTTATGAATCTATGAAGGGTTCACGACCCTTATGAAGGGTTCACGGCCGTGATCCGTTCAAGCTCATGAAGATGATGATGAAACTTAACAAATCAAGGATAGGATCTGGTAGTCCTTCAAGTATGAGAAGATTAAGGATGAAACACTTACGTTTTTGAGGCTTTAGAGTGTTCACGGTTGAAGCTTTTTGAGAGAGAATAGATGTGTTCACGGTTGGGAGGAGGAGAAATGAGAAGAAAATGAGGTCACTCTAATATATATAGGAGGTGGTTCACGTCCGTGAACCTAGTTTGCGGCCATGAACACCTTGTGAGTGATTTTTTGGTTCGAATTTAACCTCGATGTCTCAAGCTAACTCATCCTAGCATCCATTCATACATTCCACTAGGCTCAGAAACTCTCAAACAGACCCTTAACAGTGCTAAAAGATAGCAGAAACTAGTCTGACTTTGATTGAATTGAATGACTGTACAAGATAGAAATTTCGGGTTGTCACATCATCCCCCCATTAGAGAGAATTTCGTCCCGAAATTAGAGTTTAAGCAATTAAGTAATTACAAATAACTAAGTAAAAATATGAGGATATTTCAGTTTCATTTGATCCTCGCGCTCCCAAGTGAATTCCGGTCCCCGCTTGGCATTCCAGCAAACCTTCACTATAGGAATACGGCTTTGCTTCGTTTGCTTGACCTCTCGGTCCATGATCTCTACTGGTTCTTCCATGAAGTTGAGGCTCTCGTTGATCTCGATTTTGTCAAGTGGGATTACATGAGTCTCATCGGACAAACACTTTTTCAAGTTCGAAACGTGGAAAACAGGATGTATGTTACTTAGTTCTTGAGGTAGTCGGAGTTTGTAAGCTACTAGACCGATTCTAGCAAGAATCTCGAATGGTCCTAACTACCTTGGATTTAGCTTGTCACGCTTTCCAAAGTGTCACACCCCAAAACCAGAACGGCGGAAACATTCTGGGGTGGAGGACGTCATGTACAGTATCACGACAAAGCATAATAGTAAACAAGCAACAACATCCATTGCATTAATAGAATAATTTTAATACAAGCGTGTTCTGTATAGTTTGTAAGACACCAAAAATGAATAATCAAAATAAAAGATGAGTCTTGTATGTGCTCCATCTTCTCAAAAGCCTCATCGGTACCTGTCTACTGATGACCTGAGAATACAAGTTATTTTGAAAGAGTTTATCAGCATTAACGCTGGTGAGTTCATAAGTATTTAGTGTCTTTGCCTGTATGAAAATGTTTGTAATCAACGTAGTATAAATGTTCATGGTTGTTCGTAATTGTTTTGTAAATAGTTGAACTCTCTAGAAGATCGTATATTTTCTACTGAAATGTAGTCTTCTACCAAGACCCGACTGTTTGTATGTTTGTTCTTTGGTAAATGTAAGAGTTTTTCCCAGCGAAACTATCATTATAAAAATATAGTTTACTTAAATGTGTATGTGACAGAATCACAAAGTAAATGTCATAGGAAAATAATGTTTTACCTCAGCAGTGACACTGCTGGTCATAAAGTGATAAAATACAGACTCCAGGTAGTACTAAATGTACAGTACACCTCGGGGAGTCTAAGGAAAATGAAATGCAGACTCCAGGTGGTATTAAATGAACAATACGCCTCGAAGAGTCTGTTTTGCCTTTAATTCTTAATTGGTTAATTAAAGGTTTGAATGTGAACTCGTATGTAACCATGCTGATCGACGGCTGAATAACTGATGACCCTCCTGTGTCATATGTAGTGGTGTAACATTCTGTCACCCCTTGGCCTTATCGGCTGGGACTGTAGCTAGCAGTCAGGGTGTGGGAGTGTCTGTCCCGTATAGATCTATACACACAATGCCCGCTCTCCCTCCCGAAGACTCTGGTTACAAAGTGATACAACAATGCAGTGTCGTATCGAGAAGTAGTATGTCACATTCTGTTTATAGTATTCCAAAAGTTTTGTATAGTAGTCATAGTATAGTACTGTTTTCTCTGTACTAGTGTATAGTATATCCTTTTGTGTAGTGTATAGTATGTTCTCTTGTATAGTGTATAGTATGTTCTCTTGTATAGTGTATAGTATGTATTGTTTCTCAATGTAGTATTTATGTAGTGACTCGTAAATGTACTGACTCATGTATGTATCGTTGTAGTAGTAATAGTGAGTAGTAATCCCTTAACTATACCTATTATAGTTAATGAGTAATTTTGTTTGTATGCCTTCGTTACACAAAGGTACTGAACTGAAGTGAAAGCTTTTATATCCAACCCATAAATATATGATATATAACTAAGAGTTCAACGACATTCGGACAAATAACATGATACCCTAAGTCCACAACCAAACAAGGAACAAGAAATAAGGTGAGCTATCAGTCCTAAGTCCTTCAAGTCTTACTTATATAAATATATTAGTGTAGATATGAGTTGAAAATAATGTAAGTTTAAGAAGGTTTGAAAACAGTTTTAGCATCTAAAATAGTTTGATAAAGGGTTTTGAAGTACTTGAAAACCATAAGTTTGATAGTAATTTGAAAGTAATAGAAAATCCTTCTGTTTGTTCTAGACATTAATCATATGTGATTAAATCAATATCTAGAATGTTTCAACTTGTATTCTCCCACGCATAAAAGCATTTAAAATCATTTCAAAGGTTGATTAAGGGGTATGAACTCACCTGTAGTGAGTGATTTGGATTGAAGTGCTGGATAGGATGCTAAGTGTCAAGTGAAGACTTGAACACACACGGATCCTATTTAACATATAAAGACACATATATGTATTTAATTAGTGTTTAGACAACTAATTAAGCAAGTAAGGACACCGTAGGACATGGAAAACACCTTGCTTCAAGTGTTAGAAGCACATAGGGTTGCACCTAAGGGTTGTTGGGCCTCTCATTGGAGTTTTCGGTCCAGGTAGTATGTTGAGGTTTTCGGCCCACAGGGTTTTCGGTCCAAAATGGTTTTCGGTCGAAAATAGTTTTCGGTCCAATGGCTGGCCGAAAGCTCATGATGTTTGGTGATATTTAAGGGCTTTCCACAATCGATGAAGTGTTCTAGACTCAATACTCAGTGTTAGGAAAGGCTTAAAGCTCTTTTGCACCCTTCATAAGGGTTTTTGGTTTAAGGAGATGTACTAAACCGAAAACACCTTTTGTTCTTGGATAAATGATGATTTTGAGGCTCTAAATCAAGAGTTTCACTAGATAACAAGTATAGGGAAGTAATACTTACGATTTAGAGGCAAAGAAGGGTGTTTTCGGCCCAAAACACTAGTGTGTGTTCTTGGTGTTCTTGTTGTTCATGAAGATCTAACCCGAAAAAAGAGAAGATTTCATGGATGAAATCATGAATAACTACTAGATGAAGTGTTGTAACAACAAATCAAGAGAAGAAACACTTACATTTTTGGAAGATTTGGAAGAAGCTCTTATGATACTTGAGAGAGAATGTGGGTGTTCTTGAGTTTGGAAGTAAGAAATGAGGAAGGAAGGAATAAACGCATGCCTTAAGCATGAGTTCTCGGTCAAAGGGGAGTTCTCGGCCCAAACCCCTCATGTTTGGCCGTAAACACCTTATTAAGGTGTTAATTGTTTTATTTGATCCCCAATAAACTTAGAAAATATTTCCTTTCATTTGATTTCTCGAAAAATAATTATTAAAAATACCCAACCGGACTTTAAACCGAGCTAAAAATTAGCAGAAATGAATTTGACTTTTAATTGAAGTGCTGGACGGTAGAGTTTGATCAAATGGAAATTTCGGGTTGTCACATCATCCCCCCGTTAGAGGGAATTTCGTCCCGAAATTAGAGTTCAAGCAACTAAGTTATTACAAATAACTAAGTAAAAAGATGAGGATATTTCAGCTTAAACTGATCCTCGCGCTCCCAAGTGAATTCCGGTCCTCGGTTGTCGTTCCAGCGAACCTTCACAATCGGGATACGGCTTTGCTTGGTTCGTTTGACCTCCCGGTCCATGATCTCTACTGGTTCTTCCACGAAGTTGAGGCTCTCGTTGATATCGATCTCCTCGAGTGGGATTACAAGAGTCTCGTCGGATAGGCACTTTTTCAAGTTAGAGACTTGGAAGGTAGGATGTACATTACTTAGCTCGTGCAGAAGGTTGAGTTTGTAAGCTACATGGCCGATTCTGGCGAGAATCTTGAAAGGCCCTATGTATCTTGGATTTAGCTTTCCATGCTTTCCGAAGCGTATCAAGCCCTTCTAGGGCGAGACTTTCAAAAGGACTCGGTCTCCCACCTGTAATTCCAAAGGTTTCCTTCGTTTGTCTGTGTAGCTTTTCTGTCGGTCTCTAGAGGCTTTCAATCGTTCACGAATGTGAACGATCTTCTCTGTCGTTTCCCGAATGATCTCCGGACCTGTGAGAGTGCTGTCAGGAGCTTGTCCTTTAGCTAACTGTGTGTCACCCACATCAGCCCATCACAGAGGGGATCTGCACTTCCGGCCATAGAGGGCTTCAAATGGAGTAGCCTTTATGCTCGTGTGATAAATGTTGTTGTAGGAAAACTTAACAAGGGGTAAGTGAGTATCCCATGTCTTCCCAAAGTCGATCACACAGGCTCGCAACATATCCTCCAAGGTTTGGATAGTTCTCTCACTTTGTCCGTCGGTCTGTGGATGGTAGGCCGTACTCATGTCCAGCGTCGTTCCTAGGGAGCTTTGTAATGACTGCCAGAACCTTGAAGTGAATCTACTATCTCTATCGGAGATAATAGATATAGGAATACTATGCAGTCGTACGATCTCCCTAATGTATGTTCTTGTGAGCTTCTCCATTTTGTCGATCTCTTTGATGGGTAGGAAGTGCGCGGACTTGGTCAATCTGTCGACGATGACCCAAATGGTATCAAGTCCACCCGTTGTCTTGGGCAACTTGGTTATGAAGTCCATAGTGATCCGCTCCCACTTCCATTCAGGTATTTCCGGTTGCTGAAGTAAACCTGATGGTTTCTGGTATTTGACCTTGACCTTGGCGCAAGTAAGGCATTTACTTATGAAGGTAGCAATCTCTGCTTTCATGTTAGGCCACCAGTATAGCTTTTTAAGACCCATATACATCTTATCTGAACCCGGGTGGACGGAATATTTTGTGTTGTGCGCTTCCTTCATGACCAAGTCTCTGAAACCACCGTGTTTCGGTGTCCAGATCCTGTCCATGAGGTATAAAGCTTCGCCACCTTTGACTTCCAAGTTCTTATCCATTCATCGCAGGGATTCTCCCGCCACATTTTCAGGTTTTAAGGCTTCAAATTGAGCCTCCTTAATTTGTGCGGGTAGATGCGAATGGATAGTCATAGTTAGGGACTTGACTCTTCGACCAGAATATTCCTTCCGACTTAGGGCGTCTGCTACTACGTTGGCTTTACCCGGATGATAGCGAATTTCACATTCGTAGTCATTAAGTAGCTTGACCCACCGTCGTTGTCTCATGTTGAGCTCCTTCTGGTTGAATATGTGTTGTAGGCTTTTGTGGTCTGTGAAGGTAGTGCTCTTTGTAGTATACATGTAGTGTCTCCAGATCTTTAGAGCAAACACAACTGCTCCTAATTTGAGATTGTGAGTGGTGTAGTTGACCTCGTGTGTCTTCTGCTGTATTGAGGCGTAGGCGATGACCTTACCTCGTTGCATCAGAACACATCCGAGCCCTTGATTGGATGCATCGCAATACACCACAAAGTCTTCTGTCCCTTCGGGGAGGGATAGTATCGGTGCGGTGCATAAGGCTCGCTTCAGTGTTTGGAACGCCTTCTCTTGTTTCTCTTCCCAGTCGAAGGCCACGCCTTTCTGGGTCAATGTCGTAAGGGGTTTCGCAATTTGAGGGAAGTTCTGTATGAATCTGCGATAGTAGCTAGCGAGGCCTAGAAATTGACGAATTTCCGTAGGCGTCTTTGGTGCTGACCAGTTCTCAATAGCTTTAATTTTGGATGGGTCCACGTGGATTCCTTCTTCGCTAACCACGCGTCCTAAGAATTTGTCACACCCCCAAACCAAGGATGGCGAAAACGTCCGGGGGTGGAGGACTTCATGTATAGTATCATAACAACAATTGTAATAGTAATTCAAGCAAACACAACCAACATATATATAATTGAAAAAGTTACATCATTGTATGAATTACATGTTTACGAATCAATTACAATATGTTGACAAAATATGAAATAGTAGACGCCTTAGCATCCCATCCTCAAAAGCACTTGATTACCTATTTAATGATTTCGTGAGAATACAAGTTGTTTGAAAAAGTGTCAACACAAAGGTTGGTGAGTTCATAAGCTTTTGTTTGGTATTATTAAAAGCCTTTCGTTTGTGAAAGTAGTATTTGTGTTAGAAAATCCAATATTTTCCTTAATGTGTAAATGTAGTCTTAAAACCCAAAGACCGAAATGTACAAGTAATTTGTCATATTTATAGTAAAACAATGCAAGTTTAAATCGACATAAACTCGTTAAATTTTAATGAAGTTCCCGTAAATTCCAACGTTTATTAATACTTTATGTGAGTTATTATAACCATGCTATGACCTAGTTGGCCTGAAACGACGTTCTTCAGGCGTCGGAAATGTTATGACATTTGTCACCCCAGACCTGCCGGTCTAGCTGTTGCATGCAGCTTAGGTGTGGGTTTGTCAAACCCAATATAGATCTATACACAAGTATCACGCTCTCCCTCAAGGAGACTCTGGTTACAATACAGGACTTAATGGTAATTTGAAGTAAATGTCTCACAAAGTCATTAACGGAATTACGTGTTATGAAAACTTGGTACCGTATGGCCGTACCTTGCTTAATGAAAATATCCTTTGTATAAATGTACCCTTTTTAAATGTATGTGTTATGTAATGTATCATAAACTATACCTATTATAGTTTATCAACCAAGGGTAGTACGTGGTAATGTATGCAAACTATATTCAAAATAGTTTATTAAATGTTTGAATGTATCGATTGTACTTTGATTATAATCACTTGTTATTCTTTATATTTTATATGACCAAATCCATTTGTAAACTGATGTGTGTCTAAGTATTAAGATAAAATGTCATATATTGCAATAACATATAATCACATAAAGATATACACCTTGCTCAACATGTTACAAGGTGAAATGAAATTAACAGCAACTTTTCGTTGAAAAACAGTTTCCATTACTGTTCTTAGAAAATTTATAAAAAAATCATCAAAGCTCTAAATCCAAATCCGAAAATTTTGAGAGTTTGGAATATGAGTCTAGTTTGTTCGTAAATTTTACCATGATTTTTAGTGATCTCTGACAGAGGTGAAAATGTTCATAATCACAGACTGGTCCGGGTTTGCCTCTGAAATGACAGGCAGTTTTGTAAAAATCACCATAAATTGTAGACAAATCATATGAAGATGTGCAAGTAGCCATTTTAAAGCTAAGAGTTTCAACTACTTGCACCTGGAACTGGTTTGAAAACTAAAATATTTAAGTTGACCAAAACAGTCCGTGATTAACGTCCATCTTTTCTGATGTAATCTGTTAGAAAACGTTTAATTGTGTTCTTGATGATTTTACTTGTATTCCCCCATTAAAACTTAAGAAAAACATGTAAATGTATGGGTATGAACTCACCTTATGTGTTATTAGTGGATGGATGTTGGAGAAGAGAAGTGTTCAACCCAAGAACACTTAGAAGATGCCTTGACGAATCGAGAACCTAACATGAAGGTGACGATGTTTGTGTAAGATTCTTATGATTTTGAGTAGAAGGATGTGTAATAATCATAAGAAGAATGAATTATACTTACCAAGAGTGGAAGAAAGCTTGATAATCAGCCTTGGAAGTCTTGGAATTGAGAGAGAATGGTGAGAGAATTTGGAGTGTGATCCTTGGAGGAAAATATGAGAATGAAAGAAGTATGAAGAGAGGGGATGGGTTTTTATACTTAGACAAGGAGTGGGGCTGGTCATGTAGTGGGTATGAGTTGGTCATGTAGTGGGTAAGAGCTGGTCATGTAGTGGGAAAGAGTTGGCCATGTAGTGGGTGTGAGTGGTGGCATGTGACATAAAGTAAAGTAAAGTCATCTTTCCACCTCAAGCACCTCCCCTACTAATTATTGGTATGAATGGCCCTAAAAACGTGGGGATTACTGATATATAGAGTTCTAACTGTAAAAATAAAGTTTTTGGTGAAAATCCCGCGTTAAAATGATGAAAAACGGGCCTAAAACAAGTCGTAGTCGAAAAACCGGAAACATTATGACACGCAAAAATGCATGTCGTCTTCTTTTATGACAGGGGCTTCCTTGATACTCATTGCGTGTCATCAACACGCGCGTCGTAAGGTTACGACAGACAAATGTGTGTCGTCTTCCTTTATGACAGGGACTTCGGTCCTGAAGCTTCAGTTTTGGGTCCTTAAGCCTATTTTACCCGTTTTTACCCCGTTTCATGTGGTTTTTGACCCAGTTAAGGGTCGGGATGGCCCGAATGATTACAAAAATTTAAAGGAACTTTTGAGAGAGATTTGGGAGAGATTCGGGAGAGATTTGGGAGAGATTTTAATAGAGAGAGGTTGAGTGAAAGAGATTGTGAGAGGTTTCGTTTGTGATCTTTTTGAGTGTCCGGCTTCGCAACGAAAGGTCCATAAACCCCGTTAAGCCATGATTTAGTGTCTTACACAATCCCGATGATTGTGCAATAGTGTTTTATCGCTTTGGTTCGTTGTTTAGCACTGTTAAGGCTAAGGAAAATCAAACACATGAATTTTTCAAATGATGTTTTCTCATTGAAATAGCGAATTGTATAATGTAAACCCTAACATACAAGGGTTAATGGAGTTGACCGGTTTGACTTGTTGACTTTGTTTGACTTTGACTTGACCGAAATTTGACGGTTGTCACATCATCCCCCCGTTAGAGGGAATTTCGTCCCGAAATTTGCATTTTGATTGGGACTTCAAGAGTTTGGAAAAAGATGTGGAAAACTTTGCGTAGTACAAGAAATTGATTATGGTGAGGAACAACCCTCCTGATGTCACATGACGACCTTGGAAATTTCTTATTGTAACTTGAACTGAGTCAATTTAAAAGGAGTTTATTGTTTTGGGATGATAGAGTATTCTATGTGTGCTTTTATACTCCCTGTTTTATCCTTGGTATTACCACTATGAATATTTTATAACGTAGTTAGCGAGTTCCATCATTACGAATGTTTCAACAAATTTTGATGAAATTTGCATTATAAGTCCTACTAGTTATTTTATAGTCGATTGGCGTAAACTAGTCGTATATCATTAAGATTGCAAGGGCATTTTGGATGGGTGACCCCGCCTTAAGCCCACAACCAAACAAGGAACAGGGAATGAGGCGGAATCACACATTCTAAGTCCATAGAATCTTAATGATATATGACCATAACGTTTACACTAGCCATCATAGATTCCAGGGGCGTAGTATTATTGGGGCCAGGAGTAGGAATTGTAGTTCAAAATAAAATTGTTATAAGCCTGCTATCTTCAAACTTGGGCTTTGGCCCCTCCCGATTCCTAATCAGAATGGTCCAATACTCTTGCCCGATCCAAGTCGAGAGTTGATTCATGTGGCTTGAGCTTAGGCTTGGGTCTTAGAGAAAGAGGCAATGCGTCAGGCTGGCTTCACAGAGCTACAAAAACTCTTCTCTCTCGACAGTGGATAGATAACATGCCTCGGTTCTTCAGGCCCACATTGCCTACTGGGCCAACTGAAATGAACATCCACTTTGTTACCCCACTTGGGTTATAGGCAAGTGTTACCAAGCCCGATATCAAGAAATCAAAATCGATTCATCCCTATTTGCCCAATTCGCTGCCTATCTCGCCTGCTGTTCGTTTCTCGCTATCTCGCTAAGTTAGTCGCCTGGTCTCACTCTCGCCAATCGCCATCGCCTAATGCCCAAATCTCTATTCACACTTCACAGAAATCAGGTATGTAATCCCGAGACCCATATCCTGTTCAGCTGTTCTTTCTTTTCTGATTGTAAGATTGTTGATTGTTGGTGTTGGCGTATTGCACTGCTGCTGCTGTTTTCAGTCAATCCGTTGCCTATTTATGCGTTACTACAGTCTTACTGAGTTTCTTTTTAATTTGGCTGTCATTTGTGATTTGGCGAATTTCCAATTTGATTTACAAGTTATGAACTTATAGATTTGGTTATTGTTAAATGAGTTATTGGTTATTGTTCAAATTTTGATTTTGATTTTTTTTTTGTTAATTTCAGTTTATAATATTTTCGGCCCCCTCCCCCAAGTTAATTGTTCAAGCTCCGCTACTGATAGATTCACTGGTAAAAACCCTGAGTTTTTACATAGATGATAAGACTTATTTGGGTTTTGCCGTGTTCCCAAGATTCATGGTTTATAGACTTGAATAGATGCTAGTTTTAGTAATAAAAAGAAATTTAGATTTTAAATGTCGATGTTAGATGCTTGTACTGATATTTAAGGGGTTAAAAAAAATAAAGTTTTATTAGTTACCTATAGCGACACTCAAGTCATAATTTGCATGTGTGAAGACTTGGAGTACTTTCTAATGAAAAGTGTGCTACTGGGGAAATTCGAAACTGGTACATAGCTTCAAAGTCAAGAATATGCAGTAGGCATGTGATGCATTAAATGCATGAGGCACAAAAGTCCTAATTTGCAGCAATATATACGTATATGTGTGTGAATTGAAGAAGAAGGTTATGGCTCAAAGACCATTCATTTCCTCTTTATTTTTTATTTATTACTCCTCCCACTTACCTTATATAAATCATCACAGAAGAAGGTTACGGCTCAAAGACCATTCATTTCCTCTTTATTTGTTATTCGTTACTTCTCCCACTTCCCTTATATAAATCAGCACATTCTTACCGCGACTCTTTAACTTCTCCCTCACAAATGGATCCGCCTGCAGATCATCAAAACCCCATAGATGACCTCGATCGGTTTCAGTACTTTGATCATCAGGATCTGTTCAGGTATATATAAATGTCACTCATTACACCATCTTTCGCACAGAAAAGTGATTTTGTTTATATTGATCAAAACATGGTTTGATTTTTGCAGTGGTGACCTGCTCAACCATCAGGATTTCGAGTTGTCGGAAAAATCGCATGAAGTGCTCGATCAGAATGTTTCCACAGTACTTAACAAAGATCAAAACATCATTTCTAGAAATGAGTTTCATGATCTTGATCCCCTTGAAGACATAAGCTTATGGGATTGTTGGGAGGATGGTAATTTACCATTGGTTAGTTTCAGTGAAGACTGTAAATCCGGTGGTGAGGCTACAGGTAGTTCTAGTGCTGCCACCACTGATCACGGTGGCCGGAAGGTGGCAAATAGATTGAGCCCATTGGAGTTTCAAGAGATAGCGAAGTACTTTGAGATGCCGATAATCATGGCAGCAAAGGAACTAGGGATAGGGTTAACATTGTTGAAGAAAAGATGCAGAGAGCTAAACATAAACAGATGGCCTCATAGAAAACTTAAGAGCCTTCAATCCCTCATTCAAAATGCCAAGGTAAACTACGATAATAACCTTCTATACATTACTCATGCATGTATGCATGCACTTGGTAATCAAAGTAGTTTTGGTATTTTATAAAATTTTAATTATTAGTTTCTTTATAACATAAACATAGGCCCTAGGCATATGCCACATCGAATCAATTGTTTTACTACGATTTCTGATTTATATTTACATAAACTTAACTCATTGTAAATTTTATGAACTCACACGAAAAATATATTGCATCTACCTA
The DNA here is from genome assembly GCF_052849685.1 of Lactuca virosa. Classification (NCBI taxonomy): domain Eukaryota; kingdom Viridiplantae; phylum Streptophyta; class Magnoliopsida; order Asterales; family Asteraceae; genus Lactuca; species Lactuca virosa. The sequence continues at coordinate 61,548,644 of NC_136429.1, forward strand.
AAAAAACTAGGAGTTGGGATTAAAGGAGGAGGTAGAGACGTTAGCAGGGCACAAGAAGATGATGGAGAAATTGTCAGGTATGGAATTGACAGAAAGAACAAAGAAGCTTAGGCAAGCTTGCTTCAAAGCTATTTATAAGAAGAGAGGACTTAACAATCCTTAGTCCTTACCTTTTCTTTTAGCCATTTTGTTATCATTAGTGGATTTTAATCTACATTGTATGTGTTTTTCTCTTGATAGTTTGATACTCTTTTTTTTAGTTTCATTTTACGTATTTGTCTATTGATTTTTAATGCAGAAAATTTTGTATAATTTGGGTATTATAGTTTGTATTATGTATTTAGCCATATTTTAGATTGCCGACACGACTACGCCGACGACTCTATACCAGAGGTCTATATAAATAGACTTATGAATTTAGTAGGAATAACTTGATTATAATCTTGTGATTTGTTACATGTCTGATCCACTCCTAAGATTCTCTTGACATGCCCCCAGTTATGTGTAATTAAAATTTTATTAGACTGTTGATCCTAATGAGTCTACCCTAAGTCCACAACCAAACAAGGAACAGGTCCTAAGGCGGACTCACCATTTCTAGGTCAATCATTCCTTAATTACACATAACTTCGAGGTACACCTAAAGAATCTTAGAGTTACCAGTTGTAAATTGTTTGTAATACCAAGTAGTGAGATTCAATGAAATAAAATGCATGCCTATTTCATTGATAAACCTTTTAGTAAATATCCTTACCATTTATATACACATGTATATTTTCGCACTTTAGTGAACTATTCTTGGTGTTTCTGTTAACGTCTTGGAGATGGAGTTATGGTAGTGGGTAGAAGTAGGTTTTGTACGGGCGTTAAAATTTACACATCATGTTGCTCCTGCGAGAATAGGGGTAGAAGAGATAATTAATAGACGCCTAATCCTATAATTACTTATAGGGGTGATCCTTATTAGTTACGTCTATAATCACGTAGTGCATATCAGTTATACATAATTTGAGATAGAATAGACTTTCGAATAAATGACTCTACTCTAAGTCCACAACCAAACAAGGAACAGGAAGTAGAGCAATAGTCATAGATTCTGAGTCTATAATATCTTTAATTATGTATAACCTGCGTATGCACTCAGTTATCATAGGCCTACTAATAGAGGTCTTTAGTTTTCACATAAGTTGGTTATAGTATCACCAAATACTCCTATAGTATTTTTAGCTGTTTAGATTCGATTCTTAAAGTATTCTCTGTAGGGTGTAGTTAGGTTGATAGATTTGTTGCCCATTATGACTATCCCCCAGTATATGCAAGTCACTCCTCGGACAGATATAGTTGATCAGGCTATATCCTTCCCAGACTTGATTTACATATACCTAGGCATACCCATAATGTACAACTCCTCTTCTTTTATTTTATGTTCTTCTAGTTATGACACTATATGAGCATGTATGCATGTATTTATACTTTTAATAAAAAATCATTTATTTTCTAAAAGTATATTTATTTGAAAAATGCACAAATCAGAGACTATTAGTCCCAATTGTGTTTATAGTTTGTATATCTTATGTGGATTGATATACTTAATTCACTATAAACTGTGCTCTGATACCAATCTGTCACACCCCCAAACCAAGGATGGGGAAAACGTCCGGGGGTGGAGGACTTCATGTATAGTATCATAACAACAATTGTAATAGTAATTCAAGCAAACACAACCAACATATATATAATTGAAAAAGTTACATCATTGTATGAATTACATGTTTACGAATCAATTACAATATGTTGAAAAAATATGAAATAGTAGACGCCTTAGCGTCCATCCTCAAAAGCACTTGATTACCTATTTAATGATTTCCTGAGAATACAAGTTGTTTGAAAAAGTGTCAACACAAAGGTTGGTGAGTTCATAAGCTTTTGTTTGGTATTATTAAAAGCCTTTCGTTTGTGAAAGTAGTATTTGTGTTAGAAAATCCAATATTTTCCTTAATGTGTAAATGTAGTCTTAAAACCCAAAGACCGAAATATACAAGTAATTTGTCATATTTATAGTAAAACAATGCAAGTTTAAATCGACATAAACTCGTTAAATTTTAATGAAGTTCCCGTAAATTCCAACGTTTATTAATACTTTATGTGAGTTATTATAACCATGCTATGACCTAGTTGGCCTGAAACGACGTTCTTCAGGCGTCGGAAATGTTATGACATTTGTCACCCCAGACCTGCCGGTCTAGCTGTTGCATGCAGCTTAGGTGTGGGTTTGTCAAACCCAATATAGATCTATACACAAGTATCACGCTCTCCCTCAAGGAGACTCTGGTTACAATACAGGACTTAATGGTAATTTGAAGTAAATGTCTCACAAAGTCATTAACGGAATTACGTGTTATGAAAACTTGGTACCGTATGGCCGTACCTTGCTTAATGAAAATATCCTTTGTATAAATGTACCCTTTTTAAATGTATGTGTTATGTAATGTATCATAAACTATACCTATTATAGTTTATCAACCAAGGGTAGTACGTGGTAATGTATGCAAACTATATTCAAAATAGTTTATTAAATGTTTGAATGTATCGATTGTACTTTGATTATAATCACTTGTTATTCTTTATATTTTATATGACCAAATCCATTTGTAAACTGATGTGTGTCTAAGTATTAAGATAAAATGTCATATATTGCAATAACATATAATCACATAAAGATATACACCTTGCTCAACATGTTACAAGGTGAAATGAAATTAACAGCAACTTTTCGTTGAAAAACAGTTTCCATTACTGTTCTTAGAAAATTTATAAAAAAATCATCAAAGCTCTAAATCCAAATCCGAAAATTTTGAGAGTTTGGAATATGAGTCTAGTTTGTTCGTAAATTTTACCATGATTTTTAGTGATCTCTGACAGAGGTGAAAATGTTCATAATCACAGACTGGTCCGGGTTTGCCTCTGAAATGACAGGCAGTTTTGTAAAAATCACCATAAATTGTAGACAAATCATATGAAGATGTGCAAGTAGCCATTTTAAAGCTAAGAGTTTGAACTACTTGCACCTGGAACTGGTTTGAAAACTAAAATATTTAAGTTGACCAAAACAGTCCGTGATTAACGTCCATCTTTTCTGATGTAATCTGTTAGAAAACGTTTAATTGTGTTCTTGATGATTTTACTTGTATTCCCCCATTAAAACTTAAGAAAAACATGTAAATGTATGGGTATGAACTCACCTTATGTGTTATTAGTGGATGGATGTTGGAGAAGAGAAGTGTTCAACCCAAGAACACTTAGAAGATGCCTTGACGAATCGAGAACCTAACATGAAGGTGACGATGTTTGTGTAAGATTCTTATGATTTTGAGTAGAAGGATGTGTAATAATCATAAGAAGAATGAATTATACTTACCAATAGTGGAAGAAAGCTTGATAATCAGCCTTGGAAGTCTTGGAATTGAGAGAGAATGGTGAGAGAATTTGGAGTGTGATCCTTGGAGGAAAATAAGAGAATGAAAGAAGTATGAAGAGAGGGGATGGGTTTTTATACTTAGACAAGGAGTGGGGCTGGTCATGTAGTGGGTATGAGTTGGTCATGTAGTGGGTAAGAGCTGGTCATGTAGTGGGAAAGAGTTGGCCATGTAGTGGGTGTGAGTGGTGGCATGTGACATAAAGTAAAGTAAAGTCATCTTTCCACCTCAAGCACCTCCCCTACTAATTATTGGTATGAATGGCCCTAAAAACGTGGGGATTACTGACATATAGAGTTCTAACTATAAAAATAAAGTTTTTGGTGAAAATCCCGCGTTAAAATGATGAAAAACGGGCCTAAAACAAAGTCGTAGTCGAAAAACCGGAAACATTATGACACGCAAAAATGCATGTCGTCTTCTTTTATGACAGGGGCTTCCTTGATACTCATTGCGTGTCATCAACACGCGCGTCGTAAGGTTACGACAGACAAATGTGTGTCGTCTTCCTTTATGACAGGGACTTCGGTCCTGAAGCTTCAGTTTTGGGTCCTTAAGCCTATTTTACCCGTTTTTACCCCGTTTCAAGTGGTTTTTGACCCAGTTAAGGGTCGGGATGGCCCGAATGATTACAAAAATTTAAAGGAACTTTTGAGAGAGATTTGGGAGAGATTCGGGAGAGATTTGGGAGAGATTTTAATAGAGAGAGGTTGAGTGAAAGAGATTGTGAGAGGTTTCGTTTGTGATCTTTTTGAGTGTCCGGCTTCGCAACGAAAGGTCCATAAACCCCGTTAAGCCATGATTTAGTGTCTTACATAATCCCGATGATTGTGCAATAGTGTTTTATCGCTTTGGTTCGTTGTTTAGCACTGTTAAGGCTAAGGAAAATCAAACACATGAATTTTTCAAATGATGTTTTCTCATTGAAATAGCGAATTGTATAATGTAAACCCTAACATACAAGGGTTAATGGAGTTGACCGGTTTGACTTGTTGACTTTGTTTGACTTTGACTTGACCGAAATTTGACGGTTGTCACAGAATTCAAGTCTTCAAATCCAAAATTCGCATTTAGAGAACTTCACATAGAGTTTCTTTGATCGTAAGGTTCCTAGGACTTGTTGCAGATGATCACTATGCTCCTCCTCACTTCGAGAGTAGATAAGTATATCATCGATGAAGACGATGACGAACTGATCCAAGTAAGGACGGAATACCCTATTCATCAAGTCCATGAATACTGTGGGGGCATTGGTCAATCCGAATGGCATCACCACGAACTCGTAGTGTCCGTAACGAGTTCGGAAGGCTGTCTTTAGAACATCCTACTCAAGCACTTGTAACTGGTGATACCCAGATCTTAGATCAATCTTGGAAAAGTATCTCGCCCCTTGTAGCTGGTCGAAGAAATCGTGTATGCGAGGTAGAGGGTAACGGTTCTTGACTGTAAGCTTGTTGAGTTCCCTGTAGTCGATGCACATACGGAACGATCCGTCTTTCTTCTTGACGAACAAGACCGGGGCTCCACAGGGTGAGAAGCTTGGTCTTATAAAGCCCTTGCTGAGCAGTTCGTTAAGTTGACCGGACAGTTCTTGCATCTCAGCAGGTGCTAGATGATAAGGTGATTTGGCTACGGGGGTAGCTCCTGGAACTAAGTCGATCCTGAATTTTACTTGACGTTGGGGAGGTAAACCCAGTAACTCTACAGGAAAGACGTCGGGGAAGTCGCGTACAACGGGGAGGTCTTTCAGGTCTTTTGTTTTCTGGTTTGCATCAACTACGTGTGCAAGGAATGCGTGATATTCCTTACGCAGGTACTTCTGGGCTTGAATACTTGAGATGATACGAAGGCTCGCACTGGGTTTGTCTCCGTAGATCAACAAGCTTTCGTTATTCTGTAGATTTAGGCGGACTGCCTTCTCGAAGCACATAATATCAGTACGATGGAGACTCAACCAATCCATGCCCACAATGACATCGAAACTTTTGATTGATACAGGTATGAGGTCGATTGGAAATGAATGATTATCTAGCGTGAGGGTACAACCTATGTAAATCCCGTTAGAACTCTCTGTCTTTCCGTTGGCCATTTCTACGACGAAGGTTTCTTTTAGTGCTTGCGGTGCTTGATTGAGTAAGTGTTTAAATTTTTGGTTTACGAAGCTCCTCTCTCCCCCACTATCAAATAGGATACAAGCATAAGAGTTATCTAGAAGGAACGTACCCGTGACTACTGTGGGGTCTGCCACGGATTCATTGTGGTCAATAGCAAGTAGTCTTCCTGCTCCTCCCGCATTCCCAGCTTTCAGACAGTTTCTTTTGAAGTGCCCTGTCTCGCCACACCCGTAGCAGGCCTGGCTCACTCCTGCACCGGGAACCTGGGTGATGGGTTTGGGTGGTGTCTTGCAAAACCGGGCGGTATGGCCCTTCCGGTCGCAATTAGTGCAATGCATTTCCCGGCAGGGGCCGTTATGATGGAAGGAGCACTTGGTGCACTTGGGTAGGGTCCCTGCATATGGTTTGGCTGGTACAGGGGCAACAGGAGTTGTAGAAGCATGGACAGCCACCGTCTATTGTTTCTTGGAAGGGGGTTGAGTTGATTTGTCCTTCTTTCGGTCCCAACGCCTTTTCTTGTTGTCGGCCGTGTTGGTTGGTGTTGGGGTAGTAATTGTAGTTGTTGTTGGAAGAGAAGGAACCTCGTGATCGATGAGCTGTTGGGCCAATTCCTTGGCACTATCAAGGGTCGCATGGTGTGATGCTAGAACGTTCCCTCAATATGGGGGTACCAGACCCCAGATGTATCTTTCGATTTTCTTACTTTCGGTGGGGACCATGTTGGGACATAGAGTCACCAGGTCGCAGAACCTGGCTGTATAAGTCACTATGTCAGAACCCTTCATCTTGAGGTTCCACAGTTCTTCCTCGAGCTTCTGAATTTCGCCCCTAGGGCAGTACTCCCTTGTCATCAGGTCCTTCAGTGTATCCCAGCCCATGGCGTTAGCTGCTACCAGTGAGAGTGATTTGACATGGCCATTCCACCATGTCAGGACCCTTTCGGGGAAGGTGCAAGCAGCGAACTTTATCTTGCTTCCCTCAGGGCATGAGCACATTTCGAAAATCGCTTCTGTTCTTTCAATCCATTGGGACAGTGCAATGATCCCTCCGGTTTCGTTGAAGTACGTTGGGTTGCAGCTGATGAAATCTTTATAGGTACACTCCCGTGTACGAGGTTAGATTTCCCCATGGCTGGAGTTTGTGCCAGTTCCAGCTCTACTTGCGCCACCAGAGTTTACTTGGGCCATAGCTGTAGTCACCGCTGCTTGAAACATCACCGCATCGAACTGCAGAGGGGGTGGTGGTGGTGGAGTTTGATTTGCAGGTCTGCCCCTGGTCGGACGTGGACGAGGCGGCATCTTTTACTGGAAGTTCATAGAGATGATGATAATAGTAAGAATCAATTGTAAGTATGATGAAAGTGTTTCATGGACTAAATCGCCATATTCTAACTATCAGATAGAGGTATAACAATAGAGTAGGGAAACACAAAGGTAACAACTTTCCCATAGATTAGATAACTGCCAATATTACTGGTATTAATGATGTAAAATGAGTTCGGGAAAATGACCTAACAGTAGGTCTTACATCAAACCATCAGGGAAAATGTTGGCAGCCTAGGAGTCTAGTTAGAGTATTTTAAAAACTAGGAATGTTTTACAGGCAAGTGAAACATAGACATTGAAAAGAAAGGCTATTCCTTAACCAAAAGGGAAAAAGGTGAGTCGATATCTTCTACCGGCGGTGGGTGTCCCTCGGACGAACCCTCAGATCTGCCAGTTGACGTACAACCTCTTGAAGATGTCGCTCATGCGCCCTCTGACGTACTCAGAGTTCCATGACTTTGGCTCGGGATGCAGCTAGGTGTTGCTGCAGAGCCTCGTTGGTCCTCCTAGTTCTCTCCATAGCCTCTTCAAGTTGGCTAATGCGGACTGTATTAACGCCAGAGTTGGCGTCCACTTGCATCGCTCGGTCGATCGCTGCACGACCCTACTCGTCATTCCGGGCAATCCTTCGGACCATGATGGGCAGGACTCGGTCAGCGTAGCCTCCCTCGCTTATGTTGTAAAAGCTTCGGTCCCCATCGAAAGGCATGGGTTGACCCTCTTCCTGACTCCATCAGTTCAAGTTTGTTGCCCACAGAGGTGTGAGTCCTTGAAATGCAGGTCGAGGGTTGAGGTTTGGGATTTGAGCTTCTTGAGGTAGGTTATTGACCTCTGGTTCGGAGTCAGAGCGATCCGAAAAGCCTTCTGCACGGTGATCATCCAAGGGGATCGGGTGATCATCTTCTGGCTCATCATCAAGCCATCCACCAATGCCTTGGTTGGGATAATACGGATCGCCGGGAAGATGGAAGCCAGGTATGTTATCTATGCGAGAATAGGGAAAAGAATAGTTAATAGACGTACTAATGAGATTCCTTTTTAGTTTGCACATAAGTAATTATAGTGACACAAAATACTCCTATAGTATTCTGTTCTAATGTTCCCGTTGTAGTAGTGTTGGTAAGTTTTTAGACTTGTTGCAACACCACAATCATTCTTAGGCACATGCTAGTCACTCCTCGGAAAATATAGTTGATCAGGCTATATCCTCCTAGATTTGACTATATGTCTCTAATCCCAATTGTGTTGTTCAACAATCGTAATACTTTTGTGCTGTTCTAGTATGATACTCACACTAGTATGAATAGATGTATATATATACTTAGTTAAATATTTTATTATTTAAAAGTATATATTCTTGGTCAGATTGTTTTAGTCCCGTTGTGTTTATAGTTTGTATATCTTTTATGGGTTGATATACTCAATTCACTATAAACCATGCTCTGATACCAATCTGTCACACCCCAAAACCGGAACGACGGAAATGTTCTGGGGTGGAGGACGTCATGTACAGTATCACAACAAAGCATAATAGTAAACAAGCAACAACATCCATTGCATTAATAGAATAATTTTAATACAAGCGTGTTCTGTATAGTTTGTAAGACACCAAAAATGAATAATCAAAATAAAAGATGAGTCTTGTATGTGCTCCATCTTCTCTAAAGCCTCATCGGTATCTGTCTACTGATGACCTGAGAATACAAGTTATTTTGAAAGAGTTTATCAGCATTAACGCTGGTGAGTTCATAAGTATTTAGTGTCTTTGCCTGTATCAAAATGTTTGTAATCAACGTAGTATAAATGTTCATGGCTGTTCGTAATTGTTTTGTAAATAGTTGAACTCTCTAGAAAATCGTATATTTTCTACTGAAATGTAGTCTTCTACCAAGACCCGACTGTTTGTATGTTTGTTCTTTGGTAAATGTAAGAGTTTTTCCCAGCGAAACTATCATTATAAAAATATAGTTTACTTAAATGTGTATGTGACAGAATCACAAAGTAAATGTCATAGGAAAATAATGTTTTACCTCAGCAGTGACACTACTGGTCATAAAGTGATAAAATACAGACTCCAGGTAGTACTAAATGTACAGTACACCTCGGGGAGTCTAAGGAAAATGAAATGCAGACTCCAGGTGGTATTAAATGAACAATACGCCTCGAAGAGTTTGTTTTGCCTTTAATTCTTAATTAGTTAATTAAAGGTTTGAATGTGAACTCGTATGTAACCATGCTGATCGACGGCTGAATAACTGATGACCCTCCTGTGTCATATGTAGTGGTGTAACATTCTGTCACCCCTTGGCCTTATCGGCTGGGAATATAGCTAGCAGTCAGGGTGTGGGAGTGTATGTCCTGTATAGATCTATACACACAATGCCCGCTCTCCCTCCATGAGACTCTGGTTACAAAGTGATACAACAATGCAGTGTCGTATCGAGAAGTAGTATGTCACATTCTGTTTATAGTATTCCAAAAGTTTTGTATAGTAGTCATAGTATAGTAATGTTTTCTCTGTACTAGTGAATAGTATATCCTTTTGTGTAGTGTATAGTATGTTCTCTTGTATAGTGTATAGTATGTTCTCTTGTATAGTGTATAGTATGTATTGTTTCTCAATGTAGTATTTATGTAGTGACTCGTAAATGTACTAACTCTTGTATGTATCGTTGTAGTAGTAATAGTGAGTAGTAATCCCTTAACTATACCTATTATAGTTAAATAGTAATGTTGTTTGTATGCCTTCGTTACACAAAGGTACTGAACTGAAGTGAAAGCTTTTATATCCAACCCATATATATATATATATATATATATATATATATATATATATATATATATATGATATATAACTAAGAGTTCAACGACATTCGGACAAATAACATGATACCCTAAGTCCACAACCAAACAAGGAACACGAAATAAGGTGAGCTATCAGTCCTAAGTCCTTCAAGTCTTACTTATATAAATATATTAGTGTAGATATGTGTTGAAAATAATGTAAGTTTAAGAAGGTTTGAAAACAGTTTTAGCATCTAAAATAGTTTGATAAAGGGTTTTGAAGTGCTTGAAAACCATAAGTTTGATAGTAATTTGAAAGTAATAGAAAATCCTTCTGTTTGTTCTAGACATTAATCATATATGATTAAAGCAATATCTAGAATGTTTCAACTTGTATTCCCCCCCCATAAGAGCATTTAAAATCATTTCAAAGGTTGATTAAGGGGTATGAACTAACCTGCAGTGAGTGATTTGGATTGAAGTGCTGGATAGGATGCTAAGTTTCAAGTGAAGACTTGAACACACACGGATCCTATTTAACATATAAAGACACATATATGTATTTAATTAGTGTTTAGACAACTAATTAAGCAAGTAAGGACACCCTAGGACATGGAAAACACCTTGCTTCATGTGTTAGAAGCACATAGGGTTGCACCTATGGGTTGTTGGGCCTCTCATTGGAGTTTTCGGTCCAGGTAGTATGTTGAGGTTTTCGGCCCACAGGGTTTTCGGTCCAAAATAGTTTTCGGTCTAATGGCTGGCCGAAAGCTCATCATGTTTGGTAATTTTTAAGGGCTTTCCACAATCGATGAAGTGTTCTAGACTCAATACTCAGTGTTAGGAAAGGCTTAAAGCCCTTTTGCACCCTTCATAAGGGTTTTCGGTTTAAGGAGATGTACTAAACCGAAAACACCTTTTGTTCTTGGATAAATGATGATTTCGAGTCTCTAAATCAAGAGTTCACTAGATAACAAGTATAGGGAAGTAATACTTGCGATTTAGAGACAAAGAAGGGTGTTTTCGGCCCAAAACACTAGTGTGTGTTATTGGTGTTCTTGAAGATCTAACCCGAAAAAGAGAAGATTTCATGGATGAAATCATGAATAACTACTAGACGAAGTGTTGTAACAACAAATCAAGAGAAGAAACACTTACATTTTTGGAAGATCTGGAAGAAGCTCTTATGATACTTGAGAGAGAATGTGGGTGTTCTTGAGTTTGGAAGTAAGAAATGAGGAAGGAAGGAGTAAACTCATGCCTTAAGCATGAGTTCTCGGTCAAAGGGGAGTTCTCGGCCCAAACTCCTCATGTTTGGCCGTGAACACCTTATTAAGGTGTTAATTGTTTTATTTGATCCCCAATAATCCTAGAAATATTTTCTTTCATTTGCTTTCTCGAAAAAAATAAATATTAAAAATACCCAACCAGACTTTAAACCGAGCTAAAAATTAGCAGAAATGAATTTGACTTTTAATTTAAGTGCTAGACGGTAGAGTTTGTTCAAATGGAAATTTCGGGTTGTCACACACAATACATGCAATATATTAATCAAAGTACAAACAACCATTGTATTTAAAAAGTATAAGTATTTACATGTGTTTCATCATTGTATATATTAAAACCAAAATAGTTATTCACAAGAAGATGAGACTCAAATAGCTCCATCTTCTCAAAAGCTCGGGGAGTACCTGTCTACTGGTTCCCTGAGAATACAAGTAATTTGAAAAGAGAGTATCAATATAAAGTTGAGTGAGTGCATAAGTATTTATGTTTGAAAGTATGTTTCTGTTTCTTGAAAATGTATAATGTTCCAGAAAATCCTATATTTTATGCTGTATATATAAAAGTAGTTTTAATCTCATAAAATCGTTCTGTTTGTAAACCAATGTTCTGTATTTGTATTCCTTTATGTAAAACTTGTATCTGTGAGTGTGCCTGGTTCCACTAACTGTTATTGTAAACTGTAATGTAATACTGTAAACTGTATCTTGTAAAACTAGTACTTTGGAAATGTACTTAAGTTTAGTTAATTATACACTAACGTATTGTTAGTATATTTTTAATGAGTTATTATAACCATACTGAGACTAGATGGACTGACCCAACGCATTGAAGGCATTGAAAGCTATTGATAACAACTGCCACTCGTAGGCGTGTATGCCTGACTGTAGCTAGCAGTCTGAGTGCGGGGTTGTCAATCCCAATATAGATCTATACACACATTGTTTCGATCCCCGACTATAGATTCTGGTTATAATGTCAGGACTTTAACTATATTGTTTAAATGAATTAAACAACCTGTATCAAGTGACTCATAAAAAGCATATAAACGTTACATGTATAATAGTTATGAAAACCCAATCATTCTGAAATAAATGATTGACAGTATGTTCTTGAATTAGTATTCTTAACATGCATCTGAAAGATGTATATCCTTGATTAGTTTTGAATCAAACCTTTGTTCTTGTAAAATAATGTACTTTAGTATACTCGAATTATGAATTAATTTTCTGTGATTCATAAATTATACCTATTATAATTTATATGTACTTTCTGAATTGATACCGAGTCTTCATGAATGCAACCCCTTACTCACCATGTTCTTGAATTAGTATTCTTAACACGCTCCCAAGTGAATTCCGGTCCTCGCTTGGCGTTCCAGCGAACCTTCACTATCGGCATACGGCTTTGCTTGGTTCGTTTGACCTCTCGGTCCATGATCTCTACCGGTTCTTCCACGAAGTCGAGTCTCTCGTTGATCTCGATCTCGTCGAGTGGGATTACAAGAGTCTCGTCTGATAGGCACTTTTTCTAGTTAGAGACGTGGAAGGTAGGATGTACGTTACTTAGCTCGTGGGGAAGGTTGAGTTTGTAAGCTACAGGGCCGATTATGGCGAGAATCTCGAAAGGCCCTATGTATGTTGGATTTAGATTTCCACGCTTTCCGAAGCGTATCAAGCCCTTCCAGGGAGAGACTTTCAAAAGGACTCGGTCCCCCACCTGGAATTCCAAAGGTTTCCTTCGTTTGTTTGCGTAGCTTTTCTGTCGGTCTCTAGAGGCTTTCAATCGTTCACGAATCTGAACGATGTTCTCTATAGTTTCCCGAATGATCTCCGGACCTATGAGAGTGCTGTCAGAAACTCGTCCTTTAGCTAACAGAGGGGATCTGCACTTTCGGCCATAGAGGTCTTCAAATGGAGCAGCCTTTATGCTTGTGTGCTAACTGTTGTTGTAAGAGAATTTGATAAGGGGTAAATGTGTATCCCATGCCTTTCCAAAGTCTATCACGCAAGCTCGCAACATATCTTTCAGAGTTTGAATCGTCCTCTCACTTTGTCCGTCAGTTTGTGGATGGTAGGCTGTACTCATGTCCAGCTTAGTTCCCAAATATTTTTGTAAAGACCGCCAGAAACGAGAAGTGAATCTACTATCTCGGTCTGAAATAATAGATATTGGCACACCATACAGTCTAACAATTTCCTTGAGGTAAGTTCTTGTTAACTTCTCCATCTTGTCGGTCTCTTTGATTGGTAAGAAGTGTGCGGATTTGGTTAATCTATCGATGATTACCCAAATAGTATCATAACCACCCGATGTCTTGAGTAACTTAGTTATGAAATCCATTGCAATCCGCTCCCACTTCCATTCAAGGATTTCAGGTTGTTGTAATAAACCTTAAGGTTTCTGATATTCTACCTTGACTTTGGCACAAGTAAGGCACTTTCCCACAAAGGTAGCGATTTCGGCCTTCATGTTAGGCCACCAGTATAGTTTCTTGAGGTCCAGATACATCTTGTCTGAACCTGGATGAATGAAGTATCGGGTTTTGTGTGCTTCATTCATAAGCACGTCTCTATAACCACCGAACTTTGGTGTCCGTATCCGATTCATGAAACAATAAACTCCATCATCCCTGACTTTGAAGTTTTTATCCAATCCTCTCAAGGTTTCACCTGCCATGTTTTCAGGTTTTAAGGCCTCGATTTGAGCCTCTATGATCTGTGTGGACAGATGTGAATGGATTGTCATGGTCAACGACTTTACTCGGCGTCCCAGGTATTCTTTTCTGCTAAGGGCATCAACTACTATGTTAGCCTTACCAGGGTGATAAAGAATCTCACAATCGTAGTCGTTCAGTAGCTCCACCCACCATTGTTGTCTCATGTTCAACTCTTTCTGATCGAAGATATGCTGGAGAATTTTATGGTCCGTGAATATTGTGCATTTCGTTCCATATAAGTAATGTCTCCAGATCTTCAGAGCAAATACCACTGCTCCTAGTTCAAGGTCATGTGTTGTATAGTTGACTTCATGTGTCTTTAGCTGTCTTGAGGCATAGGATATAAACTTTCCTCTTTGCAGAAGAACACACCCAAGCCCTTGATTACAAGCATCACAGTACACTACAAAATCCTCTATCCCTTCAGGAAGAGACAAGATCGGTGCACTACACAGAGCTCGCTTCAGCGTTTGGAACGTTGTTTCTTGCTTTTCTCCCCAGCTGAAAGTTACACCCTTTTGCGTCAAGGCGGTAAGAGGTTTAGTGATTCGAGAGAAATTCTGGATGAATCTGCGATAGTAGCCAGCAAGACCTAAAAATTGACGGATTTCTGTAGGTGTTTTGGGTGCTGACCAGTTTTCAATTGCCTTTATTTTGGAAGGGCCGACGTGTATTCCTTCTGAATTGACCACGTGACCTAGGAATTCAACCTTCCTGATCTAAAATTCAGACTTTGAAAACTTCGCATAAATTTTCTCTGATCTAAGAGTTTGCAATACTTGACGAAGATGTTGGCCATGTTCCTCTTCACTTCTTGAGTAGATAAGGATGTCATCAATGAAGACTATAACGAATTTGTCCAGGAATGGACGACACACTCTGTTCATTAGATCCATGAATACAACAGGTGCATTCGTCAATCCGAATGGGATCACTACAAACTCGTAATGACCATAACGAGTTTTGAACGCGGTTTTGGGAATGTCATCCTCCAAAATCCGTAACTGACGATACCTGGATCTTAAGTCTATTTTCAAAAAGTAGCTCGCACCTTGAAGTTAGTCGAACAGATCGTCAATGCGAGGCAGAGGATGTCGATTCTTTATGGTAAGCTTATTTAGCTCGTGGTAGTCTATGCACATATGAAATGATCCATCCTTCTTCTTCACGAACAAAACCGGTGCTCCCCAGGGTGAGAAGCTTGGTCTTATGAAACCTTTGCTAAGGGGTTCGTTAAGATGGCTGGATAATTCCTGCATTTCAAAAGGTACAAGGCGATAGGGGGATTTGGCTACAGGGGTAGCCCCAGGGATTAAGTCGATTCTGAATTCGACTTGTCGTTCGGGAGGCACGCCTGGAATATCATCAGGAAAAATGTCGGGAAAGTTGCAGACCTCAAGAATGCTCGCGATGTCTTTCACTTCTTGCTTTTTGTCTACCACATGAGCTAATAAAGCATATTACTCTTTGCGAAGGTACTTCTATGCCTTGATGCACGAAATGATCTGAAGGTTTGTTCCGGGTTTGTTGCCATAAATAATAAGAGTTTCGTTAGTTGGCAAGTTCAGACGAATGGCTCTTTCATAGCATTGGATGTCAGCATGGTTAGGGCACAACAAATCCATACCTATTATGACGTCGAAACTTTTGATAGAGACCGGCATAAGGTCTATTGGGAACGAAAAGTTATTCAAGGTAAGAGTACATCCTATGTATATATCGTTGGTGGACTCAGATTTCCCGTAAGCCATTTCGACTGTTAACGTTTTAATCAGTGGTTGGGAGTTTTGATTTAGAAAATGTTTGAAATTATGGCTCACAAAGCTCTTCTCAGCACCACAATCAAATAGAATGCATGCATAAGTGTTGTTGAGAAGAAACATACCCGTGACCACCACAGGGTCTACTACCGCTTCTTCGTGACCCAAAGCCAAAATTCTCCCAACTCCACCGGCATTTCTAGCTTTTAGACAATCTCTCTTGAAATGCCCCACATCACCGAATTGATAACATGCTTGGCCTACTCCAACGGCAGATACTTGGTTAATCGGTTGAGGTGGTGATCTACAGAATCGGGCAGTATGCCCTTTTCTGTTGCAGTTACGACACCGTATTTCTCGGTAATTTCTATTATGGTGAAAATTGCACTTGTTGCACTTGGGGAGATTACCAGCATAAGGCTTAGCTGGTGCAGGGTTAGCAGGAACAGCAGCAGGTACAGTAGCAGCCATGACTGCCACTAGTTGTTGCTTCTTTGAGGATTCTTGAGAAGATTTGCCCTTCCTCTTCTTCCAGCCTTTCTTGTTGTTGTTGTTGTTGTTATTGTTGTTGTTGTTGTTGTTTCCTTTCGGTTGTTCTGGTGCAGCAACCACTGAGTTCTGATGGGCTCCGTGATCAATAAGACACTGTGCTAGCTCTTTGGCACTGTCAAAGGTAACAGGCCTCGAAGCTAAGACACTTGACTGAATTTAGGGCGACAGTCCCCAAATATATCTCTCAGTCTTTTTGCTCTCCAGAGCAACCATATTTGGACAAAGAATTGCCAAGTCACAAAATCTACTGGTATAGGTTGTTATGTCCGAACCAACCATTGGAAGACCTCAGAGCTCTTGCTCGAGTTTTTGAATTTCCCCTCGCGGACAGTATTCCCGCATCATCATAGTTTTTAAGCTTTCCCAGCTTATAGAGTTAGCCACTACTAGAGTTAGTGACTTAACATGGCCATTCCACCATGTTAAAGCGCTATCTGAAAAGGTACAAACAACGAATTTGACTTTGCTGCTCTCTGGACAGGAGCAGATTTCGAAAATTGCTTCTATCTTCTCAATCCACTATCTTAATCCCATAACTCCTCCAATCCCGTTAAAGGTCTTGGGTTTGGAATTTGAAAAATCTTTATAAGTGCACTCTCGCGAGTGCCCATGACTCTCGCCATGGTTAGAAGGATGCGCACCAGCTCCCGACCTACTAGCACCAGGAGTGTTGATATGATACATGGCAGCTGCTACAGCCGCCGTGACCGTCGCTTGAAACATAGCAGCTTCGAATTGAGGAGGTGGTGGCGGAGGTGCTTCATTAACAGTGTTACGTCTTGGATTTCTCTGAGGAGGCATCTTTTACTATAAGAGTTAAAAGATAAAAAGATGATAAGATATCATAAGTGAAAATGAATTTGATATCTCTGATCTAAAACATTTAGTTCAACATGGATCTTGTAATGAATTGGAAATAGAAGTCTACGACAAGTACAACTTGCAACAGGATGATATGAAATTGAGTGGTTATTTTTCAAAAAGGTATGAAAATGTATGTCGATAATATTGGCATATTGAATACATAAAGTCTGGAAAACTTGACCCTAAACAGGTCTACAATATACCAAATTCTGGGAAAAACATCGACATCATACTGACCTACCGAAAATGAAATTTTCGCGGTCGTACTGAAAAACATGAAAAATAACGCTAGAACATATCCGCAGACTTTAACTATAACCAAAAGAGTGAACCGGAAACGAGTAGAGTATTATCCATTTCTTAAACCAAAAGAAAGGATAAGTATAGTATCTCCTACTAGCGACGGGCATCACTCAGACAAACCCTCAACTCAGCCAGTTGACGCTCCACATCAAGCAGATGTCTTTCATACACTGTCTGGCGTGCTCGGAGCTCTATGACTTCAGTTCGAGTTACAGCTAGCTCTTGCAGCAGAGCCTCATTGTCCCTCATTGCTCTGTTATGAGCAAGTTCAAGATCGTGAATACTATACGTATCGGCATTCGTTTCATCATCTAGCTCTATGGTTTGTTGAATGGTTGTCACTCCTAGCTCAACATTTCGAGCCACTCGGCGAACCAAAATAGGGAGAATTTTTTTTGCAGAGCCTCCCTCACTTATGTTGTAGAAGCTTCGGTCTCCGTTGTAGGGTAAGGGTTGAACTTACTCTCGGCTCCACCTACCCAAGTTCTCAGCCCATGAAGGTGTCGGACCTTGGAAATTTTGTCGTGGATTAGGATTCTGGGCAACTGGTGGTGGATTATAAGCTTCAGATTCGGAATCAATGTCTTTAGGAAAAGTTTCTGCAAAATCATCATCTAAGGGAATTTCATGATTCTCTTCTGGCTCTGCATCTTGTCCTTGATTGGGAAAGTATGGGTCTCCGGGTAAATGAAATCCTGCCATTGTTATCTAAGCGAAAATAGAGATAAGAGATATAGAATATAGTTAGTAATGATAGATTAAGGATACAAGTTTCTACGAGAGAGACCTACAGTTAACAAGTAATATATTCTTTATGACTTGTTCTAGGTATTACTATAACTATAAAGTGTATACTAATTATATATAACTTGGGTATAACCGACCTTCGATTAAATGACCCGGCTCTAAATCCACAACCAAACAAGGAACAGGAAATGAAGCTAGATCACATATTCTAAGTCTATATAACTTTAATTATATATAACTGTAATATATCCTTAATATTTATAATTCTACCCTCAATTGTTCTATTGTTTTCACATGTTTGTTATTAGTACATAGTGCCTAAAATACTCCTATAGTATTTTAATCTTTATGTTATGTTCTGGAGTTCTTCTGTATATGTATAGTTGGTAAGTTTTAGACATGCCGCAACACCACTATCACTCCCAAACACATGTTGGTCATATCTAAAATCAATATAGTTGATCAGGCTATATTAATCCCAGATATGATTACATAACTGCCCAGGTTTGACTGTAATGCCCAACATCCAAATACTTTTAAGTTCTTATGACTGTGATATTGTACTTGTAGGTATGAGTCTTAGTATACTTCTTGTAAAAATACTTAAATTTTTAAAAAGTATACTTGTAGTCAGAGCTCTTAGCCCCAAATGTATTTATAGTTTGTATATCTTTTATGGATTGATATACTGAGTTCACTATAAACAATGCTCTGATACCAATCAAAGATGTGACAACCCGAAATTTCTATCTTGTACAGTCATTCAATTCAATCAAAGTCAGACTAGTTTCTGCTATCTTTTAGCACTGTTAAGGGTCTGTTTGAGAGTTTCGAAGCCTAGTGTAATGTATGAATGGATGCTATGATGAGTTAGCTTGAGATTGGGAGGTTAAATTCGAACCGGAAAATCACTCACAAGGTGTTCACGGCCGCAAACTAGGTTCACATCCGTGAACCACCTCCTATATATATTAGAGTGACCTCATTTTCTTCTCATTTCTCCTCCTCCCAACCATGAACACATCCATTCTCTCTCATAAAGGTTCAACCGTGAACACTCTAAAGCCTAAAAAACGTAAGTGTTTCATCCTTAATCTTGTCATACTTGAAGGACTACTAGATCCCATCATTGATTTGTCAAGTTTCATCATCATCTTCATGAACTTGAAGGGATCACAGCCGTGAACCCTTCATAAAGGCCATGAACCCTTCATAGATTCATAAGGGCCGTGAACACCTCATGAGGCCGTGAACTCTATAAGGCCGCAAACCCATCCTTGGGTGGTCGTGAAACCCCTTCCAAGCTTCCATTTGTGAGCCTAACACTTCATTTAGGGTGTTTCCTACAATCTTAGGTGGTTTCCTATACTAGTTAAGAGTTGTAACCACTAATTGAATACACATATATGTGAATATATGCCTTATAGGATCCAACTGTGCTTTGGAACTTCAATTAAGAACTCAAGCATCCTATATCTATTTTACCTTCCAGATCACTCACAATCAGGTGAGTTCATACCCTCGTATTTTCATAGATTTTACTGTTTTAAGGGGGGGGGGGGGGGGGGAATACAAGTCTAAACACAAAGATTTTGTGTTACAAGCAAAAGATTTTAATAAACATATCAAAATGGATTTCAATTATCATCAATTCAATTGATTTTCAAAGATCGTGTTAAAATGACATTAAGTCACCAAAAGTATTTCAAAATATTAAAATTTCTTTTAAATGTTTTATAAACTTATATTTTTCCCAGAAATCATATATATATATATATATATATATATATATATATATATATATATATATATATATATATATATATATATATATATATATATATATAAATAGGATTTAAAAGGCTTAGGACTGATAACCCACTTTGGTTCCTTTTCCTTGTTTGGATGTGGGATTATAAGTAACGGTTATTTGTCCGAGTGTCATTTAAATTTCACTTATATATATATTTGTATATGTATATAAGTATAAAAGCTAGTTTATTCAGTTCAAATACCCTTTGTAACATGTTGAGCAAGGGGTTGGATTCATGAATACTCGGTATCAATTCAGAAAGTACATATAAATTATAATAGGTATAATATATGAATCACAGAACATTAATTCATAATTCAAGTATACTAAAGTACGTTGTTTTACAAGAACAAAGGTTTGATTCAAAACTAATCAAGGATATACATCTTTCAGATATATGTTAAGAATACTAATTCAAGAACATACTGTCAATCATTTATTTCTGAATGATTGGGTTTTCATAACTATTATACATGTAACCTTTATATGCTTTTTATGAGTCATTTGATACAGGTTGTTTAATTCATTTAAACAGTATGGTTAAAGTCCTGACATTATAACCAGAATCTCCAGTTGGGGATCAAAACAATGTGTGTATAGATCTATATTGGGATTGACAACCCCGCACTCAGACAGCTAGCTACAGTCAGGCATACACGCCTACGAGTGACAGTTGTTATCAACAGCTTTCAACGCCTTCAATGTGTTGGGTCAGGCCATCTAGTCTCAATATGGTTATAATAACTCATTAAAAATATATTAACAATACGTTAGTGTATAATTAACTAAACTTAAGTACATTTCCAAAGTACTAGTTTTACAAGATACCATTTATAGTATTACATTACAGTTTACAATAATAGTTAGTGGAACCAGGCACACTCACAGATACAAGTTTTACATAAAGGAATACGAATACAGAACATTGGTTTACAAACAGAATGGTTTTAAGAGATTAAAACTACTTTTATATATACAACAGAAAATATAGGATTTTCTAAAACAATATACATATTCAAGAAACATAAACATACTTTCAAACATAAATACTTATGCACTCACTCAACTTTATGTTGATACTCTCTTTTCAAATTACTTGTATTCTCAGGGAAGCAGTAGACAGGTACTCCTCGAGCTTTTGAGATGATGGAGCTATTTGAGTCTTGTCTTCTTGTGTATAACTATTTTGGTTTCAATATATGCAATGATGAAACACGTGTAAATACTTATAATTTTTAAATACAATGGTTGTTTGTATTTTGATTACTATATTACATGTGTTGTGATACTACAAATGAAGTCATCCACCCTCGAATATTTCTGTCGTTTGGTTTGGGGGTGTGACACTGTTGGAGGTAGTTTACTATGTTGTGTTTTGTAATGCTTGTTAAGGTTACTTGCTGGTTTCGCAGTTGCATTTCTCAGTATGATCCCACGGATGACACCAATGTTGCTATGTAGCCTCCTGGATGTCTGATAGCAGTTCGATGGTCCCTTATTCTAATTCACACACAGGTTGGCACACTACAAATAATAGATAAATTCTAGCTTAGAAAGCAATACTAGGGGATGGACCCTGGTCTTGTTCTCTGATGCCTAAGTTAAATGTTGATTTTAAGTATTGCTTAAATTGCATGTAGGGAGAAAGTTCTACCTCTTTTCTTTGGTACCACTTGGTTTTTATAGGCATTAGAATGTGTATCAATCCGGGCTCTTTGTAACACCCCATTTTTACATTCCAATAGAATTCGATATAACCCGTTGTTTATAAAATTTAAAATAGAAATATATTACTTTTTAGCCAAAGTAATAATTATAAACACATATTAACGTCTATACAAATTCCGTAGATATATAGAACGCTGGAATATGAGTTTGTATGAAGATGTTATGATTCTTCGAAGTTTTGCACTCATCCCTATACAACAAAGCGCATCATAAAGTACGAAGCAGAGATAGATTGCTTATTAGCATTAGTGATCTGAACAAAAGTCGTAGTAGTCGTAAAACCGAGAGCGTACATGTAAAGAACGCCTAAATCTGACTTCATATGAGGAAGTTATGATTTTTCGAAGTTTCAGCACAGTAGTGTGTGACACAGAAACCGAAATAGAGAATGGTTGATTGTTAGGAAAAAGAATCTAAACGGGAGTTGAAGATCTTTTCAATACCTATTTGTTGATACAAAGACAGTCGAGAAAGGATGTCGTATGGAAAAGTTATGATTTTTATACAGACTTTAACAGTCCAAGCCTGTTAAAAATCTAGTTTTTAAAATAAAGTGAAAATTATCCGACAGAGTCTAAATGAAATTTGTAGATCCTATCGATAGCTACGTATGGGTATACAGAACATCAAAAACGGAGCTCCTATGAAGAAGATAGGATTCTTCGAAAAAGTATAAATTTACATGCGTACGCACGTGTGGCGCGGAGCGCATTCCCTTCAAGAGGCTGAGATGCGGCCCACACCTGTGCTGAAATGTGGCTTCAGCTAACTGCGAACACCGAGGGCGTTGATCGCCTCTATGGTGTGCGTAGCGTGCTTCTTAGCTACAAAAGGGGTTTCGGGTTTCACTTATTCCTTACTCAAAATTCTCATATTTTTCTCTCTAGTTTCGATTTCTCTTGGTATTCTCATGGTTCTGAAGAATTTTGATTTAACAAAGCTCTAGGTATCTAGGCTCGACTAGTAGAAGCTCTCGGGACGAAATCTAGTCATAGTCATTATTATGAACGTATAAATAAGTCATAGTCATTATTATGAACCTATAAATAAGATTTATAGTCATAGTCATTATTATGAACCTATAAATAATATTTATCAATAAATCTAGTTATAATATCAATTGATATACTTACGAGAGAGGTGTCTAGAATGGTCACATTGGCTTAGTTATTGGATTTCTGAAAAGCTATATGCCGAAATGGCCTTGCCTCCCAACTGTCCTGCCTGGTTGATCCTTAATTAATAGAACTCTCGGTATTCATCGGGATTAGTGAAAGATCTAGCTCTCATTACCAGATTTTCATAAAGATTAATAAGTTATAATATTATAGGTTAATAGTCTTTACGCGCGTTGCCCGCTAGTGGGATACCAAGAAAGTTGTTAATCTTCTGAGAAATTGTCCAGGTGAGTTTTCTCACTATATTATGTGCTCCAGTATATATTCTATGTATGTTAGGATATATTTGCCATGTAGTATGCAATTAGGCCACTAGACTAGTTCAATTAGTTGCATGTCGTGTTGAACTGTTTATCTGTTAGATATGTATTGATATATTATGTGGGGAGTTGAGGGCGGCCCATCCTCAGGTTGAAGGCTAGAAGACTCAGGTGTACCAGATTTATGCTAAAGGACAAGGTGCAGACCAACTTTACGTTATAGGAAAAAAGTGGCAGACCAGCTTCGTGCTAAAGGCCAAGGGCGGATCAGCTTTATGTTGAAGGCCATTATGTGAATGTATTGTATATGTATTCTGGTATATGGTATTTTGGAAAACTTACTAAGCTTTGTGCTTACCTATTTAAATATAAATGTTTTTCAGGTACTTCATTGACTCATGTGAAGGGCAAGGTTCGACTGTACACATGCACATTCGCAACATGTTTCCGCATAATGTAATTATACTCTGATATATTCTGAACAAATAAAAATGAAAAATTTGGGTTGAAAATTGGGACATTAAAAGTTGGTATCAGAGCCTTCGTTTAAGAGCAATGGATGAACACTCATGTGATT
Source organism: Lactuca virosa (assembly GCF_052849685.1). Taxonomy (NCBI): domain Eukaryota; kingdom Viridiplantae; phylum Streptophyta; class Magnoliopsida; order Asterales; family Asteraceae; genus Lactuca; species Lactuca virosa. The sequence goes on from NC_136429.1 coordinate 61,572,128, forward strand.
CTAGACTCAAACAAAGGATCTGAGTAATGAATAAATCTTTTACAGAAAGAATAATACAAAGAATGCGATGCCAACAATCAGTCAGAGCTCTGAAAGGAAAGTAATTCCAAAAATATCCATATTGTTATGATTACTACTATATGAAATGTTATAAATGCACTAGTATGTAGGTTAGGAATCTTATCAGAAATTACAGGATATAATTACCTGATACTTAAGATGCCTTATAGCCTAGGGATTTGCTTGTTATTTGTTTCTTGTAACCTATATTGATATTAATTAGTTATTCGAAAAAATACATTATGTTGCATGATCCCAAAGTTAAATAGTTTTAGATAGCTTGATTTGGCGCTATTGCCCAGCTTTCATCTGAGTCTCACCGTCATAGTGTCGGATCTTTCGGTCAACAGAATGTTTGATTTTAGAGGCATGTAATCGTATTCGTTAGATAATTAGTTAATATTGGTAGAAGTTCTTCCTCAGCCAATATTATAGGGGAATGAAAGGAATCCTAAAAGGAGAGTCTAGGAAGTTTAATATATGCTTGATAGGGAATATATACGTAATGTAGGGCGTCAATAGACACGCAAGGTCCTAGTGAAGTCTAGGAAAGAAATAATTAGGTCCTTGAAACACTGTGTGTGTGAAAAAGACCTATCAATAGCGGACTGTACTGACTTGGAAACCTCGGAGAAATTCTTGGAACTAGTATGGATAAGTGTGGAAGGTAGTATGGGCCCATACTACATCAAGCACAGGATCCATACATGAATCAAGAAAAGCCACAAAGTTGCTAAGGAACTGGAGAGGATTCGAATAACATTTTAGATTTAATTCGATTTGTATTAACCCATTACCGTTACACATTCAACATGGAAATGATCATAAGAGCAAGCAGTTTGGGTTATGTATCTGAAGGTTTAGGATCAATCGAGACTGATATATGAAATTGAATAGAGGCATCAGTATCAATGGCTGTAAGATAAATGATTCCACAAACGCTCGAAACTATTAATACTGAATTGATAGCCCTGTTTGATGAACGGTACGTTGTCATTGCTAGTACTGTTGTCGCTGCAGCCATTGCTGCCGTTGCTGCTGCAACTCCGTCTGGAGAAAAAGAAATGACCTATCGAGTGTTTAATAACACCAAGCCCCTAGATTTTGATGGTGTTAGAGATCTTATTGTTGCAATAATATGAATATCAGATGTAGAAGGATGCTTTTACAGTTGTGCTTGTCCGACAAACCAAAAGTTTAGATACACGCAAAGTATTCTACGTCTAGGAGCAAAAGGTTGGTGGAACTTTGTCACCAAAACCTATTCACCTGCCGAGAAGAGTGTTATGACTTGGGAACAGTTTGTTGAGAAGTTCAAGGTAGGGTATGTTCCACCAGTAGAGAGGGAGCGAATCGCTCAAGAATATCTGTCACTCAAACAGGACACTGAATCGATAACTGAGATCACCAAGATGTTCACCGAGAGAGCCTTGTTTTGCCCATAATATGCCTCATTGGAGCAAGTACAGATGTATTGATAATTAAGTATGCTCAAGAATGATATCATGGATTTCGTATCAAACAATCGATACAAAACCTTAGCAGAGATGCAAGAGCATGCCAGAAGAAGAGAAATTGAGTTGGCGACACAACAAAACTCCGTCTCAACCAACAGCCAAGAGGTCCAATCACGATGAATCAAGGTCTGGAGGACAGAGAGGTCCTTGGTGTAACAAGTGTGGGAAGTCCCATGAAGGAGTTTTTCATGCTTCAATATGCTACAAGTGCGGCAAGGAGGGATATTACAGTAGAGACTGTAAGTAGGGAACTCAGGGAATGTGTATTTGTTTCCACTATAACCAGATGGGCCATATCAGGCTCGAATGTCCTCTTCTTAACCCAACAGGTGTAATACAAGCTCCAACACCTATGACTTTTAGGATAACTGATGGAAAGCAGGGAAGAGTTGAAGGCCTCAGGGCTAAAGGGCGAGCCTTTCAACTCACGGTGGAGGAAACAAGGGAAGCGTTGGAGGTCATGGTTGGTTGTTCTCCTGATCGAGGAAAAGCTCCAGCATAAAAGTGATCGCATCAGAGATATTAATAGTACTTTTAGACTTTAGCTGAAAACCCATATAATAACTATATGGTGATGATGTTGTAATAAAGATGGAATGTTGACCTTATGTTGCTAGTATTAAGTTAGTACATTTCCAATCAACATTATGCTTATCACGATCTTATCATGTTTTGGTCGTGCTATGTAAAGATCATTTGTATTAGGCACACATTGTAGTAGTACAATAGGAACATTGAAGGTCATTAGATAGGACAAACATGAGTTTCTTCAAAGTCAAAAGAAGCTACAGATTGCATAGACAAAGCCAGCTTGGGCTTTGATCGGTGACAAGTAGCGACATATAATGGATCGAACCCAAGTGGGGGAGAACCGACCCATAATATGAAAGTGCATAGATAAGTTCCACTTTCGATCTTTACATTAAGGACCAGGAGGGTGCAACACAAGTATATATAAGTTGTTCGTTTAGTTTTAGTTATTCTGTTTAAAGGAAGAAGGGAGTCTTCTGGTAAGATTACCCATAGGCTATCAGTTTCTTGCTTCTAAATGAAAGGATGGTCTTTCCTCCAAAGCATCATAGGATTTAGGAAGTGACTGAATTTTGGAGTATGACTCAAATAGCCTAAAGAAACCGATAGGTTCGTACCCTCAAGGATATGGGATTTACCTTGGCAGCATAGGAGCTACTAGACAAAAAATCCAATAGGTTGCATAGATTGTTGGAACATGGAAATGATATACAAATTATGAGTGCTAGTTAGGTTAATTTATTCCCTTTTATTGTATTGTGTGTAAGGTACCTCTCTCTGTAAATAGAGAGAGATGGTCATTTTATTTGTAAGTGTGCACAAAATGTAGTCCTCTAGTGAGAAAGAGTGTGATGGGATCTCTCCCACCAAGTGTTCTTGTATTGTCATATTTTATCTCTATTTTCTAGTAAAATTATCGGATTACTCATCTTTTTTATGTTCTTCATATTTTTATCATCGTTAAATCTCAAGATGTTCTTACCCCGTACAAGCTGATCGTCAACATGGATTACAACAATTGGTATCAGAGTCGTACATTAAAGATCTAAGCGATTATTTCAATGGAACGACTCCCGATCGGTTATCTTATCTTCATGATTTTTTGATTTTCTGCCAAGAATTTCCGGGTTCGCAACCGGATGTTCTTATGATGAGTTTTTTGTTTTTTGAGTGGTGATTCAAGCTATCTCGAAATAAAAATGTTGCTGCTGCTCGTTCATTATTTTTCTGCTGATAATCCGGGTTTGCAAAGCTTTTTATGTTGCTGTTGGAGAAGAAGAAGAAAATGGGAGAAGATACTTGTTGTCTAAAATATTTGAAGATTTTGAAGAATTTGCTCAAGGGATTTATTTATGTTCTGGAAATAGACACAATGTATTAGATTTTATTGAAGAACATGGAGAAGATTTTTTTAAAGATGTTATCAACACATTTTTTTTTCATCAGAATAGGTATGATGTTCTTGCTCTTTGTTTTTCATTTGATGCTAGTGAATCATTAGAAGAACTTGGCCGGAGTAAACTTGTTTAAAAAGGCATATGTCCTTGTTACTCTTTTTAAAAAGAGTACTCCACCTTTTATTTTCCCTCCTGAACAAAACCATGTGACTTTACACCTTTTAACCACCTTTATCCCTTGCACACTCAACCTTTTTTACTTTAAACATGCCTTGTCCCCTCACATTTTGCCTTTCTCTCTCTTACTTTCCACCACCTTTTACCCTTCCCATCACTCCATATCATACCCATATGCTTTAGAAAATATTTCCTTTAATAAGCACAGAGATATAGTCTCCTCGGTATGAAATTTTCATGAAAAACAGCCTTTTTCATTGTCAACATGCTTATTCTAGGAGCCCAAAACCGAGGACCAAAAATCTGACCGAAGAGCTAAAAGCCTCACCGAAGTCTACTGAGAGGATCTCGGTTGATCAGCGACTCCATCCGGCTTCTCATCCTCGGGCGTAACTCCTCACCCGGAGACATGACCTGGTACCGAAGACCTCGCATTCTGGCTTCAATCCTCGGATGATCCTCACATACCGCATATACTCACCGAAGCATACCGCAACCTTCGCTCTTCGCTTTCTTCTCAATCTTACCCGCAACCTAACCAACCCACATACCCTCTTACTCCCAATCTCTTTGCAACCCTCACTGCAAACCTACCTTTCACGGAAGACCTATCTCTTCGATACCTACCGAAATTTCACAAACCACCAGAGACTTCCGTCCTCGGTACCTATCCCTCCTTACCTTCACTCCAGATCTTCTCACCCGAAGACCTCCCCCTCCTCAGTTCTCGCCTTTCATCTCCTCTCGTCCATTAGCCCTTACCCCTCACCTCCTCGCCTCTTAACCATTCTCAGCCCTCCTCGGTAGCCTTCCCTCCTCAGTACCCCTCCTCGGTACTTTACCCTATTTAACCTTCCTCGACAATAACTCTTATCCACCCTCCTTCCTCCTCCTCCTCCTCCTCCCCTCTCATTGCTGCCCCCCTAATTTGCATAAACCTTCTTTTTTTCCTTATTTGTTTAATTAACACTCATTTATTTTTTTAACACCAATTTTTCTTTTCAGCCAATTTTTTTGCTAAAACCCAACAAATACCTTAGCCTTTTATTTTTTTTATTAAAACCAAATTATTTCTTATTTTATTTTAAAACCAATTATTTTATTTTAACACTAATTTTTGCAACAACCTAACCTATGATTGGAAGCACTTTTGTGAAGAATAACTTTTACAAGACCCGTATTGTCTTCACGAAAGAGATTATTATTGGATATTTACTCATGCTTCGATCGATTATATTGGAAGAATTTTATTCTTTCCATGAGGATTGCTCTTTAATCAAGGTCCGTCGACCAGGAGTCATTGGATTAGTGTCTTTGGACCGGTTATCCTCCATACCACAGTCAGACATCATATTTTTCTTCGCGATGTTGCATCACAGCAGCGTCTGATCAACAAAGTTGCTTCGCAATCTTCGCTTCACAAAAACTTTTCACGACTTGTCGCTCTTGATCTTCGGTTGACGAACCATGTATCTTGAGCATGTGGACTTTACTTATTGAAGACCATTTCAAGAGTTCCGGCACCGCAGTTTGGGTATATCAGTATTTTTTAGCAAAGAATAGATTTTTCATGCAACGTTCTTATTGTTACTTTGGTATTTGTTCAAGCAGTTTTCAGTGACAGAATCAACCAGCTACTTATGATCGGAGAGTATTTATTTTACTATCGTTCTCGTGTTTTATCAAGACCCTTCATACATCTAGGGACAACATGCGAATCTCTTGGTATCCGACACTCTCCATCCTGATAATTTATTTATTTTTGATATCCGGTCATCGGTTATAAAAAATAAGGAGAGAATATTATGTTATCATCCGGATATGTTTTTATGATTGTTTGAGCTTGGATTTCCGAAGACTTCTGAAGACGATGATTTATTTAGTGATGCAACGTGGCACTGATTTTTGGTCTTCTTGATCAAATTTTGGGCTTCACTAAATGTTTACCAGATCCATATTATTTACTATTCAGACTCTACTTCGATGTTTCATATTTTTTGCAGGTTATTCTTTTGAAGAATTTGGTTGTATTATGATTCGAGAACTAGAGATGTTTTTCAGACTTCTTGAAGTCGAAGTGTTTTTCTGACTAGATCTTCTACTTGATCATTGGTTTTGTGACGAGTTTCAAGATTTGGATCTTATTTTTCTGCCTCAAGAGTGATGACCTTGAAGCCGAAGACCTTTATCGATTAGAGATTCATGGCCAGCATCAGAGATCACAAACACTTCAGAGTTTCAGAGACATTTCAGCATTTGGTTCTCATTATGTTTCATTTTTGTTACCGCGCTTGCTAGTTGGTTGATGTGTATTTTAGCCTTTTATCACTGTAATTGTATCTCTGATCATTTGCGAGCATTTAGGGAGATATTGTTGCAGCATGGAAATGCTCTACAAATTATGAGTGATACAAATACAATAATAAAAGGTTAAAATACACAGTCACCAACTAGCAAGTGCGGTAATAAAAATGAAACATAATGGGAACCAAATGCTGAAATGTCTCTCAAACCGTTGATTATAATTGGTTTAAATGAAATAAAATACCTTTCGGTTTAAAATAAAATAAAATAAAATGATAATAGGAGATACCTCAACGGTTTAAAGGATGCATAGATCTATTGTGATCAGCTGTGGAGATTCCTCTTCGATTTAAAGGATGCATAGATTTGTTGTGATCAAGGAAGGATGATAATAGGAGCGATCAAGCATCAAAACCCTAGTAGTTGGCTAGTATCACGGCGTGTCATGAGCATGTGTAGAAACAAATTTCTCGAGCAATAGTCATACTTTGATACGTGTAAAGTAGTTACAGCCTTACGAGAAGGCTATTGGTGGCCTAGTGTTCATTATAATTTAGTAAGTTGAAAAAGGAGAAAGCCTTATAATGAGTCTGCTACCATTATTAGAGTATTGGTTCTAGAGTTCTAAACCAGTAAATCCATTATAGTAGTCATGCTTAAGTTTCGGGTTGTTGGAACACCTCAACTAGGTAAAGAAACCATTTGCAGTCTAGATTCATGTGTGTTTTAAGGATACGTCATAACTCTTTTAAACTCATGTGGATTCCGTTATGATGTCATAGATAGATTTCCCCAATTAATCGCATTATAACGATTCGACTGTGTCAACATTTCACATCTAAAGGTGATCATTCGTCATAGGATATAAATTTTGGAATTCCAGACCGACGAGTTCCTAGTTTTGGAGGACTTCGCGAGGAGTTCGGGAGTACGACTAAGATACAAAATGAAGTTCTACAGGGAATGTGGATGCAACAATGTCAGCTACATCACAAGTTGACCCTGATAAACTCCAAGAAGTCGACATCTAAGAGAATTAGGAACATGAATTTGGGGATGAAATCTTTGTAAGTTGGGGAGAGTTGTAAGTGTTGGGTTTTGATACGAAATAAAAGTTTGTTTTTTTATAAAAACTGGCAATGGAAGACTTTAAAAATAAAAAGGTTATTTCTAGCTCATAACAAAACCACACCATCATGGATCCATTTATAGAGGTTAGAATGAAATAAAACCAACCATATGATGTTTTAGAGATAACCATTGAAGCCGTTGAACCCACTTGGTTTTGGGGTGTTGATGAAGATAACAAAAGATCAAAGTGTATGATCTTCTCTACAAGTATCCACATCAAGAGTAAGGCACTGGGAATGCTAGTTCCTTCTTGTATAACTTTGTTCTTTAAGCCATAAGTACTTAAACAATTAAGCACTAAAAGGAAGACACAAAATGAACACCAAAAGCAAGTAATAGCTTTAAAAGAGGAAAGAGCTCCAAGCTTCCATGTTGCTTACAGTTTTAGGGAGAGAAAAAGAGAAGAAGAAGAAGTGATTTTCATGGACCAAAAACTAGCACCTTCTTCATGTAAGAGACCCTCTATTTATAATCCATCCAAGCATGGCCTCTTGAATATAATATTGAAGGTAAGGGCTTTATATTAAAATAATATAAAGTAACTCTTATCTTTTCAAGAAGCATGGGGCAAGTTATGGAGGTTGACAAGCAACCTCCATTCTTTAAATATAAATTCGGCCATACCTCTTTAAATAAGAAAGATTATTTGATTTTTATAAACTCTAAGTTTATAATATATAAACTTTATCTTTAGGTAAAAGACAAAAGAATCTAACTAGTCCAAAAGGTTGTGTGGGACTTATTAATTCATACCATATGAAATAATAAATAGTAATACTCTCTTATAAATATTATTTTCACAAAACAATAATTATTCCCTAATTAAAATACAAGAATCGATATTATTTATTAATAATCATATTAATCATAAATATACAAAATCTGCCAACTTGATAAAGGTGTGACCCTATTCGATCATATATTATTAACAATATCACTCCATAATGATTCTTGGGCATATATATCCAACAATCTGTAACACCAGTCAAATTTAGGTCAAAAATAAATTGATCAATAATCGTAATTGGGATGAACAAAGTATTAGAGATTGTAGCAAGGTTTCCAAAAATATAAAGAACACTGAAATCCGAGTGATAACGAAAAAGTTATGACCAATTGAATATCCGCGACAAAACCGGCAAAACACTGTTCAGTGTAAAATGTGAATTTTCAATAAAATGCTTTTTAGTCATAACAATCTAAATGAAAGTTGTATATTATGTTAAACCGAGAACTTTCATAAAAAGAACGTCAAAATCTGACTTCGTATGAGGAAGTTATGATTTTTCTAAAGTTCAGTATAGCAGTATACAGCTAAAAACTCGAAATAAAGATCGAATGATTTTTAGCCGATACAACCTAAACGAGAATCGAAGTTATCGTCAATAGTAGTACAACGGTAAAAAGACAGACAAAAACGGACTTCGAATAAAGAAGTTATGAATTTTTAACGGATTTCCTGTCCCGGTCTGTTAAAAATAATAATATTAAAAATAAAATCAAAATCAGCCGACTAAGTCTAAACGAAAGTAGTAGAGTATAATTTTACCTACGCGTGCATATAAAGAACGTCGAAATCGGAGTTCGTATGCGAAAGTTATGAATTTCGTAAGTTTTGGGCACAAAAATCGAAAAATATTGAAAACCAGGAAATTTCGCATGGTCACCAATCGGCCACGTCACCTCGCATGCGAGGCTTCCCCGTGTCCGACACGCATCGCCTTCTGATTCGACCGAAGTCGCGGTCCAATGTGCGTCTGACGCGCCTCGCCTCTGTCTCTCGCTTCCGAGCCTCGCACTGCTGCTTCCGACTTCGGCCTCGTGGCCTTCGCTGCTGATGCCGCGTGTCCGGTGACTCACCAATTGGCCGTACCCTCGCAGCCTATATAAGGTCTGCGAGATTTCTCGGATTTGGCACACTTTTTTCACCATTCTTTTTCACCCTTTTCACTCCCACAACCTCACCTACAACCCCCAAAGCCCCGATATCATATCTAAAACCCGAAGCAAGCCCCGAAGCCCCGGAATTCTCGAGAAGCTAACCTCTTTCCAGTCGAAGTGCTGCCCGCGTAAAGCCCGATTTTTAATCAAAAACTCGTGGTTTCTTGGAGAAAGATCGTTTATAGAAACGAAACGCTGCCCAAATCACCACTTATCAAGTGAGTTCATACCCCTATAATCTACATTTTTAATGGTTTTAAATGCTTTTTAGGGGGGGGGGGAATACAAGTTGAACACAATCTAAATTGTGTTAATAATTGTATGTGATAATAATCACACAAAGGGTTTCCTTATGCTATTAAGGATTACCAAATACTTCCCAAATGACTTAAAGCCATGTAAACTCTTTTAATAATGTTAAATTCTTTGAAACAGGTTTTGTAAACTATTTCAAATTATAGTTATCAATATCATATTCATATATGTATAAGTATATAAATAAAACTTAAAGGGCTTAGGACTAAAGAGTTGCCTTATCCACTTTTCCTTATTTGGATGTGGATTTGAGGTGAGGCTAATTGTCCAAAGGTCGTTTCCTTCTTAATTATATACGTTATACATATGGGAATATAAAAGGTTACTTCAGTTGGTATCATTACCTTTGTATCATGCTGAGCAAAACGGTACGTTCTAGAGAGATCATGCTAATCACATAGAACGTATAAACTATGATATGTATAATTAATGATTCAAAACTAAATATACAAGTATGATTCACGATTGTATACTTTTTATTCCATGTATATTAGGAAAGGAAAGTACTAACAATTCATTTATCTATACCAGGATACGCATAATACTTTTAGTATATGGATAATATATTAAAGAAGTAATAATACATCATACCGAGTTTGCATTAACCGGGGTACAAATACAACGTACCAGGGTTAGCAATCACGGGGTAATAATACATCATACCGGGTGTGCATTAACAAGGGTACAAATACAACGTACCAGGGTTAACAATCACAGTGTAATAATACATCGAAATCTCGTTGAAACAATAAATTTGTGAGACACTTTATGGTGTACTTATCTAAGTACGACCTTAGGTCCTGAGTTATTAACCAGAATCTCCTGGAGGGAGAGCGTGAATTTGTGTATAGATTTATACGGGACTGACAATCCCACACCTTAGCTGTTCGCTACAGTTTGTCCGGCAGGCCTGGGGTGACAAATGTCATATCGTTTCCGACACCTGAAGAATGTCGCATCAGGCACATCAGTCATATTAGTATGGTTAATAGTGTTGGATAAGGTGTGTAAGTCCATAACATATTTGGTATATACTTGACCCGACCCGGCATGGTCCATTTGGGTTGCACTTCACCCAAACTGTTTATGGATAATTTTATGAGAATTGTATACTTACGATTTATTAATATATTATAAGTTATAATATATTAATATAAAGTCATGTTATTTAATTAGTTTTAATCTTGAATTAATTATGAATTAATTTAGTGATTAAAAGGAAGACTAATTAAATCATGGGCTATTATATTTATATGGTGTGGGCTAATACTCATTTGTTAATAGGCTAAGCTTATATGGAAATCCATGGATGATCCATGGAGCTTTTAACCCATGGATCCTTGGAAGAGGAAAAGACATGGTTTATTAGGGTTTCACCCTAACCATGCACACTATATAAACAAGCTTATGTTGCATGAAAAACACCCAAGTGTGTGTGTAAGTGTGGTGGCCAAAATCAAGAGTTAGTATACTCTCTCATACATTTTCCAAGTTTGTGGTGATTTGTGATTTCCATTTGAGGCATTCACATTATTGGTGCTTGGCTCTCAAACTCCAAGGAATCAACAATCAACAAAAGGTATGTAATTCATCTAGTTGTTTTATGGTTAAAAGTACCCCATGCCATGCTAGATAGGTTATAAACCTTGGAAAATAATATTTTTCATGTATCTTAGACAAACATAGATCCAAGGTTTAATAGGGTTGCATGTACACTTAGGAAGTGTTAGAATGCTCAAAACCCAACAGTGGTATCAGAGCCTAGGCTTGTTTGTTTGATACTTGATGCAAAATAGTGATAAAAAGTCGATTTTTTGCTGTCTGACTGATGAACTCGCCAAGTCCATGGGGGGAATCGCCGAGTTCATGTGTAAACTCATCCTACTCGCCGAGTAGGTTTGTGCACTCAGCGAGTAGAAGCCTCAGAATGCAGATTTTCGACTTTTGCTGCTGGAAATGGACTAGAAACATTACCCTAAACTGTTTTGGTGTTTTAAAACTTGTTTTAGTTGGTGTAATGGTTGTTCTAATCCATTTACAATAGCTTATATCAAAATTTCATGCTTTGTATGTGTTCATATAATTCTTGAAACCTTGATGATCATGTTCATGTTCTTATGAATTTAGAAGATGATAGGAATTATTTGCTGAATTGTTTAGGATTAATTCTTGATCATTTATGTGTTTTAATGGAGTCCATAATTTGTCCTCAAGTTATGGATATCCAAAGGTTACTTCTTTTAAACACACACTTAAAACACATAAGTTACATAAAATGAAGAGTCTTCATTTTTATGAACCTTTAATTCATAAGTTATGAAATGAAAAGTTTTAGATAGTTACAAAACTTTGCCCTCAAGTTTTGGAATTTGTAAAGTTTCACACACTTTAACAAACTTTAAGTCCAAACCCTTAGAGTTTTAAAAGTTAAATTTCAACCCTTATACTATTTATAACATTAATGGTTAATTATTATATATATATATGTATAAGATCAAGTCGTTTTACCGTTAGTAGGCCTCATTCACGAAGCCGGTGTATAAGGGGGGTATAATGTTGTTGCCTATAAAATGGCAACTTAATGGGTGTCCATTCTCACCCACCGCTTCCTTGATCGGTGGAGGGTCGTTAGCCGAACGGGTAGGACAATGACTTTAAATTCTCATTAAAAGTATAATGAATATTATAAAGTAACTAAACCTTTTATAAATTCCCAATCTTAGTTACTTTAGGAAAATGTGAATATGGTGCTAACCCATGAAATTCACACTTTGTACCTTACCAAGTAGTTGGTGGAGCGTGTGTGGTTAACCGGCACACTAACTTGGACTAGTAAGGATCACGAAGGGTGACTTAATGTTTATCATAGATCGGTGGAGCGTGTGTGGTTAACCGGCACATCGATTAGGTGATAATATTAAGGGTACCAAGTGAGTTTGCATGGTTATTCACACCTTGTTTTGTGATCCTCGGCATCCCAGTCACAAAACCTGAAGGGCACAATCGAGATTGAAACATGCCATTGAAAAGTTCAATGAATCTCAAAAGATCTAGGAGTTTCAAATCCAATTAAAACCTAATAAATTATTTCGTTTTTCATGGTGGAAATTGGTGAATCGTCATTCACCTACCTTCAAATATTTTATAGCTTGGATTACGGCATCCCTCTTCCAAGTTATAAAATATTGTGTTGGGTCCTAGCCTTAATATTTCATATTGGGTGTTATATTAAGGACTTGAATCAACTAACTTGATTTTCTCCCATTGTAGATGTCTGGTTCAGACAACTATGATCTTCCCAAATCACTTGAAACAAGCTTTCTTCTTGAAGATGATGTCCCTCAACATCACGCTTCACTCCCCCACCTCCTCCATTTATTCTCCCTGACCCACAAGCCCGAAGACTTGAAAGGTTCAAGATCACTCAAGCTCTACTAGAAATGAAACATAAAGATGGAAGTCCTGTGTGCACTCATGTCTTAGGAATGAAGTCACACATAGACAGGTTGAGAATGTTGGGTGCTGTTATTTCAAGGAAGTTCGCTGTTGACTGGGTTCTTCAGTCACTTCCTGAGTCGTATGGTGAGTTTATTAAAGACTACCATATGAAAGATCCTGACATAACCCTAATAGATCTTTCTTATTTGCTTGTTGCTGTTGAATCAGCAATGATTTGGCGCAATGGTCAAGCAAATATTGATGGAAGGTCTAATTCTCAAACTTCCATGGACATGGACAATGGTAACATTGGAAGTCCAGAAAAGCTTTCTCGTCCCAATGGAAGGGGATCGGCCTTGGTCAACCCGGTTGACCAAAAGGTAAAGGGAAAGGCTAAGTCTGTGATTGTCTCGTGTACCATTCCCAAAGAGTCTATATGTTTTTATTGTCATGAGAAGGGACATTGGAAGCAAAGCTGCCCTGAATACCTGAAATATTTGAAAGCAAGTAGAGACAAAATGTTTGACTCGGCTTCAGGTAAGTCCACTATCTAACTTTGTTAAAATTCCTAATTGTTGATTCTTATTACATGATGTGACTAGGTTGCATCTTGATGTTTAGCAGGATCGAGCAAAAGGAAGGTTAAAAGAAGAGTGTGTTGAATCTGATCACGAAGATGGATTTCTATCGCATGGTTCGAGGATCGGATTTTTGAGCCACTACTTAAAAGTTATGATAGATTGCTAAGAAATATGTAATAGCATAGTTTTCATTTAAAGTTGCATTGTAAGGAATATTTTTCCGCATTTTAATAAAGAAATAAAAGTTTTGTTTAGTTTATTTTATATTATATCCCCTTACAATGACATTTATGGAAAATTGATGTTTGTATGTTTCTAGCAATATTAGAAATATGAGTTTGATTCTCTCATATGTGGTAGTGTCTGAATTTACCAAATGAGGAAAGGTTCTCATCACCCAAGCTTCAGTTAGACAGAAACTTGGAATCATACAAGTTGTATTGTATGATGAATGAGAATTTTCATCTTTGCAAAATTGAGACAAATTCATTGATCACATGCATATGTGAGTCAATTGAAGGACTAAGGAATTAGGTACACTGGGTGTGTGCTGGTCAAGGTCCACCACAAAGATCAATTCGTCATGATTTACTAAAGATTAGTAAATATGGTTATACTTATAAGGTTAAGTATAATTCTGTAACATTGGAAAAGTTTCAATGTATGGCAGAACGGATGAGAAGAATCAAATTTGGCAGAAAGATAAAAGTTTCTCAAATCTGAAAAGATGGGAGAGTACTTTAGTATCATGTTTTTATGATCATCTTAATGATTATGAAACCATATCACAAATTCATACTCTAAGGACATCTTAGTGAATTGTTATGACTAAGATGAGGGGTTATGAATTGTTGTGGATCATACATGTTTTTATGATCATCTTAATGATTATGAAACCATATCACAAATTCATACTCTAAGGACATCTTAGTGCATTGTTATGACTAAAATGAGGGGTCATGAATTGGTGGAATGGTTAAAATCAAGAAGATGGATCATACTTCGTTCCAAAACAACTCTTAGAGTCATACTCCAAGATTGTAACATTGAGTGACATAAAGTAAGGTTTAAAACACTTATCAAATGTAGTGTAAAATGTTTTCTACTCCTGTACATTTGAAATTGGTAAGTTGTGATTTCTTGGATAAGACAAAGACCAACTAAGACCAATTGTGTGAAGTGTTTATCTTAATAAGAATCTGCACTATCCCTTGAATATTTGTTTTGTCAAGGAATGGTTCTTGACTAGGGAAACTTATATGTCAAGAGGACAGTGGGAGTCTTAAAGATCCTGAAAGGATTTCAAGATTTAATCAAGAGTAAAACCTGAGTTTTATCACTAGCACACGACTTAAGGTTTGAAACCTATTAAGTTGACATAATTCTTGTTTCTGTGTCTGTTCCTATTAAGTTGACTATGCATATGAGTTCTGTTAGTTCTAAACTGTGTGCATAACAGCTTGGAAGCATTGGTGGGCCTTGTGCTACCAGATGACAAGAAATTAAGATTGAACAAGTTCAATCCATGTAAGGCTGAATTTGTTACTAACCTTGTCTTGTGATTATGGTTTTGACAAATTCACATGCATAGGAACTCATACACCATAAAATCTAAGTGTCATAAGGTATCTCTCCGATTCATGAAAATGATGGTGAGGAAATTCTTTTACTAAGAAGATTTTAAGTAGATAGCAATTGTGATGTTTGCATTCTCAAAGTCGTTAGTGGAGCGTGTGTGGTTAACCGGCACACTAACATGGACTTGTGAGAAATGGCAAAGGTCTAAACAATTAAGACTATGATTACGGCATCCCTTTTCATAGTTCTGGAAATTGTTTAGACACACATGTGAGCTATCTAAGAAAGGGTGTACGAATCTAAATTTCAGAAGTCCAGCTGATTTCTGGAAATATGTCAGAGCTAGTGGGAGCATAAGTGTTATGCTGATAATCATCATGTTAGTGGGAGCATGATTATTATGTTTAGTGTTGCAAGTTAGCAATGTTAATTATAGAAAAACAAAAGTTTCAATTCGTAAAGTTGTAGGGGTTGAAAAAGTTGTTTTGCTATAATTAAGGGAGAGGAAATTATACTTCATTTCAATTCTAAAAGCTTAGATTGAGTTTTAATCATCTTTAGTCAAGGATATATATATGAATTTTATGTTGGAATGGTTCGACATAAGGAAATTCTATATATATTGTGTTCTCAAATTCGATTATGATTACGGCAAACCTCTTCATAGTAGATTTTTGAAAACATGGCAAATAAAAAAATATTGTAGCAAAAGACTGATCCAGTATCAGGTCTTTATGTGAGACATCGTGAATCGTGTCCCATATGCTTCGGGTATAGGATCGGTCACATGTGCTATAATATTCATCCGTTCTAAATTTTTCAAAATGCTTAGAGCATTAAAAGGGAAAAAGGAATAGAACCAGATATGACTAAAATGATTAAGCAATTGTCGAGGACAATATAAGGTTCACCAAAGATTGGTTGCTCAGGGACAGTTGGAAGTATGATGTAAATTGTTGGAAAGGACCATATTGACATATTCTGAAAAGAGGTAACTCTTGTTCGGAAGTGATAGTCGAAATGGGACTATGTAAATGTCTCCATAGGTGAAAGTTGTTCAATCTGTGTAAGATTAGAAACCTTAGTGCGAGAAGGATGTTCAAAGCAATGTACTTTGAATATGAGAGTTCGTTTCCATAGAGTTGATCTCCTTTGGAATCCTCTGTAATGACTGATGACAAGGTTTTGGTGACCTTGTGCATAATCATCACGAGAGGATCAGTGCATATAAGTTTAAAATCTAACAGTTTTTTGGTAAATGGTAGGAATTAGGAATTCTTACATTTACAATAAGGATTTGGGATTGTGAAATGAGCATCATTGGAATCATGTTCAATTGATCTATTTCACAAAGTAAAGGTCATAGACAAACATAGTGTGCATACTTGGAGTATGGCATAACTATTGTTTAGAAAAACAAAGTGTACATGCTAGGAGCATGGGACGACTGTTGTTTTTGTTCAAGTATTAAGTTGATTATTTGAAACATTATACAATGAATAATGTGTAATCAATATGGTAATAAATAAAAGGTGGTTTTATTAATATTCAAAAGGGTTCTGAGACCATATTGGATTCGATTATTATTGTGTTTCACTTTGCATGTTTTGACTTCCAGAATAGCTAGGTTATTCTTTCCGAATGACTAAGTTATTTAAACACTCCACAGTCGTTCATATGTTGGAAGTAGGTATGAATTAAGACTGTCAAGAATCGAGTTTGTAGATGGTTAAACGTGTTTAGACATAGCAATGGTTGCTACAACATTCATGAGTACTCATAAGTTATGAGTATTGGAATTAACCCACGCTCACTTGTATCACTTCATGGAATTTATCTCGAGTGATCGTGAGACGGTAATATCATATAAGTCTTCAAAGCTAGAGATATGAGTTGTTACCTATGAGTTGTTTGTGCATTGATTGCACGTAAACGCATCAGTAACATGATGTTATAAAACGTGCCTTTGTGTAGAATTCAACAAGTAGTAGAAACAAGTATATGAGTCGAAGTTTATCTGTTCCTTCTAGTCCTTGGAGGATTAGAAGCGATATCTGGGCCCCTCGATGATTTTGTTTTGACCTATGTACCGGGCCCGGTCAGAACCTAATTGATGTGTTCAATTTAGTTCTTTGTTAAACAAATCGGAAATCGAGAAACAAACAGCTGGACAATAAGTACGACGTTGTTCCATGTATTTGTCCGGCTGATATCATGAGAACAGAGGATTATATGATCACTTATCTAAAATGGCGCTTCATAGTTCAACAGAGTTTTCGAGAGCTACGATTGCTGGTTGGTTCCTGAAGTAACATACGTAAATACAGTTATTAGACTTATCCAAGTGGGAGACTGTTGGATAAGGTGTCTAAGTCCATAACTTATTTGGTATATACTTGACCCGACCCGACATGGTCCATTTGGGTTGCACTTCACCCAAACTGTTTATGGATAATTTTATGAGAATTATATACTTACGATTTATTAATATATTATAAGTTATAATATATTAATATAAAGTCATGTTATTTAATTAGTTTTAATCTTGAATTAATTATGAACTAATTTAGTGATTAAAAGGAAGACTAATTAAATCATGGGCTATTATATTTATATGGTGTGGGCTAATACTCATTTGTTAATGGGCTAAGCTTATATGGAAGTCCATGGATGATCCATGGAGCTTTTAACCCATGGATCCTTGGAAGAGGAAAAGACATGGGTTATTAGGGTTTCACCCTAACCATGCACACTATATAAACAAGCTTATGTTGCATGAAAAACACCCAAGTGTGTGTGTAAGTGTGGTGGCCAAAATCAAGAGTTAGTATACTCTCTCATACATTTTCCAAGTTTGTGGTGATTTGTGATTTCCATTTGAGGCATTCACATTATTGGTGCTTGGCTCTCAAAGTCCAAGGAATCAATAATCAACAAAAGGTATGTAATTCATCTAGTTGTTTTATGGTTAAAAGTACCCCATGCCATGCTATATAGGTTATAAACCTTGGAAAATAATATTTTTCATGTATCTTAGACAAACATAGATCCAAGGTTTAATAGGGTTGCATGTACACTTAGGAAGTGTTAGAATGCTCAAAACCCAACAAATAGAACTCACATGGATAAAACAACGAGTAAATTACTTAGTAATATACTTCTTTTAAAACAGTAAGAAAAGATAATTACATCCTATCTATTTTACTGACCAAATATACCTTCTGTTAGTTTTTACTTATAGTAAAAACTACGTATCATGAAATCAAGTGTGGAAAATATACTTGTACTTTTGGTTTTGGAACGTTTAAAACCATAAATCAGTATTATGGAAAATATAATATTTTCCAGGATTAATATCAATGTTTTACTGTAGAACGGATATAACTAAGAATACTTTTACAAATGGAACGGTTTATGGGATTAAACTACTTTTACAAATTCAACGGTTTTATGGGGATTTAAAACTACTATTCAGAAACGGTTTTATGGGGATTTAAAAGTACTATTCAGAAACGGTTTTATGGAGATTAAAAACTACTTATCAGATGGAACTTAGTCATTCACTCTCTTTAAACTAGTATAACATAAAGGATCTTTAGTGGCTAATTCTATAATTCCTTAGTTTATACATCAGAATTATATATAAGTAATATTCGATTGACAGTGAAATGTGTGACTTCCGCCTTACTTCTTGTTCCTTGTTTGGTTGTGGGCTTAGGGCAGATACACCCATTTAAGTGTCCATTCGATAGTAGGTTATATATAACTAGTATAAACTAAGTAATTGTAAAGGGAACTATTGAGGTTATCATTTTATCACATCAGGAAATATAGAATTTCCTGGGGGGAACCAGCGAACTTTTCCAAAAGAACTTAGAGTATACTTTATAGAACTAAAATACTTATGAACTCACCAGCTTATATGCTGATCTACTCTTTCAAAATAATTTGTATTCTCAGGAATCCATTAGACATGTACACTCCCGAAGCTTTTGAGAAGACTACCTAGTACCGTACTGCGACTCTTGTCTTCTACTGTATCTACTTTGATGTTTGAATATGTAATGTTTAAACACTTACGTAAAACTGATACTTATTAATGCAATGGTTGTTGGTACTTTGATTAATATATTACATGTGTTGTGATACTTACATGAAGTCCTCCTCCCCCGAACGTTTCCTCCGTTCTGGTTTTGGGGTGTGACACAATCTCCCACTTGCACAAGGTTCATTATAGACTGACATAGACAGTAGCTGACGTCTAACAACGGGCTACTGCCCCTAACAACATATGAAGGGTGCCATTTCATCAACAACCGATTCCAGGAGCTCTAAGCTACAATTTTTACTAAAGGTGTGGTGTCTATTATTCCTTTGCCACAGACACCATGTTGAAACATGAGATATGGATCGCGATCAATCTCATTTAGTGTTCAACTTTAACTAAGGCCTTAGATGTCATGCTCTTAACGAATAAGAGGGACAAATCCCATATTTACTACATACGCCCATCAATGTAGTTCATGTCATACCCAATGATGCCCTTTATGACTGCCTTTTACGAAACAACGTTGAACCATGTATACGCATAACAATTCGTACACTTCAAGTCCCAAATATTCATCTGAATTCTAAGAATAAAAAGATCATCTTGACTACATACGCCCATCAATCCAGTTCATGTCATACCCAACAATGGCCTTTATGACTGCCCCTTTACGAAACAGTGTTGAACCATGTCTAAGCACAAAAATCCATACACCTCAAGTCCCAAATATGTATCTCAGGTCTAAGATTAAAAGATAGAACCTTGATCAAAACATCACTCTTCACTACGATCCATAAAGTGGTTTTGATGCGGGTCAAGTTCAATACTTATTCTCCCAATCAAGTACCTATGAAGTTGGTAGCATCTCTTTTCCATTCTCATCTCCATGAGAATCCACTAATCCACTCATATTAGTCTTACCTCATAGATGCTCCCATAACTATGAACGACTATGGACATTTAGAATAACCTAGTTATTCAAGGATTTAAACATGGTAATATAGAGCACAACAATTATTTAATGAAAGACTCATATCCAATATATCATTCATTACAATATCTATTGCTTTATTGTTCCAATATCCAAATCCTAAATTTCAATGAAATATATTTACTTGTATCAACAATGCCCTACAACACCAGCTTGACTTTCATGCTTTCGCTAATGAAGCAGCTTTGTTAAGTAGATTTGACAAATTTGATTTGTATAAACTTTGCGAATACAATCATTTTCATTTCTACATATATAACTTATATATAAAGAAAAAATATTGATAATGAATTAGATTCTTGAATATGACTTAGATACCAATACATGCGTAATGGGATTACTAATAGTCATAATGAACTATACATTAAGCATCTTTGTACATGGTCCTCCAAACCACGAGGTAATCTAACTCTGATGTCTAACTATAATTAAAATCTACATGGAACCACTATCCATGTAACTATCTCTTCATTCATAATGGGGACACGCTCGATTGTGACTGAGAGTCATCTCAATCTATTTGAAAATTTAACACATGTGTAATGTCACACCCCTAAACCGGAATGGCAGAAACGTTCGGGGGCGGAGGACGTCATGTACAGTATCATAACAATGCACAATAGTAAAACAAGCAACAACATCATCCATTTCATTAATAATATAGTTAATACAAGTGTGTTTTGTGTAAAGTTGTAAGACACCAAAAATATGTAATCAACAAAATAAAGACGAGTCTTGAATATGCTCCGTCTTCTCAAAACCTGGTCATCTGTACCTGTCTGCTGGTGACCTGAGAATACAAGTTATTTTGAAAGAGTATATCAACATTTAAGTTAGTGATTTCATAAGTATTTTTGTGTCAAATGTTTGCATTAGTTTTATGAAAATTTTTGTAAGTGTTTTGATGTAAATGTTGGTATACTTCCTAGAAAGTCTTATATTTTCTACTAAAATGGAAAGTAGTCTTCTACCAAGACCCAAATGTTTTGTATGTTTGTTCTCTCGTAAAAATGAATGTTTTCCCAAGTTTATGACTATCTTTACTAGAAAATAGTTTGCATTACTCGATGTGAGAATATCACTATATGAATGTAATGTAAAAATGAAGATGCACAGTAGTGTTGTATAAGATAACTACTGAAGTACTAACTACCTTAAAATCAGTTAGTTAAATTAAGGTAAAATGTGATGAGGTTATAACCATGCTTGATTGAATAGTATAAAACACGACGATCTAAAGACGTCGAAATGGTATGAAATTTGTCACCCATAGACCTGCAGGTCCCACTATAGCTAGAAGCAAGGTGTTGGATGGTCAATCCCATATAGATCTATACACAAACTCACGCTCTCCCTCCAGGAGACTCTGGTTACAAAACATGACACAACAAGTATATTTCTATGCCATGAAGTAGTGGCTCACATTATTGTTATCTTGTTCTTGTTATAATATGTATGATCCTTCCTGTTCTAGTTATAGTATGTTCCTTCCTGTTCTAGTTATAGTATGTTCCTTCCTGTTCTAGTTATAGTATGTTTCTTCCTGTTCTAGTTATAGTATGTTTGAACTGACTCATGTATGAACTGACTCCTGTAAGAACTGATTCATGTACGTTTCACTGTTCTAGAAATAGTAAGTAGCAATCCTCTAAACAATACCTATTATAGTTTACTAGTATGATTGTTTGACTGTTATTTATTTATAGAAAAGACTCAATTACTCACCAAGCAACTAAGTTAAGTATAATCCTTAAAAATGGGTTTAATATTCATATATGTATTTAATAAGTATAACTATGATTTAACCGACATTCAGACTAGTGATCCTACCCCAATCCCACAACCAAACAAGGAATAGGAGTCAAGGTATATAGCAATAGTCCTAAGTCTGTTAAAGCATACTTATACTTAAATAGATAGGCGAATATGATTTGATATAAAAGATGTTTATAAAAGCATTAAAAGAGTTTTAACAAGTTTTGAGTATAAGAAATCCTTTTGGATGTTGTTTTCACATGTAAATGGTTAACACAATTTCATTGTGTTCTACTTGTATTCCCCCCTAAAAGCATTTAAAAAGCATTTAAAAGTGTAGTTGTAGGGGTATGAACTCACCTGCAGTGAGTGATTCGAATGACAGATCGATATAGGATGCTAAGTATGCCAAGTGAAGTCTCGAGCACAAACGGATCCTATTAAGCATATAATAACACATATATGTATACAATTAGTGTATATAACAACTAAAATGTAAGGGAAACAACCTTAGGAACTATGAAACACTTCCAATGAAGTGTTAGAATCACATATGATTGATTGAAGGGTGTTCACGGCCAAACAAAGGGATGTTCACGACATTAGAAGGGTTCACGGCCATAGAACACATGATGTGTTCACGGACCAAGCTTGATCTTATGAAGGGTTCACGGTCCTATCATGCATCTAAGAAGGGTTCACGACCCTATGAAGGGTTCACGGTCGTGAACTCTTGAAGATCTTGCATATAAGTGTTTGTTTCATGGGTGGAATCAAGTGTTTCTAATGGACAACAAGATGATTGATGAGATACTTACGTTTTGGAAGACTTTAGAGTGTTCACGGTTGAAGATAGTTGAGAGAGAAAGGATGTGTTCACGGCTAGAGTTGAAGAAGTGAAGAAATAAAGAGTCAACTCTATATATATGAAGGATGTTCACGACCCAAAGATGGGTTCACGGCCATGAACCTAGATGTGGCCGTGAACTCCTTTTTGATGGTGTTTCCGGCTCGATTGGAACTATATGAACTCAAGCTAACACTTCCTAACATACAATCCTTGAGTGTACTAGGCTTAGAACTCTCAAACAGACCCTTAACAAGCCTAAAAGATAACATAAACAAGTCTGCCTTTTGATTGAATTGATTGACTTTACAAGATAGAAATTTTGGGTTGTCACATGTAACAACTTTAAATATAGCTTTTTTTCAAATACTTTGTAGACTAGGAATATTTCTCTAGTTCTCGCAAGTACTTTAGAATGCTCTTATAAGTCACACAATGATTTGTTCTCGGATTATACTGGTATCATTTGACATGCTCTAAGCATATGACTTATTTGGCCTTTATGCATATCCATGACACATATGATTAATCCAATTGCATCAACATAAGGAATACAATCTAGTTCAAAAACATTTGCACTAGGATTTTACTCAAAGTCATGTCATATGGTATTTGACAAGATGACTCTCTAAGAGTCCTTTATTTTAAGCTCTTTAAGATCCTTGACAAATAATGCAATTTTACTTAATCCTTTAAGTTTCCATTATCTATCTATATAGATCCTTATTCCATGAAATAATACGTCGACTACATATAACATTAGGAATGTTACTGTGCTCCCACTAGCTTTGTAGAAAAACACAAGAGTCATCTTGATTCATAATTAAATCACACTATGTTATTAACTTATAAGAAAGAAGATTCTTACTTTGAGATGTTAGCTTAAATCTTGGAAAGATTTTCATTCATGTATGTTTTCTCCCTTGAAAACTCACTTGCTCTTTAAAGTCAAACTATATCGAGGAAGATTAATCAAGCCCATACTTGATAATCATACATGAATGCATCTCTATGTGTTTTATTAGTTTCTGGTCAACCATTGAGCAGATTCAACAACAATTGAAATTTGCTAGTTGCAAACTATGATGCATTTAGTTTATGGTTCTTAAGCTCTTAAAGTTCCATATAGCTCCCATTTAGAAAAAGCACTTTCTAATTACTTGTCTTATGGAATGACAATTAGTGGGTTAGTAGAAACTTCATCCTAAACAATCATTTAGGATATTCTACATAAATGCAATTAGTAGATACCATAGTGGTTGAGCTTATTGTTTAACATGAGCTCAATGACTCCATACCTTTTAGATAAGGATAAACTATTTCATCCTTAGCCTAATATAAGTATCTAATCCACTTGTTTGGTTGGAAATATATATTCAATATATATTTGTTGAAGTGAGCATAATTCCAAAAATTTGTAAAGTAAATAGTTGTTTTGAAACATCATACAATAGATTACAAGGTCTATTTAAATCCTCTTCAAAAATTTGTACTATTGATATTCAGCTAGTGGCTAGGTGACCCTATCCCACTAGAGAATTCGAAGGCTACCTCGAATATCAAGAGATAGATTCAAGTGACCAGGTGATCCTATGCCACAAGAAACATACTAATGACAAGTGAGTGTTTTTGTCGGAATGAGTTGTGAATCAATTCCACAACTCCTAAGATGTTCCAAGAAGACTTGGTTTACAAAACTCATTTTCTTTATCACAACAAAAGCTTAATCATGATCTCATTAATTTGTTTTTCAATCTTCACTATGAAACCATTTGAGTAAATCAAGGTTTCAACAATAACGAATAAAAGTCGTCAGTGAAATTGACTAAGCATCTATCACCAAATCTATTCATGGATTGAAAAGATTACATATATCACTTATGTATAATTCTTTGCCAATCCTTTTGTTCTTTAACTACTAATAGATAAAGACACTTGTGAATCATCTTCCCATATAAATATGATTCACATATATCAAATGAATCAAGCTCATTTGCCTTCAAAAATTCCATCCTTTTGAAGTTGGTATATGTATTTCTTATTTATATAGTCATTATGATTATGACATAGATAATTTTCAATCAAATATCATTTGATTATATTGGTGTTCGGATCAGAACTATTAATTCAATGAAAGATTATATATTTACTTCATAACTTACATTATGAGAAAATATTCTTTAACACAGAATACATCGTTTCAGAACATGAATGTGAACATCCATTAAATGATAAGTAAATCTAGATTTATTCATAAATTACAACTATTACATGTCCCCATAAGGATAGGTACAATACATCTATTGTTTAAATAAAAGACTATAACAACACTTGTTATATCTTCAACACGAAGTACCATTAGTTTGTAATCAGTTGATTATTTCTTCCAATCATCAACACATAACATTAATTATTAGTTTCACTTTAAGTATAACATACTCAAGTAAATGATGTAAAAAATAAGTAGTTCTATCATATAGATGTATGAAGTATTGTCTATGAAAACCCGTAAATTTCTATCTTGTAAAGTCAATTCAATCAATCAAAAGTCAGACTTATTTCTATTACCTTTTAGCCTTGTTAAGGGTCATTTTAATGAGTTTTAAGCCCAGTACACTTATGGATTGGTTATTGAGAAGTATTATGTAATACCAGTCAAAATAGGTCAATAACAATCACATGTGATTATGCCAATCATGTAATGTGATTTTGTTAAACTAGTAATTTGTTAAACTTACTATGTAATTCATGTTAAAATATGAACTTTCATACATAATTTATGATACAAATCAAAGTATACGTCCATACGATTCCAAAAATGTAGAGAATGTCTAAATCTGACTTCGCGTGAAGAAGTTATGATAAACCGAACACTATAAATCTGTATAATAAGAGGAATTTGAAATAGAATTAGAATTAGCTATTGGATTCTAATAGAGAGTTGTAGTACTCGTAAATACCTACGCGTGGATATAAAGAACGTCAAAAACGGAGTTCGTATGTGAAAGTTACGACCTTCTGAAGATTTAGCTATCAGAAACCCTAATCTGGATAGACTCACGATGTGAGCATAAAAACTCACGACGTGAGGAGTCAAAACGCTACATTTCGAAGCTAGAAGTCTACGGAACGACCCAAAAGCTCATGACGTGAGCAAGGTTTTCTCACGACGTGAGGACGCTGCAGGACACGAATCGAGGCTAGAAAACACATGGGAAGACTAAGGGATGACTCTTTTGCATGGCTCACGACGTGAGTCTTGATTCTCACGATGTGAGAGGGCCAAAATCATCCTATAAATAGAAATCGATACCCATTCTATCATTACACCTTCTACTTTCTCTCTCTCTCTCTCATTTCTGAAGGCCGTTTTCCTTCCCGAGCCTCTGACCGTTTAGATTCTATAGATCACGCTATTAAGGTGAGTTTCACGACCCCACTTTTAATGTTTTCGGGAGAAAACACATGCTAAGTATTATATATAAGATAATAGTATGTCTATATGATAGTATATTAGTATCAACGTAGATAGTTATAATAATCGGGATATAGTTATTTCGTATCTGAAAATATACAACTATCGTAAAGTTGTTAGCATGTTATTGTTATAGTAGTATACTAATGTAGATCTTGAGTTATACTTAGGATTCTATATATATTTTGTGTGAGATATAGTTCCAGAGTTATACTCGGAAGTTCTATATGTAAATTATAAGTATGTTGTTATTGTTGGTTTTATGTCAAGATAAAACCAGGTATGTTATATGTTGTTGTTATTGGTTTTATGTCAAGATAAAACCTGGTTTTACCTCAAGTTATAGCTGTTATACTGCCTAAATGTTATGAAGTTAGGAGTAATGTTTAAAAGCATAGTCTAGTAACTTATCGTTTTAGACATGAAAATTAATCAACTAAGATTGGGGATCTTAGTGGAAGTCCTCTGACCGGTAACCATTAATCCTGTGTGAGCGAGGAAGTTATGTATGAATAAGATACAGGTTGACAACCCCACTCGTGGTTGCTAGCTACAACACAACGGTGTACGAGTGACGAACTCTCCTTTTGTTTTTTTATTGTTCCGACGTTGATGAAGCGTGTGGAACTTATCTTAAGATGCAAAACTTGTAGCATCAAGTAGAGGTTTGAAACTAGTCATATAGTCGCGGTTACAGAGTCATGGTAGCAAATTGTTAGAAGCATTATACTTTGTCGTTATACAATTATTAATGTTAAGTATAAGTTTCCCAAACACTTATACTCTAGGTACAAGAAACTTGTAGGTATACTACTTGTATAGTAAGTAGATAATTATACCTAACACACATACTCGTATAGAATTGAAATAGATTTATACGTAGCAGTTTTACTCGTATATAATTGAAATAGATTTATACGTTGAGGTTTTACTCGTATAGAATTGAAATAGATTTATACGTAGTGGTTTAGTCGTATAGAATTGATATAAGATTTATACGTACCAACTTTCGTTTGTATGGAATTAGAAGCACTTATATTTATAGTATATGAGACTTATAGGTAAACTACTTATTTGGTAAGTAAACTTTTATACCTAGGATATATATACTAAACGTTGGAGAGTCAAAATGATACTTCCAAAACTATACTTTTGAACTTGGAAAATGTATTATTTTTATATGGAGTCAAAACCTGTGGACTCACCAACTTTATGTTGACGTATTTTAAATTGCACGTATTTTCAGGAAGTTGATAACCATGATACGAGAAATGACGTTACACTGCTCGGTGTTTTTGCCGATGGCCGGGGTGTGACAGATTGGTATGAGAGCTATTAACTATAGTGAATTAGTACTTTCTTAGGAAAGCACGACTATAGTTTAGGGCTTACTCTGTTAGGTTTAGGTATATCCCTTAGCCTACAATATAAAGTATTAGTAATTATACTACTGAAGGACTACTTACGGGAGCGGTGACAAGGATAGCCATATCGATTTGGGTTGCTGGATTTCAGAACGACTATATGCTAAAAGGATCCTGCCCTTTCGACTGTCTTGACTGGCCGATGCCTTATCAGCTAGACCTGAAGTAACAAACAATAATTAAAGCGTGAATACAATAAATAAGAATATAGAGTCATAGATAAAGACTCAGACCCACGATGAGAACACATTTATATAACCCAAAAATATAGAAAACCCAAACCCTCGATAAGAATTCAACGCAAGGTTTTAGGTCAAATTCCTTAGTCCAGTTTTATTGTACATGGGCCGAACCACAACTAAACATAGACTGATCACGTATGTTTAATTATGGTTAGAACAATGCACAACTAAAATTGGATACATTGTTTGATAGACTAAAACAGCAGAAGATTCTAGAAGATTCAAGATAGATCTCAGATCAGGATACCATAAACTCGGAGTACAAGAAGATGATGTTCCGAAGACAACATTTAGGACTCGGTATGGTCAATCTAAGTTCCTAGTTAAGCCTTTGGATTGACCAACGCTCCAACAATGTTTAAGGACGTCATGAATAGTGTTTGCAAACCGTACTTGGATAAATTTGTGATAGTAGTTATCGATGATATATTGATATATTCACAAACCAAGGAAGAACACGGTCAACACTTGCAAATAATCTGGGAACTACTGAGAAAAGAAAGTTGTACGCCAAATTCTCCGAATGTGAATTTTGGATTAGAGAAGTACAGATTTTTAGAACATGTAGTTAGTAAGGGATTCATGTCTAACCCTCCAAGATTGAAGCAATCAGGAATTGTGAAGCACCAAAGACACCAACAGAAGATTTCGTCATATACTGCGACACATCAAATCAAGGATTAGGATGTGTGTTGATGCAAAGAGGAAAAGTTATCACCTACGCATCACGACAACTAAAGGTGCATGAGAATAATTACACTACCCATGACCTTGAATTGGGAGCTGTAGTTTTTGCACTGAGAAGTTGGAGACACACAATTGGCCAGAGAACATAAAGGTGATACCTTATGTGCCGAGCCAGAAATAATCCACGAGACAAATACAAAATATCGTGCAAATTAAGGATCGATTAAAGGCAGGACGTTATCGTCATAAAAGCTATGCTGACGTAAGACGTAAGCCTTTGAAACTCCAAGTTCGAGATAGAGTAATGTTAAAGATCTGTCCTTGGAAAGTCGTAATTCGATTCGGGAAATGAGGCAAACTAAACCCACGGTATATAGGACCCTTTTCTAGCAAGAATTGGTTCTGTCGCATACCAACTCAAGTTACCTCAAGAGCTAAGCAATGTACACGATGTTTTCATGTGTCAAATCTCAAAAGATGTCTATTCGATGACACTCTTGTTGTACCTCTCGACGAGATACAAGTCAATACCAAACTCAACTTTGTAGAAGAAGCTGTCGAAATCATGGATCGAGAAGTCAAACGATTAAGACAAAGATGTATTCCTATAGTAAAAGGTCGATGGAACTCTTTACGAGGACCTGAATTTACTTGGGAATGTGAAGATCACATGAAACAAAAATACCCCCAACTATTTAACAAAACCCCATCCACAAGATAAATTTCGGGACGAAATTATTCTAACGGGGGGAGAATGTAACACCAGTCAAAATAGGTCAATAACAATCACATGTGATTATGCCAATCATGTAATTTGAATTTGTTAAACTAGTAATGTGATAAACTTACTATGTAATTCATGTTAAAATATGAACTTTCATACATAATTTATGATATAACTCAAAGTATACGTCCATACGATTCCAAAAATGTAGAGAACGTCTAAATCTGACTTCGCGTGAAGAAATTATGATAAACCGAACACTATAAATCTCTATAATAAAAGAAATTTAAAATAGACTTAGAATTAGCTATTAGAGTCTAAAAGAGAGTTGTGGTACTCGTAAATACTTACGCGTGGATATAGACAACGTAAAAAACGGAGTTCGTATGTGAAAGTTACGACCTTCCGAAGATTCAGTTGTCAGAAACCCTAATTTGACTGGACTCACGATGTGAGCATAAAAACTCACGACGTGAGGAGTCAAAACGCCACATTTCGAAGCTAGAAGTCTACAGAACGATAACCCAAAAGCTCACGACATGATCAAGGTTTTCTCACGACGTGAGGACGCTGCAGGACACGAATCGAGGCTAGAAAACACCTGGGAAGATTACGGGATGACTCTTGCCATGGCTCACGACGTGAGTCTTGATTATCACGACGTGAGAGGGCCAAAATCAGCCTATAAATAGCAATCAAGACCCATTCTTTCATTACACCTTCTACTTTCTTTCTCTCTCGTTTCCGAAGGCCGTTTTCCTTCCCGAGCCTGACTACGACGAGCCTCTGACCATTTAGATTCTATAGATCACGCTATTAAGGTGAGTTTCACGGCCCCACTTTTAATGTTTTTGGGGGAAAACACATGCTAAGTATTATATATAATATAATATTATGTCTATATGATAGTATATTAGTATCAACGTAGATAGTTATAATAATCAGGATATAGTTGTTTCGTATCTGAAAATATACAACTATTGTAAAGTTGTTAGCATGTTATTGTTATAGTAGTATACTAAGTTATACTTAGGATTCTATATATATTTTGTGTGATATATAGTTCCAGAGTTATACTCGGAAGTTCTATATGTAAATGATAAGTATGTTGTTATTGTTAGTTTTATGTCAAGATAAAACCAGGTATTTTAGATGTTGTTGTTATTGGTTTTATGTCAAGATAAAACCTGGTTTTACCTCAAGTTATAACTGTTATACTGCCTAAATATTATGAAATTAGGAGTAATGTTTAAAATCATAGTCTAGTAACTTAGGGTTTTAGACATGAACATGCTTTTGTTGTTAGAGCTATAGGAAGCCGTCAAAGTCTACATGAGTTACCTCATTCATCAACTAAAATTGGGGATCTTAGTGGAAGTCCTCTAACCTATAACCGTTAATCCCGTGTGAGCGAGGAAGTCGTGTATGAATAAGATACAGGTTGACAACCCCACTCGTGGTTGCTACCTACAACACAACGGTGTGCGAGTGACGAACTATCCTTTTGTTTGTTTATTGTTCCGACGTTGATGAAGCGTGTGGAACTTATCTTAAGATGCGAAACTTGTAGCGTCAAGCAGTGGTTTGAAACTAGTCATATAGTCGCAGTTACGGACTCATGGTAGCAAATTGTTAGAAGCATTATACTTTGCCGTTATACAAGTATTAATGTTAAGTATAAGTTTCCCAAACACTTATACTCTAGGTACAAGAAACTTGTAGGTATAATACTTGTATAGTAAGTAGATAATTATACCTAACACACATACTCGTATAGAATTGAAATAGATTTATACGTAGCAGTTTTACTTGTATAGAATTTAAATAGATTTATATGTAGCGGTTTTACTCGTATAGAATTGAAATAGATTTATACGTAGTCGTTTTACTCGTATAGAATTGAAATAAGATTTATACGTACCAACTTTCGTTTGTATGGAATTACAAGCACTTATATTCATAGTATATGAGACTTATAGGTAAACTACTTATTTGGTAAGTAAACTTTTATACCTAGGATATATATACTAAACGTTGGAGAGTCAAAATGATAATTCCAAAACTATACTTTTGAACTTGGAAAATGTATTATTTTTATATGGAGTCAAAACCTGTGGACTCACCAACTTTATGTTGACGTATTTTAAATTGCATGTGTTTTCAGGAAGTTGATAACTATGATACGCGAAATGACGTTACACTACCCGGTGTTTCCGCCGACGGCCGGGGTGTGACATATTAGCTTAGGATTAGAGGAATGAAATCGATCCAGAAAATCCATCAAAGGGTGGTCACGGCCGTGAACCCAAGGGTGGTCGTGAACCCCTCCTATATATATATGCCTTTCTTCCATTTATTCCTCATTTCTCAACCCACGTCCGTGAACCCTTAAATCTCTCTCAAGTATCATCCACAAACACTTCAATCTTTCACTCCTAAACACCCTCTTTCCTTTGATACTTCATAGAAGCTTACTAGGATCTTCAAACACTGACCAAAACACCTAGATCTTCAAGTGTTCTTCACATTTGGGGAGTGAACCCTTCATATCTTCAAGATTGGGCCGTGAACCCTTCATATCTTCAAGATTGGGCTGTAAACCCTTCATGTGTTCATCATTGGGCCATGAACCACTCAAGTTGTAACATCCGGACTCCCAGGCATATTATTTATATTTTATATTTGGGGTTTATTGAGTAACTCGGGGAGTTGGTGCCTCAACTCGTCGAGTAGAGTCGCGAAGTGCCACGCAGGATTAATGATCTACTCGACGAGTCAGGGAGTCAACTCGCCGAGTAGACGTTGTAAAGAGAAACCCTAATTCCCCGGGTTTAGGGCCTATTTAAGGGCGCTTATATCCTCATTTGCGGCTCATCAGCTGCTTACCTTCACTGAGAGAAACCCTAATCTCCCTTTGAGCTAATAGAGAGAGTGTGAGCTAGTCTTGAGTATCTTGGTGCATCTTTGGAAGAGAAGGGAAGGATTTCAAGGAAGCAACAAGAGGAGGCTGTTAGATCTATTGCTATTCATCCAAGAGCTTCTGTAAAAGGTATAAAGTTTATACCTTTGTCATTAGTTTGTATAGATCTCATATTATTGGAGATTAGGGCTTCTTTCCTATCTAATATTGGGACTTTGAGGGTATTGTGTCCATATGGAGATTTTGGACCTCATATCTGGACCTTGTGAGGTCCCTAGAGTCCAAAGGTCCATGCTTTATTCAGCCTTAATAGAGCTCTTGAGTGAAAAACCCTTATTAGAGCATGTTCTTGGCATTTCAAACCCAAAGTGTCATGCATGGACGTAAAGCTTGTGGCTTTACGTGATAAACGAGCCTTTAGAGATTAGATCTAGAGTTTGGGAAGGTTCTCTGCCTTCAAATCATCTGAATGAGAAATGAGTCTGAATGGACTCGCAGAGTCGATGAGCCGACTGGACGAGTTAGCTAGGGTTTTCGCGATGAGACTAAACATGCGATAACTCGGCGAGTTGACGGGTCAACTCGGCGAGTTGATTTGGACCTTCACGAGACTTCTAAGGAAAAGAGTGGACTTGACGAGTCACATGGGTGCACTCGGAGAGTCAGGTCAAACATGGACTGTTGACTCGAGTTTGACTTCTGTTGACTTTAGGGTTTGGTCAACATGAGTAATGGAAAGCCATAGAGGGGTAAAATGGTCTTTTACCCACTGCAAGAGTATGAGAGAAAGAGAAATAGCCTTGGGTTTACTTAGAGTTGTAAATAGAGTATTAATTAGACATATTTATCGTATGTGTTAGGCGGAGGCCAAACCGGTGATTCGAGTTCGAGGTTTTCCGAGTTCTTACAAGGTGAGTCTTCTCACCATACTTACCAAGAGTGGTATCATTATGTGATTGAGCTGTTTTATGTGTTTATCTATGTATTGTGATATACTGCATTATATCTTTATGATTTATGCTATGTGTTACTCAGAGTTTACAGAGTTAGGACCGGAGGGTCAATCAGAGTAGCGGGACTTGAGGGTCCCACTGAGACACATTGACCAGGGGGTCTTATAGAGTTATAGCCTCGAGTAGCTAATGTGTTGAATGTGGTATTTTGGGGAACTCACAAAGCTTCGTGCTTATCGTGTTATGTGTTATGTGTTTCAGGTTCTTATCAGGATCGCGGGAAGGCATCGGCTTTATTGTACACACCAGAGGAAGTGTCATGTTTTGAGGATCCTGGATTGTTAACTATTTAATTATGGAGCTGTGTTTGTAAACTAATTAAATGGGGTTTTTTGTGAAATGTGTTATGAGAATTATGTGGTTTTAAAACGAAAATTTTGTGAGAAAATTTACGGTGTTACAAGTTGGTATCAGAGCCTTGGTTTGAGAGATTCGGATGCACCTTCGGGTACGTCTGGACTCAAACTGAGGATTTGAGAAAATTTTAAAAAGAAAGGATTTTTCTAAAATGAGCAAGAGTTTCTAAGAGAAAAACAAGAATGGAGCAGTGTGTACAATCAGCCAGAGCCCGAACAGTGATTTCCCAAAATACCCTTACTTAATTGTGTTATAAGTTACTATTGAGATATTAGTAATGCATGCTAGAAGATAGGCTAGGCATTTCATATTTTAGGGCTAGAGTTGTCTGATTTGTGATGCCTTAGCCTAAGAATCGTTACTATCTATGATGTGCTTTGAGTATGTGAGGAGTAAGAGGACCCAACATCAATCGTTTAGAGAGAACTTTGAGTAGAGAAGTAATCTAGGAGAAATACCTAGATGAGCAATTGAGGAGTCTACTGAGGGAGTAGTGAGATACCCGCGAGAGGTAGGGTTGCTTGAGTTCAGTGATACCTTTTGAGTGTGAGTAGAGCAAGTGGAGTTGTAGCCTAGAGTGGTTTTGAGTGTTGGTGGAGATTATTCGATGCCCGAATGTTGCTTGCTTTGTGCTTTGTGTAACTCTTGATGATGGGAGTCAGCTACCGAGTGAATATGAAGATACTCAGGAGGTAGATGGTTGGCATCATGAGGAGTTCTTCAGCAGCTGATGGCGGAGAAGTGTGAGAACCTAGAAAGAACCTGGGGAGTGACTTTAGTCATAAGAGTACGCTGATAGAGGAGGGTATTCGCTGGTTAGCGACCATGTATATCGGGATTGGTGATCGAGGAGGTTGAGCAGATACTTAGAAAATATGGGACGATCCGTGTGGAAAGTATGGGTAGATGTGGCAGGTAGTATGGGCCCATACTACTGAAAGCAGAGGACCTATACTCGAAACAGGGAGAATCCCATAGGTTCTAAGTAGTAGATTGAGAAGTGGTAACATGGTTTGAGTACCATAATTCGTAGCAGATCGAGAGGAGACCACATGGTTTGAGTACCGTGATTCGTTGCGGCTAGTGCTTCTAGTTTTACCAGTTATTCCGTTGTGATTGTTTAGACTGAGAACAGATATGATAGAGTGTGGGGCCAGAGGGCCATGTCGAACGAGTTTAATGGAGCATACCTGAAGAGGGAAATCGAGTTAGTTTTGAGAGGTTTTCATTGGTGAGATACCAGTTGCAGTCGCAAGACACATGGATGAGTAGAGATGGGATTTTATGGAGAGTTGCGGCCTGAGTTGAGCAACCGGCCGATAGTTAAGATGTCGCTTTTCTGTGACGAGAGTTGCCCTGTTCCCGTTTCCTGGGAAAAGCAAAATGATATATTGAGTTCCGGTTTCAGAGTTGGAGGTAAACCCCATGGGGTAGCATAGGGTTGCAACCTTTTCACCAGAGTGTTTGGGCAGTATGTTGTTGCGATGTATTCCATATACCATGAGAAATCTATTAGTGGAGACTGAGATGAGGACAAAGAGATGCCTTAGTCGAGTCAGGCATGCTTTTAGTAGCGGTTTCAAGTGATCAAGAGGAGTATACTGGGCGGTGGCCCTCGTTGTCTACGTTGTGTATCGACTGTGAGATTGAGGTCCCTTGCTTTTATGATGATTTATGTGATGGGAGGTTGGTCGAGGAATCAGAGGCTAGGTGCTTGATAGTGTATTATTTCCAGATGGACAGTCAGGACTAATTCAGAACAGTTGGGGTATCCGCCGGTGTGTCAGGATGAGGCTTCGATATGACTAGAGGCAGTTACGACGAGAGGATTCCGAGATTTTGTCTGAGTTACGGGATATTTGGAGTTGTTGGGTTTTCATCGGAAGATCATCGAGTGTTATGTTGTACGAATCCAAGATTGAAGTGTGATGCACCTGGTGAAATAGTCTGTGGTGTAGACTGTTGGTATGACAATTGGTGATGGTTCGAACCCTGAGTGGGGGAGAACTGAATGTTTTATAATGAGGATTAGAGATTTGTTCAGGTGCGGTTAGAGAACTGACTATGGAGATCTGCGGTACGGTAATTATGAGACTTGGGTCATTGGTGGATAAGACAAGGTGCATAGTGAAATAATGCAACCACAGTAGGTGGCCGTTGGCTAGGGACCTTATTGTGGTTAGGAGGTGTTCAAGTCATAGTGGTTGAGATTCGAGGTAGTTGGCTCATTGAGTTCCGGTTTCGACTGCTAAGAATTTCTAGTTCAATATATGAGTTACTAAATGCACTCAAGGAAGGGGCGACAGTTGTTTGGCAGTTAACTTCAGAGTCGGTATGAGTATTCTCGCATGGGTTTTGAGCAATAGAGGATGGGGTTTTGGATGGTCGTCAACGGGTTCTTGACATTGACGATTCCTCCATGTTTCAAGATGTGAGTTGGAGTATTTCGAGGTTGCGAGCTGTGCAAGTGGAAGATCAGTGGATGAGACAGGACATTGCGAGATTCTGAAAGAGTGTATTGTGGTATCCGAGTATGATGCCGTGAGTGGAAGAGCAATGTATGAGATAAGACATCGTGAGATTTTGTGATGGTGTACCGGGTTATCTGAGTATGACGCCCTAAATTTTTGGATTAGTTTGAGATTTGAGTTTGCAAATGGAGTACCGAGTGACTATTGTTCCAGTGGGAACCCATCTGTTAATTGTCGCCATAGCGAGACTGTCTAAGGGTGTACTTGTGTTGAGAAAAGTGCCTTGCTTACGTGAATTTACATCGGGAGTGGTGATGCATAGGATGAGTATGTGGGTGCACCTACCTATGTTGGATTGTGGAGCATGAGTTAGAGAACTCAATGTAGTGATGACTTGATTATGAGATTATGAGGTGATAAGAAAGCGAGTGGATCCGAGTGGGGGTAATAACTTAGGATTATAAAGGAAAACCATGGAGTGAGCCCATGGCGAGTCAGTCAGTGAGAGAGTGTTGTAAGACTATGGGGAGCCGTAGCATCCATGAGTCAGTGAGAGAAAGGGTATCGTGTGACTGCGGAGAGCTGCATCACACAAGAGTCAGAGAAAGGGTATTGTATGCATGCAATGAGTCATAGCATACGTGAGTCAGAGAGAGTATTGTGATACTGCGGGGAGACGAATCATTCGTGAGCTAGCGAGAGAGAAAGAGAGAATATCGCAAGATTGCGGGCGGATGTAGCAGTCGCGAGGCAATGAGAGAGCGCCATAGGACTATGGAGAGCCGTAGCCCGTGTTAGTCGATGAGACAAAGTGTTGTATAACTGCAGGGAGCCGTATCCTTATTAGTCAGGGTATAACACAGAGCGGCTCTTAGGCATGGGTAGCCTTACCAGGGAAGTCTGTGAGAACCTGGTGGCCGAACCAAGGCAAGACCGGGGTCTCGGCAGTAGTCAATAACCATTGTGTTTTGAGTTAGAGAAGGGTTCTTGCGAAACAGATGGATCGAGGTGTAATGCACATGAATAACCGTGGAACATGGGTCATGAGTTGAGTGCTAGATTGGGACGAGTGGTCCCAATTCTGTGTCGGACCAGACTCTGGTTGGTGAGTTTGGTTCTATCTGTGTGGAGGACGAGCAATTTGAGATTTAGGGTGGATCTCATTATGAGGGAGATGTGTTTCCGTATGATGTTTTAGACTTGAGTGAGCTAGTTCGTTGGTTTGGGAAGGACCACGAGATACACAGAACTAGTAAGTAGTAGACGAAATAGGTCGGAAGAGAGGCGACTTTAGATAAGGTTGTAGTATTCGCTTGGGGTAAATCAAACTTCGTGACTTATGCATCACAACGAGTTGAGATAGTCATTGTGAGAAGGAGGCTGTTAAGTCGTTTTATTGGGTGTGCAGTTGGTAATCTTGGGAGGTTCAACTATTAGGTCGAGAGTTGACCTAGTGCTAAGCGTTGAAAGTGATATGTGAGAGGGAGATTGGGCTTATGCTCATAGAGGTCCGAGGATACTCCTGAGCGTGCATGATCATTTTCTTGTACTGAGAACAGAGTATTGGGGTACGTTTGTTCAGATGGGTTCTGATAGTAGTGCAGATGATGGGTCTCTGGTGAGATGTGACCCTTTCGTTCCTTTGTAGTACGATCTTGATCGACTGAGATGTCAAGTATGAGTGTTCGGCAGTTGTTATGGTCAGTGATCTGATTTCATCAGTCGTAACAAGATAATTAGAGCTGAGGGTATGATTTTGAGATGGGTCACTCGATGAGCGAATGACGTGATGATATCGTGCATGTGCCGTCATTTAGGGAGTCAACTGTTAGAGTCTCAAGTTCTGAAGAGTCAGAACTGGAACCGCAGTGGCGGGGGGATCCGTCCTGTGGCAGGATGGAGAGTTTCGGTATGGGTTAGGTGTCTCGAGAAAAGATTTTCTTTATGGCATGAGACGGCCGTGGTGCTATTGGAGGATATTCAGACTGCTGATAGTCTGGATTATTTTGAGAGACCGTTTGCGATCTTGAAATGGAAAGTGTAGGTTCTGAGGTTTAGGTCCAGTAGCAACGACGGAAGAGATCCGAGTGGTCGTGGGAGCCGGAGTCCGAGATGCCCGAGCAGTACCCAAAGCTATTTCCAGAGTATGACTTCGAGGGCGAAGTCTGATTCTAGTGGGGGAGAATTATAACATCCGAACTCCCAGACATATTATTTATATTTTATATTTGGGTTTTATTGAGTAACTCGGCGAGTTGGTGCCTCAACTCGTCGAGTAGAGTCGTGAAGTGCCACGCGGGATTAATGATCTACTCGACGAGTCAGAGAGTCGACTCGCCGAGTAGACACTGTCAAGAGAAACCCTAATTCCCTGGATTTGGGGCCTATTTAAGGGCACTTATAGCCTCATTTGCGGCTCATCAGCTGCTTACCTTCATTGAGAGAAACCATAATGTCCCTTTGAGCTAATCAAAAGAGTGTGAGCGAGTATTGAGTATCTTGGTGCATCTTTAGAAGATAAAAGAAGGATTTCAAGCAAGGAACAAGAGGCGGATGTTAGATCTGTTGCTATTTGTAACGCCCGTAGATCAGGGCTAGTAAATTAAGAGACGATAAGCGTCAAAAATGACTTTTTGATAGAAGATTATTTAGGATGAATAATCTTAACTAAGTTTTAGTATATGTTACAAGGATTCCATACATATAAAGAACGCCGAAATCCGAGTTATAACGAAGAAGTTATGACCTGTCGAAGTTTCGCGGCAGAACCGGCACGACGCTGAATGACGTAAAAAGTGAATTTACGTTAGAGCGATATTTAGCCTTAGTAATCTAAACCAAAGTCGTAGAGTATGAACGCCCAAATCTGACTTCGTATGAGTAAGTTATGATTTTTCAAAGTTTCGGCTTAGCAGTGTACAACCCGAAACTCGAATTTTAGTTTGAGCGGTTTTTGGCTTACGCGACCTAAATGAGAGTTGAAGATCTCATTAATAGGAACTCAACGGTAAAAAGACAGACGAAAACGGAGTCCGTATGAAGGAGTTACGAATTCTTCGCATTCATTTAGCAGTCTAATCTCCTCCTACTGTTAAATTTAAGATCGGTCGAGAATTAGCCGACAGAGTCTAAATGAAAGTTAGTGGAGCATCAAGCAGGTAGTGGAGCACTAAGCAATTAGTGGAGCAGGTAGTGGAGCACTAAGCAATTAGTGGAGCAGGTAGTGGAGCACTAAGCAATTAGTGGAGCAGGTAGTGGAACACTAAGCAGGTAGTGGAGCACTAGTGGAGCACCCAGAGCACTATAAATTGAGGCTTGGGGCTGCCTCATTCTTCACACCCTCAACCCATTCTTTCACTCTCTATACTCTCTCTATCCATTCAAGCCGAAGCTCTGCCTGCGAGAAGCCCGATTTTTGTGAAGATCTTCCAGATCTACCAAAGAATACTACTTTTACAAGTCGTGGTGCTGTCCGATCATCTTCTAATCAGGTGAGTGTATAGTCACTTTCTTCTAACACATAAATATTAAGTATTCGCTATGAAATACGTGCTATGTGTATAATATATTGTTGTTTATTTGAGATGATTGTGGAATGGATGAATTATATAAGTTTTAATGAGTTAAACTATATTTGTATTTTGTATCTAAAAATATGTTGGGTAGAACATGGGTAGATGAGGTTGTTGGTTGGTGATAAAAGATGGGTTGGACCATGCGATAAAAGTATAAAGAGATAAACTCGTTTTAGATCTGAATGTATGGATCAGATCAGGAGGTTAGTTTTAGATCCGAGAGTATGGATCAGATCAAGATGTTAGTTTTAGATACGAGAATATGGATTAGGTAATGAGGCAAATTTAAGATCCGGGAGTACGGATTATGTATTTTTGAACTACGTGTTCATTCGATAAGGTATCATGTGTATAGTACCTTTTAGGAACGTGATTTTAATAAGAGTATTGATTAAAGTCTGAAATATACATATGTATGTGAAGTATTTGTTATTGTCCAAAATACGTGTTAGATATATTTGATAATATACAACGTGCGAATCAGATATGGTTCAATATGTGTTAAGATGTGTATATATGATATTATTACTTAAAACCTTGTGTTAAGTATACACTAGTTGGCGTTGCCTATACGGAAATAGTATCAAAAATTGATTATAGGCATTGTAGGCTTGCCTAGTGATGGGTTAAGACTTAAATAGGGATGTTTTAGTTCAATTAAGATTGGACTTTGGGTAGTCTCTTATTAAGAGTACGTGTGGGGTGAGATTGATGATCGGTGGAGTACGTCCTACGTACAGAAGTACATTTTTATGTACGAAGTCCTTTTCAAAGCTCTGTGTCTTGGGTGCTGCTTGTGCCAGGGTACTATTATGTTCTTGGGTACGAGACTTTCGCATACCAGAGTACTATAATGTGCCAGAAGTACTATCATGTACAAAGTCTTTTTGACAATGTTGTGTGTCGGTTACCGGAGCGTACGGGAGTACTCTAGTAGTATTTCCCCATACTTTTATTTTGAGAGAGCTTTGGAGTCAGCGTTTCTTTTATGAAGTGATCAACCGAGCTTCATATGTCAGCGTTTTCTTTCATGAAGTAATTAAGGGAACTTCGTAGACTACCTAATAAAGTGTATCGGTAATATACCACTGCTAGGTATGTCTGGTGTTATATTGCTGGATAGGGTGCGTCTGGGGGTGAAATACCTCATGTATTCAGGCCACTGCTAGGCAAAGTTCGATGTTGGATAGGGAGAGTCTGGAGGTATAATACCTCATGATAGTCGGACCACGCTTAGGCATTGTTATCTAGATAACTACCCCTGACTTAATTGTCTTGTGGTTCTTTCATTTACGAACAAAGGTTCGTGGTGAAACTTATTCCATTCCCCTCATTTGATGTCTTTATTGATCCTCGTTTGCTGCCAGGGAATTTCCGAAGCACCTTCGTCAGTTGTTGTTCATATCGATTCCTTAGGCTAGATCTCGTAAGATCATTGTATAGGGTCAGTGTGTGGGGATCGACGGGATGGGATAGATTGTTTTAGAAATATGATTTATATGTAATATTAGTGGTTTTGCAGGATCGAGATATACATTATTATCACGTGGTTTGAACTAAGAGCTTTCGTACTCTGTGTTCCTTAGGTGATTGAGTTCACCAGGGATATTTGAACTAAGTGTTCACTAGATGTTTTGAACTATGTGTTCGCCAGAGATATTTGAACTAAGTGTTCATTAGGTGTTTTTGAACTAAGTGTTCATTAGGTGTTTTTGAACTAGGTGTTCATTAGGTATTATTGAGCGGAGTGTGTTCAATGGGTGTTCTTGAACTGGGTGTTCATTAATTATTTGAACTGCGTGTTCACCAGAGGTAATCTAAGGACCATGGCAACACTAGACTTTGTGCCAATTCCTTAGGGCAATTCTTAGGAATGAATGGGAGAAGGGTAATCGGTTCTTAGGGTAAAACTTTATGAAATAAAGGAATATAATGGGGGTGGGTAAATTGGATTGATTGTTTGATAATTAAATAATTGTATTATTGTGGGTTGAAAACCTTATATGCTCACCAGGCTCCCAAGCCTGACCCACTCAGTTTTCTTTGCATTACAGGTAACGGCACAAGAGTATAAGTTGGTGGACTTGACGAGAGATTTTGGATTATAGGCCAGTAGTTATGAATAACTGTTGTAAGGTCTATTTTGTTCTGTTTATGCTTTTGGTCTGTATTGAACATGACATCCCGAGATTTTGTTATAAAATGAAAATACATTTCTTTAAAGAAATGCTTTGATAATTTTTATCATATTTTGTTTTGGGAACAAATTCCGCAATTGATTTCTTTAAAAGATTACTCTGATTTTCAAAACAAAGCATAAACAAATCGGTCTTTTCTGGCCGTGAAATTGGGGATGTCACAGTTGGTATCAGAGCATTAGTTTAAGCGAACTAGGAATTTGTAGGAAATTTCTAGACTTAAACTTAGAATGCTAAGTAATGATATGTTAGGTAGTACACCTAAATTGACACAAGCACTAGTTTATTTTAGGAATGATGCCTAAAATGCTTTTATGTGCCAAATGTTTTGTGTGATAGCTATATTGATGCTATTATTTGTTCGGATCTATGGTATGTTGCCGACCGGATCTCGAAACCTTATGTGTGTAGGATTCTAAGTGTATGACTACGATATTAGAACTAGCATGTAAACGTTTCGGGGTGATAAGGAGATTTATATGTTTATCGTAATTAAAGCTTTCTTATCTTAAAATTCTCGCTTGGTACACCGAATGTCTGCTTGGGTGTACAAAGGGTCATGGTGAAGACTCGTAGAGAAATTGAGTAAATGGAGGAAATGAAAAAGGCTTATGATAGTGGATGACACCTATCAGAAGATATCGTAAGAGTGGTATCTTGCCTTTAGAGTATGTCTTATGAAATAACAGTACGTTTAGAGGAGTACGGTACGTCTGAAGTACACCTTCAATTGGCAGGATGATGGAGAGATTGGTGTAATTCTTGAGGTTGTCTCATCACCCGGTATTTCCATCACCAATCGAGTTGAAGTAGAATCGATGATTGAAGATACGCAATGAAGAATTCCTAGTAGAGTCTAGGGGAAATTCTTTTTGATTATTTGGACACATTCGTATGTGTTAAATTGTTTCGTGATTTTCTTGTATGGTGACTTGGTCGACTGCGGGACAATACTTGGGACGGGTATGAGTAGGTGTGAAAGGTAGTAGATGCATATACTACTGGAAGCACAGGACTCGCACTTGGATCAGGGAAAGTCACAAGGTTACCAGGAAGCTAGTGATTGATTCCGTTTTATTCTGGTATGTCATTACCATTGTTTTGGTAATGA
Source organism: Lactuca virosa (assembly GCF_052849685.1). Taxonomy (NCBI): domain Eukaryota; kingdom Viridiplantae; phylum Streptophyta; class Magnoliopsida; order Asterales; family Asteraceae; genus Lactuca; species Lactuca virosa. The sequence continues at coordinate 61,614,936 of NC_136429.1, forward strand.
CTAGTGAGATGGGTGTTGTTCCGACCCTAGTGGTCGTATCCAAATTGAGTCCGACTACGATGAGTATGTTAATTGGTCTAGAGGACCAAGTTAGATGTAACATCTGACTTAAGTCAGAACGTTGAAATTAATGCGATCGGTAGTATCGCGCTCGTTGTTGAAAGAGATTGCGGGTAGAAATGCTACATGCTGAAATGTGATTATATCACATTAGAATATGAAGGAAGTTATATTCCATTCTGGAATTTAACTTTAAAAAGACCGAGTCTAAGCTCGCATCGTGCGATGAGAGGTCAATAGAGCATGACCCATCGGACTGTTACAATAGATAAAGGAAATTATTTATCCTAAGAAGAAGAAGGAGTCCACAATAAGGACTTATTTGGTAACTCGAAGGTTACGATTGAAAGTACAACATAGTACGATAAGCAGATGCAAGATTGGGCATCGTCTGCGGTCAAGAAAGCCATAGAGTTAAATACTCTTTCGAGGAAACATAGAAGTTACGGTTATTACCTAGGATGAAGAGATAGCGTATGTAATCATTATACAAGTCCTATTTTCGTTGATGATTCCGGGACGTAATCATCCTAAGGGGGAGATAATTGTAACGCCTGTAGATCAGGGCTAGTAAATTAAGAGACGATAAGCGTCAAAAATGACTTTTTGATAGAAGATTATTTAGGATGAATAATCTTAACTAAGTTTTAGTATATGTTACAAGGATTCCGTACATATAAAGAACGCCGAAATCCGAGTTATAACGAAGAAGTTATGACCTGTCGAAGTTTCGCGGCAGAACCGGCACGACGCTGAATGACGTAAAAAGTGAATTTACGTTAGAGCGATATTTAGCCTTAGTAATCTAAACCAAAGTCGTAGAGTATGAACGCCCAAATCTGACTTCGTATGAGTAAGTTATGATTTTTCAAAGTTTCGGCTTAGCAGTGTACAACCCGAAACTCGAATTTTAGTTTGAGCGGTTTTTGGCTTACGCGACCTAAATGAGAGTTGAAGATCTCATTAATAGGAACTCAACGGTAAAAAGACAGACGAAAACGGAGTCCGTATGAAGGAGTTACGAATTCTTCGCATTCATTTAGCAGTCTAATCTCCTCCTACTGTTAAATTTAAGATCGGTCGAGAATTAGCCGACAGAGTCTAAATGAAAGTTAGTGGAGCATCAAGCAGGTAGTGGAGCACTAAGCAATTAGTGGAGCAGGTAGTGGAGCACTAAGCAATTAGTGGAGCAGGTAGTGGAGCACTAAGCAATTAGTGGAGCAGGTAGTGGAACACTAAGCAGGTAGTGGAGCACTAGTGGAGCACCCAGAGCACTATAAATTGAGGCTCGGGGCTGCCTCATTCTTCACACCCTCAACCCATTCTTTCACTCTCTATACTCTCTCTATCCATTCAAGCCGAAGCTCTGCCTGCGAGAAGCCCGATTTTTGTGAAGATCTTCCAGATCTACCAAAGAATACTACTTTTACAAGTCGTGGTGCTGTCCGATCATCTTCTAATCAGGTGAGTGTATAGTCACTTTCTTCTAACACATAAATATTAAGTATTCGCTATGAAATACGTGCTATGTGTATAATATATTGTTGTTTATTTGAGATGATTGTGGAATGGATGAATTATATAAGTTTTAATGAGTTAAACTATATTTGTATTTTGTATCTAAAAATATGTTGGGTAGAACATGGGTAGATGAGGTTGTTGGTAGGTGATAAAAGATGGGTTGGACCATGCGATAAAAGTATAAAGAGATAAACTCGTTTTAGATCTGAATGTATGGATCAGATCAGGAGGTTAGTTTTAGATCCGAGAGTATGGATCAGATCAAGATGTTAGTTTTAGATACGAGAATATGGATTAGGTAATGAGGCAAATTTAAGATCCGGGAGTACGGATTATGTATTTTTGAACTACGTGTTCATTCGATAAGGTATCATGTGTATAGTACCTTTTAGGAACGTGATTTTAATAAGAGTATTGATTAAAGTCTGAAATATACATATGTATGTGAAGTATTTGTTATTGTCCAAAATACGTGTTAGATATATTTGATAATATACAACGTGCGAATCAGATATGGTTCAATATGTGTTAAGATGTGTATATATGATATTATTACGTAAAACCTTGTGTTAAGTATACACTAGTTGGCGTTGCCTATACGGAAATAGTATCAAAAATTGATTATAGGCATTGTAGGCTTGCCTAGTGATGGGTTAAGACTTAACTAGGGATGTTTTAGTTCAATTAAGATTGGACTTTGGGTAGTCTCTTATTAAGAGTACGTGTGGGGTGAGATTGATGATCAGTGGAGTACGTCCTACGTACAGAAGTACATTTTTATGTACGAAGTCCTTTTCAAAGCTCTGTGTCTTGGGTGCTGCTTGTGCCAGGGTACTATTATGTTCTTGGGTACGAGACTTTCGCATACCAGAGTACTATAATGTGCCAGAAGTACTATCATGTACAAAGTCTTTTTGATAATGTTGTGTGTCGGTTACCGGAGCGTACGGGAGTACTCTAGTAGTATTTCCCCATACTTTTATTTTGAGAGAGCTTTGGAGTCAGCGTTTCTTTTATGAAGTGATCAACCGAGCTTCATATGTCAGCGTTTTCTTTCATGAAGTAATTAAGGGAACTTCGTAGACTACCTAATAAAGTGTATCGGTAATATACCACTGCTAGGTATGTCTGGTGTTATATTGCTGGATAGGGTGCGTCTGGGGGTGAAATACCTCATGTATTCAGGCCACTGCTAGGCAAAGTTCGATGTTGGATAGGGAGAGTCTGGAGGTATAATACCTCATGATAGTCGGACCACGCCTAGGCATTGTTATCTAGATAACTACCCCTGACTTAATTGTCTTGTGGTTCTTTCATTTACGAACAAAGGTTCGTGGTGAAACTTATTCCATTCCCCTCATTTGATGTCTTTATTGATCCTCGTTTGCTGCCAGGGAATTTCCGAAGCACCTTCGTCAGTTGTTGTTCATATCGATTCCTTAGGCTAGATCTCGTAAGATCATTGTATAGGGTCAGTGTGTGGGGATCGACGGGATGGGATAGATTGTTTTAGAAATATGATTTATATGTAATATTAGTGGTTTTGCAGGATCGAGATATACATTATTATCACGTGGTTTGAACTAAGAGCTTTCGTACTCTGTGTTCCTTAGGTGATTGAGTTCACCAGGGATATTTGAACTAAGTGTTCACTAGATGTTTTGAACTATGTGTTCGCCAGAGATATTTGAACTAAGTGTTCATTAGGTGTTTTTGAACTAAGTGTTCATTAGGTGTTTTTGAACTAGGTGTTCATTAGGTATTATTGAGCGGAGTGTGTTCAATGGGTGTTCTTGAACTGGGTGTTCATTAATTATTTGAACTGCGTGTTCACCAGAGGTAATCTAAGGACCATGGCAACACTAGACTTTGTGCCAATTCCTTAGGGCAATTCTTAGGAATGAATGGGAGAAGGGTAATCGGTTCTTAGGGTAAAACTTTATGAAATAAAGGAATATAATGGGGGTGGGTAAATTGGATTGATTGTTTGATAATTAAATAATTGTATTATTGTGGGTTGAAAACCTTATATGCTCACCAGGCTCCCAAGCCTGACCCACTCAGTTTTCTTTGCATTACAGGTAACGACACAAGAGTATAAGTTGGTGGACTTGACGAGAGATTTTGGATTATAGGCCAGTAGTTATGAATAACTGTTGTAAGGTCTATTTTGTTCTGTTTATGCTTTTGGTCTGTATTGAACATGACATCCCGAGATTTTGTTATAAAATGAAAATACATTTCTTTAAAGAAATGCTTTGATAATTTTTATCATATTTTGTTTTGGGAACAAATTCCGCAATTGATTTCTTTAAAAGATTACTCTGATTTTCAAAACAAAGCATAAACAAATCGGTCTTTTCTGGCCGTGAAATTGGGGATGTCACACTATTCATCCAAGAGCTTCTGTAAAAGGTATAAAGTTTATACCTTTGTCATTAGTTTGTATAGATATCATATTATTGGAGATTAGGGCTTCTTTCCTATCTAATATTGGGACTTTGAGGGTATTGTGTCCATATGGAGATTTGGACCTCAGATCTGGACCTTGTGAGGTCCCTAGAGTCCAAAGGTCCCTGCTTTATTCAGCCTTAATAGAGCTCTTGAGTGAAAACCCCTTATTAGAGCATGTTCTTGGCATTTCAAGCCAAAAGTGTCATGCATGGACGTAAAGCTCGTGGCTTTACGTGATAAACGAGCCTTTAGAGGTTAGATATAGAGTTTGGGAAGGTTCTCTGCCTTGAAATTGTCTGAATGAGAAATGATTCTGAATGGACTCGCCGAGGCGATGAGCCGACTCGACGTGTCAGCTAGGGTTTTCGTGATGAGACTGAACATGCGATAACTCGACGAGTTGACGGGTCAACGCGACAAGTTGATTTGGACCTTCACGAGGCTTCTGAGGAAACGAGTAGACTTAACGAGTCACATGGGTGCACTCGGCGAGTCAGGTCAAACATGGACTGTTGACTCGAGTTTGACTTCTGCTGACTTTAAGGTTTGGTCAACATGAGTAATGGAAAGCCATAGAGTGGTAAAATGGTCTTTTACTCACTGCAAGAGTATGAGAGAAAGAGAAATAGCCTTGGGTTTACTTAGAGTTGTAAATACAGTATTAATTAGAGATATTTATCGTATGTGTTAGGCGGAGGCTAGACCGGTGATTGGAGTTCGAGGTTGTCCAAGTTCTTACAAGGTGAGTCTTCTCACTGTACTTACCAAGAGTGGTATCATTAAGTGATTGAGCTGTTTTATGTGTTTATCTATGTATTGTGATATCCTGCATTATTTCCTTGTGATTTATGCTGTGTGTTACTCAGAGTTTACAGGGTTAGGACCGGAGGGTCCATCAGAGTAGCGGGACTGGAGGGTCCCACTGAGACACATTGACCGGGGGGTCTTACAGAGTTATAGCCTCGAGTGGCTAATGTGTTGAATGTGGTATTTTGGGGAACTCACAAAGCTTAATGCTTACGGTGTTATGTGTTATGTGTTTCAGGTTCTTATCAGGATCACGGGAAGGCACCGGCTTGATTGTACACACCAGAGGAAGAGTCATGTTTTGAGGATCCTGGATTGTTAACTATTTGATTATGGAGCTGTGTTTGTAAACTAATTAAATGGGGTTTTTTGTGAAATGTGTTATGAGAATTATGTGGTTTTAAAACGAAAAATTTGTGTGAAAATTGACGGTGTTACACAAGTGGGACGTGAACTCCCATCCATTTGGGCCGTGAACTCCATTAGGCAGTGAACTATCCTTTAGTTGGGCCGTGAACACCCCTTCAACCTCCTATCTTGCTTCTAGCACTCCCTTGGTGAGTTATCCTTGCATCCTAGGTTGTTTCCCAATCTCCTTTGTAGTTAGAATTGCTAATTACATGCCTGTATGTATCAATATATGTCATTTAGGACTCGTTTGTGTCTCGGGACTTCATTCGTGGAACTTCTCATCCTTACTCGAATCATCACTTGAATCACCCACATATGGTGACTTTATACCCCTATAATCAATCCTTTAAATGTTTTAAATGCTTTTAAGGGGGGGGATACAAATTGAACACAATGTTATTGTGTAAATATTTATCTGTGATAACCATCACATTAAAGGATTTCTTATGCTTTTGTAAGTGATCAAATCAATTCAAAAACTCTTTTAAAAAGATGTTAATTTGTTGTTTGTAAAACTTCATTCTTAAAATACATGCTTAACTCAATAGATAAACGAGTCTTTTCTACAAATCAGGGACAGTTCAAAACAAACATACTAGTAAACTATAATAGGTATAGTTTAGGGGTTCAGTTCATACTATAACTAGAACAAGGAGGAACATACTATAACTAGAACAGGGAGGAACATACTATAACGAGAACAAGATAACAATAATGTGAAACCACTACTTCACGACATATCAATACACTTGTTATGTCGCGTTTTGTAACCAGAGTCTCCTGGAGGGAGAGCAGGCATTGTGTGTATAGATCTATACGGGACTGACAATCCCGCATCCCGACTGTTCGCTACAGTTTGGCCGGAAGGCTAAGGGGTGACAAATGTCACATTAGTTTCGACGCCAGCAGGTCGTCATGTTAAATACTAGTCCATCAGCATGGTTATAACCACATCAGATTTTAACCTTAATTAAACTTATTGGTTTTAAGGTAGTTAGTGCTTCAGTAGTTATTTTATACAATACTACTGTATACTTTCATTTTTCCCATTACATTCATATAGTGATATTCTCAGATAAACGGTAATGCAAACTATTTTCTAGTAAAGGTAGTCATAAAACTTGGGAAGACATACACTCTTACGAGAGAACAAACAAACAAAACAGTCGAGTCTTAGAACATTCAACTAGAAGTGGACCTATAATGCTAACTTTATGTTTCCTCGGTAGATACATTAGGGATATATTAATCAGATCCGACAGACAGTAGGATGTATGCTTTCCGCTTCATTTCCTGTTCCTTGTTTGGTTGTGGGCTTAGGGCAGATTCACACAATCTACTATCTATTCGATCTTATATATATATATATATATATATATATATATATATATATCCTGTATACACCAAGCAATCATAGGGAGTAATAGGTATGGGCCAGGTCATAGCATACAAATTTAGCACACCGCTTTCTTGTACAAAAACATACTTTTCGAATAGAACATTAAGTAGGCAAAACTAGAAACTTATCTATAAAAGGTTTGATACGCATTATTAAACCAGTATAACTTAAAGGACCTTTAGTGGTTAATTCTATAATAGTTTAGTTTATACATCAGGGTTACTATTTCTACTAAAGGAAATATATGATTTTCTTAAAGAATGTTTTCATCAAATATAAAGGAACTATTACAGTTAACTCCGTAAGTACCAAACAAATACGCCAGGGTTTATATAAAATGAAGATCTAACAAGCAATGGGATGTGTAATTTCCGCCTCATTTCCTGTTCCTTGTTTGGTTGTGGGCTTAGGGCAGATTCACACAATCGACTGTCTGTTTACTCTAAATTGTATATAACTTGTATCCATTTAGTACTCATAGAAGGAATTGTAGAGTCATTTTTACTTATCATTGATCATATTAGAAAATATAGGATTTTCTGGAGGAACAGGCGAAATTTTCTAAAGAACTTATAATATACTTTTGACACTAAAATACTTATGAAATCACCAGCTTAAATGATGATATACTCTTTCAAAATAACTTGTATTCTCAGGGAACTAGTAGACAAGTACGCGCACAGGGATTCAGAAGATGGAGCATAATAGCTTCAAGTCTTGTTTTGTTATTTACTTGGAGTCAACCTTTTGTGAATCACATACTTTGTAAACACTTTAATATTAATGCAATGGTTGTTTGTTACTTTGATTACTATGATGCATGTGTTGTGATACTACATATGACGTCCTCCGCCCCCGAACGTTTCCGCCGTTCCGTTTTGGGGGTGTGACATTGTCCAAGTCAGACTTCTTTCAGCTCGATGAGATTAGAGGAGAAATTCCTCTTTTAGTGTCTAGTTTCTTCCACAATAGAAACCATACTAATCATTCAGTCCTTTCTTGATTTCTAGGTTTATGTTGTATTTCCCTTAACTGAACTATAAGTCTATATGAGTACACAATCGATTACACTTCCTTTTATTGAATACTTGAACAGACCTGAAGCAATTTCTAGTGTACTAATTGAATATCTGATTTACTTGATGAGACATCTGATATGTTTCATAATTATCCAAGAGTTTCTACAAGTCATGGTTAATTTCTTCATTATGATGTGAGACACATCAACATCATCACAATAATACTTTCATCAAATTATCATGATCAGACTAACTGGGTGCAAAGGTTATTCATGTAAGAGATCTTTCAATATATATATAATTTCTATTTATCTTAAAGGTAGAACCTCAAGATACTATACCAGTTACAGAAATTATAACCATCAAATGTTACTGTCTATTGAAACTCAACAAGAGAGAAATTTTGTAGGGCGTAAAATTATTAACATTTATCAACAGAATTTAATAAAGTTTCATTTAGTATTTTCAATATTTAGTCTTTAAAAAGTAATACCTTATATTGTTTCTTAAAACATTAATTTATTAAAGTCTAGGATCCAAGTAACAAAACAAGTAAATAGTTAGGCGACCTTTATCCCATAAACTTAATCAAACTCGGTAAGTAGCGATTACCAATTGCATACGATATGTAACTCGTAGATTATGGGATCCTAAACAACTATTGTTTAGCTTGACATGTTTATCCCATCTATGCCTCAAAACTCTTATGCTTAGGCGACCTTTATCACATAAGAAATTGATCAAATCATCCATTTAGAAAACATGTGAGTTCTATTCCACAAATGGTTAGTTGACCTTTTTCCCACAAGAAAATACACAAAACACCTTGACTATTTTTAACAACCCAAATGAATATGGTGACCCAAAAATCCATATGAACTGCACAAAAATCCCAAATGAATTTTAAATGGATTGCATAGATTTGAAGTTTTGTAAATAAGGGTTTATATATGTTTTACAATTATAGTTTATAAAAACATGGTCTCATGAATATTGCATGCATCCAACAATTCATGTACCCTTTTGTAAAATTCATATCACTTGTTATGAGGTTCTTAAGCTGCCAAATAAAACTTCATTTTATTTCCATTAACCGCGATCAATTATAAACTAAAATCCGGTATTTTAAAGTTTAGTCGTAGATCGGTTTTAAGAACCGCTAACAGTCCTAATAAAACTATATTTTATACTTAAGACTTGAAGTTTTGGATGAGTTGTAAAATCACTATTTTAAATCTCCTTTTAACAATCAAAAACTTATGACTCCATGAATTTATAGAATAAACTCATTTTATTTTATAAACTCAATTTTATGCATCTTATGATAAAAGTCATATTTTGATAAACCAAAACTTGGGTCATGATACTTATGTTTTTAATCTCATTTAACATTCATAAAACATAATATCAACATGTTGCGTTATGTTTAAAACACCACTATCATGTATTAAGTTTCGACGCAAAAAACAATCATTAGTTTTATTATTTGCTGTTATAACGCTATAAACCGATTTTAGTCTTTTTAATAAAAATTCATTATTTATTATAAAGACATGGAGTTTATAGAAAGTTTAAACATCTTTTAAATCATTTCAAATATTTTAAATTTGGGTATTTATAAATTTTACAATAAATCTATTTTCAACAAAAAAATTGAGTTTTAACCGGTAAACCGGTAAGCGGTAAAACGTTTTTATAAATATTCATTTATAAACATCTTATGTTATCTTTTAAATATTTTTTTTACTCAAACTCCAAACGATATTATCTTATGAAAAAATGTTAATTGACATGTAAAAACTATTTTCATACATAAAACATAACATACATTTAACATAAAAGAAACATCACAAGCATGCATTATAATGTGTATAAACCAAGCCATGTCTACTAATAATTTTTTGTGAGCCATCACAAGAATTATTAAGTCTTTCCTAAAGGACTTAAGGGACACTTCAAAAGGTCTTTTCTTCATCTTGTTACATTTAAAAGGAATACAACTAGTCTAACTAATTTATTACAACAAATCAACAAATGAAAATTACCTATTTATCTATTACATCTTATGAATAAATAAATATCAACCAAACACAACACAAAGGTCCAAATTGATTGTTTATACACAACAACATATCAAATATTATAACAAACAACTCTTAGTTTTTTCTAAGGCAACTTTTATATAACCAAAATGCATGAAAAATGGTTATATATAAAAATAAACAATTTTAACCAAGAAGTTTCCAAAAAAAAAACAAATATGGATTTTTCTTAAGCATAAGAAATCCATGATTGTTTTCCAAAAACCAAAGATTATCAAACATAAAAAATCATTCTAACATATAAAAGATGGCTCTGATACCACTGTTGGGTTTTGATACGAAATAAAAGTTTGTTTTTCATAAAAACCGGCAACTCAAGACTTAAAAAATAACAAGTTTATTTTTAGCTCATAACAAAACCACACCATCATGAATCCATTTATAGAGGATAGAATGAAATAAAACCAACCATATGATGTTTTAGAGATAACCATTGAAGCCTTTGAACCCACTTGGTTTTTGGGTGTTGATGAAGATACAAAAGATCAAAGTGTATGATCTTCTCTACAAGTATCCACATCAAGAGTAAGGCACTGGGAATGCTAGTTCCTTCTTGTATAACTTTGTTCTTTAAGCCTTAAGTACTTAAACAATTAAGCACTAAAAGGAAGACACAAAATGAACACCAAAAGCAAGTAATATCTTCAAAAGAGGAAAGTGCTCCAAGCTCCCATGTTGCTCACGATTTTGGGGAGAGAAAAAGAGAAGAAGAAGAAGTGATTTTCATGGACCAAAAACAAGCACCTTCTTCATGTAAGAGACCCTCTATTTATAATCCATCCAAGCATGGCCTCTTGAATATAATATTGAAGGTAAGGGCTTTATATTAAAATAATATAAAGTAACTCTTATCTTTTCAAGAAGCATGGGGCAAGTTATGGAGGTTGACAAGCAACCTCCATTCTTTAAATATAAATTCGGCCATACCTCTTTAAATAAGAAAGATTATTTGATTTTTATAAACTCTAAGTTTATAAAATATAAACTTTGTCTTTAGGTAAAAGACAAAAGAATCCAACTAGTCCAAAAGGTTGTGCATGACTTATTAATTCATACCATATGAAATAGTAACTTGTAATACTCTCTTATAAATATTATTTTCACAAAACAATAATTATTCTCTAATTAAAATACAAGAATCGATATTATTTATTAATAATCATATTAATAATAAATATACAAAATGTGCCAACTTGATAAAGGTGTGACCCTATAGGATCATATATTATTTGCAATATCACTCCATAATGATTTTTGGGCATATAGATCCAACAGTAATACCCCATTTTCACATTCCAATAGAATTCGATAAATCGTTGATTATAAAATTCGAAATAGGAATATATTACTTTTAGCCAAAGTAATCATTATAAACACATAGAAAATGTCAATACGATTTTCGTAGATATATAGAACGCTAGAATCTTATTTCGTATGAAAACGTTATGATTATTCGAAGTTTTGCGTTCTACCATATACGGCAAAGCGCGTCGTAAAATATGAAGCAGAGATAGATTGCTTATTATCCTTATTGATCTAAACAAAAGTCGTAGTAGTCGTAAAACCAAGGGCGAACATGTAAAGAACGCCTAAATCTGACTTCATATGAGGAAGTTATGATTTTTCGAATTTTCAGCATAGTAGTGTGTGACACAGAAACCGAAATAGAGAACGGTTGATCGTTAGGAAAAACAATCTAAACGGGAGTTGAAGATATTGGCAATACCTATTCGGTTAGATAAAGACAGTCGATAAAGGATGTCATATGGAAAAGTTATGATTTTTATACAGACTTTAACAATCCAAGCCTGTTAAAATATAGCTTTTAAACTAAAGTGAAAATTATCTGTAGGAGTCTAAATGAAAGTTGTAGATCCTGTCGATAGCTACGTGTGGGTATAAAGAATTTCAAAAACAGAGCTCGTGTGGAAAAGATATGATTTTTCGAAAAATCAGAAATTTGCATGAGTGTGCGACATGCATTCCCTTCTAGAGCTGAGAGACGGCCTACCCATGTTCTGACACATGGTTCCAGCCAATTGCGAACACCGAGGGTCGAGCGTGCCTCCCTGGTGTGCGCGGCGTGCCTCTTAGCTATAAAAAGGGGTTTCGGGTTTAACTTATCCCTCACTTAAAATTCTCATATATCTCTCTAGTTTCGATTTCTCTTGGTATTCTCGGGGTTCTGAAGAATTTCGATTTAACAAAGCTCTAGGTATCTAGGCTTGACTAGTAGAGGCTCTCAGGTCAGAATTTCGCGTATGCTATTTCCCGATTTTCTCTAAAATCTTTGTAAGTTAAGTTTCACTTATCTTAATTCAAATGTAACATATATTTATAGTCATATTCGTTATTATGAACCTATAAATAAGATTTATCAGTAATTCCATTTATAATACTGATTAATCTACTTACGGAAGAGGTGTCTAGAATGGTCACGTTGGCTTAGTTGTTGGATTTCAGAAAGGCTATATGCCGAAATGGTCCTGTCTCCTAACTATCCTTCCTGACTTATCCTTATTTGATAAAAATCTCAATATTCATTGGGTTTAGTCAAATATCTACCTGTCAGTACTAGATTTTCATAAAGATTAATAATTTATAGTATTATATGTTAATACTCGTTAGGCATGTTGCCCGCCAGTGGGATCGCCTAAAAGCTGTTAATCTTCTGAGAAACTGTCAATGTGAGTTTTCTCACTAGATTATGTGTTATAGTATATATCCTATGTATGTTAGGATATAGTTGCCATGTAGCATGCAATTAGGCCACTAGACTAGTTTAATTAGTTGCCTGTCATGTTGAATTGTTTATTTGTTAGATATGTATTGATATATTATGTGGGGGGTTAAGGGCGGCCCAGCCTCGGGCTGAAGGCCAATAGACTCGGGTGGACCAGCTTTACGTCGAAGGCCAACGCGCAGACCAACTTTATGTTGTAGGAAAAGAAGGGCGGACCAGCTTCGTGCTGAAGGCCAAGGGTGGACCAGCTTTATGTTGAAGGCCATTATGTGAATGCGTTGTACATGTATTGTGGTATATGGTATTTTGAGGAACACAGTAAGCTTCATGCTTACCCAGTTGAATATAAAATTTTTTAGGGACTTCATTGACTCATTTGAAGGGAAATGTTCGAATGTACACACGCTCATTCGTAACATGTTTCCGCATAATGTAATTATACTCTTATATATTTGAATAAATAAAAATGATAAATTTTGGTTAAAAATCGAGACTTTACACTCTTACCCGATTTCTTGCATAGTCCTGGTGAGGAAAACTATTTGCCTTGTATTACTTTTATTTGTTTGTTGCATATATCTGATTGTTGCATAGTTTATGGGACATGCTTGCCCTAAGATCTTTTATCGGTGTGTACTATTATTGACCCATGGTTTGGTTTTTCATAACAACGGTTATTTCTTGCTTGTTACGTTAAAAGTTTCCCGGGTTGGTATTCATATATTTGGCCGACCCGGGTACACCATTATGTAGTGCCCACATTTTATCCAATAAAGTAAGGAGACTCTTTTCAGATAAGCCTTTTCACTAACTTTTCTTTGATATAAGAACTTGCATAGCAACCTTCAAATGGTTTTGCATACCATTCACCCAAGGTTACAGACCCCATCATTCTAACAGTTTAAGGTTGTCATACGTGCATTAGATACCCATCCAATCTAAAAACATTTGTTTTATTAAAATATTCAAAAATGATAAAAAAAACCCCTTCGATTTAACTGTTGTCAAAATAAAAATTGGTTTGAAAAATATTTTCACATCCAAAACTACTTAAGGTAACTCTTCATCTCCATGAATGCCCTTCACTTTCTTCAACTCCAACAAACCTCTTCTTCTTACTCTCTTGCAAAAAACCATTTTGCTGCAAGTTCTTCAAAAAAAGTTCTACAAAGATGGATAAATAAGCATATGAAAGAAATAGTTAAAGGTTGCCAGAGGCTCAACGTCCACCATGAAACACGCAGGGCCCTCATTAGAATTAATCAATTACTGTGCTATATTTAATGTCGGTGACACTTATGATGATGCTATAAAGCCAATGATCTGAAATTTGAAAAAACGTCCCTTGTTTGGCCCATTCGATGCAACCATATAAGTTGTCCCTCTCTTAGTCATGTTTAAAGGTGTGTTTTCTGCATATCATCCTAGTAAGGATACAAATCAAGATCATGTTAGAAAATGATACAACAGACACTCTCACCAAAGAAAAATTCATCGAAGTCATTGAACTAAGAGTACCTACAAGTATTGAGTTCAAGAATCCAATAAACGGTTAAATATTTAGGGTTTTTTTTATAAAAATGGTTATCTACCTAAACTCAAAGGCGTTTCTAATTTCAAATAGAGCATGTCACCATCTGTATCGCAATTCATATGACATCATATCGTCAGATGTATTTTAGGGAGAACACGAGGAACAAATCATATGAGAAAGAAATTGTTAGACATTCTATGGAGTATATTCATTGGCGATCAAGTCTATTTGGGGGTGATCCTTTTGGAGGATTCTTTACGTATATTAGGAAGGAGACCCCATGTGAAGGTCTCACTGTAGTTACCTCTACGAGGTTTTGGGCTCTTCGTATTAGGGAGCTCAACAATGAAATAATGTTACTTTTTGTAATGAAATCAATCTCTTTGTAACTCGTGAACTAAAAATGTACACTCTAACCAAGAACTAATCTTCTTTTGGACCTATAAGACAGCTTTCCCAAGCCATTTTCGTATAAATTAGCATAACAAATTACGAGGTCATTGATCACATAAAGGTTATGAATGATTTAGAACCATATCATTTTACCCCGCCTAGTCCCATTAAAATGACCGTAGACAAATCCTATAACGAAGGAAAATCTAAATGTCAAAAGACAGTTGCAAAGAAGAAAACCCCTAAAAAGAAAGAAAAGAAAAGTATCAGTGAGTCACATAATGTGTTTAATAAGAGAAAATTAAAGATCCCATCCAACTTGTCTAGAAAGAAACCAACATTAGGCACCAGAGTTTCTCAAAATACTCAGGAGACCAATTGATCTCCCGTTGGATTATCCGAACGAACTCCATCCATCCACTCAGGAGAAAAAGGTGCACCTATTTCACCTATATGTGGAGACGAAGCCCCAACGGGATTCAAAAATAATCCTGATGTAGACAAAACTCCTATGGTCTCTAGTAAAAAGCACTTTGATATTTTTACCCCTTTGTCTCTTGCCTTCATTCGTCATTCTGTAACACAAACACTGCAAACACATTATGCACTATATGGTTCGTTTTTATAGACCCTTGATAGAACAGGACCGAGCCCAAACTTGGCTTCAGACCAAGCAGACTGAGGAAGTCCTAGAAATCCTTTGTCGTCACCATTACATACAAGAAGCTTTGGCATAGGGAGCACCACTATGCAAGGATCTGTGAACCTAAGGGACACCCCAGTGGTTACTGGTGTTGACATATTTCAGGTGACAGTTGGAGAAATTACAAACCACCAAGAGACGAAGCTTTAGCTCATTGTGAGAAGTTCCAGAAATATGTTCGTGAAAGAAAAGCAAAAAGTTAGTATGCTCAAGATCGCATAGAAAAATCAAAGGAAGATGACAAAAAAATGGCATTTTACCTTCCATCTACCATCAATAAAATGCACACTATCTATTCCATTGAAATGACTCAATAATGGATATAGATGATAGAAGAAACAATGTGGAAAGCAAACAAGGGAAAAGGAGCACAAGTTGGCGGTGTGAATTTCATTGATAAGAAAAAATAAGATAACAAAAGTTTTGTAACATCCCAAAATTCAAGGCCAAAATTTTCATTTTTAAATAAGTCAGTACATAAAACCGTCAATATAAAAACATTCATAACAATATCTTGTGTTAAACCAAAGTGTCAGTAATAAAAACATGTTATCATAAAACCATATCAGAGTGTAATCCCAAAGATCTCTTGTGCGGAAAACATAGTGTGATGCGCTGCGATCAAGCCGGCTCCTTTACTTTGAAAATGAGTACCTGAAACCAAAACTGAAAACTGTAAGCACGAACCTTAGTGAGTTCCCCCATCATACCACATACCATACAATCACATAACATACATATGCTGTCAGGCATATCTGGGTGCCCGACCTACCCCTTCGGTCCTCTCGACCGGATACTGCCTAGCATATCTGGGTGCTGGCCTCCCCTTCGGTCCTCTCGACCGGATACTGGGGACTATTTCACCCCTACCACTACCGCATAAAACCCTAGCATATAAACATAAATCACACATTGCCTAGCATATCTGGGTGCTGGCCTACCCCTTCGGTCCTGTCGACCGGATACTACCTAGCATATCTGGGTGCTGGCCTCCCCTTCGGTCCTCTCGACCGGATGTTTGGGACTATTTCAGCCCTCTACTACTACCACATAACATGTAACACATAATCATATTCTATCTAGCATGACTGGGTATGACTACCCCCTTCGGCCCTATCGACCGGAAATCCTGGGGACTATCTCCCCTACTGCTACTAACATATAACATCATATCATACTAGCACATAACATATCAGGTAGTAGCAAACCTTGATGATATCACAAAGACAATCATCCAACATGGAACTCCTACTAGTGGGCCGGCATTGTGGCCGTAGACCCACCGCTACTGGAAGGTAACTAACCTTACACTGTTGAAGTCCCGTAGACACAATCCCACACTGCTGAAGTCCCGCAGACTCAACCCCAGCTGTTGGCTGACAGATTCCTGAACTGTCAACACCAAAATAACACCCAATTAATAATTGGGTTCCACTACATAACCATAGTACATACTTTGGATAATTACTACATTACCCCGTGCTAGGCTTTATTCAAGCCCAAGGCCCAATCCAAGGCCCAAAAGTCCAACTATGGCTCAAAGCCCAACATATGGCCCGATTTTCCAAATTGGGCCCAAACCCTTACAAGGTCTTACCATAAGGCCCAACCATTTAGTCCAGTCCGACATTCAACATTCTAATGGCCCAATATCACATAGTCATAAAGGCCCAAACTATGGCCCATCTATGGTCCAATATTCCAAATTGGGCCCAACTCCTCATATGGGCCTTACCTCAAAGCCTAATAATTAGTCTAGTGCATTTGCTTGATCTTGGATGGCCCACTAATAACTTAATCATCAAGGCCCAATATAAAGACCCAACAATAAACCCAAGTGAAATTAGGTTTTCACATCAAATGACGATTAGGGTTAAGTTTTCCTACTTAACCCATTAGGGACTTAATCCATTAAGTCCAATATTGCTTAGATTAATTTTTCCAATGATTATTATTTAATATCTCCAGCTATTAAATAATTCCCGTGTGTCCCGATTAATTCCCCAAATTAGGGTTTTATTGGTATAATGGTTTTCCAAACCCTACTTAGGGTTTCCAACCCAAATACTAGCTCATTTATCAAGTTGTTGGGCTTTTAGGTCAATTAGGGCTTTATTGGGCCCATTAGGCCCACAAGAATATCATTAAGCCCATTAGGGTTTTATTGGGTCAATTAGAGTCCATTAGACCCATTAGGGTTTTCACTAAGCCCATTACGCTTCATTGGGCCCATTAGGGTTTCAAGCACCCTAAACAAATCAATCTCACAAGGCAAGCACATCGCCACCCGACACGGCGGCCGGTGGCGGCAGCCACCACCCTACGGTGGTGGTTTAGGTTTCTTTTCATTATACTTTAGCTAATTACAGTTTCCAATGCCTTAACCAAGAATAAACACACACACTAACTACATCAATACGCACCCACGGCGGCTTATGGTGGCAACCACCACCTCACGGTGGTGGCAGCGGCTTTTCTGGCCAACAAGCTACACACAACACATGCTATAGAAAGAACAAACACCCACACTCTTTTCTTGCTTGCAAACAGGTCCAGCCACCCTCCTGGTGGCGGTTGGCGACGACAACACCATAAAGAGGTGGCAACGGCAGTCTTGACGGCGTTAGGCAACAACATACACGAAGGGTGGTCTTCAGGAGCTCGCTCCCGGTGACAGCAAGCCAATAGTCACACGAATCTCGAAGCAACATCACACATCCACCCAAACTCGCAGCCACCACCCATGGCGGCTGGTGGTGACGAGATCAAGCAGCGACAGCAGGCAGAGTAAGAAGAAGAAGGCATGGAGGGACTATAGAACCTCAATGAACTGAGGGAGAAGAAATAGTGGAGTGAAGCAAGTACGACGAAGATGAACTGCTCCTCCGTCACCGACTGACGCGACGCCGACACCAATCACGACCTCCACGATCCACACTCTCCTGCTCCTCCCGAATAACACGACGTCGATGCATGGATCTTCTCTTCGCCGGTACACTGATCGTTGACAGCGGAGGGGACATGGCGGCGCTGGGTCGGAGATGAAGAAGGAGGTGAATGGCGGCTGGAGGGAGGCATAAGGGTGGGTGACGGCTGCCTCTCATATTAGGGTTAGGGTTTGATGACTAAAGGAGTTATATACCCGATCCATATACATCTTTTCCATACTTACAATTCTGGTCCCTCCCCTTGGGATCTTTTCAAATCTAATCCAATAATTACCCTTTAGACCCCGACTTCTAAAATTCCTTTCATAATAAACCCCAAAATTACTAAACAGCCCCTCCTCCATAATTAATCTTAAATTGAATCCAATACTTACACTTTAACCCCTTCCTTCATGATTTTATTTCAAATTAAACCCAGAATTACCAAATCACTCTCAACTTCCAACATTCTTTACAAACTAATCCATGAATTACAATTCATCCCCCAACTTCCATAATTATAACTTTTAACTCCTCGAACTAACGCCTTGCTCATTTTTTTTCTTGATTTTAGGGCTTCTATACATTTATTTATTTATTTTAGGCTAACATTTTTTCACTAATTTATTTATTTACTTAATAAATAAATAGGGTGTTACAAGTTCAAAAGGCGTGGAGATTAAAATTAGTCTAGAGCCAACCTTTGGTCTTGATATCAGTAAGGAAGAAGTTGAAAATGTGAGGAAAATAAGTTTCATATGTTCATGTATGATGAGGAATGGAGTGTTTCTCATCACTCCACTACCAACAACCTCAATCCTCTCTCTCCCAAAACAATATAAAAAAGTAATCGGTGACAAGGATGAAGTTTCTTAATCTCTATGACAAAGTGAACAAGATTCTTAAAGATGTTTCCAATCTTCAACCAGCTAAAGATTAGTTTATACATTCCTTAAAATTCAGCTCACTAGCTAAAAGAGTCACAGACATTGAAGAACGTGAGAAGTTGATGGATTAGTGGGTCCTTCTTCGCATCGAGGAAGGGATCAAAGAGTTGGATGATTCAAGGCGTAAAAATAAGAGCAACTTGATCAAGCGACGAGATGATATGGTGAAAGAGATGAAAATTGTTCGTGAAACAATGGATACACACTCCAAGTCCTTCACAACACAAATTAAAATATTAATTGCCGAAAGACATCGAGCATACGATACAGCCTACGACAAACTCCAAGTAACCATAAAAGTTTTGAAAAAAGACAACCAACTTCTCTTGCAAGTCTTGATAACGGGTGTCACCAAAGCAGCAACCATGATGAATGCTCCCTCTGAAACTCTTCAAAGTATTCTAAAAAAATTTAGAGGACATCATCAAGCATCTACAAGACCCACCTCTCCTCACCACCAATCAAGTAAACGTGAAGACCCAGATTTCCTTTTCCAATGTATTTAAGCTTCTAAAGGGGCTCAATGAAGGGGAGTTTATGGAGAAGTTGGGGCCTTCTTCTTCAAAAAGGAGAAAGTCTACTGATGAACCAATGAATCGAGTATTGAATTAATAAGAGTATGAATTCAAGTATGAATGTAAGATTGAACACCAGATGTAAATATGATCTTGTTTCAGCTTGATTTACGCTTTCGAATATTTACAGAGAAAATAGACAGGTCTGTAAAAACTCTTATCTAACTCTAGTAAATAACCCCTATTTATAGGGAACCGAAAGCGTACCAAAAATATACTAAGGCATTCAATCTAAAGCTTCGAATAAAAGCGCCCTAGTAAAATACATTACATACCATTCGAAGAGTACAAAATATATTTCGACTAATTACAACAATTTGACCCTTACAATCTCCACCTTTGTAATCATAGTCGAAGTCTTCAATTCGTAAGAAGTGTGATGGAATACAGTAACACTCTTCGAATCTCCGTGTACCAGGAGATAATCTTCTTCAGCTCTTTCTTGCCTCCTTTATTGTTCTTCTTGCAATGATTCATACGAACAATCAAGTTCGTATATTGAGATGTTGAATATCTCTCTACTTCACTTGCTTGGAATAAGAACCGTTTAGCTTTTCCAGCTTTGTCTTTTCCTGCGAAGACCATTCCAAAAGGCTTCAGCCAAATTTCACCATCAGCATATTTCTTCAATTCTGCCTGAGTCTTCGTAGGAGCCATCGGTGCTTTTATTTCCATTCCTTTGGCAGTAGCTAATTCCACATCTGTTAGTGCCAAGCACTCATATAGTTTTCGATAAAAATCATGATGTGAGCAACTCCAAGCTTGAATTCATCTGGTTCAGTGTTTTGAAGGAAAGAAAATGATTTGTCTTTTAGAAGTAATGCAACTTGTATAAGATCATACAAGTTTATCAATGGAAAATCAGCAACAGTGAATTCGCAAATATTTCCATTTGCCCTGGCAACCACATACTTAACATTCTGGACTGTGTTTTCGAAAATCACATATTTTTTCATACTTATGACCTTCTTGATTTTTATTAAAGACCAAACTTCCTCAGGGGCTTTTCCAAGAACAACATGAAAACGAATTTTCATGTGTGTACCTTCATCCTTATTTTTAAAATTCCCTTCTGCTTTGAACTGAGGCATAATAAACATCATTTCGTTTATAGGAAAATCCAGCTGGCTTGCATCAATATTCGTGACCAAATAACTCTGCTTTGGTTTCTTCTCGAATGTATACATGTGATTAAAAGCAACCTTGGCCTAAATTGTTTCGTAATTATAGTGTTTAGTTGGATCACCTTTATCCATTCCCTTCGGATCACTAGCACGCTGAGTCATAATGCTTTGAATAATCCTCAGTTTTTCAAGTTCAGCTTCTGCTTCAGCCTTCTTTTCCTCTTTCGAATTTTCCACTACAATTGATTTCCCTTTATCTTTCAATGCTGGATTGACAATTGTCTCTTTTAGATTCAAACCACTCCCACCAGTTTCTAAAGATTTACCAATAACAATCCCTTTCGAAATCGGTCTTGCAATTGGCATTGTTGTTGCAAAAGTTGAAGTAACCAGTTCAGCAGAAACTATTAATGGTTTTGTTGTTGGGATTTTTGAAGAAAAAACTTTTCCCACAACTTTCGCATCCTCACCACTAGCCTTCGACTCAGTTGTTTTTCTTTCTCCCCCTTGCACCCCTGTGAAAACAGGCGGGGCATTTGTTGTTGGAAGAAGGCTTGATATGCGAAAGAGAGGAGCAAGTTGCTTATTGAGAATGGCTTCGAATTGGATAAACTTCTGGGATAAAAATTCAGGAGTAATCAATGGAGAAGAAATCGGCCTATCATAAATCTCTTTTAACTCCTTAAGCAACTTAAGAACTTCCTCAAAGCTTTCACTTTCGGATGTTGAAAGTTGAGTTATTTGAGGACTCAAACTTTCATACAATTTAACAAATCGTGTGACTGCATCACAAATGATATCAACCTTTTGATTTAAGGATGCATAATCTTGTTGAACAGTGACAATTTCTTTTTGCATATCTTCACGAAGTTCGTGAATCTGCAAATTTACATCCTCCCTGACCTTCTTCACTTCTTGCACAAAAAGAACATGCCTTTCCTTTGCGACATTCTTCAAATTTTTCACATCACTGGTAAACATTGAATTTTGAGATTTGATCCGAAGTTCATTATTTTGATCATTATAATCAACCTTCTCCAGAATTCGAGACTCAGAGTCAGTAATCATTCCAGATACTTTGCTAACCACTCTGGCTTCGAGCATTTTCAACATTGAATCAACCTCCAAACTAGAAACAGATGAACCACCCCCTAGATCTGCTTGAGATTGAATTATTGAATTTAATTTCTGATTCAGAATTTTGAACTGCTTCATGGTCATCAACATATGATCGGGAAACTGTTCTTCTTCTTCATGAAATTCCAATTCATCAAACATACCACCAAACCCCTCATTATCAGTCTCTATCTCCATAAAAACGGTTTCTTGAACAGGTGAAGTTGGTTTGGGTGGCTCCGTAGATTATGAAGAAAAAATATAAGTAAAGGGTTGATCAAGAATGTGTTCGAATGTTGGGGAATCTGTGGTTGAAGTAAGAGGAGTAGTGGATAATGGTAAAGAAACAATACTTTCAAAAGGAGCAGAAGTAACGTGACCTTGAGCTTCATTTTTCGAACCTCCTTCACCCATATCGAAATTTGCACCCGTATCAAATACGTGTGCAGGGATGCCTGAAGTTCGAACCACCCCAGAAACTGATTTGGCAATCAAATCTTTGGGTCGTATGACGACTGTCTTCTCAGGAGTGGAACTTTCTGTGAGATGAGTGAACTCTGGGGTTTCTAGAATTTTTTCATCATCATCTTCTGTTGACTCAGTAGAAATCACGAGTTTTCTAGTCTTCTTCTTCTTTTTCTTTGACAAACGTTTGGCCATATCCTCAGCCCTTCGTTTCTTGGACACCGGAGAAATAGGTGCTAGCACTTCTCGAATTAACACACCTTGATGAGTGATTTGAGGTTTTCGAACCACTTTGTGTGTAGGAGACTTGCTTTTGTGAGGGGACTTCATTTTGATTCTTCGAAACATTCCATTCTTCGAAGGAATGATTACATTCTCTTGTGATTCTTCAAGAATGGGCTCAATCACTTGAGTCTCAGCAACAGATACTTCAACGGTTTCAGGCTTCTTCTTTGGAGATTTCGAAGATTTTGACTCAGTTTCATTCTTCTTCGTCTTCTTGGATTTCGTATCATCTCTATCCAAGAGTACGCCAGTTTCGATTGAAGAATCAATAGTCTTCAAATATGCCACCAAGACAGAGTTCGAAGGATCAACTCTTTTAAGCATAGCATCTGGAGTACGAGCAACTGATGGAAAAACTTCAGTATTATCTGTGATATCCTTCAGATAGTGGTATGATTGAAAAACTGCTTTGTCTTCATCATTGGGTACCAAAATCCCTTCCCTATTGTAAAAGTATTGCAAAATCAAACTCCAGTATCTTGCACACGAAATACCATGAATAGAATTCGTGTGTTCTACACCTTTTTGAAATTCCTTCCACAACTGTGTAAAATAATCTACTTGAAGATCATAATAAATGCCAGCAACCATAGCATAAACCTCCATTCTTCCTTTATCAAGACCAGCAGATCTCCCAGTCAAACATGGTAGAAAAATACCAAATAAGAAATTACATAGGCGTGGAAGACCAGACTTCTTAAAATCACTAATCTTGAACAATGGTGGCTGATATCCCATTTCATTAAACATGTGAACGATTTGTGGAAAAGTAAATGAAACATATGGAGGCGAATTCGGAATATCAAGAATTTGGCAGAAGAGTTTCTTGGATAGCCTGACCTTTTTGTCGTTCACCAGATGAAAAGTAATCGTATCAGATGCTTTGTTGTAAGTCGCAGTTGATCCTGCTTGAGAAAGCCAGGACAATGGAATAGAGAAAGAATTGAACATTGCCTTAGCTAAAACAGAGTTCTTCAAGGCAACTATTAGCATCTTCAATTCTTCCGGGTACTGAGAAACTTCACCCTCCAAGTAATAGTTTGTTGCTTGAATCTTCATTATTGGTAATGAAGAGGCATCTTCAGTGGTATGAGAATCAACATGAGCAGAAGTCGCCTTTGTTAGGGTTTAAAGATAATAATGAACAAAGAATTTGTGAAATTTGCTTTTTGATCGCGTAAACTGACAATGAATCCTGGAATCCCCTTTTATATGTAACCTTGAAGTTTGAATTTGAAGCGGGATGTGTATTTAATGATATCCGACGTGGCACCTTGAAAGTCGGACCATTACTGCGGAAAAGCAGCCATGCGTCAAAAAGTAGCTGTCACATCACCTTGAAAACCGGACAGAACACCATACGTCATTTATAAACAGCCTGTCTTGTTATCCCCAAGAGTATTGTAACCGTCAGAACCCTTCGAATGGAAGCAAGGCTCTTTCACTTTTGGGATGAAAAGCGAAGTCATACGCCAGAAGTTTGAAATCATCAGCCTGAGTTGGTATTACTCAGAGCCTCAAGGATTTCGTGAGTGCAGTGTTCCAAAGAATATAGACGAGAAACAAAAATAAGAAAAATATGGGATATTGTGATGTCAAACCATTGACACAAAAGCAGATAAAATCCCGGGCAAAGATTACTTCATTAATCATTAAGAGAATTGATCAATAGCTTGTGTGGGTTCCCGTGAATTACAATCGAATACTTGTTGACAAGTATCGAAGGGATTCTTTTATAATGTTGTGTGGGTAGTTCAAAAATTTCGTTACATGTCATCCTAAACATAAGGTGAGAAATTGTAACAAAAATTGCTTGTTTGACCAGTGTAGTCAGTGACAAGCTGGCTTTGATAAATTTTGAAATGACAAGGATATTCTAATGAAACTTACACGGAAATCATATTCAAGAAATTTTTTTTGTGCTGGATCTTGTTGGGTAACAAACATCGTGGGTTTCGAATGTTTGATCAAGACCATTCATTCGAAATGAATATGATTTGGAGTTTCGAATTTTGATACACAAACAAAAGTTTCGTGAAAATATGGAACTTAGTTCCCCGTCAATTCCTTAAAAAGGTAATGAAAATTGATTTTCACTTTCATCACGGTCTCATGATGTCAGATCATAAACACAGATTTTTGATATGTCTAAGTCTTGATGGGTTTTATCAGAAACCTCTCGGACATATGTCTTCGTGTGTGATCGTATAAGAACTTTATGGATGAAAAAGATTGGTGTAAGACACGAAAAGTACCTCTGTTATGTTTGGACTAAACAGTAAACTCTTAACTCATTTTGAGAAGAGTCAGGTAGCTCAAAGACTAATGTGAATATAAGCCTGATTGGGAAGAAATTTTCGTATGAAATATTTTATTAAGGCTTTCGTACACACACATTGAGTCATTGGAGGCTTTGGACAACATGCAGCAGCATGCTTCTAGGGACAACTTAACTAGCTCAAATGATGAAAAATTTATCGATTCATACGAAAAATGTACCTGACCCTAGAACTGCAAGCATAAGCCACTCTGTGTCTTCAAGATTATCTGCAACAAAATACTAAAAAAATAAGAATCAAAATATTTTTTTTGTTTTGAGTTTTCGAAAATAAAGACAAAACAAACGAAAATCTTTTTTTTTTTTGAATTTTCGAAAATGAAATAGTACTTGTTGCAAAAATGCGAAATTTTATCATCCCCTTATAAGTGACAAATGTACGAATTCGAAGTGGTCAAAGCGTTGACTATGAACAGTAACCTCTGAATCAACCCTTAAAATAAGTGACAATTTTACGAATTCGAAGGGGTCAAAGTGTTGACTATGAACAGTAACCTGTGAATGCTGACGAATATTGCTTTGTCTTTCATTCAGCGCCTCTGAATCAGTCCTTATCATGCATCGTTCTTCTTTTTCGCATGGAACAGAATTTCCATCAATCATTCCAAGTCCCTCTATAATTCTCACAAGAGATTTTTCATCTGAAGGTTTCGTGAAAATATCAGCTAACTGATCAGTTGTTTTCACGAATTGTACTTCAATATTCCCATCCTCCACATGATCCTTGATGAAATGATAACGAAGTGCTATATGTTTAGTCTTCGAATGCTGCACAGGATTATGACAAATTCTTATTGCACTTTGAGAATCACAATATAATGGAATCTTTTTCATATTTATTGCATAATCACGCAATTGACTTTGGATCCATATTATTTGTGAAGTGCAAGCAGCAGCAGCCACATATTTTGCTTCAGCTGCTGAAATTGATACACATGTTTGCTTTTTCGACTGCCAGCTCACAAATTTGCCATCAAGAAATTGACATCCACCACTTGTGCTCTTTCGATCAAGATTACAACCACCCAGCTCTCCATCCGAATATGCTTGTATAAAGAACCCAGTGTTCGAAGGATACCACAATCCTAACGAAATTGTTCCTTTAAGATAACAAAATATATTCTTCATAGCAGTGAGATGTGGTCCTCGTGGATTTGACTGATACCTAGCACAATTACATACAGAAAACATGATATCAGGTCTACTTGCTGTAAGATAAAGTAATGAACCAATCATGCTCCTGTAAAGAGTTAGGTCAACTGCAGGTTTATCTAACGAAGGTGTCAACTTTATGCCAGTTGCCATTGGAACTCGTAACTTTGTGCTATTCATCAATCCAAACTTTTCAAACAGATTCTTCGTATATTTCTCCTGATTAATAAAAATCCCTTCTTTGTTTTGACGAATATTCAAACCAAGAAAATTATTGATTTTTCCCATCATGCTCATTTTGAACTTACTTTTCATCAAATCTTCAAATTCTCTAGATAAAGCAGGGTCAGTTGAGCCAAAAATAATATCATCAACATAAATTTGAACAAGCATTAGATGATTCCCAACTTTCTTTCGAAATAATGTGGGATCAACAGATCCTTGTTTAAATTTAGATTGTTTCAAAAATGAAGTAAGAGTTGCATACCATGCTCGTGGTGCTTGTTTCAAACTATAAACTGCCTTATCTAAAATATAAACATGATTTGGAAATTCTTTGTTAATAAAACATGATGGCTGTTCCACGTGAACAGTTTCTTCAAGCTCTCCATTTAGAAATGCACACTTCACGTCCATTTGATAAACATCAAAATCTTTGTGAGCTGCATAAGCCAGAAATATACGAACCGCCTCGAGTCTTGCGACAGGGGCAAAAGTTTCTTCATAGTCGATTCCTTCTTGTTGTGAATAACCTTTAACAACAAGTATGGCTTTGTTTCGAACAATATTTCCATCTTTGTCGGTTTTATTTTTGAAAATCCATTTTAACCCGACAATCAAAACATTTTCAGGTTTAGAAATTAATCTCCAAACCTTGTTTCGTTCAAATTCAGACAATTCAGATTGCATTGCAACAACCCAATCTGAGTGTTCCATTGCAATCTTAACTGTTTTTTGTTCAATTTTAGATATAAAAACATTTAGAAATTCAAAATTCTTGATGAGTATTCAATACCTCATTCATTGCGCGAATTTGAGCTCTTGTTAAAACTCCCTCTTGTGGATTCCCAAATACTTGATCCTTCGGATGATCTCTTGTCCACTTTTCCATTGGCGGATATGCTGGATCAAATTCCAAAGGTGCATC
This sequence comes from Lactuca virosa, assembly GCF_052849685.1. Taxonomy (NCBI): domain Eukaryota; kingdom Viridiplantae; phylum Streptophyta; class Magnoliopsida; order Asterales; family Asteraceae; genus Lactuca; species Lactuca virosa. Next base: position 61,642,158 of record NC_136429.1, read on the forward strand.
TTCGTATATATCTTCATTTTCTGAACCTACAATCGAACAAACATCATCTAAATCATCATTATTCTTAATGTTTTCTAAATGCTCCCCCTCAACATTAGCATTCACTCTTCCATTCTCCCCCTCAAAAGAATGCTCTTCCTCAACTATAGTATTCGAATCCAATTGCTCCCCCTCCACTGGATTGTTTTGCATACTTTCGCTTTTCTCTGGAGAAGTTGATGTTGAATCATCAGTAAGCTTTGTGAGTTCAGACATATGATTATCATTTCCATGTATTTCAGCATTAACAGCATGATCTGAAATTCCAAAAATTAAATCATAATTAACATCTAACGTTTGTGAGGATTCAAATTCATCTTGTGTTTTTGTCAGAATATGATGATTTTCAAACTGTGATGTTGTTTGTTTAATGTAGTAATCATCAAATGTAAGATTAAAAGTTTCTTCAACTCTTCGTGTTCTTTTGTTCAACACACGATATGCGACTGGATTATGTGAATATCCCAAGAAAATCCCTTCATCTGCTTTAGCTTGAAATTTCGTAAGATTATCCTTGAGATTCATAATGAAGCATCTGCATTCGAAAACATGGAAAAATTTGACGTTAGGTTTTCGATTGTTGAGAATTTCATATGGAGTAATGATAAAACGGCGATGAATGAAAGATCTGTTTTGAGTGAAACATGCGGTGGATACGACTTTAGCCCAAAGGTATTGTGGAAGATTCGCATATGCCAACATAGTCCTTGCCGCTTCGCACAGAGACCTATGTCTTCGTTCAACAACACCATTTTGTTGTGGTGTGTATGGAGATGAAAAATTATGCGAAATTCCTTTGTCCACCAAAAATGAATCAAGAACATTGTTCTTAAATTCAGTTCCATGATCACTCTTAATTTTTCGAACAATCTTCTTCAATGTTGTTTCCATCTTTTTGATAAAGTCAATCATGATTTGTGCAACTACGGATTTAAGCCTGAGAAAATAAACCCACGTAAATCTGGAAAAATCATCAACAATAACTAAAATGTATCGTTTCTTGTTGAGAGTTGAAACAGTCGAAGGACCACACAAATCAATATGTAAAAGCTCCAGAGGTGCGACAATTTTCGAATCTATTGTAATTGGATGACCTTGTTTATGTTTCTTGCCAACTTCACAAGCTGCACATAAAGAATCATTGTCAAATTTAAGTACAGGTAAACCCCTTACCAGATCTTGTACCACAAGCTTATTGATGTTTCGAAAATTGAGATGAGAAAGTCTTCGATGCCATAACCAACTTAAGTCTGTTGTTGCTTTCGAAAGAAGACATATAGCAGGTTTCCCTACTATCGGATTGATATCCAAAGTGAACATGTCACCTTTCCTTTTGGATTTTAGTAACACTTTGTTGAGAGAAAAACTTGGAGACACACTTGAACAAAAGTTAGAACAAGTATAATGTGGAATAGTTAATCTCAAAGGATTTAAAAGCTCAACAATAATATAGTTAGATAGTTAGAGAGTTAGTTGCGGAAATGTAAAGGAATGGAAATGACAGCAATTGTTATATCAAGAAGACACTTAAGCTGATTCATAACAAGGAATGCATTCACTCCAAGTTAATAAGGAAGATCAAGCTTAGTGATTAAGTCTTAAAGACTTGCTCTGAAGAGGGATTATGATCAGCAGAATTATGATAAGATTTAAGTAAGAAGAGATGAGTGAAGAAAGATAGAAAGATAACTTCAGAATGTGTATTCAGATAGAATTCATAAGTTATCGGTTCTTCTCTATGGTTTTGAATACAAAGAAAGTAAGTCTCTATTTATAGAGACTTAGAAACTACACTAGATCACAACTCTATAAGCAGCCGTGCAAGGCATACTGGATAATAGAGTGTATTACATAAAAGACAAATAAAGTAATCTAGCTAAGTTGAATGCGGTAGCTGACTCCGGTTGCTGATGCGGTTGCTGATGAACAAGATTGACTCCGGGTGCTGAACCGTTGCGGTAGAAAGATGGTTGCGGTAGCTGAGTTCAAGAGGGTCACTTTTATGATTCAACAATTTCCCCCTAAGTGACCTCTTTAACTCCGGTTCAGCTATCAAGTTTGAGGAACTTGATCAAAATCCACGAGAACTTCCTGACTTTTTCCAACCATGTGATTCTCCTTGTGATCTCAAACTTGACTTCTGCGGTAGTATGCTTCGATCTTTCAATTGCAGTCCGGCAGATGTCAAGTTGTTTCTTGGTCAGGCGGTGCATGGTAGTCATAGGAATGAAATATTTGACATTGTCAGTCTTCCTTTTGAATATGACTCCAAGTTCAGGGTAGTTTGGTGCGCCTAGAGATCTTTCTTGGAAGCCTTCGGTAGGCATTGGCACAGGTTCAAAAGGTGGGAGATCAAACTTCTTGAGGATGGTGGGGTAGATATCCGCATCTATCTTGGCAAAGTCACAGACCGTATCCCTGAGAAAAGAGTTGGCTTTTTCAAGCGCTATCTGCATTTTAGGGTGCTTTTCTGACTTGTTTTGGAACACCCTGGAAATAAGGAAGATTTCTTCCGGATTCATACAAGGAAAGTCTGCCTGGGTGCGGATGTAGTCATGCTTCCTTCTGGTGAGGGTATACTTGATGTAGTTAGCCTTCATAAATTTCCTGACTTTGTAGTTCTTGACTGCGGATGGTCTGTCGTTAGACCATATGTTTTCAATGGAGGAGGCATGTTTAGCGTGAAAAAGACTAAGTCTCTCACACTCCATTGGAAGTCTCTTGTGATCTGGAAGGCTTTGGTCAAACTGCTCAAATACAGTGACGTACTTGGCATAAGTGAGGTGCGGTCTGTAATCTTCGTCTAGGAGCCTGCGGTGCGGATTGATCCAAGAATTGATCAAGGACTCATCCATCATGGTGTCAAACCCGCATTCTCTCCAAATTAACTCTGCCAGCTTGGCTGCTTTCCAATCATGCTTCCTTTGAGCGGTGGCAGGGGAGTCTGTGGTGCTTGGAGAAGACATGTTTTCAGCCAAGTTCTTGAAGTACGGAGGAGTCTCTGCCTTTTTGGGAGTATCTTTTGGAGGTGAAGTGTGAGGAGATGGAGTATGTTGAGATGGTTGCGGTGGTGTGGGAATTTTTCAGTGATGATGGGGGGACTCTGATGAATAGAAGTATCAGAGTGATGGAGTTCTTATTCTTCATCACTTCCCCCTCTTGAGGGATGCAACCCCAGTGCTTCCTCGAGCCATTGCTTAAGTCCATCCACCTTGTTGAAGACTTCTTGGAACTGAGCTTTGAGAGCTTCTGCCAAATGTTGGTTGTTTGGAGTGGAGGAGCTGAAGAGCAACTTGTGGATTTCTTTGGTGAGCTGGAGGATCTCAGGGCCATGGAAGTTGGAGGAAAGGGATTTCTACAGTCTGTTGATGGTTGCTTGAAGAACAGAGATAGTGGACTCATAAGCAGTATGAGTCTCATCTATCAATTTCTGAGACTGAGAAGCTTGATCCGCGATGGCCACTTGAAGATCCATTTTGATTGCGGTCACCTCAGTGATGAGGCGTTCCGCTGCAGGCATGAAGTCCTTGTGGTCAGCCTTGTGGTTATTGTCAAGGGACCGGATCCCCATCTCTACTTTGAGAGAGATTCGTTCAGCAGCCATGCGTTCCCTTGTTTCCAGACGCTCTATTCTTTCAATCAGTGACTGCGGTCCTGGAGTGTCTTCAGGTTGCGGTTGAGTAGGCTGGACCGCAGCCAAGATCTGATCAATTTTGGCTTTAAGGCTCATGAATTCCTTCCGGGTGACAACATTCTTCTTTTTTTTCTTCTTCTCTTTAGGCTTGGAAGTCGAATGTTGAGAACCGTTGGACTCCTCTTCTTCAAACATCATAAGGTCATCATCAGAAAGGCTTGGCTTGTTTACTTCTTGGATGTATTCATCATCAAGACCGAAGGTGGGAGCTGAACTGAGTTCGATTGCAGGTTCTTCGTCTTGTGATGGATTGACTGTAGGAGTGGGAGATGGAATGGGAGTTGGAGTAGGAGGAACTTTGGAGGTACATGCGGCTGCACCTGAAGCTTAAGCTTTTGAAATTGTTTCAGCCATCTGATCCATCCAGTTATGAACTTTTTGAATGGTGGCTACGGTACTGGCATTGCTGATGGGATTTGCCCAATATCTAGCCACGGACTGGATCTCCTGTTCTTTCTGTTGTTGCTGCTTGATTTGTTGTTCCTTGCGGGCTTGGAAAGCCCTTTGGAACGCAGCATACTTCTTTTTGTCTGACTCAGTTACCGGATTGTACTGTAACCAAGAGTCATTGGATGCATCACCGTCAAATCCTTTAAAGCGCACCGAAGTGTCCTTCGGGTCCACGGATCCTTGCACATTTGTGCTCACCGTGCCTAAACCACCTGTAAAAGATGAAAGCAGAGTAGGATTTCCTGAGCTTCCTTGGTCTCCTTGACCCGTGGTCAAGTGTGGCCTCTGCTCAGCTCTGGCATGGGCGAAAGAAGTGCCCTGTGGGTGGGAAGGTGTTTGTAGTGTTTGGGTGACAGAAAGAAGGATGGAGGGCAACTCCTCTGGTGAAAAGAAATGCAGTCGGGAAGCCCTGGAGACCTTAGGGCGTGAACCAGTGTCGTCCTCTTGGGAGTGCACTGGGGGGGAGTCTCCACGTAGTTGAGAATCAGACTCACTTTCTGAGTCTGACTGGAAAATGATGGTGGTGTCGAATGGGTGTGCGGGCATCCCAAGGACTACTGGAGCCTGTTGAGAGGCTTCAGCATCAGTCCGGTCACGCATATGGATAGTGGTATCGGTTGTTTTCCTTTTCTTGAGGATAGAGATTACATGCCTATCCTCATCTGAATCACTGCTAGATATGGTTGGGCAGGTTTTGTTTTGCGTTTCTTGGTGGGTGCGGTTCGTTTAGGAGCATCCTTCTTGGGTGTTCTTTGTTTCTTGGTTGCCAACTGCTTTCTTCTTTGAGAAAGATTGGATAGTGTAGTGGAAGAGGGGACCACGGTACCCTCAGGGATAATGGTTCCGGGTGGAAGAGGCGGGGTAGGAGGGTATGGGACAATACCCTCCGTAGCCTCAATGTGGTCTAAGACATCAGCAGTCTCAAGACCAAGAGAAGAAAGGATATGAGTAGGGAGTCTGCGGATCGGTCCAAATATCGTTTGATCAGAAGAAGGGTTGTACCTTTTAAGATCCTTAGTGACGAAAAAGTTGATGTCACTACCCATGTCTATTCCAGCATCCGCATGTAAGTCTGAGATGCAAAGTGACCAGAACCGTGCAAATGTGAGCTCGGTTGGGTTCTACCTTGGGTGCTCTTTGGGAATGTATTTGAGGAAGTCGTCCCAAAGGATTTGTCCATATTTTACGTCGTGGCCTGTGTAGATGCTCCATACCAATTACAGTAGCTTCAGTCCCATGTTGTCGATGCCTCCGGTTCTGCCGGATAGGCAGCGGATGACAAAATGACACACAAACTGCCATACCACAGGCAGCTGATTCTGTGACAACCGTCAAATTTCGGTCAATTCAAAGTCAACAAGTCAAACCGGTCAACTCCAATAACCCTTGTATGCTAGGGTTTACGTTATGTAATCACTATACAATTCGCTATTTTAATGAGAAATCATCATTTGGAAAGTTCATGTGTTTGATTTTCCTTAGCCTTAACAAGTGCTAAACAACGAACCAAAGCGATAAAACACTATTGCACAATCATCGGGATTGTGTACGACACTAAAACACGGTTTAATGGGGTTTACGAACCTTGCGTTGTGAAGCCGGACACTCAAATTAATCACAAACGAAACCTCTCTAAATCGTTTTCACTCTATCTCTTTCTATTTGAAATCTCTCCCAAATCTCTCCCAAATCTATCTCAAAAGTTACTTTAACTTTTTGTAATCATTTGGGTCATCTCGACCCTTAACCGGGTCAAAAATCGCTTGAAACAGGGTAGAGTAAAATAGCTTTAAGGATCCGAAATCAAAGCTTCAGGACCGAAGCCTCGCATCCGAGGCCTCTGATCCGAAGCCGAGGCTTCGCACGAGACAGCAGACCGAAGCCTCGCAGACCGAAGCCAGCCAGGGTCCGAAGCCAGCCAGGGTCCGAAGCCTCGCATGCCAGGGTCCGAAGCCTCGCATGCGAGGGTCTCGCAGACAGCCCCTTTTTACCGGTTTTTCGACTACGACTTCGTTTTAACTCCGTTTTTCATTATTTCAACGTGGGATTTTCACCCAAAACTTTATTTTATAAACTAAGGCCCCAAAATATATAAATCTCCAGGGTTTTTATAAGATATATTAAAAGATTTAGTGATTGAACTAATTATTGAGGGAATATTTGCTTTCTTTTAATTTATGGCCAAAAGCAAACCACCACCACCTCACTCTATGATTAGCCACTCTTTCCCACTACCCCTTGTCTCCTTAGTGGACCTTTACAACCAATCTCCATCTCTTCCCACGTTCTAAGAGCTGGAGGATTGATCCTCTCTCCTCATTCTCCATAAAACTCTTTCATTCTACACTTAGCAACCAAGAACACTCTCTAAAATTCTCTCATCTTTTCTCTCAACTTCAAGAACTTCAAGGCCTTCTCCAGGGGTTTCTTTCTTCAATTAGTAAGTATCTTCATCATTCACATAATTATTAAACCCCATTCTACTCAAACCATTGATATCTTACACAAGTTCCATCTTATTCGGCGGTAGATTCTCGAATCATCAAGACATCTTCTTAGTGTTCTTGGGTTGAACACTTCCTCTCTCTCACTTTCATCTACTGAAACCACATAAGGTGAGTTCATACCCATACATTTACATGTTTTTCTTAAGTTTTAAGGGGGGAATACAAGTAAAATCATCAAGAACACAATTAAACTTTTTCTAACAGATTACATCAGAAAAGATGGACGTTAATCACGGACTATTTTGGTCAACTTAAATATTTTAGTTTTCAAAACTGTTTCAGGTGCAAGTACTTCAAACTCTTATCTTTAAAATGACTACTTGCACATCTCCATATGATTTTTCTACAATTTATGGTGATTTTTACAAAACTGCCTGTCATTTCAGAGGCAAACCCGGACCAGTCTGTGATTATGACCCTTTTCACCTCTGTTAGAGATCACTAAAAAGCTTTACGAACAAACTAGACTCATATTCCAAACTCTCAAAGTTTGCGGATTTGGATTTAGAGCTTTGATGATTGTTCTATAAATTTTCTAAGAACGGTAATAGAAACTGTTTTTAACGAAAAGTTGCTGTTAATTTCATTTCACCTTGTAACATGTTGAGCAAGGTGTATATCTTTATGTGATTATATGTTACTGCAATATATGACATTTTATCTTAATATTTAGACACACATCAGTTTACAAATGGATTTGGTCATATAAAATATAAAGAATAACAAGTGATTATAATCAAAGTACAATCGATACATTCAAACATTAAATAAACTATTTTGAATATAGTTTGCATACATTACCACGTACTACCCTTGGTTGATAAACTATAATAGGTATAGTTTATGATACATTACATAACACATACATTTAAAAAGGGTACATTTATACAAAGGATATTTTCATTAAGCAAGGTACGGCCATACGGTACCAAGTTTTCATAACACGTAATTCCGTTAATGACTTTGTGAGACATTTACTTCAAATTACCATTAAGTCCTGTATTGTAACCAGAGTCTCCTTGAGGGAGAGCGTGATACTTGTGTATAGATCTATATTGGGTTTGACAAACCCACACCTAAACTGCATGCAACAGTTAGACCGATAGGTCTGGGGTGACAAATGTCATAACATTTCCGACGCATGAAGAACATCGTTTTAGGCAACCTTGGTCATAGTATGGTTATAATAAACTCACACAAAGTATTAACAAACATTGGAATTTACGGGGACTTCATTAAAATTTAACGAGTTTATGTCGATTTAAACTTGCATTGTTTTACTATAAATATGACAAATTACTTGTACATTTCGGTCTTTGGGTTTTAAGACTACATTTACACATTAAGGAAAATATTGGATTTTTCTAACACAAATACTACTTTTACAAACGAAAAGCTTATGAACTCACCAACCTTTGTGTTGACACTTTTTCAAACAACTTGTATTCTCAGGAAATCATTAAACAGGTAATCAAGTGCTTTTGAGGATGGGACGCTAAGGCGTCTACTATTTCATATTTTATCAACATACTGTAATTGATTCGTAAACATGTAATTCATACAATGATGTACTTTTTTTCAATTATATATATGTTGGTTGTGTTTGCTTGAATTACTTTTACAATTGCTGTTATGATACTATACATGAAGTCCTCCACCCCCGGACGTTTCCGCCATCCTTGGTTTGGGGGTGTGACAGATTGGTATCAGAGCGCAGTTTATAGTGAATTAAGTATATCAAACCACATAAGATATACAAACAATAAACACAATTGGGACTAATAGTCTCTGATTTGTGCATTTTTCAAATAAATATACTTTTAGAAAATAAATGATTTTTTTTTATTAAAAGTATAAATACATGCATACATGCTCATATAGTGTCATAACTAGAAGAACATAAAATAAAAGAAGAGGAGTTGTACATTATGGGTATGCCTTGGTATATGTAAATCAAGTCTGGGAAGGATATAGCCTGATCAACTATATCTGTCTGGGAATTGACTTGCATATACCGGGGGATGGTCAGGATGGACAACAAATCTAACAAACCTAATAACAGACTACAAAGGATACTTTAAGAACTCAAAACTAAACATTTACAAATACTATAGGAGTATTTTGTGTTAGTATAATAAAAATATTTTATACTTTCATTTTACCTCATAACCCAATGTATTGGGTTAATAAAAAATATAAAATCGTATGTATCGTAAACATACCGGAAAACAACGTAATAATATACTTTATGTATAAAAGATTTCTCTTCCTATAAATACACTTTTACTAAAAGTAAATTGGTTTACGACTTATGACAGAACCATGCCGCCAAGAAGAAGACCAAGACCTTCCAGCAACACAGCAACACCTCCTCCGCCGCCGCCTCCACAGTTTGATCCCGCGATGTTCCAGGCTGCAGTAACAACAGCCGTAGCGGCTGCAATGTCACTGATAGGGACCAACGGAGCTGGTGGTTCGGGATCGGGAGCTACACACTCTAACCACGGAGACAGTACGTGGCGTGCAAGAGAGTGTTCATACAAAGACTTCACAAATGGCAAACCCGACAACTTCAATGGAAGCGGGGGAGTCATCGCTTTGATGCAATGGTTTGAAAAGACCGAAGTAGTCTTTCAGGTATGCTCTTGCCCCGAAGCGAGCAAAGTTAAGTTCGCATCCTTCACCTTCACCGGCCGGGCCCTTACTTGGTGGAACTGCCGGATTAAGTCACTTACTCTCGAAGTGGCTACCTCCATAACCTGGGCAGAACTAAAAGCGTTGATGATGAAGGAGTACTGCCCGAGAGGTGAAATTCAAAAGCTGGAACAAGAACTTTGGAACCTCAGGATGACAGGCTCTGACCTTGAAACCTACACCACCCGATTCAATGAATTGGCTCTCCTCTGCCCAACAATGGTTACTCCGGAGGAGAAAAAGGTGGAGCGATACCTTTGGGGACTGTCTCTCCACGTGCAAAGTAGTGTCCTGGCTTCAAGGCCAACTACTTTTGACAGTGCCAGGGAGCTGGCACAACAACTTGTTGACCACCGAGCCGGTCATAATACTACAACCACCACCACTGATAAATCAAAAGGGGGAAACAACAAAAGGAAGTTCTGGAACGAAAAGAAGAGCCAACCAGCACAGGACCCCGCTAAGAAGCAACAAATTATTGCTGTCCATGCTGCCACTAATACTGCCACTACTGCTACCACTCCAGCACCACCGAAGCCATATGCGGGAAAACTACCTAAGTGCAACAAGTGCAACTTTCACCACAATGGTGCTTGTAGGGAGATGCACTGTAACAACTGCGACAGGAAGGGGCACACTGCTCGTTTCTGTAAAGCGCCGGCTCAACCAATCAACCAAGTCGCCAGTACGGGGGCAACCCGGACCTGCTACAACTGTGGAGACGCAGGTCACTTCAAAAGAGACTGCCCCAAAGCACAAGCCCCTAATGCTGGTGGAGTAGGAAGAGTCCTGGCAATAGGACATGGGGAAGCAGTCGAGGATCCCACGGTGGTTACCGGTACGTTTCTCCTCAATAACTCTTATGCATGTGTACTATTCGATAGTGGAGCGGAGAGGAGTTTCGTGAGCCACCAATATAAACATTTACTTGAACAAAATCCCCAATCACTAAAGGATACTTATGTAGTAGAAATGGCAAATGGGAAAGTAGAACGCACTAGCGATATATACTCAGAATGTACTCTCACTCTAGACAACCATACATTTAAAATTGACCTGATGCCAGTCACCATAAAAAGCTTCGACGTAATCATCGGGATGGATTGGTTAGTTCCTCACCGTGCCGACATTCTATGTTACGAAAGGGCCGTTCGCCTCAATCTACCAAATGACGAAACCCTTCTCATCTATGGTGACAAACCTAGTGCGAATTTACAAATCATCTCATGCATCAAAGCCCAAAAGTATCTCCGGAAGGAGTACCACGCCTTCTTAGCCCATGTAGTAGACAAGAAACAAGACGTGAAAGACATCAAAGACATCCCCGAAGTGTGTAACTTCCCGGATGTGTTCCCAGAGGATCTTCCTGGTGTACCACTCGCACGACAAGTCGATTTCAGAATTGACTTAATACCCGAAGCTACCCCCGTAGCCAGAGCTCCATACCGCCTCGCACCATCAGAAATGCAGGAGTTGTCCAGTCAGTTGACCGAGCTTTTGAGCAAAGGGTTCATCAGACCAAGCTTCTCACCTTGGGGAGCACCAGTCCTTTTTGTAAAGAAGAAGGACGGATCCTTTCGCATGTGCATCGACTATCGGGAACTAAACAAACTCACCATCAAAAACCGATATCCTCTACCCCGAATCGACGACCTTTTCGACCAACTCCAAGGAGCAAATTTCTTCTCAAAGATCGACCTAAGGTCAGGCTACCATCAGCTACGAGTTCAAGAAGAAGATATTCCCAAAACTGCATTCAGAACTCGCTATGGGCACTACGAGTTTGTGGTGATGTCCTTCGGTTTAACAAACGCACCTGCGGTATTCATGGACCTAATGAATAGAGTGTGTCGACCCTACCTAGACAAGTTTGTAATCGTATTCATCGACGATATCTTGATCTACTTGCGAAGCGAAGAAGAGCATCGCCTACATCTACGCCAAGTTCTAGAGACACTAAGAGCGGAGAAGCTTTATGCTAAGTTCTCTAAGTGTGAATTCTGGATTAGAGAAGTGGATTTCCTTGGACATGTGGTAAATGAGAAAGGCATACATGTGGATCCCTCCAAGATCAAGGCAATCGAGAATTGGTCAGCACCCAAGACGCCAACCGAAATTCGACAATTCCTTGGGCTTGCTGGCTACTACCGAAGATTTATACAAAACTTCTCCAAGATTGCGAAACCACTCACCACCTTGACGCAGAAAGGTGTGATATTCAAGTGGGAAAATAAACAAGAAACTGCTTTCCAAACGTTAAAACAAGCCCTATGCAGCGCACCGATATTGTCTCTCCCAAAGGGAACCGAGGACTTCGTAGTGTACTGTGATGCTTCGAATCAAGGCCTCGGATGTGTGCTCATGCAGAGAGGGAAGGTTATCGCGTATGCATCAAGACAGCTTAAGACGCACGAGGTTAATTATACTACGCACGACCTAGAATTAGGAGCAGTGGTATTCGCTTTGAAGATCTGGAGACACTACCTCTACGGCACGAAATGCACTATCTTCACTGATCACAAAAGTCTTCAGCATATCCTCAATCAGAAAGAGCTCAACAGGTGACAGAGGAGATGGGTAGAGTTGCTGAATGACTACGAGTGCGAAATTCGTTATCATCCGGGCAAGGCCAATGTAGTGGCCGATGCTCTAAGCAGGAAGGAGTACTCGGGCCGCCGAGTGAAATCCTTAACAATGACAATCCATTCCCACCTGACCATACAAATCAAGGAAGCTCAACTGGAAGCTTTGAAACCAGAAAAGGTGGCAGGAGAGACATTAAGGGGAATGGATAAAAACTTAGAAGTCAAGGATGATGGAGCACGTTATATCATGAACCGGATTTGGACACCGAAGTTCGGTGGACTCCGATATGTCGTCATGAATGAAGCACACAAGACTCGATACTCCATCCATCCCGGGTCGGATAAGATGTATCTGGACCTCAAGAAATTATACTGGTGGCCGAACATGAAAGTTGAGATTGCTACCTATGTGAGCAAGTGCCTGACTTGCGCTAAGGTCAAAATCGAATACCAGAAACCATCCGGGCTATTACAACAGCCGGATATACCTGAGTGGAAGTGGGAATGAATAACCATGGACTTCATAACTAAGCTGCCTAAGACATCGGGCGGGCTTGACACAATATGGGTAATTATAGACAGATTGACCAAATCAGCACACTTCCTACCAATGAAAGAAACCGACAAGATGGAGAAGCTGACTAGAACGTACATCAGAGAGATTGTACGACTCCATGGTGTGCCGATATCCATTATCTCCGATAGAGATAGTAGATTTACCTCACGGTTTTGGCAGTCTCTACAAAAATCATTGGGAACTAGGCTTGACATGAGTACGGCCTACCACCCACAAACCGACGGACAGAGCGAACGAACCATTCAAACGTTGGAAGACATGTTAAGAGCTTGTGTGATAGACTTCGGTAAAGCATGGGATACCCATCTACCGCTTATCGAATTCTCCTACAATAACAGCTATCATACTAGCATCAAAGTCGCTCCATTCGAAGCTCTTTACGGTCGCAAATGCAGATCACCCCTGTGTTGGGCTGAGGTGGGGGATACACAGCTAGCTAGAGGGCAAGTCTCTAATAGCACCCTCACTGGCCCTGAAATCATAAGGGAAACCACGGAAAAGATCGTTCAAATTCAAGAGAGACTGAAAGCGTCTCGCGATCGGCAAAAGAGTTACGCAGACAAACGACGCAAACCCTTGGAATTCCAGGTGGGTGATCGAGTACTACTAAAAGTTTCCCCTTGGAAAGGAATGATACGATTCGGCAAACGCAGGAAACTAAATCCAAGGTACATCGGGCCATTCGAAATCCTTGCTAGGATTGGGCCAGTAGCATACAAACTTCGATTACCTCAGGAACTCGACAAAGTACATCCCACATTTCACGTGTCGAACCTAAAGAAGTGTTTGTCTGATAAGACACTCGTAATACCACTCGACGAAATCAAAGTTAACGAAAATCTCCACTTCGTGGAGGAACCAGTCAAAATCATGGATCGGGAAATCAAACGAACGAAACAATGTCGTATTCCCATCGTGAAGGTACGTTGGAACGCTAAACGATGACCCGAATTCACCTGGGAACGCGAGGATCAGATGAAACAAAAGTATCCACATCTCTTCCCAAACTCTTGAAATCCCAGTCAAAATGAAAATTTCGGGACGAAATTCCTTCTAACGGGGGGATGATGTGACAACCGTCAAATTTCGGTCAATTCAAAGTCAACAAGTCAAACCGGTCAACTCCAATAACCCTTGTATGCTAGGGTTTACGTTATGTAATCACTATACAATTCGCTATTTTAATGAGAAATCATCATTTGGAAAGTTCATGTGTTTGATTTTCCTTAGCCTTAACAAGTGCTAAACAACGAACCAAAGCGATAAAACACTATTGCACAATCATCGAGATTGTGTACGACACTAAAACACGGTTTAATGGGGTTTACGAACCTTGCGTTGTGAAGCCGGACACTCAAATTAATCACAAACGAAACCTCTCTAAATCGTTTTCACTCTTTCTCTTTCTATTTGAAATCTCTCCCAAATCTCTCCCAAATCTCTCTCAAAAGTTACTTTAACTTTTTGTAATCATTTGGGTCATCTCGACCCTTAACCGGGTCAAAAATCGCTTGAAACGGGGTAAAAACGAGTAAAATAGCTTTAAGGATCCGAAATCAAAGCTTCAGGACCGAAGCCTCGCATCCGAGGCCTCTGATCCGAAGCCGAGGCTTCGCACGAGACAGCAGACCGAAGCCTCGCAGACCGAATCCAGCCAGGGTCCGAAGCCAGCCAGGGTCCGAAGCCTCGCATGCGAGGGTCTCGCAGACAACCCCTTTTTACCGGTTTTTCGACTACGACTTCGTTTTAACTCCGTTTTTCATTATTTCAACGTGGGATTTTCACCCAAAACTTTATTTTATAAACTAAGGCCCCAAAATATATAAATCTCCAGGGTTTTTATAAAATATATTAAAAGAATTAGTGATTGAACTAATTATTGAGGGAATATTTGCTTTTCCTTAATTTATGGCCAAAAGCAAACCACCACCACCTCACTCTATGATTAGCCACTCTTTCCCACTACCCCTTGTCTCCTTAGTGGACCTTTACAGCCAATCTCCCGCTCTTCCCACGTTCTAAGAGCTGGAGGATTGATCCTCTCTCCTCATTCTCCATAAAACTCTTTCATTCTACACTTAGCAACCAAGAACACTCTCCAAAATTCTCTCATCTTTTCTCTCAACTTCAAGAACTTCAAGGCCTTCTCCAGGGGTTTCTTTCTTCAATTAGTAAGTATCTTCATCATTCACATAATTATTAAACTCCATTCTACTCAAACCATTGATATCTTACACAAGTTCCATCTTATTCGGCGGTAGATTCTCGAATCATCAAGACATCTTCTTAGTGTTCTTGGGTTGAACACTTCCTCTCTCTCACTTTCATCTACTGAAACCACATAAGGTGAGTTCATACCCATACATTTACATGTTTTTCTTAAGTTTTAAGGGGGGAATACAAGTAAAATCATCAAGAACACAATTAAACTTTTTCTAACAGATTACATCAGAAAAGATGGACGTTAATCACGGACTGTTTTGGTCAACTTAAATATTTTAGTTTTCAAAACTGTTTCAGGTGCAAGTACTTCAAACTCTTATCTTTAAAATGACTACTTGCACATCTTCATATGATTTTTCTACAATGTATGGTGATTTTTACAAAACTGCCTGTCATTTCAGAGGCAAACCCGGACCAGTCTGTGATTATGACCCTTTTCACCTCTGTTAGAGATCACTAAAAATCATGATAAAATTTACGAACAAACTAGACTCATATTCCAAACTCTCAAAATTTGCGGATTTGGATTTAGAGCTTTGATGATTTTTCTATAAATTTTCTAATAACGGTAACAGAAACTGTTTTTAACGAAAAGTTGCTGTTAATTTCATTTCACCTTGTAACATGTTGAGCAAGGTGTATATCTTTATGTGATTATATGTTACTGCAATATATGACATTTTATCTTAATATTTAGACACACATCAGTTTACAAATGGATTTGGTCATATAAAATATAAAGAATAACAAGTGATTATAATCAAAGTACAATCGATACATTCAAACATTAAATAAACTATTTTGAATATAGTTTGCATACATTACCACGTACTACCCTTGGTTGATAAACTATAATAGGTATAGTTTATGATACATTACATAACACATACATTTAAAAAGGGTACATTTATACAAAGGATATTTTCATTAAGCAAGGTACGGCCATACGGTACCAAGTTTTCATAACACGTAATTCCGTTAATGACTTTGTGAGACATTTACTTCAAATTACCATTAAGTCTTGTATTGTAACCAGAGTCTCCTTGAGGGAGAGCGTGATACTTGTGTATAGATCTATATTGGGTTTGACAAACCCACACCTAAACTGCATGCAACAGTTAGACCGATAGGTCTGGGGTGACAAATGTCATAACATTTCCGACGCATGAAGAACGTCGTTTTAGGCAACCTTGGTCATAGTATGGTTATAATAAACTCACACAAAGTATTAACAAACATTGGAATTTACGGGGACTTCATTAAAATTTAACGAGTTTATGTCGATTTAAACTTGCATTGTTTTACTATAAATATGACAAATTACTTGTACATTTCGGTCTTTGGGTTTTAAGACTACATTTACACATTAAGGAAAATATTGGATTTTTCAAACACAAATACTACTTTTACAAACGAAAAGCTTATGAACTCACCAACCTTTGTGTTGACACTTTTTCAAACAACTTGTATTCTCAGGAAATCATTAAACAGGTAATCAAGTGCTTTTGAGGATGGGACGCTAAGGCGTCTACTATTTCATAATTTATCAACATACTGTAATTGATTCGTAAACATGTAATTCATACAATGATGTAATTTTTTTTCAATTATATATATGTTGGTTGTGTTTGCTTGAATTACTATTACAATTGCTGTTATGATACTATACATGAAGTCCTCCACCCCCGGACGTTTCCGCCATCCTTGGTTTGGGGGTGTGACAGATTCTTTTTGAACTCACCAATCCCTCGAATTGGTTTCTGATACCCCATCTGGTAAAGTGCGGATGTAACGTCTGCCATTGAAGGTGAGAAAATCTGGATGGAAGGGTGAACCAGAGGATTAATGGCATTTAAGAACTTTTCTTTGGACAAGATGACCAAAGAATCGTTCATGAGATTGAGGTGAACTTCTTGGGGATTTTCCATTGGGCGATATGTGGACAATGCACATTTGAATAGAGTAGAAACTGGAACAACGTCTGTAAATGCATCGAATGGACCAAACAGAGGGTGGTTCCTGAGAAACTTGATCATAAGCTTGATGGGAGCATTACATGAAGGATGATCTTCAAATATTTCTCTGAAATTACTTGAAGCGATTGTTGGAGAGTCGGAACCTGTTGGATTTACAGAACCTGAAGCCTTGGATTGCTTCTTTGATGCACCTGATTTCACCATTGTTGAAGATTTGAGAGAAGAAAACAGAGTTCTTGAAAGTTTTGAAGGTTTTGAGGAATTTGGGAGAAAGAATCGATATTCAGAAAACGTAAAGTATTGTTGGGGAAGAAGATGGGTTTATAAAGGGGGGTGAAAAAGTGTTTAAACCTAGGTAAATGGTAAGGATAGGGTAAAACGTAGATTGGGGTTTTGGGGGGAATCTATGAATTTTGGATTAAATCTCAGCCACACATAATTAAACGGGTTTGAAGAGATTTTGGGAGATTACCAAAACGGGTTTTGCATTTAATGTAAAGTCAGACGCATGTCAATACGTCAGGTGATCGTGGGGGGTGATGGGAGAGGAAGTTGTACCAGATGGGGCGTATTGGGGAGAGGAAAGGACAAATTAAGGATGACTTTATTGAAAAACGTTCTTTTTGTCATCATCCCTAAAATAGGTCGGATACAAGGATTATTCGGAAAGAGAATGTGACGGTTTCTAAAGAGAATGTTTTTTTGTCTTTAATGTTTAACTTAATGAAGGATCATTAAATAGCACACAAAGATTCAAGAGTTGATAAAACAGTTGAGAAATTATCATGATGATCGCGGATGGAAAATTCATTGCAGTTGGAAACGTCATCGCGGATGGAACTTTCATTGCGGTTAAGAAACGTCATTGCGGATGAACAAGGAAAGACTGCAGTGAGAAACTGAGAGGAAAACACTTGTACAAAGATTAGTAATAACAGACCATAAAGACCCATGAGAGATACGTATGATATATGGTTGCGGTACCTAGACAGCGGTACCAAAACCATCTATCACATGTAATTCTCAGTTAGAACCGCAACAGAGACCAAGGATGGTCTGCGGTAGCTAACAATTCAAAAAGAATTACGGGTCTGGATTCATCATTCCTAACATTTGCAGGAAGATGTTAAGCTTTGTTGAATCAAGTGCTTTTGTGAACACATCAGCAATCTCTTCATGAGAAGGGACAAAGATGAGTTCAATATTACATTTTAAGATGTGGTCTTTGATGAAATGATACCGTAGTTCAATGTGCTTAGTCTTGGAGTGCTGAATTTGATTGTGAGAAATAGCAATAGCACTTTCAGAGTCACAATAGATCGGTATCCGCGGCATTCTATACCCGTATTCCATTAGTTGTGTTTTCATCCAAAGGACTTGAGAGCAACAGCTGGCTGCGGCCACATACTCGGCTTCTGCAGTTGATAGAGAGACACAGCTTTGTTTTCTTGAGGACCAGCTGACTAGTCTTTCACCCAAGAATTGACATCCTCCTGAAGTGCTTTTTCGATCGAGCTTGCATCCGGCATGATCCGCATCTGTGAAAGCTTGTAGGCTGAAGTCATTGCCTGTGGGGTACCATAGACCAAGAGATTTGCTTCCTTTCAGGTACCGTAGTATCTATTTGGCTGCAGTCATATGTGAGACTTTTGGGTCAGCCTGATACCTTGCACATACACCAGTTGCAAAGACAATGTCTGGCCTGCTTGCAGTGAGGTACATCAAAGAGCCGATGATGCCTCTATAAGTCTTGTGATCCACAGATTCGCCTGAGGGATCAGCATAGATCTAATAACCGAAGACCATGGGGATTTTAGCAGATGAACAGTTGTCCATAGAATATTTCTTCAATAGTTCAGTGGTGTATTTTTCTTGATGAATGAATATGCCTTGCGGTACTTGTTTCACTTGAAGACCTAGAAAGAAATAATATCTCTATTCATGCTCATTTTGAACTTGTTGGTCATGAGCTTAGCAAATTCATCCACCATGCCTTGATCAGTCGAACCGAAGATGATATCATCCACATATATCTGTACCATCATGAGGTGGTCGCCATTTGCTTTTCGGAATAGTGTGGGATCAATCACTCCTCTCTTGTACCCGGATGAGACAAGGAATTCAGAAAGAGTCTCATACCATGCTCTTGGGGCTTGCTTCAGACTGTAGACTGCCTTTTCAAGCTGGTAGCAGTGGTCTGGGAATTCAACATTTTCAAAGCCTGGAGGTTGCTGAAGATAAACCTCTTCTTTTAGTTTCCCATTGAGAAAGGCACTCTTAACGTCCATTTGGTGTACCTTGACGTTTTTGTGGGCTGCGTATGCTAGAAAGATCCGGATAGCTTCCATGCGTGCTACCGGAGCATACGTTTCATCGTAGTCAATGCCTTCAAGTTGACTATACCCCTTTGCAACTAGCCTTGCCTTGTTTCTGACTACCGCGGCAGATTCATCCAACTTATTTTTGAACACCCATCTAGTGCCAACAATGGAGTGACCACGTGGCTTCGGAACGAGCTGCCAAACTTTATTTCTTTGAAATTCTTCAAGCTCTTCTTGCATTGCGGCTATCCATTCAGGTTCAAGCAATGCTTCTTTGATCATTCTGGGTTCTACCGAGGACATAAATGCTGCATAGTGGCAGTGATCAGATAGGTCCTTAGAAGATCAAGTATGGATGCCTGCGGATGGGTTCCCAATGATTTGACCTGGTGGGTGGTCTTTCGTCCATACATGAAGACGTGGCAGCAGATGATCAGCAGCTGCGGTAGAGGGAATATCTTGAATGTCAGAGGAATCTGCAGTTGGAGATGACAGTTCCCCCTGGACTTGAGAACATCCTGCTGAGTCATTTTGATCTATTGGAACGAAATTTTCTTGAGCAGTTGGGAGAGGTTCCCCCTGGGTTGCAGAAAGGAGTTCTTCTGGAACGTGAGAAGGTTCCCCCTGGACTGCGGATGGGAGAGTGACAATCCTTGGATCAGTTCTAGTGTCGATATTTTCTATGAGTTCATCATCCGAATCCGAAGATACGTTTGATGGTAATTCTTCTCTGCAGACAGGAATTTGAACAACATCAAGTACTGGAACCTCGACGGTTGCGGCTAGATCTGGAGTAGATCTTTCCCCCTCAACCGGAGAGGTGGAAGTATTGAGAGAGGCTACTTCAGATAGAGATGGTCCAGAAACATCAGCATGTTGTTGTTGAGCTGCGGGTGACACAAGAACTTCAGATAGTTTCGCCGTTTCAATAGGATCGAAAAGATCCTCATAGTTGACTTCAACTAGATTCAAGGATCCTGAAGAGGCAGGAATGTCACTTTCCATGATTGCGGTGGTTTCAGTGGATGGAAGGGCGTCACGGATGTGAGAATCATCAAATTTCACATCGAAGCTTTCAATGATCAGCCTTGTATGCATGATGAGCACTCGATAAGCAACCTTGTTAGTGGAGTAACCAAGGAATATACCTTCGTCGGACTTTGGTGCAAACTTGTTGAGCTGATCTCTGTTGTTGATCACGAAGCATCTACACCCAAAAATATGAAAGAAGCGAACATTGGGCTTGCGGTTGTTAAGGCCCTCATATGGTGTTTTATTTAGGCATTTGCACACGATACTTCGGTTTTGGACAAAGCATGCGGTTGCTACTGCTTCAGCCCATAAGTAGAGAGGAAGTTGGGCAAAGTTAAGCATGGATCTGGCTGCTTCTACCAGTGTGCGGTTCCTTCTTTCTACTACACCATTTTGTTGCGGTGTGTAGGGTGCTGAGAAGTTGTGAGAAATGCCTTTGGACACCAAGAAACTGTTAAGAAGATGATTAGTGAACTCGGTTCCATTATCACTGCGGATGCGTCTAACTGGAAGCTTGATCTGAAGTTCGATTTCTTTGATGAAGTTGATGAAGATCTGTGGTGTATCTGATTTGAGTCTGAGGAAGAAGAACCATGTGAAGCGTGTATAGTCATCAACAATAACCAGTATATACTTCTTGTGGTGGAGGCTGGCTACGGTTGATGGACCGCAGAGATCAATGTGCAATAGCTCCAGTGGTTCAGAAATAGAAGTCCATTATCAGAGGGTGACTTGCTTTAGATTGCTTACCACATTCACAAGCCGGACAGAGAGTATCGTTGCTAAATTTGAGAATAGGGAGACCGCGGACTAGTTCTCCAGTGACTAAGTTGTTGATGTACCGGAAGTTGAGATGAGCTAGCTTACGGTGCCATAGCCAGCTGACTTCGGATACAGCTTTGGACAAGAAACACAATTGCGGTTTACCAATTATTAGAGAAACATCCAAAGGGTACATGGTACCTTCGGATCGAGATTTGATCAGGCAAGTGTTTCTATCACTCGTCATTACGTAGCAAAACTGATCATCAAATTCAACACGATGTCCTGCTTTACATAGTTGGCCAACACTGATGAGATTGTGTTTAAGGCTTTCTACATAAGCAACCTTCTGAATGGAAAAGTTCCCCGTAGTGAGAACACCGTAACCTCGGATGACACCGTTTGCATTGTTACCAAATGTGACATTTCCACCATTGCATATAGGCCTGAAATCCCGAAGGTACTCTAACCTTCCGGTCATGTGCAAGGAGCAGGCACTGTCAATTAACCACTCTTCTTCGTGTTCCTCCTTGCACAAAGCCTGAGAATTACACGGTTAGTTTAGGCATCCAAACAAGTTTAGAGCCTGGGACAATTGATGTGTTTCTGAGTGATGCATGGTCCGAGGTTGCAGGGACAGGTCTCTTGTCAACTTTTGAGCCTAGTTCTGGGTGTTTGAGTAGATTTGGAGTGTTGTGATTTTTTGAAAAAATACGAGGTTTGTGACTCTGACTGGATTTGACATGAGATAAAACCTTTTGACAACTACACTGGCATTTACAAAAGGAGATTTTGTCTTTTGATCTAACACTGTGATTGGTCAGTGGTTTTAAGGATGTTTTGGATCTGTTACCGGTCCGAGATGGGTAATTCCTGACACGAGTGTTTTTGGGTTTTGAAAAAGTCTGTTTATGAAAGGTTTTAGCACGTGTAGATTTCTGAATTCTTTTTGATGGATTTGGTAAGATACCCTTCCATTTGAAATTTTGACGTGACTTTAAAAGTGTTGGAGTGGGTAAAATACCTTTCCATTTAGGATCATTTGAAGAATAGACCTGAAAAACATAGTTTCGAAAAGACTGAACACCCTTTTGGGTTGTGTCAGAAGGAGTAGGAATGACTTTTGAAACTGAACTTTCCTTTTTGTTTGTTTTTTTGAAAGAAGAGTTTTTTGAAATGTAGTGAGAGAAAACAATTTTTTTAGGACTTTTGGATTTAGGAAATCTGACTTGCTTCTTGTTTTTTGAAAAAGTTTGTCTATTAGTACCGCGAGATCTGATTTCTTCTTTAAAAGCCTTTTTTGCCAAGGATTTTGGTGAACCGCAGTCATTGTTGTTCAACTGCGGTTTCCTGGAATTCTTAGAATGATTTTGAAAACGCGTACTTGAGTCATCAGAACTTGAGGATTCAGGAATTTGGGAACATTGACCTACTTCAAAATTTTCTATAGGTAGTTCATGAAATATTGGCTGAAGAGTTACAGTTCCTTGAACTGATGACTGCGGTAGGGATGACTTGACTACCACTGAGTAAGTCTTAGATGGGACTTCGGTGGGACATTTGTGGGATATTTGACTACAGTGAGAGACACTGCGGTCTGAGGACAGAGATGGAAAGTCTTTTGAGACTTCGGGGCCCTCAACAACAATCTCTTCATCAACTACGGATGAAGTTTGAGAATTTGGATAGATGGTGCCACATATAGGAATTTGATCACATGTATGACCCGAAACCTCCGGCACAATTTCCTCAATGACACAATTATTGCTTAAGTTGTGCAGTCTACCGAAGTAAGTTTTAATATCTTCGGGAAAAGTCTTGTCATTGACAGGGAAATGAAATTCTTGGTCTAGAGGGACATACAGTCTGTCTTTGTTGAATCGGGGTGAGGAATCCATTGAGGTAGGATATCCATTTGACCAACCCCAATTGTATGTATTGTTCACGGTTCCATTGTTTACCAAAATTTCAATAGCTTCACTTTCATTAAACAATTTTTCAATTAAGAGATTTAAGCGTACAATTTCTCTCTGAGCTAAATCTCTCTGGTCCAAAGCTATCTCTAATTGGGTTTCACTTAACATTCTTGCATCCTTTTCTAACTCTAGGTCCTTCTGTAACATAGCCATCTTAAGTCTTTTGTTATCCAGTCGTCCTCTCACATGGAACATCTCTTGGGACGCAATGTTCTTCTCATCTAAGGCTTTATTATAGTCTGTAAGGACGGCAGCACAAGTGTCATTAAGACCATCTATGTAAGGCTGACAGTCATGCATGCTATAGTTTAGAGTTTGGATCATGAGTTTTACATGTTCGACGATGCTTAGTGTTCCATCATTTGCCATGTAGCAGTAGTTCTTGTTCAACATTGTAAACCCATCATCATCCGCAGTGGCCAGCATGCAGATTTTCCATTTTCCTTTTACACAGCTGATGGCCTCATCTTCGTCTCCAGATGACCAGACTTGATGGTCTCTTTTGACATGGGCAACGTATACCCTTGCCTTTTCAGCTTTTTCTTTGTCTTCCAACTCTTGAGCCATTCTAAGGTAGAACTCTCTGTCTTTTACTACATTGGCCTTACAATCTCGTGCAAAGTGATTCTCTTTGTTGCATTTGTGACAAATTACAACATCAGTCTTGTCTTCTGAAGGAGTACCAGAGTCAGTGATTTGAGGAGACTGCGGTACCTCCTTTGGTTGAATATTCTGAGATTGCGGTGGTGGATGAGAACTTTTGGGAAATCGAGAGTGATTATTCTGAGAACCGAAGTTACGGTTGAATGGAGGTTTGTTGAACTACTGATTCTTGAAGAAGGAAGGAGGTGGTAGACAGCTGAACTGTTGGCTAACCAGAGCAATAGCCTTCTGAAAATCTTCTTCATCATCATATTCAGAATCCGCTTCGTATGACTGCAGTAGAGTGTCATACGAGGAAGGGTAAGGTGACTGCAGTGGAGCTTGTGCTATGAGAGCAAGTGGTCCTCTGAAGTCAGCACAGTCTTTGAGTACGGTGGATTCTTGAGCTTGCAGCTCTCCATAGAGCTTGTAAAGTGACAGGAGTGAATCTTTCTATCGCCTTGGACTATCATCTTGGCCGTAGTCCAATGTCTGCCCAAACCATTAAGAAACTGAAGATTGATTTCATGGTTACTGCGGATGGTGCCCGCATTGGATAACTTGGTGACTATCAGGTTGAACCTTTTGAAGGAGTCTTCCAAACTTTCTCCAGTATGAGCTTTGAAGTTGTTGAACTCATTGAGTGCGGTAGTAAGCTTCTTATCTTGTGCTTGTTCTGAGCCTTCGTACAGGTTTTTGAGAACATCCCAGATCTCTTTCGCTGATTTGCAATTTATGATAATATCGAAGTTGTCAGGAGCAACTCCGCAGGAGATTTCATAAAAAGCAACAACATCATTTTCCGTTTTATCGAGATCATCCTTGGTGGGACGGCTCATGGCTGGTTGACCTCCTCCTAGCCTGGTTGCAGCGCCGTCAGTTTGGACTGGTGTAAGGACTGGAACATGTGGTCCTTCTTCTACGGATCGCCATACATATCTACCCAGTCTTCTCAAGTACCTTTCCATTCTTTGTGACCAGTGATGATATTCATTTGCGACTAGTATTGGGGCTCGATTAGAACCACCGACACTGTTGGAAACATTCAGAGATAATGATTGCGCCATTTGAAATTGTTTTTTTTTTTTTTGAAGAAATGAGCTTTAGTGGTATAGAAGGCTCTTTGAAAAATCAGAGTTCCGTTTCAAAAAGCAACCACTCTGGCTCTGATACCAATTGTTGAGAGAAAAACTTGGAGACACACTTGAACAAAAGTTAGAACAAGTATAATGCGGAATAGTTAATCTCAAAGGATCTAAAAGCTCAACAATAATATAGTTAGATAGTTAGAGAGTTAGTTGCGGAAATGTAAAGGAATGGAAATGACAGCAATTGTTATATCAAGAAGACACTTAAGCTGATTCATAACAAGGAATGCATTCACTCCAAGTTAATAAGGAAGATCAAGCTTAGTGATTAAGTCTTAAAGACTTGCTCCGAAGATGGATTATGATCAGCAGAATTATGATAAGATTTAAGTAAGAAAAGATGAGTGAAGAAAGATAGAGAGATAACTTCAGAATGTGTATTCAGATAGAATTCATAAGTTATCGGTTCTTCTCTATGGTTTTGAATACAAAGAGAGTAAATAGAGACTTAGAAACTACACTAGATCACAACTCTATAAGCAGTCGTGCAAGGCATACTGGATAATAGAGTGTATTACATAAAAGACAAATAAAGTAATCTAGCTAAGTTGACTGAGGTAGCTGACTTCGGTTGCTGATGTGGTTGCTGATGAACAAGAGTGACTCCGGGTGCTGAACCGTTGCGTTAGAAAGATGGTTGTGGTAGCTGAGTTCAAGAGGGTCACTTTTATGATTCAACACACTTGTTTTGTGTTGACATTCGAAATAACACTTCCTTCTTCGTTAAAAAGAACTTGATTTCCAGTGCCCACAACAAGTTGAGAAACACTTATCAAGTTATGTTGAAGACCTTCAACATACGCCACACGATTCACTGTGAATTGTCCATTCGTGATCTTCCCATTTCCTTTGACTTGACATTTTTGATTGTTCCCAAACTTCACTACTCCATCATTTTTGAGACTTCGAAAATCACGTAAATTCTCCTTCTTCCCAGTCATGTGACGAGAGCAACCACTATCGATATACCACTTGTTATCATATTGCTCGTCACATAGTACCTACATTCAATGGAAAATTTTAGGTACCCAAGGCTTTTTGGGTCCTTGGAAATTAGATTTCAATTTTGAATGTAATTAAGAACTTTTAACCCAATCACAAACTTTAGTTTTGAGACTATCAATTAAGTTTACATCTTCATTTAAAGGAACCGAAACATAAGTTTTTGATGGTTTCGAATGTTCACTGACATTACCCTTTGAATTCTGAGTTTGTGAATGAACATTCTTTGCTTTTATTACTGGTTTCCAAGCTTTGACTGAAATGTTCGAATCCTTAGATGATGAACTGCCATTTGATGAATTATTCATATACTTTTCATATGCTTCGTGAATTTGCTCCTCTGAAAATATATTTGACTGATACATCTTTCCTTTGCCTTCAAGCCAATGATCAATGTTCTTCCTTGACGTTATTCTTTTTTCTCGTGAAGTTTTCATAGTTTCTTTCTTCGTTTGATTTGGAAAATTTGGCTTTTTAGGAACAAAATCAACTTTTGGATTTGTTATAAAAGATTTAGCATATGAATTATCAACTGTTGATTTAAAATGTTGACGTTGAAATAATTTTTGATTTGGATTTGAGTTCTTTGAAAATTTTCTTGGAATATTAGTTTCTGAAACTTTCGAAAACCTTGGTTGATTATTCACTTCAGACTTTGAATGATTTGATTGAGATGAATGTTGAGGTTTTGTTGAAAAAGATGAATTTTTAGCTTTGAAAATATTTTTGGGTGATTGTGATTCAGACACCTTTTGAGACTCAAGATTTTGCCAAAATATTTTCTTTCTTGCTTGTCTTTTTGAAATGTTGTTTTCCTTCGAAAATTTGTCAATTTGATCTTTGAATTCCTTGGAGTTTAATTTAACAACTTTTTCACATTCCTTTTCAACTTGTTTTGAATTCTCTTTTTCAATTTTTGACTTTTCAACTCATTTTCTTTGTGGTTTTTGACGTTGGAAAACATACGAATTCTTTGTTAAGTTGTTTTCAACTGTGCTTTGATTTGCGAAAAAGCCTTCATCATTTGTTTTTGAATTATCCTCTTCAACTAACTTCTTTAATTCTGGTTTGATTTTCTAAACATTTCATGTAGTTACGAAAACTTGATTTGGAAAAATGACATCATCTGTACATTTGAAATTTCGATAAACTACTGTATTCGTTTCAAGATAGTGTTCACCTTTTTCATTCATCACTTTTTCGAACTTTTGTGTATCACCATACACCTGATCAACCAATATTCATGGATTTTCTTCTTCCTTTGAAGATTTCTTTTCCTTCGAAATTTTCTCTTCATCTTCATCATCACTATCATCAGTTTGACTGTCTTTGATATCCACGAAGTTCACATCACTAACTTTCGAAGTTGAGGGTATATCAGTTTCATTTTCAACCATCAAATCCTTAATTTTTTCTTTCCCTTTAGATGTTAATGCAACATTAATAGCAGACAACTGAGAACAATCAACATCTTCAAGTTCACTAATTTCACTAATATTGTCAGAATTATCTTCAATATCAGCAAAATTAGATTGAGAATCAGATGTTGAATTCTCAGTCTTTTTCAAAATTTGAATTTGTTCTGTTTTAGTCAAAGTATCATTCACGATGTTAACTAATTCATTTGCATCAAGACATTCATCAATTTTGACAATTCCATATTTATATCTATCATCAGGAACTTTGTCAAAATCAGCTATTATTTGCTCACAATCATACGAAATATTATCTACCTTACCTCTTTCGAATGCTAGAAAATGTAGTAATTTTCTATGTTGCTCTTTACTTATGTCACTTGAATGATGTAAATCAGTTAATTTGCCATAAAGTCTTTTCGCAGAATTACAGTAAATGTTTCTTTGTGCTAGGAAAAGTTTGATATCACTCGTTAAAGTATCTCTATCACACATAATGTTTGTAATTTGTAATTCCAAACATTCAATTTTGCTTATTTTCATGTCTAATCTCTTTTTGGTCTCTAACAACTCCATGGACAATTTGTTGGCCTCATTACTAGCAGCCACACCAATTGAATCAAAATAAGTAACCGTTTCATCAAAAGATATTAGTTCAGAATCATAAGCATGAGTAGGAATATTAAAAGATTCGAGAATTATACGTACCTTTGTTGTCATTGGTGATTTTTCAGCCGCTTTGGATACGAAGCATCGTCCCCTCACTTCGAATTCCTCATCATCTGAGTCCTCCTCCATTTTTGCATACAACGCTCCATGTGTCGGATTTCGCATTTCTTCATCATCTGATCCAGATGACCAGATTTGATAAGTTCCATCTTCATCCTCATGCTCACCCTTTGTAACCAATGACAAATTCTTTGCTTTAGTACGAACCACCTCAAGCTTCTCTGCATAGTATGCCTCATCTTTGACTTTATTCTTCCTCTCATCCTTCTTTCGAAGCATACAGTCATTTGCAAGATGATTCGCACCGTTGCAATAATGACAATCTATTCCAGCATCACCTTTCAGCTTCTTCTCACCCTTTCCTTCAGCTATCTTCGAATCTTGCTTCTCAACTTTCTTTTTCTCCTCAACAACATTTTTACTCACAGAACTTCCTTTCACCTCAGCAAGCTTAATCTTCGAATTGAACGGCTTTTTGAAAAATTTCTTAACACGATTATTCGAGTAAAATGCTATTGCTTCATCATCCGAATTCATGATGAATCCCTCTTCTTCCTCATAATCACCATTTTCAGCTTCTTTCTCTGAAATCTTTGACACAAGAGCTAATGGACCTCCCAAATTCAGCTTCGATTCCTCAACAATTTCATTTACCTCAATTTCGTGTGTTTTCAACTGATTGTACAAATCATTGAGAGTTGATGTATCAAAACTTTGTTGATTCTTCACCATCATACTCACACTTCTCCACTCTTTTTGAAGCCCCATTACAAAGATGAGACTGAATTCCATTGAAGTCCTGGTAATTCCATAGTGATTGCATCGATAGATTAACTCGTTCAGACGATCATAGTAAACTTCAATTGTTTCTCCTTCTTTTTGTTTGAAATCTTTCAGTTCAACCAAACACTGTTTGACTGAATTGATTTTTGTTTTATCACTTCCTTGAAACTTATCTTTCAGATTGTTCCATACCTCCTTTGCAGTTGTACAACTTCTAACATAATTGTACACAACTGGAGGTAAAGCACCTCGCAGTTCCCTCATACACCTCTTCTCCAGTTTCTTCAGACAATCAGATTGATTATCAACTCCAGAATTTGTAGAAGATGATCCAATTGGTTGAACATTCACTGGAACATTGACATTTCCAATGATACATGACCATAATTCTTCATCCAGACCATTCAGATAATCCTGCATACGATCAGCCCACTGATCATAGTATTCAGGGATTAACATTGGAATTTTGGTTGATGAACCTAACAGATGAGAAAACGAGGTCATCGAATTGAGATTGAAACTCGCCATTCTTGTACGGAAGATGATTTTGAGAAGTTTGTAAAGATTTGAGAATTTGAAAACAAACTAGATGAATCAAATCGAATTGATGAGAATAACACTCGATTCAACAATTCAAATGCAGAATCGAATCACAGACTAAGATCTAGACAATTTTTCACTTTCAAAAAGTGCGGAAACTTTTGAATCAAAAAGTCGATTCAAAAACCTTTTGAACAGCGTGAAAATCAGATCAGAGATATGATTCCTGCTCTGATACCAATTGATGAACCAATGAATCGAGTACTAAATTAATCAGAGTATGAATTCAAGTATGAATGTAAGATTGAACACCAGATGTAAATATGATCTTGTTTCAGCTTGATTTACGCTTTCGAATGTTTACAGAGAAAATAGACAGGTCTGTAAAAACTCTTATCTAACTCTAGTAAATAACCCCTATTTATAGGGAATCGAAAGCGCACAAAAAATATACTAAGGCATTGACTCTAAAGCTTCGAATAAAAGCGACCTAGTAAAATACATTACAAAACATTCAAAGAGTACAAAATATATTTCGACTAATTACAACAATTCGACCCTTACACCTACTGAAAATGTTCCTAAAGATATCAATATGGAAATTCCAAATCCTCCTCCGCAAACAAACTCTCCTACGAAGATATCGCCCTACAATTCTGGCTCTCAATCAAAACCCAAGGATGAATCATCAACATAGGGGAATACCGAAGAATCTGAGGATAACACTGAAGAAACCTCTCCTCTAAAAGAAAAAACTCCTCCTCAATCACTACCAAAAGCGAAGTCTTCTACACAATCTCCTCCAAAGGCAACTTTTCCAATCAAACCTACCGAAGAAAAAGAAGATCCAAGCTGCTCCTCCGGTCACACAAATGATTTTCCTGCTACCACTCAAAGAAAGAGTGATTAGCGAGTTGCTAAAATTACAGAATATATTTTGTGACAATAAGCCTTTGACATTCAAATGGATGAAACCATTATTCAATCATGGGTTAATTCAGTCAGTAGTCTAGTTGATGAGGACTATACCCCACATCAATCTTTCGTAGCTCAAATCGACAACACTTACTGGGATATCCCTCTATCCCTCAATGGTAAATTTTTCAAATTGTTCTGCGATCTCTTTCTCACCATCCCTAATAACTGAAGACATCCCATGGAGTTTGAGAGACTTTTCCAATTCCACAACAAATATGGAAAAAATATCAAAGATATTTGGTCAAATCAAGGACCGGAGTTTACCAAGACCTACAAGCAAAGGTATTTCAACAAGTCTCCATTTTATCAATAGACACTCTTCTGCAATGACGTCAAATATGATCAAACTAAAGCTGACTTCTTTCATATGAATCCATAAGAATCATTTTTCATTGCCAAAACCTTCAACCTGAAGATTAAGAAGCATCATCACTTAAAACCAATGTATGCCAGATTATGTGACTATATCATATCACCGGTTTGTGACTTTGCATCCATAAACACTGAGATTTACCCTATCCTCGTCAATCATGTGGATATTACTTCATTAGAATCAACCTTGGTTGTAGTTACAAGTATTTGAAAGATGAATATTGAGCCACCCACTTTGCAGAACTAAGTATACTATTTCATCTTGATAAAAATGTTGAAAACAACTTTCTTGTTGCAACTGCTTTTCATCAGTACACAAATCCTCCATTGGAAGAGATCTTAAGAGTTATTAATATTTCCATGTACACCACCAAAAAAGTTAAGGAAGCACTGTGTGAAAGAATTCAGTGGTTGATGAACGTGAGAAAATTTTAGAGGTTGCTGATCATGTTTTCTAAACTTGACAGATGAAAAAGATAGTTGTGAGGTCACTTAGATGGAAATTATTGATATATTGTAACAATTGGTTATTTCGGGTCACTATAAGCCAATAAAAGTCTAAATCTTAATCATGCATAAGTGAAACCACATTATAACCTTGTTACATAAAATCACAATTAGCCTTGAGGGCATGTTTATATATGTTAATATATATACAATTATACTTGAAAGCTATCCTTATATAAAACATATATACTTATATATTGAAAACTATGTTGAAGTAAGTTAATACAAGTCAAAAATAAGTCAAAATAACAAGTCTTAAAGCATGAAATTGTAAGCTACTTTAAGGATTTCGGTGTAAGGAATCTTGGAACACCTTAGGACCAAAATCACTTGGTTTTAGGAAGCTAGAATCGAAATCAATTATCTTATGGAGGATAGGACCGAAATCACCTTTCTTAGGTGATACCATGACCAAAAACACAAGTGTAAATCCCATTAAGGACCGAAATCTACTATTTTGAATGTATACTAGGTGATTTCGGTCATACCTTGGCCGAAATCACCCTTAGATAGGCCGAAATATCTTTAAAAATCTAGATATTCTTGCCACTTGTCTGGTGAATACTTTTTCCAAGAGGATAAGATACACATCCCAACTTAAACATCACCTCAACCTCCTATCTTTTCCTTCCTATTTAAGATAAAAAAATGGTATCATTTAACACTTCCAGTGAACGAAATCCTCCACAATTTTTCTCAAATATCAAACCACTTTTCTCTCAAATTCACCTTCATATATTCCCATATTTGATTGTAAGTTCTCTGCATATTATTTAGTATTTTATGAAACACTTGTGTTATTAGACCACCTTATTCACACACTATTGTGTGTTTAAAACCATTAGGTTTATGACATCTTTCCTGTATTCTAGCTCGAAGTCACCGTTTCCATCCTGTTATCAAGTCGCAATCACACCCGAGGTGAGTTCATACCCCTACGTTTTCACGATTTGCAATTGTTTTAGGGGGGATACAAGTAAAACACAAGAAATCTTGTGTTTAAAAATATAAATAGCTTATTATGTTTTCTTACCGTTAATATGCATTTGTTGAAACATAAAAGTGACCCTCTTAAACTTGAAGAGATCCGAAGTTATCAACTAGATCCGCAGTCAAGCTCCACACCGCAATCAAGAACTGCATCCGCAGTTGAAGTCATCAACCTTAGTTTTAGTTTTATCTGTTTTATGTCTTTACACTTCTTTGTCCAGTGTGCCTTGCATGGCAACCTTTAGACAGATTCAACTTTGTAATCCTTGAGACTCTATAAATATAGTTCTCTCATTCTTAATGAAACGTGAATAGATTATTCTATCTCTATCTTGAAACATCGCATTCTCTCTCATACTCTCGTCTTAAAAGATCTTCAGATTCTAATATTAAGATCGTTATCTCTTCGGAGCAAGTCAGCTTAACTTAATCACTAAGCTTGATCTCATTTACTAACCTGGATTGTCTGCAATCCTTGTTAAGAATCATCTTATAGTGTCTTCTTGATATAATACTTGTTGTCATTTATATTTCCTTATATTTCCGCACCTAATTATCTAACTATCTAACTCTAACTTATTATTATTGTTGAGCTTTATGATCCACTGAGTTAAACTTCATTCTGCATTATTACTTGTTCTAACGTTTGTTCAAGTGTGTTCCTCAAGTTTTTCTCTCAACAATTGTTATCAGAGCCAAAGTGGTTGCTTTTTAAACAAGAACTCTGATTTTAAAAGGCCTTCTATACCACTAGAGCTCATTTATTAAAAAAAACAAAAAAATATTTTCAAAAACAACTAAATATGGCACAAGCATTATCTCTTAATGTTTCCAACAGTGTTGAGGTTCGAATAGAGCTCCAATACTGGTGGCAAACGAATATCATCACTGGTCTCAAAGAATGGAGAGGTATCTACGAAGACTTGGGGAGAGATGTATGGAGATCTGTAGAAGAAGGACCTCATGTCCCTGTTCTTACTCCAGTTCAGAACGATGGCACTCAAGCTAGGCTGGGAGGAGGTCAACCACCCATGAATCGTCCCACCAAAAATGATCTTGATAAGATGGAAAACGATGCTATTGCTTTTTATGAGATATCTTGTGGTGTTGCTCCTGACAACTTCGACATCATCATAATATGCAAGTCAGCCAAAGAAATCTGGGATGTTCTCAAGAACATATATGAAGGTACAAAACAATCTCAAGATAAGAAGCTTACAACCGTACTCAACGAATTCAATAACTTCAAATCTCATGTTGGTGAAATTTTGGAGGATTCCTTAAAGAGGTTCAACTTAATTGTCACAAAGTTATCTAATGCGGGCACCATCCAAAGTAACCATGAGACAAATCTTCAGTTTCTCAATGGTTTGGGTAGACATTGGACTACGGATAAGATGATAGTCCAAGGAGATAGGAAAATTCATTGTTTATCTCTTTACAAACTATATGGTGAACTGCAAGCTCAAGAGTCAACCGTACTCAAATACTGTGTTGACTTCGGAAGACCACTCGCTCTTGTAGCACAAGCACCTCACACTCAATGTTATTCACCCTCGTATGACAACCCTCCGCAGTTATACGAAGCAGACTCAGAATACAATGATGAAGAAGAATTTCAAAACGCTATTGCTCTAGTTAGTCAACATATCAAAAGACTACCACCCTCATATTTTCACAAAAATCAGCAGTTTACTAAACCTCCCTTCAACCGCAACTTTAATCCTTAGAACACTCACTCACGATATCCCAAAAATCCTCACCCAGGACCGCAATCTCAAAACACTCAACCCAAAGAGGCACCGCAACCTATCAAGACAACTGACTCTGGTACCTCAGCAAAAGAAAAATCTGATGTTTTAATTTGTCACAAGTATAACAAGGAAAACCACTTCGCTAAAGATTGCAAAGCAAATGTAGTGAAAGACAGAGCATTCTATCTTAGAATCGCTCAAGAAATGGATGAAAAAGAGAAAGCAAGGGCATACGTAGCCCAAGTCAAGAGAGACCATCAAGTGTGGTCATCCGGAGATGAGGATGAAGATATCAACGACCTCAAGGGAAAAGGCAAAATCTGCATGATGGCTACTGCGGATGAGGATGGATCAACCAAACTAGAAAATAATTATTGCTACATGGCAAAGGATGGAACTCTAAGCATCGTTGAGCAGGTAAAACTTATTATCCAAACTCTTAATTATAGCATGCATGATTGTCAACCATTTCTTGACAACCTTAATGACACATGTGTTGCCGTCCTTTCAGACTATAACAAAGCCTTA
Source organism: Lactuca virosa (assembly GCF_052849685.1). NCBI lineage: Eukaryota > Viridiplantae > Streptophyta > Magnoliopsida > Asterales > Asteraceae > Lactuca > Lactuca virosa. Next base: position 61,676,382 of record NC_136429.1, read on the forward strand.
GATGAGAAGAACATTGCGTCCCAAGAAATGTTTCATGTTAGAGGACGAATTAGAAGACAAAAGACTCAAAGTTTCCATGCTAGAAAAGGACTTAGAATTAGAAAAGGATGCAAGAATGTTATGTGAAACTCAATTAGGCATAGCATTAAATCAGAGAGATTTAGCTCAAACTGAAATTGTAAGTTTAAATCTTTTAATAGAAAAACTGTTCAATGAAAGTGAAGCTATTGAAAATCTTGTGAACAATGGAACCGTAGATAACACCTATAATTGGGGTTGGTCGAATGGGTATCCTACCGCAAAGGATTCCTCACCCCAGTTTAACAAAAACCGACTTTATATCCCTCCTGACCGAGAGTTCCATTTCCCAGTTAATGACAAAACCTTTCCTGAGGACATCAAAACTCATTTTTGTCGACTTCATAATCTAAGTAATAATTGTGTTATTGAGGAAATTCTTCCTGAAATTTCGGGTCACTCAAGTGATAAAATTCCTATCTCTGACACAACTTATCCCAACTCTCAGACTTCATGAGTTGCTGACGAAGAAATTCTTATGGAACCCGAAGTTCTCATGAACTTCCCATAACTGCCTTCAGACTGCAGTACCACATACTGCAATTCTGAAATGCAGTCAGACAAATTGCCTCTGATCAAATATACCACAAAGAAAACAACTCAGACTTATGATGCGGTAGTCCAATCTTCCTTACCACAACCCACAGTTAAGATTTCAGTGATCATTCCACCAATCTTCCTTACCGCAACCCATAGAAAATTTCGAGTATGGTCAATGCTCCCAAAATCCTGAACAATCTAGTTTAGATGAATCAAGTCCTCGTGTTCAAAAGCAATATAATGGATCTAAGAAACCGCAGTTGAATCTCCATGATTGCGGTTCTCCAAAAACTCAGGCATAAATGGCCTTCAAAGAGGAACTTCAATCTCGTGGTAAAAAGAGGGAAATTTTTTCGAAAAACAAAAGACAAATCAAAGTTTCAAAACCCAAGAGTCCAGAAAAACTTGTTTTCTCAAATTACTTTTATAAAAACTCTACAGTCAAGAAAACCAACAAAAAGGGATGTACAGTTCCTAAAACCTTTTCAAACTCTTCTGACACAATCCAAAAGAAAGTAAAGTCTTTTCGAAGCAATGATTTTAGATCTATTCCTCATATGATCCAAAATGGAAGGGGATTTTACCAACTCCAACACTTTTAAAGTCACCTCAAACTTTTAAGAAATCACATCCTAGGAAATCTACACGTGCTCACACACTCTCAAATCGTACTTTTTCAAATTCCAAGAGCACCTCTGTCAGATCTCACTCTTCTCGGACTAGTCAAAAAACTGTTCCCACACCCTGCAGACCGCTGACCAAGCAGAATGTCAGGGTAAATGACAAAAAAATTTCATGTAAATGTCATTGTCAAAAGGGATCATCTCAAGTAAAATCTCACACTTTTCAAAAACCACGTAAGTTTTCTAAATGTCACAACATTTCAAAAGTTCTCAAACACCCAGGTTTAGGTCTCAAGATTGACAGAAAACCTGTCCCTGCAGCCTCGACTCATGCATCTTTGAAAAAACCACCCGTCGCCTCGGGCTCCAAACTTGTTTGGGTGCCCAAACTAACCGTGTAATTTTCAGGCAATGTGCAAGGAGGATCAAGAAGATGAGTGGTTAATAGATAGTGCCTGCTCCTTGCACATAACCGGAAGGTTAGAGTATCTTCGAGATTTCAGGCCTATTTGCAATGGTGGAAACGTCACATTCGCCAACAATGCGAATGGAATAATCCGAGGTTACGGTGTAATTACTACATGAAACTTCTCTATTCAAAAGGTAGCCTACGTAGAAGGTCTTAAACACAATCTCATCAGTGTAGGCCAACTGTGCAAAGCAGTCCACAGGGTTTAATTTGATAATGAATACTGCTACATAATGACAAGCGATAGAAGCACCTGTTTGATCAAATCCATATCCGAAGGGACCATGTATCCTTTGGACGTTTCTCTGATCATTGGGAAACCGCAATTGTGCTTTCTGTCCAAAGCAGTATCCGAAGTCAGCTGGCTATGGCACCGTAAGCTAGCCCATCTTAACTTCAGGTATATAAACAATATGGCCACCGGAGAACTCGTCCGAGGTCTTCCCATTCTCAAATTCAACAACGACACCCTCTGCTCAGCCTGTGAATGTGGCAAACAATCAAAAGCAAGCAATCCTATGGTAATTGATTCTTCAATTTCTAAACCTATGGAACTCTTACACATTGATCTCTACGGTCCATCTACCGTAGCCAGTCTCCACCACAAAAAATACATACTAGTTATAGTTGATGACTTCACTCGTTTCACTTGGGTCTTCTTCCTGAGACTCAAATCCGAAACTCCGCAGATGCTGATCAATTTTATCAAAGATATCGAACTTTAAATCAAATTACCAGTACGCCGCATCCAAAGTGATAATGGAACCAAGTTCACTAATCATCTTCTGAACAGTTTCTTGGTTTCAAAAGGTATCAGTCTCAATTTCTCAGCTCCTTACATACCGCAACAGAATGGAGTAGTAGAGCGAAGAAACCGAACTCTGGTAGAAGCAGCTAGATCTATGCTCAACTTCGCACATCTACCTCTCTACTTCTAGGCCAAAGCAGTGGCCACAGCATGCTTTGTTCAAAACCAAAGCATTGTCTGCAAGCGTCTCTACAAAACTCTATATGAGGGCCTTAACAACCAAAAGCCAAATGTCAGATTCTTTCACATCTTTGGGTGTAGATGTTTTGTTATAAAAAACAAGGATCATCTAAACAAATTTGCACCGAAGTCGGATGAAGGCATTTTCCTTGGCTTCTCAACAAACAAAGTAGCCTATAGGGTTCTCATCAGACGCACGAGACTAATAGTGGAAAGATTCGACGTCAAATTCGATGACTATTACGTCCGCAACACTGCTCCTTCAGATGAAGCCAAAGCAATCCTGGAAAGTGATATCCCAGCCTCCTCGGGTCCCCTAAACATAGTAGAAATAAACTATTATGATCTCTTTGACCCCGTAGAGACTGCTCAACTCTCTGAAGTTCTTGTGTCTCCGGAAGCTCAACAGCAGCATGCCGAAGTTTCTGGTGCTACTCTATCAAATGATGTATCACTCAATACTTCCACCTTGCCAGCTGAGGGGGAAAGCTCCACTTCGGATCAAGTGGCAACCATCGAGGTTCCAGTACCTGAGGGAACAGCTCTGGTCCCTATCCGTAGAATTACTCTTCCATCAAATGTCTTCTCAAATTCAGACGACGAAGATATAGAAAACATTGACACAGAAACCGATCCAAGGGTTATCACTCTCTCAACAATCCAGGGGGAACCTTCTCAGGTTCAAGGGTAATTTCCATTCGCAGTCCAGGGGGAACCTCTTTCACTAGCTTAAGAAAATTCTAATCCCACTCTCCCAGACCAAGACAATTCAGTGGGCTGCTCACAAGTCCAGGGGGAACTTCCGTATTCTGCCGCAGAGTCTTCAGATATTGAAGAAATTCCATCCACTGCAGCTGCTGATCATCTTCAACCGCGTCCACATGTATGGACGAAGGACCACCCACCAGGTCAAATCATCGGCAACCCGTCTGCATGTATTCAAACTCGATCCTCCAGAGATTTATCTAATCATTGTCACTATGTAGCATTTATGTCTTCGGTCGAGCCCAGAACCATCAAAGAAGCATTAATGGAGCCCGACTGGATAACTGCGATGCAAGAGGAACTGGAAGAGTTTAAAAGAAAAAAAGTGTGGCAACTCGTTCCGAAGCCAAAAGGTCACACTGTTGTTGGTACCAGATGGGTGTACAAGAATAAATTGGATGAATCCGATGCGGTCGTCCGAAACAAAGCGAGGCTAGTTGCTAAAGGGTATAGTCAACTGGACGGTGTTGATTATGATGAAACATATTCCCTAGTAGCCAGGATGGAGGCCATACGCATCTTCTTAGCGTATGCTGCTCACAAGAATATCAATGCACATCAAATGGATGTAAAGAGTGCCTTCATGAATGGTGAATTGAAAGAGGAGGTTTATCTTCAGCAACCTTCGGGCTTCGAATGTCTTGAATTCCCAGATCACTGTTACAAGCTTGAGAAAGCAGTTTATGGTCTAAAGCAAGCACCAAGAGCGTGGTACGAGACTCTCTGCGAATTTCTTGTCTCGTCCGGGTACAAAAAATGAGTAATTGATCCCAGTTTATTTAGAAAGGAAAATGGTGATGACCTTATGCTTGTACAAATACATGTGGATGATATCATCTTCGGATCAACTGATCAGGGGATGGTGGATGAATTTGCAAAGCTCATGACCAACAAGTTCCAAATGAGCATGAATAGAGAGATTAATTTCTTTCTAGGACTTCAAGTGAAACAAGTCGCTCAAGGGATATTCGTTCATCAAGAGAAATACACCTCTGAACTACTGAAGAAATACTCAATGGACAATTGTTCCTCTGCCAAGGTCCCTATGGCCTTCGGATATAAGATTTCTGCTGATCCTTCCGGAGAATCAGTAGACCACAAAACTTATAGAGGAATAATTGGCTCTCTGATGTACCTCACCGCAAGCTGACCAGACATTGTCTTCGCAACAGGTGTATGCGTAAGATACCAAGACGATCCAAAAATATCTCACATGACCGCACCTAAGAAGATTCTTATATATTTAAAGGGCAGCAAGACTCTAGGCCTCTAGTATCCCGCAGGGAATGACTTCAGCCTACAAGCTTTCACCGATGCGGATCATGCTGGATGTAGATTGGATAGAAAAAGCACTTCCGGTGGCTGTCAATTTCTTGGTGGAAGACTCGTCAGCTGGTCATCAAGGAAACAAAACTTTGTCTCACTGTCTACCGCAAAAGCTGAATATGTGCCCGCAGCCAGCTGTTGTTCACAAGTCTTGTGGATGAAAACACAACTTATGGACTATGGATACAGGATGTTGTGGATACCAATTTACTGTGACTCAGTGAGTGCGATAGTAATTTCCCACAATCTAATTCATCACTCTAAGACAAAGCATATTGAATTACGGTATCATTTCATCAAAGACCACATTCTGAAAGGTAACATTAATTTTTTTTAACACTCATGAAGAGATTGCTGATGTATTCACAAAAGCACTTGACTCTACAAAGGTCAACAGTTTCTTACAAATGTTAGGCATGATGAATCCGGACCCGCAGTTCTTTTTGAATTGATAGGTACCGCAGACCATCACTGGTCCCCGATGCGGTCCTAACAAAATATATCTATCATACATGGTTTCAGTATACTTTGTGTACCGCAACCATATATCATACCAATATTTCTTCGATCCTTATTGTTTGTTATTTCTGATCTTGTTCAAGTGTTTATCTCAGTTCATTCTACCGCAGTCTGAGAACCATCCACCGCAATGAAAAATCTCTCAGCATTGATGTATCAATCCGTAATGACTGACCAATCCGCAGTCACATTGAATGAACTCTCAACTACTTCATAAATTCCAAAGGACGTTGTGTGCTATTTAATGATCCTTCATTAAATTAGAAAAACATTCTCAAAAACATTCTTTGTATAGCACATCACCGTTTCAGTTCTCCTTTTCAAATGATCCTTTTGTCAGACCTATTTTGGATTTGAAATCAAATAAAACAGTTTCCCAATAAAAGAAATCTTTAAAAAATCTTTTTCATTAAACCGTCTTATCCACCTTGCCCCAAGCTGTCAAATCTGTTCCAATTCCACCTTTATTCAACGGACTTAAGCCCCTCACCACACGATCCTCAAACGTATGATAATGAGTCTGACACTTCATTAAATGATACATTTTTGGAAAATCAAAAACATTTAATCTTTTCTGTTTTCAATCTTTTTTGTGGCTGAAATTAACCTTTTCATTAAAAATAAAAACTCAAGGGTTTTTATCTTTAACCGCCATATATAGGGTAAAAACAATAAACTTTTGAAATCCACCCCTATAAAACCTTTTTCTCTCATCCAAGAAAGCTTTACGCTTTCTGAACCCTCTTAGACGATCTTCATCTTCTTCAGCTTCTTGCACTCATGTTTTCTGCAAGTTCTACAAAATCTTTTTCAAAATGGTGAAGTCTGGCATCTCAAAGAAGCAATCCAAAGCTTCTGGTTCCGTTCAACCCGTTGGTTCTGATTCCACCACAAGGAAACAATCTCCATCCATTGCCTTAAGCAACTTTAGGGCAATCTTTGAAGATCATTCCTCCTACAATGAGTCTATTCGACTCATGATCAAGTTCATCACCAATCACCCACTATTTGGACCATTTGATTCCTTCACTGATGTGGTTCCAATTTCCACACTTTTCAAATGTGCATTCTCGGCGTACCGTCCCCTCAACAATCTGCAAGAAGTTTATTTGAACTTAATGGATGATTCCCTGGTCATCTTGACCAAAGACAAGTTTCTGAATGCAATCAATCTAGTGGTTCATCCCTCTACCAAGTTCATCTCTCCCAGCATGACAGACATCATCTCCTCACTCTACCAAATGGGTTACCAGAAGAAGCTAAAGGGGATAGGAGAGTTCAAGAAAAACCAACTCCCTGCAGTCTGGCAGTTCGTCTGTCACTATGTGATCCGCAGTCTGTCAGGAAGAACCGGAGGCATTGATAACATGGGCCTCAAACTGCTGGAGCTCGTCTAGAGTATCTTCACAGGCCACAACGTCAACTACGGTCAGATCTTATGGGATGACTTCCTTCAGTACATCCTTAAGGAGAATCTGAGGGGAAATCCTACCGAGCTCACTTTTGCAAGGTTTTGGTCCTTACGCATTTCAGACCTCCACCGCGATGCAAAGATCAACATAGGCAGCGACATTAATTTCTTCTTCACTCGTGATCTCAAAAGGTATCCTCCCTCCAAAGATCAATATGTTTTTGGACCTTTAAGACGTTAACCCATACATATCTTGACTACTGTTGGCCTTGAGACAAAAATAGTCACTGATCACATTGAGGCCACGGAAGGTATTGACCCATACCTTTCCACCCCGCCTCTACCCAACCAGAATATATTTGCCTCTACAGCACCCCGTGATCATAAACATACCGCAGCTCCATCTTCCACTACTCTCTCTAACCTTCCTTTAGCCCAAAGACTCAAGAAGCTTTCTTCAAGAAAAATCTCACGAGGGAAGTCCAAGAAAAACACTTCATCCAAAGAAGTCGAACCATCCAAGAAACATAAACTCAGACACATTGTCACTTCAGATGAAGACTCTAATCCTGTTCAGACCCCTGCGGTCAATGTTGAAGATGAGTCTGATGATGACTTAGTCCCCATACTTGTTCTCAAGAAACACAAAACCAACCAAAGTTCTAGCAAAATGCGTGACCGGACTAATACTGAACTCTCAAAAGACTCTAGTAATCCTTGGGGTCCCCGCAGGCCCACTTGCTTCAACCCTTCCTAGCTACTCAGACACAGTAAGTATGTCTGCTTCATCAAAACGTGGAGACTCTCCCCCAGTTAAATCCCAAGAGGAATTAATTGGTTCTTCTCGCCCTAAGGACTCCAGGGCTTCCAAACTTCATTTCTTTCAGGAACAGGAGCTGTGTTCCATACTTGACTTTGTACTCCAAACACTTGATACACCTTCCCAACCGCAGGACAATTCTTTAGTCCTTGCCAGAACTGAGCCGAGGATAAACTTGATTACGGGTCAAGGAGACCAAGGAAGCTTAGGAAATCCTACGCTTCTTACCATAAATACAGGTGGTTTAGGCACGGTGAGCACAAATCTGCAAGGATCCATGAACCCGGGGGACACCTCGGTGCGAAATCAAGGTTTTGACGGTTATGAATCCGATGATACCTTCACTCGGGATCGTCCTACTACCGAGTCTGGTATCAAGAAATATGAAGCTTTTCACAGAGCTTTTCAGGCTTGAAAAGATAGGCAAACATAGCAGCTTTAGCAAAAAGAAAAAGAAATTCAAATGGTGGCTAAATACTGGATGGATGCAATCAACAACGCCAACACCCTAACCAATATTCTCAAGGTTCAAGAATGGATGACCGCAATGGAAGAGACCATCCGCAAGGCTCAGTCTATTCCTTATGGTGCATGTCCATCCCAGCCCCCTCCAACAAATGTTGTTCATGACTCTCAAGATGACGGAACCACACTCGAAGTCATTTCCAGGCCTACATTTGGTCTTTATGACTTTGATATGAATGAAGTCACCCAACCAGAACGATCACATGATGTGATGATGATCTTTGATGAAGAAGAAGAATCAATTGGATCCCAACATTCTACTTCAAAGCCCAAGGAAAAGAAGAAGAAGAAGAAAATGGTTGTTTCCAGGAAATAGTTTCTAAGCCTACAAAACAAGATCGATCAGATCTTAGCCGCAGTGAAATCCAGCCAACCGCAACCGGAAGATATGCTTGGCCCGCAATCCCTAATTGACATAATAGAACGTCTGGAAGAAAGAGAACGACTTGCTGCTGAGAGAATCTCTCTCAAGGTTGAAATGGGTATCCGAGCCCTGGATACAAGCCAGAAGGCAGATCATCAACAATTTATCACCACTGCGGAGCGACTCATCACATAAATGACCGCAATCAAACCTGAGCTTCAATCTATCATTGCGGGTCATGATGCTCATTCAAAGAAGCTTGTTGAGGAAACTCACGATGCATATGAATCCGTTGTTTCAGTCTCGCAATCAACCATCAACAACCTCAGACGCTCCTTATCCTCAAACTTCCATGGCCAGGAGATTCTCAGATTTACCAAGGAGATCCACAAACTGCTATTCAACAATGCAATCCCCACCAATCAGCAACTCAGTGAGGCTATCAAAGCTGAGTTCACTGAAGTTTGTGCCAAAATTCATGGTCTTAAGTAATGGATTGAAGAGGAACCTGTTGAATCATAAAAAGTAATCCTCTTGAACTTCAGCTACCGCAACCTCTTCAGCTACCGCAGCCATCCAGCACCCGCAGTCAAGCTCCTTCATCAGCAACCGAATCCGGAGTCTACCTACCACAGTCACTTAACTAGATTACGTTACTTGTCTTTATTATGATACTCTTTATTTTCCAGTATGCCTTGCATGGCTACTCTTAGAGATGTAATCTAGTGTACTTCTTGAGTCTCTATAAATAGAGCTCATTCTCTTGTATCTAAGAAGGAGAACTTACGCCTCTATCTATTCTGAATACACTTCTCAAGTTATTCTTTCTATCTCTCTATCTTACTACACACCACTTCTTACTCTCAAATATTACTAGAATACAACTGATTATAACCTCTCTTCTGAGCAAGTCTTTCGTGACTTAATCACTAAGTTTGATCTTCCTTATTAACTCGGTTTGAATGCATTCCTTGTTATGAATCAACTTATGTATATACTTGATATAACAATTGTTGTCATTTCTATTTCTTTACTTTCCGCAACTAACTCTCTAACTATCTAATTCTAACTTATTAATATTATTGTTCAGCTTTTAGATCCTTCGAGATTAACTATTCCGCAATACACTTGTTCTAACGTTTGTTCAAGTGTGTCTCTAAGTTTTTCTCTCAACAATTGGTATCAAAGCCACAGTGGTTGATTTTTGAAAATGGAACTCTGATTTTCAAAGGGCCTTCTATACCACTGAAGCTCATTTCTTAAAAAAAAACTTCAAAAATGGCACAATCGTTATCTCTGAATGTTTCCAACAGTGTTAGTGGTTCTAACCGAGCCCCACTACTGGTAGCAAATGAATATCATCACTGGTCACAAAGAATGGAAAGATACTTAAGGAGACTTGGTAGAGATGTCTGGCGATCCGTAGAAGAAGGACCACATGTCCCAGTCCTTACACCAGTCCAGACTGACGGCGCTACAACCAGACTAGGAGGAGGTCAACCAGTCATGAACCGTCCCACCAAGGATGATCTCGATAAAATGGAAAATGATGCTGTTGCTTTTTATGAAATCTCCTGTGGAGTTGCTCCTGAGAACTTCGATATTATCATAAATTGCAAATCAGCAAAAGAGATCTGGGAAGTTCTCAAGAATTTATACGAAGGCTCAGAACAAGCACAAGACAAGAAACTTACTACCTCACTAATTGAGTTCAACAACTTCAAAGCTAATACTGGCGAAAGTTTGGAAGACTCCTTCAAAAGGTTCAACCTAATAGTCACCAAGTTATCCAATGCGGGCACCATCCGCAGTAACCATGAAACAAATCTTCAGTTTCTTAATGTTTGGGAAGACATTGGACTACAGCTAAGATGATAGTCCAGGGCGATAGAAAGATTCACTCTTTGTCACTCTACAAGCTCTATTGAGAGCTACAAGCACAAGAATCCACCGTACTCAAAGACTGTGCTGACTTCAGAGGACCACTTGCTCTCACAGCACAAGCCCCACCGCAGTCACTCTAGTATCCCTTGTATGACACTCCACCACAGTCATACGAAGCTGACTTAGAGTATGATTATGAAGAAGAATTTCAGAAGGCTATTGCTCTGGTTAGTCAACAGTTCAACCGTCTACCACCTCCTTCCTTCCGTAAGAATCAACAGTTCAACAAACCTCCATTCAACCGTAACTTCGGTTCCCAGAATAACCATTCTCGATATTCCAAAAGTTCTCATCCACCACCGCAATCTCAAATTAATCAACCAAAGGAGGTACTGCAGTCTCCTCAAACCACTGACTCCGGTACTCCCTCAGAAGACAAGACTGATGTTGTAATTTGTCACAAATGCAACAAAGAGAATCAGTTTGAAAGAGATTGTAACACCAATATAGTAAAAGACAGAGCATTCTATCTTAGAATGACTCAAGAGTTGGAAGATAAGGAAAAGGCAAGGGCATACGTAGCCCATGTCAAAAGAGACCATCAAGTTTGGTCATCCGGAGACGAAGATGAAGCCATCAGCAGTGTCAAAGGAAAAGGGAAGATTTGCATGGTAGCAACTGCGGATGATGATGGGTCTACAGAGCTGGAAAAGAACTACTGCTACATGGCAAAGGATGGAACTCTAAGCATCTTCGAACAGGTAAAACTGATGATCCAAACTCTAAACTATAGCATGCATGACTGTCAGCCCTACATAGATGATCTTAATGACACTTGTGTTGCAGTCCTTACAGACTATAACAAAGCCTTAGATGAGAAGAACATTGCATCCCAAGAGATGTTCCACGTGAGAGGACGACTGGATAACAAAAGACTCAAAATGGCTATGTTATAGAAGGACCTAGAGTTAGAAAAAGATGCAAGAATGTTGAGTGAAACCCAATTAGAGATAGCTTTGAACCAGAGAGATTTAGCTCAGAGTGAAATTGTACGCTTAAATCTCTTAATTGAAAATTTGTTTAATGAAAGTGAAGCTATTGAAAATTTGGTAAACAATGGAACCGTGGACAATACGTACAATTGGGGTTGGTCGAATGGATATCCTACCGCAATGGATTCCTCACCTCGGTTCAATAAAGACAAACTGTATGTCCCTCCAGACCGAGAATTTCATTTCCCAGTCAATGACAAGACTTTTCCCGAAGACATCAAAACTCACTTCGGTAGACTACATAGTCTAAGCAATAATTGTGTCATTGAGGAAATTGTGCCTGAGGTTTCGGGTCACACATGTGATCAAATTCCTATCTGTGGCACCATTTACCTAAATTCTCAAACCTCGCCCGTGGTTGATGAAGAAATTGTCATTGAGGGCCCCGAAGTCTCGAAAGACTTTCCATCTCTGTCCTCAGACTGCCGTGTCTCACACTGTAGTCAAAAGTCCCATAAATGTCCCACTGAAGTCCCAACTAAGACTTACTCTGCAGTAGTCAAATCTTCACTACCGCAGTCCTCAGTAAAAGGAACCGTGACCCTTTAGGTGATTCATCATGAATTACCTATAGAGAACTTTGACGTGGGTCAATGCTTACAAACCCCGAAATCTTCAAGTTCGGATTACTCAAGCCCACTCAACCGCAAACAGAAGACTCTCCCGGACCGTAGTCACTGATCAAACGTATAGAACGCTTGGAAACAAGGGAACGCTTGGCTGCTGAGAGAATTTCTCTCAAAGTGGAAATGGGGATCCGGTCCCTTGACAACATCTGCAAAGCAGATCACAAGGATTTTATGGCTGCTGTGGAATGCCTCATCACTGAGGTGACCGCAATCAAAACGGATCTCGAAGCAGCCATTGCGGATCTAGCCACTCAGTCTCAGAAACTGATAGCTGAGACTCACACTGCATATGAGTCCACTATCTCAGTTCTTCAAGAAACAATCAATAGACTGCAACGCTCCCTTTCCTCCAACTTACATGGTCCCGAGATCCTCCAGCTCACCAAGGAAATACACAGGCTACTCTTCAGCTCCTCCATTCCCAATAATCAACAGTTGGCCGAAGCCCTCAAAGCTCAATTTCAAGAGGTTTTTGCCAAGGTTGATGGCCTTAAAAAGTGGCTTGAGGAAGCTCCTCCGTTGCATTCCTCAAGAGGGGGAAGTGAAGAAGAAGTCCATCACTCTGATCACTCCATCTCACAACATCAGAGCCCCCCCATCATCACAGAAAAAATTCCTACACCGCAGGCTTCACCGCAACCATCTTATCATACTCCACCTCATAACACTCCACCGCAAGAGAAGGTCACTCCTGAAAAGCCAGAAACCCCCCCTCACTTCAAAAACCTGGCTGAGTACATGTCATCTCCAAGCTCAACTGACTCTCCTGCCACCACCCAAAGGAAACAAGATTGGAAGGCAGCCAAACTTGCAGAGCTTATATGCAGAGATAGCGGTTTTGATACTATGATGGACGAATCCTTGATAAAATCTTGGATCAATCCTCACTGCAGACTGTTGGATGAAGATTACAGACCCCACCTCACCTATACTGAACCCCCTACTGATGGATACTGGGATGTCCCAATTCCTCCAAATGCCAAATACTTCATAGTATTTGAGAATTTCGACCGCAGCCTTCCTGACCACAAAAGACTGCCAATGGAATTTGAGAGACTCAGTCTTTTTCATGCTAAACATGCCTCTTCCATTGAAAATATATGGTCTAATGATAGACCATCCGCAGTCAAGAACTACAAAATCTGGAAGTTCATGAAGGCTGACTACATCCAGTATACCCTCGCTAGAAGGGAGCATGACTATATCCGCACCCAGGCAGACTTTCCCTGTATGAATCCGGAAGAAATCTTTCTTATTGCCAAGGTGTTCCAAAACAAGTCAGAAAAGCACCAGAAAATGATGATTGCACTTGAAAAGGCCAATACTTTTCTGAAGGAAACGATCTGTGATTTTTCCAAGATCGATGCAGATATCTATCCTATCATTGCCAAGAAATTTGATCTGCCACCTCTCGAGCCTGCGCCAATGCCTACCGAAGGCTATCAAGAAAGATCCTTAGGCGCAACCAACTTTCCTGAACTTGGAGTCATTTTCAAAAGGAAGATAGATAATGTCAAATATTTCATTCCTATGACTGCCATGCATCGCCTCACCAAGAAGCAACTTGACATCTGCCGAACCGCAGTTGAAAGATCGAAGCACACTACCGCAGAAGTCAAGTTCGAGATCTTAAGGAGAATCACCTGGCTGGAAAACATCAGGAAGTTTTGGTGGATCCTGATCAAGTTCCTCAAACTTGATTGCTGAACAAAAGTTAAAGAGGTCACTTAGGGGGAAATTGTTGAATCATAAAAAGTGACCCTCTTGAACTTCACGTAACATCCGGATTCCCAGGTATCTTATTTTAAGTATTTATATTGAATTTTAAAGAGGGACTCGGCTAGTAGGCGCTCTGACTCGCCGAGTGGGATCGCGTATTTCTGGTCTGATTTAATGAAGGACTCGACGAGTCGATGCGTGGACTCGACGACTCCGCGCTCTTAAGTGAAACCCTAATTCTCGGGGCCTGTGCCCTATTTAAAGTCCTTTATAGCCTCTATTGCGGCTACTTCACCCCTGAGAAACCCTAGAGAGAGAAAGAGAATGTTTGTGGTGCAAGAGGAAGGCTAATTCACCATTTCTTGTGTGTTTTAGCAAAAGAGAAGTAGTTTCCAACAAGAGGAGGTCAAGGGAGCTGTGGATCCAGGGTTTTCAAGTTCAGATCTACACTATTAAGGTATCAAATCGAACTTCCCTTCTGTTTTGGGTTAAGATCTATGATTTAAGGTTTTCTATAAACCTTTTTAGGCTTGAAAGGTAGAGGTTATGGTCCCTTGCTGGGTTAGACCTCAGATCTGGACCCATAGAGGTCCAGAGAACCTTTCCCATTCTACTTTATGCTTGTTCATGGAGGATTGGAGACTAGGTTCCCATTTTTAGAGTTATTTCTCCATTTATGACTTGATGTGGGTTGCATGCACGTAAAGGTTGGACATTTACGTGAGCTTTGAGCACTTGAAGGCCAGATCCATAGTTTAGAGAAGCAGATCTGACCTCAAAAGGTTATTTGAGAGTTGTTATGGGAGCAACTCGCCGAGTCCATAAGTGGACTCGACGAGTCGAGTCGGGGTTGCCCCGCGATTCGTGACAGATGTAACCCGTCGAGTGGAAGGATGACTCAACGAGCCAAGAGAGGCTGAAAGGATTCAGAGGACCCGCATGGTCTCGCTGAGTCGGCCTTGTGCACTCGACGAGTCAGGTCAAAGTTTGACCGTTGACTTTCGTTGACCTTAGGGTTCTAGCCAAGACTGATTCAAGAGAGTTCAGGGAAGGGTAGAATGGCCTTCTACCCAATCTGTAGAGATGAGATCATGAGAGAATATTGATCGGGGATGTTATTTGAATAATAGGAGGAGGCTAAGTTGGGACGTTGAGCATGAAAGTTTATCCGACTTCATTGAGGTGAGTCTTCTCACTATATTGTACCTAGAAGGGTACCTATGTGTGACCGGAAGGTCTTATATGCTATGAGTTGTATGAGCTACATGTTGTTATGTGATATGTATGTGTTATGTATGTTATGTACGATAAGGACCGGAAGGTCAAGATGATATGGACCGGAAGGTCAAGATGATATGGACCGAAAGGTCAAGTGGTTACGGACCGGAAGGTCGATACGGGTAGGACCGGAAGGTCTACAGGGATTCGGGACAGAAGTCCCCTGAGACACATGGATCGGAAGATCCTACAGAGTTATGGCCTGGAAAGGCGTATGTGTTGTATGTGGTATCTTGGGGAACTCACTAAGCATTTATGCTTACAGTTGTTATATTATGTGTTTCAGGTACTAGTGATGATCGCGGGAAGGCGCCGGCATGATCCGTACACACTTATAGAGTTTATGCTATTGAGATTCCAGGACATGTTTTATTATGACACAGTGGATACATTATGTTTTGTGATTATCGTGTGATTGAAAGTATGTTTTAAAAATGAAAAATTGTTTTGGAAATTTACGTTGTTACAAGTTGGTATCAGAGCCTTGGTTTGAGGGATTCGGGTGCATCTTCGGATGAATCTGAACTCAAACTGAGGAATTGAGAAATTTTTTCATAAAATAAACAAATTTTTTTAAGAGAGTAAAAGATTTTGAGAAAGGCAGAAGGAAGTAGTGTGTACGATCAGCCAGCGCCTGAACGGTGATTTCCCAAAATACCCTTACATTATGTGTTATGAGATGTGTTATGATGTGATATGCATGATAGAGTTGGCTAGGTATTCATATTAGGACTAGAGTGGCCTGATTTTGTGATGCCTTAGCCTAGGAAGGATTTTGCTGCTATGTGATGCTTGAGAGCGAGTAGGTAGCAGTGAGGAGCTGATGAGGGGTCTACGAAGGGTAGCCTATGCCAGTGATATATAGAGTACTTGTGATATGGGATCCAAGGAGGAGGACTTAGGGTGAATACTGATGCGGTGTGGACGGTAATATAGGGCCCGTACTACTGAAGACACCAGAGCAGTGCGCACTCTAAGTAAGAATCCTTTGGGTACTAAGGAACAAGTAGGGTTGATTTATCGAGTGCAAGTATGCTCGAGCGAGTCTCTGATATTTTTATGTTGTATTTCAGAGACATCATGGTTGGCACACGTCATAGACCTGAGCCGAGTGGCGTGAGTGATGAGGTGGCAGCGGCAATTCGAGCCGAGATTCCGGAGATGTTTGGGTCTATCAAGACCACATTGATTGAGACTTTTGATGAGCGGTACACAGCGGTGACTGAGGCTGCGGCTACTGCATCTACTGCAGCTGTAGCAGCTAGCAGACCTCAGGGAGGTGACTCGTTGTTGCTTCGAGAGTTCAGCAACACGAAGCCACCAGAGTTTGACGGGATGCAGGATCCGATCGTTGCGATGAGATGGATTTCTGATATCGAGGGATGCTTCTACACATGTTCATGTCCGGAGCATCTGAGGGTACAGTTCGCGTTGAACCAGCTTCGCTTGGGAGCGAAGGATTGGTGGAAGTTCGTGAGGGCGAGCTTCACTCTTGCAGAGATTTCAGCGGTGACCTGGGAGAAGTTCACCACCATGTTCAGAGATGAGTATGTTCCCCCTGTGGAGAGGGAACGGTTGGTTCAGGAGTTCTTGACCCTCAAGCAGGGTACTGATTCGGTTACTGTGGTTACCAGGAAATTTCACGAGAGGGCGATGTTCTGCCCTGAGCAGGTGTCTACTGAGCAGGCACGCATGAGCCGGTATTTGGGCGTTTTGAGGAGGGATATACGGGAGTTTGTGTCGAACTCGACTTACCGAACATTTGTTGAGCTTCAGGCAAATGCCCGGAAGAGGGAGATTGAGTTGGAGACTCAGGCCATGGAGGAGGCTGAGTCTCAAAGGATGGATCGGCGGCCGGCACAGTCTCAGCCGGCAGCCAAGCGGACAAAGTCCGCTGATACGAGATCTGGAGGCCAGAAGGGTCGTACTTGTATGAAGTGCGGCAAGGGACATGATGGGGTCTGTCGATCGGGTGCTTGCTATAAATGTGGCAAGGAGGGGCATATCGCCAAGGATTGCCCCATGGGGTTCATGGTTTGCTTTCATTGCAACCAGACTGGCCATCGGAAGGCCGAGTGCTCGCAACTACATCAGGGATCAGCATATGGATCTGCACCTGCTGCTAGGGCTACCGAGATTCGGCCAGCGAAGGCCGAGGCACCGAAGGCTCGTGGGAGAGCTTTCCAGTTGACAGCGGAAGAGGTCTGCGCAGTGCCCGATGTTGTGGCTAGTACATATTCTTTATTTATTTATGCTGAGATGAGATATTGTGCTTATATTATGATATGCGTAGGTGCTTCTCTTGTGAGTTCTGTACCTGCCTTAGTGTTATTTGACTTGGGTGCGAGTCAATCATTTGTGTCGATAGCGTTTAGTCGACACATCAGTAGCAGACGAGAGGCGTTGAGTCGACCTCTGCGAGTTTCCATAGCTGACGAGCGAGCGGTGTATGCTACGGATGTGATACGAGGATGTGTACTCGAGATCTTCGGTGTTGAGTTCCCGATAGATCTGGTCCCGATAGCGATGGGGGACGTGTGTGTCATAGTGGGCATGGATTGGTTGAGACGATTTGGGGCTGTTATAGACTGCGAGAGACAGTTGGTGACGATACGAGACCCTAGTGGGGGAGTACTTACGGTGTACGACGAGGGTACCCGATGTGGGTCGGCGATTTGTTCGGCTGGCAGAGCGAGACAGAGTTTACAGCAGGGCTGCAACGGGTTTGTAGCCTATGTGATGGATGCACGAGAGGCCACTGGGAGGCCAAGTTCGATGGATGACGTTCCGATAGTACATGAGTTCTTGGATGTTTTTCCCGAGGAGTTGTCGGGTGTGCCTCCCGAGAGGCAGGTAGAGTTCCGCATCCATTTGGTTCTGGGGGCAGCGCCTATCGCCAAGGCGCCTTATCGCCTTGCGCCGCCAGAGATGCAGGAGTTATCCTCGCAGCTTCAAGAGCTGCTGGGGAAGGGGTTTATTAGACCGAGTAGTTCCCCTTGGGGAGCACCGATCCTTTTTGTCAAGAAAAAGGATGGTTCACACCGGATGTGTATTGATTACCGGGAGTTGAACAAGTTGACGATCAAGAACCGTTACCCATTACCGAGGATCGACAATTTGTTCGATCAGTTGCAGGGAGCGTATTGGTTCTCCAAGATTGATCTGTGGTCTAGATATCATCAGATGAGAGTGCGCGATGAGGATATCTAGAAGATGGCGTTCAGGACTCGTTATGTGCATTACGAGTTCGTGGTGATGCCTTTCGGGCTCACCAATGCACCAACAGCGTTCATGGATCTCATAAACAGGGTGTGTACACCGATGTTGGATCGTTCGGTGATCGTGTTCATCGACGATATACTGGGGTATTCGAGATCTAGAGAGCAGCATGAGGAGCATCTGAGAGAGATCCTCGGGGTATTGAGGACGGAGAGGCTTTATGCCAAATTCTCCAAGTGCGAGTTCTGGTTACGGGAGATCCAGTTCTTGGGGAATCTCGTCAACCAGGATGGGATTTTGGTCGATCCGGCCAAGATTGAGGCAGTGATGAGTTGGGAGGTGCCGAGATCTCCCACCGAGATCAGGAGTTTCTTAGGATTGGCCGGTTACTATAGGAGATTTATCAGAGATTTCTCCAAGATCGTCGTGCCTCTCACCAGGTTGACCCAGAAGGGTGTTGCTTTTTTATGGGGTCCGGAGCATCAGACCTCGTTTGAGACACTTCGCCAGAAGTTATGCGAAGCCCCTGTGTTAGCCCTCCCGGAAGGGATGGAGGATTTTGTGGTGTATTGTGACGCATCGATATCAGGGTTGGGTGCGGTGCTTATGCAGAGAGGGCATGTGATAGCTTATGCATCGAGGCAGCTGAAGCCTCATGAGACGAGGTATCCCACCCACGATCTGGAGTTGGGGTAGTGGTGTTTGCCCTCAAGATATGGCGTCATTATTTATATGGGGTTCGGTGTACCAGATACACGGACCACAAGAGCTTGAAGTATTTGATGGATCAGCCCAATCTGAATATGCGCCAGAGGAGATGGTTGGACGTGGTAAAGGATTACGATTATGAGATCCTGTACCACCCGGGCAAAGCTAATGTCGTAGCTGACGCCCTGAGCCGTAGGGCGGAGAGTGCCCCGATTCAAGACATTTGCATGCGACTGACAGTGATGACTCCGGTGACGGACACCATTCAGGAGGCCCAGGCAGAGGCCGTGATACCGGAGAACCGCAAGAGGGAGCGGGTGATCGGGCAGGTGTCCGATTTCGTTACCGGTAGTCGAGGGCTGATGACCTTTCAAGGTCGGATTTGGGTGCCGTATGCAGGCGGGGCACGTACCATTCTGATGGAGGAGGCGCATAGATCGAGGTTCTCGATCCATCCCGGAGACACTAAGATGTATTTGGACCTGAAGAAAGATTATTGGTGGCCCTGTATGAAAATGGATGTCACGTGGTTTGTAGAGAGGTGCTTGACCTGTCGCAAGGTTAAGGCCGAGCACCAGCGTCCGCATGGCAAGTTGCAGCCGCTTGAGGTTCCCCAGTGGAAGTGGGAATAGATTTCCACGGATTTCATCACCAAATTTCCGAGGACCGCGAGGGGTGTCGATGCAATTTGGGTGATTGTCGACCGGCTGACAAAGAGTGCGTATTTTCTTGCTATCAGTGAGAGCTCTTCTGCTGAGAGGTTGGCAGAGTTGTATGTGAGGGAGGTGGTATCGCGTCATGGAGTACCGATCTCGATTATGTCAGATCGAGATGTACGTTTCACTTCCAGGTTCTGGAAGAAGTTCCACGAGGAGTTGGGTACGAGGTTGCATTTCAGTACCGCCTACCACCCCCGGACGCATGGACAGAGTGAGCGGACGATTCAGACACTCGAGGACATGCTTCGAGCATGTGTGTTGGACTTCGGAGGAAGTTGGGACACGTACTTGCCGTTGGCTGAGTTTTCCTACAACAACAGCCACCATTCGAGTATTGGTATGCCTCTCTTCGAGTTGTTGTATGGTAGGAGGTGTCGGACTCCCATTTGTTGGGGAGAGGTAGGACAGTGTGTGATGGGTAGCACTGAGATAGTGCTTAAGACGACAGAGCAGATACAGCATGTTAGACAGAGGTTATTGACGGCTTAGAGTCGTCAGAAGAGTTATGCGGATAGGCGACGATCCGAGCTTGAGTTCCAAGTGGGAGACTTCGTACTCCTGAAAGTGTCTCCTTGGAAAGGAGTGATCCGATTCAGGAAGAGGCGCAAGCTGGGGCCCCGGTATATCGGGCCATTTAGGGTGACCGTGAGGGGTGGGCAGGGTAGCTTATCGGTTGGAGCTACCTAAGGAGCTGAGACAGATTCATGATACCTTTCACGTGTCTCAATTGAGGAAGTGTATAGCCGACGAATCGGCGGTGGTACCGCTGGAGGATATTCAGGTGGATGCGAGCCTGAATTATGATGAGAGACCAATCACGATCCGGGATTGGAATATCAAGGTTCTGAGGAAGAAGGAAGTGTCCCTGGTGCAGGTCCAGTGGCAACATCGGAAAGGGTCCGAGCTGACCTGGGAGTTGGAGTTTGAGATGCGGGAGCAGCATCCAGAGTTGTTTGCCGAGTAGGACTTTGAGGGTGAAGTCTGATTCTAGTGGGGGAGAATTATAACATCCGGATTCCCAGGTATCTTATTTTAAGTATTTATATTGAATTTTAGAGAGGGACTCGGCGAGTAGGCGCTCAGACTCGCCGAGTGGGATCGCGCATTTCTGGTCTGATTTAATGAAGGACTCGACGAGTCGAGGCGTGGACTCGACGAGTCCGCGCTGTTAAGTGAAACCCTAATTCTCGAGGCCTGTGCCCTATTTAAAGGCCTTTATAGCCTCCATTGCGGCCACTTCACCCCTGAGAAACCCTAGAGAGAGAAAGAGAACGTTTGTGGTGCAAGAGGAAGGCTAATTCACCATTTCTTGTGTGTTTTAGCAAAAGAGAAGTAGTTTCCAACAAGAGGAGGTCAAGGGAGCTGTGGATCCAGGGTTTTCAAGTTCAGATCTACACTATTGAGGTATCAAATCGAACTTCCCTTCTGTTTTGGGTTAAGATCTATGATTTAAGGTTTTCTATAAACCTTTTTAGGCTTGAAAGGTAGAGGTTAATGGTCCCTTGCTGGGTTAGACCTCAGATCTGGACCCATAGAGGTCCAGAGAACCTTTCCCATTCTGCTTTATGCTTGTTCATGGAGGATTGGAGACTAGGTTCCCATTTTTAGAGTTATTTCTCCATTTATGACTTGATGTGGGTTGCATGCACGTAAAGGTTGCACATTTACGTGAGCTTTGAGCACTTGAAGGCCAGATACATAGTTTAGAGAAGCAGATCTGACCTCAAAAGGTCATTTGAGAGTTGTTATGGGAGCAACTCGTCGAGTCCATAAGTGGACTCGACGAGTCGAGTCGGGGTTGTCCCGCGATTCGTGACAGATGTAACCCGTCGAGTGGAAGGATGACTCGACGAGCCAAGAGAGGCTGAAAGGATTCAGAGGACCCTCATGGACTCGCCGAGTCGCCCTTGTGCACTCGACGAGTCGGGTCAAAGTTTGACCGTTGACTTTCGTTGACCTTACGGTTCTAGCCAAGACTGATTCAAGAGAGTTCAGGGAAGGGTAGAATGGCCTTCTACCCAATCTGTAGAGATGAGATCATGAGAGAATATTGATCGGGGATGTTATTTGAATAATAGGAGGAGGCTAAGTCGGGACGTTGAGCATGAAAGTTTATCCGACTTCATTGAGGTGAGTCTTCTCACTATATTGTACCTAGAAGGGTACCTATGTGTGACAGGAAGGTCTTATATGCTATGAGTTGTATGAGCTATATGTTGTTATGTGATATGTATGTGTTATGTATGTTATGTACGATAAGGACCGAAAGGTCAAGATGATATGGACCGGAAGGTCAAGATGATATGGACCGGAAGGTCAAGTGGTTACGGACCGGAAGGTCGTTATGGGTAGGACCGGATGGTCTACCGGGATTAGGGACGGAAGTCCCCTGAGACACATGGATCGGAAGATCCTACAGAGTTATGGCCTGGAAAGGTGTATGTGTTGTATGTGGTATCTTGGGGAACTCACTAAGCATTTATGCTTACAGTTGTTATATTATGTGTTTCAGGTACTAGTGATGATCGCAGGAAGGCGCCGGCATGATCCGTACACACTTATAGAGTTTATGTTATTGAGATTCCGGGACATGTTTTATTATGACACAGTGGATACATTATGTTTTGTGATTATCGTGTGATTGAAAGTATGATTTAAAAATGAAAAATTGTTTTGGAAATTTACATTGTTACACTTCAGCTACCGCAACCTCTTCAGCTACCGCAGCCATCCAGCACCCGCAGTCAAGCTCCTTCATCAGCAACCGAATCCGAAGTCTACCTACCGCAGTCACTTAACTAGATTACTTTACTTGTCTTTATTATGATACTCTCTATTGTCCAGTATGCCTTGGATGGCTACTCTTAGAGATGTAATCTAGTGTACTTCTTGAGTCTCTATAAATAGAGCTCATTCTCTTGGCCAAAAAGGCCAAGAGAATGACTGCGGTTGGGGGAAGTGAAGACCATGGCTTAAACCACATCAACACTTACAAACTCCCATCCACCTCGGTCAGCATCCAATATTATCAAATCTCATCACTCAAAAAAAGGTTCCTACCCCGCAACCATCTCCACAAAATAAAACTCTTGTGCCCTCTCCTCAGAAAAGTCCAATTCAATATCCTCATCAATCTCCAGTTCAACAAGTCCAAGATGTTCAACATCTTTCTTCCCAGCATCCGAAGACTCCCCCTCATCTCAGAAACTTAGCCCCAAAAATGTCATTCGAAAACTCCTACGACTCTCCCAAAACCAAACAGAAGAAAGCTGACAGGAGAGCAGCTAAATTTGCAGAATTAATATGGAGAGATCACAGATTCGACGTCACTCTGGATGAATCCCTCATCAATTCCTTGGTTAATCCCATCCGAAGATTAGTCGATGATCAGTACAAGCCCTATCTCACCTTTGCGGAACCTGCATCAGACGGTTATTGGGACATTCCCATCTCTCCCAACGCAAAGTTCTTTACCATTTTTGAGTCGTTTGACCGCAACCTCCCAGAGGATCAGAGGTTGCCACTGGAATTTGAAAGACTTAATAGATTCCATGCCAAGCATGGTTCTGTAATCGAGAAAATCTGGTCGAACGACAGAACGACTACAGTCAAGAACTACAAGCCTAGAAAGTTTATGAAAGCAGAATTCATCCAGTATACTCTCACCAGAAGAAATTCAGACTACATCCGAACCTAAGCTAATTTCCCTTGCATGAACCCGGAGGAAATCTTCCTGATTGCAAAGGTATTTCAGAACAAATGTGAGAAGCACCCAAATATGAAGACTGCATATGAAAGGGAATGTACCTTTCTAAAAGAGACTATGTGTGACCTTTCAGGAATTGACGTAAACATCCACCCAACACTTGCTCAGAAGTTCTACCTCCCTCCTCTTGAACCAGCTACGGTCCTGACCGAAGGTTTTCAAGAAAGATCCCTTAGACCAACTAACTTCCCAGATCTTGGAGTCATTTTCAAACGTTTAAATGATGATACAAAATACTTCATTCCAGTGACTGACATGAACCACAGGACCCGAAAGCAATTAAAAATCACTCAAACTGCAGTCAACAAGTCAAAACACACAACTGCTTAAGTAAAGATTGAAATCTCAAGGATAATCATTTCGCTCAGGGAAGTCAGGAAGTTTTGGTGGATTCTCATCAAATTCCTTAGCCTCGACAAATGAAATGAAAGTTGAAGAGGTCACTTAGGGGAAATTGTTGAAACATAAAAGTGACCCTCTTAAACTTGAAGAGATCCGAAGCTATCAACTAGATCAGCAGTCAAGCTCCACACCGCAATCAAGAACTGCATCCGCAGTTGAAGTCATCAACCTTAGTTTTAGTTTTATCTGTTTTATGTCTTTACACTTCTTTGTCCAGTGTGCCTTGCATAGAAACCTTTAGACAGATTCAACTTTGTAATCCTTGAGACTCTATAAATAGAGTTCTCTCATTCTTAATGAAACGTGAATCGATTATTCTATCTCTATCTTGAAATGTCGCATTCTCTCTCATACTCTCGTCTTAAAAGATCTTCAGATTCTAATATTAAGATCGTTATCTCTTTGGAGCAAGTCAGCTTGACTTAATCACTAAGCTTAAACTCATTTACTAACCTGGATTTTCTGCAATCCTTGTTAAGAATCAGCTTATAGTGTCTTCTTGATATAATACTTGTTGTCATTTATATTTCCTTATATTTCCGCACCTAATTATCTAACTATCTAACTCTAACTTATTATTATTGTTGAGCTTTATGATCCACTGAGTTAAACTTCATTCCGCATTATTACTTGTTGTAACGTTTGTTCAAGTGTGTTACTCAAGTTTTTCTCTCAACAGCATTTTTACGTGAAATTATTAAATATGCAAAACATCGTTACTATCAAATTTACAAACATTTACAAAACATGTTAAAACGCAATGGTTTTCATTTCAGCAGAATATACAGTATAAATTATAATAGGTATAGTTTATGGTTCATTTTACAATAATTATACACTTAGGAATATCTATGGAAAAGGTACAATTTCAATTACTAAAAGGGTATTACATTTCATTTACTAAAGGGTATTACATTTCATTTACTAAAGGGTATTATATTTCATTTACTAAAAGGGTTTACAGTTTATTACTCGTAAACTCGTTGAAGCCATTTGTGAGACGTCTTCAAGTACTTATCTAAGTGCCAGTGAAAGTCCTGACTTATAACCACTGTCTCTTGTAGGAAGAGCGAGATATTTGCGTATAGATCTATACGGGACTGACAATCCCGCACCTCAACTGTTAGCTACAGTTAGGCCAATAGGCCTAGGGTGACAAATGTCGTTAACGTTTCCGACGCCTGAAGAACGTCGTGTTCAGTCATCTTAGGTCATAGTAGGGTTATAATAACTCACATGGAGAAAACTACGACACATTTACGGAGTAATGTATTTTCAGACAGTATCATTGAACATTAATTTTACATTTGGTTTATGGGGAAAACATACTTTCAAATAGTTTTAGATAATAATACAACTACATTACATGACTTTTCAGTACAACACGGGTTACATTTCTAGAAACATGCATTTAAAAGGGTATTACATACTAAGACAACTACAACATATTATTTTCCTAGTACAGTGCAACTTACATTTCTAAAAAGACTATTATTGTTTACTCTATTATTAATTAGCATATATGTTAGTGTTATATATAATAAAAATCGTATAGGCAATTAAATGAGTGTTTCCACCTTACTTCCTGTTCCTTGTTTGGTTGTGGACTTAGGGCAGAGTCACTCAATCGACTGTCCGTTCGATCTTGATTATATATAACTTGTATACTCTAATAGATCATAGGGGGAAACAATATGGGTCACATCACCTACATGAATTAGAACTTCGAATTACAGATTATAAACATAAGAAACTTATACATTTTGGTCTTAAGGTATTAAGACTATGATACATTTACAACATAAAATATAGGATTTTCTGGATGAACACACTTACGTTTTCAAGGAACAAAGAACATACTTTTATATACGAAATGCTTATGAACTCGCCAACTTAAATGTTAACACTTTTTCAAACCACTTGTATTCTCTGTAAATTAGTAGACAGGTACCCTCACATGTGTCATGAAGACGGAGCATAGTAGCATCACGTCTTAGCTTTTGTTATAATTTTGATGTTAAACAAACAATGTTTTAAACATAATGTAAATTATATATTTTCAATATGATGGTTGTGTTGCTTTGATTACTATTATTCAATTGTTATGATACTGTACATGACGTCATCCACCCTCGAAAGTTTCCGCCGTTCCTGTTTGGGGGTGTGACAGATTGGTATCAGAGCATTATTTATAGTGAACTAAGTATATCAAACCATATAAGATATACAACTATAAATACAATGAGACTAAAACACTCTGACCAAGAATTATACTTTTAAAATATAACAATATTTTTATAAAAGTATACATACATACATACTAGGAACAGTGTCATAATAAGTACAATATAAAGAGTATTTGGATAAGTTGAACATTGTTGTTATGTAATCATATATGGTATAAATATAGCCTGATCAACTATATTTATTTGAGATACGACCAACAAGTGTTTGGAAATAATCGTGGTGAACAACGAGTCTAAAACTTACCAACTCTATATACCAATAAACTCTAGAATCAAACATAAAGTTAAGATACCATAAGACTATTTTAAGGCGCTATAAATAACTTATGTGAAAATTAAAAAAAAACCTTACAGGTAGATCTATAATTGTTGAGTGTATACACTAAGGTTATATATAATTAAGATTTATAGACTTAGAATTTGTGATTTCGCTCTACTTCCTGTTCCTTGTTTGGTTATGGTCTTAGAGTAGGATCACATATTCGAAGGTCTATTCGATCATAGTTATATACAACATGTATACACTACGCGATTATAGGAGGACCCGGTAAGGATCACCATAAAAATTTCAATAGAATTGTGTTTATTAATCTCATTGATTCTTTATACACTCATATTCTCGCACAAATGACATATCTAGACATCGTAACCCCACTACAACAGCCAACAAAGGAGTTGATAAAGAACTTGAAGAGGGTTCATGGGGAGAATTCTGAGAAGGGATCGGTTGAAGAAAAAGGCGCTGGAGAAATTGTTAATGAACCTTACCCTATTAGGAGCAGACATGAGACCCTTTTTACCTTCATCTTTCTAGGACACATTCACATAGCATACATACATCCACTACAGAATACTTCGAACCCTAGCACCTACAAATCAAGCATCACCTCTGATATTTCCATGAGAGGCCCGCTTGAACATTCGGGTTCAAACTCTCCATCTCGAAGTAATAGAGATCAGTAGCAAAGCCCGGAACATGACGATACAAATCCAACACACTCACTAAGAGCAAAGGACACCATATGGATACCATACCTATAAGTAGATCAGAAAAACGATATGGCTACCTACACTCTTTAAAGGGAGAAATAGCCACTATGAGACAACAAATCTTTGCAGCTAAAACTGGGGCAGTTGTAACAAATCAGAGAAACAGAAGGGGGGAGGGCACTCACAAGATATGTGAGATAATGGAGCACCCTGTGTGTCATTTTAATAACTAATAAACTAATATAACTTAGTGAGTTAGTGACTACACTACTCACACTATGTGTTAGACTTATCGCACCTTTCGTCACAACTAGTAGTAGAAAAATCAAGAGAGATACACCCTTCCAAAACCCATGAAACCATATCAACTTAAGATTTTGACACCTATATCCTATTTTGTTAAACCTAATGACATTGGCACAATACCTACTCCCACTCACTACCATAAATACATCATAGGGATGTTGATCGAAACATTGAAAATTTTACAACAAAATGTGAAATTTATATGTGTATATATAAATAGATAGAGTACAACTATCAACAACCATAGTTACTTACAAACTCATTTCACACCATGCAAGAGAATCATGCCTACACATGGAAGTAACCAGCATACCAGTACAACACCGGTTCTACAAATAGACCCCGCTACATTCCAAGCCGCCGTAACAGTTGCAGTGACAGCTGTCATGGCATAACTCAGCACTAACAACACACATGGAAATGGAAACGGTGTCGAAAATTCCAATCATAGTAACAACCAAGGAAACCAATGAGTTTCTACCTACAATGATACCCCAAACCACAAACCTAAGAACAAGAAACGGAAGTTCTGGAGCAAGAAGGGCAGTTCGACTCAAGGACCTACCAAAAGACAACAGACTATGACAGTCCCTACCACCACCGTCCCGACTACCTCAGTACCGAACAGCTAATATGCTAGAAGCCTCCCAAAATTAAACAAGTGCAGCTTCCATCACTTTGGAGTATGCCGAGAACTGCATTGTAACCACTACAACAAGAACGGGCATACCACTCGTCCTTGTAGGGTGCTAGCTCGAGAGACCGCCCATGCCACCAATACTAGAATGAATCAGGCTTGCTATGAATGTGGTCAAATAGGGCATTTCAAGAGGAATTTCCTAAAAGCAAGGAATGTCGGGGGTGTAGGAAGAGCTTTAACCATGGGGCAGGAGGACGACGTGAACGATCCTACCATAGATACCGATACGTTCTTACCTACATAACTCATATGCATGCATACCTTACTATAACGATACATAGAGGAATTTTCATGAATCACTAATTTACAAACACATTCAGACAAAAACCACAATCACACAACAAAACATTCACAGTAGAAATGGTTAACGGTAAGACTGAAACCACAACAAGACAAATATGTAGAATGCACAATAACACTGAAACAACAAATTAACCCAAATCGGTCTAATAATGGTTACAATAGAAAATTTTCGACGTGAATACTGGCTTGTATTGGTTAATACCTAACCATACCAATATCACATGCTACAGAAAGGACCGTTCGCCTTAACTTACTAACTAACAGAACTCCCGTCACTTATGATGAACCAAACCCACACCCTTCCCCGTCTTAAGTGCAACTTACCATCCCTACACAAACAGTCAGATTAAATGAAACAAAGTCGCATACTAATAGTGAAGGTCTACTAGAACGCTAAGCGAGGACTTGAATTCACTTGGAAACGGAAAAATCCAATCAAACAAAAGTACCCACATCTTTTCTCTAGTTCATGAGTCCCAGTTTAGAAATAATTCCAGGATGAAATTCCCTCTAACGGGGGGATAATGTAACAACTGGTTATTTTGGGTGTATATAAGACAATAAATTTCTAACTCTTAATCATGCATAAGTGAAACCACATTATAACCTTGTTACATAAAATCACAATTAGCCATGAGGGCATGTTTATATATGTTAATATATATATATAATTATACTTGAAAGCCATCCTTATATAAGACATATATACTTATATATTGAAAACTATGTTGAAGTAAGTGAATACAAGTTAAAACAAGTCTAAATAACAAGTCTAAAAGCATGAAATTGTAAGCTACTTTAAGGATTTCGGTTTAAGGAATCTTGGAACACCTTAGGACCGAAATCACTTGCTTTTAGGAAGCTAGCACCGAAATCAATTGTCTTATGGATGATAGGACCGAAATCACCTTTCTTAGGTGATACCATGACCGAAAACACAAGTGTACAGCCCATTAAGGACCGAAATCTACTATTGTCAATGTATACTAGGTGATTTCGATCATACCTTGGCCAAAATCACCCTTAGATAGGCCGAAATCTCTTTAAAAATCTAGATATTCTTGCCACTTGTCTGGTGAATACTCTTTCCAAGAGGATAAGATACACATCCCAACGTAAACATCACCTCAACCTCCTATCTTTTCCTTCCTATTTAAGATACAAAATGGGATCATTTAACACTTCCAGTGAATGAAATCCTCCATAATTTCTCTCAAATATCAAACCTCTTTTCTCTTAAATTCACCTTCATATATTCCCAGTGATCAAGTTCTTCCATATTTGATTGTAAGTTCTCTGCATATTTTTAGTATTTTATGAAACACT
This sequence comes from Lactuca virosa, assembly GCF_052849685.1. Taxonomy (NCBI): domain Eukaryota; kingdom Viridiplantae; phylum Streptophyta; class Magnoliopsida; order Asterales; family Asteraceae; genus Lactuca; species Lactuca virosa. Next base: position 61,706,057 of record NC_136429.1, read on the forward strand.
TGTGTTATTAGACCACCTTATTCACATACCATTGTATGTTTAAACCATTAGGATTAAGACATCCTTCCCATATTCTAGCTCGAAGTCACCGTTTCCATCCCGTTATCTAGTCGCAATCACACCCGAGGTGAGTTCATACCCCTATGTTTTCACGATTTTCAATTGTATTAGGGGGGAATACAAGTAAAACACAAGAAATCTTATGTTTAAAAATATAAATCGCTTATTATCTTTTCTTACCGTTATCATGCATTTTTACGTGAAATTATTAAATATGAAAAACATCGTTACTATCAAATTTACAAACATTTAATAAAACATGTTAAAACGCAACAGTTTTCATTTCAACAGAATATACAGTATAAATTATAACAGGTATAGTTTATGGTTCATTTTACAATAATTATACACTTAGGAATATCTATCGAAAAGTTACAATTTCAATTACTAAAAGGGTATTACATTTCATTTACTAAAGGGTATTACATTTCATTTACTAAAGGGTATTATATTTCATTTACTAAAAGGGTTTACAGTTTATTGCTCGTAAACTCATTGAAGCCATTTGTGACATGTCTTCAAGTACTTATCTAAGTGCCAGTGAAAGTCCTGACTTATAACCAGAGTCTCTTGTAGGGAGAGGGAGATATTTGTGTATAGATTTATACGGGACTGACAATCCCGCACCTCAACTGTTAGCTACAGTTAGGCCGGTAGGCTTGGGGTGACAAATGTTGTTAAAGTTTCCGACGCCTGAAGAATGTCGTGTTAGGCCATCTTAGATCATAGTATGGTTATAAGAACTCACATGGAGAAAAAAACGACACATTTACAGAGTAATGTATTTTCAGACAGTATCATTGAACATTAACTTTACATTTGGTTTACGGGGCAAACGTACTTTCAAATAGTTTTACATAATAATAAAACTACATTACATGACTTTTGAGTACAACACAGGTTACATTTCTAGAAACATACATTTAAAAGGGTATTACATACTAAGACAACTACAGTATATTATTTTCCTATTACAATGCAACTTACATTTCTAAAAAGACTATTATTGTTTGCTCTATTATTAATTAGTGTATACGTTAGGGTTATATATAATAAAAATCCTATAGGCATTTGAATGAGTGTTTCCACCTTACTTCCTGTTCCTTGTTTGGTTGTGAATTTAGGACAGAGTCACTCAATCGACTGTCTGTTCGATCTTGATTATATATAACTTGTATACTCTAAGTGATCATAGGGGGAAACAGTATGGGTCACATCACCTACATGAATTAGAACTTCGAATTACAGATTATAAACATAAGAAACTTATACATTTTGGTCTTAAGATATTAAGACTACGATACATTTACAACAGAAAATATAGGATTTTCCTGATGAACACACTTACGTTTTCAAAGAACAAAGAACATACTTTTATATACGAAATGCTTATAAACTCACTAACTTAAGTGTTGACACTTTTTCAAACCACTTGTATTCTCAGGAAATCAGTAGACAGGTACCTTCACAGGTGTCACGAAGACGGAGCATAGTAGCATCACGTCTTAGCGTTTGTTATAATTTTGATGTTAAACAAACAATGTTTTGAACACAATGTAAATTATATATTTTCAATATGATGGTTGTGTTGCTTTGATTACTATTATTCAATTGTTATGATACCGTATATGACGTCATCCACCCCGAACGTTTCCGCCGTTCCTGGTTGGGGGTATGACATATATGAAGTAACCCTCGACAACTAAGGAGTTTTGGTTATGTGTTTATTTCATGTGAAGTTTTTGTTTTTGAATATGTGAAGTGATATGTTGATGTGAGATGCAAAGATTACCTTTTGGTTGTGAAATGACGTCTAAAGTCTTGTTATGCAAAGAATTATGTAACATCCCGAAATCAGGTATACTTTATTATCTCTTGAATATATATGAAAAGTGGCACATTTGGTCCCTTAAAGAAAAAGGCTCGCATAATTGGTCGTACGTACGACGTACATATAAGTACGCGTAGCGTACTCATGTAGTGTGCATGATCACGGATGGCCAGCTAGTACGTTGGGCGTATGTGTGGTAAGCCGGGCGTACTAGCCCAGATGTCAAACCCTAATTTTAAAGGTTGCCCCCTATTTAAAGAACATTATGTATTCATTTTGAGCATCCTTATCAGCCTCTAAATCCTCTCTAAAACCCTAATCCCGGGTTGTGTTGATTATGTGAGCTTTTGCAAGTTTTTGAGTGTTCTTGGTGCTTGTAGTGGAAGAAGGAAGCTTGAGAAAAATGAGTGGGTGATAGCAAGCTTGTAGATCCAAAAACCTTCCTTCTTTGTGCATCATTTTCAAGTATAAATTTTATACCTTGGCAAGCCTTTCTTTAGATCTGCATGGTTGAAGTTTTATGAACTTTTGTCCCCAAGATTGGACCTTTATGAGTTCGGAGCACTCCAGGGAATTGTAGATTTCCTTTCATGCATTTTAGGACCTTTAGATTCATAAAACTGGCTCCTTGATCATTCCATTTGGTTCATGCATGAGTAAAGTAGCTTAGAGTGCATTAGAAGCTAAATATTGTTGCATTGGGTCCTTCCTAGACATGAAAAGGCTTAAAGGCAACGACTTTATGGATTAATACATCTTAGATTAGTCAGATATGTGGTTGGGTTAGTTGTCTTAAAGGATTAAGACACTAACTTGGTGGAAGTAGAGGCAGACGGAGTACGTCAGGCGTACTCATGGCTACGTGGAGCGTAGCTTGATCCTTCCCTGATGAAAGTTGGCTTCAATGTACGCCTAACGTAAAGATTGATACGCTCAGCGTACTCGCTGAGCGTTGACTTTTGTTGACTTTGAACCTTAGTCAAGATTTAGGGTTTTTGGAACATTAGAAGGCCAAAATGGTCCTTTTTCCCTTAGAAGGTTTAGCCATGGGATTTGGACTCACGAGTGAGTTTTTGGACCTTAATTATTAATTAGGGTTAATTATTTTGTTGACTAGGCAGAGACTAGATCCGACAGTTTGGGTGCTAGGTTTTCGTGTCGTCGGTATCAGGTGAGTCTCCTCACTTACTCTTACATATGTGGTAGGATAGTTGTATTTATGACGACCAATTGGGTCTAGATGTTATGGTTATGTTATGTTATTTATATGTGACTGAGTTTGCTAATAGCCAAACAGTGTTGCTAATAACCCACCGTACGTGCTGTTAGCTCATTGGGACTGCTGATAGTCCTCAGGGTTGCTGATAACCCATAGTTGTTTATGTATGATGTGTTGTATGTGGTGTCTTGGGGAACTCACTAAGCTTCATACTTACAGTTATTAATTTATATGTGGCAGGTACTTCCGAGGACCGCGGGAAGGAGAAGGTTTGATTGTACACACATGCTGGAAGATTTACTACTAGGCCATGTTTATGAACTCTAATATTTGTGATACTAGTTGTTTTGGGATAATTATGTAAATGATAACTTAGTTGTGAAACTCTGATTTTGGTGAATTCAAAATGAAAATTTTGGTCTAAGATTTGAGGTGTTACAAATTAGATGAAGAGACGATGCAAAGAGTGAAGCCCTTTTGTCTTTATGTGCACCGAAGAAGAAAGTACAATATTCACTTTATTAGTCAATATCATTTGAAAGATTTTGTCAGACCATGCATGGGAGGCGTGGTCGTCCAAACTCCATACCTTGGGAGTGTCTGGTCAATAGAGCGTACTTAATTTATCTATAAGTAAAGGGTTGTATTGTTTGTTCAAAAGTGTGTATGATATTATCTAATATTTTTTGTAATCTAAGTTATTTATTGCAAGTCTCTTTCATCCGTTCGTACTTTTTTTGTTCATCATCTACTACCTTAAAAGCTTGCAAGCAAGCTCAGTTACGATTGAACATAGTATCTGTCACACCCCCAAACCAGACGGCGGAAACTTCCGGGGGTGGAGGACTTCATTTGTAGTAACACAACACATGCATTATAGTAATCAGAGTACAAACAACCACTGTATTTAAAAAGTATAAGTATTTACATGTGTTTCAACATTGTATACTGAAACCAAATGGTTATACAAAAGAAGAAGACAAGACATAAATAGCTCCATCTTCTCAAAAGCTCGGGGAGTACCTGTCTTCTGGTTCCCTAAGAATACAAGTAATTTGAAAAGAGAGTAATAAGATAAAGTTGAGTGAGTACATAAGTATTTATGTTTGAAAGAATGTTTTCTGTTTCTTGAATATGTAAACTGTTCTAGAATATCCTATATTTTCTGCTGTATATGAAAAGTAGTTTTAGTTACATAAAACTGCTCGATTTGTAAATCAATATTCTGTATTTGTAATCCTTTTGTAAACTTGTATCTGAGAGTATGCCTGATTTCATTAACTGTTATTATAAACTGTATCTTGTAAACTAGTACTTTGAAAATGTACTTAAGTTTAGTTAATTATACACTAACGTATTATTAATATCTTTTATGAGTTATTATAACCATACTGACTTGATGGCCTGACCCAACGCTATGAATGCGCTGAAAGCGGTTGATAACAATTTCTCACTCACAGGCACACTCACAGGCATGTATGCCTGACTGTAGCTAGCAGTCCGAGTGCGGGGTTGTCAATCCCAATATAGATCTATACACACATTGTTTTGATCCCCCGCTGGAGATTCTGGTTATAATGTCAGGACTTTAACTATATTATTTAAATGACTGACAGTATGTTATTGAATTAGTATTCTTAACATGTATAATGTCAGGACTTTAACTATATAAACGTTACATGTATAATAGTTATGAAAAACCCAATCATTCCGAAATAAATGACTGACAGTATGTTCTTGAATTAGTATTCTTAACATGTATCTGATAGATGTATATCCTTGAATAGTTTTGAATTAAACCTTTTTTCTTGTAAAACAATGTACTTTTGAATACTTGAATTATGAATTAATGTTCTGTGAATAATAAATTATACCTATTATAATTTATATGTACTTTCTGATTTGATAACGAGTATTCATGAATGCAACCCCTTGATCAACATGTTACAAAGGGTAATTGAACTTAATGAGCTAACTTTTATACTTGTATACATATACAATATATATATATATATATATATATATATATATATATATATATATATATATATATATATATAAGTTAAATTTAAATAACACTCGGATAAATAACTGATGCTTATAATCTCACATCCAAACAAGGAAAGGGAACCAAAGTGGGTTATCAGTCCTAAGCATTTTAAATCTTATTTATATAAATATATATATATATATATACTAGTATGATTTTTGGGAGAAATATAAGTTAATAAAACATTTAAAAGAAGATTGATATTTTCAAATTCATTTTGGTGACTTGATGTCATTTTGATAAAATCATTGAAAACATTTGATTTGATGATATCTGAAATCCATTTTGATAAGATATTTGAAACCATTTGTTTATAACACAAAATCTTTGTGTTAGACTTGTATTCCCCCCCCCCCCCTTAAAACTGTAAAAAAACTATGAAAATACGGGGGTATGAACTCACCTGCAGTGAGTGATATGAATGAAAGATCGATAAAGGATGCTAAGTGTCAAGTGAAGCCTCGAGCACAAACGGATCCCATTAAGCATATAATGACACATATATGGATGTAATTAGTGTATATAACAACTAATTATGATAGGAAACCACCTTAGGGACTAGGAAACACTTGAATTTAAGTGTTATAATCACATGTGATTGCTCAAAAGGGGTTTAGGGCCACACTAGAGTGTGTACGGCCACATGTGTGTACGGACATAGAGTGTACGGCCGTACACTACTTGAAAATATGCCAAGAAGGTGTTTTACAGCTCTATCTAGCATCCCTCTAAGTTTCCATGATCTTATGTTGGGACATAACATGAGTTGAAAGTCTAAATATGCACTAAACAAGGGGGTGTACGGCCACATGAGGTGTGTACGGCGGTACACCCTTGAAGTTCTTGCTTTGGACGATGATTTAAGGCTATAACTCAAGTGTTTATCAAGCTTAACAAGCAGACAGAAGTGATACTCACACTTTTGAAGGCTTTTAAGGAGTTCAAGGCTCAAGAACAAGTAGGTGTTCTTGGTGAAAGTGAAGAAGATTTGAAGATACTTTGAAGACTAGATGAAGTGTTCTTGATGAAAGTGAAGAAGATTTGAAGAGACTTTGAAGACTAGATGAAGTGTTCTTGATTCGAAGTTGTGAGAGAATGGAGGTTCTGGAGGTGAAAGTGTGTGAAAATGAGAAATAATGAAGGAAAAGTATATATATACGTTTGGGTTCATGGCCATCTTGGGTGTACGACCGTACACCCATGTGTATGGTTGTACACTCCTGTGTACGGTCATACACATGTGTACGGCTGTACACTCCTCTAGTTGGAGTGTTTGGCCGGATGCTATACGATGAACTTAAGATAACTCATTCTTAAACCAAAACTTTGAATGCACTAGGCTTAGAACACTCAAACAGACCCTGAACAATGCTAAAAGATAGCAGAAATGATTCTGACTGTGATTGACTTTGAAAGACTGTACAAGATAGAAATTTCGGGTTGTCACATTATCCCCCCTTTAGAGAGAATTTCGTCCCGAAATTAGATTTTAAGCAATTAAGCAATTACAAATAATTAAGCAAAAAGATGAGGATATTTCAGTTTCATTTGATCCTCGCGCTCCCAAGTGAATTCAGGTCCCCGCTTAGCATTACAGCGAACCTTCACTATAGGAATACGGCTTTGCTTAGTTTGTTTGACCTCTCGGTCCATGATCTCTACTAGTTCTTCCACGAAGTTGAGTCTCTCATCGATCTCGATTTCTTCAAGTGGGATAACAAGAGTCTCGTCGGACAGACACTTTTTCAAGTTTGAGACATGGAACACAGGATGTATGTTACTTAGTTCTTGAGGTAGTAGGAGTTTGTAAGCTACTGGACCGATTCTAGCAAGAATCTTTAATGGTCCTATGTACTGTGACAACTCGAAATTTCTATCCGGTACAATCATTCACCTCATTAGAAGTCAGATTTGTTTTCACTAACTTTTAAGCTGTTTGGAGTCAATTTGAGTGTCCTAAAGCCTAGTACTGCAAGAGGTAATTGTAGGAAGTATACTTTAGACTTTGTTGTACATCATTTATGTCTCAAAACTCCAAGAGTTTGGAGTTTACGGCCCCAAACATGGAGTTTACTGCCGTAAACTCTAAAAAGTATAAATATGACACTTAGTCATTTTTGGCTCATTCTTCACCTTCCAAGCTCAAGAACACCCACATTCTCTCTCAAGTATCATAATATCTTCTTCCAAACTTTCCAAAAATGTAAGTGTTTCTTCTCTTGATTTGTTGATACAACACTTCATCTAGTAGTTATATATGATTTCATCCATGAAATCTTCTCTTTTTCATAGATCTTCAAGTGTTCTTCATTTCACCAAGAACACACACTAGTGTTTTTGGACCTTAGACACTCTTACAAGATTCCTATAAGTATGTACACCCCTCTCTACTAGTTATGTTCTTAGATTTCTTGTTAAACCATTGAAAAACACCAAGAAGTCCCAAGAACACATGGGTTTACGGCCAAGGCAATCTCCTTGGACCGTAAACACCATTAGGTGGTGCATATGTGCCACCATTACTTACTAGGGATTGGATATTGGACTAGAACCTTTCATGCATGAGCTAAGGATCTTAAACCACAAAATGCTAGGAGCTACCATGGGTTTACGGCCGTAAACCCACTAGGACCGTAAACCCTAATAAGGGGGCCATTATGAGCCCTAGTCACTTCTTAAGCCTTGGATGCAAGTCTAGATCCCTTCCTTGAGGAGTATAGGACCTTAAACAAGCAAAAGAATCAATCACACATGAGTTTACGGCCGTAAACTCATGGTGAAATGACCATGGGCCGTAAACTCTACAAGGTGGTGCAATTGTGCCACTATTACTTCCTAAGGCTTGGACTTGATCATAGGATACTTAACCTTGACTTATAAGACCTAAAACACAAAATGGTACTAATTACCATGACTTTAAGGCCGTAAACTCATGGGGGAAGTGACCATTGACCGTAAACTCATGTGGTGTTACCATATGGGCAGTAAACTGCAACGTGAGGCCATACTCTCTTTAGATGCAACCCTTTGGTACTCCTAAGCACTTGAATCAAAGTGTTATCCATGTTCTAGGGTGTCCTTACTTGATTAATTAGCTGTTAAATGACTAATTAGATAGTTATATGTGTCATTACATATTAAATAGGATCCGTGTGTGTGTTCCAGTCTTCACTTGACACTTAGCCTCCTATCCGACACTTTCATCCAAATCACTCACTGCAGGTGAGTTCATACCCCTTAATCAACCTTAGAAATGATTTTAAATGCTTTTATGGGGGGATACAAGTTGAACTATTACGTTATTATATCAATCACATGTGATTAATAACTGTTAAGCAAATAGATTTTTGCATGTTAAACTGTTTATCCAGCTAAAGGTTTTCAAATCTTATTTTCAAATCTCTTTTAAAATACTAAAATCCCTTTTAAATTACTAAACTTTTATCAAAGTCTATTAAACTTATATTCTTGTTAGATTCATGTCTATATAGATATAGTTATATAAGTAGGATTTGAAGGACTTAGGACTGATAGCCCGCTTTATTTCCTGTTCCTTGTTTGGTTGTGGACTTAGAGTATCCGATTATTTGTCCGAGTGTCGTTGAAATCCTAGTTATATATTATGTATATCTATTTAGATATTAAAACTATTACTCCAGTTCAACGCCTTTGGGTAGCAAAGGTACCTAGATAACCTTTCAAGTAAACTATGATAGGTATAGTTTAGAAATCAACAATAACTTTTATGAGGGGAAACTAGCTATATCAATATTCTAAAACATATACTTTTAGTAAAATGAAACGTATATTAGAAATCAAAACACGAGATACATCCTCATGATGCGGATTTTACCGTTGTCGAGTTGGTAACCAGAGTCTCCTGGAGGGAGAGCGGGCATTGTGTGTATAGATCTACACGGGACAGACCATCCCACATCCTCACTGCTAGCTACAGCCCCGGCTGACCAAGCCAACGGGTGACAAATGTCACATCTATTTCGACGCCAGCAGGTCGTCGTGTTTACATCCGTCAATCAGTATGGTTACGAGTATCTTCACATTTACCTTATAATTCATGGTCTTAAGGTAAGTAGTACCACGGTAGTGTCTACATATAAAACTACGGTACTATAATATTTTCCCTAATACATTATCTTAGAACGTTTTTGATATAAAACGATAATGTAAAACTATATTTTGATAATGATGGTAATAATTGGGAAAAAAAATACTCTGAAAACACAAAACAGTCGAGTCTTGGTAGAAGACTGCTCATTTCTTTAAACATGAAACAGTCGAGTCTTGGTAGAGGACCACTTTTAGTAGAGAAACTCATTCTTTTAAACTTGAAACAGTCGAGTCTTGGTAGAAGACTACTTTAATTAGAAAATATGGGATTTTCTGGAAGGAATTCAAATACTTTATAAACTTTTATCACCATCATCTAATGAGATTATTTTGAGGAAAAACATGTATTTATATCAATGTCATTAAAATACTTATGAACTCACCAGCATTAAAATGTTGATCCTCTCTTTCAAAATAACTTGTATTCTCAGGTCGTCAGTAGACAGGTACACTCCGGGAGCTTTTGCGAAGTCAGCCTCGTACCGAGCTGCATCTTATGTTATTCTCTATATCTACTTTTGATGTTGTTGCTAAATGTAACCTACGTAAAAACTTATACTATTAATGCAATGGTTTTTGTACTTTGATTACTATACTGCATGTGTTGTGATACTTGACATGACGTCCTCCACCCCAGAACGTTTCCGCCGTTCCGGTTTTGGGGTGTGACAGATTGGTATCAGAGCATTGTTTATAGTGAACTCAGTATATCAAATCATAAAAAATATACAACCTATAAATACAATGGGATAAAAACACTCTGGCCAAGAGTTATACTTTAAAATATAACCATATTTTACAGAAGTATAAATACATCCAGAATATAAAAGCCTGAACAAGTATCACAAGACGAACAAGAATAAAAGTCTTTGGATGTTGAGCATTACCGTCAAACTTCGGCAGTTATGTAATCGTAGCTGGAATAAATATAGCCTGATCAACTACATTTATTCAAGATGCGACTAACGTGTGTTTGGGAGTGATGGTGGTGTTGCAATGAATCTGAAACTTACCATATAGGAATGCTAGAGCCGAACGTAAAGTTTAAAATACTATAGGAGTATTTTATGATACTAAAAGACTAACAATAAACCCAAAAGCATGTTCAAAAGTTCTAGAATCAAACATGTAGTTAAAATACTATAGGAGTATTTTAGGAACCATAAATAACCTTGCGTGAAAACTAAAAATACCCTTATGGATCAGTCTATGATTACATGGTGTATGCTCCCATGGTTATATATAGTGAGGATCTCATAGGCTAAGAATATGTGGTTTCGCTTTACTTCCTTTTCCTTGTTTGGATGTGGATATAGAGTGGTATCACATATTCGAAGGCCTATTAGATCTAAGTTATACATGATTTGTGTACACTATGTAATTGTAGCAGGACTCGATATGGATCACCCAGTAAAATGTTTTAATAATCTCTTAAGATTCTTTAGACATTCCCATTCTCGCATAAACCCCTTTAGAAAACCTATTCTACTTCAGTAATCGGCAGAAGAGCCGATAAAGACCCAGAAGAGGTTCATTGAGAAAGATTTCCAAGTAGGAAATAAATGAACAGTGATGAGACTATTGAAATCACCAGGTGCCTATACCTTTTAGGGACGTCGGTGGGAAATTCGCCTGAATTTCCGAGATTCCAATCATACATTATGAAGTAATGACAATCAGAGTCAGAATCGGAACTAAGGCGGAGCAGAAACTCAATATGTATACAGAAGAGAACCCTATATAAGTACTGTCACACCCCGATCCTTGTCGGAATCAATCGAGGCGTGATATATTGTTCAAAGTCTCATGACAACTATGTTATAATATGATTAGATTCAATTAAGTACTAAGTATGCAAACAAGATCCACAACATACAAATACAAATCCAAATATGAACAACATTTATTACATCAAATTTAAATAGTCTTGTGGATTTCTAAGGCACAGCCTATTTTTCATCAACTTCACTCTTCAAATCTGCATCATGGGTAAAAACAGGTCAACTACGAGAGTTGGTGAGTAATCTAATTTTAGTAGAGAAAATTGTGAAGTTGAAACCTTTATAATTGGAAATTTGTTTTCTTTTGAAGTCGGCAAACAATTGTATTTGAGATAATGGTTTATAAATCAAAAATTGATTAACAAATGATAACAACAACAATAAGTCCTCACCCTATATATATACATATGTATATATATAAATATATATAGGATGGAGCATCTAATCATCATACACACTCAACCACGTGCGATCAATCACCATAGCGTCCCAAGCCGGGATGGTCAACCCAATAGCGCTATTATTGTCCATAACATACCTCAAGAATACGGGCATAGTCATGGAGATTAGACTAAAAATGGTAATGCACTACAAGTACATGTAGCGTAAACAAACAATAGTTATACAATTAATGACTCACGTATAAATGTCCCAACAATGTCTCAATTGTGATAAACAATAAAATGAAGTTGGAATATATTAGAACCACATGATACACCCCAAAAGTATTGAAAATTATAAAGTATGGGGTAGATTACTCACTTTAGTCCCAAAACGAAATGCGTGTGTCGTACGATAGACGATTCGGGTCAAAATGGCGTAGAACCTAATATAATTAATAGTTTTGGTTTAGGAACTGCTAAACAAGAATGGAGTATTAATACAAATAATTAGACACGTATTCTTATATTAGATGAATTAACAATAATTCATTTTGATTATAATATTAAGGTATTTATTTGTTAAATGAATTTTAAATTGAATTACTTACTTTGCATAATTAATTTATATTTTCAATTTAGGTCATATTTTAATAATTTCTTATTAAAATAATAATTTGCCCAATTATAATTATTTACAGATTTTAACAATTATTTATATGAAATAATCATTAAAATGCATTTTTTACATGCTTAAATACTTAGGAAAATAGTTTTAAATAGTAAACAGTATTGAAAAATTATGAAATTATTAGGAAATCATTATTTCATACAATATGAATTACTGTAAAATTTGTATATTTTTCTGAACTGTTTTAGTATTTATTTAATATTTTAATGATTAAACAACACAAAATTCGGGAAAAAAAGTAAATGATTCTCAAAAAATCTGTAAAATTAACCATAGTTTTATAACATGATGTAGAGCTCAGTGTATAAGTTTCAGATATTTGTGACTATGGGAAGTATTTTTTATATATTTCATTATTAATTAATCAATAAAATCATAAATAATAGTAAACAGTAATATAAATGCATGAAACTTCATATATCATGTTTAATCAGTATACATGTCATCCCAGAATTTTCTCAGAATTTATTGAATGCAACAAGTATTTTATGTGAATTATTGCCCTACTTTATTGAAATAATTATGATAATTCAATAAAAATAAGTTATTTTCTGAAAATTTCCAAAACTTCTTATTTTATTGATGGTATTCTGAGAAAAATCAGGTTTATGAAAAAAAAATGACTTTTAGATATTTTGGTGGATTTAATTTGTTTCTTGTATAAATTTGAAACTTTTATCAACATACCTTGATGAATGCTTCAAGAGGGATGAAGATTTGAGTATAATAGATTGTTCTTGGATGGAATATGAGTATTCTTGGAGGAAATTTCGAGATTGAGAGTGAGAGAAAGAATAGAGAAGGTTTAAGTGGTGAAGAGAATAATGTGTTGGGAGAAAAATGAAAGGAAAGTGGATGGGAGGTGTGAGTGGGAGACCATGGGAATAATCTTTTTGCTTTTGGTGGTCTTCATAATTTCCCACTAATACAAGCATCTTTTACATAATTAATATAAGAGTTTTATAAAATTTAAAGTAAAGTTTATAAAAATAGAGTTTTATAAAATTTAATGTAAAGTTTATAAAAATGGAGTTTTATAAAAGATAGGTTATGATTTAATTATAACAATCTACTTTGATTTGAAGTTTAATTATAGCATTCAAGTTTGATTCTTTTAATTTAATTAGAGCATTATACTTTGATTTGATTTTAATATGGTATCATAATTTAATTTGATTATAGTTATAACGTTGTACTATACTATGTTGCTATTAACGTCAATTTATATCGTAGTGTATGGGTTTTGATCCTATTAGCGTCAAGTAATCTTGAGTAGGGTTTGAATGAGATTGAGAGAGGTTTCGTTTGTGATCTTTTTGAGTGTCCGGCTTCGCAACGCAAGGTCCATAGACCCCGTTAAGCTATGATTTAGTGTCCTACACAATCCCGATGATTGTGCAATAGTGTTTTATCGCTTTGGTTCATTGTTTAGCACTGTTAAGGCTAAGGAAAATCAAACACATGAACTTTCCAAATGATGTTTTCTCATTAAAATAGCGAATTGTACAGTGATTATATAACGTAAACCCTATCATACAAGGGTTAATGGAGTTGACCGGTTTGACTAGTTGACTTTGTTTGACTTTGACTTGACCGAAATTTGATGGTTGTCATATCATCCCCCCGTTAGAGGGAATTTTGTCCCGAAATTTGCATTTTGATTGGGACTTCAAGAGTTTGGAAAAAGATGTGGAAAACTTTGCGTAGTACAAGAAATTGATTATGGTGAGGAACAACTCTCCTGATGTCACATGACGACCTTGGAAATTTCTTATTGTAACTTGAACTGAGTCAATTTAAAAGGAGTTTATTGTTTTGGGATGATAGAGTATTCTATGTGTGCTTTTATACTCCCTGTTTTATCCTTGGTATTACCACAATGAATATTTTATAACGTAGTTAGCGAGTTCCATCATTACGAATGTTTCAACAAATTTTGACGAAATTTGCATTATAAGTCCTACAAGTTCTTTTATAGTCGATTGACGTAAACTAGTCGTATATCATTAAGATTGCAAGGGCATTTTGGATGGGTGACCCTGCCTTAAGCCCACAACTAAACAAGGAACAGAGAATGAGGCGGAATCACACATTCTAAGTCTATAGAATCTTAATGATATATGACCATAATGTTTACACTAGCCCTCATAGATTCCAGGGGAGTAGTATTATTGGGCTAGAAGTAGGAATTGTAGTTCAAAATAAAATAGTTATAAGCCTGCTATCTTAAAACTTGGGCTTTGGCCCCTCCCGATTCCTAATCAGAATGGTCCAGTACTCTTGCCCGATCCAAGTCGAGAGTTGATTCATGTGGCTTGAGCTTAGGCTTGGGTCTTAGAGAAAGAGGCAATGCGTCAGGCTGGCTTCACAGAGCTGCAAAAACTCTTCTCTCTCGACAGTGGATAGATAACATGCCTCGGCTCTTCAGGCCCACATTGCCTACTGGGCCAACTCAATTGAACCTCCACTTTGTTACCCCACTTGGGTTATAGGCAAGTGTTACCAAGCCCGGTATCAAGAAATCAAAATCGATTCTTCCCTATTTGCCCAATTCGCTGCCTATCTCGCCTGGTGTTCGTTTCTCGCTGTCTCTCCAAGTCAGTCGTCTGGTCTCACTCTCGCCAATCGCCATCGCCTAATGCCCAAATCCCTATTCACACTTCACAGAAATCAGGTATGTAATCCCGAGACCCATATCCTGTTCAGCTGTTCTTTCTTTTCTGATTGTAAGATTGTTGATTGTTAGTGTTGGCGTATTGCACTGCTGCTGCTGTTTTCAGTCAATCCGTTGCCTATTTATGCGTTACTACTGTCTTACTGAGTTTCTTTTTAATTTGGCTGTCATTTGTGATTTGGCGATTTTCCAATTTGATTTATAAGTTATGAACTTATAGATTTGGTTATTGTTAAATGAGTTATTGGTTATTGTTCAAATTTTGATTTTGATTTTTTTTTGTTAATTTCAGTTTATAATATTTTCGGCCCCCCTCCCCCAAGTTAATTGTTCAAGCTCCGCTACTGATAGATTCACTGGTAAAAACCCTGAGTTTTTACATAGATGATAAGACTTATTTGGGTTTTGCCGTGTTCCCAAGATTCATGGTTTATAGACTTGAATAGATGCTAGTTTTAGTAATAAAAAGAAATTTAGAATTTAAATGTCGATGTTAGATGCTTGTACTGATATTTAAGGGGTTAAAAAAAATAAAGTTTTATTAGTTACCTATAGCGACACTCAAGTCATAATTTGCATGTGTGAAGACTTGGAGTACTTTCTAATGAAAAGTGTGCTACTGGGGAAATTCGAAACTGGTACGTAGCTTCAAAGTCAAGAATATGCAGTAGGCATGTGATGCATTAAATGCATGAGGCACAAAAGTCCTAATTTGCAGCAACATATACGTATATGTGTGTGAATTGAAGAAGAAGGTTACGGCTCAAAGACCATTCATTTCCTCTTTATTTTTTATTTATTACTCCTCCCACTTACCTTATATAAATCGTCACAGAAGAAGGTAACGGCTCAAAGACCATTCATTTCCTCTTTATTTGTTATTTATTACTTCTCCCACTTCCCTTATATAAATCATCACAGAATAAGGTTACGGCTCAAAGACCATTCATTTCCTCTTTATTTGTTATTCGTTACTTCTCCCACTTCCCTTATATAAATCAGCACATTCTTACCGCGACTCTTTAACTTCTCCCTCACAAATGGATCCGCCTGCAGATCATCAAAACCCCATAGATGACCTCGATCGGTTTCAGTACTTTGATCATCAGGATCTGTTCAGGTATATATAAATGTCACTCATTACACCATCTTTCGCACAGAAAAGTGATTTTGTTTATATTGATCAAAACATGGTTTGATTTTTTTGCAGTGGTGACCTGCTCAACCATCAGGATTTCGAGTTGTCGGAAAAATCGCATGAAGTGCTCGATCAGAATGTTTCCACAGTACTTAACAAAGATCAAAACATCATTTCTAGAAATGAGTTTCATGATCTTGATCCCCTTGAAGACATAAGCTTATGGGATTGTTGGGAGGATGGTAATTTACCATTGGTTAGTTTCAGTGAAGACTGTAAATCCGGTGGTGAGGCTACAGGTAGTTCTAGTGCTGCCACCACTGATCACGGTGGCCGGAAGGTGGCAAATAGATTGAGACCATTGGAGTTTGAAGAGATAGCGAAGTACTTTGAGATGCCGATAATCATGGCAGCAAAGAAACTAGGGATAGGGTCAACATTGTTGAAGAAAAGATGCAGAGAGCTAAACATAAACAGATGGCCTCATAGAAAACTTAAGAGCCTTCAATCCCTCATTCAAAATGCCAAGGTAAAATACGATAATAACCTTCTATACATTACTCATGCATGTATGCATGCACTTGGTAACCAAAGTAGTTTTGGTATTTTCTAAAATTTTAATTATTAGTTTCTTTATAACATAAACATAGGCCCTAGGAATAGGCCACATCGAATCAATTGTTTACTACGATTTCTGATTTATATTTACATAAACTTAACTCATTGTAAATTTTGTGAACTCACACGAAAAATATATTGCATCTACATAAAAAACTAGGAGTTGGGATTAAAGGAGGAGGTAGAGACGTTAGCAGGGCACAAGAAGATGATGGAGAAATTGCCAGGTATGGAATTGACAGAAAGAACAAAGAAGCTTAGGCAAGCTTGCTTCAAAGCTATTTATAAGAAGAGAGGACTTAACAATCCTTAGTCCTTACCTTTTCTTTTAGCCATTTTGTTATAATTAGTGGATATTAATCTACATTGTATGTGTTTTTCTCTTGATAGATTGATACCCTTTTTAGTTTCATTGTGTTTGTCTATTGATTTTTAATACAGAAAATTTTGTATAATTTGGGTATTATAGTTTGTATTATGTATTTAGCTATATTCTAGATTGCCGGCACGACTACGCTGACGACTCTATACCAGAGGTCTATATAAATAGACTTACGAATTTAGTAGGAATAACTTGATTATAATCTTGTGATTTGTTCCATGTCTGATCCACTCCTAAGATTCACTCGACATGCCCCCAGTTATGTGTAATTAAAATTTTATTAGACTGTTGATCATAATGAGTCTACCCTAAGTCCACAACCAAACAAGGAACATGTCAACTATGATAAACACGCATATGGACTTGTGAGTTATTTGTAAATTGATTATGGAAATAAAGTTTTTTTTTTAGACATTGTTGGGTAAAATAATTGTAAAACACTTGTTGGGCCATGGTTAGGAGTGTTGGGCACGTTTTGGGCTTTCCATGGTTACTAAATGTGAAACATGTAGCACTTGTGTGGGCCCCCACAAAACTAAGTTTTCACATTTCTTTCCCACTTCTAGGCCCATTAGGGAACTTAATAGTCCAATGAGTTGGCCATTTTGGAGTGTATCCTTTCGAATACGTTTGATAAGGTCGGGTATTTTGATGGCTCAAAAGTAATGTGAATGACGCGCTTTGGCCTATAGGTTTGGGAACTCTCGCCTTTGGTCCCCAGATAAGCAAACTGGTCCCTCGGTTGATTGGGATGTATACGAATGCTTACCTAGTCAGGACTTTCGGGCTACTGGCACCTCCCCCTTCCAGTTACTACGCGTCCATTACTATGATCCTACCCAACTAGAGTGGATGAATTTGAATTTCCTATGAGCTCTAAGGAATACATATATGTACATACATTTTGTTAAACAACTTGAGTATGTGTGTGATTTTCAGAGAAGGTGGAGAATATTCACAAGTGTATGCACACATATAAGTGCCAGGAGTAATACGTATGCACATAAGGGAGCAATTAACACACAAAGGTATTCCTAGAATTTTCTAAGTGCGAATTGCATGCAGTTGTGTGTGCATTTTATAAACTAGCATACGAGAGGACCCTAGAGGCTATAGACTAGGTCAAGGCAATTAACCTAATTCCCTATAGTCAAGGGCTCTGATACCAATCTGTCACACCCCGATCCTTGCCAGAATCAATCGAGGCGTGATATATTGTTCAAAGTCTCATGACAACTATGTTATAATATGATTAGATTCAATTATGTACTAAGTATGCAAACAAGATCCACAACATACAAATACAAATCCAAATATGAACAACATTTATTACATCAAATTTAAATAGTCTTGTGGATTTCTAAGGCACAGCCTATTTTTCATCAACTTCATTCTTCAAATCTGCATCATGGGTAAAAACAGGTCAACTACGAGAGTTGGTGAGTAATCTAATTTTAGTAGAGAAAATTGTGAAGTTGAAACCTTTATAATTGGAAATTTGTTTTCTTTTGAAGTCGGCAAACAATTGTATTTGAGATAATGGTTTATAAATCAAAAATTGATTAACAAATGATAACAACAACAATAAGTCCTCACCCTATATATATACATATGTATATATATAAATATATATAGGATGGAGCATCTAATCATCATACACACTCAACCACGTGCGATCAATCACCTTAGCGTCCCAAGGCGGGGTGGTCAACCCAATAGCGCTATTATTGTCCATAACGTACCTCAAGAATACGGGCATAGTCATGGAGATTAGACTAAAAATGGTAATGCACTACAAGTACATGTAGCGTAAACAAACAATAGTTATACAATTAATGACTCACGTATAAATGTCCCAACAATGTCTCAATTGTGATAAACAATAAAATGAAGTTGGAATATATTAGAACCACATGATACACCCCAAAAGTATTGAAAATTATAAAGTATGGGGTAGATTACTCACTTTAGTCCCAAAACGAAATGCGTGTGTCGTACGATAGACGATTCGGGTCAAAATGGCGTAGAACCTAATATAATTAATAGTTTTGGTTTAGGAACTGCTAAACAAGAATGGAGTATTAATACAAATAATTAGACACGTATTCTTATATTAGATGAATTAACAATAATTCATTTTGATTATAATATTAAGGTATTTATTTGTTAAATGAATTTTAAATTGAATTACTTACTTTGCATAATTAATTTATATTTTCAATTTAGGTCATATTTTAATAATTTCTTATTAAAATAATAACTTGCCCAATTATAATTATTTACAGATTTTAACAATTATTTATATGAAATAATCATTAAAATGCATTTTTTACATGCTTAAATACTTAGGAAAATAGTTTTAAATAGTAAACAGTATTGAAAAATTATGAAATTATTAGGAAATCATTATTTCATACAATATGAATTACTGTAAAATTTGTATATTTTTCTGAACTGTTTTAGTATTTATTTAATATTTTAATGATTAAACAACACAAAATTCGGGAAAAATAGTAAATGATTCTCAAAAAATCTGTAAAATTAACCATAGTTTTATAACATGATCTAGAGCTCAGTGTATAAGTTTCAGATATGTTTGACTATGGGAAGTATTTTTTATATATTTCATTATTAATTAATCAATAAAATCATAAATAATAGTAAACAGTAATATAAATGCATGAACCTTCATATATCATGTTTAATCAGTATACATGTCATCCCAGAATTTTCTCAGAATTTATTGAATGCAACAAGTATTTTATGTGAATTATTTCCCTACTTTATTGAAATAATTATGATAATTCAATAAAAATATGTTATTTTCTGAAAATTTCCAAAACTTCTTATTTTATTGATGGTATTCTGAGAAAAATTAGGTTTATGAAAAAAATGAGTTTTAGATATTTTGGTGGATTTAATTTGTTTCTTGCATGAATTTGAAACTTTTAACAACATACCTTGATGAATGCTTCATGAGGGATGAAGATTTGAGTATAATAGATTGTTCTTGGATGGAATATGAGTATTCTTGGAGGAAATTTCGAGATTGAGAGTGAGAGAAAGAATAGAGAAGGTTTAAGTGGTGAAGAGAATAATGTGTTGGGAGAAAAATGAAAGGAAAGTGGATGGGAGGTGTGAGTGGGAGACCATGGGAATAATCTTTTTTGCTTTTGGTGGTCTTCATAATTTCCCACTAACACAAGCATCTTTTACATAATTAATATAAGAGTTTTATAAAATTTAAAGTAAAGTTTATAAAAATAGAGTTTTATAAAATTTAATGTAAAGTTTATAAAAATGGAGTTTTATAAAAGATAGGTTATGATTTGATTATAACAATCTACTTTGATTTGAAGTTTAATTATAGCATTCAAGTTTGATTCTTTTAATTTAATTAGAGCATTATACTTTGATTTGATTTTAATATGGTATCATAATTTAATTTGATTATAGTTATAACGTTGTACTATACTATGTTGCTATTAACGTCAATTTATATCGTAGTGTATGGGTTTTGATCCTATTAGCGTCAAGTAATCTTGAGTAGGGTTTGAATGAGATTGAGAGAGGTTTCGTTTGTGATCTTTTTGAGTGTCCGGCTTCGCAACGCAAGGTCCATAGACCCCGTTAAGCCATGATTTAGTGTCCTACACAATCCCGATGATTGTGCAATAGTGTTTTATCGCTTTGGTTCATTGTTTAGCACTGTTAAGGCTAAGGAAAATCAAACACATGAACTTTCCAAATGATGTTTTCTCATTAAAATAGCGAATTGTACAGTGATTACATAACGTAAACCCTATCATACAAGGGTTAATGGAGTTGACCGGTTTGACTAGTTGACTTTGTTTGACTTTGACTTGACCGAACTTTGATGGTTGTCACAAGTACCTGAAGAAAACCAACGTTTACTCCAGTTAAGGATAAGCGGTGAACAGAGGGAGCCAATAGATGAAACCCGAGAAGTGTTTCAACCTCTTTAACATCACGCTAATAACCCATAAAATAATACAACTTAGTGATTTAGTGGTTACACTACTCATACTATATGTTATGCAAATCGTCTTTCCCGTCGCGATTAATATAAATAGATCGGATCATGAAACCTCGATTGAGAGTGATTAGCCCTAAACTTTCATAAGTCTTTTTCTTGTGTAATTTTCGTTCCAAAGTCCTTTCGAATCTTTTCAAAGTTGGAGAGTGAACCTCTTCAATATAAAGATAACTTAGTTGAAACGACACCCATTTTATGGCTTTCCGATGCATTTACTTCTACCCTGTTACTAAGACTGCATCATAGGGATCTAGGTCGACACTCAGAGAACCATAGCTTCAAGCGCGGGAAAAATTTATGCCTGTTATATTAAAGGAAGATATTTCTAGAGGTAACCATCGTTTCTCATCAACTTGTGTTCCTCATCGTGTAGGGAAAACCATGCCTCCAAAGAAACGTAACCAACCCGCTAGCAAGACACCGACTCTTCAAATCGATGAAGCTACGTTCCAAGCTGCAGTTTCAGCAGCCGTAGCAGCTGTCATGGCTCACCTGAATGCTAACAACGCAAATGTTAGCAGGAGCACTATCGGGAATCCCGATCATAGCAATGGACAACAGCAACCAGCAACGGTGTGTGAAGCCACCCAAGAACCCCAATCTAATCCCCTGAAAAGAAAGTTTGAGAACGAGAAAGGGAGTACCTCGGCTCAAGGACCTTCCGAAGGGCAGCAAGCTGAGGTAGATAATACCCCTGTCAACCCACCTGTCTCGACACCAAGAAGACCATACCTAGGAAACTTCCCCCACTGCAGCAAGTGTAACTACCATCATTATGGAGTCTGTCGAGAACCCTTTTGTGTTAGGTGCAACATGAAGGGGCATACCACTCGCAACTGCAGAACCCCGGTTGAGTTCATTACATCAACCACCAATGTCGAGACCAGTCCAATATGCCACCTATGTGGTGAAATTGGGCACCTCAAGAGGGACTGCCCAAGAGGGACGAACCTTAAAATAAAACCCTCATCATATACCCATAGGGAAGGAGCTGAAGTCAAGAAAACAATCGTGGGTTGAGCTACTAAAATGACTACAAATTCAAAATTTGTTGTCATCCCGGGTTAGGCCAACATGGTAGCTGACACCCTCAGTTAGGAAAAGTAACTCAAGTCGTAAGAGTCACAAACATTGACTACGACTATCCATTCACGCCCGATCCCACAAATTAAGCATCTCAGTAGTGGGCCAAGAAACCTAGAAAGTTGTGACAGGTTAAACTCTGAGAAGAATGGATGGGGAAATTAGAGGTTCTGAGTGACAGATTCTTATGCCCTCTAGAATTAATCTGGATAGAGAAACTCGGTAACATCAGAAGAGTAGCTGCAAGGGATGCCCGCACTACTCAAGCACTTCGTTCATCCAGATACAGACCAGAAGCGCCTAGGTCAGAAAGAGTTGTGATAGTGCCTCGCCACGTGAGAAAGTTACCATCGCCCTATAGATGATAGTCTGCATTCACCAAAGTTAATACTAGGATGCAAAGAACCGCATGATTTCCTCTGCGACCAGGAATACTTGAGTAAAGTAGGCAGCAAGTTGCGTTAAGCTTTATAACCCAGGTTATAAAGAGATTGTGGACTAGACACCAGTCTAGGTGTTAGTCGACGGGTTATACAAGATCACGCACTCCCTACAAACTTGAGGAAGCAGACACAATGGAAAAACTAATGGAGCATGTCCTAGAGATTGCTAGACTACTAGGTGTTCCAAGGAATAATATCTCTAAAGAGATAGTAGAACCACCTCCCGAAATAGTCAATCACTTCATAAAATCTCTAAGGGTGAAGCTAGCCCTGATCAGAGACTGCTATCCATGAAACAGCGAACCGAATGAAAGAATGACTCCTTCCGATTGGGGATCATGTTGTGAAAGCATCTATTAGACGATGATAAAAATTGGAATTATCTAAGCATCATCTGGTAAAACCTCTATCATCCTGACATTGAGATATTCCGTTAGAAACACCTCATGAATCAAAAGTGCAGGTCCATTCTACATTAGGCTGAGGTAGACGCCACGCAACCAATAGATGCTAGCATATAGTCGGCACCTTCAATAATCCAGAAAACCTCCGAAAGCCAACCAGTATGAAATACAAATCCGAAGACGACCTGAGCCTCCTAAGAACCAATCAAAAGGACTACACCTCCAGTAAGAGATAACTTTTGGAACTTTCGAATGGCGATCACGCCAAGTGATGATCTCACCATGGAAGTACATTATGTTCCAGGTACTGAAACGCTCTATTTTCCCAAGAACTTAGGACCATCAGAGATTCTTGATAAGAATTGGTCCAGCATCCGTCAGACCTCAACTACTTTAGGGATTCCATAAATTACGCCCTAATCTATCCACGTCTTAAAACTTGAAAAAGTGCTTGTCCGACGAGACTCTTGTAATCCCACTCGACGAGATCGAAATCAATGAGAGCCTCAACTTCGTGGAAGAACCTGTAGAGAACATGGACCGAGAGGTCAAGCGAACAAAGCAAAGCCGTGTCCCGATAGTGAAGGTTCGTTACAACGCCAAGCGAGGACCTGAATTCACTAGGGAGCGAGAGGATCAGATAAAACTGAAATATCCTCATCTTTTGCTTAGTTAATTGTAAATACTTATTTGCTTAAACTCTAATTTCGGGACGAAATTCCCTCTAACAGGGGGATGATGTGACAACTCGAAATTTCTATCTGGTATAACCATTCACCTCATTAGAAGTCAGATTTGTTTTCGCTAACTTTTAAGCTGTTTGGAGTCAGTTTGAGTGTCCTAAAGCCTAGTACTGCAAGAGGTAATTGTAGGAAGTATACTTTCGAGTTTGTTGTACATCATTTATGTCTCAAAACTCAAAGAGTTTTGAGTTTACGGCCCCAAACATGGAGTTTACCGCCGTAAACTCTAAAGAGTATAAATATGACACTTAGTCATTTTTGGCTTATTCTTCACCTTCCAAGCTCAAGAACACCCACGTTCTCTCTCAAGTATCATAAGATCTTCTTCCAAACTTTCCAAAAATGTAAGTGTTTCTTCTCTTGATTTGTTGATACAACACTTCATCTAGTAGTTATATATGATTTCATCCATGGAATCTTCTCTTTTTCATAGATCTTCAAGTGTTCTTCATTTCACCAAGAACACCAAGAACACACACTAGTGTTTTTGGACCTTAGACACTCTTACAAGATTCCTATAAGTAAGTACACCCCTCTCTACTAGTTATGTTCTTAGATTTCTTGTTAAACCATTGAAAAACACCAAGAAGTCCCAAGAACACATGGGTTTACGGCCAAGGCAATCTCCTTGGACCGTAAACACCATTAGGTGGTGCATATGTGCCACCATTACTTACTAGGGATTGGATATTGGACTAGAACCTTTCATGCATGAGCTAAGGACCTTAAACCACAAAATGCTAGGAGCTACCATGGGTTTACGGCCGTAAACCCACTAGGACCGTAAACCCTAATAAGGGGGCCATTATGAGCCCTAGTCACTTCTTAAGCCTTGGATGCAAGTCTAGATCCCTTCCTTGAGGAGTATAGGACCTTAAACAAGCAAAATAATCAATCACACATGAGTTTACGGCCGTAAACTCATGGTGAAATGACCATGGGCCGTAAACTCTACAAGGTGGTGCAATTGTGCCACTATTACTTCCTAAGGCTTGGACTTGATCATAGGATACTTAACCTTGACTTATAAGACCTAAAACACAAAATGGTACTAATTACCATGACTTTACGGCCGTAAACTCATGGGGGAAGTGACCATTGACCGTAAACTATTGTGGTGTTACCATATGGGCAGTGAACTCCAACGTGAGGCCATACTTTCTTTAGATACAACCCTTTGGTACTCCTAAGCACTTGAATCAAAGTGTTATCCATGTTCTAGGGTGTCCTTACTTGATTAATTAGTTGTTAAATGACTAATTAGATACTTATATGTGTCATTACATGTTAAATAGGATCCGTGTGTGTGTTCCAGTCTTCACTTGACACTTAGCCTCCTATCCGACATTTTCATCCAAATCACTCACTGCATGTGAGTTCATACGCCTTAATCAACCTTAGAAATGATTTTAAATGCTTTTATGGGGGGGGGAATACAAGTTGAACTATTAAGTTATTATATCAATCACATGTGATTAATAACTATTAAGAAAATAGATTTTTGCATGTTAAACTGTTTATCCAGCTAAAGGTTTTCAAATCTTCTTTTCATATCTCTTTTAAAATACTAAAATCCCTTTTAAATTTCTAAACATTTATCGAAGTCTTTTAAACTTATATTCTTGTTAGATTCATGTCTATATAGATATAGTTCTATAAGTAGGATTTGAAGGACTTAGGACTGATAGCCCGCTTGATTTCCTGTTCCTTGTTTGGTTGTGGACTTAGAGTATCTGGTTATTTGTCCGAGTGTCGTTGAAATCCTAGTTATATATTATGTATATCTATTTAGATATTAAAACTATTACTCCAGTTCAACGCCTTTGGGTAGCAAAGGTACCTAGATAACCTTTCAAGTAAACTATGATAGGTATAGTTTAGAAATCAACAATAACTTTTATGAGGGGAAACTAGCTATATCAATATTCTAAAACATATACTTTTAGTAAAAAGAAATGTATATTAGAAATCAAAACACGAGATACATCCTCATGATGCGGATTTCACCGTTGTCGAGTTGGTAACCAGAGTCTCCTGGAGGAAGAGCGGGCATTGTGTGTATAGATCTATACGGGACAGACCATCCCACATCCTCACTGCTAGCTATAGCCCCGGCAGACCAAGCCAAGGGGTGACAAATGTCACATCTATTTCGACGCAAGCAGGTCATCGTGTTTATATCCGTCAATCAGTATGGTTACGAGTATCTTCACATTTACCTTATAATTCATGGTCTTAAGGTAAGTAGTACCACGGTAGTTTCTACATATAAAACTACGGTACTATAATATTTTCCCTAATACATTAGCTTAGAACGTTTTTGATATAAAACGATAGTGTAAAACTATATTTTGATAATTATGGTAATAATTAGGAAAAAAAATACTCTGAAAACACAAAACAGTCGAGTCTTGGTAGAAGACTGCTCATTTCTTTAAACATGAAACAGTCGAGTATTGGTAGAAGACCACTTTTAGTAGAGAAACTCATTCTTTTAAACTTGAAACAGTCGAGTCTTGGTAGAATACTACTTTAATTAGAAAATATGGGATTTTCTGGAAGGAATTCAAATACTTTATAAACTTTTATCACCATCATCTAATGAGATTATTTTGAGGAAAAACATGTATTTATATCAATGTCATTAAAATACTTATGAACTCACCAGCATTAAAATGTTGATCCTCTCTTTCAAAATAACTTGTATTCTCAGGTCGTCAGTAGACAGGTACACTCCGGGAGCTTTTGCGAAGTCAGCCTCGTACCGAGCTGCATCTTATGTTATTCTCTATATCTACTTTTGATGTTGCTAAATGTAACCTATGTAAAAACTTATACTATTAATGCGATGGTTGTTGTACTTTGATTACTATACTGCATGTGTTGTGATACTTGACATGACGTCCTCCACCTCAGAACGTTTCCGCCGTTCCGGTTTTGGGGTGTGACTCCATCCGAAGCGTATCATGCCCTTCCAGGGTGAGACCTTCAGCATGACGCAGTCACCAACCTGGAACTCCAAAGGTTTTCTTCTTTTGTCAGCGTAGCTTTTCTGTCTATCTCTAGAAGCTTTAAGGCGTTCCCGGATTTGTACGATTTTCTCTGTGGTTTCGCGAATGATTTCTGGACCAGTGAGAGTACTGTCAGGAACGTGACCTCTAGCTAGCTGCGTGTCACCCACTTCAGCCCAGCATAGAGGTGATCTGTACTTGCGGCCATAGAGAGCTTTGAAAGGAGCAGCCTTTATGCTAGTGTGATAACTATTGTTGTAAGAGAATTCGACAAGGGGTAAATGAGTATCCCATGCCTTACCAAAGTCTATCATGCAAGCTCGCAACATATCTTCTAAAGTTTGAATCGTCCTCTCACTTTATCCGTCAGTTTGTGGATGGTAGGCTGTACTCATGTCCAGCCTAGTTCCCAAAGATTTTTGTAAAGACTGCCAGAAACGAGAAGTGAATCTACTATCTCTGTCAGAAATAATAGATATTGGCACACCATGCAGTCTAACGATTTCCTTGAGGTAAGTTCTTGTTAGCTTCTCCATCTTTTCGGTCTCTTTGATTGGTAAGAAGTGCGCGGATTTGGTTAATCTATCGACGATTACCCAAATTGTATCATAACCACCCGATGTCTTGGGTAACTTGGTTATGAAATCCACTCTAATCCACTCCCACTTCCATTCAGGGATTTCAGGTTGTTGCAATAAACCCGAAGGTTTCTGGTATTATACCTTAACTTTGGCACAAGTAAGGCACTTGCCCATAAAGGTAGCAATTTCGGCCTTCATGTTTGGCCACCAGTATAGTTTCTTGAGGTCTAGATACATCTTGTTTGAACCTGGATGAATGGAGTATCGGGTTTTATGTGCTTCATTCATAACCACATCTCTGTAACCACCAAACTTTGGTGTCCAGATCCGGTTCATGAAATAATAAACTCCATCATCCCTTACTTTGAAGTTTTTATCCATTCCTCTCAAGGTTTCACCTGCCACGTTTTCAGGTTTTAAGGCCTCGAGTTGAGCCTCTCTGATTAGAAGCATCACAGTAAACTACGAAATCCTCTGTCCCTTCAAGAAGAGACAGGATCGGTGCACTACACAAAGCTCGTTTCAGCGTTTGGAACGTTGTTTCTTGCTTCTCTCCCCACCTAAAAGTTACACCCTTTTGCATCAGGGTGGTAAGAGGCTTAGCTCTTCGAGAGAAATTATGGATGAATCTGCGATAATAGCCAGCAAGACCTAAGAATTGACGGATTTCTGTAGATGTTTTGGGTGCTGACCAGTTTTTAATTGCCTTTATTTTGGAAGGGTCAACATGTATTCCTTCTGAACTGACCACGTGACCTAGGAAATCAACCTTCCTGATCCAAAATTCACTTCTTGAGTAGATAAGGATGTCGTCAATGAAGACTATGACGAATTTGTCCAGGAATGGACGACACACTCTGTTCATTAGATCCATGAACACAGCAGGTGCATTTGTCAATCTGAATGGCATCACTACGAACTCATAATGACCATAACGAGTTCTGAACGCGGTTTTGGGAATGTCATCCTCCAAAATCCATAACTGATGATACCGGAATCTTAAGTCTATTTTTGAGAAGTAGCTTGCACCTTGAATTTGGTCGAACATATCGTCAATGCGAGGCAAAGGGTATCGATTCTTAATGGTAAGTTTATTCAACTCGCAGTAGTCTATGCACATACGGAATGATCCATCCTTCTTCTTCACGAACAAGATCGGTGCCCCCCAGGGTGAGAAGCTTGGTCTTACGAAACCTTTGCTAAGGAGTTCGTTAAGCTGGCTGGATAATTCCTGTATTTCAGAAGGTGCAAGACGATAGGGGGATTTTGCTACAGGGGTAGCCCCAGGGATTAAGTTGATTCTGAACTCGACTTGTCATTCGGGAGGCACTCCTGGAAGATCATCGGGAAAGTTGCAGACCTCAGGAATGCTCACGATATCTTTGACTTCTTGCTTTTTGTCTACCACGTGAGCTAAGAAAGCACAGTACTCTTTGCGAAGGTACTTTTGTGCCTTGATGCAAGAAATGATCTGAAGGTTCGTTACGGGTTTGTCACCGTAAATAATAAGAGTTTCTTTAGTTGGCAAGTTCAGACGAATGGCTCTTTCATAGCACCGGATGTCAGCATGGTTAGGACACAACCAATCCATACCTATTATAATATTGAAACTTTTAATATAGACCGGCATAAGGTCTATTAGGAACGAGAAGTTAATCAAGGTAAGAGTACATCCTATGTATATATCGTTGGTGGATTCGGATTTCCCATTAGCCATTTCGACTGTGAATGTTTCTTTTAGTGGTTGGGAGTTTTGATTTAGCAAATGTTTGAAATTATGGCTCACAAAACTCTTCTCAGCACCACTATCAAATAGAATGCATGCATAAGTGTTGTTGAGAAGGAACGTACCTGTAACCACTGCAGGGTTTGCTACCGCTTCTTCATGACCCAAGGCTAAAATTCTCCCAACTCTACCACCATTTCCAGCTTTAGGACAATCTTTCTTGAAATGCCCCACTTCCCCACATTGGTAGCATGCTTGACCTACTCTAGCGGCAGGTACTTGGTTAAGCGGTTGGGGTGGTGCTTTACAGAATCGGGCAGTATGCCCTTTTCTGTTGAAGTTACGACACTGCATTTCCCGATAATTTCCATTATGGTGATAATTGCTAATTGCACTTGTTGCACTTGGGGAGGTTACCAGCATAAGTCTTAGCTGGTACAGGGTTAACAGGAACAGCAGCAGGTACACTAGTATCATTGACTGCAACTAGCTGTTCCTTCTTTGAGGATTCCTGTAAAAACTTGCCCTTCCTCTTGTTCCAACCCTTCTTCTTGCTATTGTTGTTGTTATTGTTGTTGTTTTTGTTGTGTCCCTTTGGTTGTTCTGGTACAGCAACCACTGAGTTTTGACGGGCTCCGTGGTCGATAAGAGATTGTACCAGCTCTTTGGCACTGTCAAAAGTAACAGGCCTCGAAGCTAAAACACTTGACTGAATTTAGGGCGACAGACCGTAAATATATCTCTCAATCTTTTTCCTCTCCAGAGCAACCATATCCGGACAAAGAATTGCCAGATCACAGAATCTACTTGTGTAGGTTAATATGTCAGAACCAACCATTGTAAGACCCCAGAGCTCCTGCTCGAGTTTCTGAACTTCCCCTCGCGGACTGTATTCCCACATTAGCATGGCTTTTACGTTCTCCCAGGTTATAGAATTAGCCAATACCAGAGTAAGTGACTTAACATGGCCATTCCACCATGTTAAAGCTCTATCTGAAAAGGTACAAGCAACGAATTTGACCTTGCTACTCTCTGGACAGGAGCAGATTTCGAAAATTGCTTATGTCTTCTCTATCCACTGCCTTAATGCCATAACTCCCCCAGTCCCGTTAAGGGTCCTGGGTTTGGCATTGGAAAAATCTTTATAAGTGCACTCTCCCGAGTGCCCATGACTCTCGCCATGGTTAGAAGGATATGCACCAACTCCCAAGCCACTAGCACCAGGAGTATTGATATGAGACATGGCAGCAGCTACAGCCGCCGTGACCACCGCTTGGAACATAGCAGCGTCGAACTGAGGAGGTGGTGGCGGAGGTGGCGGAGGTGCTTCATTAACATTGTTACGTCTTGGATTTCTACTAGGAGGTATCTTTTTCTATAAAAGTTAAAAGATACAAATATGGTAAGATATCAAGAGTGAATATGAATTTTGATATCTCTGAACTAAAACATATAGTTCAACATGAATCTTGTAATGAATTGGAAATAGAAGTCTACGACAAGTACGACTTGTAACAGAATGATATGAAATTGAATGGTTATTTTTCAAAAAGTACGAAAATGCATGTCAATTTAAATTGGCATATTGAATACATAAAGTCTGGAAAACTTGACCCTAAACAGGTCTACAATATACCAAATTCTGGGAAAACATCGACATCATACTGACCTACTAAAAATGAAATTTTCGCGGTCATACTGAAAAATATGAAAAATAACGCTAGAACCTATCCGTAGACTTAAACTATAACCAAAATAGTGAACAGGAAATGAGTAGAGCATCTCCTACTGGTGACGGGTATCATTTATTCGAAACCTCAGCTCAGCCAGCTGATGCTCCACAGCAAGCAGATGCCTTTCATACACTGTCAGGCGTGCTCGAAATTCTATGACTTCAGCTCGAGTTACAGCTAACTCTTGCAGTAAGGCTTCATTGTCTCTCATTGCTCTGTCACGAGAATCTTCAAGATGATGAATGCGGACTGTATTAACTCGTGTATTGGCATCAACTTCCATGATTCAATTGATGGCTGTCCTACCCTGTATTTCATTTCGAGCAACCCTGCAGACCAGAATTGGCAGGACTTTGTTTGTTGAGCCTCCTTCGCTCAGGTTGTAGAAGCTTCTGTCTCCGTTGTATGGCATAGGTTGACCCTGCTCTTGACTCCATGTTTCCAAGCTTTCGGCCCACAAAGGCGTCGGGCCTTGAAAAGCTGGACGAGGGTGATTATAGGCTTCTGATCCGGAGTCATTATCTTCAGGAAAATTTTCTGCAAAATCATCATCTAAGGGAATTTCATGATTTTCTTCTGGCTTTGCATCTTGTTCTTGATCGGGGAAGTACGGGTCTCCGGGCAAGTGAAATCCAGCCATTATTATCTAAGCGAGAATAGGTATAAGAGATATAGAATATAGTAAGTAACGATATATTAAGGATACAAATTTCTACGAGAGAGACTTACAGTTAACAAGTAATGAAGTCTGTATGACTTGTTCTAGGTATTACTATAACTATAAAGTGTATACTAATTATATATAACTTGAGTATAACCGACATTCGATTAAATGACCTGGCTCTAAATCCACAACCAAACAAGGAACAGGAAATGAAGCTAGATCACATATTCTAAGTCTATATAACTTTAATTATATATAATTGTAATATACCCTTAATATTTACAATTCTACCCTCAATTGTTCTATTGTTTTCATATGTTTGTTATTAGTATATAGTGCCTAAAATACCCATATAGTATTTTAATCTTTATGTTCTGTTCTAGAGTTCTTCTGAATATGTATGGTTGGTAAGTTTTAGACATGTCACAACACCACTATCACTCCCAAACACATGTTGGTCGTATCTCAAATCAATATAGTTGATCAGGCTATATTAATCCCAGATATGATTACATAACTGCCCAGGTTTGATTGTAATGTCCAACATCCAAATACTTTTAAGTTCTTATGACTGTGATAATGTACTTGTAGGTATGAGTGTTAGTATACTTCTTGTAAAAATACTTAAATTTTTAAAAAGTATACTTGTAATCAGAGCTCTTAGCCTCAAATGTATTTATATTTTGTATATCTTTTATGGATTGATATACTGAGTTCACTATACACAATGCTCTGATACCAATCTGTCACACCACCAAACAAGACGGCGGAAACGTCCGGGGGTGGAGGACTTCATTTGTAGCATCACAACACATGAATTATAGTAATCAGAGTGCAAACAACCAATGTATTTAAAAAGTATAAGTATTTACATGTGTTTCAACATTGTATACTGAAACCAAATAGTTATATAAAAGAAGAAGACAAGACATAAATAGCTCCATCTTCTCAAAAGCTCGGGGAGTACCTGTCTACTGGTTCCCTGAGAATACAAGTAATTTGAAAAGAGAGTATAAACATAAAGTTGAGTGAGTGCATAAGTATTTATGTTTGAAATAATGTTTTCTATTTCTTGAATATGTAAATTGTTCCAGAAAATCCTATATTTTCTGCTGTATATGAAAAGTAGTTTTAGGTACATAAAACTGCTCTATTTGCAAATCAATATTACGTATTTGTAATCCTTTTGTAAACTTATATATGAGAGTATGCTTGATTTCATTAACTATTATTATAAATTGTATCATGTAAACTAGTACTTTGAAAATGTACTTAAGTTTAGTTAATTATAGACTAACGTATCGTTAATATCTTTTATGAGTTATTATAACCATACTGACTTGATGGCCTTACCCAACGCTATGAATGCGCTGAAAGCTGTTGATAACAATTTGTCACTCACAGGCGTGTATGCCTGACTATAGCTAGCAGTCCGAGTGTGGGGTTGTCAATCCCAATATAGATCTATACATACATTGTTTCGATCCCCCGCTGGAGATTCTGGTTATAATGTCAGGACTTTAACTATATTGTTTAAATGAATTAAACAACCTGTATCACTTGACTTATAAAAAGCATATAAACATTACATGTATAATAGTTATGAAAAACCCAATCATTCCGAAATAAATGACTGACAGTATGTTCTTGAATTAGTATTCTTAACATGTATCTGAAAGATGTATATCCTTGAATAGTTTTGAATCAAACCTTTTTTCTTGTAAAACAATGTACTTTTGAATACTTGAATTATGAATTAATTTTCTGTGAATCATAAATTATACCTATTATAATTTATATGTACTTTCTGATTTGATAACGAGTATTCATGAATGCAACCCCTTGCTCAACATGTTACAAAGGGTAATTGAACTTAATGAACTAACGTTTATACTTGTATACATATACAATATATATATATATATATATATATATATATATATATAAGTAAAATTTAAATGACACTCGGACAAATAATTGATGTTTATAATCCCACATCCAAACAAGGAAAAGGAACCAAAGTGGGATATCAGTCCTAAGCCTTTTAAATCTTATATATATATATATATATATATATATATATATATATATATATATATATATATATATATATATATATATATATATATACTAGTATGATTTTTGGGAGAAATATAAGTTAATAAAACATTTAAAAGAAGATTGATATTTTGAAATTCATTTTGGTGACTTGATGTCATTTTGATAAAATCATTGAAAAACATTTGATTTGATGATAACTGAAAATCCATTTTGATAAGATATTTGAAACCATTTGTTTATAACACAAAATCTTTGTGTTAGACTTGTATTCCCCCCCCCCTTAAAACAGTAAAAACTATGAAAATACGGGGGTATGAACTCACCTGCAGTGAGTGATACGAATGAAAGATCGATAAAGGATGCTAAGTGTCAAGTGAAGCCTCGAGCACAAACGGATCCTATTAATCATATAATGACACATATATGGATTTAATTAGTGTATATAACAACTAATTATGATAGGAAACCACCTTAGGGACTAGGAAACACTTGAATTTAAGTGTTACAATCATATGTGATTGCTCAAAAGTGGTTTAGGGCCACACTAGAATGTGTACGGCCAAGTGGTATACGGCCACATGTGTGTACGGCCACATGTGTGTACGGCCATGGAGTGTATGGCCGTACACTACTTGAAGAACATGCCAAGAAGGTGTTTTACAGCTCTATCTAGCATCTCTCTAAGTGTCCATGATCTTATGTTGGGACATAACATGAATTGAAGGTCTAAATATGCACTAAACAAGGGGTGTACGGCCACATGAGGTGTGTACGGTCGTACACCCTTGAAGTTTTTGCTTTGGACGATGCTTTAAGGCTAGAACTCGAGTGTTTATCAAGCTTAACAAGCAGATAGAAGAGATACTCACACTTTTGAAGGCTTTTAAGGAGTTCAAGGCTCAAGAACAAGTAGGTGTTCTTGGTATTCTTGGTGAAAGTGAAGAAGATTTGAAGATACTTTGAAGACTAGATGAAGTGTTCTTGATGAAAGTGAAGAAGATTTGAAGATACTTTGCAGACTAGATGAAGTGTTGTTGATTCGAAGTTGAGAGAGAATGGAGGTTCTGGAGGTGAAAGTGTGTGAAAATGAGAAAGAATGAAGGAAAAGTATATATATACGTTTGGGTTCACGGCCATCTTTGGTGTACGGTCGTACACCCATGTGTACGGTTGTACACTCCTGTGTACGGTCATACACGTGTGTACGGTCGTACACTCCTCTAGTTGGAGTGTTTGGCCAGAATGCTATACGATGAACTTAAGATAACTCATTCTTAAACCCAAAATTTGAATGCACTAGGCTTAGAACACTCAAACAGACCCTGAACAATGCTAAAAGATAGCAGAAATGAGTCTGACTTCGATTGACTTTGAAAGACTATACAACATAGAAATTTCGGGTTGTCACATTATCTTCTTTAGTTTCTTGGTGTTTATTTAGTATGTGTTGTTCTTATACCTCTATATAAAACTGTTCTTAATTTTGCATCTTAAATTATTATTGAACTATATAAAGATCCACTATATTAACTTATTTGGCACAAAATATTCTTCAAAGATCTTATCTCAACACCTTGGGTTGTTAGGACCCTTGTTTGACTTGGTAAGTCACTTTTTGTTTGTCAGCAATTACATCAGTACCACTGATGATCATCAGGGGTTGCATCCCTTGATGATATCAGGAAGCTTCATGAAGATCCATAAAGCTCAAGCTCTAATAAACAAAGATATGATCCTTATGTGTCAAGGATCAATACGATATTGGGTTTCCATCACAGAAGACTCCTTTTTTTGTAAGGGATTGCATTTCATGTTTATCTATCTTGTATTTTAGGATATGATCTTATGCCTTCTATATTATATATCAATACCTCATTATGTAAGGGGTTATCAATCAAGAGTGTGTAAGTAATCAGATTTTGTTCTCTGATTACCTCTTGACTGTTGAAACCATTTAATCGATAATATTTTGGTTTAATTAAATATGTTTGTTATTGCTTATATTCATATTGTAGCTTGTTGAATATATGGGTTTGGGACAAACAACTGTTATCATATCAGTTTTTAGTCCTTCCAAACGATCCTCTTAATAGATTCATCAAATTCATCCTCATCATCATCCTCTTTTCATTCTAGTTCTGTTAACAAGTGTCCCACCTTTGATGAAAATATTTGTTCGATGTGGTTGAGTAAAACCATGATGGTTCTTGAATCCATGGACGGTTTATAGATGATACTATAAAAGATGATCCCTATGTTGCTATGAGGACTATCACTGATACTGGAAAGGATCCAGTGACTATGCATGCCACTATTCATGAATGGAATGAAGAAGAAAAGAAAAAGGGAAATTTTGATGTTCATGCTAGAGCAGCAATATGTGGTGTCACGCCCTATAATGTCTATCATTTGGTTGAAAATTGTTCTTCTGCAAAAGACATCATTACAACACTCAAATTCACATATGAATACACCGATAAAGTAAAAAACAACTTGAAGAACTCATAGAATCGTAAGTATGAATACTTATTTGCTTCTAAAAATGAATCTCTCATTAGTACTTTCAATCGTTTTCACTGTCTAATAAATGATTTGAGAAAGTTTAATATCACAAAAACAAATGATGTGTTGGTCTATAAGTTCCTTGATTTTCTCAAAGATAGTTGGGAACATCATGTGGATATCTTAAAAAATAATGAGAGGATAAAGACTATGCATCTGCCTGGTAGGTTTGGTAATTCGGTGAATCATGAGCAGAGCAAGGCTTAGAGAAGAGAAAGAATCAAGGAGATGAAAGATATTAAGATCGAAAAATCTATTACTCTCATGTCCAAATAATATAAGATAGTTGATGGAATCATTGATGATGAAGAGATCTCACCAGGGGAAGACGCGGAAGAAGACTGAATTTCAGTGGATGGCTAATCTCACTGCCTAGGCTGCCTTGATTGTCAAACTGATAGTTTCATTTTTTTTAGTTTATTTGAGCACATTTCATCTCATTTTAGTAAATCCTCATGTATATTTTCTCTTTTTATTATTTTTCATCTGTATCGAGTTCTTTATAGTTTCTTGAGCTTATTTGCAGATTTATCAAAGACTATTCAATGCAAAGCGGTTATGAGAGTGCGGAGTCTTGAAACATGGAGCTTGCAGTGCATTTCCAGATTATTTGATGGACACGATTAGGCTAATGGTCTAAGAAGAGACGTGATGACTTGGGATTGAGAAGATCAAAGGAAGATAGGAGCTAATTTGGAGGCATTTCATTGGAAATCAACAAGGGCTTGGTCTTAAAATAAGATGGAAAAAGCTAATTGAATATGCGGAGTTGATTGATCGAGTGAGTGTTCGAGCTTTTGATGGTTTAGAGGAGATGAATTGGGTCGAAGTTAAAGAAATAATGAAGAATCACGGGCTATGAGCTGATGGAATTCAAACTGGGCTAGTGGACTAATGCAACTTCCAAGAAATGAAAATGACCCACTCATGACCAACTCACGGGGACCGCGTAAGAAATAGGCTAAAACTCACACGACCCGCGTGACTTCCTGCAGGGGCATTTTTGTGATTTTTCTTTTAGCTTCTATTTGAGGAAGTTTGGTGGGAGTCTTTTGGCACTTTTACACATCCGATTTTGAGGCTATTCTCTGGAGTTTTTGGAGGTCTTGAAAACTTGAAGACACATAATTTTTTACTCCTTGATTCTAGCTTAATGTTTGGTACAATTTATCTTTATTTTGTTTTCTTGAGTTTAGCCAAGCTAGGCTAAACTAATATTGGTTGATTTTGGTGAAATCACTTGAATGTTGGTTGAATCTGAAGAACTCCATGAACTTGTTATTGAATCTTTATGAGAATGTTTTATGTTTTAACATCTTCTTGCTACTTGTATGTTTTTATTCATGAGTTTAAATATATTTGTAGTGATTAGTTGGCTAAATTCTTGATTAAGTAATGGATCCTCAAATTGGCAACCAAAAGTGGTTCTTGTGTTAGTTTTTGTGACAACCCGAAATTTCTATTCTGTACAACATTTTAATTCAATAGAAGTCAGAACAGTTTCTGCTAACTTTCAAGCTTTTTGGAATAAGTTCGAGTCTTTTTAAGTTAGTACTTCAGGAGATACCAGGAGAGAGGATGTTCTAGGGTTTATTGTGCAACAATAAAGTCCCAAAGCTCCAAGAGTTTGGAGTTTATGGCCTAAACAAAGGTGTTTATGGCCGTAAACCCTAAATTGGGGGTATATATATGACACTTAGTCATTATTTGCCATTTTTCACAAATTCAAGATCCAAACTCAATTCTCTCTCAAGTATCGTCCAACAATTCTTCAAGATCTTCAACTTGTAAGTGTTTCTAGCCCTATTAAGTTGATATATTGCTTAATCTAGTGGTTTAACACACTTCCATCCATGAAATCATTCCAAAAGGTTAGATCTTCAAGTTTCACCAAGAACACCAAGAACACACACTAGTGTTCTTGGACTTTTAGCACCTTTTCAAGCCTCTATCTTGTAACTACTTCTATCCTAGAGTATAATAAGGCTTGTTACACTTCTATACATCAAGAAAACACCAAGGAAACCAAGGATCAAAGGTGTTTACGGTCCAAGAACACCTTGGACCGTAAACCCTAAAAAGGGTGCCAAAGTGTGCCCTAGTCCCTTCTAAGCCTTGGAAACTTGCATAGATCCCTTCACTAATGAGTTAAGTACATGAAAACATCAAAAGACCAAAAACCATTTGGGTTTACGGCCGTAAACCCAAAGGCAAATGGTCCAAGGACCGTAAACTCCATTTAGGAGTGAAATGGTGCCCTAATCACTTCCATAGGCTTATACTTCAAGTGCAAATGCTTCTAAGGACTAGTAGAGCTTCAAAACAACACATGGTCAAAGAAGCATGAGTTTAGGGCCGTAAACTCATGGGTTTACGACCATAAACTCAATGAGTTATGGTCACAAAACCGTAAACTCATATAAAGGGTTCCCTTGAACCCTAAACTCAATAGCAATGTCCTACAACATTTAGATGCAATCCTTAGCACTTATAACACTTATATAAGGTGTTTTTCATGCCCTAGGATGTCTTAACTTTGTTAATTAGTTGTTTAAAGACTAATTGGATACATATATGTGTTATTATATGTTAACTAGGATCAATGTGTGTGTACAAATCTTCACTTGACACCTAGCAATCGTATATCATCAGTTCATCAAAACCACTCACTACAGGTGAGTTCATACCCCCTTAATTAACCTTTTAAATGTTTTTAAATGCTTTTATGGGAGGATACAAGTTGAATTATTATAGTTATTATATCAATCACATGTGATTAATAACTACCAAACAAGTGGATTTCTTACTTTTCAAACTGTGTTACCGAACTGTTTTACTTCAAACTATTTTACAAACTCCTTTTCATGTCAAATACTTTTACTTAAACTCTTTTAAACTAATATTCTGTTAAATGTGTATCTATATAGATATAGTTATATAAGTAGGATTGAAAGGACTTAGGACTGATAACTCACCTTACTTCCTGTTCCTTGTTTGGTTGTGGACTTAGGGTATTAGGGTTATCTGTCCGAAGGTCGTTCGAATCCTAGTTATATATTATGTATATGTATATAGATACAAAGGTTCCTTCTTTCATTCAGCTCCATACCTTTGGGTAGCAAGGGTATACAAACATGTTCATACATTACTAGTAAGCTACTATAGGAATAGTTTAGGAAGATACTAAAACTATTACTAGAACAATGAAACATACAAAGAGTCAGTTCATACATGAAACAATACCATACAGAGAAAAAGATAACAAACAATACCATACAGAGGAGATAACAAACAATACCATACAGAGAAAGAGATAACAAACAATACTGTTGAAAATTGTTTTTATATGTGATCATCACTGAAATAAGACGAATTGGTTTTATATTATCTAACAAATATTATCAGTTATTTCAGGTTGCGTGGATTCGTGCTTAATTATGAAATAGAAAAATATGCAAAAGACGAAATACGCAAAGACGGAAAAATAGACGCAATATTTGGTCGTTTGAAGACAAAACAAATCAAGACTAAAATTGTCAAGAATTTAAAAACCTCAAGGGTCAAAAATGGAAATTCAATTCACAATTGGATATATATATATATATATATATATATATATATATATATATATATATATATATGTTCGTGTATATATATATATATATATATATATATATATATATATGTTATATTGTATATATATATATATATATATATATATATATATATATATATATATGTATATTGTATATATTGTATATATATATATATATATATATATATATATATATATATATATATGTATGTATATTGTATATATTGTATATATATATATATATATATATATATATATATATATATATATATATACATGAATCATGCATATATATATATATTGGAAAGAAATCTTCAGAAAAGCAAAAGTACCAAACATCATGTGTGCTTCCAACCTTTACAATCAATCACTTCATTACTTTTCCTTAAACAAACAAGAGTTGCTTGATTCCTTTGCATATATATAGATGCATGTTTACATGAGTTTTTGTGTGTGTTTTGTGTTTCCTTGTAATATATCTCCTATTACTCTCTCATCTCCAGAAGAATAAACACATAGCCAACCTCAAAATACTCTCCAAACACCCTCCAAATACCCTCCTTAAACCTCCTCCAAAAACCCTTTCAAATCACCACAACTATCACCACCTTGCTGTTTTTCGACATCAGAATTTGCAAGTTAAGAAAAAATTCACCGAGCACAACTCAAGAAGAAACTACGGGAGAGATTTTCACCGCAGATTATTCAAGACCTTACCTACATCTATGAATTTTCCTCGATTTTTTTGACCACTACAAACCCCAGAGAGACGCGAGAGAGAATTGGCTATCCAGAGAGATTTACTACGAAAATCTATATTCATAACCACCCAAAGCTCTTTCAACATCACCCTTTTTGTTACATTATACCACCAAAACTACAACCTTATTCCACCTTCTACCACCCTCCAAATACCCACTTCAACCTCATCAAATCACCTTAAAAAAACCCATACCCACATACAAAAAACATTACCCGTGTATTTTGTATCGTTTTGTAAACAATTCATTGTTACATAAAAAGAACTTATTGTTACTTACCGGATTGAACTTTGAACAAATAGAGACACAGTCTATTAAGATCCAGTCCAACCCTAAGCCTGTTAGTCATTTATTTGACTAACAACTTGACAAAACAGTCGTTCCACAAGTCCCGTTCTAACACCACCTACTATATATATTTATATATTTTATTAACGCTTTATGTCATTTAAATACTGTCATTTATTTCATTTATAGCTTTCAGTCATTTATAGCTTTCCAGTATTTATTTATTCCGCACTTCTTATCTTTCCGCATCTAATCTCATTAAATATATATATCTGTCACCCAGTAACTGGTAACCGAGCCTTTTATTCGTGGTAATCAGATTGTTATATATTTCTAACAATTGGTATCAGAGCTTGTGTGATTTACCTTGAAATTTTTGTCGAAAACTTTTGGTTAGCGTTTATAAACCTTCTATAAACTTTTCTTTAAAAATTTCATTTTAATATCACTTGTTCAAAATCCTTAAAAAAAAATATTAAAAAATTAAAAAAAAAATTTTAAAAAAAAAAAAAAAAAAATCTTAAACAAAAAAATTCAGAGCTTGTGTGATTTACCTTGAAATTTTTGTCGAAAACTTTTGGTTAGCGTTTATAAACCTTCCATAAACTTTTCTTTAAAAATTTAATTTTAATATCACTTGTTCAAAATCCTTAAAAAAAATTTTAAAAAAAAAAAAAAAAAAAATTAAAAAAAAAAAAATTTCTTAAACAAAAAAAAATTCAGAGCTTGTGTGATTTACCTTGAAATTTTTGTCGAAAACTTTTGGTTAGCGTTTATAAACCTTCCATAAGCTTTTCTTTAAAAATTTCATTTTAATATCACTTGTTCAAAATCCTTTTAAAAACAAAAATTTTATTATGTCTTCTGCTAATTATTCCAACATGAACTCTGTTTCTATTGCTAACAGCTTGGGATCTGGTTCACGGGCGCCCATACTTATTCCTGAAGAGTATAATTCGTGGGTTGGCCGTATGAATCTTCATCTCAACACCATAAGTGAAGATGTCTGGATTGTGTAGAAGGAACATATGTTACACCAGAAAATATGGCTATTCTTGCTACAAATCAAGCCACTCTTGCTGAAACCGAAAAAAGGCTGCAACTCCAAGCCAAAAAGGAACTTGTGTCTGGAATTCCCCACAGTATTCTAAGTCAAATGGATGACATAATATTGTTGACTGCAAATCAAATCTGGGAAAATTTAAAAAATCGTTTTTGTGGAAATCAAAGAATTATTGGAAACAAAAGAACATCTGTTTTAAATGAATTCGATAATTTCAAGATGCTTTCATCAGAAACCATCCATGATGCTCATGATAGGTTCAATTTTATCATGGTAAAAATAAACAATTTGGGCATCAAAAAGACACAACACGAGATAAATCTCAAGTTTCTAAACAATCTTTACGAAAGCTGGAAGATGGTTAAACTCATCATTCAGGGAAATCCAGCCATTCATACTGAAACTTTATACAATTTGTATGGAGAACTTCAATCGTATGAATCCTCGATTGACCCACCAACCACTACAGCTTTTGGAGGACCACTTGCTCTCGTTTCCACATCTTCTCAAAACCAAACACCTTTTAATGAACAAAACTTCAATCATTTTAATCAGACATCTTTTCAAAACCAACCCTTTTTGAACAATTCTTTTGATCAATCTGATTTAAATGATGAAGCAGACTACCAACAACTGTGTGCTTTGGTAGCAAACACAAACCTCCAGAGATTTATTCCAAATCACGGTCAATCGAATTTTAAACCAAATTTTCAAAACCAACCATCATTTGGACAAAATAATTCTGGATTTCAACCAAGACCTCAACCTGTTCAAAACAACTCAGGTTTTCAACCAAGACCTTATTTTGGACAAAATTTTCAAAGACCTTCCTTCCAAAACAATTCAAACCAAGGTTTTCAAAACCAGGGATTTCAAAACAATCCCAACTCAAGTCATCATAACAATAACCAAAACAACAGTTTTCAAAACCAAAACAGAGGATTCCAAAATCAAGGTTACACTAATCAAAGCAATGGCTTTCAAAACAACCAAAATTTTGGATTCCAACAGAACCCTTCCCAATCTTCCCAACAAATCCAAACTCAATCTCCTGAAAGACTTCCGATTAAAAGCCAAAAGGATGACAGTGATGAAGAAGTGATCATTTGTCACAACTACAAAGGAACTAATCACTATGCCAGAGAATGCCGAGCCAAAAACAAAACCAAAGTCAAAGACTCAGCATACTACGCTCAAAAAGCCAATGAATTAAAGAAACAGGAAAATCAAGATAAGCAAAGAGCATTGATGGCAATCCATGAACCAAACGTGGAATACTGGCCAACTTCTGAAGACGAAGATGACAATGAACCAACACAATCAAACTTCTGTTTCGTAGTTGGTGTTGATAGACCTTCAAGAGCTCCAAACGTCATAGAACAGGTATGGTCTATGATCTCTGAACTTGGTCTTTCGAAATCAATTTTTGAGTCCCATATAACCAAGATTGAGAAAAGTCTAGAAGCTGATCTCAAAAAATATCATGACACAATGATCAATTCCGATATCTGCAAATCTGAGTTACAAACCTTGCAACTCAAATTTGGAGAATCAACAAGGATAAAGAACAAATTGGAAAGAGACGTTGAAAGAAAATCAGAAGATTATAATCACGTCTTGGAACAATTAAATCAAACCCTAATTCAGAAAAAGGATTTGGAACAAAAAAATCAGTCAGTCATTTCCTCTGAAACAAAAGATGTTTTAGAAAAGGAAATCCTTCAGTTGAAACAAAACTTTCAAGAATCAACTGAAAAAATACAAAACTTTAAATGAAAAACTGACTGATTCTTTAAACCAAACCAGTTTTCTTGAATCTGAAAACAAAAGATTGATATGGAATATGAATTCTATCAAAATTGCTAGAAAACTAAGTGATGATGTTTTCACCAAAGCAAACACCTTAGGAACTGGCAAAATTGATACGAATTACAGACCAGGAATTGGAAGAGAATCCTTTGAAAATGAACTAGCTAAACAAGAAAACATGACAATTTGTGAAAACTCTGAATCCACTCTTCCAGATCTTTTCACATCTGCTAATGAGGAAGATTCAGATGACGAAACAGTTATCAACTGTAGCCCAGATGACACTGCTTTCACTGTTTCCAAAAAGTCTATCAAAAGAGTTGTAAAATCTGAAACAAACTCTGCTAGTTCTTCAACAAACCAAATCAAACATACCAATGAAGCAACCAAAACCCCACTTAACAAACCAAAAGTTTTTGAAAACAAACCAAAGAAACCAGTTCAACCTTACCTCATACCTCAAAAACAGGTTTCCAAACAAAAACCAAAACCTTTTCAAAAACCTTTTGAAAACCGCTTTCAAGAGATCACCTTTAACCATTCAAGGAACTTTAAAAAACGACCAAATCAGAAAGTTTCAAAACATCATCTTCAAAAAGCCTTTCATAACCGCCAATCACATCCCAAATATGAAGATAACTTTTCAAAAAAAATTTCACATCTAGGATATCATTCACCAAATCACAGATTTTATCAACCAACGAATTTTCAGAAACAAATCACTTTTTGGGAAATTTTGATAAATAAAATCAAACCTCAACCATTCCATCCTTATAAACCAAACTCTTATAGCAATATGAAGTCAAATGCTACAAGAAGTTCGGTAAACAAAAAACCCAAAATAAAAACAACTAACAAACCAGGACCCATTCAGATTTGGGTACCTAAACCTTCTGTCTAATTGCAGGTACTTAATGCTGGAGAGCCCAAGGATGATACATGGTATATCGATAGCGGCTACTCTAAGCATATGACAGGAAAGAGGAATTTCTTACATGACTTCAAACCCACCCAAACCAATCAAGACGTTACCTTCGGCAACAACATGACGGCAAAAATCAAGGGTTATGGAAACATAACAAATGGTAACTTCACCATAAAGAAAGTTGCCTATGTCGATGACCTGAAACACAACCTCATCAGTGTTTCTCAACTGTGTGATAACAATCTTGAAGTCCTATTCACCAAACAAAGAAGCTTGATCATGGACGCCAAAACCAAAGAAATCATTGTTGATTCTTACCGTGCCGGAAATATGTATCCACTTGACATGGATCTTATCTATGGTAAACTCGATATATGTATGCTATCAAAAGCCCCAGTAGATATCAGTTGGTTATGGCACCGCCGCCTTTCCCATCTAAACTTTGGGTACATCAACAAACTGATCGGCGATGATCTTGTTAGAGGACTGCCACTTCTGAAGCTTGATAATGAAACTCTGTGTGCTGCATGTGAAA
Source organism: Lactuca virosa (assembly GCF_052849685.1). Classification (NCBI taxonomy): domain Eukaryota; kingdom Viridiplantae; phylum Streptophyta; class Magnoliopsida; order Asterales; family Asteraceae; genus Lactuca; species Lactuca virosa. The sequence goes on from NC_136429.1 coordinate 61,751,053, forward strand.
AGGGAAAACTTTCCAAATCCACTCACAAAAGCATCTCAGAATCTAGTGTATCCGAACCACTAGAATTGCTGCACATAGACCTTTGTGGCCCTGCCAAAACCCAAACCATACAAGGGAAGAAGTACATTCTTGTTGTCGTTGATGGCTTCTCGCGCTTTACTTGGGTCTTTTTCTTAAGACTAAAATCAGAAGCACCTGAAGAGATGATCAACTTCATCAAACAAATCGAACTGAAGCTCAAACGACCTGTTCGAAGAATCCGAAGTGATAATGGTTTAGAGTTCAAAAACAAGACTCTAGATTCATTTCTCAAAGACAAAGGAATTGAACACAACTTCTCAGCCCCATACACTCCACAACAAAACGGAGTTGTCGAAAGAAGGAACCGAACACTGTGTAAAGCTGCAAGATCAATGCTTATCTTCGCTGATCTGCCACAATACTTCTGGGCAGAAGCAATAGCCACAGCTTGCTACACTCAAAATCGTTCCTTAATCCATAAACATCTTCATAAAACACCATATGAAGTCATTAACAACCAAAAACCAAACATCAAATTTTTCCATATTTTTGGTTGTCGATGCTTCATAAAGAACAATAAAGACCACCTCTCAAAATTTGAATCAAGGTCGGACGAAGGAATTTTCCTTGGTTACTCATTTTCTTCAGCTGCTTATCGAGTACTGAACAAACGTACCAGAGTAATTAAAGAAAGTACCGATCTTCATTTCGATGAATTTTATGTCAGGAAATTGGATCGTGAACATTTTGGTTCAAAAATGATCGATAATATTTTTCAAAATCCAATTCAACAAACACCTTCTCCTGACAGAGATATTGAAATCGATCTTGATTTACTTTTTGAACAACCCAAAACCGCTTACAATTCTGAACTTCTAACTACTTCTATTGATTCTACAGGAACGACCACTGAAGGAACTCCACAAACAAACCGAAATGATGCAGATCAATTCAAGGGGGAACCACCTACACATACTTCTTCATTGGAACAAACATCAAATCCTCCTTTAAATACCCCATCCCCAAATATCCAAAACAATCCCGATGCATCATTTATGGGGGAACCTTCAAACCTACTACAAGATGAAACTCCCGGAGAAGAACAATGGGATACTGAAATTCCAATTATTATAGCGGAAGAGAATCGCTTAATAAAATGGACCAGAAACCACCCAACTGACCAAATCATATGAGATCCAAACTCAGGCATCCAAACTAGAGCCGCAACTTCTAATGATTGTTTATTTGGAGCCTTCTTATCCATGACTGAACCCAAAACCATACATTCTGCTCTCAAAGATCCAGACTGGGTAAAAGCTATGCAAGAAGAGCTAGAAGAATTTGAAAGAAATGACGTATGGAATCTTGTCCCTACCCCACCCGATGTTTCTGTTATAGGTTCAAGATGGGTATTCAGAAACAAAACTGACGATCAAGGAATCGTTTGTCGAAACAAGGCACGTCTCGTAGTGAAAGGATATTCACAACAAGAAGGAATCGACTACGATGAAACATATGCTCCAGTTGCCAGAATTGAAGCAATTCGCATCTTTCTTGCATATGCTGCACATAAGAACTTCAAAGTATTCCAAATGGATGTTAAATGTGCATTCCTACATGGAGAGTTAGATCGCGATGTATACATCCAACAACCACCAGGTTTCGAAGATCCCAAATTTCCTAATCACAGCTTCAAATTGCAGAAAGCTGTCTATGGCTTAAAACAAGCACCCCGAGCCTGGTATGCCACATTGACAACCTTTCTCGAAGAATCATGTTTTAAAAGAGGTTCAATCGATCAAACCCTCTTTCGTAAAATCTATAATAAACATCTTTTAATCGTACAAATATATGTTGATGACATTATTTTCGGTTCTACTGATGAATCTTTGAGTATTAAGTTTGCAGATCTAATGAAGAGCAAATTTGAAATGAGCATGATTGGGGAGATGACTACTTTTCTCGGACTTCAAATCAAACAGTCAACTGATGGCATTTTCATCAACCAAGAGAATTATGTCAAAAACCTACTCACTCGCTTTTCAATGGACAAATCCAATACCGCAAAAACCCCAATGGCTTTTAGATACAAAATCGATGCAGACTTAAATGGCAAACCTGTTGATCAGAAAAGATATCGTGGAATGATCGGATCACTCTTATACCTCACTGCCAGCAGACCTGACATCATGTTTTCTACATGTGTCTGTGCCAGATACCAAGCAAATCATATGGAATCCCATGTAGTTGCTGTGAAACGCATCTTCAAATACCTAAAAGGCACTCCCAAACTTGGCCTTTGGTATCCAGCTAAATCCGATTTTCAGTTGAACGCTTTCACCGACTCAGACTATGGAGGATGCAAGTTAGATAGAAAGAGTACATCTGGTAGCTGTCAATTCCTAGGAGGTAGACTAGTGAGTTGGACTTCAAAGAAACAGACTTATGTATCCACATCAACAGCAGAAGCTGAATACGTCGCTGCCACCAGCTGTTGTTCGCAAGTCATATGGATGCAAACTCAACTGCGAGACTATGGCTTCAAAATTTCACAAATTCCCATATTTTGTGACTCAACCAGTGCAATTGCCATTTCTCACAATCCCGTTCACCATTCCATGACAAAGCACATCGACATTCGATATCATTTCATCAAATACAACATTCAAAAGGGTCATATCGAATTACACTTCATCAACACCGAAGATCAAATTGCCGATGTCTTCACTAAGGCTCTCGATGAAACAAAGTTTCAATACTTCCTAGGCCGTCTAGGAATGTTAAATCCAGATAACATCCATCCTTAAACTTTTACTTTTTCTTTGTACAAAAGTGTGTTTACTTTCATTCAAAAGGAAAATTCAAAAACAATTGAAAATTGCTTTCCTTTCAAAAATACCAAAAACATTCAAATAACCAATATTTCCAAAAACATTCAGAAAAACAAATCTTCAAAAAAAAAATTAATAAAAGACTTGCCATAATAAGCTTTTATAGAACCTTGTGATTAATCTTCTCTTGACTTAATTTTCAGATGCTTATGCTCGATGAAGATTTTAAGTCATATTGATTCTCAATTGGAGTGAAGGTTCAAATATCCTACTTTTCATAATGTATATAACTTTATTTCCTTCGATTTTATTTCATTATTGACGATTTTAAACAATCAAGGGACATAAGGTTAGGAGGTTCAGATGAAAACAAAAACCCATGTGAGAATTTGTGCCTCGTCGATCTAAATCATTGTGGAAATCATTTCTTGTGAGCTTAGGTGTGTCACTATTGCTTCTAAGGTATACCTAATTATATCTTGTCACGGTCTCATTTTTGCTTAGATATCAAAATGACCAGGGACGATACATTTATTTCTTACATACTAGACAAACTGTCTTTTATGCCACCTATCCCTACCTAGATAAAAGCCAACCAAAAATGAAGACTTGCGATCCCATGATCCATCAAGCAAACAACGACATATCCTTACAAGAAAACCAAAGGAAAAACAAATATCTATCAACATCCAATCCTCAAAGACAAATCAACAAGAAAACAAATGGATTCAATAAAGATATACCAAACAAAACAAAAAAAATATATTCTATATTTGGTATTTTCAAACAAACTTTCAACCAAATGGTTATTTCAAAACAAAAATCATAAAATCCCGCGATTTGTTTTAACCATTTTTCACAAAAGAAGATATCTCAATCACTCAAGTCAAATACTCTTAAAAAGGTCTCAAATGTAGCAAATTCTCAATGCTAAAACAAAATATCTTTTTACAATAAATCGATATTGATCAACAAACAGGATACTATCAAAGAAGAAGCTGCAACAACAATGGATTTCCCGGGATACTGTAGCCTTCATCACTGAAGTATCTTAGTTGCAAACTGCACTATGAAAATTGCTAAACCCCTCTACATGTATTTCCCGACGGAGAGAGAGTGAACTTTAATGGCATGAATGAAGAAACCCGCTGAGTAATGCCGAAACCAGTCTTATGTGATTGATTATCTAATAATGAGACTAAGTGACTTTACAAGAAAAACATAGCTGAACACCTCCAATATGAGTGTGAGTCGTCAGAGAGAGATATCACTCATTTTTAGTGATCATTAACTTGTTCTGCTGCCAGAACAACCAAACACCCAAGTGAAGTGTGAGCTATACCTATGAGCGTTCATCTGAATCGACATGTTAGACCACTTGTCGTCATTAATAATGCTATAAAATCTAAGAAAATTTCTTTAGATACATATATGACTACCCTTTGATAACCGAACCCGAGACTTTGATTCGGAAACAAATTTCTGAAAATCTTTTACATAAGATATGTTAAACCAAGTCACAAACTTTCAAAACGATTACAATGGTTTTATATATATCTTCTCATTGACAAAACTTTTATCCCAAATCTTCAAGATTAAAACTGTTAATGTGATTATATCTATCCTTATTTCATCAATGATCACATAGGGGGAAATTGTTGAAAATTGTTTTTATATGTGATCATCACTGAAATAAGACGAATTGGTTTTATATTATCTAACAAATATTATCAGTTATTTCAGGTTGCGTGGATTCGTGCTTAATTATGAAATAGAAAAATATGCAAAAGACGAAATACGCAAAGACGGAAAAATAGACGCAATATTTGGTCGTTTGAAGACAAAACAAATGAAGACTAAAATTGTCAAGAATTTAAAAACCTCAAGGGTCAAAAATGGAAATTCAATTCACAATTGGATATATATATATATATATATATATATATATATATATATATATATATATATATATATATATATATATATGTTATATTGTATATATATATATATGTATATTGTATATATTGTATATATATATATATATATATATGTATGTATATTGTATATATTGTATATATATATATATATATATATATATATATATATATATATATACATGAATCATGCATATATATATATATATATATTGGAAAGAAATCTTCACAAAAGCAAAAGTACCAAACATCATGTGTGCTTCCAACCTTTACAATCAATCACTTCATTACTTTTCCTTAAACAAACAAGAGTTGCTTGATTCCTTTGCATATATATAGATGCATGTTTACATAAGTTTTTGTGTGTGTTTTGTGTTTCCTTGTAATATATCTCCTATTACTCTCTCATCTCCAGAAGAATAAACACATAGCCAACCTCAAAATACTCTCCAAACACCCTCCAAATACCCTCCTTAAACCTCCTCCAAAAACCCTTTCAAATCACCACAACTATCACCACCTTGCTGTTTTTCGACATCAGAATTTGCAAGTTAAGAAAAAATTCACCGAGCACAACTCAAGAAGAAACTACGGGAGAGATTTTCACCGCAGATTATTCAAGACCTTACCTACATCCAGGAATTTTCCTCGATTTTTTTGACCACTGCAAACCCCAGAGAGACGCGAGAGAGAATTGGCTATCCAGAGAGATTTACTACGAAAATCTATATTCATAACCACCCAAAGCTCTTTCAACATCACCCTTTTTGTTACATTATACCACCAAAACTACAACCTTATTCCACCTTCTACCACCCTCCAAATACCCACTTCAACCTCATCAAATCACCTTAAAAAAACCCATACCCACATACAAAAAACATTACCCGTGTATTTTGTATCGTTTTGTAAACAATTCATTGTTACATAAAAAGAACTTATTGTTACTTACCGGATTGAACTTTGAACAAATAGAGACACAGTCTATTAAGATCCAGTCCAACCCTAAGCCTGTTAGTCATTTATTTGACTAACAACTTGACAAAACAGTCGTTCCACAAGTCCCGTTCTAACACCACCTACTATATATATATATATTTATATATTTTATTAACGCTTTATGTCATTTAAATACTGTCATTTATTTCATTTATAGCTTTCAGTCATTTATAGCTTTCCAGTATTTATTTATTCCGCACTTCTTATCTTTCCGCATCTAATCTCATTAAATATATATATCTGTCACCCAGTAACTGGTAACCGAGCCTTTTATTCGTGGTAATCAGATTGTTATATATTTCTAACAAATACCATACAGAGGAGATAACAAACAATACCATACAGAGGAGATAACAAACAATACCATACAGAGAAAGAGATAACAAACAATACCATACAGAGAGAACATACAGGCTAGACAGAGGTAGAACATACAATACAGCTAGCACATTCATTACATATACATTATTACAGTTATGTGAGCCACCTAACGGGGCATGGCACTACTTGCCATGACCGTTTTTTGTATCCAGAATCTCCTTAAATGGGGAGCGTATGAGTTTGTGTATAGATCTATACTGGATTGACTATCCTACACCTTGTTGCTCGCTACAGTGGGACTTGCAAGTCTACGGGTGCCAAACGTCATTTCTTACGACGTCTTACATCGTCGTTTTTCTATTGAGTCGGTAACAGGATACAGGCCGATCACATGGTACTTTAAATAACAATTGGTTTAAAGTAGTTAGTACAGCAGTAGTTACTTAATACAACACTACAGTATTATATCATTTTCCCATTACATTTACTTTCTGATATTTACACAATAAACAATAATGTAAAAACTATATTTTTTGTTAATGATAGTCGGATTTGGGAAAATACACACTCTTACAAGAGACACACACACAGATACTAGATGCCTTGGTAGAAGGCTACTTTTAGTAGGAAACATAGGGTTTTCTAGGAGAGTTCAAACAATTACAAACTTTTACAAACATATACAATTACAAACTTACAAAACACTTTCATAGAACTACAGACACTAATATACTTATGATCTCACCAGCTTTAAAGCTGATAAACTCTTTCAAAATAACTTGTATTCTCAGGTCGCCAGTAGACAGGTACCGGAGCCAGGTTTTTGCGAAGATGGAGCTCGTTCAAGACTCATCTTTATTTTGATGTATATTATTTTTGGTGTCTATATAACTTGACAGAACACACTTGTATGAAATTATATTATTAATGCAATGGATGATGTTGTTGCTTGTTTACTACTTTGCATTGTTGTGATACTGTACATGACGTCCTCCACCCCCGAACGATTCCGTTGTTCCGGTTTTGAGGTGTGACAGATTGGTATCAGAGCATTGTTTATAGTGAATCGAGTGTATCAACCCATAAAAGATATACGAACTATAAACACAAGCGGGATTAAAATACTCTGACAAAGTGTTTATACTTTTAAATAATAAAATATTTAACCAAATATACATACCTGCATTCATACTAAAATCAGTGTCACTAGGACAGAACAAAAGTATTACGATTGTTGGACAGCACAAGTGGACTTAGAGACATATGGTCAACCCTGGGAAGATGTAGCCTGATCAACTACATTATCCGAGGAGTGATTAGCATGTACCTAAGTGTGGTTGTGAGGTTGCAACAAGTCTAAAAACTTACCAACACTACTACAACGAGAACAGTAGAACAGAACATAAACTTAAAATACTATAGGAGTATTTTGTGTTACTATTAATTACTTACCTGAGAACTAAAGGTCTTTATTAAGTATGTCAATAGTTGTGGAGTGGGTACGCTAAGGTTACATGTGTCTAGGATATCATAGACTTAGAATTTGTGATCTTTGCTTTACTTCCTGTTCCTTGTTTGGTTGTGGGCTTAGAGTTAGGATCACTTATTCGAAGGTCTATCCTGTCTAGGTTACCTATGACTGGTATGCACTACGCAAATGTTGGAGTAACTGATAAAGATCATCTTATAATTATCTAGTTAGTTCGTCTATTGATTATTTCCTTATCCCTTTTCTCGCGTAGATATAATGGCTGGATTCCATTTTCCCGGAGACCCGTACTATCCCAACAACGGAAATGTTGGATGGCTTAGAGAAGAGCCAGAAGATGATCACCCAATCCCTTTGGATGATCACGAAGTTGAAGGATTTTCTGATGGTTCTGACTCGGAGCCAGAAGTCAACAACCTACCCCCAGCTGTCCAAAACCCAAACCCTCGTCCAACATTTCAAGGACTCACACCTCTGTGGGCCACAAACTTGAATAGGTGGAGTCAGGAATAGGGGCAGCCCATGCCCTACCATGGAGACAGAAGCTTCTACAACCTCACTGCAGGAGGTTCGGCTGACAGGGTCCTACCCATAATGGTCCGTAGGATTACTCGGAACACTGAGCAAGGTCAAGCTGCTATTGACCGAGTTGTGGAGATTGATGCCAGCTCTGGCGTTAACACAGTCCACATTCGCCAACTAGAGTCTGCTGATGAAAGGACTCAGGTCCACAATGCAAATCTACAGGGGGAACTTGCTGAAACCCAAGCTGAAGTCAGGGAACTTCGAGCTCAGCAAGCAAGATCTGATAGGCACGTGAGAGACATAGAACTCCTTCTGTCGGATTCAAGAACTCACTCTAGTAGTTCTCGTCGCCGATAGAGTCTTATCGACTTCTCTTTTGGATATAATCTAGTTTTTGTAAAAACTCTAGTCTAATTTCCTATCTTTGTAAATCTTAGACCCGTTAGGTCTTGATTTGGTAGTAGTCTGTCAAAATTTTCCATCTTAGTTGATGTAAGACCTACTTCTAGGTCATTTTTTCCGAACTCATTACATCTGTAATCCCAGTATAATTGACAGATATCTAATCTTATGGAAATCAATATCCAATTGCTAGCATCTGTTAGTACTAGATCTTCATTCAATCATACTATTCAATCGTGCTATTCACTTGTGCTGTTGGGCTATGGAGAGTTAGTCCATGAGTCATTCTTATCTACTTCCTATTAAATTCTTATCAATATCTTCATCTTTCTAAACTTATAGTTAAAAGATGCCCCCACGTAAATCAACAAGACGCGATCCTCCCGCACCGACACCACCTGCTCCTCAATTCGATACAGCAGCTCTAAATACTGATGTAGCTGCGGTTGTGGCTACAGCCATGGCTCAATATCATTCCTCAGGTTCCACTGGACGAGGAACCCCTGTCCTATCTACTCATGGTGAAATCCCAGTGCGCTTTAGAGAGTGCTCCTATAAGGACTTCACCAACTGCAAGTCCAAGTCTTTCAGAGGGACTGGCGGAGTCATTGCCCTCTCGCAATGGTTCGATAAAACCGAATCGGTTTTCGAGATCTGCTCCTGCCTAGAAGGGAGTAAGGTTAAGTTCGCTGCTTGCACCTTCGAAGACAAAGCCCTGACATGGTGGAATAGCCATGTCAAGTCACTATCTCTAATAGTGGCTAATGCTATGGGATGGGAAACTCTGAGAGATCTAATGATTGAAGAGTACTGCCCGAGGGGCGAGATCCAAAAGCTGGAGGAAGAACTGTGGAGCCTAACGATGAAGGGCTCCGACGTAGTCTCTTATACCGCCAGGTTCTGTGAACTGGTGGCCCTCTGTCCCAACATGGTTCATACTGAGGGAAAGAAAATCGAGAGATATATATGGGGGCTGATGCCACCGTACCAGGGAAATGTTTTGGCATCACACCCCACTACATTTGATAGTGCCAAGCGATTGGCACAGCGGCTCATAGACCATGGGGTTCGTACCCCGGCCGCAACAACAACCTTGGCCATCTCAGAACCCGCCAGAACCGCTGATTCCAAGCAGAAGTTTTGGGATGACAAGAAAAAGAAGAAGGCTGCCAAAAAGCAGCAGATCATGGCAGTACATACTGCAATAGCACCTGACGCTGCTGCTCCAGTAAGGCAATACGCCAGAAGTTTGCCCAAGTGCAACAAGTGCAACTTCCACCACACAGGAGCCTGCCAGGAAATGCAGTGCTCGAACTGCAACATGAAGGGGCACACCGCCCGTATCTATAAAGCTCCGGCGAGACCACTCAACCAAGTCCCCGACACTGGTGTGGGCCAGGTTTGCTACAATTGTGGCGACGTGGGCCACTACAAGAGGGACTGCCCAAAGGTAGGGAATTATGGTAGAGTTGGAAGAGTTCTGGCCATAGGCCACGAGGAAGCGGTTGCCGACCCCATAGTGGTCACTGGTACGTTTCTCCTCAATAACTCATATACATGTATACTATTTGATAGTGGAGCGGAGAGGAGCTTCGTGAACCAAAGATTCGCTCATTTACTTAAGCAAAAATCACGAGCACTCAAAGAACCGTTCACTGTAGAAATGGCTAATGGAAAGACAGAGAGCACTAACAGTATATCTATAGGGTGTACCCTAACTTTAGATAGCCATTCATTTTCGATCGATCTCATGCCGGTATCTATTAAAAGTTTCGACGTCATCATCGGCATGGATTGGTTGAGTCTTCATCGTGCCGACATCATGTGTTATGAAAAGGCTATCCGCCTTAATCTGTCGTCTGGCGAAACTCTAGTAGTATATGGCGACAAACCCGGCACGAACCTCCGTATCATCTCGATCATTCAAGCTCAGAAATTCTTGCGAAAAGAATGTCGCGCATTCCTTGCTCATGTGGTCGATGTGAGCCAAGAAGCAAAAGACATTCAGAACATTCCAGTGGTACGTGACTTTCCCGACATCTTTCCAGAAGAACTCCCAGGATTACCTCCGCAACGACAAGTCGAGTTCAGAATCGACTTAGTTCCAGGGGCTACCCCCGTAGCCAAATCGCCCTATCGTCTAGCACCTGCAGAGATGCAAGAACTGTCATGTCAACTTAACGAACTGCTCAGCAAGGGCTTTATAAGACCAAGCTTCTCACCTTGGGGAGCTCCAGTCTTGTTCGTCAAGAAGAAAGACGGATCGTTTCGTATGTGCATCGACTATAGGGAGCTCAACAAACTGACCGTCAAAAATCGTTATCCCTTGCCTCGTATCGACGATTTATTTGACCAACTTCAAGGGGAGAATTTCTTTTCAAAAATCGACTTAAGATCCGGATATCACCAACTACGAGTGCTAGGGGAGGATGTTCCGAAGACAGCCTTCGAACTCGTTATGGGCACTACGAATTCGTAGTGATGCCGTTCGGATTAACAAACGCGCCCGCAGTATTCATGGATTTATTGAATAGGGTGTGTCGTCCTTACTTGGATCAGTTCGTCATCGTCTTCATCGATGACATACTTATCTACTCTCGTAGTAAGGAGGAACATGGTCAACATCTGCGATAAGTCTTAGAAACTCTACGTTCGGAGAAGCTCTATGCGAAGTTCTCAAAATGCGAATTTTGGATCCGACGAGTCGAATTCTTAGGGCACGTGGTTAGCGAAGAGGGAATACACGTGGACCCTTCCAAAATTAAAGCCATTGAGAGCTGGTCAGCACCGAAGACGCCTACAGAAATTCGTCAATTTCTAGGCCTCGCTGGCTACTACCGCAGGTTCATTCAGAACTTCTCCCGCATAGAGAAACCTCTTACAACACTGACCCAGAAAGGTGTGACCTTTGACTGGGAAGAGAAGCAGGAGAGAGCGTTCCAAACGCTCAAGCGAGCCTTGTACACCGCACCAATACTATCCCTCCCCAAAGGGATAGAAGACTTCGTCGTCTATTGCGATGCGTCAAATCAAGGACTCGGATGTGTTCTGATGCAGCGAGGTAAGGTCATTGCCTATGCCTCGAGACAGCTGAAGACACATGAGGTCAACTACACTACCCACGATATGGAACTAGGAGCAGTTGTGTTTGCTCTGAAGATCTGGAGACACTACCTGTATGGTACAAAAAGCACAATCTTTACAGATCACAAAAGCCTACAACATATATTCGACCAGAAGGAGCTCAACATGAGACAACGACGGTGGGTCGAGCTACTCAGTGATTACGAATGCGAAATTCGTCATCATCTGGGTAAAGCCAATGTAGTAGCTGACGCCCTAAGTCGGAAAGAATATTCCGGTCGTAGAGTCAAGTCATTGACTATGACTATCCATTCACACTTGTCCACACAAATTAAGGAGGCTCAGCTCGACGCTTTGAAACCTGAAAATGTGGCAGGTGAACCCCTGAGATGAATGGATAAGAACTTGGAAGTTAAGGGTGGCGGAGCTTATTATCTCATGGATCGGATCTGGACCCCGAAACTTGGTGGTTTCAGAGACTTGGTCATGAACGAGGCGCACAACACTCGTTATTCCGTCCACCCAGGTTCAGATAAGATGTATCTGTATCTTAAAAAGTTATACTGGTGGCCTAATATGAAATCAGAGATTGCTACCTTCGTAAGTAAATGCCTTACTTGCGCCAAGGTTAAGGTCAAATACCAGAAACCCTCTGGTCTACTACAACAGCCAGAGATACCAGAATGGAAGTGGGAGCGGATCACTATGGATTTCATAACCAAGTTGCCCAGGACAACGGGTGGACTTGATACCATATGGGTCATCGTCGACAGATTGACCAAGTCCGCACACTTCCTGCCTATCAAAGAAACAGCCAAGATGGAGAAGCTTACAAGAACTTACATTAGGGAGACTGTACGACTGCATGGTGTTCCGATATCCATTATCTCGGACAGAGATAGTAGATTCACTTCGAGGTTCTGGCAGTCGTTACAAAGTTCCCTAGGAACTAGGCTGGACATGAGTACAGCCTACCATCCGCAGACAGACGGGCAAAGTGAGAGGACTATCCGAACCTTGGAAGATATGCTGCGAGCATGTGTGATCGACTTTGGGAAAGCATGGGATACTCATTTACCCCTTGTCGAATTTTCCTACAACAATAGTTATCACACAAGCATAAAGGCTGCTCCATTCGAGGCCCTCTATGGCCGCAAGTAGAGATCCCCTATGTACTGGGCTGAGATGGATGATACCCAGTTAGCTAAAGGACGAGTTCCTGAAAGGACTCTCACAGGTCCGGAGATCATTCGGGAAATGACAGAGAAGATCATTCAAATTCGTGAACGATTGAAAGCCTCCAGAGACCGACAGAAAAGCTACGCTGATAAACAAAGGAAACCGTTGGAATTCCAGGTGGGCGACCGTGTTCTATTGAAGGTCTCACCCTGGAAGGGCTTGATATGCTTCGAAAAGCGTGGAAAGCTAAATCCAACGTACATAGGGCCTTTTGAGATTCTTGCAAGAATCGGCCCTGTAGCTTACAAACTTAACTTACCGCGCGAGCTCAGTAACGTGCATTCTACTTTCCACGTCTCGAACTTGAAAAAGTGTCTGTCCGACGAGACTCTTGTTATCCAACTCGACGAGATCGAGATCAACGAGAGCCTCAACTTCGTGGAAGAACCAGTAGAGATCATGGACCAGGAGGTCAAGCAAACGAAGCAAAGTCGTATCCTGATAGTGAAGGTTCGCTGGAACGCCAAGCGAGGACCTGAATTCACTTGGGAGCGAGAGGATCAGATGAAACTGAAATATCCTCTTCTTTTTACTTAGTTATTTGTAACTACTTATTTGCTTAAGCTCTAATTTCGGGACGAAATTCCTTCTAAGGGGGGGATGATGTGACAACCCGAAATTTCTATTATGTACAACATTTCAATTCAATAGAAGTCAGAACAGTTTCTGCTAACTTTCAAGCTTTTGGAATAAGTTCGAGTCGTTTTAAGTTAGTACTTCAGGAGATACCAGGAGAGAGGATGCTCTAGGTTTTATTATGCAACAATAAAGTCCCAAAGCTCCAAGAGTTTGGAGTTTACGACCTAAACAAAGGTGTTTACAGCCGTAAACCCTAAATTGGGGGTATATATATGACACTTAGTCATTATTTACCATTTTTCACAAATTCAAGATCCAAACTCAATTCTCTCTCAAGTATCATCCAACAATTCTTCAAGATCTTCAACTTGTAAGTGTTTCTAGCCCTATTAAGTTGATATATTGCTTAATCTAGTGATTTAACACACTTCCATCCGTGAAATCATTCCAAAAGGTTAGATCTTCAAGTTTCACCAAGAACACACACTAGTGTTCTTGGACTTTTAGCACCTTTTCAAGTCTCTATCTTGTAAGTATTTCTATCCTATAGTATAATAAGGCTTGTTACACTTCTATACATCAAGAAAACACCAAGGAAATCAAGGATCAAAGGTGTTTACGGTCCAAGAACACCTTGGACCGTAAACCCTAAAAAGGGTGCCAAAGTGTGCCCTAGTCCCTTCTAAGCCTTGGAAACTTGCATAGATCCCTTCCCTAATGAGTTAAGTACATGAAAACATCAAAAGACCATAAACCATTTGGGTTTACGGCTGTAAACCCAAAGGCGAATGGTCCAAGGACCATAAACTCCATTTAGGAGTGAAATGGTGCCCTAATCACTTCTATAGGCTTATACTTCAAGTGGAAATGCTTCTAAGGACTTGTAGAGCTTCAAAACAACACATGGTCAAAGAAGCATGAGTTTACGGCCGTAAACTCATGGTTTTACGACCGTAAACTCAATGAGTTATGGTCACAAAAGCGTAAACTCATATAAAGGGTTCCCTTGAACCCTAAACTCAATAGCAATGTCCTACAACATTTAGATGCAATCCTTAGCACTTATAACACTTATATAAGGTGTTTTTCATGCCCTAGGATGTCTTAACTTTGTTAATTAGTTGTTTAAAGACTAATTGGATACATATATGTGTTATTATATGTTAATTAGGATCATTGTGTGTGTACAAATCTTCACTTGACACCTAGCAATCTTATATCATCAGTTCATCCAAACCACTCACTACAGGTGAGTTCATACCCCCTTAATTAACCTTTTAAATGTTTTTAAATGCTTTTATGGGGAGGGGGGATACAAGTTGAGTTATTATAGTTATTATATCAATCACATGTGATTAATAACTACCAAACAAGTAGATTTCTTACTTTTCAAACTGTGTTACCAAACTGTTTTACTTCAAACTGTTTTACAAACTCCTTTTCATGTCAAATACTTTTACTTAAACTCTTTTAAACTTATATTTTGTTAAATGTGTATCTATATAGATATAGTTATATAAGTAGGATTGAAAGGACTTAGGACTGATAGCTCACCTTACTTCCTGTTCCTTGTTTGGTTGTGGACTTAGGGTATTAGGCTTATCTGTCCGAAGGTCGTTTGAATCCTAGTTATATATTATGTATATGCATATAGATACAAAGGTTCCTTCTTTCATTCAGCTCCATACCTTTGGGTAGCAAGGGTATACAAACATGTTCATACATTACTAGTAAGCTACTATAGGAGTAGTTTAGGAAGATACTAAAACTATTACTAGAACAATGAAACATAAAAAGAGTCAGTTCATACATGAAACAATACCATACAAAGAAAGAGATAACTAACAATACCATACAGAGGAGATAACAAACAATACCATACAGAGAAAGAGATAACAAACAATACCTTACAGAGGAGATAACAAACAATACCATACAGAGAAAGAGATAACAAACAATACCATACAGAGAGAACATACAGGCTAGACAAAGGTAGAACATACAATACAGCTAGCACATTCATTACATATACATTATTACAATTATGTGAGCCACCTAACGGGGCATGGCACTACCTGCCGTGACCGCTTTTGTGTCCAAAATCTCCTTAAATGGGGAGCGTATGAGTTTGTGTATAGATCTATATTGGATTGACTATCCTACACCTTGCTGCTCGCTACAGTGGGACTTGCAAGTCTACGGGTGCCAAACGTCATTTCTTACGACGTCTTACATCGTCGTTTTTCTATTGAGTCGGTAGCAGGATATAGGCCGATCACATGGTACTTTAAATAACAATTGGTTTAAAGTAGTTAGTACAGCAGTAGTTACTTAATACAACACTACATTACTATATCATTTTCCCATTACATTTACTTTGTGATATTTACACAATAAACAATAATGTAAAAACTATATTTTTGGTTAATGATAGTCGGATTTGGGAAAATACACACTCTTACAAGAGACACACACACAGATACTAGATGCCTTGGTAGAAGGCTACTTTTAGTAGGAAACATAGGGTTTTCTAGGAGAGTTCAAACAATTACAAACTTTTACAAACATATACAATTACAAACTTACAAAACACTTTCATACAACTACAGACACTAATATACTTATGATCTCACCAGCTTTAAAGCTGATAAACTCTTTTAAAATAACTTGTATTCTCAGGTCGCCAGTAGACAGGTACCGGAGCCAGGTTTTTGCGAAGATGGAGCTCGTTCAAGACTCATCTTTATTTTGATGTATATTATTTTTGGTGTCTATATAACTTGACAGAACACACTTGTATGAAATTATATTATTAATGCAATAGATGATGTTGTTGCTTGTTTACTACTTTGCATTGTTGTGATACTGTACATGACGTCCTCCACCCCCGAACGATTCCGCCATTCCGGTTTTGGGGTGTGACAGTTTTCACTTCACACAATCACAAAAACATTTTCTCCAACAAGGTAGTTAAAGCATTTGACTCCTCATGGATTTGGTGACTTTTTGGTTCTCAATGCTAGTTAATTTTCACTAATTACATCCTTAATGGAAATTATGACTTTAACTTAGGAATTAGGTTATGAGCTCCTCTAACTATTTTACTAAATAAGAAAAGTATAGGTAATCTCAAGCTTCTTGGATTACTATAGCCAAATTAGAGATTTAAGAAAAGTATTGCACTTTGGATTCTAATGATATGCTCACCAAATGTTCAAGTGAGGAAACTTTACGTCAACCATCTTTCTCGTATTGATATTACATTAAACTCTTGCTTTTGTTGAATTATGTCTTTAAATCTTAGTTTAACTCTAATTTTCTTTTAAACATCTCAAAAGATCAAAACCCACATTTTTATTTTATTTTAGTTTACAAGTGTTTGTACAACAGGATTTTTATAGAAGTAACAAATTGAACCAATCTATGTGGATATGATCCCTTTACCACTATACACTATTTTAGTGTACAAGATTTAGGGTTTTTTTTGGCCTCGACAACCACCAAATTTTGGCACCGTTATCGGGGATTGGTTTATATTTAATCAGTTTGTTTCTCTATTCATATATCTCATCGTGCAAGTACTCTATTTTAAAACCCCAAAATTGACAAAATGTATGGCTTGGGAATGAACACTCCTTGCATTGAAGACCAACTTTCTGATCTTGCACCATTAGTTATGATGCTTGAAAGTGACCAAAGTGTGCATCCCATTCCTCTGCTTTTCTATTTTTGCCCCCAAAATGGACATCATTTCGACATGTTTCCATATTTACATGGAGAATAGGAAGAAATGCAATAAATGGAAAGCTATTATTAGTCAAATGAATGGAGTTATGATCAGCCTCAACATGATCAATGGTGGGACAACAACCAAACTTGGGGAAATAACCAATAACAGCCAAGTCCACAGTTCCCACAGCCCTATCCTTACCCTCCTCAACAACCTAAAATGCCAAACATGTCCTTAGAGGACACTGTGAAAAGCATTGCCACATCTAACCAAACTTTCCATGAAACAACCCAAGCTAGCCTCAAAAGCTTAGAGCAAAAACTAACACAACTTGCTCAATCAATATGTATAATGGAAGCTCAAGAAAAACTACCATATAAAGAGAGCCCATGCCATAGTGCATGTGCTATTCCTTTGAAATATGAGAAAAGTTTTGATATCCCAAGAGTGTTATATGAAGAAGAGGAAGAAAGAAGCAGAAGTGAAAAAGGCTATCAAGGAGGAAGAAGAAATTGAGAAAGTTGTCAATTGAACAATAGAAGAAGTGATAGGGTTTAACGAAAGAGAGCTTGAGCCACCCACTACCATTGAAAAATTGACTCCAGTGTTAGACCAACCACAAGAGCCGAAAACGATAAATTTGTCAAACCCTTCAAAGGATATGTATCCCTAGAATGCGGACGCCCAACCAGTCACCAACTTGACCACCATATCAAAGAGGGAAGAGTTGGTCACCTTACTGAACAAGTACAAGAAAGAATGTGGATGGATGATTGCTATTATCAAATTTCTAATTCCAGTATGGTTCTCCCGTAAAAAGAAAGTCAATAACAAGAAAAGAGTCCCAATGGAGGTGTGGAAATTAAAAAATTTCGACATGGGGAAAATTTTCAAGGTTAATGGACATCGGTTGAAGCCTTTTTATGAAGTTTTTGATGAAAATGTCCTACACAACGTCTGTTTGGACACCCCGGAATATTGAGAAAGAGTTGGTAACTGGTAAGACATCTCGCCAAAGACGTTAAAGAAGGGCATTTGTGGGAAGCATTGTGTTTTCGTCTTTTATAAACTGAATAAAACGTTTTTGTGTTTTGAAAGTGTTCATTTTTGAGAAATTTCAAGCATCATTCTCACCTTTGGTCCAAACTTTTGTCATGTTTTTGAAACCGGGACTTTAAGAGAATCATTTTTGGTCAAACAATCGAGTTCTAGAAAATTACATTTTTTGAAAGTGCAAGCCTCCACGCAGCCAAGACTGGACCATTCACTACCCGCGTGAGGGTTCAAGCTGCTATCCCTCGGCCCATTCAGTGCCCGCGTAAAAGAGTTTCGAAATTTCTTGATTAGTTCGTGCGGCCATCACTCGGGACACCATGCAGCTCATTCGAGTTTTCCGATACTTAGCATTTTTTAGCTTCAGCTTGTGCGGCCAATGCTCGGCCCGTTCGCTACTCGGGCATATCACGAAAACGGATTCTATTTGAAGTTTAGAAATCGAGATTGAGGAGGAACTAGACGCAACCATTGCTCTGGCATCCCTCGTCCCGCGTGAACTAGTTGACCAGATCTTTAAATGATTTGACTTCCATTGACCAACATTGACCATCTTGACCTATGAATTAAGAGTCCAGCCTTCTTCTTCTTATCCCTTATATATTCAAACATGTTATTCCCCTTCATCCCTTTTCTCTCTTAAGAACTTACCCTCCTCCATTGAAGATCCATACAAAAACTTGATTTTCGGAGTTCTACCGGTCAGAATCTTGCGAAACTGCCACCTTATCCATACTCCCCCTTCCTCTCATCCTTATCTCCCTCCACCATACCCCTATCCTCCCCCCGATCCCCCGATTTAGGTACATTTTCCCTTCCCCAAGCATTGAGAACAATGCTTATTTTTAAGCATGGGGTGGGGTATTTCCTTTTTATTTTCACTTTTCATGCATTTTTTGTTAGGTTGCATAGTATATTAGTCTTTAGCTAATTTTCATCCATTTTTTTTATTTTATAAAGTTCCAAAAAGATTTTATTTTCTTCCTTTCCACTTTTTATTTTTGCATTAAATTTAGTTTAAGACATTAGCATGCATGCATTTTTGTTATTTGTTTATTCACACCCCCTTGGATGCCATGGAACAGGTTCATAGTTATTGTATCATTATTGGTCCGAGATCTTGTTGTTATCTCACACATCGAACCGACACATCGAACCGGGACCACTAGACCGCAGTTTGGGACTTCATACTTGGGATCAACCGTTGCAGCTTAAATGGGTAAGTGATCATGGTCAAGTAGTTTTCATGAAGAATTATGCATGCAATACTAACAACTATAGGATATACTATAGCAATGGATATTTTTACCATGCGGTTCATGACGCTGAGAGGATCACAATTCATCATGTCTGAATCGTTAGGATGAAGCACTGGTGCTTATCCCCGAGTAGAATCCATATCTGGTCTCTTTACATCACCGTTTTTTTTTCTATTTTCTTAGGTTTTTAGAGAGTCTTTTAGTCTACATTTAGACATTTCCATTATATTTTGAAAATCATAAGTTTGAAAAGGAACCTACAACTTTATTCCCTATACATTGGTCATTTTCACACTTAGACCATTCGGATTACTATTTTCCGGTTCCACTTACATACTTTTGGGAACCAAATCTCGAGTCAAAAGTTTTTTGGTAAATATTTCAATATGTTACAACGTTACCTTCAAGCATTAAAAAAAACTTTTAAATCATAAAAGAGAAGCCTAAGCAAGCAATTTTAAGCTGTGATTGTTTTAGATGGGTGACCGGTTCAGTTATTGAACAAGTTTTCTTACATTTTGGTCACCCGTCGATTGATATTTATTTATATAAGTAGGTTTTATTGTGAATAGATCGAGTTGTTTTTTCGCAAATTGGTGGTGTTAGAGAGTCTGTGGAGTCGGGTACTATGGGAGGTTCGAAACAACACTAAGTGAATTGGTTCCTACAGCACTACCAAGCGATGAAACCCAATCACACATGAGAGTAGCTATCAAACGTGAGATCACGTAACTTTCATGATAAGAGTGTAGACTTAATGAAGAGCTCCATCCGAGCCCATCCATCTATTTTCTCCATAATACAGAGGTTTTTCATTGTATGCATGTTCCATTGGGGCTACGACTGACCATCCCTCCTTACTCACCCGAAGGAGTTGTCATAGGTTGTGGTTTATGGTTCCAATGTCATCGGATGAAAATTTCTTAGGATAATAGCAAGATCAACTCTAAGCATGCTGACTAACTTTGATCAGGTTCTATGGTTCTGTCCATTCATTTTATTTTTAGGATAGTTCAACCCAACTTCATTTTAGTCTTGTCTTACTTGAGGACAAGTAAGGTTCAAGCTTGGGGTGGTTTTATAGTTTCATTTTATTTACATTTTTTTAATTTATATCAGCACATTTCATCTCATTTTAGTTAATCCTCATGCATATTTTCTCTTTTTGTTATTTTTCATCTTTTTCGGGTTCTTTCTAGTTTCTTGAGCTTATTTGCAGATTTATCAAATACTATTTAATGCGGAGCGGTTATGAGAGTGCAGAGCCTTGAAACATGGAGCTTGCGGTGCATTTCCGAATTATTTGACGAACACGATTAGGCTAATGGTCTAAGAAGATACGTGATTACTTGGGATTGAAAACATCAAACGTAGATATGGGTTAATTTTGAGGCATTTTATCGGAAATCAACAAGGGCTTGGTCTTAAAATAATATGGAAAAAGATGATTGAAGTTGAGGAATTGACTGACCGAGTGAGTGTTTGAGCTTTGGATGGTTTAGAGGAGATGAATCGGGCCAAAGTTGAAGAAATAATGAAGAATCGTGGACTATGAGCTGATGGAATTCAAACTGGGCTAGTGGACTAGTGCAATTCTGACCCAAGTAATGAAAATGGCTCATTCATAACCAGCTCACGCGGCCCGCGTAAGAAATAGGCTAAAACCCATTCGGCCTGTGTGACTTTCTGCAGGGGCATTTTCGTGATTTTGCTTTTGGCTTCTATTTGAGGAAGTTTGGTGGGAGTCTTTTGGCACTTTTGCACATCCAATTTTGAGTCTATTCTTTGGAGTTTTTGGAGGTCTTGAAGACTTGAAGAAACATCATTTTTTACTCCTTGATTCTAGCTAAATGTTTGGTACAATCTATCTTTATTTTGTTTTCTTGAGTTTAGCCATGCTAGGATAAATTAATTTTGGTTGACTTTGGTGAAATCACTTGAATGTTGGTTGAATTTTGAAGAACTCCATGAACTTGTTCTTGAATCGTTATGAGAATATTTTCTGTTTTAACATCTTCTTGCTACTTATATGTTTTTATTCATAACTTTAAATATATTTGTAGTGATTAGTTGGCTAATTTCTTGATTAAGTAATGGATCATCAAATTAGCAACCAACAATTGATTCTTGTGTTAGTTTTCACTTTACATAATTACAAAAACATTTCTCCAACATGGTAGTGAAAGCATTTGACTCCTCATGGATTTGGTGACTTTTTGGTTCTTAATGCTAGTTAATTTTCACTAATTACATGCTTACTGGAAATTGTGACTTTAACTAAGGAAATAGGTTATGAGCTTCTCTAACTATTTTACAAAATAAGAAAAGCCTAGGTAATCTCAAGATTTTTGGATTACTATAGTCAAATTAGAGATTTAAGACAAGTATTGCACTTTGAATTCTAATGATATGGTCACCAAATGTTCAAGTGAGGAAAATTTACGTCAACCATCTTTCTCTTATTGATATTACATTAAACTCTTGATTTTGTTGAATTATGTCTTTAAATCTTAGTTTAACTCTAATTTTCTTTAAACATCTCAAAAGACCAAAACCCACATTTTTATTTTATTTTAGTTTACAAGTGTTTGTACAACAAGATTTTTATAGAAGTAACAAATTGAACCAATCTTCGTGGATATGATCCCTTTACTACTATGCACTATATTAGTGTACAAGATTTAGGGTTATTTATTTTGTTGGCCTTGACAACCACCACAAACAATTCAAAGGCTTAAGGAACTCAAGGATATTCAAACCTAGGAATGACTAGAAGATTTCCTCCGATGGCTACTTTAAATGTGGAAGTTTTGTACACTTTGCTAAAGACTGCAAGTTCAAGTCAACTGACTCAAGAATAAATCGTATGAAGTGAAGTATAAAAGATTGGTTGCTAGTTTAAACAAGCAGATTCTTGGATCAAAGATGTTGTTGGCAGAAAAAGAGAAGTGGGAAGTAGACGATCTTTCTATTGATAAAGGAAATATTTACAGAGACAATATGTGTTTGATGGCTAAAGTTGAAATGATCAGTGAAAGCAACAGTCCATATCTATTTGAAGCAAATCTTGTTCAAGCTACAAGCAAGTCCGGAGATCAGATTGGGATCCCTCCTCCCTCTATCAAGTAGAAAAATTTATAAGTTACTTACATAATGAAATATCTTTAATGTTTGAGTATCTTTTCCTTGATTTTGAGAAATCTCATCAAGAAAAGCTTAACCTTCAAAACGAAAACAATATTTTTTTTAAAGAAATTAATTCAAAAAATCATGAATTAGAAAATCTTAAAAATGAGCTCATGAATAAAAATTTATTTAATCAAGTTTATTTCAAAGAAAACGGATGAGGTTGTTTTACAATTTGAAAACATAAAGAAACTCATCAAGAATTGGACTAATTCTCATTCAAGAATCACACAAATTGTAAATAGTCAAATCTCATTCCAGACTCTTAAAATCATAGGAGAAATTTTTCAAAAAGCTATTGATTTTTCAGAACAAATCAAATATGAACCTAAATTCCCATCCACTTATGAACTAATTGAATGATATAAAATTTACTCTGTTAAACCTGTTGATGATAATGTTCTTAATCATGTTAAAAAAACATTATAAAACTGACATGTTCTAAAAAAATGCATTTACTTTATTTATCTATCAGTGAAAAGTATTTTTCAAGAAAATTTTAAGACTAATGGGGAAAAGTTTATAGAATTTCCAACCTCATATGGTGAAAAACATTGTGTATTAGATGTTATTTCTGACAATTTGGATACTATTGTTTCTATGGATATTCATGAATTCCTGGATGTATTAGGAGATAGTAATTCAGTTGCTTTTAATTCTCCATCCACTAACCTAGTATCTACTGGTGATTGTTTTTAAAAATCACTATCACCCTAAGAACCATGATGTCCCTCCACATCTAGTTCTCTTAAAATCAAACAATTTTAGAAACATAAATATCAAAATATTAAAACATAATTGTCAAAATCTAAAAGAAATGCAGGGGCTAGAAACTGTTATAAGTTTGGTAACAGGAGTCATGAAGCTTATGATTGCCATCATGAAAAAGGGTCTAAGAAAAGTGACAATATAATGCTCAGTTGTGGGAAATGGATCAAGAAAGAAAACTCTTTAATTTGTCTTCCTTTGGATTGATATAATATATTTCCTTCTCTCAAATCTTCCATAACCAAACCCATTTCCAAAGGGTTAAAAGGAAAAACTAATTTGTTGTTGTGGTGTCATGGACATGAGCATATTTGGTATCTTGACAATGGATGTTCAAGACACGTGGCAAGATCCAAATTTCTTCATGATGAATTTTTCAAAGAAGATGGTACCAACGTTTCCTGTAGTGACAATGCCAAAGGATTCAGCAAATGATATGACACCCTCAAATGCAACTCTGTTGAATTTTCTAATGTTTCTTGTGCTAAATATTTAAAGTACAATCTTATTGCTATTAGTCAAGTCAACAGTGTGATGCTGATTATGAAGTTCATTTCAACAAAAAGAAGGGAGTTGCCACTGATTGTAACAAAAAAGTGGTCCTCAATGCCTAAAGGAAAGATAATAATAGACACATTTTATATTGATAAATCATTAGAAATGTGCTTTATCTCAAGATCTCAATCAATCTCAAATGACAATGGCACAAGATACTTTCTCATTTGAACTTCAAGGCAATTTCCAAATTATGTGTATGATATTCCACCCATGTCATTCTATCCTATAAATACTCACTTGCACACAATAGTATGAAGGGTTTTTCTTTGTATCTACTTTTCTCTTTGAAGTGATGTCTATGAATATTCAATGAGGTAATCACTAACTTTTTTATTTTATGTAAAATATAACATATTGAACTAAATCCATTTGCATATTGAAACAATTTATATTATGTTAAATTAATGGAACTGGGATGTATGTCAAACTAAGGAATTTTTAAGTTAGTCGAATTATACGTTGGTGTTAGCAAGTTGTAATATTCCATAAACTATGTTATAACTAAATAGAGGTATGCTAGTGGTTTTAGTTTACTAATTTGTGGTACTTAGCCTTTATTAATGTGATATTGCCACCCTCAAATTAGGAGAACCGAGGCAATTGGAGGGAAAGCAAATCAGACTTATTTTTTGTTTACTTTGTGGACTCAAGTGACCCTTAAATTTCCATTTCTAAACCCGAAAAAACTGAGAATTAAATACTCGAAACCCACAAAACCAAAACCGGTTTTCATGAATAAGGAAAATCAAGAACCAAACTGATTTACATATTCGGTTAGCATACGCCTAAAAGGTTCCGGTCTAGTTCGGTTCTGTCGAATATTTGCTCATGTATCAAGTGTGTATAAATTTGGTCTTTATTTTTAGAGCAAAAATACAAATTTTTGGTTTATTTAGTTTTTTTAATAAAAATAAAGTCTAATTTGGAACCAAATAAGTTTTAAAAAAAAAAAAAAACTCGCCAACCACCAATAATTAAATAGGCTAGAAAAATATAAAAATTATAAATTTCTCCTTACATAACCATAAAAAACAGTAAATAATACATATTGATTAAAATTCAAAGCTTGATTATTATACATATTTTCTTAATAAATCCATATTGATGCCTAGAACCTCTCCATACCTATGGTGTTCTGCATTATACACACATATGGTGTTAGTAGTATATATCATATACATAAGACAAAATTGCAGAACGGTCTCTGTGGTATGTCAAAACTAGCAACTTTGGTCCAAAATGAGTTTGGCTCGCAAGGATGGTCCAATAGTTTCGTTTTGTTGCGAGTTTGGTCCAATTTCCTATGAACTTTTTTAAAATGACGGATTTGCCCTTTATTATTTTATTTTCCATTTTTATTTTATTACAACAATTAAAAAACAATTAAAAATCAAACAAAAATAAAATGTCTCTCTCTCTCTCTCTCTCTCTCTCTCTCTCTATATATATATATATATATATATATATATATATATATATATATATATATATATATATATATATATCTCAAACGTAATTAAATTAAAATCCAGATTGCAAATCCATCCGTCATATCCATCAAAAACCTCACCAAATTCCCCCAGATCTCCCACATTTAACTCGATTCCTAAATCCCCAAATACCTGATCGCATGTTTCTACTAGATTAAAATTGTTTTCGCCTTTTGATTTAGAATTCGAGTATGATTATGTGAATTGCAGGTGAACAAGTATGGTTAAAGTTGGAAAAAGGAGTGGTTTGGGGTTAGGCTGTTCTTCGAAGTCTTGAGCAACGCTGAGAAAGCAGGGTTGTTGTCTAAGGTGGAGGAGTTAGAATTCACCTTTTCTTCAAGATGGAGCAGGTGGCGATGGCGACTGGTGGTTTCTTTTTGGGTTTAATATGGAGGCAGAGGAGGGTGCGTAGAACTCGACTGCTTCATTAGGAGTTTTTTTAGGAGCACTTGTGAGTTTTTAAGAAAGGGTCTTAAAACCCAATTCGACTGTTACTGTTTTGCTTTTGGTGTTGATATTGATCTTACTGTCTCGATTTGTTTATCTTCACAAACAGTTAAGATTTTGTTTTTGGATTTGGGATGTTATTTTGGTTTACAACTTTGATTTTCTTCTGAACAGTAATGGTGGGTTACAACCAGTAATTTTCGGTTTAGGATTCATAGTAGAAATCGATTCAGGTGGTGGTGAAGGGCCTTGAAACACCGACAAGGGTTTCAGATCAACGGTGAGAGGGGTAATCGGAAAAGGAAAAATATGGCGGTGCTCTTTCAGATCTTCACGGGGCTGCTAGGCAGCTGATGAAGGCCATCAGATGGAGATACATTGATGATGTCCTGAGCGGCGGTGACATGGATTAGATATCCAAAAAAACCCACCTTGGAAACATCCATGGAGTCGATTTTCAGAAACTCACCCCTTGATATTTTTCAGAAATTTTAAGAAACATCCATGAAGTCGATTTCCTGGGTTTTCATCACTGCTTTATGAGTTTTTGAGAGACGATGATGGAGTCATGGAGATTAGATCCAAGAACACCGGAATCTGGTATGCACAAACCATCTTGATTAAGAAGGAAGAGATGAAGAAGATGAACTGTTCTTGGGTAAAAAGAAAAAAAACTGTGGGGGGAATACGGTGGAGAGAGAGAGAGAGGGTATATTATTTTTGTTTTATTTTTAATTGTTCTTTAATTGTTGTAATAAAAGAAAAATGGAAAATAAAATAATAAAGGGCAAATCCGTCATTTTAAAAAAGTTGATAGGAAATTGGACCAAACTCGCAACAAAACGAAACTATTGGACCATCCTTGCGAGCCACACCCATTTTGGACCAAAGTTGCTAGTTCTAACATACCACAGGGACCATTCTTGCAATTTTGTCTATACATAATACATGCATGTAAATTAACTAGTTTTAATTTTAGACGTTTAGTATTAGTTTCAAATTAAGTCAAAAACATTTAAGTTGTTTAAAGATATCACCCATATGCATGATGATATTAAACTTGAAAGATTAACTAGTGTAGATTGAGAAAATTATTTTGTGCAGTCGGGATTTGGTCCAACATCAGGGATTCCTAGTCCTTTCGAGAAGTCAAAATTACATAGGCCTTGATTAATTGGAAATGCCTTATGTCATGATTCTCCAAGAACGTCTTTAAGCAACTACATGTAGCCACACGATCTTCCTTGGTTTTTTATCTCACTTGTACCCCAATCGTATCCACTACAACATGCTTTCGATGGCTTTTCTTCCTTATGGTCAAAGTAGCCCAAACATGGTATAAATGTGATACCCACCGCTGGGCCAGGACACAACTTGCCTGCAACCACTGTCCTACTCCATGGAACCATTATTAAACAAATTGTAACAATAAACACTATAGACTATACCAAGGGAACCCATTCTTCAAATTCTTCCAAACTAGCTATATATTGCCCAAGTGTTTATAACTTGACTCAATGGTTTGAAAATAGTCTCTTATACAGAGACTAAAATTAATCACAACCCTTAATTAATCATGAGTTTAGCACTTGCTTTTCATGAAATATGGTACTTAGTTTGAAATCTTCAAACATCTTTTCAAAAGTCATACGGAAATCTAGCCAAATATTACCTAACTTTTAGATGGAAAATGAAGAAATACTTGAGTTAATTATTTGAGATCAATATTGTTTTTAATTTTAATTTCGTTAACTATCACTAAAAATCATTGCTCTAATTAAACATGAAATCACTAGGTTATAACCCGTGGAAACCACGGTCGGTATATTTAAAATTTCTATATAAATAAAAATAATAATAAATGTAAAAAAACCAAGATATTGTTGATTGTAAGTAATTATGAATTAATTTGTTTAGCAAAATAAAATAATAATGTTATTATGATAATATTTTGTATTTTCAAAATTTGGATTAAATTTGATTTGTTACCAAAAAAAGGAAATAATAAAAATCATAGAAAAATGTCACGTGTCAAAAAGGCATTCTAAAAAACTGACACGTGTCATTTTTAGGTTTCATTTATTAGAAGAGGTAGATAATAATAAATGTAAAAAAAACCAAGATATTGTCGATTGTAAGTAATTATGAATTAATTTGTTAAGCAAAATAAAATAATAATGTTATTAGGATAAGATTTTGTATTTTCAAAATTTTGATTGAATTTGATTTGTTACCAAAAAACCAAAGGAAATAATAAAAATCATAGAAAAATGTCACGTGTCAAAGAGGCATTTTAAAAAACTGACACGTGTTATTTTTAAAGATACATATAAATACATAATACATAAAAAAACACACAAAAAATATGTAAAATACTTTAAAAATACATATAAATACGAAAAACAATACGTCTATACATTTAAAATACATAAATATACAAAAACATCTATATAAAACACTTTTAAAAAATACATAAATACGTAATACATAAAAAATATGTAAAATACTTAAATATAGATATAAATACGTAAAAAATACGTTTATACATTTAAAATACATACACATCTATATAAAAAGCTTTAAAAAATATATAAATACGTAAAAATACATTGAACTACATATAAATACATAATACATAAAAAATAACAGATAAAAATACATAAAAAATTATGTAAAATGGTTAAAAATACATACAAATAAGTAAAAAAAATACGTTTATTCATTTAAAATACATAAAAATACGTAAATATATACATATAAAAATATAAAAAATAGACAAATATGTATATATATATATATATATATATATATATATATATATATATATATATATTTAAAAAATATGTTTATACATTATATAAAAATTTTGACGAAATCTGCAACAAAATCTCATTATTTTCGGAAAATTAACAATTTGGTCCCATGACCTGCTGAACAGGTCAAAAAGGGCTAAAGTGAATAAATTAGGCGGTTTCTTGGGTTTTTCTATTCAAAAGGTGAAAAAGTGAGGACTTTTTTATTCAAAAAATAAAATTTATGACTTTATTAAAAATTTGCTCAAAATATTGGAACTTTTCTAGAGATATCCCTAGATTTAAATACAATGATAATAATAACTAGATGAGGAACCCCGCTTTTGCGGGGTATAGATTTGTTAACAGTATAGAAAATAAAGGATTATTGATCGATATGGGGCTGATGGATCATTATTGGATTTAATACACAAACATAAAAATTCCTCAATATTTGATGGACATCAGTTGTGTGTGGAAAATTGAAGAGATCCGAAAGAAGAAAATGAAATTGTAAGAAACTTATCAACACAACTAAATGAATCTGTTCCATTATAAATCATCAAGTGTAACAAATTGATTCCAGTGGAATGCAACATTCTATTCCTCTAATTACTTCAAAAGAGTACATTGCCTACATTTGTATGGGTTACATCTTGCTACCCAACGTTATGAACTTCAATCATTCTTGACTTATCACCTTCCACACCACAATCACAATATCACATACAATTTTTTTTAAATGTCAACTTTTTGTCCCTTTTATACGAAAAAACTATGACCCTTGTAAAGAGATACTTTTTAATGGTGTTGAAAGAGAATGAAAAGTCAAGAAACTGGCATCATGATTTTTTAAATATGGTACCCTAGGGATTATGTATATGGGATACCTGAAAAAAAAAGTGTATAAAAGTTAGGAAAGATTGCAGGATGATAGTAAATTATGTGAAAAAAATAGAATATTTACCAAGAAACATAACCCAACTCCATTGACATTAGTAATTAAGTGAACCAGTTGATCCATTTTTCTCCTCTATGCTTGTTCTTTGGGAACCTAACAACCAAAAAACTTATGTTACTGACATAGTATCTCATAGAAACTACAAATCATTCATGTGCTAAATACAATAAACAATAACATATTTTTATTTTTATGTCTAATATAACATCATACTTTTTATTATAAAACATACATTGCTAAATTAAAAAAAATGAAAGTAATTATTACATGTTTTAAAATTACAGGAATGGTCTCTCTCCTAAATATATTTAACTGTAGGTATAGTCCCTATTTAAATAAATTTACAGAAATGGTCCTTGTTTAAAAATGTTGTATAAGTAGACGTTTTTAACAAAACTAACACATCAGTGTATTGTTTTTGTTATCTGTTTAAATGGGTCACATTGCGGAAAACAAAAAAAAAAAAACAAAACCAATAAAAACGACCAAATTGGACAAAAAGGGCAAAATGGTCATTTTGACAAAAAAAAACTAAGAAAAATTAAGCTTTTTGTTTTAAAAGTTTCATACTAGTATTTTTTGTCAACTTAAGTATGCCAAATTATGAAACAACTTTTTTTTTTGGTAAGAATAACAAACTTGACCAAAAAGGTCAAAATAGTCATAAGATGTAAGAGCAATGAGGTGCAACTTATTGTAGAATGATAGAAGTTCATAAGCTTCATATTGTGATTATTGTCTGCTTCACCACTGTCTATGATTCCTTGAAGACCCCCTATAGACTACAAGGAAATGTAAGAAAAAGAAGTAATTAAAAACTCTCATCCATAAATAACAAAAATGTCATCAGGCTCACCTTTCCATACCTAAAGGAACTCATCACTTAACAGATGAAGCCTACCCCATGCCAACAAAGTTTGTCATATCTATAGTAAGATTTTGCATGATTTGTAACTCTATTCTCACAAATTATTGAATTAAGGATAAAGCATGACGACTTTGAAGTTATCTATCGAAATTATCTGAGCTTTTAATGCAAACTGAAGCAAATAAAACAGAAATTGGTGAACTGAAAATGAAATAAGCTTTTGTTTTTTGTTAACTATTTCTGAAGAGGCAAAAAAAGTAATTAATTTTGTTAAAAACAGACATATAGTAACTGATATTTATGTTAAAAGGAAGAAATAAGCTACAATAATAAAAATCAATTACTCGATTAACTTTTAATGACATTACTTAGAAAAGTTAACACAATACGGAGAAAATTCTATCAAAATACATAACATAACAAAAATTATTGAATCACAAATGAGAAGCCGGAAATTACCTCAACATTGTGTAGTTATGTCATCCTCATTAGGTGGTTTCATAGGCTCAAACTGAAAGAAAATAAGAAATTGGAAATATAATTTAAAACCAAAAGTACTTCAGAAGAGTAACATATTATAGAGGTTGAAAGAGGAGAAAAGAATCAGGTCGAACATCACCAAATTAGGATGCTACAACAATATGCATGACTTTTTTTCAATATCAGAAAATAAAGATATTAAAATTCCAACAAAACCTTTTGAAATGCGACATCGACAGTTAGTCTTCCATACACATTCCAATGGGTCAACACAAAAGGATGCATATTAAGAAAAAGATTCTTCATTACAAGAAGGAAGATAGATAACACTAACTATAATTCAAAAAAAATACCAATGAAGGCATAACACTTTTTGTTATAGTGTTACAATACCATTTTTCTATTAAGGTGTTGTAATTTGAAATATCTATCCAAAAATAGCATTGTACTTTCAAAAAAAATTATAAACAAAGAAATAAAGTAGAATGTTATAACGACTGAATCAATGAAAGTGGATTGCTATATCTTGCATTTAAATCAAAAAGGAAATGGAAATATACCTGACAATGAACTAAATGAACTGATAGACAAAGTGGAGGCCATTATTTTGTTAAAATCTAAAAGGGTAGAGTAAATTAATAGATATGGGTAACTAACCTGCATCCATATTTAACGTTTATCATTCCCTCTTCCCAATCACTTATGTTTTGTCCACCACAAACTAAATAAAAGGGAAAAAAATTAAAACCATTTTATAATAGAAAAATGATAAGAAAAAATAAAATATTGTGTACCTTTAACAATCGCCTTTGTAGATCTTCCTTGGATTATGTTATGTGAAAATAATCTCCAAAAGGAAAAACATGTAGGGTTGTAGCAATAATAGAGTGCATGCTTGAGATGCACCATAAATCACCAAAGCTTGGTTAACCGACAAAACTTCATCAATTGTCAAATGAAGCCAACATCAAAACACTTTCTTTCATTTTCTGAATTCCAAATCTCATGATACCCAAAACTTCTCCCTGTTACAACAACAAAACTCAAATACATGACAAAAAGAAAGATGTGGTGGTTGTGTGTAAGAAATTTCATGAAGAAAAAGGTAAAAAGAAGACAACAAACTTGGTTTACTATAATTTATAACGAAAAATTCCTGACAGACATTCACATACATATCAAACATACATATGTCTCTTACTGTATTTTTTCTGTAAATATACACAATAATAAAAAAAATCACAGATCTCAAACCTTCATACCAGATTCCAAACCTCCATATCAAATTTCAAGCCCGCATTTGCTATTTATCAAGAAACTGACAATTAGCCTTCGTTTACAAAACTTTACTTGTCGATTACCAATGTTATGTAGTTTTTTTCTTAGCTTGAATCTCCCCATACTGTAACAGGCATGATAAGAATCAATGATTTGATTTTCTGAAAAAAAAAAGCTTAAAATAATGTGAAGATTGATATTCAGTTCTACTTAATTGGTTTAATTGATTTGAAATGGTTTCAAATCAGAGGGATGGGGGCTGTAACGCCCACAGATTCGGGCTAGTCAATTTAGAGACGATGAGCGTCAAAAAATGACTTTTTGATAGAGGATTATTTATAATAAATAATCTTAACTAAGTTGTATTATATGTGACAAGGTTTTTGTACATATAAAGAACGCTGAAATCCGAGTTAGAACGAAGAAGTTATGACTCGTCGAAGTTTCGCGACAGAACCGGCACGGCACTACGTGACGTAAATAGTGAATTTACGATAGAATGATTTTTAGACTTAGTAATCTAAACGAAAGTCGTAGTGTTCGTTAAACCGAGAGCGTGCATAAAAAGAACGCTCAAATCTGACTTCGTATGAGGACGTTATCATTTTTATGAGTTTCAACTGAGCAGTAGACAGCTAAAAACTCGAATTTTAGATCAACTGATTTTTAGCCGACACAACCTAAACGAGAATCGAAGGCCTCGTCAATAGTAGTACGAAGGTAAAAAGACATACGAAAACGGACATCGGATGAAGAAGTTATGAATTTTTAACGGATTTTCCTATCCTAGTCTGTTAAAAATAATAATAATAAAATTAAATTCAAAGTTAGCCGACGGAGTCTAAACGAAAGTTGTAGAGTATATTCCCGCCTATGCGTGCATATAAAGAACGTCAAAAATGGAGCTTGTATGCGAAAGTTATGAATTTCGGAAGTTTTTGGCTCAAAAATCGAGAAATCCATGAAAACCGGATAGTTTCGCATGAACAGTAACCGCCACGTCACCTCACACCCGCAGCCTCCTAGTGTCCGCCTCGTGTCAGTCGTTGATTCGGCCGAAGCCGCGGTACAATGGGAAACCGACGCACCTCGCATCTGTGGCGTCTTCCGAGCTCGGACGTGTGCCATCCCCGTGTCCTGTCCGAAGCGCGCCGGCTGCCTCCCCCCCGGATCCGAGCCTCGCATCTGCTGCCGCGTGGAGCCCTCTCAGCCGCTGATCTTCGGTCTCGCACCCTATAAAAGTGGGGGGGGTTAAGAGATCTCCCGGGTAATGTTTGATTTTTGCCCCTTTTTCACCCCTCAACTTTATTTTAAGCCATTTTTAATCCCCCGAAGCCCCGGAATCATTTCCAACACCCAAAATACGTTACGAAGTGCCCGAAGAGCCCGATAAAGTTATCTTTTCGGTTTGAAGCTCAACTTTCGCAAGGCCCGGTTATTCATTAAAGCTCCTGGTTTCATCGGAAACGATCGTTTCAAGAAACGAAGTGCTGCCCGATTATCATTAAATCAAGTGAGTGTATAGTCACTTTCATTTTACACATAGAAATGAAGTATTTTATATAAAATACGTACTATGTGAATATATATTGTTTGTTTATTTGAGATGGATGTTGAATGAATGATTTATACAGGTTTTTAAATAAATTAAACTGTATATATATTTTATATCCACAAAAATGTTGGGTAAAACATGGGTCGATGAAATAGTTGGTATGTGATGAAAGATGAGTTGGATAAATGAGATGATCGGTGATATAGATCATGAGATGAGGGTGAGTGGTAAAATATGAGAGAAGCACTTACCCAAACGTTGGCCCCCGTCATTTAACAGAGTATGGATGACAACCATGGACTATTCTAGACGGTCCGTGGAACACTAGCAGGCTCGCAACCTGTAAATGTGTGAACTATATGTTCATCAGTTGTACTCTAAAAACCCATTGACATGTATTGCAGGTGGATTCTTGTGAACAATATTGTCGATAAATGAGAGCTATGGACTTAGCACATGTTGTATAAACCTTGGCAGCTATGGACTTAGTGCCTGTTGTATAAACCCTGACGACGATGTGACTTCGTGCCTATTTGACATAAATTGTTGAGGAAAAGCAGTGTTGTCACCCCGATGTTTGCCTTATTTGACATAAATTGCTGAGGAAAGCAGTGTTGTCACCTCGATGGTTGCCTTATTTGACATAAATTGTTGAGGAACCCCCGAAGCAGTGTTGTCGTCTCAATGAAAATCTTTAGATTAGGTCCCTTATAAATAGGTACTTTAGGGATGTAAAGTGACGAATACGGGAATGGGTAATCAGGGTTATTTTTGGTTGATGAAATTAATCAATTTATTGTTGAATGATGAAATTAATAAATTTATTATTTGTGGGTTGAAAACCCAATATGCTCACCAGGCTCCCAAGCCTGACCCACTCAGTTTTCTATGTTACAGGTAGTAGAACAAGAGCATAGTTGGACGATGACGAGGGATTTTGGATTATAGGCCAGTAGATATAAATAAATGTTGTAAGGCCTATATTGTATTGTTTATGCTTTTGATCTGTATCGGAACATGACATCTCAAGGTTTTATAATACAATGAAAATAAATTTCTTTAAGAAATTCTTTGATAAATTTTTATCATATTTTGGGGACAAATTCCGCAACACCTTTTGAAAGATTACTCTGATTTTAATTTAAAAAGCATAAACGAAATCGGTCTTTTCTGGTCGAGAAAATGGGGATGTCACAGGGGCTCCTGAAAACAAAAAGACAATAAATTAGATTCACTATTTCCAACTTATTCGCGTACTGAAATGGTTAAATTGATTTGATATCAATAGGAGAAAGTTGCAGATCAAAGACGGTTGAGTTGTGGGCGTCATTAAATCCTGAGATGAAGTCGGAGATGTACAGAATGAGAAACAACGAACCTGGGTAGAGGGTTAGGGCACAAAAGCCTGTAAAGATCGAAATCATATGCTTCCATCCTCATGGTGAGCGACGTTGGCTGTGGGGAACTTCCATGTAGAGAATCCCACAAACAGAACGTTTTTTACAAACACAACAACCCAAAAACCCAGAAACAAACAATGGGTGGTGGTGCGCTGTTGATTCGTGATTGGGATTTGTTTCTGCTGAATGGTGTACGATGTTTACCCTGCCGATGGTGGTGGTGAGTTAGGGTTAGGGTGTCTGGTATCGATAGAAGCTATATTATCTATGGTGGTGATTTTTTTTCTATGCGTAGCTAACGTGGCTGATGAGAGAGAGGAGATAGTGGATTTTGGAACAGAGGGGGTGCCGGACGCCGGTTCCAGTAGAGGTGGATTTAGGGTTCCCGGAGACTGAAGAGAGCGAGATGAGAAAAGGATTCGCGATCGCTGGAGCATGGGCGGTGGAGCAGTCGACTTTGATGGAAGGATTCGAGACGATGAGGGCTTTGGTTGGGAGAGTACACCGAATGATCGACGCCAATCCGATCTCTATTGGTTTTGATCGGCAGTGGAAACAAAGGGAGGAAGATCGAAACAAAGATACAAAAGGAATGTCCTTGAAATAAAGATCGGAAAACAATGACAGCAATCAAAAACTGATTGGGTGGAAAAACGGTGAAGAAAATACTTGATAAACACGTGTCGACAAAGAATGGAGAAAATGGCATAAACTGTCCAGATGAGAAATGTGTAGGAAAAAATCCAGAACATAACAAACCACCATAAACGAAGGACCATTTCTGCCCAAAAATCATGTAGTTCACTATTCCTAAGCGTTGTCCTATATATATATATATATATATATATATATATATATATATATATATATATATATATATATATATATATATATGGTTATGTTCATGTGAGACGGCCTAATTTTGTGAGACCGTGAGACGCAATCCTAGCCAGTCATTTTGTAGATAAAAAAACATTATTAAAATGCGAAACAACTGAGAATTTTCGAAATTATTTTTTTCAAATATTATTTCGTCATTTATATTTTCCAAAAAAAAAATAAAATAAATACTGTTTTTTTACATATTCTAGTAGAATATTAAAATATTCTACATATCTGACAAATCTAGTAGAATATTCTAACATTCTAAAAATAATATTAGAATATTTACAGTGTAATATTCTATTAGAATAGTTCAGATATTTAAAAAAAAACGGTAATTTTTTTTAGCTAATTAAAGTGACGAAAATAATAATTAAAAAAAGAATTTTAGAATTTTTCCATTTATTTTGCATTTTAAAATTATTTTTAGATTGCGTCTCACGGTCTCACAAAATTAGCGTGGTCTCAAATGAAACTGAATATATATATATATATATATATATATATATATATATATATATATATATATATATATATATATATATATATATATATATATATATATATATCATATTATACTTATAAAGGAGACATTTTTCCTATCACCTCATGCATTTGAAACCCCACACCTTTTAACCTTCAAATTAATTAATCACACATCATGAAAGGTTTTATAACATATATAATAAGTTTAATAAACAATTAATGAATATTCTACTATAAAAATGTCATTCTCTTTGAATAGAAACACAAATACAAATCACATACAAAATTCACAAAGAAAACAAGTTTAAAGGTTTTGTGTTTTTGAGGGCTTTGGACCATTTTTCGAGCCATGTTATTATGTTAAAGTTTTTAATTTGTAAATTTGTTATATACTAATTCGTTTTTTATATTTTTATTGGTTTGAGTATTCTTTTAAGACAATCATTATATGTTGTGGTTGAAACTTTAATGTAATTAGATTAGATTCATGTTATCGATAATATGTTATGGAAAGTGATATAAATAATATTTAATTAAATATGGTATATATGCTTGTATGTTTCTGTTGCTTCAAAGTAATAATTAATAAAAAATTATGGATATGCAATATTATCCATAGTATCCATGTAAGTTTCTTTAAAATGCAAATTGTCTATATTATCACTTTATATTTTAGTATATGTTTAACATTGTAATTATAATAATAAGTGTATTTTAAAAGTTTTCTTTCGTTTATTAATAATAGTAAGTGGTTTTAAAACTAACGAACCAGTTTATTATTTAGTGTATGTTTCACATTTTAATAGTAATATTAAGTATTTCTTAAAACTCTTCTTTAACTTATTATTAATAATAAGTGGTTTAAAACTAAAGAAAACATAATTTTAAATGATAATAACATCAATTTATAAATTACATAATGTTAACAACAAATAAATTGTATTTTAAATGAACATCATTATTGAAATTAGAAAATAATCGCATAAGTAAAAATTTAAATTAATCAATCATAACAATTGTTAAAAATAATATTAAATAGATAATTATATTTAATTTTATTAATGATGAAGGTGGATTGATGTCAATGAATAATATTGTTCAAAATATTATATCGAAGTTAATGTCAATAACATAATCATTTTAAACCTATATTTTTCAACATTTTAACAATATATTTTTAACCTACACTGTTCAATGCGCGAAAATTCGTCTAGTATATATATATATATATATATATATATATATATATATATATATATATATATATATATATATATATATATATATATATATATAGGGGTGAGATCGGTTGAGAACTCACAGTTTCTCGAGAACCCGAAAACTAAAAGTTGAGCGTTAGATCAAAAATTAATTCATTAAGGGCATGATCGTCATCTTACCAATCTCATTCAATGTTTGATTTTTTATGTTATTGGAAATATTAATAAAAATGTCTAAAAATTTACAAAATAAATGAAATTTTCGTATTTTTTTGAAAATAATATTTTTCGATTTTTTTTTAAAAAAGTGAAGATTATTAAATTTTTTATGGAAAAAATGAATTTGTGAAAAAAAAAACTGAAAAAAATATTTTTTTAAAAAAAATTGTAATTTTTTGAAAACATTTAAAATCAATAAAATTTAAAAAAAAAAATTGGAATATTTAAAAAATACTATAATTTTTACAAATGGAAATATGCATATTTTATATACTATAATATTTGTAAGGAAATCATAAAAAAAACTCATTTTATTTACTAATATATAAACACAATAGAATAAGTATTTTATTCGATACAAAATAAAATATAAAAAAGAAAAAAAATGCTAGAAAATTTCAAAGCGTTTTCATATCTTCGTGTCAATATTTCCATATTTTATTCAATTTATCATTTTCACCTCTTCAATATTCAACACAATTTCTTCCAAATTTATAAGAAAATCAAAAAAAATTGATTGATGTAAAAACACTCACAAAAATACATATGTGATTAACATATGAATCACATGCGATTCACATATGAATCACATTTACATATGACATCACTAGTTTTAAACCTGTGGAAACCACGGTTGAGAAAAAAACTATCGATAATTTCAAATCGTAATGACAAATTAGAAATTTATAAAAATATCATTAATTTACAAAGATAAAAGTTTTGTATGTAAGTTATAATGATTACTTAAATTAACATATACATTATTATGAATATCTGATCAACATTTTATATGTGTAGATATATGATAATATCATGATTTTGTACAATGAAATATAATAAATTTCAATAGAATATGACTAAAATGAAAAATAAATCGGCAGTTTAAAGTAATAAAGCAATATTATAAAAAAAATAACAAAAAAAGATATTGAGAAATCATAAATTTTCGAAAAGTTCTTATGACACAACATATGATGTAATAGTTCCTTGTTGTGAAATGATTCCTTTGACAAACTAAAAAATTTAACAAAAAACAATGGCATTTCACCATATCTATTTATTTGTTTATTAAAGTGCCCAGTTTGATTTCTTTTTATTACCACATTGTACTTTTTATAGTGTAATATTGTAACCGGAAGGAAAATATAAGTATAGTGTTGTTTATTTTATAGTATTTATTTGTTTATTAAAATGTCCTAGTTTGATTCATCTGCACCTGTATGGATCCGCCTTTATACCCTCTCTTAGACAATTGTTTAACAACTTGTATGCAATTTTATCCGACAATAAAAAAGACTCATTTTCTGACATAGAAATAAAGGCACCATAGAAACATCAATTTATAGATAAGAAAACCAATTTAAAGAATGAGAGTTTTGCAAAAAAAAATCCATAATTACAGTTTTTTGAAGACATGATAGATTTATGGTTACCTATACATTCCCCTTTTAACCTGAGGAAATCAAATGCAAAAATGTTAATTAAATTTGTAAATAAGTTTCCTTCCCCATCTAAGGAAGCTTCCAATCCCTATACTCTCAGTGCCCTCGTTACCTTCCTGCAAACACAACTTACCTGAATCCTGATGTAATATATTTAGTTTATATAAACAAAAAATCATCATCTATGTCTACATAAAGGGAATAAAGACAATATTGGATCAGCTACCATGCATATATAAACCATAGAATGATAAAGATATATCATTTTTTTCAACAATGACAATAACCATAACTTGTAGCAGCCACTTCATGTATTGAAAACTAACTACTATCTTCCCTGTAAACGTTGTTCCTATCAATAATGAAAATCAATCAGAAGTTGCTAACCGTATTCAAAGACACAAAAAGTCAGTAAATTTCATTACCACTCCCTTCTATCAGTACAAAGAAACAATACAAGATATCATAAATTTTTCATTACAATGATTAGACTTTTGCCAGAGTTGTTTTATCATCTTATATTGTCTACAATAATGACCTAATTATACGATTAGGTTCCGGATTAGCAAAGAAGTATGGGAATATTGAACTATAGAAATAATCCACGACAACCTAATTACAAAACAACAGGAAAACTACCTTTCTTTATCTTTTGGTGAACTGCTTTCCTTCTCTCTCTTCATCCCTGCCACTTTATATGTTTAATCATTTGAATCTAATAACAAGTTAAATATCAACAGAGCATTAAAAGAAATATATTATTTTTATGGAAGAGCAACAGGAAGACTACTTTTCTTTCTCTTTTGGTGAACTGCTTTTCTTCTTGCCCTTCTTCCCTACCACTTTATATGTTTAATCATTTGAACGTAATAACAATTTAAATATCAACAGAACATTAAAAGAAATATATTGTTTTTATGGATGAGCATCTAAAAACTGATCAAAACAACTAAAAGTTGATAAAACAAATAAAGAAAGATCATTACCTCTTTTTATTTATAGTTGTGGATCAGAGCAGAATAATTGTGTGAGGGTAGAAAAAGGAAACCATCAACATAAGGTGGAGGGGAGTCCCCATTGTAATTTATCTAAAAAATTTGTACTTAGTGTCTTCTGATTCCGTCGCGACCATTCTCTCCGTTAGTCGCTCTGTAAAAACCTACACCAGAATATTCGAGCGTATAATTTCATATATATCCAGAATAATTTGTATGGATTTCGATTTTGAATTAAAATACTAAAAATGATTTGTAGGAAGAAAGAGATAACAATAACTAATACCTTCTTTGGTGCTGCCAAACCCTAACCATCCACCAACACTAAATGAACATCATGATTGCAAACATTCCAATGAACAAATTGACCAGTTTTAACAACGACTGAATGCAAGCGGGGTGCGACACAGAAACCAACGAATCTAAGAAAAATTAATTCCATTTTGTAAATCACTTCGAAATATACAATCAAGATGGTAGTTTGTATTATTTAAGCATCCTTACAAAGGTTAGAACTTGGAGAGAAAATATATACCTAAGAACAACTCATTCAATTTCTTCTTTCATGCAGAACAATAATGGAAAATGAAGAGAGATGTGGAAATTCTATGAAAAAGAAACGATAGTATTGGGCGATATTTGGGAGATATGCAGGAAATATCGATTCAAAATTAATGTGCATTTAAACAGGATTTAATGTTGTGCGTGTATATTCGGATTTTATGCACGGGAAGTTAAAGCAGTGGAAGGGTATTTGTGGAAATTCACTTAGGTAGTTTAGACGGGAAAATAAAGATTAAGAAGGGTTGTGCATATGTCACGTCTCATTTAGGGTACTTATTTATTAGGATACGAGATATGTGAATTACATTTAATTTTCATATGAATCACATGTGATTCATATGTGAATCACATATGATTTACATGTGAATCAAATATGATTAATATGTGAATCACATATGATTCATATGCGATTCACATGTGATTTATATGTGAATCACATGTGATTTATATGTGAATCCTATGTGAATCACATGTGATTCATATGTGATTTTATATTATGTAAGATTTAGATATGATTATATAATATGATATTCACATGTGATTTTATCTTTTAAGATTTAAATGTGAAATGCACAAGAAAATTTAAAAAAATAATCAATGAAGAACACTCACACAAAACGCATGTGTGCATATAGGCGTAATTCATATGTGATTCACTAGTGATTTACATGTGAATCACATGTAATTCATATGTGATTCACTGTGATTTACATATGATTCATATGTAAATCACAAGTGATTTACATGTGAATCACAAGTGATTTACATGTGAATTAAATGTGATTCATATGTAACTCACTACATATTTATAACATGAATATATTAATAATACGAACAAGTACCAATGAAATAGAAAAAGAGGCTCTCTCTTCCAACTAATCAG
This sequence comes from Lactuca virosa, assembly GCF_052849685.1. Taxonomy (NCBI): domain Eukaryota; kingdom Viridiplantae; phylum Streptophyta; class Magnoliopsida; order Asterales; family Asteraceae; genus Lactuca; species Lactuca virosa. The sequence continues at coordinate 61,792,993 of NC_136429.1, forward strand.
CATCCATTTCAACAAATTAACATTTGATTAATGTCATAAGCCTTGACCTTCATTTAGAGATGAAAATATAAAAATGAAACATCATAAATCATTATTTATATCATGTTATTCATAATGTTTTTCTAATAATAATAATAATAATAATAATAATAATAAGAATAACAATTTAAAATAAAATGAAAATTTTGGGCAAATATGAACTACTAAAGTGGCTAGAAGTAAGCAAGAAGTAAATATATAACGATATTGATTTATAATTTATTTAACTCTTTAAAGTGAAAAGGTTTTATTGTTTTGTTGTGAATCACATTATTTTTTTCATAAAAAAAATGAGATTTAAATATATGTAATGATTCTCGAAGCATAACCAAATTTATTATATCAATTTAGATTTTAATGACATAAAAAACACTAAAAGAATGTCATTAATATTAATTAGTAAAATTCAAAAACTTACATTAACCTAAGTTTCCAGCAACTTAAACAAGCCAAAATGTGGAATTTTATTGATGGATATCAAACGCGTCATACACCATTTTATCCCAATAAAAACGAAGCATTCATGAAAAGAAAATCAGTGGAAACTTACATTTGGTAATTATCCCCTCAACTTTAACCATGGAACCAAATAAGACAACAACATCATCTCCAGTGCCAAGAATACCAAGTTGCTACCACACTACTGCCCCTTAACCCTCGTTTTTCACCTTCTCGGCATCTCTCTCCATAATTTCTGCAATAGTTACTTTGATATCTTCAGATTTTCAAGCAAAATTATCTACATCTTCACTGTATAAATTTAGATCAATATCTATACACATCAATGAAAGCTCTGATTAAATTTAAAGCCGACTTTTAATCGTGAAGTGGTTTCTTTGTAGTGTATCCACTCATCTTCAAGTGGGTTATTAGTATATGTGTTTCATTGGGACAGTTGGGATTACTTTTTAAGTTCAAAAGTTTTTTTTTGTAAAAGTTTTTTTTGATTTTAGTTTTTAAGGAGGCAAAAGCTAAATGTTGTTTTTAAAAAAGTGTTTGGGTTGCATTTCTTAACCTTTGAGTGTAATTTAACTTTTAAAATGCAAAAGTCACAAAAAATCACATTTTCTTAACTTTTGAAAAACTTTTTTTCTTCTTTTTATAAAAAGTTAGTTTGAAAAGAACTTTTTTATTTCCTAAACAACTTTTGGCGTTTTTTGATTTTTTGAAAAAAAGTTAAAAGTTAAAAGTCATCTTAAAATTAATCTCAATGGAACCAATCAATATAAGTACATGGTTAATTGTTAACATAACTTTATGCTGCTCTCATGACTCTTATTTCTTGAGAAACAATTTTCTTATTATTTTGAAGTAATTAATAAGGATACGATGGCTGATATATATATATATATATATATATATATATATATATATATATATATATATATATATATATATATAAAAGGTTTGGTCGTGGATGACATCTATTGTGTGGTCGTCAGGACACTTCTGGACCAACGAATGAAAAGAATTAATGGTTATGATTTGAGGGTCTATAATATTACAATGGAGTAGAATATAACATATAATCACACAAATTTCATCATAAGGGTATTTTAGTCAATTAAACATGATTACAAAAAGAAATTTCGAATTTTAATGGATAATAGATTTTTTGAAATTTAAAAATATGATTTTTTTAATTTAATTAAAATTTAGTTCTAACATAGTTTTTAATCATAACCGATTTAATTATGCTAAAATGATATTCTGCTAGAATGACATTCTATTAAAATAATTGTTAGAAATATATAACAATCTGATTACCACGAATAAAAGGCTCGGTTACCAGTTACTGGGTGACAGATATATATATTTAATGAGATTAGATGCGGAAAGATAAGAAGTGCGGAATAAATAAATACTGGAAAGCTATAAATGACTGAAAGCTATAAATGAAATAAATGACAGTATTTAAATGACATAAAGCGTTAATAAAATATATAAATATATATATATATATATATATATATATATATATATATATATATATATATATATATATATATATATATATATATATAGTAGGTGGTGTTAGAACGAGACTTGTGGAACGACTGTTTTGTCAAGTTGTTAGTCAAATAAATGACTAACAGGCTTAGGGTTGGACTGGATCTTAATAGACTGTGTCTCTATTTGTTCAAAGTTCAATCCGGTAAGTAACAATAAGTTCTTTTTATGTAACAATGAATTGTTTACAAAACGATACAAAATACACGGGTAATGTTTTTGTATGTGGGTATGGGTTTTTTAAGGTGATTTGATGAGGTTGAAGTGGGTATTTGGAGGGTGGTAGAAGGTGGAATAAGGTTGTAGTTTTGGTGGTATAATGTAACAAAAAGGGTGATGTTGAAAGAGCTTTGGGTGGTTATGAATATAGATTTTCGTAGTAAATCTCTCTGGATAGCCAATTCTCTCTCGCGTCTCTCTGGGGTTTGCAGTGGTCAAAAAAATCGAGGAAAATTCCTGGATGTAGGTAAGGTCTTGAATAATCTGCGCTGAAAATCTCTCCCGTAGTTTCTTCTTGAGTTGTGCTCGGTGAATTTTTTCTTAACTTGCAAATTCTGATGTCGAAAAACAGCAAGGTGGTGATAGTTGTGGTGATTTGAAAGGGTTTTTGGAGGAGGTTTAAGGAGGGTATTTGGAGGGTGTTTGGAGAGTATTTTGAGGTTGGCTATGTGTTTATTCTTCTGGAGATGAGAGAGTAATATGAGATATATTACAAGGAAACACAAAACACACACAAAAACTCATGTAAACATGCATCTATATATATGCAAAGGAATCAAGCAACTCTTGTTTGTTTAAGGAAAAGTAATGAAGTGATTGATTGTAAAGGTTGGAAGCACACATGATTTTTGGTACTTTTGCTTTTGTGAAGATTTCTTTCCAATATATATATATATATATGCATGATTCATGTATATATATATATATATATATATATATATATATATATATATATATACAATATATACAATATACATACATATATATACAATATAACATATATATTTATATATATATATATATATATACACGAACACTTGTATATATATATATATATATATATATATATATATATGTATATATATATATATATATATCCAATTGTGAATTGAATTTCCATTTTTGACCCTTGAGGTTTTTTAAATTCTTGACAATTTTAGTCTTGATTTGTTTTGTCTTCAAACGACCAAATATTGTGTCTATTTTTCCGTCTTTGCGTATTTCGTCTTTTGCATATTTTTCTATTTCATAATTAAGCACGAATCCACGCAACCTGAAATAACTGATAATATTTGTTAGATAATATAAAACCAATTCGTCTTATTTCAGTGATGATCACATATAAAAACATTTTTCAACAATTTCCCCCTATGTGATCATTGATGAAATAAGGATAGATATAATCACATTAACAGTTTTAATCTTGAAGATTTGGGATAAAAGTTTTGTCAATGAGAAGATATATATAAAACCATTGTAATCGTTTTGAAAGTTTGTGACTTGGTTTAACATATCTTATGTAAAAGATTTTCAGAAATTTGTTTTCGAATCAAAGTCTCGGGTTCGGTTATCAAAGGGTAGTCATATATGTATCTAAAGAAATTTCCTTAGATTTTATAGCATTATTAACGACGACAAGTGGTCTAACAGGTCGATTCAGATGAACGCTCATAGGTATAGCTCACACTTCACTTGGGTGTTTGGTTGTTCTGGCAGCAGAACAAGTTAATGATCACTAAAAATGAGTGATATCTCTCTCTGACGACTCACACTCATATTGGAGGTGTTCAGCTATGTTTTTCCTGTAAAGTCACTTAGTCTCATTATTAGATAATCAATCACATAAGACTGGTTTCGGCATTACTCAGCGGGTTTCTTCATTCATGCCATTAAAGTTCACTCTCTCTCCGTCGGGAAATACATGTAGAGGGGTTTAGCAATTTTCATAGTGCAGTTTGCAACTAAGATACTTCAGTGATGAAGGCTACAGTATCCCGGGAAATCCATTGTTGTTGCAGCTTCTTCTTTGATAGTATCCTGTTTGTTGATCAATATCGATTTATTGTAAAAAGATATTTTGTTTTAGCATTGAGAATTTGCTACATTTGAGACCTTTTTAAGAGTATTTGACTTGAGTGATTGAGATATCTTCTTTTGTGAAAAATGGTTAAAACAAATCGCGGGATTTTATGATTTTTGTTTTGAAATAACCATTTGGTTGAAAGTTTGTTTGAAAATACCAAATATAGAATAATTTTCTTTTTGTTTTGTTTGGTATATCTTTATTGAATTCATTTGTTTTCTTGTTGATTTGTCTTTGAGGATTAGATGTTGATAGATATTTGTTTCTCCTTTGGTTTTCTTGTAAGGATATGTCGTTGTTTGCTTGATGGATCATGGGATCGCAAGTCTTCATTTTTGGTTGGCTTTTATCTAGGTAGGGATAGGTGGCATAAAAGACAGTTTGTCTAGTATGTAAGAAATGAATGTATCGTCCCTGGTCATTTTGATATCTAAGCAAAAATGAGACCGTGACAAGGTATAATTGGGTATACCTTATAAGCAATAGTGACACATCTAAGCTCACAAGAAATGAATTCCACAATGATTTAGATCGACGATGCACAAATTCTCACATGGGTTTTTGTTTTCATCTGAACCTCCTAACCTTATGTCCCTTGATTGTTTAAAATCGTCAATAATGAAATAAAATCGAAGGAAATAAAGTTATATACATTATGAAAAGTAGGATATTTGAACCTTCACTCCAATTGAGAATCAATATGACTTAAAATCTTCATCGAGCATAAGCATCTGGAAATTAAGTCAAGAGAAGATTAATCACAAGGTTCTATAAAAGCTTATTATGGCAAGTCTTTTATTAAAATTTTTTTTTTTTTTTTTGAAGATTTGTTTTTCTGAATGTTTTTGGAAATATTGGTTATTTGAATGTTTTTGGTATTTTTGAAAGGAAAGCAATTTTCAATTGTTTTTGAATTTTCCTTTTGAATGAAAGTAAACACACTTTTGTACAAACAAAAAGTAAAAGTTTAAGGATGGATGTTATCTGGATTTAACATTCCTAGACGGCCTAGGAAGTATTGAAACTTTGTTTCATCGAGAGCCTTAGTGAAGACATCGGCAATTTGATCTTCGGTGTTGATGAAGTGCAATTCGATATGACCCTTTTGAATGTTGTCTTTGATGAAATGATATCGAATGTCGATGTGCTTTGTCATGGAATGGTGAACGGGATTGTGAGAAATGGCAATTGCACTGGTTGAGTCACAAAATATGGGAATTTGTGAAATTTTGAAGCCATAGTCTCGCAGTTGAGTTTGCATCCATATGACTTGCGAACAACAGCTGGCGGCAGCGACGTATTCAGCTTCTGCTGTTGATGTGGATACACAAGTCTGTTTCTTTGAAGTCCAAATCACTAGTCTACCTCCTAGGAATTGACAGCTACCAGATGTACTCTTTCTATCTAACTTGCATCCTCCATAGTCTGAGTCGGTGAAAGCGTTCAACTGAAAATCGGATTTAGCTGGATACCAAAGGCCAAGTTTGGGAGTGCCTTTTAGGTATTTGAAGATGCGTTTCACAGCAACTACATGGGATTCCATAGGATTTGCTTGGTATCTGGCACAGACACATGTAGAAAACATGATGTCAGGTCTGCTGGCAGTGAGGTATAAGAGTGATCCGATCATTCCACGATATCTTTTCTGATCAACAGGTTTGCCATTTAAGTCTGCATCGATTTTGTATCCAAAAGCCATTGGGGTTTTTGCGGTATTGGATTTGTCCATTGAAAAGCGAGTGAGTAGGTTTTTGACATAATTCTCTTGGTTGATGAAAATGCCATCAGTTGACTGTTTGATTTGAAGTCCGAGAAAAGTAGTCATCTCCCCAATCATGCTCATTTCAAATTTGCTCTTCATTAGATCTGCAAACTTAATACTCAAAGATTCATCAGTAGAACCGAAAATAATGTCATCAACATATATTTGTACGATTAAAAGATGTTTATTATAGATTTTACGAAAGAGGGTTTGATCGATTGAACCTCTTTTAAAACCTGATTCTTCAAGAAAGGTTGTCAATGTGGCATACCAGGCTCGGGGTGCTTGTTTCAAGCCATAGACAGCTTTCTGCAATTTGAAGCTGTGATCAGGAAATTTGGGATCTTCGAAACCTGGTGGTTGTTGGATGTATACATCGCGATCTAACTCTCCATGTAGGAATGCACATTTAACATCCATTTGGAATACTTTGAAGTTCTTATCTGCAGCATATGCAAGAAAGATGCGAATTGCTTCAATTCTGGCAACTGGAGCATATGTTTCATCGTAGTCGATTCCTTCTTGTTGTGAATATCCTTTGACTACGAGACGTGTCTTGTTTCGACAAACGATTCCTTGATCGTCAGTTTTGTTTCTGAATACCCATCTTGAACCTATAACAGAAACATCGGGTGGGGTAGGGACAAGATTCCATACGTCATTTCTTTCAAATTCTTCTAGCTCTTCTTGCATAGCTTTTACCCAGTCTGGATCTTTGAGAGCAGAATGTATGGTTTTGGGTTCAGTCATGGATAAGAAGGCTCCAAATAAACAATCATTAGAAGTTGCGGCTCTAGTTTGGATGCCTGAGTTTGGATCTCCGATGATTTGGTCAGTTGGGTGGTTTCTGGTCCATTTTATTAAGCGATTCTCTTCCGCTATAATAATTGGAATTTCAGTATCCCATTGTTCTTCTCCGGGAGTTTCATCTTGGAATAGGTTTGAAGGTTTCCTCATAAATGATGCATCGGGATTGTTTTGGATATTTGGGGATGGGGTATTTAAAGGAGGATTTGGTGTTTGTTCCAATGAAGAAGTATGTGTAGGTGGTTCCCCCTCGAATTGATCTGCATCATTTCGGTTTGTTTGTGGAGTTCCTTCAGTGGTTGTTCCTGTAGAATCAATAGAAGTAGTTAGAAGTTCAGAATTGTAAGCGGTTTTGGGTTGTTCAAAAAGTAAATCAAGATCGATTTCAATATCTCTGTCAGGAGAAGGTGTTTGTTGAATTGGATTTTGAAAAATATTATCGATCATTTTTGAACCAAAATGTTCACGATCCAATTTCCTGACATAAAATTCATCGAAATGAACATCGGTACTTTCTTCAATTACTCTGGTACGTTTGTTCAGTACTCGATAAGCAGCTGAGGAAAACGAGTAACCAAGGAAAATTCCTTCGTCCGACCTTGATTCAAATTTTGAAAGGTGATCTTTATTATTCTTTATGAAGCATCGACAACCAAAAATATGGAAAAATTTGATGTTTGGTTTTCGGTTGTTAATGACTTCATATGGTGTTTTATGAAGATGTTTATGGATTAAGGAACGATTTTGAGTGTAGCAAGCTGTGGCTATTGCTTCTGCCCAGAAGTATTGTGGCAGATCAGCGAAGATAAGCATTGATCTTGCAGCTTCACATAGAGTTCTGTTCCTTCTTTCGACAACGCCGTTCTGTTGTGGAGTGTATGGGGCTGAGAAGTTATGTTCAATTCCTTTGTCTTTGAGAAATGAATCTAGAGTCTTGTTTTTGAACTCTAAACCATTATCACTTCGGATTCTTCGAACAGGTTGTTTGAGCTTCAGTTCGATTTGTTTGATGAAGTTGATCATCTCTTCAGGTGCTTCTGATTTTAGTCTTAAGAAAAAGACCCAAGTAAAGCGCGAGAAGCCATCAACGACAACAAGAATGTACTTTTTCCCTTGTATGGTTTGGGTTTTGGCAGGGCCACAAAGGTCTATGTGCAGCAATTCTAGTGGTTCGGATACACTAGATTCTGAGATGCTTTTGTGAGTGGATTTAGAAAGTTTTCCCTTTTCACATGCAGCACACAGAGTTTCATTATCAAGCTTCAGAAGTGGCAGTCCTCTAACAAGATCATCGCCGATCAGTTTGTTGATGTACCCAAAGTTTAGATGGGAAAGGCGGCGGTGCCATAACCAACTGATATCTGCTGGGGCTTTTGATAGCAGACATATATCGGGTTTACCATAGATAAGATCCATGTCAAGTGGATACATATTTCCGGCACAGTAAGAATCAACAATGATTTCTTTGGTTTTGGCGTCCATGATCAAGCTTCTTTGTTTGGTGAATAGGACTTCAAGATTGTTATCACACAGTTGAGAAACACTGATGAGGTTGTGTTTCAGGTCATCGACATAGGCAACTTTCTTTATGGTGAAGTTACCATTTGTTATGTTTCCATAACCGTTGATTTTTGCCGTCATGTTGTTGCCGAAGGTAACGTCTTGATTGGTTTGGGTGGGTTTGAAGTCACGAAGGTAGTTTTGGTTTCCTGTCATATGCTTGGAGCAGCCGCTATCAATATACCATGTATCATCCTTGGGTTCTCCAGCATTAGATACCTGCAATTTAGACAGAAGATTTAGGTACCCAAATCTGAATGGGTCCTGGTTTGTTAGTTGTTTTTATTTTGGTTTTTTTGTTTACCGAACTTCTTGTAGCATTTGACTTCATATTGCTATAAGACTTTGGTTTATAAGGATGGAATGGTTGAGGTTTGATTTTATTTATCAAAATTTCCCAAAAAGTGATTTGTTTCTGAAAATTCGTTGGTTGATAAAATCTGTGATTTGGTGAATGATATCCTAGATGTGAATTTTTTTTTGAAAAGTTATCTTCATATTTGGGATGTGATTGGCGGTTATGAAAGGCTTTTTGAAGATGATGTTTTGAAACTTTCTGATTTGGTCGTTTTTTAAAGTTCATTGAATTTTTAAAGGTGATCTCTTGAAAGCGGTTTTCAAAAGGTTTTTGAAAAGGTTTTGGTTTTTGTTTGGAAACATGTTTTTGAGGTATGACGTATGGTTTAACAGGTTTCTTTGGTTTGTTTTCAAAAGCCTTTGGTTTGTTAAGTGGGGTTTTGGTGGTTTCATTGGTATGTTTGATTTGGTGAGTTGAAGAACTAGCAGAGTTTGTTTCAGATTTTACAACTCTTTTGATAGACTTTTTGGAAACAGTGAAAGCAGTGTCATCTGGGCTACAGTTGATAACTGTTTCGTCATCTGAATCTTCCTCATTAGCAGATGTGAAAAGATCTGGTAGAGTGGATTCAGAGTTTTCACAAATTGTCATGTTTTCAATTTGTTCCTTTTCAAATGCTTCTCTACCAATTCCTGGTTTATAACTTGTATTAACTGTGCCAGATCCTAAGGTTTTTGCCTTAGTGAAAATATCATCACTTAATTTTCTAGCAATATTAATAGAATCCAATTTTCCTTGCAGTCTTTTGTTTTCGGATTCAAGAAATATGATTTTGTTTGAAAAATCAGTCAGTTTTTGAGTTAAAACATAATTTTCATCAGTTGAAGATTGAAATTTTTGTTTCAACTTAATGATTTCCATTTCTAAAATATCTTTAATTTCAGAAGAAATAACTGACTGGTTTTTCAATTCCAAATCCCTCTTTTGAATTAGGGCTTGATTTAATTGTTCCAAGACGTGAGCATTATCTTCTGATTTTTGTTCAACGTCTCTTTCCAATTTCAAAATCGTTCTTGTATTTTCTCCGAGTTTGAATTGCATCGTTTGCGATTCAGACTTGACAATGTCCATTTTAACCATGTTGTTATGATATGTATTGAGATCAACTTGCAGGCTATTCTCAATCTTGGTTATATGGGATTCAAAAATTGTTTTAGAATAACCAAGTTCTACAACCATGTTCCATACCTGTTCAATGACGTTTGGAGCCCTTGAAGGTATTTCTTCACCAGCCATGAAGCAGAAATTTGACTGTGCTGGTTCAGAGTCTGCTTCATCATATGAAGTTGGCCAGTATTCGACGTTGGGTTCGTGGATTGCCATTAAAGCTTTATCTTTCTTTTCTTGTTTCTTCAGTTCTTCAGCTTTTTGAACGTAGTATGCTGAGTCCTTGACTTTGGATTTGCTTTTAGCACGACATTCTCGAGCATAGTGATTTGTTCCTTTACAATTGTGACAAATGATCACTTCTTCATCACTGTCATCCTTTTGACTTTTAATCGGAAGTCTTTCAGGAGCTTGAGTTTGGATTTGTTGGGAAGATTGGGAAGGGTTCTGTTGGAATCCAAAATTTTGGTTGTTTTGAAAGCCATTGTTTTGATTAGTGTAACCTTGATTTTGGAATCCTCTGTGTTGGTTTTGAAAACTGTTGTTTTGGTTATTGTTATGATGACTTGAGTTGAGATTGTTTTGAAATCCCTGGTTTTGAAAACCTTGGTTTGAATTGTTTTGGAAGGAAGGTCTTTGAAAATTTTGTCCAAAATAAGGTCTTGGTTGAAAACCTGAGTTGTTTTGAACAGGTTGAGGTCTTGGTTGAAATCCAGAATTATTTTGTCCAAATAATGGTCGGTTTTGAAAATTTGGTTTAAAATTCGATTGACCGTGATTTGGAATAAATCTCTGGAGGTTTGTGTTTGCTACCAAAGCACACAGTTGTTGGTAGTCTGCTTCATCATTTAAATCAGATTGATCAAAAGAATTGTTTAAAAAGGGTTGGTTTTGAAAAGATGTCTGATTAAAACGATTGAAGTTTTGTTCATTAAAAGGTGTTTGGTTTTGCGAAGATGTGGAAACGAGAGCAAGTGGTCCTCCAAAAGCTGTAGTGGTTGGTGGGTCAATCGAGGATTCATACGATTGAAGTTCTCCATACAAATTGTATAAAGTTTCAGTATGAATGGCTGGATTTCCCTGAATGATGAGTTTAACCATCTTCCAGCTTTCGTAAAGATTGTTTAGAAACTTGAGATTTATCACGTGTTGTGTCTTTTTGATGCCCAAATTGTTCATTTTTACCATGATAAAATTGAACCTATCATGAGCATCATGGATGGTTTCTGATGAAAGCATCTTGAAATTATCGAATTCATTTAAAACAGATGTTCTTTTGTTTCCAATAATTCTTTGATTTCCACAAAAACGATTTTTTAAATTTTCCCAGATTTGATTTGCAGTCAACAGTATTATGTCATCCATTTGAATTAGAATACTGTGGGGAATTCCAGACACAAGTTCCTTTTTGGCTTGGAGTTGCAGCCTTTTTTCGGTTTCAGCAAGAGTGGCTTGATTTGTAGCAAGAGTAGCCATATTTTCTGGTGTAACATATGTTCCTTCTACACAATTCCAGACATCTTCACTTATGGTGTTAAGATGAAGATTCATACGGCCAACCCACGAATTATACTCTTCAGGAATAAGTATGGGCGCCCGTGAACCAGATCCCAAGCTGTTAGCAATAGAAACAGAGTTCATGTTGGAATAATTAGCAGAAGACATAATAAAATTTTTGTTTTTAAAAGGATTTTGAACAAGTGATATTAAAATGAAATTTTTAAAGAAAAGCTTATGGAAGGTTTATAAACGCTAAACAAAAGTTTTCGACAAAAATTTCAAGGTAAATCACACAAGCTCTGAATTTTTTTTGTTTAAGAATTTTTTTTTTTTTTTTAAATTTTTTTTTTTTTTAAGGATTTTGAACAAGTGATATTAAAATGAAATTTTTAAAGAAAAGTTTATGGAAGGTTTATAAACGCTAACCAAAAGTTTTCGACAAAAATTTCAAGGTAAATCACACAAGCTCTGAATTTTTTTTGTTTAAGATTTTTTTTTTTTTTTTTAAAAAATTTTTTTTTTAATTTTTTTAATATTTTTTTTTTAAGGATTTTGAACAAGTGATATTAAAATGAAATTTTTAAAGAAAAGCTTATGGAAGGTTTATAAACGCTAACCAAAAAGTTTTCGACAAAAATTTCAAGGTAAATCACACAAGCTCTGATACCAATTGTTAGAAATATATAACAATCTGATTACCACGAATAAAAGGCTCGGTTACCAGTTACTGGGTGACAGATATATATATTTAATGAGATTAGATGCGGAAAGATAAGAAGTGCGGAATAAATAAATACTGGAAAACTATAAATGACTGAAAGCTATAAATGAAATAAATGACAGTATTTAAATGACATAAAGCGTTAATAAAATATATAAATATATATATATATATATATAGTAGGTGGTGTTAGAACGAGACTTGTGGAACGACTGTTTTGTTAAGTTGTTAGTCAAATAAATGACTAACAGGCTTAGGTTGGACTGGATCTTAATAGACTGTGTCTCTATTTGTTCAAAGTTCAATCCGGTAAGTAACAATAAGTTCTTTTTATGTAACAATGAATTGTTTACAAAACGATACAAAATACACGGGTAATGTTTTTGTATGTGGGTATGGGTTTTTTTAAGGTGATTTGATGAGGTTGAAGTGGGTATTTGGAGGGTGGTAGAAGGTGGAATAAGGTTGTAGTTTTGGTGGTATAATGTAACAAAAAGGGTGATGTTGAAAGAGCTTTGGGTGGTTATGAATATAGATTTTCGTAGTAAATCTCCCTGGATAGCCAATTCTCTCTCGCGTCTCTCTGGGGTTTGCAGTGGTCAAAAAAATCGAGGAAAATTCCTGGATGTAGGTAAGGTCTTGAATAATCTGCGCTGAAAATCTCTCCCGTAGTTTCTTCTTGAGTTGTGCTCGGTGAATTTTTTCTTAACTTGCAAATTCTGATGTCGAAAAACAGCAAGGTGGTGATAGTTGTGGTGATTTGAAAGGGTTTTTGGAGGAGGTTTAAGGAGGGTATTTGGAGGGTGTTTGGAGAGTATTTTGAGGTTGGATATGTGTTTATTCTTCTGGAGATGAGAGAGTAATATGAGATATATTACAAGGAAACACAAAACACACACAAAAACTCATGTAAACATGCATCTATATATATATGCAAAAGAATCAAGCAACTCTTGTTTGTTTAAGGAAAAGTAATGAAGTGATTGATTGTAAAGGTTGGAAGCACACATGATTTTTGGTACTTTTGCTTTTGTGAAGATTTCTTTCCAATATATATATATATATATATATATATATATATATATATATGCATGATTCATGTATATATATATATATATATATATATATATATATATATATATATATATATATACAATATATACAATATACATACATATATATATACAATATAACATATATATATATATATATATATATATATATATATATATATATATATGTATATATATATATATATATATATATATATATATATATCCAATTGTGAATTGAATTTCCATTTTTGACCCTTGAGGTTTTTTAAATTCTTGACAATTTTAGTCTTGATTTGTTTTGTCTTCAAACGACCAAATATTGTGTCTATTTTTCCGTCTTTGCGTATTTCGTCTTTTGCATATTTTTCTATTTCATAATTAAGCACGAATCCACGCAACCTGAAATAACTGATAATATTTGTTAGATAATATAAAACCAATTCGTCTTATTTCAGTGATAATCACATATAAAAACATTTTTCAACAATAATATTTTGTTAGAATATCAGCCGTAAACTATAAAAGAGTTTTCAAATATCATATCATTATCCAATAACGAGACGAATAATATAGCATTCTAATGGTAAGAATATTAACCTAAAATATATTCTTGTAGAATTTGTTAACATTTTATGAAAGTGCACATAAAATACAATTAGAAACTCAAATGCACTAAAAGAATAAAAATCTACTTTTTTTTTATTTTCTTGAAAGAATCCCACTCTTCTTTGTTCGTTTCCAGTAGGTATGTAATCAAGCACAAAACAAAGCTTTATTTGTTAAAGAATACCCTTCCATTCTTAAAATATATCTCCATTCTTGAATAAGGTATGTAATCAAGCACAAAAACAAAGCTTTATTTGTTAAAGAATAACCTTCCATTCTTGAAATATATCTCCATTCTTGAAAGAATTCTCATTCTCCTTCTTGGTCTGTTTCTAGATGTATTGTGTATGTTTGAACCTTAAGCCACTTCAAAATACAATGACATTCTGTGGGAATGACATTCTATCAGAAGAAATTCTATCAGAATGACATTCAATGATGAATGTATCTTTATTTCCTTCGTCTATTCGCACAGCCAACAAAGACACCCATCATCAAACTGATAAAAACAAGAACAGATAACATCATCAAATTGATAAAAACAAGAATAGATAATAGTACAATTAACTTTTTCTAGAAAACCATACAGTAAACTTTAAAAATATGGGGAAAAAATAATAATAACCATCAAAACATTTAGAAATTTATGCCCATAAAAAATATCAATATATCTATATTTAATGTAAATGAGTTACTATCACGATATTCTATGTCCAGAAACAAATATCATTATATGTATCTTTAATCAGACAAAACATGCAAAATATTAATAATTGAAATACAATAAACTACCTTTAATTGAAATTTAAACACTAAATAGCTCCATTTTCATTTTGGTTAAAGAAACTACTGTGAACTAAATTCCATAAGCCAATTTGGAACATCTTGTAGTGCTTCTCGAAAAAGAATTCCATAATCATATCAAATTAAAAGCAAATTCAACCAAAATGCTTTGAAAATGTCACACCCCCAAACCGGATTGGCGGAAACGTTCGGGGGTGGAGGAGGTCATGTCAAGTATCACAACACATGCATTATAGTAATCAAAGTAACAACAACCATTGTATTGATAATATAATATTTACATTATGATTAAAACATTACTTGAAATACATGAAAAATATAACAAAAGATAAGACGTAAAGCTCCGTCTTCACAACACCCGGAAGAGAGTACATGTCTACTAATGACCCTGAGAATACAAGTGGTTTGAAAAAGTGTCAACATTAAAGTTGGTGAGTTCATATGTATTTTTGTTATAGAAAGTATATCCTTTATTCTTTTGAAAAGTTCGCCAGTTTCTCCAGAAAATCCTATATTTTCTGTTGTATATAAATGATAAGTAAAACAACTCGTGATTGTTCCTTCTACGAGTACTTAGTGAATACAAGTCATATACATTTAGATCAAACAGATACTCAATTGTGTGGTTCTGCCCTAAGTCCACAACCAAACAAGGAACAGGAAATGAGGCGGAATCCACACATCCCACTATCTGTCGGATCTTCATGTATATAACCCTGATGTATTTACTAAGTACATTAAGTTTAATGATCCTTTAATTTGAAAATGTTCCCTTAAGAAAATCCTATATTTTCTTAATAAGTAATATGACTGTAGTTAATCCTTCTATAATCATTCAGTGAATACTAATTATATATAATACAGATCGATTAGACAGTTGAATGGGTGAATCTGCCCTAAGCCCACAACCAAGCAAGGAACAGGAAATGAGGTGGAAGTCACACATTCCACTACCTACCGGATCTTTATTATTTATAATCCTAATGTATTCAGCAAGTAATTACATAATTAACATTAACGAATCTCCGGTAAAATGGCAACCACAATAGTTCCTTCTATACTTATTTAGTTTATACTAACTATATATAACCTAATATCGAACGGACAGTTGAATGGGTGAATCTGCCCTAAGTCCACAACCAAACAAGGAACAGGAAATGAGGCGGAAGTCACACATTCCACTGTCTATCAGATATTATTTATATATAATTTGAATGTATAAACTAAGAAATTATAGAATTAACCATAAAGGTCCTTTATGTAATATTAGTTTAATAAGAAGTATTAAACCTTTTGTAAATAAGTTTCTAGTTCCACTAACTCTATTGTGAAACATTAATTTCAGAAAGTTCTATCGAAAACTGTTTATCTTCCAAAATAACGTTGTAAACCATAGAAAATCCTATATTTTCTATAAAACTGATTTGTAGTCTTAAACGCTCCAAGACCGAGAAGCACAAGTATAATTACCATACATAGCTTAATGATACCTAGTTTTGTTTATCAGTAATCCCATCTGAACATGTAATTACCCTGAAAGTTCGACGTAACGATACTACCCTCCTATGATCACTTAGTACACACGAGTTGTATAATACCAAGATCGAATAGACAGTTGAATGGGTAAATCTGACCTAAGCCCACAACCAAACAAGGAACAGGAAATGAGGCGGAAGTCACACATTCCACTGTCTATCGGACTTCAATTTTATCTAACCCTATTGTATATACTGAGAAATCATATAGTTAGTATCCCTTGGGAAAGTTTAGGAAAAGTATATCTTTATGTAAATAATTAGTTAATACTATTGTGAATATTCATTATAACCATACTAATACAAAGTTAGTCCTGTATAGATCTATACACCAAATCGCGCTCTCCCTTATGAAGACTCTGGTTATAATTAAGATTCGAACGGATACCCTGAATGGTACATCTAGAGTTCACAATCATGTATTAATTATTTACATAAAATGTAAAACCTTTTTTATAATTAACAAGTAATTTGTGAAAAGATTTCCTTTTGTTTCATAAACCATATTTATAAGTTCATTTCCATGTTTTAACCTGGACCTTTGTAAATTAGTTCCTATGATCCATAAACCATACCTGTTATAGTTTATAAGTTGATTTCTATGACTTTAACAAGTTTCAAGTTCAAATACATTTTAACGATAAAAAAACATAATAAATAAGTTATGTTTTTAAACACAAGCAATCTTGTGTTTTACTTGTATTCCCCCCCCCCCTAAAACATTTTAAAAAGCTTGAAAATATGGGGGTATGAACTCACCTTATGTTGGAGATTTGATTGAAGATACGATATAGAATATTTGGTATGCCAAACAAAGTCCCGAGCACAATTGGATCCTAATTGGCATATATATGTGTATAATTAGTGTATATAACAACTAATCATGCAAGAAAACACCCTTAAGGATTAGGAAACACTTGAACTAAGTGTTACAATCACATGTGAATGATCAAAGGGGGTCTAAGGCCACAACATGGAGTGTACGGACAAGGTGTGTACGGACATGGAGTGTACGGCCATACACTCATGGAAAACATGCAAAAGAGGGTGTTTGATCCATGGGGAAGCTAGTGTGACGAATGTACAACCAAAGGATGAACAAGGCTTTCATTTTGGAGGGTTTTGAGGTGTGTACGGCCACACCAAGTGTGTACGGCCGTACACACTCCAAGATGGTGAAATTTGGGTCTTGATTCAGGGGGATTCAAGGGTTCAAAAGTTCTAATGGATAGCAAGTACCTAGAAGTGTTTAAGGCTCATGGTTATGAACTAAACAAGGGTATATAGCCGTAGAAAGAGTGTACGACCATACACTCTTGATGATCATGAAGTTCATGTTGAAACATGAAGAATCAGGGCTTGGATCAAGTGGTGTTTCAAGTATAACAAGTTTAAGGATGAAACACTTACGTTTTTTAGGCTTTGGAGTGTTCTTGGACGAAGCTAGTTGAGAGATAATGGAGTTGTTTGCGACCAAAGAAGGAAGTAATAAAGAAAATGAAGTGATCTTATATATATATATATATATATATATATATATATATATATATATATATATATATATATATATATATGTATATATATATATGAGGTGGTGTACGGCCACCTTGGGTGTACGGCCGTACACCCATGTGTACGGCCGTACACTCCTCCTGATGCAGTGTATGGCTTGAGTGTAACGCGAAGAACTTAAGTTAACATAGCCCTACACCAAATCCTTAAGTGTACTAGGCTTAGAACACTAAACAGGCTCTAAACGATGTTGAAAATTAGTAGAAATGAGTCTGGCTCTCGATTGATTGGCTGGGCTCACAAGGCAAAAAAATTTGGGTTGTCACATTATCCCCGCGTTAGAGGGAATTTCATCCCGAAATTCGAATTCTAAGTGGCTACTACGAACTAGGAAAGAGGTAGGTACTTTGGTTCTATCTGATCTTCTGTTCTGATTGATGGAGAGTATGCGAGTTTGGCTTACTTGACTACGTTTATTCAACTGGTAGGATGTCTACTCATAGTTCTGGACAACTTTGTCCTGAAGTTCATGGTAAGACTCATACTTGGTTCATCCATCATCGTCTCGTATATATATAAGGCGTATATAATTAAGATTAGTAAGATGGTCGGATGTGTGACTTTGCCCTAGGTCCACAACCAAACAAGGAACATGAGATAGGGTGGAAGCACACATCCTATGTCTATAGAATCTTAATTATATACCACTCTCGCGTATACACTTAACAGTGATAGGTTAACCGTATTTGTCCTTAGCCTCTGTGTTTGAACTTGACTTGCTGTATAAGTGGCATTCCTAGGAGATATATTGGAAATACTTCGGAAGAAATGGAGACTTTCAGAATATCCTCGATGTCTTCCTTCAATTTCCTTGTCTACGAAGTAAACTAGAATGACGTGGTACCCCTCGCATGGGTACTTCTAAGTTTTGAAACGAGAAACGATACGAAGGTTTGGGTCAAGTTTTTCGTTATAGATTGAAAGGATTTTGTTAGACGGTTGATTAAAGCGAAGGGTCTTTATGTAACACAAGAAATTGGTATAGTAAAGACCAAACCAATATATTTCGAAAGAAAACATTGGAACTTCTTATCGTGACGACTTTTAAGTAGAATAGAACGACATACTATTCTATGTATCTGTTTTCAGTGCCCTCCGGTTTTATCCTTGTTATTATTACTGCAAACAATCTGTACCGCAATAAGCGAGTACTAGCAGTATGAGTGTTCTGATATTTAAGACTGATTAATTTTCATAGGATAATCCCTAGCAGATCTTTCTATAATCGCTTGGTGTATACAAGTCATGTATAATTAAGATTGAAAAGACAGTTGACTGAGCAATTCTGCCCTAAATCCACAACCAAACAAGGAACAGGAAATAAGGCGGAATTACTCACTCTAAGCCTACAAATCTTAATTATAAATGACCTTAATGTATACACTAAGACATCACAGCTAATCTGCAAAAGGGTTCTTAGTTTCTTTTATGAATGATGTATTTTGTTCAGTTATTTATAACTATTTATAAAAAGTCTTAAGCTTTTTTTAAAAAAATTCACTGGGAAAACATACCACTGTTCACTGGGGTTTCGGGACAGTCTCTCCTGCAGTAATCATCAGTACTCTTCCATCCCCGCCCGCATTCTTAATTATTGGACAATCTCTCTTGAAGTGTTCAATTTCACCGTACTGGTAACAAGCCGGGTTTACTCCAATATCGGGGACTTGGTTAAGGGGTTGTGCTAGTACTCTACAGAAACAGGCAGTGTTCCCCTTCCTGTTACAATTTCTACAGTGTAACTGTCGGCAGGCTCCATAATGGTGGAAGTTACATTTATTGCATTTTGGGCGATTCCCCGTATATTGTCGTGTTGGCGTTGGCGTGTCAGGTGTTGTAACAGCATGAACAACTACAATTTGTTGTCTTTTCGAGGTCTCTTGTGTTGACAATCCTTTCTTATTGCTCCCAGACTTTCACTTGTTGTTGCCCTCTTTTGTTGGCTCGGGAACAGGGGTCATTATTCCTTGGCGAACCCCATGGTCCACGAGACTCTGTGCCAATTGTTTTGCGCTATCGAAAGTAGTTGATTTGGAGGCTAAAACACTTGCTTGAATATGGGAAGATAATCCCCAGATGTACCTCTCTATTTTCTTGCTCTCTGGGGTAACAATTTCAGGGCATAGTACTGCTAGGTCACTAAATCTATTAGTGTAGGCCACTATGTCTGAGCCCGTCATGGTGAGACCCCAAAGCTCTTCCTCTAACTTTTGTATTTCTCCTCTCGGGCAGTATTCTTTCATCATTATTGTCTTTAAGTTCTCCCAGCCCATCGAATTAGCCACTGTAAGGGTCAGTGACTTGACATGGCCATTCCACCATATCAGGGCTCTATCGGAGAAAGTGCAGGTAGCAAATTTGACTTTGCTCCCTTCTGGGCACATACAAATTTCAAAAACCGACCCCGTTTTCTCGAACCATTGCATTAAAGCAACGACTCCTCCATTTCCACTGATGGATTTGGTTTTGCAATTCATGAAGTCTTTATACGTACACTCCCTAGGGAGTCCGTGGATATTTCCGTAGTTATACGGGTTGGCACCACTTCCAGTACCACTTGCGTGGATATGAGACATCGCGGCTGTTACGGCGGCAGTCGCCGCAGCCTGGAACATAACAGGATCATACTGTAGAGGTGGTTGCGGAGGATTTGTGGTTGTGTTGTTATTACGCCTGATATTACTACGAGGCGGCATCTTTCTGACATAAAGTTTAAAGATGAAAGGTTGGCAAGATATTGGTAGTATAAATTGAATGATATAATACCAGAATATTAAGTGTATCATGTTTCCGAGAGTGTTTTGAAATCAATTCATAATAGAAGTCTATGTGAACATAAACTTATGAATTTTTCAATAATGAATACCCTTACTGAAGTTTCGTGACTGGATTTGCAAGTACTAGTTGGGATGAAATACGTGATAAACTTAACACCTGATGTGAGTAGTGTAATCACTAACTCACTAAGTTAAATTAGTTTCTTACTTATTAGTATGATGTATACGGTACTTTTTAGTTTGTTCATAATAAGGTAAGGCTTGATAATGATTTCTCTAGGACTTTTCTCTTCGCTCGATCCTTTCTCGGAATTCTCCGTGAAAACCCTCTTTTGGTTCTGTCTCAACTCCTCCATTGACTGATTGCGAGGTCTAGGTGTATCGGTTGTACGAGAATAGAAATGTCTAAAGAATCTATGAGATTAATAAAACACTTTTATTAAAAATAGATTCTTACGAGAACGATCCTTACAAGGTTTTTCTATAATCACTTAGTGTATACAGATTATATATATTCCAAAACAAATAGACCTTCGAATAAGTGATCTTACTCTAAAACCACATCCAAACAAGGAAAAGGAAGTAGAGTGAAAATCACTGATTCTAAGTCTATAAAATGTCAATTATATATAACCTTATGTATATACTTAGTAATTATAACCTTACCAGTAAAGATCCTTTAGTTTTCACACAAGTTATTTATAATACCTAAAATACTACTATAGTATTTTATGTTTGATTCTAGGATTCCTTTGTGTATTTGGTTGGTAAGTTTTAGACTTGCTGCAACACCACTATCACTCCCAAACACATGTTGGTCATATCTCAAATAAATATAGTTCATCAGACTATATTGATCTCAGATATGATTACATAATTGTCAAGGTTTGACTGTAGTGTCCAACATCCAAATACTTTTGTTTTTTTCTTCTTGTGATACTTGTTCTAGTATATATATATATATATATATATATATATATATATATATATATATATATATATATATATATATATATATATATATATACTTTTATAAAATATTGTTATATTTTAAAGTATAATTCTTGGTCAGAGTGTTTTAGTCCCATTATATTTATAGTTGTATATCTTTTATAAGTTGATATACTTAGTTCATTATAAACAATGCTCTGATACCAATCTGTCACACCCCCAAACCGGAACGGTGGAAACGTTCGGGGGTGGAGGACGTCATGTCAAGTATCATAACACATGCATTATAGTAATAAAAGTAACAACAACCATTGTATTGATAATATAATATTTACATTATGATTAAAACATTAGTTGAAATACATGAAAAGTATAACAAAAGATAAGACGTAAAGTTCCGTCTTCACAACACCTGGAAGAGAGTACCTTTCTACTAACGACCCTGAGAATACAAGTGGTTTGAAAAAGTGTCAACATTAAAGTTGGTGAGTTCATATGTATTTTTGTTATAGAAAGTATATCCTTTATTCTTTTGAAAAGTTCGCCAGTTCCTCCAGAAAATCCTATATTTTCTGTTGTATATAAATAATAAGTAAAACAACTCATGATT
This sequence comes from Lactuca virosa, assembly GCF_052849685.1. Classification (NCBI taxonomy): domain Eukaryota; kingdom Viridiplantae; phylum Streptophyta; class Magnoliopsida; order Asterales; family Asteraceae; genus Lactuca; species Lactuca virosa. The sequence goes on from NC_136429.1 coordinate 61,814,850, forward strand.
GTTCCTTCTACGAGTACTTAGTGCATACAAGTCATATACATTTAGATCGAACAGATAGTCGATTGTGTGGTTCTGTCCTAAGTCCACAACCAAACAAGGAACAGGAAATGAGGCGGAATCTACACATCCCACTATCTGTCGGATCTTCATGTATATAACCCTGATGTATTTACTAAGTACATTAAGTTTAATGATCCTTTAATTTGAAAACGTTCCCTTAAGAAAATCCTATATTTTCTTAATAAGTAATATGACTGTAGTAAATCCTTCTGTAATCATTCAGTGAATACTAATTATATATAATATAGATCGATTAGACAATTGAATGGGTGAATCTGCCCTAAGCCCACAACCATACAAGGAACAGGAAATGAGGTCGAAGTCACACATTCCACTGTCTACCGGATCTTTATTATATATAATCCTAATGTATTCAGCAAGTAATTACATAATTAACATTAACGAATCTCCGGTAAAATGGCAACCACAACAGTTCCTTCTATAATTATTTAGTTTATACTAACTATATATAACCTAATATCGAACGGATAGTTGAATGGGTGAATCTGCCCTAAGTCCACAACCAAACAAGGAACAGGAAATGAGGCGGAAGTCACACATTCCACTGTCTATCGGATATTATTTATATATAATTTGAATGTATAAACTAAGGAATTATAGAATTAACCATTAAGGTCCTTTATGTAATATTAGTTTAATAAGAAGTATTAAACCTTTTGTAAATAAGTTTCTAGTTCCACTAACTCTATTGTGAAACATTGATTTCGGAAAGTTCTATCGAAAACTGTTTATCTTCCAAAATAACGTTGTAAACCATAGAAAATCCTATATTTTCTATAAAACCGATTTGTAGTCTTAAACGCTCCAAGACCGAGAAGCACAAGTATAATTACCATACATAGCTTAATGATACCTAGTTTTGTTTATCAGTAATCCCATCTGAACATGTAATTACCCTGAAAGTTCGACGTGACGATACTACCCTCCTATGATCACTTAATACACACGAGTTGTATAATACCAAGATCGAATAGACAGTTGAATGGGTAAATCTGACCTAAGCCCACAACCAAACAAGGAACAGGAAATGAGGCGGAAGTCACACATTCCACTGTCTATCGGACTTCAATTTTATCTAACCCTATTGTATATACTGAGAAATCATATAGTTAGTATCCCTTGGGAAAGTTTAGGAAAAGTATATCTTTATGTAAATAATTAGTTAATACTATTGTGAATATTCATTATAACCATACTAATACAAAGTTAGTCCCGTATAGATCTATACACCAAATCGCGCTCTCCCTTATGAAGACTTTGGTTATAATTAAGATTCGAATGGGTACCTTGAATGGTACATCTAGTGGTTCACAATCCTGTATTAATTATTTACATAAAATGTAAAACCTTTTTATAATTAACATGTAATTTTGTGAAAAGATTTCCTTTTGTTTCATAAACCATATTTATAAGTTCATTTCCATGTTTTAACCTGGAATTTTGTGAATTAGCTCCTATGATCCATAAACCATACCTGTTATAGTTTATAAGTTGATTTCTATGACTTTAACAAGTTTCAAGTTCAAATACATTTTAACGATAAGAAAACATAATAAATAAGTTATGTTTTTAAACACAAGCAATCTTGTGTTTTACTTGTATCCCCCCCTAAAACATTTTAAAAAGCTTGAAAATATGGGGGTATGAACTCACCTTATGTTGGAGATTTGATTGAAAATACGATATAGAATATTTGGTATGCCAAATGAAGCCCCGAGCATAATTGGATCCTAATTGGCATATATATATGTGTATAATTAGTGTATATTGTTGGATTATATGTCTAAGCCCATAACTATTATTGGTATGTACTTGACCCGAGAGTAGCATGGTCCATTTGGGTTGCATATCATCAGGACAATTTGTTAGGATGGACTTTTGAGAGAAGGTTATTTATGGTTTATTAATATATTATAAGTTATAATATATTAATATGAAATCATATGTTTTAATTAGTATCGATCAAGAATTAATTTGGAATTAATTTAGTGATCAATAGATACTAATTAAATCTATGGGGACTAATTATGATAATTAGTTATATTTATATGTATTGGTGGGCTTATGATCCATGTTGGACCAAGTTTATGTATGGATACATAAAGAGTTGGGCCACATGAACCATGGATCATAAAACCCATGGGTATGGATTATGGGTTATACCCATGACCCTTGGAATCCTACATATAAATAGGTTACTCCATAGCCAAAATCACCACTTCTTTTCTTAGAGAAATATGGAGGTGTTTTGGTGCATGGAATTCTCTCTCAAGAGCCACCCTTGTCCTAGGTGTGTTGTGATTCCATTTGAGGCATTTCATACTATTGGTGCTAAGCTCTTAAGGCCAAATACATCAAGACTTCAAGCCACATAAAAGGTATGTTTCCCTAACTAGTATATTATATGGTTTATGTCAAATGCATGCTAGTTATAGGTTTAATGCCTTGGAAACCATTTGCATGTATAATAGAGAAAACATAGATCCAATGTATTTAGGGTTGTATGTGCACCATAGGATGTTGTAGTATACTAAAACCCAACAGTGGTATCAGAGCCATGAGTTGTTTTCTATTATATTTGATGCAAATGTATTTTTTTTTCAAGTTGAAGGAAAAAAAAAGAAAAAAAAACATGAAGTTTATCAAATTTTATGATAATTACTTGATTTTATGAAAAACTAATTATTTATAAAATTTGAGTCACTTTACTACAAGAGTTGAATTAGGTCAGTTTATTAAAAGATAGAATGATATAATTATTTTATTTGTTTTAAAAGTTTGATCTAAATGGTTTTAAGGAGTTACATATTTTGTCATAAAATTTTGGAACTCAAAAGTTTTTTTTAAAGTTATGATCTTAAGAGTTTTGAAACTTCCATAAGTTATGGATGTGAAATGTCTCATTTATTAACTCTTTAGGTTATGAATTCCAAGAGTCTTCAAAGGATAATTATCAAAGTTTCAAGATTTGTATTAGTTTATATGATTATCTAATTTCTTGAAAATTGTTGATGTGAATTATCTTTACTTATGAGTTTAATCTAGATCATAGAAAAATTATTTGATTATTGTGTTAATTGGAATATTTGATCTTAATGGTTTTTATGAACTCCATAACTTGTCCTCAAGTTATGGAAAGTGAAGAGTTTTTCTTTTTAAAGTGTCATTAAGTCTCATAGGTTATGAAAATAGAAGAGTCACTATTTTTAATGTCATCATTAAATGATTTAATGTCTTCCATAACTTGTCCTCAAGTTATGGAACTTGAATTTTTTTTTTTCATTAAACCTTAATTAAACTCATAAGTTATGAAAAATCCAAGAGTTTTGAAAGGTTTCAAAACTTGTCCTCAAGTTTTGGAATTTGTAAAGTTACCCCCCATGTATACTTTAATTCCAAACTAGACCTTAGAATTTTAAAAGTTTAAAATTCAACCCTTATACTATTATTATAATTTTAATTATATAGATATGTATAAGATAAAGTCGTCTTACCATTAGTAGGCCTCATTCACGAAGCCGGTCTATAAGGGGGGTATAAGGTTACTGCCTATAAAATGGCAGTTTAATGGGTGTCCACTCTCCCTCACCGCTTCCTTGACCGGTGGAGGGTCGTTAGCCGAACAGGTAGGACAAGGACTATAATTCTCCCTTCATTATAAGTATAATGATAAATACTAAGTAACTAAACACTTATAAATTCCCAATATTAGTTACTTAGGAAAATGTGAATAAGGTGCTAATCCATGAAATTACACTTTACACTTTGTTTAAGTTGTTAGTGGAGCGTGTGTGGTTAACCGGCACACTAACCTGGACTTAACAAGGTAGGCAAAGTGTAACTTAATGTTTATCATAGTATCGTTGGAGCGTGTGTGGTTAACCGACACATCGATTGAGGGGTAAATATTAAGGGTACCAAGTATATTTGCATGGTTACTTCACACCTTGTTTTGTGATCCTCGGCATCCCAGTCACAAAACCTAAAGGGCACACTCGAGATTGAAACATGCCATTGAAAAGTTCAATGAATCTTAAAAGAATCTAGGAGTTTGAAAACCAATTAAAACCTAATAATACATTTCGTTTATCTTGGTGGGAATTGGTGAATCGTCATTCACCTACCTTCAAATATTTTATAGCTTGGATTACGGCATCCCTCTTCCAAGTTATAAAATAGTTTGTTGGGTCCTAGCCTTAATATATCATATTGGGTGTTATATTAAGGACTTAAATCAACTTTACGTGAATTTCTCCCATTGTTGATGTCTGGTTTAGACAACAATGATCTTCCCAAACCAAGCTTTCCTAATGAATATGACTTCCCGAGTTTGTCTCATGGAAGTCATACTTATCTTCCTCCACCTCCTCCAATTATTCTCCCTAACCCACAAGTTCAAGGTCACTCAAGCCCTAATGGCAAGCAAGGTCTATGTGTGATCACATCTTAGAGATGAAGTCACATATTGACAAGCCGGGAGATTTGGGTGTCAAAGTCTTGAGAAAGTTGGATGTTCAATCACTTTCTAAGTCACATAGTGAGTTCCTTTGGGACTACTATGAAACAGACTATGACATGAACCTTAATGATCATATCTATTTGCTTGGTGGTGCTGAATCAGCAATGATTTGGAATGATAGTAAAGCAAATTTGATTAGAAGATCAACTTCCAAAAAAAAAATATGGACAGTGACAATGGTGACACTGGAAATCCAGAAAAAGCATTCTCTTCCCAATGGAAAGGGATTGGCCATAGTCAACCCGGTTGACCAAATGGTAAAGAGAAAGGCTAAGTATGAGATAGTCCTATTACCAAAGGGTCCATATGTTTGTTTTGCCAAAGGAAGGGGCGTTGATTGCAAAGCTGCCAAATTTACCTAAGGATGTTAAAGTCAATAAGTTTGACCTGACATCAGGTAGAGCCCATTATCTAACTCTGTTAAGTTCTATTCTGAGATCCTCATTACATGATGTGACTGGGTCACATGTTGATGTTTTAAGAATCAAAGAATATAGAGAAATCTTAAAGGAAGTATATGCTGATTCTGATCGCGAAGGTAGATTTCGATCGCATCAGAATTTTGAGCAGTTGCTTAAGAAGTTATGATATATTGCTAAGGAATAGATAACAACAATTTTCCATGTGGATTGTAAGGATAAGTTTTTCCGCAAAGTTTTAAAATAAAAGAAAATTGTTTACTTTTATTTATTTGAAGTATCCTTACAATGGCATTTGTGGAAAATTGTTGCTTATATGATTCCACTGACAGCAATATTGGAAAATGGATTTGATTCTTTCATTTGTGGTAGTGTCTAAATTTACCAAATCAGGAAAGTTCCTCATCACCCAAGTTTCAATTGGACCGAAACTTGGAATCATGCAAGTTGAATAGTATGATGAATGAGAACTTTCAAGCATTGGAAAATCAAGACTAATTACTTGTTCACATGGATGTGTGAGTCAAGTGAAGGACTAAAGGGATCGAGTACACATTCTTGTGCACTGGTCATGTCCACCACAAAGCTCGTTAAGACTATTTGATTTACTAAAGTTTAGTAAATATGGTTATACTTACAAGTTTAAGTATAATTCTGAAACATTGGAAAAGTCTCAATGTATGGCATAACGAATGGGAAGAATCAAATTAGGCAGAAAGATAAAAGTTTCTCAAATCTGAAAAGATGGGAGAGTACTTTAGTATCATGTTTGTGATCATCTTAATGATTTAGAAATCATATCACAATTAGTCCTCTAAAGGTCATCTTAGTGCATTCTTATGACTAAGAAGAGGAGTCATGAATTGTTGAAATGGTTAGATCAGGAAGATGAGTCATACTTCTTTCCAAAACAATTCTTAGAGTCATACTCGAAGATTGTAACTTGAGTGACATATCTTAAAGAAAGGTTTAAAACACTTTTCAAATGTAAGAGTAAAAGTGTCCTACTCTTGTACATTTGAAATTGGTAAGTTGTGATGTTTTGGATAAAACAAAGACCAACTAAGGCCAATTGTGTGAAGTGTTTGTCTTGATAAAGAATCCGCACTATCTCTTGAATATTTGGCAAGATAGTCTTATATGTCAAGAGGATAGTGGGAGTCTTAAAGATCCTAAAAAGAATTTCAAGAACTAATCAAGAATAAAACCTGAGGTTCTTCACTAGCACACGACTTGAGGTTTATAACCTATCGTGTTGACATATTCTGTGCCCATCCAGTTAAAGTTGACTTTGCATAGGAGTTCTGAAAGTTCTCAATTGGTTACATAACAACTTGGAAGCAATGGCAGACCCTGTACTGCCAGGTGGCAAGAAGTTAAGATTGCATAAGTTCAGTCCATATGAGTTTGGATTTGTCATTATCCTTGTCTTGTGACTATGGTTTTGACGATTCACATGGATAAGAACACATACACCATAAAATCTAAGGGTCATAAGGTTTCTCTCCAATTCATGAAAATGATGGTGAGGAAACACTTCCACCAAGTAGATTTGAAGCAGATGGCAAAAGGTCTAAACAATTGAGACTATGATTACGGCATCCCTTTTCATAGTTCTGAAATTGTTTAGACACACATGCATGCTATCTAAGGAAAGGTGTATGATTTTGATAAAGTTTTATCAAAGCATCTCGTATCAGAAATCTGAACTTTGGTAAGAAAGTCAATAAAGTATTGATTTCTAGAAGTCCAACTGATTTCTGAGTACATGTCAAAGCTAGTGAGAGCATAAGTGTTATGCTAATAATCATCATGTTAGTGGGAGCATGATAATTATTGTTAGTGTTGCAAGTTAGCAATGTTAATTATAGAAAACAAAAGTTTCAATTCGTGAGGCTGCAGGGATTGAAAAAGTTGTTTTGCTATAATTAAGGGAGAGGATATACTTCATTTCAGTTCTAAAGGCTTAGATTGAGACCTTAATCATCTTTAGTCAAGAATATATATATGAATTTCATGTTGAATTGGTTCAACTTAAGGAAATTCTATATATTACGTTCTCAAAATTCGATTATGATTACGGCATCCCTCTTCAAAGTCAAATTTTGAAAACATGGCAAATAAAAATATTGTAGCAAAAGACTGGTCTAGAATCATGTCTTTATGTGAGACATCATGAATCGTGTACCATTTGCTTTGGGTACAGGATCGATTGCATGTGCTATAATATTTGTCATTTCTAAATTTTTCCAAATGCCCAGAGGCATTAAGAAGGGAAAAGGTCTAGAATTGGATATGACTAAAATGATTAAGCAATTGTCGAGGACAATCCGAGGTTTACCAAAGATTGGTTGCTCAGGGACAGTTGGAAGTATAGTGCTAATTTTGGAAGGACCATATTAACATATTCTGAAAAGAGGCATCTCTTATTCAGAAGTGATAGTTAAAATGAGAATATGGAGTTGTCTCCATAGGTGGAAGTTATCTGTGTAAGATTAGAAAACTTAATTCAAGAAGCATGTCCAAAGCAATGTACTTTGAATATGAGACTTAGTTTCCATGGAGTTGATCTCCATTGGAATACCTTATAATGACTGTTGACAAGTCTTTGTGACTTTGTACATATTCATTACAGGAGGGTCAGTGCATATAAGTTTAAAATCTAAACAGATTTCGATAAACGATAGGAATTTGAAATTCTCACTTTTTTCGATAAGGATTTGGGAGTGTGAAATTAGAATCATTGAAATTATGTTCAATTGGTTTATTTCACAAAGTAAGGATCATAGACAAACATAGAGTGCATACTTGGTGTATGGCAAAGCTATTGTTTAAGAAAAACATAGTGTACATGCTTGGAGCATGGGACAACTAGTGTTTTTAATTTAAGTATAAAGTTGATAAAACCGAAACAATGAATAATGAGTAATCAGTATGGTGATAAATAAAAGTGTTTATTTATATTCATAGGGTTTGATACCATAATTGATTCATTTATTCTTGTGTTTCACTTTGCATGTTTTGACTTCCAGAATAACTAAGTCGCTCTTCCTGAATGATTAAGTTATTCAAACCATCCACAGTCGGTCATATGTTGGAAGTAGATATGAATCAAGACTGTCATGGGTTGGTTTGTAGAGGTCCAAGTTGGTGCACAAAGTGGTGCTACAACACTCATGAGTGCTCATAAGTTCTGAGTATTGGATTCAACCCGCGCTCATTTGAATCACTTCATGGATTTTATCACGAGTGATCATGAGACGATAATATCTTATATTCTTCAAACCTAGAGATATGAGTTGTTACTATGAGTTGGTTATACATTGATTGCACGAAAACGCATTTGGTAACTCGATGTTATAAAACGTGCCTTTGTGTGTGATTCAATAAGTAGTAGAACAAGCCATACGAGTCGAAGTTTATCCATTCCTTTTACCTTCGGGATAAAAACGATATCTGTGGGCCCCATGATGATTTAGCGATGACACATGTGAGTGCTTGGCCAAGCCAGGACTGATTTGATTTGTTCAATCAGTCAGTCATCATAAATCGAAAATAGGGAAACAACAAATTGACATAGAGAATGATTATAATCCATATCTCAGTCCATATGATATCTAGAATGGAGGAATATATGATCCCTTATCTAATAGACGCATCATTGATTTGTTCAGAGTTCGACAGCGGCTTTAAGAGCTACGATTGCTAGTCGGGTTATGAAGTCGTACTTGCAGTAATAGTTTTAGACTTATCCAAGTGGGAGACTGTTGGATTAGATGTCTAAGCCCATAACTATTATTGGTATGTACTTGACCCGAGAGTAGCATGGTCCATTTGGGTTGCATATCATCAGGACAATTTGTTAGGATGGACTTTTGAGAGAAGGTTATTTATGGTTTATTAATATATTATAAGTTATAATATCTTAATATGAAATCATATGTTTTAATTAGTATCGATCAAGAATTAATTTGGAATTAATTTAGTGATCAAAAGAGACTAATTAAATCTATGGGGACTAATTATGATAATTAGTTATATTTATATGTGTTGGTGGGCTTATGATCCATGTTGGACCAAGTTTATGTATGGATACATAAAGAGTTGGGCCACATGAACCATGGATCATAAAACCCATGGGTATGGATTATGGGTTATACACATGACCCTTGGAATCCTACATATAAATAGGTTACTCCATAGCCAAAATCACCACTTCTTTTCTTAGAGAAATATGGAGGTGTTTTGGTGCATGGAATTCTCTCTCAAGAGCCACCTTTGTCCTAGGTGTGTTGTGATTCCATTTGAGGCATTTCATACTATTGGTGCTAAGCTCTTAAGGCCAAATACATCAAGACTTCAAGCCACATAAAAGGTATGTTTCCCTAACTAGTATATTATATGGTTTATGTCAAATGCATGATAGTTATAGGTTTAATGCCTTGGAAACCATTTGCATGTATAATAGAGAAAACATAGATCCAAGGTATTTAGCGTTGTATGTGCACCATAGGATGTTGTAGTATACTAAAACCCAACATATATAACAACTAATCTTGCAAGAAAACACCCTTAAGGACTAGGAAACACTTGAACTAAGTGTTACAATCACATGTGATTGATCAAAGGGGGTCTAAGGCCACAACATGGAGTGTACGGCCAAGGTGTGTACGGCCATTGAGTGTACGGCCATACACTCATGGAAAACATGCAAAAGAGGGTGTTTGATCCATGGGGAAGCTAGTGTGACGAATGTACAACCAAAGGATGAACAAGGCTTTCATTTTGGAGGGTTTCGAGGTGTGTACGGCCGTATACACTCCAAGATGGTGAAATTTGGGTCTTGATTCAGGGGGATTCAAGGGTTCAAGAGTTCTAATGGATAGCAAGTACCTAGAAGTGTTTAAGGCTCATGGTTATGAACTAAACAATGGTATACAACTGTAGAAAGAGTGTACGACCGTACACTCTTGATGATCATGAAGTTCATGTTGAAACATGAGGAATCAGGGCTTGGATCAAGTGGTCTTTCAAGTATAACAAGTTTAAGGATGAAACACTTAAGTTTTTGAGGCTTTGGAGTGTTCTTGGACGAAGCTATTTGGGAGAGAATGGAGTTGTTTGCGGCCAAAGAAGGAAGTAATGAAGAAAATGAAGTGATCTTATATATATAGGAGGTGGTGTACGGCCACCTTGGGTGTACGGTCATACACTCTTCCTGATGGAGTGTATGGCTCGAGTGTAATGCGAAGAACTTAAGTTAACATAGCCCTACACCAAATCCTTAAGTGTACTAGGCTTAGAACACTCAACAGGCTCTAAACGATGCTAAAAGTTAGCAGAAATGAGTCTGGCTCTCGATTGATTGGCTGGGCTCACAAGGTAAAAATTTTTGGGTTGTCACAGAAAATGAAAGTGAAAACATACATTCTGTACCTAACGTAAGTTTCAATTTACTCATATCTTCCTCCACCATTTCTTTTTCCCTATTTAATAAAACCCCAAAAAAATGAAGAACTCATAAAAATAATATCGAGCATGTTAAAGTTTCAATTTACTGAATGGTGTGCCTGTGTCCATTATCTCCGATCGGGATAGTAGATTTACCTCGAGATTTTGGCAGCACTGCAGAAGGCTCTTGGAACTAAGCTGGATATGAGCACAGCTTACGATCCGCAAACCAATGGGCAAAGTGAGAGGACCTTTCAGACATTGGAACACATACTAAGACCATGTGCTATAGACTTTGGTAAGTCGTGGGACACCCATTTTCCCTTGGTTGAGTTCTCCTACAACAACAGCTATCATACCAGTATTAAGGTTGCGCCGTTTGAAGCCGTTATGGCCGTAAGTGCAGATCCCCTATGTGCTGAGATGAGGTAGGTGACACGCAGCTATCTAAGGGTCAAGTCCCCGACAGCACTCTCACACGCCCGAAAATCATTCGCGAAACCACTGAAAAGATCATACAAATCAGGGAACGACTAAAAGCCTCCAGGGATAGACAAAAGAGCTACGCTAACAGACGACGAAAACCCTTGGATTTCCAAGTTGGTGACCGTGTCATGTTGAAGGTCTCACCCTGGAAGGGCGTAATACGCTTTGGGAAGCGTGGAAAGCTGAATCCGAGATACATTAGGCCATTCGAGATTCTCGCTAGAGTTGGCCCTGTAGCTTACAAACTCCGTCTACCAAAAGAACTTAGCAACGTACACCTTACATTTCATGTGTCAAACCTATAAGTGTCTGTCCGATGAGATACTTGTGATACCTCTCGACGAGATCAAACTAAATGATAACTTACACTTTATGGAGGAACCCATAGAGATTATGGATAGGGAAGTCAAGCAAACGAAACAGAGTCGTATCCCGATAGTGAAGGTCCGCTGGAATGCCAAGCGGGGACCTGAATTCACTTGGGAGCGCGAGGATCAAATGAAACAGAAGTACCCGCATCTTTTTCCGAGTCCATAATTGTATTATACGTTTGAATTTCGGGACGAAATTCCCTTTATCGGGGGGATGATGTGACAACCCGAAATCTCTATCTGTAAGTTAATGCAATCAATAAAAGTTAGGCTTGTTTCAACCATCGTTTTTCTGTGTTTAGGGTTAGTTTGAGAGTCTCTAACACTAATACACGTAAGGATTGGATGTTGAGAAGTGTTAGCTTGGGATTAGAGGAATGCAATCGAACCAGAAAACTCATCACAGGGTGTTCACGGCCGCAAACTAGGTTCACGGCCATGAACCCATGCTTGGCCGTGAACCCCTCTCCATATATATATATATATATATATATATATATATATATATATATATATATATATATATATATATATATATTCCTTCATTTATTTCTCATTTCTTCCCTCCTTGGCTGAAAACTCCTCAAGACTCATCCAACAAAAGCCCTCTTTCCACCCCACAAACGTAAGTGATCCTCCCCTTTTCACTTGTTATTTATCTTATTCATGTAAAGCGCTTCATATTCATCCATTGATTCATCACATTCATCACCATCTTTATGATCTTCAAGAGTTCACGGCCGTGAACCCTTCATAGGGTCGTGAACCATTCATAAGATGGGTCGTAAACCCTTCAAGTGTTTATGAGTGGGTCGTGAACCTTTCATGTGTTCATGGGCCGTGAACACATCCTGGGTCGTGAACCCATGGTGGTTGGCCGTGAACTCCTTTTTGTCCCTCATTTTTGGTTCTAACACTTCATTATAAGTGTTTCCTACATCCTAAGGTTGTTTCATATGATTGTTAGTGAGGATACACACTAATTATAGGCTTATACATGTTAATATGTGATTAATAGGACCTTATTGTGCTCGGGACTTCACTTAGCGTACCAAGCATCTTATCGTTGTCATTCATCCAAGTCACTCACAGTCAGGTGAGTTCATACCCCAATACCTTTACTTTTTTAACGTTTTCGGGGGGAAATACAAGCCAAATATAAATGATCTTGTGAAAGTATATAAAAGGATTTAAATACACTTAAAACTGATACAATTGATACAACCATATGGTTTCCATACTTTTATAAAATATTTAGATATTTTATCCCTTTTGTAAAATGCTGAGCATAAGGGAAGTTTTCAACATAATCATAGAGTTTTCAGTATAAAACATGAATAGTTTACATTAACAAACATATAAACTATAATAGGTATAGTTTATGGAACAATTATCTTATCAATGTATAAAACATAGATTCAATGCGATCAAACATATAAGCTATAAAGAGTATAGTTTATGAGACATATAGACAGCAAGTTAAATTCAATGGATTCCTTTTATTCTACACTTAATCGTTAGTATAGCATTTTATGAGTGAGCAGTCTTCACGTACTTACTTAAGTACTAACAAAAGTCCAGAGATTATAACCAGAGTCCCTTTGCGGGGGAACGTGAGTTTGTGTATAGATCTATACGGGATTGACAATCCTGCACCATAACTGTTAGCTACAGTTAGACCGGCAGGCCTGGGTGACAAAGTCATTTTGATTCCGACACCTGAAGAACGTCGTTCATGCAATTCAATGGTCAAGTATGGTTATAACAACTCATAAATTTGGTACTAAATAATACGATTAATGTATGAATGGTAATAACTTGAATTAGTTTTATTTTAATTAATGAAACTACTATACATACCGGTAGTAACCAGGGTTTTTCCAACAGAACATTCTATACATATTGGTGATAGCCTGGGTTTTCGTACTTGTAAATCACGGTAACAAACTCATACATTAGAAAATATTGGATTTTCTTGGAAACATATAAACATTTTCACTGATTCATTAACAGGTTTTCATCACAAAAACATGCTTATGAACTCACCAGCTTAATGCTGATACTCTTTCAAAACTGCTTGTATTCTCAGGAAATTAGTAGACACGTACCTCAACAGGATTTTAAGAAGACGGAGCATATAGAGTCATGTCTTTATATATTGTTTGATGATATATGGTCCATTGGCATGGCCTAGACTGCTCTAGCGCGCCAGCCTGGCCTGACGCACTCCTGTCAGCCCTGCCTGGCGTTCCCTTGCAAGCCTTGTTGGGGACTCCCTTGCCAGTCCTGTTGGGGACTCTCCTGCCGGCCCGGCCAGGCGCTCCCTCGCTTGGCACTCCCTTTCCATCCTCTCCTGGTGCGCGCCCGCAAGCCCTGCCTGGGGCGCGCTCGCCAGCCCCTCCCGGCGGCCTTGCCCATCTCCTTGCTAGTTGGGCCTAAATTGGGCTTGGCCCAAGGCCTAACCCAATTCCCCTTGACCTAATTGTCCACTATAAATAGAATAGTGCCTCTTCCATGAAGGAGGACTTTTCCCAAGGACCTTTCCCATAGGGTTCTTACCCAATGGATCAGCCGCCACACTATACTCCGGCCGGGTGGCTCAACCACCACCCGCCGCCATCAGCCATCATACACCACCACTAGCACCAAGATGGTTCTCTCCAGCTATGGAAGACCATCTCTGATCTTCTAGCCGATCTAACTTGACCATCGGAGTCCGCTCCCGGGGCACAGTCCCTAGGGTGGCTCTAACGACTTTGCACTGTGATGTCCAGATCTACGCAGCAGCAGAAGACTAGAAGACTCGCCGGAGGTCGATGTTGCATCATTTGACGCCATCCCGGATTCGAGCAAGTAGCAAAAGCCTCAGTAGGCCTCAAGCTCGATTTTGACCAGATTTGTTCAGATCTGATGTGTTTTCATTTAAGATTTGTTCAGATCTGTCCATTTCTACCCACCATTTGGTTCAGATCCATTTGGTTTCTACCAAGATCTGTACAAATCGATTTACTTTCGCCAAGATCTTTCAGATCTGTTTAGTTTTTGCTCAGATCTTTAGATCTGTTGAGTTTTTTTTGCTCATATCGTTAGATCTACCTTGTTTTTGCTCAGATATCTAAATATGTCTTGTTTTAGTTTATTTGAGCAATTCTCAAGTTAAAAGATTTTATCAGATCCATCTTTGTTGGATTATTCAGAAAGTTGGGGAGAAAAGAGATTTCTATGAGTTTTTCCCCATCTTTGTTCATATTTTCGAATTTTATTCACCAAGTTGAAGCACAAACAATATTTTGCAAGTTTTTACTTCTTTTGCTTGCTCATTTACGAGAAAATCGGTCTTTGTTTCCTGATTTCTCATGTACAACTTTATTCAAGTTGTTTATTTGATGCTTCCTCTAGAAGCTTAGAGATGGAAAACAAAAGATTTTCAGATCTGTTGAGCAAGCTAAAGAGTAAAGAAGGTTTAGTGAGGATAAAACTTTGTTAGATCCCTTTCGTGTTTAGTTCAGATCTATGGATCTACATGATTTTCTTCACTCAAATACTCCTCAAATATGCAAAACCTTTCTTAGATCTGTTTTTTGTTTATATGTTGGGGGTTTGTTCCAGAAGAAAAGAAGTTTTATGAGTTGTCACTCATATCTTTCAGTTCATAAAATCAGGAGAAAACTCGAATTTTTACACCACTTTTTATATTTTTGGTGTTTTTTCTTTAGAAGTTTAGAGGAGAAAAACGATTTTTGTACAGAACTTCAATTCCTGAAGCATTTATTTGTACATACAGCTGTGTAGCTTGTACATTTGACAAAACTCTTCAGGAAAAGAAGAGAGAGAAGAAGAAGTTCTTTATGGCTTCTATCCCACTTTTAGTTTATATGTTTCCAGAAAATCTCATTTAGTTCATGATTTTCTGTATATAAGTTTACTCAAGATTTAAAAGCTTGAAGGAAGAAATAAGTTTCTATGAATTTTTTACCCTCTTAAACTTTCAGAAAACTCATTTTCATCTTAGCTCAGTTTTGTCATTCTTTTTTATGACTTGCTAAGAAAGTTGAGAAGAAATGGGGCTTTTACAAATTTTACCATTTTTCAGTACACATATTACTAAAAACTCAGTTTAGAAATGAGTTTATGTGTGTAAGTTTACTTAAGTCATGTGCATTCCAAAACACTAATAAAAATTACCCCCGCACTAGTTACCATTACAGTAAATAATTTTCAAAGAAAAAAAATGGGGATAACCGTGTCTATACATTAGACAAGGTGTTGTATGTGGTCCAGCAAATTACCAGCTGTATTATTCTTTGTATATTCATGACCAACAAAAAAAAGAGAGAAAAATCGTTTTACAATTTTACAGTTCACATATACAAAAGTTGTGACATCCCCAAAATCACGGCCAGAAAAGACCGGTTTCATTTATGCTTGTAAATAAAATCAGAGTAATCCTTTGATTAAAAGAGTTGCGGAATTTGTTCCCAAAACAAAATATGATAAGAATTTATCAAAGCATTTCATAAAGAAATGTATTTTTCATTATATAACAAAATCTCGGGATGTCATGTTCCGATACAGACCAAAAGCATAAACAATACAAAATAGACCTTGCAACAATTACATATAACAACAGGTCTATAATCCAAAAATATCTTGACAATGTCATCCAACTTATGCCCTTGCGCCACTACCTGTAATACAAAGAAACTGAGTGGGTCAGGCTTGGGAGCCTGGTGAGCATATAAGGTTTTCGACCCACAATAAATAATTATATTTAATTTCACCAACCAACAATAACCCGATTACCCATTCCCGTTATCCTCACTTTATGTCCCTAAAACAACAACTATTACAAGGGACCTAATCTAGGATTTTCATCAGGACGGACATTACTGCAAAGGGGCTTCCGTAGCAATAGATGTCCTAAAGGAAACCATGAGGGGGATAGAGTACACCGGTGAACACATCATTCACAACACCTACAGGTTATGAGCCTGCTAGTGTTCCACTGGACCGTCTAGAAAGAGTTCGTGGTCGTCATCCATACTCCGCTAGATGACTAGATCAACAACAACATCGAGGCCTCTCATTATTTTATTTCTTCACACACCAACTGTCTACCCATGTTCTACCCAACATATCAGTAGATAAAATATATACATTTATATACAGCTTAAAGCCTGTACAAAACATTCATTCAACAAATAGTTCAAATAAACAAATAATATATAAACATGTAGCACGTATTTTATAAAGAATACTTCATATCTATGTGTTAGAAGAAAACGAATATACACTCACTTGATAAGACAATGATCGGACAGCACCTCGTCTCTTAAAATAAACTTTTCCGATAAAACCGGGATGTTTTTCTTGAAAACCGGGCTTCTCGCGGGCAGAGTTTCGGCTCGAAAACTTTACTTCTCGAGATCTTCGGGACTTCGGAACTTGCTTCGGGGCTCGGGAATGATACCGGGGCTTCGGGATAATTCTGGCACGAAAAACGAGACAAAACGAGAGAGAGAGAAGAGAAAAAGAGCAAATAGATCGGCTGCCCTCGCACCCTTTATATAGGGGCAGAAGCCTCGCATTACGCTGGGCGTAATGCTCAGTACGCAGGGCGTATGCTTCGGAAATCATCACTGCATGCGTCATCGGAGCACTCGAGTGCTAGACGGGTCACGCTTCGGTGTACGCTGGGCGTACTCAACTACGCTGGGCGTAGTTCGGATCAGATCAATGACTCCTTCGGATATTATCCGGAATTCTTAATTAAATATATATTTTAATTATTTATAAAACTTCCGAAATTCATATCTTCCTCATACGAACTCCGTTTTCGACGTTCTTTATATCCACGCGTAGGTGAGACTACGCTCTACAACTTTCATTTAGACTCCGTCGGCTAATTTTGAATTTATTTTTATTATATTATTTTTAGTAGGTCGGGACAGGAAAACTTCGTTATAAAATTATAACTTCTTCATCTGACGTCCGTTTTCGTCTGTATTTTCACCGTTGCACTACTAATGACGAGATCTTCGATTCTCGTTTAGATTGTTTCGGCTAGAAATCACTCGATCTCATATTCGAACTTCGGGCTGCATACTGCTAAGTCGAAACTTAGAAAAGTCATAACTTCCTCATACGAAGTCAGATTTGGGCATTCTTTTTATGCATGCTCTCGGTTTAACGTATTCTACGACTTTTGTTTAGATCACTAAGGCTAAAAGTCACTCTATCGCAATTTCACATTTTACGTCACGCAGCGTCGTGCCGGTTCTGTCGCGAAACTTCGACAAGTCATAACTTCTTCGTTATAACTCGGATTTCAGCATTCTATATATATTCGGAAACCTCGTTACGACCACTACCACATTCTTCATAGATATCGAGATTATCTAATATTTTATTTCTACACCTATTTTTATTCTTAATTCAATTAAGACACACAATTAAGCATAAAACACATAATTCTCAAATAACACATTCTTATTATTTCAAAATGAGTTACAAAGGTTAACCTAGACTATTACAACAACATTAACCCTTAGCCCAGAAACACGGGCGTTACAACTCTCCCCACCTTAGAATGATTATGTCCCCGGAATCACACATCAACAAACAAATGCGGATAGCGACTCATCATGTCACTCTCCGTTTCCCAGGTGAGATTTGGCCCATTCGCATGTTTCTAACGGACAAGCACTAATTTGACCATCATACGTCGTAACTTCTTAGTCTTTCGGTCAACGATTGCCTCCGGTTCTTCAATTAATCTTTTGTTCTCATCAATTCTCAACTTCGAAAGTGGAATCATGTCGGGAACTTCTCCCGTGAACTTCCTCAAATAACACACATGAAAAGTGTTATGAATTCCACTCAGTTCTTCTGGTAGTTCGAGCATGTATGCTTGATTCCCAATCCTCTGAAGAACTTTAAACGGTCCAATAAACCTTGGACTTAACTTTCCCCTTTTTCCAAACCTTATAAGTCCCTTCCATGGCGAGACTTTAAGCAAAACCGAATCTACAACTTCAAAGGTCATCGGTCTTCTTTTCTTGTCAGCATAGCTCTTTTGACGATCCTGAGCTGCTAACATTCTCTCCTTAATTATTTTCAACTTTTCAGCAGTTTGATGGACTATCTCCGGCCCCATAAACTGCTTTTCTCCAGCCTCAAGACAACAAGACGGTGTACGACATTTTTGTCCGTACATAGCTTGATAAGGTGCCATCTTAATGCTCGAGTGGAAACTATTATTGTAGGAAAATTCTACCAAAGGTAAATGTTCATCCCAGTTACCTTGGAATTCCAGGGTACATGCTCTCAGCAAATCTTCAAGTGTTTGTATCGTTCTCTCGCTCTGACCATCAGTCTGTGGATGGTAAGCTGTACTCAAACACAACTTGGTACCCAATTCCTCTTGTAGACTTCTCCAAAACCTTGAGGTGAAACGGCTGTCACGATCTGATACAATCGTTAACGGAACACCGTGAAGCCTCACAATTTCCTTCACCTAAGAATTCGCGAGCTTATCCATAGACCATTTCTCATTGGCTGCTATGAAATGTGCACTCTTAGTGAATCGATCAACGACTACCCAAATCATGTCGTGACCATTCTTTGTTCTGGGAAGTTTAGTAACAAAATCCATAGGAATGTCTTCCCATTTACCCATAGGCACATGTAAAGGTTCTAAAATCCCGTATGGTTTCTGATGTTGTGCCTTAACTCTTGCACTGGTCACACACTCGGCCACATACTTTGTTATATCAAGCTTCATCGTCGGCCACCAGTAGTAGGGTTTCAGGTCTCTATACATTTTAGTGCTACCAGGATGAATCGAGTACATGGTTTTGTGAGCTTCTTCCATCAGAAGATCTCTTATTCCTCCTGACTTAGGTACCCAAATACGATCTTGGAATACCTTCAGTCCATGACCGTTTGTACCGAACACTATCGTTTTGCCCAAACGTTCCTCCTTTCGGTCATTCTTCTCTGAAGCTTCTTCTTGAGCCTTCTTTATACTCTCCACAATTGTCGAGACAACTTCTATTCTCAACGCTCTTGGCCTTTTTCTTTCAAGATTGACTTTCCGACTGAGAGCATCAGCGACAACATTTGCTTTACCGGGGTGGTAAAGTATCTCACAGTCGAAGTCCTTAAGTAATTCTAGCCAGCGTCGCCGCCTCACATTCAATTCCTTCTAATTAAAGAGATATTGGAGACTCTTATTATCAGTGAAAAGTTTTCACTTCGAGCCATAGAGGTAATGCCTCCATATTTTTAGAGCAAATACTACCGCTGCCAACTCCAAATCATGAGTGGGGTAGTTCTTTTCATGCTCTTTCAGCTGTCGAGACGCATATGCTATCACCTTTTCTCTTTGAATCAACACACAACCCAATCCAACACCGGACGCATCGCTATAGACAGCGAAGTCTTCAACTCCATCGGGTAGAGAAAGAATCGGTGCTTCACATAGCTTCTTCTTTAGCAACTCGAATGCTTCTTTGTGCTTATCACTCCAAGCATTAGCAGCTCCTTTGTGGGTCAAAGCTGTTAATGGAGTAGCAATCGAAGAAAAGCCTTGGATAAACCTTTGGTAATATCCGGCTAATCCCAAAAAGCTTCGAATCTCTGTGGGACTTTTCGGCTGTTCCCACTTCATTACAGCTTCAATCTTTGCTGGATCAACCATTATCCCTTCTTGGTTGACCACGTGACCCAAGAATTGGACTTCTCAAATCCAAAAATCACATTTGGAGAACTTAGCATACAACTTCTCCTTCTTCAAGACTTCTAACACTTCTCGCAAGTGTCTGCCATGCTCCTCTCGGCTTTTCGAGTAAACCAGAATGTCATCTATGAACATTATCACAGATTTATCCAGGAACGGATTACAAACTCTGTTCATTAAAACCATGAATGCTGCTGGAGCATTGGTTAGTCCAAACGACATAACCAAAAACTCGTAGTGTCCATATCGCGTTCTGAATGCAGTCTTCTCGATATCCTGCTCTCTTACTTTTAGCTGATGATATCCTGACCTTAGGTCGATCTTTGAAAAATAACTTGAACCTTGTAGTTGATCGAACATGTCATCAATCCTCGGCAATGGATATCTATTCTTTATCGTTGCCTTATTCAGCTCTCTGTAGTCAATGCACATTCTCATACTCCCGTCTTTTTTCTTTACAAATAACACCGGGGCTCCCCAGGGTGATGAACTAGGTCTAATGAAACCTTTGTCCAATAACTCCTGAAGTTGTGTCATAAGCTCTTTCATCTCTGTTGGCGCTAATCGGTATTGTGCCTTTGCTATTCGTGTGGTTCCTGGTAACAAGTCTATTCTGAACTCCACTTGTCTATCAGGCGGTAATCTAGGAAGATCTTCGGGAAATACTTCCGAATACTCACATACGACAGGAATGCTCTTCATCTCCTTTTTCTCCTTCTTTGCGTCAATCACGAAGGCCAAATATGATGTACATCCTTTGGCCAAACACTTCCTGGCTTCATTAGAGAAATGATTCTAGAATTTACCCTACGTTTGTCCCCGTACACCATAAACGACTCCTTCCCTGGCGGGTTTACTTTTACTATCTTCTTTCTGCACAATATTTCGGCATCATTGGCGCTAAGCCAATCCATTCCCAGCACGATGTCGAAACCATTTAGTTCGATAGGCAACAATTCCCCGTGGAACTTATTCCCATTCAGGTCGATTAAGATGTTTTTCATACGATAGCTAACAGGTACAAACTTGCCACTAGCAACTTCGACTAATAAAACATTATCTAGTCTATCAATAGGCAAACCTAGCTTTCTACCAAATTCATGCGAAATAAAGGAGTAGTTGGCTCATGAATCAAATAAAATTTAGGCAGGCAATTTGTTTACGAGAAAGGTACCTGAAGCGACATCGGCTTCTTCTTTAGCAGCTTCCAGTGTCATCTGAACGGCTCTCGCTTTTGGCTTTGGGGGATTGTTGGGTTTTGCTGCCTCCCTCTTCTTCGGACAATCTCTCGAGATGTGCCCCTCCTCACCGCAACCATAACAGACTTTCTTGGTGAGGTTGCATTCGTTGGCATAATGCCCTGGCTTTCCACATTTGAAGCATGTGACTTCCCCATCACATTTCCCATGATGCTTCTTTTTGCATTTGTCGCACCACTTCGCTTCGCCTCCTCCACTTCCTCTCGAACTAGACTTCGAGAATTTCTTTTTCTTGTTGGACCCTGAAGGCCCATCCAACTTTCTCTTCTCACCAACTTCTGATCTCTCCAGGCCCTTCTCCCTGATCTGAGTCTCAACACTCTTAGCAGCCCAAATGGCGGCTTTCAACGTGGTTGCTTGCTTAACCATTGGACCATAGTCCGCTGGTAGTCCGAGGGCAAACTTATTGACCTTTGAGAGTTCTGTTGGAACTAGGTATGGGATAAGCTTCATCTTTTCCGTCAAACTAGCAGCGTATTCAGTAACGCTCATTTTTCCCTTTTTCAGATTCTGGAACTCATTATTGATTTCCAGAAGGTCCTGCTCGGAGCAGTATTGCAGTTTCAGTTGTTCCACAAAGTCTTCCCAAGACATTTTGCTCGCTTCTCCCTTGGGCATAGAATCAGCTAACAGCTTCCACCAACTTAACACGCCAGATTTCAACAAAGGGATCGCAAGAGCGGTCTTCTGCCTGTTGCTGCATTCGCAACTTTCAAACATTGTCTCCATTTCGGAGATCCAATCCATAATTTGCACCGGCGTCGGGCTTCCCGATAGACACGGTGACTTAGATGCTATAAAATCCTTGTATTTACATCCTCTCCCATCATTACCTCCATCACGATTATCTTGTCTAACAATTGGCGGGTTGGCTTGACCAACAGTACCACTGAAGTTTCCACCTTCCGACGACCCTCCATTCACCCCATGCTCTTCAACTTGGATTGAAAGTTCTTCAAGATTTTGTCGAAGCAGACGTTTAGTTTCCTCCATCTGACGATCCAACATCGCCTGAATCATCACTTGCACACCAGCCATTGTTACCGGCTCAGGTGCCGCTGCTACAACAGGTATTTGCTCGATTACAGGTTGTTGATTCCTGTTTTCGTTTGCGTTTCCAGCGCCGCTTCTTGTTCTTGCTATCGTTGATCTATACACCGAACAAGGTGAATTTAGATCCTCCTTCACGATAGGTAATTATCCAAATCACTCCAAAACGTTTATATGCTAGTTCTAATACCGTCGTCACACGCTTAGAATCCTAAACACATAAGGTTTCCAGATCCGGTCGGCAACAGACCATAGATCCGAACAAATAATATCATATATGGCCATAGATCCGAACAAATAATATCATATATGGCAAACATATAACATTTAGCACATAAAAGCATTTTAGGCAATTTTCCTAAAATAACTAGTGCTCGCATCTCAAAATCATCGCTTAGCATTCTAAGTTTAAGTCTAGAAATCCTACAAATTCCTAATTCGCTTAAACTAATGCTCTGATACCAACTGTGGCATCCCCAAAATCACGGCCAGAAAAGACCGGTTTCATTTATGCTTTTAAATAAAATCAGAGTAATCCTTTGATTAAAAGAGTTGCGGAATTTGTTCCCAAAACAAAATATGATAAGAATTTATCAAAGCATTTCATAAAGAAATGTATTTTTCATTATATAACAAAATCTCGGGATGTCATGTTCCGATACAGACCAAAAGCATAAACAATACAAAATAGACCTTGCAACAATTACATATAACAACAGGTCTATAATCCAAAAATATCTTGACAATGTCATCCAACTTATGCCCTTGCGCCACTACCTGTAATACAAAGAAACTGAGTGGGTCAGGCTTGGGAGCCTGGTGAGCATATAGGGTTTTCGACCCACAATAAATAATTATATTTAATTTCACCAACCAACAATAACCCGATTACCCATTCCCGTTATCCTCACTTTATGTCCCTAAAACAACAACTATTACAAGGGACCTAATCTAGGATTTTCATCGGGACGGACATTACTGCAAAGGGGCTTCCGTAGCAATAGATGTCCTAAAGGAAACCATGAGGGGGATAGAGTACACCGGTGAACACATCGTTCACAACACCTACAGGTTATGAGCCTGCTAGTGTTCCACTGGACCGTCTACAAAGAGTCCGTGGTCGTCATCCATACTCCGCTAGATGACTAGATCAACAACAACATCGAGGCCTCTCATCATTTTATTTCTTCACACACCAACTGTCTACCCATGTTCTACCCAACATATCAGTAGATAAAATATATACATTTATATACAGCTTAAAGCCTGTACAAAACATTCATTCAACAAATAGTTCAAATAAACAAATAATATATAAACATGTAGCACGTATTTTATAAAGAATACTTCATATCTATGTGTTAGAAGAAAACGAATATACACTCACTTGATAAGACAATGATCGGACAGCACCTCGTCTCTTAAAATAAACTTTTCCGATAAAACCGGGATGTTTTTCTTGAAAACCGGGCTTCTCGCGGGCAGAGTTTCGGCTCGGAAACTTTACTTCTCGGGATCTTCGGGACTTCGGAACTTGCTTCGGGGCTCGGGAATGATACCGGGGCTTCGGGATAATTCTGGCACGAAAAACGAGACAAAACGAGAGAGAGAGAGAGAGAAGAGAAAAAGAGCAAATAGATCGGCTGCCCTCGCACCCTTTATATAGGGGCAGAAGCCTAGCATTACGTTGGGAGTAATGCTCAGTACGCGGGGCGTACGCTTTGGAAATCGTCACTGCATGCGTCATCGGAGCACTCGAGTGCGAGGCGGGTCACGCTTCGGTGTACGTTGGGCGTACTCAACTACGCTGGGCGTAGTTCGGATCAGATCAATGACTCCTTCGGATATTATCCAGAATTCTTAATTTATTTTAATTATTTATAAAACTTCTGAAATTTATATCTTCCTCATACGAACTCCGTTTTCGACGTTCTTTATATCCACGCGTAGGTGAGACTACCCTCTACAACTTTCGTTTAGACTCCGTCGGCTAATTTTGAAATTATTTTTATTATATTATTTTTAGTAGGTCGGGACAAGAAAACTTCGTTATAAAATCATAACTTCTTCATCCGACGTCCGTTTTCGTCTGTATTTTCACTGTTGCACTACTAATGAAGAGATCTTCGATTCTCGTTTAGATTGTTTCGGCTAGAAATCACTCAATCTCATATTCGAACTTCGGGCTGCATACTGCTAAGTCGAAACTTAGAAAAATCATAACTTCCTCATACGAAGTCAGATTTGGGCATTCTTTTTATGCACGCTCTCGGTTTAACATATTCTACGACTTTCGTTTAGATCACTAAGGCTAAAAGTCACTCTATCGCAATTTCACATTTTACGTCACGCAGCGTCGTGCGGTTCTGTCGCGAAACTTCGACAGGTCATAACTTCTTCGTTATAACTCGGATTTCAGCATTCTATATATATTCGGAAACCTCGTTACGACCACTACCAAATTCTTCATAGATGTCGAGCTTATCTAATATTTTATTTCTACGCCTATTTTTATTCTTAATTCAATTAAGACACACAATTAAGCATAAAACACATAATACTCAAATAACACATTCTTATTATTTCAAAATGAGTTACAAAGGTTAACCTAGACTATTACAACAACATTAATGCTTAGCCCAGAAACACGGGCGTTAGAAAAGTTGTATAAAATAATTATTACAAAATGGTCTTGATGCTCTTTGTCTCCCCTAAGCCGACAAAAAAAAAGAGGGGGTAAGGGTGCACAGTGCACCAGAGACAGTGCTGTCAACAAAATAAAAAACCCGTGTGGGACCTACGTGGTCCAATCCTCAATAAACAGAAAAGACAAAAAAGTCGGGACCTACCCAGTCAACACTCCTTCTGACAGTCAAAGAGATCCCAAATAAATCCAGACTTAGTCGCCTCGATCCCGATGAGCAGAATCCGAGGTCTGTCGGTCAATGGTCTTGGCCCCTTCACCGCAGTAACTCCAACAACACGCCTCAAGCTGGTCACCACTGGCCCCAACGAAGCACATCTAGAAGCCGTCACGTGCCACCCGACCAGAACCACCCATCGGCCATAGTAGCCTCAGCACCATCGCCACCAGTAGCGGTTGCTGACCAGTTGTCTCCTCCGATCAACGCTATCTAGCGCATGCGCAGACCGTCAATCACCCTCTTCTGTGTTCAATCAATCTCTGTTCACTAGAGCCAGGGCATCACCAAATTGCCTGCATCCACCAAGTCCCACCTGGACTCCTCGTCACGGACGAAAGCCCCTCAGTTGACCTAGTCGACATACATCTTCAACGAAGCATCTCCAACCAGAGCAAACCAGCACAGGAGAACCTTTAATTCCGACTAAGAACCCTCAGCAGAAACCTTCACCCCACGCCAATGACGATAACCGTTGATCCCGTGTTTTCTCGGTCTTACACCTTTAATTCCTGCTGCCCTAACCAATCATCGATCTTTGCTCCTTCTCCACAGACCTTCAGACAGCCTACAACATACTCACGTCACCGATGAAATTGCACCCCCGATCCCCATCGCTACCACTGCATACACTCCAGTCGACGACCAACTCCAAAAACGAACCCTTCATCGAACTACACCGTCGACCCCATATGATAGCAACTCTAATCACTGTGTCGCTCAATGTCGATCCAATAGACATACGTCGCTGGCGAAATTGCGTCTCCGATATCCATCTCTGGGTGACTAATTCCAAAGGGAAACCACTAAGATTTTCTCAGATCGCAAACCAAAGCTCCAGTCGGCCTCCATGCTCTCGCTCATCATCACCAAACAGAGCCACATTGCCTCCATCAGTTGCGTAGACCCCACAGCTCCATGTCGTTGGCCCAACTACAACGCTGTTACTCCTTACCTGTGGCAATTTCGAAAAAAAAGGAGAAAAAAAATGATGAAAGTAAAAGAAAGAGCCTCAGCGAGCTGTAGTTGTCGATTTGTTTTTCCCTAGTAGCGGAAGGGGAAAGAAGCGGATCTTCAAAACAGATAAGCAACTGAGGGAGGCCCCATAAATTGTAAGTGTGGATACCAAGGAAAATGACTTGGGCTAAAAATCCTGTAGAGGAAACGGACTCCTACAAGATTAGTGGGTTTCATCTAATCATGACCCATTATCATATTAGGCTTATTCTATAAATGGATCACAATATTTGGGCTGCAATATTTGGGTTTTACCTATATCCGCTCCGTGGGCTGTTCAACAACATAATAGAGGGCTATCTTTTGCAAGACAAAAGGGGTAAATCGACATGTGCTGCGATTTTATCCAACAAATCCGACATTTTCACAAATATAAAAAAAAAGAGCAAAGGTTTAGCACTTTGGCCCACAATCAAAGCGAATGGGCTAATTAGTCCGTAAATTGGCTCCATGAATTCTACTTTGAGTCTCTCCTAAAGTGGTCTTTTCATAGTTATGAACTACTTCAACAATGGGGGCCCCAACAGATTTATTTTAGGCTAGCATTTCATCATGTTGAGCTACTCTACCAAAGAAAATGGATCAATTTTACAAGACTACTCAGTACTCACGTGCTGCGATCCCCCTAAAAAAAGGGAGGAGAGTAGTACGCTACTACTACTAGTGAAGCATTTCAAAATAGCCATCAGCAACTGTGCTGCGCGGCTATCAGCATCCGTGTCGACCAATCCTGGGAAGTCTCACTAATCAGCCCTCACATTCATGTTGACCGGCCCCCGTAGGCCTTACTGCCCAGCTCTTAGTAGTCGTGCACCTCGACTTTCAGCAGCGACACGACCTAGCTCAGAAGCCACAGAGCCCAATCATCAGCAGCTACTTTGCCTGACTCCCAGCAGTCGTGCTGCTCAGCTCTCGCCAGCTGTGCTACCCAGTTTTTGTTAGTACTTGGGTCGCCTAGCTCTTTCCAGCAGCTATGTATCTCAACTTTCAGCAGTTGTACATCCATATTCCCCTTTTCTTCGCCCCTTCTAAGAAAAAAAGGGGGGAGTAGGGTTGGTACGACACCATGCATAAGTGATTTTTATTCCGAAGGGGCAGAGTTAAAGTACATGAAGAGTTGATGTTATGCATGATAGTGCACTCCCGAGGTGATATTAATATTTTGAGTCAGAAGATCAGCCTCATCGTTCAACCCTTGGTAGTCTCGTTGACCAGTTTTCAGCGGTCGTGCTGCTCATCTATCGCTACCAGCTCGGTGCTCAGTTCTCAACGGCCCTGATGACCAGCTCTTGACGGTGGTCTCGCTACGCACCACTTGACGGTAGCTACACCATCCAGCTCTAAGTAGCATCCCCGCATAGCCCTCGACAAACAGTCAAGACACCGAGGCATCAATTATTAGTACGACTAGCGATGCAGCAAAGCATCAGGTACCATTCCACTTTAACCCAAACTGATCACACGAGCTAGACACATAGATTTTGGGGTGCTACGCCCAATCATGCGAGGTTCAGTACCCTCGCCTCGAGTCGCCAGGCTTCTCAGCCCGACTCCATTATAGCGGCAAGCTCCGCATGCGAGGTTCAGTACCCTCGCCTCGAGTCGTCTGGCTTTTCAGCCTAGCTCCATTATAGCGGCAAGCTCCGCATACGAGGTTCAGTACCCTCGCCTCGAGTCGTATGGCTTTTCAGCACGGCTCCATTGTAGCGGCAAGCTCCACATGCGAGGTTCAGTACCCTCGCCTCGAGTCGTCTGGCTTTTCAGCCCGGCTTCATTGTAGCGGCAAGCTCCGCATGCGAGGTTCAGTACCCTAGCCTCGAGTCGCCTGGCTTCTCAGCCCGACTCCATTACAGCGGCAAGCTCTGTATGCGAGGTTCAGTACCCTCGCCGCGAGTCGTCTGGCTTTTTAGTCCGACTCCATTATAGCGGCAAGCTCTGCATACGAGGTTCAGTACCCTCGCCTTGAGTCGTCTGGCTTTTCAGCCACGGGCTATTTGTAGCGGCAAGCTCCGCATGTGAGGTTCTGTACCCTCGCCTCGAGTCGCCTGGCTTCTCATCCCGACTCCATTACAGCGGCAAGCTCCACATCCGAGGTTCAGTACCTTTGCCTCGAGTCGCCTGGCTTCTCATCCCGACTCCATTATAGCAACATGCTCCGACCATTCCATGCGATGCTCTTCCGCGTGATCTATCTACGATCGCCGGCAGCCAAGCCCGATCTATTCCACGCGATGCTCTTCCGTGTGATTTATCTACGATCGCTGGCAGCCAAGCCCAATCCATTCCACTCGATGCTCTCACACGTGATCTATCTACGATCGTTAGTAGCCAAACCCGATCTGTTACACGCGAGGCTTTCCCGCATGACATCTCCATGTTCGCTGGCTGTTAAGCCCAAACTATTCTCCTAAGTCGTGCAACATAAGTCGTGCATCGTCGCGCACCATAAGTTGAGCATCACAAGCTTATTCCACACCATGATCTTGGTGCTTCCTCTCTCACAGTCATCACGGTTCTCTTGTGCTCGGACGATCAATGAAGTGTTATCTTCATTACAACCCGCTATAGTGAGGTTACTCTCCAACAAGAAGGTCATCCCGACAGCGGCCCTGCCACCTACTACCTTAAGCATCTCTGTTTCCTGGCTCTTGGAAACGGTCTTGCTATGCAACCTTACCTGTAGCCTCGTCACGTATCCCACAGCATATCTGTTTCCTGGCTCTCGGAAACGGTCTTGCCATGCAACCTTACCTGTAGCCTCACCGCGTATCCCACAACATCACTGTTTCCTGGCTCTCGGAAACAGTCTTGCTATGCAACCTTACCTGTAGCATCGCTGCGTATCCCTCAGCATCACTGTTGCCTGGCTCTCGGCAACAGTCTCACTGCATGTTTCCTACCTATGGCCTCACTACCTGTTCCTCAAGAATTCTGCTGTCTGGCTATCGACAATAGTCTCGCTATGTGACCCTTGCTAGCAACCTAATCGCACAGCTCTCGGAATCTCTGTCACTTATATTATGGTCAACAACCTTACGGTTTATTGGTTTGACAACATAGTCTGACACGGCTACCTACGCTACCCACATTAGACTGGGGGGAATCCAGCTAGGTGTAGCCCGAGCAAGAAAGATCCTCAAGACGGTTATTAATGCAGACTATATAGATGGTTACTGGTGACATCCCATCTCGCATGGCTACCACAACAATCACGTCGGATAACAGTATCAGGGACTGAATGGCAAGCTTATGCTTCTTAGCTACCCCGGCCCGACATTCCATCGACATCAGTGTCGTGTGACACTCTTTAGCAGCCTCGGTCTGCATTATCGCAGCAACAGTTACATTGCATCGCACCAATCGGCTTACACTCCTCTCAAGAAAGGAGTATCAAGTCAGCTCAAGCTGCATAAGTAACGTTTGGCTCTACGCACAACCCCATGACTCTTGTGGGCAAGTTTCAGTCGTTCTCTTTATTATTTAATGTAATGGTGCTTTATCTAGTCCGATCCGATTTTCAGCAACCTAATCACATCAGACTATGGGGACTCGACGACGCACACTTTATATGACTAGTTCCAGTCCGATGTCATTGCCGTGTACCAATAACATCAGACTGGGGGGACTTGATGATATATGGTCCGTTGGCATGGCCTAGACTACTCTAGCACGCCAGCCAGGCCTGGCGCGCTCCTGCCAGCCCTGCCTGGCATTCCCTTGCGAGTCTTGCTGGGGACTCCCTTGCCAACCCTGATGGGGACTCTCCTGCCGGCCCGGCCAGGCGCTCCCTCGCCTGGCACTCCCTTGCCATCCTCTCCTGGTACGTGCCCGCCAGCCCAGCCTGGGGCGCGCTCGCCAGCCCCGCCCGGCGCCTCCAGGCGGCCTTGCCCAGCTCCTTACTAGTTGGGCCTGAATTGGGCTTGGGCCAAGGCCTAACCCAATTCCCCTTGACCTAATTGTCCACTATAAATAGAATAGTGCCTCCTCCATGAAGGAGGACTTTTCCCAAGGACCTTTCCAATAGGGTTCTTACCCCATGGCTCAGCCGCCACACTATACTCCGGCCGGGTGGCTCAGCCACCACCTGCCGCCGTCAGCCACCATACACCACCACCAGCACCACGATGGTTCTCTCCAGCTATGGAAGACCATCTCAGATCTTGTAGCTGATCTAACTTGACCGTCGGAGTCCGCTCCCGGGGCACAGTCCCTGGGGTGGCTCTAACGACTTTGCACTGTGATGTCCAGATCTCCACAGCAGCAGAAGACCAGAAGACTCGCCGGAAGTTGATGTCGCATCATTATTATATTTTTGATGTATATGAACGCAAATCAAACAGATGTAAAAACTTTTTTTATATATATTCAATGTAATGGTTGTGTTTACTTTGATTACTATGATGCAATGGTTATGATACAATACATGACGTCCTCCACCCCCGAACGTGTCCGTCGTTTTGGTTTGGGGGTGTGACAGATTGGTATCAGAGCTATTGTTTATAGTGAACTAAGTATACCGAACCTTACATGGTATACAACTATAAACACTAAAGTGGCTGAAATGCTCTGAAACTAAAAGTATACTTTAGAAATACAAGTATTTTTGCAAGAAGTATACAAGTATACATACGTACAAAAAGATATAACATAGTAAGAACTACATAAAAGTATTTAGGGCGATTTGGACACTACGGTTAAACCTGATAGTTATCTAGTCATATATGGGGCCAATATAACCTGATCAACTATATTTGTCCGAGATATGACCAACATGTGTTTGGGAGTGACTGTGGTGTGCGGCAAGTCAAAAACTCACCAAATATTATACTAATGAAACACATAGTTAAAATACTATAGGAGTATTTTATGATTTCATAACACTGCATAAGTAGTACTAAACCTCATTGTAACATCCAGATTTCCAGGTATCATAATTTAAATATTTATTTTGAGTTGAGAAGAGGGACTCGACGAGTTGACGCTTAGACTCGTCGAGTAGGATCGCGATTGATGACTCAGATTAATAAAAGGACTCGACGAGTCTGTGAGGCGACTCGACGAGTCCGTGCTGTTGGCAGAAACCCTAAATCTTTGGGCCTGAGCCCTATTTAAAGGCATTTATAGCATTCTGTGGCGGCTACCTTCCCAGAAGAAAGAACCCTAGCATGTTTGAGCGTGGGTAGTGAGAGAGAGATAGAGAGAGAGAGAGCCATCTTGATCCATTTGTTGTGATTTTGCTTAGGAGGAAAAGTGATCCAGCAAGAAGGACCAAAGGAGGTTGTTGTTATGAGACTTTCAAGCAAGAAGGCTTCACTTTGAGGTAGCAATTCGACCCTTTTCTTCTTTATTATGTAGGCTTCTTGAATCAAGGGTTTCTTTACCCTTTTCTTGAGTTGGAATAAGAGCATGAGAGGTCCCAATGTGAAATAGACCTTAGATCTGGACCTTGAGAGGTCCAGAGAGCCCCAAACATCCAGCTTTATGCAGTTCCTTTTGGGATTTTAGAGCCTGGTTGTCATATTAGGGCTAAATCATCATATAGAGCCATATGAGTGTTGCATGAGCATAAACTTTGGACCTTTACGTAACTTTTGAGTGTTAGAAGGCTAGATCTATGGGTTAGAGAAACAGATCTGACCTCAGAAGGTCGTTTGAGCATTCTCATGGAAGAAACTCGCCGAGTCGGATCGTATTGCACCACGATTCGTGTTCAGTGGTAACTCGTCGGGAGAAAGTTTGACTCGCCGAGACGAGTGAGGCCTTAGGAGGATTCAGAGGACACATATGGACTCGCCGAGTCACCCGAGTGCACTCTACGAGTCTGGTCAAAGTTGTACCGTTGACTGAGGTTGACTTTTAGGGTTTGGTCAACATTTGGACATTGGACCATTGGAGGGGTAAAATGGTCTTTTTCCCTTCTGAGAGAATATAGGGAGGGACTAGTCTAGCGTTTGAGAGCCGCATTAATTAGAGATAATTATTTTGTGTGATTAGGCGGAGGCTAGATCAGTATTTCGAGTTCGAGACTTTCCGAGATTACCCGAGGTGAGTCTTCTCACTATACATTACCAAGAGTGGTATATATGTGCAGACCGGAGGGTCTTATGTGTACGTGTATGTCTGAGATTTGTGTGCTTTGTGTTATATGTATGCTATGTGTTATATAGACCGGACCGGAGGGTCCAACGACTCATGAGGCCAAAGGGTCCTCGATCAGACCGGACCGGAGGGTCCAACGATTTAGACCGGACCAGAGGGTCCAACGAGCTAGACCGGACTGGAGGGTCCAACGAGCTACGGGACTGGAGGGTCCCGCTGAGACACATTTACCGGAGGGTCATACCGAGTTATAGCTTCGAGTGGCTATATGTTGTATGTGGTATTTTGGGGAACTCACTAAGCTTTTATGCTTACCGTGTTATGTGTTATGTGTTTCAGGTACCAGTGAGGATCGCGGGAAGGCATCGGCATGATTTGTACACACTGGCAGAGGATTATGTTTTGAGATTTTGGGATATGTTTTATTTTGATGACATTTGATGATGAGATTCTGGGAATATTATATATGTTTTTATTATGTTGGAAAATGAAAAATTGTTTGAAAAATTTACGTCGTTACAAGTTGGTATCAGAGCCTTGGTTTGAGGGATTCGGATACATCTTCGGGCGTATCTGAACTCAAACTGAGGATTTGAGAAAATTTTCATAAAGGAAACAATTTTTCTAAAAAGAGTAACAAGGGTTTGAGAAAAGCAGAGCAGAGCAGTGTGTACAATCAGCTAGCGCCCGAACGGTGATTTCCCAAAATACCCTTACATTATGTGTTATGAGATATTATGTGATATGCTATGCATGCTAGAGTAGGCTATGTATTCATAGTTAGGACTAGAGTGGTCCTGATTTGTGATGCCTTAGCCTAGGAGTTACTGCAACTACAAGATACTTCGAGAGTGAGTAGGTAGCAGCGAGGAGCTTATGAGTGGTCTACTGGAGGGTAGCCTGAGCTTAGTGAGATATGGAGTACTTGTGATCTGGGATCCTAGGAGGAGGACTTGGGGTGAATACCGATGCATAAGAAGGTAGTATAGGGCCCGTACTACTGGAAACACCGGATTGGTGAACAGTCCAAGTAAGAATCCTTCGGGTACTAAGGAACAAGTATGGTTGAGTATCGAGTGCGAGTATACTCGAGCGAATCTCTGATTTCTTTTGTGTTGTATTTTTAGAGACATCATGGTTGGGACGTGCCACAACCTAGGAGGCAGTGGTACCAGTGGTGCCAGTGATGAGGAGATCCGCATGTTGATTCATGAGGAGGTGGCATCAGCCATTCGAGCTAAGACTCCTGAGATGTTTGGGTCTATCAAGACCACTTTGATTGAGACGTTTGACGAGCGATATGCTTCTCTTACCGAGGCTGCTGTTGCTGCAGCCACCACAGCCGTTGCCGCTGTAGCCAGTGATGAGGAGATCTGCAGGTTGATTCATGAGGAGGTGGCAGCAGCCATTCGAGCTAAGACTCCTGAGATGTTTGGGTCTATCAAGACCACTTTGATTGAGACGTTTGACGAGCAATATGCTTCTCTTACCGAGGCTGCTGTTGCTGCAGCCACCGCAGCCGTTGCTGCTGCCAGGCCTCAGGGGGGTGACTCGTTGCTGTACCAAGAGTTCAACAACAGGAAGCCACCACAATTTGATGGGACTCAGGATCTGATATCCGCGATGAGGTGGATCTCTGACATTGAGGGATGCTTCTACACCTGTTATTTTCCAGAGCATCTGAGAGTCCGGTTTGCGCTGAACCAGCTTCGCTTGGGAGTGAAGGACTGGTGGAAGTTTGTTACGGCAGACTTCACTCCTGTAGAGATTACAGCAGTGACCTGGGAGAGGTTCACCACCATGTTCCGAGATGAGTATGTTCCCCCGGTGGAGAGGGAACGATTGGCGCAGGAGTTCTTATCCCTCAAGCAGGGGACGGAGTCCGTGACTGTGATTACACGGATGTTTCATGAGAGGGCATTGTTTTGCCCTGAGCACGTGTCTACCGATCAGGCACGTATGAGCCGATATCTGAGCATACTGAGGAGGGATATTCGTGAGTTCGTGGCAAACTCGACATACCGGACATTTGCCGAGCTCCAGGCGAATGCCCGGAAGAGGGAGATTGAGCTAGAGACTCAGGCCATAGAGGAGTCCGATTCTTAGAGGAGGGATAGGCGGCCGGTACAGTCTCAGCCGGCAGCCAAGCGGGCAAAGCCCGCTGATTCGATATCTGGAGATCCGAAGGGCCGCACTTACGGGAAGTGCGGCAAGAGCCATGATGGGGTGTGCAGAGTGGGTGTGTGCTACAAGTGTGGGAAGGAGGGGCATATCGCGAGGGATTTCCCTAAGGGATTTTCGGTTTGCTTTCATTGCAACCAGACATGCCATCAGAAGGCCGAGTGCCCACAGCTACTTCAGGGATCATCACAGGGATCTACACCTGCTGCTAGAGCTACCGAGGTCCGGCCAGCGAAGGCCGAGGCACCGAAGGCTCGCGGGAGAGCCTTTCAGTTAACAGCGGAGGAGGTCCGCACAGCGCCCGATGTCGTGGCTGGTATGTATTCTTTATTTATTTATTTTGAGTTTGAGATATTGTGCTTATACTGAGGTATGCATAGGTACTTTTCTTATGAGTTCGGTACCTGCTTTGGTGTTGTTTGACTCTGGTGCGAGTCGATCTTTCGTGTCTATAGCATTTAGTCAGCACATCGGTGCCCGTCGAGAGGCGTTGAGTCGACCTCTACGAGTTTCCATAGCTGACGAGCGAGCGGTTTATGCTGCTGAGGTGATTCGAGGATGTGTGCTCGAGATTTCTGGTGTCGAATTCCCGATAGACCTGGTACCGATTGTGATGGGTGATGTCTGTGTCATCGTGGGCATGGACTGGTTGAGCCGATTTGGAGCTGTTATAGACTGCGAGCGGCAGTTGGTGACCATACGAGACCCTAGTGGGGGAGTACTTACGGTGTATGGAGAGGGCACCCGGTCGGGGTCAGCATTTTGTTCAGCTGCCAGAGCGAGACAGAGTCTACAGCAGGGTTGTAGAGGGTTTGTAGCCTATGTGATGGATACACGAGTTGCCGCAGAGAGGCCGAGTTCTGTCAGTAAGGTACCGATAGTGCGAGAGTTACCGGATGTTTTCCCCGAGGAGTTACCGGGTGTGCCTCCCGAGAGGCAAGTGGAGTTCCGCATCGATTTGGTTCCGGGGGCAGAAACTATTGCCAAGGCACCCTATCGCCTTGCGCCACCGGAGATGCAGGAGTTATCCTCACAGCTTCAGGAGTTTCTGGGGAAGGGATTCATCCGACCGAGTAGCTCACCGTGGGGAGCGCCGATCCTTTTTGTCAAGAAAAAGGATGGTTCACACCGGATGTGCATTGATTACCGGGAGTTGAACAAATTAACGGTCAAGAACCGTTATCCATTGCCGAGGATCGACGATCTATTCGATCAGTTGCAGGGTGCGTCTTGGTTTTCCAAGATAGACTTGAGGTCTGGATATCACCAGATGAGGGTGTGTGATGAGGATATCCAGAAGACAGTATTTAGAACTCGTTATGGGCATTACGAGTTCGTGGTGATGCCTTTTGGGCTCACCAATGCACTAGCAGCGTTCATGGACCTCATGAACCGAGTATGCAGGCCGATGTTGGATCGATCAGTGATTGTGTTCATCGACGACATTCTAGTCTATTCGAGGACCAGAGAGCATCATGAGGAGCACCTGAGGGAGATCCTTGGAGTGTTGAGATCGGAGAGGCTTTATGCCAAATTCTCCAAGTGTGATTTCTGGCTACGAGAGGTCCAGTTCCTGGGACATCTCGTTAATCAGAATGGGATATTGGTCGATCCGGCCAAGATTGAGGCTGTCATGAGTTAGGAGGTGCCGACATCCCCCACCGAGATCAGGAGTTTTCTGGGGTTGGCCGGCTACTATCGGAGATTTATCCGGGATTTCTCCAAGATTTCCGTTCCCCTCACCAGATTGACCCGGAAGGGCGTTGCTTTTTCTTGGGGTCCAGATCAGCAGACCTCATTTGAGACCCTTCGCCAAAGGCTATGCGAAGCCCCAGTGTTAGCCCTTCCGGAGGGAATGGAGGATTTTGTGGTTTACTGGGATGCGTCTATATCAGGGTTGGGTGCGGTGCTTAAGCAGAAAGGGCACGTGATAGCATACGCATCGAGGCAGCTGAAGCCTCATGAGACGAGGTATCCCACCCATGATTTGGAGTTGGGGGCAGTGGTGTTCGCCCTCAAGATATGGCACCATTATCTGTATGGGGTTCGGTGTACTGTATACACGGACCACAAGAGTTTGAAGTATCTGATGGATCAGCCCAACCTGAACATGCGTCAGAGGAAATGGTTGGATGTGGTAAAGGATTATGACTGTGAGATCATGTACCACCCGGGCAAGGCCAATGTGGTAGCCGATGCCCTGAGCTGCAGGGCGGAGAGTACCCCGATTCGAGAGATATGTATGAGGATGACGGTGTTGGACACTGTTCGAGAGGCCCAGGCAGAGGCTGTGAGACCGGAGAACCGTAAAAGGGAGCAGGTGATTGGACAGGTGTCCGAGTTTGTGATGGATAGCCGAGGGCTCATGACTTTTCGTGGTCGGATTTGGGTGTCGTATACGGGCAGGGCACGTAGCACTCTGATGGAGGAGGCGCACAGATCGAGATTCTCGATCCATCCCGGGGCCACAAAGATGTATTTGTACCTGAAGATAGACTATTGGTGGCCCTGTATGAAGAGGGATGTTGCATGGGTAGTAGAGAGGCGCTTGACATGTCGCCGGGTTAAGGCCGAGCACCAGCGTCCACATGGCAAGTTGCAACCACTAGAGGTTCCCCAGTGGAAGTGGGAACAAATTTCTATGGATTTTATCACCAAATTGCAGAGGACCGCAAGGGGTGTTGATGCATTTTGGGTGATTGTAGACCGGCTAACGAAGAGTGCTCACTTCCTTGCAATCAGTGAGAGCTCTTCTACGGAGAGGCTGGAAGAAATGTATGTGAGAGAGGTGGTGTCGCGGCATGGGATACCGATCTCGATTGTGTCAGACCGAGATGTACGTTTTACTTCCAGGTTCTGGAAGAAGTTTCATGAGGAGTTGGGTACGAGATTGCATTTCAGTATTGCTTACCACCCACAGACGGACGAGCAGAGTGAGCGGACGATTCAGACACTCGAGTACATGCTTCGGGCATGTGTTATGGACTTCGGTGGAAGTTGGGAAACATACCTAGCTTTGGCTGAGTTTTCTTACAACAACAGCTACCATTCGAGTATTGGTATGCCTCCCTTTGAGCTTTTATATGGGAGGAGGTGTCGGATGCCCATCTGTTGGGGAGAGGTAGGGCAACGAGTGATGGGTAGCACTGAGATAGTGCTTAAGACGACTGAGCAGATACAAGAATTCAGACAGAGGTTACTGACAGCCCAGAGCCGCCAGAAGAGTTATGCGGATAGGCGACGATCCGAGCTCGAGTTCCAGGTTGGAGATTTCGTACTCCTAAAGGTATCTCCTTGGAAAGGAGTGATCTGGTTCAGGAAGAGGGGCAAGCTGGGGCCCCGATACATTGGTCCGTTTAAGATGACCGCGAGGGTGGGTAAGGTAGCATACCGTCTGGAGCTACCCGAGGAGTTGAGTCAGATCCATGATACCTTCCATGTATCCCAGTTGAGGAAGTGTAAAGCCGATGAGATGGTGGTTGTGCCGCTAGAGGATATCCAGGTGGATGCGAGTTTGAATTACATTGAGAGGCCGATCGCGATCTTAGATCGGAAGATCAAGGTTCTGAGGAACAAGGAGGTGCCCCTGGTTCAGGTCCAGTGGCAACATTGGAGAGAGTCCGAGCTGACTTGGGAGCTGGAGTCAGAGATGCGGGAGCAGCACCCAGAGTTGTTTGCAGAGTAAGACTTCGAGGGCGAAGTCTGATTCTAGTGGGGGAGAATTGTAACATCCGGATTTCCAGGTATCATAATTTAAATATTTATTTTGAGTTGAGAAGAGGGACTCGACGAGTTGACGCCTAGACTCGTCGAGTAGGATCACGATTGATGACTCGGATTAATGAACGGACTCGAAGAGTCGGTGAGGCGACTCGACGAGTCCGCACTGTTGGCAGAAACCCTAAATCTTTGGGCCTGAGCCCTATTTAAAGGCATTTATAGCCTTCCGTGGCGGCTACCTTCCCAGAAGAAAGAACCCTAGCATATTTGAGTGTGGGTAGTGAGAGAGAGAGCCATCTTGATCCATTTGTTGTGATTTTGCTTAGGAGGAAAAGTGATCCAGCAAGAAGGACCAAAGGAGTTTGTTGTTCTGAGACTTTCAAGCAAGGAGGCTTCACTTTGAGGTAGCAATTCGGCCCTTTTCTTCTTTATTGTGTAGGCTT
Organism: Lactuca virosa; assembly: GCF_052849685.1. Taxonomy (NCBI): domain Eukaryota; kingdom Viridiplantae; phylum Streptophyta; class Magnoliopsida; order Asterales; family Asteraceae; genus Lactuca; species Lactuca virosa. Next base: position 61,853,607 of record NC_136429.1, read on the forward strand.
CTTGAATCAAGGATTTCTTTACCCTTTTCTTGAGTTGTAATAAGAGCATGAGAGGTCCCAATGTGAAATAGACCTTAGATCTGGACCTTGAGAGGTCCAGAGAGCCCCAAACATCCAGCTTTATGCAGTTCCTTTTTGGGTTTTAGAGCATGGTTGTCATATTAGGGCTAAATCATCATATAGAGCCATATGAGTGTTGCATGAGCATAAAGTTTGGACCTTTACATAACTTTTGAGTGTTAGAAGGCCAGATCTATGGGTTAGAGAAACAGATCTGACCTCAGAAGGTCGTTTGAGCATTCTCATGGAAGAAACTCGTCGAGTCGGATCGTGTTGCACCACGATTCGTGTTCAGTGGTAACCCGTCGGGAGAAAGGTTGACTCGACGAGTCGAGTGAGGCCTTAGGAGGATTCAGAGGACACGCATGGACTCGCCGATTCACCCGAGTGCACTCGACGAGTCTGGTTAAAGTTGGACCGTTGACTGAGGTTGACTTTTAGGGTTTGGTCAACATTTGGACATTGGACCATTGGAGGGGTAAAATGGTCTTTTCCCTTCTGAGAGAATATAGGGAGGGACTAGTCTAGCCTTTGAGAGCCGCATTAATTAGAGATAATTATTTCGTGTGATTAAGCGGAGGCTAGATCAGTATTTCGAGTTCGAGACTTTCCGAGATTACCCGAGGTGAGTCTTTTCACTATACATTACCAAGAGTGGTATCTATGTGCAGACCGGAGGGTCTTATGTGTACGTGTATGTCTGAGATTTGTGTGCTTTGTGTTATATGTATGCTATGTATTATATAGACCAGACCGGAGGGTCCAACGACTCATGAGGCCAGAGGGTCCTCGATCAGACCGGACCGGAGGGTCCAACGATTTAGACCGGACCAGAGGGTCCAATGAGCTAGACCAGACTGGAGGGTCCCGCTGAGACACATTGACCGGAGGGTCATACCGAGTTATAGCCTCGAGTGGCTTATGTGTTGTATGTGGTATTTTGGGGAACTCACTAAGCTTTTATGCTTACTGTGTTATGTGTTATGTGTTTCAGGTACCAGTGAGGATCGCGGGAAGGCGCCGGCATGATTTGTACACACTAGCAGAGGATTATGTTTTGAGATTTTGGGATTTGTTTGATTATGATGACATTTGATGATGAGATTCTGGGAATATTATATATGTTTTTATTATGTTGGAAAATGAAAAATTGTTTGAAAAATTTACGTCGTTACACTCACAAATGAAAGACTTGCAATTCCTTGTTTATGTTACTAACTATCATTATAGGTGTCTACTATCGTTGTAGGATTAAGATATATCTTACTCGAAAATATTCGATTCATGATCGTATAGGAGGCTTATTGTTATTTTCCCCTTGTATATTTTTAGAGAAAAGATGCATCCCAGAAAGAGATCCAACAAGAAGAACAACGATCCTCCGCCGCCGCCACCTCCTTAGTTCGATCCTGCCATGTTTCAGGTGGCAGTTACAGCCGTTGTGGCTGCCGCGATGGCGTAGATAAATCCTGGTGGCCCTTGCGGGTCAGGAAGTGGTACCTATCACCAAAATCTTGACAGCAGTTAGGGACACTCGAAGGAGTGTTCTTATAAAAATTTCATGAATGCAAAGCCCAAATCTTTCGACGGTAATGGGGGAGTCATTGCCCTAACCCTATGGTTTGAGAAGATCGAATCAATTTTCGAGATTTATGTATGTTCTGAGGCAAACAAGGTGAAGTTTGTCGCTTGCACCTTCACTGATAGAGCATTGACTTGGTGGAATGGCCGGGTCAAATCCCTAACTCTTCCAGTAGCAAATGACATGGGTTGGTAGAGCTTAAAGGAACTCATGCTTGCTGAGTACTGCCCAAGAGGAGAAATGCAGAAGTTGGAACACTAGCTTTGGAACCTGAAGATGAAGGGTTCCGACATTGCGACCTATACAACTAGATTATGCGATCTAGCTCTTCTCTGTCCGGGGATGATCACCCCGGAAAACAAGAAAATAGAGAGGTACATTTAGGGACTGACACCCCCAACTCAAGGAAATGTCTTGGCGGCTAAACCTTCCACTTTCGACAGAGCCAAGTGTTTAGCGCAAACTCTTATAGATCACGGGGTCAATCTTGATGGGGTAGCAGCCGTTCCCGAACCACCAAAGGAGAGTGGTGGGAAGAAAAAGTTATGGAACAAGCATAAAGGCCAGTCTTCGCATGAGCCGTCCAAAAAACAACATGTAGTGGCAGTTCATGCCGCTACCATTCCTGTTGTTGTTCCCACTACTCCAACAACTCCCAGTCGTTATGATGGAAACCTCCCCTTGTGCAACAAATGCAACTTCCAACATTTGGGAGTTTGTAGAGAGATGCAGTGCGACAAATGTGGCAGAAAGGGGCACACGACTCGATTTTGCAAGACACCAGCCCAACCGACCAATCAGTTTACTGGAGCGGGCGTTGGTCAAGCCTGTTATGGCTGTGGGGAAATCAAGCACTTCAAAAGGAATTGTCCCAATGCAACAATAGCTGGTAACACATGGATAGTGCTAGCGATAGGCCAGGAGGAGGCAGTTGCTGATCCCATCGTTGTTACGGGTACGTTCCTCCTCGACAACTCTTATGCATGTATTCTTTTCGATTCTTGTGCGGAGAGGAGTTTTGATTCTCATGAGTTTAAACATCTACTCAAGCATAAATCCCAACCTTTAACCGAAACATTCACCGTCGATATGGCTAACGGAAAGAAAGAGAACACTAACGACGTATTCATAGGCTGTACCCTTACCCTAAACGACCATTCTTTTCCAATCGACCTCATGCCAGTCTCCATAAAAAGCTTTGATGTCATCATTGGCATGGATTGGTTGATCCCCAATCGTGCTGATATCCTTTGTTATGAAAAGCGATTCGTCTCAATCTTCCATCCGGCGAAGCCCTCATTATCTGTGGTGATAAACTTAGATCAAACCTTCGTATCATTTCATGCATCAAAGCCCATAAATATAAGCGAAAGGAGTGCCATGCATTCCTAGCCCATGTCGTCGATGAGAGGCAGGAAGTTAAAGACCTTGAGAGCATCCCCAAAGTCTGCAACTTTCCTGATGTTTTCCCCAAAGATCTTCCCGGAATTCCTCCTGAATGCCAAGTCGATTTCCGAGTCGACTTAATCCCCGGAGCTACCCCGTAGCCAAATCCCCTTATCGTCTAGTGCCGGCAGAAATTCAAGAGTTATCCAGCCAGCTCAACGAGCTGCTCAACAAGGGATTCATCAGACCAAGTTCCTTACCTTGGGGAGCCCCGATTCATTTCATGAAAAATAAGGACAGATCCTTTCGGATGTGCATAGATTATCGTGAACTGAACAAGCTTACCATCAAAAACCGTTACCCCTTACCCAGAATCGACGACCTCTTCGACCAACTTCAAGGAGCCAGTTATTTCTCTGAGATAGACCTAACGTCAGGGTACCATCAGTTACGAGTCTATGAAGGTGATGTTCCTAAGACAGCATTTCAAAGTCGATATGGTCACTATGAGTTTGTAGTGATGCCCTTTGGTCTAACCAACGCACCCGCGGTATTCATAGATCTGATGAACCGGGTGTGTCGCCCTTTCCTAGATAAGTTCGTGATAGTATTTATTGATGATATACTTGTCTACTCTCGGAGTGAGGAAGATCATAGAAAGCACTTGAGGCTAGTGCTAGAAACCCTAAGGGCGGAGAAACTTTATGCAAAATTCTCAAAGTGCGAATTCTGGATTAGAAAAGTAACTTTCCTCAGTCACGTGGTTAGCGAAGAAGGAATACAGGTGAACCCTTCCAAAATCAAAGCGATTGAGAATTGGTCAGCACCGAAGACACCCACAGAACTCCGTCAATTCTTGGGTCTCGCTGGCTATTATCGTAGATTTATCCAGAGTTTCTCCAGAATTGCTAAGCCTTTAACCACCCTGAATCAGAAAGGTGTAACCTTTAGTTGGGGAGAAAAGCAAGACACTGCGTTCCAAACATTGAAGCAGGCCTTATGCAGCGCACCTATCTTATCCCTGCCAGAAGGGACGGAGGACTTCGTTGTCTACTGCGATGCATCCAATCAGGGCCTAGGCTGTGTGCTCATGCAACGAGGAAAGGTTATTGCCTATGCCTCGAGACAGTTGAAAGCACATGAAGTCAATTATACAACTCACGACCTGGAGTTGGGAGCAGTGGTCTTCGCGTTAAAAATATGGAGACATTATCTTTACGGAACCAAGTGTACTGTCTTCACCGACCATAAGAGCCTACATCATATCTTCGATCAGAAAGAGTTGAACATGAGGCAACGACGATGGGTAGAGTTACTCAGTGATTACGAGTGTGAAATACGCTATCGTCCCAGAAAGGCCAATGTGGTAGCGGATGCCCTCATCCGGAAAGAGTATTCAGGGCGTAGAGTGAAGGAACTGACAATGACCATCCATTCCCATCCGTCCGCTCAAATCATAGAGGCTCAGCTGGAATCCTTAAAACCAGAGAACATGTCAGATGAAGCCTCGAGGGGAATGGAAAAGAACTTGGAGATCAAAGGAGATGGAGTCTACTATTTCATGAACCGGATCTGGACCCCAAAGTTCGACGTGTAAAGGGAGGTTGTCATGAACGAAGCTCACAAGACTAGATACTCCATTCATCCAGGTTCAGATAAGATATACCTGAATCTCAAAAAGATCTATTGGTGGCCAAACATGAAAGCAGAGATCACTACCTTCGTGGGCAAGTGCCTGACTTGCGCCAAAGTGAAGGTGGAATATCAAAAGCCCTTAGGTCTACTTCAGCAGCCAACAATACCTGAGTGGAAGTGGGAAAGGATTGCGATGGATTTTATCACTAAGTTGCCCAAATCTCCGAGTGGGTACGATATCATCTGGGTAATTGTCGATCGATTGACTAAATCCGCCCACTTCCTGCTAATCAAAGAAACCTTCAAGATGGAGAGACTTACACGAATATACATTCAAGAGATAGTCCGTCTACATGGTGTGCCTGTGTCCATTATCTCCGATCGGGATAGCAGATTTACCTTGAGATTTTGGCAGTCACTGCAGAAGGCTCTTGGAACTAAGTTGGATATGAGCACAATTTACCATCCGCAAACCGATGGGCAAAGTGAAAGGACCATTTAGACATTGGAAGACATGATAAGAGCATGTGTTATAGACTTTGGTAAGTCGTGGGACAAACATTTGCCCTTGGTTGAGTTCTCCTATAACAACAACTATCATACGAGTATCAAGGTTGGGCCGTTTGAAGCCCTTTATGGCCGTAAGTGCAGATCCCCTCTGTGTTGGGCTGAGGTGGGTGACATGCAGCTAGCTAAGGGTCAAGTCCCCTACAGCACTCTCACAGGCCCGACTAAAAGCCTCCAGGGATAGACAAAAGAGCTACGCTGACAGACGACGAAAACCCTTGGAGTTCTAGGTTGGTGACCATGTCATGTTGAAGGTCTCACCCTAGAAGGGTGTAATACGCTTTGGGAAGCGTGGAAAGCTGAATCCGAGATACATTGGGCCATTCTAGATTCTCGCTAGAATTGGCCCTGTAGCTTACAAACTCCATCTACCACAAGAACTTAGCAACGTCCACCCTACATTTCATGTGTCAAACCTAACGAAGTGTCTGTCCGATGAGACACTTGTGATACCTCTCGACGAGATCGAACTAAATGAGAACTTACGCTTTGTGGAAGAACCCATAGAGATTATGGACATGGAAGTCAAGCAAACGAAACAGAGCTGTATCCTGATAGTGAAGGTCCGCTGGAATGCCAAACGGGGACCTGAATTCACTTGGGAGCGCGAGGATCAAATGAAACAGAAGTACCCGCATCTTTTTCCGAGTCCGTAATTATATTCTACGTTTGAATTTCGGGAAGAAATTCCCTTTATCGTGGGGATGATGTGACAACCCGAAATCTCTATCTGTAAGTTAATGCAATCAATAAAAGTTAGGCATGTTTCAACCATCGTTTTTCTGTGTTTAGGGTTAGTTTGAGAGTCTCTGAACCTAATACACTTAAGGATTGAATGTTGAGAAGTGTTAGCTTGGGATTAGATGAATGCAATCGAACCAGAAAACTCATCACAGGGTGTTCACGGCCGCAAACTAGGTTCACGGCCATGAACCCATGCTTGGCCGTGAACCCCTCTCCATATATATATATATATATATATATATATATATATATATATATATATATATATATATATATATATATATATATATATATATATATATATATATATTCCTTCATTTATTTCTCATTTCTTCCCTCCTTGGCTGAAAACTCCTCAAGACTCATCCAACAAAACCCTCTTTCCACCCCACAAACGTAAGTGATCCTCCCCTTTTCACTTGTTATTCATCTTATTCATGTAAAGTGCTTCATATTCATCCATTGATTCATCACTTTCATCACCATCTTTATGATCTTCAAGAGTTCACGGTGTGAACCCTTCATAGGGCCGTGAACCGTTCATAAGATGGGCCATAAACCCTTCAAGTGTTCATGAGTGGGCCGTGAACCCTTCATGTGTTCATGGGCCGTGAACACATCTTGGGTCGTGAACCCATGGTGGTTGGCCATGAACTCCTTTTTGTCCCTCATTTTTGGTTCTAACACTTCATTATAAGTGTTCCCTACATCCTAAGGTTGTTGCTTATGATTGTTAGTGATTATAGACACTAATTATAGGCTTATACATGTTAACATGTGATTAATAGGACCTTATTGTGCTCGGGACTTCACTTAGCGTACCAAGCATCTTATCGTTGTCATTCATCCAAGTCACTCAGAGTCAGGTGAGTTCATACCCCAATACCTTTACCGTTTTAACGTTTTCAGGGGGAATACAAGCCAAATATAAATGATCTTGTGAAAATATATAAAAGGCTTTCAATACACTTAAAACTGATTCAATTGACACAAACATACGGTTTCCATACTTTTATAAAATATTTAGATATTTTATCCCTTTTGTAAAATGCTGAGCATAAGGGAAGTTTTCAACATAATCATTGAGTTTTGAGTATAAAACATGAATAGAATACATTAACAAACATATAAACTATAATAGGTATAGTTTATGGAACAATTATCTTATCAATGTATAAAACATAGATTCAATGCGATCAAACATATAAGCTATAACGAGTATAGTTTATGAGACATATAGACAGCAAGTTAAATTCAATGGATTCATTTTATTCTACACTTAATCGTATGTATATCATTTTATGAGTGAGCAGTCTTCGCGTACTTACTTAAGTACTAACAAAAGTCCTGAGATTATAAACATAGTCCCTTTGCGGGGGAACGCGAGTTTGTGTATAGATCTATACGATATTGACAATCTCACACCATAACTGTTAGCTACAGTTAGGCCGGCAGGCCTGGGTGACAAAGTCATTTCGATTCTGACACCTGAAAAACGTCGTTCAGGTAATTCAATGGTCAAGTATAGTTATAACAACTCATAAATTTGGTACTAAATAATACGATTAATGTATGAATGGTAATAACTTCAATTAGTTTTATTTTAATTAATGAAACTACTATACATACTGGTAGTAACCAGGGTTTTTCCAACAAAACATTCTATACATACTGGTGATAGCAAAGGTTTTCGTACTTGTAGATCACGGTAACAAACTCATACATTAGAAAATATTGGATTTTCTTGGAAACATATAAACATTTTCACTGATTCATTAACATGTTTTCATCACAAAAACATGCTTATGAACTCACCAGCTTAATGTTGATACTCTTTCAAAACTGCTTGTATTCTCAGGAAATCAGTAGACAGGTACCTCAATAGGATTTTGAGAAGACAAAGCATATAGAGTCACGTCTTTATATTTTGTTATATTTTTTATGTATATGAACGCAAATCAAACAAATGTAAATACTTTTTTTTATATATTCAATGTAATGGTTGTGTTTACTTTGATTACTATGATGCAATGGTTATGATACTATACATGACGTCCTCCACCCCCGAACGTTTCCTTTGTTTCGGTCTGGGGGTGTGACATATAGCACCAAGGCAAAAGATGTCATTTCCTAAAAACAATGACAAACCAAAGAGAGGATCACAGAAGGTCCAACCTAAGGGTAAATTTGTCAACTTCATAGAAAAAAAGGTTTTCCAACAGCATCAAGGTAAAAAAGTCCTTTCTGATGTAGCTGACCATATTAGTATCTAGATCATCTATCATCCGATTTACATATAACCTGTTGAGATTTTGAAACCAAAATGTGATTGAAACTTAGACGAAAATCACATTGAAATAACTGTCAAAAACTATTAATTTTCTGAATGTCCAACAAAAAAAATGAAACAATGATTACAAATCTGAATTGCAGGAGTATCTGGTTAGTATGGTTTGTGATATTTTTTTTTGATGAAACTAATTTACCATATTGAAATAAAATCATGTTATTACCAACTCCTTTAGCAAATTGTAAAAATCATACTGCAACCTGCAACCTGGTTGTTTAAATAAAGTTCCTCATGACCTCAACCCATTACAGAGTGTGCCTTAAATTTTGAGCAGTTACCTGGGAAATAATCAATATAGCACTTCTTCAGACGTAGCCAGTATATGCCTTAGATGTTCATTAGAAGTTGAAAATTTTATATTGCAACAAAGAAAAACTAAAAATTAAATTAGTTGGGTAGATAATGTCAACACGAGCTATCATTTATACAAAATTAAATAAGAAACACGAATGAGGTCTGATGTAGTAAGCCTCATCTTCCTTTGAGATGAAACCGAAACCATAAATCTACCCTATCATAGCAATGTATTTTAAAATTTTCTTATTAGATCAATACTTTGACTTTTTTTTCTTCTTAGGATATCATACTTAAAAAATCTATTGTTGTTCAAAATAATAATAATAACTTACAAAATCTGTTCACTAATATTCTGACATGATAACGACCAAAGCACTACATACCCAAGTAAAAGACTTACTTGCAAAACATCTTTCTAATAGGATCATAATGAGACTTTGGAATGAGGAAGGCGTTAATTACACTGAAAGAAGTAATCATATTTGATAATTTGAACCAAATTTATCATACCTAGCTTGAAAAAGCATGCTTACAACACATTGTACTGGCTTTTTATATAGAATTTAAGACTTCAATAAGTTAGTTCATAAAAAAGATAAATTTTAAATAAATCTATTGATGATTATAAGGCAGATAAATCATACGTATTATTACACTCACATAACCAAAAAAGAAAAAGGAGTCAAACTTTTATGTATTAATGTCGACTAAAAGTTTTTAGTACAAATCTGATTATGATTATGTTGTAAATTACTACTAAAACTACCATGGTTGTCGTAGTGTTGCAGCCATATATCATTGCCAAATTGAGGCTTATATACATCTACACCTCAAAGACGGAAGTTAATTTTAAAAAATCTAAAGTAAATAAGTTATGAGAGTTACTGTAGAGTAAGTTCTGCATCGATGTCAATAGGAGAGATTTCTGAATCGATGTCAAAATGAGAGATTTTTGTGTATCCTTTTCTTGTTCCTGAAACGTCACAAAAACACATTTTAATCAGCCCTATTTTTCTTGTATGACTTGTTTCTCTAATAAGCCAGATATGGGGAGCATGAGGATGTATATAAGAAACTCGGTGAATTAAAAGAAAGATAGAGAGGAGGAGATACAAATCATTTGAGCAAGACAAGAGTCATATAAAACACAGATGAAAACGATCCTTGAACACAAAACCTCTGATGTGGGTTTGATTTCACAAAGGATGGCAGCTTGTTGATTAGCGATCACAAGTTTGAGAATAGCAATAGCGAAGCGAAACGTTGGCTGTTGCTCCTTTTTGAGTTGCAATTGCATAAAAGATACAAGTGAGGAATATATTTGGAAACGATTTTCTTCCTCATATCTTGCGATTTGCGGATAACTGTTGCTCATTTAACGGGATTAAAATCAATGGATGATTACAGAATTACAGAATTTTGAAGCAATAGAATTGGATTGCATAAATTCAAACGCCGATTTGTACCAGGGGTATATTAGGAATTTAACTTTGAAAAATTATGAAGTTTGGAGATGCCGTGTGGCTAAAATGCATTCTTTTATTATATATATATATATATATATATATATATATATATATATATATATATATATATATATATATATATATATATATATATATATTGAAGAAACTATAACAAAACAACTCGCCTCAAGTTGACGGCCAAAAGAAAGTTTTTTATGATACTCCAAAGACCCTTGGAGTAAAGCCTCAAAGAGTAACCTCAACTAAACATGCTGTCATTGGGTAAAGTTTATGCCTTTTATCCTTCAAAAACAATTCCATTCAAGTACCCAGTATGTTTGGATTGTCCTACAACTTGATGGGCTATTTTATTGGTCTAGTATGTTTGGACTGTCCTACAACTTGATGGGCTATTTTATTGGTCTTTCTTCTGGAATTATTAAAATCCTTTATATTTCAAGTTGCTATTTTATCCACCTTGCTATCTTGAGGGTGGTTGTTGCTGCTTCTTCATCAAAAGAACATGACAAAGTTCATGTGAAGTGTATCACGTTTTGTTTATTGTCAACATAGCAGAATAATAAGGAAAAAGAGAGAAGAACTTGTGATATGAATCCTTTTTATGTAAAGTAAAGTTGTTATTGCCTTTACTTAACTTATTAAAAAAAGTAGTTGTAGAAATTCTGATATTAGATTTCGTGTTCATGTAATAGTTCTTAGAATTGGTTTTTTCTTTGTTGTGATATTGTTGTTTAAGATTGTTGTTTTTATAGTAAGACTTTGACCTTGAGATTATGCTACATTCTTCATGCTTCAATTTTAGGAGTTGTGTAAGTACCGTTATCAATAAACATTTGTTACATGCCTTCACTATTTTTTTTATTGAAATTCAAAATTTTTTATGGGAGTTTTCAAATAAGTGTGTTGTGCTTTTACCTTAGATTATTTATTGTAATTTATTTCTTATTAAATACCATTTTTAGTAAATAGATTAACCTGACGGTAGTTTCGTCCTTTGAAAATATATTCGTTTGAAAATAAGCGTTTACTTTTTTCAATGTTTATTTCTTTTAAAAAAAATATTAATGACCATAACCCTTTATCATTTATCAATCTAAGAATTTAAAATATTATAACCATTGTGGCCATATAACTCCATTTTAAATGTGTGTTCAAGATGGATCTAAAATTGATCATGAAAACGATAAAACATACACGATATGTAAAGTAAAACACTGAAACATTCAAATAAAAAAAATTGAAAAGATAAGACAATCAATAGTAATTATCAAGAATTTTTCATATATGATGGAAGACCCTTAACCGTTTTATTTTCTTAAATAATTTAATAAAATATATTAAAGAATTAGTCGTTTCTCAAAGAAATTTTAATATTCATTTCTAAGTTCAAGAATTATGAATTAAACTTATCATAAAGTATACACATATATAATAAAATATATTTTTATATCTTCATTCTAATATGTTTTATAACATTCTTTTGGATCTTGCATTTATTTTCAAGTTTTTTGCTAGATTAAATTACTGAAAACGTCCTTATGGTTTAGTCAAAATTGTACGTTTGGTCCCCAACTTTTTTTTGCACTCAGATCGTCCTTATGGTTTGATTTTGTTGTGTTTTTCGTCCTTATATTTTGGTCAAAATTGTATGTTTGGTCCCTAACTTTATATATGTAAGGGACGAAAAACATAACAATATCAAACCACACGAACGATCCAAGTGCAAAAAAAAAAAACAAAAAAAAGGTTAGGGACCAAACATGTAATTTTGACCAAACCATAGAGACGATTTAAGTAATTTACTCCTCTTTCTACTAACTCATGTTAAGATTGTTTTATATTTAATAGTCTCTTGGATTGAAATTTGGTCCCCATAAAAGAAAATCTGTCAATGCACCATGTACTGCTTCATCAATTGTATAAACACTGATATTATATAAACAATATATTATAATTCATTTATCAGTCTACCTGTTCACCAAACGAGTATTACACTAGTTTATATGACTGTTAAGGATAAAAAGCTTTAAACCCTTCAAGTTGAATTGTGTAAGGTCGTGGTTTGGTAGAGAAATGGTTCGAGTTCGAGCCTCATCGGCCACAAAATCTGATTTTTTATGGTTATAATAATAGCGCTGACGTGGGCATGCCACATCAACAATCGTCCAGCTTGGCATGCCACGTAGGCGGATGACCGGCTGAATAGGTAAAAAAAAGGACTGAATTTAATAAATTTCCCGGTTTTCTGGGTTTTTTTTATTCAAAAAAAAGTTTAGGACTTTTTTAAAAATGATCCTAAAATAATGGGACTTTACTGTAGAAAACCCAAAAATAAACAGTGATTGTGAAATGAATCACCAAAGTTGAGGGGTTGAATGGTGTATAATCAAAAATTGATGTTTAATTTTCGATAAAATTCATAATTAAGAACGATGTTATTTATAATGTTGGTTATGATCTTCTATTTAATTATCAGTTACGATTTGTATTTTAATGTCAATTTAATTATCGATTATGGTTTTGTTGTATAAATACAACATCTCTATAACCTATAACCATTCCAACAATTCAAGTGACACCAAAAGTTAGACTCAATCGTATCCTCTTCTTCCTCTACTATCCTGTTTTCTTGGTACTAGAAAGGTAACATCTATGCCTAAAAATGCTCAAGCAGTTTTGAAGAACTATTTATAGTTATTGTATCATGGGAAATAAACATCAGATTATTGACAAATTTGTTTTAAGGACACAAGCATAAGCCTCAACAATATTTTTAAATTCATGTTTGTTTTTGTTTATTTCGGTAATATTTTATGTGCATGCAAGTGATCCGGCTAATGTGTGTCCACCTTTAAACTAATCAGATTTCCACCTAAAAAATATAATTTAATATATAATTAAAGTTTTATAAACAAAGGATGTCCATGGACACCTTTGCGCACACATCTATATATATAAGGTAGAATCACCTTTATTTATATAACCAATGTCGTAAGAAAAAGTTTCTTAATAATCATTATTATAAAAAACCTTTTTTGCAACTAATCATGCTTTATACTCCCTCCGTCTCAAAATTATAGTCCTTCTTTCTTTTTTGGTTTGTTCCAAAATAATAGTTCACTTCTAAAAATAAATAACATTTTTACCAAAATACCCCCTCATTATTACTTAACCAACTAAACATTTAATGGAACATTAAATGCAAAGTAAGGACAAAACTGTCATTTTATTAAATAAAGTTAGTGGTAATTAATGTTTTTCTTAATATGTGTGTTTTTTTGTCTGTGGACAATAATATTGGGACGGAGGGAGTATTTGAATACTTGTCCACCCGAGGACGGACCTATAAAGTGCCCTGAGGGATCTCTTGCAACTATTTGATTTTTTCGTATTAGTGTAAATATTGAGGACCTACAAAATTTTGTATGTATATATACATGTTCCATGAGTTATAAATGGAAGTAGAGTTGTTGTTTGGTGGTTAATGCCTTGGGGGTATAAACAATAGGTTACAAGTTCAAGAAAGGTTGCTTATATTTCCTTCATTTTATTCTGATGACCACTTTAAAAGCGTCACACATTGCCTACGGTTTAAAACTCAATCTAATCTCCTCTACTATTTAAGCATCAACCATCATCATTCTTTATTGAAGCTATAACACACATTGCCTATGGTTTAAAACTCAGTTTAATCTCCTCTACTATATAAGCATCAACAATCCTCATTCTTTATTGAAGCTATAACTTTGAGTCACACAACATGGGTCATCTTCTAATTGAATATAATATGATGACTTAAGGTGGTTTAAAAATTAATTTAAGGTTTGATTTACATCATAAAACCAAAACTGAACCCGGAAATCCGAGTGAAAAACCGATAAACCAAACCCATTAATTTAGGTTTCGATTTATGTTCAAATTGTTAAATAGTCATGATAACCAATAAATGATTAATGTGATTACATTCATTCATATATGATTATTTAACCACCCCCCCCCCCCCCCAAAGATCTAAAACAGCATAATTTTACTTAAACTAAGTCGCAAATAAGTAATCGTAGATGTATTTAAGTTGAAATCAAACTTACTATAAGTTATTCGCCAAAATCCCAAACTGCTTCTCCCATTCATCAAATCAAAGTTTATGATATAATAACTTTCTAAATGTTTTTGAAATTTATTTTTTCTTATTTATTCGAATGTGGGACTATTTTTCCTTTGAAAAGTTTAATTTGGGACTTCAATAATAAATTTTTGAAGCCTTATCCATTCGCCTCCCTGGATTGGAGTTCCTCACGTCACTTGTGCCTCTCCCGTTTTGTCCCTGTCGTCCAGCAGCCCACAGCCCCACCCCACACCATTAGTACATTACACATTACACAATTTGGGAAGATGAATCGGTCACATTCAAAAGTCTAAACAGATGAGAAGAGAAGTTCGTGAGCTTCTTTCTTCTGTCGTTATACCCAGCTTAAAGAATTGTACCAACATAGGATTGAATATTACATAACTCGTAAGATTATATTTTTCGGTTTTCCTATTGATTAATATTAAAATTAATCTAAATGGAAGTTGGAGCCCAATAACAAGTCACCGGACTTCTACCATGTCAATTGTTAAAATAATAGTTGTTTATTTAATTGTGGGCTTCAAGTGCCTTACGTCCATTTGACATTTCATTTTTTCTTGAACAAATTATTGAGATCGGCTATGTAGATTGTTTGAAATTATAAGTTTGGTTTCTAGTTATCTGTTTTTCACTCGGACGGTCTCTAACGTATAATTTTATTGCATTTTGCGTCTGACATAGAGATGAAAAAACTATATTGCCCTTTGTGTGTGTGTATATATATATATATATATATATATATATAATACTGATAAATTACTCCTAATACCACATATGTCTTGGATAAGACTTGAACTCTCGACCTCAAAGAGGGAGGACAACACCTGGTATGGTTGGGCTAGAAGTGTCACTCGCCAACCACACCTTAACCTTATAATCCATTTATTATTTATTAATTATAAAAAAATAAATTAAATAGTTAATATGGGTCCTACTCTCTACCCAACCACACCTTAACCTTATAATCCATTCATTTTTACTCTCTCTCTCTCTCTCTCTCTCTCTCTCTCTCTCTTGTCCAGATTAAAAACCAACACACACTACTAGAACTGTCACTTGCCACCGGAACCGTCGATCGTCGTCCAAACTACCGGACCGTTGACGGAAACACCAGATCGCCACCATCATCGACTCTTTTTTCCCGAAGCTTCTTTTTACTTTCATCTCTCGACAAAAATCATTGCAACCACCATTGTCGGTTCTCTCTACTCCGTTCTCTCATTGGAAACCGTTATCGCCTCCAACATCAGTTCTTTCTACTTTATCTTCTTTCTACTCCGTATTCTTTCCCTCTTAGTTAGATCTGCTTGTTCTTTGCCTTCTTGTACTAGATCTGTTTGGAGGTGGTCAATGGCAGTGGTGGTGGCTTGAAGGTGGCAACGATGGCAACATATTTGGATATGGTGGTGGTGGCTTCAAATCGGAGATGGTGGTGGTGTGTGGTGTTTCTTCTACTCCATCTCCCTCCTTTCTAGAACAGAAAGCTCGCCTATCTTTGGGCAAACTTTCCTTCTCCGGTTTATGATATTTAAAGTCGGAGAAACCTGATGGTGGTCCTGGTGTTTGCAAACCAGATCCAGATCTAGCGGTGGTGTCCGATGGTTCGATGACACAATTGGTGCTGGCGGCCAGGTTTCCTACATGAGTGTGGTGGTGGATTCCGTTTCTCCATATATGATTTCAAGTTTCTGATGGTTGTAGGAGGTGGTCGCCTATGATTTACGGTGGTTGTCGATGGTTGCTGGTGGTCGTCGATGACTACTGGTTGTTAGGTGGCACTAGTGGTGGTAAGAGTGAGAGTTAGATTGGGTTCAACAAATTGATTATATATATATATATATATATATATATATATATATATAATAGGGACGAAAAATTGATTATATATATATATATATATATATATATATATATATATATATATATATATTAACTCTATAAATAATAAATAAATAAATTGAAAAAGAAAATATAAATAGAAAAAAGTCATTTCATATTGGCCAGGGACGAAAAATGTAACACTTGTTTTAGGTATCATTTATTTCTCAAATTTTTAGGGTTTTGCACTAGGACTCGACGAGTTGGGGAGCCCAACACGACGAGTAGAGATCATTTTGGACGCGGGACTTAGGGCCTACTCGAGGAGTTGGAAGGCCCCAACTCGACCAGTAGACACTGTAAAGGAAAACCCTAATTTTCAGGTAACTGTACCCTATTTAAGGAACTTATGGCTTATTTGTAGCCTCCCTCATGGTCCTTACAGCCTACAGAAACCCTAGTTCGAGCCTTATACCGTCTTGTGTGTGAGAGAGAGCTTTGGAGAGTGATTTTGGTGTGGTTGTGAAGGAATTTGAAGCTTGAAGAGCTTGGAGTAAAAAGAGAGGTAGTAGATCCGACATCTACTCTGTTTTGGCAACCTTCTTGAGGTATAAAGTTGCTACCTTGACCTTTATTTTCTTAGATCTCATCTTATGAAAGTATATGGTCACTTTTGGTGCATAATGGTGTCATTCTCGGATTTGGACTTGTCACGAGGATATGGTTCCAGATCTGGACACCTCTAGGCCTCCATGGACATAAAGTTGCTCACTTTATCTAGTCTAGGCCCTTCTCCATGCCCTAGACCTTGTATGAGACTTAGTTTAAGTGTTTTAGCCTCTTGAGGCCTTGCATGCACGTAAAGTTTGCAACTTTACGTGGTATTTCAGTCATAAGGGACTGGATATGTAGTTTGGGGCCCTGGATTCGACCGAAAGGACTAAATATGTTAAGACAAGGGAAAACTCAACGAGTTGCCCTTGCAACTCGACGAGTTGGATCGGGTTTTCCCTTTTTTCGTCTGTAGAGTAAACTCGGCGAGTTGATAAAATAACTCGACGAGTTGGATCACATTTTCCCCGTTTTCGGTATGCACAGTGAACTCGACGAGTTGATAAGGTAACTCGGCGAGTTGGTTAGGGTTTTCCCCAGTTTTCTGAACACTGAAGGAACTCGACGAGTTGCTAGAGGCACTTAACAAGTTTGGTCAACATGGACTGATGACTTTGACTTTGACCATGGTTGACCAAGTTTGACGTTGAGAATATTATTGGTATGTCTGGATTTTGACAAAAGTTAGTCACATCATGGTTGTAGGCAGTTGAGTTGGAGCTACGGTTTGGGACTTATTATATCTTATCAGTTCAGCATACTTGAGAGGTGAGTCTTCTCACCATACCAATGGGTCTAACGGACCAAGGTCGGCCCATTTTATGATATGTAGATTGTTGATTGATTATGCGTTATGTTGATATGACATTTGCATGGAAGACCCTGGGGGATTCCCATGGCAGTAGATTGAGACAATATGGGGGTTCCCATGACATATGGTGTAAGACCTTGGAGGGTTTCCATGGCATCCTAGTATATTTGTATGTTTAGCTTGTATGATATTTTCTTGGTAGTGAAGACCATATGGGGGTTCCCATGGCAGTTAGTAAAGACCATGTGGGGGTTCCCATGGCAGGAAGACCATGTGGGGGTTCCCATGGCAGGTAGTTAAGACCACATGGGGGTTCCAGTGACACCAGGTATAAGACTTTGGAGGGTTTCCATGGCATCCTTATATGTTGTATGCATGGCTTATGTGGTTTATGTAGCTTTTTTAGCTAATATGGATTATGTGATTACGTGGATTGCGTGGGGTATGCTCTGGGGAACTCACTAAGTATTAGCTTACAGTTTATTGATTTGTTTCAGGTACTTCTGAGCCTAAGGGAAAGGGCAAGGCTTGATGGCGTGGTGTGCACTCTCCGACATTTTATATGGGGACACTCTGATATTTGAAATAAAATATTGATGTTATGATTTTTGGAAACAATTGTCATTTGAATTTCATATTTTATGGGAATGTTTTGATTATTTAAAAATGAAAAATTGTGTTTGAAAATTTGGGTCGTTACAAGTTGGTATCAGAGCTTTGGTTTAAGGGATTCGGGCACACTCTCGGGTGTGTCAGGACTCAAACTAAGGAAATGGTAATATTGTTTTCAAAAATCAAAAGTTAAAAACTTCTTAAAATGGGAAAAGGTGAGAGTGCAATGCGCGTGATCAGCCGAGCTTAAGTAAGTGGTTCCCCAATATGTTTGCCATGTTATACTGATATTTGGATTATGATAGTCGGATGGATTTTTCTATGTGTATGCTTTAAAAATTGTATAGGGTTAGGATCTTATAGCCTTAGAATAATTGATTTGGCCTTATTTCCTATTCTTTGTCTGGTTGTGGTCCTAGGGTAGAGTTTGTTACTCGAAAGTCTATTTGATCCCATTTTGTGTATAATTTGCATGCATAAGACAACCTGTTATGATTTGAGATGTGATTTGATGGGATGGAGCAAATCTTAGGATAGCATAGGATTCGAGCTATGCAGTAGCCCGTGAGATATGTTTTGTTCTGGGTCAAATTAGGGTTATCTGGTAGAACTTTAGGGAAGGTACAGGTAGGTGTGGAAGGTAGTATTGGGGCCGTACTACTGAAAGCACAGGACCTGTACCCGAACTAATGTTAGACCTGGAAGCTCTAAGGAGAACCGGTGTGGGAGGATCCCCTTTTTGGACATTTTGATCATTCTGTCTTGTGGTATTACAGACCAGAATGGTGGTGACACGACTGGGAGCAGGGGGATCAGGATCAGGATTATGATCCAGATCTGGGTCGGGCGACGGTACATCGAGAGGCGGCGCGAGCTCATAGCAGCCGCGTGTGACATCCGCCTAAAATGGATTCGGGTCAACCCAACCCAATTGGAAATTTAATAAACCCTACTCAATATTACTTGACGCTAATAGGATCAAAATCCATGCAATACGATATAACTTGACGTTAATAGCAACATAGTATTGTACAACGTTATAACTATAATCAAAGTAAATTATGATACCATATTAAAATAAAATCAAAGTATAATGCTCTAATTAAATTAAAAGAATCAAACTTGAATTCTCTAATTAAACTTCAAATCAAAGTAGATTGTTATAATCAAATAATAACCTATCTTTTATAAAACTCCATTTTTATAAACTTTACATTAAATTTTATAAAACTCTATTTTTTATAAACTTTACTTTAAATTTTATAAAACTCATATATTAATTATGTAAAAGATGCTTGTGTTAGTGGGAAATTATGAAGACCACCAAAAGCAAAAAGATTATTCCCATGGTCTCCCACTCACACCTCCCATCCACTTTCCTTTCCTTTTTCTCCCAACACATTATTCTCTTCACCACTTAAATCTTCTCTATTCATTCTCTCACTCTCAATCTCGAAATTTCCTCCAAGAATACTCATATTCCATCCAAAAACAATCTATTATACTCAAATCTTCATCCCTCTTGAAGCATTCATCAAGGTATGTTGTTAAAAGTTTCAAATTCATACAAGAAACAAATTAAATCCACCAAAATATCTAAAACTCATTTTTTTCATAAACCTGATTTTTCTCAGAATACCATCAAGAAAATAAGAAGTTCTGGAAATTTTCAGAAAATAACTTATTTTTATTGAATTATCATAATTATTTCAATAAAGTAGGGCAATAATTCACATAAAATACTTATTGCATTCAATAAATTCTGAGAAAATTCTGGGATGACCTGTATACTGATTAAACATGATATATGAAGTTTCATGCATTTATATTACTGTTTACTATTATTTATGATTTTATTGATTAATTAATAATGAAATATATAAAAAATACTTCCCATAGTAACAAATATCTGAAACTTATACACTGGGCTCTACATCATGTTATAAAACTATGGTTAATTTTACAGATTTTTTGAGAATCATTTACTATTTTTCCCGAATTTTGTGTTGTTTAATCATTAAAATATTAAATAAATACTAAAACAGTTCAGAAAAATATACAAATTTTACAGTAATTCATATTGTATGAAATAATGATTTCCTAATAATTTCATAATTTTTCAATACTGTTTACTATTTAAAACTATTTTCCTAAGTATTTAAGCATGTAAAAATGCATTTTAATGATTATTTCATATAAATAATTGTTAAAATCTATAAATAATTATAATTAGGCAAGTTATTATTTTAATAAGAAATTATTAAAATCTAGCCTAAATTGAAAATATAAATTAATTATGCAAAGTAAGTAATTCAATTTAAAATTCATTTAACAAATAAATACCTTAATATTATAATCAAAATGAATTATTGTTAATTAATCTAATATAAGAATACGTGTCTAATTATTTGTATTAATACTTCATTCTTGTTTAGCAGTTCCTAAACCAAAACTATTAATTATATTAGGTTCTACGCCATTTTGACCCGAATCGTCTATCGTACGACACACGCATTTCGTTTTGGGACTAAAGTGAGTAATCTACCCCATACTTTATAATTTTCAATACTTTTGGGGTGTATCATGTGGTTCTAATATATTTCAACTTCATTTTATTGTTTTATCACAATTGAGACATTGTTGGGACATTTATACGTGAATCATTAATTGTATAATTATTGTTTGTTTACGCTACATGTACTTGTAGTGCATTATTATTTTTAGTCTAATCTCCATGACTATGCCCGTATTCTTGAGGTACGTTATGGACAATAATAGCGCTATTGGGTTGACCACCCCGCCTTGGGACGCTAAGGTGATTGATCGCACGTGGTTGAGTGTGTATGATGATTAGATGCTCCATCCTATATATATTTATATATATACATATATATATATATATATATATATATATATATATATATATATATATATATAGGGTGAGGACTTATTGTTGTTGTTATCAATTGTTAATCAATTTTTGATTTATAAACATTTATCTCAATTACAATTGTTTGGCGACTTCAAAAGAAAACAAATTTCAAATTATAAATGTTTCAACTTCACAATTTTCTCTACTAATATTTGATTACTCACCAACTCTCGTAGTTGACCTGTTTTTACCCATGGTGCAGATTTGAAGAATGAAGAATGATGAAAAATAGGTTGCGCCTTAGAAATCCACAAGACAATTTAAATTTGATGTAATAAATGTTGTTCGTATTTGGATATGTATTTGTATGTTGTGGATCTTGTTTGCATACTTAGTACTTAATTGAATCTAATCATATTATAACATAGTTGTCATGAGACTTTGAACAATATATCACGCCTTGATCGATTCCGACAAGGATCGGGGTGTGACAGATTGGTATCAGAGCCCTTGACTATAGGGAATTAGGTTAATTGCCTTGACCTAGTCTATAGCCTCTAGGGTCCTCTCGTATGCTAGTTTATAAAATGCACACACAACTGTATGCAATTCGCACTTAGAAAATCCTAGGAATACCTTTGTGTGTTAATTGCTCCCTTATGTGCATACGTATTACTCCTGACACTTATATGTGTGCATACACTTGTGAAAATTCTCCACTTTCTTTGAAAATCACACACATACTCAAGTTGTTTAACAAAATGTATATACATATATGTATTCCTTAGAGCTCATAGGAAATTCAAAGTCATCCACTCTAGTTGGGTAGGATCATAGTAATGGACGCGTAGTAACTGGAAGGGGGAGGTGCCGGTAGCCTGAAAGTCCTGACTAGGTAAGCATTCGTATACATCCCAATCAACCGAGGGACCAGTTTGCTTATCTGGGGACCAAAGGCGAGAGTTCCCAAACCTATAGGCCAAAGCGCGTCATTCACATTACTTTTGAGCCATCAAAATACCCGACCTTATCAAACGTATCCGAAAGGATACACTCCAAAATGGCCAACTCATTGGACTATTAAGTTCCCTAATGGGCCTAGAAGTGGGAAAGAAATGTGAAAACTTAGTTTTGTGGGGGCCCACACAAGTGCTACATGTTTCACATTTAGTAACCATGGAAAGCCCAAAAGGTGCCCAACACTCCTAACCATGGCCCAACAAGTGTTTTACAATTATTTTACCCAACAATGTCTAAAAACTTTATTTCCATAATCAATTTACAAATAACTCACAAGTCCATATGCGTGTTTCTCGTAGATGGCATTACGACCCCCATACGCTGCTCGCAACAACAGAAGGCTAGCTGCCCTGGTCGCCAAGGAGGTAGCAAACGTCATCCCAACAATTGCAACCCAACTTCATTCTCTTCAGCCACAAGCTCCAGCAATAACTCCTCGTTGCTCGTTCAAGCACTTTCGTAACTACAATCCGCCTTACTTCAAAGGCACCGATGGTGCCACCGCACTCCTCACATGGATTGAAGAAATGGAGAGTACTTTCATCCATAGTGAGTGTCCTGAGGACCTGATGGTCCGTCATGCTACAGGGTGCCTCCTAGGTCATGCTCTCACATGGTGGAACCTAGAAAAACGGGCAAAGGGAGAGGCTGTTACCTTGGGAATGACCTGGTCAAAACTAAAAGAACGCATGATGGAGAAGTTCTGCCCTGACAGCGAACTGCAAACTCTCGAGGATGAATTCTGGAATCTGAAACAGGAGGGAGGCGACAACGCGACCTACACCAATAGATTCCATGATCTCTCGAGACTCCTACCTCACATGGTTCAACCTATGAAAACTGCAATACGCCGCTACATCAAAGGGTTACCACGCCAGATCCGTGATTCGGTGACCAGCAGCAGGCCATCTACCCTAGAATCTGCCATTGAAATAGCAGGTCAACTCAACGAGGACAATGTGAACGATGGTGTCCTCCCACGCAAGGGTTCAAAGGTGTCAACTGAAAAGTCGACCCATGAGACCCCCCAAATTGTCAAGACCGAGTCCTCCCACCGACATGACAAAAAGAAGCGGAAAAGTCATCACCACAACCATGCTGTTATTACCCCTGCTACTCCTATCACCCAAGTCACCCCACCAGCCCAACCAAATAAAAAGCCGTATACCGGACCTCACCCCCTCTGTAACCACTGTAACTATCACCATATGACCACTAGCCCGTGTCGCCTCTGTACAAATTGTGGTCGCTATGGCCACTTGGCGGACACATGTCGTGCACCAAAAACTCAGCGACCACTCTATCTACCCTCAAATCAGCAAACACAAACCCGGTATCCAACTGGAACATGCTTCAACTGTGGTGACCCCACCCATTTCAAAAACGCGTGTCCTAGGCTAATCAATATCATCAACACCCAAGCCCAGGAAAATCCAACAATGCAGGTTCCAGCTCCCAAAGGCCGAGCCTTTGTCATTACCGCAACCCAAGCGAAGACCGATAACAAGGTCGTAAATGGTACGTTTCTCATAAATAACTGCTACGCGTCAGTACTTTTTGATTCAGGTGCCGATAAAAGTTTTGTGTCTTTGGAATTTGAGCCCATACTTCACACACCTCGCACGATTCTTAATGAGTACTTTACCGTAGAAGTCGCCGATGGAAAATACGTTTCACTCAATGCAGTCATCCAAGATTGCACTTTCGATTTTTCCGGTCATAAATTTTCTGTCAATTTAGTTCCTATGGAACTTGGTAGCTTCGACATCATCGTAGGAATGGATTGGCTATCCCAAAACCATGCTGAAATAGTATGTTATGATAAGTTCATTCGTATTCCTCTCGCCGACGGTCAAAGTCTTCGTATTTATGGCGAGACTCATTCGAAAAAGCTTAGTCTTATGTCATGTACTCAAGCTCGATCATATCTACGAAAAGAATATATGGCTTTCTTAGCTCATGTGGTGGAAACAAAGGTCAAAGAAAAGAAGATCGAAGATATTCCGATAGTACGAGACTTTCCCGACGTCTTTCCTGATGATGTATCTGGACTCCCTCCAGTACGTGAGCTAGAGTTCCGCATCGAACTTGTTCCTGAGGCTACTCCCATAGCCAAGTCTCCATATCGGTTGGCTCCAACCGAGATGCAAGAATTGGCAAGTCAGCTCCAAGAACTAACCGATAAGGGATTTATCCGCCGTATTACTTCACCCTGGGGAGCCCCGGTTCTCTTCATCAAAAAGAAAGATGGTTCGTTTCGTATGTGTATCGATTATCGGGAGTTAAATAAATTAACCATCAAGAACCGATATCCGTTACCTCGGATCGACGACCTTTTTGATCAGCTTCAAGGAGCTTCATGCTTCTCAAAAATTGACCTTCGCTCAGGTTATCACCAACTTCGAGTACGGGAAGAAGACATCCCCAAAACCGCTTTCCGAACCCGCTATGGTCATTACGAGTTCACCGTTATGCCTTTCGGCCTAACAAATGCCCCTGCCGTATTCATGGACTTGATGAATCGGGTATTTAAACCTTATCTCGACCATTTTGTTATCGTCTTTATTGATGACATCCTCATTTACTCCAAGACAAGGGCAGAACATGAAAGACACCTTCGCCTAACTCTCCAAACGTTGCAAGGAAATCGGCTCTACGCCAAATTTTCGAAATGTGAGTTTTGGTTAAACGAGGTACAATTCCTTGGTCATATTGTAAGTGACAAGGGTATTTTAGTCGATCCTGCAAAAGTTGAAGCAGTCCAGAATTGGAAAGCCCCCCGTACCCCCAAGGAAATTCGGTCATTCCTTGGTTTAGCCGGCTATTACCGGCGTTTCATTTCAAATTTCTCAAAGATTGCTTTACCGCTTACTTCTCTCACTTGCAAGGGTACACCATTTGATTGGGGACCCAAGCAGGAATACGCTTTCCAAACCCTTAAACAAAGTTTGTGTGACGCTCCGATTCTTACACTCCCTGAAGGATCCGAAGATTTCGTGGTATTCTGCGATGCCTCCAATCTCGGTCTAGGTTGTGTTTTGATGCAAAGTGGAAAGGTTATAGCTTACGCATCACGACAACTCAAAATCCACGAAAGGAATTATACGACTCATGATTTGGAGCTCGGTGCCGTGATTTTTGCTCTTAAAATTTGGAGGCATTACCTTTACGGCACTAAATGCGTAATTTTCACCGACCACAAGAGCTTGCAACATATTCTTAATCAAAAGGAACTCAATATGAGGCAAAGACGATGGGTCGAACTCCTAAATGATTACGAGTGTGAAATACGCTATCATCCGGGCAAGGCAAACGTCGTAGCCGACGCGTTAAGCCGAAAAGAACATGCCCATGCATTTCATCTAATATGTTCTCCTATCTTGTCCAATCTCAGCGACCGAATTCGAGGAGCCCAACATTCGGCAATTACCGAAAATGACATGCCCACGGGAATTGATGGGGAGTTGGAAACCAAATCTGATGGTATTTTCTATTATCAAGATCGCATCTGGATCCCAGATCGTGACAATCTTCGCATATTCCTGATGGAAGAAATCCATAAAACCCGATATTCCATTCATCCGGGCACTGACAAGATGTATCATGGCCTGAGAACCAATTATTGGTGGTCGGGAATGAAAAAGGATATTGCTTTATTCGTGGCCAAATGTCTTACATGTTCCAGGGTCAAAGTAGAACATCAACGACCCTCTGGACTATTGGTCCAACCAGAAATCCCCAGGTGGAAATGGGAAGCGATCGCCATGGATTTCATAACCAAACTTCCCCGTACCACAAAAGGACACGACAGCATTTGGATAATCATTGACCGTTTGACCAAATCCGCTCATTTCCTTCCCATCCGGGAAAATTTCAAAGTCGAAAAACTTGCTCGGATTTACATCAACGAGATAGTTAGTCGGCATGGCATTCCTCTCAGCATCATTTCAGATCGTGATGGGAGATTTCTCTCTCGGTTTTGGCAATGACTTCAAACAGCCATGGGAACCCGCCTCGATCTCAGTACCGCCTATCATCCTCAGACCGATGGTCAATCTGAGAGGACAATTCAAACACTCGAAGATATGTTGAGGGCGTGTGTCTTGGATTTCGGAGGAAACTGGGACTCTCATTTACCGTTGGTGGAATTCTCCTATAATAACAGTTATCATTCTAGCATCAAGATGCCACCATTTGAGGCATTGTATGGCCGTAAATGCCGATCTCCTATTTGCTGGCATGAAATCGGTGAGTCCCACGTGATTCGCGTAACAGTGGATTCTCCAATCGTTGGTCCTGAGCTTATCCAGGAAACAACCGACAAAATCACTCAGATTCGCGATAACCTTCTCGCATCTCGTAGCCGACAAAAGAGTTATGCCGACAAGCGACGCAAACCGCTTGAATTTACCGTAGGTGACATGGTCATGTTAAAAGTGTCCCCATGGAAAGGTGTGGTTCGATTTGGACGCAAGGGTAAATTGGCACCACGCTACGTAGGCCCGTTTAAGATCATAAAAAGGATCGGACCAGTAGCCTACGAGTTGGATCTACCAACAGAGCTTAAGAAAGTTCACCCAGTATTTCATATAGCCAACCTCAAGAAGTGTTTAGCAGACGAGAACCTTCATGTTCCTCTCGAGGATATCCAAATCGACGAGACAATGCAATTTACCGAGAAACCCTTGGAAATTGCCGACCGAAAGGAAAAGCAACCCAAAAGAAGTCGCATTCCCCTGGTTAAGGTCAGGTGGCAGTCGGCACGTGGACCTGAGTATACATGGGAGCGTGAGGATCATATGCGTACCAAATACCCACAACTTTTCTCTTAAGGTACTCTCTTCTTAAATTTCGGGACGAAATTTCCTAAAGTAGGGGAGACTGTGACATCCGCCTAAAATGGATTCGGGTCAACCCAACCCAATTGGAAATTTAATAAACCCTACTCAATATTACTTGACGCTAATAGGATCAAAATCCATGCAATACGATATAACTTGACGTTAATAGCAACATAGTATTGTACAACGTTATAACTATAATCAAAGTAAATTATGATACCATATTAAAATAAAATCAAAGTATAATGCTCTAATTAAATTAAAAGAATCAAACTTGAATTCTCTAATTAAACTTCAAATCAAAGTAGATTGTTATAATCAAATAATAACCTATCTTTTATAAAACTCCATTTTTATAAACTTTACATTAAATTTTATAAAACTCTATTTTTTATAAACTTTACTTTAAATTTTATAAAACTCATATATTAATTATGTAAAAGATGCTTGTGTTAGTGGGAAATTATGAAGACCACCAAAAGCAAAAAGATTATTCCCATGGTCTCCCACTCACACCTCCCATCCACTTTCCTTTCCTTTTTCTCCCAACACATTATTTTCTTCACCACTTAAATCTTCTCTATTCATTCTCTCACTCTCAATCTCGAAATTTCCTCCAAGAATACTCATATTCCATCCAAAAACAATCTATTATACTCAAATCTTCATCCCTCTTGAAGCATTCATCAAGGTATGTTGTTAAAAGTTTCAAATTCATACAAGAAACAAATTAAATCCACCAAAATATCTAAAACTCATTTTTTTCATAAACCTGATTTTTCTCAGAATACCATCAAGAAAATAAGAAGTTCTGGAAATTTTCAGAAAATAACTTATTTTTATTGAATTATCATAATTATTTCAATAAAGTAGGGCAATAATTCACATAAAATACTTGTTGCATTCAATAAATTCTGAGAAAATTCTGGGATGACCTGTATACTGATTAAACATGATATATGAAGTTTCATGCATTTATATTACTGTTTACTATTATTTATGATTTTATTGATTAATTAATAATGAAATATATAAAAAATACTTCCCATAGTAACAAATATCTGAAACTTATACACTGGGCTCTACATCATGTTATAAAACTATGGTTAATTTTACAGATTTTTTGAGAATCATTTACTATTTTTCCCGAATTTTGTGTTGTTTAATCATTAAAATATTAAATAAATACTAAAACAGTTCAGAAAAATATACAAATTTTACAGTAATTCATATTGTATGAAATAATGATTTCCTAATAATTTCATAATTTTTCAATACTGTTTACTATTTAAAACTATTTTCCTAAGTATTTAAGCATGTAAAAATGCATTTTAATGATTATTTCATATAAATAATTGTTAAAATCTATAAATAATTATAATTAGGCAAATTATTATTTTAATAAGAAATTATTAAAATCTAGCCTAAATTGAAAATATAAATTAATTATGCAAAGTAAGTAATTCAATTTAAAATTCATTTAACAAATAAATACCTTAATATTATAATCAAAATGAATTATTGTTAATTAATCTAATATAAGAATACGTGTCTAATTATTTGTATTAATACTTCATTCTTGTTTAGCAGTTCCTAAACCAAAACTATTAATTATATTAGGTTCTACGCCATTTTGACCCGAATCGTCTATCGTACGACACACGCATTTCGTTTTGGGACTAAAGTGAGTAATCTACCCCATACTTTATAATTTTCAATACTTTTGGGGTGTATCATGTGGTTCTAATATATTTCAACTTCATTTTATTGTTTTATCACAATTGAGACATTGTTGGGACATTTATACGTGAATCATTAATTGTATAATTATTGTTTGTTTACGCTACATGTACTTGTAGTGCATTATCATTTTTAGTCTAATCTCCATGACTATGCCCGTATTCTTGAGGTACGTTATGGACAATAATAGCGCTATTGGGTTGACCACCCCGCCTTGGGACGCTAAGGTGATTGATCGCACGTGGTTGAGTGTGTATGATGATTAGATGCTCCATCCTATATATATTTATATATATACATATATATATATATATATATATATATATATATATATATATATATATATATATATATATATATATATATATATATAGGGTGAGGACTTATTGTTGTTGTTATCAATTGTTAATCAATTTTTGATTTATAAACATTTATCTCAATTACAATTGTTTGGCGACTTCAAAAGAAAACAAATTTCAAATTATAAATGTTTCAACTTCACAATTTTCTCTACTAAAATTTGATTACTCACCAACTCTCGTAGTTGACCTGTTTTTACCCATGGTGCAGATTTGAAGAATGAAGAATGATGAAAAATAGGTTGCGCCTTAGAAATCCACAAGACAATTTAAATTTGATGTAATAAATGTTGTTCGTATTTGGATATGTATTTGTATGTTGTGGATCTTGTTTGCATACTTAGTACTTAATTGAATCTAATCATATTATAACATAGTTGTCATGAGACTTTGAACAATATATCACGCCTTGATCGATTCCGACAAGGATCGGGGTGTGACACCGCGGTTACGAGGGGCATTCTTGACGCTACCCGAATGAATTTTGGGACAGTCAAGGAAAGGATGATGGAGATCATGGAGGAGAGGCTCAGGTCGTTCAGAGCCGAGATTGTTGTGGGCAAGGTCGGGGCCTGAACTCCCTCCTTTCGGGAGTTCAAAGCTTGCTTAGCGCCTGAGTTCTTTGGGGTCAGGGACCCCATAGTTAGCCGATGCTGGGTGGCAGACATGGAGAAAGCCCAGCGCACGAGCTTTTGCCCTGATGCGGCAAATATGGGCTTTGCTTCATGCATGTTGAGAGACCGATCCAATGACTTGTGGGAGGAGGTGACTAGCCAGTTGGGAGCAGTCGGTGTGGCTGAGATGACATGGGCAGAGTTTGTCAGACGCTTTGATCTAGAGTTTGCACCACCTATTGAGGTGCGACGGCTAGTGAGGGATTTGCAAGAGCTCCAGCAGACCACCGAGACTATGGCGGAGATCACCGCCAAGTTTCGGGAACAAGCACTGTTGATCCCACAGTATGCTACAGATGAGGAGATGAGGAGGACGAGGTATCATTCCATGCTGAGGGATGATATCCGTGAGTTCGTGAGCTTTACAGTAGGAATGAGCATATAGACCGGGGAACCAGTCCCGGAACCGGAACCCGATGGAACCGGTCGGGCTGGGACCAATACTATAATTTCGTCAATTTTTGGAACCGGGACCCGGTAAGAACCGGTCGTTGGAAGTGGCCTAAAACCGGGAACCGCAATGGATAGTATTTAAAAAAGCCCATGCCTTTTTGTCGTTTGGACTTCTAATTTGGACGTAAAAAAAGTGATCGTAAAAAAAAACCCACGAAATCCTAGCACGACTCGGTGACTCCAAGTCACGAACCCTACCATCGATCGATCTTCACTTTGAGTTGTGACTGTTGATCATCAACATCTGCAATATCGATCACCCCTTGTATGATTCCAAGCATCTCCAAGGTTCCATCGATCTTCATCATCATTCATATCATCTTCTCACTTCTCAAGTCGACATCTTTATATTTTGCTTCAATGATTTGAACTATGGATACTGATGAATATCAAGTAAGATTATATATTTGTATTTCATGTTTTAAGTTGCATTTAAAAATGTACTTTGTACTTTGTAGACATACATGCAAGATTTTTGTTAGATTAGTTTATAGTATGAATGTAATTTGTTTAGTTATATAATTAATGTGTTATATTGACAATGTAGGATTTGAATGGGTTACCAAATGTACCATTATCAAGATATCGAAACTCGGATGTTCATGATGCCAATAATGAAGATGGAAATTCGGCTAATTGGATTGGAAAAGACTTTGATGACCAAGTAAGATTAGCTCATTAGCAATATTTTTACTTCTTTAGCATTCTGTCCAAATTTTGAAAGTTTCATAACTCATTCAATTTAACTTGTTTTGACCTGAATCTTTTTCCAACATGTATATTAGGATTTGTATTTAAGTTTAGACTATAAAAACGCTTGATTTGTTTAAAAATTGAGTGAATTACAAGCCCCGCAAAGAAGGGTGTTAAATCAGAATTTTTTTATGTTTCAACAATTAAACATAATCTGACTTTGTTGTTCAAATATGCATAACTCACTCAATTTAACTTGTTTTGACCTGAATCTTTTTCCTAAATGTAGATTAGGATTTGTAGTTAAGTATAGACTATAAAAACGCTTGATTTGGTTAAAAATTGAATGAGTTACATGTCTTGGAATATACCATACCAAATCTAGCAACATACATGAAACTTTGATTGTATTTTCTTTGTTTTTTTATAGATCCAATGTTTCAGAAAACTGTGGCAAGGATACAATCGCATTTAGACTTTGAGACGATTAAAAAGATGATGGAGTTCCTTGAGAAGTTTAAGAAGAAAACTAAAAAAGTTTTGTGTTCAACAAAGCCTATCTTGCATACGTATACCCGAGAGATCCTAGACATAGAGCAACATCTTAGGAAACATGAAACTAACCCAGATTTTTTGTTTATGGTACCGGATATGAAAGAAAAATATGACAAATATTGGGGTGACTATGACACTATAAGTGATTATGTCTTCTTTGCGACATTGTTAGATCCTCAATGCAAGTTAAAGTTTATGAAAGTTGTTTTTACCCAAATGCTTAAAGCCAAGAACAAAGATAATAAGATCTCCGTTGATGAGATAGAATCGAAAGAACGTGCAAAGGTTATTGATATCGAATGCAAATTGGACAAGTTTTTCAAGACATACTTGGAAAGGTCAAACATGACCTCATCGTCTCAACAAGAAACTCCCGAAGAAGTTGTTAATTTTGATGACAAAAACGAATTCTTTGGAAGCTATATGACCTCGGGAAGTTTCCCCTCGACTTCGTCAGAAAGTCAATTGCAACGATACTTAAACGAGGACCCAATCAGATTTGACAAAGGATATGCTATTCTTACATGGTGAAAAAATAACACGGTGCGGTTCCCGATCGTTGCTCGAATGGCAAGATGTATCGACCTTCTTTTACTCTAATTTTCATTTTTAATTTATAAATTCATGTCGTGTATTATACACTAGTTTGTTTCTTAATAGATATTTTGGGGATGCAAATTTCCACCGTAGCATCCGAATCCACATTCAGTAACGGTCGTCGAGTAATTACCGACTAACGGTCGTCGAGTAATTACCGACTACCGTACTAATTTGTCTGTTGTGATTGTGGAGGCATTGATATGCACTCAAGATTGGCTAAGAAAGAGTAGCTTGCATATATATGACTACGACGAAGTGCACGATGTGTTAGCTGACGATGACCCCGCTATTGCTAATACACTAATACTTGTTACATCTTATTAGTAATTGTTACAATTTATGAAGTAATAACGTTTTTTTTTGTATTATATATAGATATTGTGGATGTTATACACAACTTGAAGCTAACGGGGAAGATATCGGGGAATTAGTCAAAATGTCAAATAGATGTTTGACTCCACATATTAGACTTTGTTTTTTTTTGTTAGGGAAAATTGAAAGTATATTTTGAATGTTGAAAGTGTATTTTGAATGTTGGATAGTTAATGATGGTGCAATGGTTCTTTGAAAGAGAGAAATTGACTTATTTTTGATAATATCAAACTTGTAGTTTTTCATATATTATCCTACAAACGTTTTTTTTGATGTGTGTAATATATTGATTTTAGTTAATTTTATTATTAAGTATTTTTAATTATAAACATTAATATATTTATGAATAATAAATTAGATGATGCGACCCTATAATGTTTGTTTTTTTCTTTTGCATATGGCTAGAGTGGGTTTAATAACATCCACTTGTTAAAAAACATTGATGATTGGAAATGCTCTATTAAACACCGAAACTAACCAACCCCAAACATTTTTCATATTTTATTTTCTGTTTTACCTACTATTCTTTTTCTCAGTTTATGCAAAATATAAAATGGTATCATTTAAATAAATAAAAACAAGTCAAAAAGTATTTAAATCTAAAACTAATTTAAACCATACCAAAGAGAAAAAAAAGTATTATGGTAGTCGTTATCACACCTCACACGAAGAAATAATGGGGAAAAACACTAATGTTTGTATTTAAGTGGGTAATATATTTGTCAAAATCTATAGACCATTTATGAAACAATTAGTGAACAAAAATATATACTAAACAAAAACCGACAAAAACCGGGCATAAACCGAATACTTAACCCAAAAATATGTTGCTATTTCTCAAAGAGAGGTTCCAAAATCGAAAACCCGACAAAAACCGGACCAAAAACCGGAACCGGTAGAACCGCCGGGCCGGTTTGGTTCTTGATTTTGACCGAAGCCGGTTCCCGGGTCGGGTCGGTTCCGGCCGGTTCGGTGCGTTTGCTCATGCCTACTTTACAGGGTGCAAAACCCTGAATGAGATGTTAGAGAAGGCCCGTGAGTGGGAGATGGAGTTGGAGTTCCGCACCAAGCGGAAGCCAGAGCAGGCTCAGACAACGGTAAGTCAGGCTAAAAAGCCTAAGACCTCGGATCCTTCTGGTAGGGGCCAGTAGGGCCGTGACCGGTGTGCCAAATGTGGGAGATCTCATGGTGGAGTTTGCCGGGGGACGGGCCATGTGAGCAGGGATTGCCCCAATAAGGGCTTGATTTGTTTCCACTGCAACCAGACTGGACATAAAAAGGTCGATTGTCCGAGGTTGCACGGAGGAAGAGGAGCTGTGGTGGCGCCTGCGCCCACCACAATGAGGATCACTGATGGTTGCATTGCCAAAGCGGATGCTCTTGCGGTGAAGAGCCATGCGTTTCATTTGACTACCGAAGAGGCCCGGGCAGCGCCAGACGTTGTGGCTAGTACGTATTTTATTTTCATGCTCGATATTGATTTGTATTACTTATGTGTATATATGTGCTCATGTATAAGGACCTTTTTGGTCAATGATATGTCGGCTCACGTTCTATTCGATTCGGGTGCTACCCGATCGTTTGTATCTCTTGCGCTTAGTAAGAAGTTTCGGGATGCGTCGGGGACTTTGGATTCCCCGCTTGAGGTTGACATTACGGATGACCGCACCGTGAGTGCTGCGAGGGTGTATCGGGACTGTCCTGAATGTGCTTGGGGAGAGGTTTCGTGTTGATCTAGTCCCGATACCGTTACGAGGGCTGAAGGTGATCGTCGGGATGGACTGGTTGGGGGCCAATGGGGCCATAATAGATTGCGAGCGCGAGCTAGTGAGGGTTCGAACCCCAAGTGGGGGAGAACTGGTTATTCATGGAGAGAGGGCCTCGTAGGGTCCAACCCTCTGTTCAGCTGTGAGGGCTATGAGACTTCTCCAACAGGGTTGTTCGGGATTTTTTTGCATATATCTCGGATACGAGGGTTGAGACCCCGACGGATTTGGTCAGTGTACCGGTTGTACAGGAGTTATGGGTTGTCTTTCCCGAGGAGTTACCTGGAGTGCCTCCGGTGAGGAAAGTGGAGTTTCGCATTGATGTGGTGACGGGCGCCGCTCCGATAGACAAGGCACAATACCGGCTAGCTCCACCCGAGATGCAGGATCTGTCTACGCAACTTCAGGAGCTACTAGACCGAGGGTTTATTTGTCCGAGTAGTTCCCTGTGGGGAGCATCGATCCTATTTGTGAAAAAGAAGGATGGGTCACACATGATGTGTATTGATTATCGGGAGCTGAAAAAGCTAACGGTGAAGAACCGTTATCCGCTACCAAGGATCGATGATTTGTTCGATCAACTGCAGGGTGCATCTTGGCTTTCCAAGATTGATTCTCGGTCGGGGTACCATCAGATGAGGATTAGGGATGATGATATACCGAAGACAACTTTCAGGACTCAGTACGGGCACTACGAGTTTGTGGTGATGCCATCTGGGCTCACCAATGCCCCAACAACGTTCATGGATCTCATGAACAGGGTGTGTAGACCGGTGTTGGATCGGTCAGTGATCGTGTTTATCGACGATATCTTAGTCTATTATCAGACCAAGTAGCTGCACGAGCAGCATCTGAGGGAGGTATTAGAGACATTGAGGATGGAAAGGCTTTATGCCAAGTTCTCAAAGTGTAATTTTTGGGGCACATCATCAACCAAGAGGGTATTTTGGTTTATCCAACCAAGATTGAGGCAGTGATGCGGTGGGAAGTGCCGAAGAATGTATCTGAGATTCGTCGCTTCGTGGGTCTATCAGGGTACTATCGGAGATTCATACACGATTTCTCCAAGATCGTTGTTCCTCTGACCCGGTTGACCAAGAAGAATGTGACTTTTCGGTGGGGCCCGGACTAGCATTTGGCTTTCGAGACCTTGAGACAGAGGTTATGTGAGCCCCAATTTTAGCACTACCCGATGGGTTGGAGGATTTGGTGGTTTATTGTCATGCGTCTATCACCGGATT
Organism: Lactuca virosa; assembly: GCF_052849685.1. Taxonomy (NCBI): domain Eukaryota; kingdom Viridiplantae; phylum Streptophyta; class Magnoliopsida; order Asterales; family Asteraceae; genus Lactuca; species Lactuca virosa. The sequence goes on from NC_136429.1 coordinate 61,888,883, forward strand.
AGGCGTTGTACTGATGTGGAGGGGGCATGTGACTGTGTATGCCTCGAGGAAGCTGAAGCCTCATGAGGCGAACAACCCCACTCACGACCTGGAATTGGGGGCTGGTGTTTGCCCTCAAGATATGGAGGCATTATTTGTATGGAGTTCGGTGCACCATCATTACTAACCACAAGAGTTTGAATTATTTGATGGATAAACAAAACCTGAACATGCAGCAGAGATGGTGGTTGGATGTACTGAAGGATTTGAAGGGTTATGGGCATTCTAACACTCCTATGGTGTGCATGCAATCCTATGTGCCTTGGATCTATGTTTTCACTATTATACATGCAAATATACAAAATTCCAAAGCATCATCCTAACTAACATATTATGGAGCAACTATACTACAAAAGTCTAGTTAGATGACATACCTTTTGATGGAGCTTGAAGTCTTGAACCTTTAAGAGCTTAGCCCCAATAGTGTGGAAGCCTCAAATGGAATCACACAACACCACCAACAAATGGAATAACTTGAGAAGAAGGTTACTTTGGTTCTCCCTATGAAATCGGCCCTTGCCCTTACTATATGTATCCACTAGTGCCATTTCATGAACCATGGGATCCTTTATATAGTGTGGCTCATTAGGGTTACACCATGTAAACCCTAATGTGCATGAATTTCCATTTCCTTCATGATCCATGGGTTTTAACCTCCATGGAGTATCCATGGGTTATCACATGGGTTAAGCCCAACATGAAGGACAATGGATCACAAGCCCACATATATAAGAATGAATGATTTGCATAATCAATCCTCATATATTTAATTAGTCTCTTTTGATCACAAAATTAATTCCAAATTAATTCTTGATAAATACTAATTAAATAATATGATTTCATATTAATATATTAGAACTTATAATACATTAATATAAATCATAAATAACATTTTCTCACTTGTCTATCCAATTGTTCCGATGCTAAGCAACCCAAATAGACCATGCTACTCTCGGGTCGAGTACATACCAATAATAGTTACCGTCTTAGACATCTAATCCAATAGTCTCCCACTTGGATAAGTCTAAAACTGTTATTCAAGTATGTCTCCAAGTTCCCGACTAGCAATCATAGCTCTTAAAGCCGCTGTCGAACTCTAACCTAGTCAAATGACGTGTCCATTAATAATGGATCATATATTCCTCCATTCTAGATATCATATGGACTGAGACATGGATTATAATCATTCTCTCTGTCTATTTGTTGTTTCCCGATTTCCGATTTATGACGACTGACTAATTGAACAAATCAAATCAATCCAAGCTTGGCCAAGCACTTAGGGGTGTCATCACTAAATCATCGAGGGGCCCACATATATCGCTTTTATCCCTCCAAGGGTAAAAATAATGGATAAACTTCGACCCAAATGCTCGCTTGTACTTACTCATCAAATCACACACAACGATATGTTTTATAACAACCAAGTTACTGGTTGCGTTTACATATGTCAATGTGCAACCAACTTGCAACTACAACTCATACGTCACCGTTTGAAGAATATAAAATATTATCATCTCATGATCACTCGTGATAAAATCCATGAAGTGATTCAAATGAGCGTGGGTTGAATCCAATAATCGAATCTGATTCCAGGAGCACTCATTAACACTGCAACCACTTTGTCCCAGACAAACTACAGATCCATTCATGACAGTCTTGCCTCAATACCTACTTCCAAAGTATGATCGACCGTGGATGGTTTGAATAACTTAGTTATTCGGGAAGTCAAAACATGCAAAGTGAAACACAAGAATAATCGAATCCAATATGGTCTCAGAACTTATGAATATAAATAAAACACATTTTATTTAATCACCATATTGATTACACATTATTTATTGCATAATGTTTCAAATAATCAACTTAATACTTGAATTAAAACAATAGTTGTCCCATGCTCCAAGCATGCACACTATGTTTTCTAAATAATATTTATGCCATACTCCAAGTATGCACACTATGTTTGTCTATGATCCTTACTTTGTGAAATAGATCAATTGAACATGATTCCAATGATGCTCATTTCACAATCCCAAATCCTTACCGTAAATGTAAGAATATCAAATTATTGTCATTTACTGTAATATGTTAGATTTTAAACTCATATGCATTGGTTCTCTTGTAATGACTATGCACAAAAGTCACAAAGACTTGGCAACAGACATTACAAAGTATTCCAGTGGAGATCAATTCCATGGAAACGAAGTCTCACATTCAAAGTACATTCCTTTGAACATCCTTCTTGCATTAAGTTTTTCTAATCTTAGACAGATTTGAAGAATAACTTCCTCCTATGGAACCATTTCCATATTCCCATTTTGAATCTTACTTCTGAAAAAGAGTTGCATCTTTTTAGAATATGTCAATATAGTCCCTCTCCAAAAAAATTTCACCACACTTCCAACTGTCCATGAGAACCAATCTTAGGTAAACCTCGGATTGTCCTCGACAATTGCTTAATCATTTCAGTCATATCCGATTCTCTTCCTTTTTCCCTCTTAATGCGCTAGGCATTTGGAAAATTTAGAACGGATAAGTATTATAGCACATGCAATCGATCCTATATCCGAAGCATACAAGACATGATTCATGATGTCTCACATAAAGACATGATACTTGACCAGTCTTTTGCTACAATATTTCTTATAATTTGCCATGTTCTCATAATTCGAATTATGAAAAGGGATGTCATAATCATAATCGAATTTTAGAACGCAAATAATGTAATCATGACTAAATTTGATTAAAATCTCACAATCTAAGCTTTTAGATTTGAAATGAAGTATAATTTCCTCTCCCTTAATTATAGCAAAACAACTTTTTCAACCCCAGCAACTTCACGAATTGAAACTTTTGTTTTCTATAATTAACATTGCTAACTTGCAATATTTACCATAATTAATTATGATCCCACTAGCATAATAATTATTATCTTACCAGCATAACACTTATGCTCTCACTAGCTCTGACACGTACTCAGAAATCAGCTGGACTTCTAGAAATCGATGCTTCATTGACTTTCATTACCAAAGTTCAGATTTCTTATATAAGATGCTAAGCTTCTCAAAATCATACACCTTTCCTTAGATAGCTCACATGTGTGTCTAAACAATTACGAAGAGGGATGTCGTAATCATAATGTTTAGACATTTTGTCATTCTCACAATTCAAACCATGAAGAAGGATGCCGTAATCATGATCGAATTTGAGAATGCAAACATCACAATTGCTATCTCCTTAAAATCTTATTAGTGAAAGCGTTTCCTCACCATCATTTCATGAATCGAAGAGAAACCTTATGACACTTAGATTTTATGGTGTATGTGTTCCTATCCATGTGAATTTATCAAAACCATAATCACAAGACAAGGTTAGTGACAAATTCAAACTCATATGGACTGAACTTGTTCAATCTTAATTTCTTGCCACCTGGTAGCACAAGGGCCTACCATTGCTTCCAAGTTGTTATGCACACAATTGAGAACTCATAGAACTCGCATACATAGTCAATTTTACCGGAATAGGCCTAGAAACAAGAATTATGTCAGCACGATAGGTTACAAACCTCAAGTCGTGTGCTAGTGATAAACTACAGGTTTTATTCTTGATTAGTTCTTGAAACTCTTTCAGGATCTTTATGACTCCCACTGACCTCTTGACATATAAGTTTCTCTTTGTAAAATACCATTGCTTGACAACAAATATTCAAGAGTTAGTGCGGATTCTTATCAAGACAAACACTTCACACAATTGGCCTTAGTTGGTCTTTGTTTTATCCAAAACATCACAACTTACAAATTTCAAATGTACAAGAGTAGAAAGCATTTTACTCTACAATTGACAAGTGTTATAAACCTTCTTTAAGATATGTCATTCAAGTTACAATCTTGGAGTATGACTCTAAGAATTTTTTTTGGAACGAAGTATGACTCATTTTCTTGATTTAACCACTTCAACAATTCATGACTCCCCTTCTTAGCCATAAGAATGCACTAAGATGTCCTTAGAGGATCAATTGTGATATGGTTTCATAATCATTAAGATGATCATAAAACATGATACTAAATTACTCTCCCATCTTTTTAGATTTGAGAAACTTTTATCTTTCTGCCTATTTTGATTCTTCTCATTTGTTCCGCTATACATTGAAACCTTTCCAATGTTTCAGAATTATACTTAAACCTGTAAGTATAACCATATTTACTAAACTTTAGTAAATCATGAAGAATAGTCTTATTGATCTTTGTGGTGGACTTGACCAGTGCATAAGAATGTGTACTCGATCCCTTAGTCCTTCAGTTGACTCACATATACATGTGAGCAAGGAATTAGTCTTAATTTTCCAAAGATGAATATTCTCATTCTTCATACAATACAACTTGCATGATTCCAAGTTTCTATCCAATTGAAACTTGGGTGATGAGAGTCTTTCCTTATTTGGTAAATTCAGACACAACCACAAATGAAAGAATCAAATTCATATTTCCAATATTTATAGAAACATACAAACATCAAATTTTCATAAATGCCATTGCAAGGAGAGATAAAACAAAAACAAAATTTTATTTATTTATAAAATGCGGAAAAACTTTTCCTTACAATGCAATTACAAATGAAAAACTATGCTATTACAATTTCCTAGAAATCTATCATAACTCCCAAGCAGTAGCTCAGAAATCCGATCGCCGAACCATGCGATTGAAATCCATCTTCGCGATCAGATTCAACATACTCTTCTTTTAAGCTTCCTTCCCTTTGCGTGATCCTGCCAAACATCAAAATGCAACCTAGTCGCATCATGTATTAAGAATCAACAATTAGAAACTTAACAGAGTTAGATAGTGTACTTACCTGAAGCAGAGTCAAACATTTTGTCTCTACTTTCTTTCAGATCTTTCAGGTAGTCAGGGCAGCTTCACTTCCAATGTCTTTTCTCTTAACAGTAAAAACATACAGACTCTTTGGGAATGGTACACGGGAGTATCATAGACTTAGCATTTCTCTCTACCATTTGGTGAACCGGGTTGACCATGGCCAATCCCTTTCCATTGGGAAGAAAAAACTTTTCTGGACTTCCAATGTTACCATTTTCAATGTCCATGGAAGTTTGAGAAGTAGATCTTCCACCCAAATTTACTTTTCCAGTGCGCCAAAACATTTCTGATTCAACAGTAACAAGAAAATGGGTAAGATCAATAAGGGTCATGTCCTGGTCTGTCACATAGTAGTTCTTAATGAACTCACTATATGACTCAGGAGGTGACTGAAGAACCTAGTCAATAGCCAACTTCCTTGGGAAAACGACACCCAACTTTCTCAACCTATCAATGTGTGCCTTCATCTCCAAGACGTGAGTACACACAGGCTTTCCATCTTCATGTTTCATTGCAAGTAGGGCTTGAGTGACCTTGAATTTTTCAAGTCTTCGAGCTTATGGGTCAGGGAGAATAATTGGAGGAGGTGGAGGAAGAGAAGTATGAATTCCATGATCCAACCTTGGGACATCATCTTCATTACGAAAGCTTGTTCCAAGGGATTTGGGAAGATCATAGTTGTCTGATCTAGACATCTACAATGGGAAAAATTCAAGTTAGTTGATTTAAGTCCTTAATATAACACCCAATATGAAATATTAAGGCTAGTACCCAACTCAATATTTTATAACTTGGAATAGGGATGTCGTAATCCAAGCTATAGAATATTTGAAGGTAGGTGAATGACGATTCACCAATTTCCACCATGAAAAACAAAATAGTTATTAGGTTTTAATTGGATTGAAATTCCTAGATCTTTTGAGATTCATTGAACTTTTCAATGGCATGTTTAAATCTCGATTGTGCCCTTTCAAGTTTGTGACTGGGATGCCGAGGATCACAAACAAGGTGTGAATACCATGCAAATTAACTTGGTACCCTTAATTTTTATCACCTAATCGATGTGCCGGTTAACCACATGCGCTCCACCAATCTATGATAAATATTAAGTTACCCTTTGCCACTCTTACTAGTCCATGTTAGTGTGTCGGTTAACCACACACACTCCACCAACGACTTGGTAAGGTACAAAGTGTAATTTCATGGGTTAGCACTAAATTCACATTTTCCTAAAGTAACTAAGATTGGGAATTTATAAGTGTTTAGTTACTTTATATTTATCATTATACTTTTAATGAAGGGAGAATTAGAGTCCTATCCTAACCGTTCACCTAACGACCCTCCACCAGTCAAGGAAGCGATGGGTGAGAGTGGACACCCATTAAACTGCCCTTTTATAGGCAGTAACCTTATACCCCCCTTATAGATCGGCTTCGTGAATGAGGCCTACTAACGGTAAGATTGACTTTTACTCTTATACATATATATAAATATTAAACCTATAATATTATAATAGTATAAGGGTTGAACTTTAAACTATTTAAAATTCTAGGGTTTGGAACTAAAGTATTCAAAAGTGTAACTTTACAAATTCCAAAACTTGAGGGCAAGTTTTGAACAATTCAAAAACTTTTGGAATCTATAACATATGAGTTTAATGTGGCTTTTAATGGCAAGACTCTTGAAAATCCATAACTTGAGGACAAGTTATGGATGTCATAAAACAATTTATGGGAAAAAAACTCTTCAAAACCATAACTCATGACTTTTAAAGACTCGTTAACCATAAAGACTTTTGGTTTTCCATAACTTGGAGAAAAGTTATGGAATCCATTAAATGCCATTTAGATCATCTAATAAACAAACAAAATGTCAAGAAAAAACTATGATCTAACATAACCCATATGAACAAGACAATTCAAATCAAACAATCTTCATGTAATTAGCCTAACCATTAAACTAATACAAAACATGAAACTTTTGACAATTATCTTTTGAATTTGATTAGAATGATCATTACTGTAGTCGTGATTTAATCGAGTATGAATGTAATCAGAGTAATCAAAGTAGTATGAACATGAGAGTAAATAATATCTAGTTTATAGCTCAATTATACTTTCGTGTACAGAGAGAATCTAGACAGAATATCTTGGAAAAGTTATATCTAACTCTGAGTACAACTCCTATCTATAGGAGAATAATAAAGTATACAAAAAATACTAAGGGCTAGACATCAAGACTTTGAAACTATTATGCCTTAGTAAATAGATAAGATAACTTTTGAAACTGACTCAAATGACTTCGACACATTACAACATATTTGACCCTAACATTCTCCCCCTTTGTAATCAGTGTCGAACTCAGTTTGTAAGAATTTGAGCAGCCATATGCATCGATCTTCGAATCTCAGTATACCAACTCATAACCTTCTTCAGCTCAGCCTTATCTCCTTCATTGTTTTTCTTGCAATTATTCATACGAACAATAAAGTTCGTATATTGAGCAGTTGTATACCATTGCACTTCCGAAGTTTGGAAAAAGAACCTCTTCGTTTTTCCTTTCTTGTCTTTTCCTGAGAAAATCAATCCCATAGGCTTTAAACAAATTTCCCCATTAGCAAACTTCTTCAATTCATCTTGACTTTTCACAACTTCAGGAGCAACTTTTACTTCCTTTCCCAATGCAGTGCGCAACACAATATCAGTTAACGCTAACAATCATAGTAATTATCTATAAAGATTTTGATGTGACCAAGACCAAGTCTCAAAATCTCTTAGCCTGTTCCTTGAAGTTTCGAAGCGTTCATATCTTTAAGAATCATATCAACTTGAATAAGATCATTCAAGTTCATCAATGGAAAGTCAGCAACTAAAAAATCACACACCACATTGTTTGCCCTTACAACATGATATCGAAAATTCCGAATCATGTTCTCAAACAATACATCCTTAGTCACACTTATCACACGAACAATCTTGATAAGGGACCAAACTTCTTCCTGATTCTTTCCCACCACAACATGAAACCTCAGCTTCATATGAAGAAATTCATCTTCATCCTTGAATTTCTCAATAATTTTGTATTGAGCTGTGATGAACATCATTTCATTGATTGGAAAATCGAGTTGATTCATCTCTGTGTTCTCTATTGCATAACTCTTCCTTGGCTTCTTCTCGAATGCATACATTTCATTGTATGACACTCTTGCTTCAATATTTTCATAACTGTGCAATTTCGTTGGATCACCTTTGTTCATTGTAGGAGGATCATTTTTACGAAGCATCAAAATACTCTGAATTTGATTCTGCTTCTCCATCTCTGCTTCAATTTCAGCTTTCCTTTCTTCCTTGGACTTTTCTATCACAACCCCTTTTCCTTTCCATTTCTCTGCTTCATTTTGTTTGGGTTTCGAAGAACTCCCTCCACCAGTAGACTCAATTACTATGCCTTTTGCAATTGGACTTGTAGTAACTGTAGTTTCCATCACCGGTCCAGCCTTCAAAAATATTGGTTTTGTTGTGGGAATTTGAGTCTTGAAAACTTTACCAACAACCTTTGTTTCTTCAATCGTTTTCTCAGAAACATTTGCTCCTTTACCAACCCCTTCTTTTTCTCCCCCTTGCACCACTGTGATAACAGGTGGGGCATTCGTTGGTAAGATAGTGACAAACTGAGACAATGGAGCCAACATTTTTTGAATTGCAGCCTCGAAGTAACGAAACTTCTGATCGACAAACTCAGGAGTGGAGATTGAGGATGAGCCAGACTTCGAAACAAGTCCCTTCAATTCTTCAAGCAGGGTGTTAAGTTTACCAAAACTTGTAACAACAGCAGTTGCTTTCTCATCAAACTTGTGATCAAAAGATTGATGAGTTTTAACAAACGAAGTAACACCATCTGCTATAATATCAACTTTCTCAAGAAGAGAAGAATGATTGTTATCCAACTCACGGAGCTTTGAAGACACACTCACTTTCATCTCTTCAAGCTTTTGATTCACATTTTCACGAACAGTTTTTACATCTTGCACAAAAATAACATGACGTTCCTTGGCAATACGTTGCAAGTCCTTGAGATCATTATTAAAAGTTGAAGAAGAAGACTTTACTCGTAACTCATTATTTTTATCCAAGACATCAAGCTTGTATTGAATTCGAGAGTCTGACTCTTCAATCATCACACTCAATTTATTCAAAAGACGAAGCTCTTGTGCTTTGACCATTACATGAACTTCAATCCCGGAAACATAATTTCTTCCCCTTGCATCTGCTTGTGATTACAACAAGCAATTAAGCTTTCTGTTGAGAATCTTGAATTGTTTTCCCGACATAAGCATATGATCCAAAATGTTTTCTTCTTCTAGATCAAATTCCAAATCAGCAAATGATCCTCCAAACCCTCCATCATCAGTATCATCATCATTAATAGGTTTAGGTGGATCAGTAGATTGGGATGAAAAGAGAGAAGTAATAGGTTGATTGATGACCATATCAAAAGTAGGAGAATGAGTGGTTGTAAGAATAGTGGTGGTAACGAAGTAGTGGTTTGAGTAGTGGAAGGTTCAAGAATACCTTGAGTAGTAACTGAATGTTCATTGTTCGAGACTCCTTCACCCATGTTGACATTCACATCCGTATCAGATACGTGTGTGGAAATGCCTGAGGTTCGAACCTCCTCCTAAAATGAGTCGGTTAACGAAACCTTGGGTGGTATGACCGAAGTCTGCATAGGAGTGGATACTTGTGTTGATTCATCAAAAATAGTAGATGTGTCCACTATCGAAGTTTCAACAGAGCTACTTAAAATTCTTGTCATCTCGAATGTTGACTTGACAGGTGAGTTCTGTTGAGGTGAAAGATTACTTATTGGAGAATCAGGAACAATTTCGTCTTCTTCATCTTCCTGAAGGATCAACTTTTGCTTCTTTGGCTTCTGAGTCTTATTGGAAATATGCTTTGCAACATCCTCATCCCTGCGCTTCTTCGATGATGGTGACATTGGCATAGGAACTTCACGAAGAACAACTCCTTTCCGAGTGACATGGGGCTTACGAACCATCGATGATGAGAAACTAGATGACCTCTCAGGAGATTTTCTGGATCTATGAGACATCTTTTTGAGACGCTTTAACACACCGGACTTTGTGGGAATAAGCTGCTTGGGAGGATCAGGTTGTTTAGTCTCCTGAGTTTTTACAGATTTCTTCGAAACTTTCACTACAGCTGCATGCTTTTTCTTTGATGACTTAGAGACAGTTGTCTCTTAAACATTTTTCTCAGGAGTTGATTCATCAACAATCTTTGACTTCCGATATTTCTTTAAAGAGCCTTCATTACGTTTTTTCAACAAAATACCAATTCCATCATTTGTGTGGATTGTAAGTAAATAAGCCTCCAACACAGGATTCGAAGGGCCAACCTTCTTACGCATCCCATCAGGAATCCTTGCAACTGTTGTAAGAATACTCACATCATCTTCAATCGTCTTGGGATAATGATACTTCAAGAATTCGGCTTTAGGCTCATCAGCAGGCACCAAAATACTTTCCTTTTCATAGGCATATTGAAGAATTAGACTCCAATACCTTGCACATGAAATCCCATCGACTGCATTCGTGTTGTAAATGCTCTTCAAGAATTCTTTCCACCTGAGTTGCATAGTCAACATGTATATCATAGTAAATACCTGCGACCAAAGCATACACCCCCATACGTCCTTTATCTAAACCAACACTTCGACCTGTGAGACATCGAAGGTAAATCCCAAACAGAAAATTCCACAAACTTGGAAGACCAGACTTCTTGAATTCGCTGATCTTTAAAATAGTAGGTTGATAACCCATCTCATTGAACATGTGTAACACCTGTTCATTAGTGACTTTATAGAATGGTGGAGAATTAAGGATTTAAAGAATCTTGACAAACAACTTCTTGGTAAGACGAAACTTCTTCTCATTGATCAAATTGAAAGTCACAGTATCCATTGTCTTACTGTAGGATGCAGTAGAACCCACCATTGACAACCAGGACATAGGTACTGCAAATGCACTGAACATCGCAGTCAATAAAACAGATTGTTTTAAAGCCACAATTAGCATCTTGAGATCTTCAGGGTACACTGTAACATCACCATCCACTTGATAATTGTTACTTTGGATCTTTATTATGGGTTGAGAAGATGCATCGTCAGTTGTGTTGGATTGAAGAGAGGCGATGATTAGGGTTTGTTTGAGAAGGATTAAGAATCAAGAGATAAAGAGAGCATGAATCTTTTTGAGAATTTGTAGTACGCATAAACTTGGAATGACAACCCAATTTCCCCTTATATATGTATCCCTTTTTTAAATTTCAAACGGTTACCATTAATGATCGTGACACGTGGCCCTTGAAAGTTGCACCAGTAGCCATCATATATTCCATGTCAGAAAAAGTATAGGACACGATCTATGAGAAATACGCACAGTAACCAAACCGTCACATCAAAAGTCTCTTCATGAGTACTTGTGGATAAGGACAAAACCTTTAGAATAGAAGTTGGGCTCTTTCGTTTTTGGGTTTGAAAACGAAGTCATGTACCAGACTTTCAAAATCATCAGCCTGAGTTGGTAATACTCAGAACCTCAAGGATTTCGTGAGTGTAGTGAGTCAAGGAAAAAGATAAGAAGCAATTTAAGAAAAATATGGATATGTGATGTCAAAAATATAATTTCGACATAAAGGCAGATAAATCTCGGGTAAAGATTGCTTTGTGAATTATCAAGAGGGATAATCCACAACTTGTGTGGTTTCCCGTGAATTACAATCGAATACTTATTGAAAAGTATCGAAGGGCTTCTTTTTATTAAGGCTTTCATGGTGGTTGAACTGTTCGTTACAATGCATACTCAACATAAGTATGACAAGTTGTAAACGGAACTACCTGTTTGACCAGTGTAGTCAGTGACAAGTATGATTTGATAAACTTATTAAGTAACGAAGGTTGAAAAAGATACTTAGATGGAAATCATATTCTTGGAACCAAAATGAAGCCTAAATCTTGTTGGGAAACAAATGTCGTGGGTTTCGAACATTTGATCAAGATAACTATCCAAGAAAAGAATATGATTTTGAGTATCGAATTTTGGTACTGAAACAAAGGTTTCGTAAGTTCTAGAACACAGTTCCCCGTCAATTCCTTAAAGTAATTCGACAGTTAGGGTTTCACTTCCTTCACGGTCTCATGATGTTAGATCATAAACATAGAATTTTGATATGTCTAGATCCTGATTGGTTGTACTAGAAATCTCTCGGACATATGTCATTGTGTGTGAAAGTGTAAGAACTTTAGGATTAAAAAGATTTGGCAAAAGATTCGTAAGTTCATTTGCTATGTATAGACCAAGCAGTAAACTCTTAACTCAATTGAGAAGAGTAAGGTAGCTCAAAGACTAATGTGAAGATAGCCTGATTGGGAAGAAATTTCCGTGATGAAAACTTCATTAAGGCTTTAAAAACCCACATTGAGTCAAAAAGAGGCTTAGGTCAACATGCTGCAGCATGCTTCTAGGGACATCCTAACTAGTGCAAAGTTTTTCGAAAAATATACCTGGCCCTAGATCTGCAAGCATGAACTATGGATGATCTTTGCTAGAATCAGCATTTATAAAATAGAATACAAACTCCAAAACAAAAATAAAATCTTTTTGGTGATTTTGGATTTTTCGAAAATTGAAAGACAAAACAAAAATAAAATATTTTTGAGCTTTTTGATTTTTCGAAAGTTTAAAGACAATACAAAAATAAAATATTTTTGTTCTTTTTGATTTTTCAAAAGTTTAAAGACAAAACAAAAATAAAATCTTTTTGTTCTTTTTTATTTTTCGAAACAAACAATCAACAAAACAAAAAAATATTTTTGGTAGTTTTGGATTTTTCGACATAAAAGAAAATATTATGCACTAAATGCACAAAAATTTATGATTAAGCAGTGTGTACAAAATGTCGAATTCGAAGCGTGTCGAAGAGCTGAATGTACAGTAACCTCTGAATGTTAAGCTATTGTCTCTGAATGAACACTCAGCACCTCTGAATCGACACTTTATCACCTTTTTCCTTTGTCATGCTTTCAAAATCAATCCAGGAACTGAATTTCCTTCAATCATTCCTAGACCCCCCAAAATTCTCAAGAATGATTTCTCATCCAATGGCTTTGTGAAAATATCAACAAGTGGATCAGTGGTTTTCACAAAATGAACTTCGATATTGCCATCCTCAACATGATCTTTTATAAAGTGATAACAAAGAGCAATATGCTTGGTTTTTGAATGTTTCACAGGATTGTGACGAATACGTATGGAACTTTGTGAATCATAATACACCAGATTTTTCTTCATGTTGATTGCATAATCACGCAGTTGGCTTTGAATCCGTATGATTTGTTAAGTGCAAGCTGCAATAGCCATATACTCTGCTTCTGCTGTTGAAATCAAAACACATGTTTGCTTTTTCGATTGCCAACTTACTAACTTCCCATCCAGTAATTGACATCCGCCACTTGTGCTTTTTCTATCAAGATTGCAACCTCCTAAATTAGCATCTGAAAATGCTTGTATGAAGAATCCAGTTTTCAAAGGATACCACAATCCTAACAAAATGGAGCCTTTGATATATCGAAAAATGTTCTTTACAGCTGTTAAATGTGGTTCTCTAGGATTCGACTGATATGTAGCACAATTACAAACTAGAAAACATAATGTCAAGTCGACTTGCTGTAAGATAAAGTAACGAACCTATCATGCTTCTGTATAAAGTAATATCAACAGCAGGTTTTTCTAACGAAGGTGAGAGCCTTGTTCCAACCGCCATTGGTACTCGTAATTTCGTGCTATTCGTCAAACCAAATTTTTCAAGCATATTCCTTGTGTATTTTTCTTGATTAATAAAGATTCCTTCTCTGCTTTGACGAATATTCAATCCTAGAAAGTTGTTTATTTTTCCCATCATGCTCATCTCAAACTGGCTTTTCATCAGATTTTCGAAATCTCTAGACAAAGCAGGGTTAGTCGAGCCAAATATTATATCATCGACATATATTTGAACAAGCATAAGATGATTCCCAACTTTCTTTCGAAAGAGAGTAGGATCAACTGATCCTTGTTTAAATTTCGATTGTTTTAAAAAGGATGTAAGAGTTGCATACCATGCTCTTGGTGCTTTCTTTAACCCATATACTGCTTTATCTAAGTCATAACAATGATTAGGAAATTCTTCATTAACAAAACCTAGAGGTTGTTCAACGTAAACTATTTCTTCAAGTTCTCCATTGAGAAAAGCACATTTGACATCCGTTTGATAGACATCAAAATCTTTATGTGCTACATAGGCCAAAAATATTCGAACAGCCTCGAGTCTTGCGACAGGGGCAAAGGTTTCCTCATAGTCGATACCTTCTTGTTGCGAATAGCCTTTAACTACAAGCCTAGCCTTATTTTGAACAATATTACCATCTTTGTCTATTTTATTTTTGAAAATCCGTTTTAACCCAACAATCGAAACATCTTTTGGTTTAGGAATTAATCTCCAAACCTTGTTTCTTTCGAATTCAGACAATTCAGATTGCATTGCAACAACCCAATCTGAGTGTTCCATTGCAGCCTTCACTGATTTTGGTTCAATTTTCGAAATAAAGACATTAAACATGCAAAACTCCTAATGAGCATTAAGTACCTCATTCTTTTCACGAATTTGAGCTCTTGTCAACACTCCTTCTTGAGGATTTCCAATCACTTGTTCTTTTGCATGATTTCTTGTTCACTTCTCCAATGGTGGATATGCTGGATCCAAATCCAGTGGTACATATTTGAACCTTTCTAACATTTCTTCAGACTCTGAACCTGCAACAGAATTATTGTCATTTAAATCATGAAAAATATCATATTGATCATTATTCGACACATGTACCTCCCCCTCAACAATTTCATTTTCTGGTTGCTCCCCCTCAACATCATCATTAATTCTCCTATTCTCCCCCTCGAAAGAATGCTCCTCCTCTACACGAGAATTCGAATCCAAGTGCTCCCCCTCCACTGGATCAGTTGGCATACTTTCGCTATTTTCAGGAGAAGGTGACGTTGAGTTTTCATCAACAACATCTTGAATAATTGTCAAATGATCAGAATGCTTTGAGGATTCCGGAAGTTGATTATCCGGAACATTGATTTCGGCATCAGCAGCCCGTTCTGGAGCACCAAAAATTAAATCATAATCAAAATCAAACGAATTAAAACTTTCAGATTCATTTGTTGATTCTTTAAGAATTGGTTTTGGTTCGAAAGACTTTGCAACTTGTTTGATATAATAATCATCGAACCTAAGATTGAATGTTTCTTCAATTTTTCTTGTTTGTCTATTCAACACTCGATATGCAACCGAATTATGAGAACAACCAAAGAAAATTCGTTCGTTAACTTTAGATTGAAATTTCGAAAGATTGTCCTTGAGATTCATTATAAAACACTTGCATCCAAAAACATGAAAGATTTTGACATTAGGCTTTCGGTTATTGAATTTCATAAGGAGTAATGTTGAAACGACAATGAATGAATGACCTATTTTGTGTAAAACATGTTGTTGAAACGCCCTCTGCCCAAAGGTATTGAGGAAGATTCGCATATGTGAGCATCGTTCTTGTTGCTTCACAAAGAGAACGATTTCGCCTTTCCACCACCCCATTCTGCTGAGGGGTATAGGGTGAAGAAAAATTATGCGAAATGCCTTGTTCAATCAAATACGAATCAAGAACATTGTTCTTAAATTCAGCACCATTGTCACTTTTGATTTTTCGAACTTTCTTCTTCAAACTTGTTTCCATCTTCTTGATAAAATCAATCAATATTTGAGCTACTTCTGATTTTAACTTGAGAAAATAAACCCAAGTAAATCGAGAAAAATCATCAACAATGACTAAAATGTACCGTTTCTTGTTGAGAGTTTCAACAATTGATGGTCCACAAAGATCAACATGAAGAAGTTCCAATGGTTCAATAATTCTCGAATCTATGACAATTGGATATCCCTGTCGATGTTGTTTCCCTTGTTCGCAAGCTGCACATAAAGTATCATTATCAAATTTTAAAATAGGTAAGCCTCGAACAAGATCATTTACCACCAATTTATTGAGATTTCGAAAGTTCAAGTGAGAAAGACGTCGATGCCAAAGCCAACTAACATCATATGAAGCTTTCGAAAGTAAACATACAGAAGGAACACCAACAATGGGCTTTATGTCAAGAGTGAACATATCTCCCTTTCTTTTGGATTTGAGCAAGACTTTGTTTGTATTAACATTCGAAATAATGCTTCCTTCTTCATTAAACACCACTTGATTGTCAGTGCCCACAACAAGTTATGAGACACTTATCAAATTGTGTTGAAGACCTTCAACATATGCAATACGTTTGACAGTAAATTTCCCATTTGTGACTTTACCATATCCCTTGACTTGACATTTGTGATTGTTCCCGAACTTCACAACACCTGCATTTTCCAAACTTCGATAACCACGCAAATTCTCTTTCCTTCCAGTCATGTGATGAGAGCATCTACTATCGATATACCATTTTTCATCATATTGCTTGTCACATAAAACCTGCAATTTTAGGTGCCCAAGGTTGTTTGGGTCCTTTGTGATCAGTTTGAAACACATTATGAAATGAAGAACCTAAAATCCAATTACGAACTTTAGTTTTGACACTATCAATAAAGTCTACTTCATTTGGTAAAGGCTCAGAAATATAACTTTTCGAAAGTTTTGGACTTTCATTGACTTTCGCCTTTTTCTTCTCAGATTGTGTTTCTTTTGCTTCTTCTTTCGAAACAGGGCACCATGCCTTGACTGAAGATGTCGAATCTTTCGATGATGACCTGACATTCGACATTTCATTCAAATACCTTTCATAAGCAGTTTTAATTTGTTGTTGAGAGTACATTCCTCATTGGTACGACTTCCCTTTGCCTTCAAGCCAATGATCGATATTTTGCACATTTGATTTGCCCTTGACACATGAAACTTTGAAAGCTTATTTTGCTGGTGGATTGGGAAAATTTGGTTTTTGTGGTGTGAACTTGACATTTCGTTTGGTATGAACTTGTGCAAACTTTTGATTTTCAACGTTTGAGTCAGACCTTTGTTGAGCAAAATTTCGATGTTGAAAAGATGATGAATTAGGTTTAGTTGAAAATGATTTTGAAACACCATTATTTGAAAACCTTGTTTTATTATTAAAATTTGACTTCTTCAAAAATGGTGATTTTGACGAATTTGAAAATTTCCTTTCATGAAACGCTTTTCAGATAGAGCGGGATTTTCTTTGTTACTGAACTTGTTGAGGACTTTGTCTTAACCTTTTCAGACAATTTCTTTTAAGTTGGTTTCTTTTGCAAATCATTTTGTTTCTTTCGAGATTCAACAAATTGCCAAAAAAATTTCTTTCTAGCTTGTCTCTTGGAAATGCCATTTTCTTTCGAAAAAGTTCAATTTGTTCTTTAAATTCTTTTGAATTTATTTTCACATTCTGTGACTCAGCTTCCAAGTTCATTTCAACTTCATTCGGTATTTTTGATTTTTCATCCCAAGTTCGTTGAGGTTTTTGTCTTTGAAAAGAATATGAATTCTTTGTTAGATTATTTTCAACAGTTCTTTGATTAGAGAAAAATCCTTCTTTCGAAGTGTGCTTATTATCTTCTTCCACCATTTTGTTAAATTCAGGCTTGACATTATCAACATTTCCAGTAGTAACAAATACTTGATTTGGAAAGATGACATCATCAGAACACTTGAAGTTTGGATAAACAACCGTATTAGTTTCAAGATAATGAGCACCCTTTTCTTTGAACACTTTGTCAAAATTTTCTGTTTTTTCATACACTTGATCAACAACAACTCTTGGAATTTCATTTTCTTTCGAATCATTAGCTTTTGAGGTTTGATTTTTCGAAATTTCTTCAGAGTCCTTCTCATCATCACTATTGTCAGTGTCGCTTTCTCTAACACTCACATTATCAAAATCACAATCTTTTGAAGTAGAGGCGTGATCAGTATCGGTCTTAACAAACGAATCATTAGATTTTTCTTTGCCTTTAACAAACTGAGAACAGTTAACAATTTCTTCTTCCTCAATTTCACTAATTTCGCTAATATTATCATAATTATCTTCAATATCAGCATAATTAGTTTGAGAATCAGATGTCGAATTCTCAGTTCTTTTCAAAATTTTCATTTGTTCATTCTTGGTTAAGGTTTCATTCACAATGTCAACTAATTCATTAGCATCCAAACATTCATCAATTTTCACAATTCCATATTTATATCTATTATTTGGAACTTTGTCAAAATCGGAAATATTCTTCTCACAATCATATGAAGTCTCATCTACGTTTGCTTTTTCAAAAGCTAAAAATGGTAGAAGCTTCCTATGTTGTTCTTTACTAATTTCACACAAATGATGTAATTCAGTTAATTTTCCATAGAGTCTCTTAGCATAATTACAATATATGTTCCTTTGTTTCAACATAATCTTATTTTTAGAGCTAAGATTATCTCTATCTACCATAATATCCATAATCTGTAATTCTAAACAATCTATTTTAGTCTTCTTTAAATCCAACATTCATTGAGTTTCTAGTAACTGAGTACTTGCTTTCTTAGCTTCATTGCTAGCAGAAATACAAGATTATTCACATAAGTAACAGAAGCATCAAAATCAGTTAATACAGAATCATATGCAGATGAAGGAATGCTAAATGATTGAAGTAGAGAACGTACTTTTGCAGTCATTGGATCAGTATCTCCAGACTTCGAAGCAAAGCACTTCCCTGTCACTTTTCTTCTTCGACATCTTCATACCTTGCATACATGGCCCCATGGGTCGGATTCCTCATTTCTTCATCATCAGACCCCGATGACCATATCTGATATGTTCCTTCCTCTTCATCTTCTCCTCTAGCGACAAGTGAAAGATTTTTCGTCTTTTTCTTGACTTCCTCCAGCTTCTCAGAGTAATAAGCCTCATCCTTCACTTTATTCTTCTTCTCTTCTTTCTTTATAAGCATACAGTCATTAGCCATGTGGTTTGCTCCATGACAATAATGACAATCTATCCCTGAATAACCCTTTAGCTTCTTCTCTTGTTTCGAAACAGCAGACTTTACCTCTTTCTTCTCATACCTATTCTTCTCACTAACTTTCTAAGAAAAACTTCCCTTTGTTTCACCAGACTTTATCTTCGCACTGAATGGCTTTTTGTAGAACTTCTTCAGCTTGTTGTTGGAGTAAAATGCAACAACTTCATCGTCTGAGTTGACAATTAGACCTTCTTCATCAGATCCTTCATCCTCAGCAACTTCCTTCTCACTTTCTCTACCACTGACCTTCGAAACTATAGCTAAATGACCTCCCATATTGATCCTTGACTCTTCTGCCATTTCGTTTACTTCAGTTTCATGAGTTTTTAGCTGATTGTAAACATCATTCAAGGTAGAAAAATCGAAGCCATGATGTGTCTTAATCATCAAACTAACACTCCTCCATTCGTTACGAAGACCCATAACAAAAGTAATGTTGTATTCCATGTTAGTTCTTTTGATTCCATACCTTGTGCACTTATAGATAAGCTCGTTCAGACGATCGTAATACATTTCAATCATTTCTCCATCTTTCTGATTGAATTAAGAGAGCTGCTTTTGGTCTTCTTGCTCCCCTGGTACTTTTCCTTCAATGTATTCCAGAGCACTTTTGAGGTTTTGCAAGTGCGAACATGATTGTACACCATCGGAGGAAGAGCACCACGAAGCTCTCTCATGCACCACTTCTCATAATTCTTCAGCTTATCATTTTGTTCATTGACACTTGGAGTTGATGAAGAAGTACCCAAGCTTTCAATAGAAGAAGGTGGAATTACATCATTTGTAATGCATTTCCATAGCTCTTCATCTATGCCATTCAAGTAATCCTCCATCCGATCAGCCCACTGACCGTAATACTCTGGAATCAGCATTGGAATCTTTGTAGACGAACCACGGAGATGAGAATACGATGTCATCGTGTTCATGTTGAAATTCGCCATGGATGTACAGATGAATTTTTCAGAAAAACTTCAGAAAATTTGAGAATTAATGGGTGAATTTAACAGAAAGAACAAGAAGAACACTCGATTAAACAAACGAGTTGCAGAATCGAATCACAATTGAAGATCAAGGATGATTTTCAGTATCATTGATGCGGAAATTTTTGAATCAAAGATGCGAATCAAAAAATGATTGATACATAATGAAAATCAGATCATTGCAGTATGATTCCTGCTCTGATACCAACTGTAGTCGTAATTTAATCGAGTATGAATGTAATCAGAGTAATCAAAGTAGTATGAACACGAGAGTAAATAATATTTGGTTTATAGCGCAATTATACTTTCGTGTATAGATAGAATCTAGACAGAATATTTTGGAAAAGTTTTATATAACTCTGAGTACAACTCCTATTTATAGGAGAATAAGAAAGTATACAAAAAATACTAAGGGCTAGACATCAAGACTTCGAAACTATTATGCCTTAGTAAATAGATAAGATAACTTTCGAAACTGACTCAAATGACTTCGACACATTACAACATATTTGACCCTAACAATTACCACATCAAAAACAGGTTTATAAGCTCAAAAACAGCTTCGGGTAATGATTCTAGTCCAATTCCAGCCTTAAAAGTCGAAAATATGCACTCTGGGCCTCCGACTCGTCGAGTGTATGAACAAAATCGGTGAGTTGGTCAGTTTTTGTCTTGGACTCGGCGAGTCCACTGTCCAGAAAGCTAGTTTTTCGATTTTTTCAGTATTTGCATCAAGTATAATTGAAAATCAAGCCGAGGCTCTGATACCACTAAAGGGTTATGGGCATTCTAACACTCCTATGGTGTGCATGCAACCTTATGTGACTTGTATCTATGTTTTCACTTTTATACATGCAAATATACAAAATTCCAAAGCATCATCCTAACTAGCATATTATGGAGCAACTATACTACAAAAGTCTAGTTAGATGACATACCTTTTGATGGAGCTTGAAGTCTTCAACCTTTAAGAGCTTAGCCCCAATAGTGTGGAAGCCTCAAATGAAATCACACAACACCACCAACAAATGGAATAACTTGAGAAGAAGGTTACTTTGGTTCTCCCTATGAAATCGGCCCTTACCCTCACTATGTGTATCTACTAGTGCCATTTCATGAACAATGGGATCCTTTATATAGTGTGGCTCATTAGGGTTACACCATGTAAACCCTAATGTGCATGACTTTCCATTTCCTTCATGATCCATGGGTTTTAACCTCCATGGAGTATCCATGGGTTATCACATGGGTTAAGGCCAACATGAAGGACAATGGATCATAAGCCCACATATATAAGAATGAATGATTTACATAACCAATCCCCATATCTTTAATTAGTCTCTTTTGATCACAAAATTAATTCCAAATTAATTCTTGATCAATACTAATTAAATAATATGATTTCATATTAATATATTAGAACTTATAATATATTAATATAAATCATAAATAACCTTTTCTCACTTATCTATCCAATTGTTCTAATGCCATGCAACCCAAATGGACCATGCTACTCTCGGGTCGAGTACATACCAATAACAGTTATGGGCTTAAACATCTAATCCAACAGGATTATGATTATGAGATCTTGTACCACCCAGGGAAGGCCAATGTGGTGGCCGATGCTTTCAGCCGCAAGGCGGCAAGTGCATCGATCGGGAATGTTTGTTTGAGGATGACGGTGATCTGTCCATTGTTGGATGTGATCAAGCAAGCTCAGGCGGAGGGTGTAAAGAAAGAGAATTGGAAGGTAGAGAGGATTCGGGGTCAGTATCCCTTGTTTGTTCGGGATAGTCGAGGTCTTCTGACACAGTGTGGCTGGGTGTGGGTACCGGTAACCGGGGGTGTGAGGAAAAAGATCTTGGAGGAGGCACACAGATCCAAGTTCTTTATTCACCCGAGGGCCATAAAGATGTATAGGGATTTAAGGATGAGTCACTAGTGGCCCTGCATGAAGCGGGAGGTTGCGTGGTTCGTGGAGCGGTGCTTGACCTGCAGGAATGTCAGGGCCGAACATCAGAGGCCTCATGGCAAGGTTCAGCCGTTAGCCATTCCTATGTGGAAATGGGAAGAGATCACCATGGACTTCATCACGAAGTTACCGAGGACGGCGAGGGGTGTGGATGCCA
Source organism: Lactuca virosa (assembly GCF_052849685.1). Taxonomy (NCBI): domain Eukaryota; kingdom Viridiplantae; phylum Streptophyta; class Magnoliopsida; order Asterales; family Asteraceae; genus Lactuca; species Lactuca virosa. The sequence continues at coordinate 61,911,064 of NC_136429.1, forward strand.
TATGGTTTATTGTGGATAGATTGACGAAGAGTTCCCACTTTATTCCGATCTCCGAGGGAATCTCTGCTGAGAAATTAGCAGAAATTTATGTGCGGGAGGTGGTGGTCAGGCACGGGATGCCAGTGTCAGTGGTCTCTGATCGGGATGTCTGGTTTACATCCAGATTTTGGAGGAAGTTCCACGAGGAACTGGGCACTCACTTACATTTCAGCACGGCTTACACCCCAGACAGATGGCTAGAGTGAGAGGACGATCCAGACACTGGAGGACTTGCTTCGGTCATGTGTATTGGATTTTGGAGGGAGTTGGGATACATACCTCCCACTAGCAGAGTTTTCATATAACAATAGTTATCATGCTAGTATCGACCGACCCCCGTTTGAGATATTGTATGGTCGGAGGTGTAGGACCCTTATTTGTTGGGGTGAGGTAGGGCATCGCGTCATGGGGAGCACTGAGGTGGTGTTTAAGACTACTGAGTTGATTCAGTAGGTGCGCGAAAGGTTGCGAGTCGCACAGAGCCGTCAGAAGAGCTATGCTGACTGACACCGATCGGACCTCGAGTTCCAAGTGGGGGATTTCGTTTTGTTGAAAGTGTCACCATGGAAGGGTGTCATTAGGTTTCGGAAGAGTGGCAAGCTAGGGCCCTGATATATCGGTCGATTCAGGATTACTACCAGGGTAGGCAATATGGCTTACCGTTTGGATCTGTCGGACGAGCTTAGCCAAATTCATAACACCATCCATTTGTTTCTGCTTCGGAAGCGTGCCACGGACGAGGCCGTAGTTGTTTCTCTGGACGACATTCAGGTAGATGAGAGCATGAACTACATTGAGAGGCCTGTTGCGGTTCTGGATAGGTAGACTAAGGTCCTTCATAACAAGGAAGTAAAGTTAGTGAAGGTGCAATGGCAGCACCAAAGAGGCACCGAATGGACATGGGAGCCGGAAGATGAGATGCGATACCACTACCCGGATTTGTTTACATCAGCAGACTTCGAGGACGAAGTCTAGCTCAAGTGGAGGAGATTTGTAACTCTTTTTTCAGGTATCATTTATTTCTCAAAATTTTAGGGTTTTGCACTAGGACTCGACGAGTTGGGGAGCCCCAAGTCGACGAGTAGACATTATTTTGGACGCGGGACTTAGGGCCTACTCGACGAGTTGGAAGGCCCTAACTCGATGAGTAAACATTGTAAAGGAAAACCCTAATTTTCAGGGGATTGTACCATATTTAAGGAGCTTATGGCTCATTCGTAGCCTCCGTCATCGTCCTTACAGCCAAAAGAAACCCTAGTTTGAGCCTTATACCTTCTTGAGTGTGTGAGAGGGCTTTGGAGAGTGATTTTGGTGTGGTTGTGAAGGAATTTGAAGCTTGAAGAGCTTGGAGTAAAGAGAGAGGCAACAGATCTGACATCTACTCTATTTTGGCAACCTTCTTGAGGTATAAAGTTGCTACCTTGACCTTTATTTTCTTAGATCTCATCTTATGAAGGTATATGGTTACTTTTGGTGCATAATAGTGTCATTCTCGGATTTGGACTTGTCATGATGATATGGTTCCAGATCTGGACACCTCTAGGCCTCCATGGACATAAAGTTTCTCACTATATCTAGTCTAGGCCCTTATCCATGCCCTAGACCTTGTATGAGACTTAGTTTAAGTGTTTTAGCCTCTTTAGGCCTTGCATGCACGCAAAGTTTACAACTTTACATGGTATTTCAGTCCTAAGGGATTGGATCTGTAGTTTGGGGCCTTGGATTCGACTGAAAGGACTGAATATGTTAAGACAAGGGAAAACTGGACGAGTTGCCTTGGCAACTCGACGAGTTGGATCGGGTTTTCCCGTTTTCGGTCTGCAGAGTAAACTCGGCGAGTTGATAAGGTAACTCGGCGAGTTTGTTAGGGTTTTCCCCGGTTTTCTGAACACTGAAGGAACTCGATGATTTGCTAGAGGCACTCGATGAGTTGGTTTAACATGGACTGTTGACCTTGACTTTGACCATGGTTGACCAACTTGGACGTTGATGATATTATTGGTATGTCAAGATTTTAACTAAAGTTAGTCACATGATGGTTGTAGGCAGTTGAGTTGGAGCTGCGGGTTAGGACCTATCATATCTTATCAGTTCAGCATACTTGAGAGGTGAGTCTTCTCACCATACCAATGGGTCTAAGGCACCAAGGTCGACCCATTTTATGATATGTGGATTGTTGATTGATTATGCATTATGTTGATATGAAATTCGCATGGAAGACCCTGGGGGGTTCCCGTGGCAGTAGATTGAGACCATGTGGGGGTTCCCATGGCATCTGGTGTAAGACCTTGGAGGGTTTCCATGGCATCCTAACATATTTTAATGTTTAGCTTGTATGATATTTTCTTGGTAGTGAAGACCATGTAGGGGTTCCCATGGCAGTTAGTAAAGACCATGTGGGGGTTCCCATGGCAGGAAGAACATGTGGGGGTTCCCATGGCTGGTAGTTAAGACCACGTGGGGGTCCCAGTAGCACTAGGTATAAGACCTTGGAGGGTTTCCATGGCATCCTTATATGTTGTATGCATGGCTTATGTGGTTTATGTAGCTTTTATAGCTAATATGGATTATGTGATTACGTGGATTGTATGGGGTATGCTCTTGGGAACTCACAAAGCATTAGCTTACAATTTATTGATTTGTTTCAGGTACTTCTGAGCCTAAGGGAAAGGGAAAGGCTTGATGGCGCGGCGTGCACTCTCCGACATTTTATATGGAGCTTAATCCATTAAGAAGGGTTTAACAGACTGAAGAACTCGACGAGTTCATAGTGGAACTCGACGAGTTAGGTCGGGGTGTCCCGATTTTTTTGATAGGAGAAACTCGATGAGTTGGGTCGTGATTTCAGGGTTTATGATTTATGGAACTCGGCGAGTTGATGGACCAACTCGGCGAGTTAAGTCAACCTAGAATGTTGACTTTGACCAGAATGTTGACTTAGACTTGGACTTTGACTAAAGTTGAACCTTAAGGGGTGATGAGTATGAAAAGGGAATTAAAGGAAATCTTCTATGTATAGGGCTTGAGTCGGGTGATATCCAGAGCCGGAGTCTTTTCAGCTACTTCTAGTTATCGAGGTGAGTTTCCTTCCTATAGGAGTGGGTCTAAGGCACCAATGCCAACCCACTAGTAGGAGTATGGAGTAGAGATGATTGTCTTTGTGATAATTACATGGTTTGCCACAATCTGATGTGATTTATATGTTATATGTCATGTTATATGTGGTAGTGGTAGGAGGGGTGGTTAGTCCCTGTAACTGGTTGTGATAAACCGGAGGGTAGGTCGGGAACCCATATATGCTTGGCAGTATGTTTATGATATGATATTATGTGGTAGTGGTAAGGGTGAAATAGTCCCCATAACCGGTTGAGATAAACCGGAGGGTAGGTCGGGCACCCAGATATGCCTGACAGGGGTAGGTCGGACACCCCAGTATGTCTGACATGGGTAGGTTGGGCACCCCGATATGCCTAACATGGCTAGGTTGAGCAACCAGGTATGCTCAGCAGGGTAGTTCGGGCACCCATATATGCTTGACAGTATGTGTTTATGTGGTATGATGGGGGAACTCACTAAGCTGCGTGCTTACGGTTTGCAGTTTTGGTTTCAGGTACTTCTTCTTCGAAAGGAAAGGAGTCGGCATGACTGCAGCGCATCACACCACGATTTTCCGCATTATGTTATTCTTGGGATTTGTACTCTGACATTTTTATTCTATGAAATGTTTTTTGAGACATATGACTTATGGGTTTTACGATATGAGATAACCTTGATGATGTTTTCAATAATCCGTTTTATGAATTATTAAATTAAAAATGAAAGTTTTGGTCTTGGATTTTGGGATGTTACAATGTTGCTTTTAGTAATGTAAATGAAGCGGTTCAAAGTAAGTACAAAATTCGATTGAAAGCTTCAATTTCTTTTATCTTATCTTTTACGATGATGATTGACATTTCATATGCTTACGGAAAACGAAGAATCTCTCAATAAGGTGATTTTTTCTTAAGCCTTTGAAATGACTAAAAGCTAATAATGAAGACGTCTTAAATGTCATATTTGAAAACGTGCTACGTAATTGAGAATTAACATCTCTCATGATTCAAATACGTTATTAGTTATTGTGCTAAAGAAACAACTTATCGAATTATATAATATCTTGGCAATGGCTACTTTGTTATCTTGGTTGATGGGTCAAGTGATGTGTCCCAAAAGCAACAACTAGCTCTTTGTTTGCATTATGTAGAATGAAAAATGGGAAAACAATTTAGAGTTTTGTTGGACTTGTTCATGTTAGTAACACTAACACATTGTCTCTTAAAAATGCAATTGTTGGTTTACTTGTTGAACATTTTTTAAATCTATCTATGATTAGAGGGCAATGATATAATCAGACAAGCAACATGAAGGGTGAGATAAATGACCTAAATACTTTTGTTATTGTTGAAACTCCTAGTGCTTATTATATGCATTGTTTTTCTCATCATCTTCAACCAACACTTGTCGCAAATGCTAAAATTTATTGTGCTTATATTTTTGATACACTTGAAACCTTGTTAAATGTTGTTAGAGTTTCATGTAAGATGAGAGAAATGATTTGAGAATTTTAGCTAAAAAAGTAGCTCAGGCATTTGAAATAAGTGAAATTAAAACAAGATCAATGTTAAATCAAAAACTTGGTTGAAGAGACCCGATAAAACCCGTTGGACATCACAGTACAAAAGTATTTTAAATGTAATCAACTTATTCAATTATTAAAGTACATGTGAGGATCGGAAAGAATGGTTCAAATTCAGATGATAAAGAAAAAGTTGAATGTGTTTTGTACTCACTATAATCATTTGATTGTATCTTCAGGATAGAACTAATGTCTGATATATTTAGATACACCAATATTTTGTGTATTGCTTTGTAAAGAAAAGATCAAGACACAAATAGTGCTACGAGACTTGTTTCACTGACTAAAGAAGTTCTACAAAACATAAGAGATCTTGGATGGGATACCCACATGTATAAAGTTACATCATTGTGCAATAAATATGACATTGTTGTTTCGGATATGGAAGTTCACTATATTGTAACATCCAGATTCCAAGGTACAAATTTTAAAATTGTTTTGGAGAATTTAGTTGACCACAACGTGGTGAGGGTATCACCACGACGTGGCAAAGTTTACTTAAGGCGCACATTTTAAATGAGTTCCACACACGGCGTGGCAACTATTTTATGCAAAACCTTAATTTTCGGGCCTTAAGCCCTATTTAAAGGAAGTGATGGGTAGGGTTTCCCCCACCCTCAGCCTCCATCACCTCCAGACTCCCCTTTGGCCAAACCCTAACCCTCTTGAGATTTTGAGCTCACTTTTGCAAGATTGTGGTGGTTTTGAAAGAAATAAAAGAAGAATTGGTGCTTAGTTCCTCTAAAGCAACCCCTTATCATCTTTGTGTGTAGCTTCTGGACTTCTTGTAAGTCCTTAAACTCTCATCTTTTTGTTGTATGTTTCTTAGTTCTAAGTTGTATGCCATATTTTGACCTATTTGTGAAGATAGAGTGAGTACAAGAGATAAAGTTTGCAACTTTATGATATCTCTGAGTCCCAAGAGCATTATATCTCATAGATCTAGGATGTGGTTGTGATTTGAGGACCTTGTAGGTATATTTGGTCATACTGCATCTTTTGACCTATATTTGGGAAAGGACATGCATTGGGCATCCATGTCCATAAAGGTTTCATTTTTAGGGATCATTAGGGTCCCTAAAACCCTTCTAGAAGTTTTGAGTTGAAGACCTTAAGAATTAAGTGCTTAATGGTTGATTACATGCATTAGTTTTCCATTAAGGACCTTAGACTTCCCAGGTTGACTTTTGGTCAAAGTTCTAGTTTTAGGGCATAGACTAAGGTTGAACCTTATTTGATTTTTAGGTGTGTTGTAGCACCAGGTTCGTGGCAGTTAACTGTGGTTTATTTAACTTACTGAGACAGGTAAGTCTTCTCACTATATTGTGTAGGATGCTAGTTGTCTTTGTGACTCTTGTGTTTGTATGTTGGATTGTGCCTATTTTATGTATGTTGGGTTGGGCCCTTTTATATGTATGTCGGGTTGGGCCCATTTCCATGTTGGGTTGGGCCCATTTGTATGTATGTTGGGTTGGGCCCATTTGTATGGTATGTTGTATTTTGGGGAACTCACTAAGCTTTGTGATTATGGTTTTATGGCTTGGATATTTTCAGGTGCTTCCAGTTCCATAAGGAAGGGCCCAACTTGATTGCACAACATTTCCCCCTAATGATTTTCCGCATTGATGACTATTGTTTTACTCTGATGTTGAGATACATTTTATCATGATTGGTTTTGGAATACTTGATGTAAGAATTGGATGATTTAAAAATGAAAAATTTGTCAATATTTTTAGGATGTTACAAGTTAGTATCAAAGCATTGGCTTCAGGGATTCGGGCACACTCTCGAGTGTGTCTGAACTCAAACTAAGGAATTGATAATCTTTTCAAAAAAAAAATTAAAACAAATGTTACCTAGAAAGAGTTATGATGTGTGCGATCAGCCGATCTCAAGTAAGTGATTCCCAAAATATCCATACATGAGTTTTATGATTAGTATGCTATTATGTGGACTACATGCTAGATTAGGGATAAGGATACCTTCAGGAATTGCATGATAGAATTGTCTGATTTATGTGATGACTGGTAGCCTAAGGAGATTGGATGCTATGTATTGCTTGGGATCTATATCGGAAAAGTTAATTGCTAAGTTTATGCTTTACAATTGTATACGATTAGGATCATATAGCCCTAGAATGACTGATTTAGCCTTATTTATTGTTCCTTGTCTGGTTGTGGGCTTAGGGTAGAATCATTTATTCAATAATCTATGTGATCCCATTTTGTGTATAATTAGCATGCATAAGGAAACCAGCGGTGTTGGTAGAAGTTCCTTGTAGTGTAGAAGCGAGTGAGATGAAGATTCCTAGGAGAGCCTAGGAAGTATTGTAGCAAGCTATGTATACAGATTAGCATAAGGGTTTATAAGAATTGTGATGGTTAAGTAACATATGGGATTCAGGATGATTCTTGAGGAAAGTATGGCTATGAGTGGAAGGTAGTATTAGGCCCGTACTACTGAAAGCAAACGATCCGTACTCGATTCAAGGATGGTCACATAGATGTTACGGACCCTACAGTAAGAGAGTCCCCTCGAGTATATTATGATCATTTTTATGTTTATATTTCAGTATGGTGGTGACTACTCAAGGAGGAGGTTCAGGTTCAAGTTTAGGTTCTGGTTCAGGTTCTGGATCTGGTGCTGAACCGATTGATGAGAGATTACGCAAATTCATCATGTTTGAGATCACCCGTTGTATAATGGAGGCCACCCTCGTAATGTTTGGTACCATCAAGGAGGGGATCATGTAATTTTGGATGAGCATTTACGGGCCTTCCGTACTGATATGGTGGCAGGTCAGTTGGGGGCTCGGACTCTCTCTTTTCGGAAGTTCAATTCTTGTGGAGCCCCGGAGTTCTTCAGAAAGAAGGACCCATTTCTAGCCGATGATGGGACATTGACATAGAGAATTCTCGGCGAACAAGTTTCTGCCCCGAAGGGTCGAACGTAGGATTCGTATCCTGCCTTCTAAGAGATAGAGATCATGATTGGTGGGAGGAGGTTGGACACTCCTTGGGATTTGCGATTGTGGCAGCCATGACTTGGGATGACTTTGTGACGAGGTTCAGGGATGAGTTTGCAACCACTATTGAGGTGCAACAACTGGCGAGAGAGTTTCATGACCTCTGCCAAACTACGGAGACTATAGTGGAGATCATCGCCAAGTTCCAGGAGAGAGCTTTGTTGGTTCCACATTATGTGGCGGACGTGGAGATGAAGAAGACAAGATACCATGATATACTAAGTGATGACATTCAGGAGTTTGTGAGCATCTTTAGCTGTAGGACCTTGGAGGAAATGATTTTTAAAGCCCGGGAATGGGAGATTGTTTTGGAGCTTCAGAAGAAGCGGAAGTTAGTTCAGACCTAGATGTCGGAGGGCCAGGAAAAGAGGCCCAAGACTAATGATTTGAGATTAAGATGCCAGCAGGTTTGGGGTCGTTGTTCCAAGTGTGGGAAGTATCATGAGGGGAACTGTCGTGAGAAGGGATGGAGTTGTTTCAGATGCGGACGGACTGGCCATTTTAGTAGGGATTGCACTCGTGGGGCATTGACATGTTTCCACTGCAATCAGACGAGTCACAAGAAGGCCAATTGCCTTAGGTTGACAGGGGGAGCAGTGGTGGCTCCTACACCAACCACATTAAGGATTAATGACGACCGATAGGGCAAGGCGATGGCTCCCGTGGTTAAGAGCATGGCTTTTCAGTTGACAGCCGAGGAGGCACGAGCAGCTCCAGATGTGCTTACCGGTATGTATCTTTGCCATAGCTTTTACCGTTTTCCTTATTTATGCTTATATTTTATATGATCATGTATAGGGACGTTTTTAGTCAACGGTATGACAACTCATGTTCTGTTTGATTCGGGTGCTACCCAATCCTTTGTGTCTCTTGAGCTTAGCAAAAGTTTTATCGAAGCCCCATGAATTTATATTATCCATTGGAGGTGGAGATTGTTGATGATCATTCAACGAGTGCTTCAGGGTTCATCGAGGATGTGTTCTGAATATTTTCAGTGACAGATATTCGATTTACTTGGTACCGATTCCTCTGCGAGGGTCGAAGGTTATTATAGGGATGGACTGGTTGGGCCCCATTGGAGCTATGATTGATTGTAAGCACCAGTTAGTGGGGGGAGAACTGGTTATCTGCGGCGAGGATGCTCAGTATGGACCGACAGTATGTTCATCTGCTAGAGCTATGAGGTATCTTCTTCAGGGTTCATTCGGATTCCTAACTTATGTGGTAGATATATGAGTGGAGGATAAGAAGGTTGTGGATGATGTGCCAATGTTCGAGAGTTTCCTGATGTGTTTCCCAAGAATTTGCCATGAGTGCCCCCCGAGAGGCAAGGTTGAGTTTCAGATTGATTTGATTTCGGGTGTGGCTCCGATAGCTAAGGCACCCTATCGCCTAACACCTCCAGAGATGCAGGGGTTGTTGACACAGCTGCGGGAGCTATTAGACAAGGGATTCATCAAACTGAGTAGCTCGTCGTAGGGAGCTCCAATCCTATTTGTTAAAAAGAAGGATGGTTCCCACAAGATGTGCATTTACTACCGGAATTTAAACAAGTTGAAGGTGAAGAACCGTTATCCACTTCCGAGGATTGATGATTTATTTGACCAACTCAAGGTGCATCTTGGTTCTCTAAGATTGATTTAAGATCAGGTTATCATCAGATGAGCATCAAGGATGAGTATGTGCATAAGATGACCTTTAAGACTCTTTATGGTCATTACGAGTTCGTGGTGATGCCATTTGGGCTCACCAACGAATCGACAAAGTTCATGGAATTCATGAATCGGGTGTGAAGATCGATGTTGGATCGGTTGGTGATAGTGTTTATCGATGATATCAGGGTCTACTCTAAGACCAATGAATAACATGAGGATCATTTATGTAAGGTTTAATAGACCTTGAGGAGGGAGAGGCTTTATTCCAAGTTCTCTAAATGTGAGTTGTAGTTGCGTGAGGTGCAGTTCTTGGGGCACATCGTTAACCATAAGGGTATATTGGTCGATCCGGCCAAGATCGAGGCAGTGAAACAGTAGGAGGTTCCGAGGACACCATCTGTGATTTGGAGCTTCCTTGGTCTAGTAGGTTATTATCAGAGGTTCATTTAGGATTTCTCCAAGATTGTTGTTCCATTGACACGTTTGAAGAATAATAATGTTTCTTTTCGATGGGGGTCTGATTAGTAGGCAGCTTTTGAGACATTGAGGTAGAAATTATGCGAGGCTATGATTTTGATCCTCCTGGAGGGTATGGATAACTTGTGGTGTATTGAAATGTGTCGATTATGGGTCTGGGTGTAGTTCTTATGCATAACGGTCATGTGATTGCATATGTATCGAGGCAGTTGAAGCATCATGAGGCGAACTACCCTACACATGATTTGGAGTCTAGGGATATGGTTTTCACCATCAAGATTTGGAGACATTATTTGTATGGGGTCAGGTGCACTATTATACTGATCACAAGAGCCTGAGGTACCTGATGGATCAGCCGAACTTGAACATGAGACAACAGAGATGGTTGGATGTGGTGAAAGATTATGTCTACAATATTTTGTACCATCATGGGAAGGACAATGTTGTGGTTGATGCCTTGAGTCACTGTAACAACGTAAATTTTCGAAACAAAATTTTCATTTTAAATCACATAATTCTCATAATGTATTTCACAAAAATCTCTTTTATTAAGTTTACAACTCAAAACTTCTTAATTGCTCGGTTAAAATCCAGGATCCTCAAAAACATAACTCTCTCACTGGTGTGTACTATCAAGTCGGTGCCTTCCCGCGATCCTGAGAACTGTTGAATTAATGTCTAAGTCCATAACTATAATTGGTAAGACTTGACCCGACCCGACATGGTCCATTTGGGTTGCATGGCATCATGCATTTGGATAGACTAAAATGAGAGAAATAATACTTAAGGTTTATTAATATATTATAAGTTCTAATATATTAATAAGATTATTTAATTAGTATTGATCAAGAATTAGTTTGGAATTAATTAAGTGATCAAAAGAAGACTAATTAAATATATGGGTTGATTGTGTAAATCATCCATACTTGTATTGTGGGCTAATGCTTCATGGATTATCAAGTTGGGCTAAAACCCATAGGATGGTCCATGGGTGTTCCATGGTGTATTTGAACCCATGGATCCAAGGAAATGGAAAGCCATGACAATTAGGGTTTACCCTAATTGTGACACTATATAAAGATCATATCATTGGGAAAATCGGCCACTAGAGTATGAACATGAGGGCTAGCCGATTTTCATGAAGTGTGTATTTCTCTCTAAGTTATTCCAAGTGTATTTGATGTTGTGTGAACCATTTGAGGTGTCACACTTGGGGCACTAGGCACTCAAGCTTCATGAAGTCATTCTACATCAAAGAGGTATGTATTCTAACTTGTTATATTTCATATTAATCAAAGGTTTTTGTATGCTAGTTAGTATAATACCTTGGATATTCATATTTGCATGGATAATAGAGAAAACATAGATCCAAGGTATTTAGGGTTGCATGTACACTTAGGAGTGTTAGAATGCTCAAAACCCAACAAGAACAACCTGAAACACATAATACATAACACGGTAAGCACGAAGCTTAGTGAGTTCCCCAAAATACCACATACAAAAAATTCACCACTCGAGGCTATACTCTATAAGACCCTCTGGTCATTGTGTCTCAGCGGAACCCTCCAGTCCCGTAACTCGTTGGACCCTTAGGTCCGGTCTGATTGAGCCTCCCGACCTCATAAATCGTTGGACCTTCCGGTCCGGTCTAGTTGAGCCTTCCGGCCTCATAAATCGTTGGACCTTCCGGTCCGGTCTAAATAACTCATAGCATAATATCACATAGACAAGATACACAACTCAAGCAAGCACATAAGACCTTCCGGTCACACATAAATACCACTCTAGGTAACGTATAGTGAGAAGACTCACCTCGACTAGTAGGTAACCGACAAGCACTCGGAAATCTTGGACTAGCCTCTGCCTAACACATAAGACAAGCATTTCAATCATTATCCGCTTTATTACTCATTTACTCCTTAAGTCCTCTTTTCCCTTTTCTTACCCTCGGCATGGGTAAAAGTCTATTTTACCCCTCCTTGGTCCTTCCTGCCTCTTATTGACCCACCCAGGAAGTCAACAGAAAACCAGACTGAGTCAACAGTCAAGGTTGACCTGACTCGCCGAATGCACAGCTGTGACTCGCCGAGCCCACTCGTATTCTCCACGTTCATCCTAGGGTTTACTCAGCTCACTGAATTGACTCCCAACTCGATAAGTTAACACTGGGTCTAGGCTACTAGGTCACACCCGCTACGACTCGTCGAGTCATCCCATGGACTCGGCGAGTTGGCTCCATCGGATTTCTCATTCAACCACCTGAGGTCACATCTGGAACTCTAACTCATAGATCTAACCTCCTAATACCCAAAAGTCACATAAAGGTCCGATCTTGATATCCATGCATAGCATATTTTGCTCTATATGCCATTTAGACTCCATTAAAGCTTCCTAACTTCAAAACCTCATGTTTTCACAACAAAGGCTTCCTACTTTCTGACTCTCTGGATCTTACCAGATCCAGATCTATGACATACTCAGAAGAGGGGGTTTGATGCACCAAAACCCCACCAAAAGTGATATGATCCCTAATTTCTCATACTCAAAGGATCTATTTAATAAGACAGGAAAGGTAAGGGCTTCATACCTTGATCTGAAGCTAAAGATGGGGATGAAATAGATCCACAAGCTGTCTTCTTGATCCTTGCAACACCCTTGATCTTCTCCCCAAGGAATGACCTCCAATGAGTCCCTTTCCCTCTCTTGCTCACCAATGACTCTAGGGTTTCTCTCAAATGACGAATGACACTGATGGGGGGTGTCAAGGAGGCTATAAGTGCCTTTAAATAGGCCCAGGCCCGAGAGAATTAGGGTTTCTGCCAACAGCGCTGACTCTGCGAGTTATCTCTCCGACTCGTCGTGTCCATTCATTAACCACGTCACCAAGCCACGACCCTACTCGACGAGTTGAGGAACCAACTCGTCGAGTCCCTCCAAAATCCTTTAATTAAATTCCCAAAACAATATACCTGGTAAACCGGATGTTACAGTCACAAGGTAGAAGGTACACCTATCGGAAATTTGTGTTTGAGGATGGTTATTATTTCACCACTGTTGGATTTGATCAAGAAGACTCAAGTAGAAGGGTTGAAGAAGGAAAATTGGAAGGAAGACAAGATCAGGGCTCAAATTCTGTTATTTATTAGGGATACTCGTGGTTTGTTGACTCAGTGCGGCAGAGTGTGGGTTCCGGTTGCTGGTGGGGTTAGGCAAACACTATTGGAGGAAGCTCACAAGTTGAAGTTTTCGATCCATCCGTGGGCACGAAGATGTACAGAGAGCTGAGATTGAGTTATTGGTGGCCTTTTATAAAGATGGAGATAGCATGGTTTATGGAGTGGTTCTTGACTTGCCGGAAAGTCAAGGCCAAACATCATAGGCCCCACGACAATATGTAGTCGTTGACGATTCTCATATGGAGATTGGATGAGATCACCATGGATTTTGTTACAAAGCTGTCAAGTATGGAATGCGGGGTTGATTCTATATGGGTCATTGTTTATAGGTTGACAAAGAATGCTCATTTTATCCCTATCGTTGAGAGTATATCTACCGAGAAGCTGGCTGGCATCTACATCAGGGAAGTAGTGGTTTGACATGGGGCACCAGTTTCGGTCGTTTTTTATCACGACGTTCGTTTCACCTCCAGGTTTTGGAGGTAATTTCATGAAGAATTGGGTACTCAACTTCATTTTATAACCGGTTACCACCCTCATACTGACGGACATAGTGAATTGACCATTCAAACACTCGAGGATATGCTAAGGACCTGTGTCCTAGATTTTGGTGGGAGTTAGGATACTTGTGTTTCTTTGGCCGAGATCTCCTACAATAATAGTTATCATGCCAGTATTGATCGACCACCCTTCGAGATGCTTTACGGGAGGAAATGTCGGGCATCGGGTTATGGAGAGTACTGAGGTGGTACTCAAGGCCACAAAGTTGATTCAACAGGTGCACAATCAGCTGCAGACCACATAGAGTCGCCAGATGAGCTATGCTGACCGACGACGTTTAGACCTCGAGTTTCAGGTCGGATATTTTGTGCTTCTGAAGGTGTCACTTTGGAAAGGTGTCATCCGGTTTCGGAAGCGGGGAAATTTGGGCCCTAGGTACATTGGTCCCTTCAGGATTATTACTCGAGTGGGAAAGGTTGCTTATTAGTTGGAACCACTTGCCGAGCTTAGCTATATCCACAACACTTTCCATGTATCTCACTTGTGAAGTGTTTAGTTGATGATTCTGCAGTGGTTCCTTTGGATGAAATTTAGGTTGATGAGCGCCTGAACTATATGGAGAGACTGGTTACAATCCTAGATAGGAATATGAAGACTTTGTGCAATAAAGGTGGTGGGTTTAGTGAAGGTGCAATGGCAGCACCAGAGGGGTTCAGAGTGGACATGGGAACTTGAGGATGAGATAAGAGAGCATTGCCCTGAGTTATTTGTAGCAACGGACTTCTAGGACAAAGTCAAAATCAAGGGCGGGGGGGGATTTGTAACTTCCAGATTCCGAGGTATGAATTTTAAAAGCATTTTGGAAAATTTGGTTGACCACGACATGGTGAGGGTATCACCACGATGTGGCAAAGTTTGCTTGAGGCACTCAATTTAAATGAGTGCCACACACGACGTGGCAACTATTTTATGCAAAACCCAAATTTTTGGGCCTTAATCCCTTTTTAAAGGAAGTTATGGCTAGAGATTCCCTCACCCTCAGCCTCCATCACATCCAAACGCCCATTTGGCCAAACCCTAGCCCTCTTGAAGCTTTTGAGCTCACTTTTGCAAGCTTGTGGCAGTTTTAAAGTAAAGAAAAGAAGAATTGGTGCTTAGTTCCTCTAAGAAACCCCTCATCATTTTTGTGTGTAGCTTCTGGACTTCTCATAAGTCATCAAACACTCATATTTCTGTTGTATGCTTATTAGATCTAAGTTTTATGCCATATTTTCCCCCATTTGTGAAGACGTAGTGAGTAGAAAAGATAAATTTTGCAACTTTATGATATCTCTGAGTCCTAGGAGCATTATATATCATAGATCTAGGTTGTGGTTGTGATTAGGGGACCTTGCATGGATTTTTAGTCATGTTGCATCTTTTGACCTAGATTTAGGAAAGGACATGCATGAGACATGCATGTCCATAAAGGTTTTTTGGGATCCATTGGGCCGACATTGGTCTCATTGAACCACAAGTATCATGAGGAGACTCACCTCAATCTAAAGATAAACAAATCACACTCTCGAGCTGTTACTACCACGACTACGCACACTGAACATATCCAAAATTAACCCTAATCAATAATCAGGGTAATAACCCATAATAAATGGTCCAGATCATATTCTAACATGCTAAGGGTAAAAGACCATTTTACCCTTCCCTTATTTGAGCCATCGAACCAGGACCCAAACGCATAAAGAACTGAGGCCCAAAATTGGCCCAAATGGCATTCTGGTGAATAGGCCAAGCGTACCACCCCATTACGCCCAACGTACTAGGCTTCGACAGAAAGAAACTCAAGCCAAACCTGTTACGCACTGCGTACCTGGAAGGTACGCTCAACGTACTCTACTAATGCCCAAAACTCGACTTTAAGCTCTTAATGCTTTAATACCAAACATCCAACTCATATATCTTAATCTTGGGAAGGTCCTAACTGATAAAGTTGACAACTTTAAGGTTTTTCATGGCCCAATGGGACCGAAAACTAAAACCTAGGTCCATACGTTCACTAAAGGACCAATAAACTAATGCATGGAAGAATTGTACTCATTAAGATACGATTTTTATGAACTAATGACCTCATAAATGACTAAAAATGATGCTCAAAGGTTTTGGAGTAACTTCTACTCACAAGACCAAGCCATGGGACCAAAACACGCCCAAAACATAACCCAAAACTAGATCTACACTAAAGAGCCATAAAGTTTGAAGCTTTATACCTCCAAAAGATGCAAAATGAAAAACCAAGTCTGGATCTACAAGCTCCAAGCTTCCCAAAACCTCTCTAATGAACTCATTCTTCTCCAAAATGAACCAAAACGCACAAGAATCACTCTCAAAACTCAAGGACCTCACAAGGTGGCTAGGGTTTCGAAATAATGCTTTGGAGACAATGAAGGCTGATAATGAGGGAGGCCTTGAGGTCTTAAGGTGTTTAAATAAGGTCTAAACCCTAAAAAAAATAGGGTTTGGCACTTGCCTTAGTATGCCCAACGTACGTAAGGAAACCCGCGATCATTTTTAATGACCAACACACAACGTACATATAACGTATGGCCAACGTAGGGACCGATTTTGCAAACCTTTTAATAAATCATGCCAAATATAAAATTACCTGGAACACAGGCGTTACACTTCTCCCCCAATTGAATCGGACTTCGTCCTCGAAGTCCGCCTCCGCAATCAACTCCGGATAGTGCTCTCTCATCTCCTCCTCAGGCTCCCATGTCCACTATGAGTCTTTCTGGTGCTGTCACTGCACCTTCACTAAACCCACTTCCTTGTTCTGAAGAGTCTTTGTCTTCGTATTGAGGATCGCAATCGGTCTCTCTATGTAGTGCATGAGTTCATCCACCTAAATGTCCTCCAACAACACCACTACAAAATTATCGACCAAGCACTTCCGCAACTGAGAGACATGAAAAGTGTTGTGAATTTGGCTGAGATCCTCAAATAACTCCAAAAGATAAGCAAGCCTGCCCGCCCGAGCAATTAGCCTAAAAGGACCAATATATCTGGGGCCTACCTTGCCCCACTTCCTGAATCGGATGACACCTTTCCAAGGTGACACCTTTAGGAGTACCATGTCCCCAACCTAAAACTCCAAATCCGATCGGCGCCTATCAACATAGCTCTTCTGCCGGCTCTACGTGATCTGCAACCTCTTACGCACCTGCTGGATCAATTCGGTAGTCCGGATCACCACCTCCGTGCTAACCATGACTCGCTGGCCGACCTCGCCCCAACAAATCGGGGTCCGACATTTCCTCCCATAGAGCATCTCAATAGGAGATCGATCAATAATGGCATGGTAGCTGTTTTCGTAAGAAAATTCAGCCAATGGTAGATACGTATCACAGCTACCGCCAAAGTCTATAACACATTCCCATAGCATATCCTCCAAGGTATGTATAGTCCGCTCCCTATGATCATCGGTCTATGGATGAAAAGTCATGCTAAAAAGCAGTCGATAGCACAAAGCAGTACACTCTCAACCCAACCATACTATGTCGACATATACATAACAAAGCACATATATCCAGCAAACAGATAATCATACAACTAGTCAGCAAACAAACATGCATATCTGTAGATCACTACCACATAACAACATCATATATACTAGGACACATATCTAACATATCACTTCAACATAGCAACATCCTCTATACTAGGATACATAACCTACTGGGTCGGTATTGGTGCCTTCAACCCATAAGTATAGTGAGTAAAACTCACCTCTCAGTCTGAAAAGGTAGTTGATCACACCACAGCTCCATATACCAACTCTATGGATCACCTATACAACAAACAGTGACCTTGTCTCAAAATTTTGTCCAAATTACCTAAAATACCCTTAGGTCAAACTTGGTCAAAACCCTGGTCAAAGGTCAAAGTCAACAATTCAAGTTAGTCATTCTCCACGTCGTGGCTAGCCTCCATCAATGTCGTGGGGACTACAGGACAAAACAGTCGCAAGGTAGCCATCCACCATGTCGTGGTGACCCATTCGCTACGTCGTGGTGACTGTTTATACCATCTTAAACTATAAGTTCTTAATCAATCAAACCAACCATTCAAACTTCCCAGAAGGCATTCTCTCATCCAATGGACCATAAAATCGTTGCTTTATAGACGTGCATGCCCAATGCATGTCTTGAACTCAAACTAGGTCAAAATATAGTAAAAAGGGGCCAAAATCTCATGCAAGAGTCCAAAACTCTATGAAACTCCTGATCCAACACTCTTAACCAAAGAGGGACTCTGGGGTCCATAAAGGTGGTAAATTTATGGAATCCCAACACTCCATTATGCCACAACATGAAGAATAAGGCATATAAACTTAGATCTATGCACAATAAACCAAAAAGCTTGGAACTTGAGAAGTTACAAGAGTCCAGAAGATGCACAATAAGACGATGAGAAATGTTGCTTGCTAAATCCAAGTCTAAATGTCACCTTCTTCTTCTTCTAATCCCCAAAAATCAACACAAAAGGCTTAGAGAGCAAAAATGGAGGTTAGGGTTTGCTTGCAGGCTGAGATAGTGTGATGGAGGCTAAGGGTGAGTAACCCTTGCCATCACATTCCCTTAAAGAGGGTCGCAAACCATGTATATTAGGGTTTCTAGTTAAACAGTCGCCACGCTGTGGCAATAGGCTGCAACGTCGTGGTGGTCATTTAAAATCCGCGATACATTGTCCATCGCCACATCATGGGATGCCTTCACCATGATGTGGTCCTGTGAAATCCAAAATATATCCAATTTAAATACCTCCAGAAATGCGGATGTTACTCCGATGGAGGGTCAATAATCCCCTGGCTATCATAATCAAAATAGGACACCTGAACCATAATACGCTTGCTCTTCTGCTGCTCCTCTTTCATAGCCTCCACCTGAGCCTTTCGGATCTGCTCCAAGAGTTTGGTAATCACCTTCATCCTCAGAAATACATACCTGAACGAGGTACTAACCGCTTGGCGGCTAAGAGCATCGGCCACCATGTTGGCCTTCCCTGAATGATAAAGTATCTCACACTCATAATCCTTCACCACATCGATTCACTTGCGCTGCCTCATGTTCAGATTTGGTTGATCCATCAAATACCTCAAACTCTTATGGTCCGTGTAGATGATACAACGAACCCCATGTAAGTAGTGATGCCAAATATTAAGAGTAAAAGCCACTGCCCCCAACTCAAAATCATGAGTGGGATAGTTCGCCTCATGAGGCTTTAGCTGCCTCGAAGCGTAAGCTATTACATGACCCCTCTGCATCCACATAACACCCAATCCCATAATCGATGCATCGCACTACACCACGGAATCATATACTCCCTCTGTAAAGGTCAAGATCGAAGCCTCACATAACGTTTACCTCAAAGTATTAAACGTCACCTGCTGCTCATGCCCCCAATGGAAAGTAACATCTTTCTTCTTTAACCTGGTCAACAGAACGACGATCCTTGAGAAATTCTCAATAAACCTCTGATAATATGCAACTAAACCAAGGAAACTTCGAATCTCAGATGGAGACCTCAGAACCTCCCACTGCATCACAGCCTCGATCTTTGTCGGATAAACCAATATACCCTTTTGATTGACAAGGTGTCCCAAAAAATGCACCTCGCACAAAAAAAGCACCTGGTCTACTCTCGACCTCAAAGTTGGGCCTCCAAGGGTTACCTACTACATGCCCAACACGTCTTGCCGCCTTCCTTCCCGCAACACTATCTCGGTCCATTGTGACGCACAAGTCACAAGGTTATCTTTACTCCAAACGAACACTACAATCCCAACTGAAGATCGACTCAACCCCGACCTCTGTCGTCTACTGCTCATAGTTCCCTGCATCTCGCGGTATCTCCCGTACCAAGCACTGACCCACTCTGGTCTAAGACACCAGATGATAACCAATACCCTTCAACATGGAACTCATCTCTGAATCTGTAATCTCATCTCGCCTACCCGACGCACTACCAGAGCCAAACTCAAACTCGAGAGTTTGGTCTGACCCAGAGTTGGAACCACTCGTCCCAATGAACCACTCAACTCATGACTCATGACCCGCAACCCATGCATACCCCACTTACCCACTTCTTTTTGGTTGCGACAACCACTACTCAATTCAGAATATAACGACTCCCGACAAATATGGAGATCCCAGTCTCGCCCCTGGTTCGACGACCAGGCTTCCACAAACTCAATATTAGGGCTACCCAAGCCTAAAACTCTTCTGTGTCATGCTCTGATCAGAGAGTACATCATCACAACATTCTCTCGCTGACTAGTGGGTACTACGCCCCCCTGCAGTATCACAACGACCTCTAACCTAATAGTGAGTACTACGGATCCCCGTAGCATCACCACAACCTCTCACTGAATAGTGAGTACTACGGCTCCCCGTAGCATCACCACACCCTCTCACTGAATAGTGAGTACTACGGCTCCCTGTAGCATCACTACAACCTCTCACTGAGTAGTGAGTACTATGGCTCCCCGTAGCATCACTACAACCTCTCACTGAATAGTGAGTACTATGGCTCCCCTAGCATCACCACACCCTCTCACTGAATAGTCAGTACTACGGCTCCCCGTAGCATCACTACAACCTCTCACTGAGTAGTGAGTACTACGGCTCCCCGTAGTATCACTACAACCTCTCACTGAATAGTAAGTACTACGGCTCCCCGTAGCATCACCACACCCTCTCACTGAATAGTGAGTACTACGGCTCCCCGTAGCATCACCACTACCTCTCAATACTTCACAATCTCATCCTCAGGTCGACGCCACACTGTGATCATTAACTTATGCCCTGCGGACCAACCATAGATAGGTGTACACACTTACCCAAATTATGCATTCCTAATTCTGATGACATCCGCCATAACAAAACACCTTTCCCTGCTGCAATCCACATTCTCGAATAATCTCGCTTGATGTCAATTGGCCGAAGGGCCCCCACTGGAACCGTAGATACCTGATACACAACTTGCCATCTCAACTCAAAACTCAGAATAATCCGAGACTTAGGACATTAAACTCGGGTACTCATGGCATCATACTCAGATACAGCGCCTCGCAGTATCTTGACTCTACCACTGATCTCATACTCATGGCATCATACTCAGATACTGCATTGCTTCCTCAGAATCTCGCAACCGATCTTTCTCTCGTGCCACTTGTAATCTCGGAGTACTCCATCTCCCAAAGTGAAACACGAAGAATTCGCCAACGACTCAGAACACGAAGATGACCCTCCGAAACTCTTTCCTCTATTGCTCAAAACCAAGCGAGATTACGCACGCCGACCCAGAAATTGGATGCCTGATCACTTCTTACCCTTTCCAAGGAGCATAGAATAATCCATTCATCAAACCAAAATTTCCCAACTGCCGAAGTATCCCAACGAACCAACCACCTCGAAAAATTCTTATCTACCACAAAGCCTCTGACCAACGGCTACCTGCCGTGCAGACACTCATCCTTTCTTGAATGCGTTCAACATGCATTAACTCCCTCTGCAACTCACCTCGACCACCAATAACCCTGGTCTCATGAATCCATAGTGCATGTCTCTATCCAACTCCCTAACCTCTCTTGAATAATTCTCTGATCCTCTCGATAGAATACCCGATTCTCCCCCACTCAGTGTTCGAACCATCACCAATTGGCGCACCAATAATCTAATCCACAGACTGTTCCCACCAAGAACATCACACTTACTCTTGGAAGGTACTACGCAATGATCGGTGGTCTCTCCGATAGAGACCCCGCGACTCCAAATACCTCGAATCTCGGATGAAATCCCCAGAAACTTCCCATCATGATTGCCTCTAATCATACAGAATCTCATTACCACACTCGATACTCATCGTAGACAATAAGAGCCACCACCCCAATATCCTCTTCTTGATCGTCCACCACTGCAGCTAATACATGCCCTACTATGCTCAAATAGGGTGTATCCTTGTCCTTAACCATCTAAATCCCCACTGACAACCTGCTCATGTTCTATCATTACCTCTCGGCAGATATACTGCCCAAATACTCTGATGGAAGGTCGCCATCAATGCTAACCCGCAGGGTTTTACCCCCAAGCTCAGAAACCGAAATCTCAACACCTCTTATGTTTCCCACAGGAAACGGAAATAATACCACCCAGGTCACAGAAGGTGACATCTCCACTATCGGTTGATTGCTCAACTCATGCCGCAATCCTCCATAGATGCCATCTCTACTCATCATTGAGCCTTGCGACTTCATCTGACATCTCACCAGAAATACCTTGGAATCATCTAGACTTCCCTCACAAGGGATGCTTTGCTGGAACTTGTTCCACATGACCCTATGACCTCATACTCTATTGCATCCGATCTCGGTCTAACCAATCACAATGGAATAATTGGTAGAACCAGTAACACTAACCGCCACGGGTTATGGTACTCGAACCATGTGGCCACCTCTCGATCTGCTATAAACCATGGTACTCGATCCATGTTATCTCCTCTTAATCTGCTACGGATCATGGTACTCGAACCATGTTCTCTCTTCTCAGTCCGCTACAAAGCATGGTACCCGAACCATGACATCACCTCTCAAACTGCTACTTAGCGTGGTACTCGAACCATAACATCACTACTCAATCTGCTACTTATCATGGTACTCGAACCATGACATCACTACTCAATCTTCTACTTATCATGGTACTCTAACCATGACATCACTACTCAATCTGCTACTTATCATGGTACTCGAACCATGACATCACCTCTCAAACTGCTACTTATCATGGTACTCGAACCATGACATCACCTCTCAAACTGCTACTTAGATCCTCCGGAATACTCCCTGCATCGAGTATGGGTCCTTTGCTTTCAGTAGTATGGGTCCATATTACCTGCCACATCTACCCATACTTTCTACACGGACCATCCCAGAGTTCCTAAGTAGCTGCTCAACCTTCTCAATCACTAATCCCGTCGCGCGTGCTCGCTCTCCAGCGAAATGCTCTACTCTGTCAGCGCACTCATCTGACCATGGTCACTCCCTAGGCTCTTCCTAGGTTCTCACTCTTTCTCGCCATCAGCTGCTGAATAACTCCTTATGATGCCATCCATCTACCTCCTGAATATCTCACATTCACTTGGTAGCTGACTCCCATCATCGGGAGTTCCACAAAGCACGAAGCAAGCAGTATTCGGGTATCGATTAAACTCGTAAAACCCACTCTAGGTTACAGCTCTATTGCTCTGCTCATACTCAACAGGTGTCACCGAACTCAGGCAACTATACCCCACGCGGGCATCTAGCTACTCTCTCAGCAGGTTCCTCCAATGCTCATCTAGGTGTCTCTCCTAGATTACTCCTCTACTCGAAACTCCATCTCTGTAATATTCATGCTGGATACTCTTACTCAGCTCATACTCGGAAGCACATCACAGATAACAACAACTCCTAGGCTAAGGCATCACAAATCAGGCAACTCTAGTCCTAAAATATGAAATACCTAGCCTATCCTCCAGCATGCAGAATATCACAAAATATCTCATAGCACAAATAGGGTATTTTGGGAAATCACCGTTCGGGCTCTAGCTGATTGTACACACTGCTCCTTCTCGTATTCTCTTAGAAACTCTTGCTCGTTTAAGAAAAAAAATTTCCTTGAAATTTTTTCTCAAATCCTCAGTTTGAGTCCAGATTTACCCGAAGGTGCATCCGAATCCCTCAAACCAAGGCTCTGATACCAACTTGTAACAACGTAAATTTTCGAACAAAATTTTCATTTTAAATCACATAATTCTCATAATGTATTTCACAAAAATCTCTTTTATTAAGTTTACAACTCAAAACTTCTTAATTGCTCGGTTAAAATCTAGGATCCTCAAAAACGTAACTCTCACTGGTGTGTACTATCAAGCCGATGCCTTCCCGCGATCCTGAGAACAACCTGAAACACATAACACATAACACGGTAAGCACGAAGCTTAGTGAGTTCTCCAAAATACCACACACAACAAATTCGCCACTCGAGGCTATACTCTGTAAGACCCTTTGGCCACTATGTCTCAACGGAACCCTTTAGTCCCGTAGCTCGTTGGACCATCTGGTCTGGTCTGATTGAGCCTTCCGGCCTCATAAATCGTTGGACCTTCCGGTCAGGTCTGGTTGAGCCTTCCGGCCTCATAAATCGTTGGACCTTCCAATCCGATCTAAATAACTCATAGCATAATATCACATAGATAAGATGCACAATTCAAGCAAGCACACTAGGCCTTCCGGTCACACATAAATACCACTCTAGGTAACGTATAGTAGCAGGTAACCGACAAGCACTCGGAAATCTTGGGCTAGCCTCTGCCTAACACATAAGACAACCATTTCAATCATTATCCGCTTTATTACACATTTACTCCTTAAGTCCTATTTTCCCTTTTCTTACCCTCAGGATGGGTAAAAGTCTATTTTACCCTTCCTTGGTCCTTCCTGCCTCTTATTGACCCACCCAGGAAGTCAACAGAAAACCAAACTGAGTCAACAGTCAAGGTTGACCTGACTCGCTGAGTGCACACCTGTAACTCGCCGAGTCCACTCGTATTCTCCACATTCATCCTAGGGTTCACTCAGCTCACTGAGTTGACTCCCAACTCGATGAGTTAACACTGGGTCCAGGCTACTAGGTCACACCCGCTACGACTCGTCGAGTCATCCCATGGACTCAGCGAGTTGGCTCCATCGGATTTCTCATTCGACCACCTGAGGTCAGATCTGGAACTCTAACTCATAGATCTGACCTCCTAATACCCAAAAGTCACATAAAGGTCCGATCTTGATATCTATTCATAACATATTTTGCTCTATATGCTATTTAGACTCCATTAAAGCTTCCTAACTTCAAAACCTCATGTTTTCACAAAAAAGGCTTCCTACTTTCTGACTCTATGGATCTTACCAGATCCAGATCTATGACATACTCAGAAGAGGGGGTTTGATGCACCCAAAACCCCACCAAAAGTGATATGAGCCCTAATTTCTCATACTCAAAGGATCTATTTAATAAGACATGAAAGGTAAGAGCTTCATACCTTGATCTGAAGCTGAAGATGGGGATGAAATAGATCCACAAGCTCTCTTCTTGATCCTTGCAACACCCTTGATCTTCTCCCCAAGGAATGACCTCCAATGAGTCCCTTTCCCTCTCTTGCTCACCAATGACTCTAGGGTTTCTCTCAAGTGACGAATGACACTGATGGGGGGTGTCAAGGAGGCTATAAGTGCCTTTAAATAGGCCTAGGCCCGAAAGAATTAGGGTTTCTACCAACAGCGCTGACTCGGCGACTCATCTCTCCGACTCGTCGAGTCCATTCATTAACCACGTCACCAAGCCACAACCCTACTCGACGAGTTGAGGAACCAACTCGTCGAGTCCCTCCAAAATCCTTGAATTAAATTCCAAAAACAATATACCTGGTAAACCAGATGTTACAGTCACAAGGTAGAAGGTACTTCTGAAGGTGTCACTTTGGAAAGGTGTCATCCGGTTTCAGAAGCGGGGCAATTTGTGCCCTAGGTACATTGTCCATCGTGGTGGTCATTTAAAATCCGGTTTCAGAAGCTGTGGCAATAGGCTGCTACGTCGTGGTGGTCATTTAAAATTCGCGATACATTGTCCATCGCCACATCGTGGGATGCCTTCACCATGACGTGGTCTTGTGAAATCCAAAATATATCCAATTTAAATACCTCCAGAAATGCAGATGTTACACCGATGAAGGGTCAATAATCCCCTGGCTATCATAATCAAAAGAGGACACCTGAACCACTATACGCTTGCTCTTCTGCTGCCCCTCTTTCATAGCCTCCACCTGAGCCTTTCGGATCTGCTCCAAGAGTGTGGTAATCACCGTCATCCTCAGAAAAACATACCTGAACGAGGTACTAACCGCTTGGCGGCTAAGAGCATCGGCCACCACGTTGGCCTTCCCTGCATGATAAAGGATCTCACATTCATAATCCTTCACCACATCGATTCACCTGCACTGCCTCATGTTCATATTTGGTTGATCCATCAAATACCTCAAACTCTGATGGTCCGTGTAGATGATACAACGAACCCCATATAAGTAGTGATGCCAAATATTAAGAGTAAAAGCCACCACCCCCAACTACAAATCATGAGTGGGATAGTTCGCCTCATGAGGCTTTAGCTGCCTCGAAGCGTAAGCTATCACATGACCCCTCTGCATCAACACGACACCCAATCCCATAATCGATGCATCACACTACACCACGAAATCATCTACTCCCTCTGTAAAGGTCAAGATCGAAGCCTCACATAATGTTTGCCTCAAAGTATTAAACGTCACCTACTGCTCATGCCCCCAACGGAATGTAACATCTTTCGTCTTTAACCTGGTCAACAGAACGGCGATCCTAGAGAAACTCTCAATAAACCTCTGATAATATCCAACTAAACCAAGGAAACTTCGAATCTCAGATGGAGACCTCTGAACCTCCCACTGCATTACAGCCTCGATCTTGGTCGGATAAACCAATATCCCCTTTTGATTGACAAGGTGTCCCAAAAAATGCACCTCGCACAACCAGATGCTCTTCATGCTGCTCCTTGGTCTTAAAATAGACCAAGATATCATCAATAAACATTATGAATAACCGATCCAGCATTGGTCTGCAAACCATGTCCATGAGGTCTATGAATGTTGCTGGTACATTGGTGAGCCTAAAAGGTATCACCACGAACTCGTAATGACCATATCGAGTCTTGAAAGTTGTCTTTTAGACATCCTCATCCCTAATCCTTATATGATGATAGCCTGAATGCAGATCAATCTTGGAGAACCAATATGCACCCTGTAACTGGTCGAACAAATCATCAGTCATCAGAAGCGGATAAGGGTTCTTCATCGTTAACGTGTTCAGTTCCCGATAATTGATGCACGTCTTATGGGATCCATCTTTCTTCTTCAAAAAACAGAATCGACGCTCTCCAGGTTGAATTACTTGGTCAGATAAACCCTTTTTCTAACAGCCCCTGCAGTTGTGTAGACAACCCTCGCATCTCCGACGGTGCTAACCGATAAGGTGAATTCGCTATCGGAGCAGCACTCGGAACTTGATCAATACAAAACTCCACCTGCCTCTCCGGAGGCACTCCAGGAAAGTCGTTCGGGAACACATCTGGATACTCTCGAACGATCAGCACTTCATCAATCATCATCTTTCTCTCCTCCTTTGTGTCAAATACGTAGGACACAAAACTAGAACCACCGTGTTGTATGTATCTCCTAGCTCTCGCAGATGAACAGAGAGCTAGTCCACGATGAGCACCCTCACCATGAATAACTAGTTCTCCCCCACTTTGGGTTCGAACCCGAACTAACTAGTGCCCACAATCAATCATCGCCCCATGAGGGCTCAACCAATCCATCCCCACGATCACCTTGCTCTCGCACAAAGGAATAAGAACCAGATCAATTGGATATTGCTCGCTAAATAGGTCCAAAACACAACCCCGATGAACCATCGATACCCTCATCATACGATCGTCGATGATCGTTACTTCTAATGGATAATCAAGCTCCACTGGAGCATCATCGAATCTCTTGCTAAGTGCAAGAGATACAAATGATCGAGTGGCGCCCGAATCAAACAGAACAAAAGTTGAAACATTGTTCACTAGGAACGTCCCTAAATAACATCAAATATATAATAAGTATAAACATCAAGGCAATAAACGAGATAAAGGGAAAAACATATACACCATATCTAGTGTTGTGTGAGCCTCCTCGTTTGACAGCTGCAAAGCTTGACTCCTCACAACTGGTGCATCCTCCTTGCCCTGGTGGCCGTCGGTGATCCTCAATGTCGCTGGAGCAGGTACTGCAACCGCTCCTCCTACCAAACTCAGAAAATTGGCCTTCTTGTGGCCCCTCGAATTTCAATGGAAGCAAATCAGATCAGATACCTGGATGGTGGGGCAATCCCTGCTAAAGTGGCTGATCTTTCCGCACTTTTAGCAGCTGGACCCATCCATCCTACAAACTCCGTCATGCACCTTGCCACACCTGCCACAATGCCGCTGACCCTAATGGCCTCTCAATCGCGAATCAACAACCTTGCGCTTCTTACCCGAGCCCTCTGGTACCTGCACCTGAACCGAATTCCTGTTCCTCACAGTCTCTAGATCAATATCCCGCTCGCGAGCCCGAGCTATTATGTCCTCAAATGTATTGCAGGTAGACATGCTCACAAACTCCCTTATCTCATCCTTGAACATATCATGGTACCTGACCTTCTTCATCTCCTCGTCTGCCATATACTATAGAACCAGCAAAGCCCTCTCTTGGAACATGGCAGTAATCTCTGTCACTAACTCACTAGTCTGACAGAGATCCTGAAACTCTCTTGCCAGTTGTTGTACCTCAATCATTAGTGCAAACTCAGCCCTGAATCTCGTAAAAAATCATCCTAAGTCATAGCCTCAACAACATCGCCTCCCAAGGCATGTACTACCTCTTCCCAACAGTCATCGGCTCTGTCTTTCAGAAGACGGGATGCAAGTTAGACCTTTGCCTCCTCAGGACAGAGGCTGGACCGGAAGGCGTTCCTGATGTCCGCCAACCAACGTCTGCTAGCAATAGGGTCCTTCTTCCCGAGGAACTCGGGAGCCCTGCATACACGGAACTCTCAAAAAGTCTAAGAGCATGCACCTTCCATATCTACCATATCAGTACAGAATGCGCCCAAACACTCATCTGTCAACTCCAGAATGCCCTCCTTGATCGAACCAAAGTTCACGGGAGTCTGATCTAAAATGATGTAGGTAATCTTAGATGAAATGAACTCCCGCATCTGATCATTAAAGGGACGGGCTCTAGAGCCCGAACCCGATCCCTCACCAGGACATGAACTACCTCGAGTGACCACCATACTAAAATTGAACAATGCAAAACATCAGAAAACACTCGAAGAATCTCACACCATGCGAGTTCCTTGTATCCTCATGACTCCCCTTGACTTGAGTACGAATCATATGCTTTCAGTAGTACGAGCTCAATACTACCTTCCACACCTATCCTCACTTTCCTCAAGAGTTTCCCCATCTCCCCTAAGTAACTCCCATACCAATGATTCTACATTCCCGCTAAACAATGCATCCGCTAAGCTAGCATGCTTCCTAGGTTCTCCTAGGATTCCCTTCCCGCCACTCTCCACCATCAGTCGCAGAAGAAACTCCCACTAACACCCGCTAACTACCTTACGAATATAATTACGTGCAACAGACCTTATATAACTCATTGACTGCAAGGTCTCACACTACAACTGTTAGACTCAAACAAGAGCTGTGCAATAGAGTTAAACCTAACCTTCTAAAATTGTCTAATTTTTGTAACATGTAACCTAGCATATTCACTTAGTAGTTGACTAGTATTAGCAGTGGTTCCTAAAAGCACAAAGCAAGCAGCATTCTAGCATCGAGTCCTAACTAGAGAACTGCCTAACATGCCAACCTAACATATCATATGTTCTCCATACTAGCATACAGTTCTAGGGGCTCATATAGTAGGCGTACAAAGGCATCTCTCGTATCATACAATTCTGAACAGATCCTATCCCTAATCTATCATGTTATTCATATATTTACATACTGAATCAAATAAACATATATGGGTATTTTGGGAACACTTACTTGACCTCGGCCGATTGCATGCATCACACCCTATTTTGTAACACCCTCTTTCGGGTCGTTTCATAATTCGGGGTCGTGACCCGAAGATTAAGTATCATAAGGCTTCGGGCTTCAGGAAAGAGAGGTTTAGACCCATTTGGTTATGGGTAAGATAGGTTGTGAGTACGAAGAGTTCAGTTTTTGTTTTGGAGCCCAAGGGTATAACGGTAAAGTGGTGGTTCGGGCCTTTTGTGAATTTAGGATTTAAGTTCAGAAGGTTTTAAGGCAAAGGAGAGTTGATATGATTTTAGAGATTCTCATTACCTTTATATGGATATAAGGATTATCGAAATCGGAAGTGGAACGAAGAAGTTATGGCCTTCAGAAATTAAGTGGTTTTGAGGCCAAGTCTAGTACGTTGGGCCTACAGCGAGTACGTCGGGCGTACTAGGCTAGGTGATCGCGGATGGTCCCTGGAATATGTTGGGCGTACCAGGAATACGCTGGGCGTATGCCAGTCAGGTGCAAATCCTAATTTATGGTCTTGGACCTTATTTAATGGTCTTAACTCATCTTCAAACCCTTTTATCTTTAGCCTTCATCCCATTAAACCCTAAATACGAAACCCTAGATTATTCTTGAGAGTTCTTGAGCTTTGGTGGTTAACCTTTGGTTTTTTTGCTCAGTTTGAAGAAAAATAAGCTTGGTGTTCAAGAATTGGATGGAGTGGAGATTTTAGATCCATATTCTTCATCCATTTTGCTAGCATTTAAAGGTATAAAGTTTCTATATTGGTAACTTTATGTGTTAGATCTAATCTAGGGCTTGTTTTTGGTTTATTATGGTCCCTACAGTTATCCTTGTGAGTATGATCTACTCCAAGATCTTAGATTGTTGGATCTTAGAATTTCTGAAGTTGTTAGTGCATAAAAATGGCATCTTGATGAGTTTGGATGAACCATATGAGAGTTGGTGTTCATGTTATGGACTTAGTTGGATAAAAACGAGTTTTTGGGTCCCATTAAGACATACAAAGAAGTAAAGTCACCAACTTTACGTGTTAAGACCTTAAACTGAACTTAGATCTGAGTTTGGACGTTTGGTCTTAAACATTAAGTGCTTAATGTGAGGTTTTGGTCACCTGGTGAGTACGATGGGCGTACGTAGGAGTACGATCAACGTAAAGCATGGATCCCACGAGTTCAAGAAAGGACGAGTTGTACCTTGTGCATAGAAGAGCCGTACGCCAGGCGAACATGTCTGGTACGCAGCCTAGCGTATGCTGCATGGACTTTTTCTTAATTTTAGGCCACCTTTTGGACTCTAGGGTTTTAGGCTTTTGTTGGGCCACAAGAATTGTTGAGTTGGGCCATTCTTAGGCCCTAGGACTATATGGAATTGGGCCCATATTAGGCCTTGAGTGTCTTTTAGATTTGGGTCATTATTGGGCTTTAAGTGCCATTGAGTTTGGGCCATGGTTAGTGGAAGGGTGAAATGGTCTTTTACCATGGGAGTCGGGCTTAGTAAATTAAAGTCCTCGAATATAGGTTATGACTCACTTATTGATATTGGTTGTATTTGATTGGCTAGCATGGGGATTCTTCGGTTTAATAGCTCGAGAATCAGGTGGATTTTCAGCGAACAGAGGTGAGTTTGCTCACTATGCTGTAGGAAACTAGGATATGTTATGTGCTTGTAGTCTTTGTGACTCCTGCAGTATGTGTGGTATGCCTGTGTGCATGTTTGCTATATGTATGTGGGGTGAAATAGACTCGGGGTGAAATAGACCCGATACAGCCGTGTGTTGACATATGAGTTGAAATAGACTCAAGGGTGAAATAGACCCGGTACGACTTTGGCCCGACACATGAGTTGAAATCGACTCGGGGGTGAAATAGACTTGATACAACCTTGTGCTGACACATGAGTTGAAATGGACTCGGGGTGAAATAGACCTAACACATCCTTGAGCTGGAATATATATATATATATATATATATATATATATATATATATATATATATATATATATATATATATATATATATATGCACACACAAGTAGGTTCATGCGAAAACAGATTTGATCTTATAAAAATAAAAAACATGTACTTTTAAAATGAAATTTATTAGTAATAAATTAAAGATAATAATTTTACATTGGAGGGTGTTATGGTAATATAGATTTAAAAGTGGTTTTAACAACCATTTTTTTTCACGTCCTTAACCACCTTTAAATTCATGTTTTCATTATAACAATATTAAAAAACATGATTTGCTAATATGAAACAATTTCTCATGTATCATCTATTATCATTATGTAGTTCAAAGTTTGGATGGATTCTTATAAAAAATATAAGATTGAGGTGGCACAATCTCATATGTTTTCCTTATTTTCTCATTTTCACAAATTATTTGCATTTTCGCATGAGCTGGCATATATATATATATATATATATATATATATATATATATATATATATATATATATATATATATACACACACACACAAAAGTTCAACAATGAACCATTTTAAACCATAGAACCAAGGAACTATTATTTTTTCAAGTTTTAGATCTTATTATTTATCAAAAAAAATTCTAAAAATATAGAAATTCATAACTTTTTATCTTCTTTCCATTGATATTAAATTTGATATATATATATATATATATATATATATATATATATATATATATATACATTTACTTTTTTTATATGTTCAGATTCACATTGTGAATCTATAATATAAATCATTAATTTATATAAATTCACTATATGAATCTGCACAAATTCACAGTGTGAATCTGCAGAGATTCATAGTGTGAATCTGCACAGATTTCACAGCATAGATTTCACAAGGTGATTCTGCACAGATTCACATTGTGAATTTGAACAAATTCACAGTGTGAATCTGAACAGATCAATTTTTTTTATCAAATTTGATATCAATGGATGGAGGATAAAAAGTTATGAATTTCTATATTATTAGTTTTTTTTATGAAAAAATTGCTCTAAAAGTTGAGAAAAGATTGGTTCCTTGGTTCTAAGGTTTAAAATGATTCCTTGTTGAACCCAACCATATATATATATATATATATATATATATATATATATATATATATATATATATATATATATATATGGTCTGCGATATTTTGGGGAACTCACTAATATTTGTGCTTGCGGTTTATGTTTAAAATGTTTTACTCTGATATACTTTGGAATGATTGAATTGATTAAATGGTGTTTATGGTCAAATTAAAAATGAAATCTTTACCTTATAATTTTTGGGACATTATAATGTATAAAAATCTGTTTGGAAAATTCTTTTTCTTTACACTTAACTCCTCAGTTTGAGTTAAGACACACTCAAGAGTGTCACACCCCGATCCTTGTCGGAATCGATCAAGGCGTGATATATTGTTCAAAGTCTCATGACAACTAGGTTATAATGTGATTAGATTCAATTAAGTACTAAGTATGCAAACAAGATCCACAACATACAAGTACAAATACAAATTCAAACCACATTTATTACATCAAATTTAAATTGTCTTGTGGATTTCTAAGGCACAACCTATTTTTCATCATTTTTCATTCTTCAAATCTGCATCATGGGTAAAAACAGGTCAACTACGAGAGTTGGTGAGTAATCAAATTTTAGTAGAGAAAATTGTGAAGTTGAAACATTTATAATTTGAAATCTGTTTTCTTTTGAAGTCGCCAAACAATTGTATTTGAGATAACGGTTTATAAATCAAAAATTGATTAACAATTGATAACAACAACAATAAGTCCTCACCCTATATATATACATATGTATATATATAAATATATATATGATGGAGCATCTAATCATCATACACACTCAACCACGTGTGATCAATCACCTTAGCGTCCCAAGGCGGGGTGGTCAACCCAATAGCGCTATTATTGTCCATAACATACCTCAAGAATACGGGCATAGTCATGGAGATTAGACTAAAAATGATAATGCACTACAAGTACATGTAGCGTAAACGAACAATAGTTATACAATTAATGACTCACGTATAAATGTCCCAACAATGTCTCAATTGTGATAAAACAATAAAATGAAGTTGGAACATATTAGAACCACATGATACACCCCAAAAGTATTGAAAATTATAAAATATGGGGTAGATTACTCACATTAGTCCCAAAACAAAATGCGTGTGTCGTACGATAGACGATTCGGGTCAAAATGGCGTAGAACCTAATATAATTAATAGTTTTGGTTTAGGAACTGCTAAACGAGAATGGAGTATTAATACAAATAATTAGACACATATTCTTATATTAGATGAATTAACAATAATTCATTTTGATTATAATATTAAGGTATTTATTTGTTAAATGAATTTTAAATTGAATTACTTACTTTGCATAATTAATTTATATTTTCAATTTAGGCCAGATTTTAATAATTTCTTATTAAAATAATAACTTGCCCAATTATAATTATTTACAGATTTTAACAATTATTTATATGAAATAATCATTAAAATGCATTTTTACATGCTTGAATACTTAGGAAAATAGTTTTAAATAGTAAACAGTATTGAAAAATTATGAAATTATTAGGAAATCATTATTTCATACAATATGATTTACTGTGTATATTTTTCTGAACTGTTTTAGTATTTATTTAATATTTTAATGATTAAACAACACAAAATTCGGGAAAATAGTAAATGATTCTCAAAAAATCTGTAAAATTAACCATAGTTTTATAACATGATGTAGAGCCCAGTGTATAAGTTTCAGATATTTGTGACTATGGAAAGTATTTTTTATATATTTCATTATTAATTAATCAATAAAATCATAAATAATAGTAAACAGTAATATAAATGCATGAAACTTCATATATCATGTTTAATCAGTATACAGGTCATCCCAGAATTTTCTCAGAATTTATTGAATACAACAAGTAGTTTATGTGAATTATTGCCCTACTTTATTGCCATAATTATGATAATTCAATAAAAATAAGTTATTTTCTGAAAATTTCCAGAACTTCTTATTTTATTGATGGTATTATGAGAAAAATCAGGTTTATGCAAAAAAATGAGTTTTAGATATTTTGGTAGATTTAATTTGTTTCTTGTATGAATTTGAAACTTTTAACAACATACCTTAATGAATGCTTCAAGAGGGATGAAGATTTGAGTATAATAGATTGTTCTTGGATGGAATATGAGTATTCTTGGAGGAAATTTCGAGATTGAGAGTGAGAGAAAGAATAGAGAAGATTTAAGTGGTGAAGAGAATAATGTGTTGGGAGAAAAAGGAAATGAAAGTGGATGGCAGGTGTGAGTGGGAGACCATGGGAATAATCTTTTTGCTTTTGGTGGTCTTCATAATTTCCCACTAACACAAGCATCTTTTACATAATTAATATAAGAGTTTTATAAAATTTAATGTAAAGTTTATAAAAATGGAGTTTTATAAAAGATAGGTTATTATTTGATTATAACAATCTACTTTGATTTGAAGTTTAATTAGAGAATTCAAGTTTGATTCTTTTAATTTAATTAGAGCATTATACTTTGATTTGATTTTAATATGGTATCATAATTTACTTTGATTATAGTTATAACGTTGTACAATACTATGTTGCTATTAACGTCAAGTTATATCGTATTGTATGGGTTTTGATCCTATTAGCGTCAAGTAATCTTGAGTAGGGTTTATTAAATTTCCAATTGGGTTGGGTTGACCCGAATCCATTTTAGGCGGATGTCACAGTCTCCCCTACTTTAGGAAATTTCGTCCCGAAATTTAAGAAGAGAGTACCTTAAGAGAAAAGTTGTGGGTATTTGGTACGCATATGATCCTCACGCTCCCATGTATACTCAGGTCCACGTGCCGACTGCCACCTGACCTTAACCAGGGGAATGCGACTTCTTTTGAGTTGCTTTTCCTTTCGGTCAGCAATTTCCAAGGGTTTCTCGATAAATTGCATTGTCTCGTCGATTTGGATATCATCGAGAGGAACATGAAGGTTCTCGTCTGCTAAACACTTCTTGAGGTTGGCTATATGAAATACCGGGTGAACTTTCTTAAGCTCTGTTGGTAGATCCAACTCGTAGGCTACTGGTCCGATCCTTTTTATGATCTTAAACGGGCCTACGTAGCGTGGTGCCAATTTACCCTTGCGTCCAAATCGAACCACACCTTTCCATGGGGACACTTTTAACATGACCATGTCACCTACGGTAAATTCAAGTGGTTTGCGTCGCTTGTCGGCATAACTCTTTTGTCGGCTACGAGCTGTGAGAAGGTTATCGCGAATCTGAGTGATTTTGTCGGTTGTTTCCTGGATAAGCTCAGGACCAACGATTGGAGAATCCACTATTGCGCGAATCACGTGGGACTCACCGATTTCATGCCAGCAAATAGGAGATCGGCATTTACGGCCATACAATGCCTCAAATGGTGGCATCTTGATGCTAGAATGATAAATGTTATTATAGGAGAATTCCACTAACGGTAAATGAGAGTCCCAGTTTCCTCCGAAATCCAAGACACACGCCCTCAACATATCTTCGAGTGTTTGAATTGTCCTCTCAGATTGACCATCGGTCTGAGGATGATAGGCGGTACTGAGATCGAGGCGGGTTCCCATGGCTGTTTGAAGTCATTGCCAAAACCGAGAGAGAAATCTCTCATCACGATCTGAAATGATGCTGAGAGGAATGCCATGCCGACTAACTATCTCGTTGATGTAAATCCGAGCAAGTTTTTCGACTTTGAAATTTTCCCGGATGGGAAGGAAATGAGCGGATTTGTTCAAACGGTCAATGATTATCCAAATGCTGTCATGTCCTTTTGTGGTACGGGGAAGTTTGGTTACGAAATCCATGGCGATCGCTTCCCATTTCCACCTGGGGATTTCTGGTTGGACCAATAGTCCAGAGGGTCGTTGATGTTCTACTTTGACCCTGGAACATGTAAGACATTTGGCCACGAATAAAGCAATATCCTTTTTCATTCCCGACCACCAATAATTGGTTCTCAGGCCATGATACATCTTGTCAGTGCCCGGATGAATGGAATATCGGGTTTTATGGATTTCTTCCATCAGGAATATGCGATGATTGTCACGATCTGGGATCCAGATGCGATCTTGATAATAGAAAATACCATCAGATTTGGTTTCCAACTCCCCATCAATTCCCGTGGGCATGTCATTTTCGGTAATTTCCGAGTGTTGGGCTCCTCGAATTCGGTCCCTGAGATTGGACAAGATAGGAGAACATATTAGATGAAACGCATGGGCATGTTCTTTTCGGCTTAACGCGTCGGCTACGACGTTTACGTTGCCCGGATGATAGCGTATTTCACACTCGTAATCATTTAGGAGCTCGACCCATCGTCTTTGCCTCATATTGAGTTCCTTTTGATTAAGAATATGTTGCAAGCTCTTGTGGTCGGTGAAAATTACGCATTTAGTGCCGTAAAGGTAATGCCTCCAAATTTTAAGAGCGAAAATCACGGCACCGAGCTCCAAATCATGATTCGTATAATTCCTTTCATGGATTTTGAGTTGTTGTGATGCGTAAGCTATAACCTTTCCCCTTTGCATCAAAACACAACCTAGACCGAGATTGGAGGCATCGCAGAATACCACGAAATCTTCGGATCCTTCAGGGAGTGTAAGAATCGGAGCGTCACACAAACTTTGTTTAAGCGTTTGGAAAGCATATTCCTGCTTGGGTCCCCAATCAAATGGTGTACCCTTGCAAGTGAGAGAAGTAAGCGGTAAAGCAATCTTTGAGAAATTTGAAATGAAACGCCGGTAATAGCCGGCTAAACCAAGGAAGGACCGAATTTCCTTGGGGGTACGGGGGGCTTTCCAATTCTGGACTGCTTCAACTTTTGCGGGATCGACTAAAATACCCTTGTCACTTACAATATGACCAAGGAATTGTACCTCATTTAACCAAAACTCGCATTTCGAAAATTTGGCGTAGAGCCGATTTCCTTGCAACGTTTGGAGAGTTAGGCGAAGGTGTCTTTCATGCTCTGCCCTTGTCTTGGAGTAAATGAGGATGTCATCAATAAAGACGATAACAAAATGGTCGAGATAAGGTTTAAATACCCGATTCATCAAGTCCATGAATACGGCAGGTGCATTTGTTAGGCCGAAAGGCATAACGGTGAACTCGTAATGACCATAGCGGGTTCGGAAAGCGGTTTTGGGGATGTCTTCTTCCCGTACTCGAAGTTGGTGATAACCCGAGCGAAGGTCAATTTTTGAGAAGCATGAAGCTCCTTGAAGCTGATCAAAAAGGTCGTCGATCCGAGGTAACAGATATCGGTTCTTGATGGTTAATTTATTTAACTCCCGATAATCGATACACATACGAAACGAACCATCTTTCTTTTTGATGAAGAGAACAGGGGCTCCCCAGGGTGAAGTACTAGGGCGGATAAATCCCTTATCGGTTAGTTCTTGGAGCTGACTTGCCAATTCTTGCATCTTGGTTGGAGCCAACCGATATGGAGACTTGGCTATGGGAGTAGACTCAGGAACAAGATCGATGCGGAACTCTAGCTTACGTACTGGAGGGAGTCCAGATACGTCATCGGGAAAGATGTCGGGAAAGTCTTGTACTATAGGAATATCTTCAATCTTCTTTTCTTTGACCTTTGTTTCCACCACATGGGCTAAGAAAGCCATGTATTCTTTTCGTAGATATGAGCTTGAGTACATGACATAAGACTAAGCTTTTTCGAATGAGTCTCGCCATAAATACGAAGACTTTGACCGTCGGCGAGAGGAATACGAATGAAATTATCGTAACATACTATTTTAGCATGGTTTTGGGATAGCCAATCCATTCCTACGATGATGTCGAAGCTACCAAGTTCCATAGGAACTAAATTGACAGAAAATTTATGACCGGAAAAATCGAAAGTGCAATCTTGGATGACTGCATTGAGTGAAACGTATTTTCCATCGGCGACTTCTACGGTAAAGTACTCATTAAGAATCATGCGAGGTGTGTGAAGTATGGGCTCAAATTCCAAAGACACAAAACTTTTATCGGCACCTGAATCAAAAAGTACTGACGCGTAGCAGTTATTTATGAGAAACGTACCATTTACGACCTTGTTATCGGTCTTTACTTGGGTTGCGGTAATGACAAAGGCTCGGCCTTTGGGAGCTGGAACCTGCATTGTTGGATTTGCCTGGGCTTGGGTGTTGATGATATTGACTAACCTAGGACACGCGTTTTTGAAATGGGTGGGGTCACCACAGTTGAAGCATGTTCCAGTTGGATATCGGGTTTGTGTTTGCTGATTTGAGGGTAGATAGAGTGGTCGCTGAGTTTTTGGTGCACGACATGTGTCCGCCAAGTGGCCATAGCGACCACAATTCGTACAGAGGCGACACGGGCTGGTGGTCATATGGTGATAGTTACAGTGGTTACAGAGGGGGTGAGGTCCGGTATACGTCTTTTTATTTGGTTGGGCTGGTGGGGTGACTTGGGTGATAGGAGTAGCAGGGGTAATAACAGCATGGTTGTGGTGATGACTTTTCCGCTTCTTTTTGTCATGTCGGTGGGAGGACTCGGACTTGGCAATTAGGGGGGTCTCAGGGGTCGACTTTTCAGTTGACATCTTTGAACCCGTGCGTGGGAGGACACCATCGTTCACATTGTCCTCGTTGAGTTGACCTGCTAATTCAATGGCGGATTCTAGGGTAGATGGCCTGCTGCTGGTCACCGAATCACGGATCTGGCGTGGTAACCCTTTGATGTAGCGGCGTATTGCAGTTTTCATAGGTTGAACCATGTGAGGTAGGAGTCTCGAGAGATCATGGAATCTATTGGTATAGGTAGCGTTGTCGCCTCCCTCCTATTTCAGATTCCAGAATTCATCCTCGAGAGTTTGCAATTCGCTGTCAGGGCAGAACTTCTCCATCATGCGTTCTTTTAGTTTTGACCAGGTCATTCCCAAGGCAACAGCCTCTCCCTTTGCCCGTTTTTCTAGGTTCCACCATGTGAGAGCATGACCTAGGAGGCACCCTGTAGCATGACGGACCATCAGGTCCTCAGGACACTCACTATGGATGAAAGTACTCTCCATTTCTTCAATCCATGTGAGGAGTGCGGTGGCACCGTCGGTACCTTTGAAGTAAGGCGGATTGTAGTTACGAAAGTGCTTGAACGAGCAACGAGGAGTTGTTGCTGGAGCTTGTGGCTGAAGAGAATGAAGTTGGGTTGCAATTGTTGGGATGACGTTTGCTACCTCCTTGGCGACCAGGGCAGCTAGCCTTCTGTTGTTGCGAGCAGCGTATGGGGGTCGTAATGCCATCTACGAGAAACACGCATATGGACTTGTGAGTTATTTGTAAATTGATTATGGAAATAAAGTTTTTAGACATTGTTGGGTAAAATAATTGTACAACACTTGTTGGGCCATGGTTAGGAGTGTTGGGCACCTTTTGGGCTTTCCATGGTTACTAAATGTGAAACATGTAGCACTTGCGTGGGCCCCCACAAAACTAAGTTTTCACATTTCTTTCCCACTTCTAGGCCCATTAGGGAACTTAATAGTCCAATGAGTTGGCCATTTTGGAGTGTATCCTTTCGGATACGTTTGATAAGGTCGGGTATTTTGATGGCTCAAAAGTAATGTGAATGACGCGCTTTGGCCTATAGGTTTAGGAACTCTCGCCTTTGGTCCCCAGATAAGCAAACTGGTCCCTCGGTTGATTGGGATGTATACGAATGCTTACCTAGTCAGGACTTTGGGCTACCGGCACCTCCCCCTTCCAGTTACTACGCGTCCATTACTATGATCCTACCCAACTAGAGTGGATGACTTTGAATTTCCTATGAGCTCTAAGGAATACATATATGTATATACATTTTGTTAAACAACTTGAGTATGTGTGTGATTTTCAGAGAAAGTGGAGAATATTCACAAGTGTATGCACACAGATAAGTGTCAGGAGTAATACGTATGCACATAAGGGAGCAATTAACACACAAAGTTATTCCTAGGATTTTCTAAGTGTGAATTGCATACAGTTGTGTGTGCATTTTATACACTAGCATACGAGAGGACCCTAGAGGCTATAGACTAGGTCAAGGCAATTAACCTAATTCCCTATAGTCAAGGGCTCTGATACCAATCTGTCACACCCCGATCCTTGTCGGAATCGATCAAGGCGTGATATATTGTTCAAAGTCTCATGACAACTAGGTTATAATGTGATTAGATTTAATTAAGTACTAAGTATGCAAACAAGATCCACAACATACAAGTACAAATACAAATGCAAACCACATTTATTACATCAAATTTAAATTGTCTTGTGGATTTCTAAGGCACAACCTATTTTTCATCATTCTTCATTCTTCAAATCTGCATCATGGGTAAAAACAGGTCAACTACGAGAGTTGGTGAGTAATTAAATTTTAGTAGAGAAAATTGTGAAGTTGAAACATTTATAATTTGAAATCTGTTTTCTTTTGAAGTCGCCAAACAATTGTATTTGAGATAACGGTTTATAAATCAAAAATTGATTAACAATTGATAACTTCCTCACCCTATATATATATATACATATGTATATATATATATAAATATATATAGGATGGAGCATCTAATCATCATACACACTCAACCACGTGTGATCAATCACCTTAGCGTCCCAAGGTGGGGTGGTCAACCCAATAGCGCTATTATTGTCCATAACGTACGTCAAGAATACGGGCATAGTCATGGAGATTAGACTAAAAATGATAATGCACTACAAGTACATGTAGCGTAAACGAACAATAGTTGTAAAATTAATGACTCACGTATAAATGTCCCAACAATGTCTCAATTGTGATAAAATAATAAAATGAAGTTGGAACATATTAGAACCACATGATACACCCCAAAAGTATTGAAAATTATAAAATATGGGGTAGATTACTCACATTAGTCCCAAAACGAAATGCGTGTGTCGTACGATAGACGATTCTATCTGTCACACCCCGATCCTTGTCGGAATCGATCAAGGCGTGATATATTGTTCAAAGTCTCATGACAACTAGGTTATAATGTGATTAAATTCAATTAAGTACTAAGTATGCAAACAAGATCCACAACATACAAGTACAAATACAAATGCAAACCACATTTATTACATCAAATTTAAATTGTCTTGTGGATTTCTAAGGCACAACCTATTTTTCATCATTCTTCATTCTTCAAATCTGCATCATGGGTAAAAACAGGTCAACTACGAGAGTTGGTGAGTAATCAAATTTTAGTAGAGAAAATTGTGAAGTTGAAACATTTATAATTTGAAATCTGTTTTCTTTTGAAGTCGCCAAACAATTGTATTTGAGATAACGGTTTATAAATCAAAAATTGATTAACAATTGATAACAACAACAATAAGTCATCACCCTATATATATACATATGTATATATATAAATATATATAAGATGGAGCATCTAATCATCATACACACTCAACCACGTGTGATCAATCACCTTAGCGTCCCAAGGCGGGGTGGTCAACCCAATAGCGCTATTATTGTCCATAACGTACCTCAAGAATACGGGCATAGTCATGGAGATTAGACTAAAAATGATAATGCACTACAAGTACATGTAGCGTAAACGAACAATAGTTATACAATTAATGACTCACGTATAAATGTCCCAACAATGTCTCAATTGTGATAAAACAATAAAATGAAGTTGGAACATATTAGAACCACATGATACACCCCAAAAGTATTGAAAATTATAAAATATGGGGTAGATTACTCACATTAGTCCCAAAACGAAATGTGTGTGTCGTACGATAGACGATTCGGGTCAAAATGGCATAGAACCTAATATAATTAATAGTTTTGGTTTAGGAACTGCTAAACGAGAATGGAGTATTAATACAAATAATTAGACATATATTCTTATATTAGATGAATTAACAATAATTCATTTTGATTATAATATTAAGGTATTTATTTGTTAAATGAATTTTAAATTGAATTACTTACTTTGCATAATTAATTTATATTTTCAATTTAGGCCAGATTTTAATAATTTCTTATTAAAATAATAACTTACCCAATTATAATTATTTACAGATTTTAACAATTATTTATATGAAATAATCATTAAAATGCATTTTTACATGCTTAAATACTTAGAAAAATAGTTTTAAATAGTAAACAG
This sequence comes from Lactuca virosa, assembly GCF_052849685.1. NCBI lineage: Eukaryota > Viridiplantae > Streptophyta > Magnoliopsida > Asterales > Asteraceae > Lactuca > Lactuca virosa. The sequence continues at coordinate 61,953,570 of NC_136429.1, forward strand.
TATTGAAAAATTATGAAATTATTAGGAAATCATTATTTCATAAAATATGAATTACTGTAAAATTTGTATATTGTTCTGAACTGTTTTAGTATTTATTTAATATTTTAATGATTAAACAACACAAAATTCGGGAAAAATAGTAAATGATTCTCAAAAAATCTGTAAAATTAACCATAGTTTTATAACATTATGTAGAGCCCAGTGTATAAGTTTCAGATATTTGTGACTATGGAAAATATTTTTTATATATTTCATTATTAATTAATCAATAAAATCATAAATAATAGTAAACAGTAATATAAATGCATGAAACTTCATATATCATGTTTAATCAGTATACAGGTCATCCCAGAATTTTCTCAGAATTTATTGAATGCAACAAGTATTTTATGTGAATTATTGCCCTACTTTATTGCAATAATTATGATAATTCAATAAAAATAAGTTATTTTCTGAAAATTTCCAGAACTTCTTATTTTATTGATGGTATTCTGGGAAAAATCAAGTTTATGCAAAAAAATGAGTTTTAGATATTTTGGTGGATTTAATTTGTTTCTTGTATGAATTTGAAACTTTTAACAACATACCTTGATGAATGCTTCAAGATGGATGAAGATTTGAGTATAATAGATTGTTCTTGGATGGAATATGAGTATTCTTGGAGGAAATTTCGAGATTGAGAGTGAGAGAAAGAATAGAGAAGATTTAAGTGGTGAAGAGAATAATGTGTTGGGAGAAAAAGGAAAGGAAAGTGGATGGGAGGTGTGAGTGGGAGACCATGGGAATAATCTTTTTGCTTTTGGTGGTCTTCATAATTTCCCACTAACACAAGCATCTTTTACATAATTAATATAAGAGTTTTATAAAATTTAATGTAAAGTTTATAAAAATTGAGTTTTATACTTTGATTTGAAGTTTAATTAGAGAATTCAAGTTTGATTCTTTTAATTTAATTAGAGCATTATACTTTGATTTGATTTTAATATGGTATCATAATTTACTTTGATTATAGTTATAACGTTGTACAATACTATGTTGCTATTAACGTCAAGTTATATCATATTGTATGGGTTTTGATCCTATTAGCGTCAAGTAATCTTGAGTAGGGTTTATTAAATTTCCAATTGGGTTGGGTTGACCCGAATCCATTTTAGGCGGATGTCACAAAGAGTGTGCCCGAATCCATCAAACCAAGGCTCTGATACCAACTTGTAACATCCCAAAAATCATAAGTAAAAATTTTGTTTTTAAGTCAACCAAAACCATCAAATATTTATATCAAACCATCAAAAGTATCTCAATGTGAAAATAGTTATCAGAGTACAATCCCAAAATTAGAAAAGCTAAATACTAGTGGATGCGATGCGATCATGCCGGGCCCTTCCCTTTTGAACCAGAAGTATCTGAAAAACTTTTAAATGTAAACTGTAAGCACAAACTATAGTGATTTTCCCAAATACCGCATACCATACATAATACATACATATCATACTAAAACATGTAATAGGTCTATTTCACCTTTGAGTCCCTTCCGACTCGCCGAGTCCCTTCCGACTCCTTCGGTATCTTTCAACGGGTACATGTCTATTTCACCCCTATAACTAAGCATAAAGTCATACTAGCGAGAGTCACAAAGACAACAAGCATATACAGACATATCAGTAAGTGTCACGAAGACCACTACTATCCTACAACATAATTCACTGGGCCGACATTGGTGCCTTCGACCCACAAGTACCGCGAGGAGACTCAGCTCAATCTGAAGATAAACAAATTAAACTCTCGGGCTGTTGCTACCACGGCTCCTCACACTGAACATATCCAAAGTTAACCCTAATAAATAATTAGGGTAATAACCCATAATAAATGGTCCATATCATATTCTAACATGCTAAGGGTAAAAGACTATTTTACCTTTCCCTTAATTGACCCATTTAACCATGGCCTAAACCCATAATGACCCGAGGCCCAAAAATGGACCAAATGGTCTTCTGGTGAGTACGCCAAGCGTACCACTCCATTATGCCCAGTATACTAGGCTTCAATAGAAAGGAACTCAGGCCAAACCCGTTACGCCTTGCGTACCTGGAAGCTATGATTGGCGTACTCCATTGTTGCCCAAAACTCGACTTTAAGCTCTTAATGCTTTAAGACCAAACGTCCAACTTATATATCTTAATCTTGGGAAGGTCCTAACTGATAAAGTTGACCACTTTAAGCTTATGCATGGCTCAATGGGACCTAAAACTACCCTAGGTCCATAACTTCACTAAAGGAATAATAACTTATGCATGGAAGAATTGTACTCATCAAGATACGATTTTTATGAGATAATGACCTCATAAATGACTAAAAATGACGCTAAAGGTTCTAGAATAACATCTACTCATAAGACCAAGACATGGGACCAAAACATGCCCAAAACATAACCCAAAACTAGATATACACTAAAGATCCATAAAGTTTGAAGCTTTATACCTCCAAAAGATGAAAAATGAAAAACCAAGTATGGATGACTGGATCTACAAGATCCAAGCTTCCCAACACCTCTCCAATGAACTCCTTCTTCTCCAAAATGAACCAAAACACACAAGAATCACTCTCAAAGCTCAAGTACCTTACAAGGTGGATAAGGTTGTGAAATAGTGCTTTGGGGACAATGGAGGTTGATAATGAGGGAGGCCTTGAGGTCTTAAAGTGTTTAAGTAGGGTACAAACCCTAAAAAAATAGGGTTTGACACCTACCTTAGTACACCCAACGTATGCGAGGAAACCCACAATCATTTTTAATGACATACGCCCGACGTACCTATCACGTACGCCCAATGTAAGGACCGATTTTGCAAACTTTTTAATAAATCATGTCAAATATAAAAATACCTGGAGTACGGTCATGACAGTTTTAATGGATAAAGGTGGAAACTTTATCCATTGAGACCTTGGGAAGAATCAGATATGAGTTTTAGAGCCCATGAAATGGATGAAAAATGAATTAAACCTTTAAGCTGTTAAACACAGTTTCCACGACGTGAGGTTTGATTGACACGACGTGGCGACTGGGGGAAGCGCGTGGCTATCTTGTCCGTATTACGCCACGATGTGGCCAATAAGAGGCCACAACGTGGCGGCTCTCTGAATTGACTTGGACAGTTGACTTTTTGACCCAGGTTGAATTTTGGTCAAAGTGTTGGTTCTAGGGCATAGATTAATTGTTAGGTGTTGTAGCAACGAGTTTGTGGCAGTTAGTTGCGGTTTATTTGACTTCGCGAGACAGGTGAGTATTCTCACTATATTGTGTAGGATGCTAGTTATCTTTGTGACTCTTGCATTTGCATGTTGTACTGGGCCCATTTATATGTATGTTGGGCTGGTCCTATCTGCATGTTGGGCTGAGCCCATTTATATGAATGTTGGGCTGGTCCCATTTGCATGATGGGTTGGGTCCATTTGTATGTATGTTGGGTTATGCCTATTTGTATGGTATGTGGTATTTTGGGGAACTCACTAAGCTTTGTGCTTATGGTTTTATGGTTTGAACATTTTCAAGTGCTTCTAGTTCCAAAGGGAAGGGTCCGACTTGACTGCACGTTATTTGCCCCTGATGACTTTCCGTATTGATGACTATTGTTTTACTCTGATGTTGAGATACATTTTTATCATGATTGGTTTCAGAATACTTGATGTATAAATTGGATGATTTAAAAATAAAAAATTTTATCAGTATTTTTGGGACGTTACATTTATATCCCACAAGGAAGGTCATAAATTGGATGATTTAAAAATAAAAAATTTTATCAGTATTTTTGGGACGTTACATTTATATCCCACAAGGAAGGTCAAAAAGTTTTGACTAATAAGTGACAAATCTCATCATTTCTGAGTTGAAGTGTTTATTTGATTAATTGACTTATTACGTCAAGAACTACATTATCGGTTTGATGAAGTGAATGTGGATTTACTTATATGCATGACTTCCTTAAGTCCCAAAATGGTTTCTCTTCTTTCGACAAAAGAAAAAAAAATACTCAAACTTGCTACAGTCTATCCTTCTGAATTTTCAAGCAAATATTTGATGACTATTGATTATCAACTTGATATCTTCATAAACGATGTGAAAAAATGTTGAGTTCCAAAATATGCACGACTGCTATTTTCATTTCAACGAAGTTTGTTGATACAAATATTCATGTGACTTATCCACTAGTGTTTTTGTTTATCAAGATAATGTTGATTCTTTCAGTAGGGCAAGTGTTGATTTTTTTTTGTTGGAATGATAAGTGTCAAAAATAAGTTGCATAATAACATACATACTCAAGTTTTAAACGATTTTCTATTCATTTGTATTGGGGATGATGTGTTTCTACAAGTTCCTGATAACAATATCATTGATCGATTTCAAGATTAATAACTCGTCAGATTTAATTATAACTTTTTCTTAAATTATGTTGTTGTAATTTACGATTTTAAATATTAAACAATTCTTTATAATTACTATTTAAATCTTAACAATGTTTGTACCGGTATCAAAATACCTGGGTCAGTTAACGTTAATTGTTCACTACTTGACTAAGTCACTCCATTTGAAAAAGAAAAGATAAAAGATACATAACAAAGTAAACTTGGTTAAAGACAAATTCCAAGACGATCACAAAAAGAAAATATGGAAAACGGGATGAATATGACGGAATAAGGATGTGTGGGGACGCAACACGTGAAGGAGGGTGTTCATCACGTGGGTAATATAGACAACTTAAGGATACACACACATCGGAACACACATGGTTTTTTCTCCAAAGTCAGTTTTATCCTTTTCAAATTTTCATATATGCTTCTTTTTTTTCCTCCAAAGTAAGTTTTATCCTTCTCAAATTTATATAAATATTTTCTATGTTTGTGTGAAAGTTATAATTTTAGTGTAGTTTTTTTCTTCATTATATCAGCTATATCGTTTTATTTTATTATAGAGATGGTCTTTATGATTAATCATAAATTATTTTAGTCTAGTTTATTTTCCTAGTTTTTATAAATCGTCCTAACAAGCCAAAATGTAGTTTATAAATTAGTTTTTTTAGAAAACTTTAGATTAGGTTTTTAGAAACTTTTTAATTTTTTTTCTGATAAATACTTATGAATTATAAAAAACATGTTTTCAATTGTCATTTTATATCTTTCAGCTAGCTTATGAAATCTGACACGACCCGACGATCCGACACAAAATTAACGAGTTTGGATAAAATATTTCGATACGTTTAAGTAACGGGTTGACACAACACGATACAAAATGGTTGAGTTAAAGTCAAAACTTTCAACTTGAAGATGACTCAAATATGACTCGTTTAATAATATATAATTATTAATAAATTTTATATCTTTATAAATATATTATATATTGTAGATTTGTAGTGGGCCAAATTCACAAATTAAAATTAAAATGAAAATTTATGATAAGTTAAGCTAAATAAGATTAATGGAAACAAAAAGTATGAAAATGTTTAAAACTTTCAGAGTGACTTAATTTTAAATATCCTTACAACCTAGCTTATTTACGCCCCAACTCTTACACTTTCTAACTTATTATGAATTCTGTCATTTCATGTCTCAACCCCAGTTTCCAACACATAATGTTTCAATCCTGACATGACACAACATATTTACAAGGTCTAAAACATAACCGATACCCGATACGAAATCGATACGAAATCGACACGAAAATAAACCGATTCAAACACGACACAATAATTTAACGGTCGGGTTATGGTCAAGATTTTCAACCCGTTTAATACATTGCCACGATATTAACCCAACACGACACAACATGTTTGTCAAGTCTAAGCTTATTAGTTAGTTTTACCCATTGTCATTTAGTTATCAACTAATTTTTAGCTAACAATTAATTTTTCAAAACCACTTGGGTTGTGGTGACTTGATAAAGACATGTAGAAGATATGATGGATAACCTATTAACTCATGTTCAAATCCTGACATTAGTCAGCCCCTATGGCCATAGAGTTTCGTCTGCAGTGACTTTAGGGCATGAGACATATCATCATGTTCGCAGCGGGATTAGTCGATGCGTGAAAATTGACCTGGAAACCCTTATTAGGGAAATTCCCTTTCAAAGAAAAAAAACAATTAACTTTTCAATTACTATCCTAAATATAATCAATATATATATATATATATATATATATATATATATATATATATATATATATATATATATATATTAATTTTATAATAAGGCCCATAGTCTATCTCACACTCATCACTCACATAGAATCCCCTGATTTGCAGCATTTTGATTTAATTTTGTATCAAGATATTCTTTGAATGTATTTATTTTCTTCTTCAATTGTCATGGTCAATAATTTGCACGATTGTGAGCCTCCAACGACCACATGTTCAAGGATTAACTTTGTCAACAACTCAGACCATCATCCTCATTTTTTCCGATCAAAGTTACAGAAAATGTTAAAATAATGTTTTATAAAATGTAATTTAATCATTTTACATGATTAAGAACAATCATCTTAACAAATACAACCTCAAAGCTAATATAGCGAGAGAAAATAAAAATTAGAGCGAAAATACAACTTTCATGCAAACACAAGACAACAAGATCCATTTGTTTCATCAATTATGAGGTTGTGAAGTTGATTAGACAAATCATTTTCTCTCTCCTACTAGTTTCTTGTTTTCAAATGACAAAACTGCACAAATGGTCCCTGTGGTTTGCTGAAAATTGTCACTTTGGTCTAAAAAGTTTTGGACTAGCACCACAGGTCCAAAGTTTTCATTTTGTTGCGAGTTTGATCCAATTTACTTTAAAAAAATTTGTAATGACGATTTTACCATTCTTTTTTGTTTTTTTTCAGTTTTTTTATTTATTAAAATATTTTCATAATTAAAAGAAAAATAATAAAGAAAATAATTCTCTCTCTCTCTCTCATCTGAATTTTTCCTTTCACAATCAAAAATGAAATTAGGGCTTTTAATGGCATTCCCGTGTTCAATGTATGATCGGGCAATGGATAAACGCGTATGAACACAAGGCATCAGAAGGAAAGGAAGCGTCATTGCAAGTAGAGGAGAAATCGAACACCAACTTCGATTTGGGGGGGGGGGGGTTCTATCCTTGGTTCCTTGCTCGTCGTAGGCCAGAAAGGGGGAAGTCTCTGAATCGACGAGAGCGAAGCGACACGGGTGGGAAGAAGCAGCGAGCAGCTGTGATTTCGGGGCTGTTGGGTCGTGGATGAGTAAGGGGAAACACCCTCGTTGTTTGAGTGAACCAAAGAAGGGAAGAAGAATGGGGCAGTGAGGCTATCGTCGAACTTGGTGGGTTCAGCAAGGGCTGCTAAAGCAGATCTTTGGTTGCTTGTTTCTGCTCTAGCTGTGGATCACGAGGGGGAGGAAGGAAGGAGCAATGAAACATCGGTGCAGGTGGGGAGGCTCATGGGTTAGTCGAATGCTCACATGTCGTTTACTTCTTCTTATTCTTTTTTTTTTGATAAAATTGATAGGCTTAAGCAGGTGTTTGGGATTGATTCTTGACAGAAATTTATGAATGGAAAGGATTTTTGGGGATAATGTTTTACAGGGGATCCATGGGTGTTTGTTTGTTTTGCTTGATAGAATTCGATGGGTTTAAATCAATAGCTTTAGGTTGGTGTTTTGTTTTGCTTGATAGAAATCAATGGGTTTAAATCAAATTTTGGTGTTTGGGAATGTATGAAGTTTGAAGAACATCATCTGAGTTTCCAAGAAACAAGAGAAGGAAGAGTGAATGTTGGAAGTCTGGAACCCTTGATCGAGAGAGAGAGAGAGAGAGAGAGAGAGAGATTTTCTTTTAATCATAAAAATATTTAAATAAATAAAAAAACAAAAAAGAAGGGTAAAATCATCATTACAAAAAAGTTTAAAGTAAATTGGACCAAACTCGCAACAAAATGAAAACTTTGGACCTATGGTGCTAGTCCAAAACTTTTTGGACCAAAGTGGCAATTTTCAGCAAACCACAGGGACCATTTGTGCAGTTTTGTCTTTTCAAATCATGATGTTATGGATTACGGATCAAAATAGGGAAGGACCAAGTTGTGTACAATTTCAAAGATTGATGAATTAAATTATATTTCATGCACTCTCAAAGGAAGATGTGTGCTTCAAAATCATATTGAATTATAAATATGTAAAGAATACAAAAATATATAATACTGATAAATATTAAAAAGTGTAAGTCCCCAAATATGCTTGTGTATCGATCAGATCCAATTGATGGTGCGGAATCCCAATCAATTGGATGATGTCAGATCAAATAGAAGAGAAGGAGAAGAAGAATAACTTGAATCTATGATGTATTAAAAAATATGAGTGATACTCCATACACATTATATTCTCTCACACACACTCTTCTTCTCTCTTGTTTCTCTCTCTACAATATGCTCCTCTCCAATAACTCTCCTCTAGGCCCCACACACTCCTCACCCCTTACTTATATATATATATATATATATATATATATATATGGGTTACAAACTCAAGGCCCAAACCCAATGCTAGACCGAAAACACATGGGTTTTCGGTCCAAGCTACAAATAATCTAATACTATTTTCGGCCCAGATAATAAATACAATAAATGCTTAGAAAAGCAAAGTATAAACCATATTTTTGACCCAACAATCTCCCCCTTGGTTTATAGCTTTCTTTTCTTAATCGACCCAACAAGATCCCCCTAAAAAGTAGTTGGCTTTTCTTGTTAATCTTCATTGGGAGCTTGGCTTCAGCATTAATCTTCAAATTCTTCACAGCTTCAAGATGAACTTGATGAATCTTCAATGAATGAGTTCATCTTTAGCACTTGAGCTTTTCTTCAGAATTTGGCATTGAACGCATATTGGGTGAGGAGGCTTGACGTACTGATTCTTGAAAGATGGCGCTTTCAGCTTGAGAATCTTCAGAGAGAATAACAGAGATAACTAATCTTCTGGATCACTTCAACAGGTACAAGATAGCAGCAAATTGATTGAGGAGGCTTCAATGCAATATGTCACATAATCTTCTATTACAACTTGACCTGGCTTCTGGGGTTGAAGGATTGAATGTGGAAAGAATAATCTTCATTTCTTGCTCCTTCGAATGCGAATTCTTCGATGCTCACGGATGAAGTCTTGGCTCAGAAATTTTCGACACAAACTCCATGAGTCTCATCTACACATGAATTCACTTTTCAAGACAAAACAAAACTAAAAGAAATTTTAGCACACAATATTTTTGGGTTTTTGATTTTTATGAAAAAAATAAAACAGAAACAAAATTATTTTTGGATTTTTGATTTTTCTGAACAAGAAATGAAACAGAAATAACACTATTTTTGGATTTTTTTTAATTTTTCTGATTTTTGAATTTTCTGATTTTTGTTTGATTTTTGAATTTTTTTTAATTCTCCCCCTAAATTTGTGCATAGAGGAAAACTATGAACAAATTTAACAAAAACAAAAATATTTGGGATCAAAGTTGTCAAGCAATCCAATATTGTTTATCAGCACACGCCTGCATGTCTAGATCTGGTCAATCACAGGTATTGTGGTCCACTTAAACACAAAGGATGTTGACGATTTGGACAGATTCTAAGTGACAAGTCATTGTGATATATATTCCTAAATGGACATTTAGCTGACGACAACCAAGGATATTATTTTCCACTTAAATTAAGCAGCAAGATCTACAGACAACCTATTAAATGGTTCAATTTTAGATGAACTAGAACGTGTTTCCCACTTCCCGATATACCCCGGTAATCAAGAACTTCCAAAGAACTCCTTACTTTAGGTGAGTATTCAATCATTAAGAAAGAGGTTAGATATAGAAGTGCATATGTTGTATCCCAGGTTGGATGTCTTCCAATCACACAGAAGGAACAACATATGACTAACATAGATAGAGGGATTGAGAGGTAGAATGTTGCATATGTTGTGTCCCAGGTCGGATCTTCCGATCACGCAGAGGGGATAGCATATGGATAACAGATAGAAAGAATTTCATAGATAAGGAGGTGCGTAGAATTAGAGTTGCATATGTTGCAATCCAGGTCGGATATGTTCCAATCACGCAAAGGAAGCAACATATGACTGACAGATAGAAAGCAAGAAAATAATTTCCTACAGACCTACTTTATCAGAACCCCCAAGTTGCCCTATCAATACCGGAATTAAGGACATGAGTCCATACATCAAGGAAATGTTGAGCCACAGTTCTAGATAATTAACTTTTAGTGTATCTCGTAGGTTCTCGTGTTTATCTTACTGATCAATCTACCCGAGCGTCGTATGGTCAGTCCAAATGAAACTATCTAAGTCTATATTGTCTAGTCCTTTCATGGTCAATCAATGTCTAGTCCATTTGAATCCTTTGTGCCTACCAGCACATTGAATACAAAGTCTAGACAATTCGGCTTTAGTGCATTACACGAATTGCATAATGCCCTTTAGCACTAGACTTCATATCACTTCCCAATAATAACCTACTAACGAAAAACTATTAAGAAAATGAAAAATTGTCTTTAAAACGAATCAGAGTAAGATACACTCAGGAGTATAGAGAAGAAAACGCAAACCGTAATTCACCGATTGAATTTGCATCCAGAAGGTCTGAGAACAACATGCATAATCTCAGAACAGATCCGAAAATTCTTCATGTCATTAAGCACTAACCCCATTTGTGATCCCTTCCTTTCTTCCTTTCTCGCAAAAGGACACATACTCTCAAACAAAGATCTGAATGTTGTACAGTTGAGAGATGTCCCCTATCATGTGCCTGGAACAGCCACTACCAACAAATCGAAGTCTGATGATATGCCTCCATAGCTGCTCCGACACAGAGCGGGATTAGTTGGTCTTTGGAACCCATTCCATTTTGAAACTGGGTTGACCTTTGTCATCCTTGCATAGTACTCTCTCCCATGACATGTCCTGCTTATCACAAACAGAAGATGTAGAAAATATTAGAATTGTTAGAAGATTTGGGAGAGTGAGCCTTTGGAACCCATTTGTAGTTGGGTTTAACCCATTTCTTTTTCGATCTGATGGGTGCCTCAGTACTTGGTTTTGATCTTGATGTCGGCCGTTGAGATGACTTTGACCTAACCGGTCTTTGTTTCACTGGAGCATCTCTTGGATTGGGCTTCTTGGTCGACATTCCCTTCTTGCCATTGGGATTATGATTCTTGGCCTTGTGGGTTTGATTCTTGGCCTTCTACGCATTCCAGTGACCATGGTCTGAACGTGACCTTCAAGGGTTTCTTTTGAAGTATCTCCCTCTTGGCGCGTTCTGCCCCCCGTGTGCATAGTAGGGAACGTATGTGCGATTAGGACAATTTCTGGCAATGTGTCCAGGTGTTCCACAGTGAAAACATGTCTTTTTCTTCACTGTGAAGTTGTTTCTTCCTGCCCCTGGTGGCGTATCCTTGCCTTGTCTCTTATTGTTCCCACAAGCACAATTACAACAGGCACTCTGTTTCACTGGAATTGGTGGCCTGTATTTCTCAACAACATGTTGATCAGAAGCAGCTGAGTTCGAAGCAACAGATTCAGAGTTCAAGGAGATGTTGGTTTGTTCAATGGTGTTCTCCTTGTTCTCATCTTCTGCTACTTTACCTGCATATGAGGTAGAAACATTAGTATTTTCAACCTGAATACCTCCTAACACAAATCCAGCTGGTTTGCCATATTGAAGATGTGCCTCCCTATGAATTTCTTCCTGTGTCGTAGGGATGGATGTGTAGTTATGATTGAAAGGTGGAGGAACACTATCATACCCTAGACCCTTGTTTTGATTATCTTTGAATTTTAATTGGGTTTCAAATAAGGACTCGACTGTCTTACTTGACACAATATAATTTTTGAAACCAACATCTGGTTTTCCACACTTAATTTTCAAAGCGTCAACTTCTTCAGTTACAACATCAAGTTGTCTCTTAATATAGTCATAATTTTCACACTTGTTGCTGAATTCTTCCTGAAGTCTCCTAAAATCCTTTATTTTTGTTTCTAACTGGGCCTTCAGGGGTTTATGTCCTTTCCTGAGTTGATATCCTTCATATCTCAGGTCCTCAACTTCTCTTTTTAATAAATCATTATGTTCACGAAGAAGTTTAATCGTAGCTTCACATGATTGAGAACATGAAACTACACATGATTGAGAACATGAAACTTCATTGACCGGAAGGTTTGCTGAACTCATTGTTTTTCCACACTTCAAAGCGTCAAGTTCTTCAATTATATCAGCAAGACTAAGACGATTGAGATCTTTTGTCTTCTTGATGACAGCCACGTTCATATCCCACGATTTCGGAAGTGAATTCAGCAGCCTTTTGTTTATCTCAGATTTAGTCAAGAAAATCCAAGCTATATTCATCTCAGTAGTTAGTGTAGTAAATCGCTGCAACTGAGTTTCCAGGGTTTCTCCAGAGATATAATTGAACATGTTGAAATTTTGTCTTAACATATCCTGACAATTCTCTTTCATGTCTTTATTTCCCTCGTCGACCTTAAAAACCATTAAAAGCACAACTAGAAGCCAAAATCAAACTCAAAAGTCAAACCCTTTGACTACAAACCTCAAAAGTCAACCTTAAAAGTCAAATTTAAAAATTCAAACTTAAAAGTCAAACTTGAAAAGTCAAACTTAAAAGTTAAATCCAAAAGCTAAATTTGAAAATTTAAAAGTTAAACGAAAAAGTCAAAGTTTAAAGTCAAAGGTCAAACTTTAAAAGTGAAAGACAAAATATAAGGTCAAAAGTCAAAATTAAAAACTAAAATTTTTGGTTGAAAATGTAATTTAAAATTAAAAGAAAATTGATTTTGGGCTAAAAATGTCAAATTGGCGAAATTTGGTGCGCGGATACGATATTTGAATTAAGAAGCGGAGGAGTTTATCATCCAGAAAGCTAAAGGAGTTGGTTAAGGCGCCTGGTGAGTTGGGAGGAGACCCGGGTTCGATCCCCGACACCTACAAAAATCCGATTCTTTTTTAATGGAAGTTGCTGTGCGAGGTTGCTGAGTGCGAAGACTGCTGCGAAGCTTGCTGAATGAGATGCGAGACCGAGGACGAGGCTGCTAGTCGCACACGGAGCCGCACACTCCTAGCCGCACACCGGGGCTGCACACCGAGGACCGCACACTCCGCGGTCGTACACCTTCAACTGGCCGCACACCTTCAATCAGATCGCGAAAAAAACGACGTTTTTCACCATTTTTGCTCCAAAACTCGATCAAAAACTCGTTTTTATCAAAAATGCAAAGAACAAACCCCCCGTAATTTTTAGAGATCTATCCAAAAATGCAGAAATCCTTCAAAAATAAGATCAAATAAGCTCCAGATCTGACAAAATTGATTGATACAATCCAAGCTCTGATACCAATTGTAAGTCCCCAAATATGCTTGTGTATCGATCAGATCCACTTGATAGTGCGGAATCCCAATCAATTGGATGATGTCAGATCAAATAGAAGAGAAGGAGAAGAAGAATAACTTGAATCTATGATGTATTCAAAGATATGAGTGATACTCCATACATATTAGATTCTCTCACACACACTCTTCTTCTCTCTTGTTTCTCTCTCTACAATATGCTCCTCTCCAATAACTCTCCTCTAGGCCCCACACACTCCTCACCCCTTACTTCGATATATATATGGGTTACAAACTCAATGCCCAAACCCAATGCTAGACCGAAAACACATGGTTTTTCGGTCCAAGCTACAAATAATCTAATACTATTTTCGGCTCAGATAATAAATACAATAAATGCTTAGAAAAGCAAAGTATAAACCATATTTTTGATCCAACAAAAAGATAAAAATTACTTATATTTCTTAGAAGGTGTTTTAAATTTCATTTAAAAACAACTTACTCATTTATTGTCTTTTTGAAAAATCAATAAGTAAAAAAAATGTTTGGCATTATGATTTTTTTTTAAATAACTTGATAACTTTTCAAAAACGAGATTTCAATATGTTCAATTTATAACTTTTTAAAACTCCTTATAACTTTTTGGGTTGTAAAAGATAAATACATTTTAAAACATATATAAGCTAAAACAACATATTGAGTTATTAACTTTTTCCACCACAAAAAATAATTCAAACACTTTTTAAAAAATTTATTTTTCTTACCATCATAACTCAAGAAATTATTTTGCCTAAAAATCATTTTTAAAACTTAAAATGAAATCTCATACACCAGTCTTAATCGTCTAGAAAAGTCGTATATGAGCCCGCATGGTAATCGGGAACCCGAAACAAGTCATTATATAAAGCAATACAATTATCAATATATTTATGAAAAATAAATTAATTAATCACAACAGTTCATTGTTTTCATTTCATTCATTATTTTCATTTGTTTTCTCCGATTGTTTATTTCACGTGGTTCTATCATAGCTCCAAGAGTAAATTACCATACTGTGGTGTATGAATATTCCACTTTGCTCTATATAAAAAGACCAAATTATTCTTTCTTTCTTTTTCTTTTTCTTTTAACAATTTATTATATATATATATATATATATATATATATATATATATATATATATATATATGTTTTTATCTTTATTTTAATAGAATTAATATAGATTATTTATAAAAATATTTTTATTTCTTTAAGTCAATTATCTAAATTATATAAAATCACATTATTTATTTATTTATCTTTGTTTTTGTGGTTTAAAAATCTTTTAATATTTTTTGACGTTTTATTTGAATATATTACTTAATGTTGTTTTGTTGACATTTTGTTCGTTTAAGTTATATAATATATTACTTAATGTTTAAAAATCTTTTAATATATATATATATATATATTATAGATTGAATATTTTACTTTGTTACTTTTTTCATAAATAGTCATACGAAAAAATATAATTATTTAAGCAAAAAATGAAAAAGCACTGACATATAAACGAATGATATAAACAAAAAACACATAAAACCATAAAACTGAATAAAAGAACAAACACTAACATATAAGTGAATGATGTAAACAAAAAACACATCAAAAAACAACATTAAATTGTTATATTGGACGATTTATAGTTATCCAGTTTATTATTTTAATTTGTTTATTCAAACAAAACGTAAAAACCGTCATTAAAATATATAAATCGGAGGATCGGACAGCGGAAAGTGTCCCTGGCAGTGGTTACGTGAAATTCCAACCGGTAGAACTTCGGCAATATTGATTTTTCCGGCGAGGTGGGTGTTTGGGAGCTTATTTTTTTTTTTAGAGAAATGGAGTTTGAGGGAAGAACTTGATGAACACACGGGAGAAATGAAGAAGAAGATTGCATTCATAGGTTATATGGTCAACGAAAGTCAATAAGTTAACCCACTTAAAGATCTGGTCAAAGATGGTAAAAAATCGTCAAAAATGGTCCAGGGGGCGCGCGGGTCGTGCAGAGAGGGCACGCGGCCGCGCAACTTTCTCAGTTAAATCCTTGGTTTCACAATTTAGCCATTCGATCAGCTCTACCCGTGCAGACCACCCGCGCAACAGCACACGTCCGCGCAACCTGCCCGCGCAACAGCATGCGCCCATGCAAGCTGCAATTCCTGATCGTCTTTTTTGCTTCATTTTTATCCGTTTCTTCACATTTTCTTGGATTGCAAGGCCCCGAACATATGGAACACTTAATTCCTTCAAAGACAACCCCTTGAGGATCCCAAAAACATCTTCAAACTTCTTTATTCGAATTTAAAAACACGAAAGCACAATGTTTTCCAAAAATGCCATTCTTTAACGTCTATGGCAAGACGCCTCCAAACTTCACTTTAACACTTCGGGGTGTCACACCCCGAAACCGGGATGGCGGAATCAATCCGGGGTGGAGGACGTCATGTTTAGCATCACAACCAGTGTATAATAGCAATCATAGTAAACACAACCAAACATTGCATACATGAAAATTTAATAAGTTTACATCGGTTTTAAATATGATTCGAATACACCAAAAGTATAAGGAAAGTATAAAGACATAATCTTATTCACTCCGGCTTCTTCACAATGCTTGGAAGGTACATATCTACTGATTCCCTGAGAATACAAGCAGTTTAAAAGAATATCAGCATAAAGCTGGTGAGTTCATAAACATTTAGTTTTTGGTGGAAAAATGTTCTTTGATTATTTTGAAAAGTGTTCCTCAAGAAAATCCCATATTTTCTTATGAAAAGCGGGTTTGAAAACCCGTTCCTTCCATGACTTCCCGGTTCGTACTAAATACGCACAACCCAAGGAGTCAAGGAACAAATACGAATATCTATTAGTAGAAAATAAACCATCGGTTTTAGAAATGCCGGTGTTATCCTGGGAAAATCCCATATTTTCCCTAAAAACAAGTCATCCGTCCTATAGGTAGAGGTGCAAGTTTAGAAATCCCTGATTACTATAAGTATATATGAAAGTAGTTTTATTACTCAAAATAAAACACATGAAGAGTAGAGTCCGTAAACCAAAGTTAGTTTATACTTATTTGCGAGTCGTATAACCATGCTTGATATGACCGAGAGACATTTACAACGTTCTTCAGGCGTTAAGCTAAATGACATTTGTTCACCTCAGGCATGCCTGCCTAACTGTAGCTAGCAGTTCAGGTGTGGGATTGTCAGTCCCGAATAGATCTATTCACAAATCTCACGCTCTCCCTCAAGGAGACTCTGGTTATACTAAAAGGATTTATCCCTGTACACCTAAGGGTACCGTATAGAAGTAGAGCCTCACAATTCTGTATAATCTAGTTTACCAGCTAGAAACAGTATAAAACAATAAATATCCTTGAATAATTGTACTTTATACTCCTGAGAAAATATATAACATAAACTAAATCTGCCATAGTTTATACATATTCATCCATGAAATCTGATTTGGTAAAAACTTCTTAGAGGGTTATCCCAAACTATACCCTTTATAGTTTATTAGAATTGATATGGAAAATGCTTTGTAAAAACCTTTCTGAAAGCTATGAAGTCAGATTTCCAAAATAAAACTTTTCCTTGTGCTCAACATCTTACAAAAAGGGATAAAATATCTGAATATGTTACTAAACGTGGAAATCATTGGACTGTATTAATAAGTTTAAAACTTAATAAAATACTTTGAGTTTGGCTTGTATTCCCCCTGAAAACATTAAAAACACGGAAAATGTAGGGGTATGAACTCACCTCGGGCGATTTGGATGAAGGATCGATACGGAATGCGGGATGTTCAAGTGAAGCCTTGAACACGATTTGATCCTAATTAACATGTAATGACACATAAAGGAGTCAAATGAAGGTATTTCCCTACTAGATGTGATGGAGAACCACTCTAAGAACTTGGGACTACTTGCACTAAGTGCTAGGACCTTAAAGGGTTGAATGAGGGAGGTGTATGGCCACCTTAAAGGTGTGTGCGGCCGTGGGTGTGCGGCCCAAGGGGTGTGCGGCCGTACACTCATGATGGAGGGTGCCTTGAGGTGTTTTCAAGGTCCATACTTGCATCCATGAAGTGTTCTAGGTCCATACTTAGTGGTAGTACAAGTTAAGGGTCTTAGAAATGAGTTTGTAGTCCTAGGGTGTGTGTGTGATCGCACAAAGGTGTGTGCTGCTGCACAAGGGAGTGTGCTACCACACACAGGAGTGTGCTGCCACACAATGGAGTGTGCTACCACATACAGGAGTGTGCTACCACACACAAGAGTGTGCTGCCGCACAAGGGAGTGTGCTGCCACACAAAGGAGTGTGTGGCCTTACACAGGGGTGTGCGGTCGTACACCTTTCAAGTTTGTGTCCAAAATGCCAATTCCAAGGTGTAGCAAGGCTAGGGTCATGTCCAACACAAATATGGAAGTCAAACTCTCACTTTGGAGGGTCTTTTAGGAATGTGAGGCCACCTTATGTGGGTGTGCGGCCGCACTCCTTCAAAGAGATGAAGAACATGACGAGACTCGATGATTCAAGGCTTAGATCAAGTGGTTCTTCAAGCACAACAATCTAAGGGATGGATTACTCACTTTTTTGAAGCTTTGGAGGGTTTGTGGTTGAAGAAGCTTGAGAGAAATGGTGTTGTGTGCTGCCAAGGTGTTAAAGGAATGAAAGGAATGAAAGGAAAGAGGTCTACCCTTTACATAAGGGTGGGTGTGCTGCCTAGAAGTGAGTGTGCGGCCAAGAGGTGAGTGTGCGGCCGCACACCCATGTGTATGGCCATACACTCCTCCTAAAGGTGTGTATGGCCCGGTTTTGACACTATACAGCTTGCCGACTCATTCCTAACCTCAACCTCGGCTATATACAAGCTTATAATGCTTAAATGAACCCTTAAACAACACAAGAAGTCGACAAAACGAGTTTAAAATTGATTGGACTGACTAAGTGTACAAGATAGAAGTTCCGGGTTGTCACATCATCCCCCCGTTAGAGGGAATTTCGTCCTGAAATTCAAGAACGGATTACAAATCATGGACTAGGAAAGAGATGAGGGTACTTCTGCTTCATCGAATCCTCGCGCTCCCAAGTGAATTCAGGTCCCCGCTTGGCATTCCAGCGAACCTTCACTATCGGGATGCGGCTCTGCTTCGTGCGTTTGACCTCTCGGTCTATGATTTCGACATGCTCTGCTTCCTTATCGTCTTTTTTGCTTCATTTTTATCCGTTTCTTCACATTTTCTTGGATTGCAAGGCCCCGAACATATGGAAACACTTAATTCCTTCAAAGACAACCCCTTGAGGATCCCAAAAACATCTTCAAACTTCTTTATTCGAATTTAAAAACACGAAAGCACGATGCTTTCCAAAAATGCCATTCTTTAACGTCTATGGCAAGACGCCTGCAAACTTTACTTTAACACTTCGGGGTGTCACACCCCGAAACCGGGATGGCGGAATCAATCCGGGGTGGAGGACGTCATGTTTAGCATCACAACCAGTGTATAATAGCAATCATAGTAAACACAACCAAACATTGCATACATGAAAATTTAATAAGTTTACATCGGTTTTAAATATGATTCGAATACACCAAAAGTATAAGGAAAGTATAAAGACATAATCTTATTCACTCCGACTTCTTCACAATGCTTGGAAGGTACCTATCTACTGATTCCCTAAGAATACAAGAAGTTTAAAAGAATATCAGCATAAAGCTGGTGAGTTCATAAACATTTAGTTTTTGGTGGAAAAATGTTCTTTGATCATTTTGAAAAGTGTTCCTCAAGAAAATCCCATATTTTCTTATGAAAAGCAGGTTTGAAAACCCGTTCCTTCCATGACTTCCCGGTTCGTACTAAATACGCACAACCCAAGGAGTCAAGGAACAAATACGAATATCTATTAGTAGAAAATAAACCATCGGTTTTAGAAATGCCGGTGTTATCCTGGGAAAATCCCATATTTTCCCTAAAAACAAGTCATCCGTCCTAGAGGTAGAGGTGCAAGTTTAGAAATCCCTGATTACTATAAGTATATATGAAAGTAGTTTTATTACTCAAAATAAAACACATGAAGAGTAGAGTCCGTAAACCAAAGTTAGTTTATACTTATTTGCGAGTCGTATAACCATGCTTGATATGACCGAGAGACATTTACAACGTTCTTCAGGCGTTAAGCTAAATGACATTTGTTCACCTCAGGCATGCCTGCCTAACTGTAGCTAGCAGTTCAGGTGTGGGATTGTCAGTTCCGAATAGATCTATTCACAAATCTCACGCTCTCCCTCAAGGAGACTCTGGTTATACTAAAAGGATTTATCCCTGTACACCTAAGGGTACAGTATTGAAGTAGAGCCTCACAATTCTGTATAATCTAGTTTACCAGCTAGAAACAGTATAAAACAATAAATATCCTTGAATAATTGTACTTTATACTCCTGAGAAAATATATAACATAAACTAAATCTGCCATAGTTTATACATATTCATCCATGAAATCTGATTTGGTAAAAACTTCCTAGAGGGTTATCCCAAACTATACCCTTTATAGTTTATTAGAATTGATATGGAAAATGCTTTGTAAAAACCTTTCTGAAAGCTATGAAGTCAGATTTCCAAAATAAAAGTTTTCCTTGTGCTCAACATCTTACAAAAAGGGATAAAATATCTGAATATGTTACTAAACGTGGAAATCATTGGACTATATTAATAAGTTTAAAACTTAATAAAATACTTTGAGTTTGGCTTGTATTCCCCCCTGAAAACATTAAAAACACGGAAAATGTAGGGGTATGAACTCACCTCGGGCGATTTGGATGAAGGATCGATACGTAATGCGGGATGTTCAAGTGAAGCCTTGAACATGATTTGATCCTAATTAACATGTAATGACACATAAAGGAGTCAAATGAAGGTATTTCCCTAATAGATGTGATGGAGAACCACTCTAAGAACTTTGGACTACTTGCACTAAGTGCTAGGACCTTAAAGGGTTGAATGAGGGAGGTGTATGGCCACCTTAAAGGTGTGTGCGGCCGTGGGTGTGCGGACCAAGGGGTGCGGCCGTACACTCATGATGGAGGCTGCCTTGAGGTGTTTTCAAGGTCCATACTTGCATCCATGAAGTGTTCTAGGTCCATACTTAGTGGTAGTACAAGTTAAGGGTCTGAGAAATGAGTTTGTAGTCCTAGGGTGTGTGTGTGGTCGCACAAAGGTGTGTGCTGCTGCACAAGGGAGTGTGCTACCACACACAGGAGTGTGCTGCCGCACAATGGAGTGTGCTACCACATACAGGAGTGTGCTACCACACACAGGAGTGTGCTGCCGCACAAGGGAGTGTGCTGCCGCACAAAGGAGTGTGTGGCCTTACACAGGGGTGTGCGGTCATACACCTTTCAAGTTTGTGTCCAAAATGCCAATTCCAAGGTGTAGCAAGGCTAGGGTCATGTCCAACTCAAATATGGAAGTCAAACTCTCACTTTGGAGGGTCTTTTAGGAATGTGAGGGCACCTTATGTGGGTGTGCGGCTGCACTCCTTCAAAGAGATGAAGAACATGACGGGACTCGATGATTCAAGGCTTAGATCAAGTGGTTCTTCAAGCACAACAATCTAAGGGATGGATTACTCACTTTTTTGAAGCTTTGGAGGGTTTGTGGTTGAAGAAGCTTGAGAGAAATGGTGTTGTGTGCTGCCAAGGTGTTAAAGGAATGAAAGGAATGAAAGGAAAGAGGTCTACCCTTTACATAAGGGTGGGTGTGCTGCCTAGAAGTGAGTGTGCGGCCAAGAGGTGAGTGTGCGGCCGCACACCCAGGTGTATGGCCATACATGTGACAACCATCAAATTTCGGTCAAGTCAAAGTCAAACAAAGTCAACTAGTCAAACCGGTCAACTCCATTAACCCTTGTAGGATAGGGTTTACGTTATGTAATCACTGTACAATTCGCTATTTTAATGAGAAAACATCATTTGGAAAGTTCATGTGTTTGATTTTCCTTAGCCTTAACAGTTTTAAACAATGAACCAAAGCGATAAAACACTATTGCACAATCATCGGGATTGTGTAGGACACTAAATCATGACTTAAGGGGGTCTATAGACCTTGCGTTGCGAAACCGGACACTCAAAAAGATCACAAACGAAACCTCTCTCAATCTCATTCAAACCCTACTCAAGATTACTTGACGCTAATAGGATCAAAACTCATACACTACGATATAAATTGACGTTAATAGCAACATAGTATAGTACAACGTTATAACTATAATCAAATTAAATTATGATACCATATTAAAATCAAATCAAAGTATAATGCTCTAATTATATTAAAAGAATCAAACTTGATTGCTATAATTAAACTTCAAATCAAAGTGGATTGTTATAATCAAATCATAACCTATCTTTTATAAAACTCCATTTTTATAAACTTTATATTAAATTTTATAAAACTCTATTTTTATAAACTTTACTTTAAATTTTATAAAACTCTTATATTAATTATGTAAAAGATGCTTGTGTTAGTGGGAAATTATGAAGACCACCAAAAGCAAAAAGATTATTCCCATGGTCTCCCACTCACACCTCCCATCCACTTTCCTTTCATTTTTCTCCCAACATATTATTCTCTTCACCACTTAAACCTACTCTATTCTTTCTCTCACTCTCAATCTCGAAATTCATCCAAGAAATACTCATATTCCAGCCAAGAACAATCTATTATACTCAAATCTTCATCCCTCTTGAAGCATTCATCAAGGTATGTTGTTAAAAGTTTCATATTCATACAAGAAACAAATTAAATCCACCAAAATATCTAAAACTCATTTTTTTCATAAACCTGATTTTTCTCAGAATACCATCAAGAAAATAAGAAGTTCTGGAAATTTTCAGAAAATAACTTATTTTTATTGAATTATCATAATTATTTCAATAAAGTAGGGCAATAATTCACATAAAATACTTGTTGCATTCAATAAATTCTGAGAAAATTCTGGGATGACCTGTATACTGATTAAACATGATATATGAAGTTTCATGCATTTATATTACTGTTTACTATTATTTATGATTTTATTGATTAATTAATAATGAAATATATAAAAAATACTTCCCATAGTAACAAATATCTGAAACTTATACACTGGGCTCTACATCATGTTATAAAACTATGGTTAATTTTACAGATTTTTTGAGAATCATTTACTATTTTTCCCGAATTTTGTGTTGTTTAATCATTAAAATATTAAATAAATACTAAAACAGTTCAGAAAAATATACAAATTTTACAGTAATTCATATTGTATGAAATAATGATTTCCTAATAATTTCATAATTTTTCAATACTGTGTACTATTTAAAACCATTTTCCTAAGTATTTAAGCATGTAAAAATGCATTTTAATGATTATTTCATATAAATAATTGTTAAAATCTATAAATAATTATAATTGGGCAAGTTATTATTTTAATAAGAAATTATTAAAATTTGGCCTAAATTGAAAATATAAATTAATTATGCAAAGTAATTAATTCAATTTAAAATTCATTTAACAAATGAATACCTTAATATTATAATCAAAATGAATTATTGTTAATTCATCTAATATAAGAATATGTGTCTAATTATTTGTATTAGTACTCTATTCTCGTTTAGCAGTTCCTAAACCAAAACTATTAATTATATTAGGTTCTACGCCATTTTGACCCGAACCGTCTATCGTACGACACACGCATTTCGTTTTGGGACTAAGGTGAGTAATCTACCCCATACTTTATAATTTTCAATACTTTTGGGGTGTATCATGTGGTTCTAATATGTTCCAACTTCATTTTATTGTTTTATCACAATTGAGACATTGTTGGGACATTTATACGTGAGTCATTAATTGTATAACTATTGTTCGTTTACGCTACATGTACTTGTAGTGCATTATCATTTTTAGTCTAATCTCCATGACTATGCCCGTATTCTTGAGGTACGTTATGGACAATAATAGCGCTATTGGGTTGACCACCCCGCCTTGGGACGCTAAGGTGATTGATCGCACGTGGTTGAGTGTGTTTGATGATTAGATGCTCCATCCTATATATATTTATATATATATATATACATATGTATATATAGGGTGAGGACTTATTGTTGTTGTTATCATTTGTTAATCAATTTTTGATTTATAAACCGTTATCTCAAATACAATTGTTTCCCGACTTCAAAAGAAAACAAATTTCCAATTATAAAGGTTTCAACTTCACAATTTTCTCTACTAAAATTAGATTACTCACCAACTCTCGTAGTTGACCTGTTTTTACCCATGATGCAGATTTGAAGAATGAAGTTGATGAAAAATAGGTTGTGCCTTAGAAATCCACAAGACTATTTAAATTTGATGTAATAAATGTTGTTCATATTTGGATTTGTATTTGTATGTTGTGGATCTTGTTTGCATACTTAGTACTTAATTGAATCTAATCATATTATAACATAGTTGTCATGAGACTTTAAACAATATATCACGCCTCGATCGATTCCGACAAGGATCGGGGTGTGACAATACACTCCTCCTAAAGGTGTGTATGGCCCGGTTTTGACACTATACAGCTTGCCGACTCATTCCTAACCTCAACCTCGGCTATATACAAGCTTAGAATGCTTAAATGAACCCTTAAACAACACAAGAAGTCAACAAAACGAGTGTAAAATTGATTGGACTGACTAAGTGTACAAGATAGAAGTTCCGGGTTGTCACATCATCCCCCCGTTAGAGGGAATTTCGTCCCGAAATTCAAGAACGGATTACAAATCATGGACTAGGAAAGAGATGAGGGTACTTCTGCTTCATCGAATCCTCGCGCTCCCAAGTGAATTCAGGTCCCCGCTTGGCATTCTAGCGAACCTTCACTATCGGGATGCGGCTCTGCTTCGTGCGTTTGACCTCTCGGTCTATGATTTCGACAAGTTCTTCCATGAAACATAGACTTTCATCTAGATTGATCTAGCCGAGAGGAATCACAAGTGTCTCATCGGACAAACACTTCTTTAGGTTTGACACGTGGAAGACAGGATGGACGTTGCTGAGTTCTCGGGGTAACTGGAGTTTGTATGCTACGGGGCCGATCCTAGCAAGGATCTCGAATGGTCCAATGTACCTTGGGTTTAGCTTTCCACGTTTTCCAAAATGTATCATGCCTTTCCAGGGTGAAACCTTTAAAAGGAAACGGTCACCAACTTGGAATTCTAAGGGTTTTCGTCTCTTATCGGCGTAGCTCTTTTGTCTATCTCGTGAGGCTTTCAGTTGATCTCGGATTTGTACGATCTTTTCGGTTGTCTCTCGGATGATTTCAGGTCCAATGAGTGTGCTGTGGGGGACTTGACCCTTGGCTAGCTGCGTGTCACCCACTTCAGCCCAACACAGAGGAGATCTGCACTTACGGCCATAGAGGGCTTCAAACGGCGCAGCCGTGATGCTGGTATGGTAGCTGTTGTTGTAGGAAAATTCGACCAAAGGAAGATGAGTGTCCCATGACCTGCTGAAGTCGATGACATAGACTCTCAACATATCTTCCAATGTATGAATTGTTCTCTCACTCTGTCCATCTGTCTGAGGATGATAAGCCATGCTCATATCCAATTTACTTCTAAGAGCTTTCTATAGCGATTGCCAAAATATCGAGGTGAACCTGCTATCTCGGTCGGAGATAATGGATACAAGTACCCCATGAAGGTGAACCATCTCTCTAATATAGATTCGTGTGAGTCTCTTCATCTTGAAGTTTTCTTTGATTGGCAGGAAGTGGGCGGATTTTGTCAACCGATCGACAATTACCCAGATGTCGTCGTGCCCACTCGGAGATCTGGGTAGCTTAGTGATAAATCCATTGTTATCCTTTCCCACTTCCACTCAGGTATCTCTGGCTGCTGAAGTAAACCTGAGGGCTTTTGATATTCCACCTTCACCTTGGCGCAAGTCAAGCACTTGCCCACGAAGGTTGCAATTTTTTTTTCATGTTTGGCCACCAATAGAGCTGTTTGAGATCCAGATACATCTTATCTGAACCTGGGTGAACGGAGTATCTAGATGATATCGCAATAATTATACATATATTTCGAGCGATATTTATGTATTTTTAGCTATATTTTGGTATGATTTAAGATAAAAGGTACTTATAAAGTTTGAAATTCCATTTTACAGCTAAAAATCATTTCTGAAGAAAAAGGAGAAGAAAATGTGCAAAAATCCGCAAAAAGAAGTGAAAGAAATTACACGAAGAAAAACGAGATCAAAAAGTCAAAGAATTCAAAAAAATAGCCGCGTTGGAAAGACGAGAAAACAAAATATAAAAAAAAAAAAAAGAATTTAAATTAATTAATGAGGTTTAATTAAAATAAATTATTGGGAATTAATTATTTAATTTCTAAATAATTTATATTAATTAAATTAATTTAATTTAATTTAAATTGGAAAAAAGAAAAAAAAAATAGAAAAGAAACAAAAAAAATCGGAGCCCAAAACCCGGAGCCCAAACCAGGAGCCCAAAACCCGGAGCCCAAACCCCGATTCGCGACCCAGATCCGGAAGACCCGAGTCGGGATCCGAAGTCCGCCCCGCAACCAGATCCCCTCACAGAAAGATCCGAAATTACAGATCCATACCCGGCTCCGACCCGGGTAAGATCCGCGCTTTTTATCGTCCTTAACGTCATCAGTGACGTCATCGGAACCCGATCCGCGTCCGACTTCGACCCGACCGACCCGAACTTCGATCCGTTTCCTCTCACGAAAGATCCGCGTGTCGACCCGCGTGTCGACCCGGATTCCGACCCAAATTCGAACCAGTACTATTCATCCTTCTAAACGACGTCGTTTTGGTTACCAGATTTGCCAATTCCGATTCCATTCCATTTTTAACCAATTTTTCTCCACTTTTTCCTATTTTAAACCCATTCTTTTCCAACCAATACTCAATAATTCACCACCTTTAAACTTTCCAACCTTTTATTCCCATCTTTTTATTTCTTTTGAATTCTTTTTCATTAGATCCAATCTCAATTTATTTCTTTTTGGTATTTAATTCTTCCAATTTTTACTATAAATACCACCATTTTTCACCACAAAAAAAGGGGAGAAGAAATTGAATCATACACTTTGATACACAAATTTCTCCATACAATTTCTTACCATATCACCACTATACCAAATTCCATCCAACCTTTGAACCACAATTGGGGATTCAAGAGTCAAAAAGCTAAGGAATTGAAGATTGCAGTGGCATTAGGGACTACATCGGGTTTGTTTTATCGACATATTTAACATTCTCAATATGTTTTCTATGTATGTTGTAACCTTAATTATGAGCTAAATTCTCTTTGCTTTCACTTGGATAATGAAACCTTGAAAATATGATTTGATTTATATTATTCGGATATTAATTGTTATTTATTTTATCATGCATATTTGATCATTTATTTGTATATGTTGAATTTTTGTAATTAATTTTCCCATAACTAAGTTAATATTTTTAAAAGATCACTTTAATTATATTATCTTGAATCATAAATTTTTCATAACCATTGATATTTATGACTAGTAAAGGACAATATTCTAGGAATTGGGCAAAATAAAATACTAAAAATTTAACATGTATATTTTATATCGTACGACCAACTTACGATTTCCTATTAGTTTTACGACCACTAAAATTAATAGTTTGATCAAATGTTTGCATGATACGAATTAAATATTGTTAATAAAATTGTTAATTGCATGACAATTGTTTTTAATTAATTTTATTATCAAAACGTTAAAAATTAGATCATGATTTTTAACCAATTTTAGAAATCGGTAAATAACTAATAATATCCATTGCACTTAATATAAATCATTCATTATTAAAAGGTGGAATTAAATCTAAGTGAAAGCATCCTTATCATTCTTGATTCTTAAAAACCAATTCTTGTTCTATATTTGTTTTTACACTTTAATCGTTAAAAATTCTCATTATTTGTCTCGTTACTAAAAACCCCCCCAAGTTTCTTATCTTTTAAGTTAATTAGCGACAAATAGTCTAAACGTAAATCATACTCGTTTCCCCAAGTGTTCGACATCCGTTCTTACCATTGCTATATTACAATTACAATTAGGTACACTTGCCTAAGTCGTGTAGTAAATTCTAACATCGGTAATTTCGACCTTATAAATTTAAGACTATAGTGAATTTATCACATCACTAGACTTGTAAGCCTCATTCATGACAATCTCCCTGTACCCTCTGTACTTTGGGGTCCAGATCCGATTCATGAAATAGTACACTCCGTCTCCCTTGATCTCTAAGTTCTTGTCCATTCCCCGCATCGCTTCATCTGCCCAGTTCTTTGGTTTCAAGGCTTCCAGCTGAGCCTCTTTGATTTGTGTGGATAGATGGGAATGGATGGTCATTGTTAGTGCCTTCACCTTACGCTCTGAATACTCTTTTCGGCTGAGGGCATCCGCTACCACATTGGCCTTGCCGGGATGGTAGCGAATTTCACACTCGTAGTCACTGAGTAGCTCTACCCATCGCCGCTGTCTCATGTTTAACTCCTTTTGATCAAAGATATGTTGCAAGCTCTTATGGTCGGTGAAAATGGTGCACTTGGTTCCATAGAGATATTGTTTCCAGATTTTTAACGCAAAGACCACCGCTCCCAACTCTAGGTCGTGAGTCGTGTAATTGACCTCGTGTGTTTTCAACTGCCTCGAGGCATATGCGATAACCTTTCCTCGTTGCATGAGCACACAGCCTAGGCCCTGATTAGATGCGTCACAGTAGATAACGAAGTCTTCTGTCCCTTCGGGCAGAGACAAGATAGGTGCGCTGCATAGGGCCTGCTTCAATGTTTGAAACGCAGTGTCTTGCTTGACTCCCCAACTAAAGGTTACACCTTTCTGTGTCAGGGTAGTTAAAGGCTTAGCGATTCTGGAGAAGTTCTGGATAAACCTGCGATAATAGCCCGCGAGACCCAAGAATTGCCGGATTTGTGTGGGTGTCTTTGGTGCAGACCAATTCTCAATCGCTTTAATTTTGGAAGGGTCCACATGTATGCCTTCCTTGCTAACCACATGACCAGGGAAAGTTACCTTCCTGATCCAGAACTCACACTTTGAAAATTTTGTATATAGCTTCTCCGCCGTCAATGTTTCGAGCACCTGCCTCAAGTGTTGTTTATGGTCGCTCTCGCTCCGTGAATAGACAAGTATATCGTCAATGAACACGATTACGAACTTGTCCAGGAAAGGGTGGCACACCAGATTCATCAGGTCCATGAATACTGCCGGTATGTTGGTCAGACCAAAGGGCATTACTACAAACTCGTAGTGTCCGTAGCGAGTTTGAAATGCTGTCTTGGGCACATCATTCTTGTGAACTCACAACTGATGGTACCCTGATCTTAGATCTATCTTTGAGAAATAATTGGCTCCCTGAAGTTGGTCGAAGAGATCGTCGATTTTGGGTAAGGGATATCGGTTCTTGATGGTCAGCTTGTTCAGTTCTCGGTAGTCAATGCACATCCGAAAGGATCCATCTTTCTTTTTCACGAATAAGATCGGAGCTCCCCAAGGTGAGGAACTCGGCCTTATGAATCCTTTGTCGATCAGCTCATTGAGCTGGCTGGATAACTCTTTCATTTCCGCTGGCGCTAAATGGTAAGGAAACTTAGCTACAGGAGTAGCTCCGGGGATCAAGTCAATACGAAACTCGACTTGACGCTCGGGAAGAATTCCTGGGAGATCTTCGGGGAAGACATCATGAAAGTTGCAGACTTCGGGGATGCTCTCGAGGTCTTTAACCTTTTGTGTCTCATCAACAACATGAGCTAGAAACGCATGACACTCCTTCCGCATATATTTCTGGGCTTTGATGCATGAAATGATACGAAGGTTCGAACTAGGCTTATCACTGTAAATCATGAGAGCTTCACCAGAGGAAAGATTGAGACAGATCTCTTTCTCGAAGCAAAGGATATCAATACGATTGGGGCTTAACCAATCTATGCCGATAATGACATCGAAACTCTTAATGGATACAGGCATGAGATCAATGGGAAAGGAATGATTGTCTAAGGTAAGAGTACATCCTATGAATATGTCGTTAGTGCTTTCCTTCTTTTCGTTAGCCATCTCGACGGTGAATGTTTCGATTAAAGGTTGAGATTTACATTTGATTAGGTGTTTGAATGCATGACTAACAAAACTCCTTTCCGCACCAGAATAAAAAAGAATGCATGCATAAGAGTTGTCAAGGAGGAACGTACCCGTAACAACGGTAGGATCAGCGACCGCTTCCTCTTGGCCCATCACCAACACTCTTCCTGTATTGCCGCTCGTTGTCACCTTGGGGCAGTTTCTTTTGAAGTGCCCAACTTCCCCACATCCATAGCAGGCTTGGCTGACACCTGCTCCAGGAGCCGGATTAGTTGGTTGGGTCCCTTCCTTCCACAGTTGTTGCAATTCGAATCACGGCAGGGTCCGTGATGATGAAAGGTACACTTGTTGCACAGAGGTAGTTTCCCTGAATAAACACCGGTAGGAGCTTGGGTGGTTGGAACAGCAGTTGGAGCAGCAGTAGGAGTAGCAGCAGCGTGGACTGCCACTGTTTGTTGTTTCTTGGAGGGCTCTTGAGGAGACTGGCCCTTGCGCTTGTTCCAATACTTCTTATTCTTCCCACCACTCTCCTTTTGTGGCTCGGCGACCGCTGCTGTCTCATCTAGATCGACTCCATGATCGATCAGAGTCTGCGCCAGGCACTTGGCGCTATCAAATGTAGTTGGTCTGACAGCCAAGACATTCCCTTTGGTTGGGGCCGTCAATCCCCAGATGTACCTTTCAATCTTTTTTCTTTCCGAGGTGACCATTTCCGGACAGAGGATAGCCAGATCACAGAATCTAGCGGTGTAGGCAGCGATGTCGGAATGCTCCAACTTTTGTACTTCGCCCCTTGGGCAGTATTCCGCAAGCATGAGTTCCTTTAGCCTTTCCCAACCCATGGTATTAGCCACTGGCAGAGTCAGGGATTTGACTTGACCATTCCACCAGGTCAAAGCTCTGTCGGTGAAAGTGCAGGCGGCGAACTTCACCTTGTTTGCTTTGGAACAGGCGCAAATTTCAAAGATGGATTCGATCTTCTCGAACCATCGAGTCAGAGTGATAACACCTCCATTTCCGTCGAAGGACTTGGGTTTTGCGGTCATGAAGTCCTTGTAGGAACACTCCTTTTTTTGTCCCTGACTTCCGGCTTGTCTTTGAGGGTCAGCTCCACCTCTAGCCCCACCAGAATTCACTTGTGCCATTGCTACAGTTGCGACGGCTGTAACAGCTGCATGGAACATGACGGGGTCGAACTGAGGGGGTGGTGGTGGTGGCGGGGTGTCGTCGTTTCTTCTTTCGGATCTTGTTTGGGGAGGCATCTTGTTCTAGAAATAACCAGGAAGCAGAGGATGGTAAGTCCTCAAGATATATGAAACAAAATATATCTCATCCTGATAATAAAAGTGCTCTACCAAGTGATAAGCAAAGAAAGGTTACTAATGCAAGTATGTTATCGCTTAAAGAAGAAGAGGTAGCAACACTTGGAATGAATCTATATACGGAATTTGGCTCTAGCTAAAATACTCCTATAATATTTTATGTTGAATATTTTGTTCTCGGTAAGTTTTAGGCTTGCTGTAACACCACAGCCACTCCCAAACACATGTTGGTCATGTCTCGAATGAATATAGTTGATCAGGCTATATTGACCCTAGGCATGATTACATAACTGCCCAGGTTTAACCGTAGTGTCCCAAAATCCAAATCCTTTTGTTTTATTCTACCTATGACACGGATTCAGGTACTCGGGTATACTTATATACTTTGTTATAAAAATACTTATATTTTTGAAAGTATACTTTTAGTTTAGAGCACTTAGGCCCCTTAATGTTTATAGTTGTATACCATGTAAGGTTCGGTATACTTAGTTCGCTATAAACAAGGGCTCTGATATGAATCTGTCACACCCCGAAACCGGGATGGCGGAATCGTTCCGGGGTGGAAGACGTCATGTTTTGCATCACAACCAGTGTATAATAGCAATCATGGTAAACACAACCAAACACTGCATACATGAAAATTTAATAAGTTTACATCGGTTTTAAATATGATTCGAATACACCAAAAGTATAAGGAAAGTATAAAGACATAATCTTATTCGCTCCGACTTCTTCAAAATGCTCGGAAGGTACCTATCTACTGATTCCCTGAGAATACAAGTAGTTTAAAAGAATATCAGCACAAAGCTGGTGAGTTCATAAGCATTTAGTTTTTGGTGGAAAAATGTTCTTTGATCCTTTTGAAAAGTGTTCCTCAAGAAAATCCCATATTTTCTTATGAAAAGCAGGTTTGAAAACCCGTTCCTTCCATGACTTCCCGGTTCGTACTAAATACGCACAACCCAAGGAGTCAAGGAACAAATACAAATATCTATTAGTAGAAAATAAACCATCGGTTTTAGAAATGCCGGTGTTATCCTGGGAAAATCCCATATTTTCCCTAAAAACAGGTCATCCGTCCTAGAGGTAGAGGTGCAAGTTTAGAAATCCCTAGTTACTATCAGTATATATGAAAGTAGTTTTATTACTCAAAATAAAACACGTGAAGAGTAGAGCACGTAAACCAAAGTTAGTTTATACTTATTTGCGAGTCGTATAACCATGCTTGATATGAACGAGAGATATTTACAATGTTCTTCAGGCGTTAAGCTAAATGACGTTTGTTCACCTCAGGCATGCCTGCATAACTGTAGCTAGCAGTTCAGGTGTGGGATTGTCAGTCCCGAATATATCTATTCACAAATCTCACGCTCTCCCTCAAGGAGACTCTGGTTATACTAAAAGGATTTATCCCTGTACACCTAAGGGTACAATATTGAAGTAGAGCCTCATAATTCTGTATTATCTAGTTTACCAGCTAGAAATAGTATAAAACTATAAATATCCTTGAATAATTGTACTTTATACTCCTGAGAAAATATATAACATAAACTAAATCTGCCATAGTTTATACATATTCATCCATGAAATCTGATTTGGTAAAAACTTCCTAGAGGGTTATCCCAAACTATACCCATTATAGTTTATTAGAATTGATATGGAAAATGCTTTGTAAAAACCTTTCTGAAAGCTATGAAGTCAGATTTCCAAAATAAAAGTTTTCCTTGTGCTCAACATCTTACAAAAAGGGATAAAATATCTGAATATGTTACTAAACGTGGAAATCGTTGGACTATATTAATAAGTTTAAAACTTAATAAAATACTTTGAGTTTGGCTTGTATTCCCCCCTGAAAACATTAAAAACACGGAAAATATAGGGGTATGAAGTCACCTCGGGCGATTTGGATGAAGGATCGATACGGAATGCGGGATGTAATGACACATAAAGGAGTCAAATGAAGGTATTTCCCTACTAGATGTAATGGAGAACCACTCTAAGAACTTGGGATTACTTATACTAAGTGATAGGACCTTAAAGGGTTGAATGAGGGAGGTGTATGGCCACCTTAAAGGTGTGTGCGGCCATGGGTGTGCGGCCCAAGGGGTATGCGGCTGTACACCCATGATGGAGGGTGCATTGAGGTGTTTTCAAGGTCCATACTTGCATCCATGAAGTGTTCTAGGTCCATACTTAGTGGTAGTACAAGTTAAGGGTCATAGAAATGGGTTTGTGGTGCTAAGGTGTGTGTGTGGTCGCACAAAGGTGTGTGCTGCTGCACAAGGGAGTATGCTACCACACATAGGAGTGTGCTGCCGCACAAGGAAGTGTGCTACCACACACAGTGCTGCCGCACACATGAGTGTGCTACCACACACAGGAGTGTGCTGCCGCACAAGGGAGTGTGTGCTGCCACACAAAGGAGTGTGTGGCCATACACAGGGGTGTGCGGTCGTACACCTTTCAAGTTTGTGTCCAAAATGCCAATTCCAAGGTGTAGCAAGGCTACGGCGATGTCCAACTCAAATATGGAAGTCAAACTCTCACTTTGGAGGGTCTTTTAGGAGTGTGAGGCCACCTTATGTGGGTGTGCGGCCGCACTACTTCAAAGAGATGAAGAATTTTGGAGGGTCTTTTAGGAGTGTGCGGCCAAGAGGTGAGTGTGCGGCCGCACACCCAGGTGTATGGCCGTACACTCCTCCTAAAGGTGTGTATGGACCGGTTTTGACACTACACAGCTTGACGACTCATTCCTAACCTCAACCTTGGCTATACTCAAGCTTAGAATGCTTAAATGAACCCTTAAACAACACAAGAAGTCAACAAAACAAGTTTAACATTGATTGGATTGACTAAGTGTACACGATAGAAGTTCCGGGTTGTCACACGGGGTGTCCAAATGGACAACA
The DNA here is from genome assembly GCF_052849685.1 of Lactuca virosa. Lineage (NCBI taxonomy): Eukaryota > Viridiplantae > Streptophyta > Magnoliopsida > Asterales > Asteraceae > Lactuca > Lactuca virosa. The sequence continues at coordinate 61,987,427 of NC_136429.1, forward strand.
TCTTGGACATTTGAATCAAAAACTTCATAGAACGGCTTCAATCTATGTCCATTAACCTTGCAAATTTTCCCCATGTCAACATTTTTTAATTTCCACACCTCCATTGGGACTCTTTTCTTGTATTTGACTTTCTTTTTAAAGTAGAATAATACCGGACTTATACCTTTGATAATAACAATCATCCAACCACATTCTTTTTTGTACTTATTCACTATCGTGACCAAATCTTTCCTCTTTGACATGGTGGTTGAGTAGGTGAGTGGTTCGATATCTTCTTTCTTGGGATGCGTATCCTTTGAAGGGTCCGACAGATTTATCGTTTCCGGCTCTTGTGGTTGTTTTACGACTGAAGTTAGTTTCTCAATGGTAGTGGGTGGCTTAACCTCTATTTCATTAACCCCCAACATGTGACAACCCGAAATTTTCATTCGTACAAACCCTACAGTCCAACACTTCAATTAAAAGTTAAATACTTCTCAGCTAAATTTTAGCCAGTTTAAAGTCTGTTTGAGTATTTATATTAATTATTCATGTAACGAGCGGATAAAAGGAAGTGATTTCTAGAATATCGGGATAGCAATTGACCAACCAACACCGTAGTTAGGTGTTCACGGCCAAACAAAAGGAGTTTGGGCCGTGAACTCTATCATGGCCGTGAACTCATGCCTTAGTCATGAGTTTACTCCCCAAATGGTTCATTTCTCACTTCCACCTTCAAGAACACTTACCATTCTCTCTCATGTAGCATCCCGTTCTTCACCCGATCTTCCGAAAACGTAAGTTTTACTTGACTTGATTTGTTGTTATAACCTATCACGTAGTGTTTATACATCATTTCATCCATTCATTGTTGATTTTCAATTAGATCTTCAAAACACCAAGAACACCAAGAACACACACTAGTGTTCTTGGACCTTAAACACCCAACCGAGCTTCTATCTTGTAAGTACACTTGCCCTAGCTTCTTGTGTACTTAATATTAACTTGATAACACTTGAAAATCATCAAGAATCATAAGAACAAAGGATTTTACGGCCAAGGTTGTTCTTGGGCCGTAAACCCCTTTCAAGGTGGTTAAATGGACTTTAGTCCCTTCCTAAGCCTTGGATGCCAACCTTGATCCTTCCTAGAAGTGTTTAAGACCTTGAACAACAATCAAAACAACTCCCCATAAGCGTTTACGGCCGTAATCACCTAAGGAAGTGGTCCTTAGGCCGTAAACTCTACATGTTAGTGTTATTGTGCCCCTAAAGCTTCCTAAGGCTTGGGCTTGATCATAGCATGCTTACTCTTGACTTATGGGACCTTAAATCACCAAATGGCACTAAGTACCATGAGTTTACGGTCGTAAACTCATGGGGGAAATGACCTTAGGCCGTAAACTCCATAAGGAGTGGTCCTTGGGCCATAAACTCCAATGCCTTGCCATACAACCTTTAGATGCAACCCTTTGGTACCTATAACACTTGAATCAAAGTGTTTTCATGCCCTAGGGTGTTTTAACTTGGTTAATTAGTTGTTAAATGACTAATTAGATACATATATGTTTGATTATATGTTAACTAGGATCATTGTGTGTGTACAAGTCTTCACTTGACACCTAGCATCCTACATCATCCGTTCATCCAAACCACCCACTACAAGTGAGTTCATACCCCTTAATCAATCTTTTAAATGATTTTAAATGCTTTAATGGGGGGGGGGGGGGAATACAAGTAGAAAACATCATGTCATAGAATCAATCACATGTGATTTATAACTGTGTTTTTAACCAACTGATTTCACATACTACAAAATGTGATAAACACAACGGTTTTCAGTCGTGTTATACTTTGTTATCAAATGAATTACTTTTGAAAGGTTTTATAAAATGACATCAAGTCATCATTATTATTGTTCAAAACTCTTAAATGTTTTACAAAACCTCTTTCAACTTATTGTTTAAACCATATCTATACACTTATATTTCATGTATATATGTATTGATATGAGAGCTTTCATTCTTCATTCAGTTCCAACACTCTTGGGTAGCAAGGGTGTATAAACCTACTTGGACACTCAACTTACATTCCAGTAAACTATTATAGGTATAGTTTAGGGGATACAAAACATTATTCCTACTATAAGGAATTACACCAGAGTCAGTTCATTCATGAGTCTATACTAATACATCAATATGAAGAGATACTAATACATCAATATGAAGAGATACTATTACATGGATACTTGTACATAGATACTTCTACATGGATACTGTTACATAGATACTATATGATGAGATACATTTACATATTATATGTGTAGATACTATTATATATGTACGGGACTAACCATTCTACACCCAGCTGTTAGCTACAGAGGGAAAATACACATCGACGGATGTCTACGGTTAATACTATTCGGCATCTTCCATGTTGTGTTTATCCTAGTACCAAAGGATAATACTTAAATGATTATATAATTTCCCTTTTACTTTTATTTTGTGACACATTCACATAAACGATGAGGTAGACTATATATTTATAATAATAGTCACATGGGAAAAACTTTCATTTACATAGAAATGCAAACTTCAAAGCATTCGGGTCTTGGTAGAAGACTACCTTTTATACTAGTAGGAAATATGAGATTTTCTAGGGTTTTCACACTTATATCAAATGTTTCATCAACAATTGCATGTCTTTCATAACAGCTTTCCAAATCAATGACACTAAAATACTTATGAATTCACCAGCTTTATGCTGATCTACACTTTCAAAATAACTTGTATTCTCAGGTCACCAGTAGACAGGTACGATGACCAGGTTTTGAGAAGACGGAGCACAGACGAGACTCGTATTTTATTTTGATTACATATTTTGGTGTCTTATTACTATGAAAGAACACTCATGTATTAAAACTTTACTTTTAATGCAATGGATGATGTTGTTGCTTGTTTACTACTTTGCACTATTGTGATACTTTACATGACGTCCTCCACCCCTGAACGTTTCCGCCGTTCTTGGTTTTGGGTGTGACAGATTGGTATCAGAGCTTTGTTTATAGTGAATTGAGTATATCAACCCATAAAAGATATACTAACTATAAACACATTGGGATTAAAATACTCTGACCAAGAGTTTATACTTTTAAATAATAAAATATTTAACTAAGTATATATGCCTGCATTCATACTAAAATCAATGTCACAATGACAAGAACAAAAGTATTACGATTGTTGAATATCACAAGTAAGCTCGGGGATGTATGGTCAGTCCTGGGAGTGGCATAGCCTGATCAACTATGCTGGTCCGAGGAGTGATTAGCATATGCCCAAGAATGGTTGTGATATGGCAACAAGACTAAAAACTTACCAGCACTACCACAATGAAATACCATACGGGTATTTGGTGTTATTATAATTACATATATGAGAATTAAAGGTCTTTATTAGTATGCCAATAGTTGTTTAGTGGATACACTAAAATTATATGTATCTAGGATGTCATAGACTTAGAATCTGTGAGTCTTTGCTTTATGTCCTGTCCTTGTTTGGTTGGGGGCTTAGGGTGAGGGTCACTTATTCGAAGGTCTATCCTGTCCTGAATACATATAACTAGTATGCACTAAACAAGTATTGGAGTAACTGATAAAGATCATCTTATAATTATCTTAGTTAGTTCGTCTATTAAATATTTCTTATACCTCTTTTCTCGCGTAGATATTATGGCTGGATTCCATCCCCACTGCGACCCGTACTACCCTAACCACGGCAATGCTGGATGGCTCGAAGAAGAGCCAGAAAATGATCACCCAATCCCTTTGGATGATCACCATGCAGAAGGCTTTTCTGATAGTTCTGACTCGGAGCCTGAAGTCAACAAACTACCCAGGCTGCTCAAAACCCAAACCTGAACCCTCGTCCAGCATTTCAAGGACCCACACCCCCGTGGGCCACAAACTTGAATAGATGGAGTCAGGAACAGAATCAACCCATCCCCTACAAAGGAGACAAAAGCTTCTACAACCTCACTGAGGGAGGTTCAGCTGACAGGGTCCTACCCATCATGGTTCGTAGGATTTCCCGGAACACCGAACAGGGTCGAGCTGCTATCGACCGAGTCATGGAGATTGACGCCAACTCTGGCGTTAACACAGTCCGCATTCGCCAACTAGAGTCTACTCATGAAAGGACTCTGGTCCACAATGCAGCTCTACAGAGAGAACTTGCTGAAACCCAAGCTGAAGTCAGGGAACTTCGAGCTCAGCAAGTAAGATCTGACAGGCGTGTGAGGGACATAGAACGCCTTCTGTCGGAATCGAGAACTCACTCCAGTAGTTCTCGTCGCCGATAAAATCTCATCGAATTCTCTTTTGGATATAACCTAGTTATGTAAAGCTCTGGTCTAATTCCCTATCTTTGTACATCTTAGACCTGTTAGGTCTTGATTAGGTTGTAGTCCTGTCAAATTTTTTCCCATCTTGGTTGATGTAAGGCCACCTTATGTTGGCCATTTTTCCCGAACTTGTTACGTCTGTAATTCCAGTAATTTTGACACGTACCTAATCTAATGGGAATTATTATCCAATTGCTATCATCTGTTGTTGAACTATGGCGATTTAGTTCATGAGACACGTTCATTTTCTATACTATTGAATTCTTATCATTGCTTTTATCTTTTCAACTTATAGTTGAAAAATGCCGCCTCGCAGAAGTACAAGGCGTAACAATAATAACGAAACGCCGATACCACCACCACCTCCACCACCTGCTCAGTTTGACGCTGCTATGTTCCAAGCGGCTGTCACGGCGGTCGTAGCGGCTGCCATGTCACACATCTATACTCCTGTCCCTAGTGGATTGGGAACAGGTGCACCTCCTTCCAACCATGGCGAGAGCCATGGGAATCCCCGGGAATGCACCTAAAAGGATTTTACGAATGCCAAACCCCGAAATTTCAGTGGATCTGGTGGGGTTATGATCTTAAGATAGTGGATAGAAAAGACAGAAGCGGTCTTTGAAATCTGCGCCTGCCCAGAGGGCAACAAGGTCAAGTTTTCTACTTGTACCTTTTCTGACATGGCTTTAACTTGGTGGAATGGCCACGTTAAGTCTCTGACTCTAATAGTGGGAAACTCAATCAGCTAGGACAACTTGAAAGCCATGCTGATGAGAGAGTACTGTCCTCGAGGTGAAATTCAAAAACTTAAGCAGGAACTCTGGGGTCTAGAAATGGTTGGTTCCGACATATCAACATATACAAATAGATTCTGTGATCTGGCAATTCTTTGCCCTGATATGGTTGCTTTGGAGAGCAAGAAAATAGAGAGATATATATGGGGACTGTCGCCCCAGATCCAGTCAAGTGTGTTAGCATCCAGGCCTGTTACTTTTGACAGCGCTAAAGAGCTGGCATAATCTCTCATAGATCACGGAAACCACCAAAACCCAACGATTCCTACACCCGAGCAACAAAAGGGAAACAACAACAACAAGAAGAAGGGGTGGAACAAGAGGAAAAGCGGGGCTTCGCAAGAATCCTCGAAGAGACAACAACTAGTGGCAATCAATGCTGCCACGGTAACCCCTGTTGTCCCTGCCAATCCCTTGCCAGTGAAACCTTATGCCGGTAATCTTCGAGGTGCAACAAATGCACTTTCCATCACAACGGACCTTGCCGGGAAATGCAGTGCAATAACTGCAACAGAAAGGGGCACACTGCCCGTTTCTGCAAGACTCCAGCCAGGCCGACCGCCCAAGTTCCTAACGGCGGTGTGGGCCAAGCTTGTTACAGTTGTGGCGAAGTGGGCCACTACAAGAGGAACTGCCCTAAGGCAGGGATAGCAGGCAGAGTAGGAAGAGTTCTAGCCATAGGCCACGAGGAAGCCGTAGTTGATCCTACAATAGTTACTGGTACGTTTCTCCTCGATAACTCATATGCTTGCATACTTTTCGATAGTGGAGCGGAGAAAAGTTTCGTAAGCCAGAAATTTGCACACCTGCTTAAACAAAAACCACGTGCACTAGATAAATCATTCACTGTAGAAATGGCAAACGGGAAAACGAAAAGTACTAACTGCATATACGTAGGTTGTACTCTAACTTTAGATGGCCATACTTTCAAGATAGACCTCATGCCGGTCCCAATTAAAAGTTTCGACGTCATTATCGGCATGGATTGGTTAAGTCTTCTTCACGCCGACATCATGTGCTTTGGAAAAGCAGTTCGTCTTAACCTCCCTAACAGCAAAACCCTAGTTATCTACGGCGACAAACCTAGTACGAGCCTTCGCATCATTTCGTGCATCCAAGCTCAGAAGTGCTTACGAAAGGAATATCATGCATTCCTCGCTCACATCGTCGATATGAGTCAAGAAGTGAAAGATATTCAGAACATCCCGGAGGTACGCGACTTTCCCGACATCTTTCCAGAAGAACTACCGGGATTACCACCACAACGCCAAGTCGAGTTCAGAATCGACTTAGTGGCAGGGGCTACGCCAGTAGCCAAATCCCCATATCGTCTGGCACCAGCGGAGATGCAGGAACTTTCCAGTCAGCTTAACGAACTTCTCAAGAAGGGATTCATTAGACCAAGCTTCTCACCATGGGGAGCACCGGTCTTGTTCGTCAAGAAGAAAGACGGATCGTTTCGTATGTGCATCGACTGCAGAGAACTCAACAAGCTTACCATTAAAAATCGTTATCCCTTACCCCGTATGGACGATTTATTTGATCAACTTCAAGGAGCCAACTACTTCTCAAAGATAGACCTACGATTCGGATACCACCAACTACGAGTGTTAGAGGAAGATGTTCCCAAGACAGCCTTTCGAACTCGTTATGGACACTACGAGTTTGTAGTGATGCCGTTCGGATTAACTAACGTGCCCGCAGTATTCATGGATTTAATGAATAGGGTGTGTCATCCTTACTTGGATCAGTTCGTCATCATCTTCATCGATGACATACTCATATACTCTCGAAGTAAGGAGGAACATAGTCAACACCTCCGAAGAGTCTTAGAAACATTACGATTGAAGAAGCTCTATGTGAAGTTCTCTAAGTGCGAATTTTGGATTCGGAGAGTCGAATTCTTGGGCCACGTAGTTAGTGAAGAGGGAATACACGTGGACCCTTCCAAAATCAAGGCCATTGAGAACTGGTCAGCACCGAAGACACCTACGAAAATTCGTCAATTTCTAGGTCTCGCTGGCTACTATCGCAGGTTCATTAAGAACTTCTCCCGCATTGCGAAACCTCTTACAACACTGACCCAGAAAGGCGTGGCCTTTGATTGGGAAGAGAAACAGGAGAGAACGTTCCAAACGCTCAAACGAGCCTTGTGCACCGCACCAATACTATCCCTCCCCGAAGGGATAGAAGACTTCGTTGTCTATTGAGATGCTTCAAATCAGGGGCTCGGCTATGTTCTGATGCAACGAGGTAAGGTCATCGCCTATGCCTCGAGACAGCTGAAGACACACGAGGTTAATTACACCACACACGATCTTGAGCTAGGAGCAGTCGTGTTTGCTCTGAAGATCTGGAGACACTACCTGTATGGTACAAAAAGCACGATCTTTACAGACCACAAGAGCCTACAACATATATTTGACCAGAAGGAGCTCAATATGAGACAACGACGGTGGGTCGAACTACTCAGTGATTACGAATGCGAAATTCGTTATCATCCGGGTAAAGCCAAGGTAGTAGCTGATGCCCTAAGTCGGAAAGAATATTCTGGTCATAGAGTCAAATCTTTGACTCTAACTATCCATTCACACTTGTCCACGCAAATTAAGGAGGCTCAGCTCGACACTTTGAAACCTGAAAATGTGGCGAGTGAAACCCTAAGACGGATGGATAAGAATTTGGAAGTCAAGGGTGGCGGAGCCTTATACCTCATGGATCGGATATGGACACCGAAACGCGGTGGCTTCAGAGACTTGGTCATGACCGAGGCCCACAACACTCGTTATTCCGTCCACCCAGGTTCAAATAAGATGTATCTGGATCTTAAAGAGCTATACTGGTGGCCTAACATGAAAGCAGATATTGCAACCTTCGTAAGTAAATGCCTTACTTGCGCCAAGGTCAAGGTCGAATACCAGAAACCCTCCGGTCTTCTACAACAACCAGAGATACCGGAATGGAAGTGGGAACGGATCACGATGGACTTCATAACCAAGTTGCCCAAGACAACGGGTGGACTTGATACAATATGGGTCATCGTCGACAGATTGACCAAGTCTGCACACTTCCTACCCATCAAAGAAACCGACAAGATGAAGAAACTTATGAGAACCTACATTCGGGAGATTGTACGACTGCACGGTGTTCCCATATCCATTATCTCAGACAGAGATAGTAGATTCACTTCGAGGTTCTGGCAGTCACTACAAAGTTCCCTAAGAACTAGGCTGGACATGAGTACAGCCTACCATCCACAGACCTACGGACAAAGTGAGAGAACTATCCAAACCTTGGAAGATATGTTGCGAGCCTGTGTGATCGACTTTGGGAAAGCATGGGATACTCATTTACCCCTTGTGGAATTTTCCTACAACAACAGCTATCACACGAGCATAACGGCAGCTCCATTCGAGGCCCTCTATGGCCGAAAGTGCAGATCCCCTCTATGTTGGGCTGTGGTGGGTGATACACAATTAGCTAAAGGACGAGTTCCTGAAAGCACTCTCACGGGTCCGGAGATCATTCGGGAAACGACAGAGAAGATCGTTCAGATTCGTGAACGATTGAAAGCCTCTAGAGACCGACAGAAAAGCTACGCTGACAAGCGAAGGAAACCGTTGGAATTCCAGGTGCGTGACCGTGTTATACTGAAGGTCTCACCCTGGAAGGGCTTGATACGCTTCAGAAAGCATGGGAAGCTCAATCCTGATACATAGGGCCTTTCGAGATTCTTGCCCGAATCGGCCCAGTAGCTTACAAACTCAATCTACCGCGCGAACTCAGTAACGTACACTCTACTTTCCACGTCTCAAACTTGAAAAAGTGTCTGTCCGACGAGACTCTTGTAATCCCACTCGACGAGATCGAGATCAACGAGAGCCTCAACTTCGTGGAGGAACCTGTAGAGATCATGGACCGTGAGGTCAAGCGAACGAAGCAAAGCCGCATCCCGATAGTGAAGGTTCGCTGGAACTCCAAGCGAGGACCTGAATTTACATGGGAGCGCGAGGATCAATTGAAATTGAAATATCCACATCTATTTACTTAGTTAATTGTAACTACTTATTTGTTTAAACTCTAATTTCGGGATGAAATTCCCTCTAACAGGGGGATGATGTGACAACCCGAAATTTTCATTCTTACAAACCCCACAGTCCAACACTTCAATTAAAAGTTAAATACTTTTCTGCTAAATTTTAGCCGGTTTAAAGTCCGTTTGAGTATTTATATTAATTATTCATGTAACGAGCGGATAAAAGGAAGTGATTTCTAGAATATCGGGATAGCAATTGACCAACCAACACCGTAGTTAGGTGTTCACGGCCAGAGTCAGTTCATTCATGAGTCAGTTCATTCATGAGTCTATACTAATACATCAATATGAAGAGATACTAATACATCAATATCAAGAGATACTAATACATCAATATGAAGAGATACTAATACATCAATATGAAGAGATACTATTACATAGATACGTCTACATGGATACTATTACATAGATACTATATGATGAGATACATTTACATATTATATGTGTAGATACTATTATATATGTACGGGACTAACCATTCTATACCCAGTTGTTAGCTACAGAGGGAAAATACACATCGACGGATGTCTACGGTTAATACTATTCGGCATCTTCCATGTCGTGTTTATCCTAGTACCAAAGGATAAATACTTAAATGATTATATAATTTCCCTTTTACTTTTATTTTGTGACACATTCACATAAACGATGAGGTAGACTATATATTTATAATAATAGTCACATGGGAAAAACTTTCATTTACACAGAAATGTAAACTTCAAAGCATTCGGGTCTTGGTAGAAGACTACCTTTTATACTAGTAGGAAATATGGGATTTTCTAGGGTTTTCACACTTATATCAAATGTTTCATCAACAATTGCATGTCTTTCATAACAGCTTTCCAAATCAATGACACTAAAATACTTATGAATTCACCAGCTTTATGCTGATCTACACTTTCAAAATAACTTGTATTCTTAGGTCACCAGTAGACAGGTACGATGACCAGGTTTTGAAAAGACGGAGCACAGACAAGACTCGTCTTTTATTTTGATTACATATTTTTGTGTCTTATTACTATGAAAGAACACACATGTATTAAAACTTTACTTTTAATGTAATGGATGATGTTGTTGCTTGTTTACTACTTTGCACTATTATGATACTTTACATGACGTCCTCCACCCCTGATCGTTTCCGCCTTTCTTTGTTTTGGGGTGTGACACAACACTTCCTCTATAGTTTCATTGATAGCTTTCTCAATTTATTCTTCCTCCTTGACAACCTCTTCCACTTCTACTTCTTCTTCCTCTTCTTCATATAAGACTCTTGGGCCATCAAAATTTTTCCCATATTTCAAAGGAATGATGTGACAACCATCAAATTTCGGTCAAGTCAAAGTCAAACAAAGTCAACTAGTCAAACCGGTCAACTCCATTAACCCTTGTATGATAGGGTTTACATTATGTAATCACTGTACAATTCGCTATTTTAATGAGAAAACATCATTTGGAAAGTTCATGTGTTTGATTTTCCTTAGCCTTAACAGTGCTAAACAATGAACCAAAGCGATAAAACACTATTGCACAATCATCGGGATGGTGTAGGACACTAAATCATGGCTTAACGGGGTCTATGGACCTTGCGTTGCGAAGCCGGACACTCAAAAAGATCACAAACGAAACCTCTCTCAATCTCATTCAAACCCTACTCAAGATTACTTGACGCTAATAGGATCAAAACCCATAAACTACGATATAAATTGACGTTAATAGCAACATAGTATAGTACAACGTTATAACTATAATCAAATTAAATTATGATACCATATTAAAATCAAATCAAAGTATAATGCTCTAATTAAATTAAAAGAATCAAACTTGAATGCTATAATTAAACATCAAATCAAAGTAGATTGTTATAATCAAATCATAACCTATCTTTTATAAAACTCCATTTTTATAAACTTTACATTAAATTTTATAAAACTCTATTTTTATAAACTTTACTTTAAATTTTATAAAACTCTTATATTAATTATGCAAAAGATGCTTGTGTTAGTGGGAAATTATGAAGACCACCAAAAGCAAAAAGATTATTCCCATGGTCTCCCACTCACACCTCCCATCCACTTTCCTTTCATTTTTCTCCCAACATATTATTCTCTTCACCACTTAAACCTACTCTATTCTTTCTCTCACTCTCAATCTCGAAATTCATCCAAGAAATACTCATATTCCAGCCAAGAACAATCTATTATACTCAAATCTTCATCCCTCTTGAAGCATTCATCAATGTATGTTGTTAAAAGTTTCAAATTCATACAAGAAACAAATTAAATCCAACAAAATATCTAAAACTCATTTTATGCATAAACCTGATTTTTCTCAGAATCCCATCAATAAAATAAGAAGTTCTGGAAATTTTCAGAAAATAACTTATTTTTATTGAATTACTATAATTATTGCAATAAAGTAGGGCCATAATTCAGATAAAATACTTTTTGCATTCAATAAATTCTGAGAAAATTCTGGGATGACCAATATATTGATTAAACATAATTTATGAAGTTTCATGCATTTATATTACTGTTTACTATTATTTATGATTTTATTGATTAATTAATAATGAAATATATACAAAATACTTCCCATAGTCACAAATATCTGAAACTTATACACTGAGCTCTACATCATGTTATAAAACTATGGTTAATTTTACAGATTTTTTGAGAATCATTTACTATTTTTCCCGAATTTTGTGTTGTTTAATCATTAAAATATTAAATAAATACTAAAACAGTTCATAAAAATATACAAATTTTACAGTAATTCATATTGTATGAAATAATGATTTCCTAATAATTTCATAATTTTTCAATACTGTTTACTATTTAAAACTATTTTCCTAAGTATTTAAGCATGTAAAAATGCATTTTAATGATTATTTCATATAAATAATTGTTAAAATCTGTAAATAATTATAATTGGACAAGTTATTATTTTAATAAGAAATTATTAAAATCTGGCCTAAATTGAAAATATAAATTAATTATGCAAAGTAAGTAATTCAATTTAAAATTTATTTAACAAATAAATACCTTAATATTATAATCGAAATGAATTATTGTTAATTCATCTAATATAATAATATGTGTCTAATTATTTGTATTAGTACTCCATTCTCGTTTAGCAGTTCCTAAACCAAAACTATTAATTATATTAGGTTCTACGTCATTTTGACCCGAACCGTCTATCGTACGACACACGCATTTCGTTTTGGGACTAATGTGAGTAATCTACCCCATATTTTATAATTTTCAATACTTTTGGGGTGTATCATGTGGTTCTAATATGTTCCAACTTTATTTTATTGTTTTATCACAATTGAGACATTGTTGGGACATTTATACGTGAGTCATTAATAGTATAACTATTGTTTGTTTACGCTACATGTACTTGTAGTGCATTATCATTTTTAGTATAATCTCCATGACTATGCCCCTATTCTTGAGGTACGTTATGGACAATAATAGCGCTATTGGGTTGACCACCCCGCCTTGGGACGCTAAGGTGATTGATCGCACGTGGTTGAGTGTGTATGATGATTAGATGCTCCATCCTATATATATTTATATATATATATATATATATATATATATATATATACATATGTATATATAGGGTGAGGACTTATTGTTGTTGTTATCATTTGTTAATCAATTTTTGATTTATAAACTGTTATCTCAAATACAATTGTTTGCCGACTTCAAAAGAAAACAAATTTCCAATTATAAAGGTTTCAACTTCACAATTTTCTCTACTAAAATTAGATTACTCACCAACTCTCGTAGTTGACCTGTTTTTTACCCATGATGCAGATTTGAAGAATGAAGTTGATGAAAAATAGGTTGTGCCTTAGAAATCCACAAGACTATTTAAATTTGATGTAATAAATGTTGTTCATATTTGGATTTGTATTTGTATGTTGTGGATCTTGTTTGCATACTTAGTACTTAATTGAATCTAATCATATTATAACATAGTTGTCATGAGACTTTGAACAATATATCACGCCTCGATTGATTCCGACAAGGATCGGGGTGTGACAGATTGGTATCAGAGCCCTTGACTATAGGGAATTAGGTTAATTGCCTTGACTTAGTCTATAGCCTCTAGGGTCATCTCGTATGCTAGTTTATAAAATGCACACACAACTGCATGCAATTCACACTTAGAAAATCCTAGGAATACCTTTGTGTGTTAATTGCTCCCTTATGTGCATACGTATTAGTCCTGACACTTATATGTGTGCATACACTTGTGAATATTCTCCACTTTCTTTGAAAATCACACACATACTCAAGTTGTTTAACAAAATGTATATACATATATGTATTCCTTAGAGCTCATAGGAAATTCAAAGTCATCCACTCTAGTTGGGTAGGATCATAGTAATGGACGCGTAGTAACTGGAAGGGGGAGGTGCCGGTAGCCCGAAAGTCCTGACTAGGTAAGCATTCGTATACATCCCAATCAACCGAGGGACCAGTTTGCTTATCTGGGGACCAAAGGCGAGAGTTCCCAAACCTATAGGCCAAAGCGCGTCATTCACATTACTTTTGAGCCATCAAAATACCCGACCTTATCAAACGTATCCGAAAGGATACACTCCAAAATGGCCAACTCATTGGACTATTAAGTTCCCTAATGGGCCTAGAAGTGGGAAAGAAATGTGAAAACTTAGTTTTATGGGGGCCCACGCAAGTGCTACATGTTTCACATTTAGTAACCATGGAAAGCCCAAAAGATGCCCAACACTCCTAACCATGGCCCAACAAGTGTTTTACAATTATTTTACCCAACAATGTCTAAAAAAAAAAAAACTTTATTTCCCTAATCAATTTACAAATAACTGACAAGTCCATATGCGTGTTTCTCATAGTTGACATGTTCCTTGTTTGGTTGTGGACTTAGGGTAGACTCATTATGATCAACAGTCTAATAAAATTTTAATTACACATAACTGGGGGCATGTCGAGTGAATCTTAGGAGTGGATCAGACATGGAACAAATCACAAGATTATAATCAAGTTATTCCTACTAAATTCATAAGTCTATTTATATAGACCTCTGGTATAGAGTCGTCAGCGTAGTCGTGTCGGCAATCTAGAATATAGCTAAATACATAATACAAACTATAATACCCAAATTATACAAAATTTTCTGCATTAAAAATCAATAGACAAACACAATGAAACTAAAAAGGGTATCAATCTATCAAGAGAAAAACACATACAATGTAGATTAAAATCCACTAATTATAACAAAATGGATAAAAGAAAAGGTAAGGACTAAGGATTGTTAAGTCCTCTCTTCTTATAAATAGCTTTGAAGCAAGCTTGCCTAAGCTTCTTTGTTCTTTCTGTCAATTCCATACCTGGCAATTTCTCCATCATCTTCTTGTGCTCTGCTAACGTCTCTACCTCCTCCTTTAATCCCAACTCCTAGTTTTTTTAGGTAGATGCAATATATTTTTCGTGTGAGTTCACAAAATTTACAATGAGTTAAGTTTATGTAAATATAAATCAGAAATTGTAGTAAAACAATTGATTCGATGTGGCATATGCCTAGGGCCTATGTTTATGTTATAAAGAAACTAATAATTAAAATTTTAGAAAATACCAAAACTACTTTGGTTACCAAGTGCATGCATACATGCATGAGTAATGTATAGAAGGTTATTATCGTAGTTTACCTTGACATTTTGAATGAGGGATTGAAGGCTCTTAAGTTTTCTATGAGGCCATCTGTTTATGTTTAGTTCTCTGCATCTTTTCTTCAACAATGTTGACCCTATCCCTAGTTCCTTTGCTGCCATGATTATCGGCATCTCAAAGTACTTCGCTATCTCTTCAAACTCCAATGGTCTCAATCTATTTGCCACCTTCCGGTCACCATGATCAGTGGTGGCAGCACTAGAACTACCTGTAGCCTCACCACCGGATTTACAGTCTTCACTGAAACTAACCAATGGTAAATTACCATCCTCCCAACAATCCCATAAGCTTATGTCTTCAAGGGGATCAAGATCATGAAACTCATTTCTAGAAATGATGTTTTGATCTTTGTTAAGTACTGTGGAAACATTCTGATCGAGCACTTCATGCGATTTTTCCGACAACTCGAAATCCTGATGGTTGAGCAGGTCACCACTGCAAAAATCAAACCATGTTTTGATCAATATAAACAAAATCACTTTTCTGTGCGAAAGATGGTGTAATGAGTGACATTTATATATACCTGAACATATCCTGATGATCAAAGTACTGAAACCGATCGAGGTCATCTATGGGATTTTGATGATCTGCAGGCGGATCCATTTGTGAGGGAGAAGTTAAAGAGTCGCGGTAAGAATGTGCTGATTTATATAAGGGAAGTGGGAGAAGTAACGAATAACAAATAAAGAGGAAATGAATGGTCTTTGAGCCGTAACCTTATTCTGTGATGATTTATATAAGGGAAGTGGGAGAAGTAATAAATAACAAATAAAGAGGAAATGAATGGTCTTTGAGCCGTTACCTTCTTCTGTGATGATTTATATAAGGTAAGTGGGAGGAGTAATAAATAAAAAATAAAGAGGAAATGAATGGTCTTTGAGCCGTAACCTTCTTCTTCAATTCACACACATATACGTATATGTTGCTGCAAATTAGGACTTTTGTGTCTCATGCATTTAATGCATCACATGCCTACTGCATATTCTTGACTTTGAAGCTACGTACCAGTTTCGAATTTCCCCAGTAGCACACTTTTCATTAGAAAGTACTCCAAGTCTTCACACATGCAAATTATGACTTGAGTGTCGCTATAGGTAACTAATAAAACTTTATTTTTTTAACCCCTTAAATATCAGTATAAGCATCTAACATCAACATTTAAATTCTAAAGTTCTTTTTATTACTAAAAATAGCATATATTCAAGTCTATAAACCATGAATCTTGGGAACACGGCGAAACCCAAATAAGTCTTATCATCTATGTAAAAACTCAGGGTTTTTACCAGTGAATCTATCAGTAGCGGAGCTTGAACAATTAACTTGGGGGAGGGGGGGCCGAAAATATTATAAACTGAAATTAACAAAAAAAAAATCAAAATCAAAATTTGAACAATAACCAATAACTCATTTAACAATAACCAAATCTATAAGTTCATAACTTATAAATCAAATTGGAAAATCGCCAAATCACAAATGACAGCCAAATTAAAAAAGAAACTCAGTAAGACAGTAGTAACGCATAAATAGGCAACGGATTGACTGAAAACAGCAGCAGCAGTGCAATACGCCAACACCAACAATCAACAATCTTACAATCAGAAAAGAAAGAACAGCTGAACAGGATATGGGTCTCGGGATTACATACCTGATTTCTGTGAAGTGTGAATAGGGATTTGGGCATTAGGCGATGGCGATTGGCGAGAGTGAGACCAGGCGACTGACTTGGCGAGACAGCGAGAAACGAACAGCAGGCGAGATAGGCAGCGAATTGGGCAAATAGGGATGAATCGATTTTGATTTCTTGATACCGGGCTTGGTAACACTTGCCTATAACCCAAGTGGGGTAACAAAGTGGATGTTCATTTGAGTTGGCCCAGTAGGCAATGTGGGCCTGAAGAGCCGAGGCATGTTATCTATCCACTGTCGAGAGAGAAGAGTTTTTGCAGCTCTGTGAAGCCAGCCTGACGCATTGCCTCTTTCTCTAAGACCCAAGCCTAAGCTCAAGCCACATGAATCAACTCTCGACTTGGATCGGGCAAGAGTATTGGACCATTCTGATTAGGAATCGGGAGGGGCCAAAGCCCAAGTTTGAAGATAGCAGTCTTATAACTATTTTATTTTGAACTACAATTCCTACTTCTAGCCCAATAATACTATTCCCCTTGAATCTATGAGGGCTAGTGTAAACATTATGGTCATATATCATTAAGATTCTATGGACTTAGAATGTGTGATTCCGCCTCATTCCCTGTTCCTTGTTTAGTTGTGGGCTTAAGGCAGGGTCACCCATCCAAAATGCCCTTGCAATCTTAATGATATACGACTAGTTTACGTCAATCGACTCTAAAAGAACTTGTAGGACTTATAATGCAAATTTCGTCAAAATTTGTTGAAACATTCGTAATGATGGAACTCGCTAACTACGTTATAAAATATTCATAGTGGTAATACCAAGGATAAAACAGGGAGTATAAAAGCACACATAGAATACTCTATCATCCCAAAACAATAAACTCCTTTTAAATTGATTCAGTTCAAGTTACAATAAGAAATTTCCAAGGTCGTCATGTGACATCAGGAGGGTTGTTCCTCACCATAATCAATTTCTTGTACTACGAAAAGTTTTCCACATCTTTTTCCAAACTCTTGAAGTCCCAATCAAAATGCAAATTTCGGGACGAAATTCCCTCTAACGGGGGGATGATGTGACAACCATCAAATTTCGGTCAAGTCAAAGTCAAACAAAGTCAACTAGTCAAACCGGTCAACTCCATTAACCCTTGTATGATAGGGTTTACGTTATGTAATCACTGTACAATTCGCTATTTTAATGAGAAAACATCATTTGGAAAGTTCATGTGTTTGATTTTCCTTAGCCTTAACAGTGCTAAACAATGAACCAAAGCGATAAAACACTATTGCACAATCATCGGGATGGTGTAGGACACTAAATCATGGCTTAACGGGGTCTATGGACCTTGCGTTGCGAAGCCAGACACTCAAAAAGATCACAAACGAAACCTCTCTCAATCTCATTCAAACCCTACTCAAGATTACTTGACGCTAATAGGATCAAAACCCATACACTACGATATAAATTGACATTAATAGCAACATATTATAGTACAACGTTATAACTATAATCAAATTAAATTATGATACCATATTAAAATCAAATCAAAGTATAATGCTCTAATTAAATTAAAAGAATCAAACTTGAATGCTATAATTAAACATCAAATCAAAGTAGATTGTTATCATCAAATGATAACCTATCTTTTATAAAACTCCATTTTTATAAACTTTACATTAAATTTTATAAAACTCTATTTTTATAAACTTTACTTTAAATTTTATAAAACTCTTATATTAATTATGTAAAAGATGTTTGTGTTAGTGGGAAATTATGAAGACCACCAAAAGCAAAAAGATTATTCCCATGGTCTCCCACTCACACCTCCCATCCACTTTCCTTTCATTTTTCTCCCAACATATTATTCTCTTCACCACTTAAACCTACTCTATTCTTTCTCTCACTCTCAATCTCGAAATTCATCCAAGAAATACTCATATTCCAGCCAAGAACAATCTATTATACTCAAATCTTCATCCCTCTTGAAGCATTCATCAAGGTATGTTGTTAAAAGTTTCATATTCATACAAGAAACAAATTAAATCCAACAAAATATCTAAAACTCATTTTATGCATAAACCTGATTTTTCTCAGAATCCCATCAGTAAAATAAGAAGTTCTGGAAATTTTCAGAAAATAACTTATTTTTATTGAATTACTATAATTATTGCAATAAAGTAGGGCCATAATTCACATAAAATACTTTTTGCATTCAATAAATTCTGAGAAAATTCTGGGATGACCAATATATTGATTAAACATAATTTATGAAGTTTCATGCATTTATATTACTGTTTACTATTATTTATGATTTTATTGATTAATTAATAATGAAATATATAAAAAATACTTCCCATAGTCACAAATATCTGAAACTTATACACTGAGCTCTACATCATGTTATAAAACTATGGTTAATTTTACAGATTTTTTGAGAATTATTTACTATTTTTCCCGAATTTTGTGTTGTTTAATCATTAAAATATTAAATAAATACTAAAACAGTTCAGAAAAATATACAAATTTTACAGTAATTCATATTGTATGAAATAATGATTTCCTAATAATTTCATAATTTTTCAATACTGTTTACTATTTAAAACTATTTTCCTAAGTATTTAAGCATGTAAAAATGCATTTTAATGATTATTTCATATAAATAATTGTTAAAATCTGTAAATAATTATAATTGGACAAGTTATTATTTTAATAAGAAATTATTAAAATCTGGCCTAAATTGAAAATATAAATTAATTATGCAAAGTAAGTAATTCAATTTAAAATTTATTTAACAAATAAATACCTTAATATTATAATCGAAATGAATTATTGTTAATTCATCTAATATAATAATATGTGTCTAATTATTTGTATTAATACTCCATTCTCGTTTAGCAGTTCCTAAACCAAAACTATTAATTATATTAGGTTCTACGTCATTTTGACCCGAACCGTCTATCGTACGACACACGCATTTCGTTTTGGGACTAATGTGAGTAATCTACCCGATATTTTATAATTTTCAATACTTTTGGGGTGTATCATGTGGTTCTAATATGTTCCAACTTCATTTTATTGTTTTATCACAATTGAGACATTGTTGGGACATTTATACGTGAGTCATTAATTGTATAACTATTGTTTGTTTACGCTACATGTACTTGTAGTGCATTATCATTTTTAGTCTAATCTCCATGACTATGCCCGTATTCTTGAGGTACGTTATGGACAATAATAGCGCTATTGGGTTGACCACCCCGCCTTGGGACGCTAAGGTGATTGATCGCACGTGGTTGAGTGTGTATGATGATTAGATGCTCCATCCTATATATATTTATATATATATATATATATATATATATATATATATATATATATATATATATATATATATATATATATATACATATGTATATATAGGGTGAGGACTTATTGTTGTTGTTATCATTTGTTAATCAATTTTTGATTTATAAACCGTTATCTCAAATACAATTGGTTGCCGACTTCAAAAGAAAACAAATTTCCAATTATAAAGGTTTCAACTTCACAATTTTCTCTACTAAAATTGGATTACTCACCAACTCTCGTAGTTGACCTGTTTTTGTACCCATGATGCAGATTTGAAGAATGAAGTTGATGAAAAATAGGTTGTGCCTTAGAAATCCACAAGACTATTTAAATTTGATGTAATAAATGTTGTTCATATTTGGATTTGGATTTGTATGTTGTGGATCTTGTTTGCATACTTAGTACTTAATTGAATCTAATCATATTATAACATAGTTGTCATGAGACTTTGAACAATATATCACGCCTCGATTGATTCCGACAAGGATCGGGGTGTGACAAATGGGACATGCGTTATACCATGGACTCTCTTCATATGGTAATTCGTCTTGAGCTTCCATTATACTCATTGATTGAGCAATTTGTGTTATTTGTTGATCTAAGCTTTTGAGGCTAGCTTGGGTTGTTTCCTGGAAAATTTGGGTAGAAGTGGCAATGCTTTTTACAATGTCCTCTAAGTATATGCTTGGCATTTCAGTTTGTTGAGGAGGGTAAGGATAGGGTTCTTGGAACTGTGGAGTTGGTTGGTATTGGTTATTTCCCCAAACTTGGTTTTTGTCCCACCATTGATCATGTTGATGTTGATCATAACTCCATTGGTTTGACCAATAGTAGCTTCCCTTCTCTTGCACTTCTTCCCATTCTCCTTGTAAATATGGACACATGTCGGAATGATATCCATTTGGGCATAAAAATCGCAAAGAAAAGGCATAGGCTGCACACTTTGGTCACTTTCAATCATCATAACTAACTGAGCTAGCTCAGAAAGTTGATCTTCAATGCAAGGAGTGTTCATTTCCAAGCCATATTTTTTGTTTTTTTTTAATTCGGGATTGTAGATTAGAGTACCTGCATGATGAGATCTAGGCACAGAGAAACAAATTAATTAAAAATAAACAAATCCCCGACAACGGAGCCAAAATTTGGTGGTTGTCAAGGCCAACAAAATAAATACCCTAAATCTTTTACACTAAAATAATGTATAGTGGTAAAGGGGTCGAATCCGCAGAGATTGGTTCAATTTTATAACTCTATGAAAAATCCCTTTGCAAAAGTACTTGTAAAATTACAATAAAAATAAAAATGGGGGGTTTTGGTCTTTTTAAATACTTGAAATAAAACTAGGATTAAACTAAGATTTAAATGGACAATTCAACAAAAATAAGAGTTTGATGTAAAATCAATAAGGGAAAGATGGTTGACTTAAAGTTTCCTCACTTTGACTTTTAATGAACATATCATTAGAATCCAATAGTGCAATACTTGTTTTAAATCCTCAATTTGGCTATAGTAATCCAAGAAGCTTGAGATTACCTAGACTTTTCTTAGTTGTTAAAAGGGTTAGAGAAGCTCATAACAATTTTCTTAGTCAAAGTCACAATTTCCATTAAGCATGTAATTAGTGAAAGTCAACTAGCATTAAGAACCAAAAATTCACCAAATCCAAGAGGAGTCAAATGCTTTCACTACCGTGTTAGAGAAAATGTTTTTATGATTATGTGAAGCAAAACTAACACAATAATCATTTGTTGCTTGCTAATTTGAGGATCCTTTACTTAATCAAGAAATTAGCCAACTAATCACCACAAATGCATTTAAACTCATGAATAAAAACATACAAGTAGTGATAAGATGTTAAAACACAAAACATTTCCATAAGGATTCAAGAACAAGTTCATGAAGTCTTCAACATTCAACAAAAGTTCAAAGGATTCCACAAAATTCAACCAAGTTTAGTTTAGCCTAGCGTGGCTAAACTTAAGAAAACAAGATAAGAAAAGATTGTACCAAACATTCAACAAGATTAGGAGGTGAAAAGTTGAACTTCTTCAAGTGTTGTTGGCCTTCAAAGTCTCCAAAAACTCCAGAGAAAATGCTTCAAATTCGGATGTGCAAGATTTTAGAAAAGATGGGAACCAACCTTCCTCAAATAGCCTTCCAATTAAAATTTCGAGTTTGCCCCTGTTGTGCTGTGCGCGGCCGCGCAGCCATGCTCGGGTGCGTTGCACGAGTGGTTCCTGAATGTGGCTTCTTTGAGTATTGGGCCTCCACAGCTTAGCCCACTTGGCCCAGTTCGAGTCGAATCAACTCCTAG
Organism: Lactuca virosa; assembly: GCF_052849685.1. NCBI lineage: Eukaryota > Viridiplantae > Streptophyta > Magnoliopsida > Asterales > Asteraceae > Lactuca > Lactuca virosa. Next base: position 62,009,711 of record NC_136429.1, read on the forward strand.
CCCATTTTTCTTCAAGTTTTCTTCATTTTAAGCCCAATTTGGCTTCTCCAAATGATCCATAGCTCATGTAATTTCCCGATAGATAATCTACGCAAGCTCGAATATTCTTCCGTATCTTGCAAATTCAAAGTTCATTTCCTCCAAGCCTTCAATTAATACACAAGCCTACTCCATGCATCATCTCTACTAGCTATCAAGCCCAAAATCTTTGTTGTCCTCCAAGTCCAATTGCTTCCCAAAGATCCCAATTTGCTTGTCTCCTTAAAATCTACAATTATGCTCACGAAACTAGAAAGTACCCGAAATAGTCATAAAATAACAAAAAGGAAAATATGCATGAAAGTTAGCTAAACTATGAATGAAAAATGCTAAAATAAACTATAAAAAGAAGTAAATAAAATGGAACTATCAATACACTTCGGTATCAAGTTGACCATTAAGAAAGGAACTTATGACGTCCATTTGGTAAACTTTAAAGCCTTTGTGAGCTGCATTAGCGAGAAAGATTCGGATGGATTCAAGGCGAGCAACAGGAGCAAAAGTCTCGTCGTAATCGATTCCTTCGATCTGAGTGAATCCTTTGGACACCAATTTCACTTTTTTCTGATTATAACTCTGGCGTCGTTGAGTTTATTTCGGAAGACCCATCTTGTGCCAACAATAGGGTGATATTGAGGAGGAAGGACAAGAGTCCATGCTTCATTTCTGTCAAATTCTGCTAACTCTTCTTGCATGGTTGTAATCCAATTGGCATATTCTAAAGCTTCTTCGATGGATTTTGGTTCAACCATTGAAATGAATGCCGAGAAGTGGCACTCATTTTGGATGTTCGCAGCAGAACGAGTTCGAACACCAGCATTGAGATTTCTAATGACTTGATTTGGAGGATGATCCTTTGTCCAGATATGTAATATTGGAAGTTCTTGTGTAGCGGATGATTCGATATCAAGAATGGGGTTGTGTTGCTCCCCCTGAACAATTTGAATTTGAGGATGATGCTCCCCCTGAACTTATGAACGCGATATGTTGACATCATCATCGTTCGGAAAGTCAAAGAAGTTAGCATCATCTTCGTTGTTGTTCAAAATAGGATCAAATTCAGCAAATTGATCTCCTACATCTTGAAATCCATCAACATTTCATTCGAGGGAAGGATGACCATTCTCCCCCTCAACCTGAGAAGGTTGAAATGGATCAGAATCAAATGGAGGAAAGGTGGGTGTCGGACCAGAAACATTTTGAGAAATTGGAGTTGCAGCTAACGATGACTGTCTTGATCGAGATTCTGAGTCAAGAGTAGTTTATAATGGTCCGAACAAGCTTTCGAAGTCGACTTCATAGATGATTTAGGAATTTGGAGACCCAAGTGGTGGAGCATCGGACTACATGATTTGAGTCGTAACATGAGTTGGACCAGAATTCCGAACCAATTTGTCATCAAAAGTGACATCAAAGGTTTCTTCAAGTACATGAGTTCGATGATTCAGAACTCTGTAGGCTTTGGATTTGGATGAGTATCCCAAAAATATTTCTTCATCGGCTTTGGGTTGAAACTTGGTGAGTTGATCACAGTTGTTTTTGATAAAGCATCTGCAGCCGAGAACATGTAAGAACGAGATACTCGGCTTGCGACCATTCGTGGCTTCATACGGTGTCATGTTGACACGGCGATTAATAATGCTTTGGTTTTGAGTGAAGCAGGCAGTGGACACAGCTTCAGCTCAAAGATAGATAGGAAGATTTGCAAAGTTCAGCATCGATCGAGCGGCTTCAATGAGAGTTCTGTTTCTTCTTTGAACCACTCTATTTTGTTGAGGAGTGTAGGGAGCAGAGAAATTGTGGTTGGTGCCTTTGTCGGAGTGGAATTTCTCAATGGTGACATTGGTGAGTTCCGAGCCATTTTCACTTACGATTCTTCTAACATGAAGTTTGACAAGAACTTCAATTCCTTTGATGAAGATAATAAGTTCCGAGGTTGTTTCAAATTTTAGCCTAAGAAAGAAGACCCAGGTGAACCTTATGTAGTCATCAACAATCACAAGAATGTACTTTTTGTGATGCATACTTTCTACGGTGGAGGGTCCACAAAGATCAATATGATGAAATTCTAATGGTTCCGAAATTGACTTTTCAATGATTACGAGATGACCTTTCTTGGATTGCTTCCCACATTCACATGCAGCATAGAGATGATCATTTTCAAATTTGAGGAGTGGTAGACCTCAGACCATTTCACCAGAAACAAGATCATTCACGTATCGGAAATTGAGATGAGCGAGCCTCCGATGCCATAACCAATGAACATCAGGAACGGCCTTTGAGAGAAGAAAAATTTGAGGCTTTCCGATGATCATGTTGATGTCTAATGGATACATGTTTTTGTTGCGATCAGATTTGATTAGAAATTATTTCTAGTCTTATGTCATAACGTAGCTATGCTTTTTGCATAATTCAACTCTTCGATTTGCATCAGTGAGTTGAGCTACACTGATCAAGTTATGTTTGAGATTCGCCACATACGCCACATTGGAGACAGATAAATTTCCATTGGTCAGGATGCCATAACCTCGAATTTGTGAATTTAAGTTGTTGCTATAAGTCACGTAAGCAGCGTTAGGAGCGAGCTTTAGATCACACATAAATTTTTTTCTACCCGGTCATGTGCATGGAACAAGCACTATCAATATACCATATTGTATCTTGCTCCGAAGCACAGAGTGCCTGCAAAATCAGTGAGTTTTGGATTTTTTAAGCTCCAATTTAGGCTTAGGGACTCTGGTATGGGCTTTAGACTTGGGTTATAATTTTTGAGCAACTGGTATCTCGGCGGGCTTGTTCTGAGATTTTTTAGGGAAGAAAAAGAATGTCATGGTCTTTTCATTTATCTAAAAATCGTATTCAACCAAAGGTTGTTTGAATACTTCTTTTCTCGGACCTACAGTTTTTCGAGATTTTGTAGGATTCACTGCGTTGACAGATGTTACAGGTGCGTTTTTAACCTTTTTTGCTTTCCACTCAAATTTTTGTTTTGAATCTTTTGAAGATTTGTGAACAACAGTGTTCTTAGAAACCTGTTCTTTGCTAGATACTTTCGAATACACATTTGATTTTGGAAATTGTTTTGGTTTGAAAATCGTGCCATCGGATTTAGTAACAAACACAGAAGAAATTGACATAAAGGTATTGTAGTTCCTAGTGGCCGGACTAACTGTTCGAGTCACTTTCTTTTCGGATTGTTCAATAAATCTGGAATCTTGCCTAGACCTAATTTCTTTCTTAAGGGCATTCTTAGATTTGGTCTTAGGGTGAACGATCTCTTTTTTATTCAGCCAAGGTTTCTTCCGAGAGTTAGATTATAACTTGGAAGTTTGTCCAGATGATGGATTTTCGAACTTAGGCTTAATTGGCACTAGAGTTGATTTCGAAATCACATCAGAGTTAGAGATACAAGAGTCAGATGAATTGTCACACACAATTTCTTCATCTACGTCACCATCAAATGACGCCAAACGAAGTCGGATTTGTCAGAGTCATGTCCAGTTGTCTCGGGAATTATTTCATCGACTACACAATTGTTCAGAGGACTGGAGTTCGGAATTTGAACTCCAATACATTTGGTGTCAGGGAATAAATCTGAAGACTGATTCAGGTCCAGGGATATCAGAGGCGAAAGAGGCGTGGAATCAGGACATTTGAAATTGATAGGTTTAAACTCAGGAATTAGAGATTAGAACTGGTTCGAAGTCTTAGGAAGGGGTGACAATGGTGCTATAGGGGTATCCAAATGATTATGGTTCGAAACGTCTCCCATAAAAATTAGATTTTGTAGTTCCTTCAAGGGACGAGCAATAGGTTTCGGAAACTCGCTTCCGATGCCTAGTGCTTTGGACCACGGATGACGAAAACTATGTGGCATCCGTTCGTTTTCTTCAAGAATATCAATAGATTTATGTAAAGCATCAATTTTGGCATTAAGATGTTTGTTATCAGAAACTAAGATATTCCTTTCACAAAAAGTGATTTCACATTTTTCTTTTAAAATGATACATTCATCTTTAGACATTACAAGCTCTCTCTCTCTCTCTAGTGATTCTATCTTAAGCTTCTGATCCTCAAAGCGTAATCTAAGGCGAGTCAGTTCACTGTCCAACTTCTCACTTACTTATATGGCAGACTCATAGGCTTTATGAATGACTGTCATATCTGATTGGATCTGGGTTAGATATGGTTGACAAACAGATAAATCAAAATTATTTTTAGTGATCATGGATCTTACCTATTGGACGATGCTTCTGCCGGGTGGAGCATTAGTTGTCATATAGAAAAGGTTTGGCTCAGCATCTTCCTCATCTTCTTCTGATCCTGAAGACTAGTATCATTCATCACATTCGATTGACTGTCTTTCCATAAGACACATATTCCTTCCAGTTCTCACTTCATCCTCATCTCCAGAAGACCAGTACCCATCAACATCTCTTGACACTGTCGTAACAAAGACTTTTTCACTTTCTGCCATTTCTTCAGCTCTGTAGGAATAATATGAAGAATATTTTACCTTCGGTTTTTGATAAGTCTATGACAAACAATCTTTTGCGAAGTGGTTACCAAGACCGCATATATGACAAACTATTTTGGGCTTGACTGATTACGGAATTTCTTGGGAATCCGAGGAGCGACTTGGGATGTTGGGTCGGTAAGCAGGTGGGTTTTCTGAAGGTTTGGGAAAGGGTTGAGGATTATTTTGACGAGGGGATTGAAATCGGTTTTGATAAGGTTTATGACTAGGATTCCAGGGACGTTTATATTTCATGGACAAGAGTGCGAATTCTTGTTGAAAACAAAGTTCAGACTTAGGTAGATCGAGATAAATATTTTCATCAAATGAATGATTCGGAACAAGTGGAGTGAGCGGAGTAGGAAATTTTGGTTGACTATGAGAAACAGGTGGTGTAGTTCCAAAAGGATCTGACACAAATGGGCTCAGAAAAAGTGGGTTAACACAACTAACCAAGGAAAGAGGACCTCCTGACAGTTCTCTTAACGTTTGAGAAACGTTAGATTCGTGGCCTTGTAGTTCGTCAAATAGTTGATAGAGCTTTAGTTTCTTCATAGATCCGTTACTCTGAAGACATGATTTGACGTTCCCCCAGCCTTTTCTGAGGCTATTGATAAACTTCATATTGTACTCAAGAGGAGTTCTGATTATGCCATGTGCAGTTATATTGTGGACTACGATCATGTACCTATTCGAAGAAGATGCTACGGATTCACCTAGAGTTGTGGTGAAGGTATCAAAGTCGTTGAACACCAAATTCAGATACTTATCTTTCATATTTTTGGACCCATTAAACAAGTCCTAAAGAGTGTCCCAAATCTCCTTTGCACATTTGCACAACTTAATGTGATCAAAGAGAGACGGAGGAACACCAAACACTATCTCAGAAAATGCAATCTGGTCTGTGTGAAGCTTTTCGAGGTCTGATGCAGTAAAAGGTGTTACACGTCGTTCTTCTTGGCCCATGAGAGTTGCAGAAACTGATGGGTTTTGAGCATTCTAACACTCCTAAGGTGTACATGCAACCCTAGAAACCCTGGATCTATGTTTTCTCTATTATACATGCAAATTTTGATTTTTCCAAGGTTTCATCCTAACTAGCATACAATGGAGTATATGTAATACAAAAACTAGTAGAATGACATACCTTTTCTTGTTGCTTGATTCCTTAAGCCTTTAAGAGCCTAGCACCCCAAGTGTGATGCCTCAAATGCTTCACACAACACCACCAACAAATTGGAAGGAATTGAGAAGGGATTATCTAGCACCAAATTTGGCTATAGTTCTTTAAGAACACTAGGGTGCCAATTTGGTAGCCTAGGGGCTTCTTATGTAGTCTAGTGGAATTAGGGTTACACCATGTAAACCTTAATAGCCATGACTTTCCACATTCCTCATGCTCCATCGGTTTTAACCTCCATGGAGCATCCATAGGTCACCACATGGGTTTAGCCCAACATAAAGGAGTATGAATCATAAGCCCACTATATAAGAATGAATGATTTACACAATCAATCCCCGTTTATTTAATTAGTCTCTTTTGATCACAAAATTAATTCCAAACTAATTCTTGATCAATACTATTCAAATAATGTGATTTCATATTAATGTATTAGAAGTTATAATATATTAATAAATGATAAATATCCTCTTCTCAAAAGTCCATCCTTACAAATTGTTCCGGTACCATGCAACCCAAATGGACCATCCTACTCTCGGGTCAAGTACATACCAATTATAGTTATCAGATTAGACACTAAATCCAATAGTCTCCCACTTGGATAAGTCTAATAACTATAGTTGCAAGTATGACCTCAAACACCGACTAGCAATCATAGCTCTTAAAAGCCTCTATCGAACCGTGACATGCCATTTTAGATAAGTGATCATATAATCCTCTGTTCTCAAGATATCAGCCTGACAAATACATGGAACAACGCCGTACTTATTGTTCAACAGTTTGTTTCCCGATTTCTGATTTGTTTGACATAGAACTTAATCGAACACATCAATTTAGTTCTGACCGGGCCCATCACATAAGTCAAAACAAAATCATCGAGGGGCCCAATATGTCGCTTTTAATCCTCCAAGGACTAAAAGGAACAGATAAACTTTGACATTATATGCTTGTACTAACTATTCATTGAATCATACACAACAACACGTTTTATAACATCGAGTTACCGATGCATTTCCGTACTATCAATGTACAACCAACTCATAGTCAACAACTCATATATCTAGGTTTGAAGACTTATATGATATTATCGTCTCACGATCACTCGAGATGAATTCCACGAAGTGATACAAGTGAGTGCGGGTTTAATCCAATACTCTGACCTTATGAGCACTCATGAATGTTGCAGCAAACTTTGCTATGTCTAATACAATTTCAGACAAATCTACAAGCCAAATTCATGACAATCTTGATTCATTACCTACTTCCAACGTATGATCGACTGTGGATAGTTTGAATAATATTTAATCATTCGGGAAGTCGAGGCATGCAAAATGAAACAATAGTAAACGATTGACACAAGACAGTACCATACTAGTAAAAAAAACACCTTTTATTTAAGAATCAAATGTCAATTACATTTCAACTATTACAAGTTTCGAAAGCTATCTAATCATTAAAACTAATATCATCCTTCAGCCCAATTCACCTCGCATGCTGTAAATGCTTAACCCTACTCAGTCCCTTCGTGAAGGATCTGTTGGGTTCTCATTCGATGATACCCTCCTTGTCACGAGGAGTCCTTCTTCTATACGATGTCTAATGAAGTGGTATTTTCTGTCGATATTCCTGGATCTGACGTGATCCCATGGTTCCTTGGCTAAGAAAACTGCACTCTCACTGTCACAGAAAATCTCCATAAGCTCCTTTATAGCTGGTACAACTCCAAGGTCTCTAATGAAGTTCTTCAGCCATATTGCCTCCTTCGCCACCTTACTTGCTGCTATATACTCTGATTCTCAAGTTGAATTAACTACTGTCTCTTGCTTGGAACTTTTCCAATTAATTGCTCCTCCATTCAGGGTAAAGACCCAGCCCGACTGATATCGACAGTTATATTTTTCGGTCTGAAAGCTAGTGTCGCTATACCCCACCACTCTCATGTCATCACTCCCGCTGAGGGTAAGGACCTAGTCCTTAGTCCTCCACATCTACTTGAGAATGTTCTTAACTATAGTCCAGTGAGCCTTACCAGGATTCCCTTGATATATGCTGACCATGCTCAAAGAAAAGGCCACATCAGGGCAAGTACAAGTCATAGCATACATGATTGAGCCAACATCGGAAGCATATGGTATTCGGCTCATTTCAGCTATCTCAGCCTCTATACTTGGACTCTGAGTTTTACTCAGTTTAGTATTGCTCTGGATCTGTAAATCACCTTTCTTGGAATCCTGCATGTTGAATCTTTTCAGCACCTTATCCAAGTAGGTACTTTAACTAAGTCCAATTAGTCTCTTACTCTTGTCTCTCAATATCCTTATCCCAAGAATATAGGCATCTTCTCCAAGGTCCTTCATAGCGAAACACTTCCCAAGCCAGGACTTAACCTCCTGCAAGGTTGGGATGTCATTTCCTATGAGTAGTATGTCATCCACATACAATACCAAAAAGCTAACTATGCTCCCACTAGCTTTGACATATACACAGGACTTATCCTCGCTTCTCGAAAAGCCAAACTCTTTGACTTTCTCATCGAAACAAAGATTCCATCTATGAGATAATTGTTTCAATCCATAAATGGATTTCTCAAGCTTACACACTCTATTAGGGTACTTTGCATTGACAAAACCCTCTGGCTGACTCATGTAAACATCCTCAGCCAACTTCCTATTAAGGAAAGCGGTTTTGACATCCATTTGCCATATTTCATAGTCATAAAATGAAGAAATGGCTAGCATAACCCTAATAGACTTAATTTTCGCTACTGGTGAGAAAGTCTCATCATAGTCAACTCCCGGAGTTTGAGTAAAGCCCTTCGCAATCAATAGCGCCTTATAAGTGTGTACTTTCCCATCCATGTCGGTCTTTTTCTTGAAGATCCATTTGCACCCGACTGCCAGAACAGGGGAATTAGCAGTAGGAGTGGTTACAACATTTTTACCTTTGAGACCACTTTCGGTAGTCCTCAAAAGGCCCTGAAGTTTGCTCAAAGTGACTTCCTCCTTGTTCATATGATATGTCATGCAGAACTGATCATTACATGGAGGTAAGGAGTGTAGGATAATATCTATAGCCAGCTCCTCATCAAAGTTCACATTCAGTTTGAGCAGACGGTCCACAAACCTTTGCATTTTATGCAAGTGGCCTGTGATGGGTTCACCATCCTTCATCTTTGTTGTAATCATGGAGCAGATGATTTTATAACGCTCTTGACGAGCACTCTGATGGTATATTTCTATCTGGTCCTGGTGCATCTCAAAAGGGTAGAAGTCCTCATAGGACTTTTGGAGTTCATGAGACATGGTGGAAAGCATGATACAAGCTACCTTGATGGCATCTTTCTCATGTGCCCTAAAATCAGCAATCTCCAAGGAGTAGCAGCAGACTTATCGATATCCTTGAGCTCCTTGTCGATGACATATTCCTTGTCCTCGTAGCGAGTGACCATCCTGATGTTCCTAATCCAATCATTGAAATTAGTCCCATCAAAGATGACTCTCCCACAAAGGTTCATGAGAGAGAAGGAGCCGGTAGGGTTTGAGCCCGAAGCAGTGTTGGAAGACATCTGAAAAGAAAGAAAAACAAGTTTAGATTAGATAAAGAGTCCTTAATATAGCACCCAAATGAAATATTAAGGCTAGGACCCAACACAATATTTTACAAACTGAAAGAGGGATGCCGTAATCCAACATGCAAAATATTTGAAGGTAGGTAAATGACAATTTACCAATTTCCACCATGAAAAAACGAAATTGTTATAAAGTTTTAATTGGATTGAAATTCCTAGATCCTTTGAGATTCATTGAACAATTCAATGGCATGTTTAAATCTCGATTATTCCCTTCAGGTTTGTGACTGGGATACCGAGGATCACAAACAAGGTGTGAATAACCATGCAAATGTACTTGGTACTCTTAATGTCAATTATCACCTTAGTCAATGTGTCGGCTAACCACACACGCTCCATTGACCTTATGACAAACATTAAGCTACCCTTTTCCACCCTTACTAGTCCAAGTTAATGTGCCGGTTAACCACACACGCTCCATCAACGACTTAGTAAGGTGCAAAGTGTAATTTCATGGATTAGCATCAATTTCACATTTTCCTAAAGTAACTAAGATTGGGAATTTATAAAAGGTGTAGTTAATTTATAGTTATCATTATACTTTTAATGAGAATTATAGTCTTTGTCCTACCCGTTCGGCTAACGATCCTCCACCAGTCAAGAAAGCGGTGGGTGAGAGTGGACACCCACTAAACTGCCATTTTATAGGCAGTAACCTTATACCCCCTTATCGACCGGCTTCGTGAATGAGGCCTAGTAACGGTAAGACTGACTTGATCTTATACATACATACATACATATATATATATATATATATATATATATATATATATATATATATATACATATATATATGTATATATATATATATATATATATATATATATATATATATATATATATATATATAAACTTATAATACTATAAAGTATAAGGGTTGAATTTTAAACTTTTAAAATTCTAGGGTTTGGAATTAAAGTATTAATGTGTGACTTTACAAATTCCAAAACTTGAGGGCAAGCTTGAAACCCTTTAAAACTTTTCAACTTTATAACATATGACTTTTAATGATTCATTTAAATGGAAAACTTTTGGAATTCCATTACTTGAGGAAAAGTTATGGAGTCCATTAAAATCATCAAGATCATCAATTAAACTAACAAACATGTTCAAGTTCTTGATTAAACTCATATGAACAAGATAATTCAAATCAAACAAATTCCATGTAATTAGACTAATCATATAAACTAATACAAAACATGAAATTTTGACAATTATCTTTTGAATTGGATAAGCATGATCATTACCACATCAAAAACAAGTTTATAAGTTCAAAAACAGTTTAGGGTAATGATCCTAGTCCAATTCCAGCCTTAAAACTAGAAAATCTGCACTCAGGGGCTCCGACTTGTCGAGTTTATGAACACACTCGGCGAGTTGGACTGTTTTGTGAAGGGAATCGGCGAGTCCCCTAGTGTACTCGGCGAGTCCACTGAACAGTGAGCATAAATTCGATTTTTAAGCAATTATAAAGCAAGTAGCATCAATTATAATTGAAAACAAGCCTAGGCTTTGATACTGTGACATCCCCAAAATCACGGCCAGAAAAGACCGGTTTGTTTATGCTTTATTTTAAAATAAGAGTAATCATTTAAAGAAAACTATTGCGGAATTGGTTCCCAAAACGAAATATGATAAGAATTTATCAAAAGCATTTCTTAAAGAAATGTATTTTCATTATATAACAAAATCTCGGGATATCATGTTCCGATACAGACTAAAAGCATAAACGGATCAAAATAGACCTTACAACAGTTATTTATAACTACTGGCCTATAATCCATTATCTCTCGTCATGTCAACCAACTTATGCTCTTGAGCCACTTTCTGTAATACAAAGAAAACTGAGTGGGTCAGGCTTGGGAGCCTGGTGAGCATATAGGGTTTTCAACCCACAATAATACAATTATTATATTCAATCATCAAACAATCAACCCAATTACCCATCCCATTATCGTTTTTATTTCTTAAGGTTTTACCCTAAGAATCAACTATCCTTCATTCATTCATTCCTAAGGATTGACCTAAGGAATTGGCACAAAATCCATTGCTACATAAGGCACATCTGCCAACTTTATCCTTTAAGCGCCTCTGCTAGTATTACGTCATTCACTATTAGGCGCCACTGCCTGGATTACGACATACACTATTAGGCGCATCTGCCGACATTATCCTTTAAGCACATCTGCCAGGATTACGACATTCTCTATTTGGTGCATCTGCCGACCTTATCCTATAAGCGCATCTGCCAGGATTATCCTATAAGCGCGTCTGCTAGTATTATGACATTTACTATTTAGCGCATCTGCTAGGATTATGACATTCACTATTAAGCTCATCTGCTAAGATTATCTATAACATCTTTCATACCACATCACTTATCTACCCATGTTTTACCCGACATATTCGTAGATATAAATTACATATATGGTTTAATTCATTTAAAAACCTGTATAAAACATTCATTCCAACAACCATCTCAAGTAAACAAACAATGTATAAAAACATAGCACGTATTTCATAGCAAATACTTCATATCTATGCGGTAGAAGAAAGTAACTACACACTCACTTGATCAGAAGATGATCGGGCAGCACTACGGCTCTAAGAGTAGTATTTCTTCGGTGAAACTAGAAGATCTTCACACACCGGGCTTCTCGCGGGCAGAGCTTCGGCTCGGAAACTCTTTTCTTCTCGGGATCTTCGGGCTTCGGGGGGTTAAAATAGGGCTTAGAGAGGGTATCGGGAGTGGGAGAGAAGAGATAGAGCAATCAAAATCGGCTGACCCTCGATTTCTATTTATAGGGTCATTTTTCAGCTCTCACGTCGTGAATTTTAAGTTCTCACGTCGTGAATTCAATAGTCATCAGGTGCGTCATCGCCACTTGCGTCTGTCAGGCTCCAGAAGTCATAAATACTGAGTTCACGTCGTGAACAGTGTATTCACGCCTTGAACTCTGACAGTTTTGGGTTTTCGCACCCCGAACTTCAGAAATTCATAACTTTCGCATACGAACTTCGTTGGCTAATTTTGACTTTAATTCTAATATATTATTTTTAGTAGGCCGGGACAGGAAAGCTCCGTTCGAAATTCATAACTCCTTCATATGAACTCCGTTTTCGTCTGTCTTTTTATCGTTGGACTACTATTGATGAGATCTTAAATTCTCATTTAGAAAGTTTTGGCTAAATATCGCTCGACCTCAATCTCGATTTTCGGGCTGCATAGTGCTAAGGCTGAAACTTCGAAAAATCATAACTTCCTCATACGAAGTCAGATTTGGACGTTCTTCTTATGCATGCTCTCGGTTTAACGTATTCTACGACTTTTATTTAGATCGCTAAGGCCAAATATCGCTCTAACGTAAATTTACTATTTACGTCATGCTGTGTCGTGCCGGTTCTGTCGCGAAACTTCGACATATCATAACTTCTTCGTTATAACTCGGATTTCGGCGTTCTTTATATTTTCGGAAACCTTGAGACATATACTACAACTTGGTTAAGATTAATCCTTCTTACATCAAAAAGTCATTTTTGATGCTTATCGTCTCTAAATTGACTAGCCCGGATCTATGCGCGTTACAATTATATCCCCCTTAGGATGATTACGTCCCGGAATCATCAACGAAATAGGGCTTGTATAGTGATTCCATACGTTATCTCTTCATCCTAGGTAATAACTGTAAGTTCTATGTTGTAATGCCCGTGTTTCTAGGCTAGACATTTATATTGACATTATAGTCTAGGTTAACCTTTGTAACTCATTTTGAAGAAATGAAAAGGAATTATGTGAATATTATGTGAATTATGTGTTTTATGCTTAATTATTAGGGCTTAATTAATTAAGAATAAAAATGAGCGTCAAAAATTAAATTTTAGATAAAGCCGATATCTATTAAGAAACTTGTAGTGGGCGTGAAAAGGATTACGAATATATAAAGAATGCCGAAATCCGAGTTATAACGAAGAAGTTATAACATGTCGAAGTTTCGCGATAAACCGGCACGGGGCCGAATGTCGTAAAAAGTGAGTTTTCAATAAACTACTTTTTAGCCTTAGTGATCGAAACGAAACTTGTAGTGTTCGTTAAACCGCGAGTAGGTATAAAAAGAACGCCCAAATCTGACTTCGTATGAGGAAGTTATGATTTTTCGAAGTTTCAGCTTAGCAGTAGACAGCTAAAAACTCGAATTTTAGATCGAGTGATTTTTAGCCGATATGACCTAAACGAGAATCTAAGGTCTCGTCATTAGTAGCACAATGGTAAAAAGTCTGACGAAAACAGACGTCGGATGAAGAAGTTATGAATTTTTAACGGATTTCCTGTCCCGGTCTGTTAAAATAATAATATAAAAATTAAATTCAAAATTAGCCGACGAAGTCTAAACGAAATTTGTAGAGCGTAATTTTACCTACGCGTGCATATAAAGAACGTCAAAAACGGAGTTTGTATGCGAAAGTTATGGATTTTAGAAGTTTTGGCGCGAAAATCGAGAAAATTCGCATAGTCACGTTTTGCCACGTCACCTTCGCTGAAAGAGTGCCACGTGTCCGAAATTGGTGAGTAATGCGAAGCCACGTGTCACCTTCCCTCGCATGAACAATAGCTGCGTGTCGGATTCTGATTCGACCGAAGGGAGGCCCAATCTGAAGCTCGCATCTAGACCGAGCCTCGCACGCCTTAGCCTCCGAGCCTCGCACATGGACCACTAGACCTCGGTCCAATCAGCAGCTGCCACCGAGGCCTTCGCACGTGCAACCACCCGCGCACCTTCGCCTGTGGACCCCACCACCGGAACCGACTTCGGACCCCCTATAAATAGAAGGGTCATGCGAGCCTTCTCGGATACATTTAGAAAATTACCATCTTTCACCCCTTTCTTTATATTTTCTTCATCTTAGAATCCCCCAAAGCCCCGGTATCGATTATAAGTCCCGGAATACGCCACGAAGAGCCCGTGAAGCCCGGAAAATTTATCTTTTCGGTTTTGAAGCCCGACCCTCGCAGAGCCCGGCTTCTGAATAAAACTCCCGGTTTTATTAGAAACGAACATTTTAGGAAACGAATTGCTGCCCGATTTTCATCAAATCAAGTGAGTGTATAGTCACTTTCATTTTACACATAGATATGAAGTATTTACCTTATAATACGTGCTATGTGTAAATATATTAATTGTTTATTTGAGGTGACTGTTGAGTTGATGTTTTACACAAGTTTTAAACTGTATATTTATTTTTATCTACAAATATGTTGGGTAGAACATGGGTAGATAGTGATGTGTGATAAAATAAAAGTGATGATAGGCCTCGATGTGATTTGTGATTCAGTCCTCTAGTGGAGTATAGATGACGATCACGGACCTTTCTAGACAGTCCAGTGGTACACTAGCAAGTTCGCAACTTGTAGGTGTTGATGAACTAAATGTTCATTGGTGTACTCCAATCCCCCTCATGGTTGCCTTTAGGACATGTATGGATGAGGAGTCCCCTTAGCAGTAGTGTCCAACCCGATGATATTCCTTAGGTTAAGTCCCTTGTGTTAGGTGTTTAGGGACGTAAAGTGAGGACAACGGTAATGGGTAATCAGGGTTATTGTTGAGTGGTGAACTTAATATGTTATTATTATTGTGGGCTGAAAACCCTATATACTCACCAGGCTCCCAAGCCTGACCCACTCAGATTTTTATGATTACAGGTAGTGGACGCCGAGCATAGTCGGAGGACAATGAGAGATTTTTGATTATAGGCCAGTAGTTGTAAATAACCGTTGTAAGGCTTATAATGTCTTGTTTATGCTTTTGATCTGTATCGGAACATGACATCCCGAGGTTTTGATATGTATATGGAAAATATATACCTTCTTAAAGACGGGTTTTGATAAACTTGTATCATGTTTTATTTTGGGGACCTATTATGCAACATCTTTTGAAAAGATTTCTCTGATTTTATTTTAAAAGGCATAAATTAAATCGGTCTTTTCTGGCCGAGAAATTAGGGGATGTCACAGTTGGTATCAGAGCATTAGTTTAAGCAAACTAAGAAATATCCTACGATTTCTAAACTTAAACTTAGAATGCTAAATGATGATTGTGAGATGAGTGTCTACCATATTTTAGACATGAGCACTAGTTTATTTTAGGAATGGTGCCTAAAATGCCTTTATGTGCTAAATGCTATATGTTGGCATATATGCCATTATTGTTTGGATCTATGGTCTGTTGCCGACCGGATCTGGAAACCTTATGTGTGTAGAATTCTAAGCGTATGATTACGAGATTAGAACTAACATGTAAACGTTTCGGAGTGATAAGGGAATTGACATGTCTAACAAGGATAAATAAATAAATTCGCCTTATTCGGTATATAGATTGTAATGGCAAGAACTCGAAGTGGAGCAGGAAATGCAAACAGAAACCAACAACCTCAACCTCAAGTGGTGGAACAGGTGCCGATAGTAGGAGCTGCACCCGAACCCATCACCATGGCTGGAGTACGAGCTGTGATTCAGACCATGATGGCTGAACATAGGGAGGAGTTGAGGCAAATGTTGCTAAACAACAGGGATGAACCTTCAGTTCCTGTTGAACAACGTGAACTAAATGACGATCGATCTGAAGAAGGGAACAACAGCAGATCGGTTGGTCATAGTGAACCGCTTGTGGTTGGGAGGAATAACCACGAGGGCAGAGAGGAGAGAAATGGGTGCAAGTATAAGGACTTTATGACTTGCAAGCCATCGACCTTCACTGGAAAAGAAGATCCTGTCGGAGTTATGGACTGGATCTCGGAAATGGAGTTGGGTTTCATGACTTGTGATTGCCAAGGCAAGTTACAAACCACCTTTGAAGTGTGCCAGTTCATGGGTAGTGCTGCTCGTTGGTGGAACACATTGGGGAAAACCCTAAGCCCTAATGAGCCACTGCAAATGACTTGGGCAGAGTTCTTGGTGCACTTTAAGCGCAAGTACTGCTCGGACCAAAACGTACTTGAGTTAGAAAACCAATTTCTAACGTTGCAGAAGCGGAGTATGACCGTTGACGAGTATACGAATAACTTCACAGACAAAATGGAGTTTGCTTTGCATATTGTCCCAGATGAGCTGGCGAAAATTGACACGTACGCAAAGGGACTTCCATGGGAGTATGCGGTGCCAGTACGTCAGGCACTTACTTTGGAGGCAGCTATCTGGGCTGCCAAGTCTGTTGAAGATATGATCAAGGGGAGAGCCGCCAGCAAGGTTGAAGTTGGCGAAAAGAGAAAGTTTGAAGGAATGTCAGGTTCCAACAAAAAGAACAAATTCTCGAAGTTTGGTTCGAGAAAATTCGGAGGAGGAGCCGAAGCCAAATGGTGTGACAGGTGCAAGAAGAAACATGTTGGGAAGTGTAGTGTGGAAATCACTTGTTACAAGTGTGGAAAGCCATGGCATTATGCCAATAATTGCACCTTCACTAATAACGTCTGTCATGGGTGCCATGAAGAAGGGCATATTTTGAGGGATTGCCCGAAGAAGAAAGACGCAGCGAAACCCAATCTGCCGCCAAAGCCGAAGGCGAGAGCCTTTCAAATGACACTCAAAGCTGCGAAAGAAGAAACCGATGTCGCTTCAGGTACCTTTCTCGTAAACGAATTGCCTGCCCAAATTTTGTTTGATCTGGAGCCAATTACTCCTTTATATCGCATGAATTTGGTAGAAAACTAGCTTTGCCTGTAGATAGACTAGTTAATGCCTTATTAGTCGAGATTGCTAGTGGCAAGTTTGTACCTGTTAGCCATCGTATGAAAAACATCGTCATTGACTTGGATGGGAATAAGTTCCACGAGGAATTATTGCCTATCGAGTTAAATGGTTTCGACATAGTTTTAGGAATGGATTGGCTTAGCGCCAATTATGCCGAAATAATGTGTAGGAAGAAGATAGTAAAAGTAAACCCGCCAGGGAAAGAGTCATTTATGGTGTAGAGAGACAAACGCAGAGTAAACTCTGGAATCATTTCCCTAATGAAAGCCAGAAAGTGTTTGGCCAAGGGGTGTACATCATATCTAGAGTTCGTGATCGATGCTCAGAAGGAAAAGAAGGAGGTGCAGAATATTCCAGTGGTGTATGATTATCCGGAAGTCTTTCCCGAAGATCTTCCCGGATTGCCTCCTGATCGACAAGTAGAATTCCGTATCGACTTGTTACCAGGAACGACGCCGATAGCAAAAGCACCATATCGATTAGCACCAACCGAAATGAAAGAACTTATGACACAACTTCAGGAGTTATTGGACAAAGGTTTCATTCGACCTAGTTCATCACCCTGGGGAGCCCCTGTGTTATTTGTAAAGAAGAAAGACGGGAGCATGAGAATGTGCATCGATTACAGAGAGTTGAATAAAGCGACGATAAAGAACAAGTACCCGTTGCCGAGGATCGATGACTTGTTCGATCAGGTGCAAGGATAGAGCTGTTTTTCGAAGATCGATCTTAGGTCGGGGTACCATCAACTAAAGGTGAGGGAGCAGGATATCGAGAAGACTGCGTTCAGAACAAGATATGGACACTATGAATTTTTGGTTATGTCGTTCGGATTAACCAATGCCCCAGCAGCTTTCATGGATTTGATGAATAGGGTTTGTAAACCATACCTTGATAAATCCGTGCTAGTATTCATAGACGATATCTTGATCTATTCGAAAAGCAAGCAGGAGCATGAAAAGCATCTGCGTGAAGTGCTAAAAGTTCTGAAAGACGAGAAGCTATATGCAAAGTTCTCCAAATGTGAATTTTGGATTCAAGAAGTCCAATTTTTGGGTCATGTGGTTAACCAAGAAGGGATAATGGTTGACCCAGCAAAGATTGAAGTTGTGATGAAGTGGGAACAACCAAAAAGTCCCACGGAGATTCGAAGCTTTTTAGGATTAGCCGGATATTATCGCCGATTTAGCCAAGGCTTTTCTTCGATCGCTACTCCATTAACAGCTTTGACCCACAAAGGAGCTACTTATGCTTGGAATGAGAAGCATAAGGAAGCCTTTGAGAAGTTAAAGAAAAGATTGTGTGAAGCACCGATTCTTTCGTTACCTGAAGGAGTTGATGACTTCGCAGTCTATAGTGATGCCTCTGGAGTTGGGTTAGGATGTGTTCTGACCCAAAGGGATAAAGTGATAGCGTATGCATCGAGGCAGTTGAAAGAACATGAAAAGAACTACCCCGCTCATGATCTGGAGTTGGCAGCGGTAGTATTCGCCTTAAAGATATGGAGGCATTATCTTTATGGTACTAAGTGTAAACTTTTCACTGATCAAAAGAGTCTTCAATATCTCTTTAATCAGAAGGAATTGAACATGAGGCAGCGGCGCTGGCTGGAACTACTCAAGGACTACGACTGTGAGATACTTTACCACCCTGGTAAAGCAAATGTTGTTGCTGATGCTCTCAGTCGGAAGGTAAATCTTGAAAAGAGAAGGCCAAGAGCGCTGAAGATTGAAGTTGTCTCTACGATTGTGGAAAGTATAAAGAAAGCTCAGGAGGAAGCTTTGGAGAAAAATGAACGGAAGGAGGAACGTTTTGGAAAAACTTTGGTTTTTGATACAAACGGTCAAGGATTGAAGGTATTCAAAGATAGGATTTGGGTACCTAAGACGGGAGGAGTAAGAGGTCTTCTGATGGAAGAAGCTCACAAAACCATGTACTCGATTCATCCCGGCAGTACGAAAATGTATAGGGACCTAAAACCCTATTACTGGTGGCCGACGATGAAGCTCGATGTTGCTAAGTATGTGGTTGAGTGTGTAACATGTGCTAGGGTTAACGCACAACATCAGAAACCGTATGGGAGCTTAGAACCTTTACCAGTACCCATGGGTAAATGGGAGGACATTACCATGGATTTTGTGACTAAACTGCCCAGAACAAGGAACGGTCACGACATGATTTGGGTGGTCATTGATCGCTTCACTAAGAGTGCGCATTTCATAGCCACTAACGAGAAATGGTCTATGGATAAACTTGCGAATTCTTATGTGAAGGAAATTGTGAGGCTACACGGTGTTCCGTTAATGATTGTATCCGATCGTGACAGTCGTTTTACCTCAAGGTTTTGGAGGAGTCTACAAGAGGAATTGGGTACCAAGTTGTGTTTGAGTACAGCTTACCATCCACAAACCGATGGTCAGAGCGAACGAACGATTCAAACATTGGAGGATATGCTGAGAGCATGTACCCTAGAATTCCAAGGTAACTGGGATGAACACTTACCTCTAGTAGAATTTTCCTATAATAATAGTTTCCACTCAAGCATTAAGATGGCACCTTATCACGCTTTGTATGGGGAAAAGTGTCGAACGCCATCATGTTGGCTGGAAGCTGGGGAAAAGCAGTTTATGAGACCTGAAATAGTCCATCAGACTGCTGAAAAGTTGAAAGTGATAAGGGAGAGGATGTTAGTTGCTCAAGATCGACAAAAGAGCTATGCTGACAAGAAAAGACAACCGATATCCTTCGATGTTGGAGATTCGGTTTTACTTAAAGTCTCGCCGTGGAAGGGACTTATAAGATTTGGTAAAAGAGGAAAGTTGAGTCCAAGGTTTATTGGACCTTTTAAAGTTCTTCAAAAGATCGGGAATCAAGCTTACAAGCTAGAATTACCGGAAGAACCGGAGGGTATTCATAACACATTTCATGTGTGTTATTTGAGGAAGTTCACGGGAGATGTGCCCGACATAATTCCGATTTCTGAGTTAAAGGTGGATGAAAACAAAAGGTTGATTGAAGAACCTGAGGCAATAGTTGACCGTAAGACTATGAAGTTGCGATGCAAGATGGTTGATTTAGTTCTTGTGCGCTGGAAACATACGAATGGACCAAATCTCACCTGGGAAACGGAGAGTGACATGATGAGTCGCTACCCGCTGTTGTTTGGTGATATGTGATTCCGGGGACGGAATCATCCTAAGGGGGAGAGAATTGTAACACTCGTGTTTCTAGCCTAGGCATTAATATTAATGTGATAGTCTAGGTTAACCTTTGTAACTCATTTTGAAGAAATGAAAAAGGAATTATGTGAATTCTATGTGTTTTATGTGTTTTATGCTTAATTACTAGGAGTTAATTAATTAAGAATAAAAATGAGCGTCAAAATTAAATTTTAGATAAAGCCGATATCTATTAAGAAAGTTGTAGTGGTCGTGACAAGGATTACGGATATATAAAGAATGCCGAAATCCGAGTTATAACGAAGAAGTTATGACCTGTCGAAGTTTCACGACAAAACCAGCTCGGTGCTGAATGTCGTAAAAAGTGAGTTTTCAATAAACTACTTTTTAGCCTTAGTGATCTAAACGAAACTCGTAGTGTTCGTTAAACCGAGAAGTTCGATAAAAATAACGCTCGAATCTGAGTTCGTATGAGGAAGTTATGATTTTTTGAAGTTTCAGCTTAGCAGTAGACAGCTAAAAACTCGAATTTTAGATCGAGTGATTTTTAGCCGACATGACCTAAACGAGAATCGAAGGTCTCGTAAATAGTAGCACAACGGTAAAAAGTATGACTAAAACGGACGTCAGATGAAGAAGTTATGAATTTTTAACGGATTTCCTGTCCCGGTCTGTTAAAAATAATAATATAAAAAATAAATTCAAAATTAGCCGACGAAGTCTAAACGGAAGTTCTAGAGCGTAATTTTACATATGCGTGCATATAAAGAACGTCAAAAACGGAGCTCGTATGCGAAAGTTATGGATTTTAGAAGTTTTTGCACAAAAACCGAGAAAATTCGCATAGTCACGATTTGGCACGTCACCCTCGCTTAGAACGTGCCACGTGTCCGAGATTGGTGAGTCAGGCAAGCCACGTGTCCGAGCTGCTGAGTCATCCGAGCACCTGACCTTATCCGAAGTGGTCCAGTAGCGATGCGACACGTACCTTCTTGCACGAGACCGAACCCTCGCATGAGTGCCACGATGCCTCTACTTCGGACCAGTAGACCTCAGTCCAATCAGGAGAGGACAGCAAGCCTTCGTACGCGCAGACCTCGTGCGAGCCATCCCCCTTGCGAGCTTCGGATCTGCGACGCGTGGTTCCTTCTCAGCCGTCGGATCAGGACTTCGGACCCCTGTAAATAGAAGGGTCCTGCGAGCCTTCTCGGGTACTTTTGGGATTTCACCATTTTCACCCCTTTCTTCATATTTTCTTCATCTTAACATTCCCCGAAGCCCCGATATCGATTATAAGCCCCGGAATACACCATGAAGTGCCCGTGAAGCCCGAAAAATATATCTTTTCGGTTTCGAAGCCCGACTTTTGCAGAGCCCGATTTCTCAATAAAACTCCCGGTTTTATTAGAAACGATCGTTTTAGGAAACGAATTGCTGCCCGATTTTCATTAAATCAAGTGAGTGTGTAGTTACTTTCAATTTACACATAGATATGAAGTATTTACCTTAAAATACGTGTTATGTGTAAATATGTTAATTGTTTATTTGAGGTGATTGTTGAATTGATGTTTTATACAAGTTTTAAACTGTATATGTATTTTATCTACAAACATGTTGGGTAGAACATGGGTAGACAAAATAGTCGGTGGGTGTTAAAAATGATGAGAGGCCTCGGTGTCGGTGTTGTTGTTGGTGTTGTTGTAGTCGTCTAGCGGAGTATAGATGACGATCACGGACCTTTCTAGACAGTCCAGTGGTACACTAGCAAGTTCGTAACTTGTAGGTGTTGATGAACTAAATGTTCATTGGTGTACTCCAATCCCCCTCATGGTTGCCTTTAGGACATGTATGGCTGAGGAGTCCCCTTAGCAGTAGTGTCCAACCCGATGATATTCCTTAGGTTAAGTCCCTTGTGTTAGGTGTTTAGGGACGTAAAGTGAGGACAACGGGAATTGGTAATCAGGGTTATTTTTGATTGGTGAACTTAATATGTTATTATTATTGTGGGTTGAAAACCCTATATGCTCACCAGGCTCCCAAGCCTGACCCACTCAGCTTTTTATGATTACATGTAGTGGACCCCGAGCATAGTCGGAGGACGATGAGAGATTTTTGATTATAGGCCAGTAGTTGTAAATAACCGTAGTAAGGCTTATAATGTCTTGTTTATGCTTTTGATCTGTATCGGAACACGACATCCCGAGGTTTTGATATATATATGGAAAATATATACCTTCTTAAAGAAGGGTTTTGATAAACTTTTATCATGTTTTATTTTGGGGACCTATTCCGCAACATCTTTTGAAAAGATTTCTCTGATTTTATTTTAAAAAGCATAAATTAAATCGGTCTTTTCTGGCCGAGAAATTAGGGGATGTCACAGTGCGCATTTCATAGCCGCTAACGAGAAATGGTCAATGGATAAACTTGTGAATTCTTACGTGAAGGAAATTGTGAGGCTACACGGTGTTCCGTTAACGATTGTATCTGATCGTGACAGCCGTTTTACCTCAAGGTTTTGGAGAAGTCTACAAGAGGAATTGGGTACCAAATTGTGTTTGAGTACAGCTTACCATCCTCAAACCGATGGTCAGAGCGAACGAACGATTCAAACATTGGAGGATATGCTGAGAGCATGTACCCTAGAATTCCAAGGTAATTGGGATGAACACTTACCTCTAGTAGAATTTTCCTATAATAATAGTTTCCACTCGAGCATCAAGATGGCACCTTATCACGCCTTGTATGGGGAGAAGTGTCGAACGCCATCATGCTGGTTGGAAGCTGGGGAAAAACAGTTTATGGGACCCGAAATAGTCCATCAGACTGCTGAAAAGTTGAAAGTGATAAGGGAAAGGATGTTAGCTGCTCAAGATCGAAAAAAGAGTTATGCTGACAAGAAAAGACAACCGATATCCTTCGATGTTGGAGATTCGGTTTTACTTAAAGTCTCGTCGTGGAAGGGACTTATAAGATTTGGTAAGAGGGGAAAGTTGAGTCCAAGGTTTATTGGACCATTTAAAGTTCTTCAGAGGATCGGTAATCAAGCTTACAAGCTATAATTACCGGAAGAACTGGAGGGTATTCATAACACATTTCATGTGTGTTATTTGAGAAAGTTTACCGGAGATGTGCCCGACATAATTCCCATTTCTGAGTTAAGTTTTGATGAAAACAAGAGGTTGATTGAAGAACCTGAGGCAATCGTTGACCATAAGACTAAGAAGCTGAGACGCAAGATGGTCGATTTAGTGCTTGTGCGTTGGAAACATACGAATGGGCCAAATCTCACTTGGGAAACGGAGAGTGACATGATGAGTCGCTACCCGCATTTGTTTGCTGATGTGTGATTCCGGGGACGGAATCATCCTAAGGGGGAGAGAATTGTAATGCCCGTGTTTTTAGGCTAGACATTTATATTGACATTATAGTCTAGGTTAACCTTTGTAACTTATTTTGAAGAAATGAAAAGGAATTATGTGAATATTATGTGAATTATGTGTTTTATGCTTAATTATTAGGGCTTAATTAATTAAGAATAAAAAATGAGCGTCAAAAATTAAATTTCAGATAAAGTCGATATCTATTAAGAAACTTGTAGTGGGCGTGACAAGTATTACGAATATATAAAGAATGCCGAAATCCGAGTTATAACGAAGAAGTTATGACCTGTCGAAGTTTCACGACAAACCGGCACGGGGCCGAATGACGTAAATGTGAGTTTTTGATAAACTACTTTTTGGCCTTAGTGATCTAAACGAAACTTGTAGTGTTCATTAAACCGAGAGTAGGTATAAAAATAACGCCCAAATCTGACTTCGTATGAGGAAGTTATGATTTTTCGAAGTTTCAGCTTAGAGTAGATAGCTAAAAACTCGAATTTTAGATCGAGTGATTTTTAGCCGACACGACCTAAACGAGAATCGAAGGTCTCGTCATTAGTAGCACAACGGTAAAAAGTCTGACGAAAACGGACGTCGGATGAAGAAGTTATGAATTTTTAACGGATTTCCTATCCCGGTCTGTTAAAAATAATAATATAAAAATTAAAATCAAAATTAGCCGACGAAGTCTAAACGAAAGTTGTAGAGCGTAATTTTACCTACGCGTGCATATAGACCTCGGTCCAATCAGCAGCTGCCACCGATGCCTTCGCACTTGCAACCACCTACGCACCTTCGCCTGCGGACCCCACCACCGGAACCGACTTCGGACCCCCTATAAATAGAAGGGTCATGCGAGCCTTCTCGGATACATTAAGAAAATCACCATCTTTCACCCCTTTCTTCATATTTTCTTCATCTTAGAATGCCACAAAGCCCCGGTATCGATTATAAGCCCCGGAATACGCCACGAAGAGCCCGTGAAGCCCGGAAAATTTATCTTTTCGGTTTCGAAGCCCGACCCTCACAGAGGCCGGTTCCTGACTATACACTCACTTGATTTTCATCAAATCAAGTGAGTGTATAGTCACTTTCATTTTACACATAGATATGAAGTATTTACCTTATAATACGTGCTATGTGTAAATATATTAATTGTTTATTTGAGGTGACTGTTGAGTTGATGTTTTATACAAGTTTTAAACTGTATATTTATTTTTATCTATAAATATGTTGGGTAGAACATGGGCAGATAGTGATGTGTGATAAAATAAAAGTGATGAGAGGCCTCGATGTGATTTGTGATTCAGTCATCTAACGGAGTTTGGATGATGACCACGGACTTTCTAGACAGTCCAGTGGGAAACATTAGCAGGTCCGCAACCTGTAGGTGTTAATGGACTAGAGTGTTCATTCGCTGTACTCCATCCCCCTCATGGTTGCCTTTAGGACATGTATGGCTGAGGAAACCCTTTAGCAGTAGTGTCCATCCCGATCATATTCTTTAGGCTAGGTCCCCTGTTAAAAGTGTTTAGGGACGTAAAGTGAGGATAACGGGAACGGGTAATCAGGGTTATTGTTGATTGGTGAACTTAATAAGCTTATTATTACGGTGGGTTGAAAACCCTATATGCTCACCAGGCTCCCAAGCCTGACCCACTCAGTTTTTTTATGACTACATGTAGTGGACCCCGAGCATAGTCGGAGGATGACGTGAGATTTTTGGATTATAGGCCAGTAGTTGTAAATAACTGTAGTAGGGCTTATAATGTCTTGTTTATGCTTTTGATCTGTATCGGAACATGACATCCCAAGGTTTTGATATATATGGAAAATATATACCTTCTTAATGAAGGGTTTTGATAAACTTTTATCATATGTTGTTTGGGGACCAATTCTGCAACATCTTTTGAAAAGATTTCTCTGATTTTATTTTAAAAAGCATAAATTAAATCGGTCTTTTCTGGCCGAGAAATTAAGGGATGTCACATATGTTTCCTCGAAAGAGTATCTAACTCTTGGACTTCTCGATAGCAGGTAGTGCTAAATTCTGCATCTGCTCTTCGTACTATGTTGGACTTTCAATCATAACCTTCAAGTTACAAAATAAGTCCTTATTGTGGACTCCTTCTTCTTCTTAGGATAAATACTTTCCTTTATCTATTGTAACAGACCGATGGGTCGTGTTCTAATGACCTCTCATCGTATGATGCAACACTTAGACTCAAGTCTCTTAGAGTCAAATTCCAGAATGGAATATACCTTCCTTCATATTCTAATGTGATATAATCACATTTTTACATGTAGCATTTCTAGCTACAAGCTTCCTTAACAACGAGCGCGATGCTATCGATCGCATTGATTTCAATCTTCTGAATTGAGTCAGATGCTACCTCGAACTTGGTTCTATGAACCACGTAACAAACTCATCGTAGTCGGACCTACTCATTCACACCTACTCATACTCGTCCCAAGTATTGTCACGCAGTCCCCAAGTCCTAAAATCACAAAACAATTTAACACATACGAATGTGTTCAATTAATCATAAAAATTTTCCTAGACTCTACAAGGACTTCTTCCATGCGTACCTTTAATCATCAATTCTACTTCAACTCGGTTGGTGATGGAAATTCCAGACGATGGGACAACTTCAAGAATTACACCAATCGTTCCACCATCCTGCCAATCGAAGGTGTACCTCAGACGTACCGTACTCCCCTAAACGTTTCGTTATTTTATCAGTCATATTCTAAAGGCAAGATACCACTCTTAAGATATCTTCCGATAGGTGTCATTCACTATCATAAGCCTTTCATTTCCTCCATTTACTCAATTCTCTACGAGTCTCCACCATAACGTTTTGTACACCCAAGCAGACGTTCGGTGTACCAGGCGAGAATTTAAGATAAGAAAGCTTTATTTACGATAGACGTATAAATCTCCTTATCACTCCGAAACATTTACATGCTAGTTCTAATGCCTTCGTCATACGCTTAGAATCCTAAACACATAAGGTTTCTAGATCCGGTCGGAAACAGACCATAGATCCGAACAAATAACATCATATATGGCAAACATATAACATTTAGCACATAAAAGCATTTTAGGCATCATTCCTAAAATAAACTAGTGCTTGTGTCATTTTAGGTATACTACCTAACATAATTTGGACACACTCCTCATAATCATTACTTTGCATTCTAAGTTTAAGTCGAGAAATTTCCTACAAATTCCTAGTTCGCTTAAACTAATGCTCTGATACCAACTGTGACATCCCCAAAATCACTGCCAGAAAAGACCGGTTTGTTTATGCTTTATTTTAAAATCAGAGTAATCATTTAAAGAAAACTATTGCGGAATTGGTTACCAAAACGAAATATGATAAGAATTTATCAAAAGCGTTTCTTAAAGAAATGTATTTTCATTATATAATAAAATCTCGGGATGTCATGTTCCGATACAGACCAAAAGCATAAACGGATAAAAATAGACCTTACAACAGTTATTTATAACTACTGGCCTATAATCCATTATCTCTCGTCATGTCAACCAACTTATGCTCTTGAGCCACTTCCTGTAATACAAAGAAAATTGAGTGGGTCAGGCTTGGGAGCCTGGTGAGCATATAGGGTTTTCAACCCACAATAATACAATTATTATATTCAATCATCAAACAATCAACCCAATTACCCATCCCCATTATCTTTTTTATTTCTTAAGGTTTTACCCTAAGAATCAGCTATCCTTCATTCATTCATTCCTAAGGATTGACCTAAGGAATTGGCACAAAATCCATTGCTACATAAGGCACATCTGCCAACTTTATCCTTTAAGCGCCTCTGCCAGTATTACGACATTCACTATTAGGCACCACTGCCTGGATTACGACATACACTATTAGGCGCATCTGCCGACATTATCCTTTAAGCGCATATGCCAGGATTACGACATTATCTATTTGGCGCATCTGCCGACCTTATCCTATAAGCTCATCTGCCAGGATTATCCTATAAGCGCATCTGCTAGTATTATGACATTTACTATTTAGCGCATCTGCTAGGATTATGACATTCACTATTAAGCTCATCTGCTAAGATTATCTATAACATCTTTCATACCACATCACTTATCTACCCATGTTTTACCCGACATATTCGTTGATATAAATTACATATATGGTTTAATTCATTTAAAAACCTGTATAAAACATTCATTCCAACAACCATCTCAAGTAAACAAACAACGTATAAACACATAGCATGTATTTCATAGCAAATACTTCATATCTATGCGGTAGAAGAAAGTAACTACACACTCACTTGATCAGAAGATGATCGGGCAGCACTACGGCTCTAAGAGTAGTATTTCTTCGGTGAAACTAGAAGATCTTCACACACCGGGCTTCTCGCGGGCAGAGCTTCGGCTCGGAAACTCTTTTCTTCTCGGGATCTTCGGGCTTCGGGGGGTTAAAATAGGGCTTAGAGAGGGTATCGGGAGTGGGAGAGAAGAGATAGAGCAACCAAAATCGGCTGACCCTCGATTTCTATTTATAGGGTTATTTTTCAGCTCTCACGTCGTGAATTTTAAGTTCTCACGACGTGAATTCAATAGTCATCAGGTGCGTCATCGCCACTTGCGTCTGTCAGGCTCTAGAAGTCATAAATACTGAGTTCACATTGTGAACACTGTATTCATGCCGTGAACTCTGACAGTTTTGGGGTTTCGTGCCCCGAACTTCAAAAATTCATAACTTTCGCATACTAACTCCGTTTTCGACGTTCTTTATATCCACACGTAGGTGAGATTATGATCTGCAACTCTCGTTTAGACTCCATTGGCTAATTTTGAATTTAATTCTAATATATTATTAATATATTATTTTTAGTAGGCCGGGACAGGAAAACTTTGTTCGAAATTCATAACTCCTTCATATGAACTCCGTTTTCGTCTGTCTTTTTATCGTTGGACTACTATTGATGAGATATTGAATTCTCATATAGAAAGTTTTGGCTAAATATCGCTCGACCTCAATCTCGAGTTTCGGGCTGCATACTGCTAATGTTGAAACTTCGAAAAATCATAACTTCCTCATACGAAGTCAGATTTAGTCGTTCTTTTTATGCATGCTCTCGGTTTAACGTATTCTATGACTTTCATTTAGATCGCTAAGGCCAAATATCGCTCTAACGTAAATTCACTATTTACGTCGCGCTGTGTCGTGCCGGTTCTGTCGTGAAACTTCGACATGTCATAACTTCTTCGTTATAACTCGGATTTCGGCGTTCTTTATATTTTCGGAAACCTTGAGACATATACTACAACTTGGTTAAGATTAATCCTTCTAAATAATCTTACATAAAAAAAGTCATTTTTGATGCTTATCGTCTCTAAATTGACTAGCCCGGATCTATGAGCGTTACAATTATCGTCTCTAAATTGACTAGCCCGGATCTACAAACACTAGTAGAATGACATGTTGGATTAGTTGTCTAAGCCCATTACAGTTTGGTATGTACTTGGCCCGATTGTGAGCATGGTCCTTTTGGGTTGCCTTCACCATAGCAACTGAGAGGATGAATTAAGAAGAGAGATGATTAATTATACTTTATTAATATATTATAAGAATAATATATTAAAAGAGAAATCATATTGTTTAATTAATATTAGTCAAGAATTAATATCATCTATGAATACCTTTGTGTCTATTCACACATGATTATATTCATATATGAATATGGTGGTTGGTGGCGGAGGTGGTGGCAGTGACGGTAGTCATGACATTGGCAGTGGGGGAGGTCTTGATGACGATGACGGATACTCATATATTAATAAATATATACTTTTTCATATATGAGTAAATATATTCGTATATGAAAAAGTATATTCATATATGAATACATAAGTATATTCATATATGAATAAGTATCTATTCTCAAGTGATTATTCATATATGAATATGGTTGTTGGTGGCGGAGGTGATGGTAGTGGCTGTAGCAGTTATGGTTGCAGTGGTGGGGTAGTAAACGCGAGAATATACTTACCTTTGTATTCTCATATGAATATATAAGTATATTCATATATGAATAAGTATGTGTCTATTCTCAAGTGTTTATTCATATATGAATATCGCGATCGGTGGCGGAGGTGCTGTCGGTGGCAGGGGTAGCGATGGCAGTGGCAGTGGTGGTTGCGGTGACGGGGGTGGTAAACATGAGAAAATACTTATCTTTATATTCATATAAGAATAATACATTCATTTGTCGTACCGGTACGATGGATGGTTTTGTAGCAAAAAAAAATATGTGGCACAGTGGTGGTGGTTTATATTCACATATGAATATCACATTTGTTCATCGCGCCGGTACGTGGGAGGTTTTTGTGACAAAAAAAATATGTGGCACAGGTTGTTCTCGCGTTCTCAATTACATAATTGTTTTCATTTGAACCTAAGTGTGTGTGTGTGTATATATATATATATATATATATATATATATATATATATATATATATATATATATTGTTCAACAGTTTGCTTCCCGATTTCCGATTTGTTTGACATAGAACTTAATCAAACACATCAATTTAGTTCTGACCGGGCCCATCACATAAGTCAAAACAAAATCATCGAGGGGCCCAATATGTCGCTTTTAATCCTCCAAGGACTAAAAGGAACAGATAAACTTCGACAGTATATGCTTGTACTAATTATTCATTGAATCATACACAACAACACGTTTTATAACATCGAGTTACCGATGCGTTTCCGTACTATCAATGTACAACCAACTCATAGTCAACAACTCATATATCTAGGTTTGAAGACTTATATGATATTATCGTCTCACGGTCACTCGAGATGAATTCCACGAAGTGATACAAGTGAGCGCGGGTTTAATCCAATACTCAGACTTTATGAGCACTCATGAATGTTGCAGCAAACTTTGCTATGTATAATACAATTTCAGACAAATCTACATGCCAAATTCATGACAATCTTGATTCATTACCTACTTCCAACGTATGATCGACTGTGGATAGTTTGAATAATATTTAATCATTCGGGAAGTCGAAGCATGCAAAATGAAACAATAGTAAACGATTGACACAAGACAGTACCATACTAGTAAATAAAAAACACCTTTTATTTAAGAATCAAATGTCAATTACATTTCAACTATT
The DNA here is from genome assembly GCF_052849685.1 of Lactuca virosa. Classification (NCBI taxonomy): domain Eukaryota; kingdom Viridiplantae; phylum Streptophyta; class Magnoliopsida; order Asterales; family Asteraceae; genus Lactuca; species Lactuca virosa. Next base: position 62,040,557 of record NC_136429.1, read on the forward strand.
ACAAGTTTCGAAAGCTATCTAATCATTAAAACTAATATCATCCTTCAGCCCAATGCACCTCGCATGCTGTAAATGCTTAGCCCTACTCAGTCCCTTCGTGAGGGGATCTGTTGGGTTCTCATCTGATGATACCCTCCTTGCCACGAGGAGTCCTTCTTTTATACGATGTCTAATGAAGTGGTATTTTCTGTCGATATTCCTGGATCTGACGTGATCCCATGGTTCCTTGGCTAAGAAAAATGCACTCTCACTGTCACAGAAAATCCCCATAGGCTCCTTTATAGCTGGTACAACTCCAAGGTCTCTAATAAAGTTCTTCAGCCATATTGCCTCCTTCGCCGCCTCGCTTACTGCTATATACTCTGATTCTCAAGTTGAATTAGCTACTGTCTCTTGCTTGGAACTTTTCCAATTAATTGCTCCTCCATTCAGGGTAAAGATCCAGCCCGACTGATATTGAAAATTATATTTGTCGGTCTGAAAGCTAGTGTCGCTATATCCCAACACTATCATGACATCACTCCCGCTGAGGGTAAGGACCTAGTCCTTAGTCCTCCGCAGGTACTTGAGAATGTTCTTAGCTGTAGTCCAGTGAGCCTTACCAGGATTCCCTTGATATATGCTGACCATGCTTAAAGAAAAGGCCACATCATGGCGAGTACAAGTCATAGCATACATGATTGAGCCAACATCGGAAGCATATGGTATTCGGCTCATTTCAGCTATCTCAGCCTCTGTACTTGGACTCTGAGTTTTACTCAGTTTAGTATTGCTCTGGATCGGTAAATCACCTTTCTTGGAATCCTGCATGCTGAATCTTTTCAGCACCTTATCCAAGTAGGTACTTTGACTAAGTCCAAGTAGTCTCTTACTCCTGTCTCTCAATATCCTTATCCCAAGAATATAGGCATCTTCTCCAAGTTCCTTCATAGCGAAACACTTCCCAAGCCAGGACTTAACCTCCTGCAAGGTTGGGATGTCATTTCCTATGAGTAGTATGTCATCCACATACAATACCAAAAAGCTAACTATGCTCCCACTAGCTTTGACATATATATAGGACTTATCCTCGCTTCTCGAAAAGCCAAACTCTTTGACTTTCTCATCGAAACAAAGATTCCATTTATGAGATGATTGTTTCAATCCATAAATGGATTTCTCAAGCTTACACACTCTATTAGGGTACTTTGCATTGACAAAACCCTTTGGCTGACTCATGTAAACATCCTCAGCCAACTTCCCATTAAGGAAAGCGGTTTTGACATCCATTTGCCATATTTCATAGTCATAAAATGAAGCAATGGCTAGCATAACCCTAATAGACTTAATTTTAGCTACTGGTGAGAAAGTCTCATCATAGTCAACTCCCGGAGTTTGAGTAAAGCCCTTCGCAATCAATAGCGCCTTATAAGTGTGTACTTTCCCATCCATGTCGGTCTTTTTCTTGAAGATCCATTTGCACCCGATTGTCTTTCGACCCGTTACATTGTTAACCAAGTTCCAAACTTGATTATCATACATGGACTGAATCTAGCTGTCCATCGCCTCTTTCCATTTTGCAGATTCGGGGCCTGCCATGGCTTCCTTGTAGTTGTTAGGTTCATCCAAATTTACTAGTGTGCTATCACTGATAAATGTATCACCCTCAGATGTTATATGAAAACCATATAACACAGGTTGAACACTAACTCTACTGGAGCGCCTCAGAGGTACAGACTCATCAATTGGATCGACATGAGTTTCCTCCTCTGTTTGATCGATAGTGTTTGAGGTTCCTTCACCGCTTGAATCTTAAAGTTCTTTAAGGTCAATTTGCCTCCCACTGTATCCTTGGCCTATGAGCTCTCTCTCACGAAAGACTCCTCTCCTCGCAACGAAAACAACATTGTCACTCGGTCTGTAGAAGACATAACCAAAGGATTTATGTGGGTAGCCGATGAAAATACACCGCTCACTTCGAGGTTTGAGCTTGTCGTGAGTCTCGCGTCTCACGAAAGCCTCGCAACCCCAAACCTTGATGTGGTCTAATGTGGGAACCTTCTGACTCCACATCTTGTGAGGTGTTTTGGCAACCTTCTTTGTAGGGACTAGATTAAGGATATGGGAGGCAGTCTCTAAGTCATACCCCCAGAATGAGATTGGTAACGAAGCTCGACTCATCATGGAACGAACTATGTCTAACAAGGTTCGGTTGCGCCTCTCAGCCACACCATTAAGTTGTGGTGTCCTAGGTGGCTTCAACTGTGAAACACTCCCACATTCCTTAATATAGTCTAGGAACTCGATACTAAGATACTCACCACCTCGATCGGATCGGAGCATCTTTATCTTCCTGCCCAGCTGATTCTCCACTTCTTGCTTAAACTCTTTGAATTTCTCAAAGGTTTCTGACTTATGTTTGATTTAGTAGATATAGCCATATCCTCTATAATCATCAGTAAAAGTCACATAGAAGCGGTTAGCATCCCTTGTGGCGGTTCTGAAGGGACCACACACATTGGTGTGTATGAGATCCAACAAACCCTCACCCCTTTCACAAGAACCTGTGAAGGGTGACTTAGTCATTTTTCGAAGTAAACAAGACTCACAAGTGTCATCCGACCTTAAGTCGAATGACTCCAAAACTCCAGCCTCCTGGAGTTGGCCTATGCGCTTCTTGTTAACATGTCCAAGACGACAATGCCACAATGATGCCTTATCCAAATCATTAGAAGAATCGATATGCAACACATTATTTCCTAAGTTGTCTACAACCATCACAATTTCATATACACCATTACAAGATAATGCTTTAAAATAAAAAATACCATTATAATAAGCATTTATTGCACCAATTTTATTATTAAACGAAAATGTGAAACCCTATTTGTATAAACCATGAAAGGAAATAACATTTCTCACCATTTCAGACGAGTAGCAACAATTATTCAAATCTATTTCTAACCCACTACTAAGCAATAAAGAGTAAACTCCAATCTTGGCGACAGGTGAAACCTTCCTATTCCCCATGCTCAAGTTTATCTTCCCGTGCTCCACATCCTTACTTTTTTTAGGCCCTGCACATCAGAACAAATGTGAATTCCACAACCTGTTTCAAGAACCCAAGAGTTAGAATGCGATGAGTTTTTAGATAGAATAGTGTAAATACCTGCATGGGTGGGTTTAATTGGATTGAAAAAACGATTCAATGGCATGTTTAAACGAAATTGTTATTAAGTTTTAATTGGATTGACGATTTACCAATTTCCACCATGAAAAAACGAAATTGTTATTAAGTTTTAATTGGATTGAAACTTCTAGATCCTTTGAGATTCATTGAACAGTTCAATGACATGTTTAAATCTCGATTATTCCCTTCAGGTTTGTGACTGGGATACTGAGGATCACAAACAAGGTGTGAATAACCATGCAAATGTACTTGGTACTCTTAATGTCAAATTATCACCTTAGTCAATGTGTCGGCTAACCACACACGTGTTGGGTTTTGAGCATTCTAACACTCCTATGGTGTACATGCAACCCTATAAACCTTGGATCTATGTTTTCTCTATTATACATGCAAATAAGAACTTTCCAATGCTTGAATCCTAACTAGCATACTATGAGGCAACTATACTACAAAGACTAGTTAGATGACATACCTTTTTGGTGTAGCTTGATATCTTCAAGCTTTAAGAGCTTAGCCCCAATAGTGTGGAAGCCTCAAGTGGAATCACAAATCACCAAAACACCTTGGAAGACTTTGAGAATAAGAATACTTTGATTCTCTCTAGTGAAATCGGCTAGCCCTCTTAGTGTACCCACACTAGTGCCAATTTCACCAACCAAGGACATCTTTATATAGTGTGGAGACTAGGGTTAAACCCATGACCTTTCATTTCATATGATCTATGGGTTACACACTCCATGGACTATCCATGAAAGCTTAGCCCAAGCTAAATGAACTTGGCCCATTCCATATATATAAGAGTCCATATTTAATTAGTTCATTTTGATCACTTAATTAATTCTAAATTAAGTCTTGATCAATACTAATTAAATAATATGATTCCATATTAATATATTAGAACTTATAATATATTAATATAAGTCATAAATATACTATTCTCAAAAGACTATCCATATAAATTGTGTTGGTGAAGTGCAACCCAAATGGACCATGCCGGGTCGGGTCAAGTACATACCAAATATAGTTATGGACTTAGACATTAATCCAACAGTCTCCCACTTGGATAAGTCTAAAACTATTATTGAGTATGACTTCAAAACCTAACTGGCAATGGTAGCTCTTAAAGCCGCTGTCGAACTTTGACCTTGTGAATGACTTGTCCATTAGATAAGGGATCATATATTCCTCCATTATTGATATCATATGGACTGAGACATGGATTATAATCATTCTCTCTGTCCATTTGTTGTTTCCTGATTTCCGATTTATGACGACTGACTGATTGAACAAATCAAATCAGTCCTGGCTTGGCCAAGCACTCATGTGTCATCATTAAATCATCGAGGGGCCCACATATATTGCTTTTATCCCGAAGGTAAAAGGAACGGATAAACTTCGACTCATATGGCTTGTTCTGCTATTTGTTGAATCATACACAAAGGCACGTTTAATAACATCGAGTTACCAATGCGTTTTCGTTCAATCAATGTACTATCAACTCATAGTAACAACTCATATCTCTAGGTTTGAAGAATATAAGATATTATCGTCTCATGATCACTCGTGATAAAATCCATGAAGTGATTCAAATGAGCGCAGGTTGAATCCAATACTCAGAACTTATGAGCACTCATGAGTGTTGTAGCACAACTTTGTCCACCAACTTGGACCTCTACAAGCCAACCCATGACAGTCTTGATTCATATCTACTTCCAACATATGACCGACTGTGGATGGTTTGAATAACTTAGTCATTCCGAAAGAATAACCTAGTTATTATAGAAGTCAAAACATGCAAAGTGAAACACAAGAATAAATGAATCTAATATGGTATCAAAACCTATGAATATAAATAAAACTCTTTCTATTTATCACCATACTGATTACTCATTATTCATTGTTTCGGTTTTATCAACTTTATACTTGAATTAAAAACACTAGTTGTCCCATTCTCCAAGCATGTACACTATGTTTTTTTTCTAAACAATATCTTTGCCATACACCAAGTATGAACTCTATGTTTGTCTATGATCCTTTTCTTTGTGAATTAGATCAATTGAACATAATTTCAATGATTCTCTTTTCACACTCCCAATTCCTTGTCTTAAATGTAAGAATTCCAAATTCCTATCATTTATCGAAATCTGTTTAGATTTTAAACTTATATGTACTATTCCTCTTGTAATGATTATGCACAAAGCCACAAAGGCTTGGCAACAATCATTACAGAGTATCCCAATGGAGAGCAATTCCATGGAAACGATGTCTCAGATTCAAAGCGCATTGCTTTGAACATGCTTCTTGCATTAAGTTTCTTTAACCCTACACAGATTGCTTCCACCTATGAAGACAACTCCATATTCCCATTTTGACTACCACATCTGAACAAGAGTTGCCTCTTTTCAGACTATGTCAATATGGTCCTTCCAAAGATTAACACTATACTTCCAACTGTCCCTGAGCAACCAATCTTTGGTAAACCTTAGATTGTCCTCGACAATTGCTTAATCACTTTAGTCATATCCAATTCTCGACATTTTCCTCCTTAACTCCCCAAGGCATTTGGAAAATTCATAAAGGATAAATATTATAGCACATGTAATCGATCTTGTACCCAAAGTAAATGGGACACGATTCATGATGTTTCACATAAAGACATGGTTCTAGATCAGTCTTTTGCCATAATATTTTTTTGTTTGCCATATTCTCAAAATTTGACTATGAAGAGGGATGCCGTAATCATAATCGAATTTTGAAAACGCAATATATAGAATTTTCTTAAGTTGAACCAAACCAACATAAAATTCATATATATATTCTTGACTAAGATGATTAAAATCTCAATCTAAGCCTTTTAGAATTGAAATGAAGTATAATTTCCTATCCCTTAATTATAGCAAAACAACTTTTTCAACCCCTGCAATCTCACGAATTGAAACTTTTGTTTTCTATAATTAACATTGATAACTTGAAATACTTATCATAATTATCATGCTCCCACTAACATGATGATTATTAGCATAACACTTATGCTCCCACTAGCTTTGACATGTATCCAGAAAACAATTGGACCTCTAGAAGTCAATACTTTATTGACATTCTTACCAAAGTTCAGATTTCTGATACTCGATTGCTTTGATAAGACTTTATCAAAATCATACACCTTATCTTAGATTGTTTAGACCTTTTGCCATTTCTCATAAGTCAATGTTAGTGTGCCGGTTAACCACGCACGCTCCACTAACGACTTTGAGAACTGCAAATATCACAATTGCTATCTAATTAAAATCTACTTAGTGAAAGAATTTCCTCACCATCATTTTCATGAATTGGAGAGAAACCTTATGACACTTAGATTTTATGGTGTATGTGTTCTTATCCATGTGAATTTGTCAAACCATAATCACAAGACTAGGTTAGTGACAAATCCTAACTCATATGGATTGAACTTGTGCAATCTTAACTTCTTGCCACCTGGCAGCTCAAGGGCCTGCCATTGCTTCCAAGTAGCTATGCAAACAATTGAGAACATGTAGAACTCAAATGTATAGCCAACTTAACTGGAATGGGCACATAAATGTCAACACGATAGGTTATAAACCACTCGTTATGTGCTAGTGATGAAATACTGGTTTTTATTCTTGATTACTTCTTGCAACCCTTTCAGGATCTTTTAGACTCCCACTGTCTCCTTGACCTATAAGACTTTCTTGCCAAATATTCAAGAGATAGTGTGGATTCTAATCAAGACAGACACTTAACACAATTGGCCTTAGTTGATCTTTGTTTTATCCAAAACATCACAAATTACCAATTTCAAATGTACAAGAGTAGAAAACTTTTACTCTTACATTTGACAAGTGTTTTTAAACATCTTTTAAGACATGTCACTCAAGTTACAATCTTAGAGTATAACTCTAAGAATTGTTTTTTGGAATGATGTATTAATCATCTTCTTGATTTAACCACTTCAACAATTCATAACTCCTCTTCTTAACTATCAGAATGCATTTAGAGGATGAATTGTGATAAGGTCTCAAAATCATTAAGATGATCTTAAAACATGATACTAAAGTACTCTCCCATCTTTTCAGATTTGAGAAACTTTTATCCTTCTGCCTAATTTGATTCTTCTCATTCGTTCTGTCATACATTGAAACTTTTCCAATGTCTCAGAATTATACTTAAGCTTGTAAGTATAATCATATTTACTAAGCCTTAGTACATCATGACGAATAGTCTTATCGATCTTTTATGGTGGACTTGATCAGTGCACAAGAATGTGTACTCGATCCCTTAGTCCTTCACTTGACTCACATATACATGTGAACAAGGAACTAGTCTTAATTTTCCAAAGTTGAAAATTCTCATTCATCATACTATACAACTTGCATGATTCCAAGTTTCTATCCAACTGAAACTTGGGTGATGATAATCTTTCCTTATTTGGTAAATTTGGACACTACCACAAATGAAAGAATCAAATTCATATTTCCACTCTTGCTCTTAATGGAATCTTATAAGCAACAAAGATTTTCACAAATGTCATTGTAAGGATATTTTTAAAATAAATAAAATCAAAAATTTTCCTTTTATTTTAAAAACTTTGCGGAAAAAACTATCCTTACAGTGCAAAAGCACATGAAAACTTTGTTGTTATCTATTCCTAAGCAATATATCATAACTCCTAAGAAGTAGCTCAAGAATCCGATCTTCAACCTATGCGATAGAAATCCATCTACGCGATCAGATTCTGCATATTATTTCTTTAAGTTTCTTCACTTTTCTTTGACTCTTCAAACATCAACATGTGACCCAGTCACATCATGTAATAAGTATCCCCAAGTAGGAACTTAATAGAGTTAGACAATAGACTTTACCTGAAGTAGAGTCAAACTTATTGACTTTAACACCCTTAGGTAAATTTGGCAGCTTCGCAACCAATGCCCCTTCCTTTGGCAATGGACCCTTGATAATGGGACTATCTAAGACTTAGCCTCTCTCTTTACCATTTGGTCAACCGAGTTGACTATGGCCGATCCCTTTCCATTGGGAAGAGAGAGCTTTACTGGATATCCAATGTCATCATTGTCAATGTCCATAAAGTTTTAGGAAGTTGATCTTAGCAAATAGATAAGATCATTAAGGGTCTTGTCATAGTCTGTTTCATAGGAGTCCAAAAGGAACTCACTATGTGACTTAGAAAGTAGTTGAGCCACCAACTTTCTCAAGACTGTGACACCCAACTCTCCCGGCTTGTCAATAGGTGACTACATCTCCAAGATGTGATCACACATAGACCTTTGCTTGCCAATAGGGCTTGAGTGACCTTAAACTTTTCAAGAACTTGTGGGTTAGGGAGAATAATTGGAGGAGGTGGAGGAAGTGAAGTTCCAAGAGATTTGGGATGATCATAGATGTCTGAACTAGACATCTTTTGGGAGAAATTCAAGATAGTTGATTTAAAGTCCTTAATATAACACCCAATATGAAATATTAAGGCTAGGACCCAACACAGTATTTTATAACTTGGAAGAGGGATGTCATAATCCAAGCTATAGAATATTTGAAGGTAGGTGAATGACGATTCACTAATTTCCACCAAGATAAACGAAATGTATTATTAGGTTTTAATTGGTTTTGAAACTCCTAGATTCTTTTGAGATTCATTGAACTTTTCAAATGCATGTTTCAATCTCGAGTGTGCCCTTCAGGTTTTGTGACTGGGATGCCGAGGATCACAAAACAAGGTGTGAAGTAACCATGCAAATTACTTGGTACCCTTAAGTGTTTACCCCTCAATCGATGTGCCGGTTAACCACACACGCTCCATCGATACTATGATAAACATTAAGTTACCCTTTGCCTACCTTGTTAAATACGAGTTAGTGTGCCGGTTAACCGCACACGCTCCACTAACTGACTTAAACAAAGTGCAAAGTGTACTTTCATGGATTAGCACCTTATTCACATTTTCCTAAGTAACTAAGATTGGCTATTTATAAAAGGTTTAGTTACTTAGTATTTATCATTAATACTTTTAATGAAGGGAGAATTTATAGTCTTTGTCCTAACCGTTCGGCTAACGACCCTCCACCAGTCAAGGAAGTGGTGGGTGAGAGTGGACACCCATTAAACTGCCATTTTATAGGCAGTAACCTTATACCCCCCTTATAGACCGGCTTCGTGAATGAGGCCTACTAACGGTAAGACTGACTTGCTCTTATACATATATATATTATTAACTTATAATATTATAAAGTATAAGGGTTGAATTTTAACTTTTAAAATTCTAAGGGTTAAACTTGGAATTAAAGTATTCATAAGAGAAAACGTTTCAAATTCCAAAACTTGAGGGCAAGTTTTGTAACTTTCAAAACTTTTCTATTCCATAACTTATGTGTTTAAAGTAGTTTTAATTAAAAAAACTCTTCAAGTTCCATAACTTGAGGACAAGTTATGTAAGAATTTAAACTAATTAAGAAAGTGACTCTTCATAATTCATAACTTATGGAAACTTTATGAGTTTAACTAAGGTTACACATATTTTTATTTAATGAAGAGACTCTTGAACCTCCACAACTTGAGGACAAGTTATGGAGTCATAAAACCATTTAATGAGAACAAGACTCTTCATTTTGTAACCTATGACATTTTTTTATGAGTTTTAAGAAACTTAAATGTGACTTTTCATGTAACTTGAGGACAAGTTACACAAACACATTTTAGAATCGACTTTTAGATTAAAATGGATTGAAAACAACTATTCAGTTAACTTTTCTATTAATATAAGCAACTCATATGAACAAAGATAATTCACATCAAACTTTTCCATGTAATTAACAATACTCTTAAACTAATACAAAACATGAATCTTTTGACAATTATCTTTGAAATTGGATTAGGATGAACATTACACCATCAAAAATAGGTTTATAAGTCAAAAAACAGCTTAGGGTAATGTTCCTAGTCCAATTCCAGCCAAAACAGTCGAATATATGTTGTCAGGGGGTCCAACTCGTCGAGTGCACGAACCAACTCGACGAGTTGGATGCTTTTTGCCTTAGACTCGGCGAGTCCATCAGTGGACTCGGCGAGTCTGCTGTGCAGACAACACCAAAATTCAATTTTTAAGCAGTTTAAGCAAGTATAAGAAGAAAACAAGCCTAGGCTCTGATACCACTGTTGGATTTTGAGCATTCTAACACTCCTATGGTGTACATGCAACCCTATAAACCTTGGATCTATGTTTTCTCTATTATACATGCAAATAAGAACTTTCCAAGGCTTTAATCCTAACTAGCATACTATGAGGCAACTATACTACAAAGACTAGTTAGATGACATACCTTTTTGGTGTAGCTTGATATCTTCAAGCTTTAAGAGCTTAGCCCCAATAGTGTGGAAGCCTGAAGTGGAATCACAAATCACCAAAACACCTTGGAAGACTTTGAGAATAAGAATACTTTGGTTCTCTCTAGTGAAATCGGCTAGCCCTCTTAGTGTACCCACACTAGTGCCAATTTCACCAACCAAGGACATCTTTATATAGTGTGGAGACTAGGGTTAAACCCATGACCTTTGATTTCATATGATCCATGGGTTACACACTCCATGGACTATCCATGAAAGCTTAGCCCAAGCTAAATGAACTTGGCCCATTCCATATATCTAAGAGTCCATATTTAATTAGTTCAATTTGATCACTTAATTAATTCTAAATTAAGTCTTGATCAATACTAATTAAATAATATGATTCCATATTAATATATTAGAACTTATAATATATTAATATAAATTATAAATATACTATTCTCAAAAGACTATCCATATAAATTGTGTCGGTGAAGTGCAACCCAAATGGACCATGCCGGGTCGGGTCAAGTACATACCAAATATAGTTATGGACTCAGACATTAATCCAACAACACGCTCCATTGACCTTATGATAAACATTAAGCTACCCTTTTCCACCCTTACTAGTCCAAGTTAATGTGCCGGTTAACCACACACGCTCCATCAACGACTTAGTAAGGTGCAAAATGTAATTTCATGGATTAGCATCAGTTTCACATTTTCCTAAAGTAACTAAGATTGGGAATTTATAAAAGGTGTAGTTACTTTATAGTTATCATTATACTTTTAATGAGAATTATATTCTTTGTCCTACCCGTTTGGCTAACGATCATCCACCAGTCAAGAAAGCGGTGGGTGAGAGTGGACACCTATTAAACTGCCATTTTATAGGCAGTAACCTTATACCCCCTTATCGACCGGCGTCGTGAATGAGGCCTACTAACGGTAAGACTGACTTGATCTTATACATATATACATACATACATATATATATATATATATATATATATATATATATATATATATATATATATATAAACTTATAATACTATAAAGTATAAGGGTTGAATTTTAAACTTTTAAAATTCTAGGGTTTGAAATTAAAGTATTAATGTGTGACTTTACAAATTCCAAAACTTGAGGGCAAGTTTGAAACCCTTCAAAACTTTTCAACTTTATAACATATGACTTTTAATGATTCATTTAAATTGAAAACTTTTGGAATTCCATAACTTGAGGACAAGTTATGGAATCCATTAAAATCATCAAGATCATCAATTAAACTAACAAACATGTTCAAGTTCTTGATTAAACTCATATGAACAAGATAATTCAAATCAAACAAATTCCATGTAATTAGACTAATCATATAAACTAATACAAAACATGAAATTTTGATAATTATCTTTTGAATTGGATAAGCATGATCATTACCACAGCAAAAACAAGTTTATAAGTTCAAAAACAGTTTAGGGTAGTGATCCTAGTCTAATATCAGCCTTAAAACTCGAAAATCTGCACTCAAGGGCTCCGACTCGTCGAGTGTATGAACACACTCGGCGAGTTGGGCTGTTTGTGAAGGGACTCGCCGAGTCCCCTAGTGTACTGGGGTAGTCCACTGAACAGTGAGAATAAATTCGATTTTTAAGCAATTAGAAAGCAAGTAGCATCAAGTATAATTGAAAACAAGCCTAGGCTTTGATACCACTGATGGGTTTTAAGCATTCTAACACTCCTAAGGTGTACATGCAACCCTAGAAACCTTGGATCTATGTTTTCGATATTATACATGCAAACTTTCATTTTTCCAAGGTTTAATCCTAACTAGCATACAATGGAGTATATGTAATACAAACACTAGTAGAATGACATGTTGGATTAGGTGTCTAAGCCCATTACTATTTTGGTATGTACTTGGCCCGATTGTGAGCATGGTCCTTGTGGGTTGCCTTCACCATAGCAACTGATAGGATGAATTAAGAAGAGAGAGGATTAATTATACTTTATTAATATATTATAAGAATAATATATTAAAAGATAAATCATATTGTTTAATTAATATTAGTCAAGAATTAATAAGAATTAATTTTGTGGCTAAAATAGATTTATTAAATAAAGGGGACTGATATTGCAATTATATGATAGTTGCAATTGGGCTATGGATTCCTAATGGAAAGGGGATTGGACGAAATCTATGGGAAGCCCATATAGATTTCGTCCAAGGGCTTTCTAAGGGAACTCCATGTGCTGCTTAAGGCCTAAGCACTCCGATTAGGGTTTCCTAGTTAGAAACCCTAATACCCTAAGTATAAAAGGAACCCTTAGGCCTACAAAAACGTGTCCAACTCTTTGAGAGATCCCTAGAATGTTTTTGTGCCTCCTCCTCCTCCTTCTTCTTCATCCTTATTGCTAGTGGTGTTTATGACTCCATTAGAGGTGCAACATTTGAGTCACTAAGTTTTCAAGAGTCAAGATCAAGAAGGATAGTGATTGTTATTGCAAGTCTTGGAAGTTTATTGCATGTACAATTAGAAAAACTAGATCCAAGTATTAGGGCTTGCATGTACATCATAGGATTGATGTATTGATCAAAACCCATCAGTGGTATTAGAGCCGAGGGTGTTCTTCTATTGTATTTGATGCAAAATTAAGTTTTCAAAGCTGGAAATTTGCAAATTTCGAATTTGACCTGATTCACGTCGTGAACACAGTGTGTTCACCTCGTGAATTCAGTCTGACAATAGATTTTTGAATTAAACCAGACTCATGTCATGAACACAGTGTGTTCACCTCGTGAATCCAGTCTGACAGCATGATTTCGAAAATTTTGCCTTAATTTGCTTTGGATAATTACGATAACTTGTTTTTTCAAATTAAAATCAGATTTTTCTATTATGGTAATTGACATCCTAATAAAATTAATGGATAATTGTCATAAATAAGATAATTACTTGTTTTATAAGATAAATTTAATTATTTGTATTTTTGATTTGAATTATCTTCAAAGGAAATTGAATTAGGTCAAATTTCGATAATCACCAATTATTTGATTAATTGTATTATTTGTAATTTGATCTATAAGCTTTTGAAAAGTTTCAAAATTTGCCCTCAAGTTTTGCTATTTAAATTTTTGATTAAAAGTTTTAATTTTGAAATATTAAATTCTAAAACCCTAGTATTTGCAAATTGCACCCTTATGGTTTTATTAAATTAATTAAGTGTAAAATTAAAAGAGAGTTAATAAATCCATAATGATATGGTTTATATTTAATTAAATTAAAAGTATAATTTATTAAATTAGACCACCTAGTATTTTAAAAGTATAAAATACACCTTATACTATATAACATTTAAAGGTTTAACATATTATATATGTATAAGTAAAGAGTCAGTCTTACCGTTAGTAGGCCTCATTCACGAAGCTGGTCTCTAAGGGGTGTTTAAGGAAATTGCCTATAAAATGGCGATTGAATGGGTATCCACTCTTACCCACCGCACTCTTGACTAGTGGAGGGTCATTAGCCGAATGGGTAGGATAGGACACAACATTCCATTCTAAGTATAATGAAATATGAAGTAACTAAACGCTTTTATCAATTCCCAAATCTTAGTTACTTTAGGAAAAAGTGAATTTGATGCAATTCCATGGAATTACACTTTATACCCTTGCCGAGACAATTAGTGGAGTGTGTGTGGTTAACCGGCACACTAAGTTGGGATTGGCATTGGTGGCAAAGGGTGACTCGATGTTTGTCATAGATCGATGGAGCGTGTGTGGTTAAGCGGCACGTCGATTAGGTGACTGTAACATTGAGGGGACCATGTACATTTGCATGGTTATTCACACCTTATTTGTGATCCTCGGCATCGTAGTCACAAATGAAGGGTATAATCGAGATTAAACATACCATTGAAAAGTTCAATGAATCTCAAAAGATCTAGGAGTTTCAATTCATTTAAAACTTAAACCTTTAATTTTCATTTTTTAATGGTGGAAATTGGTAAATCGTCATTTACCTACCTTCGAATGTTCTCCACGTTGAATTACGACATCCGTCTTCCAAGTTGTAGAATATTGTGTTGGGTCCTAGCCTTAATATCTCATTTGGGTGTTTTATTAAGGACTCAATCAACTGACTTGAATTTTCTCCCGTTTTGTAGATGTCTGATTCTAAATATGGTCTTCCCAAATCCCTAGGAACAAGGTTTCCACATGAAGATGATGTTACACGATTGGATTATGGAAATGGAAATCATGCTTCACTTCCTCCACCTCCTCCAATAATTCTCCCTGACCCACATGTTCGAAGACTTGAAAAGTTCAAGGTCACTCAAGCCCTATTGGCAAACAAACACGAAGATGGAAAGTCTGTATATGCTCATGTCTTGGATATGAAGTTGCATATTGACAGATTGGGAATGTTGGGTGTCGAAGTCTCTAGGAAGCTGGCTGTTGACTTAGTTCTTCAATCACTTCCTGACTCATATAGTAAGTTCATTATAGAGTACTATATGATGGATCGAGACGTGACCTTCATTGATTTGACTTATTTGATTGTTGCTGCTGAATCAGAAATGATTTGGCGGACTGGTCAAGCAAATTTGTCTGGTAAATCAATGTCCCAATCTTCTATGGACAATGGCAACATTGGAAGTCCAGAAAAGTTTTCTCTATGCAAGAGAAAGGCTAACTCTGAGATAGTCCCTTGTACCATTCCCAAAGAATCTGTGTGTTTCTACTGCCAAGAGAAGGGGCATTGGTCACGAAGCTGCCCTGACTACCTAAGAGATCTAAGAGATGGGAGAGTCAAGATGTATGACTCTACTTCAGGTAAAATCCACTATCTAACTCTATTAAGTTCCTTTTAGATTCTTAATACATGATATGATAAGATTACATTTGGTGTTTTGTAGGATCGAAGAAAAAGGAAGCTTAAAAGAAAGAAGTGAGCTGAATCTGGTCATGAAGAAATGGATTTCGATTGCATGATTCAAAGATCGGATTTTTGAGCTGCTACTTTAGAGTTAGGATAGATTGCTAAATAATATTTACATAGTTTTCATTTGTAATCACATTGTAAGGACAAGATTTTTCCGCAATAAAATAAATTTTGATTTTGTCTTATTTATGTTTCCTTGCGATGGATTTTATGAAAATTGGTGTTTGAATGTTTCTATTGTTAGCAATATTGTGAATGGATTTGATTCTTAGTTATGTCAGAAATTTACCAAATAAGGAAAGATTCTCATCACCCAAGTTTCAATTGAACAGAAACTTGGAATCATGCAACTGGTATTGTATGATGAATGAGAAACTTCGTATTTGGGAAATTAAGACTAACTCCTTGTTCACATAAGTATGTGAGTCAAATAAAGGACTAAAGGATCTAGTACGCATTGTTTTGCACTGGGTCGAGTCCACCACAAAGAACGATAAAATATTCGTCATGACTTGCTAAAAGATTAGTAAATGTGATTATACTTAAAAGATTAAGTATGATTCTGAATCGTTGAAAAGATTTCAATAAATAGCAGAACGAATAAGAGGAATCAATTAGGCAGAAAGATAAAAGTTTCTCCAATCTGAAAAGATGGGAGAGTACTTAAGTATCTATTTTATGATTAACTTAGTGACTTGAAACCGTATCACAACTGATCCTCTAAGGACACCTTAGTACACTAGTATGGCTAAGAAGAGGAATCAGAAATTGTTGAAATGGTTAAATAAAAAGGTGTATCATACTTCGTTCCAAAATCAAGTTTTAGAGTCATACTCCAAAATTGTGATTTGAGTGACATCATCTTAAGAAATTTTAACACACTCATCAAATATGAAGTAGGAAAATGTTTTCTTGCTCTTGCACGTTTGAAATTGGTAAGTTGTGATGTCTTGGATAAGACAAAGACCAACTAAGACCAATTGTGTGTAGTATTTGCCTTGATAAGGACCTACACTAACTCTTGAATATTTGTTTTGTTAAGAAATGTTTCTTGACAAGAGAATCTTATATGTCAAGAGGTCAGTGGGAGTCTAAATGATCTTGAAAAGATTCAAGAACTAATCGAGGGCAAACTTATTGTTAAACACTAGCACACGACTTGAGGTTTGTAACCTATCGTGTTGACACATTTTTTGTTTCAGTGCCATTCCAGTTTAAGTCAACTATACATATGAGTTCTATGAGTTCTCAATTGATTTCATAGAGGCAAGGCATCTTGATCAATGGAAAGTACATTAAGAGGTAGGGGCGAGCCGCTCAAAGACTTGGAAGCAATTGTGAGATTTGGCAATTAGTTTGAACATTCAAGACTTATTGCTATAAGTTCTAGAATTATTTAGACACACATGTGAGCTATCTAAGGAAAGGTGTATGAGTTGTTTTCTAGAAGCTTAGATAATATATTGTCGAAGCGTATCGTATTAGAAATATGATATTTGGAAATCAATAAGTATTGTTTTCTAGAAGTTTAGCAGATTTCTGAATACATGTCAAAGCTAGTGGGAGCATAAGTGTTATGCTGATAAGGATATTATCACCATGTTAGTGGGAGCATGATTATTATTTTAAGTATTGGAAGTTAGCAATATTAACTATAGAAAACAAAAGTTTCACTTTTCAAAGTTGCAGGGGTTGAAAAGTTGTTTTGCTATAATTAAGGGAGAGAATATTATACTTCTTTTCAAAATCTAAAGGCTTGGATCGAGAAATTTTAATTAAATTTAGTCAAAGGACATATATGGATGTTATGTTGAAAAGATTCAACATATGGGAATCCTATATATATGGCAATATTATAGCAAGAAACTGGTAAAGTATCACGTTTTTCATTATGAACTGTGCCCCATACGCTTCAGGTATAGGTTCGATTGCATATGTTGTAATATTTGACTGTTCTAAAATTTTCCAAATGCCTAGGGCATCGAGAGGGAAAAAGGACTAGAACCGGATTTGACTAAAATAAAAATATGGAAATTTTTCCATATTGGGAGTTGGACGTTAAGAATTTATGTCTAGATTAGAAACTTTTATGCAAGAAGGATGTTCAAAGGAATGTACTTTGAATGTGAGACTTCATATCTATGGAATTGTCTTGTAACAATCTCTAATAGAACACTTTGTAATTTCATTGGCAAAGTCTTGGTGACTTTTGTGCAATAAGATTACAAAAGGATCATTGCATAAAATGTTAGAATCTAACATATTCTAGTAATGGCGAGAATTTTGTGTTCTTACACTAACGATAAGGATTAGGAGTTGTGAAATGAGCATCATTGGAAATGTTTTCAATTGATCTATTTCACGAAGTATGGACCATAGGTAAACAGAGTGTGCATGCTTGGTGCATGGGACAACTGATGTTATAATTCAAGTAATAAGTTGATTATCCGACACATTATACAATGAATAATGTGTAATCAATATGGTGACTAAATAAAAGGGGTTTTATTTATACTCAAAAGTTTGGGACCATATTGGATTCAATTATTATTGTCCTTCACTTTGCATGTTTTGACTTCCCAAATAATAAGATTATTCAAACCATCCATAGTCGCTCATACTTTGGAAGTAGGTATGAAAGAAAACTGTCGTGAATTGGCTTGTAGAATGTCTAAAGTGTATTAGACATAGCAAAAGTTTGCTACAAAGTTCATGAGTGCTTATGAATTAAGATTTGAGCATTGGATTAAACCCGCGCTCACTTCGATCGCTTCATGGATTTTTGATGGGTTTTGAGCATTCTAACACTTCCTAAGTGTACATGCAACCCTAATAACCTTGAATCTATGTTTTCTCTATATACATGCAAATTTCTTTTTCAAGGTTATTTCCTAACTAGCATGCCATAGGGATTACATAAAACATAAAAACTAGTAGAAATACATACCTTGTTGTTGCTTGGATTCCTTCAAGACTTTGTGAGCCTAGCACCCCAAATGTTGTGCCTCAAATGCTTCACACAACACCACAAGACTTGGAATAACTTGAGAGAATACTTCTAGTACTTAAAATTGGTTATGCCCTCTCTAGTAACACTAGGTCAACTAGGTCACGATTTTGCTAGCCATAGGGTTCCTTTTATAGTGTTGTCACAATTAGGGTTTACACATGAATGCCCTTAATTGTCATGACTCTTGATTTCTCATGACCCATGGGTTTGTAACTCCCATGGACTATCCATGGAGCTCCATATGGTTATAACCAAACCCATAAACCATGGATAATTAATCCACCATAAAAGAATTGATGATTGTCATAATCAACCCTATATATTTAAATAGTCTCACTTTGATCACCAAATTAATACTAGATTAATACTTGATCAATACTAATTAAATAATACTATTATTAATATATTAGAACTTATAATATATTAATAATCATAAGTGCCTTATTCTCTCATTTAGTCTATCCAAGTATTGCAATGCCATGCAACCCAAATGGACCATGCCGGGTCGGGTCAAGTACATACCAAATAAAGTTATGGACTTAGACACTATATCCAACAGTCTCCCACTTGGATAAGTCTAATAACTATATTTCCAAATATGACTTCAAAATCCGACTAGCAATCGTAGCTCTTTCAAAGTCTCTTGGAACTGAGATGATGATGATATGCCATTTAAGATAAGTGATCATATAATCCTCTGTTCTCATGATATCAGCCGGACAAACACATGGAACATGGTCTTACTTATTGTCCAGCATTTGTTTCTCGATCTCTGATTTGTTTCGACATAGAACTAAATTGAACACATCAATTAGGTTCTGACCGGGCCTGGTACATAAGTCAAAACCAAATCATCGAGGGGCCCAGATATCGCTTCTATTTCTAGAAGGAACAGATAAACTTTGACTGATATGCTTGTACTAACTACTTGTTGAATTATTCACAAAGGCACGTTTTATGACATCGAGTTACCAATGCGTTTTCGTGCAATCAATGAATAACCAACTCATAGTCAACAACTCATATCTCTAGGTTTGAAGATTTATATGATATTACCGTCTCACGATCACTCGAGATAAATTCCATGAAGTGATGCAAGTGAGCGTGGGTTGGATCCAATACTCATCCCTTATGAGTACTCATGAATGTTGTAGCAACCATTGCATTGTCCAAAGCACTTTTAGACAAATCATACAAGCCAAATTCATGACAGTCTTAAATCAATACTTACTTCCAAAGTTTGACTGACTGTGGATGGTTTGAATAATAACATAATTATTCTGGAAGTAAAAACATGCAAAATTGAAACATAGTAAACAATCAACACAAGATAGTAACACCTTACTCATAAATAAATAACAACTTTTATTTATCATCAAATGTCAATTACATTTTACAAGTTTCAGGAATCTAATTATTGAAACTAATATCATCCTTCAGCCCAATGCGCCTCGCATGCTGTAAATGCTTAACCCTGCTCAGTCCCTTCGTGAGGGGATCTGCCGGGTTCTCATCTGATGATACCCTCTTTGCCACAAGGAGTCCTTCTTCTATTCTATGTCTTATGAAATGGTATTTTCTGTCAATGTGCCTAGATCTCCCGTGATCTCTTGGTTCCTTAGCCAAAGCAACCGCACTTTCGCTGTCACAGAAAATTTCCATTGGCTCCTTTATAGCTGGTACAACTCCAATGTCTCCGATGAAGTTCTTTAGCCATATCGCCTCCTCTGCTTCACTTGCTGCTATGTACTCTGATTCACAAGTAGAATCAGCTACTGTCTCCTGCTTGGAACTTTTCCAAGTAATTGCCCCTCCATTTAGGATAAAGACCCAGCCTGACTGAGAGCGGAAATTATCCCTATCAGTCTGGAAGCTAGCATCGCTATATCCTTCCACTCTCAAGTCATCACTGCCTCCGAGGGTAAGGACCCAATCCTTAGTCCTCCGCATATACTTGAGAATGTTCTTTACCGCTGTCCAGTGTGCCTTGCTAGGTTTCCCTTGATATCTACTGACCATGCTCAAAGCAAAGGCCACATCAGGGCGAGTACAAGTCATAGCATACATGATTGAGCCCACAGCGGAAGCATATGGTATATGACTCATTTCAGCTATCTCAGCCACTGTACTCGGACTCTGAGTCTTACTTAGCTTGGCATTACCCTGGATGGGTAATTCCCCTTTCTTGGATTCTTGCATGCTGAACCTCTTCAACACTTTATCGAAGTAAGTACTTTGACTAAGTCCAATTAGTCTCTTACTCCTATCTCTCAATATCCTTATCCCTAGGATATAGGCAGCTTCCCCAAGGTCCTTAATAGCGAAACACTTCCCAAGCCAGGACTTAACCTCCTGCAAGGTTGGGACGTCGTTTCCTATGAGAAGTATGTCATCCACATACAACACCAAGAAGCTAACTATGCTCCCACTAGCCCTGACATACACACAAGACTCATCCTCACTCCTAGAAAAGCCAAACTCTTTGACTTTCTCATCAAAGCGAAGATTCCATCTGCGAGATGCTTGTTTCAATCCATAAATGGATTTATCAAGCTTACACACTCTATTAGGGTATCTTGTATCGACAAAACCCTCTGGTTGAGCCATGTAAACATCCTCAGCCAACTTTCCATTAAGGAAAGCGGTTTTGACATCCATTTGCCATATTTCATAATCATGAAATGCAGCTATGGCTAACAATACTCTAATAGACTTAATCTTAGCTACTGGTGAGAAGGTCTCATCATAGTCAACCCCGGAGTTTGAGTAAAGCCCTTCGCAACCAGTCGCGCTTTGTAAGTATGTACCTTTCCATCCATGTCGGTCTTTTTCTTGAAGATCCATTTGCACCCAACTGTCTTACGACCTAGTACATTGTCAATCAAGTTCCAAACTTGATTGTCATACATGGACTGAATCTCGCTGTCCATATCCTCCTTCCATTTAGCAGACTCAGGGCCTGCCATGGCTTCCCCGTAGTTATTAGGTTCATCCAAATCTATTAGTGTACTATCACTAATAAACGTATCACCTTCAGTGGTGATGTGATAACCATAATAAAAATCAGGTGTGTTCCTCACCCTAGTGGAACGTCTTGGAGGTACAGACTCATCTATCAGATCAACAGGAGTTTCCTCCTCAGGTTGGTCGATAGCATTTGAGGTTCCTTCACCACTTGACTCTTGAAGCTCTTCAAGGTCAATTTGCCTCCCACTGTCCCCTTGGCTTATGAATTCTCTCTCACGAAAGACTCCTCTTCTTGCTACAAAGACCACATTATCACTGGGTCTGTAGAAGAGGTAACCAAAGGATCTATGTGGGTAGCCGATGAAAATACACCTCTCACTTCGAGGTTCAAGCTTATTATGAGTCTCACGCCTCACGAAAGCTTCACAACCCCAAATCTTGATGTGGTCCAAATTGGTAACTTTCCCAGTCCACATCTCGTGAGGTGTTTTGGCAACCTTTTTAGTAGGGACTAGATTAAGGATAAGGGCGGCAGTCTCTAAGGCATACCCCCAAAAAAAGATTGGTAACAAAGCTCGACTCATCATGGAACGAACCATATCCAACAAGGTTCGATTGCGCCTCTCAGCTACACCATTCAACTGTGGTGTTCTGGGAGGTGTCAACTGTGAGACAATCCCACATTCCTTAAGATAGTCAAGGAACTCAATGCTAAGATACTCTCCTCCCCGATCGGATCGGAGCATCTTGATGTTCCTGCCCAATTGATTCTCCACTTCCTGCTTAAACTCTTTGAACTTTTCAAAGGTTTCTGACTTATGCTTGATTAAGTAAATATATCCATATCTACTGTAATCATCAGTAAAAGTCACATAATAGCGATTAGCATCCCTTGTAGCAACTCTAAAGGGCCCACACACATCCGTGTGTACAAGGTCCAACAAACCTTCACCCCTATCACAAGTACCTGTGAAGGGTGACTTTGTCATTTTTCCAAGTAAACAAGACTCGCAACTATCATCTGACTTGAGGTCAAATGATTCCAAGACTCCAGCCTTTTGGAGTTGGCCTATGCGCTTCTTGTTAACATGTCCAAGACGACAATGCCACAAGGATGCTTTATCCAAGCTATCTGAAGAATCAATATACAACACATTATTTCCTAGATTGTCTACAACATTCACGGCTTCATATACACCATCACAAGGTAATGCTTTAAAGTAAAATACATCATTGTAATAAACATTAATAGCACCATTTTTATTATCAAATGAAAATGAAAAACCTTGTTTGTACAAGCCATGAAAAGAAATAATATTTCTCGCCATTTCGGGCGAGTAACAACACTTATTCAAATCTAACATTAACCCATTATTAAGCAATAAAGAATAAACTCCTATCTTGGTAACAGGTGATGCTTTCCTGTTGCCCATGACTAAGTTTATCTTCCCGTGCTCCACTTGCTCACTTCTTCTTAGTGCCAGCAAAGCAGTACAGATGTGAATACCACAACCTGTATCAAGCACCCAAGAATTAGCATTAGATGAGTTATTAGACAATATTGTGTAAATACCTGCATGGGTGGGTTTAACCTTCCCATCCTTTACATCTTGCAGATATTTAGGGCAGCTTCGCTTGAAGTGTCCCTTATCCTGGCAATAGAAGCATTGTGCTTCCTTTGGGTTTGAAGAAGGAGTAATGGGACCTTTCTTTGTCCCACTTGAAGAGGAACCATCAAGAGTCTTACCCTTGGTACCCTTCGAAGGGTTTTTCCTCTTCTTACCCTTTCCATGCCCAATAGCCAGAACAGGGGCTATTGAAGGAGTAGAAGTAGCAACCGCTTTACCCTTAAGGCCATTTTTAGCTGTCCTTAAGAGTCCTTGAAGTTTGCTAAGTGTGACTTCCTCCTTGTTCATATGATAAGTCATACGAAACTGATCATAACTTGGAGGTAAGGAATGGAGAATGATGTCAATCGCCATTTCCTCAGGAAAGTCAACATTTAGCTTCAGCAACCGGTCAACGAACCTTTGCATCTTCTGCAAGTAACCGGTGATGGGTTCACCATCCTTCATCCTTGCGGTTATCATGGAGGAGATGATTTCATACCTCTCCTGACGCGCGCTCTGATGGTACCATTCCATCAGATCCAGGTGCATCTCATAGGGGTAGAAATCTTCATAGGATTTTTGAAGTTCAGGAGTCATGGTGGCCATCATGATGCATGCTACTTTAGTAGCATCCTTTTCATGTGCAACAAACTCCGCAAACTCTTCAGGAGTAGCAGTGGCTTCACTCACAACCTTAAGCTCCCTATAGAGGACATATTCTTTGTCCTCATAGCGGGTAATCATTCTGATGTTTTTGATCCACTCATTGAAATTGGATCCATCAAAGATGACCTTACCACACAAGTTCATAAGGGAAAAGGAGCCTGTTGGGTTTGAGCCAGAAGCATTGTTGGAAGACATCTGAAAGGAAAGAAAGACAAGTTTCATTAGATTAGGAATCCTTAATAATTCACCCAAATGAAATATTAAGGCTAGGATCCAACAAACTATTTATAGTTGGAAGAGGGATGCCGTAATCCATACTATAAAATATTTGAAGGTAGGTAAATGACGATTTACCAATTTCCACCATAAGAACGAAATATTTTATTATTAGGTTTTATTGGTTTTGAAACTCCTAGATCTTTTGAGATACATTGAACTTTTCAATGGCATGTTTGAATCTCGATTGTGCCCTCTCAAGTTTGTGACTGGGATGCCGAGGATCACAAACAAGGTGTGAATAACCATACAAATTGACTTGGTACCCTCAACAATATTACCTAATCGATGTGCCGGTTAACCACACACGCTCCACCGATCTATAATAAAGTCAAGTTACCCTTTGCCACTCTTACTAGTCCATGTTAGTGTGCCGGTTAACCACACACGCTCCACTAACGACTTGGTAAGGTACAAAGTGTAATTTTATGGGCTAGCACCAATTTCACATTTTCCTAAAGTAACTAAGATTGGGAATTTATAATGTATAGTTACTTTATAATTCATTATACTTTTAACGAGTATTTAAAGTCGTATCCTACCCATTCGGCTAACGACCCTCCACCGATCAAGGAAGCGGTGGGTGAGAGTGGACACCCATTAAGTCACCATTTTATAGGCAACAACCTTATACCCCCCTTATAGACCGGCTTCGTGAATGAGGCCTACTAACGGTAAGAATGACATATTCTTATACATATCTATATAATAAAATTATAATAATAGTATAAGTGTTGATTTTTAAACCTTTTAAAAATCTAAGGTTTAATTTGGAATTAAAGTATTAAAGTGTAAGACTTTTCAAATTCCAAAACTTGAGGGCAAGAATTGAAACTATTCCAAGTCTCTTTAATTTGTAACTTATGAGTTTTAATGGTTCATAAAATGAAGACTCTTTATTTTATGAAACTTCTTTAGTTCTTTAATCACAATTTAAAGAAGTGACTTTTGGTTATCCATAACTTGAGGACAAGTTATGGACACCATCATTTCCATTAAGATCATGAATTAAACATACATGGAGGTTACATATAATTCCTATGATCTTCTAAAAACTCATAAGAACACAAATTCATGTCAAGCAATTTCAAGAAATCATATAAACATATACAATACTTGAAAATTGATAAAAGTCATGTAAAATGGGTTAACATAATCATTATCATTTTGAAAAACAGATTTTACAAGTCCAAAACAGATTGGGATAATGATCTTAATCCATTTACAGCAACAAAACTCGAAAAAACTGCCCAGCACGCTCCTACTCGCCGAGTGCATTATTCTACTCGCCGAGTAGGATGAATTTGTTCATGGACTCGGCGAGTCCTCCCCATGGACTCGGCGAGTCCAGTCGTCAGAATGCAGAATTTCCGATTTTTAAGCAGTTTTGCATCAAGTATACAGAAAACAATCCTAGGCTCTGATACCACTGATGGGTTTTGAGCATTCTAACACTTCCTAAGTGTACATGCAACCCTAATAACCTTGAATCTATGTTTTCTCTATATACATGCAAATTTCTTTTTCAAGGTTATTTCCTAACTAGCATGGCATGGGGATTACATAAAACATAAAAACTAGTAGAAATACATACCTTGTTGTTGCTTGGATTCCTTCAAGACTTTGTGAGCCTAGCACCCCAAATGTTGTGCCTCAAATGCTTCACACAACACCACAAGACTTGGAATAACTTGAGAGAATACTTCTAGCACTCAAAATCGGTTATGCCCTCTCTAGTAACACTATGTCCACTAGGTCACGATTTTGCTAGCCATAGGGTTCCTTTTATAGTGTTGTCACAATTAGGGTTTACACATGAATGCCCTTAATTGTCATGACTCTTGATTTCTCATGACCCATGGGTTTGTAACTCCCATGGACTATCCATGGAGCTCCATATGGTTATAACCAAACCCATAAACCATGGATCATTAATCCACCATAAAAGAATTGATGATTGTCATAATCAACCCTATATATTTAATTAGTCTCACTTTGATCACCAAATTAATACTAGATTAATACTTGATCAATACTAATTAAATAATACTATTATTAATATATTAGAACTTATAATATATTAATAATCATAAGTGCCTTATTCTCTCATTTAGTCTATCCAAGTATTGCAATGCCATGCAACCCAAATGGACCATGCCGGGTCGGGTCAAGTACATACCAAATAAAGTTATGGACTTAGACACTATATCCAACAATTTTATCACGAGTGATTGGTGAGACGATAATATCTTATATTCTTGAAACCGAGACGTGTGAGTTGTAATTTACAAGTCAGTTGCATATTGATAATATGTAAACACACCAGTAACTTGGTGTTATAAAACATATTGTTGTGTGTGATTTGATGAGTAGGTACAAGCAAGCATTGAGTTGAAGTTTATCCATTCCTTTTACCCAATGTGGGATAAAAGCGATATTTGTGGGCCCCTCGATGATTTAGTGATGACACCCTAAGTGCTTGGCCAAGCCTGGACTAAGTTGATGTGTTCAATTGTAGTCTGTTATCAGTCGTCATAAATCGGAAATCGGGAAACAACACGTGAACAGAGAATATGATTTAAATCCATGTTTCAGTTCATACGATATCTAGAATGGAGGAATATATGATCCCTTATCTAAAGGACACGTTTCTGGTAAGATCAGAGTTCGAAAGCGGCTTTTGAAAGCTACGATTGCTGATCAGGTTCTGAAGTCATACGCATAATAGTTATTAGACTTATCCAAGTGGGAGACTGTTGGATTAGGTATCTAAGCCCATAACTATTTTGGTATGTACTTGGCCCGATTGTGAGCATGGTCCTTTTGGGTTGCCTTCACCATAGCAACTGATAGGATGAATTAAGGAGAAAGAGGATTAATTATGCTTTATTAATATATTATAAGAATAACATATTAAAAGAGAAATCATATTGTTTAATTAATATTAGTCAAGAATTAATAAGAATTAATTTTGTGGCTAAAAGAGATTTATTAAATAAAGGGGATTGATATTGCATTTATATGATAGTTGCAATTGGGCTATGGATTCCTAATGGAAAGGGGATTTGACGAAATCTATGGGAAGCCCGTATGGATTTCGTCCAAGGGCTTTCTAAGGGAACTCTATGGGCTGCTTAAGGCCTAAGCAGTCAGATTAGGGTTTCCTAGTTAGAAACCCTAATAGCCTAAGTATAAAAGGAACCCTTAGGCCTCCAAAAACGTGTCCAACTCTTTGAGAGATCCCTAGAATGTTTTTGTTCCTCCTCCTTCTCCTTCTTCTTCATCCTTATTGCTAGTGGTGTGTGTGACTCCATTAGAGGTGTAACATTTGAGGCACTAAGTTTTCAAGAGTCAAGATCAAGAAGGATAGTGATTGTTATTGCTATATAACAATCAAAGGTAAGATCTAAACCCTAATTTCATATGTTGTATTCGAAATTGGTATCCTAGATTTAGGATTTGCAAGTCTTGGAAGTTTATTGCATGTACAATTAGAAAAACTAGATCCAAGTATTAGGGTTTGCATGTACACCATAGGATTGATGTATTGATCAAAACCCATCATGATATACTTTTTCTTGTTGCTTGATTCCTTAAGCCTTTAAGAGCCTAGCACTCCAAGTGTGATGCCTCAAATGCTTCACACAACACCACCAACAAATTGGAAGGACTTGAGAAAGGATTATCTAGCACCAAATTCGGCTATAGCTCTCTAAGAACACTAGGGTTACACCATGTAAGCCTTAATAGCCATAACTTTCCACATTCCTCGTGCTCCATGGGTTTTAACCTCCATGGAGCATCCATGGGTCACCACATGGGTTTAGCCCAACATAAAGAATTATGGATCATAAGCCCACTATATAAGAATGAATTATTTACACAAGCAATCCCCATTTATTTAATTACTCTCTTTTGATCACAAAATTAATTCCAAACTAATTATTGATCAATACTAATTAAATAATATGATTTCATATTAATATATTAGAACTTATAATATATTAATAAATCATAAATATCCTCTTCTCAAAAGTCCATCCTTACAAATTGTTCTGGTGCCATGCAACCCAAATGGACCATGCTACTCTCGGGTCAAGTACCTACCAATTATAGTTATGGGCTTAGACACTAAATCCAACAGCAACATCTCTGATCATTTGTCTGACCGGAACATGAGGAACTTCTTTCACATATCTCCATATTTCTTCACCTTTTTCTTTGACAAGTAAAAACCTTTCCATTCTTACTTTCCAGTGATCATACTCTTCAACTACTAGCAATGGGGCTCGAGAGGGGAAACCCATGTTATTTTCTATTTGCATCAAATACGTTTGTTGAGTTTGATTAGGAGCGGCTATTGAAGTTAACATATTAAAGCAGAAGCGGTATATAGAAGAACTTTTATCCTGAACATAGAAATGATTGAGATACCAAGCTAATCACAGATCAATTATAAATTGTTCTTATGGCTTCAAAGGACAGCCACTCAAACTCTGATACCAATTGAAAGTGCAAGACTTAGTGTGCGGACAAGGTTTGAAAACTCAAACCTTGAATTAACTTAAGATCAATGTCTGTTGCTAATATTATGGTCCAGTCAAGTCTGGTAAACCAGTCTTGTCTTGAAGTATGAAGATCAACAAAGTATTCAACAATATATTTAAGTAAAGTAAAGTGGGTATAAGAAAAGTAAAGACAATTTAAGAATAAGAAGAATGTAGGAGAAAGAGTTTTGACATTGCAATATATGTTGTATTGATGTGAATATTGCTACTTCTGTGTTTAAAAACATGAAAGATCGTCTCCTTAAATAGTAAATGAGAGACATGGTACAAACCGTGAACATTCTATGGACTAGATAAAACAAAGAACTTGACAAATATGACGCACAAGATTTACTGGATTTTGTCCTATGAACTGTTCACTCAATAAAACGACAAGGAGCATTTAATGCTTGTACATACTCTATCACATCAATAAACTACGAACGTCTTGGAAACGTCTTCATCTCGGAAGAAGACTAACTTTGGAATTCTTCACATCTCGGATTGTATTGACTTCGGATCTGGTTTGGCTCGGATTGCTAGAGGTTTACTTTTATGTATCAACACCTTGGCCCTCAGCTTATGACTGGATTGCTCCCGGGTTTATTAGCTTACAACAAAAAGCAGTACCGCCTCAACCCAACTTCAGTTTGTCGACATATGCAAACTGATAAACAATAACCAGGAATATAGGTAATCTTACATATCTACCAATCTAACAAACCACTATAACATAGCAACATCCTATACATAAGGATACATAACATAATCTAGTGGGTCGGCATTGGTGCCTTCGACCCATGAGTATAGTGAGAAACTCACCTCAATCCAAAGAGAAGATAGTCCACACACCCAAGCTGACGATATCTAGTCTCTTCATGTTAAACGCATAATAAAACCCTAATTAATAATTAAGGTAATAACTAATTCATAAAAGGTCTAGTCTTACAGTTAAACCTCCTTTGGGAAAAAGACCATTTCGCCCTTCCAATACTAAGTCCCAACATGGTTGACCAAAAGTCAAACTGGTCAAAAAGTCAACGGTCAACCTTCAGTTGACTTAGGCTCAACATAGTATAATCTACGCCCATCATGGAGCTACGCCCAACGTAGAGCCCCTGTTTCCCAAACTTCTATTAAGCTCATAATACAGCAAGCCAATCCCTCAAACTTTCAACTATGGACGTTTGCAATGTCTTAATGGATGAAGTTTCCAAATTTACCCATAAGACACTCCCATCAAGCAAGATCTAAACTTTATGCACTAAAATGACCAAAAATGCTAACATAACTTGCATGGCTTAAAGAACAAGCACTAAAGCACAACTTTCCTAGTCCAACAAGTCTCAAGAGTGTTCCATATGGCTCAAAAGGTGTTGTAGTTTCCTTAACTCCCAAAACCCAAGCTGAAGGGACCAAAAAGTGAAAAATATGACAAATAACTAGATCTATGAAACCAATGAGCAAGATAGAAGCTTTTTACTCACAATGGTCCAAAAGTGAGGCAACCTTGTTGGATCTATACTTGATCCCTTATACCAATAACCTTACAAACATCATGATCTTTAAGATTCACCCGCCAAATGAAGAAAATAAGCTCACAAATGATGCCAAGGCTCAAAACAAGCAAGAGGAAGCTAGGGTTTCTCAAGGAATCATATGAGGTGATGGAGGCTGGTCATGGGAAGGACTCTAAGAAGTTAGAGCCTTTAAATATGGATCACAACCCCATAATTAGGGTTTTAGACAGGAACGGCTACGCCCTGCATAGCATAAACTACGCCCCGTGTATGCCATTAAACTCCCGTCCATAATTCAGCACTTACGCCCAACGTAGCTTTCCTACGCCCATCGTAGGGCAAAATTCCTAATTTCCAATTTAACTTCAAACAACCATAACTTCTTCGTTTCAACTCTGTTTTTGACATTCTTTATATGTACGGAAAGGTATTGAAAATTCCCACAATTCTATCTAGTTACTTTTAACTAAAAACATATCGAACTAAAATATTTAATTCATGCAAGAAGCCTGAGATATCACCTTTCCAATTTTACCCTTTTGCTTCAAAGCACAAATCGAGGGCTCCAATTACTTAATCCATCATTATCAATCATCCAAAAGGGTCTAAAATCTATTCATTTGAAGCCCAAGACCTTCACCTGATCAAATTTCGGCCCAATGTCCCAAAATTAGAACATCACTAAAACTAGGTGTTATATATATATATATATATATATATATATATATATATATATATATATATATATATATATATATATATATATATAAGTTTGTGTATATTCATCTATGAATACCTTTGTGTCTATTCACACATGATTATATTCATCTATGAATATGGTGGTTGGTGGCTGAGGTGGTGGCAGTGACGGTAGTCGTGGCATTGGCGGTGGGGGAGGTGTTGGTGACGATGACGGATACTCATATATTAATAAATATATACTTTTTCATATATGAGTAAATATATTCGTATGTGAAAAAGTATATTCATATATGAATACATAAGTATATTCATATATGAATAAGTATTTATTCTCAAGTGATTATTCATATATGAATATGGTTGTTGGTGGCGGAGGTGATGGCAGTGGCTGTAGCAGTTATGGTTGCAGTGGTGGGGTAGTAAACGCGAGAATATACTTACCTTTGTATTCTCATATGAATATATAAGTATATTGCAACATTCCAAAAATACCAGCTAAACATTTCATTTTGAAATTAGGTTAATACATAAAAACATCGTTACAAAACATTCATAATATTAATTCATGTCTGAAAACCGGTAACATCATAGTAAAATATTCAGAGTACATCCCAGAAAATCCATAGTGCGGAAACAAGAGTGTGTGTGATATGCCGCTACCGCGCCGGCTCCTTTCCCCTAGCTGAAGAGGTACCTGAAAACAAAACTATAAAATGTAAGCACGAAGCTTAGTGAGTTCCCCCAACAAACCTCATACCATACAATCACATAGCATACATGTCTGCGGGGCATTTCTGGGTGCCCGACCTTCCCCTTCGGTCCTGTCGACCGGATACTGCCTAGCATATCTGGGTGCTGGCCTACCCCTTCGGTCCTGTCGACCGGATCGAGGACTGTTTCACCCCTACTACTACTACCACATAATAACATATCACATAACCCATACATCATAATCTGCTAGCACATAAAGCATATCAGGTAGTAACAAACCTAGGTGATTATCACACAGACAGTCATCTATCATACGACTCCTACTAGTGGGCCGGCATTGTGGCCTTAGACCCACATTTACTGGAAGGTAACTCACCTCGAGGGTAGCTGCTGAAAACCCGCTCAACCTACGCCTGGCTGCCGCACTGGTAACCCTCCGGCTATAAATCTGTAATCATGGATTAGGTACTCATAAATACCCCTTAGGTCAAATGACTGGTCAAAGTCAACTTCTTGGTCAAAGTCAACTCTCTGATTGACTGGACTCGCCGAGTCCATATAGCGACTCGCCGAGTCCTTCTACGTCTAGCCCGACTCTGACTCATCGGGTCCCTCTTCCCACTCACTGAGTCAGCCGGACTCGCTAAACAGCGACAACTAACAAACCCACGACAGGACTCGCCGAGTCCAAGGGGGAACTCGCCGAGTCCGACGAACAGATCTCACAATTCGCTCCAATCTTCCATCAGAACATCAACCTTGGAGATTTGGAGATTCTGGGACTATAGCTACACGTTAAGTTGCTAATTCCACGTGAGACTACGAAGGGTTGGACCTGCTACACTTAAACCCTTCTTATCCTAGTGACAGTTCATATGAATCGCCGAGTTTGAAGAACAACTCGCCGAGTTCAAGGCTATATTCAAGGGACTCGCCAAGTTTGAAGAACGACTCGCCGAGTACCAGGCAATCTTCATAGGACTCGCCGAGTTGTTCATCCAACTCGTCGAGTCTAAGGCCATCTTCATGGAACTCGTCGAGTGCACATTGGCACTCGCCGAGTTCCCTTCGACTCTTCACCCAATCTGGCCAAATCTGAGACATGCAACTGATCCAACTCATGGGTCTCAGTTCCTAGGGTCTGGTTATCACATATACACACGAAATCTGGGGGTTTTAAGGCTTGAAGATCAACCATTGGGGACAAAAAGGAACCTAAGAGCTAATGAGCAAAGTGAGGGTTTTATTACCTGATTTGATGCCTTCCCCAGAGTAGATTTCGGATCTACCTTCACTTCTGGAACACTCCAACTTCCTCCTTCTTCTTCTAAGCTCCAAAACCTTCTTTGGAAGATCAAAATCACTCAAGAACACTAAAGGATCTAGGGTTGTTCTCTACTGCTCTCTGGGAGGAAAATGGGACGAAATGGGTGTTTTAGAATGGGTAAAATAGGGTGCAATGTCTGAAAATAGAGTTTCATCCAGACAGGTGGACTCGCCGAGTCCATATCTCGACTCGCCGAGTTCCCAGCTTAAATCCCGTGTCCACCTCGCTGCTACTCGGCGAGTCGGGACGCAGACTCGCCGAGTTCATGGCAAAAATTTAAGAAAATACTTAAATAAAATCGTACCAGGAATCCGGTGTTACAAATCTCCCCCACTTATTTTAGACTTCGTCCTCGAAGTCTGCCGCTCCCTCCCGGAACAGCTCCGGATAATGCTCCACCATCTCATCCGCGGGCTCCCAAGTCCATTCCGAGCCCTTTCGGTGCCGCCATTGCACCTTCACCAGCTCCACCCTCTTGTTCCTCAGTTCCTTCGACTTCCGGTCTAGGATAGCCACTGGACGCTCGATATAATTCAGGCTGTCATCAACCTGGATGTCCTCCAAAGGTACCACCGTTGAGTCGTCCACCTGGCACTTCCGCAACTGGGAGACGTGGAAAGTGTTGTGGATCTGACTGAGTTCGACTGGCAGATGCAGCCGGTATGCCACCTTGCCCACTCGGGCTGCAACCCTAAACGGTCCAATATACCTGGGACCCAACTTGCCCCGCTTCCTGAATCGGATGACGCCCTTCCAAGGCGACACTTTCAGGAGAACCATATCTTCAACCTGGAACTCCAAGTCTGATCGGCGCCTATCGGCATAACTCTTCTGCCGACTCTGAGCAGTCTGAACATATAGGGTGCAATGTCTGAAAATAGAGTTTCATCCAGACAGGTGGACTCGCCGAGTCCATATCTCGACTCGCCGAGTTCCCAGCTTAAATCCCGTGTCCACCTCGCTGCTACTCGGCGAGTCGGGACGCAGACTCGCCGAGTTCATGGCAAAAATTTAAGAAAATACTTAAATAAAATCGTACCAGGAATCCGGTGTTACAAATCTCCCCCACTTATTTTAGACTTCGTCCTCGAAGTCTGCCGCTCCCTCCCGGAACAGCTCCGGATAATGCTCCACCATCTCATCCGCGGGCTCCCAAGTCCATTCCGAGCCCTTTCGGTGCCGCCATTGCACCTTCACCAGCTCCACCCTCTTGTTCCTCAGTTCCTTCGACTTCCGGTCTAGGATAGCCACTGGACGCTCGATATAATTCAGGCTGTCATCAACCTGGATGTCCTCCAAAGGTACCACCGTTGAGTCGTCCACCTGGCACTTCCGCAACTGGGAGACGTGGAAAGTGTTGTGGATCTGACTGAGTTCGACTGGCAGATGTAGCCGGTATGCCACCTTGCCCACTCGGGCTGCAACCCTAAACGGTCCAATATACCTGGGACCCAACTTGCCCCGCTTCCTGAATCGGATGACGCCCTTCCAAGGCGACACTTTCAGGAGAACCATATCTTCAACCTGGAACTCCAAGTCTGATCGGCGCCTATCGGCATAACTCTTCTGCCGACTCTGAGCAGTCTGAACATATCGGGGTCCTGCACTTCCTCCCGTACAATATCTCGAAGGGAGGACAGTCAATACTCGCGTGATAGCTGTTATTGTATGAAAACTCGGCTAAAGGAAGATATGTATCCCAGCTACCATCGAAGTCTAAAACACACGCCCGCAGCATGTCCTCCAGAGTCTGGATGGTCCGCTCACTCTGGCCATCCGTCTACGGGTGGAAGGCTGTACTAAAATGCAGACGAGTACCCATATCGTCATGAAACTTCTTCCAGAACCTGGAAGTGAACCGCACATTCCTATCCGAAATCACTGAAACTAGCACCCCATGCCGTGCCACTACCTCTCTGATGTAGATATCGGCCAATTTCTCGGCCGAGATGCTCTCCTGAATCGGGATAAAGTGGGCGCTCTTGGTCAACCGATCGACGATGACCCATATCGAATCCACTCCCCACGTGGTCCTGGGAAGCTTGGTGATGAAATCCATCGTGATGTCTTCCCATTTCCACAGCGGGATATCCAACGGCTGCATCTTTCCGTGAGGTCTCTGGTGTTCGGCCTTGACCTTCCTGCAGGTCAGGCACCGCTCAACGTACCATGCTACATCCCGCTTCATGCAGGGCCACCAATAGTCCAGACAAAGATCCCTATACATCTTCGTTGCCCCTGGATGAATGGAGAATCGGGATTTGTGTGCCTCCTCCATCAGAACCTAGCGCACGCCTCCGAGGTATGGAACCCACACCCTGCGGTGTAATGTCAATAATCCCCTGCTGTCATGGTCGAAGGAGGAAACCTGTCCCACAATCCGCTCACTCTTCCGATGTTCCTCCTTCATAGCCTCCTGCTGAGCCTCCCGGATCCGCTCCAGAAGCGGAGTCACCACCGTCATCCTCAAACAGATATCCCTGATCGGTGCTGCCTTGCGGCTAAGCGCATCGGCCACGACATTGGCCTTCCCTGGGTGGTAGAGGATCTCACAATCGTAATCCTTTGCCACATCAAGCCACCGACGCTGCCTCTTATTCAGATTTGGCTGGTCCATGAGGTACCTCAAACTCTTGTGGTCTGTGTAAATCGTACAGCGAACCCCATAGAGGTAATGACGCGAAATCTTGAGGGCGAACACAACGGCCCCCAACTCCAAATCATGCGTCGGGTAGTTCGCCTTGTGAGGCTTCATCTGCCTCGATGCGTAGGCGATGACATGCCCTCTCTGCATCAATACTGCGCCCAAACCTGAGGTGGACGCATCGCAGCATACAACAAAATCCTCCATGCCCTCTGGCAAGGCTAAGATTGGCGCCTCGCACAATCTCTGTCTCAGTGTCTCGAATGCTGCCTGCTGCTCAGGCCCCCAACGAAAGACCACGGCCTTCCTCGTTAACCTGGTCAGGGGTAATGCTATCTTGGAGAAATCTTGGATGAATCTCCAATAGTAGCCAGCCAATCCCAGGAAACTCCGAATCTCAGATGGAGATTTCGGAACCTCCCATCTCATCACGGCCTCTACCTTGTCCGGATCCACCGAAATCCCATTCTGGTTGACAAGGTGCCCAAGAAACTGCACCTCGCGCAACCAGAACTCACACTTGGAGAACTTGGCATACAAGTTCTCCCTCCTCAAGGTCTCTAGAACCTCTCGCAAATGCTCCTCATGCTGCTCTCGCGTCTTGGAGTAAACCAAGATATCATCAATAAATACTATCACCGACCGGTCTAACATCGGTCTACACACGCGGTTCATGAGGTCTATGAACGCGGCAGGAGCAGTGGTGAGCCTGAAAGGCATCACCACGAACTCATAGTGGCCATAACGTGTCCGAAATGCCGTCTTCTGCACATCCTCCTCTCTGACCCTCACCTGGTGATACCCTGAACGCAAATCTATCTTGGAGAACCAAGATGCTCCCTGAAGCTGGTCAAAGAGGTCGTCAATCCTCGGGAGTGGGTAGCGGTTCTTCACCGTTACCTTATTCAGCTCCCTATAATCGATACACATCCGATGCGACCCGTCCTTCTTCTTCACAAACAGAATCGGGGCTCCCCAGGGTGAACTGCTCGGTCGAATGAAACCTCTGTCTAACAGCTCCTGAAGCTTTGTAGACAACTCCTGCATCTGAGGAGGAGCCAACCGATACGGTGCCTTGGCTATCGGAGCAGCACCAGGGACTAGGTCGATACTAAACTCCACCTGTCGCTCCGGAGGTATCCCAGGCAGCTCCTCGGGGAATACATCCGCGAACTCTCGTACGACGGGCACATCGCCCACCGTCGTCTTACCTGCCTCCCGGGTGCCCATGACATATGCGACATATCCTGCGCAACCCTGCTGAAGGTAACGCCTTGCCCTCGCTGCCGAACAGAAGGCTGGCCCTCGCTGTGATCTCTCACCCTGAATTACTAACTCTCCCCCACTTGGGGCTCTGACTCGTACTAACTGTTGCGTGCAATCTATCACTGCCCCATTGGGACTCAGCCAATCCATACCAATAATGACCTTGTTTTCCCGCAATGGAATGGGAACTAGGTCAATCAAATACCGCTCTTCGAACAACCTCAATACATAATCTCGGAAGACCTCTGATGCTCGCACCGACCGGTCGTCCACAATCTCGACCTCTAAAGGGCAATCCAACATGCCCGAGGACTCAAGAAACTTCTTGCTAAGTGCAAGAGAAACAAAGGATCGGGTAGCCCCTGAATCAAACAACACCTGGAATGGAATACCGTTCACATGGAATGATCCCGTCACCACATCGGGTGCAGCGCGTGCCTCCTCGGCTGTCAGCTGAAATGCCCGGATCCTCACCACCGGAGCCTTTGCCTTGCCCTGCCGGCCATCCGTAATCCGCAGGGTCGCTGGAGCTGGCGCCTGTACTGGCGCTGCTGCTGTCAACTGAGGACAATTGGCCCTCTTGTGGCCCCTCTTGTGGCCCCTCTGGTTGCAGTGGAAACACAGCAACTCGGACGTCTGAAATACCGGAGTAGGAGCAGTACAATCCCTGCTAAAGTTCCCCGTCTTGCCGCACTTGTAGCAGCCTGGCGATCCTAACCTGCATGGTCCCTCATGCGACTTGCCGCATTTCCTGCAGCGGCTACAACTCGGTGGGCCTCTTGGGCCCGGATCTGATCCCTTGGGCTTCTTCCCCGAAGCCCCAGTCATCTGTCCCTCCTCAGCCTTTCTCTTCAGAATGTGACCCAGATCAATCTCCCTCTCCCTTTCCCTGGCAATCATGGACTCTAGGGTAGGGCAAGCTGAAAAACTGACATGCTCCTGGATGTCGGCTCGGAGCATGTCGTGGTAGCAGGTCCTCCTCATGTCCTCATCACCCGTGTACTGAGGTACCAGTAACGCCCTCTCCCGGAACTTGGCGGTGATCTCCGCCACTGTCTCTGTCGTCTGCCTCATATCCAAGAACTCCTGTGCCAACTGCTGGAGCTCCACCGCAGGCGCGAACTTCGTCCTGAATCGTGTCACAAAGTCCGGCCATGTCATAGCCTCAATGGCCGCGGCTCCCAAAGAGTCACAAACCGACTCCCACCAATCTCTAACTCTGTCACATAGACATCCTGCTGCAAATCGTACCTTCGACCCCTCGGGGCAGAAGCTGATCAGCTGTGCAGACTCAAGGTCTGCAATCCATCGTCTGGCAGCAATGGGGTCCTTCGCCCCATGGAAATCTGGTGCACCACTGCCCCTGAAGTCCTTAAAGGACAGTGTGTGTGGTCCTGACTGGCTAGCCGCCATATCACTCCTGAACGCCCTGAGACGATCCTCCATCAACTCTACAATACCCTCCTTGATCGACCCGAAGATGATGGGAGTCGTCTCAAGGATGCCCCTGGTAATCTCTGACGCGATGAACTCGCGTAGACCCTCATCAACTGGTTCGGACCCTGAACCCGAACCCGATCCTGATCCTGAGCCTCCCGCTCCCTGTCGTGTGGTCACCATACTGCAAAACATAGCTTAACCACCATCAAACTATATTTCACTAACGAGGCTCACATACATATCACAAGTCCCCCGTCTCGTCTCGACCCTTTTTGAATCGAGTACGGATCCTCCGCTTTCAGTAGTACGGGCCCATACTACCTTCCACGTCTATCCGTACTTTCCTCAAGAATTTCCTCAACTCAACCAAGTCCTTTCTACTAATACTGCGGTTCTCGTGCTACTCTCGCCCTAGGCTTGCCCTAAGTAATTGCCATCCCACTCTCTGCCATCAGCTGCACAAGAAGTCCCTGCTTTCTTTCCCTAACTAGCTCGCGAATACTATTACATATTACTCAGACTAGATAATTCTTCGAATGAGAGGTCCTACCCTACAACGGTTGGACTCAGACAAGAGCTGCGAAGCAGGGCTAGACCCAACCTTCTGAAATTATTTAGTCCTTGCAATATGTAACGTAACATATTCGTTTACTAGTTAGTGAGAGACAACTAGAACTCCTAAAAGCACATAGCAAGCAGCATTCGTGCATTGAGTACACATAATCAAGTATATACTATTCTGGCTATCATACTGACTGATTTGTACTAGCATGCAATTCTCATAAAGTTGGAACACATAAAGCAGGCACATAAGGCATCATTCCTAGATCCTTAGTCCTATTCTAGCATGCTGTTCTACTGAAACTGGAACTGATAATCATAATAATAACTTGTATGGGTACTTTGGGGAAAACTTACTTGAGCTCGGCCGGTCGCTCACATCACACACCTTGTTCTTACTTTCTCGAAACTCTTTTACTTAGTCTTTAGAAAAATCATTTCTTTATAAAAATCTTTTAATCCCCTCGATTTGAGTCCAGACACCCCCGAAGGTGTGTCCGAATCCCTCAAACCAGGGCTCTGATACCAACTTGCAACATCCCAAAAATACCAGCTAAAAATTTCATTTTTAAATTAGGTTAATACATAAAAACATCGTTACAAAACATTCATAATATTAATTCATGTCTGAAAACCGGTAACATCATAGTAAAATATTCAGAGTACATCCCAGAAAATCCATAGTGCGGAAACAAGAGTGTGTGTGATATGCCACTACCGCGCCGACTCCTTTCCCCTACCTGAAGAGGTACCTGAAAACAAAACTATAAAACGTAAGCACGAAGCTTAGTGAGTTCCCCCAACGAACCTCATACCATACAATCACATAGCATACATGTCTGCTGGGCATTTCTGGGTGCCCGACCTTCCCCTTCGGTCCTGTCGACCGGATACTGCCTAGCATATCTGGGTGCTGGCCTACCCCTTCGGTCCTGTCGACCGGATCGGGGAGTGTTTCACCCCCTACTACTACTACCACATAATAACATATCACATAACCCATACATCATAATCTGCTAGCACATAAAGCATATCAGGTAGTAACAAACCTAGGTGATTATCACACAGACAGCCATCTATCATACGACTCCTACTAGTGGGCCGGCATTGTGGCCTTAGACCCACTTTTACTGGAAGGTAACTCACCTCGAGGGTAGCTGCTGAAAACCCGCTCAACCTACGCCTGGCTGCCGCACTGGTAAGCCTCCGGCTATAAATCTGTAATCATGGATTAGGTACTCATAAATACCCCTTAGGTCAAATGACTGGTCAAAGTCAACTTCTTGGTCAAAGTCAACTCTCTGATTGACTGGACTCGCCGAGTCCATATAGCGACTCGCCGAGTCCTTCTACGTCTAGCCCGACTCTGACTCATCGGGTCCCTGTTCCCACTCACTGAGTCAGCCTGACTCGCTAAACGGGGACAACTAACAAACCCGCGACAGGACTCGCCGAGTCCAAGGGGGAACTCGCCGAGTCCGACGAACAGATCTCATAATTCGCTCCAATCTTCCATCAGAACATCAACCTTGGAGATTTGGAGATTCTGGGACTATAGCTACACGTTAAATTGCTAATTCCACATGCGACTACGAAGGGTTGGACCTCCTACACTTAAACCCTTCTTATCCTACTGACAGTTCATATGACTCGCCGAGTTTGAAGAACAACTCGCCGAGTTCAAGGCTATATTCAAGGGACTCGCCGAGTACCAGGCAATCTTCATAGGACTCGCCGAGTTGTTCATCCAACTCGTCGAGTCTAAGGCCATCTTCATAGAACTCTCCGAGTGCACTTTGGCACTCGCCGAGTTCCCTTCGACTCTTCACCCAATCTGGCCAAATCTGAGACATGCAATTGATCCAACTCATGGGTCTCAGTTCCTAGGGTCTGGTTATCACATATACACACGAAATCTGGGGGTTTTAAGGCTTGAAGATAAACCATTGGGGACAAAAAGGAACCTAAGAGCTAATGAGCAAAGTGAGGGTTTTATTACCTGATTTGATGCCTTCCCCAGAGTAGATTTCGGATCTACCTTCACTTCTGGAACACTCCAACTTCCTCCTTCTTCTTCTAAGCTCCAAAACCTTCTCTGGAAGATCAAAATCACTCAAGAACACTAAAGGAGCTAGGGTTGTTCTCTACTGCTCTCTGGGAGGAAAATGGGACGAAATGGGTGTTTTAGAATGGGTAAAATAGGGTGCAATGTCTGAAAATAGAGTTTCATCCAGACAGGTGGACCCGTCGAGTCCATATGTCGACTCGCCGAGTTCCCAACTTAAATCTCGTGTCCACCTCGCTGCTACTCGGCGAGTCGGGACGCAGACTCGCCGAGTTCATGGCAAAAATTTAAGAAAATACTTAAATAAAATCGTACCAGGAATCCGGTGTTACATATATTCATATATGAATAAGTATGTGTCTATTCTCAAGTGTTTATTCATATATGAATATCGCGATCGGTGGCGGAGGTGCTGTCGGTGGCAGGGGTAGCGATGGTAGTGGCAGTGGTGGTTGCGGTGACGGGGGTGGTAAACATGAGAAAATACTTATCTTTATATTCATATATGAATAATACATTCATTTGTCGTACCGGTACGCTGGATGGTTTTGTAGCAAAAACAAATATGTGGCACAGTGGTGGTGGTTTATATTCACATATGAATATCACATTTGTTCATCGCGCCGGTACGTGGGAGGTTTTTGCGACAAAAAAATATGTGGCACAGGTTGTTCTCGCGTTCTCAATTACATAATTGTTTTCATTTGAACGTAAGTGTATGTGTGTGTGTGTGTGTGTGTATATATATATATATATATATATATATATATATATATATATATATATATGGAAGATTTAAACAAGAACATTTATGGAATCAAGACATGAGAACATGGTTTAATCACATCTACCTATATCTATATATCTTATAAAGATAGCATTTTTCCTTGAACCTCATGCCTTTGAAACTCTCATGCATTTTTCCTTTCACCACATTCATTTGAAACTCCCATGACCTTTCAATTTCTTTCTAATAATAATTATAAGTTAGTTAATAATGTTAAATAAATATCAAACCTAAAGTGTAATCATATATAAACTATATTTCAATATTAAAATAATATATTTACTTCTACTTATAAAGTTATGTTTTTAACTTTTAGCATATTATACTTAATTTATTATTTTTAATATATTGTTGGATGTAAAACATTATCATTTTAAAGATACAATTTTGGAACAATTTGTATAAAATACTTAAATTATTAATTTAAATATAACATTACAGGGTCAACTTAAATATAAATTTTAGTTTACCTTAAACAACCCAAAAAATATTTTGTAAATAGTTAAAAGTGATAAATTATAGTGTCGTTCTAATAATGATTATAAGTTGGTTAATAAGGTTAAATAAATATCAAACCTAAAGTGTAATAATAAATAAACTAAATTTCAATTTTAAAATAATATTTTTACTTCTACTTATAAAGTTGTGTCTTTAACTTTTAACATATTATACTTAATTTATTAGATTTAAAATATTGTTGTATGTAAACCATTATCAGTTTAAAACTACAACTTTTGAACAGTTTAGACATAATACTTAAATTGTTAATTTAAATATAACATTACAGTGTCAACTTAAATATAAATTTTAGTTCCACTTAAAAAAACCAAAGAATATTTTGTAAATAGTTAAAAGTGATAAATTGCAGTGATAAATGCAAAAACTAAATTGTAATCTCAATTTAACTAAAATATTTCCTAAATATATTTTTATAATCATTAAAAGTTTTCAAATAAGTAGCTTAAAATAACATACAATAACCATAGTTAAAAATAACTCTATATAAATTATTATATTGTTACCTTTAAAATCAAAAAAACAATGTTTGATGTTTTAAATAATTATAATGATAGAAATTAAAACATTAAGCAAATAAATTTTAAAAAATTAATTAACAATGACAGTAACTATAAATAACATTAAACCATATATTATATTTAATTTTATTCATGTGTAACTCGCGGGT
Source organism: Lactuca virosa (assembly GCF_052849685.1). NCBI lineage: Eukaryota > Viridiplantae > Streptophyta > Magnoliopsida > Asterales > Asteraceae > Lactuca > Lactuca virosa. The sequence continues at coordinate 62,083,307 of NC_136429.1, forward strand.
AGAAGTCATTCAAACGATTGAGATAATGCAGTTATAATAGATGTATATGTTAACATATAATTCAAAATAATCAATATATTATATCAATTAACTATACGAATTATTATATCAAATTTAACAACAACATTGTTGTTATATTTGAAAAAAAAACATATATTTATAAAGACTTCAACTATATAGGTGTTTCTGCGCAACGCGCGGGCATTCGCCTAGTCCTTATATAGATAGATGCACGAGTGGTTAAATTACCTTAAATGGTATTACCTGACGTACTTTTCCTTTGGTTACCTTCAATGATCGAAGGTTTAATTACATGTAATTAATACATATAATAAAAAATAAGAAGAAATAAAAGAATTCACATTATCATTAAAAAATATTATATTGATATTAATGTTAATTTATAGAGAATTTAAAATTAAAAAAAATAATTTATACAAAGAAAATCGATAAAAACAACAATCCAATATGGATGGTCAACATTTGTTCTCACGTTTTTTATTCATAATTGTTCTTGCTTTTATATATATATATATATATATATATATATATATATATATATATATATATATATATATATATATATATATATATATATATATATATACACACACATACTAGGTGTGAACCCGTCCAAAGCGGTGGCGACAATTATTACTTTTTCGACGAATGATTTTTTTTTCATAAAATATTATTTGACTGTTTCAATGGCTACAAATTTTCTAGCTAATATGTTAGAAAAATTTCATGTCCACCATTTAGACAAACATCATGCCTACATTAAAAAGGAAACAAAATTTAAATGATGTTCATTCCTTAAATATTTTCGTTGATTATTTTTTACCATAATTAGTTTTTGTTCATAAAAAGATGAGTGATGTGTGCATAAAAAATTCGTACATTAAGTTATCAAGCATGTACCTCTTAAATTTCAATAAATGTTCAATATGCTTTATAATATAGTTAATATATATATATATATATATATATATATATATATATATATATACACACACATACTAGGTGTGAACCCGTCCAAAGCGGTGGCGACAATTATTACTTTTTCGACGAATGATTTTTTTTTCATAAAATGTTATTTGACTGTTTCAATGGCTACAAATTTTCTAGCTAATATGTTAGAAAAATTTCATGTCCACCATTTAGACAAACATCATGCCTACATTAAAAAGGAAATAAAATTTAAATGATGTTCATTCCTTAAATATTTTCGTTGATTATTTTTTACCATAATTAGTTTTTGTTCATAAAAAGATGAGTGATGTGTGCATAAAAAATTCGTACATTAAGTTATCAAGCATGTACCTCTTAAATTTCAATAAATGTTCAATATGCTTTATAATATAGTTAATATATATATATATATATATATATATATATATATATATATATATATATAAGAGAGAGAGAGAGAGTTACCTAGGTTCATGTATTCTAACTATCTATTGTATGGATGTAGGAATGATTGTGAGCCAATCATTTCAAAAGGATAATTTTGTAATCTAACATTTAATTAATATTTTTAATTTAATTAATTTGATATTCATCCTAAATTAAATCCTTTATATTAGACAGGTAATTATGAAAAAAGTAATTCACTTTTTCTAACCCTAAATTTATCCCCTTTATCTATCAACCAAAACACCGTTACTATCAGCCGACCATAGCACCTCCCTCATTTCAATTCGACATCAACCCAACTCTGTCCTCCTTCTTCTTCACCGTCGGCCACTTTTGCCTCCTTCCTATCACCGTAGCCCCCTATGATGGGTGTAGGAGGAAGCTTGGATACGAGATTTAAATGCAAGGCATAGATTGAGTTACGTAGGGTGTCGAGGCCCAAAAACAGCTTCATTCACCGACACCCTCAAATCTGAAACTCTCATTTTTGTCTCAGTGTCACCCCTCGCCACCGATCGCCTCCCATCGCATCCTCCACCTCTGATAATCGTCATTCGACAACAGTTAGCACTCGACATAGTGTCCCTTAGGGCTCAGTCCTCACATAATCACATGACCATCGACTGAAGACGTCTACCGTATTCTGCTTCCTATCTTAGCCTCCACCTTTCGCTTGTGCCACTGACGACCTCCTTATTAAGGTAATTTCTTTTTTGTTCTAGTTCAAACGAAACAGTGAGTTGTGACATTTTCAATTTCTTTTCATCTAATGTTTTCTATAAGCCTATGCTATTCTGAATTTTCGATTTCTAATTTCTTTTCAAACGGCTATGCTTTTGACTTCTGATTTCTAATCTTTGCTATTTTCTATGATATTCCCTGTGATTTTATTTTTGAAGTGTTTGTTGTAATTTCTTTTTTAACTAGAATATGCTTCTAATTTCTTTTCTGATTTCTAATCTTTGATAATCGATATGATATTGATGTGTTTTAAGTTTTGATGTGGCATTTGCTATGAATGTATGTTTGATTACAAGGTGCTTAAAATTTCTGAGAATGATGTTCAACCCTTCAAGGTAAATTGCCATTCTAACTTATAAATCCTATCACAGAAAGATGCTTAATGTAGTTTATTTAGGTGAAAATATGAGGGAATGCAACTGTTAAAACATGTCATACTAGATTTGGATACATTTTTCTTTTGCCACTGAAACTTGTGTAACCTTTTCTACATACTGAAACTTGCATGCTTTGTTATATGTCTCTACATGCCATTCAGTTTTTGAACATTCCTGACTTATACATACATACAGGATATGTTTGCTCAATATCTTTCAACTTCTGTTTCATACTTATTCATTGCTTCTGATTGACATATGCTTGCTCAAATATTTCATTAGTAATAGTAAGTTGGAAGAACTTAATCATATTTACATTGATTTCCTACAGATGGTGGCGAATTCCGATTCTGTGTGAATATATGAGTGTGGTTGTGTTTAAGTGATTAAATATCATGAACAATTAAATATATGTTGTAAGCAATGTTTCTGCCAAAATTGAATCTTTGAATTTCAATTATGTCAGAAGAGAATCATGAATTCCGATTCTGTGGGAATTAAATCTCGATATTTTCTCTATGATATGTGTATTTTCTACAATTCTAATTCTATCAAAATGGAATCACGAATTCCATCTCTATCGGAATGGAGTCACGAATTCCAATTCTGTTGGAATGAAATATGGATATTTTATCACTGATTTATGCATGTTCTACAATTCTTGGTTATTGGTTTTGGTGAAATTCACAAGTCCGCATATTTTTCGAAAGGAATTTAGTTTTTTATTTTTCATTTGCTAATGCGTTATTCGTAACTAAACAACAATTGGATTTGTTTTCACAAAAGTTGATGTTTGAAGAAGTTGATGCTTGAAGAACATACCACAAAATTGAAAGTGATTCTTAGCAACATTGTATTAATGTATTTGTTAGATTTTGATATTTTTTTCCCGATTTGAAAGTTATTTTAGTTTTATTCTTTAACAATAAATGTAATTCTTAGGAATTATTACATGTATTCTATAAGTATTAATGTAATTTTTGTTTTTATTCTTCAATTGATGGTTCCAGAATTTGTTATTCTACAAGAAGTTTTTAAAGTCATGATCAAGAAATAGGTTCAAGAATATTTTTATTATTTTATGGTTCAAGAATATTTTTATTTTTGCATATACAGAATAAACATATTCTGTCAGAATGTCCGAATTAAAAGAATTATAATTCGTAAAATCGGATTCTATTAATTTTAAAAATCCGATTTTACGAATTAAAAGAATTATAGTTAGTTAGAATACCATAACCTAATCCTATATATATATATATATATATATATATATATATATATATATATATATATATATATATATATATATATATATATATATATATATATATATATATAGGGGAATGATCAAATGAGAACACCTAAAAGGTTGAGAACGCGAGAACAATTATGGACCAATCAATATATAAGGGCGTGCTAGTAATTGTATATTTTAATTAAATTAAAATTAAAAAAATCAATAAAATTCCCTTAAATTTAGGATCAGTTACCAAAAAAGAAATAAATATTTGATTTTTTATTTTTCTTATTAATGGAATATAAAAAACATTTTATGAAAAAAATTTAAAACTGAAAAAAAAATTTAATTTTTTTTTCTTAAAAAAATAATTTTTTTCCTCTTATTTCACGTTTTTTCCTTAAAAATGAATATAAATCCAACCCCAAATCAATAATGTATTCATAAACGAATTTTTTTCTTCAAAAAACTTGATACTACTCCAATCACAAATTAATACACATCAATTTACAAGTAATCCAATTCTTTTTTTTTAATCAACTGAAAAAAAAAATGATTGTAAAAATTATCATTTCTTCATAAAAGAATACCTCTAATCATATATAAATACACTCATTAACACATGATTATATTGTTGTTCACAAATGAATACATTGCTATTAACAAATGAATACCCTACTATTTACAAATGAATGCCTCTAATCATAAATAAATACATTCATTCACACATGAATACACTGCTATTCACAAATGAATATACTGCTATTCATAAATAAATACACATTCTATCATAAATGAATTCATCAAAATATAATATAACTTACATCTAAAAAACTATAGAACATAATACAATTTTTCATTCTCTTGTAGCTTAAATTCTTCACCTTTCATCTTCTCAAACAACTCCAAAGGACCTCCACAAAAACCCATATATCATTGAGTTCAATCAACTTCCGTGCACAACCTTTTCCTATGAATATGATTCCAGTTCTAGGCTATCTTTCAAATGGAAGGTCAACTGTGTGATGAATTTGGTTGAAGGTGCTGATAATCAAGAGAAACCAAAAAAATAACTACACATAAAACATATTCATATGACTTTTTTTTTACCCAAAAAAATGAGTGTAATTCTGAATTCTCATATTAGATATATTCAATACGATGAATGTAAGTGTAAAGTGAAGATGTCATATTAGTATTGCAAAAATCCACAAAATAATAACTAAAATTCATAAAAGAATACCTCTCTCACGCATTTCACCAAACAACTTTTGTGCACAACCTTTTACTTTGAATCTGATTACAATTTTACTTTGAATCTAATAACTAAAACTTCTGTGCACAACCTAAATCAAGTCTTATAATCATTAATGATTATAACTCAACGCTTACCTCTTGATCTCTGGATCTCTAGTAATCATTAACAATTATTGAGACTCAACCATCGATTTCAATCCAAACAAAAAAGAGAAAAAGAAATTTGTTGTTCTTTTCTTCTTCTTCGATTTTTGTTAAAATAAAAAAAATGGAGAGCAGCCCAAATGATTTCCGACCTGTTTCCGTTCATTGTCATTCGATCAGACGAGGATCGAACATTCCCCAATCGATTATGCCTCCCGATCCGTGCTTCGTTCGTGAATCCTTCTCTTCCGATCAACAACAATTCGGAGATCCTGTTCCAAAATAGAAAAGTGAAAAAGAAATTTGTTGTTCTTCTCTTATTCTTCTTTGATTTTTGTTAAAATCAAACAAAAAAACGAGAGCAGCCCAAATGATTTCTGACCTGTTTCCGTTAATTGTCACTCGATCAGACGAGGATTGAACATTCCCCAATCGACTCTGCCTCCCGATCCCTGCTCCGTTCGTGAATCCTTCCCTTCCGATCAAAAGCAATTCAGAGATCCTGTTTCCCTTTCCCCTTTTTTGGCTTCATCGATTCCAATCTATCCCACCATTCTTTTCCCTTTTGTGGTGGATCGATGATGTAGGGTGGAGGCGTACCTAGGTTTACAGAGAGAGATGAAGAGAGAGACGGGAAATAGAAGGAAATAGGTGAGTGATTGAGGAATTATATGAATTAAATAAAGGTGGTAAAGGTCCAATTACTATAATACCCTTATCACCATTTGAAGTTACACTTTAATACCTGTAACTTTTAAAATTTTACATAAATGGCCCATTCGATAATAACCTTAGATTTAGTTTTTTAAATGGTTCATATCTGTTCTCGCGTGCTCAACCTTTTGGGTGTTCTGATTTGATCATTCTCCTATATATATATATATATATATATATATATATATATATATATATATATATATATATATATATATATATATATATTGGTAGGACATAGAGTCATAAAAAATGCCATAGTCTTGAACATCCTATAAATTATATATATATATATATATATATATATATATATATATATATATATATATATATATATATATATATATATATATATATTGGTAGGACATAGAGTCATAAAAAATGCCATAGTCTTGAACATCCTATAAATTCATTAGATCATTCTCTTTCTTCTCCCTCTTGATGGATAAACGTAGGAGGAAGACTGGTCAATCCCCCATGAAGCACAATTCTGAGTTTGAAGGTGAGTTTTAGAAGGAATTAATCTCCTGTTTTTTCAATTCTCATATATATTTAATTGACAGATTAAATCTAATTTCTTTAAGGTATTACCATTTTTGTAAATTTTTGGGTTATTTAACTTATTTTATTGAAGTTATTTTGAAATGCCATAATATATTTAAGTTATATCTGAGTTCCCTTTGTTTTTGTTAAATTAACATAATTGGTTTGGGATTGTAGTTACTCATGATAGATTTGGGTGCCACACCTGGTTACATCTCGGACTATATTATATGTCGTTTTGGGTAATGGTTAGTAACCATTATAATTTTTGAGATTAGGAGAATAGTAGACATTATAATTTTTCAAATATTATATTTGGAAAATTTGCAACCAAAATGATCATTTGTTAGAAAGCCACACTATAATATCACACGTTTTTTTTTTTTTTTGAAAGGGAACTTCCCTAACGAGGGTTTCCGGACCAGCTTTCGCGCATCGACTAATCCCCGCTGCAAACATGAGACTTTGTTTCATGCCCTGGAGTCACTGCAGGCGAACCTCAATGGCCACAAAGACTCGTTATTCTTATAATTAGAATGACAAATAAAACTGTTAAAAAGTGGGCAAAAGATTCAAGTATAATATTATTTTCTTTTTAATTTACCAAACTATATTTTTTATTTACAAGTTTAAGCCAAAAGAATAGTTATAAATTACGATCACGTAATTGGAGTTCAAAAGATTCAAATCATGCACAATATTGGTGATTGATTTTACCATCATACAAGTGAATTTTGCAGAGGTGAGCAGTAGAAAATGGGAGTTCATTAATATGAGCGAACAAGAAGAAGATATCATTTATAGAATGCACAAACTTGTTGGTAACAGGTTAGCTTACTTTTTTTTTTTTTTTTTTTTTTGGATATAGAATTATCAATGATAAATTTCTTTCTTAGATATTATGCTATTATGCTAGCCATTCATTTAATAGTATTATTGTGCTTGTAGATATATAAGATATATATGGAATCATTGGTCTATTCTCCGAAATATATATAGAGACCTTATAGGGACACGGAGACTCCAATATATAAAGACATAAATTACTATGTTGCACCGAAATGATACATTAACAAAATACATGAAAACATTAACATTAAATTATTTAGAAGTTTATTATGCTAAAATTTTATACCCATTGCATTTAAATGAAATTATTTGTGCCATGGATTGGTTTCTTAAAGCTATTGATAACACGTTAGCTTGATTGTGTTTCTTTTGATTGTTGTCATACCTTTAGTGGATATTCATATTGGTGTCACCATAGACGAATCTCATCAGAATAATGTACACAACATGTTCATTTGTGACTGGTAAATCGAAGATGAATCACATACCGACTTTTCTAATAATTCAGAGTAAATGTAATGATTTTGAGCGTGTTTGACAAAACTATATGGTAGGTGATGTTATAATTTTTGACAAAAGTAGTTGCTAACTTTTAAAGTTTTAAAACTATTTAAACCAAAACCTAAAAACTCTTAAAAGCTACTTGAAATAAGAAAAGCTAAAAACTCATATTGCAGAGCAAATTCTTTTTTTTTTTTTTTTCAATTTTGTTTTTCCTAAAATCTAAAAATTCTTAAAAGTTGCATATAAAACATCGGCAGAAATTTTTTTTTTTTTTTAATAATTCGATTTAATGGTATGAAATCTAGGAAACCGGCAAAATGTCACTCTTAACATCCAAAAGCTACGTATTGTTTTATTTTACCATTATACCTACCATATGGTATTTTATAGAAAAAAGTATAATGTAAAGTCAATTAGCACATTATGTATTATTTAGGGAACGTCACAAAACAATATGGTGTTGCTAATGGTTATTGGTTGTGGTTTGAGAAAATAATTACCAGAGGCTTTTAGTTAGATGTGGCAACGGCAAATGTTTGTTGTCATTTTAATTGATAAAAATCATAATCACTGTTATTTTAAAACCAAAATAAAAAGTTAGTTTTCTTATTGGATACAATTAAAAGTTTAGTGACATAAAAAATAAGTTTTGTTTTATTGGTTGCCATTTTAAGTCGTTTTCCATGTAATTTAACCATTATTCTTATCATATAAATTTCTAACAACTTAACAACATAGTTTTAGAAAACCAATATTTTTGTAAATTAGTTATGAAAGAAAAATGGCTTGTATTTGTACGTATTTCATATCGGTGCGATATGGTACCTTCTGTCTTTATATTTGTTGGAGTCTTCTCTTTCTTCGTAAAGGACTCTTTTGTAAATACAATATTGGACTCAACATATATCTTAATGATATCAGAATCGGCGTTCGCACCTCTGTGGCTTAACACATCATTGTGACACAGTACCTTATGTCTTTATATATGTTTGAGTCTCTCGTCTCTACATAAGAGCTATTCTAAAGATATAATATTGGACTCAATATCTATCTTACAATATTTAATTAATTGGGGGAGGGGGGTAGTTGTTTGTATATATGGAGTTTATGTCGAAATCTTTCCATAAATGCTAAAAGACAAGGTGGGTTTTGTTGGTACATATTTGGAATCGAACATGTATGACAATTTGTTTATCAGTTGTACATGTTATTATTTCCATTACAAAAAAAAATTGTGATAATTCAGTGGACCTAGAAAATACACATTATATATGTCACAAAATTTTGGAAAACGGACTAAACAATGAAAACAAAATAGATTTCTAAATCACACTCCTTCGTTTACCTATCCAAAACCACTAAATAGCAAAGGTTTCATACTCGAATTGAGTGAGAAATTGGAGTATAAAGAGAGAGTAAGAAAAGAAGGTACAAGAACATTAAATGTTTCGATTATAGTATTTTACTTTTACTACATATAAGATAAAAATTTGTAAAAAATTCACAAAAATACCCTAATCCACGTTTAAAAATATGTATATAATGAAACATGACCAAAATACATATTAGCGATAAAAAGAATTCATTCGTAAGACCAAACTATAGTTTTGTAGTTTTTAAAAGTAAACAGTGACTAAAATGTCATAAATATTCAAAGCAGTGGCTAAAATATAATTTTATAAAGTTCAAGGGCTATTTTGAGATTTCTAAAAAAGTTTAATTAAAATGCTTAAATGTTTATAACTACTATTATATATTCTTCTCACTCACATTAAAAAGTCAAACATAGGGGTACACACACCCACCCACTCATACAATGTACAACCATAGGGGTACACACACCCACCCACTCATACAATGTACAACCAACAATTGAGGATACGTATATAATTAGCCATTGTTTATTAATGATAATGATAATGATTAATTTATATGGTACACATTTCAGGTGGGATTTAATAGCTGGCAGGATTCCGGGACGGAAACCGGAAGAAATAGAGAGATTTTGGTTAATGAGACATAGTGAAGCGTATGAGGATTTAAGGAAAAGAGTCAAATCTTGAGTAATTTTAACGACAATTTACAAGGGATGTATACTGGAACATTGAGATATTTGATGCATAAATCTAATTGTTGATTTGTTTTTCTATTATGTATAATTGTATAGTATGTAAGTTAGTTCTAGGAAGTAGGATCATTTGTGGTGTAATTTATGATGTGAAATCTAATATTCAATTATGATGTGAAATCTAATATTCAATTACAACCGAATCCAAAATAAAAAATCATGTGTTTTATAATTAAATGAAACCAATAAAAACAAAGGTGTCAATAATATTTGTAGCGGGTCGGATCAGATTGAACCAGTAAAAATCAGCCGGTTTGCAAAAAAACATGTTCAATCGTACATGTCAAACGCCTTAAAAATTAATAAAAACCGATCTACTTGACCTCTGAAATTGGATTTTTTTTTCAAGAGAAATAATTATTTTGTACGATTGGGTCTCTTTTCTTATTTAAATATTCCACTTGCAACAATCATTTTCTACAACCATAAATGTGTGAGGAATTGTGTTGTTTTTCAAATTTCGCCACAAATTTTCACCATCCTCCCTAATAAATAAAGATCTTATTGTCACATGTCATCTTCTCCTTTAATTTGTCACATGTATTTTTCTCATAATTTTTGATTTATTTGTTTTCTACATGTAATTTGCTTATTGGTTCCATTTTATTTTTAGTGAAAATCATTGATTTAATTAATTCAATTCCTTCTTAAAATAAACTATTATAAATTCCATCAAATTTACGTCTCAACATATTTGTTTTCCTTTTTTATTTTCATTATTTACATAAAAGTAACTTTTTTCAATTTAAACTTATTTTTACATAAATTTGTATTACTTGAGATATGTTCAGGTGTTTAAAGTAATTATCGTGTTATTGTATGCATAAATGTGGACCAATCATTTTAAAAACCTGGATAGGGCTAAAATTGTAATCTTAGCTTTTAATTAATTTTGATAATTAATTATTCAATTCATAAACCCTTTAAGTTAGGCAAAATCGTTTACATTTAACCCTTTAAAACCCTAGACAGAACGATGGAGCTTCTGTGATAGTTGGGAAATCGCGAGGAGGTGTAGAGGGAAGAAGCATCGGGACAACACTGATCCAGGGGGCGATCATGGCGGAAGAGGTCGATGTCTGCGACGGACATCACCGGCTAGCAATGATGAAGTTCAAATTATCGGAGGAACCACAAAAGGTCTTGGTCTTCAACGTCAGAATCGTGCCTCCACCGGTGACACTAATCGGCTGTCATAGTCTATGCCGCCGGCTGTTGCGTCGCCGACTGTCTCTCCTCCATGTGACGATTCAGTTTCCCCCTGAAAACGATCCAGGCTTGTTTAGGAAAAGATTCATCTGCAGTTGAAAACATCCGATTATTGGGTCCGCTCATCGATCCGATTTTTCTGGAGATAAAGATGATAACGCGTGTTCAGCTAGTGACGAACATACGATGCCTTGATTTATGCTATTGTTGAGCAGCAATTGGTGCGTTTTCTATTTCTTATAATTACTTAAATCATCAGTGGATTATTGTCTAAGATGTGGTTGAATTTTTGTTGAAGTTTGTGTGCTTTTGGTCAGTAAAGATGAAATGAATAGGGGATATTTTGCTGCCTTCGTTATGAGATTTGATTGTAGCTCTTAGGATGCACACCAACTAGTCGATAAAATGCTTGAACCAACCTTTTCAATTTTTATTCAAGACCGTTATTCAGGGTATGCTTAATTTTCCTTTGGGTATGAACTATGAATTATGAACTACGAAGCATGTGTTTTAAAATTAAAATCCAATTTTATCTTTCTTTGGTATAAAAATATATATATTTTTGAACGAATGGGGGAAATGCCCTTTTTTTGTTGGTTTGCTGGGTACATAAGGGCAAGAACAAGATTGTTCTTGTATTTCTTTACTGGAATCCATGTAGAATGAAAGGAAACATGGGGTTCATTAAGAGGAAACATAGAAGAGAGGGGTGCGTGGAATCATGAATTCTAATTCTGTTGACATTTGTTCACGAATTGTATGAAATCACGAATCCAATTCTGTTGGAATGGAATCATTAATTATAATTCTGTTGGAATGGAATCACGAATCCATTTCTCTTTAATGGGTTTCGCATGACTTTATTTTGGTTTGCTTCTTTATGCTTGAATTTTATCTTAGATTGTTGGTTTATAATGATCAAGTGTTGAATACCATCATTTTTGTAGGTACGAAACGAGAGATATCAAAGCAAAACATGGTACATATGAAAACTTACAACATTCTACTGGAATGGAATCTTGAATTCTGATTATGTGATAATAGAATTTTGAAGATGAACATTGTATGGGATGAAGATGAACAATGACCACCAATCTTCCAAAAAGAATGAATTATTCTACCAGAATAATATACAATATAATGAAAAAATATATATGTAATAGTATATTCTGGTAGAATGATTCATATATTGTGTTTTTTGTGTTATTAATAAGTGTAACATTCGCATAGAATAATATATAATTTTTTTTTCTTTTCTAAGAATGTGATGAAATTTTTTTTAACTTGTATCCAAAATTTTGTTATTTTTCAAGAAGTTCATTAAATCAAAATATATATTATGTCAGAATGTGTAATTATTATATGGTTCAATCATATTTGTTATTTTTCAATATATTGATAAACATATTCCGTCAGAATTTTCGAATTAGGAGAATTATCATCCATACAATCAGATTTTTAAAATTAATAGAATCTATTTTCCTTAAAATATGTAATTTTCCTTTTTTAAATTTATGTTAATTGACTAAAATACCCTTAGAATGAAATTAGTTGGTATTTTTTAATTATATTTAATTTGATAATATGTATTATTCACTTTCCAAAATTAAGTAAAATGATTGGTCCACAATTATACATACAATAACACAATACTTATTTTAAATAGAATAACTTAAGCCTGTATTACTTTGTATTCATCTATATACTTATTCATCAAATCTTTTATATATATATATATATATATATATATATATATATATATATATAATTATTACTTTTTAAATTGCCTAAGGTTTATAAGTTTATATTTTTTTAATAAACCGGTATAATACACGGGTCTCACACCTAGTTAGTTAAAAAACTACTTTTGTTTCTCTTTATCCGCGATATGGAATAGCGCTTGATAAATATTAACAATTTGCTTTGCAAATTGAAATATAATCATTCCATAGTTTGTTGTTTATTTATTTGTTTTTTTTCCAATAATAAAAGATAGGACGTAATTTTTTTTCAAGATAAGTCCAAAAATTTTTAAATGCATATATTCTACATGAGGTACATGTTAGATTCTCCATTGACTCACCTTGGTACATGCTAGATTTTTCCTTGACTACATGCTAGAAACCCTAATATTCACTTATTACATTTAAATGCATATATTATAAACATGGAAATTTTATATCCTGAATTAAAATAATATAGTTATATATGTACATACTACGTGAGAACCACTTATGTACATACTACATATTACATTTATAATCCGTGAGAACCACGGTTATAAAATTAATTAAACTTTATAGTAAAAACTTAAAATTATTAATCAATTATTTCAAATAGATTATTTTAAATAAATTATTAGATAATAGATAATATTTTTTTAGTTATATAAAATTATAATCGTTGATTTAAATAAATACATTAAATTATATCACCTTATAATATACATTAATTTTACTTTAGTTTTTATTCTAGTGTTATTAATGTAATGTAATTACAGTGTAAAATTTAAAATTTGAAATTTGAAATAAAGAATTAATCATTAATTTAATGTAATTAAAATGATAAATTTAAAATTTAAAATTTAAAATTTGAAATAGAGAATTAATAGGTTGACATGTGGCATGATAGGTGGCATATAATATTAATGATGATTTCTAATATTGTGACACTTGTCAATAGGAGAATAAACTTATTCATTTATTAGAATAGGGATTACATAAATACATTTTAAGGCGCGATAATATATCTTCTTAATATTATTGTTTAAATACTCTTAGTCCTTCATGTGTGATGTGTGAATGCATGCCAAGGTTAAGTTGGGTGTCGAGGGCGATGAGAGCCAAAAAAGCCAAAATTACTTGGAGCTGAACTGTGGAGTTCGATGAGAACTCAAGGTTCTTTCATGACAATTACTATGGAGAAGAAGACAACACATTATTCAAGTGATCATTGTGGAAGGGAATTGGGTAATCGATAATGTATGTTTGTATTAAAATGAGTTCTTTCATTATTTATTTCAATAATAGTTTGGGGAATTGAAGAATTTCCGACATACACCACAAAGTAATATGTTTAAGCGTCTTTTGGTTGATTTCATTAAAGTTCTTAAAGCTCTATTTTCGAATAGTAAGATAAAGACAAAACTGCAAGATTGGTCCTTGTAGTATTCAAAAACTTTTGGATGGGGTCAAAAAACTTTCCCACTTGCATAGAAGGTCTAAAATGAAGGGTTTTCTAGGTTTTTAGTCCAAAAAACTTGATAAGACGATTATGCCCTTTAAATTTCTTTTTTCTATTATTTAAATTTATATTAATACATTTTCAGTTTAAAAAAAAATTAAACTACCCACCTTATCACTCCATCCGCCCCCCCCCCCTCTCTGTCACACACACACACACCTTCATTTGTAGCTCAAAAGTATTTTACAAACACATACATACATCGGAGAGGAAAAAACCCAGAAGTCACCACTTCAGTATCGGGGAATTCATAATTTCAGCATCTCGATTCACCACTTCCTCTGTGTTTTCTGTTCATCTCGGACCTCTGTATCTCTCTCTCTCTCTCTCTCTCTCTCCACCAAATTGCTTTTTTAAGCCCTTTATTTTCTGCATTTTGAAATTTCAACAATGGTGGTTACACTCTCCCTCCGTCACCTACGGAGGGCCACCACCGGCCACCACCAAATCAAATAAAATTACATCTCCAAATCGGTATCTTCAATGGGGAATCAGCGTACACATCCATCAGGAACTGGTAGGATATTGGTTGGGATCGATCCTTTCCAGAAAATCAGAATTCACATAGTATCCAGAGATGAATCAAGAGGCATCTTCCATTCTCGTCGCCATAACAAAGGTAGATTAAGACACATCCAACAAGTTTATCAGATCTAATAAGTCGGACTTCTTCATACCATCAGTTTAAACTCTTACAGTTCTGCCATTTGAGAATATGAAGGTTGAAGATGAAGAGAGAGAGAGAGAGAGAGAGAGAGAGAGAGAGAGAGAGATACAGTCGTTCTTGATCCAAATCTGGACGTTTTCTCATTAGATCTTCTACCGGTTCCTCCACCTATCGATTTGTTTTAGTCCGAAAACCCAGAAATCAATTTGTTTCTTCATGATGTCATCGATTTGCTATAAGCTTGATTTAGACATGAGGGTGAGGAAGAAGAAGATAGGGGAGAGAGTCTGATAAAGGGGGAGTAGGTTACCAGCGGGATTTTATTTTATTTTTATTTTAAGAATATGCAGGAGAGAGAGAGAGAGAGAGAGAGAGAGAGAGAGAGAGAGAGAGAGCATCGGTAGGGGAAGGGGTGGGGTGGGCCTAATTCTTTTGTTTTTAATTTTAATGAATAAATTATTAAAGGAAATATAAAAAAATACAAAAAATAAATAAAAGGGCAAAACGGTCTATTTAAGTTCTCTATGGACCAAAACCAACAAAAATTCTTGATTTTGGACTGTCTATGCAAGTTAAAAATATTTTGGACCCTATCCAAAGTTTTTTGAATACCACAGGGACCAACTTTGCAGTTTTGTCTAAGATAAAAGAAGCAATGAAGTTGTGGCAACAACAAAGCCACGTAGCTAAATTGATTTACTTTTGAGTTTTTTTAAAGGTTTTGGATTCTTGTTGGAAAAAATGTTGTGACTTTATGACGGTCTTCCAAGAGATGAGTTAAATGTGTAAGATTTGTAACTCCTTGTTTGTTACAATAAATCCAAAAGTGGTAGATCCAATTTTTTGTCAAAGATATTAGACCAATTAGTTTGATTGGTTTCCATTCCAAAATAATTGCTAAAACTTTGACAAATGTTTTATCGGCGGCTAGTGGGGAGGTGATCAGTGAGGAAAAATATATTTATTTAGTGATGATGTTAGGTTTACTGACATGACCTAGATAGCTTCGGCGAGCTAGCCGTGCCTGGCGCTCGCTCGCTATCCGTGCCTGTTGCTCGCCTTCCAGCCTTGCCCGACGCTCACCAGGCGTCTGCGAGTGACCTTACTTAGCTCATGGCTAGCTAGGATTAAATTGGGCCGACCCAAGGTCTGACCTAATTCTCCGCCGATCTAATTGTCCTCTATAAATAGAACATATCCTCCTCCATGGAGAAGGACCTTTTTAGCCTCACATACTCTTACCTCAAGGCATCAGCCTCCATTATGTCTATATACCCCCATTACACCAACATGGTTCTCTCCGTATAGGAAGAACCATCCCATCTCATCTCATCTCTAGACTTAGAATGATCGATTTAACCTCGTTTCATGTTCCTTGTTTGGTTATGGACTTAGGGTAGAACAATCATTTGACAGTTTATATGATTCCGTTTTTATGTATAAGTTGCATGCATAAGGCAACCACCAGTGTTGATTGAGGTTCTCGGTATTGCGAGAGGTGGGAGTTGAGGATTCCTAGGAAATTTTAGGATATGCATGATGTCTAGCATAGGGTTGGTATATAGTCCTAGTGTGGTGACTTAGAGGAATCAGGATGGCTCTTGAGGAAGGTACAAATAGGTGTGAAAGGTAGTATTGGACCCATACTACTGGAAGCAGATGATATGTACTTGAGACAAGAACAGACATGGGGACTCTAAGGAGACCTGTATGTTGTAAGTTCCCTCAAGATTATGCTGATTGTTTATATGTTTTTATTTCAGTTTGCATATGGTGGTGATCACTCGAGGAGGAGGTTTTGGCTCTGAGTCGGGCACATAATTGATTGATGAGAGGTTGCACGAGTTCATTTTGGTTGGGGTTACTTGCGGTATCTTGGATGCTACTCCTGTAATGTTTGGTACCATTGAGGAGGGGATTATAAAGCTTATGGAATAGCGGCTTAGGTCCTTTTGATTCTAGATAGTTGCGGGTCAGATTAGAGCGCGAACTCACTCGTTTCGGGAGTTCAAGGCTTGTGGAGCTCCTAAGTTATTTAGGGCTAAGGACCCCATCGCTAGCCGACGCTAGATCGCTAAAATACAGAATTCTCATGGGATGAGTTTTTTTCCTGAGAGGGCAAATGTGGGATTCACATCTTGCCTATTGAGCAACCAAGCACATGATTGGTGGGATGAGGTTGGCCGAGCTGTAGGGTCAACGGCAGTGGCAGTCATGACTTTGGATTAGTTTGTTACGAGGTTCCATAGCGAGTTTGCACCAGCGATCAAGGTGTAGAAGCTGGCGAGGGAGTTCCAGGACCTTCGCTAGACTATCGAGACTGTGGTGAAGAATACCGCCAAGTTCATTGGGAGTTGCTATGTTGGTTCCGCAGTACGCTGCGGATAAGGAGATGAAAAAGACGAGATATCATGACGTGTTGAGGGATGAAATCAGGGAGTTTATGAGCTTTTCGGGGTGCAAGACCCTAAATGATATGATCGATAAGGCCCGTGAGCTGGAGATTGAGTTGGAGCTTTGGACGAAGCGCAAGCCAAAGAAGATGCAAACAGTAGTGGGCCAGGCTAATAGTCCCAAGACTTCTGATTCATGCACCAGATGCCGACAGGGTCGGGACTGTTGCGGCAAGTGCAGCAAGCCGCACGGTGGGGCATGTCGAAAGGTCGATTCAGGATGTTTTAGTTGTGGTCAGCCGGGTCATATGAGTAAGGACTTCCCCCAGAGTGCTCTAATTTGCTTTCATTGCAATTAGACCGGTCATAAAAGGCCGATTGTCCGAGATTATCAAAAGTGGGCAGTGGTGGCGCCTGCACCGATTACCTTGAAGATTACTGATGGCCGCCAGGGCAAGGCAGAGACACCTACGGTGAAGAGCATGGCATTTTAGCTAACCACCGATGAGGCCCATGTAGCACCAAATGTGGTTACTAGGACCTTCTTAGTAAATGGTATGGCTGCTTATGTGTTGTTTTATTCGGATGCTACCTGATCCTTTGTATCTCTTGCGCTCAGCAAGAAGTTTAGTGATGCTCCTGGGATTCCGTATTACCCTTTGGAGGTTGAGATTGTGGATGACCGTTCTGTAAGTGCTTCGAGGGTTCACCGTGGGTATGTCCTGCATCTGTTCGGCGAGAGATACTTTATTGATTTTGTGTCGATTCCTTTGTGAGGGTCGATGGTTATTAATAGGATGGAATGGTTGGGCCCCAGTGGGGCGATGATTGACTGTGAGAAACAGCTAGTGAGAGTTCGAACCCCAAGTAGGGGAGAACTGGTTATTCCTGGCAAGGGAGCTTCATATGGGCCAACTCTTTGTTTAGCTGCGAGGGCCAAGAGCTAGCTTTAGCAAGGTGTTCTGGTTCCTAGCTTATGTGGAAGATACTCGAGTTGAGGGCACGACGATGTTGAGTGAGTGCCCATTGTTTCAAATCTCCCCAATGTGTTTCATGAGGAATTCCCAGGAGTGCCTCCCGAGAGACAATTCGAGTTCCAGGTTGATCTTGTTCCTGGAGCGGCTCCAATAATCAAGGCACTGTATTGCTTGACACCACCAGAGATGCAGGAATTGTCTATGCAGCTTTAGGAGCTGGTAGACAAGGGATTTATTCGGCCGAGTAGCTTACCTTGGGGAGCACCAATCCTATTCGTGAAAAAGGACGGGTCACACTGGATGTGCATTGACTACCGAGAGTTGAATAAGATAACGGTGAAGAATCCTTACCCTCTCCCGAGGATCGATGATTTATTTGACTAGTTTTAGGGTGCATCTTGGTTTTCCAAGATTGATTTGCGATCAAGTTACCATCAGATGAGGGTCGGGGATGATGAAGTACATAAGATGGCCTTTAGGACTCGTTATGGTCATTACGAGTTCGTAGTGATGCCATTCGGGCTCACCAATGAACCAGCAACGTTCATTGATCTCATGAACCGAGTTTGCAGGCCAATGTTGGATCCGTCGATGATAATATTTATAGATGATATTCTAGTCTATTCCATGACCAATGAACAACACGAGGAGCACTTACGAGAGGTATTGGAGACCCTACGGAGAGAGAGGTTGTATGCCAAATTCTCTAAATGTGAGTTCTGGTTGCACGAGGTGTAGTTCTTGGGGCCCATCGTCAACCAAAAGGGTATATTGGTTGACTCAACCAAGATCAAGGTCATGATGTGATGGGAGGTTCCGAGGACCCCATCTGAGATTCGGAGCTTCCTAGGTCTCACAGAGTAGTATCACAGATTTATCCAGGATTTCTCCAAGATTGCAGTACCATTGGCCCGCTTGACGAAGAAGAATGTTACTTTTCAGTGGGCGCCTAATCAGCAGTCAGCATTCGATACACTGAGGCAGAGATTATGCGAGGCCTTGATCCTCACACTTCTGGAGGGTATGTATGATTTTGTGGTTTATTGTGACGCTTCTATATCAGGTTTGGGAGTTGTTCTTATGCAAAGGGGTCGTGTGATTGCTTACGCTTCGAGGCAGCTGAAGCCTCATGAGGCGAATTACCCCTACACATGATTTGGAGTTGGGGGTGGTGGTTTTTACTCGCAAGGTTTAGAGGTACTATCTATATATGGTTAGGTGTACTATCTACAATAACCACAAAGTTTGAGGTTTCTGATGGATCAGCCGAATTTGAATGTGCGGCAGTGAAGATGGTTGGATGTAGTAAAGGATTATGATTGCGAGATCCTGTACCACCCTGGGAAGGCCAATGTGGTGGCCGATGCTTTGAGCCGCAAGGAAGTGAGCACACCTATTATAGATGTATGTCTGAGGATGGTTATCATTTCTCCTTTGTTGGATTTAATCAAGAAGGCTCAGGTGGAGGGTTTGTAAAAGGAGAATTGGAAGGCGAAGCGAATCAGGGGACATATTCCTTTATTTGTCATAGACAGTCGGGGATTGTTGACTTAGTGTAGTAGAGTTTGGGTTTCGAATACTTTTAGGGTGAGACATACAGTTCTAGAAGAGGCTAATAAGTCAAAATTTTCGATCCATCCCGGGGCCACGAAGATGTATCGGGATCTAAAGTTGAGTTATTGGTGGCCCTGTATGAAGAGGGAGATATCATGGTTTGTAGAGTGGTGTCTGACTTTGTTAGGTCATATTCAGTTGGATTGAGCTAGGCATTCTTTTGTATAGGCTGTGTTAGTATTTGTTCATGTATTTGTATGGGTTTGCGGTCTGTTTGCTGTTTACGGTTGTAAACGTGTTTACCGCTGTAAACAGGTTTACGGATATAAACGTGTTTGCAGCCACTGTTCCCTATATATTGTGTCAGTAGTTGTCAGATAGCTGTAGCAGTTTACAGCCAAGTGTGTGTGTTTTGAGTCCATTGTACCTGACGTTTGCAACCGATATAAACGTGTGCAGTTTGGATCATTCTTGCTTCTACTCCTTCTTGTTCTTATCATTTTGGCTTGTTATTTGTGTTGATCACTAGTTGGTTCTTAGTTTTTGGGGACTTACAATTGGTATCAGAGCCAATCTAGTGTCAAAACTGATCAAGCTTAGTTTACGGCTGGCTTAGTATCCATTTTTGGTGTTGTTCAAGCTTCTTATTGCAAATCATTCATTGTTGCTGCTGTTGTTGCTTGGTTTTTGCTATTGATTGTGAATTAAAGGCTAAAAGGATCAAAAATCTACCTGAAATCGTTCGTTTTGTCAAAAATCTGGATGTTTGCGGTTGTAATCTGTTCATTAGTTTACAGCTGTAAACTAACTCTCGGCTATAAACACTTTGTATTTTCGGATGTGAACCATCGTTTCCAGTTGTAAACCGTTTCTGGCTGTAAACCTGTTTACGACCGTAAACCCTCGTCGGCTATAAACCTTATTCGGATGTAAACGTTATTCGGTTGTGAACCTTTCTCAGCTGTAAACCCTTTACGATTGTAAACCTTTCTTAGTTGTACACCTTTTTCGGTTGTGATTCTCTTTGATTTTTTAACACGTTTATTTTTTTATTAAAATTAAAAAAACTAAAAAAAATGAAACTACAAAATAGTGCAATTCATCAGGAGTTGGATTCAATCATGGGTACTACCACAAGAATTCCACGTCTACTGTCTGCTGATGGATTTTCTGAATGGAAATATAGAATTAAAAAATACATCAAAATGAAAGATTTCAAGATTTGGCACAACATTCTTAGGGTCCTGTTAGAATCACAACTACTCTGGAACATGGTTCAATAACTGACAAAAAGGTGGAAAACTATACTGATGCTGACTTTGAAAAAATTGAGGAACATGAAAAGGCACTGGAAACTCTAACTATGGCTCTATCCCCTGACATTGCTCAAGGATTCAGGGAGTATGATTCAGCAAAAGCACTTTGGGAAACATTGATAGAGGATTACGAAGGAAATGATGACATGAAACAAAGAAGACAAGACATGCTTCGTCAAAAATTCAACTTGTTTAACCATGTTCTGGGAGAAACTCTTGAAACCCAATTACAGATATTCATCACTCTTACCACTAAGATTAGCATTGCTGGAATTTCTGTGCCACGTTCAGAGATCAACAAGAAACTGCTAAATTCTCTTCCCAAGTCATGGGACATGAACGTCTCTGTTATCAAGAAAACCAAAGATCTCAACAGACTCACTCTTGATGAAACAATGGCTATCATCAAAGCTTGTGATTTGGATGATAAGCAACGCAAGATAAATCATGTGAATTCCTACTCAACAGCTAATCTGGGAATTTCATCAAACAATGCATTTTCATCATTCACAGTTCCACAATCTAAAGCTTTCAACGTTCCACAAACTCAACCTTACCCTGGAACACAACCACAATCCCATGCTATTCCACCATCCATGCCTTACCCACATTCAACCTCCTCCTCCAGATCCCCTGCAAATGTTTCAATTCCAAAGGAAACTGAAGAAAATCAGGCTCTAGCATCTGGTCTTGTAAATTGCTACAATGCTTTCTTAGCCGGAGAGTTTCCTCCTCAGATCTCTTTTGCTGATCTTGACCAGATTCATCCTGAAGATGTTGAGTAAATGGATATCAATTGGCAAATTGCCATGGCAGTGTTCAGAGCTAAACAATTTTCCAAGAAGACAAAAAAGAACAACTGGGGAATGAATGGAGACAAGAAAGTTGGTTTCAATAGGGGCAAGCTCAGGTGCTTCAACTGTCATGAGCCTGGTTATTTTACTCGTGAGTGCCCAAAACCATATAGAAGAGAAAATCAGGACAACACAATGGTTCCGGTGGTGAACAACAGAGCAACTTCTTCCAACACTGAAACATCAAATTTGGAAATGGTGGGTCAGTCATTTGAATGGGAGGATCAAATTCAGGCATTGAATATCTCAGGACCCGAAACTGCCAATTTGGCACAGATAAATGAACTTCAAGATCAAGAAACTGAAGAGGATGTTGAAGCAGAAATGATGCAGCTTCAATTTGCTTTCATGGTATCTACCACTCCAGAGAAGAAAGAGGTATGTGAAATTTCTTGCTCTAAGAAATGCATGGATACTGTTAAATTTTTGTGTAATCAAATTGATTTGTTACGTAGAGACAATGAGGACCTTAGGTATGAAACCTATACTCTTAGGAAGGGTCAAAAACCACTAAAAGAACAACTAGATGCCAAAACCAAGGACTTTAGACAGCTTCAGGAAGACTATAGCAACAAATATGAGAACTATGACCATGTTAAGACACAACTTGCTAACTTAACTGCCGAACTTGATACATTGAAGACTAGATTTGCAAATGAAGATTTTAATTTCAGAAATTATGATGTGTCAAGTAAGACAGTTTAGAGCATGATAGAAACACAATTAAAATGGCACGACAAGAAGAAAGTAGGTATCGGGTATGATAGTGTTCCACCTCCTTTTAACAATACTCACACTAACATTCCTCTATCTAAAGAAGAAAGAGAAAGAGAAGCATATCTTCAGTATGGCAAACCTGCTGTGGTGGTGCCAGAATGTAGTTTTAGGGTAAAAGATACGAATGCTTCTATTTCACATGCAGATTTACCCTTAGATCAAGGCAAGCAAGCAGCTGGAGAAAGTTTTTCTAATAATAATGTTGTATTGCAATCTGATGTTTCTGTTATGAACACTGATGTTTTTGTTTCAAATTTGAAAACTAATGTTTTGGTTTTTGATGATGTTGTTGTGAACACTGATGATTCAGATGTTTCTGATAAGTGTGGTGATGTGTCTGATAAATCTAAATATCATGAATCTATCACTGGCACATACACACCACCTAACCCTATCACACAGTCTGAACCATGTACTTGCACTTGTGGGAAAAGTAAAGAATTCAATAAGGACACAAAATCAGGAAAGAGTGGTACCAGTTCCTGTATGAAGAAAAAAACATGTTTCAATTGTGGAGTTCCTGGTCATATAGCACGAAACTGTCTGAACCATGCCTTTGTTCATTTTTATACACAAAGGGGAGTGAATGAGTCACGAGGAAGATCTCTTAAGAGAAAATCCTCGAGATATCATTCAGTTGATGGTGATTGGAACATCAATAAAGAAAGAAATCGGGCTAATCTTGAAAAGAACAAACAGGTTTCAAACAAAAATGCAACAAGTACTTTAACGAGACCGAAAGTGGTTAAGTCAAATTCGGTATCGTCAAAGACATCGTCTGGGTCTTCGGCTAATCTTAGACGAAAATGCAAACGATCAAAACCAAAGAAAAACATTTTGAAAACACCTGTAAATGTTTCTAAACCTAATTATAAATGGGTGCCCAAAATTTCAAATGTCCAATCACCTCAACGTTCTGTATGTGCATCTGGTAATCAATCTATTTTAACAAATGAAAAGATCAATTCTGCTACTAACAAGGGAAAACCCAGTGTTTCTATGACCTGGGTCCCAAAATCTAATTAATCCCGCTCATCGTGCAAGAACAACTACGGAGGAATATCGTCAGACCTTGGTATGTCGATAGTGGTTGTTCCAGGCACATGACAAGAAACATCTCCCAATTGCAAGACATTCAGAATTTTAATGGAGGGTTTGTTTCCTTTGCGGGAGGAGAAGGTGGAAAGATCACTTAGAAGGGTACAGTGACAAATGGTGTGCTTAGCTTTGAGAATGTTAACTATGCTACTGAGCTGAAACACTGTCTGTTGAACGTATCGCAGATTTGTGATAAAGGCTATTTGGCTCATTTTACGAACAAAGAGTGTCTCATTTTGAAGCCCGGAATCATCATATCTGAAGAATGGATTTTGGTTAGATCTGAAAGACAAGGGAATGCCTATGTTATTGACATGAATCATAACATTCCCGAGCAAGTAACTTGTCTTTTCTCAAAAGTATCAGAACACAATGCCATGCTTTGGCATCGTCGTCTCGGCCATGCTAATGCCAAGAACCTCAATGGCCTTGCTAAAAATGAGATTGTGCGTGGTCTTCTAGTTAAAGACTTCATAACCTTTTAAAAGTGTGTGGCGTGTGCTCAGGGTAAGCATCATTGCAAGACACATTTGCTAGAGTTGGTCAATTCAATCAGCAAGGTTCTTCAATTGTTGCATATGGATTTGTTTGGTCCGGTCAACATTCTCATCATCAACAAGAGTTCTTACTGCCTGGTTGTGATTGATGACTACTCACGGTTTACATGGGTTTTCTTCTTATCCAACAAGCATGAGATTTCTGACTTGATCAAGAAGTTCATTGTGATGATTGAGAATCAAACGAATGAAAAAGTGAAGGCGCTTCGAACTGATAATGGCACAAAATTCAAGAATGCCGTTCTGGATCACTTCTGTGCCGAAAAGGGTATATTGCGTCAATACAGTGATGTTCGGACACCTCAACAAAATGGTGTTGCAGAACGACAGAACCGTACTTTGATAGACACTGCAAGGACGATGCTCTGTGATTCCAAATTGTCGGTCTTCTTCTGGGCTGAGGCGATCAACACTTCTTGTTACGTTTAGAATCGAGTCGTGATCAACAAAGCTCAGATGAAGACCTCGTACGAGATATTATACAATCACAAGCCATCGGTTTCTCATTTCAGAATATTTGGATGTCCTTGCACCCTCATTCACCTAGAATCCAACCCCAAGTTCAACTCAAAGGCTGATGACTGCTATTTTGTGGGATATGCCGCACACACAGTTTACCATGTATAAAACAAGACCACTAATCAAATTGTGGAGTCTTTTGATGTGCGACGGCTGGAAGAGAATGAGACAGATGCGAGAGTTGGACTTGACTGGTTATTTGATTATGCTTCATTGTTTAAATCCTTTAATGTGTATTCTGATAATATTTCAGGTTCCTGCTCACGTTCAAGTACAGGTGTTGAAGATGAAGAGGAAGATGTTGTGTACAGACCACCCCTGGTGACTCCCGCGTCCCCTAGAGTAGATGAAGCTGCGCCAAGTACTTCCTCAAGTTGTCCAAGTCAAAGAATCTGTTCTGATGCTGAAGCCACTCCCCTTACTCCTGTTGAAAGAGAAGTCATGTCAAGGAATACTTCCGCTGCTACTCAATTGTTCATGGAGCTTCTCTTTCCTGAACCTATTTCAAACGAGTATGTTGCGAGTACCTCTCACGGTCCTAGATCGTCTGAGGCGAGTGATTCAGCAGACGACAGTTTTATCAACATCAAAAATCTTCCTGTCACAATCAATGACATCATCCATAAGATCCCAACTAGAATTCAACACGATCATCCGATCAAAAATGTCATCGGCCCACTGGGAGAAGGTATTAAAACGAGAAGTCAGAGTGGAGATGTCAATACTTGTCTCTATTCTTTCTTTATCTCTCAGATCGAGCCCAAGAGTGTGGCAATGTCATTAAATGATTTAAATGAACCAAGATGGGTTGATGCGATGCACGAAGAGTTAAATCAATTTGAAAAACTAGGTGTTTGGAAGCTGGTTGAGTTACCGAAGGGCAAGAAGTCTTTAGACACGTGCTGGGTTTTTAGAAATAAACAAGACGATTTCGGGGTGATTGTGCATAATAAGGCTCGATTGGTCATTTGTGGATTCAAGCAAATAGAGGGTCTATACTACACAGAAGTATATGCTCCAGTTGCACGTTTGGAAGCCATCCATATATTCCTTGCATATGCTTCATACATGAACTTTACTGTTTATTAGATGGATGTCAAGACCGCCTTCTTGTACGGAGCTGTGAAGGAGGAAATTTATTTTGATCAACCTCCTAGGTTTGTCAATTCCAAGTTTCCGAATCATGTTTACAAGTTGGACAAGGCTCTATATGGGTTACATCAGGCTCCCAGAGCTTGGTATGCAACTCTTATAGAGCACTTGCTTGCGCATGGGTATACACGGGAAACGATCGATCAGACCTTATTCATCAAGCATGTGGGTGCAGACCCGATTCTTACAAATCTATGTGGACGACATCATTTTCGGGTTGACAAGTTCCAAGCTGTGCAAAGAGTTCGAGACTATCATGAAGAAAAGATTTGAGATGAGTTCATTGGGTGAAATGACCATGTTTTTAGAACTTCAAGTTCGACAAGATTCAGCCAGAATCTTGTTACATCAATGCAAATACGTTGAAGACTGTTAGAGAAGTTTGGATTTAAAGATTCAAAGATTACTATGACTCCAATGGCTGAAAGACCGCTGTTGTCTCCCGACCTAGAGGGGGAGCCTGTTGATCAGACAGACTACCGCTCGATGATTGGTTCCTTGATGTATTTAACGGCCAACAAACCCGACACCATGTTTGCAGTCTGTCAATGCGCGCGTTATCAGGCTAATCCTAAACTTACTCATTTAATTGCTGTCAAAAGGATTTTTAGGTATCTTAAAGGTAGCCCTAAATTGGGTCTTTGGTATCCTAAAAATCCCGATTTTGATTTATATGCATTTGCAGACAGTAACTATGGAGGATGTGAGCTTTACAAGAAATTAACATCACGAGGGTGTCAATTTTTGGGAAACCGGTTGGTGTCTTGGCAGTGTAAGAAAAACCAAACCGTGTCAACATCAACAACTGAGGCTGAATATGTTGCTCCCTCTTCCTGTTGCTTCCAAGTCATCTAGATTCAACATCAACTTCTCGACTATGGTTTGAATTTTCTAGAAACTCCAATATTTAGTGACAATGATGCCTCCATCCAAATTGCTAAAAATCCAGTCCAACACTCCAAAACCAAGCACATCGACATCAAGGTTCATTTTATTCGAGATTGTTATGAGCGCTCGCTTATTCGTTTGGAACAAATCCACACTGATAACAATGTGGCAGATTTGTTTACCAAACCATTCAACAAATCTCGATTCGATGTGCTTGTGAGCTTTCTTAAAATGATTCGTTTTGAAGACTAAAATTTTATGATAGACTTTATTAGTTTAAATTTGCGCATTTTATCTCTTTTCTTTCCTATGCACAAATTTAGGGTGAGAAATAAAAACACAAAAAAATTATAAGACAAAAACCCAAAAATATTGTCTCATGATGGTTCGTTTGCAGGTGCTTATTTAGGAAGTGATATCAAGCAAGTGATAACGGGCAATTTTAACTTGTGTAAAGTACTAAATCTGAATTGTCTAGGTTTTGTGCTCAATGAGTTGGTAGGCACGAAAGATTCAAAAGGACTAGACATAGACTGACAAGTGAAAGGACTTGACTTTGTGTACCTAGTGAGTTCCGTTTGGTCTGACAATACGACGCTCGGGTAGATTGAGCAGTGAGATATACATGGGAACTTGCGGGATACGCTAAAGTAATATGTATCTAGAATTGTGGATTAACTTTTCCTCGATATATGGTCTCATGTCCTTAATTTCGGTACTGATAGGGCGACTGGGGAATTCCGATAAAGCAGGTATGTAGAAGATTATTTTCTTGCTTTCTTTCTGTCAATCATATGTTGCCTCCTCTCCGTGATTGGAAGAGATCTGACCTGGACTGCAACATATGCAACTCTATCTCTATGCATCTCCTTCTATTTGCAATTCTTTCTGTCTGTTAGTCATATGCCTCCTCATTTGCGAGATAATATTTTATCTGACCTGGAACACAACATATGCAACATTCTATTTCTCAATTCCTCTAATTCAGTTAGTCATATGTTTTCCCTCTGCGTGATTGGAAGAGATCCAACCTGGGAATAAGACATATGCATTTCTAAATCAATCTTCTTCCTTAATAATTGTCTGCTCATCTAAAGTAAGCAGTACTTTGGAAGTTCTTGATTACCGGAGTATATCAGGAAGTGGGAAACACATTCTAGTACATCTAAAATTGAACATTTAATAGGTTGTCTGTAGATATCACTGCTAAATTTAGGCGGACAACAATATCTTTGGTCGTCGTCAGCCAAATGGTCCGTTTAGGAATATTATTTAGGTATATAGGGTCAAAAGTCTTGTCACTTATAATCTATCAAATATTGTCACAATCTTTCGTGTTTAAGTGGACCACAATACTGGCGATTGACCAGATCTATTCTTGAAGGTGAAGGTACTGAAAAACAAGTTAAGGTTGTCTCAAAACTTTGATCCCAAAAATATAAATTTGAAGTGGTGAAAAGCTATGAGAGTTATTTTATTTTTATTTTTATTTTTATTTTTATTTTTATTTTTATTTTTCATTTTCTAAAAATTAAAAAATATAATAATATATATTAGTTTGAATTTAATTTTTTAGATTCTATTTTAATTTTAATTTTAATTTTTATGTCTTCAAAATGTTTTTCATTTTAATTAAAATTGGACGTATTGGGTTTGGATTTAAGGCTTTTGGTTTGTAGCCCTCGGGTTTTGGGCCGGATCTGGTCTAAGATATAAAAGGGAGGATTTACGGCTGTAAACTCCACTTTCCTCATATGATCGTTTACAGCTGCAAACTCATCTTCCCGTTTTCTCTCAAACTCTGACTTTGATTCATCATCTGTTTGTGTTTTTCTCTGAAATTGAACCTCGATTCCTCAAGGTATATCGATTGCGAAGCCCATAATGCTAAATCTAACTTGATTCGATCGTATTTTGCAGGTTATAGAAGCCAAAATGTGTTCGTCGTCGAACTGGAAGCGTATACCACCGTTAAACTGTTTACAACTATAGACTTGTTTACAACCGTAAACCCGTTTACAGCTGTGAACCCGTTTACAGCTGTAAACATGTTTACAGCTATATACTTATTTCTCATTAAAAAAAAAATTAATTTAAGGCCAAATCAACTTGTAATTGAGAAAAAATTTATTTTAATTCCTTAAATCCTTGATTTTCTCACTTGGCTCGTTTTGATGTAGATCAAATGGCTAACTTGATTTTTTTGGAAAGTCAGAAAATTGTTGCTTACTTGTCTGATCCTCCTGTAGGACATCAAGAGTTTAGGTCCGTGGTTCATGGACTTAGAAATTGCAGACTTGCTCATGCTTTTCAAACGAATCCAATCATTTATCAGGAGTTATTAAGGAAGTTTTGGGACAAAGCTTCAATTAATGAAGGAGAAAATGGAGAAAGCATAATGGAATCTGTTATCCAAGGAAGAAAGATTGTGGTGTCTGAACAGATTATTTGCGAAGTGCTTCAAATCAAGGACCAGCCAGGATTTCCGACTGAAATTCCTGTGGATAAGACCGTAGAGATTCTTGATAGAATGGGCTATGAAGAAGTGTTCCCTCCTACAATGAAGAAGCTTTTGCCTCCATATTGGCGTTTTCTTGCTCACTCCTTTGTGATTTGCATCTCTGGCAGGAAAACAAGTGCTGATGAAATTTTACTACTGAACACTGGCGCCATAGCTGCTCTAATCATGGATCTCGAATTCAATTTTTCAAGATATGTGTTGAATGAAATGAAGAACAATTTACAAGTGAAAAGGAAGGAAAATTTTTTAATGTATCCATGATTCCTTCAGATGATATTTGACAGTAAATATCTGGATTTAGAAAGGAGAGGTGATACCTTGGATTTAAAGTCTATGGGTGCAAACACATTTGGTCTAATGAAGCAAAACCACAAAGGTATAAAATTTGAGTTTCAAGGAAAGCATCCCGTTGGAGAAGTTTGGTCAGTTTGCTGAGATTAGTGAAGCCTCTGAATCAGAAAGTACCTCAAATGATGAAGATGATAATGTCACTGTTTCTGATCATGAAGAAGATGTTGTTCCTTCTGTCGTAATTGTTATAGAGGAACATGTTCCAGTGACTAATGTGGATGACAATGATGATAATGATGATGATGAAGGTGATGATGAGATTGGTCAATAAGATAATGTCTTAGATTTTGATGATGATGAGGATGATGATGAAGATGAAATGGTTCAAGGAGGTGATTTATCAGGATTTGATGATGATGCGTTATTTTTTGATTTCGAGCCTAACAATGACGACCTCAGTTCATTCTTTGATGACTTCAATGATGTTGCAAATCCTTCAACGGAGACACGGGGAGATTTTAATGTTCTCAAGGTTCCACCTCCAACAACTAATCAGATGGCCGATGTTATTGCTAATCTGGATTCTACTGCGAGGATTCCTCCCCGAGCAGATTCTACTCCAGCCATTACGCCATCTGAGAGTGATCTTCATCAAACACAAGCCTCCCAGCCTCCACTTAAAAGGAGAATAGCCGATCCAAGGCCGGGTGTGCTTATCAGGGAACAAGCTCAAGATATTCAACTGTCTGTTGTAGCCTTCACTCCAACCCAACCAACCCGTTCTGACAGCCAAACAGTGCATGAGGAGCCCAACACTACACTCTCTTCTTTTGAATCCGGGAGTTGTTCAGCTCCTGGTGGCTCATCAACTCCCCAACCTGCACACGATGTTGCCTCGGAGAGGCTTACCAGGTTTTTAGCTCAACAAGATTTTGACCCTACACCCCGAGGCAAAGGAGTATCTATTGGTGCAGGGAGTTCCGGGGGAGTTGATTCATCAATTTCTGAGATTCAAGAAGAGATTGGAATTTTAAACCAGAGGATTATTGAGAAAGATGTTTTGATAGGAACTCTAGACGTTAGAGTTTCTGATCTTGAAAAAGAAAATCTTGAAAATCACAACAAATTTTAGCTCTACAACTCAATCTCGGTGCTCTCTCAGCTGGATACTTCGATCTGAAGAACAAGCTGATAAGTGAATTTGGCGACAAATTCAAAACATCCATCAGAGAGACAAGTGCGACCGAGACTCCTCTCAGTGCCCCTGCCCAAGTATCTCAACAAGATCCACTTGATGATCCTCCACCTATCTGAACTACTCGTATTATTGACCGCTTTGAAGTCGAACCTGCTCAAGCTATTCCCAGATTTACTCTGAAGCTAGCCCAGAAGCGAGTCTCTACTCAAAAGAAGGGGAAATGGCTTTTCATGAAGAATTCTGGCAAGAATGTTCATGGAGACCAGCGTCAATTGACCGTGACTAAGCTCGAAAAGAAGCGGTTCGGATCTAAATATGGCGACCGGTCAGGAATTCTAATGTGGGGATTTCATGATAAATTAAATATTTTGGTGGTAAAAAGAAAGAGCAAAAACTCGGAATACTATAAGAACAATAATGACTTTAGTTCTTGGACTAAAGTAGATCTTACTGAACTTACTAATGCTCCCTTCTACAACCCATCAAACGATCCTCGAGGGAGTGACTTCAAACTCTTTTTAGAGAATCAAGTAAAGAGGAAGTTTGATGGAATGAAGACAACAAAATCTTTTGTGAAGAAAGCCAAAGATGTTCTTGACCCAAAAACCAACAAAGCCATGAAAACTGTGATTTGGCCTCATACAAAGCAAATGAAAGAAATTCCCATTATTCAGCATTTTCATGATGGATCTCTTCACGATATGGAATATTGGGTTTTCAACGAGGCCACAACCATTGCTGTAATCAAATTCCTAACCGGTGTCTTTCGTGTTGTTGAGGCGAAGGATATCCTATAGTTTGGTGAACGTGACATTCACACTTTGGCTTAACATCAAATCGTGGTAAAGAATGAGATTCTCGAGTCTGCCGCTAAAGAGTTTACGAGTATGATCGCTGATTATTAACAAGAAGATGTGCTTAGGGGCCATGGGAACATCTGACGTGCTGATCATTGAGAAATACTGAGTTCATGCTAGTCTCAAACCAAGGGGGAGACCGTTAGGTCATATTTAGTTGGTTTGAGCTAGGCATTCTTTTGTATAGGTTGTGTTAGTATTTGTTCATGTATTTGTATGGGTTTGCGGTTGGGTGGTGTTTGCGTTCTGTTTGCTGTTTACGACTGTAAACGTGTTTACCGATGTAAACAGGTTTACGGCTGTAAACGTGTTTGCAGCCACTGTTCCCTATATAGTGTTAGTAGTTGTCAGATAGTTGTAGTAGTTTACAGCCAAGTGTGTGTGTTTCGAGTCCATTGTATCTGACGTTTGTAGCCGATATAAATGTGTGCAATTTGGATCATTTTTGCTTCTACTCCTTCTTGTTCTTATCATTTTGGCTTGTTCTTTGTGTTGATCACTAGTTGGTTCTTAGTTTTTAGGGACTTACAGACTTACAGGAAATTTAAGGCCGAACATCATAGACCCCACAACAAGATGCAGCCATTACACATTCCCATGTGGAATTCGGAAGAGATCACCATGGATTTTATCACAAAGTTGCCAAGGACGGCGTGTGGTGTCGAATCTATCTAGGTCATTGCGGATAGATTAACCAAAAGCTCGCACTTTATACCTATTGCTGAGAGTATATCGGATGAAAAGTGGGCCGAAATTTACATTCAGGAGGTGGTGGTCTGATACGGGGTGCAAGTTTCAGTGGTTTTTGGCCGAGATGTTCGTTTCACCTCCAGGTTTTGGAGGAAGTTTCATGAGAAGTTGGGTACTCAGTTGCACTTCAGTAAAATGTACCACCCACAGAACGATGGACATAGCAAGCATACGATTCATACACTCGAGGATATGCTCCGAGCATGCGTGTTAGATTTTGGACGGAGTTGGGATACCTATCTTCCATTGGTCGAATTCTCTTACAATAACAGTTATCATGCTAGTATTGACCAACCACATTTTAAGATGTTGTATGGGAGGAGGTGAAAGACCCATGTTTAATGGGGCGAGGTCGGGCATCGGTTCTTGGGGAGTACAGAGGTGGTACTCAAGACTACTACGTTGATTCAGCAGTTGTGCGACAGGTTGCGAGTCGCACAAATCCGGCAGAAGAGTTATGAAGGCCGACAACATTCAGACCATGAGTTTCAGGTGGGGGACTTGGATCTTCTGAAGGTGTCACGTTGGAAAGTTGTCATCCGATTTCGAAAGCATGGCAAGCTAGGTCCCCGATTTATCTGTCCCTTCAGGATTACCGCCCGAGTGGGCAAGGTTGCATACCCACTGGATTTTCCTGACGAGCTCTGTCAAATCCACAACACCTTCCATGTTTCTCAGCTTTGGAAGTGTGTGGCTGATGATTCAATGGTTGTTCCTTTGGATGATATTCAGTTTGATGATCGGCTGAATTATGTTGAGAGACCAATGACGATCTTGGATAGGAAGACGAAGGCCTTGCACAACAAGGTGGTGTCTTTCGTCAAGGTCCATTGGCATCATCGGAAGGGTTTCTAGTGGACGTGGGAGCCCGAGGCAGAGATGTGAGAGCATAACCCTGATTTATTCATGACAGCGGACTTCGAGGACGAATTCTAGTTCAAATAAGGGAGATTTGTAACATCTTGATATTAAGGTATTTCCATTTATGCCCTTGGTATGTAAATTTGATTTCAAATTGGTCCCTTGTAGTATTTTTTTAGAGAAAATGTGTTTCATCACGTACGTTGGGCATACTTCTCGTAAGTTGGGCGTACGTGGCCTGGACCAAAACCCTAATATTTAGGGTTTGTGCACTATTTAAACACCTTTATAGCCTCAATGCTATTTCATTCATCAGCCTCCATCCTTCATATCGACCCTTGCAAACCCTAATCCATTTTGAGAGCATCTTAGAGCCATTAGTGTGTGTTTTTTTGTTCTTAGAGGAAGAAGAAGGAAAGGAAAAACATCTTGGAAGCTTGAAGTAATTTGGATCCAGAAACACATCATCATTTTGCACTACTTGGAGTTAAAAAGCTCTGATCTTGATGATGTTTTGCTTAGATCTTGATTAGCCATGTATTGTGTTCATTTTGGTCCCATAAGATTGATGTATTTGATTATGGGTTACTCTAATTCATTTGAGCTGTCCTTTAAGATGTTTTGGAGTGTTTAGAATCATAAAAATGTAATCTTGGTCCTTAGTTTTACTCCATGCATGGACTAGGACGTCTTAATGAGTTAAGAAGTTTGGATTTTTTATATTGAGCACTTAATAGCCATGCAAGATCCTAAATTTGGAAACTTTATGATTAAGGACATCATTTGAGGACTAGATCTGGATTTTGGACGAAAGGGATTAAGGAATTAAGCTCTTATTAGAAAGGAAGGGTGGCATGTGCGTACGTTGGGTGTACCAAATGGTACATTGCACGTATGTGGTTAGCTCCCTGTCTTTTGGTAAATGCATAGTACGCCGTGCGTACAAGCTGAGTATGCTAGGCATACTCAGCTGAGTTGACTGAGTTGACTTTTAACTTTGACCAAGATTTGACTAAGTTTGACCTACGGGTATTTTGTCCATTTTGAGTTGTAGTCCGAGTGTTGGTCACTATTATATGTAAAGGTGACTGGTAGAGTCGGTATTCGGAGCAGCGTGTTGTTGCAACTATTTCGTTTGTCTCTGAGGTGGGTCTCCTCATTGTATCCATGGGTCGAAGACACCAATGCTGACCCATTATTTTGTTATGTAGAATGCTAGCTGTTATGTGACTGTTTCATATATGTTTGTATGAACGGGTTGAAATAAACGCTAGGGTGGGGCCCACTATTGTATGATCGGGTTGAAATAAACCCTAAGACAGGGCCCATTATTATATGATCGGGTTGAAATAAACCCTAGGCCGTGGCCCACTATCATATGATCAGGTTGAAATAAACCCCTTGGTGGGGCCCACTATGGTATGATCGGGTTGAAATAAACCCCAGGACGGGGCCCATTATGGTATGATCGGGTTGAGATAAACCCCAGGGCATGGCCCGAGTGTTGCGCCCATATTTGTTTGTTGGGTTGGAATATACCCCAGGGCTAGGCCTAGTTTATATGTTTGGTATGTGGTATTTTGGGGAAACTCACTAAGCTTTATGCTTACAATTTATGTTTATGATTTCAAGTACTTCTGGTACAAAAGGGAAGAGCCCGACGTGATGGCACAACATCCTCCCCTCATGATTTCCGCAATTTTTGGATATTATTACTCTGATGTTTTGGATATTGTACATTGTTATTAACTTGGATCTATTTGGTGATTGAAACTATTGATTTTCAAATGAAAAATTTTATCACGGTTTTTAGGTTGTTTCAATAGTGTTGCAAATACTAAATCCACCATTGACTTTCATTCCTCGAATAATAAGATTACAATCACTTAAACTACCATCAATTCTAGTCCTGTGAACTTCCGATACAATATAGTTCTTGCTATAATTCAATCAATGATAGATATAACCTTATCATATTACCTTAAAACCAAAAAACTACTTTAGTCAATTACATGTATGTATACTAATGGTACACCAACATCATGCTACCCAATATGCATACAATGTATCTAACCATTCTATCAAACATTCCACTTACTCAGAAGGCATAGTATACTTACATTCACGTTAGCTATTATTAATTTCTATAACCTCTCCTGATAGTTATTAGTATTACATAAATTACTAATTCATCCAGTAATGGTATTATAGTCACCAAGACTACCACCACTCTTTCGTAATAATCCTTTAAATATAGCACTACAGACACTGATTCCATTATAAATTTGCATGTATTTACTAATGATATTATAGCTATTAAGGATATCATCATAAACTAATGATTCTAGTCATTTCCATAATTATACTACTCTAGAACTTCTAAATACCCATTACCAATTCATATTTATTAACAGTATACAAGTATGGTGTTCAGGCACAAAGTCTGCCATTGACTTACATTAACCAATATCAATCTACAAATATAGCATTCACACACTAAGTCTGCCATTGACTTGTAAGTCGCCCATACCAAAATAAAAGTATAACTCAACATAACAATAAACAATGATTACTCTATTGTATTCAACACATAATCAACATAGTAAAATAATAACATACATATAGACAATATATATCTAGAAAAGAAGTGAGGTTACTCACATGGTTAGTTAGTGAAGACTAATTATGATTCTGACCTCAAGCTCTTTACCTATTCCCAATACATAACTTGTCCAAATCTATTTGGACAATTTATCAAGTTTATTAGAAATTTTCTAAACCTACCACTATATCAACCACAAGGATAAATTACCTAATCACTAACAAAACCTAGTAACCATCTGTTACCAAACTAATCAAGTTTCCAATGACAATCGCCTAACGAATTAACCTTGTGAGCCGTTAACCCAATCAAAAAATATCGGTAAAGTAGGGTATATAACCCTTACTGATCAAATGAAACTTTTAATTGATCATTGGGTTCGTAATAACACCATATCATGAAATCCTATAACACATACTCGATTCTAACGACCCTCTACAAAATATCACATAAACATATTTACGTAAAAACAAGATAAAATATACATTCGTTTATCGTGTAACTCAACTCTTGTATCCCATACACTAGTATGATGATATGGTATCAATTCTCCGGAGACGCCTCCCGAGCCTTTGTCCCAATCGAATGTGCAAAAAGCCTCCAAACGACATAAATGGCTCATATATATATATATATATATATATATATATATATATATATATATATATATATATATATATATATATATATATATATATATATATATATATATATATATATATATATATATATACCGTTGGGATGCAAACCCAATCCCAATTTGATAAAAATAAAAACTATATGCTTTCATTGCCTTAATCTAGTGTATAGTTGCATAGAAAACCCAACAATAATCTCATCAACTACATCATTCTTCCTACATACACACATTACCCCAAGTAAATCTGGAGAATTCATCAATAATTACCAATGAGTATCTTTTGCTTGCTTGAAATTCAACAGGAACAAGGAAAAACAAGTCCATATGCAAAATATGGAACACAACATTGATAGATGAACACTGCTTGGGCTTGAAAGAGGAATTACTTTGCTTTCCCTTTTCATACACTAGACACAACTTATCCTTTACAAATCTCATCTTTGAAAACCCTCTCACAAGTGGATCATTTGAGATTTTAGATATAGCTTTGAATTTTAGATGAAAGAGTCTCTTGTGCCACAACCAATTGAAGTGAGATTGTCAACAAGAGAAGAAACAACGTCTAAGAGATTTATTAGATGAGAATATATACAATATATAAATGTCATTGTGATGATTCATTGTAAAAACAACATCATTATTTGAGTCAATCACCCTTCCCTCCTTCTTGTTGAAATAAACTTTATAATCAACATCATACAGTTGACTAGTAGCGATGAAATTGTGCTTGAGACCTTTTACATACGACACCTTTGAGAATTGCATTGAATTGCACTTGATAGTTCCATATTCATTTGTCTTTCCTTTCCTATTGTCTCCGTAACTGGCAACACGACCATCTTTCTTAAGATATACTTTTAGGAGAGACTTGAATTCTATCATATGCCGAGAGCATCCAGTATCAAGATACCAGATATGCTCTTGACCCTGCAACACTCGTAAACAGTTAGAGCACTTTATGGACCCATTCCGCAATGGGTTTAACAATGGAAGATTTAGCATAATTAAAATTGCTATAACACTCAGTACGAAGATAGTTTAATGATTTTTCCTTTTTTATCCACTTTTTTTCTAATCAAAATATTGTTAGCCCTTTTTCTGTTTTCCCCAAATGTATAATCTAGCACTTTATGATATGGATCACCACATCTATAACACTTTCTTATTCCATAATTGTTTTTCTTTTGAGAACATGATTTAAGATTTTTCATAAAATTTGGTTTCTAGGGATTTGAAACACATTCATTTAGTTTGAAAACTCTTTTTTTGTTCTTGAAACTTTTGAGTGATCATTGTTACAAGATGCAGTTTCAGTGGTATAACACCCTGATGATGAACATTTTGAATCATCAATGTCAGAAGACGTTGAACAATCATCAGTATCATAATCACTAGTTACACATCCAAGGAATTCACAAAGTACATCCTTAACAATATGAATTTCACCATTAGAAATGGGAAACTTGATTAAGGTAGCAGTGTTAGGACTCGCATACTCACGACAAGGGGGGTTTGACAGATGGGTTAATAGTAGTTATGTAACGACCCAATTTTCAAAAAACAAATTTCATATTTAATTAACCAAAACACTTTCCATAAACCATAAAATCTTAATACAATTGTTTTCAAATTCATAACCATAATAATATTATTTCAAATAATCAGAGTGTCCCATAAAAACGCCTGTGAGAGAGTGCATGTCGCGCCATCAGACCTTGCCCTTGCCCTTAGAATCAGATGTACCTGAAAAATCCACAAACTGTAAGCTAATGCTTAGTGAGTCCCCCAGAGCATACCCCACACACAATCCACATAGCACATATCATATTAGCTCTAAAAGCTACATATATCACATAAGCCATGCATACAATCATATAAGGAAGCCATGGAAACCCTCTAGGGTCTTACACCTAGTGACACCGGAACCCCCACGTGGTCTTAACTACCGGTCATGGGAACCCCCACATGGTCTTCCTGCCATGGGAACCCCACATGGTTTTCTCTAACTGCCATGGGAACCCCCACATGGTCTTCACTACCAAGCAAATATCATACAAACTAAACATGCAAATATACTAGGATGCCATGGAAACCCTCCAAGGTCATACACCAAATGCCACGGGATCCCCCACATGGTCTCAGTCTACTGCCACGGGAACCCCACGGGGTCTTCCATGCAAATGTCATAGTAACATAACACATAATCAATCGACAATCCACATATCATAAAATGGGCCGGCCTAGGTGCCTTAGACCCATTTGTATGATGAGAAGACTCGCCTCTCGAATGCTAAACTGACAAGCTAAGATCAGATAAATCCCACTCACTGCTCCAACTCAACTGCCTATAATCATCATGTGATTAACTTGCCACAATCTCGATATACCATAATCATCCTCAAAGTCAACCCTGGTCAAAGTCAAGGTCAATAGTCCTTGTTGACCTCAACTCGTCGAGTGCATCCAACAACTCGTCGAGTTCCTCCCGAGTCCATTCCATTGAATCTCGAGTCAACTTGCCGAGTCACCTAAGTGACTCATCATGTTCATAAAATGTCCAAAAGACCAAAAGTTCATGCAGGCCAAAACTATAATCCTTCACTGCACTCATTCAGATTCTCGAAAACGGGTAAACCCTACCCGACTCGTCGAGTCGACTAAGGGACTTGACGAGTTCCTTTTGTCCTTTTCGTGTTCAGATGTTTAGAAGCTACTCCAAAGCTCCAGATTATAAATCTAGCCTCCTAAGGCGCGGTTCCACGTAAAGTTGCAAACTTTACGTGCATGCAAGCTCTTAATTGCCAAAACCAAGCTAATAGAGGGGTTTTAGCCAAAGAGAAGGACCAAGCTTGGTAAATTCAGCAACTATACAACTCCAAGGACTTAGAGGAGTCCAGATCAGAAGTTGCAACTTCAGATCTTACCCAACACCCAAAATGCTTCACCAATATACTATAAATGGCCCAAAACCCAAGAAAAAGGGGATCTAATGCTAGAATGATCAAGGTAACAACTTGTTACCTTCAAATGGGTGTCCAAACGTTGTAGACGCTAGATCTATAGTCTCCTTCCCACTCCAAGCTTCTTAATCTTCAAACTCATTCAACTAAGTGCACCAAAAACTCTCTCTTAGCCTCTCAATATCAAGGAAACAACAAAGAACGATTAGGGTTTCTTCTCTGGGTAATGAAGTGGTAAGGGAGGCCACAAGAGGCGGATTAGGACATTATATAGGGTGCAAACCCTAAAAATTAGGGTTTTCCTTTACAACGCCTACTCGTCAAGTCGGGGCCTTCCGACTCGTCGAGTAGGATTTAAATCTCACGTCCTTATAATGATCTCTACTCGACGAGTTGGAGCTCCCCAACTCACTGAGTCCCAGTACAAAACCCTAAAAACTTATAAAATGAAATAATATCTGGAACAGATGTTACAAATCTCCCCCACTTGAACTAGACTTCGTCCTCGAAGTCCGCTGACCCAAATATGTCCGGGTAGTGGTACCGCATCCTCCTCTTCCGGCTCCTATGTCCATTTGGAGCCCCTTCGGTGCTACCATTGCACCTTTACTAGCTCTACTTCCTTGTTCCGAAGAACCTTGGTCTTCCTATCTAGAATCACAACAGGCCTCTCAATGTAGTTCAGACTCTCATCCACCTGAATGTCGTCCAATGAAACGACCGTGGCCTCGTTGGCAACACACTTCCGAAGCTGTGACACATTGAAGGTGTTGTGAATCTGGCTAAGCTCATCTGGCAGATCCAAGCGATAAGCCACCTTGCCCACCTGGGCCGTAATCCTGAACGATCCAATGTATCGAGGCCCTAGCTTGCCCCTCTTCCGATATCTGATGACTCCCTTCCATGGAGACACCTTTAGTAACACAAAGTCCTCCACCTGGAACTCAAGATCCGATCGCCGCCAGTCAGCATAGCTTTTCTGACGGCTCTGTGCGACTTGCTGCCGGTCGCGCACCTGCTGAATCAGCCCGATAGTCTTGAGCACTACAGCAGTGCTCCCCATGACCCGATGTCCAACCTCACCCCAACAAACCGGTGTCCTACATCTCCGACCATACAACATCTCAAACGAAGGTCGATCGATACTGCCATGGTAACCATTGTTGTATGAAAACTCTACCAATCAGAGGTATGTATCCCAGCTTCCTCCAAAATCCAACACGTATGCCCGAAGCATATCCTCGAGTGTCTGGATCGTCCTCTCACTCTGGCCGACTGTCTGGGGGTGGTATATCATGCTGAAATGTAACTCAGTGCCCAGTTCCTCGTGGAACTTCTTCCAGAATCTAGATGTGAATCGGACATCCCGATGTGAGACTACTGACACTGGCACCCCGTGTCTAGCCACCACCTCTCGCACATAAATATCTGCCAATTTCTTCGTGGATATACTCTTAGAGATCGGAATAAAGTGGACACTCATCATTAGCCTATTGACAATGACCCATATGGCGTCCATACCCCTCGATGTCCTCGGTAACTTCGTGATGAAGTCTATAGTGATCTCTTCGCACTTCCACATGGGAATGGTTAGCGGCTGAACCTTGCCATGCGGCTACTGATGCTCGGCCTTGAACTTCCTGCAGGTCAAGCACCGTTCTACGAACCAAGCGATCTCCCGCTTCATGTAGGGCCACCAATAGCTCAGTCTCAGATATCTGTACATTTTCGTAGCCCCGGATGTATAGATAACTTGGACTTCTGTGCCTCCTACAATATCTTTTGTCTCACTCCTCCAGTCACCGATACCCACACCCGGCCACACTGTGTTAGAAGACCTCGGCTATCCCGAAAAAACAAGGGATACTAAACCCGAATCCGCTCTATCTTCCAATTCTCTTTCTTCACACCCTCGACCTGAGCCTCCTTGATCATATCCAACAATGGTGAGATCACCGTCATCCTCAAACAAACGTTCCCAATATGGGAACCTGCTGTCTTGCGGCTCAAAACATTGGCCACCACGTTGGCCTTCCATGGATGATATAAGATCTCACAACCATAATCTTTCAGCACATCCAACCACCTCCTCTGTCGCATGTTGAGGTTCTGTTGATCCATCAAATACTTTAAACTCTTTTGATCAGTATAAATAGTGCACCGTACTCCATACAAGTAGTGCCTCCACATCTTGAGGGCAAACACCACTGCCCCTAATTCCAGGTCGTGGGTGGGGTAATTCGCCTCGTAAGTCTTCAACTGCCTCGAGACGTAAGCAATCACATGTCCTCTCTGCATCAGTACCGCGCCTAACCCTGAGATCGATGCATCACATTACACTACCAAATCATCTAACCCCTCAGGTAGTACTAGGATCAGAGCCTCGCATAACCTCCATCCCAAGGTCTCAAAATCCAACTGCTGATATGTGCCCCATCGAAATGTCACATTCTTCTTGGTCAAGCCGGTCAAAGGCACAACAATGTTGAAGAAATCCTGTATGAATCTCCGATAATAGCCCGCTAAACCCAAGAAGCTATGAATCTCAGATGTGTTCTTCGGTATTTCCCACCGCATCACAACCTCAACGTTGGCCAGATCAACCGAAATCCCCTTCTGGTTGATGATGTGCCCTAAAATTGCACCTCACGCAGCCAAAAATCACACTTTCAGAACTTGGCATAAACCCTTTCCATTCTCAGTGTCTCCAATACCTCCCTCAGATGCTACTCATGCTGCTCCTCGGTCTTAGAATAGACCAATATATCATCGATAAACATGATCACCGACCGATCCAGCATCGGTCTGCACACCCTGTTCATGAGATCCATGAACGTTGTTGGGCATTGGTGAGCCCGAATGGCATCACCACAAACTCATAGTACCCATACCGAGTCCTGAAAGCTGTCTTCGGTATGTCCTCATCCCGAATCCTCATCAGATGTTATCCCGACCGAAGATCAATCTTGGAAAACAAAGATGCACCCTGCAGCTGATTGAACAAATCATCGATCGTAGGTAATGGATAACAGTTCTTCACCGTTAGTTTTTTCAGCTCTCGATAATCAATACACATCCTGTGTGACTCATCCTTCTTTTTCACGAAGAGGATCAGTGCTCCCCACGGGGAACTGCTCAGACGGGTAACCCTCGGTCTAGCACCTCCTGAAGTTGTGTAGATAGCTCCTGCATCTCGGGCGGTGCTAGCCGGTACGGTGCCTTCGCTATCGGAGCGGCACCCGACACCAAATCAATGCGAAACTCCACTTGCATCTCCGGAGGCACTTGTAACACCCGCGTTTCTGGGCTAGGCATTAACATTGATGTAATAGTCTAGGTTAACCTTTGTAACTCGTTTTGAAATAATAGGAATGTATTATTTGAGTATTATGTGTTTTATGCTTAATTGTTTTGATTTAATTGAATTAAGGATAAAAATAAGCGTCAAAATAAAATGTTAGATAAACCTGATATCGATACATGAAGACGTAGTGGTCATGACAAGGTTTCCGAATATATAAAGAATGCCGAAATCCGAGTTATAATGAAGAAGTTATGACCTGTCGAAGTTTCTGGACAGAACCCGCACGACGCCGAATGACGTAAAATATGAATTCAAGATAGAGTGATATTTAGCCTTAATGTTCTAAACGAAAGTCGTAGAGTTCGTTAAACCGAGAGCATGCATGAAAAGAACGTCTAAATCTGACTTCGTATCAGGAAGTTATGATTTTTCGAAGTTTCAGATTAGTAGTATGCAGCCCGAAGTTCAATTTTGAGATCGAGTGATTTCTAGCCGAAACAATCTAAATCAGAATCAAAGATCTCGTCGATAGTAGTCCAACGATGAAAAGAAAGACGAAAACGGACGTCAGATGAAGAAGTTATGATTTTCTAACGGAGTTTTCCTGTCCCGGCCTACTAAAAATAATATAATTAAAATATAATAAAAATTAAGTCAAAATTAGCTGACGGAGTCTAAACGAGCATTGTAGAGCATAATCTGACCTAGGCGTGGATATAAAGAACGTCGGAAACGGAGATCGTATGCGAGATTTATAAATTTCTGAAGTTCGAGGCACGCATAACGAGGAGGGAACGCCCCGCGTTCAATTGGGGAATGCACCGTGTTCAGTGCTTGGCTCCGGATTGGCCACGTCGATGCTGACTCAACGGATAAGAGATAGGATCGGAACCCCGCTCCTATGCACCGCGTTTGAAGGGAAGGCCCTTAGTTAGGTGAACTCCCTGCGTTCGTTTGGGGAACGCCCTGCGTTCGTGACATACTTCACCCTATAAATAGATCACCAAGGGAAGCTGTTTGTGGTTGCCAAATCTCTTCTCTCTCACCCTTATTTCATCGATCTATGTGCAAATTATACCCCCGAAGCCCCGGTATCATCCCGAGACCCGAAGCGAGTCCCGAAGCCCCGAAGATCCCGAGAAGTAAAGTTTCTGAGCCGAAACTCTGCCCGCGAGAAGCCCGGTGTGTGAAGATCTTCCGGTTTCACCGAAGAATACTACTTTTAGAGCCGTAGTGCTGCCCGATCATCTTCTGATCAAGTGAGTGCATAGTTTCTTTCATAAACACGATTTAATACAAGTATTGTTGAATGTATTAAGTATACGTTTTATGTGAGTGTATATTCCCTTTCTTCTAACACATAGATATGAATTATCTACTTTAGAATATGTGTTACGTATGTATAAATATACGTGTATATATATGCAATCTATTTCTTTGGAATGAGTATTG
The DNA here is from genome assembly GCF_052849685.1 of Lactuca virosa. Classification (NCBI taxonomy): domain Eukaryota; kingdom Viridiplantae; phylum Streptophyta; class Magnoliopsida; order Asterales; family Asteraceae; genus Lactuca; species Lactuca virosa. Next base: position 62,127,863 of record NC_136429.1, read on the forward strand.
AATGAGTATCTTATCAGTTTTTAAGTTGCATATGAATGCATATGTATGTTGTTATCTACAAAAATGTTGGGTAGAAGTTGGGTAGATAGTTGATGTGTGATAAACTGATGAGAGGCCTCGATGTGATTGTGATCTAGTCGTCCAGCAGAATATCGATGATGACCACGGACTTTTCTAGACAGTTCAGTGGAACGCTGGCAGGCTCATAACCTGTAGGTGTAGTGAACTTGGGTGTTCATTTGCTGTATTCTATCCCCCTCATGGTTGCCTTAGGACATTCATTGCTAAGGAAACCCCTTTGTAGTAGTGTCCGTCCCGATGAAAATCCTAGATTATGTCCCTTGTAATAGTTGTAGTCATAGGGACGTAAAGTGAGGATAACGGGAATGGGTAATCGAGTTATTGTTGGTTGGTGAACTTAAATATAATTATTTATTGTGGGTTGAAAACCCTATATGCTCACCAGGCTCCCAAGCCTGACCCACTCAGTTTCTTTGTATTACAGGTAGTGGTGCGAGAGCATAAGTTGGAGAACTTGTGAAAATGTTTTTGTTTATAGACCAATAGTTGTATATAACTGTCTAAGGTCTATGTTTTATTGTTTATGCATTTGTTTCTGTATCGGAACATGACATCCCGAGTTTTGATATATAATGAAAATATTTTTCTTTAAGAAATGCTTTGATAAACCTTATTTTATCATGTAATGTTTTTGGGGACAAATTCCGCAACTCTTTTAAATCAATGGATTTACTCTGAAATTATTTTAAAAGCATAAATGAAACCGGTCTTTTCTGGCAGTGATTTTGGGGATGTCACAGTTGGTATCAAAGCATTAGTTTAAGCGAACTAGGAATTTGTAGGATTTCTAGACTTAAACTTAGAATGCTAAGCGGAGATTGTGAGATAAGTGTCTGTTATATTTTAGACACAAGCAGTAGTTTATTTTAGGAAAGTTGCCTAAAATGCTTTTATGTGCTAAATGTTATATGTTTGCCATATATGATATTATTTGTTCGGATCTATGGTTTGTTGCCAACCGGATCTGGTGACCTTATGTGTTTAGGATTCTAAGCGTATGATGACGAAATTAGAACTAGCATGTAAACGTTTAAAAAGTGATATGGATAATTTAATTATCTATCGTGAATAAGGATCTAAATTCACCTTATTCGGTGTATAGATCAACAATGGCAAGAACAAGAAGCGGAGTTGGAAACGTGAACGAAAACAGGAATCAACCACCTGTAATCGAGCAAATACCTATTGTAGCAGCAGCACCTGAGCCAATGACAATGGCTGGTGTACAATTGATGATTCAGACGATGTTGGATCGTCAGATGGAAGAAACTAGACGTATGCTTCAACAGAATCGTGAAGAACCTTCAATACAAGTTGAAGAGCCCGAAGTGAATGGAGGGCCGTCGGATGGAGGAAACTGCAGTAGGGTGATTGGTCAAGCCAACCCACCGATTGTTAGGCAAGTCAACCAGGATGGTGGGATTGATGGACTTGGATGCAAGTACAAAGATTTCTTGACTTTCAAACCATCGACCTTCACTGGAAAGGAAGATCTGATTGGAGTCATGGATTGGATCTCGGAAATGGAGCTAGCCTTCATGACGTGTGGCTGCAGAGGCAAGTTGCAGACCACTTTCGCAGTACGTCAGTTTAGAAGTGGCGCAGTTCGTTGGTGGAACACTCTGGGGAAGACCCTAAGCCCTAACGAACCACTGCAACTGACTTGGGCAGAGTTCTTAGTGCAATTTAAGCGCAAGTTCTGCTCGGCCCAAAATCTACTGGAGTTGGAGAACAACTTTCTGACCTTGACAAAAGGTAGCATGTCAGTCGACGATTACACCAATGCCTTCACTGACAAAATGGAGTTTGCTTTGCGCATCGTCCCAGATGAGCTGAAAAAAGTGGGCCGATACGCGAAGGGACTCCCATGGGAGTACACGGTGCCAGTACGTCAGGCACCTACTCTGGAGGCAGCTATTTGGGCTGCCAAGTCTGTTGAGGACATGATCAAGGGAAGAACCGCCAACAAAGTTGAAGTTGGTGAAAAGAGTAAGTTTGAAGGAACTTCAGGTTCCAGCAAGAAAAGAAAATTTTCGAAGTCTGATTCGAAAAAGTTTGGAGGAGGAAAAGGAGGTGAATCGAAATGGTGTGAGAAGTGCAAGAAAAAGCACTCTGGAAAATGTAGTGAGGATGTGACCTGCTACAAGTGTGGAAAGACGGGGCATTATGCCAATGAGTGTTCGTCCAACACGAGAGTGTGCTTTGGGTATAATGAAGAGGGGCACATTTTGAAAGACTATCCGAGATAGAAGGAGGCAGCAAAACCCAATATTCTCCCAAAGCCTAAAGCAAGAGCTTTCCAGATGACACTGGAAGCTGCTAAAGAAGAAGCTGATGTCGCTTCAGGTACCTTTCTCGTAAACAATTTGCTTGCCCAAATTTTATTTGATTATGGAGCCAACTACTCCTTTATATCGCATGAATTTGGTAGAAAACTAGCTTTGCCTGTTGATAGTAGATAATGCTTTATTAGTCGAAGTTGCTAGTGGCAAGTTTATACCTGTTAGCCATCGTATGAAAAACGTCTTAATTGATTTGAATGGGAATAAGTTCCACGAGGAATTATTACCTATTGAGTTAAATGGTTTCGACATCGTGCTGGGAATGGATTGGCTTAGCGCCAATGATGCCATAATACTGTGAAAAAAGAAGTTTGTAAAAGTAAACCCGCCAGGGAAAGAGTCATTTATGGTGTACGGGGACAAAAGCAGAGTAAATTCTGGAATCATTTCTCTAATGAAAGCTAGATGGTGTTTGGTCAAAGGATGAACATCATATTTGGCATTCGTGATTGATGCAAAGAAGGAGAAAAAGGAGATGCAGAGCATCCCTGTGGTGTCTGATTATCCGGAAGTATTTCCTGAAGATCTTCCCTGATTACCGCCTAATCGACAAGTAGAATTCCGTATCGACTTGTTTCCAGGAACCACGCCAATAGCAAAAGCACCTTACAGACTAGCACCGACGGAGATAAAGGAGCTGATGATGCAACTTCAGGAGTTATTGGACAAAGGTTTCATTAGACTTAGTTCATCACCCTGGGGAGCTCCGGTGTTATTCATAAAGAAAAAGGATGGGAGTATGAGAATCTGCATCGATTACAGAGTGCTGAATAAAGCAACGATAAAGAATAGATATCCGTTGCCGAGGATTGATGACCTGTTCGATCAGCTTCAAGGTTCAAGCTATTTTTCGAAGATCGATCTAAGGTCAGGATATCATCAGCTGAAGGTGAAAGAGCAGGATATAGAGAAGACTGCATTCAGAACGCGACGTGGGCACTACGAGTTTTTGGTTATGTCGTTTGGACTAACCAATGCTCCAGCAGCATTCATGGATTTAACAGGGTTTGTAATCCGTTCCTTGATAAATCTGTGATAGTGTTCATAGATGACATTCTGATTTACTCGAAGAGCCACGAGGAGCATGGCAGACACTTGTGAGAAGTGTTGGAAGTCTTGAGGAAGGAGAAACTGTATGCAAAGTTCTCCAAATGTGATTTTTGGATTCGAGAAGTCCAATCTTGGGTCACGTGGTCAACCAAGAAGGGATAATGGTTGATCCAGCAAAGATTGAAGCTGTGATGAAGTGGGAACAACCGAAAAGTCCCACGGAGATCCGAAGCTTTTTAGGATTAGCTGGATATTATCGAAGGTTTATCCAAGGCTTTTCTTCGATCGCTACTCCTTTAACAGCTTTGACCCACAAAGGAACTACCTATGCTTGGAGCGATAAGCACGAAGAAGCATTTGAGAAGCTAAAGAAGAAGCTTTGTGAGGCACCGATTTTATCTCTACCCGATGGAGTTGAAGACTTGTCTATAGCGATTCGTATGGGGTTGGGTTGGGTTGTGTTTTGACCCAAAGAGAAAAGGTGATAGCATATGCGTCTCGACAGCTGAAAGAGCATGAAAAGAACTACCCCAATCATGATTTGGAGTTGGCAGCGATAGTTTTCGCTCTGAAAATATGGAGGCATTACCTCTATGGCACGAAGTACAAACTTTTCACTGATCATAAGAGTCTCTAATATCTCTTTGGTCGGAAGGAATTGAATATGAGGTAACAACGCTGGCTAGAACTACTTAAGGACTACGATTGTGAGATACTTTACCACCCCGGTAAAGCAAATGTTGTCGTTGATGCTCTTAGTCAGAAAGTCAATCTTGAGAGAAAAAGGCCAAGAGCGTTGAGAATAGAAGTTGTCTCGACAATTGTGGAGAGTATAAAGAAAGCTCAAGAGGAAGCTTTTGAAAAGAATGACCGGAAGGAGGAACGTTTGGGCAAAACGTTAGTGTTTGGTACAAACGGTCATGGACTGAAGGTATTCCAAGATCGTATTTGGGTACCTAAGTCAAGAGGAATAAGAGATCTTCTGATGGAAGAAGCTCACACAACCATGTACTCAATTCATCCCGGTAGCACTAAAATGTATAGGGACCTAAAACCCTACTACTGGTGGCCGACGATGAAGCTTGTTATTGCAAGGTATGTGGCTGAGTGTGTGACATGTGCAAGAGTGAAGGCACAATATCAGAAACCATACGGGAGTTTAGAACCTTTACCTGTGCCGATGGGTAAACGGGAAGACATTGCTATGGATTTTGTCACTAAACTGCCCAGAACAAAGAATGGTCACGACTAGAGGTGCACAAAACCTGAATCCGATCCGATCCGATCCGGTTTCGCTTACATCATCAAAAATCCGATCCGGTCAAAATCCGATCCGGTTCCAACCAAAATCCGAATCCGATTCTAATCCGATTTGAAATCGGTTTAAACCGATTTTAGTGGGTTTTAATCGGATTTTGGGGCGGATTTGGATCCGGTTTTTAGCGAATCCGGTTTACGATCCGGTATCAAATCCGATTTGGAATATAGGATTAGGATCTGATTGAAAATCCGGTTTTAAATCCGATCCGATCCGGTTTGGTCAAAACCGATTTTGACCCAATCCGGTTTCGGATTGGATCCGGTTTTGAATAGTGAAACCGGTTTTTGTGTGCATCTCTAGTGACGACATGATTTGGGTGGTCGTTGATCGCTTCACTAAGAGTGCGCACTTCTTAGCAGCCAATGAGAAATGGTCTATGTATAATCTTGCAAATTCTTACATGAAGGAAATTGTGACGCTTCACGGTGTTCCGTTAACGATTGTATCGGATCGTGACAGCCGTTTCACCTCAAGGTTTTGGAAAAGTCTACAAGAGGAATTGGGTACCAAGTTGTGTTTAAGTACAGTTTACCATCCACAGACTGATGGGCAAAGCGAACGAACAATACAAACGCTTGAAGATATGTTGAGAGCATGTACCGTGGAATTCCAAGGCAACTGGGATGAACATTTGCCTTTGGTAGAATTTTCCTACAATAATAGTTTCCACTCGAGAATAAAGATGGCACCTTATCAAGCTTTGTACGGACAAAAGTGTCGTACGCCGTCTTGTTGGCTTGAGTCTGGGGAAAAGCAGTTTATGGGACCGGAGATAGTCCATCAAACTGTTGAAAAGCTGAAAATAATCAGGGAAAGAATGTTAGCAGCTCAGGATCGTCAAAAGAGCTATGCTGACAAAAAGTGAAGACCGATGACTTTTAAAGTTGGAGATTCGGTTTTACTTAAAGTCTCGCCATGGAAGGGACTTATAAGGTTTTTGTAAAAGGGGAAAACTGAGTCCAAGGTTTATTGGACCGTTTAAAGTTTTTCAGAGGATTGGGAACCAAGCTTACAAGCTCGAATTACCCGAAGAACTGAATGGAATTCATAACACTTTTCATGTGTGTTACTAGAGGAAATTCACGGGAGAAGTTCCCGACATGATTCCACTTTCGGAACTGAGAATTGATGAGAAGAAAAGGTTAATTGAAGAACCAGAGGCAATCGTTGACCGAAAGACTAAGAAGTTACGACGCAAGATGGTCGAGTTAGTGCTTGTCTGATGGAAACATGCGAATGGGTCAAATCTCACCTGGGAAATGGAGAGTGACATGATGAGTTGCTATCTGCATTTGGTTGTTGATGTGTGATTCCGGGGACAGAATCATCCTAAGGTGGAGATAATTGTAACGCCTGCTTTTCTGTGCTAGGCATTAACATTGATGTAATAGTCTAGGTTAACCTTTGTAACTCGTTTTGAAATAATAGGAATGTATTATTTGAGTATTATGTGTTTTATGCTTAATTGTTGTGATTTAATTGAATTAAGGATAAAAATAAGCGTCAAAATAAAATGTTAGATAAACCTGATATCGATACATGAAGACGTAGTGGTCATGACAAGGTTTCCGAATATATAAAGAATGCCGAAATCCGAGTTATAATGAAGAAGTTATGACCTGTCGAAGTTTCTTGACAGAACCCGCACGACGCCGAATGACGTAAAATACGAATTCAAGATAGAGTGATATTTAGCCTTAGTGTTCTAAATGAAAGTTGTATAGTTCGTTAAACCGAGGGCGTGCATGAAAAGAACGTCTAAATCTGACTTCGTATGAGGAAGTTATGATTTTTCGAAGTTTCAGCTTAGCAGTATGCAGCCCGAAGTTCAATTTTGAGATCGAGTGATTTCTATCCGAAAGAATCTAAACGAGAATTGAAGATATCGTCGGTAGTAGTCCAACGATTAAAAGACACACGAAAACGGACGTCAGATGAAGAAGTTATGATTTTCTAACAGAGTTTTCCTGTCTCGACCTACTAAAATAATATAATAAAATTATAATAAAAATTACCTCAAAATTAGCCGACGGAGTCTAAACAAGAGTTGTAGAGCATAATCTCACCTACGCGTGGATATAAAGAACGTCGAAAACGGAGATCGTATGCGAGAGTTATGAATTTTTGAATTTCGAGGCACGCACAACGAGGAGGGAACGCCCCGCGTTCAATTGGGGAACACACCGCGTTCAGTGCTTGGCTCCAGATTGGCCACGTCGATGCTGACTCAACAGATAAGAGATAAAATCGGAACCCCGCTCCTAAGCACCGCGTTCGAAGGGAACGCCCTGCGTTCGTTTGGGGAACGCCCTGTGTTCGCGACAGACTTCACCCTATAAATAGATCACAAAGGGCAGCCGTTTGTGGTTGCCAAATCTCTTCTCTCTCACCCTTATTTCATCGATCTACGTGAAAATTATACCGCCGAAGCACCGGTATCATCCCGAGACCCGAAGCGAGTCCTGAAGCCCCGAAGATCCCGAGAAGTAAAGTTTCCGAGCCGAAGCTCTGCCCGCGAGAAGCCCGGTGTGTGAAGATCTTCCGGTTTCACCGAAGAATACTACTTTTAGAGCCATAGTGCTGCCCGATCATCTTCTGATCAAGTGAGTGCATAGTCTCTTTCATAAACATGATTTAATACAAGTATTGTTGAATGTATTAAGTATACATTTTATGTGAGTGTATATTCCCTTTCTTCTAACACATAGATATGAAGTATCTACTTTAGAATACGTGTTACGTGTGTATAAATATACGTGTATATATATGTTATCTGTTTATTTGGAATGAGTATTGAATGAGTATCTTATCAGTTTTTAAGTTGCATATGAATGCATATGTATGTTGTTATCTACAAAAATGTTGGGTAGAACTTAGGTAGATAGTTGATGTGTGATAAACTGATGAGAGGCCTCGATGTGATTGTGATCTAGTCGTCCAGCAGAATATGGATGACGACCACAGACTTTTCTAGACAGTTCAGTGGAACGCTGGCAGGCTCATAACCTGTAGGTGTAGTGAACTTGGGTTTTCATTTGCTGTATTCTATCCCCTCATGGTTGCCTTAGGATATTCATTGCTGAGGAAACCCCTTTGCAGTAGTGTCCGTCCCGATGAAAATCCTAGATTAGGTCCCTTGTAATAGTTGTTGTCATAGGGACGTAAAGTGAGGATAACGGGAATGGGTAATCGGGTTATTGTTGGTTGGTGAAATTAAATATAATTATTTATTGTGGGTTGAAAACCCTATATGCTCACCAGGCTCCCAAGCCTGACCCACTGAGTTTCTTTGTATTACAGGTAGTGGCGCGAGAGCATAAGTTGAAGAACTTGTGAAGATGTTTTTGTTTATAGACCAGTAGTTGTATATAACTATCTAAGGTCTATATTTTATTGTTTATGCTTTTGTGTCTGTATCGGAACATGACATCCCGAGTTTTGATATATAATGAAAATACATTTCTTTAAGAAATGCTTTGATAAATCTTATTTTATCATGTAATGTTTTTGGGGACAAATTCCGTAACTCTTTTAAATCAATGGATTTACTCTGAAATTATTTTAAAAGCATAAATGAAACCGGTCTTTTCTGGCCGTGATTTTGGGGATGTCACAGCACTCCCAGTAACTCCTCGGGAAAGACATACCGAAACTCCTATACAACCGGCACACTGCCCACATCTATCATGGTCTCAACCCTCGTATCTGAGATATATGCCAGAAATCTCGTACAACCTTGCTACAGAAATCTCCTAGCCCTCGCAGCTGAACAGAGGGTTGGCCCTTACGAGGCCTTCTCTCCATGAATAACCAGTTCTCCCCCACTTGGGGTTCGAACCTTCACCAACTGGCGCTCGCAATCGATCATGGCCCCATTGGCCCCCAACCAGTCCATCCCGACAATCACCTTTAGCCCTCGCAACGGTATTGGGTCTAGATCAACACGAAACCTCTCCCCAAGCACATTCAGGAGACAATCCTGATACGCCCTCGCAACACTTACAGTGCGGTCATCCGCAATCTCAACCTCAAGTGGGAAATCTAAAGTTCTCGGCGCATCTCGAAACTTCTTGCTATGATCAAGAGATACAAAATGATCGAGTAGCTCCCGAATCGAACAAAACGTGAGCCGACATACCATTGACCAAAAAGGTCCCTATACATAAGCACAATATACACATAACCAATGCAAAAAACCTAGAGCAGGGAGATAAAATATGTACCAGCCACAACATCTGGCGCTGCCCGAGCCTCCTCGGTAGTCAACTAAAATACGCGGCTCTTCACCACTAGAGCATCCGCCTTGGCGAGGCGGCCATCGGTAATCCTCATTGTGGTGGGCGCAGGCGCTACCACTGCTCCTCCCCCTCCCTGCAACCTTGGACAATTGACCATTTTATGGCCATTCTGGTTGTAGTGGAAACAAATCAAGCCCTTCTTGGGGCAATCCCTACTCACGTGGCCCTGCTGACTACACGTATAACATACCAGGCTCGTCCCCCGACAAACTCCACCATGATATCTCCCACATTTGGCACACCGGCCACGACCCTGCTGGCCCCTTATGGATGAATCTGAGGTCTTAGGCTTTTTAGCCTGACCTACTGTTGTATGTGCCTGCCCAGGCTTCCCCTTGGTGCGGAAGTCCAACTCCATCTCCCGCTTACGGGCCTTCTCCACCATCTCATTCATGGCTTTGCACCCTGTGAAGCTCACAAACTCCCGGATATCATCCCTGAGCATGGAATGATACCTTGTCCGCCTCATATCCTCGTCTGTGGCATACTGTGGGATCAACAATGATCGTTCCCGAAACTTGGCGGTATTCTCCGCCACAGTCTCCGTGGTCTGCTGGAGCTCCTGGAACTCCCTCACCAACCTATGCACCTCAATAGCTGGTGCAAACTCCAAATCAAATCGCCGAACAAACTCGGCCCATGTCATCTCAGCCACACCGGGTGCTCCCACCTGACTAGTCACCTCTCCCTACCAGTCTCAGGCTCTGTCTCTCAGCATACATGAAGCGAAACCTGATGGGTTTTGAGCACTCTAACAACCTTAAGGTGCACATACAACCATAAATTCTTTGGATATATGTTTTCTCTAATTATACATGCAATTTTATTTTCCAAAGCATTATCCTAACTAGCATACAAAGCATGGGTACTTGTATAACAAAAAACTAGTTAGATGACATACCTTTTCTTGTAGCTTGTCAACTTGGACCTTTAAGATCCTAGCATCCCAAATGTGATGCCTCAAATGCTTCACAAAACACCATCAACAATGGAGGACTTGAGAGAAGATTACTTGCACACAAAATCGGCTATGCTCTTCCAAAGATCACTAGTAGTCGATTTCATGAGCTAAGGGACTCCATTTATAATGTGGAAAGGATTAGGGTTACATTCATGTAAACCCTAATGTGCATGAACTTTCATCTTACTTAGGGTCCATGGGTTAAACCTCCATGGACTATCCATAGACTACCCTGGTTGTTTAGCCCAGCCTAAATAACTGATATGTGCATATTTAGCTATATATTTAGTATAGATTTTCATTATTTGTTAGCTAATTATTTACATATTATGGATAAAAGGTACTTAATAGTGTTCAAATTGTATTTCAGTCCAAAAGATATGCTCGGAAGCAAAAGGAAGCAGGAGAAGCAGTTGGAAGTTCGGGAGTTGAAACAAAGAAGAAAAATGCCAAAAACAAGAAGGACTCGGCGCGTCAAAGCCTGACTCGACGAGTTGGATCGAAGATTCGCGAAGCTCTAAAAGTCCTTGCCGTACACGGATTTTTAATGAGGGACTCGACGATTTGGGACCTTGACTCGACGAGTCACCTCTGTTTCCAGAAAACTATAAATAGAGAGTTTGAGATCGAGATGGAAACTTCTTTGGAACCCTAGGAGGCTCAGATTGCGATTGAAGGTACTGCTAGACCGAGAGAAGCTGAGGAATCAACCCTAAGTACGATTTTGAAGAGGATTAAGGCAATTCTCGTTTATTCTTAGTTTAAGCTTTTAATTGAATCATGTTTTCACTAATTGAATTCGTTTTTGAGTTTGTTTTTACTGCAATTATGAGCTAAAAACCTTTGTCTTCTGTTTAGGGTAGATTGTGACAACCCGAAATTTTCATCCAGTGCTATTATTCAAAACAATTAAAGTTAGACTCATTTTTGCTATTTTCTAGCTTTGTTTTGAGTCATTTGAGTGTTCTAAACCTAGTAGCTTCAAGTTAGAAGTTTAGATTTGAGTCCCGCAAGCTCACCTGACACAAAAATTGGCCAAACACTCCAACTCGAGGAGTGCACGGCCGTACACCTGGGTGTGCGGCCGCACACCCCTCCTCCGGCAGCACACTCTCGTCTGGCAGCACACTCATGTCTATAAGATAGAGTCTTGGCCTTAACTAAATCCTTTTCACCCACCTAAGGCAAGAACTCGTTTTCTCTCAACTAACTCCCGATTTTTCAGCTAGATCTTCAAGTGGTAAGTGTTCTATCCTTTGATTTGTTGATTCCTTACTCCATCTAGTGTAAATCACTGATTTCATTCATGAAATCACTCCATTTTAGTAGATCTTCAAGTGTTCTTCAGTTTCACCAAGAACACCAAGAACACCTACTAAGTTCTTGGGCTCCAAACACCCCTATAGGCTTCTACATTGTAAGTATCCTACTCCTACATGTTAATTGCTAGGTTTGAACCATTGAAAACGCCCAGAACTTGATCTGCAAGGAGTGTGCGGCCGCACACACTCATGTGGCCATACACCCCTTATTTTGGTGCTTTAAGACCTCAAACTCAAGTAGTATTCTAGCACATGATCAAAGACACTTAGGGGATACAAGATATGACCTTGGAAATACGTTTTGGACCATTTTTGCTAGGAGTGTGCGGCCGCACACTCCATCGCCGCACACACCATGTGTAACCGCACACACCCTTTTAAAGGTCCAAAATAGCAACAAACTTCCATTCCGGCTAAGCAATGGTCAAAACACCTTCCCTAGAACATTCCGAAGGCTTGGAAACATGTTTTTGACACACTTCATAGTGAGTGTGCGGCTGCACACACACTTGGCCGCACACTCTGGCCGCACACACACAAAACCCATGATTTTGTGGCCTTACACTCCAATATAGGGCCATACACCCCTTATGTGCAACCATATGGGTTGGTAACACTTAATTCTAAGTGTTTTTTTTATGTCTTTAAGGCATGTCCCCATCACCATTAGTGGTTATATACATTGAATGTATTCATATATGTGTAATTATATTTTAAATAGGATTCGTTTGTTCTCAAGACTCCAATTGACACCCAACAATCTTATATCGATCTTTCATTCAAGTTACTCGCTACAGGTGAGTTCATACCCCTTAATCAACCTTTGAAATGATTTTAAATGTTTTTATGGGGGTGGGGGGGGGGGGGAATACAAGTTGAAACAATCTACTTATTGCATTAATCACACGTGATTAATAACTAGAACAAACAGAAAGATTTTCTATTACTTTCAATTTGTTATCAGACTTATGGATTTCAAACACTTCAAAACATTTTATTAAACTCTTTTAAATGCTAAATCCTTTATCAAACTCTTTTAAACTTAAATTATTTTCAAACTCATATCTATACATATATATTTATATAAGTAAGGTTTGAAGGACTTAGGACTGATTACTCACTTTATTTCCTGTTCCTTGTTTGGTTGTGGACTTAGGGTATCTTGTTATTTGTCCGAGTGTTGTTGGAACCTTAATTATATATCGTATATATGTGTTAGGATATAAAGGCTTTCACTTCAGCTCAGTACCTTTGGGTAGCAAAAGCATACATACAACATTATTAATTAACTATAATAGGTATAGTTAAGAGATTACTACCCACTATTACTCTTACAACGACACATGCAAGAGTCATTACATTTACGAGTCATTACATACGTTCTATAATGAGAAACAATACATACTATACACTATACAAGAGGATATACTATACACTAGTACAGAGAAAACATTACTACACTATGACATACTATACAAACATTAAATACGATAACCAAAATGTGACATACTACTTCTTGATACGACACTACATTGTTGTATCACATTGTAACCAGAGTCTCCTGGAGGGAGAGCAAGCATTGTGTGTATAGATCTATACGGGACAGATACTCCCACACCCCGACTGCTAGCTACAGTCCTAACCGGTAAGGCCAAGGGGTGACAGAATGTTACCTCACTACATATGACACCAGAGGGTCATCAGTTATTCAATCGTCGATTAGCATGGTTACATACGAGTTCACATTTAAACCTTTAATTAACCGACTAATAATTAAAGGCAAACAGACTCCCCGAGGTGTATTGTACGTTTAATTCTACCTGGAGTCTGCATTTTTATCACTTCATAGGCAGCAGCGACACTGCTGAGGTTAAACATTATTTTCCCCTATTACATATAAATGTAATCATCTCACATAAACGATGACTTAAAATATATTTTATAATGATAGTTTCACTGGGGAAAACTCTTACATTTACAAAAGAACAAACATACGAATAGTCGGGTCTTGGTAGAAGACTACATTTTAGAAGAAAATATAGGATTTTCTAGGGAGTTCAACCATTTAAAAACATTTACAAACAACTACGAACATTTACATTACGTTGTTACAAACACTTTCATCCAAGGAATGACACTAAATACTTATGAACTCACCAGCGTTAATGCTGATAAACTCTTTCAAAATAACTTGTATTCTCAGGTCATTAGTAGGCAGGTACCGATGAAGGTTTTGAGAAGATGGAGCACATTCAAGACTCATCTTTTACTTTGATCATTCATTTTGGTGTCTTACAAACTATACAGAACACGCTTGTATTAAAATTATTCTATTAATGCAATGGATGTTGTTACTTGTTTACTACTATGCTTTGTTGTGATACTGTACATGACGTCCTCCACCCCAGAAGGTTTCCGCCGTTCCGGTTTTGGGGTGTGACAGATTGGTATCAGAGCATTGTTTATAGTGAAGCAAGTATATCAACCCATAAAAGATATACAAACTATAAAAGCATCGGGATTAAAACACTCTAACCAAGAATTTATACTTTTAAATAAAAAAATATTTAACTAAGTATACATACATCTATTCATACCAAGGTCAGTATCATACTAGGTCAGAACAAAAGTGTTACGATTGTTGAACAACACAATTAGGCTTAGAGACATATAGTCAAATCTAGGGGGATATAGCCTGATCAACTATATCTTCCGAGGAGTGACTAGCATGTGCCTAAGAATGATTATGGTGTTGCAACAAGTCTAAAAGCTTACAAATACCACTACAATGAGAACATTGGAACATAACATAAACCTAAAATACTATAGGACTATTTTGTGTTACTATAATTACTTATGTGCAAACTAAAAAGGGCCATCTTATAGTTACCATTATTAGTACGTCTATTAACTATTCTTTTCCCCTATTCTCGCGTAGATAACATGGCTGGCTTCCCTCTTCCCGGCGATCTGTATTTTCCCAACCAAGGCAATGGTGGGTGGCTCGATGATGAACCAGAAGAGGATCATCCAATCCCTTTGGATGATCACCTCGCAGAAGGCTTTTCGAATGACTCTGACTCCGAACCAGAGGTCAAAAACCTACCCCAAGAAGGTCAAGTCCCAAACCTCAACCCCTGTCCAACATTTCAAGGTCCCACACCCTTGTGGGCAACAAACTTGAACCGTTGGAGTGATGAGCAGGGTCAGCCTCTACCTTTCAACGGAGACCGAAGCTTTTACAATATAAGCGAGGGAGGCTCAGCTGACCGAGTCCTACCCATCATGGTCCATAGGATTGCTCCGAACGTCGAGCAAGGTCGTGCTGCCATCGACCGAGTGATGAAAGTGGACGCCAACTCTGGCGTTAATACGGTCCGCATTCGTCAACTCGAAGAGGCTATGGAAAGGACTAGGAGGACCAATGAGGCTCTGCAGCAACAACTAACTGCATCCCGAGCCGAAGTCATAGAACTCCGAGTGCGTCAGAGGGCGCATGAGCGACATCTTCAAGAAGTTGTGCGTCAACTGGCAGATCTGAGGGTTCGCCCGAGGGATACTCGTCGCCGGTAGAAGATGTCGACTCATCTTTTCTTTTGGGATAAGGAATAGCCTTTCTTTTCTGTGCTCTATGGAGCACTTGTCTGTAAAATATTCCTAACTTTTAAAGTACTCTAACTAGACTTCTAAGCTGCCAACATTTTCCTTTATGGTTTGATGTAAGACCTACTATTAGGTCATTTTTCCCGAACTCATTTTACATCATTAATACCAGTAATATTGGCAGTTATCTAATCTATGGGAAAGTCTTTACCTTTGTGTTTCCTTACTTTATTGTTATGCCTCTATCTGATAGTTTGGACTATGGCGATTTAGTCCATGAAACACTCTCATCATAATTTCAATTGATTCTTACCATTATCATCATCTCTATAAACTTCCAGTAAAAGATGCCGCCTCGCAAGCGTCCGACCAGAGGCACGCCTGTGAATCAAACTCCACCACCACCACCCCATCCGCAGTTCGATGCAGTGATATTTCAGGCAGCTGTAACCGCAGCTGTGACCGCAACCATGGCTCAAGTAAATTCTGCTGGTGCTAGTAGAGCTGGAACGGGCACCAACTCTAGCCATGGTGAAATCCAACGACATACACGGGAGTGCACCTATAAAGATTTCATCAGCTGCAAGCCAACGTACTTCATAGGAACAAGAGGGATCATTGCGCTGTCCCAATGGATCGAGAGAACAGAAGCAATCTTCGAGATGTGCTCATGCCCTGAAGGAAGCAAGATAAAGTTCGATGCTTGCACCTTCACCGAAAGGGCCTTGACATGGTGGAATGGCCATGTCAAATCACTCTCACTAGTTGCAGCTAACGCTATGGGCTGGGAGACACTGAAGGATCTAATGGCAAAGGAGTACTGCCCGAGGGATGAAATTCAGAAACTCTAGGGGGAACTGTGGAACCTTAAGATGAAGGGTTCCGACATAGTGGCTTATACGACCAGATTCAGCGACCTGGTGACCCTATGTCCCAACATGGTCCCCACTGAAGGCAAGAAAGTCGAGAGATACATCTGGGGTTTGGTGCCCCCATATCGAGGGAACGTTCTGGCATCGAACCCTGCGACCTTTGATAGTGCCAAGGAATTGGCCCAAAGGCTTATCGATCACGAGGTTCCTACTACTACAACAACAACCACAATAGGTGCCCCCGCATCAATCAAAGCAGCCGACAACAAAAGAAAGCGTTGGGACCGAAAGAAGGGCAAATCAGCTCAACCCTCTTCCAAGAACCAACAGACTTTGGTTGTCCATGCTGCCACCACCCCTGTTGCCCCTGTACCAGCCAAACCATATGCAGGGAGCCTACCCAAGTGCACCAAGTGCAATTTTCATCATAACAGCCCCTGCCGGGAAATGCACTGCACCAATTGCGACCGGAAGGGCCATACCGCTCGGTTTTGCAGAGTACCACCCAAACCTAACACCTAGGTCCCTGGTGCAGGAGTAAGCCAGGCCTGTTACGGGTGTGGCGAGACAGGGCACTTCAAAAGAAACTATTCGAAAGATGGGAATGCGGGAGGAGCAGGAAGACTACGTGCTATTGGCCACAATGAAGCCGTGGCAGACCCCACAGTAGTCACGGGTACGTTCCTTCTCGATAACTCATATGCATGTATCCTATTTGATAGTGGGGCTGAGAGGAGCTTCGTGAACCAAAAATTTAAACACTTACTTAATCGAGCACTGCAAACACTAAAAGAAACCTTCGTCTTAGAAATGGCCAACGGAAAGACAGAGAGTTCTAACGAGATTTACATAGGTTGTACCCTCACGCTAGATAATCATTCATTTCCAATTGATCTCATACCAGTAGCAATCAAGAGTTTCGATGTCATTGTGGGCATGGACTGGTTGAATCTCCATCGTACCGATATTCTGTGCTTCGAGACGGCAGTCCGCCTAAACCTATCGAATAACGAAACTTTGTTGATCTACGGAGACAAACCCAGTACGATCCTTCGTATCATCTCAAGTGTCCAAGCCTAGAAATACTTGCGAAAGGAATATCATGCATTCCTTGCACACGTATTCGATGTGAACCAGAAAACAAAATACCTAAAAGACCTCCCCGTAGTACGCGATTTTCCTGACATCTTTCCGGAAGAACTCTCAAGGTTACCCCCGCAACGTCAAGTCGAGTTCTGAATCGACTTAGTGCCAGGAGCTACCCCCATAGCCAAATCGCCCTATCGTCTAGAACCAGGTGAGATGCAAGAACTGTCGGGTCAACTTAGCGAACTGATCAACAAGGGTTTTATAAGACCAAGCTTCTCACCCTGAGGAGCCCCAGTCTTGTTCGTCAAGAAGAAAGACAGATCGTTCCGTATGTGCATCGACTATAGAGATCTCAACAAGCTTACGATCAAAAATCGTTACCCTCTTCCTCGCATAGACGATTTATTCGACTGGCTGCAAGGGGCGAGTTACTTTTCCAAGATTGATCTGAGATCCGGGTATCACCAGTTACGAGTGATTGAGGAGGATGTTCCGAAGACAGCCTTCCGAACTCGTTACAGACACTACGAGTTCGTAGTGATGCCATTTGGATTGACTAATGCGCCCGCAGTATTCATGGACTTAATGAATAGGGTATGCCATCCTTACTTGGATCAGTTCGTCATCGTTTTCATTGATGACATACTTATCTACTCCCGAAGTTAGGAGGAACATAACGACCATCTACGACAAGTCCTAGGAACCTTACGATCAGAGAAACTATATGCGAAGTTCTCTAAATGCGAATTTGGATCCGAAGAGTCGAATTCTTAGGACACGTGGTTAGCAAAGAAGGAATCCACGTGGACCCATCCAAAAATAAAGCTATTGAGAACTGGTCAGCACCGAAGACACCTACAGAAATTCGTCAATTTCTAGGCCTCGCTGGATACCATCGCAGGTTCATCCAGAACTTCTCTCGAATTGCAAAACCTCTTACGACATTGACCCAGAAAGGTGTGGCCTTTGACTGGGAAGAGAAACAAGAGAAGGCGTTTCAAACTTTTAAAAGAGCCTTATGCACCGCACCGATACTATCCCTCCCCGAAGGGATAGAAGACTTCGTAGTATACTGCGATGCATCCAACCAGGGGCTCGGATGTGTTCTGATACAACGAGGTAAGGTCATCGCCTATGCCTCAAGGAAGCTTAAGACACACGAGGTCAACTACACCACACACGATCTCGAACTAGGAGCAGTTGTATTTGCCCTGAAGATCTGGAGACACTACCTATATGGTACGAAAAGCACTATCTTTACATATCACAAAAGCCTACAACACATATTCAACCAGAAGGAGCTCAATATGAACAACGACGGTGGGTCGAACTACTCAATGACTGCGAATGCGAAATTCGTTATCATCCGGGTAAAGCCAACGTAGTAGCGGACGCCCTAAGTTGGAAGGGATATTCTGGTCGAAGAGTCAAGTCATTGACTGTGACTATTCATTCATATATGTCCACACAAATTAAGGAGGATCAGCTCGAAGCCTTGAAACCCGAGAAAGTGGCAGGTGAATCCCTGCGAGGAATGAATAAGAACTTAGAAGTCAAGGGTGGCGGAGCTTTATATTTCATGGACAGGATCTGGACACCGAAACACGGTGGCTACAGAGACTTAGTGATGAAGGAAGCGCACAACACTCGATATTCCGTCCACCCGGGTTCAGATAAGATGTATATGTATCTTAAAAAGTCATACTAGTGGCCTAACATGAAAGTAGAGATTGCTACCTTCGTAAGTAAATGCCTTACTTGCGCCAAGGTCAAGGTCGAATACTAGAAACCATCGGGTTTACTTCAGCAACCGGAGATACCTGAGTGGAAGTGGGAGCAGATCACTATGGACTTCATAACCAAGTTGCCCAAGACAACGGGTGGACTTGATACCATTTGGGTCATCTTCGTCAGATTAACCAAGTCCGCACACTTCCTGCCCATTAAGGAAACTGACAAGATGGAGAAGCTCACAAGAACATACATTAGGGAGATCGTACGACTGCATGGTGTTCCTATATCTATTATCTCTAATAGAGATAGTAGATTCACTTCGAGGTTCTGGCAGTCACTACAATGCTCCTTAGGAACGAGACTGGACATGAGTACAGCCTACCATCCACAGACCGACGGACAAAGTGAGAGAACTATCCAAACCTTGGAAGATATGTTGCGAGCCTGTGTGATCGACTTTGGGAAGTCATGGGATACTCACTTACCCCTTGTTAAATTTTCCTACAACAACAGTTATCACACTAGCATAAAGGCTGCTCCATTCGAAGCCCTCTATGGCCGGAAGTGCAGGTCCCCTCTGTGCTGGGCTGAGGTGGGTGACAGACAATTAGCTAAAGGATGAGTTCCTGACAACACTCTCACAGGTCCGGAGATCATTCAGGAAACAACAGAGAAGATCGTTCAGATTTGTGAACGATTGAAAGCCTCTAGAGACCGGTAGAAAAGCTACGCAGACAAACGGAGGAAACCTTTGGAATTCCAGGTGGGAGACCGAGTCCTTTTGAAAGTCTAACCCTGGAAGGGCTTGATACGCTTTGGAAAGCGTGGAAAGCTAAATCCAAGATACATAGGGCCTTTCGGGATTCTCGCTAGAATCGGCCCTGTAGCTTACAAACTGAACCTACCCCACGAGCTTAGTAACGTACATCCTACCTTCCACGTCTCAAACTTGAAGAAGTGCTTATCCGACGAGACTCTTGTAATCCCACTCGACGAGATCGAGATCAACGAGAGCCTCAACTTTATGGAAGAACCTGTGAAGATCATGGACCGAGAAGTCAAACGAACCAAGCGAAGCCGTATCCCGATCGTGAAGGTTCGCTGGAACGCCAAGAGAGGACCGGAATTCACTTGGGAATGCGAGGATCAAATGAAAATGAAATATGCTCATCTTTTCGTTTAGTGTTTATATAGCTTATTTGTTAAACTCTAATTTTGGGATGAAAATCTCTCTAACGGGGGGATGATGTGACAACCCGAAATTTTCATCTAGTGCTATTATTCTAATCAATTAAAGTTAGACTCATTTTTGCTATTTTCTAGCTTTGTTTTGAGTCATTTGAGGGTTCTAAACCTAGTAGCTTCAAGTTAGAAGTTTAGATTTGAGTCCTGCAAGCTCACCTGACAAAAAAAGTGGCCAAACACTCCAACTCGAGGAGTGTACGGCCATACACCTGGGTGTGCGGCCGCACACCCCACCTCCGACAGCACACTCTCGTCTGGCAGCACACTCATGCCTATAAGATAGAGTCTTGGCCTTAACTAAATCCTTTTCACCCACCTAAGGCAAGAACTCGTTTTCTCTCAACTAACTCCCGATTTTTCAGCTAGATCTTCAAGTGGTAAGTGTTCTATCCTTTGATTTGTTGATTCCTTACTCCATCTAGTGTAAATCACTGATTTCATTCATGAAATCACTCCATTTTAGTAGATCTTCAAGTGTTCTTCAGTTTCACCAAGAACACCAAGAACACCTACTAAGTTCTTGGGCTCCAAACACCCCTATAGGCTTCTACATTGTAAGTATCCTACTCCTACATGTTAATTGCTAGGTTTGAACCATTGAAAACGCCCAGAACTTGATCTGCAAGGAGTGTGCGGCCGCACACACTCATGTGGCCATACACCCCTTATTTTGGTGCTTTAAGACCTCAAACTCAAGTAGTATTCTAGCACATGATCAAAGACACTTAGGGGATACAAGATATGACCTTGGAAATACGTTTTGGACCATTTTTGCTAGGAGTGTGCGGCCGTACACTCCATGGCCGCCCACTCCATGGCCGCACACACCTGGCCGCACACACCATGTGTAACCACACACACCCTTTTAAAGGTCCAAAATAGCAACAAACTTCCATTCCGGCTAAGCAATGGTCAAAACACCTTCCCTAGAAGATTCTGAAGGCTTGGAAACATGTTTTTGACACACTTCATAGTGAGTGTGCGGCTGCACACACACTTGGCCGCACACTCTGGCCGTATACACACAAAACCCATGATTTTGTGGCCTTACACTCCAATATAGGGCCATACACCCCTTATGTGTAACCATATGTGTTGGTAACACTTAATTCTAAGTGTTTTTTTATGTCCTTAAGGCATGTCCCCATCACCATTAGTGGTTATATACATTGAATGTATTCATATATGTGTAATTATATGTTAAATAGGATTCGTTTGTGCTCAAGACTCCAATTGACACCCAACAATCTTATATCGATCTTTCATTCAAGTTACTCGCTACAAGTGAGTTCATACCCTTAATCAACCTTTGAAATGATTTTAAATGTTTTTATGGGGGGGGGGGGGAATACAAGTTGAAACAATCTACTTATTGCATTAATCACACGTGATTAATAACTAGAACAAACAGAAAGCTTTTCTATTACTTTCAATTTGTTATCAGACTTATGGATTTCAAACACTTCAAAACATTTTATTAAACTCTTTTAAAGGCTAAATCCTTTATCAAACTCTTTTAAACTTACATTATTGTCAAACTCATATCTATACAGATATATTTATATAATTAAGGTTTGAAGAACTTAGGACTGATAACTCACTTTATTTCCTGTTCCTTGTTTGGTTGTGGACTTAGGGTATTTTGTTATTTGTCCTAGTGTCGTTGGAACCTTAATTATATATCGTATATATGTGTTAGGATATAAAGGCTTTCACTTCAGCTCAGTACCTTTGGGTAGCAAAAGCATACATACAACATTATTAATTAACTATAATAGGTATAGTTAAGAGATCACTACCCACTATTACTATTACAACAACACATGCAAGAGTCATTACATTTACGAGTCATTACATACGTTCTATAATGAGAAACAATACATACTATACACTATACAAGAGGATATACTATACACTAGTACAGAGAAAACATTACTACACTATGACATACTATACAAACATTGAATACGATAACCAAAATGTGACATACTACTTCTTGCTACGACACTACATTGTTGTATCACTTTGTAACCAGAGTCTCCTGGAGGGAGAGCAGGCATTGTGTGTATAGATCTATACGGGACAGATACTCCCACACCCTGACTGCTAGCTACAGTCCCAGCCGGTAAGGCCAAGGGGTGACAGAATGTTACCTCATTACATATGACACCAGAGGGTCATCAGTTATTCAATCGTCGATCAGCATGGTTACATATGACACTACATTGTTGTATCACTTTGTAACCTCGAGGTGTATTGTACATTTAATACTACCTGGAGTCTGCATTTTATCACTTCATAGCCAGCAATGACACTGCTGAGGTTAAACATTATTTTCCCATATTACATATAATTGTAATAATCTCACATAAACGATGACTTAAACTATATTTTATAATGATAGTTTCATTGGGGAAAACTCTTACATTTACAAAAGAACAAACATACGAATAGTCGGGTCTTGGTAGAAGACTACATTTCAGAAGAAAATATCGGATTTTCTAGGGAGTTCAACCATTTACAAACATTTACAAACAACTACGAACATTTACATTACGTTGTTACAAACACTTTCTTCCAAGCAATGACACTAAATACTTATGAACTCACCAGCGTTAATGCTGATAAACTCTTTCAAAATGACTTGTATTCTCAGGTCATCAGTAGGCAGGTACCGATGAAGCTTTTGAGAAGATGGAGCACATTCAAGACTCATCTTTTACTTTGATCATTCATTTTGGTGTCTTACAAACTATACAGAACACGCTTGTATTAAAATTATTCTATTAATGCAATGGATGTTGTTACTTGTTTACTACTATGCTTTGTTGTGATACTGTACATGACGTCCTCCACCCCAGAACGTTTCCGCCGTTCCGGTTTTGGGGTGTGACATAGATGATTTTGTGAATATGGATTGATTTATGGTTAGAATTAATTTTAATTGGTGATATTGTTTTGCTAAGCCTGTTAAAGAACCTCATAGATTAATGACAACTATATTCTGTTAATAAATCAGTAATTCAGTTGTATGAACATCTGTTAGTTATTAATTTCATATGATTTATGTGACCACATAGTTATATGTCTAGGAATAATGAATGTGAAACTAGAATTAACTAGAAAATAGGTAAATTAATACGTGAGCTTGTGTGATACACCATCAACAAGAGTTTAATTGAATCACCAATTCAATTAAACATTACAAGTCTTACTTAACCCAAATTAATTAACTAGGGAACTTATTAATTTAGACAACTGGCCACTGCTTGAATTAATCTGTTTTCTAAGGATTAGCAATAACGAACGTGAAGCTAATCGTCTCAATCGGTAGCCAATGAAAAGTTAATCCAACATATTTACCATTAAATCAACCATAGGATCAAATGACTCAAACCTAGACAGAAGTCCTTTTTATCAATGAATTTGGTTGCAATTTAATTGTTTAGCTGCTTAATTAAGTGCTAGGTAAGTTTTAGTTAAGTTTCTAGTCTTGTAAAACTAGAGAAACCCCTCCTATTTTATTATTTGTTTTAGATAATATTAGTAATTAGTTTAATTTCCGTTCCCTGAGTTCGATACCCTACTTATTTAATTATACCACAATTGATAGGTCCACTGCCTTTGTGTGTTAAATTTACATTTGAAAAGTAGGATTAAAAACTAGTGCGTTTCACACACATCAAGTTTTTGGTGCCGTTGCCGGGGAACGGTTCTAAAATTTATTTTAATTGCTAGTATTATCGATCCTTTGTGTGAGAATTATCTTGCACAAAGTTATTTTTTTAGTAAATTAGTCATTAGTTCAAGTTTTAGTAGTTTTCTGTTTTTAGGATTTTTATTAAATTTTTTTTGTTTTCGCCTTGAACTCGCAGAGTGCAAACGAAGCTACTCGACAAGTCCATCACTGAAACTCAGTTTAGTTTTTATTTTATTTTTGTTCTTTTTACGCGTGTTTTCTGTTTTAATTGCAGTTCGTTTATGACCAGATGAGGAGGTACACCTTTGATTCCACCGCTTGAAGACCCGGAAGCAACCTTGAGGAAAAACAAAGGAAAGAACGTCGGAGAAACCGCAACGTCGAAGAATTCACCGTTGAAGAATCTAAAAGCTGTTTTTAGTAAGAAAAAGGACAAGAAAGTGGGAGAATCCAACAATTTTTCTGAGGCGAACGAAGACCCAAACAAGGACGATATCGTGTACGAATCCGAAAAAGAAGAAAGCGACTCCGAAGAAGGAAGCCCCATCGAGGGCGAATTAGCTAACCCCATGGCTAACATCGATGAAGTTCCCATGGGCGAATGGAAGAATAGGATACGTGACGATACCGGATCGGGACTAGTGCAACCCATCATTCCCGCAACTGCCACCTTTGAACTTAAAGGCCACATACTTTCTCAACTTAAGGAGATTCCATTCTACGGGAAGGATCATGAAGACGCATACAAGCATCTTGAAGAAGTCAATGACATAGCCGACTACTTCAATGTCCCTAATGTGGCTCGCGACACTGTCTTGCTTCGTATGCTACCTGTCACATTCAAGGGAGCTGCAAAGGATTGGCTGAAATTACTTCCCCCAGGATCCATGACTACATGGGCTAAAATGAAAGAAGAATTCATAGACCAGTTTTACCCTCCTTCATAAATAGCCAAGTTAAAGAAAGCCATAGCTAATTTTGAACAACAAGCTGGAGAGTCACTATATGAAGCGTGGGAAAGGTACAAAGGCTTACTAAGGAATTGCCCACATCACGATCTAAACATCCAACAAGAAGTCTCCATTTTTTATGATGGAGTAAATGTGACAACTAGGCAACTCCTTGATTCGCAAGGACTACTCACAAAGAAAGCACCACCGGTGATAAAGGCCCTAATTGAAGAATTCTCTAAGCACTCTAGAGAATATCATAACCCAAGGAATGAACTGAGTCGGGGGGCGGTGAACTCGGTTAATGATAGCATGGCAGCAATGATGGCTAAACTAGAGAATTTGGATCAAAGAATGACAAAGATGGACCAATCCATCCAAGCCATTACAGTCGGTTGTGAGGATTGTAGAGGACCTCATCTCACTAAAGATTGTGACCTTGACGAAAACAGGAACCGGAGGGTGCAAGTGTGCTATTCAAGTGGTGATAGGTACGATGACAATTGGCGAAAACCCAAAAAAGATTGGCTTCCTTATGATGAGTACAAAAAGGCAAAAGAGGAGAAATTTAAGCAAAAAGAAAGGGGCTATTATCAAAAAGAGGAACCAGTGCTGGAGAAGAACGCTGACTTGGAAGATATGTTCACAAGATTTGTAGCCGCGTCTGAGAAGAGGCATAATGATTCAGAGGCATAATGAAGGATCAGCAAAATATGCTTAGAAATTAGCAAGCATCTATTCATAACATCGAAAAACAGCTAGGTCAACTTGCACAACAAATAAATCAAAGAGCACCCGGTGAACGTCCTAGCAATACCGAGCAAAATCCAAGAATGACGCATGTGAATGCAATAATAACAGATTCTGAGCCAAATTACACTCCTCTGACTGCTATCCAGAAGAATCCCAACAATGTGCGAACAGAAGAAGAAACGAACTGGGATTCGAGTAAACCCGACTCGAATCGCCGAGTTGCCATCATGGACTCGACGAGTCGACAACCTGATACCAAAAATTGCTCTCTTTTGAAGCCTTACCGACCTTCTTTGCCATCCCGAGCCAAGCCATACCTGATGAGCAGATTCAAGAATATAGGAGGTTTATGGAGCACATAAAGGCACTCCAAGTAAATATCCCGTTTGTTGAAACGATATTAGAAACACCGAAATACGGTAGTTTACTTAAAAACCTCTTTACCACTAGAAGAAATATAGAAGAAGTTGCTGAAATAGTGCTGAGTGAACTGCCAGAAAAGAGGGGCGATCCGGGAAGCATCACCGTACCTTGTCAATTTGGGCATAATGACCATACAAGCATTGACGGATTCGGGTGCAAGTATTAATATTTTGCCATATTCCTTCTTCCAAAAGTTAAACCTTCCGGTCCCAAAGCCTATTCAAATGAAGATTCATCTAGCCGACAAAACGATAATACATCCAATCTGAGTATGTGAAGATATCCTTATCAAAATTGATAAATTGGTATTTCCGGTTGACTTTATAATATTAGACATGGAGGAGGACTCTAAAGTACCGATCATTCTTGGGCGGCCATTCTTGAATACCGCTTGTGCATTGGTAGACATGCATGAATCTACGCTAACATTAAGGGTGGGAGATGATTCGGTAATTTTTGAAGCAGAGAAAAAGGAAAAGCCCAAAGACTCAAAAGAAGATAAGGTTTCCTCAATAATTTTAGGTGATGAAGTATTGGAGAGAGAACTTGCTTACTTGTAAGAGGTCAATCCAAACCAATTATTATTATCCTTGGAAGAGAATTCTGATGCCAAGGGAGATCTGGAGGAGATAGAAAGGCTGATCAAGGAAGCTGACTGCAAAGAAAACCTCAAAAGTGTTGAAGATTCTCTGACTAGCCAAGTCGTATCTGCTGACTCGACGAGTACCTGCGGAAGTTCCCAATCTGATGGACATGTTAGTCTGCAAGCCATTAGTACCGTTTGTGAACCAGATGTGCAAGTTTTGCATGATTACTTGAAGAATCCTCTTAAGAAAAACAAGGCTGTTAAAGATCGTATCGACTTTGAGGATGCACATTTGGCTTTTCGTGAAACAATGGTAGAGAATGATACGGCTGTTGAAGAGGAGGATAGAGGAAGTTTGAAAGATAAAGGGGATCTTAAAAATGTGAATGGTAATAATCATACCTCTTCTATTAAATCACATATGCTAGATCGAGAAGAGATGTCAATCAAGAGCAAAAGAACCAAGCCTCGTGCCATTGTCTCTACTACGGGTGAAGTTTTCACTTTCAAAGCACCGTATTCTGTAACGACCAAAAAGGCAATCAAGAAAGATAAGAAAGGAAGGGAAACGATGGAGCGTGAAAAGGAAAGAGTGGAGAAAAATAAGCACGATAAAGGGAAAAAGAGTAAAGTTGAAGAAATCACTGCAAGGACGAGAATGGAGGAATTGAAGAGGGCATAGAAGAGGAAAATCTACTTGTACAAGACAAAATACAAAGTACAAAAATTAAAGAAGGAGATCCCAATGGAGGAAGCAGCAGAAATGTAAAGCGGAAAGGAGTCCAGCTAATGACTCCTTAAAAAGAAGCGCTTAACGGGAGGCAACCCGTCAAAAGAGTTTGCTTTTCTTTTCTTTTTCGTTTTTCGTTTTTGTTTTCGTGAGGATTACTTAATTTTTTTTATTTCAATCTTCATTTTCATCCATAATTAATTGCTTGAGGGTAATTAAGGCCTAAGTGTGGGGTGCAGTGTTATTTTTAAATAAGGAAATAATTTCGCGACCTAACTCGGCGAGTCTGAACGGTGACTCGACGAGTCGGTCAAAATTACTGGAAAAAAAATAATTTTTACATTTCTGCAAAATTAGGGTTTTAACCTAATTGATAAACATTTTTATTTCATACGGCCGACATACCTATACTCGACGTGCCAAGATTCTCTCAAGCAACTCATCCCATTTTTCTTGATTTCTTCCACTTTCTTCTAACAAGGTAACATCTTTTGTTTATAATCTTCTTAAAGCTTTAATCTTTGCAGAATATTGATCCTAATTTGTTGTAACTAGTTTCCCTTGACTTGATTAGGATTCTAAGGTTTTTAATCTTTCTTTAAATAAGATGTTATAGATGTAATTGATTGTGAATTTATACTTATTATGCATCCCGAGACAAACCCATGGGACCAATTTTGAGTTTTGTTGGATGAATTGATAAATCTCAGACATTCGACTTGAGCAGTTCTTGCGACACGCCGAGTCTGTTCGTGGACTCGACGTGTCGGTCCCTGAAGGCAGTCCTATATTTTGGTTTTTAATGTTTCGGTGTTTTCTGGTTTGTATGGTTTTCTTATGTTGCAAGAAATGTTTTCAAGAGGTGGACAAAGCTCTAGGGGTAGCCAAGGGGACCATCCTTGGTTAAATTTTCCAAGAATTGATTCGGAATCTACAATGAAAATATGGAAGAAGAAGCTAGTTGAAGTTAAGAAGAAAGAAATTTGTGTACCCAATGCAATTGATTGGGAATGGTTGGGAAGAGTTCGTTATGAAAGAGGAGTTGGCCCCGTATCTTGTCAAAGTCTTTATGAATGATGGGGTATCCATCACTTGTGATGCATGGAACCGGTTATTCCGCATTCAAGAACCGGTGTTCAAGGAGCTGTGTTGGGAGTTTTTCTCAACCATCAATTTTCCGTGAAGGGAACGATTATTACAACCCGGGAATTGTCACTTTTTGCCTTGGTGGTGAATTCCGCCGATGTAGTATGGTGGAACTAGCTTATAGGGTGGGTATTTATGACCAACAATTGGTGTCTACTGAGGGTTTTGGCACATTTCTTGAGCATTGTCATAAGGAGTTCCCGGAAGGTGTTGTGGGTTCCACTTGGTGGAACACCATTGCAAACAAAGTTTATATCCCCAAGTCCGCTCAAGAGGGGAGTATTCAATCTCCCACTCATAGATTGATTCACCGCCTCATCGCGAATACAATCAACATGCGGAAGGATGATGACAAGGTTCCTAACCTTGATGTTTTCTACTTATGGAGTATTATTACTCCAAATACTTTTTGCAATCTTCCGTACTGCATGGCGTCTTATTTAGCTGGGGGTGGTCAAGGATCGCAAAACTTCAAAGATCAATGTCGGGATGTTTGTGCCCCCCTAGCCAAATCCTATGGGTTAATGGAAAGAGGAGCATGGAACATGATGACTATGATCCCGACCCCTCCTTTTAATCCCATTCTTTTTAGAAGAGCCCGAATTATTGAAGATTATGGAGGGGGCCATTATGCTATTCCTCATGATGATGCGGTGATAGGACCCGAGGAGCCGGGAAGCAGGGTAAGGCCGACACGCGAGCAAGCACATCCCGATCCACCGGTGATCCCGATCGAAGATGATATACCCCCGGGGTGGTTAAATTAGGAGGGAAGAAGATATCAAGATCATTTGAGGGGGGGGGGGGGGGGAGCTTGAATTTTGCCAACCGGTCCTTTATCCAATTGTTTAATCACTTCAACGTTCAACATGTGGACGGGGGTCAATTTCCTTATGTGCCTACTTGGGAGGAGAGGATAAACACAAGACGGAGGAGAGCGAGTGGGAGTGGAGCGTGGAATGATGATGGAGAGGATGAGGAGGAAGAAGATAAAGATTGAAGCTCTATCATTTTTATTTTGGTTGTGTTAAAACAATTTTTCATTATTGTTTGTTTGTGTTGTTTGGTTTGGACGAGTAATTTAGGATTTGTTTATGGTTTGTTTTTCCTTTTTATTACGTGTTTTTTTTAGTCTTTTCAGAATTTGGATAAAAGTTTTGCAAACGAAGAGTCCAGAGAGTCATTTCATAGAAGCATCGAGTCTAGGCGAGCAAGAATGGAGTTTAAGTATCAAGTCCGGTTTTAGAGAGGGTTGAAGAGTGCGTAGATACTGAAGAAGATAAGGGCATAAGTGTCTTTTTTACGTTACTTCAGCACACCAGAAGCCGGATTTAAAGTAGAATATATTTTCATTACACAGCGATGGACTCGCCGAGTGCACATACTGACTCGACGAGTACCATTGTAATGTCACGATTCCTGTCTTTTCCCGCTCCTACTCGACGAGTCGCCATTCCACTCGACGTGTTGTTTATCATTGCACCTCTAAAGTTACTGATTTGATGCTATTTTATACGTTCCTTGACTGAATTATCTTTAAGATTGATTCCTCGAACTTTCCAAGGGGTTTTCCTGCATATTTGGAGCTAACCACACGAGATTTGACACCCAAGACATGGATGAGCTGTTCCCATGTTTAAAGTCAATTGAAGATGGAGCTTTCAAAGAAGAAAATCAATCTCGCAACTATTATCCCAGGGGAGTTTGTTCCAATTCCCTCTTTATTTTTATGTTTTCTTTATCATGCATAATATGCAATGGGGACATTGCATAAATTAAGTGTGGGGTAGGGGGTTGGTTACATTATTTAAAATTTTAGTTAAATTTTGAAAATTTTGAAATTTTTGCATTAAATTTGCTAGGGCTAAATTAGAAAATTTTGGTAAAACCAATTAGAAATCATGCTAGTATTGTGTTTGATGATTCTTTGAAGAAACAAATGTTTAGTTGAGCCTATACACGTTTTAGTGCATTTGTGGCCTCCTTTATTCTAGTGAAATCATGGGACAAAAACACAACCTCGCTTAGTTTGAGGGATGCAATATGTTTAGCATCGTGTACCAGAAATGTATCCAGTAAATTTTTATCTCTAATCAATAAAGGTTGAATTTGAGCGCCCCTGCTTAAGCATGTAGGATTTTAGTGAAAAAAAGTGAGTTACATGTGAAAGAAAAAAAAGAGAGAATTACAAGAAAAGTTGTAAGAATTTTGGAGCAATTAAAGTGAAGAATCAAAAGATCAAAGTTCAAAAGTTGAAGATACCAAAAATCAAACAACAAGGTGGTGGATTCAAAGAAATCAAAGATCAAATAACAAAGAAGTGAAGAATTCCAAAGAGCTCCATTGTGGTATCATAAATTGTAATTTTCTAGATTATGTATGCTTGGGTTGCCTGACCAAAAATACCTTGAGGCTAGGAGGTTTTCTGCGGATGGATTCGGAGGGATGCATAGAATGAGCATTGTTCAAAAGAAGTGGGCAAGTGTTTATGAGGATTGTGAGTATTTAGGATTGAGGGGGGTCCTTAGGAAAAACTTTAGACACAAATGCATGCGTTGCGGTCTTGACATAATGGCTGGGTTTGATTGGGATTGTCTTATGTAGTATTAGTGTGCTAAAATTCAGTTTTGCTTGGGGGCAAGCAAAAGTCAAGTGTGGGGTATTTTGATATGTGCATATTTAGCTATATATTTAGTATAGATTTCATTATTTGTTAGCTAATTATTTGCATATTATGGACAAAAGGTACTTAATAGTGTTCAAATTGTATTTTCAGTCCAAAAGATATGCTCAGAAGCAAAAGGAAGCAGGAGAAGCAGTTGGAAGTTCGGGAGTTGAAACAAAGAAGAAATATGCCAAAAACAAGAAGGACTCGGCGAGTCAAAGCCTGACTCGACGAGTTGGATCGAAAATTCGCGAAGCTCTAGAAGTCCTTGCCGTACACGGATTTTTAATGAGGGACTGGACAGGTTGGGACCTTGACTCGACGAGCCACCTCTGTTTCTAGAAAAATATAAATAGGGACTTTGAGATCGAGATGGAAACTTCTCTGGAACCCTAGGAGGCTTAGATTGCGATTGAAGGTACTGCTAGACCGAGAGAAGCTGAGGAATCAACCCTAAGTACGATTTTGAAGAGGATTAAGGCAATTCTCGTTTATTCTTAGTTTAAGCTTTTAATTGAATCATGTTTGCGCTAATTGAATTCGTTTTTGAGTTTGTTTTTACTACAATTATGAGCTAAAAACCTTTGTCTTCTGTTTAGGGTAGATGATTTTGTGAATATGGATTGATTTTATGGTTAGAATTAATTTTAATTGGTGATATTGTTTTGCTAAGCTTGTTAAAGAACCTCATAGATTAATGACAACTATTTTCTGTTAATAAATCAGTAATTGAGTTTTATGAACATCTCTTAGTTATTAATTTCATATGATTTATGTGACCACATATTTATATGTCTAGGAATAACGAATGTGAAACTAGAATTAACTAGAAAATAGGTAAATTAATACGTGAGCTTGTGTGATACACCATCAACAAGAGGTTAATTGAATCACCAATTCAATTAACCATTACAAGTCTTACTTAACCCGAATTAATTAACTAGGGAACTTATTAATTTAGACAACAGGCCACTGCTTGAATTAATTTGTTTTCTAAGGATTTGCAATAACGGACGTGAACCTAATCATCTCAATCGGTAGCCAATGAAAAGTTAATCCGACATATTTACCATAAAATCAACCATAGGATTAAATGACTCGAACCTAGACATAAATTCTTTTTATCATTGAATTTAGTTGCAATTTAATTGTTTAGCTGCTTAATTAAGTGCTAGGTAAGTTTTAGTTAAGTTTCTAGTCTTGTAAAACTAGAGAAACCCCTCCTATTTTATTATTTGTTTTAGATAATATTAGTAATTAGTTTAATTTCTGTTCCCTGAGTTCGATACCCTACTTATTTAACTATACCATACATCAGGGCGAGTGCTCGACTCATCTCAGCTATCTCAGCCTCTGTACTTGGACTCTGAGTTTTACTCAGTTTGGCATTGCTCTGGATCGGTAAGTCACCTTTCTTGGAATCCATCGTGTTGAATATTTTCAACACCTTTTCTAAGTAGGTACTTTGACTAAGTGCAATTAGTTTCTTACTCCTGTCTCTCAATATCCTTATCCCAAGAATATAGGCAGCTTCTCCGAGGTCCTTCATAGTGAAACACTTCCCAAGCTAGGACTTAACCTCCTGCAAGGTTGGGATATCATTTCCTATGAGAAGTATGTCATCCACATACTGTTGGATATGGTGTCTAAGTCCATAACTATATTTGGTATGTAGTTGACCCGACAGTAGCATGGTCCGTTTGGGTTGCATGGCACCAGAACAATCTGAAGGATGGACATTTGAGAAGAGGTTATTTATGATTTATTAATATATTATAAGCTCTAATATATTAATAAGAAATCATATTATTTAATTAGTATTGATCAAGAATTAATTTGGAACTAATTTAGTGATCAAAAGAGACTAATTATATATATGGGGATGGATTGTGTAAATCATTGATTCTTATAATGTGGGCCAATGATCCATAATTCTTTAAGTTGGGCTAAACGAATGTGACAACCCATGGATGCTCCGTGGAGTTTTAAACCAATGGATCCTAAGGAATGTGGAAGGTCATGCACATTAGGGTTTACATGGTGTAACCCTAGTTTTGCCACACTATATAAGAAGTCCCTAGGCTCTTAAAATTGGCACCCTAGTGATCTTTGGAAGAGCATAGCCGATTTTGTTTGTGCAAGATATTCTCTCTCAAGTCCCCTATTATTGGTGGTGTTGTGTGAAGCATTTGAGGCATAACATTTGGGGTGCTAGGCTCTTAAAGGTTCAAGGAATCAAGCTACAAGAAAAAAGTATGTTATCTAACTAGATTTTTGTTATACAAGTACCCATGTTTTGTATGCTAGTTAGGATAATGCTTTGGAAAATCAAATTGCATGTATAATTAGAGAAAACCTATAAGTGGTATCAGAGCCTAGGATTGTTTTCTATTATACTTGATGTGTTATTGGTTTTCAAAGTTGAAAAATCGAATTTCCGCATTCAGTTCAGTGAACTCTCCGAGTCCACTAGGTGACTCGCCGAGTCCACTCATAAAATGACCAACTCGACGAGTCCAGGTCATGTACTCGTCGATTTGGTGACCCTGTGTGCAGAATTTCGAGTTTTGGCCAAAAATTGGATTAGGATCATTACCCCCAAACTGTTTTTTGACCCATGAAATCTGTTTTTTCATAAGGTAATGATCATGCTTGTCCAATTAAAAGATAATTGTCATAATTTCAAGACTTGTATTAGTTTATATGATTAGCCTAATTTCTTGAAGATTGATGATATGAATTATCTTATGCTTATGAGTTTAACTAGATCATGTATGAATTTTTTATTATTGTGTTAATTAAATTAATGATCTTAATGGTTTTAATGGACTCCATAACTTGTCCTCAAGTTATAGAAAACGAAAAGTCTTTTTTTTAAAGTCATTAAACTCATAAGTTAAGAAAATAAAATGTTTTGAATAATGTGAAAACTTGTCCTCAAGTTTTGGAATTTGTAAAGTCACCCTTAAGAATACTTTAATTCCAAACCCTAGAATTTTAAAAGTTTAAAATTCAACCCTGATACTATTATAATATTATAAGTTTAATAATTATATATGTAAAAGACAAGTCAGTCTTACCGTTAGTAGGCCTCATTCACGAAGCCGCTCTATAAGGGGGTATAATGTTACTGCCTATAAAATGGCAGTTTAATGGGTGTCCTCTCTCACCCACCGCTTCCTTGAATGGTGGAGGGTCGTTAGCCGAACGGGTAGGATAGGACACTAATCCTCATTAAAAGTATAATGATAATTATAAAGTAACTAAACTTTTACTAAATTTCCAATCTTAGTTACTTTAGTAAAATGTGAATTTGATGCCAATCCATGAAATTGCACTTTGCACCTTACCAAGTCGTTAGTGGAGCGTGTGTGGTTAACCGGCACACTAACATGGAGTAGTAAGGGTGGAAAAGGGTAGATTGATGTTTGTTATAGATCGGTGGAGCGTGTGTGGTTAACCGGCACATCGATTAGGTGATAAACGACATCAAGTGTACCAAGTTAATTTGCATGGTTATTCACACCTTGTTTGTGATCCTCGGTATCCCAGTCACAAACTTGAAGGGCATAATCGAGATATAAAAATGTCAATGAAAAGTTCAATGAATCTCAAAGGAATCTAAGAATTTCAATCCAATTAAAACGTAATAATCTATTTCGTTTTTCATGGTGGAAATTGGTAAATCGTCATTTACCTACCTTCAAATATTTTGAAAGTTCAATTACGACATCCCTCTTCCATATTGTAAAATATTGTGTTGGGTCCTAGCCTTAATATTTCATTTGGGTGTTATATTAAGGACTCTTATCAAATCTAAACTTTGTCTTTCTTTCTTTTTAGATGTCTTCCAACACTGCTTCTGGCTCAAACCCTACTGGCTCCTTCTCTCTCATGAACCTTTGTGGGAGAGTCATCTTTGATGGTACTAATTTCAATTACTGGATTAGGAGCATCAGGATGGTCACTCGCTATGAGGACAAGGAATATGTCCTCGATAAGGAGCTTAATGAATCGATGAGTCTTCTGCTACTCCTCAGGAGTTGCTGAGTTTAGGGCACATGAGAAGGATGCCACAAAGGTAGCTTGTATCATGCTTACCACTATGTCAGCTGAACTCTAAAATTCCTATAAGGAATTCTACCCTTTTGAGATGCACTAGGACCTGATGGAAAGATACGATCAGAGTGCTCGTCAAGAGAGGTATGAAATCATCTGCTACATGATTAAACCAAAGATGAAGGATGGTGAACCCATCACGACCCACTTGCAGAAAATGCAAAGGTTTGTGGACCGTTTGCTCAAATTGAATTTTAACTTTGATGAAGAGTTGGCCATAGATATCATTCTACACTCTCTACCTCCATGTTATGATCAATTTTGTATGAATTATCATATGAACAAGGAGGAGGTCACTCTGAGCAAACTTCAAGGCCTTTTGAGGACTGCTGAAAATGGTCTCAAAGGAAAATCGGTTGTAACCACTGCTACAGCTACTGCCCCTGTTCTGGCAATTAGAAAAGGGAAAGGGAAGAAGAGGAAGGCTCCCTCTAAGAGCCGCAATGGAAAGTATCTTGATGGATCCTCTTCAAGTGGGACCAAGGTTGGTTCTGCTGCTCCATTTTTCATTCCTAAGGAAGCAGAGTGTTTCTACTGCCATGATAAAGGGAACTGGAAGCGAAGCTGCCCCAAATACTTACAGGATGTCAAAGATGGGAAGGTTAAGGCCACGCATGTAGGTATTTATACTATTCTATCTAATAACTCATGACATTCTTGTTCTTGGGTCCTTCATACAGGTTGTGGAATTCACATTTGTTCTGATTTGCAGGGACTAAAAAGAAGTAAGGATGTGGAGCACGGGAAGATGAACTTGATCATGGGGAATAGGAAGGTTTCACCTGTCACCAAGATTGGAGTTTATTTTTTATTGCTGACTAGTGGGTTAGAAATAGATTTGAATAATTGTTGCTACTCGTCTGAAATGGCGACAAATGTTATTTCCTTTTATGGTTTGTACAAACAAGGTTTTAGTTTTTCATTTGATAGTGAAATTGGTCCTATTAATGCTTTTTATAATGGTGTGTTTTATTTTAAAGCATTCCCTTGTAATGGTGTATATGAAACTGTGATGGTTGTAGATAACTTAGGAAATAATGTGTTGCAATTAATTCTTCCAATGAATTGGATAAGGCATGCGTGTGGCATTGTTGTCTTGGACACGTCAGCAAGAAGCGCATAGGTCAACTCCAAAAGGCTGGAGTTTTGGAGTCATTCGACTTAAGATCGGATGACACTTTCGAATCTTGCTTGCTTGGAAAGATGACCAAGTCACCCTTCACCGGTACATGTGAAAGGGGTGAAGGTTTGTTGGATCTCATACACAACGATGTGTGTGGGCTCTTCAGAACCGCCACAAGGGATGCTAACTGCTTCTATATGACTTTTACTGATGATTACAGTAGATATGGCTATGTCTACTTAATCAAGCATAAGTCAGAAAACTTTGAAAAGTCACAGAGAAGTAGACATAGCCATATCTACTGTAATCATCAGTAAAAGTCACATAGAAGCGGTTAGCATCCCTTGTCACGATTATGAAGGGCCCACACACATCGGTGTGTATGAGATCCAACAAACCTTCACCCCTTTCACAAGTACCAGTGAAGGGTGACTTGGTCATCTTTCCAAGTAAAAAAGATTCGCAAGTGTCATCCGACCTTAAGTCAAATGACTCCAAAACTCCAGCCTTTTGGAGTTGGCCTATGCGCTTCTTGCTGACATGTCCAAGACGACAATGCCACAAGCATGCCTTATCCAATTCATTGGAAGAATCAATGTGCAACACATTATTTCCTAAGTTGTCTACAACCATCACAGTTTCATATACACCATTACAAGGCAATGCTTTAAAATAAAAAACACCATTATAAAAAGCATTAATAGCACCAATTTCATTATCAAATGAAAAACTAAAACCTTGGTTGTACAAACATGAAAGGAAATAACATTTCTTGCCATTTCAGATGAGTAGCAACAATTATTCAAATCTAATTCTAACCCACTACTCAGCAATAAAGAATAAACTCCAATCTTGGTGGCAGGTGAAACCTTCCTATTCCCCATGATCAAGTTCATCTCCCATGCTCCACATCCTTACTTCTTTTTAGTCCTTGAAAATAAGAACAAATGTGAATTCCACAACCTGTATCAAGGACCCAAGAACAAGAATGTGATGAGTTATTAGAGAGAATAGTATAAATACCTACATGGGTGGCCTTAACCTTCCCATCTTTGACATCCTGCAAGTATTTGGGGCAGTTTCGCTGCCAGTGCCCTTTCTCATGACAATAAAAACACTCTGCTTCCTTAGGAATGGTAGAGGGAGCAGTAGAACCAGGCTTGGTCCCACTTGAAGAGGATCCATCAAGAGACTTTCCCTTGCGGCTCTTAGAGGGAGTCTTCCTCTTCTTCCCCTTTCCTTTCCCAATTGCCAGAACAGGGGCGGTGATAGGAGTAGTAACAACCGATTTACCTTTGAGACTATTTTTAGCAGTCCTCAAAAGCCCTTAAAGTTTGCTAAGTGTGACCTCTTCCTTGTTCATAAGATAGGTCATGTGGAACTGATCATAACATGGAGGTAAGGAGTGTAGAATGATATCTATAGTTAGCTTCTCATCGAAGTTCACATTCAATTTTAGCAAACGGTCCACAAGTCTTTCCATTTTATGCAAGTGGGTCTTGATGGGTTCACCATCCTTCATCTTAGTTGTTATCATGTAAGAGATGCTTTCATACCTCTCTTGACAAGCACTTTGATGGTATCTTTCCATCAGGTCTTGATAAATCTTAAAAGGGTAGAAGTCCTCATAGGACATTTGGAGTTCAACTGTCATGGTGGCCAACATGATGCAAGACACCTTGGTGGCATCCTTCTCATGAGTCCTAAACTTAGCGATCTCCTCAGGAGTAGCAGAAGACTCTTCGATTTCCTTAATGTCCTTGTCTAGGACATATTCCCTTTCCTCATAGCGAGTGACCATCCTGATGTTCCTAATCCATTCATTGAAATTAGTGCCATCAAAGATGACTCTCCCACACATGTTCATGAGAGAGAAGGAGCTAGTAGGGTTTGAGCCAGAAGTAGTGTTGGAAGACATCTGAAAAGAAAGAAAGACAACGTTTAGATTCGATAAGACTCCTTAATATAACACCGAAATGAAATATTAAGGCTAGGACCCAGCACAATATTTTACAATTTGGAAGAGGAATGCCATAATCCAACTTGCAAAATAGTTGAAGGTAGGTAAATGACGATTTAGCAATGTCCACCATGAAAAACGAAATAGATTATTAAGTTTTAATTGGATTGAAATTCCTAGATTCCTTTGAGATTCATTGAACTTTTCAATGGAATGTTTAAATCTCGATTATGCCCTTCAAGTTTGTGACTGGGATACCGAGGATCACAAACAAGGTGTGAATAACCATGCAAATTAACTTGGTACATTTGAAGTCAATTATCACCTAATCGATGTGTCGGTTAACCACATACGCTCGACCGATCTATGACAAACATTAAGCTACCCTTTACCATCCTTACTAGTCCAAGTTAATGTGCCGGTTAACCACATACGCTCCATTAACGACTTGGCAAGATGCAAAGTGCAATTTCATGGATTAGCATCAATTTAACATTTTCCTAAAGTAACTAAGATTGGGAACTTAATAAAAGTTTAGTTACTTAATAATTATCATTATACTTTTAACGAGAATTAATGTCCTATCCTACCCGTTCGGATAACGACCCTCCACCAGTCAAGGAAGCGGTGGGTGAGAGTGGACACCCATTAAACTACTATTTTATAGGCAGTAGCCTTATACCCCCTTATAGACCGACTTTGTGAATGAGGCCTACTAACGGTAATACTGACTTGTCTTATACATATATATATAAATATTAAGCTTATAATATTATAATAGTATAAGGGTTGAATTTTAAACTTTTAAAATTCTAGGGTTTGGAATTAAAGTATTCATAAGTGTGACTTTACAAATTCCAAAACGTGAGGGCAAGTTTTGAAACTATTCAAAACTTTTCATTTCCATAACTTATGAGTTTAATGACTTTTAAAGAAAAGACTTTTGGTTTTCCATAACTTGAGGACAAGTTATGGAGTCCATTAAAACAATTTAGATCATTATTTTAATTAACACAATTGATGTGTATTTTTAATGCACTAGTTTTTTATTTATAATTCCTATTTTATCGCATCTAAACCACACCTTACAGGCAGTGAACCCGATCGAGTATAGTAAAGCTTTGATAAGCAAGGGTGTCGAACACAAGGGGAACGGTAGTGAATTAATTTAAAATATTTGACTATAGGTTACAAAACACACGAAAGGAATAAAGAAATGTTTATTAAATCTCAAACGAATAACTAATAACAATTCTCGATAAACTGACAGGAATACAAATTTCTTTAGGTACTTTGATTTAGATAGATTACTTCTTAAATTAATGGCTAACTACTGATACAATGGATAATTATTAATTATTCACCGATTCCTAATATTGATGGGTTTGAGCCATAAGAACTTTCCTATGTGCACATGCAAACCCTAATGATTGGATCTAGGTTTCTCTAATTGAACATGCAATGTTTCCAAGGCTAACAATGCTAGATCTAGTGAAAACAATTGAATCATAACATATGAAATCAGATGTAGAAGAATACCTTAAGTTGCTTGCTTGAATCTTCTTGTTCTTGGAGCTTAGAGTCACAATTGTCACTCCTCTAATGGCTTACAAACACCAACTAGCAAGAGGATGATTTGGAGAGAGAGAAGGGATGAGAAAATCGGCTCTAGGGTTTTCAATGTAACAAGGGTGGCCGATTTCCCTCACCCATGGGGTCTATTTATACTATGAGCTACTAGGGTTACATCCTTAACCCTAATTGAATAACTTAGGCCCTAAGCAATCCAATGATCCTTCTAGATTAAGGCTTGGATGAATTAAAGGAGCCCAAACTCCCTAATTTCGGCCACCCTAGATCTATAAGGATTCATAGCCCAAAACTCAACTATCACACATTTGACAGTTTAAGCCCCTTTATTCAATTAACCTCTTTTAGTCACCAAAATAATTCATAATTAATTTATGACTAATATTAATTAAATAATATTATTATTCCTTTAATATATTATTCTCATAACATATTAATATAATAATATCTCTTCTCTCTTCATAAATCACCCTGTCAAGTTGCTATGGTGAAGGCAACCCAAAAGGACTATGCACAACCGGGTCAAGTACTTACCAAATATAGTTACTGGCTTAGACACTAATCCAACAGTCTCCCACTTGGATAAGTCTAGTAACTATAAATGCAAGCACACTCCGATTAGCAATCGTAGCTCTCAAAGACACTGTCAAACTCTGATCTTATCAGTAACCTGTTCGTCAGATAAGGGATCGTATAATCCTCTGTTCTAGATATCGTGCGGACAATTACATGGAACATTGTCATACTTATTGTCCAGCAATTGGTTTCTCGATCTCAGATTCATTTGACATAGAACTTAATTGAACACATCAATTCAGTCCTGACTGGGCCCGACACATAAGTCAAATGAAATCATCGAGGGGCCCTGATATCACTTTTACCCTCTTAGGATAAAAGGAACAGATAAACTTCGACTTATATGCATTTACTATCCACTAATCAAATCATTCACAACAATGCGTTTTATAACATCAAGTGACTGATGCGTTTGCGCATTATCAATGCACAACCAATTAGCAAACAATAAACCATATATCTAGGGTTTAAGACCATAAGATATTACCATCTTGCGATCACTCGTGATAAATTCCATGAATTGATTCCAGCAAGTGTGGGTTTATTCCAATGCTCAAAATAGGTTCATAAGCACTCATGAACATTGTAGAAAACCTTTGCTATGTCTAATGTACTTTAGACAATCTACACACCAATTCATGATAGTCTTCATTCATATCTACTTCCAATATATGAATGACTGTGGGCCGTTCGAATAATTCGATTATTATCAAATAACTTAATTATTCAGGAAGTCAAAACATGCAAAATGAAACAATAGGTAAAAGATTAACATAAGACAGTAACATTACTAATAAATAATACTCCTTTATTTAATCATCAAATTTTAATAACAATTTATCTATTACACGTTTCCAAACTATCTAATCTAAACTAATATCGTCCTTCAGCCCAATTCTCCTAACGTGTTGCAAATGCTTAACCCTGCTCAGTCCCTTCGTAAGCGGATCTGCCGGGTTATCTTTTGACGATACCCTCTTCACTACGAGGAGTCCCTCTTCCACCCGATGTCGAATAAAATGATATTTTATGTCGATATGTCGAGATCTACCATGATCTCTTGGTTCCTTGGTCAAGGCAACCGCTCCTTCATTATCACAGAAAATCTCCATGGGCTCCTTTATGGCTGGCACAACTCCAAGGTCTCCAATGAAGTTCTTCAACCATATTGCCTCATTTGACGCTTTGCTTGCTGCAATGTATTCTGATTCGCACGTTGAATCTGCTACAATTTCCTGCTTGGAACTCTTCCAAGTTACTGCTCCTCCATTGAGGGTAAAGACCCTGCCCGACTGTGAACGATAGTTGTCCCTGTCGGTCTGAAAGCTGGCGTCGCTGTACCCTCGCACCTTTAAGTCATCACTCCCACCGAGGACTAGAAACCATTCCTTGGTGCTCTGAAGGTACTTAAGAATGTTCTTGACTGTGATCCAATGCGCTATGCCAGGGTTCCCTTGATATCTGCTGACCATGCTCAAAGCGAAGGCCACATCAGGGCGAGTACAAGTCATAGCATACATGATTGAGCCAACTGCAGAAGCGTATGGTACTCGGCTCATCTCTGTTATCTCGACTTCAGTGCTTGGACTCTGAGTCTTACTCAACTTGGCATTACTCTGGATTGGTAACTCCCCTTTCTTTGAATTCTCCATACTAAAACGTTTTAGTACCTTGTCCAAGTAAGTATCCTGACTAAGTCCTATTAGTCTCTTACTTTTGTCTCTAACTATCCTTATTCCCAGAATATAGGAAGCCTCTCCGAGGTCCTTCATAGCGAAGCACTTCCTGAGCCAGGACTTAACCTCCTGTAGTGTCAGGATGTTGTTTCCTATGAATAGTATGTCATCGACATACAATACGAGGAAGCTTACTACACTCCCAATGGCTTTGACATATACACACGATTCATCTTCGCTTCACAGAAAACCAAACTCTTTGACCTTCTCGTCAAAACAAAGATTCCATCCGCGAGACGCTTGCTTAACTCCATAAGTGGACTTCTCAAGCTTACACACTTTATTGGGATGCTTCGCATTGACAAAAACCTCTGGCTCAGCCATGTAAACATCCTCAGCCAACTTCTAATTAAGGAAAGCAGTTTTGACATCCATCTGCCATATTTCATAGTCATGAAATGCAGCAATGGCCATCATCACCCTGATAGACTTTATCTTCGCAACTGGTGATAAGGTTTCTTCGTAGTCAACTCCAGGAGTTTGAGTGAAACCCTTCGCAACCAATCGCGCCTTATAAGTGTGCAAGTTTCCATCCACGTCAGTCTTCTTCTTGAAGATCCACATGCACCCGACCGTCTTACGACCTGGTACATTGTCAACCAAATTCCAAACTTGGTTGTTATACATGGATTGGATCTCGCTATCCATAGCCTCTTTCCACTTCGCAGACTCTGGGCCTGCCATGGCTTCCTTATAGCTGTTAGGCTCGTCCATATGCACTAGTGTACTATCACTAATGAACGTATCCCCTTCCATAGTAATATGAAAACCATAAAACTGGGGTGGAACACTAACTCTTTTGAAACGTCTAAGAGGTAAGGACTCATCAATCGGTTCAACCGGAGTTTCCTCCTCAGGTTGAGCGCCATTGTTAGAGGTTCCTTCATCGCTCGACTCTTGAAGCTCTACAAGATCGATCTGCCTCCCACTGTCTCCTTAGTTTATGAGTTCTCGCTCTAGGAAAACCCCTCTCCTCGCAACGAAGACAACATTGTCACTCGGTTTGTAGAAGAGATATCCAAAGGATTTATGTGCGTAGCCGATGAAAATACATCGCTCACTAC
Source organism: Lactuca virosa (assembly GCF_052849685.1). NCBI lineage: Eukaryota > Viridiplantae > Streptophyta > Magnoliopsida > Asterales > Asteraceae > Lactuca > Lactuca virosa. Next base: position 62,170,902 of record NC_136429.1, read on the forward strand.
GAGGTTCGAGCTTGTCGTGAGTATCTTATCTTACGAAAGCCTCGCAACCCCAAACCTTGATATGTGCTAACGAGGGAGCTTTCCCTGTCCACATCTCCTGAGGTGTTTTGGCAACCTTCTTCGTAGGTACTAAGTTAAGGATATGGGCGGCAGTCTCTAAGGCATACCCCCAGAATGAGATAGGTAGTGAAGCACGACTTATCATCGAACGAACCTTGTCTAGCAAGGTTCGATTACGCCTCTCAGCTACACCATTCAATTGTGGTGTCCTAGGTGGCGTCAATTGTGAAACTATTCCACATTCCTTGAGGTAGTCGTGGAATTCAAGACTTAGGTACTCTCCACCTCGATCAGATCGAAGCATCTTGATTTTCCTGCCCAATTGATTCTCCACTTCTTGTTTAAACTCTTTGAACTTTTCAAAGGTTTCTGAATTGTGCTTGATCAAGTAGATATACCCATATCTGCTATAATTATCTATGAAAGTCACATAGAAGCGATTCGTGTCCCTTGTTGTGGATCTAAAGGGTCCACATACATCTGTATGTATGAGATCCAATAAAACCTCACCCCTTGCACAAGTGCCAGTGAAGGGTGACTTGGTCATCTTTCCAAGTAAACAAGACTCGCACACGTCATCGTCCCTAAGGTCGAATGACTCCAACACTCCATCCTTTTGGAGTTGGGCTATGCGTTTATTGTTGACATGTCCATACTATTGGAAAAATCACTATTGGAAGAATCCATACACAACACATCATTTCCTAATTTGTCTACAACCATCACAGTTTCATATATTCCATTACAAGGAAATGCTTCAAAATATTAAACATTATTAAAATAAGCATAAATAGAACCCTTTTCATTATCAAATGAATATCTAAAGCCTTGTTTATATAAACCATGAAATGAAATGATGTTTCTAGCCATATCTGACGAATAGCAACAATTATTCAAATTTAAATCTAAACCATTACTAAGCACTAAGGAATAAACTCCAATCTTGGTCACAGGCGACGATCTTATGTTTCCCATGATCAGATTCATCCTTCCACGCTCCACATCCCTATTTTCTTTTAGTCCCTGCAAATCAGAACATATGTAAAAACCACATCCTGTGTCAAGAACCCAAGAAGTAACATGTGATAAACTATTAGATTTAATTGTGTAAATGCCTGCGAAGGATGGCTTGATCTTTCCATCCTTGATGGCCTGCAGATATTCTGGGCAGCTTCTCTTCCAATGCCATATCTTGTGATAGTTGTGGCACTCTGCCTCTTTGGGGTTTGAGTTGGGTTTAGCAGAACCAACTTTGGTTCCACTAGAAGAGGTGCCATCTTGGGACTTTCCCTTGTGGTGGCCCCTTGAGGAGGCCTTCCTCTTCTTACCCTTCCCTTGCCCTATTGCCAAAACAGGGGCAGCAGCTGGAGTGGGAGGTGATGCAACAGATTTATCCTTGAGGTTGCTCTCAGCAGTCCTCAACAAGCCCTGAAGCTTGCTCAAGGAGACTTCTTCCTTATTCATATGGTAGGTCATCCGGAACTGGATATAGCAGGAAGGCAACGAGTGAAGGATGATGTCAATTCCTAGCTCTTCATCGAAGTTCACATTCAACTTCAGCAGGCGATCAACATATCTATGCATCTTTTATAGATGGGCGGTAAGAGACTCTCCATTAGCCATTTTGGTAGTGATGATCGAAGTGATGATCTCATACCTCTCTTGCCTAGCGCTCTGGTGATAGCGTTCCAGCAGATCCTGATGCATCTCATAGGGGTACTTGTCCTCATAGGACTTTTGAAGTTCAGCAGTCATAGTCGCGAGCATGATGCAATGGACTTTTGTGGCATCACGCTCATGGGCCTCGTAGGCCGCGATCTCATCGGCAGTAGCAGTTTCGATATTAATCTCCTTAAGCTTCTCGTCGAGGACATACTCTTTGTCCTTGTAGCGAGTGACCATGCGAATGTTGCAGATCCAATTACTGAAATTGGTCCCATCGAAGATCACTTTCCTACACAATTTCATGAGTGAGAATGAACCAGAGGAGTTTAACCCAGAAGCGTTGTTGTTTGCGTTCGACATCTGAAATGGAAAAAGAACAAAGTTGATTAGAAATGAAATACCCAAATTAATCTCATACCTCTCTTGCCTAGCGCTCTGGTGATAGCGTTCCAGCAGATCCTGATGCATCTCATAGGGGTACTTGTCCTCATAGGCCTTTTGAAGTTCAGCAGTCATAGTCGCGAGCATGATGCAATGGACTTTTGTGGCATCACGCTCATGGGCCTCGTAGGCCGCGATCTCTTCGGCAGTAGCAGTTTCGATATCAATCTCCCTAAGCTTCTCGTCGAGGACATACTCTTTGTCCTTGTAGCGAGTGACCATGCGAATGTTGCGGATCCAATTACTGAAATTGGTCCCATCGAAGATTACTTTCCCACACAATTTCATGAGTGAGAATGAACCAGAGGAGTTTGACCCAGAAGCGTTGTTGTTTGCGTTCGACATCTGAAATGGAAAAAGAACAAAGTTGATTAGAAATGAATTTCCCAAATTAATCACCCAAATGAAAAATTAGGGCTAGGAACCAACAACATTATTCACAAATTAGAAGAGGGATGCCGTAATCTAATAAGTAAATAATTTGAAGGAAAGTGAATGTCGATTCACTAATTCTTCACCATGAAAAAACGAAAAAGAAATTAGGTTTTAAATGTATTGAAAACTCCTAGATCTTTTGAGATACATTGAACTTTTCAATGGCATGTTTAAATCTCGATATGCCCTCTCGTTTGTGTCTGGGATGCCGAGGATCACAAAGTGGGTGTGAATAACCATGTAAATGTACATGGTGCCCTTATTGTTACAGTTACCTATTCGAGGTGCTGGTTAACCACACACGCTCCATCGAACTATAACAAACAATGAGTCACCCTTTGCCACCTTTTCTTAGAACCCAATTAATGTGCCGGTTAACCATACGCGCTCCATTAACGTCTTAGCAATGGTACGAAGTGTAATTTCATGGAATTTCATCAATTCACTTTTGCCTAAAGTAACTAAGATTGGGAATTTTGTAAAAAGATTTAGTTACTTTATATAGATTAATTATACTTTTAATGAGGAAAGGTTTGCCCGATCCTACCCGTTCGGCTAACGACCCTCCACCAATCAAGGAAGCGGTGCGTGAGAATGGACACCCATTAAACAGCCTCTTTATAGGCCATAACCTTATACCCCCCTTATAGACTGGCTTCGCGAATGAGGCCTACTAACGGTAAGACTAGCATTTAAGTTATACATACATATATATATATATATATATATATATATATATATATATATATATATATATATATATATTAATCTTATAATATTATAAGTATGGGGTTGAATTTTAAAACTTGTAAAATTCTAAGGTTTGAAATTTAATTAGTTCAAATTAAACTTTTAATCACAAAGCTTAAATTTCAAAACTTGAGGACAAGTTTTTGAACTTTTCAAAACGTGAAGGATCAAACAGCAAATAATATAAATCAACTAATTAATTTAATGATTATCTAAATTTGACCTAGTCAATATTACTTGCAAGACAATTTACCAATTAAATCAAATAATCAATTATTATCATATAAAGAAATTATTATTCAATCAAATGGTAATTATCTTTTGTTTGGTCAAATATATACTCAAATATATTATAAAATTCGGATTTTAATGACCCAAAACAATTATGGCAAATATCCTCAAGCAAAACAGCAAGAAATCCCGAAATCTGCTCTAACTGACGCTCAGACTCGCCGAGTTCCATTATGGACTAGCTGAGTTCATGCTACTCGCCGAGTCCACAATGGGACTCACCGAGTCTGTCAGTCAGGGGCACAAAAAAACGATTTTTCATGCAACAAGCAATCAATCAAAGCATCAATTCAATAGAAATCAATCTAAGCTCTGATACTACTAATGGGTTTGAGCCATAAGAACTTTCCTATGTGCACATGCAAACCCTAATGCTTGGATCTAGGTTTCTCTAATTGAACATGCAATGTTTCCAAGGCTTACAATGCTAGATCTAGTGAAAACAATTGAATCATAACATATGAAATAAGATCTAGAAGAATACCTTAATTTGCTTGCTTGAATCTTCTTGTTCTTGGAGCTTAGAGTCACAATTGTCACTCCTCTAATGGCTTACAAACACCAACTAGCAAGAGGATGATTTGGAGAGAGAGAAGGGATGAGAAAATCGGCTCTAGGGTTTCCAATGTAACAAGGGTGGCCGATTTCCCTCACCTATGGGGTCTATTTATACTATGAGCTACTAGGGTTACATCCTTAACTCTAATTGAATAACTTAGGCCCTAAGCAATCCAAGGATCCTTCTAGATTAAGGCTTGGACGAATTAAAGGAGCCCAAACTCCTTAATTTTGGCCACCCTAGATCTATAAGGATTCATAGCCCAAAACTCAACTATCACACATTTGACAGTTTAAGCCTCTTTATTCAATTAACCTCTTTTAGTCACCAAAATAATTCATAATTAATTTATGACTAATATTAATTAAATAAAATTATTATTCCTTTAATATATTATTCTCATAACATATTAATATAATAATATCTCTTCTCTCTTCATAAATTACCCTGTCAAGTTGCTATGGTGAAGGCAACCCAAAAGGACCATGCACAATCGGGTCAAGTACTTACCAAATATAGTTACTGGCTTAGACACTAATCCAACAAATATGACTAGTGTCATGGTCACGACTGCTAATCCTTTGATTTCAACATAATTATTAAGTCATTGATCAAGTGAACAAACAATCATGCAAATCAGTATTTAGTTCGTATTAAGCAAGATTTGATCTATTTAACTCTAATAGTCTTAGAAGTTAAATCATGCAGCGAATGGTCATTCTACTCATGCACACACATTAAAGTTCATTACTTTATTTCCTAACCCTAGGTTTTGGTCAAAACTTTAGTCATAATCACCAATGGTCATTGGACAACTATGATTCAAACTAACACAGCTAGATGGTCATCTAAACTTTATTAATTCAGCAATAGGAAACAAAACAACAATCTTTAACACATATGGATCTTCAATCAAACTTGACAAAATAAATTAAATAAGAATAGATAATCCAAATAGCAATTAAACCAATAATTCGAAGATTCATTCAGTAATAAGCACAAAGTAAAAGGTTTTAACACCTAAATTAGAAAGTAAAGACATAATGGCATCATAGTGGAATGCTAAACATGGTCACGTTAACAAACCACATGATTACCGACATGAATCTGCTCTCCAATCCCTTAGATCTTCGCTCCTGTCAGCTTAACGGCCTTCCGGCCGCCTTCTAGACCCTCAAAACGGCCAAATATATGTTACTTGTCGACTAAGGATCGATGGTAGTCGGAATTCTCCTTCTGGTTGGCCGATATCCTCTATTTATAGCTTTTAGAACCGACCTACGTACGCTGGGCGTAGGTGTAATTACACTGGGCGTAGCTTGAATCCCATCACGATAAGGAAGTCTGGATGCAGGCCCAGTACGCTGGGCGTAAGTAAATCTATGATGGGCGTAGTCTTCGTCTCACCAATACGCTTAGCGTACTTAACATTACGTTGGGCGTAATGACAGTCTTCAGCATATTTTCTTTCTTTTAGCTTCTAAGCCCGATTTCCGCTCCAATCTTTTCTCTTCCGTTCTATTAACAACTAATAGCTGTAAATTATAATTCAAAGCATTATAAGTACCTTTTAGTTCTAAATAAGAATAATAAAGGCTAAAATATTAAGATATAATGTACAAAAATATGTATAAAAATACACATATCAACAATAATCAAATAATACATACATGATCTAATTAAACTCATAAGAACAAGATAATTCATATCATCAATCTTTAAGAAATTAGCCTAATCATATAAACTAATACAAATCTTGAAATTCTGACAATTATATTTTAATTGGATAAGCATGATCATTACCTTATGAAAAAACCGATTTCTTGGTTCAAAAAACAGTTTAGGGTAATGATCCTAATCCAATTTCTGGCCAAAACTCGAAATTCTGCACACTGGAGCACCAACTCGGCGAGTACATGAACTGGAATCGTCGAGTTGGTCTATTTCTGAGTGTACTCGTCGAGTCAACCAGTGGATTCGGCGAGTTCACCAGTCAAAATGCAGAAATTCGATTTTTTCAACTTTGAAAACCAATAAACATCAAGTATAATAGAAAACAATCCTCGGCTCTGATACCACTGATGGGTTTTGAGCACTCTAACAATCTTAAGGTGCACATACAACCCTAATTGCTGTGGATCTATGTTTTCTCTAATTACACATACAATTTGATTTTCCGAAGCATTATCCTAACTAGCATACAAAGCTAGTTAGATAACATACCTTTTCTTGTAGCGTGTTAACTTGGACCTTTAAGAGCCTAGCACCCCAAATGTGATGCCTCAAATTCTTCACAAAACACCATCAACAATGGAGGACATGAGAGAAGATTACTTGCACACAAAATCGACTATGCTCTTCCAAAGATCACTAGTAGTCGATTTCATGAGCTAAGGGACTCCTTTTATAGTGTGGCAAGGATTAGGGTTACATCCATGTAAACCCTATTGTGCATGACCTTTCATCTTACTTAGGCTCCATGGGTTAAACCTCCATGGACTATCCTTGGACTACCATGTTGGTTTAGCCCAACCTAATTAACCATTGGCCCACACTATAAGAATCGTTGATTTACCAAATCAACCCCTTACATTTAATTAGTCTATTTTGCTCACTGAATTAATTCCAAATTAATTATTGATCAATACTAATTAAATAATATGATTTCATATTAATATATTAGAACTTATAATATATTAATAAATCATAAATAACCTCTTCTCAAAAGTCCATCCTTACAAATTGTTCTGGTGAAATGCTACTCAAATGGACCATGCTACTCTCGGGTCAAGTACATATCAATTATAGTTATGGACTTAGACACCTTATCCAACAAAACCCGCCTTTACCCCATCAGGGCAAGAACTCATGCGTTGGCCGTTCTCTATATCCGCCACCTAACGTCGGCTAACAATGGGTCCCTGATCCCGAAAAACTCCGGCGCCCCGCACGCCTTGAACTCCCGGAACGAGGGAGTTCGGGCCCCAACCTGGACTGCATCAATCTCGGCTCTGAATGCCCTGAGCCTTTCCTACATGATCTCTATCATACCCTCCTTGATCGTCCCAAAGATAACTGGGGTAGCGTCGAGGATGCCACTCGTAACCTCGGTTGAGATGAGCTCACGGAGCCTCTCGTCGATGAGCTTGGTACCATTGCCTGACCCAGATCCTGATCCCCCAGCTCCATTTCATGTCACCACCATACTGAACTGCAATGTCATAATCATAATGATAAGGATATCCAAAAAAGGGGATCCTCCCACACCGGTCCTCCTTAGAGATTTCAGATCTAACATCAGTTCGGGTATAAGTCCTGTTCTTTCAGTAGTACGGGCCCAAATACTACCTTCCACACCTACATGTACCTTCCCCAAGGCTATACATAATAACTCTAATTCGTCCCAAAACAAACCATATCTCATATGCTACTGCATAGCTCAAATCCTAGGCTATCCTAAGATTTTCTCTACCCACATCAAACCAATCATAACAGGTTGCCTTTATGCATGCAAATTATACACAGAAAAGGATCAAATAGACTTTCGAATAAGAGATTCTACCCTAGGACCTCAACCAGACAAGGAACAGGAAATAAGGGCAAATCAATCATTCTAAGGCTATAAGCTCCTAACCGTATACAATTTTAAAAGCATACACATAGCAAGATCCATACAATTATCATAACTCAAATATCAATATAACATGGCTAACATATTGGGGGAACTACTTACTTGGCTTGGCTGATCACACGCATTGCACTCTCCTCTTTTCCATTCTTAAAAAGTTTATAACTTTTATTTTTGAAAACAATTTTACCATTTCCTTAGTTTGAGTCCTGACACACCCGAGTGTGTGCCCGAATCCCTCAAACCAAGGCTCTGATACCAACTTGTAACGACCCAATTTTGAAAAGAAACTTTTCATTTTTAATTAACCAAAACACTTTCCATAAACCATAAAATCTCAATACAATTGTTTTCAAATTCATAACCATAACAATATTATTTCAAATCATCAGAGTGTCCCATAAAAACGCATGTGAGAGAGTGCATGCCGCGCCATCAGACCTTACCCTTTCCCTTAGACTCAGATGTACCTGAAACAAATCCACAAACTGTAAGCTAATACTTAGTGACTCCCTCATATCATACCCCACACACAATCCACATAACACGTATCATATTAGCTATAAAAGCTACATATATCACATAACCCATGCATACAATCAAATAAGGAAGCCATGGAAACCCTCCAGGGTCTTACACCTAGTGCCACAGGAACCCCCACATGATCTTAACTACCTGCTATGGGAACCCCCATATGGTCTTCCTGCCATAGGAACCCCCACATGGTCTTCTCTAACTGCGATGGGAACCCCCACATGGTCTGCACTAACAAGCAAATATCATACAAACTAAACAAGCAAATATACTAGCATGTCATCGAAACCCTCCAAGGTCTTACACCAAATGCCACGGGAACCCCCATGTGGTCTCAGTCTACTGCCACGGGAACCCCCCGGGGTCTTCCATGTAAATGACATACTAACATAACGCATAATCAATTGACAATCCATATATCATAAAATGGGCCGGCCTTGGTGCCTTAGACCCATTGGTTTCGTGAGAAGACTCACCTCTCGAATGTTGAACTGACAAGCTAAGATCAGATAAATCCCACGCACTGCTACAACTCAACTGCCTATAATCATCATGTGATTAACTTGTCATAATCACGAAATACCATAATCATCCTGAAAGTCAACCCTGGTCAACCCTGGTCAAAGTCAAGGTGAACAGTACATGTTGACCTCAACTCGTCGAATGCATCTAGCAACTCTTCGAGTTCCACTCGAGTCCATTCCACTGAATCCCGAGTCAACTCGCCAAGTCACCTAAGTGACTCATCGAGTTCATCAAATGTCCAAAAGACCAAAATTTCATGTAGGCCAAAACTCTAATCCTTCACTACACTCATTTAGAATCTCGAAAACTGGTAAACCATACCCGACTCGTCGAGTCGACTAAGGGTCTCGACGAGTTCCTTCAGTGCTTTTCATGTTCAAACGTTTATAAGCTACTCCAAAGCTCCAGGTTATAGATCTAGCCTCCTAAGGCACGGTTTCCATGTAAACTTGCAAACTTTACGTGCATGCAAGCTCTTAATTGTCAAAACCAAGCAAAGATAGGGGTTTTAGCCAAAGAGATGGACCAAGCTTGGTAAATTCAAGAACTTTATAACTCCAAGGACTTAGAGGAGTCCAGATCTGAAGTTGCAACTTCAGATCTTACCCAACACCCAAAATGCTTCACCAATATACTAGAAATGGCCAAAAACCCAAGAAAAAGGGGCTCTAATGCTAGAATGATCAAGGTAACAGTTTGTTACCTTCAAATGAGTGTCCAAACATTATTGATGTTGGATCTATAGTCTCCTTCCCGTTCCAAGCTTCTTAATCTTCAAACTCCTTCAACTAAGTGCACCAAAAACTCTCTCTTAGCCTCTCAATCTCAAGGAAACAGCAAAGAACGGCTAGGATTTCTTCTCTGGGTAATGAAGTGGTAAGGGAGGCCATAAGCGGCAGATTAAGGCCATTATATAGGATGCAAACCCTAAAAAATAGGTTTTTCCTTTACAGCGCCTACTCGTTGAGTCGGGGCCTTCCGACTCGTCGAGTAGGATTTAAATCCCGCGTCCTCATAATGATCTCTACTCGACGAGTTGGAACTCCCCAACTAACCAAGCCCCAGTATAAAACCCTAAAAACTTATAAATTTAAATAATATCTGGAACATGTGTTACAAGTTAAACGAGTAACATGCAAGGTGAGAGCATCAAAGTTAGAAACATAATGTTTGTCTATGAGGTCTTGACAGTCTAGACGATTTATAAAACCACTGCTTACAAATTTAGTTTATATACATGAAGAAGCTTGGTTTTGGTTTAAAAGTTTGGTTCAGTTTCAACTTGTTTAAAAATTTAAACAACTTCTTCAAAACTTCCTCCAATTATTTTCACACTGATTTGGAATCTGATCTTTGATACGTTTGGAGGTTTTGTAAGGAGAATGTGCCCAATTTCTAGTGATACTTTGGCGCTTTTGAGCAAGTTGCATAGCAGTGTCTTTCTCACTGATGAGTTCTTGATTAGAGAAACATCTCACAGTTTCGAGCTCATCAGGGATAGAGACCGCTCCCTGTTTGAAAAATCATTTTCATGGATTCAATTTTATCTCTTAGATTATGTATTTTTTAATTAGATTATGAAAGATCAAGACACAAATACTCAAACATTGTAATATTTTCATTGTTAGAGTAGGTTACAAAAATTTTAACCTCATACAGGGAGGAGGAGTCCCAATTATGAACCTTTGAATCACAAGAGGATTTTGAAAGATCGGTTTCGAAGGTACTTGAATGGTTGTTTACTTCATCAGTGAATGTCATCAAGAAAACAACCTTTTTCACCTCTTCTTCTGACAACTCCTCTTCATCTGCACATTCTTCTCTTTCATCAATGAGGACCTTAAACTCCAAATTCTATTTTTTTAAGGAAGCCACCAATCTCTTGTACTTTGTTTCCTAGGATTCTTCCTTAGTATTCTTCTTGACCTTAAAATTTCGAGCAAAGTGATTAGTTCCCCCACAATTGAAACATTTTCCTTCATCTTTCTTTTTAGTAGAAGGTTTTTTCAAATTTCCAGAGTTGCCCCTTTTTGTTGTTGAAGAATTAACCTTGGTCTGAAACTTTCTCGGACCATCAAACCTTTTGTCACCATAATGCTTCACAATCATAGCTGCACTTGAAACTAAGTCTGCATAATACTCTTCTTCTGAATCAGCATTGTCAGACTTGTCGTTGTCGCTGTCTGGAGTAAAACTAGATTTCTTGGTGAACATGGCAAAGGATTTGTCCTTGAATCTAGCTTTCATGATTTTCGTACACGAGATATTTATTTCTTTAAAATTACGCAAGTTACCATATAAACTCAAAAGATACATATTTTTGAACTTTTCACTGTTCTTGAGATCATCCACATCATGCTCCCACTTATCATCAAGAGAATCTAAGAATTTCAGTATTAAAACATCTTCATACTTAATAATAGGGTTTAGGTCATTTTTGGTCACTTAACTTTTGGTTTTGTGCTCATTTGGTCACTTAACTCTTTTTAAGTTTTAAAAGTTCATCAAACTTTTGGCTTTGTGCTCATTTGGTCACGTAACTTTTGGTTTGGACACTTAATTTTTGGATTTCTGCTCATTTAGTCACCTAACTTTTAAAATTGTACTCATTTAGTCACTAAAATTTTAAAATAAAGCTATAAAATGAGCACAAATTTAAAATTTAGGTGGCTAAATAAGCACAACTTTAAAAGTTAGGTGACTAAATGAGCACAAATCCAAAAGTTACGTGACCAAACCAAAAGTTAGGCAACTAAATGAGCACAAAGCCAAAAGTTCGGTGACCTTTTAAAACTTAAAATGAGTTAAGTGACCAAATTAGCACAAATTCGAAAGTTAAGTGACCAAAAATGACCTAAACCCTTAATAATATAAAACCTTCTCATATTATTGGTTAAACAATTAAAGCGATTAAAGGTTTGAGTCAGAGATTCATTCATGTGAACAAAGAAGTGCTTATACTTTCTGTTGAGGTTGTTCTCCCTGGTTGACTTCACTTCATCAGTTGCTTCATCTGCTTTAGTCAACATATCAATCATCTCTTTGGTTGAAGTACAGTTCTGAACGAGATGGTAAATGTCACAAGGAAGAGAGTTTACTATGGCAGCGCGATAACAAACATCCAGGTTGATGTTTAGGAGTCCTCTTTGTTACCCAAGTAGAAACATTGTCTTTAGTTTCATCAAAAGTTGGAATATGTGGACCTTTTCGATGATGTCCATAATATTGTAATCCATGGTTTCAAGAACAACCATGGCTTTGCTTTTCCACATTGAAAAAATATTTTCATCAAAAAGAGGAATTTTATTTGCAGATGTAGAACCAGTAGTATGTTTAGATCGAGAAGAAGACCCCATTTCTTAGTACCTGATCTAATACCAAACGAATAATCATAATAACACAATATATATCAAGCAATAAAGAAGAATGAATAATAAAAAACCAATTTCGATTAAGAACTATCATCAAGAGAGAAATCACAAAACAGATTTAATTATATTTAACCCTAGTGTAACTCACATACTAGAGAAAAGACTATTCTAGATCAAAATCCCTACTAACCAAAGATTTGTAAACAAATGATATATATTATACGTAAGATGATCATATCACTAAGATAACATATCAGTAAACTTGTAGCAAAAGGAAACTTTAGGGTGCAGAGAAGCTTGAATAGCGGTTGGCATGCTGTTGATAGAATATCAGCGTGAAAACTTGTTTCACTCATCAAATTATAAGGTTTGACCTCACATGTGATGTTGTCTAGGGTTTTTTAACAAAGTTTAGGACGAATGCAAAGAGAATGAGTGAAGATTTTCATGTTTCATTTCCACACTGGTGTGAGCATGCTTCCTTTTGAAGCCATACCACATACCCTTGCTACAAGAGAAACTTGAACAATGGTTAGCATGTTTTTGATAGAATATCAGCGTGAAAAGTTGTTTAACTCATTAGATTATAAGGTTTGACCTTACAGGTGATGTCGTCTAGGGTTTTTAACAGAGGGTGGGATGGACTACAAAGAAAATGAGTAAAGGTTTTGAACATCTTGAGAACATGTTTCATTTCCACACTGGTGTGAGCGTGCCTCTTTTTCAAGCCATGCCACATAACCTTTGTAACATTCAAGTTTTTTGCGACTTTCCTTTTATCCCTTTATTTCAAATTCTTTTCATTTTGGTCCTTGGCTAGTACGTGGGGCGTACTGTATGAGTACGCTTAGCGTACTAGCTATTTGTTGGTCGCGGGCATCACCCACATATGCTGGGCGTATGTAGGATTACGTTGGGTGTACATATAGTTTGGGGAAACCCTAATTTTTAGGGTTTACACCCTATTTAAACATCATTATAGCACCCCTTTTACATGTTTGACCAGTATCCATCTCCCTTTACCTTGAAAAAATGAAACCCTAAGTGCCTCTTGTGAGTTTTGAGCTTATAAGTGTGATTTTGGTGGTGTTTTAGTGAAAAAAGAAGAAGAAAAACTCTTGGTGGTTGCTTGGAGGGATAGCTTTAGCTTGTAGATCCATAATTACCTTCACCTTTTCAAGCCTTTTGAGGTAAAAAAACTCTCACTTTGATGGTCATTTGTGCTAGATCTAGTTTATGGTGTTATTATTGCATTTTTTAGTCTTTTGAGTTAAAGTTGAGCTTTTGATCTACTCCAAAGGCAATGGATGCTAGATCTTAGCTCCATTAAGGCCATGTTCATAAAAGTGCAAACTTTATGGAGGATATTGGTCCATGAATGTATTAAGATCCGTATTAAGCTTCTTTTATAGTATTAGGTCCCATCAAGCCATGCATGAGTGTAAAGTTGGCAACTTTACGTGATAAAACGCCCTTAGGGACCAGATCTGAGAGTATAGCAAAAGGTCTTAACTAATTAAGTGCCTAATGAAGAGATGTTGAGAGTAAAACTCGAGACACACTTGAACAAACGTTAGAACAAGTATAGTTACGGAATATAGTTTATCTCGAAGGATCTAAAAGCTCAACAATAATAATAAGTTAAAGAGTTAGATAATTAGAGAGTTAGTTGCAGAAATATAAGGAAATGTAAATGTGACATCCCCTAATTTCTCGGCCAGAAAACACCGATTTAATTTATGCTTTTTAAAATCAAATCAGAGAAATCTTTATAAAAGATGTTGCGGAATTGGTCCCCAAAATAAAATATGATAAAAGTTTGTCAAAAGCTTTATATAATTTCATTTCATATCAAAACCTTGGGATGTCATGTACCGATACAGAACAAAAGCATAAACAAGACATTATAAGCCTTTCAACAGTTATATACAACTACTGGCCTATAATCCAAAAATCCCACATCATCCTCCGACTATGCTCGGGGTCCACTACCTGTAACATAAAAAGGTAAGTGGGTCAGGCTTGGGAGCCTGGTGAGCATATAGGGTTTTCAACCCACAATAATAATAAACTTATTAAGTTCATCAATCAACAATAACCCTGGTTACTCGTTCCCGTTATCCTCACTTTACGTCCCTAAACACTTTTCACAAGGGACCTAGCCTAAAGAATATCATCTGTGACAACCCGGAACCTTTATCTCTCACATTTAGTCAATTCGATCAAAGTTAAACATGTTTTGTTGACTTCTGGCACTGTTTGAGGGTTCATTTAAGTGTTTTAAGCTTAAGTATACCTGGGAACGAGAGTAGGAATGAGCCAACAAGTCGTATAAAGGCTATAACCGGGCCATACACCCTCTTGTAAGGTGTGTACAGCCGTAGACAGGCCGCACACCCACCCTCCAGCCGCACACTCACCCTTATATATATAAGGGGACCCCTTCACTCATTCATTTCCTTTTGGCTGCACTCTACTTTCTCTCACTACTTTCTCTCTCTAAAAACTTCGTCCAAGAACACTCAAAAGGCCTCAAAAACGTGAACTACTCCATCATTCAACTTGTTATAGTGGTAAGACACCTGAATCTAAGCCTAAAACTCATAGTGTTCTTCGTGTTCTTCATCCTTTAAAGGTGTACGGCCGCACACCTTCATAAGGTGGCCGCACACACCTTAAAGCTCTCCAAAGTGAAGAGTTTGGCCTTCATTCACTAGTAGGACTTGGTATTAGCACAAGAACACCTCAAAATCGACATTTCGGGCACAAATGAAGAGTGTACGGCCGCACACTCCTATGTACGGCCGCACACACCCTATGTACGGCTGCACACTCCTCTGTGCAACCGCACACACAGCCTGGCCGCACACCCACTCAAATGGCCGTACACCTCCCTTGTTTGATCATATAGGGTCCCGACAAGCATTTCCGAGCCTTTAGGGTGGTTTCCCGTCATGTTTAGTCATGAAACACTCTAATTCTAATACGTATATGTGTCATCACATGTTAATAGGATCTACTTGCGTATGAAACACCAGCTAGCACTCAACATTCGTAACCGATCATTCACCCAGATCCTACGTCAAACAGTGAGTTCATACCCCTACGCTTTTTCCGAGTTTTTCATGTTTTCAGCGGGGGGAATACAAGCAAAAGTACAAGGGAACTTGTACTCAAGTATATTATTTTGTTTAAAATAATTATATGTTCAGTATGCTTTTAACTCAGAAAACCGTTTTCCCAATCGATTAAGAAATCAACTTTTAGAAACAGTTTCAAATCTAAAGCAAGGAACTTGTGAATCTTGTCATAAAATGTGATATTTTACAAAAGTATTCATTCAAAACGTAAAATAGGGTTTTCTATATGATTACTTGTAAATTTGTTAGGCTAAGTTTTGAGACTTGTCCTTGGTAACACTCCCTCGGATTCATGAGTGGAGGACTACGACTTATAAGCAGAATCTCTTAGAGGGAGAGCGTGACTATTGTGTATAGATCTATATGGGACTGACTATCCCGCACCCTCGCTGCTAGCTACAACGGAACCGTTAGGTTCAGGGGTGACAAAGTCATAGAAGATATTGGCCCCCGTTTCGTGCCTTATCCAGTCTAAGTACGGTTATGGCAGTCACAACTTAGGTAACGAGAATTTACTTTTGTAATAATGAAACGAGTGAACTAACCTCAAAGTAATATCATATTTGATTACTAAAGGGCATCCGTAACGCCCTTAGGTCTTAGTTCACTTCCTATTTTATTAGTTTTCATTTATGTAATACGGCTAATATACTCCTCTGGGTGTGAAGAGAGTTTCGATAATACGGCTAATATACTCCTCTGGGTGTGACCAGAGTTTCGAAAAGAAAACTGCTGTCCGAGTATGGTAGATACTTGCGTATGGATAATCAATTATCAACCTTTAAGGGAAAATATAGGATTTTCTTAAGGAACGCTTTCAAAAAGGATCAAAGAACATCTTTCCTCCAAACTAAATGCTTATGAACTCACCAGCTTTATGCTGATATTCTTCAAAACTGCTTGTATTCTCAGGGAATTAGTAGACAGGTACTTCCAGGAGCTCGAAGAAGTCGAAGTGTTAAAGTCGCATCTTTCTATTTTGTTTTTGATATGAACAAAACTTATGTATTAAAACAATGTAAACCTTTTTCATGTATGTATTCAATGTCTGGTTGTGTTTACTATGCTTGCTATGATACAATTGTTGTGATACTATGCATGACGTCCTCCGCCCCGGAGCGTTTCCGCCATTATGGTTCCGGGATGTGACAGATTGGTATCAGAGCTATTATTTATAGTGAACTAAGTATACCGAACCTTACATGGTATACAACTATAAACATTAAGGGGCCTAGGTGCTCTAAACTAAAAGTATACTTTCAAAAATACAAGTATTTTTATAAAATTATATAAGTGTAACCGAGTATCAGAATCCGTGTCGTAAGTAGACAAAACAAAAAGTATTCGGATGTTGGACATTGCGGTTAAACCTGGGCAGTTATGTGATCATGTCTCGGATCAATATAGCCTGATCAACTATATTCATTCGAGACATGACCAGCATATGCTTGGGAGTGACTATGGTGTTACAGCAAGTCTAAAACTTACCTAGA
Source organism: Lactuca virosa (assembly GCF_052849685.1). NCBI lineage: Eukaryota > Viridiplantae > Streptophyta > Magnoliopsida > Asterales > Asteraceae > Lactuca > Lactuca virosa. The sequence goes on from NC_136429.1 coordinate 62,187,794, forward strand.
TACTAGAGGAGTTCTAGAGCCAAACATAGGGATTAAATTACTATGGGAGTATTTTAGGATGCTATAGCAACTAAGCCGAAAACTTACCCAAGGACCCATCCTTCAAGAATCAAGAACGTAGCCATGATACATTGGAAGTATTATTAGATTCGATGCCTATTGACTATTCCTTTACCCTCGTCGTGCGTAGATAGCATGGCTAGATTCCATCTCCTTGGCGGCCCGTATTTTCCCAACCTAGGAGATGGTGGATGGATCGAACCAGAGCCAGAAGGAAACCATGAAATCCCTTTCGACGATGGTTTTGCCGAACCATTTCCTGAAGAGACTAACTCAGAACCCGAAGTCGAGAACTTACCCCAGTGGCTCCAATACTGAATCCTAATTCTCGAGTTGAATTCTAAGGTCCAACGCCCATGTAGGCCAGGAGTTGAATAGGTGGAGCCACAAGCAAGACCAACCCCTCCTATACAACGGAAACCGCAACTTCTACAATCTGAATGAAGGAGGACCCGCAGACAGGGCTCTTCCATTCCTGATACGCCGAGTGGCTTGCAATGTGGAGCTAGGTGTAGCAACCCTACAACGAACTATGGAACTTGAGGCAAACTCGGAGGCCAACACAAACCACATTCGTAATCTTGAAGTTGCTCACGGGAGAACTATAAGAAACAATGAAACTCTACAGTGAGAGTTAGCTATAACCCGAGCCGAAGTCATAGAGCTCCGAGCCCGCCAGTCAGAGTATGAAGGACATCTGCTTTACGCAGAGCGACAACTGGCCGAATCAGGGTTTCACTTGAGGAGTGCCCGTCGCCAATAGAGGAACACTCTACTCGTTCTTCCTTTCTCGTCTAAGGAATAACTTTCATGTTTATGTCCTGAGTAGCTCTTTCCCGTAAACATCTCTGTCTTCCATATTGCCGAAATTTTCTCTTTATTATTAAGACTTAGACCTATTGTTTGGTCCTGAGTTCCGGAATATGTAATCTCAGTTTCAGTTATGATGACAACAATCGTATTTCAGCTAAATCATGCATCATAGGATGTGATCTTACCTTAGACGATCATTCCGTTTCCCTATCGATTTCATATCAGTATCCATGAAAAGCTTCAATGTCCTAATCGGCATAGGACGAATGAGCCTCACATCGTGTCAATGTCCTTGTTTCGAGAAAGCGATTCGTCTCGATCGTCCCTCTGACGGAGTCCTCAGTAGTTTTAGTGATAAGATCGTTCGAACCTTCGTACCATTTCCTGCGTCAAACCTAGGAACATCTGCGGAAGTAATGCTATGCATTCCTGACTCATGTTGATGATGGAACGCAAAAATTTAAAGACCTCGAGAGTGCCTCCGAAGTCTGCAACTTTCCTGATGTCTTTTCCAAAGACAATACAAGGACTCCTCCCGAGTGCTAAATTTAAATCCTGTATCGACTTGATTTCCGGAACTACTCTTATTGCTAACCCTTCATTTCATCTGGAGCCGAAGAAATGGGAGAGTTACTCAGCCAGCTCGATGGGCTGAGCAAACAAAAATTCTTAAACTTATTTTATGTGATTTTGTGTACTCAAATCTTTTCTATCCTTGCTAAGACCACATGATGGGGATGTGGGTCGTAGCAAAGAGAGTCAGTTAGCAAAGCGGGAAATATCAATGCATAGACAAGCATTTAAGATACATCCAGAGGCAACCATTGTTTCTCACAATCTCTTTTCTTGACGTGTAGCAGATCATGCCTCCGAAAAAGCAGAACCAACCCACCAGTAAGGCACCAATCCTCCAGATGGACTCAGCTACGTTCCAAGCTACTGTCACCGCAGCCGTAGCAGCCGCCCTAGCTGTTCTTAACACTCACAACCTAAATGGGAATGGGAACGACTCTCACACCTCAAGCTATAACAACACACCATGAAATCAGCAAGGGTTTGTCCAAGAGAACATTCTACTCCCACACCTAAGAGCGCCAAACGGAAATTTTGGTCCGAGAGGAAGGACAAGTCGTCTCAGAAACTTGCCAGGAAACGACTACTCGAGATAACTTCTACAACCGCCACATCCGGCCAACCGGTGCCAACGCCAGCGCGGCAATATGCTGGAAAACTTCCAAGTTACGAGAAATGCAACTTCCACCACGTAGGAAACTGTCGCGAACTTCGATGTGAGAACTACAATAGACAAGGACACACCACACGATGCTGTAGGGCACCTGCACAGCCAAACACCTCGATTCCTGGTATATAGATGGGTCAGGCTTGCTACAATTGTGATGAACCCGGACATTACAAAAGAAATTGTCCAAGACTTCAGGATGGCAAGGAAGCCCGTTTCGCAAAGACCCCGACCCAACACATCACTTCCACTACTGATGCTAGCATAGTCCAAGTGTGCTGTGTATGTGGCAAAATGGGACATCACAAAAGAGACTGCCCAACAGAGAAGAACAATGAGGAAACATGAGGAGTCTAACCTCAGGGAATGAGGAAGCATCAAAGAAACCTGGTATGTTGGTATGTTTCCGAAAACATCAATAAATATTCATAATCGTGATTTCTTTCCCGTCCAAATTTAATCACGTCGTACTTTTAAAAGTTGATGCCCTAATGTGTAAATTATGGTAGCCTAGTGTATACATTAGGGTCAGTTGTGATTATACATGACTTGTATACGCCAAGCAATCATAGGAAAATCTAGTGAGAACCATTCCATCGAGAGCCCATAGTTTCAAAACATTTGGACCCCCACATTAGTAGTAGTACCTACCAGGTCCAAATCAAACGCAGAAAATACCAGAGACGTTCATTTAGGGATGCCAATGTGCTAGCAAAACGATCCTCCCGGACTAGCTTGACGCGCGATTCTACGACACCATTCTGTCTAGCTTGACTGAGTCTATGTTATACCAAACCCTTTTGTCTTAAATCGTTCGATCGCGAAACTCCAGTCGCTCGTGACGACAACCAGATGCGAACTTCAAAGAACTCATCTCTCTTCGAAATCCGAAAGTATTCATACGAAGAGTATCATCCGCAACGAGAAGGACAAAGTAATAGAACCATCCGGACAATTGAAGATGTGTCGTGGGACCCACATCTATCCTTAATTGAACCTTCTTGCAACAACGGCGACCTTTCCAGTAGCAAGGCTGCGCCGTTCGAAGCCCTCTGCAGCCATAAGTACAGACCCCACCTGTGCTGGGCTGAGGCGGGCGACACGCAAATAGACAAGAATCAAGTCCCCGACAACACTCTCACAAGTCCTGAAATCATCCGAGAGACTGCAGAAAAGATCGTACGACAGGGGCTATGTCGTTAATAGACAAAAACCATTGGAGTCCCAGATTGGCGAACGTATCCTTCTTACAGGTTTCACCCTGGAGAGGCCTGATACGCTTCGGAAAGCGTAGAAAGCTAAATCCAAGATACGCTTCGGAACACTCATCTCGTCTTCGTCGTTCCAAACCAAAATGAGTGTCCGGCCGATGAGACACTTACGATTTACTCTCGACAGCCTCGAGTTAGACGAGAGTCCACACTTTGTGAGAGAATTCTTAGCTCACGTATCGAGAAGTCAAGCGAACGAAATAACGTCACATCCCGATAGTGAAGGTCCGTTAGAATGTCAAACAGGAACTTGGATTCACTTGGGAGCGCGAGAGTCCCATGAACCTTAAGTACTTACATCTTTTTCCAAGACCATAAGTTATATTCTTATTCTTAAATTTTGGGACGAAATTCCCTCTAACGGGGGGATGATGTGACAACCCGAAACTTTTATCTCGCACATTTAGTCAATTCGATCAAAGTTAAACATGTTTTATTGACTTCTGGCACTGTTTGAGGGTTCATTTAAGTGTTTTAAGCTTAAGTACAGCTGGGAACGAGAGTAGGAGTGAGCCAACAAGTCGTATAGAGGCTATAACCGAGCCATACACCCTCGTGGGAGGTGTGCACGGCCGTACACATGGGTGTGCGGCGGCACACCCACCCTCCAGCCGCACACTCACCCTTATATATAAGGGGACCCCTTCACTCATTCCTTTCCTTTTGGCTGCACTCTACTTTCTCTCACTACTTTCTCTCTCTCAAAAGTTCGTCCAAGAACACTCAAAAGGCCTCAAAAACGTGAACTACTCCATCATTCAACTTTTTATAGTGGTAAGACACCTGAATCTAAGCCTAAAACTCATAGTGTTCTTCGTGTTCTTCATCCGTTGAAGGTGTACGGCCGCACACCTTCATAAGGTGGCCGCACACACCTTAAAGCTCTCTAAAGTGAAGAGTTTGGCCTTCATTCACTAGTAGGACTTGGTATTAGCACAAGAACACCTCAAAATCGACATTTCGGGCACAAATGAAGAGTGTACGGGCGTACACTCCTGTGTACGGCCGCACACATCCTCTATACGGCTGCACACTCCTGTGTGCAACCGCACACACAGCCTAGCCGCACACCCTGGCCGCACACCCACTCAAATGGCCGTACACCTCCCTTGTTTGATCATATAGGGTCCCGACAAGCATTTCCGAGCCCTTAGGGTGGTTTCCCGTCATGTTTAGTCATGAAACACTCTAATTCTAATATGTATATGTGCCATTACATGTTAATAGGATCCACTTGCGTATGAAACACCGGCTAGCACTCAGCATTCTTAACCGATCATTCACCCAGATCCTACGTCAAACAGTGAGTTCATACCCCTACGCTTTTTCCGAGTTTTTCATGTTTTCAGCGGGGGGAATACAAGCAAAAGTACAAGGAAACTTGTACTCAAGTATATTATTTTGTTTAAAATAATTATATGTTCAGTATGCTTTTAACTCAGAAAACCGTTTTACCAATCGATTAAGAAATCAACTTGTAGAAACAGTTTCAAATCTAAAGCATGGAACTTGTGAATCTTGTCATAAAATGTGATATTTTACAAAAGGATTCATTCAAAATGTAAAACAGGATTTTCTATATTATTACTTGTAAATTTGTTAGGCTAAGTTTTGAGACTTGTCCTTGGTAACACTCCCTCGGATTCGTGAGTGGAGGAGTACGACTTATAACCAGAATCTCTTGGAGGGAGAGCGTGACTATTGTGTATAGATCCATATGGGACTGACTATCTCGCACCCTCGCTACTAGCTACAGCGGAACCGTTAGGTTCAGGGGTCACAAAGTCATAGAAGATATTGGCCCCGTTTCGTGCCTTATCCAGTCTAAGTACGGTTATGGCACTCACAACTTAGGTAACGAGAATTTACTTTTGTAATAATGAAACGAGTGAACTAACCTGAAAGTAATATCGGATTTGATTACTAAAGGGCATCCGTAACGCCCTTAGGTCTTAGTTCACTTCCTATTTTATTAGTTTTCATTTATGTAATACGGCTAATATACTCCTCTGGGTGTGACCAGAGTTTCGATAATACGGCTAATATACTCCTCTGGGTTTGACCAGAGTTTCGAAAAGAAAATTGCTGTCCGAGTATGGTAGATACTTGCGTATGGATAATCATTTATCAACCTTTAAGGGAAAATATAGGATTTTCTTAAGGAACGCTTTCAAAAAGGATCAAAGAACATCTTTCCTCCAAACTAAATTCTTATGAACTCACCAGCTTTGTGGTGATATTCTTCAAAACTGCTTGTATTCTCAGGGAATTAGTAGACAGGTACTTCCAGAAGCTCGAAGAAGTCGAAGTGTTAGAGTCGCGTCTTTCAATTTTGTTTTTGATATGAACAAAACTTATGTATTAAAACAATGTAAACCTTTTTCATGTATATATTCAATGTCTGGTTGTGTTTACTATGCTTGCTATGATACAATTGTTATGATACTACGCATGACGTCCTCCGCCCCGGAACGTTTCCGCCATTACGGTTCTGGGGTGTGACATCATCGGGATGGACACTACTGCTGAGGGGTTTCCTCAGCCATACATGTACTAAAGGCAACCATGAGGGGGATTGGAGTACAACGAATGAACGCCCAAGTTCATTAACACCTACAGGTTGCAGGTCTGCTAGCGTTTCTCACTGGACTGTCTAGAAAGTCTGTGGTCGTCATCCAAACTCCGCTAGATGACTGAATCACAAATCACATCGAGGCCTCTCATCACTTTATTTTATCACACAACAACTATCTACCCATGTTCTACCCAACATATTTGTAGATAAATATATATATATACAGTTTAAAACTTGTATAAAACATCAACTCAACAGTCACCTCAAATAAACAATTAATATATTCACACATAGCACATATTTTAAGGTAAATACTTCATATCTATGTGTAAAATGAAAGTGACTATACACTCACCTGATTTAATGAAAATCGGGCAGCAATTCGTTTCCTAAAACGTTCCTTTTTAATAAAACCGGGAGTTTTATTTAGAAACGGGGTTGTGCGAGGGTCAGACTTTGAAACCGAAAAGATAAATTTTCCGGGTTTCTCGGGCTCTTCGTGGCGTATTCCGGGGGTTATAATCGATACCGGGGCTTTGGGGGATGCTAAGATGAAGAAAATATGGAAAAAGGGGCTAAAAGTGACAATTTCCCAATTATAGCCGAGAAGGCTCGCATGACCCTTCTATTTATAGGGGGATCCGAAGTCGGTTCAGGTGGTGGGGTCCACAGGCGAGGGTACGCATGTGCTCGCACATGGTCTGCGCATGCGAAGGCCTCGCTGTCCTCTCCTGATTGGACCGAGGTCTAGTGGTCCGAAGTAGGGTTTCGTGGCTTCTTGCGAGGGCTTCGGACATGTGATAGTACACACGCGTCGGACATGCATTGGACCGCTTCAGCAGCTCGGATGACTCAACCTCATTTCGGACACGTGGCACATGCGAGGCGAGGACACGTGGCCGAAGTCCACGTGTGCGAAAATTCCCGGTTTTGGCATTATTTCTCGATTTTCGCGCCAAAACTTCTAAAATCCATAACTTTCGCATATGATCTCCGTTTTTGACGTTCTTTATATGCACGCGTAGGTAAAATTATGTTCTACAACTTTTGTTTAGACTTCGTCGGCTAATTATGATTTTAATTTTTATATTATTATTTTTAACAGACCGGGATAGGAAATCCGTTAAAAATTCATAACTTCTTCATCCGACGTCCGTTTTCGTCAGACTTTTTACCGTTGTGCTACTAATGACGAGACCTTCGATTCTTGTTTAGGTCGTGTCGGTTAAAAATCACTCGATCTATAATTCGAGTTTTTAGCTATCTACTGCTAAGCTGAAACTTCGAAAAATCATAACTTCCTCATACGAAGTCAGATTTGGGCGTTCTTTTTATGCCTACTCTCGGTTTAACGAACACTACGAGTTTTGTTTAGATCACTAAGGCCAAAAAGTAGTTTATCAAAAGCTCACTTTTTACGACATTCGGCCCCGTGCCGGTTTGTCGCGAAACTCCGACACTTCATAACTTCTTCGTTATAACTCAGATTTCGGCATTCTTTATATATCCGTAATCCTTGTCACGCCCACTACAAGTTTCTTAATATATATCGGCGTTTTCTAAAATTTAATTTTGATGCTCATTTTTATTCTTAATTAATTAAGCCCTAATAATTAAGCATAAAACACATAATTGACATAATATTCACATAATTCCTTTTCATTTCTTCAAAATGAGTTACAAACGTTAACCTAGAATATAATGTCAATATTAATGCCTAGCCTAGAAACACGGGCATTACAATTCTCTCCCCCTTAGGATGATTCCGTCTCCGGAATCACACATCAGCAAACAAATGCGGGTAGCGACTCATCATGTCACTCTCCGTTTCCCAGGTGAGATTTGGCCCATTCGTTTGTTTCCAATGCACAAGCACTAAATCGACCATCTTGCGTCTCAGTTTCTTAGTCTTACGGTCAACGATTGCCTCAGGTTCTTCGATCAACCTCTTGTTTTCATCCAACCTTAATTCAGAAATGGGAATTATGTTGGGCACATCTCCCGTGAACTTTCTCAAATAGCACACATGAGAGGTATTATGAATACCCTCCAGTTCTTCCGGTAATTCTAGCTTGTAAGCTTGATTCCCGATCCTCTGAAGAACTTTAAATGGTCCAATAAACCTTGGACTCAACTTTCCTCTTTTACCAAATCTTATAAGTCCCTTCCACGGCGAGACTTTAAGTAAAACCGAATCTCCAACATCGAAGGATATCAGTTGTCTTTTCTTGTCAGCATAACTCTTTTGTCGATCTTGAGAAGCTAACATCTTTTCCCTTATCACTTTCAACTTTTCAACAGTCTGATGGACTATTTCAGGTCCCATAAAATGCTTTTCCCCAGCTTCCAACCGGCCTGATGGCGTTCGACACTTCTCCCCATACAAAGCGTGATAAGGTGCCATCTTGATGCTCGAGTGGAAACTATTATTATAGGAAAATTCTACTAGAGGTAAGTGTTCATCCCAGTTACCTTAGAATTCTAGGGTACATGCTCTTAGCATATCCTCCAATGTTTGAATCGTTCATTCGCTTTGGCCATCGATTTGAGGATGGTAAGCTGTACTCAAACACAACTTGGTACCCAATTCCTTTTGTAGACTTCACCAAAACCTTGAGATAAAACGGCTGTCACGATCGGATAGAATCGTTAACGGAACACCGTGAAGCCTCACAATTTCCTTCACGTAAGAATTCGCAAGTTTATCCATAGACCATTTCTCGTTAGCGGCTATGAAATGCGCACTCTTAGTCAAGCGATCAACGACCACCCAAATCATGTCGTGACCGTTCCTTGTTCTGGGCAGTTTAGTCACAAAATCCATGGTAATGTCCTCCCATTTACCCATGGGTACAGGTAAAGCTTCTAAAGTCCCATACGGTTTCTAATGTTGTGCCTTAACCCTAGCACATGTTACACAATCGACCACATACTTAGTAACATCGAGCTTCATCGTCGGCCACCAGTAATAGGGTTTTAGATCCCTATACATTTTCGTAGTGCCGGGATGAATCGAGTACATGGTTTTGTGAGCTTCTTCGATCAGAAGACCTCTTACTCCTCCCGTCTTAGGTACCCAAATCCTATCTTTGAATACTTTCAATCCCTGACCGTTTGTATCAAACACCAACGTTTTTCCAAAATGTTCCTCCTTTCGGTCATTCTTTTCTAAAGCTTCCTCCTGAGCTTTCTTTATACTTTCCACAATTGTCGAGACGACTTCAATTCTCAGTGCTCTTGGCCTTCTCTTTTCAAGATTTACCTTTCGACTGAGAGCATCAGCAACAACATTTGCTTTACCAGGGTGGTAAAGTATCCCACAGTCGTAGTCCTTGAGTAGTTCCAGCCAGCGCCGCTGTCTCATGTTCAATTCCTTCTGATTAAAGAGATATTGAAGACTCTTATGATCAGTGAAAAGTTTACACTTAGTACCATAAAGATAATGCCTCCATATCTTTAAGGCGAATACTACCGCTGCCAACTCCAGATCATGAGTGGGGTAGTTCTTTTCATGCTCTTTCAACTGCCTTGATGCATACGCTATCACTTTATCCCTTTGGGTCAGAACACATCCTAACCCAACTCCAGAGGCATCACTATAGACTGCGAAGTCCTCAACTCCTTCAGGTAACGAAAGAATTGGTGCTTCACACGGTCTCTTCTTTAACTTTTCAAAGGCCTCCTTATGCTTTTCATTCCAAGCATAAGTAGCTCCTTTGTGGGTCAAAGTTGTTAATGGAGTAGCGATCGAAGAAAAGCCTTGGATAAATCGGTGATAATATTCGGCTAATCCTAAAAAGCTTCGAAGCTCCGTAGGACTTTTTGGTTGTTCCCACTTCATCACAGCTTCGATCTTTGCTGGGTCAACCATTATTCCTTCTTGGTTAACCACATGACCTAAAAATTGGACTTCTTGAATCCAAAATTCACATTTGGAGAACTTTGCATACAACTTCTCCTTTTTCAAAACTTCTAGCACTTCACGCAGATGCTTGTCATGCTCCTGCTTGCTTTTCGAATAGATCAAGATATCGTCTATGAATACTATCACAGATTTATCAAGGTATGGTTTACAAACCCTGTTCATCAAATCCATGAAAGCTGCTGGGGCATTGGTTAATCCAAACGACATAACCAAAAATTCATAGTGTCCATATCTTGTTCTGAACTTAGTCTTTTCGATAACCTGCTCCATCACCTTCAGTTGATGGTATCCTGACCTAAGATCGATCTTCGAGAAATAGCTCGAACGTTGCAACTGGTCGAACAGGTCATCGATCCTCGGCAACGGATACTTGTTCTTTATTGTCACTTTATTCAGCTCTCTGTAATCGATGCACATTCTCATGCTCCCGTCTTTCTTCTTTACAAATAACAAAGGGTCTCCCCAGGGTGATGAACTAGGCCGAATGAAACCTTTGTCCAATAACTCATGAAGTTGTGTCATAAGCTCTTTCATCTCGGTTGGTGCTAATCGATATGGTGCTTTTGCTATCGGTGTCGTTCCTGGTAACAAGTCGATACGAAACTCCACTTGTCGATCAGGGGGTAATCCGGGAAGATCTTCGGGAAAGACTTCCGGATATTCACACACCACCGGAATATTCTGCACCTCCTTCTTTTCCTTCTTAGCATCGATCACGAATGCTAAATATGATGTACACCCCTTGGCCAAACACTTTCTGGTATTCATTAGGGAAATGATTCCAAAATTTACTCTGCGTTTGTCTCCATACACCATAAACGACTCTTTCCCTCGCGGGTTTACTTTTACTATTTTCTGCCTACACAGTATCTCGACATCATTGGCGCTAAGCCAATCCATTCCTAAAACTATGTCGAAACCATTTAACTCGATAGGCAATAATTCATCGTGGAACTTATTCCCATCCAAGTCAATGATGATGTTTTTCATACGATGGCTAACAGGTACAAACTTGCCACTAGCAATTTCGACTAATAAAGCATTAACTAGTCTATCAACAGGCAAAGCTAGTTTTCTACCAAATTCATGCGAAATAAAGGAGTAATTGGCTCCAGAATCAAACAAAATTTAGGCAGGCAATTCATTTACGAAAAAGGTACCTGAAGCGACATCGACTTCTTCTTTTGTAGCTTCAACGGTCATCTAAAAGGCTCTCGCCTTCGGCTTTGGTGGTAGATTGGGCTTTGCTGCATCCTTCCTCTTTGGACAGTCTTTAAAAACATGTCCTTCTTCACGGCACTCAAAACATACCCTCTTGTCGGATGGACACACGTTGGCATAATGCCCAGTCTTTCCACATTTGTAGCAAGTCACCCCCTCGCTACATTTCCCAAAGTGCTTTTTCTTGCACTTCTCACACCATTTCACTTCACCTCCTCCTCCTCCAAACTTATTAGAATTAGAAAATTTGCTTTTCTTGTTGGAACCTGAAGTTCCTTCAAAATTTCTCTTTTCACCAACTTCTGCCCTCTCCAGACCTTTCTCTCTGATATGAACCTCAACATTCTTAGCAGCCCAGATGGCGGCTTTCAAAGTGGTTGCTTGTTTAACCATCGGACCAAAGTCCGCTGGTAATCCGAGGGAAAACTTGTTAACCTTAGAGAGTTCAGTTGGAACTAGGTAAGGAACAAGCTTCATCTTTTTAGTAAAACTAGCAGCGTATTCAGTAACGCTCAACTTTCCCTTTTTCAAATCCTGGAACTCATTGTTGATTTTCAGAAGATCCTGCTCAGAGCAGTATTGCAATTTCAGTTATACCACAAAGTCTTCCCAAGACATCTTCCTAGCTTCTCCCTTGGGCATGGAATCAGCTAGTAACTTCCACCAGCTCAGTACACCAGATTTTAACAGAGGAATTGCAAGTGCGGTCTTTTGTTTGTTGCTGCACTCATACCTTTCAACCATCGTCTCCATTTCGGAGATCCAATTCATGACTTCCACCGGTGTCGGACTCCCAGATAGACACGGTGGTTTAGATGTCATGAAATCTTTGTATTTGCACCCGCGTCCATCAACTCCTCCATCATGGTTGTTTTGTCTAACTATCGGTGGGTTGGCTTGACCAAGAGTCCCACTATAGTTCCCTCCTACTGATTGCCCTTCATTCAATTCGGGCAGTTCAACAGGTATCGTAGTTTCCTCCCTATTTTGTTGTAGTAATCGCCTGGTCTCCTCCATTTGGCGATCTAACATCATCTGCATTATTGCTTGTACCCCAGCCATCGTCATTGGCTTAGGTGCAGCTCCTACAACAGGTACTTGCTCAACTACTTGAGGTTGAGGCTGTTGATCCCTGTTTCCGTTTGCGTTTGTAACTCCACTGCGAGTTCTTGCCATTACAATCTATATAACGAATAAGGCGAATTTAGGTCTTTATCATTGTTAGACATTTCAATTCCCTTATCACTCCGAAATGTTTACATGTTAGTTCTAATCTCGTAATCATACGCTTAGAATCCTACACACATAAGGTTTCCAGATCCGGTTGACAACAGACCATAGATCCGAACAAATAATGGCACACATGGAAAACACATAGCATTTAGCACATAAGGGCATTTTAGGCATCTTTCCTAAAATAAACTAGTGCTCGTGTCTAAAATATGGTAGACACTCATCTCACAATCATCACTTAGCATTCTAAGTTTAAGTCTAGAAATCCTACAATTTCTTAGTTCGCTTAAACTAATGATCTGATACCAACTGTGACATCCCCTAATTTCTCGGCCATAAAAGTCCGATTTAATTTATGCTTTTTAAAATCAAATCAGAGAAATCTTTATAAAAGATGTTGCGGAATTGGTCCCCAAAATAAAATATGATAAAAGTTTGTCAAAACCTTTCTTTAAGAAATATATAATTTCATTTCATATCAAAACCTTGGGATGTCATGTACCGATACAGACCAAAAGCATAAACAAGACATTATAAGCCTTTCAACAGTTATATACAACTACTGGCCTATAATCCAAAAATCCCACGTCATCATCCGACTATGCTCGGGGTCCACTACCTGTAACATAAAAAGCTGAGTGGGTCAGGCTTGGGAGCCTGGTGAGCATATAGGGTTTTCAACCCACAATAATAATAAACTTATTAAGTTCATCAATCAACAATAACCCTGATTACCCGTTCCTGTTATCCTCACTTTACGTATCTAAACACTTTTCACAAGGGACCTAGCCTAAAGAATATCATCGGGATGGACACTACTGCTGAGGGGTTTCCTCAGCCATACATGTCCTAAAGGCAACCATGAGGGGGATTGGAGTACAACGAATAAATGCCCAAGTTCATTAACACCTACAGCTTGCGGGCCTGCTAGCGTTTTCCACTGGACTGACTAGAAAGTGGTCGTCATCCAAACTCTGCTAGATGACTGAATCACAAATCACATCGAGGCCTCTCATCACTTTATTTTATCACACAACAACTATCTACCCATGTTCTACCCAACATATTTGTAGATAAAAATATATATACAGTTTAAACCTTGTATAAAACATCAACTCAATAGTCACCTCAAATAAATAATTAATATATTCACACATAGCACGTATTTCAAGGTAAATACTTCATATCTATGTGTAAAATGAAAGTGACTATACACTCACCTGATTTAATGAAAATCGGGCAGCAATTCGTTTCCTAAAACGCTCGTTTCTAATAAAACCGAGAGTTTTATTCAGAAACTGGGCTGTGCGATGGTCGGGCTTTGAAACCGAAAAGACAATTCAGAGTTTCGCATATGATCTCCCGGTTTTATTCGTTTCGGACATGTGGCACATGCGAGGCGAGGACACATAGCCGAAGTCCACGTGTGCGCAAATTCCCGGTTTTGGCATTATTTCTCGATTTTCGCACCAAAACTTATAAAATCCATAACTTTCGCATATGATCTCCGTTTTTGACGTTCTTTATATGCACGCGTAGGTAAAATTACGCTCTACAACTTTCGTTTAGACTTCGTCAGCTAATTTTGTCTTTAATTTTTATATTATTATTTTTAACAGACTGGGACAGGAAATCCGTTAAAAATTCATAACTTCTTCATCCGACCTCCGTTTTCGTCAGACTTTTTACCGTTGTGCTACTAATGACGAGACCTTCGATTCTTATTTAGGTCGTGTTGGCTAAAAATCACTCGATCTAAAATTCGAGTTTTTAGCTATCTACTGCTAAGCTGAAACTTCGAAAAATCATAACTTCCTCATACGAAGTTAGATTTGGGCGTTCTTTTTATGCCTACTCTCAGTTTAACGAACACTACGATTTTCGTTTAGATCACTAAGGCCAAAAAGTAGTTTATCGAAAACTCACTTTTTACGACATTCGGCCCCGTGCCGGTTTGTCGCGAAACTTCGATATGTCATAACGTCTTCGTTATAACTCGGATTTTGGCATTCTTTATATACCCGTAATCCTTGTCATGCCCACTACAAGTTTCTTAATAGATATCGGCGTTTTCTAAAATTTAATTTTGACGCTCATTTTTATTCTTAATTAATTAAGCCCTAATAATTAAGCATAAAACACATAATTGACATAATATTCACATAATTCCTTTTCATTTCTTCAAAATGAGTTACAAAGGTTAACCTAGACTATAATGTCAATATTAATGCCTAGCCTAGAAACACGGGCATTACAGTAAATACCAGCAGTTGTTATATCAAGTATACACATAAGTTGATTCTTAACAAGGAATGCATTCAGACCAAGTTAGTAAGTGAGATCAAGCTTAGTGATTAAGTCACAAGTGACTTGCTCCGAAGAGAGATAGTATCCAGTTATATTCAAGTGAACTTTGAGAGTAAGAAAGAGAGTAAAGACACGAGATATGAGATTCAAAATGAGTAATCAGATTGTTTTGAATAAGAAAGGTTGAGCTCTATTTATAGAGACACAAGAATTACAGTGGATCAAATCTCTAAGAGTAGCCATGCAAGGCATACTGTACAATAGAGAGTATTCTAACTAAGTAGATAAAAAGTTAAACTAAGAAACTAGATAGTGAGACTGCTGATGAATGATGACTTCGGATGGGGTTGCTGACTGCGGTTCTTTGATGACTGTGGTAGATCATGTTCAAGAGGGTCACTTTTATGATTCAACAATTTCCACCTAAGTGACCTCTTTAACTTTTCTTCAGTTATCAAGTTTTAGAAACTTGATCAGTATCCACCAAAACTTCCTGATATTTTCCAACCAAGTGATCATTCTTAAAATTTCGAACTTGACTTCGACAGTTGTGTGTTTTGACTTTTGAACTGCAGTTCGACAAACTTCAATCTGCTTCCTTGTGAGATGATTCATGGCAGTCATCGGAATGAAATATTTGGTTTCATTGAGTTTTCGTTAAAAGATGACTCCAAGATCTGGGAAGTTTGTTGCACCTAGGGATCTTTCTTGAAATCCTTCAGTAATCATTAGTGTGGGGTCAAGTGGTGGTAGATCAAACTTTTTGGCTAGGACAGGGTGAATGTCTGCATCAATCTTTCCGAAGTCACAGACAGTTTCCCTTAGAAAAATGCTTGCCCTTTCAAGTGCTATCTTCATCTTCGGATGCTTTTCAAATTTGTTTTGGAACACCTTTGATATCAGAAAGACTTCTTCAGGGTTCATACATGGGAAGTCAGTTTGGGTGAGCACGTAGTCCTGATTCCTTCTTGTAAGAGTGTATTGGATGAAGTCAGATTTGATGAATTTACGGGGCTTATAGTTCTTGACTGTGGATGGTCTATCATTAGACCAGATTTTTTCAATTGAAGAAGCACATTTGGCATATAATCGATTGAGTCTTTCGAATTCCATGGGCAGTCTATTGTGGTCAGGTAAGCTGCGGTCAAACGGCTTAAATACAGAGAAGTATTTAGCATTGGGAGAGATTGGAACATCCCAGTAACCGTCAGATGGAGGTTCAGCATACGTGAGATAGGGTTTGTAGTCATCATCCAGCAGTCTGCGGTGAGGATTGATCCAAGAGTTGACTAAGGACTCATCCATGGTAATGTCGAATCCGTTTTCTCTCCAGATGAGCTCAGCAAATTTGGCTGCTTTCCAGTCTTTCTTCTTCTGTTGTGTTGTGAGAGAGTCATTGGAATGTTCAGATGACATGTTGGATGCTAAATTTTTGAAGTGGGGAGGAGTCTCCGATCGCTCAGGAGAGGGAGTTTTCTGAATAATTTCCTTTTGCGGTGGAGACTGATGTTGCGATGGCGTCTGATGTTGCGGTGGCGTCTGATGGCTTGAATTCGAGTGATGAGATGGTTGTGGTGAGGGAACTTTTTCAGTTATGATGGGGGGATTTTGGAAATGTTGTTTGAATGATGGTCTTCATCACTTCCCCCTCTTGAGGAATGCAAACGCGTAGCTTCCTCAAGCCATTCCCTAAGACCATCTACTTTAGTACACACCTCCTGAAAATGAGCTTTGAGGACATCAGCCAGTTGCTGATTATTTGGGATGATGGTGTTGAAGAGTAGTCGATGAATCTCATTTGTAAGTTGAAGGATCTCATGACCATGAAAATTTGAAGAGAGAGAGCGTTGGAGTCTGTTGATGGTGGATTGGAGTACCAAGATGGTGGACTCATAAGTAGTGTGAGTTTCATCTATCAGCTTCTGGGAGTGAGTGGACTGGTCCGCAATGGCCTTTTGAAGATCTGACTTGATTGCGGATAACTCAGAGATGAGGCGCTCCATAGTAGCCATGAACTGCTTATGATCAGCTTGTCGACTTATATCGAGAGATCGAATTCCCATTTCAACTTTTAGGGAAATTCGCTCAGCAGCCAGTCGTTCACGAGTTTCCAATCATTCGATTCGCTCAATCAGTGAGTACGGCCCTGGCAAGTCTTCAGGTTGCGGTTGAGTGGGCTTCACGGCAGCAAGAATTTGGTCTACTTTGGCTTGTAGACTCAGAAATTCTTTTCTGGTCACATCATTCTTCTTCTTCTTCTTTTTCTCTTTTGGTTTGGAGGTTGAGTGTTGAGAACCACTCCATGCTTCTTCTTCATAAAAAATCATTAGATCGTCATCAGAAGGAGTAGGTTGATTTACCTCACTAAGATCAAAGTCATCGAAGCCGAATGTGGGAGCTGAGATAACTTCGATTGCAGTGTCATCATCTTGAGATTCTCTAACTGTTGGAGTTGGAGGGAGTTTGGATGTTCCTGCTCCAACTTGAGTGACATGTGCATTGCGGAGGGTCTCAGCCATTGTTGACATCCACTCTTGTACTTTGAGAATGGTGGCTACGGTATTGGCGTTATTGATTGCGTCAGCCCAATATTTTGCCACGGTTTCGATCTCCTACTGTTTCTGCTGAAGCTGCTTGGTTTGTTGGTCCTTTCTGGCTTGAAATGACCTACAGAAAGCGACATATTTCTTGACATCGGAGTCTGAGACCGGAGTGTAGTGTAGCCATGAATAATTTGATTTGTCACCATCAAATCCTTGAAAGCGCACCGAGGTGTCCCTCGGGTTCACGGATCCTTGCACAATGGTGCTCACCGTGCCTAAACCACCTGTAAAATATGTAAGTAGAGTAGGATTTCCTGAGCTTCCTCGGTCTCCTTGACCCGTGGTCAAGTCTGGCCTCGGCTAAGTTCTGGCAAGGGCGGAAGAATTGCCCTGCGGTTGGGAATATGTTTGAAGTGTTTGGGTGACAGATAAAAGGATGGAGTTCAACTCCTCAGGAGAAAAGAAATGTAGACAGGAAGCCCTGGAGACCTTCGGGCGAGGACCAGTTCCATCCCCTTGGGAGTGAACTGGGGGTGAGTCTCCATGTTCAGTTGAAACATACACACTTTCTGTGTCTGAGTGGAATTCGATTGTGGTATTGAATGGGTCAGTGGCCACCCCAAGGACTACCGGAGCCTTTTGAGAGGCTGCGACATCAGTCCGGTCATGCATTTGGCCAGTGGGATCGGTTTTTATTTTCTTTAGAATGGCAATGGGTTGTGTGTCATCGTCAAAATCATTGGAGGAAGAGGGAGACTGATTGTCAGTTGATTCGCCATCTGAGGATTCAATTTGTTTCCTTTTTCTTGGATGGATCAATGTGTTTGGGAGCATCTATTTTCTTTGGGGTTCCATGTTTCTTGGTGATGTTGCGGGGACCTTGACGGGCTGAGGCTAACTGCTTGCGTCTTTTAGATAGGTTGGAGAGAGTGGTGGAAGATGGGATTGCGGTACTACCAGGATTGATGGGTACGGATAGGGCTTGTCTAGGTGGAGGCAAAACCTTCCGTAGCCTTTATGTGGTCAGTGACATCAATGTTTTCAAGTCCAAGTGAGGACAAAATGTGGACTGGTAGTCGTCTAATGGGTCCGAAGTTAGATTAATCTTTAGAAGGATTGTACCTTTTGAGATCTATGGCGATGAAGAAGTTGACATCGTTGCCCATGCTGAGACCTACATCCACATGAAGGTCTGAGATGCGTAGTGACCAGAATCTAGCAAAGGTGAGCTCGGTAGGGTTTACTCTTGGACTTTCTTTGGGAATGTATTGCAAGAAGTCATGCCATAGGATCTGACCATAGTTGACGTCGTAGCCAGTGAAGATACTCCAGACTAACTCTAAGAGCTTGAGTCCCATGTTATCAGTGCCTTCGGTTCTACCGGACAGACTGCGGATCACAAAATGGCATACGAACTGCCATACCACAGGACCTAATTCTTCTTGAATTCGCATATGCCTTTTAGCTTCTTCTGGTAGCCCATTTGGTAAAGTGCAGACAGAATGTCTGCCATGCTTGGGGTGAAAACCTTAGTTGAAGGATGAACTAACAGGTTGATGGCATTGATAAATTTTTCCTTGTTTAGAATAACCAAGGAATCATTTACCAGATTCATATGCACTTCTTGAAGGTTGTTGAGGGGTCGATAAGCTGAGAAAGAACATTTGAAAAGGGTCAATTGAGGAACCACATATGTGAACGAATCGAAGGGGCCAAACAATGGATGATTTGACAGGAACTTGATCATCAACTTGATCAGAGCATTGTAAGAGGGATGGTCTTCAAATACTGCTCTGAAATTGCTTGAAGCAATCGATGACATTTGATTTCTTGAAGCAGAGTCTGAACCAGTTGGGTTTGCTGAGGCAGATGCCTTGGAGAGTTTCTTCGAAATACCCGATTTCACCATTTTTGAAGAGGTTGAGGAAGTTGCAGGTAATACAGAATGCAAGAAGATGAAGATGAATATGAAGTTCAAAGAGAGTATTTAGAAAGCGTAAACTTTTCTTGGGGAAGAAGATGAGGGTTTTATATTGGCGGATTTGAACGGTTATTGATTTTACCCTAAGTGAAATTGGATAAGGTAAAAACGTTTGGGTTGATTTTCTTTTGATTAGGAGGGATAATCCCAGCCACAAATTAGATAAAAGAGGGTTTATTTTATTTTTTGAGATTTTCCAAAAGGGGGGGGGGGCATTTAATGAAATGTCAGTCCCTAAACATCACATCTAAAGAACGTGTGGTGAGGCGTTAATCTGTTGTACAAATGGGGAGATGTAACGGATTTGACGTTTTGGGGGTAATAGGAAAAGACAGTTTAAACGAAATTTGTATGGAAAAGCAATCTTTTTTTCATCATACACAAAATAGGTCTGAAACAAGGTTTATTGAAAAAGTGGAAATGGGACAGAGATATGCTACACAAGGAATGTTTTTCTTATTTAATGAAGGATCATTAAATAGCACATCGTTTTTCACGAATTTATGAGACAGTTGAGAAATCAATCAATGTGATTGCGGATTGAGACTTCATTATGGATGGATCCTTTGTCATTGCGGATGGATGGCTGGATGACTGCATTAGAGGAACTGAGGGAAGCACTAGAAAAAAAATTAGTAACAACAAACAATAAGGAACATTGGAAGATAGATATGATATATAGTTGCGGTACATGAGATGTATTGCGGTACATAGAATATACTGCGGTACATAGGATATACCAAAACTATCTATCATAAATAAGTTCAAATAGGACCGCAACAGAGACCAAGGATGGTCTGCGGTACCTATCAATTCAAAAAGAATTGCGGGTCCGGATTCATCATTCCTAACATTTGTAAGAAACTGTTGAGCTTTGTAGAGTCAATTGCCTTTGTGAATACATCAGCAATCTCTTCATGCGTATGGACAAAAATTAGTTCAATGTTACCTTTCAGAATATGGTCTTTGATGAAGTGATACCATAGTTCAATATGCTTTGTCTTAGAGTGCTGAATTGGATTGTGGGAAATCGCTACAGCACTCTCAGAGTCACAATAAATTGGTATCCGCAGCATTCTGTATCCGTAGTCCATGAGTTGTGTTTTCATCCATAAGACTTGTGAACAACAGCTGGCTGCGGCCACATATTCAGCTTCTGCGGTACACAGTGATATATAACTTTGTTTTCTTGATGACCAGCTGACGAGTCTTCCACCCAGAAAATGACATCCACCGGAGGTGCTTTTTCAATCTAGTCTGCATCCAGCATGATCCACATCTGTGAATGCTTGTAGGCTGAAGTCATTCCCTGTGGGGTACCATAAACCAAGAGTCTTGCCGCCTTTCAGGTATCTTAGAATCTGTTTGGCTGCGGTCATGTGTGACACTTTTGGGTCAGCCTTGTATCATGCGCATACATCTGTTGCAAAAACAATGTCTGGTCGGCTTGCGGTGAGGTACATCAATGAGCCAATTATACCTCTATAAGTCTTTTGATCTACTGATTCTCCATAAGGATCAGCATATATCTTATATCCGAAGGCCATGGGGACCTTGGCCGATGAACAGTTGTCCATTGAGTATTTCTTTAGTAGTTTAGTGGTGTATTTCTCCTGATGGATGAATATCCCTTGAGGGACTTGTTTCACTTGAAGTCCTAGAAAGAAGTTAATCTCTCTATTCATGCTCATTTGGAACTTGTTGTTCATGAGCTTAGCAAATTCATCCACCATTCCCTGATCAGTTGATCCAAAGATGATATCATCCACATATATTTGTACAAGCATAAGGTGATTACCGTTTGCTTTTGTAAATAGAGTGGGATCAATCACTCCTCTTTTGTATCTGGAAGAGACAAGGAATTCAGAGAGGGTCTCGTACCACGCTCTTGGGGCTTGCTTTAGACCGTAGACTGCTTTTTCAAGCTTGAAGCAGTAGTCAGGGAATTCAAGACTTTCAAAACCCGAAGGTTGCTGAAGATAGACCTCCTCTTTTAATTCCCCGTTGAGAAAAGCACTTTTCATATCCATTTGGTGTACCTTGATGTTCTTGTGGGCTGCGTATGCTAAGAAGATTCGAATGGCTTCCATTCGTGCTACCAGAGCATACGTTTCATCATATTTAACACCTTCAAGTTTACTATATCCCTTGGAAACTAGCCTTGCCTTGTTTCTGATTACCGCACCAGATTCATCCAGCTTGTTTTTTAACACCCATCTAGTACCAACAATAGTGTGACCTTGCGGCTTCGGAACGAGTTGCCACACTTTATTTCTTTTGAATTCTTCTAGTTCTTCCTGCATTGCGGATATCCAGTCTGGTTCTAGTAACCTTTCTTTGATCGTTCGCGGCTCAACTGAGGAGATGAAAGCTGCGTAGTGACAGTGATCTGATAAGTCCTTGGAAGATCGAGTCTGGATACCTGCGGATGGGTTGCCGATGATTTGACCTGGTGGGTGGTCCTTCGTCCATACGTGTAGATGGGGTTGCAGATGATCAGCAGCTGCGGTAGAGGGAATGTCTTCAGTATCGGAAGACTCTGCGGTTGGAGATGGTAGTTCCCCCTGGACTTGAGAACATCCGGCTGAATTGTCTTGAACTAGAAGGATGGGATCAGAGTTTTCTTAGGCAGATGGAAGTTCCCCCTGGATTGCCGATGGTGGATGCTCTTGGGCTAGAGAAGGTTCCCCATGGATTGCTGGAATTGAGAAAATTCTCTAGTCTGTTATTGTGTTAATGTTCTCTATATCTTCATCATCTGAGTCAGATGAGAAATTTGATGGTTGAAATTCTCTGCGGATAGGGATTGGAGCTGCAACTTCTAGTACTGGAACCTCTATGGTTGTAGCATTGTCCGGAGTTGAGTTTTCCCCCTCAACCGGAGAGGTGGAAGTATTGATTGATGCCTCATTGGACGGTGTAGGACCAGATACTTCAGCATGCTGCTGTAGAGCTTCGGGGGACATAAGAACTTCGGATAACTTGGCTGTTTCTACAGGGTCGAAGACATCATCATAGTTTACTTCAACTAGGTTTAGTGGACCCGAAGAGGCAGGAATATCACTTTCTAGGATTGCTGTGGTTTCTGTTGATGGAGCGGTTTTGCGGATGTGATAGTCATCAAATTTCACATCGAAGCTTTCAATGATTAGCCTTGTACGTCTAATGAGAACCCTATAAGCAACTTTGTTTGTTGAGTAGCCAAGAAAGATAACTTCATCAGACTTCGGTGCAAACTTGTTAAGATGATCTTTGTTGTTGATCACAAAACATCTACACCCAAAGATATGAAAGAAGCGGACATTTGGCTTGCGGTTGTTAAGTCCCTCATAAGGAGTTTACCGAGACGCTTGCATACAATGCTTTGATTCTGCACAAAACATGCGGTGGCCACTGCTTCGGCCCAGAAGTAGAGAGGAAGGTGTACGAAGTTGAGCATAGATCTGGCTTCTTCTACCAGAGTTCGGTTCCTTCGCTCAACTACTCCATTCTGTTGCGGAGTGTAAGGAGCTGAGAAATTATGAGTAATACCTTTTTTAACCAAGAAGCTGTTTAAGACATGGTTGGTAAACTCAGTTCCATTATCACTTCGGATGCGACGCACTGGTAGTTTGATTTGAAGTTCTATCTCCTTGATGAGAATCTGCGGTGTTTCTGACTTGAGTCTAAGAAAGAAAACCCATGTGAAGCGTGTGAAGTCATCTACTATAACCAGTATGTATTTCTTGTGATGAAGACTGGCTACGGTGGATGGACCGCAGAGATCAACGTGTAGGAGTTCCAGTGGTTCAGAAATTGAAGAATAAATCACCATTGGGTGACATGCTTTGGATTGCTTTCCACATTCACATGCAGGACAAAGAGTATCATTGCTGAACTTGAGGATTGGGAGACCTCGGACGAGTTCTCCAGTGACCAAATTGTTGATGTATCTAAAGAATAGTATCTCGAGATTTATCGTGTATCAAAATATAAAATATCAAGAACATGATGAGAATTCTTAGAAGATGAGAAAGAAAAGAGAGATAATAATAATATTCATGAAGAACAATGATGGGAGAGAAAACTCTCCCTAGGTGGGAGAGATCGCACCACTTTCTCTCTCTATAGATTACATTTTAGAAAAGATGCATGCACGGAGGTTGCAGTGACAGGTTTCGTGTCAACTTTTAAGCCTAGTCCTGGGTGTTTGTGAGATTTTGGAGTGTTGTGTTTTTTAGAAAAGGTACGAGGTTTCTGGAAAAAACTACATTGACATTGACAAGCTGAAATTTTGTCTTTCATTCTGACACCTTGTTTGGTCAACGGTATAAATGATGAGTTGGGCTTGTGACCGGTCCGACAATGATAAGATTTTGCATTGGTGCTATTGGAATTTGAAAAATTTGGTTTCGAAGAAGATTGAGCACGTGTAGATCTTTGGACCTTTTTGTTGGGTTTGGTAAAATACCCTTCCACTTGTTAAAATTTTGATGTGATTTCAAAAGTGTTGGAGTGGGTAAGATACCCTTCCATTTTGGATCATCTGAGGAATAAATTTGAAAACCGTTGCTGCGAAAAGACTTTTCTTTCTTTTGGGTTGTGTCAGATGAGTTTGAAATGACTGTTGAAACTGTACATTCCTTTTTGTATGTTTTCTTGATGGGAGAGTTTTTTGAAAAATATTGCAAGAAAACAAACTTTTATGGACTCTTAGATTTTGGAAATGTGATATGCCTTTTGTTTTTAGAAAAGTTTTGTCGATTTGTGCCTCGGGATCGAATTTCCTCTTTGAAAGCCTTTTTAGCTAAGGTTTTTGGGGAACCGCGGTCATTGATGTTCAGCTGCGGTTTCCTGGAAACCTTTGAAAATTTATGAAAACGACGGCTAGAGTCATCCGAACTGAAGGATTCAAGGTTTTGAGAGCATTGACCCACTTCAAAGTTTTCTATGGGTAATTCATGATGAATTGGCTGAAGAGTCGCAGAGCTTTTGTTTGAGGACTGCGGTAAGGATGATTTGACTACCGCAGAGTAAGACTGAGTTGGGACTTCAGTGGGACTTTTGTGGGACATCTGAGGCTCATGACTACAGTGAGAGACATTGCGGTCTGAGGGCAGAGATGGGAAGTCTTTCAAGACTTCGGGGTTCTCAATGACAATTTCTTCATCAACTACGGATGAAGTTTGAGAATTTTGGTAGATTGTGCCACAGATAGGAATTTGATCACTTGTGTGACCCGAAACCTCAGGCACAATTTCCTCA
The DNA here is from genome assembly GCF_052849685.1 of Lactuca virosa. Taxonomy (NCBI): domain Eukaryota; kingdom Viridiplantae; phylum Streptophyta; class Magnoliopsida; order Asterales; family Asteraceae; genus Lactuca; species Lactuca virosa. Next base: position 62,212,207 of record NC_136429.1, read on the forward strand.
ATGACACAATTATTACTTAGATTATGAAGTCTACCGAAGTGTTTTCTGATGTCTTCGGGAAAGGTCTTGTCATTGACTGGAAAATGAAATTCTCGGTCCGGAGGGACATACAGTCGATCTTTGTTAAACCGGGGTGAGGAATCCTTTGCGGTAGGATATCCTTTGGACCAACCCAATTGTATGTATTGTCCACAGTTCCATTATTTACCAAATTTTCAATAGCTTCACTTTCATTGAATAGTTTTTCTATTAATAGATTTAAGCGTACAAAGCTATCTCTAGTTGTGTTTCACTCAAAATTATTGCATCTTTTTCTAACTCTAAGTCCTTTTCTAACATAGCCATTTTGAGTCTTTTGTTGTCCAGTCGTCCTCTTACATGGAACATCTCTTGGGACGCTATGTTCTTGTCATCTAAAGCTTTGTTGTAGTATGTAAGGACGGCATCACATGTGTCATTAAGATTGTCTATGAAGGGTTGACAATCATGCATGCTATAGTTTAGAGTTTGAATCATGAGTTTTACCTGTTCGACGATGCTTAGAGTTCCATCCTTTGCCATGTAGCAATAGTTCTTTTCCAGCTTTGTAGACCCATCATCATCCGCAGTTGCCAGCATGCAAATCTTCCCTTTTCCTTTGATGTTGCTGATGGCATCATCTTCATCTCCGGATGACCAAACTTGATGGTCTCTTTTGACATGGGCTACGTATGCCCTGGACTTTTCCTTTTCTTCCAATTCTTGAGCCATTCTTAGGTAGAATGCTCTGTCTTTCACTACATTTGCCTTGCAGTCTTTTGCAAAATGATTCTCTTTGTTGCACTTGTGAGAAATTACAACATCACTTTTGTCTTCTGAGGGAGTACCGGAGTCAGTGGTTTGAATGGATTGCGATGCCTCCTTTGGTTGAGTACTTTGAGATTGCGGTGGTGGATGAGAACTTTTGGGAAATCAAGAATGGTTATTCTGTGGGTTGAAGTTACGGTTGAATGGAGGTTTGTTGAACTGCTGATTCTTACGAAAGGAAGTGGGTGGTAGTCGATTGAACTGTTGGCTAACAAGAGCAATAGCCTTCTGATATTCTTCTTCATCATCATACTCTGAGTCAGCTTCGTATGACTGCGGAGGAGTGTCATACAAGGGAGGGTAGGATTGATTGTGTGGAGCTTGTGCTGTGATAGAAAGTGGTCCTCCGAAGTCAGCACAGTCTTTGAGTACGGTGGATTCTTGTGCTTGTAGTTTCCCGTAGAGCTTGTAGAGAGACAAAGAATGAATCTTTCTATCTCCTTGAACTATCATCTTAGCCGTAGTCCAATGTCTTCCCAAACCATTGAGAAACTGAAGGTTTGTTTCATGGTTACTGCGGATGGTGCCTACATTAGATAACTTAGTGACTATCAAGTTGAATCTTTTGAAGGAGTCTTCCAAACTTTCGCCAGTATGAGCTTTGAAACTGTTGAACTCATTGAGTGCAGTTGTAAGCTTCTTGTCTTGTTCTTGTTCTGAGCCCTCATATAAGTTCTTGAGAACTTTCCAGATTTCTTTTGCTGATTGACAATTTATGATAATGTCGAAGTTGTCAGGAGCAACTCCACAAGAGATTTCATAAAAAGCACATCATTTTCCATTTTATCGAGATCATCTTTGGTGGGACGGTTCATGACTGATTGACCTCCTCCTAGTATGGCTGTAGCGCCGTCAGTTTGGACTGGTGTAAGAACTAGGACATGTGGTCCTTCTTTTACGGATCGCCATACATCTCTACCAAGTCTCCTTAAGTATCTTTCCATTCCCTGAGGAGCAGTGATGATATTCATTTGCCACCAATATTGGGGCTCGATTAGAACCACCAACACTGTTGGAAACATTCAGAGATAACGATTGTACCATATTTCCTTATTTTGAAAAGTTTTTATATTTTGTTGTTTTTTTTTAAAAAAATGAGCTTCAGTGGTATAGAAGGCTTTTTGAAAGTCAGAGTTTAGTTTCAAAAGGCAACCACTCTGGCTCTGATACCAATTGTTGAGAGAAAAACTTGAGACACACTTGAACAAACGTTAGAACAAGTATAGTTGCGGAATAGTTTATCTCGAAGGATCTAAAAGCTCAACAATAATAATAAGTTAAAGAGTTAGATAATTAGAGAGTTATTTGCGGAAATGTAAGGAAATGTAAATGACAGCAGTTGTTATATCAAGTATACACATAAGTTGTGTCACACCCCAAAACCAACAACAGCGGAAACGTTCAGGGGTGGAGGACGTCATGTAAAGTATCATAACAGTGCAAAGTAGTAAACAAGCAACAACATCATCCATTGCTTAAAAGTAAAGTTTTAATACATGAGTGTTCTTTCATAGTAATAAGACACCAAAATATGTAATCAAAATAAAAGACGAGTCTTGTCTGTGCTCCGTCTTCTCAAAACCTGGTCATCGTACCTGTCTACTGCTGACCTGAGAATACAAGTTATTTTGAAAGTGTAGATCAGCATAAAGCTGGTGAATTCATAAGTATTATGGTGTCATTGATTTGAAAAGCTGTTATGAAAGACTTGTAAATATTTGATGAAACATTTAGTATAAGTGTGAAAGCCCTAGAAAATCCCATATTTCCTACTAGTATAAAAAGTAGTCTTCTACCAAGACCCGAATGCTTTGAAGGTTTGCATTTCTGTATCAATGAAGATTTTTCCCTGTGCAACTATTATTATAAAAATATAGTCTACCTCATCGTTTATGTGAATGTGTCACAAAATGAAAGTAATAGGGAAAATTATATAATCATTGAAATTGTATCCTTTTGCCTTAGGATAAACACGGCGTGGAAACTCGCCGAACAGTACAAGCGAGATCATCCGTCGATGAACAGGTCCCGCTGTAGCTAGCAGCCAGGTGTAGGATGGTCAGTACCGTATAGTATATATATAGTATTTCTCTTTGTATAGATATAGTATTTCTCTTTGGATAACATGTAATAGTATCTCTTCATATAGTAGTATAGACTCATGAATGAACTGACTCTTGTGTAATTCCCTGTAATAGGAATATTAATTTGTATCCCCTAAACTATACCTATAATAGTTTACTGGAATGTAAATTGAATGTCCAAGTAGGTTTATACACCCTTGCTACTCAAGAGTGTTGGAACTGATGAAAGAATGAAAGCTCTCATATCAATACATATATACATGAAACATAAGTGTATAGATACGGTTTTTAACAGTAAATTGAAAGAGGTTTTGTAAAACATTTAAGAGTTTTGAATAATAAATAATAATGACTTGATGTCAGTTTATAAAATAATTCAAAAGTAATTTGTTGATAACAAAGTAAAAATAACTGAAAAGCATTGTATTTATCACATTTTGAAGTATGTGAAATCAGTTGTTTGAAAACACAGTTATAAATCACATGTGATTGATTCTATAACTTCCTGTTTTCTACTTGTATTCCCCCCATGAAAGCATTTAAAAACCATTTAAAAGATTGATTAAGGGGGTATGAACTCACCTGTAGTGAGTGGTTTGGATGAACGGATGATGTAGGATGCTAAGTGTCAAGTGAAGACTTGAACACACACAAGGATCCTAGTTAACATATAATCACACATATATGTATCCAATTAGTCATTAAACAACTAATTAACCAAGTTAAGACATCCTAAGACATGTAAAACACTTGATTTAAGTGCTTATAAGTGCTAAGGATTGCATCTAAGGGTTGTAGGACATTGCAATTGAGTTTAGGGTTCAAGGGTAAACTCCCTTGGAGTTTACGGTTTTGTGACCATAACTCATTGAGTTTACGGTCATAAACCCATGAGTTTTCGGCCGTAAACTCATGGTACTTGACCATTTTGTGTTTTGAAGCCATAAAGATCATAAGAAGCATTCTTACTTCATGTTTAAGCCTTAGGAAGAGATTAGGGCACCATTTCACTCCTTTAGGGAGTTTACGGTCCTTGGACCACTTCTCCTTGGGTTTACGGCCGTAAACCCAAATGGTTTATGGTCTTTTGATGTTTTCAAGTACTAAGCACATCAAGGAAGGGGTCTAGGGTAGTTTTAAAGGCTTGGGAAGGGACTAGGGCCACTTTGGCCCCTTTGTTAGGGTTTACGGTCCAAGGTGTTCTTGGACCGTAAACACCTTTGATCTTGTGTTTCTTGGGTGTTTTCTTGATGATTAGAAGTGTAACAAGTCTTATAATACACTAGGGTAGGAGTACTTACTAGGTAGAAGCTTGAAAAGGTGCTAAAAGTCCAAGAACACTAGTGTGTGTTCTTGGTGTTCTTGGTGAAAGTTGAAGATCTACACTTTTGGAATGATTTCACGGATGGAATCATGTAAGATCACTAGATTAAGTAATATATCAACTTTTTAGGGCTAGAAACACTTACAAAGTTGAAGATCTTGAAGAAAAGTCGGATGATACTTGAGAGAGAAATGGGTTTTAGATCTTGAAAATGTGAAAAGTGGTAAATAATGACTAAGTGTCATATTTATACCCCCGTTTAGGGTTTACGGCCGTAAACACCTTTGTTTAGGCCATAAACTCCAAACTCTTGGAGTTTTGGGACATTATTGTTGCACAATAAACCCTAGGGCATCCTCTCTCCTGTTATCTCCTGAAGTACTAATCTTAAAACACTCAAACTTATTCCAAAAAGCTTCAAAGTTAGCAGAAACTGTTCTGACTTCTATTGAAGTGAATGGTTGTACATAATAGAAATTTCGGGTTGTCACAAGTTGATTCTTAACAAGAAATGCATTCAGACCAAGTTAGTAAGTGAGATCAAGCTTAGTGATTAAGTCACAAGTGACTTGCTCCGAAGAGAGATAGTATCCAGTTATATTTAAGTGAACTTTGAGAGTAAGAAAGAGAGTAAAGACACGAGATATGAGATTCAAGATGAGTAATCAGATTGTTTTGAATAACAAAAAGGTTGAACTCTATTTATAGAGACTCAATAATTACATTGGATCAAATCTCTAAGAGTAGCCATGCAAGGCATACTGGACAATAGAGAGTATTTTAAATAAGTAGATAAAAAGTTAAACTAAGAAACTAGATAATGAGACTGCTGATGAATGATGACTTCGGATGGGGTTGCTGACTGCGGTTCTTTGATGACTGCGGTAGATCAAGTTCAAGAGGGTCACTTTTATAATTAGGGGAGTAAGCTGGGCGTACGAGCTGAGTACGCCCCGCGTACTCAACATTTGGGCGTTTGGGCTAGGCCTTCTCGGTTTGGGCCATAGTTTAGGCTTTATTAGTTTGGGCCTTGTTGGTCCATTAGACTCCTGATTTGGGCTTTTGACTAGCATACTGCACTTCCTTGGATTTAGGCCCATGATGGGTTTTGGGCCCAATTTGGAAGATTGGGCCATAATTGGGCCTTGGGTTGCTATTTAGGATTTGGGCCATTTTGAGTAGTTGGGTTGGGCCTTGGTTTTCGGCCAAATAATAAAAAGGATAAAATGATCTTTTACCCTGGTTATCGGCTACGTAGCTTAGATTCTTGGTTGGGTAGAGATCCAATTTATAATTGGATATTATTTTGATGATGATAGCACGGGGATTTTCCAGACCAGTAAGGAGAGATTCTTTTGCATATTTCAGCAACTAGAGGTGATTTTCCTCATTGTGTTTAGCAGGTCGAAGGCACCAATGTTGGCCCATGGTTTGTTATGTTAGGATGCTAGATGTCTGTGTGACTCTTGCATGTGTTATATGCTTGTAGGCTTACCAGGCGGGGCCCGATGCAGGGCGGGTCCGGATGACCATTCTGTATGCTATTTATCTTTGTGATTATTGCATGTGTTATGTGTTCATCTGTTTATATGTTTATACGCATATCGGGCGAGGGCCAATGTCGGGTGGGGCCCGATGACTGACACATCTATATACCGAGTGGGACCCGATGATGGGCGGGGCCCATTATATGTTTATTTTGTATGGTATATGGTATTTTGGGGAACTCACTAAACTTTGTGCTTACGGTTTTCAGTTTACTTTTTGAGGTACTTCTGGTTCGAAGGGGAAGAGCCCGAGATGATTGTAGTGAACACGCCACCTCGTTCTGCAATTTATGTTACTCTGATGTTTTGTGATGTAGTTGATACACTTTGTTTCACCATGGTTTTATGATGATGTTTTGGATAATAGTTTTATTTATTTAAAAACATTTTTTTTGGGACATTATAAGTTGGTATCAGAGCCTTAGTTTGAGGGATTCGGACATACCCTCGGGTGTGTCTGAACTCAAACAAAGGGTTTGGTAGATTGTTTCAAAAAGAAATGTTTTATAAAAAAAGGTTTCTAATAAAAGAAAAGGGTGTAGTGCATGCAATCGACTAAGCTCAAGTAGGTTTTCCCAAAAATACCCATTCATTTTTTATGATATGCTTTGATTTATGAATCTGTGAATCACATGCTAGTTAGGGCGAACGATCTGCTCAGGATTTGCACGATAGAATGCTAGGAGATATGCCTTTATATACCTACTGTATGAGCTTGTAGACTTGTAGGCTAGTACTTATCAGCAAATGACAGGATGACCTGATTAGGTTATGCTTGATTCTGATTACCCAATGCTCGAATGTTGTTTGCTTTATGTTTTTTAGGAGTTCTCACAAACTCCAGCTAACTAGTAAGCGAATATGCTAAGTTACATATTACGAAAACTTAATAAATTCAAAAGGTTAGGTTTTAACTATATTACACAGCTCTTGTTCGAGTCGAACCGTTGTAGTGTGAGACCTTTAATTAAAAGAATTATTTGGTGTCAAAGATATGTAATTGTATTCGTGAGCTAGTTAGAGGGTGTTAGTAGGAGTTCTTTCTGCAACTGATGGCGGAGAGTGGTATGGGTGGATAAGGAGTGACTTGGAGGATTCAAAGTGATCCTTGAGGAAATTACGGATAGATGTGGAAGATAGTATAGGTCAGTACTATTGGAAGCAGAGGATCCTGTGACAACCCGAAATTTCCATTCGTACAAACCCTACAGTCAAGCACTTCAAATAAAAGTCAAATACTTTTCTGCTAATTTTTAGCCGGTTTAAAGTTCGTTTGACTGTTTTTAATATTTGTTCTTCAAATGAACGAATAAAAGGAAGTATATTCAAGGACTATGGGGCATCAACAAATCAATTAACACCTTGGTTAGGTGTTCACGGCCAAACAAATGGGGTTTGGGCCGTGAAGTCCTTCTGGCCGTAAACTCATGCATATAGCATGAGTTTACTCGCCATTTCTCTCATTCTTCACTTCCTAGCTCAAGAACTCCCACTTTCTCTCTCAAGTATCATACCTCTATCTTCCAATCTTCCAAAAACGTAAGTGTTTCTTCACTTGATTTGTTGTTATAACCTTTCATATAGTAGTTATACATCATTTCATCCATGAAACCTTCACTTTTTCTTAGATCTTCAAGTGTTCTTCAAAACACCAAGAACGCACACTAGTGTTCTTGGACCTTAAACACCTAAACAAGCTTCTACATTGTAAGTACTCTTGTCCTAGCTTGTTGTACACGTGAATGAACTTATTTACACTTAGAAAACACCAAGAAAACAAGATCAAAAGGGTGTTTACGGCCAAGGAACCTCCTTGGGCCGTAAACCCTAATTCTAAGTATAAGTGAACCCTAATCTCATCCAAAGCCTTGGGATCAAGTCTAGAAAACTTCCATCATAAGCCAAGGACCTTAAAATTTGATTTGGTACATAATACCATGAGTTTACGGCCGTAAACTCATGGAGAAATGGTCCTTAGGCCGTAAACTCTAGTTAGAGTTGCAATGGTGCCACCATTCCTTCCTAAGGCATAGACTTGATCATAGAACACTTCATGTTGACTTGTAAGACCTTGAAACACAACTTGGTACTTAATACCATGACTTTACGGCCGTAAACTCATGGGGATATTACCCCTGGGCCGTAAACTCACGTGGGTATTACCATATGGGCCATAAACTCCAATGAGAGGCCCTACACCCCCTTATATGCAACCCTATGTGGTTTAACACTTCAGTAAAAGTGTTTCCTAGCCCTAAGATTGTTCCATAACATAATCAGTTGTTTTAAACACTAATTTTAAGCATATATGTGTCATTATATGTTAACTAGGATCCATGTGTGCTCAAGTCTTCCCTTGACACTTAGCATCCTTTAACGATCCTATATTCGCATCACCCACTTCAGGTGAGTTCATACCCCTTAATTAACCTTTTAAATGTTTTTAAATGCTTTTATGGAGGGATACAAGTTGAATCATGATAGTTATTATATCAATTACATGTGATTAATAACTATCAAACTATGGATTTACTACACTTTTAGCTGTTTTACCAAGCAAACTACTTCAAAATGATTTCTCGAACGCTTTTACATGGTAAACTCTTTATCAAACTTGTTTTCTATACTACACCTTTCCTTTCAAATTCTGTTATAACTATGTTTCAAACAAAGGTTTTCATGTACTTCAAACTATGTTCCAAATAAGGGATTTCTTATACTTTAAACTGTTTATATCAAACAAACTGCTTTTAAATCGTTTTATAAATTGACATCAAGTCATCAAGTCTTATTATTAAACTTTTCAAATGTTTTACAAAACTTATTTTAAACTTATATATTGTCAAATGCATGCCTATATATGTATAGTTATATAAGTAGTGTTTAAAGGACTTAGGACTGCTAACTCGCTTTAATTCCTTTTCCTTGTTTGGATGTGGCCTTAGGGTATGGGTTATTTGTCCGAATGTCGTCTAACTATTAGTTATATATTATGTATACATATATAGACATAAAAGTTCTATCAATCAGTTCAGTACCTTTGGGTAGCAAAGGCATACTTTCATTCATTCATATACATACATTACTAGTAACTACAACAGGTATAGTTTAGGAGATACTATTTACTATTCCTAGTACAAGGAATCACACAAGATTCAGTTCATTCATGAGTCTATACAAATATACTACATACTATATGAAGAGATACTACTCATACACACTATATACTATACTAGAGAACTTGCTATGATGAGAATCAGGGAGTACATATACTACACTAGTACATACACTATACTAGTACATATACTATACTAGAGAACTTGCTATGATGAGAATCAGGGAGTGCATACACTACACTAGTACATACACTACTCACTACGGACTGACCATCCTACGCCTGGCAGCTAGCTACAGAAGGTGTGTTCATCTACGAATGTTCTCGATTGTACTGTTCGGCGATTTACCGCGCCGTGTTTATCCTACACAAATGAATATGATTTCAAGGATTATACAATTTTCCCTATTACTTTTATCTTTTGACACATTCACATAAACGATGAGGTAGACTATATTTTCATGATAATAGTTATTCAGGGGAAAAACCTTCATTTTTACAGAGGTTCAAACCTTCAAAACAGGCGGGTCTTGGTAGAAGACTACTTTTTATACTAGTAGGAAATATGGGATTTTTTAGGGTTTTTCATACTTATACAAAATTTTTCATCAAACATTTACAAGTCTTTTCTTTACAGTTTTACAAATCAATGACACTAAAATACTTATGAATTCACCAGCTTAAATGTTGATCTACGCTTTCAAAATAACTTGTATTCTTAGGTCACCAGTAGACAGGTACGATGACCAGGTTTTGAGAAGACGGAGCAGTCAAGACTCGTCTTTTATTTTGATTTATTATATTCATGTCTTATTCTATGAAAGAACACACATGTATTAAAATCTTACTATTAATGCAATGGATGATGTTGTTGCTTGTTTACTACTTTACACTGTAGTGATACTTTACATGACCTCCTCCGCCCCAGAACATTTCCGCCGTTCTTGGTTTTGGGGTGTGACAGATTGGTATCAGATCATTGTTTATAGTGAATTGAGTATATCAACCCATAAAAGATATACAGACTATAAATACAATGGGATCAAAGATACTCTGACCAAGAGTTTATACTTATAAATAATAAAATATTTAACTAAGTATACATGCCTGCATTCATACTAAAATCAGTGTCACAATGACAAAAACAAAAGTATTACGATTGTTGAATATCACAAGTAAGCTCGGGGATGTATGGTCAGTCCTGGGAGTGGCATAGCCTGATCAACTATGTTGGTCCGAGGAGTGATTAGCATATGCCCAAGAATGGTTGTGATACGACAACAAGTCTAAAAACTTACCAACACTACCACAATGAAAGCATTAGGAGTATTTTGTGTCACTATAATTACTTAGTTGAGAACTAAAAAGATCTTCATTAGTAGGTCAATAGTTGCTAAGTGGATACACTAAGGTTATATGTAACTATGATGACATAGACTTAGAATCTGTGAATTTTTGCTTTACCCCTGTTCCTTGTGAATTTGGAGTAAAGGTCACTTATTCGAAGGCCTATCCTGTTTTGATTACATATAACTAGTATGCACTTTACAAATATTGGAGTAACTGATGAAGATTATCATATAATTATCTGGTTAGTACGTCTAATAATTATTTCTTTATCCCAATTCTCGCGTAGATAACATGGCTGGACTCCATCCCCACGGCGACCCGTACTTCCCGAATGAAGGCAATGATGGATGGTTTGAAGAAGAGCCAGAAGATGATCATCCAACCCATTTGGATGATCACCATGCTGAAGGGTCTTCGGATGGTGCTAACTCCGAGCCTGAGGTTGAGAACCTACCCCCGGCGGCTCCCAACCCAAATCCTAACCCTCGTCCGGCTTTTCAAGGCCCGGCGCCTCCTTGGGTAGAATGCTTGGAGACATGGAGCGAAGAGCAAGATCAACCTATGCCGTTTAATGGAGACCGAAGCTTCTACAACATAAGCGAAGGAGGCTCAGCAGACAGAGTTCTGCCAATCCTGATCCGTAGAGTTGCCCGAAACGAAATCCAGGGTAGGACAGCTCTCCATCGTATCGCAGAGGTTGATGCCAATGCAGGAATGCATACCATCCGCACCATTCACCTTGAAAATGCTCGTGAGAGATCTGAAAGAGACCACGAGGATCTGTTGCAAGCACTAGCTGAAACTCGAGCCGAGGTTATAGAGCTCTGAGTACGCCAGAGAGTGTACGAAAGACACCTGCTAAATATGGAACGTCAACTGGCTGAACTAAGGGTTCACCAGAGGGATACTCGTCACCAGTAGGAGATATTCTACTTTTCTTTCATTGGTTGAAAGAATAGTCTTCCTATCTATGCTCCAAGTAGCACTTTCTATGTAGCTAACTCTGTACTGTAAGTACTTTCTACTTAGGCTGTTAAGCTGTCAAAAATTTTCTACTTCGGATATGATGTAAGACCTACTCCAAGGTCATTTTTCCCAAGCATATTACATCTTAAATATCCATGATATTGACAGTCAGCAAATTTCTATGCCAATCCTTGTTCAAATACTTTCATTCTACTATCATGGGAATCCTATCTAAACCTCACTTTCATCAAATTATTGAGCGGTGGTGAATTAGCTCAAGGATCACTTCCAATTCTTGTCCAAAGTTGGATCATGTTATCCACCAACCAATGATAGCCTAGTTCAAAATAACAATTGTCTAGTGAACATTCTATAAACTTATTTCAACTCTTTACTAGTACTACATCATAGGGATGTAGGTCAAACCATCGAGAACAGTTTAACAAAACGAAAACCTTATCTTTACATGAATGAGTAGAATGCATCTAGGGCCCACCATACTCACTTACGAACTCCTTTCCTTGTCAAAAAGCAGAATCATGTGGTCATCTAGAAACAGTGAACCGAACGACGAAACCCCGATCCTTCATATAGACGCCGCTACATTCCAAGCCGCGGTAACAGCTGCTGTGACAGCTGTCTTTGCATACTTCAACGCAATCAACACAGTCAAGGCTGGAAAGGGTGTTGACAGTTCAAATTGTGGTAACCAGCCGGGAAATCAACAAATGGTAACGTTCAAAAACACCCATAGCCACAACTCAGAGTTTAAGAAACGAAAGCGTCAAGCCCAAAAGGAACGCAAGCGATTTCAAAGGCTTGCCATGCAACAGCAACCAGTGGCGACCCCTGCCACCTCAACACCGGTCAAGCGATATGAGGGAACACTCCCGAAGTGTAACAAGTGTAACTATCATCATAATGGAGATTGCCGGGTATTACAATGCATCAATTGCAACAAAATGGGGCACACTGCTCGTTTCTGTAGAACCACCTCCACCACCGGAGCCAGCCAAGTTTGCTATAGTTGTGGTGAGGCAGGACACTATTATAGGAATTGTCCAAAAGGGAAGATCAACGAAAGCATCCGTGTCCACATAACTCCGACCCGACACATCACTCCCACCACCGATGCTGGTGCAAGCCAAATTTGTCACCAATGCGGGGTGATAGGACACCTCGAGAGGAATTGTACAATAACAAAGAACTCTGGCGCAGACGGGAAGATACTAAGGATCACTGCCGTAAGAGAGACTACTCCGGACCCACGTTGAAATTCCAGGGCGTTTCATTATAATAGACTTATAAACTGTTAAACACTAGTGCAACTAGAGTCTTACCTTTTGCGAGATTTCGTCAGTCAAGGGGCTCTCGTGTTGCGTATACTTGCTTTTGTAGTATACCTTATTCATAACCGTATTCTAGTAGTAAGTTAAAGTACTGAAACTCTATTAAAAGTTGCACTGTCATGTTTAGTTTGTAACACCTTTATGAACTAAGTCTAATGCCTCTTATTCCGAGTAGTCCGACATTTTCATATAACTTGAGCAAATTCGACCCTCACAATACCAGTTTCATGCGTAAACTCTTTTCTCCGAAATCGCCTTTCTAGCGAAGCCGTCATTCCAGAACTCCGCGGTACTCATGCAGATAGTACCTTATGTTTCGTATCCTTCCCGAAGACACCTCATCAAACCTCCCTAGAGTACCACTCGTACAGTACGTCAAGTTCAACCCGAAGACCCATACGGTTGATCTATCGCTGGAGAAGGTATACGCAAGGGTGGTATATAATCAAGGTTCTATAGGCTTAGAATTGATGATTATGCTTTAACTTCTTTTCCTTGTTTGGATGTGAGCTTAAAAAAGAATCATTTATTCGACTGCCTTTTCAGTCTTAATTATATACGACCCGTATACACGAAGCTGTGACTGATGAACCAAATATGACTTCTGATATGAACTTTAGGACGGAGACTGCCCAAGACTACGAGTGATCGTACTGCCATGCGGATAAACTTAGAATCCAATCAAATGCCTTCTCGCCGATGCGAGGACAAGAGATGCAGATCGAACAAAAGTACCTACTCTATTCCCTACTTCATGAGTAATCGTACTTTCTCTTGGATCTTCCCGATATCCTTCTAGAAGAACTCCCAGGATTTACCTTCACAACGTCAAAGTCAACATCGAAATCAAATTAGTTGCAGGGGCTACCCCTATAACTGAACTTCCCTATATTCTAGCACTTATAGAGATGCAAGAACTGTCCGGTCAACTTAATGAACTGCTCAGCAATAGCTTCGTAGGACCAAGCTTCTCACCCTGGGGAGCTCTGGTCTTATTCTTCAAGAAGAAAGATGGATTGTTACTTGTGTGCATCGACTAATGGAGACCTCGACAAGATTACCATTAGAAATCGCTACCCTCTGCCTCGCATAGATAAATTGGTTGACCAACCACAAGGAACGAATTACCTTTCAGAGATGGATCTGAGATCCGAGTATCACCAGTTACGAGTGTTAGAGAAGGATGTCCCGAGGACGACCTTCCGAACTCGATACGGATGCTACGAGTCCTTAGTGATACCCCTCAGATAAGACCAATGCGCCGCAGTATTCATGGACTTAATGAATAGGGTATGCCGTCCTTACTTGGATCAGTTCGTCATTATCCTTATAAATGACATACTTATCTACTCTCGTAGTAAGAAAGAGCATAGAAAACATCTACGACAGACCGTGGAAACATTACGATCAGAGAAGCTGTACATGAAGTTCTCTAAATGCGAGTTTTAGATTCGAAGAGTCGAATTCCTAAGGCACACTATTAGTGAAGTGGGAATTCATGTGGACCCTTCCAAACATCAAAACCATTGAGAGCTGGTCAGCACCAAAGACACCTACGGAAATTCGCCAATTTCTAGGTCTCGCTGACTACTGTCGTAGGTTCGTTTAGAACTTCTCTCGAATTACGAAACCTCTTACGACTTTGACCGAGAAGGGAGTGGCCTTTGACTGGGAAGAGAAGCAAGAGAAAGAAACCTTTGGAATTCTAGGAGGGGACCACGTTCCTTTGAAAGTCTCACCCTAGAAAGGCTTGATACGCTTCGGAAAGCGTGGAAAGCTAAATCAAAGGTACATAGAGCCTTTCGAGATTCTTGCTAGAATCGGCTCTGTAACCTACAAATTCAACCTACCCGCGAACTTAACAACGTACATTCTACTTCCCACTCCTCGAACTTGAAAAAGTACCTTTCCGTCAGGACTCTTGTAATCCCACTCGATTCATGGAAGAACCCGTAGAGATCATGGACCGTGAGGTCAAACAGACGAAGCAAAGCCGCATCCCAATAGTGAAGGTTCGCTGGAACGCCAAGCGAGGACCGGAATTCACTTGGGAGCGCGGGGATCAAATGAAATTTAAATATCCTCATCTATTCGTTTAGTTATTTGTAACTACTTTATTTGCTTGAACTCTAATTTCGGGACGAAATTCCCTCTAACGGGGGGATGATGTGACAACCCGAAATTTCCATTCGTACAAAACCTACAGTCAAGCACTTCAAATAAAAGTAAAATACTTTTCTGCTATTTTTTAGCCGGTTTAAAGTCCGTTTGAGTGTTTTTAATATTTGTTATTCAAATGAACGAATAAAAGGAAGTATATTCTAGGACTATGGGGAATCAACAAATCAACCAACACCTTGGTTAGGTGTTCACAGCCAAACAAACGGGGTTTGGGCCGTGAATTCCTTCTGGCCGTAAACTCATGCATATAGTATGAGTTTACTCCCCATTTCTCTCATTCTTCACTTCCTAGCTCAAGAACTCCCACTTTCTCTCTCAAGTATCATAACCTCTATCTTCCAATCTTCCAAAAATGTAAGTGTTTCTTCACTTGATTTGTTGTTATAACCTTTCATCTAGTAGTTATACATCATTTCATCCATGAAATCTTCACCTTTTCTTAGATCTTCAAGTGTT
Source organism: Lactuca virosa (assembly GCF_052849685.1). Lineage (NCBI taxonomy): Eukaryota > Viridiplantae > Streptophyta > Magnoliopsida > Asterales > Asteraceae > Lactuca > Lactuca virosa. The sequence goes on from NC_136429.1 coordinate 62,227,425, forward strand.
CTTCAAAACACAAAGAACACACCCTAGTGTTCTTGGACCTTAATCACCTAAACAAGCTTCTACATTGTAAGTACTCTTGTCCTAGCTTGTTGTACACGTGAATGAACTTGTTTACACTTAGAAAACACCAAGAAAACAAGATCAAAAGGGTGTTTATGGCCAAGGACCCTCCTTGGGCCGTAAACCCTAATTCTAAGTATAAATGAACCCTAATCTCATCCAAAGCCTTGGGATCAAGTCTAGAACACTTCCATCATAAGCCAAGTGTTGAGTTTTAGTATACTACAACATCCTATGGTGCACATACAACCCTAAATACCTTGGATCTGTGTTTTCTCTATTATACATGCAAATATGAAGTTTCGAAGATATTACCCTATACTAGCATACAAATATCATATACTTGGGTAATAAAATAGATAGAATACATACCTTTTTTTTATGTAACTTGTCTTCATGATGCTTGAGTTCCTAGTGCCCCAAGTGTGACACCTCAAATGGTTCACACAACACCATGAACACTTGGAATAACCTTGAGAATAAGGATACTTTGGTTCTCTCTAGTGAAATCGGCCTTTCCCTTTTGTGTACACACACTAGTGCACATTTCACCAACCAAGGACATCTTTATATAGTGTGGAGATTAGGGTTAAACCCTAATACCCATGACCTTTCATTTCATATGATCCATGGGTTAAACACTCCATGGACTCTCCATGAAATCTTAGCCCAACCTAAATGAACTTGGCACATCACACACATATATCTTAGAGTCCATATTTAATTAGTTCCTTTTGATCACTTAAGTAATTATAAATTAATTCTTGATCAATACTAATTAAATAATATGATTATATATTAATATATTAGAACTTATAATATATTAATATAAATCACTAGTATCCTTTTTCCTCATCTTGTCTATCCAATTGTCCCAATGCCATGCAACCCAAATGGACCATGCCAGGTCGGGTAAAGTCTTACCAATTATAGTTATGGACTTAGACATTAATCCAACAGTCTCCCACTTGGATAAGTCTAAAACTATTATTGAGTATGACTTCAAACCCCGACTAGCAATCTTAGCTCTCAAAAGCTTCTGTCGAACTTTGACCTTGCCGATGAACTCTGACCTTTGTCAGTGACTTGTCCATTAGATAAGGGATCATATATTCCTCCATTCCAGATATCATATGGACGGAGACATGGATTATCAATCATTCTCTCTGTCCATTTGTTATTTCCCGATTTCCGATTTATGATGACTGACTGAATGAACAAATCAAATCAGTCCTGGCTTGGCCAAGCACTCACATGTGTCATCGCTAAATCATCGAGGGGCCCACATATATCGCTTTTATCCCGAAGGTAAAAGGAATGGATAAACATCGACTCATATGGATTGTTCTACGACTTGTTGAATCATACACAAAGGCACGTTTTATAACATCGAGTTGCCAATGCGTTTTCGTGCAATCAATGTATAACCAACTCATAGTAACAACTCATATCTCCAGGTTTTAAGAATATAAGATATTATCGTCTCATGATCACTCGTGATAAAATCCATGAAGTGATTCAAATGAGCGTGGGTTGAATCGAATACTCAGAACTTATGAGCACTCATGAGTGTTGTAGTACCGCTTTGTCCAACATCTTAGACCTCTACAAGCCAACCCATGACAGTCTTGATTCATATCTACTTCCAACATATGACCGACTGTGGATAGTTTGAATAACTTAGTCATTCAGGAAGAATGACCTAGTTTATTCTGGAAGTCAAAACATGCAAAATGAAACACAAGAATAAATGAATCAAATATGGTATCAAACCCTATGAATATAAATAGACCACTTTTATTTATCACCATACTGATTACTCATTATTTCATTGTTTCGGTTTTATCAACTTTATACCTGAATTAAAAATACTAGTTGTCCCATGCTCCAAGCATGTACACTATGTTTTTCTAAACAATAGCTTTGCCATACACCAAGTATGCACTCTATGTTTGTCTATGATCCTTACTTTGTGAAATAAACCAATTGAACATAATTTCAATGATTCTAATTTCACACTCCCAAATCCTTATCGAAAAATGTGAGAATTTCAAATTCCTATCATTTATCGAAATCTGTTTAGATTTTAAACTTATATGCACTGACCCTCCTGTAATGAATATGTACAAAGTCACAAAGACTTGTCAACAGTCATTATAAGGTATTCCAATGGAGATCAACTCCATGGAAACGAAGTCTCATATTCAAAGTACATTGCTTTGGACATGCTTCTTGCATTAAGTTTTCTAATCTTACACAGATAACTTCCACCTATGGAGACAACTCCATATTCTCATTTTGACTATCACTTCTGAACAAAAGATGCCTCTTTTCAGAATATGTGAATATGGTCCTTCCAAAATTAGCACTATACTTCCAACTGTCCGTGAGCAACCAATCTTTGGTAAACCTCAGATTGTCCTCGACAATTGCTTAATCATTTTAGTCATATCCAATTCTATACCTTTTCCCTTCTTAATGCCTCTGGGCATTCGGAAAAATTTTGAAAGGACAAATATTATAGCACATGCTAATAATCATCAAGGATTTGCCGTGTTAGTGGGACAAAAATTTTGAAAGGACAAAAATTTTGAAAGGACAAATATTATAGCAAAGCAAATGGGACACGGTTCATGATGTCTCACATAAAGACATGATTCTAGACCAGTCTTTTGCTACAATATTTTTATTTGCCATGTTTTCAAAATTTGACTATGAAGAGGGATGTCGTAATCATCATCGAATTTTGAGAATGCAATATATAGAATTTCCTTAAGTTCAACCAATCCAACATGAAATTCATATATATATTCTTGAGTAAAGATGATTAAGGTCTCAATCTAAGCCTTTAGAACTGAAATGAAGTATATCATCTCCCTTAATTATAGCAAAACAACTCTTTCAACCCCTGCAGCCTCACGAATTGAAACTTTTGTTTTCTATAATTAACATTGCTAACTTGAAACACTAACAGTAATTATCATGCTCCCACTAACATGATGATTATTAGCATAACACTTATGCTCCCACTAGCTTTGACACGTAGTCAGAAATCAGTTGGACTTCTAGAAGTCAATACTTTACAGACTTTCTTACCAAAGTTCAGATTTTTTAGACGAGATTGCCTTGATAACACTTTATCAAAATCATACACATTTCCTTAGATAGCATGCATGTGTGTCTAAACAATTTCAGAACTATGAAAAGGGACGTCGTAATCATAGTCTCAATTGTTTAGACCTTTTGCCATCTGCTTCAAATCTACTTGGTGGAAGTGTTTCCTCACCATCATTTTCATGAATCGGAGAGAAACCTTATGACCCTTAGATTTCATGGTGTATGTGTTCTTATCCATGTGAATCTGTCAAAACCATAATCACAAGACAAGCTTAGTGACAAATCCAAACTCATATGGACTGAACTAAATATTAATTTCTTGCCACCTGGCAGCACAAGGGCCTGCCATTGCTTCCAAGTTGTTATGCAACCAATTGAGAACTCTAAGAACTCATATGCAAAACCAACTTTAACTGGAATGGGAACATAAATAGAAGTATGTCAACACGATAGGTTATAAACCTCAAGTCGTGTGCTAGTGAAGAACCTCAGGTTTTACTCTTGATTAGTTCTTGAGACTTTCAAGACCTTTAAGACTCCCATTGTCCTCTTGACATATAAGACTCTCTTGTCAAATATTCAAGGGATAGTGCGGATTCTTTATCAAGACAAACACTTCACACAATTGGCCTTAGTTGATCTTTATTTAATCCAAAACATCACAACTTACCAACTTCAAATGTACAAGAGTAGGACACTTTTACTCTTACATTTGACAAGTGTTATAAACCTTTCTTTAAGATATGTAACTCAACTTATAGTCTTGGAGTATGACTCTAAGACTTGTTTTGAAACGAAGTATGACTCATCTTCTTGATTTAACCATTTCAACAATTCATGACTCCTCTTCTTAGTCATAAGAATGCACTAAGATGTCCTTAGAAGAGCAATTGTGATGTGGTTCTTAAATCATTAAGATGATCACAAAACATGATACTAAAGTAATCTCCCATCTTTTCAGATTTGAGAAACTTTGATCTTTTTGCCTAATTTGATTCTTCTCATTCGTTCTGCCATACATCGATACTTTTCCAATGCTTCAGAATTACACTTAAGCCTGTAAGTATAACCATATTTACTAAACTTTAGTAAATCATGACGAATAGTCTTATCGATCTTTGTGGTGGACTTGACCAGTGCACAAGAATGTGTACTCGATCCCTTTAGTCATTTACTTGACTCACATATACATGTGAACAAGAAATTAGTCTTAATTTTCGAAAGCTGAAAGTTCTCATTCATCATACTATACAACTTGCATGATTTCAAGTTTCGGTCCAATTGAAACTTGGGTGATGAGAAACTTTCCTTATTTGGTAAATTTAGACACTACCACAAATGAAAGAATCAAATCCATTTTCCAATATTGCTATCAATGGAAACATGAAACAACAATTTTTCACAAATGCCATTTGTAAGGATACTTAAAATAAATAAATCAAAACTGTTTTTTTTTTATTTTAAAACTTCCGGAAAAACTTATCCTTACAATGCAAATGCATATGAAAAACTTCTTGTTATCTATTCCTAAGCAATATATCATAACTCCTAAGCAACAGCTCAAAATTCTGATCACCGAACCATGCGATCGAAAACCATCTTCGCGATCAGAATCAGCATATACTTCCTTTAAGTTTCTTCACTTTTCTTTGATTCTTAAAACATCAACATGTGACCAAGTCACATCATGTAATAAGAATCTCAGAATAGAAACTTAACAGAGTTAGATAGTGAACTTTACCTGAAGCAGAGTCAAACTTCTTGACTTGATCAACCTTATGATCTTTCAGGAAAATAGGCAGCTTCGCAATCAATGCCCCTTCCTTTAGCAAGAGAAACATATGGACTCACTGGGAATGGTACATGGGACTATCGCAGACTTAGCCTTTCTCTTTACCATTTGGTCAACCTAGTTGACTATGGCCAAACCCTTTCTTTGGGATGAGAAGGCTTTTCTAGATATCCAATGTTACCATCGTCAATGTCCATTGGGAAGTTGATCTCCTAATCAATTTGCTTTACTAGTCCTCAAATCATTGCTGACCAAGAAAATAGATAAGATCATTAAGGGTCATGTCATAGTCTGTTTCATAGTAGTCCCAAAGGAACTCACTAAGTGACTTAGAAAGTGATTGAACATCCAACCTTCTTAAGACTTTGACACCAAACTCTCCCGGCTTGTCAATATGTGACTTCATCTCCAACATGCGATCACACATAGACCTTGCTTGACAATAGGGATTGAGTTACCTTTAAACTTGTGGGTTAGGGAGAATAATTGGAGGAGGTGGAGGAAGTAAAGTTCCAAGAGATTTGGGAAGATCATAGATGTCTAAGCTAGACATCTTTTAGGAGATATTCAAGATAGTTGATTTAAAGTCCTAAATATAACACCCAACATGAAATATTAAGGCTATGATCCAACAACCTATTTATAACTGGAAGAGGGATGACGTAATCCGAGGTATAAAATAGTTGAAGGTAGGTAAATGACGATTTCCCAATTTCCACCATGAAAAATGAAATATAATTAAGTTTTAATTGGATTTGAAACTCCTAGATCTTTTGAGATTCATTGAACTTTTCAATGGCATGTTTCAATCTCGAGTGTGCCCTTCAGGTTTTGTGACTGGGATGCCGAGGATCACAAAACAAGGTGTGAAGTAACCATGCAAATATACTTGGTACCCTTAATATTTACCCCTCAATCGATGTGCCGGTTTACCACACGAGCTCTACCGATACTATGATAAATATTAAGTTACCCTTTGCCTACCTTGTTAAATCCAGGTTAGTGTGCCGGTTAACCACACATGCTCCACTAACAGTTTAAGCAAAGTGCAAAGTGTAATTTCATGGATTAGCACCTTATTCACATTTTCCTAAGTAACTAAGATTGGGAATTTATAAGTGTTTAGTTTCTTAGTATTTATCATTAATACTTTTAATGAAGGGAGAATTATAGTCCTTGTCCTACCTGTTCGGCTAACGACCCTCCACCAGTCAAGGAAGCGGTGGGTGAGAGTGGACACCCATTAAGCTGCCATTTTATAGGCAACAACCTTATACCCCCTTATAGACCGGCTTCGTGAATGAGGCCTACTAATGGTAAGACTGACTTGCTCTTATACATATATATATATATATATATATATATATATATATATATATATATATATATATATATATATATATATATATTATTAACTTATAATATTATAAAGTATAAGGGTTGAATTTTAACTTTTAAAAATTCTAAGGGCTTAACTTGGAATAAAAGTATTCATTAGAGATAACTTTTCAAATTCCAAAACTTGAGGGCAAGTTTTGAAACTATTCAAAACTCTTGGATTTTCATAACTTATGAGGTTTAAGTAAAGCTTTAAAACCTTTAATGAAGAGACTCTTGGACATCCATAACTTGAGGACAAGTTATGGAGCCATAAAAACTATTTATAAGAAAAGACTCTTCATTTTTTTTGTAACCTAAGGCATATTTATGAATTTTTAAGATTCATAAATGTGACTTTTCATATAACTTGAGGACAAGTTACAAAAAAACACATTTTATGAACAACTTTTAGATTAATTAGGATTGAAAACAACTAAAACACAATTTTTTTTCCATTAATCTAAACTAACTCATAAATCAAGGAAGCATAGAACTTTTGGTAATCCATAACTTATGGAGTTAAATGCTTGTTTTATGATGAAACTTTTCATGTTCCATAACTTAAGAATAAGTTACGAAATTCTTTAAAACATTAACACCAAATTTTGTAACTCCATAAAAACTTTGAATCAATTTTTTTTAAAACCTTTTCATATCCATAACTTATGGAGGTTTTAATACTCTTAAGATCATAACTTTTAAAAAAAACTTTTGAGCTCCAAAATTTTATGACAAAATTTGTAACTCCATAAAAACATTTAGATCAAACTTTTAAAACAAATAAAATAATCACATCATTATATCTTTTAATAAATTGACCTAATTCAACTCTTGTAGTAAAGTGACTAAGATTTTACAAATAATTAGTTTTTCATAAAATCAAGTAATTATCTTAAAATTTGACAAACTTCATGTTTTTTTTTCCTTTTTTTTCAACTTTGAAAAAGAATACATTTGCATCAAATATAATAGAAAACAACCCATGGCTCTGATACCACTGTTGGGTTTTAGTATACTACAACATCCTATGGTGCACATACAACCCTAAATACCTTGGATCTATGTTTTCTCTATTATACATGCAAATATGAAGTTTCCAAGATATTACCCTATACTAGCATACAAATATCATATACTTGGGTAATAAAATAGATAGAATACATACCTTTTTTTGATGTAACTTGTCTTCATGAAGCTTGAGTGCCAAGTGCCCCAAGTGTGACACCTCAAATGGTTCACACAACACCATGAACACTTGGAATAACCTTGAGAATAAGGATACTTTGGTTCTCTCTAGTGAAATCGGCCTTGCCCTTTTGTGTACACACACTAGTGCATATTTCACCAACCAAGGACATCTTTATATAGTGTGGAGATTAGGGTTAAACCCTAATACCCATGACCTTTCATTTCATATGATCCATGGGTTAAACACTCCATGGACTATCCACGAAAGCTTAGCCCAACCTAAATGAACTTGGCCCATCACACACATATATCTTAGAGTCCATATTTAATTAGTTCCTTTTGATCACTTAATTAATTATAAATTAATTCTTGATCAATACTAATTAAATAATATGATTATATATTAATATATTAGAACTTATAATATATTCATATAAATCACTAGTATCCTTTTTCCTCATCTTGTCTATCCAATTGTCCCGATGCCATGCAACCCAAATGGACCATGTCGGGTCGGGTCAAGTCTTACCAAATATAGTTATGGACTTAGACATTAATCCAACACCAAGGACCTTAAAATTTGATTTGGTACATAATACCATGAGTTTACGGTCGTAAACTCATGGAGAAATGGTCCTTAGGCCGTAAACTCTAGTTAGAGTTGCAATGGTGCCACCATTCCTTCCAAAGGCTTAGACTTGATCATAGAACACTTCATGTTGACTTGTAAGACCTTGAAACACAACTTGGTACTTAATACCATGAGTTTACGGCCGTAAACTCGTGGGGAAATTACCCCTGGGCCGTAAACTCATGTGGTTATTACCATATGGTCCATAAATTTCAATGAGAGGCCCTACACCCCCTTATATGCAACCCTATGTGTTTAACACTTCAGTAAAAGTGTTTCCTAGCCCTAAGATTGTTCCATTACATAATTAGTTGTTTTAAACACTAATTGTAAGCATATATGTGTCATTATATGTTAACTAGGATCCATGTGTGCTCAAGTCTTCCCTTGACACTTAGCATCCTTTACCGATCCTATATTCGCATCACCCACTTCAGGTGAGTTCATACCCCTTAATTAACCTTTTAAATGTTTTTAAATGCTTTTAAGGGGGGATACAAGTTGAATCATGATAGTTATTATATTAATAACTATCAAACTATGGATTTACTACACTTTTAGCTGTTTTACCAAGCAAACTACTTCAAAATGATTTCTCGAACGCTTTTACACGTTAAACTCTTTATCAAACTTGTTTTCTATACTACACCTTTCCTTTCAAATTCTGTTATAACTATGTTTCAAACAAAGGTTTTCATGTACTTCAAACTATGTTCCAAATAAGGGATTTCTTATACTTTAAATTGTTTATGTCAAACAAACTGCTTTTAAATCGTTTTATAAATTGACATCAAGTCATCAAGTCTTATTATTAAACTTTTCAAATGTTTTACAAAACTTATTTTAAACTTTTATATTGTCAAATGCATGCCTATATATGTATAGTTATATAAGTAATGTTTAAAGGACTTAGGACTGCTAACTCGCTTTAATTCCTTTTCCTTGTTTGGATGTGGCCTTAGGGTATCGGTTATTTGTCCGAATGTCGTCTAACTATTAGTTATATATTATGTATACATATATAGGCATAAAAGTTCTATCAGTCAGTTCAGTACCTTTGGGTAGCAAAGGCATACTTTCACTCATTCATATACATACATTACTAGTAACTATAATAGGTATAGTTTAGGAGATACTATTTACTATTCCTAGTACAAGGAATCACACAAGAGTCAGTTCATTCATGAGTCTATACAAATATACTACATACTATATGAAGAGATCCTACTCATACACACTATATACTATACTAGAGAACTTGCTATGATGAGAATCAGGGAGTACATACACTACACTAGTACATACACTATACTAGTACATATACTATACTAGAGAACTTGCTATGATGAGAATCAGGGAGTACATACACTACACTAGTACATACACTACTCACTACGGACTGACCATCCTACGCCTGGCTGCTAGCTACAGGAGGTGTGTTCATCTAGGGATGTTCTCGGTTGTACTGTTCGGCGATTTACCGCGCCGTGTTTATCCTACAAAAATGAATATGATTTCAAGGATTATACAATTTTCCTTATTACTTTTATCTTGTGACACATTACATAAACGATGAGGTAGACTGTATTTTGATAATAATAGTTATTCGGGGGAAAAACCTTCATTTTTACAGAGGTTCAAACCTTCAAAACAGCCGGGTCTTGGTAGAAGACTACTTTTTATACTTGTTAGAAATTATAATATAAGATCTAATCACCACGAATAACGGCTCGGATACAGTTACTGTGTGACAGATATTTATATTAATTAGATATAAAATGCGGAATATAAACAATAATAGTTGCGGAAATAAATATGGGATTATTAGTCACCACTAGAAAACAGTAAATGACTGAAAGCTATAAATAAAGTAAATAACTGTATTTAAATAACGTTAAGCTGTAAATAATATAAATGACTGTATATAAATGTTAGAAGTTAAATAATATGTATAAATATATATAACGGTTTTAGAACTGGACGGATGAAGCGACTGGTCTTTCAAGTAAGTTCGCCAATAAAGTGACTGAACAGGCTTAGGTTTGGACTGGTAACCTAAAAGACTTTGTCACTATTTGTTCAATAGTTCAATCTGGAATATGATAAGTAACACAAAATTCTTTTTGTTTCAAATTTTATGTAAAACAATTTGTTTACATAAGGGTTTGAAGGTTTTCTTAATTTTTGGATATATTTCTCTGGATACCCGATTTTCTCTGGCGTCTCTCTGGAGTTTCCTTGGTCAAAATCGACCACGAAACTTCCTAGATGTAGGTAAGGTTCTGAATAATTTGTGGTAAAAATCTCTCCAGGGTTTGTTGGATGTATTGTACCCAGTTATCTTTGTTTCTGACTTGAAGATTCTGATCTGGTGAACCGAAATCTATCTGGATACCCAATTTTGTATATCGTCTCTCTGGGGTTTCCGTTGGTCAAAATCGTCCAGAAAACTTCCTAGATGTAGGTAAGGTTCTGAATAATTTGTGGTAAAAATCTCTCCAGGGTTTGTTGGATGTATTGTACCCAGTTAGCTTTGTTTCTAACTTGAAGATTCTGATCTGGTGAACCGAAATCTATCTGGATACCCGATTTTGTATATCGTCTCTCTGGGGTTTCCCTTGGTCAAAATCGTCCATAAAACTTCCTAGATGTAGGTAAGGTTCTGAATAATTTGTGGTAAAAATCTCTCCCTTATTATCTTGTCGAGTTGTGCTCGGTGATTTTTTTCTTAACTTCGAAATTCTGATGTCGAAAAAACAGCAAGGTGGAGATTTTGTGGTGGTTTAAAGGATGTTTGGAGGAGGTTTAAGGAGGGTATTTGGAGGATGTTTGGAAGGTATTTGTAGGATGTTTGGAGGGTATTTGTAGGTTGTTTGGAGTTGTTCTTGGTGTTCTTGGTGTTCTTGGTGTTCTTGGTGTTCTTGATGTTCTTGGTGTTCTTGGTGTTCTTGATGTTCTTAGTGTTCTTGGTGTTCTTGGTGTTCTTGCTTCAAGGATGAAGATGAAGATGATGTTGAAGAACTTCTAGAAGATGCAGTAGATGTTCTTGGTTGAGAGGTTTTTGGTGTATGGAGAGGTTTTTCAAAGTTTATAAGAGGTTATGAATGAAAGAGCACACAACTCTCTTATATACTAACTTACATATACATACACTTTACATACATACATACAAGTATACATACATGAAACAAATATCTTCTTCACTTGAGTATTTTTAAAGTAATGGCTAGTGTGTGCAAGTGGTATGCTTCTTTCTTTGACTTTTCAACACAATATATATACATATATATATATATATATATATATATATATATATATATATATATATATATATATATATATATATATATATCGTTGAAACTGTTTAGTCGCACAACTAATTTTATCGTCTATGCGTTTTTGTCATTCGCGTGTTTTCATATTTTCCGTTTGATGACGAATTTATGCAACCTGAAATAACTGATAATATTTGTTAGATAATATAAAAAAAACAATTCGTCTTATTTCAGTGATGGTCACATACAAAAACATTTTTCAACAATTCCCCCCTATGTGATCATTGCTGGAATAAGGACAGTTATGATTTAATCATATTGAGAGTTTTGAACTTTTGAAGATTCGAGATAAAAGATTTGTCAATAGATAAGATATATAAAACATAGTGATTGTTTTGAAAGTTTGTGACTTTGTTTAACATATCTTATGTAAAAGATTTTCAGAAATTTGTTTCCGAATCAAAGTCTCGGGTTCGGTTATCAAAGGGTAGCTATATATGTATCTAAAGAAATTTCCTAAGATTTTATAGCATTATTAACAACGACAAGTGGTCTAACAGGTCGATTCAGATGAACGCTCATAGTTATAGCTCACACTTCATTTGGGTGTTTGGTTGTTCTGAAAGCTGAACAAGTTAATGATCACTAAAAATGAGTGATATCTCTCTCTGACGACTCACACTCATATTGGACGTGTTCAGCTATGCTTTTCCTGAAAGGTCACTTATTCTCATTATTAGATAATCAATCACGTAAGACTGGTTTCGGCATTACTCAGCGGGTTTCTTCATTCATGCCATTAAAGTTCACTCTCTCTCCATCGGGAAATACATGTAGAGGGGTTTAGCAATTTTCATAGTGCAGTTTGCAACTAAGATTCTTCAGTGATGAAGGCTACAGTATCCCGGGAAATCCATTGTTGTTGCAGCTTCTTCTTTGATAGTATCCTGTTTGTTGATCAATATCGATTTATTGTAAAAAGATATTTTGTTTTAGCATTGAGAATTTGCTACATTTGAGACCTTTTTAAGAGTATTTGACTTGAGTGATTGAGATATCTTCTTTTGTGAAAAATGGTTAAAACAAATCGCGGGATTTTATGATTTTTGTTTTGAAATAACCATTTGGTTGAAAGTTTGTTTGAAAATACCAAATATAGAATAATTTTCTTTTTGTTTTGTTTGGTATATCTTTATTGAATCCATTTGTTTTCTTGTTGATTTGTCTTTGAGGATTAGATGTTGATAGATATTTGTTTCTCCTTTGGTTTTCTTGTAAGGATATGTCGTTGTTTGCTTGATGGATCATGGGATCGCAAGTCTTCATTTTTGGTTGGCTTTTATCTAGGTAGGGATAGGTGGCATAAAAGACAGTTTATCTAGTATGTAAGAAATGAATGTATCGTCCCTGGTCATTTTGATATCTAAGCAAAAATGAGACCGTGACAAGGTATAATTAGGTATACCTTATAAGCAATTGTGACACACCTAAGCTCACAAGAAATGATTTCCACAATGATTTAGATCGACGAGGCACAAATTCTCACATGGGTTTTTGTTTTCATCTGAACCTCCTAACCTTATGTCCCTTGATTGTTTAAAATCGTCAATAATGAAATAAAATCAAAGGAAATAAAGTTATATACATTATGAAAAGTAGGATATTTGAACCTTCACTCCAATTGAGAATCAATATGACTTAAAATCTTCATCGAGCATAAGCATCTGAAAATTAAGTCAAGAGAAGATTAATCACAAGGTTCTATAAAAGCTTATTATGGCAAGTCTTTTATTAATTTTTTTGAAGATTTGTTTTTCTGAATGTTTTTGGAAATATTGGTTATTTGAATGTTTTTGGTAATTTTTAAAAGGAAAGCAATTTTCAATTGTTTTTGAATTTTCCTTTTGAATGAAAGTAAACACACTTTTGTACAAACAAAAAGTAAAAGTTTAAGGATAGATGTTATATGGATTTAACATTCCTAGACGGCCTAGGAAGTATTGAAACTTTGTTTCATCGAGAGCCTTAGTCAAGACATCGGCAATTTGATCTTCGGTGTTGATGAAGTGCAATTCGATATGACCCTTTTGAATGTTGTCTTTGATGAAATGATATCGAATATCGATGTGCTTTGTCATGGAATGGTGAACGGGATTGTGAGAAATGGCAATTGCACTGGTTGAGTCACAAAATATGGGAATTTGTGAAATTTTGAAGCCATAGTCTCGCAGTGAGTTTGCATCCATATGACTTGCGAACAACAGCTGGCGGCAACGACGTATTCAGCTTCTGCTGTTGATGTGGATACACAAGTCTGTTTCTTTGAAGTCCAACTCACTAGTCTACCTCCTAGGAATTGACAGCTACCAGATGTACTCTTTCTATCTAACTTGCATCCTCCATAGTCTGAGTCGGTGAAAGCGTTCAGCTGAAAATCGGATTTAGCTGGATACCAAAGGCCAAGTTTGGGAGTGCCTTTTAGGTATTTGAAGATGCGTTTCACAGCAACTACATGGGATTCCATAGGATTTGCTTGGTATCTGGCACAGACACATGTAGAAAACATGATGTCAGGTCTGCTGGCAGTGAGGTATAAGAGTGATCCGATCATTCCACGATATCTTTTCTGATCAACAGGTTTGCCATTTAAGTCTGCATCGATTTTGTATCCAAAAGCCATTGGGGTTTTTGCGGTATTGGATTTGTCCATTGAAAAGCGAGTGAGTAGGTTTTTGACATAATTCTCTTGGTTGATGAAAATGCCATCAGTTGACTGTTTGATTTGAAGTCCGAGAAAAGTAGTCATCTCCCCAATCATGCTCATTTCAAATTTGCTCTTCATTAGATCTGCAAACTTAATACTAAAAGATTCATCAGTAGAACCGAAAATAATGTCATCAACATATATTTGTACGATTTAAAGATGTTTATTATAGATTTTACGAAAGAGGGTTTGATCGATTGAACCTCTTTTAAAACCTGATTCTTCGAGAAAGGTTGTCAATGTGGCATACCAGGCTCGGGGTGCTTGTTTCAAGCCATAGACAGCTTTCTGCAATTTGAAGCTGTGATCAGGAAATTTGGGATCTTCGAAACCTGGTGGTTGTTGGATGTATACATCGCGATCTAACTCTCCATGTAGGAATGCACATTTAACATCCATTTGGAATACTTTGAAGTTCTTATGTGCAGCATATGCAAGAAAGATGCGAACTGCTTCAATTCTGGCAAATGGAGCATATGTTTCATCGTAGTCGATTCCTTCTTGTTGTGAATATCCTTTGACTACGAGACGTGCCTTGTTTCGACAAACGATTCCTTGATCGTCAGTTTTGTTTCTGAATACCCATCTTGAACCTATAACAGAAACATCGGGTGGGGTAGGGACAAGATTCCATACGTCATTTCTTTCAAATTCTTCTAGCTCTTCTTGCATATCTTTTACCCAGTCTGGATCTTTGAGAGCAGAATGTATGGTTTTGGGTTCAGTCATGGATAAGAAGGCTCCAAATAAACAATCATTAGAAATTGCGGCTCTAGTTTGGATGCCTGAGTTTGGATCTCCGATGATTTGGTCAGTTGGGTGGTTTCTGGTCCATTTTATTAAGCGATTGTCTTCCGCTATAATAATTGGAATTTCAGTATCCCATTGTTCTTCTCCGGGAGATTCATCTTGGAATAGGTTTGAAGGTTCCCCCATAAATGATGCATCGGTATTGTTTTGGATATTTGGGGATGGGGTATTTAAAGGAGGATTTGGTTTTTGTTCCAATGAAGAAGTATGTGTAGGTGGTTCCCCCTCGAATTGATCTGCATCATTTTGGTTTGTTTGTGGAGTTCCTTCAGTGGTTGTTCTTGTAGAATCAATAGAAGTAGTTAGAAGTTCAGAATTGTAAGCGGTTTTGGGTTGTTCAAAAAGTAAATCAAGATCGATTTCAATATCTCTGTCAGGAGAAGGTGTTTGTTGAATTGGATTTTGAAAAATATTATCGATCATTTTTGAACCAAAATGTTCACGATCCAATTTCCTGACATAAAATTCATCGAAATGAACATTGGTACTTTCTTCAATTACTCTGGTACGTTTGTTCAGTACTCGATAAGCAGCTGAAGAAAATGAGTAACCAAGGAAAATTCCTTCGTCCGACCTTGATTCAAATTTTGAGAGGTGGTCTTTATTGTTCTTTATGAAGCATCGACAACCAAAAATATGGAAAAATTTGATGTTTGGTTTTCGCTTGTTAATGACTTCATATGGTGTTTTATGAAGATGTTTATGGATTAAGGAACGATTTTGAGTGTAGGAAGTTGTGGCTATTGCTTCTGCCCAGAAGTATTGTGGCAGATCAGCGAAGATAAGCATTGATCTTGCAGCTTCACACAGTGTTCGGTTCCTTTTTTCGACAACTCCGTTTTGTTGTGGAGTGTATGGGGCTGAGAAGTTGTGTTCAATTCCTTTGTCTTTGAGAAATGAATCTAGAGTCTTGTTTTTGAACTCTAAACCATTATCACTTCGGATTCTTCGAACAGGTCGTTTGAGCTTCAGTTCGATCTGTTTGATGAAGTTGATCATCTCTTCATGTGCTTCTGATTTTAGTCTTAAGAAAAAGACCCATGTAAAGCGTGAGAAGCCATCAACGACAACGAGAATGTACTTCTTCCCTTGTATGGTTTGGGTTTTGGCAGGGCCACAAAGGTCTATGTGCAACAATTCTAGTGGTTCAGATACACTTGAATTTAGGATGCCTTTGTGAGTTGATTTGGAAAGTTTTCCTCCTTCACAAGCAGCACAAAGAGTTTCGTTGTCAAGTTTTAGAAGTGGTAGCCCTCGAACAAGATCATCGCCTATGAGTTTGTTGATGTACCCAAAGTTTAGATGGGAAAGGCGACGGTGCCATAACCAACTAATATCTGTTGGGGCTTTGGATAGCAGACAAATATCGGGTTGACCATAAATAAGATCCATGTCAAGTGGATACATATTTCCGGCACGGTCAGAGTCAACAATAACATCTTTGGTTTTGGCGTCCATGATCAAGCTTCGTTGTTTTGTGAACATAACTTCAAGATTGTTGTCACACAACTGAGAAACACTGATGAGGTTGTGTTTCAGGTCATCAACATAAGCAACTTTCTTGATGGTAAAGTTACCATTTGTTATGTTTCCATAACCCATGATTTTTGCTGTCATGTTGTTGCCAAAGGTAACATCTTTATTGGTGTCGGTTGGTTTGAAGTCACGTAAGAAATTCCTCTTTCCTGTCATATGCTTAGAGCAGCCGCTATCGATATACCATGTATCATCCTTGGGCTCTCCAGCATTAAGTACCTGCAATTAGACAGAAGGTTTAGGTACCCAAATCTGAATGGGTCCTGGTTTGTCAGTTGTTAACTTAGGTACTTTGTTTGATGAATTTCTTTTGTTGTAGGGTCTTGGTTTATTATGACGGAATTGTTGTGGTTTGATCTGACTTATCAAGTTTTCCCAAAAAGTGATTTGTTTTTGAAAACCCATGGGTTGATAAGATCTGTGTTTTGGTGTAGGATATCCTAGATGTGATGTTTTGTTAGAAATTGTTTTCTCATATCTAGGATGTGAAGTATGGTTTTGAAAAGCATTATAATGATGGTTTTGAACTTTCAGATATGATGGTTTTTGAAAGTTCCCTGACTGTTTGAAATTGATATCCTGAAAGTAATTTTCAACAGTCTTTCGCAAAGGATTTGGTTTAGAGTTGAAAACTTGTTTTTGTGGCACAAAGTCAGGTTTCAAAAGTTTCCTTGGTTTTGTGGACTGAGCGTGGACAGCCTGAATGGGTTGCTTATTTTTTTGTTGTTTCTTTGAATACTTTTGTCCCAAACTGTTCTTTCTAACTATGGTAGAATTCAAAGAAGGGAAGACATTTGGAGCAAAAGTATTTCCATGCTCATGAGTAGATTTTTGTCCATTTAGGAAAATCTCAGGTTTGATTGTGCCATCATTCTTTGTTAGTTCATTAGATCTCAATTGATGAGTTATTGAACTAACAGAGTCTGATTCAGAATTCACAACTCTTTTGTATGACTTTTTGGAAATAAAGAAATCAATATCATCCGGGCTACAGTTGATAACTGTTTCGTCATCTGAATCTTCCTCGTTGGCAGATGTGAAACGATCTGGTAGAGTGGATTCAGAGTTTTCACAAATTGTCATGTTTTCAATTTGTTCCTTTTCAAATGCTTCTCTACCAATTCCTGGTTTATAACTTGTATTAACTGTGCCAGATCCTAAGGTTTTTGCCTTAGTGAAAATATCATCACTTAATTTTCTAGCAATATTAATAGAATCCAATTTTCCTTGCAGTCTTTTGTTTTTGGATTCAAGAAATATGATTTTGTTTGAAAAATCAGTCAGTTTTTGAGTTAAAACATAATTTTCATCAGTTGAAGATTGAAATTTTTGTTTCAACTTAATGATTTCCATTTCTAAAATATCTTTAATTTCAGAAGAAATAACTGACTGGTTTTTCAATTCCAAATCCCTCTTTTGAATTAGGGCTTGATTTAATTGTTCCAAGACGTGAGCATTATCTTCAGATTTTCGTTCAACGTCTCTTTCCAATTTCAAAATCGTTCTTGTATTTTCTCCGAGTTTGAATCGCATCGTTTGTGATTCAGACTTGACAATGTCCATTTTAACCATGTTGTTATGATATGTATTGAGATCAACTTGCAGGCTATTCTCAATCTTGGTTATATGGGATTCAAAAATTGTTTTAGAATAACCAAGTTCTACAACCATGTTCCATACCTGTTCAATGACGTTTGGAGCCCTTGAAGGTATTTCTTCACCAGCCATGAAGCAGAAATTTGACTGTGCTGGTTCAGAGTCTGCTTCATCATCTGAAGTTGGCCAGTATTCGACGTTGGGTTCGTGGATTGCCATTAAAGCTTTATCTTTCTTTTCTTGTTTCTTCAGTTCTTCAGCTTTTTGAACGTAGTATGCTGAGTCCTTGACTTTGGATTTGCTTTTAGCACGACATTCTCGAGCATAGTGATTTGTTCCTTTACAATTGTGACAAATGATCACATCATCATTATCACTGTCAGCCTTTTGACTTTGAATTGGTGGTCTTTCAGGTGCCTGGGCTTGGTTCTTTTGTTGAGATTGCTGAAATCCAAAATTTTGATTGTTGTTAGAACCTTGATTTGAGTTGTTATTAAAAATTGGATTGGGATTGTTTTGAAATCCCCGGTTTTGGAAACCTTGGTTTGGGTAGTTTTGGAAAGATGGTCTTCGAGAACTTTGTCCAAAAGATGGTCTTTGTTGAAAACCTGGATTGTTTTGTCCAAAGTATGGTCTTGGTTGAAAACCTGAATTGTTTGGTCCAAAAGATGGCCTGTTTTGATAATTTGGTCAGAAATTTGATTGAGCAGAATTTGGCAAAAATCTTTGTAGGTTTGTGTTTGCTACCAAGGCGCATAGTTGTTGATAATCCGCTTCATCATTTGAATCAAAAGAATTATAACAATTTCCCAGAAATGCTTGGTTTTGATTTTGATCGAAAAAGGGTGTTTGGTGTTGAGAAGATGTGGACAAAAGAGCTAATGGTCCACCAAAAGTTGTAGTGGTTGGTGATTCAATAGAGGATTCATACGATTGAAGTTCTCCATACAAATTGTATAAAGATTCAGTATGAATTGCTGGATTTCCCTGAATAATGAGTTTTACCATTTTCCAGCTTTCAAAAAGATTATTAAAAAATTTGAGATTTATCTCATGTTGTGACTTTTTGATACCCAAATTGTTCATTTTAATAACAATAAAATTGAACCTGTCGTGAGCATCATGAATGGTTTCTGATGAAAACATTTTGAAATTGTCAAATTCATTCAAAATGGATGTTTTCTTGTTTCCGATTATTCTTTCGTTTCCACAAAAACGATTTTTTAAACTTTCCCAAATTTGATTTGCGGTTAACAGTATAATGTCATCCATTTGACTTAGAATACTGTGTGGGATTCCAGAAACTAGTTCCTTTTTAGCTTGGAGTTCAAGCTTTCTGTTGTTTTCGGCTATTGTGATTTGATTTGTAGCTTGTAGAGATTCCAGTATACGTTCCTTCCACGCATTTCCAGACATTTTCACCTAAAGTATTTAGATGAAGGTTCATACGGCCAACCCACGAATTATACTCTTCAGGTATAAGTATGGGTGCCCGTGAACCTGAACCCAAACTGTTAGCAATAGAAACAGAATTCATGTTTGAGTAATTTGTTAAAGACATAAAATAATTTTTTTTAAAATTTTTTTTGATTAAGGATTTGAACAAGTGATATTAAAATGAAACTTTTAAAGAAAATCTTATGGAAGGTTTATATAAACGCTAACCAAAAGTTTTCGACAAAAATTTCAGAATGAATCACACGAGCTCTGATACCAATTGTTAGAAATTATAATATAAGATCTAATCACCACGAATAACGGCTCGGATACAGTTACTGTGTGACAGATATTTATATTAATTAGATATAAAATGCGGAATACAAACAATAATAGTTGCGGAAATAAATATGGGATTATTAGTCACCACTAGAAAACTGTAAATGACTGAAAGCTATAAATAAAGTAAATAACTGTATTTAAATAACGTTAAGCTGTAAATAATATAAATGACTGTATATAAATGTTAGAAGTTAAATAATATGTATAAATATATATAACGGGTTTAGAACTGGACGGATGAAGCGACTGGTCTTTCAAGTAAGTTCGCCAATAAATTGACTGAACAGGCTTAGGGTTGGACTGGTAACCTAAAAGACTTTGTCACTATTTGTTCAATAGTTCAATCCGGAATATGATAAGTAACACAAAATTCTTTTTGTTTCAAATTTTATGTAAAACAATTTGTTTACATAAGGGTTTGAAGGTTTTCTTAATTTTTGGATATATTTCTCTGGATACCCGATTTTCTCTGGCGTCTCTCTGGAGTTTCCCTTGGTCAAAATCGACCACGAAACTTCCTAGAGATAGGTAAGGTTCTGAATAATTTGTGGTAAAAATCTCTCC
The DNA here is from genome assembly GCF_052849685.1 of Lactuca virosa. Taxonomy (NCBI): domain Eukaryota; kingdom Viridiplantae; phylum Streptophyta; class Magnoliopsida; order Asterales; family Asteraceae; genus Lactuca; species Lactuca virosa. The sequence continues at coordinate 62,247,917 of NC_136429.1, forward strand.
AGGGTTTGTTGGATGTATTGTACCCAGTTATCCTTGTTTCTGACTTGAAGATTCTGATCTGGTGAACCGAAATCTATCTGGATACCCAATTTTGTATATCGTCTCTCTGGGGTTTCCGTTGGTCAAAATCGTCCCGAAAAATTCCTAGATGTAGGTAAGGTTCTGAATAATTTGTGGTAAAAATCTCTCCATGGTTTGTTGGATGTATTGTACCCAGTTAGCTTTGTTTCTGACTTGAAGATTCTGATCTGGTGAACCGAAATCTATCTGGATACCCGATTTTGTATATCGTCTCTCTGGGGTTTCCCTTGGTCAAAATCGTCCAGAAAACTTCCTAGATGTAGGTAAGGTTCTGAATAATTTGTGGTAAAAATCTCTCCTGTATTATCTTGTTGAGTTGTGCTCGGTGATGTTTTTCTTAACTTCGAAATTATGATGTCGAAAAAACAGCAAGGTGGAGATTTTGTGGTGGTTTAAAGGATGTTTGGAGGAGGTTTAAGGAGGGTATTTGGAGGATGTTTGGAAGGTATTTGTAGGATGTTTGGAGGGTATATGTAGGTTGTTTGGAGTTGTTCTTGGTGTTCTTGGTGTTCTTGGTGTTCTTGGTGTTCTTGATGTTCTTGGTGTTCTTGGTGTTCTTGATGTTCTTGGTGTTCTTGGTGTTCTTGGTGTTCTTGCTTCAAGGATGAAGATGAAGATGATGTTGAAGAACTTCTTGAAGATGCAGGAGATGTTCTTGGTTGAGAGGTTTTTGGTGTATGGAGAGGTTTTTCAAAGTTTATAAGAGGTTATGAATGAAAGAGCACACAACTCTCTTATATACTAACTTACATATACATACACTTTACATACATACATACAAGTATACATACATGAAACAAATAACTTCTTCACTTGAGTATTTTTAAAGTAATGGCTAGTGTGTGCAAGTGGTATGCTTCTTTCTTTGACTTTTCAACACATTATATATATATATATATATATATATATATATATATATATATATATATATATATATATATATATCGTTGAAACTGTTTAGTCGCACAACTAATTTTATCGTCTATGCGTTTTTGTCATTCGCGTGTTTTCATATTTTCCGTTTGATGACGAATTTATGCAACCTGAAATAACTGATAATATTTGTTAGATAATATAAAAAAAACAATTCGTCTTATTTCAGTGATGGTCACATACAAAAACATTTTTCAACAATACTAGTAGGAAATATGAGATTTTCTAGGGTTTTTCATACTTATACAAACTTTTTCATCAAACATTTACAAGTCTTTTCTTTACAGTTTTACAAATCAATGACACTAAAATACTTATGAATTCACCAGCTTAAATACTTATCTACGCTTTCAAAATAACTTGTATTCTCAGGTCACCAGTAGACAGGTACGATGACCAGGTTTTGAGAAGACGGAGCAGTCAAGACTCGTCTTTTATTTTGATTTATTATATTCATGCCTTATTCTATGAAAGAACACACATGTATTAAAATCTTACTATTAATGCAATGGATGATGTTGTTGCTTGTTTACTACTTTACACTATTGTGATACTTTACATGACGTCCTCCGCCCCAGAACGTTTCCGTCGTTCTTGGTTTTGGGGTGTGACAGATCCATACTCGAGTCAAGGAGAATTGTGATAAAACCAGGAAACTTGTAGAGTATGAGACTCCTCGATATATATATATATATATATATATATATATATATATATATATATATATATATATATATATATATATATATATATATATATATACTAGGTATGTTTAATGCCCGTGTTAAGCACGGCCCACGGAGGATAATTTACGTATTTCATGTACCTTTATCTAAACTGTGTTGTGCCAATATCTAAATAAGTGAAAGTACAATACTATGAGTGGGTGGATTTCAATGTAGAATGCATAAAAAGAAAAAGAAAATGGAAGTACATTATTATAATGAACGAATATATGGAAGTCCATTGCTAGTTCCTGATAAAAGGTTCTTACTGAAAACATATTGGGATTAATCACGAAATTCCATGTTTTATTTTTGTATTCTTGGCTTCAACCACTTCTTTATAGGTTTTAATAAAATGTTTAATTGGTTTCTTGTTTGCAAGATCCCAAACACGTCAACTTTAATTTCATCTGGCTCTCGTATATACCTCTATTTGGATAATGCACACATGAAGAATAACTCGAGTAGGATGCTACATGGACCATCCCCATCATCACTTTATAGTCTTCCAAGTTCAAAGACTAGTCTTTCTTCTTCTTTCCACTAATACATTCATGTTCTACCTAATATAATTAAATACAAAATGACACAAGATATATATTCCTACTATAGGAAAAAACTCAAAGTTTGACTTTAAAGAAGGTCGAGTTCCTACAAGGAATATATCTCTAAAATTCCAGTAATTTTAAAAACTATAAGCTCAAGTAATATCCAAATGCATAAGTGTATAGTTTGCTTTTAAAAACCCTCTTCAATCATTTTGCTTTGTATGAACATGTACATCTAGTGTGTTGGATTTAACTAAAAAGTAATAAAAATCAGCTCATAAGATTGTCATCCAAAAGGAAGATTCAACCATACCATCAATTTCCATTATATAATAATTATTATCACATAAAGGAAAATATTCAGCCACTCTACTTCACTTCAAACCACACATATATGTTAACCTTATCAAATTTTGTCAAATCAAACATCTTTTTATGGGTATCTGTAAAACATTTTATGGAAATTTGAGGACCATTCTAGATTAGAAGAGTGTGTAGTCACCATCTTGAATAGGGGAGAAGATGAAGGGCACGACGATCCACTAATAGAAACGGCTTCCCAAGCTTCCCAAAGCCTTACTTTCACATTGTTGTGGATTTCCATTCTAGTCCCGCATTACACAAGTATAGAGACGCCAATAAATTATAGGAACACTATTGATAATACTCTACTTTCATTCCATATAAATTTCAACTTTGACTATATTTCAAATATACGAAATATCCTTATAATCTCTTTGGTTATTTATAAAAAGGATTGTTGAAACACCAACAGCTTATGCAATGGATCCTTGCATATGTCAGAAGGTTAAATTTAGAAAAACAATGACATTAAGCAATAAAACAAAACTGATAATGGACGATTGATTACCCTTGATCATAGAATCCACAATGTTGACCCCTACAAGTCAAAAGAAAGTCCCAGCTGTCCTGTCAAATAGATTTGTGAAAAATATTGGTTCTCAAAAGTGACATGCAATTAATTTTGCTAATTGAATAAGTCCCCTTCAAATGAAGTACACATATATACACGCATGACCAATCGCCAATCCATGATTGCAATCACTCTCATGAAAGGGGCCATACAGGTGAGCTTGGACAGAAATGTTCTTGACAGCCTGGTGAAAATTTATGATTTTTACCACATTTTTCTGCACACACTTCCTCCCATCTTGATCCTTGGCAGTTAGCACTTCCCTCTGAAAGTAGTAAGATAACATAATTGAAAGTCAACTGATAGAAAATTAAGTAGACCCCTAGGTTGAATAGATATATTATATTTGGTTTGTTTGTTTTTCTATAGCATCCTATCGTCATTTGTTTATTCACAATGTCATGTTTATTCAATATGATTATATCATTTTAAAGATATTAATTAATGACAATATATTTACAATACAAGCATAAATATAACCTATGGAAAAATATAAATAGTAAAGTCAACAACTGTTTTTTTCTCACAGTATTCAAAACCTTATAACCAAATATGCTAAATTCTTAACCAAAAAAAATCTGAACTGTTAATTACCACAAAACAATATTAATATAATATAATATTATATATATATATATATATATATATATATTATGCGGTGGTTTGAGAGATTAAGTAGTTGTGTCCTGGTGTGCACTTATTAAACGTTCACATGTTGCTTTATAAACGTAAAATCAGTTGATTCACAGATCCAACCATTGACTCCTAGCATGTCTCCACGTAGCATGTTTCTACAACTTATGCTTCATGTTTATCTGCCATGTATTCAGCATCATCATCATCCATGTTATGTGACATCATCTACCAGAAAATTGAATCTATCAAGAAAACCATTGAATCTACAACACCCATCTAGGGCTCATATGTTCATAACTTACAATAGGAGGCGAATATTTGGCATTTTAAGGAACCCATTCACTTATTGTGATTTCATATTTGAGTAATCTCTTTGAATTTTATGCAGTTCCTATAGAAAGCTAGTGCCAAAGTAATATTTGGGAAACACTAAACTGAATATGTCATGATTTTAAATCAAAAGAATCAAACGATAAACTGATTATGTTATGATCCCACATCGGCCGAAAGTACTATTAGATGGTGGCTTATAAATCTAGGTGTCCCATCCTCCTATAAGCTAGCTTTTGGGAGTGAGTTCTACACCTAGGCTTATGGCATGATACGGGCCTAGTATGGGATGGGTTTGTATCAATTGGTATCAGAGTCGTCCCCATCTTTCGGGGTGCCAACACTTGGAGTGGTGGCCTATGGAGTGGTGGCTTCGACCCAAAAAGAGGGGTGCCAACCGTGACCAACGTAGCCGTGACCAACAATGACTCGGAGTGGTGGATTGTACCGAAAGCTGGTGCCAACCGTGACCAACGAGGACATTGGCTCTTCAAAGTGTGGGGTATTGTTATGATCCCACATTGGCCGAAAGTACTATAAGTTGGTGGCTTATAAGTCTAGGTGTCCCCTCCTACTATAAGTTGGCTTTTGGGAGTGAGTTCTACACTTGGGCTTATGGCATGATATGGGCCTAGGATAGGATGGGTTCGTATCAAATTACATCTTGAAAACCTCCTTTTGAGGCGTAATCCCAAACTACACTACAACGAGATAGAGAATTGTATCTAAGAGAAGACTGACTAACCCTGTTAAGGGAATTAAACCGTAGCTTATTAATTATTATTGAAATTTAGGGTTCAATAGAAGATATGAGGGCATTGGACCTAATAAGACTTGGAGATTGGAAAGGTAGACTCACCCAATTAAGCTTGTGGAGTTGGTTGTTATTGGCACTCAAGTGAATCAGGGAGAACTTACACACGATTAGAATCCTTGTTTCCAGTTGTTGATAAACAAAAAACCGTAAATCACACAAAAAATCAGAAAAAATAGAAAAAAGAGAAAATAAAAATTTAACGAACTGGCTAGTAAGAGGAAAACTTCGAGCATGCTTTCATCATTTTTTTTCTTTATCTCTTTAATTATAAAATAATGTACAAAAAAACAAATAATCATGCAAATTAGAACATGAAATTGATTTATAGACGAGGAGCGGTGGTTGTATAATCAGGAGTGGGAGAACGTAGAGCGTATGGGACCGATAGACTCAAATGTTGAGATGTATCAGTTTACAGGCGGGAATGGAGGGAGTGTGAATCCAACCACCATGTCAAATAAAACAATGTGTCTCTTCTTTGCGTTCTACCTGTTCCAAACCCATCAGAACGCTTCACTTAAAGAAAACAACCCTCGCTGATAAATCGATGCAACACTGTGCAAAATGAGGCGGTGTGAATCAACTTAGGAGGTGTCCTTCAAAAGGTAGGTGACGTGGCGTCATAGGAACCCTTCGAAATTGATGTAGGAGGCACCAAATAAAAAGGTTTTTACATATAGTAATGATATATAAGTCCTGAGGCCCGTGCTAAGCACGATCCGAGAAAGGCGATTTGGGTATTAGAAAGATTAAGGTAGATTGTTAAAACTAATGAACTTTCAAAGTGTGATATCTTATCTCCGGGTGAATACTCCAAACATAATGTGGAACGTGATCGGTGTAATCAATAAAAAATGCAAGTGCATTATTATATTGAGTAAAAAAATAAAATACATTGTCGATATTGGTAAAGAAAAGTAAAGAATATTGGAACGAAGTATGTTTCTATTATTAATAAGGAATTGGAAGTACATTGCTATTATGTGTAACAAAACGAAATTACATTCATGTGACCTTTAAAAATAAAAACATTGTACTTTCAAAGTTCTTTTAAAATGTCAACAAAACAAAAAAGTGAAAGTACGATGCTAGATGATAAATTATGTTATGTACTGATATTAAATCTCAACATCTGAAGCTTAGAGGGAGGTAAGAGATCATTACTACAAGTTCCTTTAATAGCGTTGTATCTATGTTTTTGAAGGTTGTTTCTGCAAAGTTTCCACCTTTTCCTATACATACATAAAAGAAAAATATCCAATATTCAACTGTTGATGTCTATGGTAAAAAAGGTATTCTTCTAGAAATTTGAGTCTATACAGATCCAACAGTCCTTGAAAAGCTCATGAACATGAACTCATAGCTCATACTTCAAGATTAACTGTCATATGATTCATTATATGACATAGTTCCTTTGGCATGACTTGTAAGAGGGGTATCAAAGGATGTTATTTTGATCTATTAAAAGATGTAGCTATAAAGGACACACTGTGCATTCCTCTACCATGATTTCATTATCATTTTTTCTTTAGATTTTTGTTTCCTAAACATTACACTTATATTTTTATTAGTTATTGATCTTCGCTGGCGCTTCCACCGTTGCAATAGAAGGGAGTTCGACCTAATACATCTTACTCATATCGTATTATTAAATTTTCCAAACATGTAATGAGAACATGAATCATGAAACATAATATTTATAAATCACATTAAACCAAAGATATTTTATTAATAGCCGGACCAAACCAAAATAAGGAAGGGATGTATATATACAAAAATTATCATGAGTTATTCAACATGGTCCATCATTAAACTATTTCTTCCCTACATAGGAGCTCCAAGTCATAATTAAAAAAGTAAGTTACAAAAATGATTGTCATATAGTTTCTAATATTGATGTTTATGTTAAAAAATCAAGACAAAAGCCGGATGAGTGCCCTGATGGGTGTAAGATTATGTCATAATATACTTATTTATTATTCAAATCAAGAACACAACATCAAAACCATCAATATTGTTAGTTCTCTTATATTTTTATCAACCATTTGTTGATTTTAATTAAAGCATCAAGTTTAAATTTTTATTGTAGTCAAAATGATAATGTTGCAAATAAAATAACATCATAATAGCTTTTCACATTCCTTCAATCTGAGAAGCATTGAGAAGCATCAGGAACATTTGGACATGTAACACCGGATTCCAAGTATGTATTTTATTTAAGAAGTTTATGTATTTTTTCTAGGACTCGACGAGTTGATGGCCCAACTCGTCGAGTTGAGACGGGATCCACGGGAAGTTTAAGTGGCCTACTCGACGAGTCAGGGACTGACTCGGCGAGTAGGCACTATTTTGACAAAACCCTAAATCTGAGGGATTGCACCCTATTTAAACGTCATTATAGCCCCAAACCAGCCCCCATCACCCCCAGAACGTTCTTTCGTAAACCCTAGTTTCCCCATAAGTGTTCTTGAGTGTTCCTCACCTTTGTGAAGTATTTTTGGTGCATCTAGAAGCTAGAAGGAGAAGAGAGAAGTTGAAGATTCGAAGGGGGCAAAGTAGATCCAGAAGCTATCTTCTTTTTTTGCACCATTTCTGGTAATCAAGTTCTCAACTTGACCCTTTTATGTGTTAGATCTTAAAAGTCCCCAAATTGATGGTTTTGAGCTCAAAAACCATGAATCATTAGGGATGAAGCAGTTTTATCGATTCATATCTCAGATCTAGGTCTTAGAATTGAATGCATGGCTTAAAGATGCAAGCTTTATGGCCATGATAGGCCATGCACCCCTTTAGACTCCATTTTTGGGTCCATTAAGCTTATACTCGCATGCATGCACGTAAAGTTTGTAACTTTACGTGCTAGATCGATTTTAGAAGCTCAGATCTATCTTTTGGATGAGTGTTGTACATCAGAAATCGAGAAAATAAGACTTGGACAACATCGACTCAACGAGTGTTCTTGGAACTCGGCGAGTCCGAGGCTTGAGTCCCCATTATGTTATGGTTCCAAAGGAACCTAGTTGAGTGTTAGCAGAAGATTAGAAAAGTCCGAAGGAGTGTTGTAGCGTTTTGAGAAAGAGCGATGATCTGGAAATCATAGGATTCAGCGAGTGTATAAATAGACTCGGTGAGTCCAAGGAAATCTCCCAACTTTTGAAGATGAACTCGACGAGTTGTTCATACAACTCGGCGAGTCACAGACTGGACATGTTCATAGGATGAAGGTGAAATCGACGAGTTGTTCATATAACTCGGCGAGTCGGATTAAGGTTCATTCGATGATATTATAGAAGGAGAACTCGTCGAGTCGTTGCTAAACTCGACGAGTAGAGTCGGGAAGGGGTCAAAAGAAAGGAAAGGGACTCGACGAGTTAGCGGCCCAAATCGGCAAGTCAGGTCAACTGGAAGTTGACTTTGACCAAGGCTTTGACTTTGACCAGTGGTAAACTAGTCTCTTTACCCAAAGATTAGTTAGTAGTGTTTGACTAAGTGTCTTTATGGGAATTGTAGCCGGGAAGTTGCCAGAGCAGCAGTCAGACATTTCCCGATCAGCATTTCAACAGTCAGCCTTATGAGTTAAGTTACCTTCCAGTAGCGGTGGATCTACGGCCACAATGTCGGGCCACCAGTAGGAGTTGTATGTTGGATGATTGTCTTTGTGATATCATCTAGGTTTGCTACTACCTGATACGTTATATGCTGGCATTATATGTTATATGTGATAGTAGTAGAGCTCGGTTGTTAGGACCGAAGAGTAGGTCAGGCACCGCAGATATGTCTGACAGTATGTGATGATATGTTTATATGCTGGCATGATATGATATATGTGATAGCGGTAGTAGGAGGGGAATAGTCCCCAAGTTCGGTTGTTAGGACCGAAGAGTAGGTCAGGCACCCCAAATATGTCTCATAGTAAGTTATGCCATGATATATGCGATAGTAGTAGTAGGGGGTGGAATAGTCCCCAAGGTTCGGTTGTTACGACTGCAGGGTAGGTCAGCACCCCAGAATGGCTTGACACGGGTAGGTCAGCACCCCATAATGGCTCGACAAGTGTAGGTCAGCACCCCAGAATGGCTTGACACGGGTAGGTCGGCACCCCAGAATGGCCATACCGGGTAGGTCGGCACCCCAGAATGGCCGTACCGGGTTGGTCGGGCACCCTAGAATTGCCGGCAGTATGTATGCTACGTGATTGTATGGTATGTGATACGATGGGGGAACTCACTAAGCTTCGTGCTTACAGTTTTCAGTTTTGTTTCAGGTACCTCTACAGCGAAGGGGAAGGAGCCGGCGCAGTAGATGTACATCATGCACACATTGGATTCCGCATTATAAGATTTCTTGGGATTGTACTCTGACATTGTCACTACTTTTGTGATATGATTTTCAGACATGAGATTATGGTTTTTACGAAATGATATGACTTCATGATATTTTCTTATGAATGTTTTCTATGTTGTTATATCAAAAATCGAAATTTTTGGACTTGAAAAATGGGATGTTACAAGTTGGTATCAGAGCCCTGGTTTGAGGGATCCGGACACACCCTCGGGAGTGTCTGGACTCAAACCGAGGGATTAAAAGATTTTTACAAAGAAAAATGGTTTCTAAAATCTAAGATAAAGAGTTTTGAGAATGAACAAGGTGTGTGATGTGCGCGACCGGCCGAGCTCAAGTAAGTACCCCAAAATACCCATGCCAGTTATGTTATGATATGCTTATTAGAACTGCATGCTAGATTAGGACTAAAGATCTAGGAGGATGACTTATGTGCCTGTTATATGTGTATGAGCCTTATGAATTGCATGCTAGTATAGATTCCTGAGTAGAGGATAGAGCAGTATGATTGGATTGTGTGGTAGGTTTCCCTTCCTCTGAATGCTACTTGCTTTGTGCTTCGTGGGACTCTGAGTGATGGGAGTTAGCCATTAGGTGAATACGTTAACTCACATGTGATCAGGGTTGAATAATCTCAGAGTGCTAGATTTGGCCCTATTGCGCAGCTCTTGTTTGAGTCTAACCATTGTAGGGACGAGTCCTTGACTCGAAGGATTATCTGAGCCTCGTCACATGTGATGGTATTCTGGTAGTGGCTAATTGGCATCATGAGGATACCTTCAGTAGCTGATGACTGAGTTTGGGTGGGTGATTACCCTAGGGCAAGCCTAGGAAGAGAGTAGCGGAGATCAGTAGCAGTAAAAGGGACTTGGTGGAGTCAAGGCAGTTCTTGAGGAAAGTACGGATAGATGTGGAAGGCAGTATGGGCCCGTACTACTGGAAGCAGAGGATCCGTACTCGAATCGCGGAAGGCTGAGACAAGACCAGGAAACTTGTGATAGATGTGATCCCTCTAGTGATATCAGGATTTCTGACGGTTGTCATTATATGTTCTCAGAATGGTGGTACTACGCTCTAGGCCAGCAGTTGGCAGTTCAGGAGAGGGATCGGGATCGGGTTCGGGTTTAGGTTTCGACCCAGTGTATGAGAGGTTACGCGAGTTCATCGCGTCATAGATCACTAGAGGCATCCTTGATGCGACCCCGGTTATCTTTGGGTCGATCAAGGAAGGGATAGTAGAGTTGATGAAGGATCGTCTCAGGGCATTCAGTAGTGACATGGCGACCAGCCAGTCAGGATCACGCACACTGTCCTTTAAGGACTTCAGGGGCAGTGGTGCGCCGGATTTCCATGGGGCGAAAGACCCCATTGCTGCCAGGCGATGGATTGTAGACATTGAGTCTGCACAGTTGACTAGCTTCTGCCCCGAGGGGTCGAGGGTACGATATGCGGGGGGATGCTTGAGGGACAGGGTCAGGGATTGGTGGGAGTCGGTTGGTGACTCTCTGGGAGCCTCGGCTATTGAGGCTATGACATGGCCGGATTTCGTGACCCGGTTCAGGGCTGAGTTCGCACCCGTTGTGGAGCTCCAACAATTGGCCCGTGAGTTCTTGGATATGAGGCAGACGACCGAGACAGTGGCGGAGATCACCGCCAAGTTCTGAGAGAGGGCTTTAGTGGTGCCCCAGTATGCGGGAGATGAGGATATGAGGAGGACCGCTATCACGACATGTCGCGAGCCGATATTCGGGACTATGTCAGTTTTTCAGCTTGTCCTACCCTGGATTCCTTGATTTCCAGGGAAATAGAGAGAGAGATTGATTTGGAGCATATCCGTAAGAGGAAGGCAGAGGAGGGACAGATGATTGGGGCTTCGAGGAAGAAGCCCAAGGGATCAGACACTAGGCCGAAAGGCCAGTCTGGACAGGGCCACTGCAGGAAATGTGGCAGGCCACATGAGGGGGCTTGTAGGTTGGGATCTTCGGGCTGCTACAAGTGCGGCAAGACTGGGCACTTCAGCAGGGATTGTACCGCCCCTGCACCCACTACTCAGACATCCGAGTTGCTGTCTTTCCACTGCAACCAGAGGGGCCTTAAGAAGGCCAATTACCCCCAGTTGACAGCAGCAGCGCCAGTGAAGGCACCAGCTCCAGCGACCCTGCGGATTACGGATGGCCGACAGGGCAAGACAGAGGCTCCAGTGGTGAGGAGCTGGGCCTTCCAGTTGACTACCGAGGAGGCACGCGCCGCACTCAATGTGGTGAGGGTATGATTCCTTCTCCCTGGTTTTTATTTATATGATGCGTATGATATTGATATTTTATGTGTACACATGTTTAGGATCGTTCCATGTGAATGGTATCCCAGTTCAGGTGTTGTTCGATTCAGGTGCCACTCGATCCTTTATTTCTCTTGCACTTAGCAAGAGGTTCCCTGAGTCTGCGGGCATGTTGGATTGCCCTTTAGAGGTCGAGATTGCCGATGACCGATCGGTGCGAGCATCAGCAGTTTTCATAGATTGTGTTCTGAGGCTATTCGAGGAGAGCTACCTGGTAGACTTGGTTCCCATTATGTTGCGTGGGAACAAGGTGATTATAGGCATGGATTGGTTGAGCCCTAATGGGGGCGGTTATAGACTGCGCACAACAGTTAGTGCAAGTCAGGACCCCAAGTGTGGGAGAGTTGGTGATCCACAGAGAGAGGCCATAACGTGGACCCACATTATGTTCAGTAACGAGGGCCAGGCGCTACCTACAGAAGGGCTGTGTTGGGTATGTCGCCTATGTTATGGGACGCGGGTAAGGCGACGGTGAGCGATGTTCCGGTGGTGCGGTACTACGCAGAGGTGTTCCTAGAGGAGCTTCCTGGGATACCTCCGGAGCGGTAGGTGGAGTTCAGGATCGACCTAGTCCCTGGTGCGGCTCCGATAGCCAAGGCACCATATCGGTTGGCTCCTCCCGAGATGCAGGAGTTGTCTACGCAGCTGCAGGAGCTGCTAGACAAGGGATTCATCAGGCCCAGTAGCTCGCCTTGGGGAGCCCCGATTCTGTTTGTCAAGAAGAAGGACGGGTCGTATCGCATGTGTATAGATTACCGGGAGCTGAACAAGGTAACGGTGAAGAATCGTTACCTACTCCCGAGGATAGATGATTTGTTCTACCAGCTTCAGGGAGCATCTTGGTTTTCCAAGATAGACTTGCGATCAGGCTACCATCAGATGCGAGTCAAGGATGTGGATGTACAGAAGACTTCTTTTCGGACTCGCTATGGCCACTATGAGTTCGTGGTGATGCCCTTCGGGCTCACCAATGCTCCTGCCGTGTTCATGGACCTCATGAACCGCGTATGCAGATCGATGCGGGATCGGTCTGTGATAGTTTTTATTGATGATATCCTGGTCTACTCCAACACGCAGGAGCAGCATGAGGAGCATCTGCGAGAGGTTTTGGATACTATGAGGAGGGAGAGCTTGTACGCCAAGTTCTCCAAGTGTGAGTTCTGGTTTTGCAAGGTGCAGTTTCTTGGGCACCTTGTCAACCAGAACGGTATTCTGGTCGACCCGGTCAAGGTGGAGGCCGTGATGAGATGGGAGGTTCCGAAGTCTCCATCTGAGATTTGGAGTTTCCAGGGATTAGTTGGCCATTATCGAAGATTCATCCAGGATTTCTCCAAGATAGTCATACCTTTGACTCGACTAACGAAGTAGGTTATAGTCTTTCGTTGGGGGCCTGAGCAGCAGGCAACGTTCGAGACACTGAAACAGAGATTGTGCGAGGCGCCGATCTTAGCCCTGCCAGAGGGCGTGGAGGATTTGGTAGTATACTGCGACGCGTCTATTTCGGGCTTGGGCGCAGTACTGATGCAGAGAGGGCATGTCATCGCCTACGCCTCGAGGCAGTTGAAGCCCCACGAGGCGAACTACCTGACGCACGACTTGGAGTTGGGGGCGGTCGTCTTCGCCCTCAAGGTTTGGCGACACTATCTCTATGGGGTCCGATGTACCATTTACACGGACCATAAGAGTCTGAGATACCTCATGGATTAGCCGAATCTGAACATGAGGCAGCGTCGGTGGTTAGATGTGGTGAAGGACTATGATTGTGAGATCCTTTACCACCCGGGGAAGGCCAATATGGTGGCTGACGCGCTTAGACATAAGGCAGCGCTGATCAGAGACATTTGCTTGCGGATGACAGTAGTGACTCCACTGTTGGAGCAGATCCGAGAGGCCCAGCAGGAGGCTATGAAGGAGGAACATCGAAAGAGCGAGCGTATAGTAGGCCAGGTTCCCTCCTTCGACTATGATTGTCGAGGGTTATTGAATCTTCACCGTAGGGTGTGGGTCCCCTATCATGGAGGCGTGCCCCAGACGTTGATGGAGGAGGCGCAAAAATCCAGGTTTTTTATCCATCCCGGAGCGACGAAGATGTATAGAGATCTTCGTCTTCACTATTGGTGGCCCTGCATAAAGCGGGATGTAGCATGGTATGTGGAGCGGTGCTTGACCTGCAGGAAGGTCAAGGCCGAGCACCAGAGGCCACACGACAAGATACAGCCGTTAGATATTCCCATGTGGAAATAGGAAGATATTACCATGGATTTCATCACCAAACTTCCCAGGACCACGCGGAGAGTGGATTCCATATGGGTCATCGTGGATAGATTGACCAAGAGTGCCCATTTCATACCGATCCAGGAGAGTATATTGGCCGAGAAGCTGGCCGACATCTACATTCGAGAGGTGGTGGCTCGGAATGGAGTGCCAGTCTCCGTAATTTCCGACAGAGATGTGCGGTTTACTTTTAGATTTTGGAAGAAATTCCACGATGAGTTAGGTACTCGTCTACACTTTAGCACCGCCTTTCACCCATAGACGGATGAACAGAACGAGCGGACCATCCAGACTCTGGAGGATATGCTGCGGGCATGTGTGCTAGACTTCGGTGATAGTTGGGATACCTATCTCCCATTAGCTGAGTTCTCCTACAACAACAGCTACCACGCGAGTATCGATCGTCCTCCCTTTGAGATGTTATACGGGAGGAAGTGCAGGACCCCAATATGTTGGGGTGAGGTGGGCCAGAGGGTCATGGGGAGCACCGAAGCGGTGCTCAAGACGACAGAGAGGATTCAGCAGGTCAGGAGCAGGCTCCAGACTGCTCAGAGTCGACAGAAATGTTATGCCGACAAGCGCCTCTGGGACCTAGAGTTCCAGGTTGGGGATATGGTCCTCCTGAAGGTGTCACCATGGAAGGGCGTCATCCGATTCAGGAAGCGGGGCAAGCTGGGCCCCAAGTATATTGGACCTTTCAGGGTTATAGCCCGGGTGGGCAAGGTGGCGTATAGGCTGGATCTGCCAGCGGAACTCAGTCAAATCCACAACACATTTCACGTCTCTCAGTTATGAAAGTGCCTGGTGGACGAATCGGAGGTGGTACCCTTGGAGGACATTCAGGTGGATGACAGCCTGAATTACATTGAGTGGCATGTGGCGATCCTCGACCGGAAGTCGAAGGATCTGAGGAACAAGAGGGTGGAGCTGGTGAAGGTGCAATGGCAGCACCGCAAGGGATCGGAATGGACTTGGGAGCTGGAGGAAGAAATGAGGGAGCACTACCCCGAGCTTTTTCCAAATTCAGCAGCAGGCATCGAGGACGAAGTCTAAAATAAGTAGGGGAGATTTGTAACACCGGATTCCTAGTATGTTTATTATTTAAGAAGTTTATGTATTTTCTCTAGGACTCGACGAGTTGATGGCCCAACTCGTCGAGTAGAGACGGGATCCGCGGGAAGTTTAAGTGGCCTACTCGACGAGTCGGGGACTGACTCGGCGAGTAGGCGCTGTTTGGACAAAACCCTAAATATGAGGGATTGCACCCTATTTAAACGTCATTATAGCCCCAAACCAGCCCCCATCACCCTCATAACATTCTTTCCAAAACCCTAGTTTCCCCATAAGTGTTCTTGAGTGTTCCTCACCTTTGTGAAGGATTTTTGGTGCATCTAGAAGCTAGAAGGAGAATAGAGAAGTTGAAGATTCGAAGGGGGCAAAGTAGATCTAGAAGTTATCTTCCTTTTTGCACCTTTTCTGGTAATCAAGTTCTCAACTTGACCCTTTTATGTGTTAGATCTTAAAAGTCCCCAAATTGAAGGTTTTGAGCTCAAAAACCATGAATCCTTAGGGATGAAGCAGTTTTATCGATTCATATCTCTCGATTCTAGGTCTTAGAATCGAATGCATGGATTAAAGATGCAAGCTTTATGGCCATGATAGGCCATGCACCCCTTTAGACTCCATTTTGATGGGTTTTGAGCATTCTAACACTCCTATGGTGTACATGCAACCCTATAAACGTTGAATCTATGTTTTCTCTAATATACATGCAAATTTGATTTTTCAAGGTTTACTTCCTAACTAGCATCGCATGGGGAATATGAAATATAAAACTAGTAGAAGTACATACCTTTCTTGTTGCTTGGATTCCTTGAAGACTTTCTGAGCCTAGCACCCCAAATGTTGTGCCTCAAATACACTTGCAATAACTTGAGAGAATACACTTGCACTCAAAATCGGTTATGCCCTCTTAGAACTTACTAGTAGTCCGATTTTGCTAGCTATAGGGCTCCTTTTATAGTTTTGTCACAATTAGGGTTTACACATGAATGCCCTTAATTGTCATGACTCTTGATTTCTAATGATCCATGGGTTTGTAACTCCCATGAACTATCCATGGAGCTCCCAATGGTTATAACCCAACTCCATAAACCATGGATCATAAATCCACCATAAAAGATTAGACGATTGTCATAATCAACCCTACATATTTAATTAGTCTCATTTTGATCACCAAATTATTAATACTTGATCAACACTAATTAAATAATACTATTATTAATATATTAGAACTTATAATATATTAATAATCACAAGTGTCCTTTCTCTCATTTAGTCTATCCAAGTATTGCAATGCCATGCAACCCAAATGGACCATGTCGGGTCGGGTCAAGTACATACCAAATAAAGTTATGGACTTAGACACTATATCCAACAGTCTCCAACTTGGATAAGTCTAATAACTATATTTGCAGATATGACTTCAGGATCCGACTACCAATCGTAGCTCTTTCAAAGTCTCTCGGAACTGAGATAATAATGATATGCCATTTAAGATAAGTGATCATATAATCCTCTGCTCTCAAGATATCAGCCGGACAAACACATGGAGCATGGTCTTACTTATTGTCCAGCATTTGTTTCTCGATCTTTGATTTGTTTCGACATAGAACTAAATTGAACACATCAATTAGGTTCTGACCGGGCCCGGTACATAAGTCAAAACCTAATCATCGAGGGGCCCAGATATCGCTTCTATTTCTAGAAGGAACAGATAAACTTCAACTCATCTGCTTGTACTGACTACTTGTTGAATTATGCACAAAAGCACGTTTTATAAGATCGAGTTACCGATGCGTTTTTGTACAATCAATGGATAACCAACTCATAGTCAACAACTCATATCTCTAGGTTTAAAGATTTATATGATATTACCGTCTCACGATCACTCGAGATAAATTCCATGAAGTGATGCAAGTGAGCGTGGGTTGAATCCAATACTCAGAACTTATGAGCACTCATGAATGTTGCAGCAACTATTGTTATGTCTAATACCATTTAGACATATCATACAAACCCAAATTCATGACAGTCTTGATTCATATCTACTTCCGACATATGACCGACTGTGGAGAGTTCGAATAAAATAATTATTCTGGAAGTCTAAACATGCAAAATTGAAACCATAGTAAACAATTAACATAAGATAGTAACACTTTACTCATAAATAAATAACAACTTTTATTTAATCATCAAAATGTCAATTACATATTACAAGTTTCAGAAATCTAATTACTGAAACTAATATCATCCTTCAGCCCGATGCGCCGCGCATGCTGTAAATGCTTAACCCTACTCAGTCCCTTCGTGAGGGGATCTGCTGGGTTCTCATCTGATGATACCCTCTTTGCCACGAGGAGCCCTTCTTCTATTCGATGTCTGATGAAATGGTATTTTCTGTCAATGTGCCTAGATCTCCCGTGATCTCTTGGTTCATTAGCCAAAGCAACCGCACTTTCGCTATCACAGAAAATTTCCATTGGCTCCTTTATAGCTGGTACAACTCCAAGGTCTCCGATGAAGTTCTTTAGCCATATCGCCTCCTTTGCTGCTTCACTCGCTGCTATGTACTCTGATTCACAAGTAGAATCAGCTACTGTCTCCTGCTTGGAACTTTTCCAAGTAATTTCCCCTCCATTTAGGATAAAGACCCAACCTGAATAAGAGCGTAAATTATCCCTATCAGTCTGAAAGCTAGCATCGCTATATCCTTCCACTCTCAAGTCATCACTGCCACCGAGGGTAAGGACCCGGTCCTTAGTCCTCTGCAGATACTTGAGAATATTCTTTACCGCAGTCCAGTGAGCCTTTCCAGGGTTCCCTTGATATCTACTGACCATGCTCAAAGCAAAGGCCACATCAGGGCGAGTACAAGTCATATCATATATGATAGAGCCCACAGCGGAAGCATATGGTATACTACTCATCTCTGCTATATCAGCCTCTGTACTCGGACTCTGAGTCTTACTCAGCTTGGCATTACTCTGTATAGGTAATTCCCTTTTCTTGGATTCTTGCATGCTGAACCTCTTCAGCACCTTATCCAAGTAGATACTTTGACTAAGTCCAATTAGTCTCTTACTCCTGTCTCTCATTATCCTTATCCATAGGATATAGGCAGCTTCTCCAAGATCCTTCATAGCGAAACACTTCCCAAGCCAGGACTTAACTTCCTGCAAAGTTGGGATGTCATTTCCTATGAGTAGTATGTCATCCACATACAACACCAGAAAGTTGACTATACTCCCACTAGCCCTAACATACACACATGACTCATCTTCGCTCCTCGAAAAACCAAACTCTTTGACTTTCTCATCGAAGCAAAGATTCCATCTACGAGATGCTTGTTTCAATCCATAAATGGATTTCTCAAGCTTACACACCCTATTAGGGTACTTTGCATCGACAAAACCCTCTGGTTGAGCCATGTAAACATCCTCAGCAAACTTTCCATTAAGGAAAGCGGTTTTGACATCCATTTGCTATATTTCATAATCATGAATTGCAGCTATGGCCATCAAAAACCTAATAGACTTAATCTTTGCTACTGGTGAAAAGGACTCATCATAGTCAACTCCCGGAGTTTGAGTAAAGCCCTTTGCCACCAGTCTTGCTTTGTAGGTGTGTACCTTCCCCTCCATGTCGATCTTCTTTTTGAAGATCCATTTGCACCCAACTGTCTTACAACCTGGTACATTGTCAACCAAGCTCCACACTTGATTGTCATACATGGACTGAATCTTGCTGTCCATAGCCTCATTCCATTTAGCAGACTCAGGGCCTGCCATGGCTTCCTTGTAATTATTAGGTTCATCCAAATCTATCAGTGTACTATCACTGATAAATGTATCACCTTCAGTAGTTATGTGATTACCATAATAAAAATCAGGTGTGTTCCTCACCCTAGTGGAACGCCTCAGAGGTACAGACTCATCTATTGGCTCAACAGGAGTTTCCCCCTCAAGTTGGTCGGTAGTATTTGAGGTTCCTTCACCACTTGACTCTTGAAGCTCTTCAAGGTCAATTTGCCTCCCACTGTCCCCTTGGCTTATAAATTCTCTCTCACGAAAGACTCCTCTTCTTGCTACAAAGGCCACCTTATCACTGGATCTGTAGAAGAGGTAACCAAAGGATATCTATGGGTAGCTGATGAAAATACACCTCTCACTTCGAGGTTCAAGCTTATCATGAGTCTCACGCCTCACGAAATCTTCACAACCCCAAATCTTGATGTGGTCTAAATTAGGAACTTTCCCAGTCCACATCTCGTGAGATGTTTTGGCAACCTTTTTAGTAGGGACTAGATTAAGGATATGGGCGGCAGTCTCTAAGGCATACCCCCAGAAAGATATTGGTAACGAAGCTCAACTCATCATGGAACGAACCATATCCAACAATGTCACACCCCGAAACCGATGGCGGAAACGTTCCGGGGCGGAGTGACGTCATGTAGAGTATCACAACCAATGTACATAGCAAGCATAGTAAACATAACCATTACATTACATGAGAAAGTTTTACATTTGTTTGAAAATAAAGTACTACAAGTTTTCTTAGATACATTGGTTAGAACAAAAGTAAAGACGAGTCTTCTATATGCTCCGTCTTCTCCAAAAAATTAGTAGGAGTACCTGACTATGGATGCCCTGAGAATACAAGCAGTTTTAAAATATCAGCATAAAGCTGGTGAGTTCATAAGCGGTTTGTTTTCTGGAAAAAGATTCAGTTTCTTTCAGTTTCATGAACAGTTGATATCCAAGAAAATCCCGTATTTTCTTATAAAAGTAGTTTGGCTATCCCTTTTGTTACACAATTTGAATTAAGAAAATCCTGCCAGTTTCCTTATGAAAATATGATTTGATTTCTCGTCAGATGTACCATACAACCTTGTTTATGAAAAGTTACGTTATCCCAAGAAGACCCTATGTTTTCTTATGAAAAACATTCGTTGGTTATCAATTCTGAAATGACGTGTACAAGTATCTACCATACTTGTATCGATTAAGTGAAGCATACTGAATGACTAGTTATCCCGCGGTAAGCAGGTTAGTTTTGACACGTACACAAAACTAATAAGTAAGTAGTGAACTAGTAGTAATCAAAGACAGTTATTACTAGGAGGTTAGTTCACTAGGTTCGTTATTACTTTACCAGTAAATCTCCATTATCTATGTTGCGAGTTCCATAACCATACGATAGACTGGATATGGCAATAAGAAGTCCATCATCATTTTATGACTTTTGTCACCAATGGACCTGACGATCCAACTGTAGCTAGCAGCAGGGTGCGGGGTAGTCAGCCCCGTATAGATCTATACACTCAAGTCACGCTCTCCCTCCAAGAGATTCTGGTTACGGGAGTAGTCCTCCACTCTCGTATCCATGTGGAGTGTTACCGAGGACGTGTCTCCAATAATAAGAATAATGAACTTTACAAGTAAGAGTATAGAAAATCCCGGTTTATGAAATGACATGAAATCCTTGTGAAATGTAAAAATGTAACATTTTATAATAAGTTTCACAATTGGTTTTGAAAACTAACTCCACGAGTTAGACGGTTGGTCAATACGGATTTCAATGTTTAAAACATATTGAACATGTAGTATTGTTATACGAAATAATAGATTTGAGTACAAGTTTCCTTGTACTTTTGCTTGTATTCCCCCCTGAAAACATGAAAAACACAGAAAATGATGTAGGGGTATGAACTCACCTGACGAGAATGTGCCGATTTAGATGCTAAGTATCAGTTTAGGGCTTGAACATGCGTGAGGTTCCTATGTAACATGAAGAGATACATAATTGTATCTAATTAGACTTTGATTTACTAAGATAGCAGGATAATACACTCCGAGGCACGAAAACACCTCAATTCAAGTGTTAGGGATGGTACGGGTTGTATCTAAGGAGTGTAGGGCCTAGATAAGGTGTTTACTCTTCAAGTGTAAACCCTTAGTGGAGTTTACGGTCCAAAGACCACATTCCCCATGAGTTTACGGCCGTAAACTCATGGGTGTGGTGTTTTGAGTGATCCAAGGTCTCATCTTGCACATAGGAAGGATCTAGGGTTGATTCGAGGGCTTAGGAAGTGATCGGGACATGAAATGGCCTAGGAATTAGGGTTTACGGTTCTTGGACCACCCTTGGGGAGTTTACGGTCATAAACTCATGGGTTTACGGCCGTAAACCCACCCTTGTCCATGTTTGTTCATTTTCCATGTGTTTTGGTGGTTTGTAGGCCATTCATGCAAGTTCTAGACTCAAATACAAGCCATGCAAAGTGTTTGGAGCATTAAAACACCCTTGGAAGGTGTTTACGGTTTTGGGAGATGTTCCCAAACCGTAAACTCAATTTTATGCTCATTTGGACATGTTTTAGGGTTCTAAGATCATCGAAGCAAGTTTCAAGGCCATTAGACATGCATTGGAAGGGTTAAGGAGCATCAAAACCCCATGAAAGGGTGTTTACGGTTCTTGAACATTCAAGAACCGTAAACTCATGTTCATACTCCAAAAGTCATGATTTTGAGGTTCAAACTCCATGCATGTAAGTATCTAAGCATTAGAAGAGGTTTGGAAGGGTTTTGGGGCTTCAAAACCCTCATTTGGGAGTTTACGGTTTTTGGGAGGCTCCCCAAACCGTAAACACGAGTTTTTGATGCATTTGGGAGGTTCAAACATAGATTTGCATGCATGATAGGATAAACAACTAGTTAGGAAGGATCACTTACCAAATTGGAGCTTGAAAGTGAAGATTTCTTGAGAGAGTTCGATTTTTAGAGAGAGAGTAGAGAGAGAAAGTTGAAGTGGGGAAAAGGGCTCAAAAGTGCCCACTCATCCTTTATGTATGACTAGAGTTAGTGACCCGGTGGGAATACACCCAATACTGGCATAAAACGGAGCTTAATATTTTATCCGGGTAAATGACCATTACCCGCACTAGTTATAGTCTAGAAATTCTCAAAAGATTATTTAGAGTGTTTTCCACTCAAGTAAATATTTCGTTTTCACACATAGGAAATTATACTAATAATTCTAATGAATTATTTAATTTGAAAGTTAACGGAAAACCCAAAACAAAAATGAGATTTTTTTTTTTTTTTTTTTTTTTTACGGAATGGGCTACATTAACGGAATATCTTTCGGGTTGTTACATTATCCCCCCGTTAGAGGAAATTTCGTCCCGAAATTTAGAATTTAGATACAAATCATGGAATTGGAAAGAGATGCGGGTATTTCGTTTTCATCGAGTCTTCGCGTTCCCAAGTGAATTCGGGACCCCGCTTGGCATTCCAGCGAACCTTCACTATCGGGATGCGGCTTTGTTTCGTTCGTTTGATCTCTCTATCCATGATTTCGATGGGATCTTCCACAAAGTTCAGGTTTTCGTTGATTTCGATCTCATCCAGAGGAATCACAAGGGTCTCATTAGAAAGACACTTCTTAAGGTTTGAGACGTGGAAGACAGGGTGAATATTGCTAAGTTCATGAGGTAATCGGAGTCTGTAAGCCACGGGACCAATCCTGGCTAGGATTTCGAAAGGTCCTATGTACCTTGGGTTAAGTTTTCCACGCTTTCCGAAGCGTATCATGCCCTTCCAGGGTGAGACTTTCAACAAGACACGGTCTCCAACCTGGAATTCCAAGGGTTTTCGTCGTTTATCGGCGTAGCTCTTTTGTCTATCTCGGGAGGCCTTAAGTCGTTTTCGGATTTGTACGATCTTTTCAGTGGTTTCGCGGATGATTTCTGGACCAGTGAGAGTGCTGTCAGGGACTTGTCCCTTGACCAGCTGCGTGTCACCCACCTCAGCCCAGCACATAGGGGATCTGCACTTGCGGCCATAGAGGGCTTCGAATGGCGCAGCCTTGATGCTGGTATGGTAGCTGTTGTTATAAGAAAATTCAACCAAAGGAAGATGAGTATCCCATGACGCGCCGAAGTCGATGACGCAGGCTCTCAACATGTCTTCCAAGGTTTGGATGGTTCTCTCACTCTGTCCATATGTTTGAGGATGGTAAGCCGTGCTCATATCCAGCTTGGTTCCAAGAGCCTTTTGTAGTGACTGCCAGAACCTAGAAGTGAACCTGCTATCCCTATCGGAAATGATGGACACAGGTACACCGTGAAGTCGGACCACCTCTTGGATGTAGATTCGTGTGAGTCTTTCCATTTTGAAGTTTTCCTTGATAGGAAGGAAGTGAGCAGATTTGGTCAGTCGGTCAACAATTACCCAAATGGTGTCGTACCCACTCGGAGATTTGGGTAACTTGGTAATGAAATCTATAGTAATCATTTCCCATTTCCATTCAGGTATTTCGGGTTGTTGGAGTAGGCCGGAGGGTTTTTGATATTCGACCTTCACTTTGGCGCAAGTCAGGCACTTGCCCACGAAGGTAGCGATTTCAGCCTTCATATTTGGCCACCAGTACAGTTTCTTGAGATCCAGGTACATCTTATCCGAACCTGGGTGTACGGAGTATTTAGTATTATGAGCTTCGTTCATGACAACCTCTCTGAAGCCTCCGAAATTTGGGGTCCAGATCCGGTCCATGAAACAATAGACTCCGTCGTTTCTGATCTCAAGATTCTTATCCATTCCTCTCAGGGCTTCGCCTGACACGTTTTCTGGTCTTAAGGCTTCCAGCTGAGCCTCTTTGATTTGCGCGGATAAGTGGGAATGGATAGTCATAGTCAGTGCCTTCACCTTGCGACCTGTGTATTCTTTCCGGCTGAGGGCATCTGCCACCACATTGGCCTTGCCGGGATGGTAGCGGATTTCACACTCGTAGTCGTTGAGTAGTTCAACCCATCGCCGTTGTCTCATGTTCAGCTCCTTTTGGTCGAGGATGTGCTGTAGACTTTTATGGTCAGTGAAGATAGTGCACTTAGTTCCGTAGAGATAATGTCTCCAGATTTTTAATGCGAAGACCACTGCTCCCAATTCTAGGCCGTGAGTCGTGTAGTTGACTTCATGTACTTTCAGTTGTATGGAGGCATAGGCAATGACCTTGCCTCGTTGCATTAGGACACAACCGAGACCTTGATTGGACGCATCGCAGTAGACAACGAAGTCTTCCGTCCCATCAGGAAGGGACAGGATAGGTGCGCTGTACAAGGCTCGCTTCAGTGTTTGGAACGCAGCGTCTTGCTTTTCGTTCCAACAAAAGGGTACACCTTTCTGAGTTAGAGTGGTTAAGGGTTTGGCAATTTTGGAGAAATTTTGGATAAATCTGCGATAGTAGCCAGCGAGACCCAAGAATTGACGGATTTCGGTGGGTGTCTTCGGTGCTGACCAGTTTTCTATCGCTTTGATCTTGGAAGGATCCACGTGTATGCCCTCCTTGCTTACCACGTGACCAAGGAAAGTAACCTTCCGGATCCAGAATTCACATTTGGAGAATTTCGCGTACAGTTGCTCCGATCTAAGAGTTTCCAACACTAGCCTCAAGTGTTGTTTGTGATCCTCTTTGCTTTTGGAATAGACAAGTATATCGTCGATGAATACGATAACAAACTTGTCCAGAAATGGACGACACACCCGGTTCATCAAATCCATGAACACCGTCGGTGCGTTGGTTAGACCGAAGGGCATAACTACGAATTCGTAGTGACCATATCGAGTCCGAAAGGCTGTTTTGGGAACGTCACCCTCATGGACTCGCATCTGATGGTACCCTGATCTTAAATCGATTTTGGAAAAGTAGCTAGCTCCTTGAAGTTGATCGAAGAGGTCGTCTATTCGAGGAAGAGGATAGCGGTTTTTGATCGTGAGCTTGTTCAGCTCTCGGTAATCGATACACATTCGAAAAGATCCATCTTTCTTTTTCACGAATAAGATCGGGGCTCCCCACGGCGAGGAACTCGGTCTGATGAATCCTTTACTGAGCAGCTTATTGAGCTGACTAGATAACTCCTGCATTTCTGCCGGAGCTAATCGATAAGGAGATTTGACTACGGGGGTAGCTCCGGGGATTAAGTCGATACGAAACTCCACTTGGCGTTCAGGAGGGATTCCGGGGAGATCCTCTGGAAAAACATCAGGAAAGTTGCAGACTTCGGGGATGCTCTCGAGGTCTTTAACTCCTTGCTTTTCGTTAACGACATGGGCTAAGAATGCATAACACTCCTTCCGCAGAAGTTTCTGGGCTTTGATGCACGAAATGATGCGAAGGTTTGAACTGAGTTTATCCCCGTAGATTACAAGAGTTTCATCCGAAGGAAGATTGAGACGGATAGCTTTTTCGAAACAGAGGATGTCTGCACGATTGGGGCTCAACCAATCCATGCCAACGATGACATCAAAGCTTTTTATGGAGACTGGTATAAGGTCAATGAGAGATGAACGGTCGTTTAAGGATAGGGTACACCCTATGTATATTTCGTTAGTGCTCTCTTTCTCACCGTTAGCCATTTCGACGGTAAACTTTTCGGTTAATGGTTGGGATTTTTGTTTAAGAAATTGTTTGAATGCATGACTAACAAAGCTCCTTTCAGCACCAGAATCGAAAAGAATGCATGCATAAGAGTTGTCGAGGAGGAACGTACCCGTGACAACGGTGGGGTCAGCGACTACCTCTTCTTGTCCCATGGTATGAACTCTCCCGGTGTTGTTGGTTGTTGCTGCTTTGGGGCAGTCCCTCTTGAAATGCCCGACCTCCCCACAGTTGTAGCAGGCTCGACCAACACCCGCTCCAGAGGCTTGATTTGTTGGTTGGGCTGGGGTTCTACAAAATCGCATCGTGTGTCCCTTTTTGCCACAGCTTATGCATGACATCTCCCGGCATGGGCCGGGATTATGGTGGTAGTTACACTTGTCACACCGAGGAAGGGTGCCATTGTACCTACTGGTAGGAGCCTGGGTGGCAGGAGTAGCAACATGGGTAGTAGCAGCGTGGACCGCCATAGTTTGTTGTTTCTTTGAGGATCCTTGTGAACCCTGACCCTTTCGTTTATTCCAGGATTTATTCTTGTTTTCACCGCTCCCTTTAGCCGGATCAGAGGCGGTGGCTATTTCCTCGGGATCGTCGCTATGATCAATCAGAATTTATGCCAAACACTTGGCGCTATCGAAGGTTTCCGGCTCCGCAGACAAAACATTTCCCTTGGTTGGCTGGGTCAGCCCCCAAATGAATCGTTCGATCTTTTTGCTTTCCAGGGATATCATTCCCGGACAAAGGAGTGCTAGGTCCTCGAACCTAGAAGTGTAGGAGGCAATGTCAGAACCCTTCATCTTTAGGGTCCAGAGTTCGTGTTCGAGTTTCTGCATCTCGCCCCGTGGGCAATACTGGGCTATCATGAGTTCCTTCAGTTTGTCCCAACCCATGACATTTGCCACTGGCAGGGTTAAGGACTTGACCCGGCCGTTCCACCAGGTTAATGCTTTGTTGAGGAAAGTGCAAGCGGCGTACTTCACTTTGTTGGATTCTGAGACTGCGCAAATCTCGAATATGGACTCAATCTTTTCAAACCATTGAGTCAGAGCAATAACACCTCCTTTGCCATCGAAAGATGTGGGTTTTGCGCTCATGAAGTCTTTATAGGAGCACTCCTTTTGGTGACCCTGACCACTTTCCTGTAATTGAGGATGTACACCACTTCCCTGACCACCAGATCCACCGAAATTTATTTACGACATGGCAGCAGCCACTGCAGCAGTAACGGCTGTCTGAAACATGACAGGATCAAAATGGGGAGGAGGCGGTGGTGGAGGAGTGTCGTTGTTTCTCCTGGTAGATCTCCTTCGGGGAGGCATCTCGATCTGAAATGACCAAGAAATGGGAGGATGGAATTTAGATATATGAAACAAGGATATATCCCATAATAATTTTTAGAGTGTTCTACTAAGCGATAGGACAGGAAAATTACTTAAAGTAAGTAAACTATCGCTAAGGGAGGAATGAGTAGTAACGCTCGGAACGGATTTCCATGAGGTATTTGGTTCGGACTAAAATACTCCCATAGTATTTTATGTTGAATGGATATTAGGTAAGTTATAGGCCTGCTGTACACCACAGTCACTCCCAAACACATGTTGGCCGTGTCTCGAATGAATATAGTTGATCAGGCTATATTGACCCTAGACATGACTACATAACTGCCCAGGTTTAACCACAGTGCACAACACCCAAATTACTTATGCTTTGTTCTCTTCGCTATACGGATTTCGGTGCTCGGGAATACTTGTATACTTTTATAAAAATACTCGTATTTTAAAAGCATACTTTTAGTTTAGAGCACTTAGGCCCCGTAGTGTTTATGGTTGTCTACCATGTAAGGTTCAATATACTTAGTTCACTATAAACAAGGGCTCTGATACCAATCTGTCACACCCCGAAACCGATGGCGGAAACGTTACGGGGCGGAGTGACGTCATGTAGAGTATCACAACCAATGTACATAGCAAGCATAGTAAACACAACCATTACATTACATGAGAAAGTTTTACATTTGTTTTAAAATAAAGTACTACAAGTTTTCTTAGATACATTGGTTAGAACAAAAGTAAAGACGAGTCTTCTATATGCTCCGTCTTCTCCAAAAAGTTAGTAGGAGTACCTGACTATGGATGCCCTGAGAATACAAGCAGTTTTAAAATATCAGCATAAAGCTGGTGAGTTCATAAGCGGTTTGTTTTCTGGAAAAAGATTCAGTTTCATGAACAGTTGATATCCAAGAAAATCCCGTATTTTCTTATAAAAGTAGTTTGGTTATCCCTTTTGTTACACAATTTGAATTAAGAAAATCCTGCCAGTTTCCTTATGAAAATATGATTTGATTTCTCGTCAGATGTACCATACAACCTTGTTTATGAAAAGTTACGTTATCCCAAGAAAATCCTATGTTTTCTTATGAAAAACATTCGTTGGTTATCAATTCTGAAATGATGTGTACAAGTATCTACCATACTTGTATCGATTAAGTGAAGCATACTGAATGACTAGTTATCCCGCGGTAAGCAGGTTAGTTTTGACACGTACACAAAACTAATAAGTAAGTAGTGAACTAGTAGTAATCAAAGACAGTTATTACTAGGAGGTTAGTTCACTAGGTTCGTTATTACTTTACCAGTAAATCTCCATTATCTAAGTTGCGAGTTCCATAACCATACGATAGACTGGATATGGCAATAAGAAGTCCATCATCATTTTATGACTTTTGTCACCCATGGACCTGACGATCCAACTGTAGCTAGCAGCAGGGTGCGGGGTAGTCAGCCCCGTATAGATCTATACACTCAAGTCACGCTCTCCCTCCAAGAGATTCTGGTTACGGGAGTAGTCCTCCACTCTCGTATCCATGTGGAGTGTTACCGAGGACGTGTCTCCAATCATAAGAATAATGAACTTTACAAGTAATAGTATAGAAAATCCCGGTTTATGAAATGACATGAAATCCTTGTTAAATGTAAAAATGTAACATTTTATAATAAGTTTCACAATTGGTTTTGAAAACTAACTCCACGAGTTAGACGGTTGGTCAATACGGATTTCAATGTTTAAAACATATTGAACATGTAGTATTGTTATACGAAATAATAGATTTGAGTACAAGTTTCCTTGTACTTTTGCTTGTATTCCCCCCTGAAAACATGAAAAACACAGAAAATGATGTAGGGGTATGAACTCACCTGACGAGAATGTGCCGATTTAGATGCTAAGTATTAGTTTAGGGCTTGAACACGCGTGAGGTTCCTATGTAACATGAAGAGATACATAATTGTATCTAATTAGACTTTGATTTACTAAGATAGCAGGATAATACACTCCGAGGCACGAAAACACCTCAATTCAAGTGTTAGGGATGGTACGGGTTGTATCTAAGGAGTGTAGGGCCTAGATAAGGTGTTTACTCTTCAAGTGTAAACCCTTAGTGGAGTTTACGGTCCAAAGACCACATTCCCCATGAGTTTACGGCCGTAAACTCATGGGTGTGGTGTTTTGAGTGATCCAAGGTCTCATCTTGCACATAGGAAGGATCTAGGGTTGATTCGAGGGCTTAGGAAGTGATCGGGACATGAAATGGCCTAGGAATTAGGGTTTACGGTTCTTGGACCACCCTTGGGGAGTTTACGGTCATAAACTCATGGGTTTACGGCCGTAAACCCACCCTTGTCCATGTTTGTTCATTTTCCATGTGTTTTGGTGGTTTGTAGGCCATTCATGCAAGTTCTAGACTCAAATACAAGCCATGCAAAGTGTTTGGAGCATTAAAACACCCTTGGAAGGTGTTTACGGTTTTGGGAGATGTTCCCAAACCATAAAGTCAAGTTTATGCTCATTTGGACATGTTTTAGGGTTCTAATATCATCCAAGCAAGTTTCAAGGCCATTAGACATGCATTGGAAGGGTTAAGGAGCATCAAAACCCCATGAAAGGGTGTTTACGGTTCTTGAACATTCAAGAACCGTAAACTCATGTTCATACTCCAAAAGTCATGATTTTGAGGTTCAAACTCCATGCATGTAAGTATCTAAGCATTAGAAGAGGTTTGGAAGGGTTTTGGGGCTTCAAAACCGTCATTTGGGAGTTTACGGTTTTTGGGAGGTTCCCCAAACCGTAAACACGAGTTTTTGATGCATTTGGGAGGTTCAAACATAGATTTGCATGCATGATAGGATAAACAACTAGTTAGGAAGGATCACTTACCAAATTGGAGCTTGAAAGTGAAGATTTCTTGAGAGAGTTCGATTTCTAGAGAGAGAGTAGAGAGAGAAAGTTGAAGTGGGGAAAAGGGCTCAAAAGTGCCCACTCATCCTTTATGTATGACTAGAGTTAGTGACCCGGTGGGAATACACCCAATACTGGCATAAAACGGAGCTTAATATTTTATCCGGGTAAATGACCATTACCTGCACTAGTTATAGTCTAGAAATTCTCATAAGATTATTTAGAGTGTTTTCCACTCAAGTAAATATTTCGTTTTCACACATAGGAAATTATACTAATAATTCTAATGAATTATTTAATTTGAAAGTTAACGGAAAACCCAAAATAAAAATGAGATTTTTTTTTTTTACGGAATGGGCTACGTTAACGGAATATCTTTCGAGTTGTTACAAACAAGGTTCGATTGCGCCTCTCAGCTACACCATTCAACTGTGGTGTTCTGGGAGGTGTCAATTGTGAGACAATCCCACATTCCTTAAGATAGTCAAGGAACTCAATGCTAAGATACTCTCTTCCCCGATCGGATCGGAGCATCTTGATGTTCCTGCCCAATTGATTCTCTACTTCCTCCTTAAACTCTTTGAACTTTTCAAAGGTTTCTGACTTATGCTTGATTAAGTAGATATATCCATATCTGCTGTAATCATCAGTGAAAGTCACATAATAGCGATTAGCATCCCTTGTAGCAACTCTGAAGGGCCCACACACATCTGTGTGTACTAGGTCCAACAAACCTTCACCCCTATCACAAGTACCTGTGAATGGTGACTTTGTCATTTTTCCAAGTAAACAAGACTCGCAACTATCATCCGACTTTAGGTCAAATGATTCCAAGACTCCAGCCTTTTGGAGTTGGCCTATGCGCTTCTTGTTGACATGTCCAAGATGACAATGCCACAAGGATGCTTTATCCAAGCTATTTGAAGAATCAATATACAACACATTATTTCCTAGATTGTCTACAACATTCACAGCTTCATATACACCATCACAAGGTAATGCCTTAAAGTAAAATACATCATTGTAATAAACATTAATAGTACCATTATTATTATC
The DNA here is from genome assembly GCF_052849685.1 of Lactuca virosa. Taxonomy (NCBI): domain Eukaryota; kingdom Viridiplantae; phylum Streptophyta; class Magnoliopsida; order Asterales; family Asteraceae; genus Lactuca; species Lactuca virosa. Next base: position 62,278,659 of record NC_136429.1, read on the forward strand.
AAATGAAAATGTAAACCCTTGTTTGTACAAGCCATGAAAGGAAATAATATTTCTCGCAATTTCAGGCGGGTAACAACATTTATTCAAATCTAACATTAACCCATTATTAAGCAATAAAGAATAAACTCCTATCTTGGTGACAGGTGATGCTTTGCTGTTGCCCATGACTAAGTTTATCTTCCCGTGCTCCACTTGCTCACTTCTTCTTAGGCCCTGCAAATCAGTACAAATGTGAATACCACAACCTGTATCAAGCACCCAAGAATTAGCATTAGGAGAGTTATTAGACAATATTGTATAAATACCTGCATGGGTGGGTTTAACTTTCCCATCCTTTACATCTTGCAAGTATTTGGGGCAGCTTCGCTTCCAGTGCCCCTTTTCCTGGCAATAGAAGCATTGTGCTTCCTTTGGGTTTGAGGAAGGAGTAATGGGACATTTCTTTGTCCCACTTTAAGAGGAACCATCAAGGGTCTTACCCTTGGTACCCTTCGAAGGGGTTTTCCTCTTCTTACCCTTTCCCTGCCCAATTGCAAGAACAGGGGCTGCTGAAGGAGTAGAAGTAGAAGTAACAACTGCTTTACCCTTAAGGCCATTTTCAGCTGTCCTTAAGAGTCCCTGAAGTTTACTTAGTGTGACTTCCTCCTTGTTCATATGATAATCATACAAAACTGATCATAACTTGGAGGTAAGGAATGGATAATGATGTCAATCGCCATTTCTTTAGGAAAGTCCACATTAAGCTTCAATAATCCTTCAACGAACCTTTGCATTTTCTGCATGTGACCGGTAATGGGTTCACCATCTTTCATTCTGGTTGTTATCATGGAGGAGATGATTTCATACCTCTCCTGACGCGCGCTCTGATGGTACCTTTCCATCAGATCTTGGTGCATCTCATAGGGGTAGAAATCTTCATAGGATTTTTGAAGTTCAGGAGTCATAGTGGCCATCATGATGCATGCTACTTTAGTAGCATCCTTTTCATATGCAACAAACTCCGCAAACTCTTCAGGAGTAGCAGTGGCTTCATTCACAACCTTAAGCTCCCTATCGTGGACATAATCCTTGTCCTCATAGCGGGTAATCATCCTGATGTTCCTGATCCATTCATTGAAGTTGGATACATCAAAAGTGACTTTCCCACACAAGTTCATAAGGGAAAAGGAGCCTGTTGGGTTTGAGCCAGAAGCATTGTTGGAAGAAATATGAAAGAAAAGAAAAACAAGTTTCATCAGATTAATAGTCCTTAATAAGTCACCCAAATGAGATATTAAGGCTAGGATCCAACAAACTATTTATAGTTGCAAGAGGGATGCGGTAATCCAAGCTATAAAATATTTGAAGGTAGGTAAATGACGATTTACCAATTTCCACCATAAGAACGAAATATTTTATTATTAGGTTTTATTGGATTTGAAACTCCTAGATCTTTTGAGATACAATGAACTTTTCAATGGCATGTTTGAATCTCGATTGTGCCCTCTCAAGTTTGGGACTGGGATACCGAGCATCACAAACAAGGTGTGAATAACCATACAAATTGACTTGGTACCCTTAACTATATTACCTAATCGATGTGCCGGTTAACCACACACGCTCCACCCATCTATAATAAAGTGAAGTTACCCTTTGCCACACTTACTAGTCCTTGTTAGTGTGCCGGTTAACCACACACGCTCCACTAACGACTTGGTACGGTACAAAGTGTAATTTTATGGGCTACCACCTATTTCACATTTTTCCTAAAGTAACTAAGATTGGGAATTAATAATGTATAGTTACTTTATAATTCATTATACTTTTAATGAGAGTTGAAGTCTTATCCTACCCGTTCAGCTAACGACCCTCCACCAGTCAAGGAAGCGGTGGGTGAGAGTGGACACCCATTAAGCTGCCATTTTATAGGCAACAACCTTATACCCCCCTTATAGACCGGCTTCGTGAATGAGGCCTACTTGCGGTAAGATTGACTTATTCTTATACATATCTATATAAATAAGATTATAATAATAGTATAAGTGTTCATTTTTAAACTTTTAAAAATCTAAGGTTTAAATTTGGAATTAAAGTATTAAAGTGTAAGACTTTACAAATTCCAAAACTTGAGGGCAAGTTTTGAAACTATTTTAAGACTCTTCAATTTGTAACTTATGAGTTTTAATGGTTCATAAAGTTGAAGACTCTTCATTTTATGAAACCTCCTATTCTTTAATGACAACTTTTAAAGAAGTGACTTTTGGTTATCCATAACTTGAGGACAAGTTATGGAAACCATCATTAGCATTAAGATCATGAATTAAATAAGCATGTAGGTTACACACAATTCCTATGATCTTCTAAAACTCATAAGAACAAATATTCATATCAAACAATTTCAAGAAATCATATTAACACATAAAAAACTTGAAAATTGATAATAGTCATTTGAAATGGGTTAACATAATCATTACCACTTTAAAAAAAATAGATTTTACAAGTCCAAAACAGTTTGGGATAATGATTCTAGCCCATTTCAAGCAACAAAACTCGGAAAACTGCCCAGCACGCACCTACTCGTCGAGTGCATGATCCTACTCGACGAGTAGGATGAATTTTGCCTTGGACTCGTCGAGTTCTCCCCTTGCACTCGGCGATTCCAGTCGAACAGTGAGCAATTTTCCGATTTTTCAAGCAGTTTGCATCAAATATACAGAAAACAATCCTAAGCTCTGATACCACTGATGGGTTTTGAGCATTCTAACACTCCTATGGTGTACATGCAACCCTATAAACCTTGAATCTATGTTTTCTCTAATATACATGCAAATTTGATTTTTCAAGGTTTACATCCTAACTAGCATGGCATGGGGAATATGCAATATAAAACTAGTAGAAGTACATACCTTTCTTGTTGCTTGGATTCCTTGAAGACTTTATGAGCCTAGCACCCCAAATTTTGTGCCTCAAATGCTTCACACAACACTACAAGACTTGGAATAACTTGAGAGAATACACTTGCACTCAAAATCGGTTATGCCCTCTTAGAACTCACTAGTAGTCCGATTTTGCTAGCTATAGGGCTCCTTTTATAGTGTTGTCACAATTAGGGTTTACACATGAATGCCCTTAATTGTCATGACTCTTGATTTCTAATGATCCATGGGTTTGTAACTCCCATGAACTATCCATGGAGCTCCAAATGGTTATAACCCAACTCCATAAACCATGGATCATAAATCCACCATAAAAGATTAGACGATTGTCATAATCAACCCTACATATTTAATTAGTCTCATTTTGATCACCAAATTATTAATACTTGATCAACACTAATTAAATAATACTATTATTAATATATTAGAACTTATAATATATTAATAATCACAAGTGTCCTTTCTCTCATTTAGTCTATCCAAGTATTGCAATGCCATGCAACCCAAATGGACCATGCCGGGTCGGGTCAAGTACATACCAAATAAAGTTATGGACTTAGACACTATATCCAACACATTTTTGGGTCCATTAAGCTTATACACCGATGCATGCACGTAAAGTTCATAAATTTACGTGCTAGATCGATTGTAGAAGCTCAGATCTATCTTTTGGATGAGTGTTGTACGTCAGAAATCGAGAAAATAAGACTTGGACAACATCGACTCGACGAGTGTTCTTGGAACTCGTATGGTTCCAAAGGAACCCAGTTGAGTGTTAGCAGAAGATTAGAAAAGTCCCAAGGAGTGTTGTGGTGTTTTGAGAAAGAGCCATGATATGGAAATCATAGGACTCGACGAGTGTATAAACAGACTCGGCGAGTCCAAGGCAATCTCCCAACTTTTGAAGATGAACTCGACGAGTTGTTCATACAACTCGGCGAGTCACAGACTGGACATGTTCATAGGATGAAGGTGAACTCGACGAGTTGTTCATACAACTCGGCGAGTCGGATGAAGGTTCATTCGATGATATTATAGAAGGAGAACTCGTCGAGTCGTTGCTAAACTCGACGAGTAGAGTCGGGAAGGGGTCAAAAGAAAGGAAAGGGACTCGATGAGTTGGCGGCCTAACTCGGCGAGTCAGGTCAACTGGAATTTGACTTTGACCAGGGGTAAACTAGTCTCTTTACCCAAAGATTAGTTAGTAGTGTTTGACTAAGTGTCTTTATGGGAATTGTAGCCGAGAAGTTGCCGGAGCAGCAGTCAGACATTTCCTGATCAGCATTTCAGCAGTCGGCCTTACAAGGTGAGTTACCTTCCAGTTGCGGTGGGTGTACGGCCACAATGCCGGCCCACCAGTAGGAGTTGTATGTTGGATGATTGTCTTTGTGATATCATCTAGGTTTGCTACTACCTGATATGTTATATGCTGGCATGATATGTTATATGTGATAGTAGTAGAGCTCGGTTTTTAGGACCGAAGAGTGAGTCAGGCACCGCAGATATGTCTGACAGTAAGTTATGTTATGATATATGCGATAGTAGTAGTAGGGAGTGGAATAGTCCCCAAGGTTCGGTTGTTAGGACCGAAGGGTAGGTCAGCACCCCAGAATTGCTTGACACGGGTAGGTCAGCACCCCAGAATGACTTGACACGGGTAGGTCGGCACCCCATAATGGTCGTACCAGGTAGGTCGGCACCCCAGAATGGTCGTACCTGGTAGGTCGGGCACCCTAGAATTGCCGGCAGTATGTATGCTACGTGATTGTATGGTATGTGGTACGATGGGGGAACTGACTAAGCTTCGTGCTTATAGTTTTTAGTTTTGTTTCAGGTACCTCTTCAGCAAAGGCGAATGAGTCGGCACAGTAGCTGTACATCATAAACACATTGGATTCCGCATTATAAGATTTCTTGGGATTGTACTCTGACATTGTCACTACTTTTATGATATGATTTTCAGACATGAGATTATGGTTTTTACCAAATGATATGACTTCATGATATTTTCTTATGAATGTTTTCTATGTTGTTATATCAAAAATCGAAATTTTTGGACTTGAAAAATCGGATGTTACAGGACATCTCTTTTTACCTACTTTGAGGTCAATGTAAAGATATTTAATCGTAAGTGTCAATGTTCAAGTGAAAATAATTAAAACCATAAATAGATGGATACCAATACAAACCTTTTAAAAATCCTTATATGTTTCTTTAACCCTTCCATTGCAAGATATGCATCACCACATTGATGATAACCATAACAAAGGAGAGGGTTTAATGAACATGAGAATCAACTCAATCTCCCCATATTGCACATCAGAAATTCGCAACCAAACATCTTATACAACCTTACCCTTCACCCAATCAATTTGTAAATTTACATGATTTCCGAGTTCAATGATGACATATGGATAATTGGTCTTAAAATCGTGGATTAACCGTTTCTTGCCATCGGAAAATAATCACTTTTAAATGCATGATTGATTTTACCATGACCTTCATCTGCGCAAGGTACCAACTTGAAGAAAAATTATGGAGCCCAATTTGTACAAGCAGATGGACTATTTAAAGTATGATATGCCAAAAATAAGAACATATTAACAATAATGAAAGTTTCCCATTAAATTTTCTTGTCTAAATTTATTTTCAACTTGAGAGAGAGAGAGGGGGGGAGAGAGAGATAGAGAGAACCATCAAGTAAAGAGGCAAAACAAAGCATCACGTCCCAACAGGTGTGACGATTCAAAAAAGAAAAAAAAAGAAATTAGAAATTGTGTAGAGATAAATACCTTTCTAGAAAATGGGCTTTAAATATTTGGATTTGTTCCAACATAGATGGTAAGAGCAACATAACACGTAATAAGATAATCGTCGCCATTCGCGTAACGATAAAACTGGGGATATAATTTCCCAAATGCATCATTCATAACAGTTAAAACTGAAACTTGCACTTAGATTCAATAGTGGTGTTGGTGTGTTGCAAATCCGTTTACTACTTTCTTGATTTCCCTAAGTTAGTAAAACTGATAATCGATATCAATAAAGTTTTGTCTAGATAACATGGTAGGTAATTTAGAGAAAATGACAGGAAGATATATGTGATGGCAATTTTACAAAAGAATATCAAGATTTTAAACATGTAATCAATCTTATGAAATTATGCGGTTTATCTTGTTTTGCAGATGGTCCTGAAGTGCTTACAAATATTCTAAGAACTTGGGACGAACTTAGCATGGAGCCCAATAACTCATCTTATTTCTCTTTGTCAGCCAAGAATCTGAAGTTAACCAAAAGATACCAAACCGTGAACCAAACAGCCAATACAAAACCAAGAAAACATGGTTTGTACCCTTATTCGCCCTAGATGAATTCAAAAATAAGGCTTTCAACACAAAAGACCATAGATTATTATTACAACCATTCTTTTGCTTCCAAGGGTGCGAAAATTTAATTTTCTAACAAAAAAGCAAAGTGAATCAAATATATTAACAATAGATAAAGAAAAATACCTTCAAAACCCATGTGAATCCCTAATTAAACCCATGTGATGGCCCTTAATCGTACTCCGTGCCTTCTTCTGTGATGGGGTGATTAGATGAAGAAACAACACATCAATAGGGGAACAACAAAGCGGTAACAAAAATTAGAAGTAAGGAGATTATTGTTGAAATAGATATAGGCAACCAATAGATTTTTTATCTTTAGTAGGGTGAAACGAATCGGAGTTGAAGAAGAATAGGTGGATGATTGTAGACGGCATCTATGTTTCTTGGAAAATCGTTACCCTAGTGGGGAAAATGGATCCATGATTGAGGCTTTCGGAAGTTGGTGTTGAAGAAGAAAGGACCAACAGTACGATGAAGGCATATCCCACACCTTATACGAAGCTTTCCAATTTTAGTCATTTGTTTTTTGTATAAGGAAAAAAAAGAGAATGACAGAAAAAGTATATGAAAGAAATAGAAGATAAGGAACAGTTGTATTCGCGGAAGGAAACATATGTGACGGTGCAGGTGTGAGAATATAAGCAACGTGTCCACTCAAGGATTTCTTTTGGAGAAACGGGAGTATGAAAGAAGCGGTGATTGAGGACAAACGTACCTCTCTTTGAAACGTCTCGTCAAGAGCTTCAACCGCTACCATATGCTCTTCTTTAAGGCTTGCTCACGCGTTGTACGCGCCCTAAAAATAGTAGGGCTTTTTTATATAATAATGATATATATATATATATATATATATATATATATATATATATATATATATATATATATATATATATATATATATATATATATATATATATATATATAGAGAGAGAGAGAGAGAGAGAGAGATAGGTTCATGTGTTTTAAGTAAGTATTGTGTTATTGTATTCATAAATATGGGCCAATCAAAATTAAATAATAAATTAAATAATTAATTAAATAAATAAGGGTAATTTAGTAATATGACTAATAACTTCTAAAATTAATCTCTATAATCATGGTATTGACTTTTAACCTAATTTCTCCAGATTTATATCTAATTGACTTTTTCTAACCCTAAATTTATCACCTTCATAAATCGGCCTCACACCCTTACCATCGGCCGACCATAGCAACTCCATATCTTCAATTCGACATCAACCCAACTTCACTTTCTTTGTTTCCAGATTTCCATTCCCGATTTCTAACCCTTTCGCTCCGAATCAACATATCACCGACCAAATACGAATCTCCAGGTAAACATGAAACCAAGAACAAGTTCGTTGCGAATCACAGTCAACAAATGTTCGAAGGTAACTTAATTTTGACTTTCGTTTGACCGGTGTTCTTCCAATTGAGTCCCGATTTCATTTGCAGGTGGTCAAGCCTCAACCAAACACATGCTCGATTCCGAAACCCATCTCATAGCGAATGAAGATCCAAAGAAACGTTTTTCCGTCGAGGAGATCCAAATCAAATCGTTGCCCTCCTGTAGTAACAAAAAAAGCGATGCCGACTGACATAGGAGATGAGACTAGGGACGAGAAGAATCCTCCCCCTCTTGATGAAGACGATATCGCTCTTCTCAAGACTTATGTGAGTTAAATCGCGATTCTTACAAACTAAAGACCTAACACTTGTTCCACTCAATGCCCTTATTTAATTGGCTCTTGTTCTTTTTAACTTGTTAAACCATCGAGCAACACTACGGATCGGGTGAAAATTAGTTATTTGATGAAATTCGGTTGTTCTCAGCTTCTTTACTGTTTACCCATGTACTAAAATAGGATTTGTTGTTTTAAAATTCAACTTTTTACATAATGGTTTTGTACATCAAATCAAGGAAAAGGTAGCATCCACTGAGGATTTGAAAGATTAGCTTTGTGCGTTGATGAATTGCTGCGATTTAATACAATTTGATTTCAAATTGATTTTTAAATGCCTTTAGCTGTTAGAAACTTAGGATGGTTTGATATTTATCTTGCATTTTACTAGAGTTCATGGGCATTATAGAGAAATGTTTGAGTTGATAGTTTGTGTTGGTTGAAATGTTATGTTTATCGCAATTGAATTGATGAAGACTTATGCAGGGATTGGGGCCATATTCCACAAGCATCAAGAAAGCTGAAAAAGATGTAAAGGAAATGGCCAAAAGGATCAACGATTTATGTGGTAAGCTTATTTTTGTGTGGTTTCTGACTCAAATAAACTTGTATGAAGACTCTGTTTTTTTGCCTGTTTTACTACTTAGAACATTCTATCGGAATAGAATCATGAATTTGTTTTGTTGATTCCTGATTTCGAAAGGCAAAGTATGTATGAATGTGACCGAAGAAGTGATATGAATTATAATTCTATCAGAATAGAATCACGAATTAAAATTATATAAGAATGGAAACACGAATTCTAATTATGTTGGAATGGAATATGGATTTTTTCTCATTGATTATGCATGTTCTACAATTTTTGGTTATTGGTTTTGGTGCAGTTAACAAGTCCGCATATTTTCCCAAAGGAATATAGTTTTTTATTTATCATTTGCTAATGCGTTATTGGATTGTAAACTACAATTAGATTTGTTTTCACAGAAGTTGATGCTTGAAGAAGTTGATGCTTGAAGAACGGACAACAAAATTAAAAGTGTTTCTTAGCAACATTATTCTTTTAGAATGAATTAGTGTATTTGTTAGATTTTGATGTTATTTTTTCCCGATTTGAAAGTTTTTTAGTTTTATTCTTTAACAATAAATGTAATTCTTAACAACTGTTACATGTATTCTATAAGAATTAATGTAATTTTTGTTTTAATTCTTCAATTGGTACTTCCAGAATTTGTTATTCTACAATAAATTTTTAAAGTCATGATCAAGAAAATTTGTTATTCGAGAATATTATTATTTTTGAACATACTCAAACATATTCTGTCAGAATGTCCGAATTAAAAACCTTATAATTAGTAAAAATCGGATTTTGAAAATTAATAGAATCTATGATCCCTTAAAATATCCAAATTTCCTTTATTAAATACATATTAATTGACTAAAACACCCTTCTAGTTAAATTGGATGGTATTTTTCAATTATTTTTAATTCAATAATATGTATTAATCACTTTCTTAAAATAAGTAAAATGATTAGCTCACATTTATGCATACAATAACACAATAATTAGTTTGAATAGAATAACCTAAGCATATATATATATATATATATATATATATATATATATATATATATATATATATATATATATATATATATATGGGAAAAGTGAATATACCCTTAAGGGTATATAAACATAGGTACCCAAACCCATCATACTTAGTAATTTTGTTAGATATATTCATTATATTGTTCTTAAAATTCAACCCCTAACTTGATTTACTTTGAAGATTTTCGAAATTTCCCTATTATCTTCCTCTTATATCATATATTTTTGCCGAACACCTACTACGCTATATATATTGTAGTTGAAAATGAAAAGTATGTAAGAAGAAGATAAATGTGAAATTTATAAAAATCTTAGAAGTAATCAAGTTAGAAGTTGAATTATAAGAACAATTGGACAATTACAATGTATATATATGATACAAAACGACGTAGTATTGTGAGTTTGGGTACCTAAGCTTATATACCCTTAAGGGTATATTAACTTTTCCATATATATATATATATATATATATATATATATATATATATATATATATATATACATATACATACATATATATATATATATATATATATATATATATATATGATGGTTTATATGGTCTATTTTCAGTATGGTGACCCTTCGAGGCAGGCCGGTTGGTGGTTCTGGTGTTGGGGAGGGTTTAGGCTCGGGTTCTAGAATCGGGCAGTTGGATGATCAGATGCGGGAGTTCATTTCGTCTGAGATTACCTGAAGCATACTTGAGCAGACTCATATGATCTTTGGTACAATCAAGGAGGGTATAATGGAGGTGTTAAAGGAGCGTTTGGGGTACGTTCGTTAAACTTTAGGGAGTTCCGGGCATGTAGGGCTCCGGAGTACTTCGGGGAGAAGGATCTGATCGTAAGCAGGCGTTACTTAACGGATGTCGCTAACGCCTTCCGCACTAGTAGTTATCCCGGTGGGGCAAAGGTTACACTTTCTTCATGTCTTTTGAAAGACAGCCTCGATACTGGTGGGAGGAGGTTGGTCGCTCCATTGGTGATGAGGTTGTTGATTCGATGTCATGGGATGATTTTGTGACCAGATTCCGAGCTGAGTTCGTACCAGTGATTGAGGTACAACCGCTGGCGAGGGAGTTCCAGGACCTTCGCCAATCTACTGAGACGGTGGCTGAGATCGCTTCGATGTTTCGTGAGAGGGCAATGGTTGTTCCGCAGTATGTTGCGGACGAGGAGATAAAGAAGGCAATATACCATGAGATGATGAGGAGTGATATTTGGTAGTTTGTTAGCCGATCCAATTGTAAGACACTGGAGGATATGAGTGCGAGAGCTAGAGAGAGGGAGATTGATCTTGAGATGGAGAGAAAGAGGAATCCACATCAAGCTCAGGTTTCAGGGGGTTCAGGTTAGAGGCCTAAGGTATTTTATTCTAGGTCGAGAGTCCAGGAGGGTCGGAACCACTGTGGCAAGTATGGCAAGACGCATGATGGGGCATGCAGGGTGGGTGGTTCTGGCTATTTCAAGTGCGGCCGGACGGGCCATCTTAGCAGGGATTGTACTACTACTACTACCACCACCACCACCACCCCATTATCTAATCTGATTTGCTTCCATTGAAATCAGAGGGGCCACAAGAAGGACCATTTTCCAAGTTTGGCAACAGCGGGACTAGTGGTAGCACCCACTCCAGCGACACTGAGGATCACTGATGGCCGCCAGGGCAATGCAAATACAACCATGGTGAAGAGCAGTGCTTTTCAGCTGACGGCCGAGGAGGCTCGCACGACACTTGATGTGGTGACAGGTATGTATCTTCTCCTTATCCTTTTATTTATATTGAATTGTCTGCTTACATTTATGTGTTTTATTTTAGGATCGTTCCTCGTGAACAGTATTTATGCCTTGGTATTGCTTGATTTAGGGGCTACCCGATGTTTTCTATTGCTTGCGCTTAGCATGAAGTTTTCTGGAGCTCCGAGAGAGCTAGATTGTCCTATAGAAGTTGAGATTGCAGATGATCGATTTGTGCAGGTATCGAGGGTTCATCGGGGTTGTGCTCTTCAGATGTTCAGCGAGTAGTATCTGATTAATTTGGTTCTCGTTCCTTTGCGCGGGAATAAGGTTATCATAGGGATGGACTGGTTGAGCCCCAATAGGGTGGTGATTGATTGTGAACGTCAGTTAGTGCGTATTCAGACCCCAAATGGGGGAGATTTGTGATTCAGGGAGAGAGTGCTCAGCATGGGTTGATTCTATGTTCAGCGGCTAGGGCCAGACGTTATCTTCATCAGGGTTGTTCTGGATATGTCGCCTATGTTATGGATACTCGGCATAAGGGTAAGGCGACCGTGGATGATGTGCCAATTGTACGAGAGTACCCGGGTGTGTTTCTGTAGAATTTGCCTGAGGTGCCTCCAAAGAGGCAGGTAGAGTTTAGGATTTACCTGGTTCCTGCTACGGCTCCGATAGCCAAGCCACCGTATCGGTTAGCTCCTCCAAAGATGCAGGAGTTATCTACACAGCTGCAGGAGCTGTTAGACAAGGGGTTCATTCGACCGAGCAGTTCGCGATAGGTAACACCGATCCTGTTTGTGAAGAAGAAGGATGGGTCTCATCGGATGTGTAGTGATTATCGGAAGTTGAATAAGCTAACGGTGAAGAACTGTCATCCACTCCCGATGATTGATGATTTGTTTGACCAGCTTCAAGGTGCATCTTGGTTTTCCAAGATTGATTTGCGTTGGGGTTACCATCATATGAGGGTCAGAGAGGAGGATGTGTAGAAGATGGCCTTCCAGACTTGTTATGGTCATTATGAGTTCATGGTGATGCCCTTCGGGCTCACCAATGATCCATCCACATTCATGGACCTTATGAACCGCGTATGCAGGTCGTGTTGGATAAGGTGTCTAAGTCCATAACTTATTTGGTATATACTTGACCCGACCCGGCATGGTCCATTTGGGTTGCACTTCACCCGAACTATTTATATGGATAACATTATGAGAAGAGTATATTTGCAGCTTATTAATATATTATAAGTTATAATATATTAATATGAAATTCTATTATTTAATTAGTATTCATCTTAAATTAATTATGAATTAATTTAGTGATCAAATGGTGACTAATTAAACATGGGATATTATAGTTATATAGTGTGGGCTAACACTCATTATGGTAATGGGCTAAGCTTATATGGGAGTCCATGGATGATCCATGGAGCTCTTAACCTATGGATCCTTGCAAAGGAAAAGACATGGGTTATTAGGGTTTACCCTAATCATGTGCACTATATAAACAAGCTTGTGATGCATGAAATGACACCCTAGTGTGTGTGAAGAAAGGTGGCCGATTTCTAGAGCATAGATATACTCTCTCATAAGTTTTCCAAGTTTGTGGTGATTTGTGATTTCCATTTGAGGCATTCACATTATTAGTGCTTGGCTCTCAAACTCCTAAGGAATCAATTCACAAACAAAGGTATGTAATTCATATAGTTCTTTTATGTTTAAAAGTTCCCCATGCCATGCTAGATAAGTTATAAACCTTGGAAAACAAATTTTGCATGTATTTTAGACAAACATAGATCCAAGGTTTATTAGGGTTGCATGTACACTTAGGAAGTGTTAGAATGCTCAAAACCCAACAGGTCGATGCTGGATCGGTCTGTGATTATATTCATTGATGATATCCTGGTCTATTCCAAGACCCAATAGTTTCAATAGGAGCACTTGAGAGATGTTTTGGAGACTTGAGGAGGGAGAGACTTTTTGCAAACTTCTCCAAGTGTGAGTTATGGTTGCGCGAGGTGCAGTTTTTGGGGAACCTTGTCAACCAGAACGGTATTCTCGTCGATCCGGCCAAGGGAAAGGCTAAGTATGTTGACCAAAAGGCAAAGGGAAAGGCTAAGTCTGTGATAATCTCGTGTACCATTCCCAAAGAGTCTATATGTTTTATTGTCATGAGAAGGGTCATTGGAAGCGAAGGTGTCCTGAATACCTAAAGGATCTGAAAGCAAGTAGAAAAAAAAGGTTTGACTCTGCTTCATGTAAGTCCACTATCTAACTCTGTTAAGTTCCTTATTGATGATTCTTAATACAAAATGTGACTCGGTTACATTTTGGTGTTTGGCAGGATCAAGCAAAGGGAAGGACACTTAAAAAAAGAGTATGCTGAATCTGATCGCGAAGATGGATTTCAATCTCATGGTTCGAAGATCGGATCTTGAGCTGCTACATAAGAGTTATGATAGATTGCTAGAAGATATGTAATAGCATAGTTTTCATTTAAAGTTGATGTTTGTATGGTTCTAGCAATAATGGAAATGTGCATTTGATTCTTTCATTAGTGGTAGTGTCTAAATTTATCAAATAAGGAAAGATTCTCATCACCCAAGGTTTCAATTGGACTGAAACTTGGAATCATGCAGGTTGTATTGCATGATGAATGAGAATTTTCATTTTTGGAAAGTTAAGACTAATTCCCTGACCACATGTATATGTGAGACAGGTGAAAGACTAAAGGATCGGGTGCACTGGGTGTGTGCAGGTCAAAGTCCATCACAAAGATCGATAAGACTATTCGTCATGATTTACTAAAGTTTAGTAAACATGGTTGTACCTACAAGTTGATGTACAATTCTGAAACATTGGAAAAGTTTCAATGTATGGCAGGACGAATGGGAAGAATCAAATTGGGCAGAAAGATAAAAGTTTCTCAAATCTGAAAAGATGGGAAAGTACTTTAGTATCTTGTTTTATGATCATCTTAATGATTAAGAAACCATGTCACAATTCATCCTCTAAGGACATCTTAGTGAATTTTATGGCTAAGAAGAGGATTCATGAATTGTAGGAATGGTTAAAATCAAGAAGATGAATCATACTTCGTTCCAAAAACAAGTCTTAGAGTCATACTCCAAGATTGTAACTTGAGTGACACATCTTAAAGAAGGTTTATAACACTTGTCAAATGTAAGAGTAAAATGTTTTCTACTCTTGTACATTTGAAATTGGTAAGTTGTGATGTTTTGGATAAAACAAAGACCAACTGACATCAATTGTGTGAAGTGTTTATCTTGATAAGAATCCGCACAGACTCTTGAATGTTTGTTTGGTTGTCAAGGAATGATTCTTGACAAAGAGAAACTTGCATGTCAAGAGGACAATGGGAGTCTTAAAGGTCTTCAGAGTTTCAAGAGCTAATCAAGGATAAAACCTATAGTTTATCGCTAGCACACGACTTGAGGTTTGTAACCTATCGTGTTGACATAATTCTTGTTTTTGTGCCTATTCCGGTAAAGTTGACTATGTTTGTGAGTTCTGTGAGTTCTCAATTGTATGCATAACAACTTGGAAGAAATGGTGGGCCCTTTGACGACCAAGAGGCAAGAAATCAAGATTCAACAAGTTCAATCCATATGATTTTGAGTTTGTCACTAACCTTGTCTTGTGATTAAGGTTTTGACAAATTCATATGGATAGGAACACATACATCATAAAATCTAAGTGTCATAAGGTTTCTTTCCGATTCATGAAAATGATGGTGAGGAAACGCTTTCACTAAGTAGATTTTAAGTAGATAACAATTGTGTTGTTTGCATTCTCAAAGTCGTTAGTGGAGCTTGTGTGGTTAACCGGCACACTAACATGGACTTGTGAGAAATGGCAAACAGGTCTAAACATTATGATTACGGAATCCCTCTTCATAATTGTTTAGACACACATGTGAGCTATCTAAGGAAAGATGTATGAGTCTGAGAAGCTTAGATAAAGTTTTGTCGAATCATCTCGTATTAGAATCCTGAACTTTGGTGACGAAAGTCAATTAAGTATTGATTTCTAGAAGTAGATTTTTGAGTACATGTCAAAGCTAGTGGGAGCATAATTGTTGTGCTAAATAATTATTATGCTAGTAGGAGCATAATCAATTATGATGAGTATTGTTAATTATAGAAAACAAGAATTTCACTTGGAAAAGGTTGTTTTGTTATAATTAAGGGAGAGGAGATTATACTTCATTTCAATCCTAAAAATTTTTGATTGAGATTTTAATCATCGTTAGTCAAGGACATATATATGAGTTTTATGTTGGAATGGTTCAACATAAGGAAATTCTATATATATTGCGTTCTCAAATTCGATTATGATTACGGCATCCCTCCTCATAGTCGATTTTTTAAAACATTGCAAATAAAAAAATATTGTAGCAAAAGACTGATCTAGTATCAGGTCTTTATGTGAGACATCGTGAATCGTGTCCTATATGCTTCGGGTACAGGATCGGTCACATGTGCTATAAAATTCATCCTTTCTAAATTTTCCAAATGCTCAGAGCGTTACGAAGGGTTATAGAATTGGATAAGAATAAAATGATTAAGCAATTGTCGAGGACAATCTAAGGTTCACCAAATATTGGTTGCTCAGGGACAGTTGGAAGTATAGTGTTAAATTTTGGAAGGACCATATGGATATATTCTGAAAATAGGTAGCTCTTGTTCAGATATGATAATCAAAATGGGAATATGGAAATTTTCCATATTTGGAGTTGGATATTAAGAATCTATGAGAAAGTTAGAAACTTTTATGCAAGAAGGATGTTCAAAGCAATGTACTTTGAATATGAGACTTCGTTTCCATAGAAGTGATCTCCTTTGGAATACTCTGTAATGACTGTTGACAAGTTTTGTGACTTTTATGCATAGTCATTGCAAGAGGATCAATGCATATGAGTTTGGAATCTAACAAATTACAGTAAATGACAAGAATTTGGTATTCTTTCATTTACGGTAAGGATTTGGGACTGTGAAATGAGCATCATTGGAATCATGTTCAATTGATCTACTTCACAAAGTAAAGATCATACACAAACATAGTGTGCATACTTGGTGTATGGCATGACTATTGTTTAGAAAACATAGTGTACATGCTTGGAGCATGGGACAACTATTGTTTTAATTCAAGTGTTAAGTTGATAAATCGAAACAGAATAAGGTGGAATCAATATGGTGATGAATAAAAGGTGTTTTATTTATATTCATAAGTGCTGACACCATATTGGATTCAATTATTCTTGTGTTTCACTTTGCATGTTTTGACTTCCATAATAACTAGGTTATTCTTTCCGAATGATTAAGTTATTCAAACCATCCACAGTCGGTCATATGTTGGAAGTAGATATGAATCAAGACTGTCATGAGTTGGTTGTAGAGGTCTAAGATGTCGGACATGGCTACAACACTCATGAGTGATCATAAGTTATGAGTATTGGATTCAACCCACGCTCACTTGCATAACTTCATGGAATTCATCTCGAGTGATCGTGAGACGGTAAGATCATATAAGTCTTCAAACCTAGAGATATGAGTTGTTACCTATGAGTTGGTTGTGCATTGATTGCACGTAAACGCATCATTAACTTGATGTTATAAAACGTGCCTTTGTGTATAATTCAAAAAGTAGTAGAAACAAGTATAAGAGTTGAAGTTTATATGTTCCTTCTAGTCCTTGGAGGATTAGAAGCGATATCTAGGCCCCTCGATGATTTTGTTTTGACCTATGTACCAGGCCCGGTCAGAACTAAATTGATGTGTTCGATTAAGTTCTTTGTCAAAAAAAAATCCTAAATCGGGAAACAAACTGCTAGACAATAAGTAAGACATTGTTCCATGTATTTGTCCGACTGATATCATGAGAGCAGAGGATTATATGATCACTTACCTAAAATGGTGCTTCATAGTTCAACAGAGTTTTCGAGAGCTACGATTGTCGGTTGGTTCCTGAAGTCATATAGGAAAATATAGTTATTAGACTTATCCAAGTGGGAGACTGTTGGATAAGGTGTATAAGTCCATAACTTATTTGGTATATACTTGACCCGACCCGGCATGGTCCATTTGGGTTGCACTTCACCCGAACTATTTATATGGATAACATTATGAGAAGAGTATATTTGCGGCTTATTAATATATTATAAGTTATAATATATTAATATGAAATTGTATTATTTAATTAGTATTCGTCTTCAATTAATTATGATTTAATTTAGTGATCAAATGGTGACTAATTAAACATGGGCTATTATAGTTATATAGTGTAGGCTAACACTCATTATGGTAATGGGCTAAGCTTATATGGGAGTCCATGGAGCTCTTAACCCATGGATCCTTGGAAAGGAAAAGACATGGGTTATTAGGGTTTACCCTAATCATGTGCACTCTATAAACAAGCTTGTGATGCATGAAATGACACCCTAGTGTGTGTGCAGAAAGGTGGCCGATTTCTAGAGCATAGATATACTCTCTCATAAGTTTTCCAAGTTTGTGGTGATTTGTGATTTCCATTTGAGGCATTCACATTATTGGTGCTTGGCTCTCAAACTCCTAAGGAATCAATTCACAAACAAAGGTATGTAATTAATATAGTTCTTTTATGTTTAAAAGTTCCCCATGCCATGCTAGATAAGTTATAAACCTTGGAAAACAAATTTTGCATGTATTTAAGACAAACATAGATCCAAGGTTTATTAGGGTTGCATGTACACTTAGGAAGTGTTAGAATGCTCAAAACCCAACAGGTCGATGCTGGATCGGTCTGTGATTATATTCATTGATGATATCCTGGTCTATTCTAAGACCCAATAGTTTCAAGAGGAGCACTTGAG
Source organism: Lactuca virosa (assembly GCF_052849685.1). Classification (NCBI taxonomy): domain Eukaryota; kingdom Viridiplantae; phylum Streptophyta; class Magnoliopsida; order Asterales; family Asteraceae; genus Lactuca; species Lactuca virosa. The sequence goes on from NC_136429.1 coordinate 62,296,863, forward strand.
AGATGTTTTGGACACTTGAGGAGGGAGAGACTTTTTGCAAACTTCTCCAAGTGTGAGTTATGGTTGCGCGAGGTGTAGGTTTTGGGGCACCTTGTCAACCAGAATTGTATTCTCGTCGATCGTCCCAAGGTCGATGGCATGATGAGATGTGAGGTTCCAAGGTCTCCATTTGAGATTCGGAGTTTCCTTGGTTTAGCAGGTTAGTATCGGAGATTCATTCAGGATTTCTCGAAGATCGTGGTTCCTCTTACTCGGTTGACGAAGAATACCGTTACTTTTCGCTGGGGGCCTGAGCAGTAAGCAGCTTTTGAAACCCTAAGGAAGAGATTGTTTGAGGCAACGATTTTGACCCTGTTAGAGGGTGTTGAGGACTTTGTGGTTTATTTTGATGCGTCGATCATGGGTTTGGGTGCAGTGACGTCTCATGATCATTTACGCTTCAAGGCAGGTGACGTCTCATGAGGTGAATTATCCGACACATGATTTAGAGTTGGTGGTTGTGGTTCGCCCTCAAGATTTGGCGACATTACCTTTATGGGGTCCGATGTACCATTTACACAGATCACAAGAGCCTGAGGTATCTGATGGATCAGCCGAATCTATATATGAGGCAATGCCGGTGGTTAGATGTGGTGAAGGATTATGATTGTGAGATCATTTACCATCCAGGGAAGGCCAATGTTGTGGCAGATGCTCTTAGCCGAAAGGCGGTCAGGTTTCTGATCAGGGATATTTGTTTCAGGATGACTGTGATTACTCCACTTTTGGAGCGGATTCGAGAGGCACAGGTCGATGCTATGAAGGAAGGGCACCAGAAGAGTGAGCGTATAGTGGGTCATGTAGCTTCCTTTGATTATGATAGTTGAGGATTATTGACTCTTCATTAGAGAGTATGGGTTCCATTTTGGGGTGGTGTGCATCAGGTTCTGATAGAGGAGGCGCACAAATCGAGGTTCTCCATTCATCACGGGGCGACGAAGATGTATTGAGATCTTTGTCCTGATTATTGGTGGCCCTGAATGAAGCGGGATGTAGCTTGGTATGTGGAGAGGTTCTTGACTTGCAGGAAAGTCAAGGCCGAGCATCAATGACCTCATGTAAAGAAGCAGTCGTTGGATATTCCTGTTTGGAAATAGGAGGAGCTTACCATGGATTTCATTATGAAGTTTCCTCGGACTGTGCGCGGAGTGGATTCGATTTGGGTCATTGTGGATAGATTGACCAATAGCGTGCATTTTATCCCGATTCAGGAGAGTATCTCTGTGGAGAATTTGGCTGAGGTATACATCAGGGAGGTCGTAGCATGGCTCGAGGTTCTGGTTTTGTTGGTTCTAGACAGGGACGTCTGGTTTACTTCCAGATTTTGGAAGAGGTTCCATGACGAGTTGGGTACTCGTCTCCATTTCAGTATGGCTTTCCATCCACAGAATAACGGGCAGAGCGAGTGCACTATTAAGACCTTCAAGGACATTCATCGGGCGTGTGTTTTGGATTTCAGTGAGTGTTAGGATACGTATCTTCTGTTATTGGAATTTTTGTATTACAACAGTTATCACACCAGCATTGATCGACCTTCTTTTGAGATGCTCTATGGGAGGAAATGCAGGACCCCGATTTGTTAGGGTGAGGTCGGTCAGCGGGTCATGGGGAGTACTGAAGTAGTACTCAAGACTACAGATTTGATTCAGCAGGTTCAGAGTAGACTCCAAATAACTTAGAGTCGGCAGAAGACCTATACCGACAAGCGTCAATCAAATCTAGAGTTGCAAGTTGGGGATATAGTTCTCATGATGGTGTCACCCTGGAAATGTGTCATCCGATTCAGGAATAGGGGCAAATTGGGCCCCAGGTACATCGTTCCTTTAAGGGTTTTGGCCTGAGTAGGCCGAGTTGCTTATCGCTTGGATCTTATCGAGGAGCTTAGTCAGATCCATAACATATTCTACATCTCTCAGTTACGGAAGTGTTTAGTGGATGATTCCGCGGTGGTTCCATTGCAGGATATTTAGGTGGATGATCGCCTGAATTATATCGAGAGACCGGTGAAGATTCTTGACCAGAAGATGAAAACCTTGAGGAACGAGGTTGTTATGTTGGTGAAAGTCCAGTGGCAGCATCAGATAGCTTTAGAATGGACGTGGGAGCTGGAGGACGATATGAGGGAGCATTACCCAGAGTTATTTGGGGCGGCGGACTTCAAGGACGAAGTCTGATTCAAGTGGGGGAGAATTGTAACACTCAAGTTATTGGTAAGCTTCCTTTTAGCCCTTTAATTCAAATTCTTTTCATTTTGTTCCTTGGCTAGTACACAGGGCGTACTCTATGAGTACACTTAGCGTACTAGCTATTTGTTGGTCGCGAGCATCACCCACGTACGTTGGGTATACGTGGGATTGCGCTGGGAGTATGCACGGTTTGGGCAAACCCTAATTTTTAGGGTTTGCACCTTATTTAAACATCATTATAGCACCTCTTGGACATGTTTGACCAACCTCCATCTCCCTTTACTGAAAGGACCCCTTTCTATACTTTCATATTTCTGAAAGACCCAAACTTTCATACTTGACAATATATTTACTCCAAAACATGCTACATGCATTTTTATAAAACAATATTTTACGTTGATAAAGTCATTACAAAGGATTGGATACAAACCGACTATGTTTTAATATTTTACATAACTACACAGGATATTGTAATTTTATACAAACATAAACTGAAGTACAAAAGTACTTAATACAAACTATTCTAAATCTTTCAACAGTATATGACTACCCGGGTTACTTATCTCCTGCAAAATTTGTTAAACATTGAGAGGGTAAGCGGTGACGCTTAGTTAGTTCAATAATAGATACAATATAACGTTATGCCATATATATACTTCAATATGGCAGAAGCAAAGAGGAACAAAGAACAACAAAGGCATATGTGAATCATGTGACAAACTTTCCATATCAATCATTGATTTGATTCAAAGATATACAATCAATGAGACATAACAATTTCCATACTTGATATATAATCAATAAAACTTTGGCCCAAATGGCACAGAAGACATACAACTTCGGATTAACCTTTTGGTAGCTTTCAGACTTATAACCCTGTCTAACCTTTTGCCAATACCATAGAATAGAAATCATTCTCTTACGGAGACATGTTCTACATGGTCAGAGGCTACATACCAGTACCAATATGAATCTAAGTCCTTTCACTGATCACATGGTCAAAGGTATTACTTTGCTATTAAACATAGCGAATAACAATAACACGGAAAAAACTCAAGAATATCATTTTACTAGAATATTCAGGCTTTCAGCCTTATCTTAGAATAACACCGAAGCCAAAGTGATGCCTATGTCATACACTTCATGGTCAACGGTTCATATCAATACCTAAGTGATGCCTATGTCATACACTTCAAGTCAAAGGTACAACCTTGCTATAAAAATAGCGGAAATAATAACTCGAGATGATAACATGGAAAAACACATAGCACATATAACACATAACATACAATTGTTCCTATGTATTAAACTCACCGTGAAATTAACCGGGGGTCAAAATAATAATTTGTGCAGCATTTCAGCTCTAAATATGACTTTCATCGTTGAAAACCGGGCCCTGCGAGGGTTGGGCTTCGAAACCGAAAATATAAATTTTTCGGGCTTCTCGGGAATCTCAGGGCGTGTTTCGGGCATTGGAATTAATCTCAGGGCTTCGGGGAATGTCAAAATAATAGAAATATGGAAAAAGGGGGTGAAAATGGCAATTTTTCCATTTTCCTCGGGAGGGTTCGCAGCCCTCTTATTTATCGGTGGGGAAGGTCCGGAGCTTCGGATCCGAGGCTAGGAGGATCAGCAGCTGCGAAGGCCACGCGGCAGCAGGAGCTCGGTTCGGAGGCCAGAAGTCGTGCATGCGAGACGGCCAGGTGCGAGGCTCGGAAGGGTGACACAGGGCGAGCTTAAGAGGCACCAGCTCATCAGACGCGTCATCGACTTCGGACAAATGGAAGCCTCTTAGTGGACCGGACTTCGGTCCAATGGGGAAAGGGGGTGACGACTTCGGACCAATCAGAGGGTGCCACGCGAGGCTGCGGTCCAATCAGAAGACGCCACATGGATCAACACTATTCATGCGAAAATTAAATGAAAAATGTGTCCAATCTTGTAAAATCCATAACTTTCTCATACGGGCTCCGTTTTTGACATTCTTTATATGCACACGTAGAGAAACTTATGCTCTACAACTTTCGTTTAGACTTCGTCGGAAAATTTTGAATTTATTTTTATATTATTATTTTTAACAGACCGGGACTGGTAAATCCGTTAAAATTTCATAACTTCTGCATCTGACGTCCGTTTTCGTCAGACTTTTTACCGTTGTACTACTAATGACGAGACCTTCGATTCTCGTTTAGGTTGTCTCGGCTAAAAATCACTCGATCTAAAATTCGATTCTCATACGAGTCAGATTTTGGCGTTCTTTTTATCGAAATTCTCGGTTTAACGAATACTACGAGTTTCATTTAGATCACTAGGGCTAAAAAGTAGTTTATCAAAAACTCACTTTTTACGTCATTCGGCACCGTGCCGGTTTTGTCGCGGATCTTCGATTGGCATAACTTCTTTGTTATAACTCGGATTTCGACGAGGTTTTCGCCTACATGTTTCTAACGAGATTATCTACAACTTTTAATAATAAAATTTTACTTATTTCAAATTTTATATTTTCGCTAAATTTCAATGTTTAGCTTTTAATTGGAATCTCATAAGACTTTCAATATTTTATGAGTGATTCTAAAAATAGTTTTACCTTATTTCTAGTAAAAACTATCTGTTAGAACTCAACACTCAATTTCATATAATATTTTATAATATTTTTACCTTTTCAAATTACATAACACAATTTCAAAACATTTATGTTACAAATACCTCCTCCTTTTGAGGATTTCGTCCCCGAAATCACAACGATTTAGACAAATGAGGATATTTTGCTCTTATCTCATTCTTATTTTCCCTAAGTATAATTTGAATCTTATCAGTGGTGTCTTGAATCATTTCAGGACCACCAAGGATTTTATGTCCAACATTATCCCAACATAATGGTGTTCACAGTTACTACCGAACTCTAAGACATATGCACGAAGCATATCTTCTAATGTTTGGATTGTTCTCTCCATCTATCCATCTGTCTGGGGATGATAAGCTGTGTTGGGAGCAACTCGAGATCCCAATTCACTTTTCATACTTTCCCAAAAGTGAGAAGTGAAGCGAGTATCACGATCGGAAATAATCTTTAGTGGCACACCATGTCTCGCCACAATTTCATCTAAGTAAACTTGTGCGTATTTCTCCATTAGAACCGTTATACGTATGGCGAGAAAATATGCACTCTTAATCAGTCGGTCGATAATTATCCAAAGGTTATCATTCACAGTTTTCTTCTCCTCTTTCAAGGTATTAACTGTATAAGCCGTATAAGTAGAATATCCCTTCGATATAAATTTACGAGTTTTTAAGGAAGAAATTTATTATTTTCATCGTAGACATAAATAGAATCATTCCTTTCGATAGGGATGCATATCATCTCTTCGTAGCACAAGAGTTCTGCATGGTTCTTTGATAACCAATTCATCCCGAGAATAATATCATAATTGGGAAGGAAGATAGGAATTAGGTTAGCAGGAGAGTTATAACTTCCAATTCCTATGACACTATCTCTATAGACTTTATCAGCAAGTAATGATATATTTCCTATGTTACCTATATGAAATGATTGGACAATTGCGTAACAAGCAATTTGAAAAGAATGTGCAAATTTATAAGGCATGAAAGAATCTGAGGCATCACAATCAAATAAGATGTGAGCAGATCTAAAGTTTATGAGAAAATTTACTAGTCACAACATTCGAATCCTAACTTACTTCCTCTATGGTAATCTAAAATGTACGATATTTAACTTTTGGTTTGCCAAACGATTGTCAAACTCTTCAAACTTCTTAATTACTAGCGGTGCTCAAACCTGCACCCGCTTATCATTCTCTATTGGGCCTTCGATCCTAATCTTTGAGTTAAGACTCAATTCTCATTGCAGACTCCTGCTCCTTCTTGGTTTATAGACTAAACCCAAGATAAGGCCTTTACTTTTGCTATAACAACAACTCGTATGGTCTTATTCTAATGACCTTTGATTTTATAACGCACAAGACACATAACGAACCAAACTCTTGTATTAGAATCAGATCGAATAAATCAAGCTGATGGAATAAAGAAAACAAAAAGAGTTTGAACAACACGTGGATGCTTCGGAATAGAAAGAATAGCACCATGTATCTCTAATTCGTGCTTTCGGACATATAGATCTTTTAGCTTTTGGCACCTCCTCCTTTTTAGTTGGAGTACTCTTTGATTGTTGAATGGAAACTTGACTCCCTGCCATTTAACTAGTAAGAGTAGGGCAGAAACATTTCTTGTGGCCAGTAACACCACACAGCAAGTCACATCTCTGGCTAATGATTGCTCAATCCTTTAATGAGGATTGTTATATTTCTATCGACTACCTCGACCATTTACTTCTTCAGTATTCCTACTGAAGTTTCGTCACTATATAAGACATGGTTCTCTGAACCAATCAACTCCTTTCGCGGATTTATACTAATCGGACTCGATTCTTTATTACATTAAGAGTTGAACAATACTTATCTTCTTAGTCATTACCGAATCGAAGGTAACGACACACATGAATAAAACGGGATCATTTACTAGCTTCTTGGTAACCTTGTGACTTTTCCTGATCCAAGTGTGAGTCCTGTGCTTCCAGTAGTATAGGCCTCTACTACTATTTACACCTACTCATACTCGTCCCAAGTATTGTCTCGCAGTTCCCAAGTCACCATTCAAAAATTTTCACAAAACAACTTATCACACATGAATGTGTTCAAACAAATACATACAACAGTTTCTCCTAGACTCAACTAGGGTTTTCACGTTTCTATCAAACATATCTTGGATTACTTATACTCGCCTTCTAAAATTCTTCTCATGCATATGCTATTTAATATATCCTAATACTTTTCCATAGGTCGATAGAAATTTTACTTCCATTTCTTCATATAAATTCTTTCTCGGGTAGTGTCTACTCTGCAAGACATACTACACCTAAAATTTCCTCTAGCAGTGTAAAGACAAATAGTTTCCAACTACTTACATCATCTTCTAACTCATGCCAACCATCATGCATATTTGTTGGTTTCATTATCCTTTCATGACATTGTCATTCCTGTATGTGAGTAAGTCTTCTTCTCATGGTTGTATCTTTTAAGTCTACTTCATAGGAGTCTATCCTAAGAAGTCTGCATTATAGCTGCATCTCAGCAAGCTCTACTAGCTTCAACTTGGTTCTCTGTCATTCCTAATTACAACATTTCTTCTCATATAATAATATGAGTGTATATCTTCTTCAACTAAGTACTCTACCTTACTCTAACAAGTAAGCCACTCAACCTTTTCACAACCAAATAACCTATTTCACTATCCCAATCTTGTATGTTAAAGTCGACTTAACACACAATGGAACTTCCATAAGGATGTGATAGAAGTCAATCATCACTCAGTATTATGAAATACTAAGTCTGAGCATCATGTATAAAGTTACTACTCGAACAACATACTACATCACAAAGTCTTGGCCTATTTTGAGTCTAAAAACTTCATTAGCCTTTCCTTTGATCTTCGTTTAATTCTTCTAAATCTTGTACGACATAAATTTCAATACTGTCGAAGTATTTATCACCATCCTCGGTTCTTCCGACTCTATAAACTATCACTGCTTCAATCTGGACAGCGGTGGAACAACTTCACGGATTTGCACCAACACATTTATTTCACCCAAACGTGTTTCAAACGCACATCTTTCTTCCAAATATGTTATTATATTATCTTACATATTTTAAATGCATAATACCACTTCATAGGTATTAATACACTATTTACGATAACATTACATATTTATTATTTTACGATATCCCATGATCGTTTATTTATAAACTTATCGATGTTAACTATCATAAGTGTCTCTATCACTTCGAAAAGTTTCATGTAAATTCTATTACGGAAATTCTTAGAATTCTGAACATAAAATTTTCTAAACCAAGGTCGGCAACAGACCTTAAACTTTCTCAAATAATAGCAATTATAGATAAGCACTCTAAGGCATGCTACATTCATTTATCATTTAGCACATATTAGAATATAAGGCATATCTCTTCTTAATATTATAGTGCTTGTTTCCATTTAGGTATTCAACCTAAGTATACCAGATACACATCGTACCATCTTCACTTAACAATTTATGTTTAAGTCTAGAAATTCTCAACATTCCTAGTTCACTTAAACTAATTCTCTAAAATTTTTGAAGTAACTTAATATTTTAGAATACTAGGGTTTATCACTACCCAATACCCCACTTAAGTATTTCCTATGGTTTGTATCCATATATTTACAATGATTCAGTTCATATATTGAACTTCCAATAGTTTAAGTCTAAATACCAATATGTGGTATTTAGTTCACTTAAACCACTGCTCTGATACCATGATTGAAAGGACCCCTTTCGATACTTTCATATTTCTGAAAGACCCAAACTTTCATACTTGACAATATAGTTACTCCAAAACATGATACCTGCATATTTATAAAACAATATTTTGCATTGATAAATTCATTACAAAGGATTGGATACAAACCGACTATGTTTTAATATTTTACATAACTACCCAGGATATTGTAATTTTATACAAACATTAACTGAAGTACAAAAGTACTTAATACAAACTATTCTAAATATTTCAATAGTATATGACTACACTGGTTACTTATCTCCTGCAACAATTGTTAAACATTGAGAGGGTAAGCGGTGACGCTTAGTGTGTTCAATAATAGATACAATATAACATTATGCCATATATATACTTCAATATGGCAGAAGCAAAGAGGAACAAAGAACAACAAAGGCATATGTGAATCATGTGACAAACTTTCCATATCAATCATTGATTTGATTCAAAGATATACAATCAATGAGACATAACATTTCCATACTTGATATATAATCAATAAAACTTTGGCCCAAATGGCACAGAAGACATACAACTTCGGATTAACCTTTTGGTAGATTTCAGACTTATAACCCTGTCTAACCTTTTGCCAATACCATAGATTAGAAATCATTCTCTTATGGAGACATGTTCTACATGGTCAGAGGCTACATACCAGTACCAATATGAATCTAAGTCCTTTCACTGATCACATGGTCAAAGGTATTACTTTGCTATTAAACATAGCGAATAACAATAACACGAAAAATACTCAAGAATATCATTTTACTAGAATATTCAGGCTTTCAGCCTTATCATAGAATACTAACGAAGCCAAAGTGATGCCTATGTCATACAATTCATGGTCAACGGTTCATACCAATACCCAAGTGATGCCTATGTCATACACTTCAAGTCAAAGGTACAACCTTGCTATAAAAATAGCGGAAATAATAACTCGAGATGATAACATGGAAAAACACATAGCACATATAACACATAACATATAATTTTTCCTATGTATTAAACTCACCGTGAAATTAACCGGGGGTCAAAATAATAATTTGTGCAACATTTCGGCTCTAAATATGACTTTCGTCGTTGAAAACCGGGAGTTTTCTTGAAAACCGGGCCCTGCGAGGGTTGGGCTTCGAAACCGAAAATATAAATATTCCAGGCTTCTCGGGAATCTCGGGGCGTGTTTCGGGCATTGGAAGTAATCTCGGGGGTTCGGGGAATGTCAAAATAATAGAAATATGGAAAAGGGGGGTGAAAATGGCAATTTTTCCATTTTCCTCGGGAGGGTTCTCAGCCCTCTTATTTATAGGGGGAAGGTCCAGAGCTTCGGATCCGAGGCTAGGAGGGACAGCAGCTGCAAAGGCCACGCGGCAGCAGGAGCTCGGTTCGGAGGCCAGAAGTCGCGCATGCGAGACGGCCAGGTGCGAGGCTCGGAAGGGTGACACGGGGCGAGCTTGCGAGGCACCAGCTCATCAGACACGTCATTGACTTCGGACAGATGGAAGCCTCTTAGTGGACCGGACTTCGGTCTAATGGGGAAAGGGGGTGAGGACTTCGGACCAATCAGAGGGTGCCACGCGAGGCTGCGGTCCAATCAGAAGATGCCACGTGGATCAACACTATTCATGCGAAAATTAAATGAAAAATGTGCCCAATCTTGTAAACTCCATAACTTTCTCATATGTGCTCCGTTTTTGACGTTCTTTATATGCACGCGTAGAGAAAATTATGCTCTACAACTTTTATTTAGACTTCGTCGGAAAATTTTGAATTTATTTTTATATTATTATTTTTAACAGACCGGGACTGGTAAATCCGTTAAAAATTCATAACTTCTTCATCCGACGTCCGTTTTCTTCAGAATTTTTACCGTTGTACTACTAATGACGAGACCTTTGATTCTCGTTTAGGTTGTCTCGGCTAAAAATCACTTGATCTAAAATTCGAGTTTTTAGCTGTCTACTGCTAAGCTGAAACTTAGAAAAATCATAACTTCCTCATACAAAGTCAGATTTTGGCGTTCTTTTTATCGAAATTCTCGGTTTAACGAATACTACGAGTTTAATTTAGATCACTAAGGCTAAAATGTAGTTTATCAAAAACTCACTTTTTACGTCATTCGGCAACATGCCGGTTTTGTCGCGGATCTTCGATTGGTCATAACTTCTTCGTTATAACTCGGATTTCGACGAGGTTTTCGCCTACATGTTTCTAACGAGATTATCTACAACTTTTAATAATAAAATTTTACTTATTTCAAATTTTATATTTTCGCTAAATTTCACTATTTAGGTGGATGATCGCCTGAATTATATCGAGAGACCGGTAAAGATTCTTGACCAGAAGATGAAAACCTTGAGGAACGAGGTTGTTATGTTGGTGAAAGTCCAGTGGCAGCATCAGATAGCTTTAGAATGGATGTGGGAGCTGGAGGACGATATGAGGGAGCATTACCCAGAGTTATTTGGGGCAGCGGACTTCAAGGACGAAGTCTGATTCAAGTGGGGGAGAATTGTAACACTCAAGTGTTTGGTAAGCTTCCTTTTAGCCCTTTAATTAAAATTCTTTTCATTTTGTTCCTTGGCTAGTACACAGGGCGTACTCTATGAGTACACTTAGCGTACTAGCTATTTGTTGGTCGCGAGCATCACCCACGTACGTTGGGTATACGTGGGATTGCGCTGGGAGTATGCACGGTTTGGGCAAACCCTAATTTTTAGGGTTTGCACCTTATTTAAACATCATTATAGCACCTCTTGGACATGTTTGACCAACCTCCATCTCCCTTTACTGAAAGGACCCCTTTCTATACTTTCATATTTCTGAAAGACCCAAACTTTCATACTTGACAATATATTTACTCCAAAACATGCTACATGCATTTTTATAAAACAATATTTTAAGTTGATAAAGTCATTACAAAGGATTGGATACAAACCGACTATGTTTTAATATTTTACATAACTACACAGGATATTGTAATTTTATACAAACATAAACTGAAGTACAAAAGTACTTAATACAAACTATTCTAAATCTTTCAACAGTATATGACTACACGGGTTACTTATCTCCTGCAAAATTTGTTAAACATTGAGAGGGTAAGCGGTGACGCATAGTTAGTTCAATAATAGATACAATATAACGTTATGCCATATATATATACTTCAATATGGCAGAAGCAAAGAGGAACAAAGAACAACAAAGGCATATGTGAATCATGTGACAAACTTTCCATATCAATCATTGATTTGATTCAAAGATATACAATCAATGAGACAAAACAATTTCCATACTTGATATATAATCAATAAAACTTTGGCCCAAATGGCACAGAAGACATACAACTTCGGATTAACCTTTTGGTAGATTTCAGACTTATAACCCTGTCTAACCTTTTGACAATACCATAGAATAGGCAGGTGACGTCTCATGAGGTGAATTATCCGACACATGATTTAGAGTTGGTGGTTGTGGTTCGCCCTCAAGATTTGGCGACATTACCTCTATGGGGTCCGATGTACCATTTACACAGATCACAAGAGCCTGAGGTATCTGATGGATCAGCCGAATCTATATATGAGGCAATGTCGGTGGTTAGATGTGGTGAAGGATTATGATTGTGAGATCATTTACCATCCAGGGAAGGCCAATGTTGTGGCAGATGCTCTTAGCCGAAAGGCGGTCAGGTTTCCGATCAGGGATATTTGTTTCAGGATGACTGTGATTACTCCACTTTTGGAGCGGATTCGAGAGGCACAGGTCGATGCTATGAAGGAAGGGCACCAGAAGAGTGAGCGCATAGTGGGTCATGTAGCTTCCTTTGATTATGATAGTTGAGGATTATTGACTCTTCATTAGAGAGTATGGGTTCCATTTTGGGGTGGTGTGCATCAGGTTCTGATAGAGGAGGCGCACAAATCGAGGTTCTCCATTCATCACGGGGCGACGAAGATGTATTGAGATCTTTGTCCTGATTATTGGTGGCCCTGAATGAAGCGGGATGTAGCTTGGTATGTGGAGAGGTGCTTGACTTGCAGGAAAGTCAAGGCCGAGCATCAATGACCTCATGTAAAGAAGCAGTCGTTGGATATTCCTGTTTGGAAATAGGAGGAGCTTACCATGGATTTCATTATGAAGTTTCCTCGGACTGTGCGCGGAGTGGATTCGATTTGGGTCATTGTGGATAGATTGACCAATAGCGTGCATTTTATCCCGATTCAGGAGAGTATCTCTGTGGAGAATTTGGCTGAGGTATACATCAGGGAGGTCGTAGCATGGCTCGAGGTTCTGGTTTTGTTGGTTCTAGACAGGAACGTCTGGTTTACTTCCAGATTTTGGAAGAGGTTCCATGACGAGTTGGGTACTCGTCTCCATTTCAGTATGGCTTTCCATCCACAGAATAACGGGCAGAGCGAGTGCACTATTAAGACCTTCGAGGACATTCATCGGGCGTGTGTTTTGGATTTCAGTGAGTGTTAGGATACGTATCTTCTGTTATTGGAATTTTTGTATTACAACAGTTATCACACCAGCATTGATCGACCTTCTTTTGAGATGCTCTATGGGAGGAAATGCAGGACCCCGATTTTTTAGGGTGAGGTCGGTCAGCGGGTCATGGGGAGTACTGAAGTAGTACTCAAGACTACAGATTTGATTCAGCAGGTTCAGAGTAGACTCCAAATAACTTAGAGTCGGCAGAAGACCTATACCGACAAGTGTCAATCAAATCTAGAGTTGCAAGTTGGGGATATAGTTCTCATGAAGGTGTCACCCTGGAAATGTGTCATCCGATTCAGGAATAGGGGCAAATTGGGCCCCAGGTACATCGTTCCTTTAAGGGTTTTGGCCTGAGTAGGCTGAGTTGCTTATCGCTTGGATCTTATCGAGGAGCTTAGTCAGATCCATAGCATATTCTACATCTCTCAGTTACGGAAGTGTTTAGTGGATGATTCCGCGGTGGTTCCATTGCAGGATATTTAGGTGGATGATCGCCTGAATTATATCGAGAGACCGGTGAAGATTCTTGACCAGAAGATGAAAACCTTGAGGAACGAGGTTGTTATGTTGGTGAAAGTCCAGTGGCAGCATCAGATAGCTTTAGAATGGACGTGGGAGCTGGAGGACGATATGAGGGAGCATTACCCAGAGTTATTTGGGGCGGCGGACTTCAAGAACGAAGTCTGATTCAAGTGGGGGAGAATTGTAACACTCAAGTTTTTGGTAAGCTTCCTTTTAGCCCTTTAATTCAAATTCTTTTCATTTTGTTCCTTGGCTAGTACACAGGGCGTACTCTATGAGTACACTTAGCGTACTAGCTATTTGTTGGTCGCGAGCATCACCCACGTACGTTGGGTATACGTGGAATTGCGCTGGGAGTATGCACGGTTTGGGCAAACCCTAATTTTTAGGGTTTGCACCTTATTTAAACATCATTATAGCACCTCTTGGACATGTTTGACCAACCTCCATCTCCCTTTACTGAAAGGACCCCTTTCTATACTTTCATATTTCTGAAAGACCCAAACTTTCATACTTGACAATATATTTACTCCAAAACATGCTACATGCATTTTTATAAAACAATATTTTACGTTGATAAAGTCATTACAAAGGATTGGATACAAACCGACTATGTTTTAATATTTTACATAACTACACAGGATATTGTAATTTTATACAAACATAAACTGAAGTACAAAAGTACTTAATACAAACTATTCTAAATCTTTCAACAGTATATGACTACCCGGGTTACTTATCTCCTGCAAAATTTGTTAAACATTGAGAGGGTAAGCGGTGACGCTTAGTTAGTTCAATAATAGATACAATATAACGTTATGCCATATATATACTTCAATATGGCAGAAGCAAAGAGGAACAAAGAACAACAAAGGCATATGTGAATCATGTGACAAACTTTCCATATCAATCATTGATTTGATTCAAAGATATACAATCAATGAGACATAACAATTTCCATACTTGATATATAATCAATAAAACTTTGGCCCAAATGGCACAGAAGACATACAACTTCGGATTAACCTTTTGGTAAATTTCAGACTTATAACCCTGTCTAACCTTTTGCCAATACCATAGAATAGAAATCATTCTCTTACGGAGACATGTTCTACATGGTCAGAGGCTACATACCAGTACCAATATGAATCTAAGTCCTTTCACTGATCACATGGTCAAAGGTATTACTTTGCTATTAAACATAGCGAATAACAATAACACGGAAAAAACTCAAGAATATCATTTTACTAGAATATTCAGGCTTTCAGCCTTATCTTAGAATAATACCGAAGCCAAAGTGATGCCTATGTCATACACTTCATGGTCAACGGTTCATATCAATACCTAAGTGATGCCTATGTCATACACTTCAAGTCAAAGGTACAACCTTGCTATAAAAATAGCGGAAATAATAACTCGAGATGATAACATGGAAAAACACATAGCACATATAACACATAACATACAATTGTTCCTATGTATTAAACTCACCGTGAAATTAACCGGGGGTCAAAATAATAATTTGTGCAGCATTTCAGCTCTAAATATGACTTTCGTCGTTGAAAACCGGGCCCTGCGAGGGTTGGGCTTCGAAACCGAAAATATAAATTTTTCGGGCTTCTCGGGAATCTCAGGGCGTGTTTCGGGCATTGGAATTAATCTCAGGGCTTCGGGGAATGTCAAAATAATAGAAATATGGAAAAAGGGGGTGAAAATGGCAATTTTTCCATTTTCCTCGGGAGGGTTCGCAGCCCTCTTATTTATCGGTGGGGAAGGTCCGGAGCTTCGGATCCGAGGCTAGGAGGATCAGCAGCTGCGAAGGCCACGCGGCAGCAGGAGCTCGGTTCGGAGGCCAGAAGTCGTGCATGCGAGACGGCCAGGTGCGAGGCTCGGAAGGGTGACACAGGGCGAGCTTAAGAGGCACCAGCTCATCAGACGCGTCATCGACTTCGGACAAATGGAAGCCTCTTAGTGGACCGGACTTCGGTCCAATGGGGAAAGGGGGTGACGACTTCGGACCAATCAGAGGGTACCACGCGAGGCTGCGGTCCAATCAGAAGACGCCACATGGATCAACACTATTCATGCGAAAATTAAATGAAAAATGTGTCCAATCTTGTAAAATCCATAACTTTCTCATACGGGCTCCGTTTTTGACATTCTTTATATGCACACGTAGAGAAACTTATGCTCTACAACTTTCGTTTAGACTTCGTCGGAAAATTTTGAATTTATTTTTATATTATTATTTTTAACAGACCGGGACTGGTAAATCCGTTAAAAATTCATAACTTCTTCATCTGACGTCCGTTTTCATCAGACTTTTTACCGTTGTACTACTAATGACGAGACCTTCGATTCTCGTTTAGGTTGTCTCGGCTAAAAATCACTCGATCTAAAATTCGATTCTCATACGAGTCAGATTTTGGCATTCTTTTTATCGAAATTCTCGGTTTAACGAATACTACGAGTTTCATTTAGATCACTAAGGCTAAAAAGTAGTTTATCAAAAACTCACTTTTTACGTCATTCGGCACCGTGCCGGTTTTGTCGCGGATCTTCGATTGGCATAACTTCTTTGTTATAACTCGGATTTCGACGAGGTTTTCGCCTACATGTTTCTAACGAGATTATCTACAACTTTTAATAATAAAATTTTACTTATTTCAAATTTTATATTTTCGCTAAATTTCAATGTTTAGCTTTTAATTGGAATCTCATAAGACTTTCAATATTTTATGAGTGATTCTAAAAATAGTTTTACCTTATTTCTAGTAAAAACTATCTGTTAGAACTCAACACTCAATTTCATATAATATTTTATAATATTTTTACCTTTTCAAATTACATAACACGATTTGAAAACATGTATGTTACAAATACCTCCTCCTTTTGAGGATTTCGTCCCCGAAATCACAACGATTTAGACAAATGAGGATATTTCGCTCTTATCTCATTCTTATTTTCCCTAAGTATAATTTGAATCTTATCAGTGGTGTCTTGAATCATTTCAGGACCACCAAGGATTTTATGTCCAACATTATCCCAACATAATGGTGTTCACAGTTACTACCGAACTCTAAGACATATGCATGAAGCATATCTTCTACTGTTTGGATTGTTCTCTTCATCTATCCATCTGTCTGGGGATGATAAGCTGTGTTAGGAGCAACTCGAGATCCCAATTCACTTTTCATACTTTCCCAAAAGTGAGAAGTGAAGCGAGTATCATGATCGGAAATAATCTTTAGTGGCACACCATGTCTCGCCACAATTTCATCTAAGTAAACTTGTGCGTATTTCTCCATTAGAACCGTTATACGTATGGCGAGAAAATATGCACTCTTAATCAGTCGGTCGATAATTATCCAAAGGTTATCATTCACAGTTTTCTTCTCCTCTTTCAAGGTATTAACTGTATAAGCCGTATAAGTAGAATATCCCTTCGATATAAATTTACGAGTTTTTAAGGAAGAAATTTATTATTTTCATCGTAGACATAAATAGAATCATTCCTTTCGATAGGGATGCATATCATCTCTTCGTAGCACAAGAGTTCTGCATGGTTCTTTGATAACCAATTCATCCCGAGAATAATATCATAATTGGGAAGGAAGATAGGAATTAGGTTAGCAGGAGAGTTATAACTTCCAATTCCTATGACACTATCTCTATAGACTTTATCAGCAAGTAATGATATATTTCCTATGTTACCTATATGAAATGATGGACAATTGTGTAACAAGCAATTTGAAAAGAATGTGCAAATTTATAAGGCATGAAAGAATCTGAGGCATCACAATCAAATAAGATGTGAGCAGATCTAAAGTTTATGAGAAAATTTACTAGTCACAACATTCGAATCCTAACTTACTTCCTCTATGGTAATCTAAAATGTACGATATTTAACTTTTGGTTTGCCAAACGATTGTCAAACTCTTCAAACTTCTTAATTACTAGCGGTGCTCAAACCTGCACCCGCTTATCATTCTCTATTGGGCCTTCGATCCTAATCTTTGAGTTAAGACTCAATTCTCATTGCAGACTCCTGCTCCTTCTTGGTTTATAGACTAAACCCAAGATAAGGCCTTTACTTTTGCTATAACAACAACTCGTATGGTCTTATTCTAATGACCTTTGATTTTATAACGCACAAGACACATAACGAACCAAACTCTTGTATTAGAATCAGATCGAATAAATCAAGCTGATGGAATAAAGAAAACAAAAAGAGTTTGAACAACACGTGGATGCTTCGGAATAGAAAGAATAGCACCATGTATCTCTAATTCGTGCTTTCGGACATATAGATCTTTTAGCTTTTGGCACCTCCTCCTTTTTAGTTGGAGTACTCTTTGATTGTTGAACGGAAACTTGACTCCCTGCCATTTAACTAGTAACAGTAGGGCAGAAACATTTCTTGTGGCCAGTAACACCACACAGCAAGTCACATCTCTGGCTAATGATTGCTCAATCCTTTAATGAGGATTGTTATATTTCTATCGACTACCTCGACCATTTACTTCTTCAGTATTCCTACTGAAGTTTCGTCACTATATAAGACATGGTTCTCTGAACCAATCAACTCCTTTCGCGGATTTATACTAATCGGACTCGATTCTTTATTACATTAAGAGTTGAACAATACTTATCTTCTTAGTCATTACCGAATCGAAGGTAACGACACACATGAATAAAACGGGATCATTTACTAGCTTCTTGGTAACCTTGTGACTTTTCCTGATCCAAGTGTGAGTCCTGTGCTTCCAGTAGTATAGGCCTCTACTACTATTTACACCTACTCATACTCGTCCCAAGTATTGTCTCGCAGTTCCCAAGTCACCATTCAAAAATTTTCACAAAACAACTTATCACACATGAATGTGTTCAAACAAATACATACAACAGTTTCTCCTAGACTCAACTAGGGTTTTCACGTTTCTATCAAACATATCTTGGATTACTTATACTCGCCTTCTAAAATTCTTCTCATGCATATGCTATTTAATATATCCTAATACTTTTCCATAGGTCGATAGAAATTTTACTTCCATTTCTTCATATAAATTCTTTCTCGGGTAGTGTCTACTCTGCAAGACATACTACACCTAAAATTTCCTCTAGCAGTGTAAAGACAAATAGTTTCCAACTACTTACATCATCTTCTAACTCATGCCAACCATCATGCATATTTGTTGGTTTCATTATCCTTTCATGACATTGTCATTCCTGTATGTGAGTAAGTCTTCTTCTCATGGTTGTATCTTTTAAGTCTACTTCATAGGAGTCTATCCTAAGAAGTCTGCATTATAGCTGCATCTCAGCAAGCTCTACTAGCTTCAACTTGGTTCTCTGTCATTCCTAATTACAACATTTCTTCTCATATAATAATATGAGTGTATATCTTCTTCAACTAAGTACTCTACCTTACTCTAACAAGTAAGCCACTCAACCTTTTCACAACCAAATAACCTATTTCACTATCCCAATCTTGTATGTTAAAGTCGACTTAACACACAATGGAACTTCCATAAGGATGTGATAGAAGTCAATCATCACTCAGTATTATGAAATACTAAGTCTGAGCATCATGTATAAAGTTACTACTCGAACTACATACTACATCACAAAGTCTTGGCCTATTTTGAGTCTAAAAACTTCATTAGCCTTTCCTTTGATCTTCGTTTAATTCTTCTAAATCTTGTACGACATAAATTTCAATACTGTCGAAGTATTTATCACCATCCTCGGTTCTTCCGACTCTATAAACTATCACTGCTTCAATCTGGACAGCGGTGGAACAACTTCACGGATTTGCACCAACACATTTATTTCACCCAAACGTGTTTCAAACGCACATCTTTCTTCCAAATATGTTATTATATTATCTTACATATTTTAAATGCATAATACCACTTCATAGGTATTAATACACTATTTACGATAACATTCCATATTTATTATTTTACGATATCCCATGATCGTTTATTTATAAACTTATCGATGTTAACTATCATAAGTGTCTCTATCACTTCGAAAAGTTTCATGTAAATTCTATTACGGAAATTCTTAGAATTCTGAACATAAAATTTTCTAAACCAAGGTCGGCAACAGACCTTAAACTTTCTCAAATAATAGCAATTATAGATAAGCACTCTAAGGCATGCTACATTCATTTATCATTTAGCACATATTAGAATATAAGGCATATCTCTTCTTAATATTATGGTGCTTGTTTCCATTTAGGTATTCAACCTAAGTATACCAGATACACATCGTACCATCTTCACTTAACAATTTATGTTTAAGTCTAGAAATTCTCAACATTCCTAGTTCACTTAAACTAATTCTCTAAAATTTTTGAAGTAACTTAATATCTTAGAATACTAGGGTTTATCACTACCCAATACCCCACTTAAGTATTTCCTATGGTTTGTATCCATATATTTACAATGATTCAGTTCATATATTGAACTTCCAATAGTTTAAGTCTAAATACCAATCTGTGGTATTTAGTTCACTTAAACCACTGCTCTGATACCATGATTGAAAGGACCCCTTTCGATACTTTCATATTTCTGAAAGACCCAAACTTTCATACTTGACAATATAGTTACTCCAAAACATGATACCTGCATATTTATAAAACAATATTTTGCATTGATAAATTCATTACAAAGGATTGGATACAAACCGACTATGTTTTAATATTTTACATAACTACCCAGGATATTGTAATTTTATACAAACATTAACTGAAGTACAAAAGTACTTAATACAAACTATTCTAAATATTTCAATAGTATATGACTACACTGGTTACTTATCTCCTGCAACAATTGTTAAACATTGAGAGGGTAAGCGGTGACGCTTAGTGTGTTCAATAATAGATACAATATAACATTATGCCATATATATACTTCAATATGGCAGAAGCAAAGAGGAACAAAGAACAACAAATGCATATGTGAATCATGTGACAAACTTTCCATATCAATCATTGATTTGATTCAAAGATATACAATCAATGAGACATAACATTTCCATACTTGATATATAATCAATAAAACTTTGGCCCAAATGGCACAGAAGACATACAACTTCGGATTAACCTTTTGGTAGATTTCAGACTTATAACCCTGTCTAACCTTTTGCCAATACCATAGATTAGAAATCATTCTCTTACGGAGACATGTTCTACATGGTCAGAGGCTACATACCAGTACCAATATGAATCTAAGTCCTTTCACTGATCACATGGTCAAAGGTATTACTTTGCTATTAAACATAGCGAATAACAATAACACGAAAAATACTCAAGAATATCATTTTACTAGAATATTCAGGCTTTCAGCCTTATCATAGAATACTAACGAAGCCAAAGTGATGCCTATGTCATACAATTCATGGTCAACGGTTCATACCAATACCCAAGTGATGCCTATGTCATACACTTCAAGTCAAAGGTACAACCTTGCTATAAAAATAGCGGAAATAATAACTCGAGATGATAACATGGAAAAACACATAGCACATATAACACATAACATATAATTTTTCCTATGTATTAAACTCACCGTGAAATTAACCGGGGGTCAAAATAATAATTTGTGCAACATTTCGGCTCTAAATATGACTTTCGTCGTTGAAAACCGGGAGTTTTCTTGAAAACCGGGCCCTGCGAGGGTTGGGCTTCGAAACCAAAAATATAAATATTCCGGGCTTCTCGGGAATCTCGGGGCGTGTTTCGGGCATTGGAAGTAATCTCGGGGGTTCGGGGAATGTCAAAATAATAGAAATATGGAAAAGGGGGGTGAAAATGGCAATTTTTCCATTTTCCTCGGGAGGGTTCTCAGCCCTCTTATTTATAGGGGGAAGGTCCAGAGCTTCGGATCCGAGGCTAGGAGGGACAGCAGCTGCAAAGGCCACGCGGCAGCAGGAGCTCGGTTCGGAGGCCAGAAGTCGCGCATGCGAGACGGCCAGGTGCGAGGCTCGGAAGGGTGACACGGGGCGAGCTTGCGAGGCACCAGCTCATCAGACACGTCATTGACTTCGGACAGATGGAAGCCTCTTAGTGGACCGGACTTCGGTCCAATGGGGAAAGGGGGTGACGACTTCGGACCAATCAGAGGGTGCCACGCGAGGCTGCGGTCCAATCAGAAGATGCCACGTGGATCAACACTATTCATGCGAAAATTAAATGAAAAATGTGCCCAATCTTGTAAACTCCATAACTTTCTCATATGTGCTCCGTTTTTGACGTTCTTTATATGCACGCGTAGAGAACATTATGCTCTACAACTTTCATTTAGACTTCGTCGGAAAATTTTGATTTTATTTTTATATTATTATTTTTAACAGACCGGGACTGGTAAATCCGTTAAAAATTCATAACTTCTTCATCCGACGTCCGTTTTCTTCAGAATTTTTACCGTTGTACTACTAATGACGAGACCTTTGATTCTCGTTTAGGTTGTCTCGGCTAAAAATCACTCGATCTAAAATTCGAGTTTTTAGCTGTCTACTGCTAAGCTGAAACTTAGAAAAATCATAACTTCCTCATACAAAGTCAGATTTTGGCGTTCTTTTTATCGAAATTCTCGGTTTAACGAATACTACGAGTTTAATTTAGATCACTAAGGCTAAAATGTAGTTTATCAAAAACTCACTTTTTACGTCATTCGGCAACGTGCCGGTTTTGTCGCGGATCTTCGATTGGTCATAACTTCTTCGTTATAACTCGGATTTCGACGAGGTTTTCGCCTACATGTTTCTAACGAGATTATCTACAACTTTTAATAATAAAATTTTACTTATTTCAAATTTTATATTTTCGCTAAATTTCACTATTTAGGTGGATGATCGCCTGAATTATATCGAGAGACCGGTAAAGATTCTTGACCAGATGATGAAAACCTTGAGGAACGAGGTTGTTATGTTGGTGAAAGTCCAGTGGCAGCATCAGATAGCTTTAGAATGGACGTGGGAGCTGGAGGACGATATGAGGGAGCATTACCCAGAGTTATTTGGGGCGGCGGACTTCAAGGACGAAGTCTGATTCAAGTGGGGGAGATTTGTAACACTCAAGTGTTTGGTAAGCTTCCTTTTAGCCCTTTAATTAAAATTCTTTTCATTTTGTTCCTTGGCTAGTACACAGGGCGTACTCTATGAGTACACTTAGCGTACTAGCTATTTGTTGGTCGCGAGCATCACCCACGTACGTTGGGTATACGTGGGATTGCGCTGGGAGTATGCACGGTTTGGGCAAACCCTAATTTTTAGGGTTTGCACCTTATTTAAACATCATTATAGCACCTCTTGGACATGTTTGACCAACCTCCATCTCCCTTTACTGAAAGGACCCCTTTCTATACTTTCATATTTCTGAAAGACCCAAACTTTCATACTTGACAATATATTTACTCCAAAACATGCTACATGCATATTTATAAAACAATATTTTACGTTGATAAAGTCATTACAAAGGATTGGATACAAACCGACTATGTTTTAATATTTTACATAACTACACAGGATATTGTAATTTTATACAAACATAAACTGAAGTACAAAACTACTTAATACAAACTATTCTAAATCTTTCAACAGTATATGACTACACGGGTTACTTATCTCCTGCAAAATTTGTTAAACATTGAGAGGGTAAGCGGTGACGCTTAGTTAGTTCAATAATAGATACAATATAACGTTATGCCATATATATATACTTCAATATGGCAGAAGCAAAGAGGAACAAAGAACAACAAAGGCATATGTGAATCATGTGACAAACTTTCCATATCAATCATTGATTTGATTCAAAGATATACAATCAATGAGACAAAACAATTTCCATACTTGATATATAATCAATAAAACTTTGGCCCAAATGGCACAGAAGACATACAACTTCGGATTAACCTTTTGGTAGATTTCAGACTTATAACCCTGTCTAACCTTTTGCCAATACCATAGAATAGAAATCATTCTCTTACAGAGACATGTTCTACATGGTCAGAGGCTACATACCAGTACCAATATGAATCTAAGTCCTTTCACTGATCACATAGTCAAAGGTATTACTTTGCTATTAAACATAACGAATAACAATAACACGGAAAAAACTCAAGAATATCATTTTACTAGAATATTCAGGCTTTTAGCCTTATCTTAGAATAATACCGAAGCCAAAGTGATGCCTATGTCATACACTTCATGGTCAACGGTTCATATCAAGACCCAAGTGATGCCTATGTCATACACTTCAAGTCAAAGGTACAACCTTGCTATAAAAATAGCGGAAATAATAACTCGAGATGATAACATGGAAAAACACATAGCACATATAACACATAACATACAATTGTTCCTATGTATTAAACTCACCGTGAAATTAACCGGGGGTCAAAATAATAATTTGTGCAGCATTTCGGCTCTAAATATGACTTTCGTCGTTGAAGACCGAGCCCTGCGAGTGTTGGGCTTCGAAACCGAAAATATAAATTTTTCGGGCTTCTCGGGAATCTCGGGGCTTGTTTCGGGCATTGGAATTAATCTCGGGGCTTCGGGGAATGTCAAAATAATAGAAATATGGAAAAAGGGGGTGAAAATGGCAATTTTTCCATTTTCCTCGGGAGGGTTCGCAGCCCTCTTATTTATAGGGGGGAAGGTCCGGAGCTTCGGATCCGAGGCTAGGAGGATCAGCAACTGCGAAGGCCACGCGGCAGCAGGAGCTCGGTTCGGAGGCCAGAAGTCGCGCATGCGAGACGGCCAGGTGCGAGGCTCGGAAGGGTGACACAGGGCGAGCTTGCGAGGCACCAGCTCATCAGACGCGTCATCGACTTCGGACAAATGGAAGCCTCTTAGTCGACCGGACTTCGGTCCAATGGGGAAAGGGGGTGACGACTTCGGACCAATCAGAGGGTGCCACGCAAGGCTGCGGTCCTATCAGAAGACGCCACATGGATCAACACTATTCATGCGAAAATTAAATGAAAAATGTGTCCAATCTTGTAAAATCCATAACTTTCTCATACGGGCTCCGTTTTTGACATTCTTTATATGCACACGTAGAGAAAATTATGCTCTACAACTTTCGTTTAGACTTCGTCGGAAAATTTTGAATTTATTTTTATATTATTATTTTTAACAGACCGGGACTGGTAAATCCGTTAAAAATTCATAACTTCTTCATCTGACGTCCGTTTTCGTCAGACTTTTTACCGTTGTAGTACTAATGACGAGACCTTCGATTCTCGTTTAGGTTGTCTCGGCTAAAAATCACTCGATCTAAAATTCGATTCTCATACGAGTCAGATTTTGGCGTTCTTTTTATCGAAATTCTCGGTTTAACGAATACTACGAGTTTCATTTAGATCACTAAGGCTAAAAAGTAGTTTATCAAAAACTCACTTTTTACGTCATTCGGCACCGTGCCGGTTTTGTCGCGGATCTTCGATTGGCATAACTTCTTTGTTATAACTCGGATTTCGACGAGGTTTTCGCCTACATGTTTCTAACGAGATTATCTACAACTTTTAATAATAAAATTTTACTTATTTCAAATTTTATATTTTCGCTAAATTTCAATGTTTAGCTTTTAATTGGAATCTCATAAGACTTCCAATATTTTATGAGTGATTCTAAAAATAGTTTTACCTTATTTCTAGTAAAAACTATCTGTTAGAACTCAACACTCAATTTCATATAATATTTCATAATATTTTTACCTTTTCAAATTACATAACACGATTTCAAAATGTGTATGTTACATTTACCCTGAAAACGAAACCCTAAGTGCCTCTTGTGAGTTTTGAGCTTGTAAGTGTGATTTTGGTGGTGTTTTAGTTAAAGAGGAAGAAGAAGAACTCTTGGTGGTTGCTTGGAGGGATAGCTTGAGCTTTTACATCCAGAATTACTTTCACATTTCCAGGCCTTTTGAGGTAAAAATCCCTCACCTTGATGGTTATTTGTGCTAGAGTAACCTAAGTAGGGCCACATTTCAAGGGATTATCGACAGCAGACTCCAGATTTTGGTGTCATACTTTGTTATCATTGTGATGAGGTGGGCCATATGAAGGCCCAATGTCCCTTGCTTGCTGCCAGGCCGGCGCAGGCTCCAGCGCCGGCTACTTTGAGGATCACAGATGGGAGTCAGGGTATGGCGGAGCCCCCGAGGGCTCGATGTCGCGCTTTCCAGCTTACTGTCGAGGAGGCCAGAGCAGCTCCAGATGTTGAGACTGGTATGTTTATATTCCATATTTTGTTGATTATGTTTTGTGTTATGCTTATGTTTGTACCTCTGTGAGGTACGTTCCTAGTGAACTCTTTGCCTGCTCTAGTGTTGTTTTACTCAGGTGCGATTCAGTCTTTTGTGTCGCGATCGTTCAATAGGGAGTTTGCTATGCCTATTGGGGAGTTAGGGTGTCTGTTGCGAGTCTCTATCACCAACGAACAATGGGTTTCAGCATCATTAGTATATAAGGGTTGTATTTTGGAGATCTTCGGGGTGCCTTATCCGATCGATTTGATCCCTATCCCCATAGGGGATGTCTGCGTGATTGTGGGTATGGATTGGCTGAGCCATTTTGGTGTTATGATTGATTGTGAGGGCCAGCGTGTGGTAGTTCGTACCCCGAGTAGGGGACAACTGGTTATCTATGGAGTGGGCACTAGGAAGGGTTCAGGGTTTTGTTCTGCAGCCAGAGCTCGACATTATATTCATCATGGTTGTGTGAGTTATTTGGCTAATTCGGTGGATACGCATGTTGGGGATCAGGTTTCAGTTTCAGAGGTCACGGTTGTCGAGGAGTTTGCCGATGTAGTTCTGGAGGAGTTACCCGGTGTGCCTCCAGTGAGGCAGGTCGAGTTCAGGAATGACCTTGTGCCAGGTGCGGCCCCGATTTCCAAGGTGGCATTCCACTTGGCACCGCTTGAGCTGAAGGAGTTGTCATCTTAGTTTCAGGAGCTGATAGGCAAGCAGTTCATCTGACCGAGTAGTTCTCCGTGGGGAGCGCCGATTTTTTTGTCGAGAAGAAGGCTAGTTCACATCGGATGTGTATTGATTATCGGTAGTTGAACAAGCTAATGGTGAAGAACCGTTATCCCCTTCCGTGGATTGATGACCTCTTTGATCAGTTACAGGGTGCATCTTGGTTCTCCAAGATAGATCTGTGGTTCGGGTACCATCAGGTCAGGGTGAGAGAGGATGACGTAAAGAAGACTGTGTTTCAGACTCGTTATGGGCATTACGAGTTCGTGGTGATGCCATTTGGGCTAACCAATGCGCCTACGGTATTTATGGATTTGATGAATCGAGTATGCAAGACGATGCTCGATCGTTCAGTTATCGTATTTATTGATGATATCTTGGTATATTCCAAGACCCGAGAGAAGCATGAGGAGCATCTTCGCGAGATTTTGAGGGTGTTGAGGCGAGAACGACTTTATGATAAGTTCTCGAAGTGCGATTTTTGGTTACGATATGTTCAGTTCCTTGGACACCTCGTTAACCAGGATGGGATATTGGTCGATCATGCCAAGATCGAGGCTGTGATGCAATGGGAGGTTCCGAAATCTCCCTCGGAGATCAGGAGTTTCTTAGGATTGGCAGGGTACTATTGGAGATTCATTCAGGATTTCTACAAGATTGCAGTACCCCTCACTCGTCTGACGAGGAAGGAGGTGGATTTCTGATGGGGCCCTGAGCAGCAGACAACATTTGTGAACCTTCGGTAGAGACTATGTGAGGCCCCAGTTTTGACCCTCCCAGAGGGAATTGAGGATTTTGTAGTTTTCTGTGATGCATCCATCACTGGTTTGGGGGACATCCTCATGCAGAGAGGACGTGTGATAGCTTATGCTTCACGGCAGCTGAAGCCGCACGAGACGAGATATCCCACGTATGATCTTGAGTTGGGGGCTGTGGTTTTTGCCCTCAAGATTTGGACGCATTATCTTTATGCGGTATGATGTACTATCTACACGGATCACAAGAGTTTGAGATATATTATGGATCAACCGAACCTGAACATGAGGCAACGCAGGTGGCTGGACATAGTCAAGGATTATGTCTGTGAGATCGATTACCATCCTGGTAAAGCGAATGTGGTAGCGGATGCTTTGAGTCGCAAGTCGGTTGGGTCTTCAGATGGGGTATCGTGTATGAGGATATCAGTGGATTCTCCACTTTTGGGATTTATTAGGGAGGCTCAGGCTGAGGGTGTCCGGGAAGAGAACTGGAAGATAGAGAGGATCAGGGGTGAGATCACCAGATTTGTTCTAGATAGTCGTGGATTGTTGACCCGTTGTGGTCGGTTATGGGTTCCTATGTATGGTCGGGTCAATTAGATTGTGTTGGAGGAGGCTCATAAGTATCAATTTTCTATCCATCTGGGGCCACCAAGATGTATTGGGATCTGAGATTGAGCTAATCGTGGCCGTGTATGAAGAGGGAGATCGCTTGGTATGTGGAGAGGTGCATGAGCTGTAGGATGGTCAAGGTTGAGCATCATAGGCCGCATAGCAAGATGCAGCCTCTAGAGGTTCCCATGTGGAAATGGGAGTGGATTTCGATGGACTTCATCACCAATTTGTCGAAGACGGCAAAGGGTTGTGATGCTATTTGGCTCATCGTGGATCGATTGACCAACGGTACCCACTTCCTGGTGATTCGGGAGAGTTCTTTGGCTGAGAAGTTGGCTGATGTATATATCCGCGAGATCGTTGCTCGTCATGGGGTTCCGTTCTCCATTGTTTTATACCATGATGTTCGATTTACCTACCGTTTTTGGCAGAAGTTCCATGAGGAACTGGGCATGAGGTTACACTTCAACACAACTTATCATCTGCAGACCGACGGCCAGAGTGAGCGGACGATACTGACCCTTGAGGATATGTTGCGGGCATGTGTCATCGATTTTGGTGGGAGCTGGGACGCCTACTTACCTCTGGCGGAGTTCTCCTACAACATCAGTTTTCACTCCAACATTGGTGCCCCGCCTTTTGAGCTCTCTTATGGGCGGAGATGTCGTACCCCAATTTGTTGGGGCGAGGTTGGCCACAGGGTTATGGGGTGGACCGAGGTGGTCCTTCAGACTACGGAGATGATTCAGCAGATCAGGCAGAGATTGCAGACTGCTCATAGTCGGCAGAAGAGCTATGCCGACCAACGCCGATCCGAGTTCGAATTTCAGGTCGGTGATATGGTATTGCCGAAAGTCTCACCCTGGAAAGGTATTATTCGCTTCAGGAAGAGGGAGAAATTAGGCCCTCGATATATTGGGTCATTCCGGATTATTGCCAGGGTTGGCAAAGTGGCGTACAGATTGGATCTTCCTGAGGAGCTCAGTCAGATTCACAACAGTTTCCATGTTTCTCAGCTGCAAAAGTGCATATTGGATGAGGATGCAGTGGTGTCCTTGGATGATATTCAGGTTGATGAGAGCCTAAAATATGTTGAGAGACCCGTAGCTATTCTGGAGAGGAAAGTAAAGGTTTTGCGTGTCAAGGAAGTACCTTTGGTAAAGGTACTATGGCAGCATCGGAGGGGCTTCGAGTGGACCTGGGACCCGAAGGCTGAGATGCGGGAGCATTATCAAGATTTGTTCTCTACAGCAGACTTCGAGGACGAAGTCTAGTTCAAGAGGGGGAGAGTTGTAACACCCCCGTTTTCAGGTATTTTCAAATTCATCTGTTGGTTTTAAATTATAATTCCATTTGATCCCTAAGTCCATGAGTTATGCCTTGAAGCCCTAGTGGCATTTTGGTAATATAAGCTAGAAGAGTACGCTAAGCGTACATGTGTGTACGTTGAGCATACTAGGGTGCGCCCTAGTACGCTGGGTGTACACTCACGTACGCTGGGCGTACTTACGTCAGGAGGAAACCCTAAATTTTAGGGTTTGGAGGGTATTTAAGCATCATATTGGCTCATTTCCTTTCCACCTTTCAGCCTCCACTCCATTGGGACGATTTTGCAAACCCTAATCTTTGAGTGTGCATTTTGGAGCTCAAGTGTGTGCTTTTTGGTGTGTTCTTGGTGAAGGGTTTTGAGCATTCTAACACTCCTAAGGTGTACATGCAACCCTAGAAACCTTGGATCTATGTTTTCTCTAAGATACATGCAAATAATAAATTTCCAAGGTTTGCATCCTAAATAGAATGGCATAGGGAACTTGAATCATAAAATGCTAGAAGAATTATATACCTTTTATTAGTGGTTGATTCCTTGGAATTTGAGAGCCTAGCACCAATAATATGGATGCCTCAAATGGAAATCACAAATCACCACAAACTTTGGAAAACTATAAGAGAGTATGTATGCACTCTAGAAATCGGCCACCTTGCTCACACACACACACACACACACACACACTAGTTCCAAATCAAGTGCCAAGGACTCGTTTATATAGTGTGGAGAATTAGGGTTACATTCCATGTAAACCCTAATACCCATGACTCTTCCTTTCCAAGGATCCATGGGTTAAAATCTCTATGGACTATCCATGGACTCCAATGCAAGCCTATCCCATTCCAAATGAGTATTAGCCCACATTATATAAATATAAGAGCCCATATTTAATTAGTCACCTTTTTATCACCAAATTAATTCTAAATTAATTTAAGATCAATACTAATTAAATAATATGATTTCATATTAATATATTATAACTTATAATATATTAATAAATCATAAACATACAATTCTCAAAAGATTATCCATACAAATAGTTCGGGTGAAGTGCAACCCAAATGGACCATGCCGGGTCGGGTCAAGTATATACCAAATAAAGTTATGGACTTAGACACCTTATCCAACACTTGGTGTGTTTGAGGAAGAATAAGATTCTTGGAGAAGCCGTGGTGAAGGAGCAACTTGTGGAATCTGGGATTCTTGCCTTCTTGAGAAGCTCCAGAAGGTATAAAACTTCAGTCTTGTTGTAACGATCGTTTCAGGTATCATTTATTTCTCAAGATTTAGGGTTTTATACTGGAACTCGACGAGTTGGGGAGCTCCAACTCATCGAGTAGAAATCATTTTGGACGCGAGACTTAGGGTTTACTCGACGATTTGGAAGGCCGCAACTCGACGAGTAGACGTTGTAAAGGAAAACCCTAATTTTCAGGGTTTTGTACCCTATATAAAGAACTTATGGCTCATTTGTAGCCTCCCTCATCGTCTTTACAACCCAAAGAAACCCTAGTTCCAGCCTTATACCGTCTTGAGTGTGTGAGAGAGATTTAGAGAGTGATTTGGTGTGGTTGTGAAGGAATTTGGAGCTTGAAGAGGTTGGAGTAAAGAGAGAGGCAGTAGATCCGACATCTACTCTGTATTGGCAACCATCTTGAGGTATAAAGTTGCTACCTTGACCTTTATTGGCTTAGATCTCATCTTATGAAAGTATATGGTCACTTTTGGTGCATATTGGTGTCATTCTCGGATTTGAACTTGTCATGAGGATATGGTTTCAGATCTGGACACCTCTAGACCTCCATGGATATAAAGTTGCTCACTTTATCTAGTCTAGGCCCTTCTACATGCCCTAAACCTAGTTTGAGACTTAGTTTTAGTGTTTTCGCCTCTTGAGGTCTTGCATGTACGTAAAGTTTGCAACTTTACATGGTATTTCAGTCCTGAGGGACTGGATCTGTAGTTTGGGGCTTTGTATTCGACTGGAAGGACTAAATATGTTAAGACAAGGGAAAACTCGACGATTTGGATCAGGTTTTCCTATTTTCAGTATGCACAGTGGACTCGACGAGTTGGATCGGGTCCCATTTTCGGTATGCACAGTGGACTCGGCGAGTTACCCAGATAACTTGACGAGTTGGATCGGTTTTTCCCGTTTTCGGTATACATAGTGAACGCGGCGAGTTGGTTAGGGTTTTCCTCGGTTTTCTGAACACTGAAGGAGCTCGACGAGTTGCTAGACGCACTCGACGAGTTGGGTCAACATGGATTGTTGACCTTGATTTTGACCATGGTTGATCAAGTTTGACTTTGAGGGTATTTTTGGTATTTCGGGATTTTGACCAAGCTAGTCACATGATGATTGTATGCAGTTGACTTGGAGTTGTGCATTGGGACTTATCTTATCAGTTCCACATTTCTTGAGAGGTGAGTCTCCTCACCATACCAATGGGTCTAAGGCACCAAGGCCGACCCATTTTATGATATGTGGTACACTGGTTGATGTAGTGTTATGTGGTATGTCAGTTGGTTATATACTAGGTGGTATGCTAGTTGCATATGTGACACTTGCAGGAAAGACCATGGGGGGAGCCCATGACGCTTGGATGTAAGACCATGTGGGGGAGCCCATGGCTTTTCAGTTAAGGACTATGGGGGAGCCCATGACACTTGGATGTCAGACCATGTGGGGGAGCCCATGGCTTTCTAATTAAAGACCATGGGGGAGCCCATGGCACCCAGGTGTAAGACCATGTGGAGGAGCCCATGGCTTGTGGTTTATGTAGCTTTTATAGCTAATATGGATTATGTGATTATGTTAATTGTGTGGGGTATGCTCTACGGAACTCACTAAGCATTAGCTTACAGTTTGTTCATTTGTTTCAGGTACTTCTGAGCCTAAGGGCAAGGGCAAGGCTTGATGGCACGGCGTGCACTCTCCAACATTTGATATGGGGACACTTTGATATTTGAAATAAAATGTTGATGTTATAGATTTTGAAAACAATTGTTACGGAGATTTCATATTTTATGGAAATGTTTTGATTATTTAAAATGAAAATTTTATTTGGAAAATCCGGGTCGTTACACTTGCCTTGTTTTTCTTTTAGATCTTGCCATGAGAAAATTATGTGTTCTTAGTCCCTTTTCTTGGTGTTAATGAGTATGTGCTACTCTAAGACCAAAGCATCCTCCTTTGCTGAAGAAATGAGGTGCAATAAGTGATAAAAATGCTATCTTGGCTCTTTTGGTGCATGCATGGGGTCTTTATTGGTTAAGACAATCTAGAATCTTGATGTTGGGCCTTATTAAGACATGCATGACCATAAAGTTGGAAACTTTATGGTTTGGAACACCTCTTTGGACCTAGATTGAAAGTTGGACGTTGGACTGAATGGGATAAGTTCTTAGATTTATGTTCTTTTACGTTTATTGTATTTAATATTTTCCTTTTAACTCTTGTAAAAAGTATACATTGAGTTTATTAAAAACTTTATTTGATATTTTACTTTAGGTTTTAAATTTTACACTATATTTTTAAGTTTGTTTGATATATTAATTTAGGTTATGTATTTAACACTATATTGAAGTTATTGATAATTCATGAAGTTTTCCATTTATGATAATATTTATAATTAATAACATATTTAAGTTAGAAAGTATATTATAGGTAAATATGAAAAGTTGGGAGTTTCAAATTTAATTAATGTAACATTATAATTAATTTGAACAATAGATAATATAACACTTACTAAAATCGAATTATTTGATGGTATCTACTCATGCTTTACGTGTTTATAAAATTAGTTATATTTCTTATCTATTTTAATTAACTAATGTAATAATTTATTAACTTTAAAGAAAAATTGAAAACATTTTAATTTATCATGATGATGATTTAAATTATCAATCATTGTTTGTGTTGTAACATAATTTAATTTATAACTTTATGTTATTTTAACTATTATTATTATAAATTAGTTTTAAAATAACTTAACTGAATTTCAGTTATTATAAAAAATAGTTTTTGGAGATATTTTAGTTAATTTCTATTTTAGATTTATGTTTTTTTACGTTTATTTCTATTTTAGATTTATGTTTTTTTACGTTTATTGTATTTAATGTTTTCCTTTTAACTCTTGTAAAAAATATACATTGAGTTTTTTTAAAACTTTATTTGATATTTTACTTTATATTTTAAATTTTACACTATATTTTTAAGTTTGTTTGATATAATAATTTTGGTTATGAATTTAACACTATATTGAAGTTATTGATAATTCATGAAGTCTTCCATTTATGATAATATTTATAATTAATAACATATTTAAGTTAGAAAGTATATTATAGGGAAATATGAAAAGTTGAGAGTTTCAAATTGATGTGGTGAAAGGAAAAATGATTCCTTTATAAGTATAGTATGATATGATATGATATGATGATATAGATAGATAAATAGATAAATAAATAGATAGATAGATAGCCGAATGCTCGCGCGTTGCGCAGTGGAATAGTTATGTAGTTTAATATTGTCTCTCATTTGTGCACATTAGTATCTAAAGTAATTATTCGGTAATTGATTAAATATGGTCTCTCATTTGTGGCTGTATGCGTTTAGTTTCTTAAGTAAACCCCACATGTGTTGAATCACATTTTTTGAAAATTATTGAAATAGTATTTGAAAACTTACTTATTGCCTGCAATGTTTGGTAATTTAAGACATCTAGTTTCGCATTTTTTTTCATTGGAGATTTTGTAGAACTTTTGAATTTCCGCCATTAAATCTTTATGCTCGAGTTTCTCATTCATTTTCAAAAGGTTTTAAATTTTCTTTCATTCTTGGAGTTTCAGATTCTTCAAGAATTATGGGTAGACCTCCTGTTCTTGCATTCTTTAGTAAGATTGGAAAAAATATAGTTTTGGAAACCTATCTGAAATGCAAATATTTTGTTATTCTATCTTGAGACTTTAACTTCGGTAGAAAGTATATCCTTCGACGGCCGATGATCGGACAACTTGGTTTCATTTCTAGGGTATAATATCTGCTTTAGTTTATCCCCATTCCATATTATCTTATCACACCTGCCATATATTCATAATCCGTTTAGAATATTTGAAATTATACAAACTAAAGGAGTGGAAGTTATGAAATGAATCATATAAAGGGATTGAATTACCATACATCAGGAGAAAACTAAAGGAGTGGAAGGTACGGAATGAATGATATAAAAGGATTTAATTACCATGTAGGAGCAGGATGTGTTTCATCATTCTTGCCAAATTTTCATTTGGGAACATAATTATAAGTACATAGGAGCAAAATCGATTGTTCCTTCATGCCATGCTCTAAATTCACCATCCATAGTTCCATTCGTAGCTTCAAAATTTTAGTTATATAAAGTGTGTGATGTGCTATTAATTATTTTGATTTTGAAAAGGTGTGGGGGTTTCAAATGCATGAGGTGATTGGAAAAATGTCTCCTTTATAAGTATCGTATGATATAATGTAACGACCCAATTTTTCAAAAGAAAATTTTCATTTTTAATTAGTCAAAACACTTTTCCACAAACCATGAAATCACAATACAACTGTTTTCAAATTTATATCAATAACAATATTACTTCCAAACATCAGAGTGTCCCATAAAATGTATGAGAGAGTACACATCGCGCCATCAAGCCTTGCCCTTGCCCTTGGGATCAGATGTACCTGAAACAAATCCACAAACTGTAAGTTAATGCTTAGTGAGTCCCCAGAACATACCCCACACACAATCCACATAACACATATCATATTAGCTATAAATCTACGTATATCACATAAGACATGCATACTAACATATAAGGATGCCATGGGCTCCCCCCAAGGTCTTATACCTTCATGCCATGGGCTCCCCCATGAACTTTACCTAGGAATGCCACGGGTTCCCCCACATGGTCTTATATCTAACTGCCACAGGCTCCCCCCGGGGTCTTCCATGCAATAACATAATAATCAACTTGCATATCATATATCACAGAAGTATTTACCATACTACATAACTCATACATAAACATATAAGGATGTCGTGGGCTCCTCCCATGGTCTTATACCATCATGGCATGGGCTCCCCCGCATGGTCTTTACCTAGGAATGCCACGGGCTCCCCCACATGTTCTTATATCCAACTGTCATGGGCTCCCCCCGGGGTCTTCCATGCAAATATCATATAATCACTAGCATACCACTTAGTATAAAGTTAACTATCATACCACATATCTCTACTACAGCTAGTGTACCACATATCATAAAATGGATCAGACTTGGTATCGTAGACCCATTGGTATGGTGAGAAGACTCACCTCTCGGATGCTGAACTGACAAGCTAAAATCAGATATATCCCACACACTGCTCCAAATCCACTACCTATAGTCATTATGTGATTAACTTGTCATAATCCCATAATTACCCTCAAAGTCAACCCTGGTCAAAGTCAAGGTCAACATTCAAGGTCAACAGTCCATGTTGACCTCAACTCGTCGAGTGCATCCTAGCAACTGGTCGAGTTCCTCCCGAGTCCATTCCACTTACTCCCGCATCAACTCGCAGACTCACCCTAGTGACTCGTCGAGTTCATTAAATGTCCAGAAAACTAATGTCCGATCATACCAAAACCGTAACCCTTCACTGCTCTCATTCAGAAACTCAGAAATGGGCAAACCCTACCCCGACTCGTCGAGTCAGCTAAGGGACTCGACGAGTTCCTTTAGTCATTTACATGTTCTTCCCTTTTCAGTGGGATCTAAGTTCCCAAACTTCATATCCAAACTCCCTAGTCCAGATACCACGTAAAGTTGCAAACTTTACGTACATGCAAGGCCCTTCAAGGCTATAACATCAAAACTAGGCTTCTTACAAGGTTTTGTGCATGGAAAGGGGCTAAGTTGCATAAAGTGTGCAACTTTATGTCATTGGGGACCTAGAGAGGTCCAGATCTGGAACCATATCCTTGTGATAAGTCCAGATCCGAGTTTGACTCCCTTTTGCACCCAAAATGGCCATTTACTTCCAAGAAAAGGGATCTAATCAACTAGAGATCAAGGTGACGACTTTATACCTCAAGATGATGGCCAATATAGAGTAGATGTCGGATCTACTGCTTCTCTCCTTGCTCCTTCCTGTTCAAGCTCTATATTCCTTCACAAATACCCCAAAACTTCTCACAAAAGCTCTTTCTCTCACTCAAGGAGGTGCAAGGTCGAACTAGGGTTTTCTCTGGCTAATAGGGTGATAAGGGAGGCCACAAGAGGCGGATTATGTTTGTTAAATAGGGTGCAAACCCTAAAAATTAGGGTTTCTATTTATAGCTCCTACTCGTCGAGCCGGGACCTTCTGACTCGTC
The DNA here is from genome assembly GCF_052849685.1 of Lactuca virosa. NCBI lineage: Eukaryota > Viridiplantae > Streptophyta > Magnoliopsida > Asterales > Asteraceae > Lactuca > Lactuca virosa. Next base: position 62,333,570 of record NC_136429.1, read on the forward strand.
GAGTAGAACCCAAATCCCGCATCCTCATTATAGTCTCTACTCAACGAGTTGGAGCACCCCAACTCGCCGAGTCCATGCACAAAACCCTAAAAATTATATAAATTAATCAATACTTGGAACAGGTGTTATAAGTCACCCCCACTTGAACTAGCCTTCGTCCTCGAAGTCTGCTGTCCCAAACAAATTTGGGTAGTGGTCACGCATCTCGTCCTACGGCTCCCAAGTCCACTCGGAGCCCTTGTAGTGCTGCCATTGCACCTTTACCAGTTTCACTTCCTTGTTCCGAAGAACCTTGGTCTTCCTTTCTAAGATCGTAACCGGCCTCTCAATGTAGTTCAGGCTCTCGTCAACCAGAATGTCGTCCAGAGAAACGATTGCGGCTTCGTCGGTGACACATTTCTGAAGCTGGGACACATGGAAGGTGTTGTGAATCTATATAAGCTCATCCGACAGATCCAATCGATAGGCTACCTTGCCCACCCGGGCCGTAATCCTGAACGATCCTATATGTCGGGGTCATACCTTGCCCCTCTTCCGAAACCTGATAACTCCTTTCCATGTTGACACCTTTAGTAACACAAAGCCCCCTACCTAGAACTCAAGATCCGATCGCCGCCGGTCAGCATAACTTTTCTGACGACTCTGCACGACCTGCAGACGGTCACGAACCTGTTGAATCAGCCCAGTAGTCTTGAGCACTACCTGAGTGCTCCCCATAATCTGGTGTCCAACCTCACCCTAACAAACCGGGGTCCTGCATCTCCTACCATACATCATCTGAGGTCGATCGATACTCGCATGGTAACTGTTGTTATATGAAAACTCTGCCAATGGAAGGTACGTATCCCAACTTCCTTCAAAATCCAACACACATGCTCGAAGCATATCCTCAAGTGTCTGGATCGTCCTCTCGCTCTGGCCATCTGTCTGGGGGTGGTACGCCGTGCAAAATGCAGCTGAGTGCCCAGTTCCTTGTGGAACTTCTTCCAGAACCTAGATGTAAACCGAACATTCCTGTCGGAGACTACCGACACTGGCACCCCGTGTCTGGCCACCACCTCTCGCACATAAATATCCGCCAACTTCGCAACGGATATACTCTCAGAGATCGAAATAAAGTGGGCACTCTTCGTCAATCTGTCCACAATCACCCATATGGCGTCCACACCCCTCGCCGTCCTTGGTAACTTTGTGATGAAGTCCATGGTGATCTCTTCCCACTTCCACATGGGAATGGGTAGTGGTTGACCCTTGCCATGAGGCCGCTGATGCTCGGCCTTGACTTTCCTGCAGGTGAAGCACCGCTTCACAAACCAGGCGATCTCCCGCTTCATTCAGGGCCACCAGTAACTCAGCCTCAAATCTCTATACATTTTCGTAGCCCCCAGATGTATACAGAATTTGGCCTTGTGTGCCTCCTCTAATATCTTCCGTCTCACTTCTCCAGTCACCGGTACCCACACCCGACCACACTGTGTCATAAGACCTCGACTATCCTTAACAAACAAAGGATATTGTCCCCGAATCCGCTCTATCATCCAATTTTCCTTCTTCACACCCTCGACCTGGGCCTCCTTGATCATATCCAACAATGGAGAGATCACCGTCATCCTCAAACAAACGTTCCCAATCGGGGAACCTGCCGCCTTGCGGCTCAAAGCATCGGCCACCACGTTGGCCTTCCCTAGATGGTACAAGATCTCACAGTCATAGTCCTTCAGTACGTCCAACCACCTCCTCTGTCGCATGTTGAGGTTCTGCTGATCCATCAAATACTTCAAACTCTTGTGATCAGTATAGATGGTGCACCACACTCCATACAAGTAGTGCCTCCAAATCTTGAGGGCAAACACCACTGCCCCCAATTCCAGGTCGTGAGTCGCCTCATAAGGCTTCAACTGCCTCGAGGCGTAAGCTATCACATGCCCCCTCTGCATCAGTATCGCACCTAACCCTGAGATTGATGCAACACAGTACACCACAAAATCATCTAACCCCTCAGGTAGTACTAGAATCAGAGCCTCACATAACCTCTGCCTTAGGGTCTCAAAAGCCAACTGTTGATTTGTGCCCCACCGAAATGTCACATTCTTCTTGGTCAAGCGAGTCAAAGGTACACCAATCTTGGAGAAATCCTGGACGAATCTCCGATAATAGCCCACTAGACCCAAGAAGCTACTGATCTCGGAAGCATTCTTCAACAATCCCCACCACATCACTGCCTCAACCTTGGGTGGATCAACCGAAATGCCCTCCTGGTTGATGATGTGCCCCAAAAATTGTACCTCCCGCAGCCAGAAATCACACTTGGAGAACTTGGCATACATTCTCCCCGCCCTCAAGGTCTCCAATACCTCCTTCAGATGCTACTCATGCTGCTCCTTGGTTTTAGAATAGGCCAGGATATCATCAATAAAGACAATCACCGACCGACCCAACATCGGTCTGCACACTCTGTTCATGAGATCCATGAACGTTGCGGGAGCATTGGTGAGCCCAAATGGTATCACCACAAACTCATAGTTCCAATACCGAGTCCTGAAAGCTATCTTCGGTATATCCTCATCTCGAATCCTCATCTGATGGTATCCCGACCGAGGATCAATCTTGGAAAACCAAGACGCACCCTACAGCTTATCGAACAAATCATCAATCCTCGGTAACAGATAACAGTTCTTCACTGTTAGTTTGTTCAGCTCTAGATAATCAATGTACATCCTGTGTGATCCATCCTCCTTTTTCACGAATAGGATCGGGGCTCCCCACGGGTAGCAACTCCTGAAGTTGCGTAGATAACTCCTGCATCTTGGGCGGTGCTAACCGGTACGGTGCCTTGGCTATCGGAGCGGCACCCAACACCAAATCAATGTGAAACTCCACCTGCCTATCCGGAGGCACTCCTGGTAACTCCTCGGGAAAGACATCCCGAAAATCCTGTACAACCGGCACCCTACCCACATCCGTCGTAGGCTCAACCGTCATATCCTAAATATAAGCCAGAAATCCCGTACATCCCTGCTGCAGAAATCTCCTAGCCCTCGCAGCTGAACAGAGGGTTGGCCCCTACGAGGCCCTCTCACCATGAATAACCAGTTCTCCCCCACTTGGGGTTCGAACCCTCACCAACTGGAGCTCACAATCGATCATGGCCTCATTGGCCCCCAACCAGTCCATCCTGACAATCACCTTCAGCCCTCGCAACGGTATCGGGACTAGATCAACACAAAACCTCTCCCTAAGCACATTCAGGACACAGTCCCGATACACCCTCGCAACAATCACAGTGCGGTCATCTACAATCTCTACCTTGAGCGGGGAATCCAAAGTTCTCGGCGCATCTCGAAACTTCTTGCTAAGCGCAAGAGACACGAACGATCGGGTAGCACCCGAATCGAACAAAACATGAGCCGACATACCATTGACCAAAGAGGTTCCTATACATAAATACAATGTATACATAATCAATGAAAATAATATACATCAGAGAAGAATGAACACGTACTAGCCACAACGTCTGGCACTGCCCGAGCCTCCTCGGTAGTCAACTGAAATGCGCGGCTCATCACTGCTGGAGCATCCGCCTTAGCAGGGCGGCCATCGATAATCCTATCATGGTGGGCGCAGGCGCCGCCACTGCTTCTCTCCTTCCCTACCACATCGGAAAATCGGCCTTTTAATGGCCAGTCTGGTTGCAGTGGAAACATATCAAGCCCTTCTTGGGGGAATCCCTGCTCAAGTGGCCCTGCTGGCCACATGCCTAACATCCTGAGCCTGCTGTCCGACAAGCCCCACTGTGCGATTTACCGCACCTGGAACACCTGCCCCGGCCTTGCTGGCCTCTACTATAAGTATCTGAGATCGTAGGCTTTTTAGCCTGACCAACCACTGCCTTTGCCTGCTCCGTCTTCCGCTTGGTGCGGAAGTCCAGCTTCATCTCCCGCTCACGGACTTCTTCACCAATCCATTCAGGGTTTTACACTCTGTAAAGCTCACAAACTCCCGGATATCATCCCTCAACATGGAATGATATCTCGTCCTCCGCATGTCCTCATCGGTAGCATACTGTGGGATCAACAATGCTCGCTCCCAAAACTTGGCGGTGATCTCCGCCACAATCTCGGTGGTCTTCTGGAGCTCCTGGAACTCCTTCACCAACCGTTTCACCTCAATAGCTGGTGCAAACTCCAAGTCAAATCGCCGAACGAACTTGGCCCAAGTCATCTCAGCCACACCGGCTGCTCCCACCTGACTAGTCGCCTCGCCCCACCAATCTCGGGCTCTGTCTCTCAGCATACATGAAGCAAAACCCACCTTTGTTGCATCCGGGCAAGAACTCGTGCACTGGACGTTCTCGATATCCGCCACCCAGCGTCGGCTCATAATGGGGTCCCTGACCCCAAAAAACTTCGGCGCTCTGCACGCCTTGAACTCCTGGAACGAGGGAGTTTGGGCCCTAACCTGGCCTGCAGCAATCTCGACTTTGAATGACCTGAGCCTCTCTTCCATAATCTTCATCATCCCCTCCTTAACCGTCCCAAAGATCACTAGGGTAGCGTCAAGGATGCCCTTCGTCACCTAGGCTGCAATGAGATCGCGCAGCCTCTCATCAATGGGCTCAGTACTGCTGCTTGACCCAGATCCAGATCCCGATCCTGATCCTGATCCCCCTGTACCAAATCGTGTCACCACCATGTTGAGCTGAAATGTCATAAATCATAATGATCAGGTTATCTATATACGGGATCTTCCCACACCGGTCCTCCTTAGAGCTGTTAGATCCAACATTGGTTCGGGTACAGGTCCTGTGCTTTCAGTAGTACGGGCCCAATACTACCTTCCACGCCTACATGTACCTTTCCCAAGGCTCTACCTGATAACCCCAATTCATCCTAAAATAAATCATATCCCACAGACTACCGCATATCTCAAATCCTAGGCTGTCCTAAGATTTGCTCTACTCACATCAATCCGACCAATCATAATAGGTTGCCTTTATGCATGCAAATTATACAAAGAAAAGGATCAAATAGACTTTCGAATAAGAGATTCTACCCTAGGACCACAACCAAACGAGGAACATGAAATAAGGTCAAATCAATCATTCTAAGGCTATAAGCTCCTAACAGTATACAATTTTAAAAGCATACACATACCAAGATCCATACAATTATCATAGCTCAAATATCAGTACAACATGGCTAGCATATTGGGGAACTACTTACTTGGCTCGGTTGATCACGCGTGTTGCACTCTCATCTTTTCCATTCTTTAAAAGTTTTTAACTATTATTTTTGAAAACAATTTTACCATTTCCTTAGTTTAGGTCCTGACACACCCGAGAGTGTGCTCGAATCCCTCAAACCAAGGCTCTGATACCAACTTGTAACGACCCAATTTTTCAATAGAAAATTTTCATTTTTAATTAGGCAAAACACTTTTCCATAAACCATGAAATCACAATACAATTGTTGTCAAATTCATATCCATAACAATATTATTTCCAAACATCAGAGTGTCCCATAAAATGTCTGATAGAGTGCACGCCGCGCCATCAAGACTTGCCCTTGCCCTTGGGCTCAGATGTACCTGAAACAAATCCACAAACTGTTAGCTAATGCTTAGTGAGTCCCCCAGAGCATACCCCACATACAATCCACATAACACATATCATATTTGCTATAAAGCTACGTATATCACATAAGCCATGCATACTAACATATAAGGATGTTGTGGGCTCCCCTCAGGGTCTTATACCTTCATGTGATGGGCTCCCCCCATGGTCTTTACCTAGGAATGCCATGAGCTCCCACATATAGTCTTATATCCAACTGCCACGGGCTCCCCCCGGGGTCTTCCATGCAATAACATAATAATCAACTAGCATATCATATATCACAGAAGTATTTACCATACTACATAAATAATACATAAACATATAAGGATGATGTAGGCTCCTCCCAGGGTCTTATACCATCATGCCATGGGCTCCCCCATATGGTCTTTACCTAGGAATGCCACAGGCTCCCCCCACATGGTCTTATATCCAACTGCCACGGGCTCCCCTCGGGGTCTTCCATGCAAACATCACATAGTCACTAGCATACCACTTAGCATAAAGCTAACTATCATACCACATATCTCTACTATAACTAGTGTACTACATATCATAAAATGGGTCGGCCTTGGTGTCGTAGACCTATTGGTATGGTGAGAAGACTCACCTCTTGGATGCAGAACTGACAAGATAAAATCTGATATATCCCACACGCTGCTCTAACTCCACTGCCTATAGTCATTATGTGATAACTTGTCATAATCTCATAATTGCCCTCAAAGTCAACCCTGATCAACCCTGGTCAAAGTCAAGGTCAACAGTCTATGTTGACCTCAACTCGTCGAGTGTATCCTAGCAACTCGTCGAGTTCCTCCCGAGTCCATTCCACTGACTCCCGCATCAACTCGCCGAGTCACCCTAGTGACTCTTCGAGTTCATCAAATGTCCAGAAAACTAATGTCCGCTCATACCACAACCCTAACACTTCACTGCTCTCATTCAGAAACTCAGAAACGGGCAAACCTTACCCCGACCCATCGAGTCAGCTAAGGGACTCGATGAGTTTCTTCAGTCGTTTACATGTTCAGCCCTTTTTAGTGGGATCTAAGGTCCCAAACTTCAGATCCAAACTCCCCTAGTACAGATACCACATAAAGTTGCAAACTTTACGTGCATGCAAGGCCCTTCAAGGCTATAACATCAAAACTAGGGTTCTTATATGGTTTTTGTGCATGGAAAGGGGCTAAGCTGCATAAAGTGAGCAACTTTATGTCATTGGGGACCTAGAGTGGTCCAGATCTGGAACCATATCCGTGTGATAAGTCCAGATCCGAGTTAGACTCCCTTTTGCACCAAAAACGGCCATTTACTTCAAAACAATATGGTGCTTAGAAAAATGCTTCTATTATAAGATACTAGGCAAATATCCGCGCGTTGCGCAGAATACAACAATATGTTTGAAATCTCTACAAATATATATATATTTTAAATATATCAATGACTTTGTTGTTAGCTCTTATATAATAAATCTTATAACAATTTGGTATAAACATTGTTTGCTTTGAATTATATGATAATGTAGACGTCTTGTAAATTTTATAATTTTAGTTGTCTCAATGGTCTCGACCTGCATGTTACTTATAAATAAAATTAAATATAATATATGGTTTAATAATATTTAAAGTTGTTATGATTTATTAATTTTAAAAAGTTTATTTGTTTAACATTTTAATTTCTATCATTGTAATTATTTAAAACATCAAACAATGTTTTTGTTTTTAAAGATAACAATATAATTATTGTATATAATGTTACTTTTAACTATTGTTGTTGTAAGTTAATGTAAAATAATGTATTTGAAAACTCTTACTTTTTTTCACATGGTTTCAGAGATTTAATTTTTTTAAAATTTATTTGATGAATATGGTTACTTTCTTTGATTGTATTTATTTAAAATAACAAATATTGTTTTTTGTTTTTAAAGATAACATTATAATTTTTATATAATATTACTTTTAACTATTCTTATTGTAAGTTATTTTTAGGCTACTTATTTGAAAATTCTTAATGATTATAAAAAATAGTTTCATGGGTTTTTTTTTTGTTAATTTAGGATTACAATTTAGGTTTAATATTATAATTTATAACTTTTAACTATTTATAAAATAATCTCTCGATTTTCTTCAAGTTTAACTGAAATTTTGATTTATGTTAACCGTTTAACATTTATTGAAGTTAATAATTTAACTATTTTACATAAAATCATAAATTATACAAAAGTTATTACTTTAAAATGACAATTCTTCACATTCGACAATATATTTAAACTAATAAGGTAACTATCATATGTTAAAAAATTAAAGTCATAATTTTATAAATAAAAATAAATATGATCTTTTAATATTGTAGTTTAGTTAATTTATTATTAGAATTTAGTTTTTGCATTAATTTAACATTATGGAGGTTTCAAATGAATATGGTACAAGTAAAAATGTTTTTTATAAGTATACTTAGATATAGATATAGATATATATAGAAGGGTAATGAAAGAGATGATAAATTTTTTAACTATATATTTGTAGAGTAAAAGAGGGATGCCTTCAACTATATATCGCAATGCACTCTCCATACATGTATAAACCACATGGAAGCTTAGAAATTGCATTTCAACATTTTTGGGTGGGACAAACTTATAATTTTTTGTCTCGTTAGTTTTAACAAGTCAATAAACAATGTTTGTAAATATGTACGTAAGACAATTTCTCCAAGATTGGTGAGCTAAGATCTTATTCCATAATAATTTGGTTCTAAGTAAATTCAGTAATGACAGTTGTAATATGTGTCTAGATTTAAATCCAATAAATTTGTCTCTTAGAGATGTTATCATATCTTACTTCTTCTAACAATCAAAATTTAACATATTTATCGTCGTCTTATATTAAATTTTAAAAATATTATCATTTACAAATGATATAATGTCTTCAATGATTAATCAATTATTCAAAACTTATAATTTACTCAAAGATATATATTTACATATATTTGTCGTCCATGTCCATATATTAGTTGAAATTTGAAAGTGTTTATGTAATCAAATATTTACTCAAAACATGACATCCAATTATATTAAAAATAAATATTTTTTAAATTAAATATTTATTGATTTTTATAAGTTGTTAATCAAAGTACAATTACTTTAAATCATGATACATGATCGTTTATGAAAATTTCACAAAAGTCATTATATTTTGAATAACTATCACAAAAGTCATTGGAGATACATTTGTTATCTTAAGTTTTTTAAAATCATTATATTTTGGAAACTACACAAAAGTTATTATATATGTTTATTCAATTTTGATACCAACAATATGATGTTACCGTATAGTTTCAAGTAAGACTATAAGGAGTGGTCTACAACATACTTACTAAAAACGTACACCACCTTAGCGCCACTTCGGCTTCACTACATTCTTACTAATACCTACTATACTTAGAAAATACTCATCACTCCATATCATTAAATATTTTTATTTTGTATTCTTTTAAATACTCAATTTTAACAAAAATACAAGATTTTTAAATGAAAATTAAAATTCCGTTAAACCATATTAAAAGTGCATTACTAAGAGTGAAAATAAATATTACACTAAAAAAACTTAAAAAACTTAAAAAAAACATAAAATTAAAAATAACGTTACACGTAAATTAAAAATTACATTAAAACCTAAAAATTAAAAATTACATTAAAACCTAAAAACGATTAAAAACATTACACTAAAATTAAAAATTACATTAAAACCTAAAACAATGGAAACCTACTCATCCTTATCCTCATGGTTATGTTGCCTCACATAAATGTGATTCATCAAATCTTGGCGAAGATTATTGTATGTTTCTGAATTTTGTATTTCTAAAATTCTTGTGTAGTATTGTAGGCTACCAACTTGTATATGTGGAAGTGGATGAAATACATCATTTGGGTTATACATACAGATATTCCGACCCTTATCTTCGATTACCATATTATGCAAAATGACACAAGCAATCAATACATTTTTATTTTTCCCCTATCATGTGCTCGTATCAGGTGGTTTATGTAGTGTCATTTATTTTTTTAGCACACCCAAAGCCCGTTCAACATCATTCATTGTCGATTCTTCTGCTACCTTGAAAAATTTCCTTTTTTCATCTTGTGGATATGTATATGATTTGACAAAATTAGCATACTCCAGATATATCACATCTCCAAGGTAATACCCAAACTTATACTCATTTTCATTCACAACATATGGAAAATCAGGTGATTTACCCTGCATAATGTCATTGAATATCGGCGATACACCTAGTACATATTTGATCTTGTCATGCCAAAGAAAGCATGCCAAAACCATAGATCTTTTGACACTACTGCTTCTAGCATTATAGTCGACACTCCATGATCACTCCTTATGAATTAACTGATGGGTTATGAGCACTACATCAATCATATGGTGTACATGCAAACCCTAAAGCTTTGGATCTAGTTTGTCTAATGAACATGCAATAATCATCCAAAGCTCATAAACCCTAGATCTAGCATACAATAATCGAATTAACATATGAATTAGGGTTTAGATCTTACCTTGATTGTTATATAGCAATAACAATCTCAAAACCTTATTGATCTTGACTTCTGCAAGCTTAGTGCCTCAAATGTTGTGCCTCTAATGGAGTCACAAACACCACTAGCAACAAGATGACTTAGGAGAGAGGGAGGAGGCACCAAAAACGTTCTAGGGTTCTCTCAAAGAGTTGGACACATTTTTGGAGGCCTAAGGGTTCCTTTTATACTTAGACTATTAGCGTTTTTAACTAGGAAACCCTAATCTGACTGCTTAGGCCCTAAGCAGCCAATGGAGTTCCCTTAGAAAGCCCTTATACGAAATCCATATGGGCTTCCCATAGATTTCGTCCAATCCCCTTTCCATTAGGAAACCATAGCCCAATTGCAACTATCATATAATTGCAATAGCAGTCCCCTTTATTTAATTAATCTCTTTTAACCACAAAATTAATTCTTAATTAATTCTTGACTAATATTAATTAAACAATATGATTTCTCTTTTAATATATTATTCATATAATATATGAATAAATCATAATTAATCATCTTTCTCCTTAATTCATCCTATCAGTTGCTATGGTGAAGGCAACCTAAAAGGACCATGCTCGTAATCGGGTCAAGTACATACCAAAATAGTTATGGGCTTAGACACCTAATCCAACAGTCTCCCACTTGGATAAGTCTAATAACTATTCTACGTATGACTTCAGAACCTTATCAGCAATCGTAGCTTTCAAAAACCGATGTTGAACTCTGATCTTATCAAAACCGTGTCCTTTAGATAAGGGATCATATATTCCTCCATTCTAGATATCGTATGAACTGAGACATGGATTTAAATCATACTCTCTGTTCATGTGTTGTTTCCCGATTTCCGATTTATGACGACTGACAACAGACGACAATTGAACACATCAACTTAGTCCAGGCTTGGCCAAGCACTTAGGGTGTCATCACTAAATCATCGAGGGGCCTACAGAGATCGTTTTTATCCCACATTAGGTAAAAGGAACGGATAAACTTCGACTCAATGCTCGCTTGTACCTACTCATCAAATCACACACAACAATATGTTTTATAACACCAAGTTACTGGTGCGTTTACATATTATCAATGTGTAACCGACCTGTAAATTACAACTCACATGTCTCGGTTTTAAGAATATAAGATATTATCGTCTCACCAATCACTCGTGATAAAATCCATGAAGCGATCCAAGTGAGCGTGGGTTTAATCCAATGCTCAAATTTTAATTCATAAGCACTCATGAACGTTGTAGAAAACTTTAACTATGTCTAATACACTTTAGACAATCTACAAGCCAATTCATGACAGTCTTCTTTCATACCTACTTCCAAAGTATGAGCGCCTATGGAATGTTTGAATAATCTTATTATTCGGGAAGTCAAAACATGCAAAGTGAAACACAATAATAATTGAATCCAATATGGCCCCAAACTTTTGAGTATAAATAAAACCCCTTTTATTTAGTCACCATATTGATTAAACATTATTCATTGTATAATGTTTCGGATAATTAACTTATTACTTGAATTATAACAGCAGTTGTCCCATGCACCAAGCATGCACACTCTGTTTACCTATGGTCCATACTTTGTGAAATAGATCAATTGAAAACATTTCCAATGATGCTCATTTCACAACTCTTAATTCTTATCGTTAGTGTAAGAACACAAAATTCTCACCACTACTAGAATATGTTAGATTCTAACATTTTATGCAATGATCCTTTTGTAATCTTATTGCACAAGAGTCACCAAGACTTTGCCAATAATATTACAAAGTTTTCTATTGAAGATTGTTACCAGACAATTCCATAGATATGAAGTCTCACATTCAAGGTACATTCCTTTGAACATCCTTCTTGCATAAACATTTCTAATCTAGACATAAATTCTTAACGTCCAACTCCTAATATGGAAACATTTCCATATTTTCCATACGACAACTCATTATTAATAGAATCATACATAATCATAATAATGTCATTATGGTCCATTCATTACTATACTTCCAACTGCTCACACACGACCAATCCTTAGCGAACCTTAGATCGTCCTTGACAGTTGTTTAATTATTTTAGTCAAATCTGGTTCTAGTACTTTTTCCCTCTTGATGCCCTATGCATTTGGAAAATTTTAGAACTGTCAAATATTACAACATATGCAATCGAACCTATACCCAAAGCGTATGGGACACGTTTCATGATGAAAAACGTGATACTTTACCAGTTTCTTGCTATAATATTGCCATATATAGGATTCCCATATGTTGAATCTTTTCAACATAACATCCATATATGTCCTTTGACTAAATTTAATTAAAATTTCTCGATCCAAACCTTTAGATTTTGAAACGAAGTATAATATTCTCTCCCTTAAGTATAGCAAAACGACTTTTCAACCCCTGCAACTTTGCAAAGTGAAACTTTTGTTTTTTATAATTAATATTGCTAACTTGCAATATTTAAAATAATAATCATGCTCCCACTAACGTGATGATTATATCCTTACCATCATAACACTTATGCTCCCACTAGCTTTGATATGTATTCAGAAATCTACTAAACTTCTAGAAAACAATACTTATTGATTTCTAAAGATCATATTTCTAATACGATACGCTTCGACAATCTTTTATCTAAGCTTCTAGAAAACAACTCATACACCTTTCCTTAGATAGCTCACATGTGTGTCTAAACAATTCTAGAACTTATAGCAATAAGTCTCGAATGTTCAAACTAATTGCCAAATCTCACAATTCGAACTATGAAGAGGGATGTCGTAGTCTTAATCGAATTTGAGAATGCAATTTACATAATCGCTATCTCATTAAAATCTTCCTAGTGAAAGCGTTTCCTCACAATCATTTTCATAAAGGAGAGAAACCTTATGAAACTTAGATTTTATGGTGTATGTGTTCCTATCCATGTGAATTTGTCATAACCATAATCATAAGATAATGTTTGTGATAAATCCAAACTCTTATGGACAGAACTTGTTCATTCTTTATTTCTTGCCATCAAGGGTCCCACCATTGCTTCCAAGTCTTTGAGCAGCTCGCCCCTACCTATCAATGTACTTTCCATTGATCAAAATGCCTTGCCTCTATGCAATCAATTGAGAACTCATAGAACTCATATGCATAGTTGGCTTAAACTGGAATGGCACAGAAACAAAAAAAATGTGTCAACACGATAGGTTACAAACCTCAAGTCGTGTGCTAGTGTTTAACAATAGGTTTACCCTTGATTAGTTCTTGAAACTTTTCAAGATCATTTAGACTCCCACTGACCTCTTGACATACAAGATTCTCTTGTCAAGAAACATTTCTTGACAAAACAAATATTCAAGAGTTAGTATAGGTCCTTATAAAGGAAAATACTACACACAATTGGTCTTAGTTGGTCTTTGTCTTATCCAAGACATCACAACTTACCAATTTCAAACGTGCAAGTGCAAGAAAATATTTTCCTACTTCACATTTGATGAGTGTGTTAAAATTTCTTAAGATGATGTCACTCAAATCACAATTTTGGAGTACGACTCTAAGACTTGATTCTGGAACGAAGTATGATTCACTTTTTGATTTAACCATTTCAACAATTTCTGATTCCTCTTCTTAGCCATACTAGTGTACTAAGGTTTCCTTAGAGGATCAATTGTGATACGGTTTCAAAATCACTAAGTTAATCATAAAATAGATACTTAAGTACTCTCCCATCTTTTTAGATTGGAGAAACTTTTATCTTTCTGCCTAATTGATTCTTCTTATTCGTTCTGCTATTCATTGAAACTTTTTCCAATGATTTAGAATCATACTTAATCTTTTAAGTATAATCACATTTACTAATCGTTTAGCAAATCATGACGAAAATTTTATCGTTCTTTGTGGTGGACTTAACCAGTGCACAACATTGTGTACCAGATCTCCTAGTCCTTCACTTGACTCACATACTTATGTGAACAAGGAATTAATCTTAATTTCCCAAATACGAAGGTTCTCATTCATCACATAATACCAGTTGCATGATTCCAAGTTTCTGTCCAATTGAAACTTGGGCGATGAGAATCTTTCCTTATTTGGTAAATGTCTGACATTACTACAAATAACATAACTAATAATCAAATCCATTCACAATATTGCTAACAATAGAAACATTTAAACACCAATTTTCATAAAATCCATCGCAAGGAAACATAAATAAGACAAAATCAAAATTTATTTTATTATGGAAAAATCTTGTCCTTACAATGCGATTACAAATGAAAACTATGTAAATATTATTTAGCAATATATCCTAACTCTAAAGTAGCAGCTAAAAATCCGATCTTTGAATCATGCGATCGAAATCCATTTCTTCATGACCAGATTCAGCTCACTTTTTTCTTTTAAGCTTCCTTTCGTTTCTTTGATCCTACAACACATCAAAATGCAATCTTATCACATCATGTATTAAGAATCCAAAAAGGAACTTAATAGAGTTAGATAGTGGATTTTACCAGAAGTAGAGTCATATATTTTGACTCTCCCATCTCTTAGATCTCTCAGGTAGTCAGGGCAGCTTCGTGACTAATGCCCCTTCTCTTGGCAGTAGAAACACACAGATTCTTTGGGAATGGCACAAGGGACTATCTCAGACTTATCCTTTCTCTTGCATAGAGAAAACTTTTCTGGACTTCCAACGTTGCCATTGTCCATAGAAGGTTGGGACATTGATTTACCAGACAAATTTGCTTCACCAGTCCGCTAAATCATTTCTGATTCAGCAGCAACAATCAAATAAGTCAAATCAATGAGGGCCACGTCTCTGTCCATCATATAGTACTCTCTAATGAACTCACTATATGAGTCAGGAAGTGATTGAAGAACCAAGTCAATAGCCAGCTTCCTAGAGACTTTGACACCCAACATTCCCAATTTGTCAATATGCAACTTCATATCCAAGACATGAGCGCATACAGACTTTCCATCTTCGTGTTTATTTGCCAATAGGGCTTGAGTGACCTTGAACTTTTCAAGTCTTTGAACATGTGGGTCAGGGAGAATTATTGGAGGTGGTGGAGGAAGTGAAACATGATTTCCATTTCCACAATCCAATCGTGGAACACCATCTTTAAGTGGAAAACCTTTTCCAATGGATTTAGGAAGGCCATAGTTGTTAGATTTTGACATCTACAAAACGGGAGAAATTCAAGTTAGTTGATTGAGTCCTTAATAAAACACCCAAATGAGATATTAAGGCTAGGACCCAACATAATATTCTACAACTTGGAAGAGGGATGTCGTGATCCAAATTGCAGAACATTTGAAGGTAGGTAAATGACGATTTACCATTTTCCACCATGAAAAACGAAAATTGAAGGTTTAAGTTTTAAATGAATTGAAACTCGTAGATCCTTTGAGATTCATTGAACTTTTCAATGGCATGTTTAATCTCAATTATGCCCTTCATTTGTGATTGGGAGTACGAGGATCACAAATAAGTTGTGAATAACCATGCGAATGTACGTGGAGCACTCAATGTCATTATCACCTAATCAATGTGCCGGTTAGCCACACACGCTCCATTGATCTATGATAAACATCGAGTCACCCTTCGCTACCATTGCCAATCCCAACTTAGTGTAACGGTTAACCACACACGCTCCACTAACTGTCTCGGCAAGGGTACAAAGTGTAATTCCATAGAAATCGCATCAAATTCACTTTTGCCTAAAGTAACTAAGATTTGGGAATTTATAAAAGCGTTTAGTTACTTCGTATTTCATTATACTTATAATGGAAGGTTGTGTCCTATCCTACCCGTTCAGTTAATGACCCTCCACTAGTCAAGAGTGGGTAAGAGTGGATACCCATTCAATCGCCATTTTATAGGCAATTTTCTTAAACACCCCTTAGAGACCGGCTTCGTGAATGAGGCCTACTAACGGTAAGACTGACTCTTTACTCATACATATATAATATTTAAACTTTTAAATGTTATATAGTATAAGGTGTATTTTATACTTTTAAAATACTAGTTGGTCTAATTTAATAAATTATACCTTTAATTTAATTAAATATAAACCAAATCATTATGGATTTATTAACTCTCCTTTAATTATACACTTAATTAACTTAATAAAACCATAAGGGTGTAATTTGAACTTTTCAAAAACTAGGGTTTCAGAATTTAATATTTCAAAATTAAACTTTTAATCAAAATATTCAAATTCCAAAACTTGAGGGCAAGTTTTGAAACTTTTCAAAACTATCTAGATCAAATTACAAATAATTAAAATTAATCAAATAATTGGTAATTATCTAAATTTGACCTAAATTAATTTTCACAATATAATTAAAATTACAAATAATCAAATCTTTATCTAATAAAACAAGTTATTATCTTAATTTCGACAATTATCTTTTATTTTGGTAAGGATAATCACATCAAATCAATAAAAATCGGATTTTATTAATAAAAAAACGTTTTTGGTAATTATCCCACAGCAAAATAGCTCAAAAAACCGAAAAATCTGGCATCTGATACTCCGACTCGTCGAGCCAACATTGGACTCGTCGAGTTGCCTATGGACTCGGCGAGTTCACATACGGACTCGGCGAGTCCAGCCTCCAGATCCAAAAAAATTTCGATTTCCAGCTTTGAATAATCATGTAAAGCATCAAACACATCAACAAAACAGCCTAGGCTCTGATACCAGTGATGGGTTATGAGCACTACATCAATCCTATGTTGTACATGCAAACCCTAAAGCTTTGGATCTAGTTTGTCTAATGAACATGCAATAATCATCCAAAGCTCATAAACCCTAGATCTAGCATACAATAATCGAATTAACATATGAATTAGGGTTTAGATCTTACCTTGATTGTTATATAGCAATAAAAATCTCAAAACCTTCTTGATCTTGACTTCTGAAAGCTTAGTGCCTCAAATGTTGCCCCTCTAATGGAGTCACAAACACCACTAGCAACAAGATGACTTAGGAGAGAGGGAGGAGGCACCAAAAGCGTTCTAGGGTTCTCTCAAAGAGTTGGACACGTTTTTGGAGGCCTAAGGGTTCCTTTTATACTTAGGCTATTAGGGTTTTTAACTAGGAAACCCTAATCTGACTGCTTAGGCCCTAAGCAGCCCATGGAGTTCCCTTAGAAAGCCCTTGGACGAAATCCATATGGTCTTCCCATAGATTTCGTCCAATCCCCTTTCCATTAGGAAACCATAGCCCAATTACAACTATCATATAATTGCAATATCAGTACCCTTTATTTAATTAATCTCTTTTAGCCACAAAATTAATTCTTAATAAATTATTGACTAATATTAATTAAACAATATGATTTCTCTTTTAATATATTATTCATATAATATATTAATAAATCATAATTAATCCTCTTTCTCCTTAATTCATCCTATCAGTTGCTATGGTGAAGGCAACCCAAAATGACCATGCTCGTAATCGGGTCAAGTACATACCAAAATAGTTATGGGCGTAGACACCTAATCCAACATTAACCTCACCAAGCATTCAGAAAATTTTCTCACTCGAAATGTGTACACTCAATGCTACCGATCATTCCTCAAAAACCGTGCTTACTTTCATGTGCAACATATAACTGTTCAACGTCACTTCTCGTAGGCTTCCACAAATATATTTCACAATATAAGTCTAAAAGACACCACAAAAGTTGTATACACATTCTTGAACAATTATTTCAGACTCTTCAAATACTCATCTTGTGCATCGGCGACGTTGCCGTATGCCAAATTCTTAAATGCCACAATACACTTTTGAATAGGACTAAAAGCTAGTCTACCTCTAGCATCTATCTCCATTGAAAATATTCGTAATTAGCTTCTAAATCATTCGTCATACGCATGAATAAACGTTTGCTAATAAGAAAATGGCGTTTGAATTGAGCATTGTCATATAGACAATCATCGTCAAAGTAATCATGTACCAAAAGTGTGTGTACAGCCTCACGATTCCTGTTGATTGAATTTCTTGTCCTCTTGATGATGTTTGAACTTTCGCATTCGTGACCCATCAATGCAACCGCCGCTTCCATTAATGAGTGAAAATACGTGACATCATCATTGGATGAATATGACAATTTGTTCATCATTTTTTGATGTTTGGTGACCGAATAATTTTAGTATAAGGAGATAGAATGAGTGTTTTGTTGTGTATGATTTAAAGGGTATAAATAGTATTTATAGAGAAAAGAGGGTAGTTATTTATTTATTTGAAAATTTGCCAAACGGTCGTATGATTGTTTTTTTTCTCTATCCCTTGTATTGAAGCGTAATAGCACTCACGAGGCCTTACAATCAATATGCATGAGAGTGATATTTCAAATGAAGTCACACGTGACTTTTGTAGATACGTCACCATACACATAGGAATGTTTACATTTCGTATAGCCTAATCATACAATGTTGGCATTTCATTATCTTTATTTCATTACATTTTAGGAACTTCACAAAAATCATTATATTTTATTTTTCAACTTTGACACTAATAATATAATTTCACTGTATAATTTCAAATAATCATACAACGTTGGCATGAATGCTACCACAACAAGGCAAAAATGTAAAAATTATAACAAATTGTTAAATAAAATATTTAATTTGAAACAAAAAGACACCATATCAAAATCAAAATTTTATAACGATTTAATGAATTTTATTGAATTTGCTATTTAAATTTTGTATATCTTCATAGCTTAAGCTTCATCTCGTGGCTTGTTCTCTTGTATAGCTTCTTCTTCTACAAGCTCGAGTGATATTTGACTGTGCCCGTTCAGAAGCTTCCATTGTTGCCCAAATGGTGAAGTGGGAAGTAAGGGGATTGGTCGTATGATTTCACACATCAAAAGGCATCATCAACCTACTGAAGATCGTAAATGTGTTTTACGTGAAGCTCTTTCTAGTGATGCTAGCTTATTTATGGCAGTGGAAGAAACTTTAAAGGCCTTTGGTCAATGGATGTGTGGGAAGTGTATGGCTTTGCATGCTCTTAGCCGTTATTGTCATCACCCGGATGGTCGTGCGAGGTTTCTTACAGGGGCTGACGGCTCGAGTCGGTACATTGTCGGTATTTTAAAGTTGTCTACTAAAGAGTCAGTGACAAACGCTCCTGGAGGTTTGGTTTTTGATGTTGGGCTCCTTGTAACATACACGTTTTGAAATCGTGTTTTAAGTAAATAATATTATGAAATATTATGTGATATTGAGTATTGAGTTCTAACAGATAGTTTTTACTAGAAATAAGGTAAAACTATGTTTAGAATCATTCATAAATTATTGGAAGTCTTATTAGATTCCAATTAAAAGCTAAATAGTGAAATTTAGTGAAAATATAAAATCTGAATTAAGTAAAATTATTGTTGAAAGTTGTAGATAATCCCGTTAGAAACATATAGGCGAAAACCTCGTCGAAATCCGAGTTATAACGAGGAAGTTATGACCAATCGAAGATCCGCGATAAAACTGGCACGGTGCCGAATGACGTAAAAAGTGAGTTTTTGATAAACTACTTTTTAGCCTTAGTGATCTAAATAAAAGTCGTAGTATTCGTTAAACCGAGAAGTTCGATAAAAAGAACGCTAAAATCTGACTTCGTATGAGGAAGTTATGATTTTTCTAAGTTTCAGCTTAGCAGTAGACAGCTAAAACCTCGAATTTTAGATCGAGTGATTTTTAGCCGACACAACCTAAACGAGAATCGAAGGTCTCGTCAAAAGTAGCACAACGGTAAAAAGACAGACGAAAACGGACGTCGGATGAAGAAGTTATGAATTTTTAATGGATTTCCTGTCCCGGTCTATTAAAAATAATAATATTAAAAATAAAGTCAAAATAAGACAACGAAGTCCAAACGAAAGTCGTAGAATATGATTTTACCTACGCGTGTATATAAAGAACGCCAAAAATGGAGCTCGTATGCGAAAGTTATGATTTTCGCAAGTTTTTGGCACAAAAATCAAGAAAATGTGAAAAACGAGGCAAATTCGCATGAGTCAGCTTCGGACACGTCACCTCGCATACGAGGCCTCCACGTGTTCGCTTCTCATTGGACCGCAGCCTCACGTGTCGCCTCTTGATTGGTCCGAAGTCGTCACCCTCTTTCCCCATTGGACCGAAGTCCGGTCCACTTAGAAGACCCCACCTGTCTGAAGCATATGCCTCGCACCGGGTCCGAAATTCTGCACCGACTTAGCCTTCGCAGGAACTGCCACATAGCTGGTGACTCACCCCTCGCCTCGCCACCTGTCTGCTGAGTCATCCTCGGACCGCACCCTCGCACCCCTATATAAAGGGTGCGAGACTCCTCGGCTAAGAAGAGTTTTTCACCCGAAATTTCCCCAAAATTCACATTTTAACCCTGTAAACTTTCTCACGACCCCCAAGGCCCTGGTATCGTGTCTAAAGCCCGAAACACAGCCCGAAATTCCTGAGAAGCCCAAAAAATATATCTTTTCGGTTTCGAAGCCCAACCCTCGCAGGACCCGGTTTTCTAGAAAACTCCCGGTTTTCAACGAAGAAAGTCATATTTAGAGCCGAAGTGCTGCCCGAATTACTATTTTGACCACCGGTTATTTCACGGTGAGTTTAATATATAGGAACAACTGTATGTTATGTGTTATATGTGTGACAACCCGAAATTTCTATTCTGTACAATCATTCACTTCAATAGAAGTCAGAACAGATTCTGCAAACTTTCAAACTTTTTGGAATAAGTTTGAGTGTTTTAAGATTAGTACTTTGGGAGATATTAGGAGAGAGGATGCCCTAGGGTTTATTGTGCAACAATAAAGTCCCAAAACTCCAAGAGTTTGGAGTTTATGGCCTAAACTTGGTGTTTACGGCCGTAAACCCCCAGAGTATATATATGGCACTTAGCCATTTTAATCACTTTTTCACTTTTCAAGAGCAAAACTCAAATCCTCTCAAGTATCATCCAACAATTCTTCAAGATCTTCAACTTGTAAGTGTTTCTAGCCCTA
Source organism: Lactuca virosa (assembly GCF_052849685.1). Lineage (NCBI taxonomy): Eukaryota > Viridiplantae > Streptophyta > Magnoliopsida > Asterales > Asteraceae > Lactuca > Lactuca virosa. The sequence goes on from NC_136429.1 coordinate 62,354,764, forward strand.
ATAAGTTGATATATTACTTAATCTAGTGATTTAACACATTTCCATCCGTGAAATCATTCCAAAAGGTTAGATCTTCAAGTTTCACCAAGAACACCAAGAACACACACTAGTGTTCTTGGACTTTTAGCACCTTTTCAAGCCTCTATCTTGTAAGTACTTCTATCCTATAGTATAATAAGGCTTGTTACACTTCTATACATCAAGAAAACACCAAGGAAACCAAGGATCAAAGGTGTTTACAGTCCAAGAACACCTTGGACCGTAAACCCTAAAAAGGGTGTCAAAGTGTGCCCTAGTCCCTTCTAAGCCTTGGAAACTAGCCTAGATTCCTTCCTTAATGTGTTTAGGGCTTGAAAACATCAAAAGACCATAAACCATTTGGGTTTACGGCCGTAAACCCGAAGGCAAATGGTCCAAGGACCGTAAACTCCATTTAGGAGTGAAATGGTGCCCTAATCACTTCCATAGGCTTATACTTCAAGTGGAAATGCTTCTAAGGACTTGTAGAGCTTCAAAACAACACATGGTCAAAGAAGCATGAGTTTACGGCCGTAAACTCATGGGTTTACGACCGTAAACTCAAAGAGTTGTGGTCACAAAACCGTAAACTCATATAAAGGGTTCCCTTGAACCCTAAACTCAATAGCAATGTCCTACAACATTTAGATACAATCCTTAGCACTTATAACACTTATATAAGGTGTTTTTCATGCCCTAGGATGTCTTAACTTTGTTAATTAGTTGTTTAAATACTAATTGGATACATGTATGTGTTATTATATGTTAACTAGGATCATTGTGTGTGTACAAGTCTTCACTTGACACCTATCAATCCTATATCATCAGTTCATCCAAACCACTCACTACAGGTGAGTTCATACCCCTTAATTAACCTTTTAAATGTTTTTAAATGCTTTTATGGGGGGGGGGGAATACAAGTTGAATTATTATAGTTATTATATCAATCACATGTGATTAATAACTACCAAACAAGTGGATTTCTTACTTTTCAAACTGTGTTACCAAACTGTTTTACTTCAAACTGTTTTACAAACTCCTTTTCATGTCAAATACTTTTACTTAAACTCTTTTAAATTTATATTCTGTTAAATGTGTATCTATATAGATATAGTTATATAAGTAGGATTGAAAGGACTTAGGACTAGTAGCTCACCTTACTTCCTGTTCCTTGTTTGGTTGTGGACTTAGGGTATTAGGGTTATCTGTCCGAAGGTCGTTTGAATCCTAGTTATATATTATGTATATGTATATAGATACAAAGGTTCATTCTTTCATTCAGCTCCATACCTTTGGGTAGCAAGGGTATACAAACATGTTCATACATTACTAGTAAGCTACTATAGGAGTAGTTTAGGAAGATACTAAAACTATTACTAGAACAATGAAACATACAAAGAGTCAGTTCATACATGAAACAATACAATATAGAGTAGATAACAAACAATGCCATACAGAGTAGATAACAAACAATACCATACAGAGAAAGAGATAACAAATAATACCATACAGAGAAAGAGATAACAAACAATACCATACAGAGAAAGAGATAACAAACAATACCATACAGAGAGAACATACAGGCTAGACATAGGTAGAACATACAATACAAGTAGCACATTCATTACATATACATTACATTCAGTTATGTGAGTCACTTAACGGGGGACATGGCACTACCTGTCATGACCCATTTTGTATCCAGAATCTCCTTAATTGGGGAGCGTATGAGTTTGTGTATAGATCTATACTGGATTGACTATCCTATACCTTGTTGGTCGCTACAGTGGGACTTACAAGTCTACGGGTGCCAAACGTCATTTCTTACGACGTCTTACATCGTCGTTTTTCTATTGAGTCGGTAGCAGGATACAGGCCGATCACATGGTACTTTAAATAACAATTGGTTTAAAGTAGTTAGTACAGCAGTAGTTACCTAATACAACACTACAGTACTATATCATTTTCCCATTACATTTACTTTGTGATGTTCACACAATAAAAAATAATGTAAAAACTATATTTTTGGTTAATGATAGTCGGATTTGGGAAAATACACACTCATACAAGAGACACACACACGGATACTAGATGCCTTGGTAGAATGCTACTTTTAGTAGGAAACATAGGGTTTTCTAGGAGAGTTCAAACAATTACAAACTTTTACAAACATATACAATTACAAACTTACAAAACACTTTCATACAACTGCAGACACTAATATACATATGATCTCACCAGATTTAAAGCTGATAAACTCTTTCAAAATAACTTGTATTCTCAGGTCGCCATTAGACAGGTACCGGAGCCAGGTTTTTGCGAAGATGGAGCTCGTTCAAGACACATCTTTATTTTTGATGTATATTATTTTTGGTGTGTATATAACGTGACAGAACACACTTGTATGAAATTATATTATTAATGCAATGGATGATGTTGTTACTTGTTTACTACTTTGCATTGTTGTGATATTGTACACGACGTCCTCCACCCCCGAACGATTCCGCCGTTCCAGTTTTGGGGTGTGACAGATTGGTATCAGAGCATTGTTTATAGTGAATCGACTGTATCAACCCATAAAAGATATACAAACTATAAACACAGCGGGATTAAAATACTCTGATAAAGAGTTTATACTTTTAAATAATAAAATATTTAACTAAGTATACATACTTGCATTCATACTAAAATCAGTGTCACTAGGACAGAACAAAAGTATTGCGATTGTTGGACATCACAAGTAGACTTAGAGACATATGGTCAACCCTGGGAAGATGTAGCCTGATCAACTTCATTATCCGAGGAGTGATTAGCATGTGCCTAAGTTTGGTTGTGAGGTTGCAACAAGTCTAAAAACTTACCAACACTACTACAATGAGAACAATAGAACATAACATAAACTTAAAATACTATAGGAGTATTTTGTGTTACTATAATTGCTTATCTGAGAACTAAAAGCCTTTATTAGTATGTCAATGGTTGTTTAGTGGATACACTAAGGTTATATGTGCTACGATGTCATAAACTTAGAATCTGTGATCTTCACTTTACTTCATGTTCCTTGTTTGGTTGTGGGCTTAGAGTTAGGGTCACTATTTGAATGTCTATCCTGTCTTGGTTACATATAACTGGTATGCACTAAACAAGTGTTGAAGTAACTGATAAAGATCGTCTTATAATTATCTCATTAGTTCGTCTATTTAGTTATTTCTTTATCCCTTTTCTCGCGTAGATAACATGGCTGGATTCCATCCCCACGGCAACTTGTACCTCCCTAACCAAGGTAATGATGGAGGGTTTGAAGCAGAGCCAGAAAATGATCACCCAATCCCTATGGATGGTCACCAGGCTGAAGGCTTTGCAGATGGTTCTGACTCCGATCCAGAAGTTGAGAACCTACCCCCGATGGCTCTTGTTCCAAATCCTAACCCTCGTCCGGCTTTTCAAGGCCCGACACCTCCGTGGGTGGAAAGCTTGGAAACATGGAGCCAAGGACAGGATCAGCCCATGCCATTCAATGGAGACCGAAGCTTTTATGACCTGAACGAAGGGGGCTCAGCAGACAGAGTCTTGCCAATCCTGGTCCGCAGAGTGGCCCGAAATGAGATTCAAGGCAGGACAGCTCTCCATCAAATCACGGAAGTTGTCACCAATGTAAGAATGCATACCCTCCGCACCATTCGTCTAGAAGATGCTCGTGACAGATCCAGAGTAGACCATGAGACCCTGCAGCAAGAGCTAGCCGAAACTCGAGCTGAAGTCATAGAGCTCCGAGTACGCCAAAGGGTGTACGAAAGGCACCTAATTGATATGGAGCGCCAACTGGATGAACTAAGGGTTCACCCAAGGGATAACCGTCCCCAGTAAGAGACATTCTACCTTTCTTTCCCTAGTTAAAAGATTAGTCTTCTTAGCTATGCTCTAAGTACTACCTTTCTAAGTAGCTAACTTTGTACTATAAGTACCTTCTAGTTAGGCCAGTATGCCGTCAAAACTTTTGTTACCTCGTATAAGATGTAAGACCTACACCAAGGTCATTTTTCCCAAGCGTATTACATCTTAAATATCAATGATTTTGACAATCCGCTAATTTCCGTGTCACGCTTTGTTCAAAAACTTTCATCATACTATAGTTGTAGTCTATCTAAAACCCACTCTATTCAAGTTATTGGACTAGGGTAATTTAACTCGGGGATCATTCCCAATTCTCTTTCAAAGTTTGGATCATGTTATCCACCAACCAATGGAACCCCGGTTTGAATGACAAACGTCTTGTACCCATTCTATGAACTTACTCCTACCCTGTACTATGACTACATCATAGGGGTGTAGGTCAAACCCTCGAGAACATACTTCTACTCTTTTCATGAGCGATTAAAATACATCTTGGTTCAACCATAATCGCTCACGAAATCATTTTCTTTTCATGTAACAGAATCATGTCGCCAAAGAAAAGTAAACAACCCATCAGCCAAACACCAACTCTTCAGATTGATGCAGCCACTTTTCAAGCTGCAGTCACAGCTGTCGTGACAGCTGTCATGACCCACCTAAACGCTAACAATGCAAATGTTAGCGGGATGGGTAATAATTCCAATCAAAGTAACAACCAAATACATCAGCGAGTATCAAACTACCACGACACTCCAAATCTCAAACCCAAGAGTAATAAATGAAAATTCTGGGATAGATTTAAAGGCAAATCACCCCAAGGCACGAAGAATAGACAACAACCTGTGGCAGGCTTCGCAGCCATGACGTCTGTAACTCCTACAACCATCCCTACTAGTATCCCGGTTATTCCTAACCCAGCCAGACAGTATGCTGGAAACCTACCAAAGTGCAATAAGTGCAGCTTCCATCATCTACGTAGTTGTCGTATGTTGCACTGCAATAACTGCAACAAAGACGGACATGCTACCCGCTTCTGTAGGACAGGGATCCAACACCTTACTTCAACCACCAATGTCGAAATATCTCGGATATGCCATCTATGTGGCGTAATGGGACATTTCAAAAGGGACTGCCCAACAGATAGGGGTGACGGGGGAACAGGAGGAATTTGACCCCAGAACAACGGAAGACAGCTAAGGACCCTACTATAGTGTAGGAACGCTTCCAATCGGCAGTATTGTGTATGCTTCAAACTGTTTAAAACTAGTGCAACCCGAGTCGTATCTTTTGCGAGATCCCGTCAAAAAAAGGGATCCTCGTGCTGCGTATACTTGTCTTTTGTAGTATACCGTGTTCGCGGCAGTAGTCTAGTAGTTAATCTAAAGTACTGAAACTCTGTTAAAAGTTGCACTTTCGTGTTTTGTCTGTAACGCCGTTATGATAAAATTTAGTGCCTTTATTTTCGATTGATTCCGATATTATCATACAACTTGAGTCAATTCGATCCTTACAATACCAGTTTCGTGCGCACATCTCTTTCTCGAAATCGCCTTTCTAGCGAATCAGTCATTCTAGAACTCCGCAGTACTCATGCATAGAGTGCCTCATGTTTTGTAACTTTCCGAAGAAACCTCAGAAAAACCTCCTCGGAGTACCACTCGTACAGTACGTCAAGTTCAATACAAGGACCCTTACGGTTGATCTATCCCTAAAGAATGTATATGCAAGGGTAGTATATAATCAAGGTTCTACAGGTTTATAATTGATGATTCCGCTTTAACTTCTTTTCCTTGTTTGGATGTGAGCTTAAAGGAGAATCATTTATTCGACTACCTTTTCAATCTGAATTATATACGACTCGTATACACGAGACTGTGATTGATGAACCATGTATGACTTCTAATATGAACTTCAGGACGGAGACTACTCAAGACTATGAGTGATCGTGCCATTATGCGAACAAACCTAGAACCCAACACGACTCCTGTAACCAGATCGCCCTACAGTCTAACACCTACGGAGATACAAGAACCATCCGGACAACTTAGCAATAGAATTGGAAGACCAAGCTTCTCACCATGGAGAGCTCCGACCTTATTCTTCAAGAAGATAGACGGATTGTATCGTAAGTACATCGACTATCGGAGACCTCGCCAAGATTTCCATTAGAAATCATTATCTCTGCCTCGCATAGATGAGTTGGTTGACCAACCGCAAGGAACGATGTACCTTTCAAAAATGATCCTGAGATCCGAATATCACCAGTTGCGAGTATTAGAGAAGGATGTCCCAAGGACAATCTTCGGAACTCGATGCGGACGCTACAAGTCCGTAGTGATACCCCTCGGATAGGAACGATATGCCCGTAGTATTCATGAACGTAATGAATAGGGTACGCCATTCTTACTTGGATCAGTTCGTCATTGTCCTTGTAAATGACTTACTTATCTACTCTCGAAGTAAGAAGGAAATCATAAAGAGCATCTACAATAAACCATGGAAACAATACGATCAGAGAAGCTTTACGCGAAGTTCTCTAAATACGAGTTTTGGAATTGAAGAGTCAAATTCCTAAGACACACCATTAGTGATGTGGAAATTCTTAAGGACCCTTTCAATTAATCAAAACCGTTGAGAATTTGTCAGCACCGAAGACGCCGATGGGAATTCGCCAAATTCTAGGTCTCGCTGACCTACTGTTGTAGTTCATTTAGAACTCCTCGCAAATTACGGAACCTCTTACGACTTTGACCCAGAAGGGAGCGACCCTTGTCTGGGAAGAGAATCAAGAGGAAGAAACCTTTGGAACTCCAGGTGAGAGACCAAATTCTTTTGGAAGTCTCACTCTGGGAAGGCTTGATACGCTTCGGAAAGCGTGGAAGGCTAAAATCCAAGATAGTTAGGACCTCCGAGATTCTTGCCAGAATCGGCCCTATAACTCACAGATTCAACCTACTCGCGAACTCAATAACGTACATTTTACCCTCCATGTCTCGAACTTGAAAAAGTACCTTTCCGTCAGGACTCTTGTAATCCCACTCGACGAGATCGAGATCAACGAGAGCCTCACCTTCGTGGAAGAACCGTAGTGACCATGGACAGAGAGGTCAGACGAACGATTCAGAGTCGCTTCCCATTGGTGAAGGTTCGCTGGAATGCCAACCGAGGACCTGAATTCACTTGAGAGCGCGAGAATAAATTGATTAGGAAGTATCCCCACTTCTTGTCTCGATTATTCATGCCTACTCCTTTACCTAAATTCTAACTTCGGGACGAAATTCCTTCTATAGGGGGGATGATGTGACAACCCGAAATTTCTATTCTGTACAACCATTCACTTCAATAGAAATCAGAACAGTTTCTGCAAACTTTCAAACTTTTTGGAATAAGTTTGAGTGTTTTAAGATTAGTACTTCGGGAGATATTAGGAGAGAGGATGCCCTAGGGTTTATTGTGAAACAATAAAGTCCCAAAACTCCAAGAGTTTGGAGTTTACGGCCTAAACTTGGTGTTTACGGCCGTAAACCCCCAGAGTATATATATGGCACTTAGCCATTTTAATCACTTTTTCACTTTTCAAGAGCAAAACTCAAATACTCTCAAGTATCATCCAAAAATTATTCAATATCTTCAACTTGTAAGTGTTTCTAGCCCTAATAAGTTGATATATTACTTAATCTAGTGATTTAACACACTTCCATCCGTGAAATCATTCCAAAAGGTTAGATCTTCAAGTTTCACCAAGAACACACACTAGTGTTCTTGGACTTTTAGCACCTTTTCAAGCCTCTATCTTGTAAGTACTTCTATCCTAGAGTATAATAAGGCTTGTTACACTTCTATACATCAAGAAAACACCAAGGAAACCAAGGATCAAAGGTGTTTACGGTCCAAGAACACCTTGGACCGTAAACCTTAAAAAGGGTGCCAAAGTGTGCCCTAGTCCCTTCTAAGCCTTGGAAACTAGCCTAGATCCCTTCCTTAATGTGTTTAGGACTTGAAAACATCAAAAGACCATAAACCGTAAACTACATTTAGGAGTGAAATGGTGCCCTAATCACTTCCATAGGCTTATACTTCAAGTGGAAATGCTTCTAAGGACTTGTAGAGCTTCAAAACAACACATGGTCAAAGAAGCATGAGTTTACGGCCGTAAACTCATGGGTTTACGACCGTAAACTCAAAGATTTATGGTCACAAAACCGTAAACTCATATAAAGGGTTCCCTTGAACCCTAAACTCAATAGCAATGTCCTACAACATTTAGATACAATCCTTAGCACTTATAACACTTATATAAGGTGTTTTTCATGCCCTAGGATGTCTTAACTTTGTTACTTAGTTGTTTAAAGACTAATTGGATACATATATGTGTTATTATATGTTAACTAGGATCATTGTGTGTGTACAAGTCTTCACTTGACACCTAGCAATCCTATATCATCAGTTCATCCAAAGCACTCACTACAGGTGAGTTCATACCCCTTAATTAACCTTTTAAATGTTTTTAAATGCTTTTATGGGGGGGGGGGGGAATACAAGTTGAATTATTATAGTTATTATATCAATCACATGTGATTAATAACTACCAAACAAGTGGATTTCTTACTTTTCAAACTGTGTTACCAAACTGTTTTACTTCAAACTGTTTTACAAACTCCTTTTCATGTCAAATACTTTTACTTAAACTCTTTTAAACTTATATTCTGTTAAATGTGTATCTATATAGATATAGTTATATAAGTAGGATTGAAAGGACTTAGGACTGATAGCTCACCTTACTTCCTGTTCCTTGTTTGGTTGTGGACTTAGGGTATTAGGGTTATCTGTCCGAAGGTCGTTTGAATCGTAGTTATATATTATGTATATGTATATAGATACAAAGGTTCCTTCTTTCATTCAGCTCCATACCTTTGGGTAGCAAGGGTATACAAACATGTTCATACATTACTAGTAAGCTACTATAGGAGTAGTTTAGGAAGATACTAAAACTATTAATAGAACAATGAAACATACAAAGAGTCAGTTCATACATGAAACAATACCATACAGAGTAGATAACAAACAATACCATACAGAGTAGATAACAAACAATACCATACAGAGAAAGATATAACAAACAATACCATACAGAGAAAGAGATAACAAAGAATACCATACAGAGAAAGAGATAACAAACAATACCATACACAGAAAGAGATAACAAACAATACCATACAGAGAAAGAGATAACAAACAATACCATACAGAGAAAGAGATAACAAACAATACCATACAGAGAGAACATACAGGCTAGACAGAGGTAGAACATACAATACAGCTAGGACATTCATTACATATACATTACATTCAGTTATGTGAGCCACTTAACGGGGGATATGGCACTACCTGTCATGACCTGTTTTGTATCCAGAATCTCCTTAATTGGGGAGCGTATGAGTTTGTGTATAGATCTATACTGGAGTGACTATCCTACACCTTGCTGCTCGCTACAGTGGGACTTGCAAGTCTACGGGTGCCAAACGTCATTTCTTACGACGTCTTACATCGTCGTTTTTCTATTGAGTCGGTAGCAGGATACAGGCCGATCACATGGTACTTTAAATAACAATTAATACAACACTACAGTACTATATCATTTTCCCATTACATTTACTTTGTGATATTCACACAATAAACAATAATGTAAGAACTATATTTTTGGTTAATGATAGTCGGATTTGGGAAAATACACACTCTTACAAGAGACACACACAGAGATACTAGATGCCTTGGTAGAAGGCTACTTTTAGTAGGAAACATAGGGTTTTCTTGGAGAGTTCAAACAATTACAAACTTTTACAAACATATACAATTATAAACTTACAAAATACTTTCATAAAACTGCAGACACTAATATACATATGATCTCACCAGCTTTAAAGCTGATAAACTCTTTCAAAATAACTTGTATTCTCAGGTCGCCATTAGACAGGTACAGGTGCCAGGTTTTTGCGAATATGGAGCTCGTTCAAGACTCATCTTTATTTTTGATGTATATTATTTTTGGTGTCTATATAACTTGACAGAACACACTTGTATGAAATTATATTATTAATGCAATGGATGATGTTGTTACTTGTTTACTACTTTGCATTATTGTGATATTGTACATGACGTCCTCCACCCCTGAACGATTCCGCCGTTCCGGTTTTGGGGTGTGACAATATGTGTTATGTGCTTTTCAGTGTTATTATTACGATTTATTTTCCCGTGTTAATTTTTATTCGCTATGTTTAATAGCAAAGTAATACCTTTGACCATCTGATCAGTGAAATGACTTAGATTCATATTAGTACTGGTATGTAGCCTCTGGCCATGTAGAACATGTCTCTGTAAGAGAATGATTTCTATTCTATGGTATTGGCAGATGGTTAGACAGGGCTATAAGCCTAATATCTACCAAAATATTAATCCGAAGTTGCATGTCTTCTGTGCCATTTGGGCCAAAGCTTTATTGATGTATATCAAGTATGGAAATTGTTATGCCTCATTGATTGTATATCTTTGAATCAAATCAATGATCGATATGGAAAGTTTGTCACATGATTCACATATGCCTTTGTTGTTCCTTGATCCTCCTTGCCTCTGCCATAGTGAAGTATATATATGGCATAATGTTATATTGTATCTATTATTGAACTCACTAAGCGTCACCACTTACCCCTCTCAATATTTAAGTAATTTGCAGGAGATAAGCATCTAGTATAGTTATATACTGGTAGCAGATTTTTGAATAGTTTGAAACTACTGTATTGATAGAAGATTTTCGAATAGTTTGAAACTATTGTATTTTGCACTCCCATATGTATAAAACTATAGCATCCTGGGGAGTTATGTAATATATAACACTATGAAATAGTGGGTTTGTATCCAGTAGTTTGTAACCGCTTTATCAATATAAAATATTGTTTTATGAATATGCATGTAGCATGTTTTGGAGTAACAAATGTTATATATGAAAGTGTGGGTGTTTCACTCCTTGATCGTGTTTTTAAAGCGCCTATCACTACTGTCAAGAATATTCCCCATAGTTCTCGCCTTGCTTTCTCTCAGGCTTTAAAAACTGCTCTTTACAAAGTGATTGCCCAGCCTGGCTCGATTGATGCTTGGATTTGTTTGTTACTTCTTCCTCGCTGCACACTGCAGGTGTTTAGGCCAAAAAATAGACAAGAATGTAGGTCTGGGAATAGAAAATCCTTACAGCAAAGCTCCATCCTGAAGTCCTTAGATACATGGGGGAAAGAGGATGGTATCAGGAAGTCAATTCAAAATATGTTAGACAATCCCGAGGTTGGGGCCATGGGACAGGGTGGAGGTATCCTTCAGAAGGAGTCTACATCAAGTAACACCAACATCAGACAGTGTCTCTGTAAGGTTGTAGGTGGGCATTTTACCGCAGCTGTGAAAGTATTATGCTCATCGGGTGTTGTGTCATATAATGCCGATACTATTAAAGCTTTAGAGGACAAACACCCTTTCAGGACACCCCCATCCATGCCGAGCCCCATAATTTCTAAACCTCCCCTTGTAGCAGACTTTGGCTGTGTATTTGGTTGCATCAAATCTTTCCCTAAAGGAACTTCTTGTGGGAGATATGGCTTGAGGGCTCAACACTTACTGGATACCCTTTGTGGAGAAGGGTCTGATATAGCCACAGATCTCATACGTGCTATCGCTTCAGTGGTTAATTTATGGTTAGCGGGAAGATGTCCAACCATTTTGACAGAGTTTGTTGCATCCGATAGGGTGTTGAGTGAATACCATGCTGATGGGTCTTTTGTAATGCCGACAGTGGAATTCTCGAATGCCTTTAACCTGGTGGATATATCAGCATTGCTCCACGAGGTTAAGAGGATGTGCCCTTCTATTTCTTTGTGGGTGAATTTCTTGTACGGGCAAGCAGCGAGACTTTATATCGGAGACCAACATATATGGTTTGCCACTGGGGTGTAGCAAGGCAACCCTTTGGGCCCTCTTCTAATTGTAACGTCCGTGTTTCTAGGCTAGGCATTAATATTGACGTAATAGTCTAGGTTAACCTTTGTAACTCATTTTAAAGTAATAAAAAGGAATTATGTGAATATTATTTGAATTATGTGCTTATCTGCTTAATTATTATGATTAACAAATTAAGAATAAAAATAAGCATCGAAATTAAATATTAAATAAAGCCGATATCTAAGGATAAAGTTGTAAAGAATCTCGTTAGAAACATTTAGGAGAAAACGTCATCGAAATCCGAGTTATAACGAAAAGGATATGACCAATCGAAGATCCGCGACAAAACCGGCACGGCGCCGAATGACGTAAAACATGAGTTTTTGATAAACTACTTTTTAGCCTTGGTGATCTAAATGAAAGTCGTAGTATTTGTCAAACCTAGAATTTTCATAAAAAGTACGTCCAAATCTGACTTTGTATGAAGAAGTTATGATTTTTCTAAGTTTCAGCTTAGCAGTAGACAGCTAAAAACTTGAAATAAAGATCGAGTGATTTTTACCCGATGCAACCTAAACGAGAATCGAAGGTCTCATAAATAGTAGTACAACGGTAAAAAGACAGACGAAAACGGACATCGGATGAAGAAGTTATGAATTTTTAATAGACTTTTCCTGTCCCGGTCTGTTAAAAATATAATAATAAAAATAAAGTCAAAATTAGCCAAGAGAGTCTAAACGAAACTTGTAGAACATAATCTTACCTACGCGTGCATATAAAGAATGTCAAAAACAGAGCCCGTATGCGAAAGTTATGGATTTTAGAAGTTTGGAACTCAATTTCCGAGGAATCTCGGATGGATAAGGTCGAATCTCGCACACGTCACCCGCCCCGTGTCCGATCTCGGTGAGTCAGCAGATGCGTGTCCGATCCGGAGAGCCGTCCGAACCACGGTCCAATTGGCGTCCGACGCGTGTCCTCCTCGTGTGTTCGAGCCTCGCACCCGCCACCTGCCTCCCTCGCATCTGCTGCCGCGTGTTCGCTTCTCAGCCCTCGGATTCGAAGCTCGCTCCCTATAAAAGAGAGGGTTGCGAGATTTTCTAAGTAATTTTGGGATTTTGGCACCTTTTCACCCTAAACTCATATTTTCGCTATTTCAACTTCCCCCGAAGCCCTGGGATTATTTCCAACACTCGAAACACGCCCCGAAGTTCCCGAAGAGCCCGAAAAATTTATCTTTTCGGTTTTGAAGCTCAAACTTCGCAAGGCCCGGTTTTTCATTAAAAAGCTCCCGGTTTCATCGAAAACGATCATTTTAGGAAATGAAGTGCTGCCATATTATCGTTAAATCAAGTGAGTGTATAGTCACTTTCATCTTACACATAGATATGAAGTATTTTATATAAAATACGTGCTATGTGAATATATATATATATATATATATATATATATATATATATATATATATATATATATATATATATATATATATATATATATTGTTTATTTATTTGAGATTGATGATGAATGAATGATTTATATAGGTTTTTAAATAAATTAAATTGTATATGTATTTTTATCTACAAATATGTTGGGTAAAACATGGGTAGATAGTTGATGTGTGATGAAATAAATGATGAAAGGCCTCGATGTTATTGTGATCCAGTCATCTAGCAGAGTATGGATGACGACCACAGACTTTTCTAGATAGTCTTGTGGAACGCTGGCAGGCTCGCAACCTGTAGGTGTTAATGAGCTTGGGTGTTCATTTGCTGTACTCCATCCCCCACATGGTTGCCTTATTTGACATAAATTACTGGGAAACCCCCAAAGCAGTGTTGTCTCCCCGATGAAAATCCTTAGACTAGGTCCCTTGTGATAGTTGTTTTAGGGACGTAAAGTGAGGATAACGGGAACGGGTAATTGGGTTATTGTTGTTTGATGAAATAAATAAATTTATTTATTGTGGGTTGAAAACCCTATATGCTCACCAGGCTCCCAAGCTTGACTCACTCAGTTTTCTTTGTATTACAGGTTGTGGCGCGAGAGCATAAGTTGAATGACTTATCAATATATTTTGATTATAGGCATGTAGTGTATATAACTGTTGTAAGGCTTATAATGTGTCGTTTATGCTTTTGGTCTGTATCGGAACATGACATCCTGAGTTTGTTATATAATGAAAATACATTTCTTTAAGAAATGATTTGGTAAATCTTATTTTATCATATTTCGTTTTGGGAACAAATTCCGCAACTATTTTAATCAAATGATTACTTTGAAATTATTTTAAAAGCATAAATTAAACCGGTCTTTTATGACCGTGAATTTGGGGATGTCACAGTTGGTATCAGAGCATCAGTTTAAGCGAACTAGGAATTTGTAGGATTTGTAGACTTAAACTTAGAATGCTAAGTGATGATCGTGAGATGAGTGTCTACCATATTTTAGACACTAGCACTAGTATATTTTAGGAAAGATGCCTAAAATACTTTTATGTGCTAAATGTTATATGTTTGCCATATATGATGTTATTTGTTCGGATCTATGGTCTGTTGCCGACCGGATCTGGAAACTTTATGTGTTCAGGATTCTAAGCGTATGACTACGATATTAGAACTAGCATGTAAACGTTTTGGAGTGATAAGGAGAATTTAAAATATCGATCGTGGATAAAGATCTAAATTCGTCTTATTTGGTATATAGATTATAATGGCAAGAACTCGCAGTGGAGTTGGAAATGCAAACGGAAACAGGAATCAACAACCTCAACCCCAAGTATTTAAGCAAGTACCTATTGTAGCAGGTGCACCTGAGCCAATGACAATGGCTGGACTACAAGCAATGATGCAGATGATGTTGTATCGCCAAATGGAAGAGACAAGGCGATTACTACAACAGAATAGGGAAGAAACAACGATGCCTGTTGAACAGCTCGAAATGAATGAAGGGCATTCGGATGGAGGAAACTTCAGTGGGGTTGTTGGTCAATCCAACCCACCGATAGTTAGACAAAACCATCAGAATGAAGGAAATGATGGACATGGATGTAAATACAAGGATTTTATGGCATCCAAACCATCGTGCCTATCTGGAAGCCCGACACAGGTGGAAGTCATGAATTGGATATCCGAAATGGAGACAATGTTTGAAAGTTGCGAATGCAGCAACAGACAGAAAACCGCTCTCGCGATTCCTCTGTGAAAATATGGAGTACTGAGCTGGTGGAAGCTACTAGCTCATTCGATGCCTAAGGGAGAAGCTAGTAAGATGTCTTGGGAGGATTTTCTCGTACAGCTGAAAATGCAATACTGCTCTGAGCAGGATCTTCTGGAAATCAACAATGAGTTCCATAATTTGAAGAAGGGAAAGATGAGCGTCATTCAATACGCTGCTAGTTTTACGGAAAAGATGAATCTTGTTCCTTATCTAGTTCTGACTGAACTCTCCAAGGTCAACAAGTTTGCCCACGGATTACCAGCAGACTTTGGTCCGATGGTCAAGCAAGCAACCACTTTGAAAGCCGCCATCTGGGCTGCTAAGAATGTTGAGACTCAGATCAAAGAGAATGGTCTGGAGAGGGCAGAAGTTGTCGAAAAGAGAAAGTTTGAAGGAACTTCAGGTTCCAACAAGAAAAGCAAATTTTCAAAGTCTAAGAAGTTTGGAGGAAGAGGAGGAGGCGAAGCGAAATGGTGTGAAAAGTGCAAGGAAAAGCACTCTGGGAAATGTAGTGAGGAGGTGACTTGATACAAATGTGGAAAGACTGGGAATTATGCCAATGAGTGTCCGTCCAACAAGAGGGTATTCTTTGGATGTAACGAGGAAGGGCACGTTTTGAAAGACTGTCCGAAAAATAAGGAGGCAGCAAAACCCAACATTCCACCAAAGCCGAAGGCGAGAGCCTTTCAGATGACACTTGAATCTGCGAAATATGAAGCTGATGTCGCTTCAGGTACCTTTCTCGTAAAAAAATTTCCTGCCCAAATTTTATTTGATTATGGATCCAACTACTCCTTTATTTCACATGAATTTGGTAGAAAACTAGTTTTACCTGTCGATAGAATAGATAATGCTTTATTATTCGAAGCTGCTAGTGGTAAGTTTGTACCTGTTAGCCATCGCATGAAAAACATCTTCATTGATTTGAATGGGAATAAGTTCCACGAGGAATTATTGCCAATCGAGCTAAATGGTTTCAACATCGTGCTGGGAATGGATTGGCTTAGCACCAATGATGCTGAAATATTGTGCAGAAAGAAGATAGTAAAAGTAAACCCGTCGGGGAAAGAGTCATTTATGGTGTATGGGGACAAACGCAGAGTAAATTCTGGAATCATTTCCACAATGAAAGCCAGAAAGTGTTTGGCCAAGGGATGTACATCATATATGGCATTCGTGATCGATGCAAAGAAGGAGAAAAAGGAGGTGCAGAGTATACCACTGGTGTGTGATTATCCAGAAGTATTTCCCAAAGATCTTCCTGGATTACCACCTGATAGACAAGTGGAGTTTAGAATAGACTTGTTACCAGGAACGACGCCAATAGCAAAAGCACTGTACCGATTAGCACCAACAGAGATGAAGGAGCTTATGACACAACTTCAGGAGTTATTGGACAAAGATTTCATTAGACCTTGTTCGTCACCCTGGGGAGCTCCGGTGTTATTTGTAAAGAAGAAGGACGGGAGTATGAGAATGTGCATAGATTACAGAGAGCTAAATAAGGCAACGATAAAGAATAAATATCCACTGCCAAGGATTGATGACATGTTCGATCAGCTGCAAGGCTCAAGCAATTTTTCAAAGATCGACCTAAGGTCAGGATATCATCAGCTAAAGGTGAGAGAACAGGATATCGAGAAGACTACATTCAGAACACGATATGGACACTACGAGTTTTTGGCTATGTTGTTTGGACTAACCAATGCTCCAACAGCATTCATGGATTTGATGAATAGGGTTTTTAAACCATTACTCGATAAATCCGTGATCGTGTTCATAGATTACATTCTGATTTACTCGAAAATCCAAGAGGAGCATGGAAAACACTTGCGAGAAGTGTTAGAAGTCTTAAAGAAGGAGAAGTTGTATTGAAGGGTTTTTAAACCATTACTCGATAAATCTGTGATCGTGTTCATAGATGACCAGAGATAATCCATCAGACTGCTGAAAAGTTGAAAGTGATTAGGGAGAGAATGTTAGCAGCTCAGGATCGTTAAAAGAGCTATGCTGACAAGAAAAGACGACCGGTAACTTTTGAAGTTGGAGATTCGGTTTTGCTTTAAGTCTCGCCGTGGAAGGGACTTATTGAAGGGTTTTGAGCATTCTAACACTCCCAAGTGTACATGCAACCCTAGAAAACCTTGGATCTATGTTTTTCTAAAAAATACATGCAAAATACTTTTTTCAAGGTTCATAATCCTATCTAGCATACATGGGGAACTTTAATCATGAAAGATAGCTTGAATTACATACCTTGTTGTTGATTTGATTCCTTGCAAACCTTGAGAGCCTAGCACCCCAAGTGTGATGCCTCAAATGTTTCACACAACACCAAATGCTTTTGGAATGACTTTGAGAGAATTGTCTAACACTTGAAATTGGCCTAGCCCTCTTGTCTTACACATGTATCCAATTTTGGTAGATAACATGTTCTTTATATAGTGTGTTGCATTAGTGTTACACCATGTAAACCCTAATGTAATATGCCTCTTCATTTCCATGACTCATGGGTTTGTAACTCCCATGGAGCATCCTATGGACCTTAGCCCAACTAGATAATCCATGGAGCATCTAGCCCACTATACAAGTATGGATGATTTACATAATCAACCCATATATTTAATTACTCTCCTTTTTGATCACTTAATTAATTCTAGATTAATTCTTGATCAATACTAATTAAATAACATTATTAATATATTAGAACTTATAATATATTAATAAACCATAAGTGTTATTTCTCTCATTTATTGTATCCAATTGCATGATGCCATGCAACCCAAATGGACCATGCCGGGTCGGGTCAAGTACATACCAGAAATATTTATGGACTTAGACACCTTATCCAACAGTCTCCCACTTGGATAAGTCTATTAACTATAACTGCAAGTATGTCTTCAGGAACCAATCAACAATCGTAGCTCTTTTCAAGGTCTCTCGGAACTGAGAAGATGATGATACGCCATTTCAGATAAGTGATCATATAATACTCTGTTCTAGATATCAGCCGGACAAATACATGGAACAATGTCTTACTTTTGTCCAGCAGTTTGTTTCCCGATTTCCGATTTGTTTGACATAGAACTTAATTATACACATCAACTTAGTTCTGACCGGGCCCGATACACGGGTAAAAAAAATCATCGAGGGGCCCAGATATTGCTTCTAATCCAAGAAGGAATAGATAAACTTCGACTCATATACTTGTTCTACTACTTGTTAAATCACACACAAACGCACGTTTTATAACATCGAGTTACCAATGCGTTTTCGCACGATCAATGCATAACCAACGCATAGACAACAAGTCATATCTCTAGGTTTGAAGACTTATATGATATTACCGTATCGCGATCACTCGAGATAAATTCCATGAAGTGATACCAGCAAGCGTGGGTTGAATCCAATACTCAGAACTTATGAGCACTCATGAGTGTTGAGGCCATGTCCAACATCTTAGACCTCTACAACCAACTCATGACATTCTTAATTCATATCTACTTCCAACATATGACTGACTGTGGATAATTTGAATAATATGTAAAACACAACATAAATATTCTGGAAGTCAAAACATGCAAAAGAAATAATAGTAAACGATTAACAAAAGATAGCAACACTTTACTCATAAATAAACACAACTTTTATTCATCATCAAATGTCAATTACACTTTACAAATTTCAAAATAATCTAACTACTAAAACTAATATCATCCTTCAGCCCTATGCTCCTTGCATGCTGGAGATGCTTAACCCTATCCATCCCCTTCGTGAGGGGATCTGTCGGGTTTCCATCCGATGATACCCTCTTTTCCACGTGGAGTCCTTCTTCTACACGATGTATGATGAAATGGTATTTTCTGTCAATGTGTCTGGATCTCTCGTGATCCCTTGGTTACTTAGCTAAGGCAACTGCGCTTTCACTATCACAGAAAATATCTATAGGCTCCTTTATAGCTGGTACAACTCCAAGGTCTCCAATGAAGTTCTTTAGCCATATCGCCTCCTTTGTTGCCTCGCTTGCCGCTATATACTCTGATTCGCAAGTTGAATCAGCCACTGTCTCCTGCTTGGAACTTTTCCAAGAAATTGCTCCTCCGTTTAGGGTAAAGACCCGGCCCAACTGAGAGCGGAAATTATCCCTATCAGTTTGGAAGCTAGCATCACTATACCCTACAACTCTCAAGTCATCACTCCCACCAAGGGTAAGGACCCAGTCCTTAGTCCTCCGCAGGTACTTGAGAATGTTTTTTACCGCCATCCAGTGAGCCTTACCAAGGTTCCCCTGATACCTGTTAACCATGCTTAAAGCAAAGGCTACATCAGGACGAGTGCATGTCATAGCATACATGATCGAGCCTACTGCAGAAGCATAAGGTACTCGACTCATTTCTGCTATCTCAACCTCGGTCCTCGGGCTCTGAGTCTTACTTAATCTAGCATTACTCTAGATGGGTAACTCTCCTCTCTTGGAATCTTGCATGATGAACCTTTTCAGCACCTTCTCTAAGTATGTACTTTGACTAAGTCCAATTAGTCTTTTACTCCGGTCTCTCAGAATCCTTATCCCTAGAATATAGGCAGCTTCTCCTAGGTCCTTCATAGCGAAACACTTCCCAAGCCAGGACTTCACTTCCTGCAAGGTTGGTATGTCATTTCCTATGAGTAGTATGTCATCCACATACAGTACCAAAAAGCTAACTATACTCCCACTAGCCTTGACATATACACAAGATTCATCTTCACTCCTCGAAAAGCCAAACTCTTTGACTTTCTCATCGAAACAAAGGTTCCATCTGCGAGGTGCTTGCTCTAATCCATAAATGGATTTCTCAAGCTTACACACTTTATTATGGTACTCTGTGCTGACAAAACCCTCCGGCTGATTCATGTAAACATCCTCGGCCAGCTTTCCATTGAGGAAAGCGGTTTTGACATCCATTTGCCATATTTCATAGTCATGAAATGCAGCAATGGCTAACAATACCCTAATAGACTTAATCTTGGCTACTGGTGAAAAGGTTTCATCATAATCAACTCATGGAGTTTGAGAAAAGCCCTTTGCAAACCAGTCGTGCCTTATAAGTGTGCATATTACCATCCATATCGGTCTTCTTCTTGAAGATCCATTTGCACCCAACTGTCTTGCGACCTGGTACATTGTCAACCAAGTCCCAGACCTGATTGCCATACATGGACTGTATCTCGCTGTCCATTGCCTCTTTCCATTTAGCAGACTTGGGGCTTGCCATGGCTTCCGCATAGCTGTTAGGTTCATCTAGAATTACCAGTGTCTCATCACTGATAAGTGTCTCACCTTCCGCAGTAATATGGAAACTATAGTAGTGCTCAGGTGCATTCCTAACCCTTGTGGAACGCCTCAGAGGTACAGACTTGTCAATTGGATCAACAGAAGTTTCCTCCTGAAGTTGACTGCTAGGGTTTAAGGTTCCTTCACCACTTGACTCTTGAATTTCTTCAAGGTCAATTTGCCTCCCACTATTTCCTTGGCTTATGAACTCTCTCTCTCGAAATACACCCCTCCTTGCTACAAAGACCACATTCTCACTAGGTCTGTAGAAGAGGTAACCAAAGGATTTCTGTGGGTAGCCGATGAAAATACACCTCTCACTTCATTCGAGCTTATCGTGAATCTCGCGTCTCACGAAAGCTTCGCAACCATAAATCTTGACATGGGCTAGACTAGGAACTTTTCCAATCCACATCCCGTGAGGTGTTTTGGCAACCTTCTTTGTAGGGACCAGATTAAGGATATGGGCGGCAGTCTCTAAGGCATAACCCCAGAATGAGATTGGTAGTGTAACGCCCCGATTTTTCTCGATACGTTTAGTTATTTTAATTCAATTATTCTTGTAACATTGGGTTAATTTATTTAACCAATGTCTGATTTTCTTATGTTATTGGACTCTTTTGATCATCTTGTAATTTAACTCGGGGATCATTCCCAATTCTCTTTCAAAGTTTGGATCATGTTATCCACCAACCAATGGAACCCCGGTTTGAACGACAAACGTCTTGTACCCATTCTATGAACTTACTCCTACCCTGTACTATGACTACATCATAGGGGTGTAGGTCAAACCCTCGAGAACATACTTCTACTCTTTTCATGAGCGATTAAAATACATCTTGGTTCAACCATAATCGCTCACGAAATCATTTTCTTTTCATGTAACAGAATCATGTCGCCAAAGAAAAGTAAACAACCCATCAGCCAAACACCAACTCTTCAGATTGATGCAGCCACTTTTCAAGCTGCAGTCACAGCTGTCGTGACAGCTGTCATGACCCACCTAAACGCTAACAATGCAAATGTTAGCGGGATGGGTAATAATTCCAATCAAAGTAACAACCAAATACATCAGCGAGTATCAAACTACCACGACACTCCAAATCTCAAACCCAAGAGTAATAAATGAAAATTCTGGGATAGATTTAAAGGCAAATCACCCCAAGGCACGAAGAATAGACAACAACCTGTGGCAGGCTTCGCAGCCATGACGTCTGTAACTCCTACAACCATCCCTACTAGTATCCCGGTTATTCCTAACCCAGCCAGACAGTATGCTGGAAACCTACCAAAGTGCAATAAGTGCAGCTTCCATCATCTACGTAGTTGTCGTATGTTGCACTGCAATAACTGCAACAAAGACGGACATGCTACCCGCTTCTGTAGGACAGGGATCCAACACCTTACTTCAACCACCAATGTCGAAATATCTCGGATATGCCATCTATGTGGCGTAATGGGACATTTCAAAAGGGACTGCCCAACAGATAGGGGTGACGGGGGAACAGGAGGAATTTGACCCCAGAACAACGGAAGACAGCTAAGGACCCTACTATAGTGTAGGAACGCTTCCAATCGGCAGTATTGTGTATGCTTCAAACTGTTTAAAACTAGTGCAACCCGAGTCGTATCTTTTGCGAGATCCCGTCAAAAAAAGGGATCCTCGTGCTGCGTATACTTGTCTTTTGTAGTATACCGTGTTCGCGGCAGTAGTCTAGTAGTTAATCTAAAGTACTGAAACTCTGTTAAAAGTTGCACTTTCGTGTTTTGTCTGTAACGCCGTTATGATAAAATTTAGTGCCTTTATTTTCGATTGATTCCGATATTATCATACAACTTGAGTCAATTCGATCCTTACAATACCAGTTTCGTGCGCACATCTCTTTCTCGAAATCGCCTTTCTAGCGAATCAGTCATTCTAGAACTCCGCAGTACTCATGCATAGAGTGCCTCATGTTTTGTAACTTTCCGAAGAAACCTCAGAAAAACCTCCTCGGAGTACCACTCGTACAGTACGTCAAGTTCAATACAAGGACCCTTACGGTTGATCTATCCCTAAAGAATGTATATGCAAGGGTAGTATATAATCAAGGTTCTACAGGTTTATAATTGATGATTCCGCTTTAACTTCTTTTCCTTGTTTGGATGTGAGCTTAAAGGAGAATCATTTATTCGACTACCTTTTCAATCTGAATTATATACGACTCGTATACACGAGACTGTGATTGATGAACCATGTATGACTTCTAATATGAACTTCAGGACGGAGACTACTCAAGACTATGAGTGATCGTGCCATTATGCGAACAAACCTAGAACCCAACACGACTCCTGTAACCAGATCGCCCTACAGTCTAACACCTACGGAGATACAAGAACCATCCGGACAACTTAGCAATAGAATTGGAAGACCAAGCTTCTCACCATGGAGAGCTCCGACCTTATTCTTCAAGAAGATAGACGGATTGTATCGTAAGTACATCGACTATCGGAGACCTCGCCAAGATTTCCATTAGAAATCATTATCTCTGCCTCGCATAGATGAGTTGGTTGACCAACCGCAAGGAACGATGTACCTTTCAAAAATGATCCTGAGATCCGAATATCACCAGTTGCGAGTATTAGAGAAGGATGTCCCAAGGACAATCTTCGGAACTCGATGCGGACGCTACAAGTCCGTAGTGATACCCCTCGGATAGGAACGATATGCCCGTAGTATTCATGAACGTAATGAATAGGGTACGCCATTCTTACTTGGATCAGTTCGTCATTGTCCTTGTAAATGACTTACTTATCTACTCTCGAAGTAAGAAGGAAATCATAAAGAGCATCTACAATAAACCATGGAAACAATACGATCAGAGAAGCTTTACGCGAAGTTCTCTAAATACGAGTTTTGGAATTGAAGAGTCAAATTCCTAAGACACACCATTAGTGATGTGGAAATTCTTAAGGACCCTTTCAATTAATCAAAACCGTTGAGAATTTGTCAGCACCGAAGACGCCGATGGGAATTCGCCAAATTCTAGGTCTCGCTGACCTACTGTTGTAGTTCATTTAGAACTCCTCGCAAATTACGGAACCTCTTACGACTTTGACCCAGAAGGGAGCGACCCTTGTCTGGGAAGAGAATCAAGAGGAAGAAACCTTTGGAACTCCAGGTGAGAGACCAAATTCTTTTGGAAGTCTCACTCTGGGAAGGCTTGATACGCTTCGGAAAGCGTGGAAGGCTAAAATCCAAGATAGTTAGGACCTCCGAGATTCTTGCCAGAATCGGCCCTATAACTCACAGATTCAACCTACTCGCGAACTCAATAACGTACATTTTACCCTCCATGTCTCGAACTTGAAAAAGTACCTTTCCGTCAGGACTCTTGTAATCCCACTCGACGAGATCGAGATCAACGAGAGCCTCACCTTCGTGGAAGAACCGTAGTGACCATGGACAGAGAGGTCAGACGAACGATTCAGAGTCGCTTCCCATTGGTGAAGGTTCGCTGGAATGCCAACCGAGGACCTGAATTCACTTGAGAGCGCGAGAATAAATTGATTAGGAAGTATCCCCACTTCTTGTCTCGATTATTCATGCCTACTCCTTTACCTAAATTCTAACTTCGGGACGAAATTCCTTCTATAGGGGGGATGATGTGACAACCCGAAATTTCTATTCTGTACAACCATTCACTTCAATAGAAATCAGAACAGTTTCTGCAAACTTTCAAACTTTTTGGAATAAGTTTGAGTGTTTTAAGATTAGTACTTCGGGAGATATTAGGAGAGAGGATGCCCTAGGGTTTATTGTGAAACAATAAAGTCCCAAAACTCCAAGAGTTTGGAGTTTACGGCCTAAACTTGGTGTTTACGGCCGTAAACCCCCAGAGTATATATATGGCACTTAGCCATTTTAATCACTTTTTCACTTTTCAAGAGCAAAACTCAAATACTCTCAAGTATCATCCAAAAATTATTCAATATCTTCAACTTGTAAGTGTTTCTAGCCCTAATAAGTTGATATATTACTTAATCTAGTGATTTAACACACTTCCATCCGTGAAATCATTCCAAAAGGTTAGATCTTCAAGTTTCACCAAGAACACACACTAGTGTTCTTGGACTTTTAGCACCTTTTCAAGCCTCTATCTTGTAAGTACTTCTATCCTAGAGTATAATAAGGCTTGTTACACTTCTATACATCAAGAAAACACCAAGGAAACCAAGGATCAAAGGTGTTTACGGTCCAAGAACACCTTGGACCGTAAACCTTAAAAAGGGTGCCAAAGTGTGCCCTAGTCCCTTCTAAGCCTTGGAAACTAGCCTAGATCCCTTCCTTAATGTGTTTAGGACTTGAAAACATCAAAAGACCATAAACCGTAAACTACATTTAGGAGTGAAATGGTGCCCTAATCACTTCCATAGGCTTATACTTCAAGTGGAAATGCTTCTAAGGACTTGTAGAGCTTCAAAACAACACATGGTCAAAGAAGCATGAGTTTACGGCCGTAAACTCATGGGTTTACGACCGTAAACTCAAAGATTTATGGTCACAAAACCGTAAACTCATATAAAGGGTTCCCTTGAACCCTAAACTCAATAGCAATGTCCTACAACATTTAGATACAATCCTTAGCACTTATAACACTTATATAAGGTGTTTTTCATGCCCTAGGATGTCTTAACTTTGTTACTTAGTTGTTTAAAGACTAATTGGATACATATATGTGTTATTATATGTTAACTAGGATCATTGTGTGTGTACAAGTCTTCACTTGACACCTAGCAATCCTATATCATCAGTTCATCCAAAGCACTCACTACAGGTGAGTTCATACCCCTTAATTAACCTTTTAAATGTTTTTAAATGCTTTTATGGGGGGGGGGGAATACAAGTTGAATTATTATAGTTATTATATCAATCACATGTGATTAATAACTACCAAACAAGTGGATTTCTTACTTTTCAAACTGTGTTACCAAACTGTTTTACTTCAAACTGTTTTACAAACTCCTTTTCATGTCAAATACTTTTACTTAAACTCTTTTAAACTTATATTCTGTTAAATGTGTATCTATATAGATATAGTTATATAAGTAGGATTGAAAGGACTTAGGACTGATAGCTCACCTTACTTCCTGTTCCTTGTTTGGTTGTGGACTTAGGGTATTAGGGTTATCTGTCCGAAGGTCGTTTGAATCGTAGTTATATATTATGTATATGTATATAGATACAAAGGTTCCTTCTTTCATTCAGCTCCATACCTTTGGGTAGCAAGGGTATACAAACATGTTCATACATTACTAGTAAGCTACTATAGGAGTAGTTTAGGAAGATACTAAAACTATTAATAGAACAATGAAACATACAAAGAGTCAGTTCATACATGAAACAATACCATACAGAGTAGATAACAAACAATACCATACAGAGTAGATAACAAACAATACCATACAGAGAAAGATATAACAAACAATACCATACAGAGAAAGAGATAACAAACAATACCATACAGAGAAAGAGATAACAAACAATACCATACACAGAAAGAGATAACAAACAATACCATACAGAGAAAGAGATAACAAACAATACCATACAGAGAAAGAGATAACAAACAATACCATACAGAGAGAACATACAGGCTAGACAGAGGTAGAACATACAATACAGCTAGGACATTCATTACATATACATTACATTCAGTTATGTGAGCCACTTAACGGGGGACATGGCACTACCTGTCATGACCTGTTTTGTATCCAGAATCTCCTTAATTGGGGAGCGTATGAGTTTGTGTATAGATCTATACTGGAGTGACTATCCTACACCTTGCTGCTCGCTACAGTGGGACTTGCAAGTCTACGGGTGCCAAACATCATTTCTTACGACGTCTTACATCGTCGTTTTTCTATTGAGTCGGTAGCAGGATACAGGCCGATCACATGGTACTTTAAATAACAATTAATACAACACTACAGTACTATATCATTTTCCCATTACATTTACTTTGTGATATTCACACAATAAACAATAATGTAAGAACTATATTTTTGGTTAATGATAGTCGGATTTGGGAAAATACACACTCTTACAAGAGACACACACAGAGATACTAGATGCCTTGGTAGAAGGCTACTTTTAGTAGGAAACATAGGGTTTTCTTGGAGAGTTCAAACAATTACAAACTTTTACAAACATATACAATTATAAACTTACAAAATACTTTCATAAAACTGCAGACACTAATATACATATGATCTCACCAGCTTTAAAGCTGATAAACTCTTTCAAAATAACTTGTATTCTCAGGTCGCCATTAGACAGGTACAGGTGCCAGGTTTTTGCGAATATGGAGCTCGTTCAAGACTCATCTTTATTTTTGATGTATATTATTTTTGGTGTCTATATAACTTGACAGAACACACTTGTATGAAATTATATTATTAATGCAATGGATGATGTTGTTACTTGTTTACTACTTTGCATTATTGTGATATTGTACATGACGTCCTCCACCCCTGAACGATTCCGCCGTTCCGGTTTTGGGGTGTGACAATATGTGTTATGTGCTTTTCAGTGTTATTATTACGATTTATTTTCCCGTGTTAATTTTTATTCGCTATGTTTAATAGCAAAGTAATACCTTTGACCATCTGATCAGTGAAATGACTTAGATTCATATTAGTACTGGTATGTAGCCTCTGGCCATGTAGAACATGTCTCTGTAAGAGAATGATTTCTATTCTATGGTATTGGCAGATGGTTAGACAGGGCTATAAGCCTAATATCTACCAAAATATTAATCCGAAGTTGCATGTCTTCTGTGCCATTTGGGCCAAAGCTTTATTGATGTATATCAAGTATGGAAATTGTTATGCCTCATTGATTGTATATCTTTGAATCAAATCAATGATCGATATGGAAAGTTTGTCACATGATTCACATATGCCTTTGTTGTTCCTTGATCCTCCTTGCCTCTGCCATAGTGAAGTATATATATGGCATAATGTTATATTGTATCTATTATTGAACTCACTAAGCGTCACCACTTACCCCTCTCAATATTTAAGTAATTTGCAGGAGATAAGCATCTAGTATAGTTATATACTGGTAGCAGATTTTTGAATAGTTTGAAACTACTGTATTGATAGACGATTTTCGAATAGTTTGAAACTATTGTATTTTGCACTCCCATATGTATAAAACTATAGCATCCTGGGGAGTTATGTAATATATAACACTATGAAATAGTGGGTTTGTATCCAGTAGTTTGTAACCGCTTTATCAATATAAAATATTGTTTTATGAATATGCATGTAGCATGTTTCGGAGTAACAAATGTTATATATGAAAGTGTGGGTGTTTCACTCCTTGATCGTGTTTTTAAAGCGCCTATCACTACTGTCAAGAATATTCCCCATAGTTCTCGCCTTGCTTTCTCTCAGGCTTTAAAAACTGCTCTTTACAAAGTGATTGCCCAGCCTGGCTCGATTGATGCTTGGATTTGTTTGTTACTTCTTCCTCGCTGCACACTGCAGGTGTTTAGGCCAAAAAATAGACAAGAATGTAGGTCTGGGAATAGAAAATCCTTACAGCAAAGCTCCATCCTGAAGTCCTTAGATACATGGGGGAAAGAGGATGGTATCAGGAAGTCAATTCAAAATATGTTAGACAATCCCGAGGTTGGGGCCATGGGACAGGGTGGAGGTATCCTTCAGAAGGAGTCTACATCAAGTAACACCAACATCAGACAGTGTCTCTGTAAGGTTGTAGGTGGGCATTTTACCGCAGCTGTGAAAGTATTATGCTCATCGGGTGTTGTGTCATATAATGCCGATACTATTAAAGCTTTAGAGGACAAACACCCTTTCAGGACACCCCCATCCATGCCGAGCCCCATAATTTCTAAACCTCCCCTTGTAGCAGACTTTGGCTGTGTATTTGGTTGCATCAAATCTTTCCCTAAAGGAACTTCTTGTGGGAGATATGGCTTGAGGGCTCAACACTTACTGGATACCCTTTGTGGAGAAGGGTCTGATATAGCCACAGATCTCATACGTGCTATCGCTTCAGTGGTTAATTTATGGTTAGCGGGAAGATGTCCAACCATTTTGACAGAGTTTGTTGCATCCGATAGGGTGTTGAGTGAATACCATGCTGATGGGTCTTTTGTAATGCCGACAGTGGAATTCTCGAATGCCTTTAACCTGGTGGATATATCAGCATTGCTCCACGAGGTTAAGAGGATGTGCCCTTCTATTTCTTTGTGGGTGAATTTCTTGTACGGGCAAGCAGCGAGACTTTATATCGGAGACCAACATATATGGTTTGCCACTGGGGTGTAGCAAGGCAACCCTTTGGGCCCTCTTCTAATTGTAACGTCCGTGTTTCTAGGCTAGGCATTAATATTGACGTAATAGTCTAGGTTAACCTTTGTAACTCATTTTAAAGTAATAAAAAGGAATTATGTGAATATTATTTGAATTATGTGCTTATCTGCTTAATTATTATGATTAACAAATTAAGAATAAAAATAAGCATCGAAATTAAATATTAAATAAAGCCGATATCTAAGGATAAAGTTGTAAAGAATCTCGTTAGAAACATTTAGGAGAAAACGTCATCGAAATCCGAGTTATAACGAAAAGGATATGACCAATCGAAGATCCGCGACAAAACCGGCACGGCGCCGAATGACGTAAAACGTGAGTTTTTGATAAACTACTTTTTAGCCTTGGTGATCTAAATGAAAGTCGTAGTATTTGTCAAACCTAGAATTTTCATAAAAAGTACGTCCAAATCTGACTTTGTATGAAGAAGTTATGATTTTTCTAAGTTTCAGCTTAGCAGTAGACAGCTAAAAACTTGAAATAAAGATCGAGTGATTTTTACCCGATGCAACCTAAACGAGAATCGAAGGTCTCATAAATAGTAGTACAACGGTAAAAAGACAGACGAAAACGGACATCGGATGAAGAAGTTATGAATTTTTAATAGACTTTTCCTGTCCCGGTCTGTTAAAAATATAATAATAAAAATAAAGTCAAAATTAGCCAAGAGAGTCTAAACGAAACTTGTAGAACATAACTTTACCTACGCGTGCATATAAAGAATGTCAAAAACAGAGCCCGTATGCGAAAGTTATGGATTTTAGAAGTTTGGAACTCAATTTCCGAGGAATCTCGGATGGATAAGGTCGAATCCCGCACACGTCACCCGCCCCGTGTCCGATCTCGGTGAGTCAGCAGATGCGTGTCCGATCCGGAGAGCCGTCCGAACCACGGTCCAATTGGCGTCCGACGCGTGTCCTCCTCGTGTGTTCGAGCCTCGCACCCGCCACCTGCCTCCCTCGCATCTGCTGCCGCGTGTTCGCTTCTCAGCCCTCGGATTCGAAGCTCGCTCCCTATAAAAGAGAGGGTTGCAAGATTTTCTAAGTAATTTTGGGATTTTGGCACCTTTTCACCCTAAACTCATATTTTCGCTATTTCAACTTCCCCCGAAGCCCTGGGATTATTTCCAACACTCGAAACACGCCCCGAAGTTCCCGAAGAGCCCGAAAAATTTATCTTTTCGGTTTTGAAGCTCAAACTTCGCAAGGCCCGGTTTTTCATTAAAAAGCTCCCGGTTTCATCGAAAACGATCATTTTAGGAAATGAAGTGCTGCCATATTATCGTTAAATCAAGTGAGTGTATAGTCACTTTCATCTTACACATAGATATGAAGTATTTTATATAAAATACGTGCTATGTGAATATATATATATATATATATATATATATATATATATATATATATATATATATTGTTTATTTATTTGAGATTGATGATGAATGAATGATTTATATAGGTTTTTAAATAAATTAAATTGTATATGTATTTTTATCTACAAATATGTTGGGTAAAACATGGGTAGATAGTTGATGTGTGATGAAATAAATGATGAAAGGCCTCGATGTTATTGTGATCCAGTCATCTAGCAGAGTATGGATGACGACCACAGACTTTTCTAGATAGTCTTGTGGAACGCTGGCAGGCTCGCAACCTGTAGGTGTTAATGAGCTTGGGTGTTCATTTGCTGTACTCCATCCCCCACATGGTTGCCTTATTTGACATAAATTACTGGGAAACCCCCAAAGCAGTGTTGTCTCCCCGATGAAAATCCTTAGACTAGGTCCCTTGTGATAGTTGTTTTAGGGACGTAAAGTGAGGATAACGGGAACGGGTAATTGGGTTATTGTTGTTTGATGAAATAAATAAATTTATTTATTGTGGGTTGAAAACCCTATATGCTCACCAGGCTCCCAAGCTTGACTCACTCAGTTTTCTTTGTATTACAGGTTGTGGCGCGAGAGCATAAGTTGAATGACTTATCAATATATTTTGATTATAGGCATGTAGTGTATATAACTGTTGTAAGGCTTATAATGTGTCGTTTATGCTTTTGGTCTGTATCGGAACATGACATCCTGAGTTTGTTATATAATGAAAATACATTTCTTTAAGAAATGATTTGGTAAATCTTATTTTATCATATTTCATTTTGGGAACAAATTCCGCAACTATTTTAATCAAATGATTACTTTGAAATTATTTTAAAAGCATAAATTAAACCGGTCTTTTATGACCGTGAATTTGGGGATGTCACAGTTGGTATCAGAGCATCAGTTTAAGCGAACTAGGAATTTGTAGGATTTGTAGACTTAAACTTAGAATGCTAAGTGATGATCGTGAGATGAGTGTCTACCATATTTTAGACACGAGCACTAGTATATTTTAGGAAAGATGCCTAAAATACTTTTATGTGCTAAATGTTATATGTTTGCCATATATGATGTTATTTGTTCGGATCTATGGTCTGTTGCCGACCGGATCTGGAAACTTTATGTGTTCAGGATTCTAAGCGTATGACTACGATATTAGAACTAGCATGTAAACGTTTTGGAGTGATAAGGAGAATTTAAAATATCGATCGTGGATAAAGATCTAAATTCGTCTTATTTGGTATATAGATTATAATGGCAAGAACTCGCAGTGGAGTTGGAAATGCAAACGGAAACAGGAATCAACAACCTCAACCCCAAGTATTTAAGCAAGTACCTATTGTAGCAGGTGCACCTGAGCCAATGACAATGGCTGGACTACAAGCAATGATGCAGATGATGTTGTATCGCCAAATGGAAGAGACAAGGCGATTACTACAACAGAATAGGGAAGAAACAACGATGCCTGTTGAACAGCTCGAAATGAATGAAGGGCATTCGGATGGAGGAAACTTCAGTGGGGTTGTTGGTCAATCCAACCCACCGATAGTTAGACAAAACCATCAGAATGAAGGAAATGATGGACATGGATGTAAATACAAGGATTTTATGGCATCCAAACCATCGTGCCTATCTGGAAGCCCGACACAGGTGGAAGTCATGAATTGGATATCCGAAATGGAGACAATGTTTGAAAGTTGCGAATGCAGCAACAGACAGAAAACCGCTCTCGCGATTCCTCTGTGAAAATATGGAGTACTGAGCTGGTGGAAGCTACTAGCTCATTCGATGCCTAAGGGAGAAGCTAGTAAGATGTCTTGGGAGGATTTTCTCGTACAGCTGAAAATGCAATACTGCTCTGAGCAGGATCTTCTGGAAATCAACAATGAGTTCCATAATTTGAAGAAGGGAAAGATGAGCGTCATTCAATACGCTGCTAGTTTTACGGAAAAGATGAATCTTGTTCCTTATCTAGTTCTGACTGAACTCTCCAAGGTCAACAAGTTTGCCCACGGATTACCAGCAGACTTTGGTCCGATGGTCAAGCAAGCAACCACTTTGAAAGCCGCCATCTGGGCTGCTAAGAATGTTGAGACTCAGATCAAAGAGAATGGTCTGGAGAGGGCAGAAGTTGTCGAAAAGAGAAAGTTTGAAGGAACTTCAGGTTCCAACAAGAAAAGCAAATTTTCAAAGTCTAAGAAGTTTGGAGGAAGAGGAGGAGGCGAAGCGAAATGGTGTGAAAAGTGCAAGGAAAAGCACTCTGGGAAATGTAGTGAGGAGGTGACTTGATACAAATGTGGAAAGACTGGGAATTATGCCAATGAGTGTCCGTCCAACAAGAGGGTATTCTTTGGATGTAACGAGGAAGGGCACGTTTTGAAAGACTGTCCGAAAAATAAGGAGGCAGCAAAACCCAACATTCCACCAAAGCCGAAGGCGAGAGCCTTTCAGATGACACTTGAATCTGCGAAATATGAAGCTGATGTCGCTTCAGGTACCTTTCTCGTAAAAAAATTTCCTGCCCAAATTTTATTTGATTATGGATCCAACTACTCCTTTATTTCACATGAATTTGGTAGAAAACTAGTTTTACCTGTCGATAGAATAGATAATGCTTTATTATTCGAAGCTGCTAGTGGTAAGTTTGTACCTGTTAGCCATCGCATGAAAAACATCTTCATTGATTTGAATGGGAATAAGTTCCACGAGGAATTATTGCCAATCGAGCTAAATGGTTTCAACATCGTGCTGGGAATGGATTGGCTTAGCACCAATGATGCTGAAATATTGTGCAGAAAGAAGATAGTAAAAGTAAACCCGTCGGGGAAAGAGTCATTTATGGTGTATGGGGACAAACGCAGAGTAAATTCTGGAATCATTTCCACAATGAAAGCCAGAAAGTGTTTGGCCAAGGGATGTACATCATATATGGCATTCGTGATCGATGCAAAGAAGGAGAAAAAGGAGGTGCAGAGTATACCACTGGTGTGTGATTATCCAGAAGTATTTCCCAAAGATCTTCCTGGATTACCACCTGATAGACAAGTGGAGTTTAGAATAGACTTGTTACCAGGAACGACGCCAATAGCAAAAGCACTGTACCGATTAGCACCAACAGAGATGAAGGAGCTTATGACACAACTTCAGGAGTTATTGGACAAAGATTTCATTAGACCTTGTTCGTCACCCTGGGGAGCTCCGGTGTTATTTGTAAAGAAGAAGGACGGGAGTATGAGAATGTGCATAGATTACAGAGAGCTAAATAAGGCAACGATAAAGAATAAATATCCACTGCCAAGGATTGATGACATGTTCGATCAGCTGCAAGGCTCAAGCAATTTTTCAAAGATCGACCTAAGGTCAGGATATCATCAGCTAAAGGTGAGAGAACAGGATATCGAGAAGACTACATTCAGAACACGATATGGACACTACGAGTTTTTGGCTATGTTGTTTGGACTAACCAATGCTCCAACAGCATTCATGGATTTGATGAATAGGGTTTTTAAACCATTACTCGATAAATCCGTGATCGTGTTCATAGATTACATTCTGATTTACTCGAAAATCCAAGAGGAGCATGGAAAACACTTGCGAGAAGTGTTAGAAGTCTTAAAGAAGGAGAAGTTGTATTGAAGGGTTTTTAAACCATTACTCGATAAATCCGTGATCGTGTTCATAGATGACCAGAGATAATCCATCAGACTGCTGAAAAGTTGAAAGTGATTAGGGAGAGAATGTTAGCAGCTCAGGATCGTTAAAAGAGCTATGCTGACAAGAAAAGACGACCGGTAACTTTTGAAGTTGGAGATTCGGTTTTGCTTTAAGTCTCGCCGTGGAAGGGACTTATTGAAGGGTTTTGAGCATTCTAACACTCCCAAGTGTACATGCAACCCTAGAAAACCTTGGATCTATGTTTTTCTAAAAAATACATGCAAAATACTTTTTTCAAGGTTCATAATCCTATCTAGCATACATGGGGAACTTTAATCATGAAAGATAGCTTGAATTACATACCTTGTTGTTGATTTGATTCCTTGCAAACCTTGAGAGCCTAGCACCCCAAGTGTGATGCCTCAAATGTTTCACACAACACCAAATGCTTTTGGAATGACTTTGAGAGAATTGTCTAACACTTGAAATTGGCCTAGCCCTCTTGTCTTACACATGTATCCAATTTTGGTAGATAACATGTTCTTTATATAGTGTGTTGCATTAGTGTTACACCATGTAAACCCTAATGTAATATGCCTCTTCATTTCCATGACTCATGGGTTTGTAACTCCCATGGAGCATCCTATGGACCTTAGCCCAACTAGATAATCCATGGAGCATCTAGCCCACTATACAAGTATGGATGATTTACATAATCAACCCATATATTTAATTACTCTCCTTTTTGATCACTTAATTAATTCTAGATTAATTCTTGATCAATACTAATTAAATAACATTATTAATATATTAGAACTTATAATATATTAATAAACCATAAGTGTTATTTCTCTCATTTATTGTATCCAATTGCATGATGCCATGCAACCCAAATGGACCATGCCGGGTCGGGTCAAGTACATACCAGAAATATTTATGGACTTAGACACCTTATCCAACAGTCTCCCACTTGGATAAGTCTATTAACTATAACTGCAAGTATGTCTTCAGGAACCAATCAACAATCGTAGCTCTTTTCAAGGTCTCTCGGAACTGAGAAGATGATGATACGCCATTTCAGATAAGTGATCATATAATCCTCTGTTCTAGATATCAGCCGGACAAATACATGGAACAATGTCTTACTTTTGTCCAGCAGTTTGTTTCCCGATTTCCGATTTGTTTGACATAGAACTTAATTATACACATCAACTTTGTTCTGACCGGGCCCGATACACGGGTAAAAAAAATCATCGAGGGGCCCAGATATTGCTTCTAATCCAAGAAGGAATAGATAAACTTCGACTCATATACTTGTTCTACTACTTGTTAAATCACACACAAACGCACGTTTTATAACATCGAGTTACCAATGCGTTTTCGCACGATCAATGCATAACCAACGCATAGACAACAAGTCATATCTCTAGGTTTGAAGACTTATATGATATTACCGTATCGCGATCACTCGAGATAAATTCCATGAAGTGATACCAGCAAGCGTGGGTTGAATCCAATACTCAGAACTTATGAGCACTCATGAGTGTTGAGGCCATGTCCAACATCTTAGACCTCTACAACCAACTCATGACATTCTTAATTCATATCTACTTCCAACATATGACTGACTGTGGATAATTTGAATAATATGTAAAACACAACATAAATATTCTGGAAGTCAAAACATGCAAAAGAAATAATAGTAAACGATTAACAAAAGATAGCAACACTTTACTCATAAATAAACACAACTTTTATTCATCATCAAAT
The DNA here is from genome assembly GCF_052849685.1 of Lactuca virosa. NCBI lineage: Eukaryota > Viridiplantae > Streptophyta > Magnoliopsida > Asterales > Asteraceae > Lactuca > Lactuca virosa. Next base: position 62,390,370 of record NC_136429.1, read on the forward strand.
GTCAATTACACTTTACAAATTTCAAAATAATCTAACTACTAAAACTAATATCATCCTTCAGCCCTATGCTCCTTGCATGCTGGAGATGCTTAACCCTATCCATCCCCTTCGTGAGGGGATCTGTCGGGTTTCCATCCGATGATACCCTCTTTTCCACGTGGAGTCCTTCTTCTACACGATGTATGATGAAATGGTATTTTCTGTCAATGTGTCTGGATCTCCCGTGATCCCTTGGTTACTTAGCTAAGGCAACTGCGCTTTCACTATCACAGAAAATATCTATAGGCTCCTTTATAGCTGGTACAACTCCAAGGTCTCCAATGAAGTTCTTTAGCCATATCGCCTCCTTTGTTGCCTCGCTTGCCGCTATATACTCTGATTCGCAAGTTGAATCAGCCACTGTCTCCTGCTTGGAACTTTTCCAAGAAATTGCTCCTCCGTTTAGGGTAAAGACCCGGCCCAACTGAGAGCGGAAATTATCCCTATCAGTTTGGAAGCTAGCATCACTATACCCTACAACTCTCAAGTCATCACTCCCACCAAGGGTAAGGACCCAGTCCTTAGTCCTCCACAGGTACTTGAGAATGTTTTTTACCGCCGTCCAGTGAGCCTTACCAGGGTTCCCCTGATACCTGTTAACCATGCTTAAAGCAAAGGCTACATCAGGACGAGTGCATGTCATAGCATACATGATCGAGCCTACTGCAGAAGCATAAGGTACTCGACTCATTTCTGCTATCTCAACCTCGGTCCTCGGGCTCTGAGTCTTACTTAATCTAGCATTACTCTAGATGGGTAACTCTCCTCTCTTGGAATCTTGCATGATGAACCTTTTCAGCACCTTCTCTAAGTATGTACTTTGACTAAGTCCAATTAGTCTTTTACTCCGGTCTCTCAGAATCCTTATCCCTAGAATATAGGCAGCTTCTCCTAGGTCCTTCATAGCGAAACACTTCCCAAGCCAGGACTTCACTTCCTGCAAGGTTGGTATGTCATTTCCTATGAGTAGTATGTCATCCACATACAGTACCAAAAAGCTAACTATACTCCCACTAGCCTTGACATATACACAAGATTCATCTTCACTCCTTGAAAAGCCAAACTCTTTGACTTTCTCATCGAAACAAAGGTTCCATCTGCGAGGTGCTTGCTCTAATCCATAAATGGATTTCTCAAGCTTACACACTTTATTATGGTACTCTGTGCTGACAAAACCCTCCGGCTGATTCATGTAAACATCCTCGGCCAGCTTTCCATTGAGGAAAGCGGTTTTGACATCCATTTGCCATATTTCATAGTCATGAAATGCAGCAATGGCTAACAATACCCTAATAGACTTAATCTTGGCTACTGGTGAAAAGGTTTCATCATAATCAACTCATGGAGTTTGAGAAAAGCCCTTTGCAAACCAGTCGTGCCTTATAAGTGTGCATATTACCATCCATATCGGTCTTCTTCTTGAAGATCCATTTGCACCCAACTGTCTTGCGACCTGGTACATTGTCAACCAAGTCCCAGACCTGATTGCCATACATGGACTGTATCTCGCTGTCCATTGCCTCTTTCCATTTAGCAGACTTGGGGCTTGCCATGGCTTCCGCATAGCTGTTAGGTTCATCTAGAATTACCAGTGTCTCATCACTGATAAGTGTCTCACCTTCCGCAGTAATATGGAAACTATAGTAGTGCTCAGGTGCATTCCTAACCCTTGTGGAACGCCTCAGAGGTACAGACTTGTCAATTGGATCAACAGAAGTTTCCTCCTCAACTTGACTGCTAGGGTTTAAGGTTCCTTCACCACTTGACTCTTGAATTTCTTCAAGGTCAATTTGCCTCCCACTATTTCCTTGGCTTATGAACTCTCTCTCTCGAAATACACCCCTCCTTGCTACAAAGACCACATTCTCACTAGGTCTGTAGAAGAGGTAACCAAAGGATTTCTGTGGGTAGCTGATGAAAATACACCTCTCACTTCATTCGAGCTTATCGTGAATCTCGCGTCTCACGAAAGCTTCGCAACCATAAATCTTGACATGGGCTAGACTAGGAACTTTTCCAATCCACATCCCGTGAGGTGTTTTGGCAACCTTCTTTGTAGGGACCAGATTAAGGATATGGGCGGCAGTCTCTAAGGCATAACCCCAGAATGAGATTGGTAGTGTAACGCCCCGATTTTTCTCGATACGTTTAGTTATTTTAATTCAATTATTCTTGTAACATTGGGTTAATTTATTTAACCAATGTCTGATTTTCTTATGTTATTGGACTCTTTTGATCATCTTGTAATTTAACTCGGGGATCATTCCCAATTCTCTTTCAAAGTTTGGATCATGTTATCCACCAACCAATGGAACCCCGGTTTGAACGACAAACGTCTTGTACCCATTCTATGAACTTACTCCTACCCTGTACTATGACTACATCATAGGGGTGTAGGTCAAACCCTCGAGAACATACTTCTACTCTTTTCATGAGCGATTAAAATACATCTTGGTTCAACCATAATCGCTCACGAAATCATTTTCTTTTCATGTAACAGAATCATGTCGCCAAAGAAAAGTAAACAACCCATCAGCCAAACACCAACTCTTCAGATTGATGCAGCCACTTTTCAAGCTGCAGTCACAGCTGTCGTGACAGCTGTCATGACCCACCTAAACGCTAACAATGCAAATGTTAGCGGGATGGGTAATAATTCCAATCAAAGTAACAACCAAATACATCAGCGAGTATCAAACTACCACGACACTCCAAATCTCAAACCCAAGAGTAATAAATGAAAGTTCTGGGATAGATTTAAAGGCAAATCACCCCAAGGCACGAAGAATAGACAACAACCTGTGGCAGGCTTCGCAGCCATGACGTCTGTAACTCCTACAACCATCCCTACTAGTATCCCGGTTATTCCTAACCCAGCCAGACAGTATGCTGGAAACCTACCAAAGTGCAATAAGTGCAGCTTCCATCATCTACGTAGTTGTCGTATGTTGCACTGCAATAACTGCAACAAAGACGGACATGCTACCCGCTTCTGTAGGACAGGGATCCAACACCTTACTTCAACCACCAATGTCGAAATATCTCGGATATGCCATCTATGTGGCGTAATGGGACATTTCAAAAGGGACTGCCCAACAGATAGGGGTGACGGGGGAACAGGAGGAATTTGACCCCAGAACAACGGAAGACAGCTAAGGACCCTACTATAGTGTAGGAACGCTTCCAATCGGCAGTATTGTGTATGCTTCAAACTGTTTAAAACTAGTGCAACCCGAGTCGTATCTTTTGCGAGATCCCGTCAAAAAAAGGGATCCTCGTGCTGCGTATACTTGTCTTTTGTAGTATACCGTGTTCGCGGCAGTAGTCTAGTAGTTAATCTAAAGTACTGAAACTCTGTTAAAAGTTGCACTTTCGTGTTTTGTCTGTAACGCCGTTATGATAAAATTTAGTGCCTTTATTTTCGATTGATTCCGATATTATCATACAACTTGAGTCAATTCGATCCTTACAATACCAGTTTCGTGCGCACATCTCTTTCTCGAAATCGCCTTTCTAGCGAATCAGTCATTCTAGAACTCCGCAGTACTCATGCATAGAGTGCCTCATGTTTTGTAACTTTCCGAAGAAACCTCAGAAAAACCTCCTCGGAGTACCACTCGTACAGTACGTCAAGTTCAATACAAGGACCCTTACGGTTGATCTATCCCTGAAGAATGTATATGCAAGGGTAGTATATAATCAAGGTTCTACAGGTTTATAATTGATGATTCCGCTTTAACTTCTTTTCCTTGTTTGGATGTGAGCTTAAAGGAGAATCATTTATTCGACTACCTTTTCAATCTGAATTATATACGACTCGTATACACGAGACTGTGATTGATGAACCATGTATGACTTCTAATATGAACTTCAGGACGGAGACTACTCAAGACTATGAGTGATCGTGCCGTTATGCGAACAAACCTAGAACCCAACACGACTCCTGTAACCAGATCGCCCTACAGTCTAACACCTACGGAGATACAAGAACCATCCGGACAACTTAGCAATAGAATTGGAAGACCAAGCTTCTCACCATGGAGAGCTCCGACCTTATTCTTCAAGAAGATAGACGGATTGTATCGTAAGTACATCGACTATCGGAGACCTCGCCAAGATTTCCATTAGAAATCATTATCTCTGCCTCGCATAGATGAGTTGGTTGACCAACCGCAAGGAACGATGTACCTTTCAAAAATGATCCTGAGATCCGAATATCACCAGTTGCGAGTATTAGAGAAGGATGTCCCAAGGACAATCTTCGGAACTCGATGCGGACGCTACAAGTCCGTAGTGATACCCCTCGGATAGGAACGATATGCCCGTAGTATTCATGAACGTAATGAATAGGGTACGCCATTCTTACTTGGATCAGTTCGTCATTGTCCTTGTAAATGACTTACTTATCTACTCTCGAAGTAAGAAGGAAATCATAAAGAGCATCTACAATAAACCATGGAAACAATACGATCAGAGAAGCTTTACGGGAAGTTCTCTAAATACGAGTTTTGGAATTGAAGAGTCAAATTCCTAAGACACACCATTAGTGATGTGGAAATTCTTAAGGACCCTTTCAATTAATCAAAACCGTTGAGAATTTGTCAGCACCGAAGACGCCGATGGGAATTCGCCAAATTCTAGGTCTCGCTGACCTACTGTTGTAGTTCATTTAGAACTCCTCGCAAATTACGGAACCTCTTACGACTTTGACCCAGAAGGGAGCGACCCTTGTCTGGGAAGAGAATCAAGAGGAAGAAACCTTTGGAACTCCAGGTGAGAGACCAAATTCTTTTGGAAGTCTCACTCTGGGAAGGCTTGATACGCTTCGGAAAGCGTGGAAGGCTAAAATCCAAGATAGTTAGGACCTCCAAGATTCTTGCCAGAATCGGCCCTATAACTCACAGATTCAACCTACTCGCGAACTCAATAACGTACATTTTACCCTCCATGTCTCGAACTTGAAAAAGTACCTTTCCGTCAGGACTCTTGTAATCCCACTCGACGAGATCGAGATCAACGAGAGCCTCACCTTCGTGGAAGAACCGTAGTGACCATGGACAGAGAGGTCAGACGAACGATTCAGAGTCGCTTCCCATTGGTGAAGGTTCGCTGGAATGCCAACCGAGGACCTGAATTCACTTGAGAGCGCGAGAATAAATTGATTAGGAAGTATCCCCACTTCTTGTCTCGATTATTCATGCCTACTCCTTTACCTAAATTCTAACTTCGGGACGAAATTCCTTCTATAGGGGGGATGATGTGACAACCCGAAATTTCTATTCTGTACAACCATTCACTTTAATAGAAATCAGAACAGTTTCTGCAAACTTTCAAACTTTTTGGAATAAGTTTGAGTGTTTTAAGATTAGTACTTCGGGAGATATTAGGAGAGAGGATGCCCTAGGGTTTATTGTGAAACAATAAAGTCCCAAAACTCCAAGAGTTTGGAGTTTACGGCCTAAACTTGGTGTTTACGGCCGTAAACCCCCAGAGTATATATATGGCACTTAGCCATTTTAATCACTTTTTCACTTTTCAAGAGCAAAACTCAAATACTCTCAAGTATCATCCAAAAATTATTCAATATCTTCAACTTGTAAGTGTTTCTAGCCCTAATAAGTTGATATATTACTTAATCTAGTGATTTAACACACTTCCATCCGTGAAATCATTCCAAAAGGTTAGATCTTCAAGTTTCACCAAGAACACACACTAGTGTTCTTGGACTTTTAGCACCTTTTCAAGCCTCTATCTTGTAAGTACTTCTATCCTAGAGTATAATAAGGCTTGTTACACTTCTATACATCAAGAAAACACCAAGGAAACCAAGGATCAAAGGTGTTTACGGTCCAAGAACACCTTGGACCGTAAACCTTAAAAAGGGTGCCAAAGTGTGCCCTAGTCCCTTCTAAGCCTTGGAAACTAGCCTAGATCCCTTCCTTAATGTGTTTAGGACTTGAAAACATCAAAAGACCATAAACCGTAAACTACATTTAGGAGTGAAATGGTGCCCTAATCACTTCCATAGGCTTATACTTCAAGTGGAAATGCTTCTAAGGACTTGTAGAGCTTCAAAACAACACATGGTCAAAGAAGCATGAGTTTACGGCCGTAAACTCATGGGTTTACGACCGTAAACTCAAAGATTTATGGTCACAAAACCGTAAACTCATATAAAGGGTTCCCTTGAACCCTAAACTCAATAGCAATGTCCTACAACATTTAGATACAATCCTTAGCACTTATAACACTTATATAAGGTGTTTTTCATGCCCTAGGATGTCTTAACTTTGTTACTTAGTTGTTTAAAGACTAATTGGATACATATATGTGTTATTATATGTTAACTAGGATCATTGTGTGTGTACAAGTCTTCACTTGACACCTAGCAATCCTATATCATCAGTTCATCCAAAGCACTCACTACAGGTGAGTTCATACCCCTTAATTAACCTTTTAAATGTTTTTAAATGCTTTTATGGGGGGGGGGGGGAATACAAGTTGAATTATTATAGTTATTATATCAATCACATGTGATTAATAACTACCAAACAAGTGGATTTCTTACTTTTCAAACTGTGTTACCAAACTGTTTTACTTCAAACTGTTTTACAAACTCCTTTTCATGTCAAATACTTTTACTTAAACTCTTTTAAACTTATATTCTGTTAAATGTGTATCTATATAGATATAGTTATATAAGTAGGATTGAAAGGACTTAGGACTGATAGCTCACCTTACTTCCTGTTCCTTGTTTGGTTGTGGACTTAGGGTATTAGGGTTATCTGTCCGAAGGTCGTTTGAATCGTAGTTATATATTATGTATATGTATATAGATACAAAGGTTCCTTCTTTCATTCAGCTCCATACCTTTGGGTAGCAAGGGTATACAAACATGTTCATACATTACTAGTAAGCTACTATAGGAGTAGTTTAGGAAGATACTAAAACTATTAATAGAACAATGAAACATACAAAGAGTCAGTTCATACATGAAACAATACCATACAGAGTAGATAACAAACAATACCATACAGAGTAGATAACAAACAATACCATACAGAGAAAGATGTAACAAACAATACCATACAGAGAAAGAGATAACAAACAATACCATACAGAGAAAGAGATAACAAACAATACCATACACAGAAAGAGATAACATACAATACCATACAGAGAAAGAGATAACAAACAATACCATACAGAGAAAGAGATAACAAACAATACCATACAGAGAGAACATACAGGCTAGACAGAGGTAGAACATACAATACAGCTAGGACATTCATTACATATACATTACATTCAGTTATGTGAGCCACTTAACGGGGGACATGGCACTACCTGTCATGACCTGTTTTGTATCCAGAATCTCCTTAATTGGGGAGCGTATGAGTTTGTGTATAGATCTATACTGGAGTGACTATCCTACACCTTGCTGCTCGCTACAGTGGGACTTGCAAGTCTACGGGTGCCAAACATCATTTCTTACGACGTCTTACATCGTCGTTTTTCTATTGAGTCGGTAGCAGGATACAGGCCGATCACATGGTACTTTAAATAACAATTAATACAACACTACAGTACTATATCATTTTCCCATTACATTTACTTTGTGATATTCACACAATAAACAATAATGTAAGAACTATATTTTTGGTTAATGATAGTCGGATTTGGGAAAATACACACTCTTACAAGAGACACACACAGAGATACTAGATGCCTTGGTAGAAGGCTACTTTTAGTAGGAAACATAGGGTTTTCTTGGAGAGTTCAAACAATTACAAACTTTTACAAACATATACAATTATAAACTTACAAAATACTTTCATAAAACTGCAGACACTAATATACATATGATCTCACCAGCTTTAAAGCTGATAAACTCTTTCAAAATAACTTGTATTCTCAGGTCGCCATTAGACAGGTACAGGTGCCAGGTTTTTGCGAATATGGAGCTCGTTCAAGACTCATCTTTATTTTTGATGTATATTATTTTTGGTGTCTATATAACTTGACAGAACACACTTGTATGAAATTATATTATTAATGCAATGGATGATGTTGTTACTTGCTTACTACTTTGCATTATTGTGATATTGTACATGACGTCCTCCACCCCTGAACGATTCCGTCGTTCCGGTTTTGGGGTGTGACAATATGTGTTATGTGCTTTTCAGTGTTATTATTACGATTTATTTTCCCGTGTTAATTTTTATTCGCTATGTTTAATAGCAAAGTAATACCTTTGACCATCTGATCAGTGAAATGACTTAGATTCATATTAGTACTGGTATGTAGCCTCTGGCCATGTAGAACATGTCTCTGTAAGAGAATGATTTCTATTCTATGGTATTGGCAGATGGTTAGACAGGGCTATAAGCCTAATATCTACAAAAATATTAATCCGAAGTTGCATGTCTTCTGTGCCATTTGGGCCAAAGCTTTATTGATGTATATCAAGTATGGAAATTGTTATGCCTCATTGATTGTATATCTTTGAATCAAATCAATGATCGATATGGAAAGTTTGTCACATGATTCACATATGCCTTTGTTGTTCCTTGATCCTCCTTGCCTCTGCCATAGTGAAGTATATATATGGCATAATGTTATATTGTATCTATTATTGAACTCACTAAGCGTCACCACTTACCCCTCTCAATATTTAAGTAATTTGCAGGAGATAAGCATCTAGTATAGTTATATACTGGTAGCAGATTTTTGAATAGTTTGAAACTACTGTATTGATAGAAGATTTTCGAATAGTTTGAAACTATTGTATTTTGCACTCCCATATGTATAAAACTATAGCATCCTGGGGAGTTATGTAATATATAACACTATGAAATAGTGGGTTTGTATCCAGTAGTTTGTAACCGCTTTATCAATATAAAATATTGTTTTATGAATATGCATGTAGCATGTTTCGGAGTAACAAATGTTATATATGAAAGTGTAGGTGTTTCACTCCTTGATCGTGTTTTTAAAGCGCCTATCACTACTGTCAAGAATATTCCCCATAGTTCTCGCCTTGCTTTCTCTCAGGCTTTAAAAACTGCTCTTTACAAAGTGATTGCCCAGCCTGGCTCGATTGATGCTTGGATTTGTTTGTTACTTCTTCCTCGCTGCACACTGCAGGTGTTTAGGCCAAAAAATAGACAAGAATGTAGGTCTGGGAATAGAAAATCCTTACAGCAAAGCTCCATCCTGAAGTCCTTAGATACATGGGGGAAAGAGGATGGTATCAGGAAGTCAATTCAAAATATGTTAGACAATCCCGAGGTTGGGGCCATGGGACAGGGTGGAGGTATCCTTCAGAAGGAGTCTACATCAAGTAACCCCAACATCAGACAGTGTCTCTGTAAGGTTGTAGGTGGGCATTTTACCGCAGCTGTGAAAGTATTATGCTCATCGGGTGTTGTGTCATATAATGCCGATACTATTAAAGCTTTAGAGGACAAACACCCTTTCAGGACACCCCCATCCATGCCGAGCCCCATAATTTCTAAACCTCCCCTTGTAGCAGACTTTGGCTGTGTATTTGGTTGCATCAAATCTTTCCCTAAAGGAACTTCTTGTGGGAGATATGGCTTGAGGGCTCAACACTTACTGGATACCCTTTGTGGAGAAGGGTCTGATATAGCCACAGATCTCATACGTGCTATCGCTTCAGTGGTTAATTTATGGTTAGCGGGAAGATGTCCAACCATTTTGACAGAGTTTGTTGCATCCGATAGGGTGTTGAGTGAATACCATGCTGATGGGTCTTTTGTAATGCCGACAGTGGAATTCTCGAATGCCTTTAACCTGGTGGATATATCAGCATTGCTCCACGAGGTTAAGAGGATGTGCCCTTCTATTTCTTTGTGGGTGAATTTCTTGTACGGGCAAGCAGCGAGACTTTATATCGGAGACCAACATATATGGTTTGCCACTGGGGTGTAGCAAGGCAACCCTTTGGGCCCTCTTCTAATTGTAACGTCCGTGTTTCTAGGCTAGGCATTAATATTGACGTAATAGTCTAGGTTAACCTTTGTAACTCATTTTAAAGTAATAAAAAGGAATTATGTGAATATTATTTGAATTATGTGCTTATCTGCTTAATTATTATGATTAACAAATTAAGAATAAAAATAAGCATCGAAATTAAATATTAAATAAAGCCGATATCTAAGGATAAAGTTGTAAAGAATCTCGTTAGAAACATTTAGGAGAAAACGTCATCGAAATCCGAGTTATAACGAAAAGGATATGACCAATCGAAGATCCGCGACAAAACCGGCACGGCGCCGAATGACGTAAAACGTGAGTTTTTGATAAACTACTTTTTAGCCTTGGTGATCTAAATGAAAGTCGTAGTATTTGTCAAACCTAGAATTTTCATAAAAAGTACGTCCAAATCTGACTTTGTATGAAGAAGTTATGATTTTTCTAAGTTTCAGCTTAGCAGTAGACAGCTAAAAACTTGAAATAAAGATCGAGTGATTTTTACCCGATGCAACCTAAACGAGAATCGAAGGTCTCATAAATAGTAGTACAACGGTAAAAAGACAGACGAAAACGGACATCGGATGAAGAAGTTATGAATTTTTAATAGACTTTTCCTGTCCCGGTCTGTTAAAAATATAATAATAAAAATAAAGTCAAAATTAGCCAAGAGAGTCTAAACGAAACTTGTAGAACATAATTTTACCTACGCGTGCATATAAAGAATGTCAAAAACAGAGCCCGTATGCGAAAGTTATGGATTTTAGAAGTTTGGAACTCAATTTCCGAGGAATCTCGGATGGATAAGGTCGAATCTCGCACACGTCACCCGCCCCGTGTCCGATCTCGGTGAGTCAGCAGATGCGTGTCCGATCCGGAGAGCCGTCCGAACCACGGTCCAATTGGCGTCCGACGCGTGTCCTCCTCGTGTGTTCGAGCCTCGCACCCGCCACCTGCCTCCCTCGCATCTGCTGCCGCGTGTTCGCTTCTCAGCCCTCGGATTCGAAGCTCGCTCCCTATAAAAGAGAGGGTTGCGAGATTTTCTAAGTAATTTTGGGATTTTGGCACCTTTTCACCCTAAACTCATATTTTCGCTATTTCAACTTCCCCCGAAGCCCTGGGATTATTTCCAACACTCGAAACACGCCCCGAAGTTCCCGAAGAGCCCGAAAAATTTATCTTTTCGGTTTTGAAGCTCAAACTTCGCAAGGCCCGGTTTTTCATTAAAAAGCTCCCGGTTTCATCGAAAACGATCATTTTAGGAAATGAAGTGCTGCCATATTATCGTTAAATCAAGTGAGTGTATAGTCACTTTCATCTTACACATAGATATGAAGTATTTTATATAAAATACGTGCTATGTGAATATATATATATATATATATATATATATATATATATATATATTGTTTATTTATTTGAGATTGATGATGAATGAATGATTTATATAGGTTTTTAAATAAATTAAATTGTATATGTATTTTTATCTACAAATATGTTGGGTAAAACATGGGTAGATAGTTGATGTGTGATGAAATAAATGATGAAAGGCCTCGATGTTATTGTGATCCAGTCATCTAGCAGAGTATGGATGACGACCACAGACTTTTCTAGATAGTCTTGTGGAACGCTGGCAGGCTCGCAACCTGTAGGTGTTAATGAGCTTGGGTGTTCATTTGCTGTACTCCATCCCCCACATGGTTGCCTTATTTGACATAAATTACTGGGAAACCCCCAAAGCAGTGTTGTCTCCCCGATGAAAATCCTTAGACTAGGTCCCTTGTGATAGTTGTTTTAGGGACGTAAAGTGAGGATAACGGGAACGGGTAATTGGGTTATTGTTGTTTGATGAAATAAATAAATTTATTTATTGTGGGTTGAAAACCCTATATGCTCACCAGGCTCCCAAGCTTGACTCACTCAGTTTTCTTTGTATTACAGGTTGTGGCGCGAGAGCATAAGTTGAATGACTTATCAATATATTTTGATTATAGGCATGTAGTGTATATAACTGTTGTAAGGCTTATAATGTGTCGTTTATGCTTTTGGTCTGTATCGGAACATGACATCCTGAGTTTGTTATATAATGAAAATACATTTCTTTAAGAAATGATTTGGTAAATCTTATTTTATCATATTTCGTTTTAGGAACAAATTCCGCAACTATTTTAATCAAATGATTACTTTGAAATTATTTTAAAAGCATAAATTAAACCGGTCTTTTATGACCGTGAATTTGGGGATGTCACAGTTGGTATCAGAGCATCAGTTTAAGCGAACTAGGAATTTGTAGGATTTGTAGACTTAAACTTAGAATGCTAAGTGATGATCGTGAGATGAGTGTCTACCATATTTTAGACACGAGCACTAGTATATTTTAGGAAAGATGCCTAAAATACTTTTATGTGCTAAATGTTATATGTTTGCCATATATGATGTTATTTGTTCGGATCTATGGTCTGTTGCCGACCGGATCTGGAAACTTTATGTGTTCAGGATTCTAAGCGTATGACTACGATATTAGAACTAGCATGTAAACGTTTTGGAGTGATAAGGAGAATTTAAAATATCGATCGTGGATAAAGATCTAAATTCGTCTTATTTGGTATATAGATTATAATGGCAAGAACTCGCAGTGGAGTTGGAAATGCAAACGGAAACAGGAATCAACAACCTCAACCCCAAGTATTTAAGCAAGTACCTATTGTAGCAGGTGCACCTGAGCCAATGACAATGGCTGGACTACAAGCAATGATGCAGATGATGTTGTATCGCCAAATGGAAGAGACAAGGCGATTACTACAACAGAATAGGGAAGAAACAACGATGCCTGTTGAACAGCTCGAAATGAATGAAGGGCATTCGGATGGAGGAAACTTCAGTGGGGTTGTTGGTCAATCCAACCCACCGATAGTTAGACAAAACCATCAGAATGAAGGAAATGATGGACATGGATGTAAATACAAGGATTTTATGGCATCCAAACCATCGTGCCTATCTGGAAGCCCGACACAGGTGGAAGTCATGAATTGGATATCCGAAATGGAGACAATGTTTGAAAGTTGCGAATGCAGCAACAGACAGAAAACCGCTCTCGCGATTCCTCTGTGAAAATATGGAGTACTGAGCTGGTGGAAGCTACTAGCTCATTCGATGCCTAAGGGAGAAGCTAGTAAGATGTCTTGGGAGGATTTTCTCGTACAGCTGAAAATGCAATACTGCTCTGAGCAGGATCTTCTGGAAATCAACAATGAGTTCCATAATTTGAAGAAGGGAAAGATGAGCGTCATTCAATACGCTGCTAGTTTTACGGAAAAGATGAATCTTGTTCCTTATCTAGTTCTGACTGAACTCTCCAAGGTCAACAAGTTTGCCCACGGATTACCAGCAGACTTTGGTCCGATGGTCAAGCAAGCAACCACTTTGAAAGCCGCCATCTGGGCTGCTAAGAATGTTGAGACTCAGATCAAAGAGAATGGTCTGGAGAGGGCAGAAGTTGTCGAAAAGAGAAAGTTTGAAGGAACTTCAGGTTCCAACAAGAAAAGCAAATTTTCAAAGTCTAAGAAGTTTGGAGGAAGAGGAGGAGGCGAAGCGAAATGGTGTGAAAAGTGCAAGGAAAAGCACTCTGGGAAATGTAGTGAGGAGGTGACTTGATACAAATGTGGAAAGACTGGGAATTATGCCAATGAGTGTCCGTCCAACAAGAGGGTATTCTTTGGATGTAACGAGGAAGGGCACGTTTTGAAAGACTGTCCGAAAAATAAGGAGGCAGCAAAACCCAACATTCCACCAAAGCCGAAGGCGAGAGCCTTTCAGATGACACTTGAATCTGCGAAATATGAAGCTGATGTCGCTTCAGGTACCTTTCTCGTAAAAAAATTTCCTGCCCAAATTTTATTTGATTATGGATCCAACTACTCCTTTATTTCACATGAATTTGGTAGAAAACTAGTTTTACCTGTCGATAGAATAGATAATGCTTTATTATTCGAAGCTGCTAGTGGTAAGTTTGTACCTGTTAGCCATCGCATGAAAAACATCTTCATTGATTTGAATGGGAATAAGTTCCACGAGGAATTATTGCCAATCGAGCTAAATGGTTTCAACATCGTGCTGGGAATGGATTGGCTTAGCACCAATGATGCTGAAATATTGTGCAGAAAGAAGATAGTAAAAGTAAACCCGTCGGGGAAAGAGTCATTTATGGTGTATGGGGACAAACGCAGAGTAAATTCTGGAATCATTTCCACAATGAAAGCCAGAAAGTGTTTGGCCAAGGGATGTACATCATATATGGCATTCGTGATCGATGCAAAGAAGGAGAAAAAGGAGGTGCAGAGTATACCACTGGTGTGTGATTATCCAGAAGTATTTCCCAAAGATCTTCCTGGATTACCACCTGATAGACAAGTGGAGTTTAGAATAGACTTGTTACCAGGAACGACGCCAATAGCAAAAGCACTGTACCGATTAGCACCAACAGAGATGAAGGAGCTTATGACACAACTTCAGGAGTTATTGGACAAAGATTTCATTAGACCTTGTTCGTCACCCTGGGGAGCTCCGGTGTTATTTGTAAAGAAGAAGGACGGGAGTATGAGAATGTGCATAGATTACAGAGAGCTAAATAAGGCAACGATAAAGAATAAATATCCACTGCCAAGGATTGATGACATGTTCGATCAGCTGCAAGGCTCAAGCAATTTTTCAAAGATCGACCTAAGGTCAGGATATCATCAGCTAAAGGTGAGAGAACAGGATATCGAGAAGACTACATTCAGAACACGATATGGACACTACGAGTTTTTGGCTATGTTGTTTGGACTAACCAATGCTCCAACAGCATTCATGGATTTGATGAATAGGGTTTTTAAACCATTACTCGATAAATCCGTGATCGTGTTCATAGATTACATTCTGATTTACTCGAAAATCCAAGAGGAGCATGGAAAACACTTGCGAGAAGTGTTAGAAGTCTTAAAGAAGGAGAAGTTGTATTGAAGGGTTTTTAAACCATTACTCGATAAATCCGTGATCGTGTTCATAGATGACCAGAGATAATCCATCAGACTGCTGAAAAGTTGAAAGTGATTAGGGAGAGAATGTTAGCAGCTCAGGATCGTTAAAAGAGCTATGCTGACAAGAAAAGACGACCGGTAACTTTTGAAGTTGGAGATTCGGTTTTGCTTTAAGTCTCGCCGTGGAAGGGACTTATTGAAGGGTTTTGAGCATTCTAACACTCCCAAGTGTACATGCAACCCTAGAAAACCTTGGATCTATGTTTTTCTAAAAAATACATGCAAAATACTTTTTTCAAGGTTCATAATCCTATCTAGCATACATGGGGAACTTTAATCATGAAAGATAGCTTGAATTACATACCTTGTTGTTGATTTGATTCCTTGCAAACCTTGAGAGCCTAGCACCCCAAGTGTGATGCCTCAAATGTTTCACACAACACCAAATGCTTTTGGAATGACTTTGAGAGAATTGTCTAACACTTGAAATTGGCCTAGCCCTCTTGTCTTACACATGTATCCAATTTTGGTAGATAACATGTTCTTTATATAGTGTGTTGCATTAGTGTTACACCATGTAAACCCTAATGTAATATGCCTCTTCATTTCCATGACTCATGGGTTTGTAACTCCCATGGAGCATCCTATGGACCTTAGCCCAACTAGATAATCCATGGAGCATCTAGCCCACTATACAAGTATGGATGATTTACATAATCAACCCATATATTTAATTACTCTCCTTTTTGATCACTTAATTAATTCTAGATTAATTCTTGATCAATACTAATTAAATAACATTATTAATATATTAGAACTTATAATATATTAATAAACCATAAGTGTTATTTCTCTCATTTATTGTATCCAATTGCATGATGCCATGCAACCCAAATGGACCATGCCGGGTCGGGTCAAGTACATACCAGAAATATTTATGGACTTAGACACCTTATCCAACAGTCTCCCACTTGGATAAGTCTATTAACTATAACTGCAAGTATGTCTTCAGGAACCAATCAACAATCGTAGCTCTTTTCAAGGTCTCTCGGAACTGAGAAGATGATGATACACCATTTCAGATAAGTGATCATATAATCCTCTGTTCTAGATATCAGCCGGACAAATACATGGAACAATGTCTTACTTTTGTCCAGCAGTTTGTTTCCCGATTTCCGATTTGTTTGACATAGAACTTAATTATACACATCAACTTAGTTCTGACCGGGCCCGATACACGGGTAAAAAAAATCATCGAGGGGCCCAGATATTGCTTCTAATCCAAGAAGGAATAGATAAACTTCGACTCATATACTTGTTCTACTACTTGTTAAATCACACACAAACGCACGTTTTATAACATCGAGTTACCAATGCGTTTTCGCACGATCAATGCATAACCAACGCATAGACAACAAGTCATATCTCTAGGTTTGAAGACTTATATGATATTACCGTATCGCGATCACTCGAGATAAATTCCATGAAGTGATACCAGCAAGCGTGGGTTGAATCCAATACTCAGAACTTATGAGCACTCATGAGTGTTGAGGCCATGTCCAACATCTTAGACCTCTACAACCAACTCATGACATTCTTAATTCATATCTACTTCCAACATATGACTGACTGTGGATAATTTGAATAATATGTAAAACACAACATAAATATTCTGGAAGTCAAAACATGCAAAAGAAATAATAGTAAACGATTAACAAAAGATAGCAACACTTTACTCATAAATAAACACAACTTTTATTCATCATCAAATGTCAATTACACTTTACAAATTTCAAAATAATCTAACTACTAAAACTAATATCATCCTTCAGCCCTATGCTCCTTGCATGCTGGAGATGCTTAACCCTATCCATCCCCTTCGTGAGGGGATCTGTCGGGTTTCCATCCGATGATACCCTCTTTTCCATGTAGAGTCCTTCTTCTACACGATGTATGATGAAATGGTATTTTCTGTCAATGTGTCTGGATCTCCCGTGATCCCTTGGTTACTTAGCTAAGGCAACTGCGCTTTCACTATCACAGAAAATATCTATAGGCTCCTTTATAGCTGGTACAACTCCAAGGTCTCCAATGAAGTTCTTTAGCCATATCGCCTCCTTTGTTGCCTCGCTTGCCGCTATATACTCTGATTCGCAAGTTGAATCAGCCACTGTCTCCTGCTTGGAACTTTTCCAAGAAATTGCTCCTCCGTTTAGGGTAAAGACCCGGCCCAACTGAGAGCGGAAATTATCCCTATCAGTTTGGAAGCTAGCATCACTATACCCTACAACTCTCAAGTCATCACTCCCACCAAGGGTAAGGACCCAGTCCTTAGTCCTCCGCAGGTACTTGAGAATGTTTTTTACCGCCGTCCAGTGAGCCTTACCAGGGTTCCCCTGATACCTGTTAACCATGCTTAAAGCAAAGGCTACATCAGGACGAGTGCATGTCATAGCATACATGATCGAGCCTACTGCAGAAGCATAAGGTACTCGACTCATTTCTGCTATCTCAACCTCGGTCCTCGGGCTCTGAGTCTTACTTAATCTAGCATTACTCTAGATGGGTAACTCTCCTCTCTTGGAATCTTGCATGATGAACCTTTTCAGCACCTTCTCTAAGTATGTACTTTGACTAAGTCCAATTAGTCTTTTACTCCGGTCTCTCAGAATCCTTATCCCTAGAATATAGGCAGCTTCTCCTAGGTCCTTCATAGCGAAACACTTCCCAAGCCAGGACTTCACTTCCTGCAAGGTTGGTATGTCATTTCCTATGAGTAGTATGTCATCCACATACAGTACCAAAAAGCTAACTATACTCCCACTAGCCTTGACATATACACAAGATTCATCTTCACTCCTCGAAAAGCCAAACTCTTTGACTTTCTCATCGAAACAAAGGTTCCATCTGCGAGGTGCTTGCTCTAATCCATAAATGGATTTCTCAAGCTTACACACTTTATTATGGTACTCTGTGCTGACAAAACCCTCCGGCTGATTCATGTAAACATCCTCGGCCAGCTTTCCATTGAGGAAAGCGGTTTTGACATCCATTTGCCATATTTCATAGTCATGAAATGCAGCAATGGCTAACAATACCCTAATAGACTTAATCTTGGCTACTGGTGAAAAGGTTTCATCATAATCAACTCATGGATTTTGAGAAAAGCCCTTTGCAAACCAGTCGTGCCTTATAAGTGTGCATATTACCATCCATATCGGTCTTCTTCTTGAAGATCCATTTGCACCCAACTGTCTTGCGACCTGGTACATTGTCAACCAAGTCCCAGACCTGATTGCCATACATGGACTGTATCTCGCTGTCCATTGCCTCTTTCCATTTAGCAGACTTGGGGCTTGCCATGGCTTCCGCATAGCTGTTAGGTTCATCTAGAATTACCAGTGTCTCATCACTGATAAGTGTCTCACCTTCCGCAGTAATATGGAAACTATAGTAGTGCTCAGGTGCATTCCTAACCCTTGTGGAACGCCTCAGAGGTACAGACTTGTCAATTGGATCAACAGAAGTTTCCTCCTCAACTTGACTGCTAGGGTTTAAGGTTCCTTCACCACTTGACTCTTGAATTTCTTCAAGGTCAATTTGCCTCCCACTATTTCCTTGGCTTATGAACTCTCTCTCTCGAAATACACCCCTCCTTGCTACAAAGACCACATTCTCACTAGGTCTGTAGAAGAGGTAACCAAAGGATTTCTGTGGGTAGCCGATGAAAATACACCTCTCACTTCATTCGAGCTTATCGTGAATCTCGCGTCTCACGAAAGCTTCGCAACCATAAATCTTGACATGGGCTAGACTAGGAACTTTTCCAATCCACATCCCGTGAGGTGTTTTGGCAACCTTCTTTGTAGGGACCAGATTAAGGATATGGGCAGCAGTCTCTAAGGCATAACCCCAGAATGAGATTGGTAGTGTAACGCCCCGATTTTTCTCGATACGTTTAGTTATTTTAATTCAATTATTCTTGTAACATTGGGTTAATTTATTTAACCAATGTCTGATTTTCTTATGTTATTGGACTCTTTTGATCATCTTGTAAACTCCTTTTATTGAAGTCCATGGGCTATGGGCCTATTCTATCCCACATCGCCAAACATATGTAAACTCAACCATTTTTGTCTATTATATAAGCTTGTTATCCTCATACTTCATTTGATATCTACTTTGAATCCCACATCGATTCAAGTATCAAAATATACTTCAACTTCATGTTTATATAACAAGACTTGAGGTTATCTAAAGATTCGATTAAGGTTTGGGTTTAGAAAACCGAAATTGAATCGGGGAAGCCCAAGTACCCCGGAAAAAGTTTTTGGGTTACCTTAAAAATAAAATTGGGATACCCCTTTACTTTGATCCTGGCTCCGCCACTGCCCTCACGCCATCCTTCTCTCTCTCTTTGGGATCAAGAGCAGCCAAGGGGCTGTTGTTTGGAGCTTAATTCTTGTTCATTTCCAGCCTTGATTCGTATTGGTATGAACCTCCTTATTATTTCTTACAACTTGATTCATAACCTTGTTCTAGTTTTATGATTTCATCTTCACTTCTTCTCCTTCCTATTTGATTTGTAATTGTATGTTATACATCATCTCAAGATCCTATCTTCACCCCATATATGGTGGATGATGGATCTAGGGGATTACACGTGGCAAAAGATCATGGAAACCCTAAAAGGGAGAATGGTGATTTTATTTGCTTTATGTTCATTTTCATGTTGATTATTATTACAATCTTGTGGCAAAATGAAATCCTAATGATACCTAACCCTTTTTAGTACCACCATGATCATGGGGACTAAATTGGGATGATGAACACATCTTAAAATGTGTTTCAAAGGGAGAAGGATGGATAAGCCAAAAAGGAATCACGGATGGCTACGATTCTGTTTTCCATCAGATCTGTAGTCATTTTGTAAAATTCATATCTTGAGCTCTAGAACTCAAACGGACCCCAAATCAGTTCCCAAAGTTCACAAATTGAGTTGGCTAACTTTCTTAAGCAGGCCAACCTCACTGATAAGGACTTTATCTATGAGAAAGAATGGCATCTTTGCTGTTAGGTCTGATCCGGGTCTGTTCTGATATGTCATTTTGTTTTCATCATTTCTAAGGCTTGGAAAAGGATCCAGAGTTATTCCAAGTTTCTATATGTTCCTTCTATTATGAATTTAAGATCTATAGCAGATGGGATGTTATTTCCAATTATAAATTGGTTAGAATGGATCCACACTCCAGATCAGTGGGCAGTCACCAGCTTTTGCTAGTGTTGTAATTGTCCACAATGTGAATTTTATATCTGGAGTTTGGGAGATGCTTTTCATTAAATTCCAACTCTGAGACTTTCACTTATATGTCCTTTACTTCTCTGAATTTTTGTTTGGAGGAATTCTACTCACAAGTTGGGTAGAATTGGCCAACATCACTTGACTGTATTGTTGGAGACAGAAGTGATACACCATTTTGTAAAATTCATATTTAATTCATCTTTTGGAGTTAGAAGGAGTTCTTTATAGTTCTGGAATCCTGAACAATCATAGTTTCCTATAAAATTTTGTTAAAGCTATGTTTCTGTTTTATATTTTGGAGTAAATCCGTTTTGAACAGCAGGTCTGTTTTAGAGACCTTGCTGTGATTACTCTTTTCTCAACTCATAGCTTCATTACTTCTCCTTTCTAACCTTTAGTCCTTCTTAGGTGAGGTTTTGAAGTTTGCTCAAGCTTGGTAGCATTATTTGATTGTTATATATCCTTACTACTCACTCAAGGTGAGTTCTCTCACACCGTTGTATTGATGTTTGCGTTTGCTAGTTAGCTCGTGTGTGATTATTTGAATTTATTATAAGGCATGCTATATAACCATTGTTTTAATTCGTACATGTGCACTGTATGTAACTAATTATGGATATGGGGACACCACCAAAGGATACGGATTTACCGGTGCGGTGGGTAGGTAATATCACCAACGTAATACTCATCATGAGGTGCGGTGATTAGGGCCAAATGATACGGGATCTTCCCGGTGCGGTTCAAACCTACAAGTCCTTCTTGTATTATAGGCATTGATTCGTTCTTTGCCCTTATCATATAATTATAAATGGAAAATGGATTAGGGCTAGTAAATATGAATGTTAGTACAATGTCTGTGTTTGAATTCACTAAGCTTTGTGCTTACGGTTTCCCTTATAACTTTTCAGGTGTTAAGATTAAAGAGGCTAAGGCTTGACATGGAGCACCGGGACATCGCTACTAGTTATTTTTGTTGGGACCTTATTATTATTATTATTACTTCCGCACTTATTTTATATGATTATTAAGTTGATGGATTAGTTGTTTTAATTTAATTTAACATGCGTTTTAAAAGTTTAAAATTTTTGCAAAAAATTTGGGTGTCACAAGTTGGTATCAGAGCCACAGTTTGAGGGAACTAGGCATTCTTGTGGATGTTCTAAACTCAAATTTGAGGCTCTATAAGAGTTTATTTTCTTTTTAAAATATTTTTCAAACCTTCTGAAGACTAGTAGTGGAAGATGTCGCGGTGTGCCAGTCAGCCAGCCAAGTAAGCCTTATTTCTTATGTTAAATGTTTATGTTAAATTGTTGACTATGAATTGGATTCTACTAGTCTTAAAATGTTAGATTACACACTTATTTAGTGTTAACATGTGAGAGAGTTGTAAAATTAACGGCTAGAGCGAACTGGAAATTTTGAAACTAGACGCGAATGTGAAATTGGAACTTGTGTGGAAGGTAGTAGAAGGGCCCCTACTATTTGAAACATCGGTGCCGGTTTCGGGTCGGGGCAAGGTTGAAAAATTTTCGGCAAGCTGAGTGTTTTGTCTTCCTAGAAATATCTAGGCTGAATTGTTTCAAAGATTTTCCTTCTTCTGCGGATACCAATGGCTCCGCCTGCTCGACTTAATCAGCTCCAAATGGAGCAAGTTAGGGATATTGTCGCTGAGGAATTCAATAATGCTTTCAATGAACTAATCCCGGGTGTGACCAATGACATAATCAACCAAGTCGGTGCTCTTCTGGATGAGCGCCTCGCAGCTATTCCTGGGGGAGCGTTACCGGCTTCGCCCATTCGGGGTTCGGCATACTACTTCGAGAAGTTCAGCAAGTGTAGCCCTCCTCTTTGGAACGGTGAATCCGACCCAGTTGCTGCTAAGCATTGGGTGTCAGATGTTGAGGGCGCCTTCATGACTCTTGGGTGTCCGGACCAGTACAAAGTTGTGATCGCCATGAATCAGCTGCAGAAAAGGGGAAAGACATGATGGAACACCATCACCACTCTATTAAGCGAAGAAGAAGTGAGGGCCATGTCTTGGGCCCAATTTGTGGAGAGGTTTGAGGCACAATATGTGCCTAAGGTGGAGCAGCAGCGGATGCAGCAAGAGTTCATGGCCTTATAGCAGACTACCGAGTCCGTTAGCGACCTGAACTCCAAGTTCTTGGAGATGCTATCTTTTTGCCCCTTGTTTGCTGGGAACGAGGCATGGTTGGTCAGCCGGTACATGACCATCCTACGTACCGAGATTCGGGAATTTGTTAGCATGCAGGAGTTCTCGACCTTATCCGCGATCATGAATGCAGCGAGGAGGAGGGAAATCGAGTTGCAGACCCAGTCCAAGAGGGAGGCCAATGACACCTCTTCCAAGACATCCAGAGATGCCCAGGAAAAGCAGAAGCAGGGTAGTAAGTCAAGGTATGAGTATAGGACGTCTTCAGGGCGAGAAAAATCCGTTGATATGCTACAACTGCAAAACGCCAGGGCATCATTGGAAGAATTATAGGGATCCCCCTGCGAGTGCAGCACCTCATATTACTTCTGCAGTTCCCGTCTGCTATCACTGCAACGAGACGGGACACAAGAAGCCCGAATGCCCGAAGTTGAAGACTGGTAAAGGAGACGGGGGTACAAATCCTGCAATTGCATCGTCCTCTAAGGGACCCACTATGGTGACACGAGGTCGTGCTCACCAGATGACTGCGGAGGAGTCGGTGATTACAGCGACAGTGGCAGGCACTTATTTGCTAGATTCCGAGCCCGATGTTGTTATGTTTGATAGCAGTGCTACCCATTCTTTTGTATCTCGCATGTTTATTAATTGTTTGGGGCGTAGTATTGGAAAATTGGCTCACCCAATGGTTGTCGAAGTTGCTGACAACCACACTATTTATGTCACCGATGTTTATCGGGGTTGCAATCTCGAGTTTTCTGGAGTTGAATTCCCCATTGATCTTAGCCCTATTGCGATGCGAGAGCTCTGCGTTATCGTAGGCATGGATTGGCTTGATGCATGTGATGTGGAAATCCACTGTCGTAAGAAGCAAGTTCGTGTTCAAAACCCTAGAGGTGGAGAACTTATCATTCAGGGGGACATTCCCCGCGTGGCCATCGCTTCTTGCTCTTCTACTATAGCACTAGACGACGTTCCTATCGTTTCCGACTTTAGTGATGTCTTTCCGGAGGAACTCCCTGGTTTGCCACCTATTCGGCAAGTGGAGTTTCGCATTGATTTGGTGTTGGGTGCGACTCCGGTAGCTAAATCTCCTTACCGCTTGGCACCACCTGAGATGAAAGAGCTCCAAGATCAACATCAGGAACTAAGTGATAAAGGGTTTATACGGCCAATCTGCTCGCCATGGGGTGCTCCTATTCTCTTTGTGAAGAAGAAAGATGGATCCCAGCGAATGTGTATTGATTATAGGGAGCTAAACAAGCGCACGATAAAGAATAGGTACCCGTTTCCACGTATTAACGATCTTTTCGATCAGCTTCAGGGAGCGTCTTGGTTCTCCAAGATTGATTTACGTTGCGGTTATCATCAGATGCGGGTTCGTGAATAAGACATTGAGAAAAAGCATTCTGTACTCGTTATGGGCATTTTGAGTTCGTGGTGATGCCTTTTGGGCTCACCAATGCACCCGCAGCGTTTATGGATCTCATGAACCGGGTGTGTAGCCCGATGCTTAACCGTTCGGTCATAGTGTTCATTGATGACATCTTGGTCTATTCTAAGACCAAAGAGGAGCATGAGCAACACCTTCGGAAGATTCTGGAAACTCTGGCAAGAGAAAGGCTTTATGCTAAATTCTGAAAATGTGAATTTTGGTTAGAAGAAGTTCAGTTCTTGGGGCATGTGGTAAACAAACACGGTATTAAGGTCGATCAAGCCAAGGTTGATGCGGTTAAACAATGGGAGATTCCAAAAACACCTTCTGAAATTCGCAGTTTCTTGGGTTTAGCCGGTTATTACCGTAGGTTCATTGAAAATTTCTCTAAAATCGCCTTGCCACTCACCCAATTGACCAAGAAATCAGTGAAATTCGTTTGGGGCCCGGAGCAACAATTTGCGTTTGATGAGCTGAGGAAGCGATTGTGTGATGCTCCGATTTTGGCCTTACCTGATAGGGTTGAGGATATGGTGGTTTACTGTGATGCATCGCTTCAGGGTCTTGGTGCTGTGTTAATGCAACGGGACAGGGTGATAGCCTATGCCTCCCGACAGCTGAAACCCCACGAACGAAACTACCCCACTCATGATTTGGAGCTTGGGGCTATTGTTTTCGCTCTTAAGATTTGGAGACACTATCTCTATGGAGTGAAGTGTATCATATATACTGACCATAAGAGTCTGAAATATTTGTTCGAGTAGCGGGATTTGAACATGCGGCAGATCAGATGGTTGGATGTGGTAAAAGATTATGATTGTGAAATTCACTACCACCCCGGTAAATCTAATGTTGTAGCTGATGCTCTCAGTCGTAAACAATCTGCCGAACCGATTCGATCTAAGTGTCTCCGGATGACGATGATGTCGTCTTTGTTAGATATGATTCGTGGCGCCCGTTTGTTGGGGTGAGGTTTGGCAGAGGGTACTTGGGAGTACCGATATCGTGTTTCGGACTACAGAGAAAATCCACGTGATTCGGGATCATTTGGTTATAGCGAGAATTCGTCAGAAAAGTTATGCCGACAAAAGATGCTCCGATCTTGAGTTCCAGGTGGGAGATTATGTGTTGCTCAAAGTCTCCCCCTAGAAAGGTGTGATTCGATTTCGAAAACGGGGAAAGCTCAGACCCCGATTCATTGGACCCTACAAGGTCATAGCCCGTGTGGGAAAGGTGGCTTACCGTTTAGAGCTGCCTGAAGAGCTTAGTCTAATTCATAATACGTTTCACGTGTATCAGTTATGAAAATGCCTTGTTGATGAGACCACTGTGATACCACTGGAGGACATACAGGTTGACGAGCGTCTCATTTATGTTGAGAAACCAATCGCTATTTTAGAACGAAAGACGAAAGCTCTCCGCAACAAGACTATAAACCTGGTTAAGGTGCAGTGGCAACATAGGAAGGGTTCGGAATGGACTTGGGAACCGGAAGGCGAGATGAGGGCTCACTATCTGGATATGTTTTTAGGTGTTGACTTCGAGGACGAAGTCCGTTCTTAGTAGGGGAGAGTTGTAACGCCCCGATTTTTCTCGATACGTTTAGTTATTTTAATTCAATTATTCTTGTAACATTGGGTTAATTTATTTAACCAATGTCTGATTTTCTTATGTTATTGGACTCTTTTGATCATCTTGTAAACTCCTTTTATTGAAGTCCATGGGCTATGGGCCTATTCTATCCCACATCGCCAAACATATGTAAACTCAACCATTTTTGTCTATTATATAAGCTTGTTATCCTCATACTTCATTTGATATCTACTTTGAATCCCACATCGATTCAAGTATCAAAATATACTTCAACTTCATGTTTATATAACAAGACTTGAGGTTATCTAAAGATTCGATTAAGGTTTGGGTTTAGAAAACCGAAATTGAATCGGGGAAGCCCAAGTACCCCGGAAAAAGTTTTTGGGTTACCTTAAAAATAAAATTGGGATACCCCTTTACTTTGATCCTGGCTCCGCCACTGCCCTCACGCCATCCTTCTCTCTCTCTTTGGGATCAAGAGCAGCCAAGGGGCTGTTGTTTGGAGCTTAATTCTTGTTCATTTCCAGCCTTGATTCGTATTGGTATGAACCTCCTTATTATTTCTTACAACTTGATTCATAACCTTGTTCTAGTTTTATGATTTCATCTTCACTTCTTCTCCTTCCTATTTGATTTGTAATTGTATGTTATACATCATCTCAAGATCCTATCTTCACCCCATATATGGTGGATGATGGATCTAGGGGATTACACGTGGCAAAAGATCATGGAAACCCTAAAAGGGAGAATGGTGATTTTATTTGCTTTATGTTCATTTTCATGTTGATTATTATTACAATCTTGTGGCAAAATGAAATCCTAATGATACCTAACCCTT
Organism: Lactuca virosa; assembly: GCF_052849685.1. NCBI lineage: Eukaryota > Viridiplantae > Streptophyta > Magnoliopsida > Asterales > Asteraceae > Lactuca > Lactuca virosa. The sequence continues at coordinate 62,416,764 of NC_136429.1, forward strand.
TTTAGTACCACCATGATCATGGGGACTAAATTGGGATGATGAACACATCTTAAAATGTGTTTCAAAGGGAGAAGGATGGATAAGCCAAAAAGGAATCACGGATGGCTACGATTCTGTTTTCCATCAGATCTGTAGTCATTTTGTAAAATTCATATCTTGAGCTCTAGAACTCAAACGGACCCCAAATCAGTTCCCAAAGTTCACAAATTGAGTTGGCTAACTTTCTTAAGCAGGCCAACCTCACTGATAAGGACTTTATCTATGAGAAAGAATGGCATCTTTGCTGTTAGGTCTGATCCGGGTCTGTTCTGATATGTCATTTTGTTTTCATCATTTCTAAGGCTTGGAAAAGGATCCAGAGTGATTCCAAGTTTCTATATGTTCCTTCTATTATGAATTTAAGATCTGGAGCAGATGGGATGTTATTTCCAATTATAAATTGGTTAGAATGGATCCACACTCCAGATCAGTGGGCAGTCACCAGCTTTTGCTAGTGTTGTAATTGTCCAAAATGTGAATTTTATATCTGGCGTTTGGGAGATGCTTTTCATTAAATTCCAACTCTGAGACTTTCACTTATATGTCCTTTACTTCTCTGAATTTTTGTTTGGAGGAATTCTACTCACAAGTTGGGTAGAATTGGCCAACATCACTTGACTGTATTGTTGGAGACAGAAGTGATACACCATTTTGTAAAATTCATATTTAATTCATCTTTTGGAGTTAGAAGGAGTTCTTTATAGTTCTGGAATCCTGAACAATCATAGTTTCCTATACAATTTTGTTAAAGCTATGTTTCTGTTTTATATTTTGGAGTAAATCCGTTTTGAACAGCAGGTCTGTTTTAGAGACCTTGCTGTGATTACTCTTTTCTCAACTCATAGCTTCATTACTTCTCCTTTCTAACCTTTAGTCCTTCTTAGGTGAGGTTTTGAAGTTTGCTTAAGCTTGGTAGCATTATTTGATTGTTATATATCCTTACTACTCACTCAAGGTGAGTTCTCTCACACCGTTGTATTGATGTTTGCGTTTGCTAGTTAGCTCGTGTGTGATTATTTGAATTTATTATAAGGCATGCTATATAACCATTGTTTTAATTCGTACATGTGCACTGTATGTAACTAATTATGGATATGGGGACACCACCAAAGGATACGGATTTACCGGTGCGGTGGGTAGGTAATATCACCAACGTAATACTCATCATGAGGTGCGGTGATTAGGGCCAAATGATACGGGATCTTCCCGGTGCGGTTCAAACCTACAAGTCCTTCTTGTATTATAGGCATTGATTCGTTCTTTGCCCTTATCATATAATTATAAATGGAAAATGGATTAGGGTTAGTAAATATGAATGTTAGTACAATGTCTGTGTTTGAATTCACTAAGCTTTGTGCTTACGGTTTCCCTTATAACTTTTCAGGTGTTAAGATTAAAGAGGCTAAGGCTTGACATGGAGCACCGGGACATCGCTACTAGTTATTTTTGTTGGGACCTTATTATTATTATTATTACTTCCGCACTTATTTTATATGATTATTAAGTTGATGGATTAGTTGTTTTAATTTAATTTAACATGCGTTTTAAAAGTTTAAAATTTTTGCAAAAAATTTGGGTGTCACAGGTAGCGTAGCTCGACTCATCATGGAACAAACCATGTCCAACAAGGTTCGATTACGCCTCTCAGCTACACCATTCAACTGTGGTGTTCTGGGAGGTGTCAATTGTGAGACAACCCCACATTCCCTAAGATAGTCGAGGAACTCTGTACTAAGATACTCACCACCACGATCGGATCAAAGCATCTTAATGTTCCTACCCAATTGATTCTCCACTTCCTGTTTAAACTCTTTAAATCTATGGAAAGTCTCTGACTTATGCTTGATTAAGTAGACATATCCATATCTACTATAATCATCTATAAAAGTCACATAATAACGATTAGCATCCCTTGTGGCAGTTTTGAAGGGTCCATACACATCCGTGTGCACTAGATCCAACAAACCTTCACCCCTAGCACAAGAACCTGATGAACCAATGAATTGAGTATAAAATGAATCAGAGTTAAAATTGAAGTAAGAATGCGAGATTGAACAACGGATGTAAATATGATCTTGTTTCAGCTCTATTACGCTTTCGAATGTCTTACAGAGTACAAAGACAGGTATGTTAAACCTCTTCTCTAACTCTAGTAAATATCCCTATTGATAGGAACCAGAAAGCGTACAAAAAATATACTAAGGCATAGACACTTAAACTTCTTATAAAAGTGCCTTAGTAAAATACATTACAGAACATACGAAGATTACAAAACATACTTCGACTAATTACAGCATATTTGACCTTTACAATCTCCCCTTTGTAATCATAGTCGAACATCTTAATTTGTAAGAAGCTGGATGGAATACAGCATCACTCTTCGAATTTCCGTGTACCAGGAAATTATCTTCTTTAGCTCTTTCTTATCTCCTTCATTATTCTTCTTACAATGATTCATACGAACAATTAAGTTCGTACATTGAGACGTTGAATATCTCACCACTTCGCATGCCTGGAATAAGAAACGTTTTGCTTTTCCAGCCTTGTCCTTTCCTGCGAAGACTAATCCAAAAGGTTTCAAGCAGATTTCCCCATCAGCATACTTTTTCAATTTAGCTTGAGTCTTCGTAGGTGCCGTTGGAGCTTTTATTTCCATACCTTTAGCTGTAGCTAACTCCACATCAGTTAAAGCCAAGCACTCATAATAATTTTCAATGAAAATCTTGATGTGAGCAACCCCAAGCTTAAATTCATCAGGTTCAGTGTTTTGAAGATATGAAAAAGATTTGTCTTTCAGAATCAATGCAACTTGTATAAGATCATACAAGTTCATTAATGGAAAATCTGCAATTATGAAATCACAAGTATTTCCATTTTCCCTGACCACAACGTATTTGATATTTTGAACTGTGTTTTCGAACACCACATCCTTTTTCATACTGATAACTTTCTTGATCTTCACCAAAGACCAAACTTCCTCAGGGGCTTTTGCAAGAACATCATGAAATCTAATTTTCATGTGAGTACCATCATCCTTTTCTTTGAAATTTCCTTCTGCTTTGAATTGTGGCATGATGAACATCATCTCATTCACTGGAAAGTCAAGTTGACTTGTATCAGTATTCGTAACCATGTAACTCTGATTTGGTTTCTTCTCAAACGAATACATATGATTACATGCAACTTTGGCTTCAATTGTTTCGTAATTGTAGTGTTTGGACGGATCACCTTTGTCCATACCCTTAGGATCACTAGCACGTTGAGTCATTATGCTTTGTATCAACCTTAGCTTCTCAAGTTCAGCTTCTGCTTCAGCTTTCTTTTCTTCTTTCGACTTTTCCACAACTATCTTTTTCCCTTTATCTTTCAAAGCTGAATCATCTATTACTTCCTTTGTTTTCGAACCACTCCCACTAGTCTTAACAGATTTACCAATCACAATTCCTTTTGAAATCGGTCTTGTAATTGGCATAGTTGTTACAACTGTTGATGTAACTGGCCCAGCATATGCTACGATTGGCTTCGTTGTTGGGATCTTCGAAGAAAACACCTTTCCCACAACCTTCGCATCTTCACCACCAGCCTTCGTATCTTCAATTTTTCTTTCTCCCCCTTGCACCCCTAAAAAAACAGGTGGCGCAGCTGTTGATGGTAGAAGGCTTGATATAAGAGAAAGAGGGGCCAGTTGCTTGTGTAGAATAGCTTCGAATTGTGTGAACTTCTGAGATAAGAATTCTGGAGTAATCATAGAAGACGAAACTGGCTTGACATATAGATCTTTTAACTCCTTCAGTAACGTAATCACTTCCACAAAGTTTTTACTATCCATTGTAGAAAGTTCAGTAAGTTGAGGACTCAAACTTTCGTACAACTTGACAAATCTTTTTGCATATCTTCACGAAGTTCATGAATCTACAAATTAACATCCTCCCTGACTTTCTTGACTTCCTGAACAAAGAGAACATGTCTCTCCTTTGCAACTGTCTTCAAATCTTTCAAGTCTCCTACAAACTTCGAATTTTGGGAATTTATTCGTCGCTCATTATTTTGATCAATATTATCAACCTATCCAAAATTCTCGACTCCGAGTCTCTAATCATCCAAGATACTTTACTCACTACCTTGGCTTCGAACATTTTCAGCATCGTATCAACTTCCAAACTCAAAACAGACGAACCACCCCCCAGATCAGCTTGAGATTGAATTATGGAATTCAACTTCTTATTCAAAATTTTAAACTGCTTCATCGTCATCAGCATATGATATGGAAAATCTTCTTCTTCGTCATCAAACTTTAATTCATCAAACATTCCTCCAAAACCCTCGTTGTCAGTGTCGGTTTCCATAAGAATATTTTCTTGAATAGGCGAATTAATTTTGGGTGGATCAGTAGATTGAGAAGAAAAAATGGAAGTAAAGGGTTGATTGATAATATTTTCGAATGTAGGTGAATCAGTGGTTGAGGTAGTTGGAATGATTGGTGAAGGTAAAGAAACAATATTTTCGAAGGCAATAGAAGTAGGATGACCTTGATCGTCTTTCTTCGAATCTCCTTCACCCATAGTGACATTTGCATCCGTATCAGATACGTTTGCAGTGATGCCTAAAGTTCGTACCTCCTCAGGAACTGATTTGGCAACCAAGACGTCGGGTGGTATGACTATTGTCTGCGCAGGATTTGAACTTTCGTTGTTAAGATTTGCTTCTGGTGTTTCAAGAATTCGTTCATCTTCATCTTCGGTGGACTCAGTGGAGATCACAAGCTTTCTTGTCTTCTTCTTCTTCTTCTGTGACAAATGTTTAGCCATATCTTCAGCCCTTCGTTTCTTTGATAATGGAGAAACAGGTGCTGGCATTTCACGAATTAAGACACCTTGATGAGTAACATGAGGCTTCCGTACCACTTTAGGTGTTGGTGACTTACGTTTATGCGAAGACTTCATTTTGATTCTTCGAAACATACCGGTCTTCGAAGGAATGACCACTTTCTCTTGAGTATCTTCAACAACAGCCTCAATCAATGTAGTCTTAGCAATAGACACTTCGTGTACCACTGTCTCGTCAACTGTAATTAGCTTCTTCTTTGGAGATTTCGTAGATTTCAATTCCTTGTCTTTCTGTTCAGAAGAACCAGGTTCATTCTTCTTCGAACACTTGGATTTCTTATCTTCTTTTTTGCAATAATTTCCCAGTTTCAATAGTAGAATCAATGTTTTGCAAATAAGCCACCAAGACTGAATTCGTAGGATCAACTTGTTTGAGCATAGCATCAGGAATACGAGCTACAAAAGGAAAATCCTCAGCATTATCTGTGACATCCTTCGGACAGTGGTATGTTTGAAAAACAGCTTTTTCTTCTTCATTGGGTACCAAAATCCCCTCCTTGTTGTATAAATATTGCAAAATCAAGCTCCAGTACCTCGCACACGAAATACCATGAAGAGCATTCATGTGTTCTACACTCTTTTGGAATTACTTCCATAACTGAGTAGAATAATCCACTTGAAGATCATAGTATATCCCAGCAACCATGGCATATACTTCCATTCGTCCTTTATCGAGACCAACAGTTCTACCAGTTAAACATCTCAGAAAAATACCAAATAGAAAATTCCAAATACTTGAAAGACCAGATTTCTTGAAATCACTGATCTTGGATAGATGAGGTTGATAACCCATCTCATTGAACATACGGACAATTTGAGGGAATGAGAAATCAACATACGGTGGTGAATTTGGAATTTCAAGAATTTGGCAAAAGAATTTCTTGGACAATCTGACCTTTTTGTCATTAACCAAATTAAAAGTAATGGCATCAAAAGCTTTGTTGTATGTAGCTGTTGATCCTGCTTGAGAAAGCCATGACATCGGAACTGAAAATGAACTAAACATGGCCTTTGACAGAACAGAACTCTTCAAAGCAACAACTAACATCTTCAATTCTTCAGGGTATTGAGAAACATCGGCCTCCAATTGATAGTTAGTTCCTTGAATCTTCATAATCGGTAATGAAGTCACATCTTCAGTGGTTTGAGAAAGGTCAGCATCGACATGAACAAAAGTCGCCATTGTTAGGGTTTGAAAGCTTTGAAGATCAGAGAGAATTTGGGAATTTTTCCTTTGAACGCGTAAACTGATAATATACCCTTGAATCCCCTTTTATATGTAACCCTGGAATTTGAATTTGAAGCGGGATGTGCATTTAATGAGATCCGACGTGGCACCTTAAAAGTCGCACCAGTCTGCCAAAAAATTGCCACATGTCAAAAAGTAACTGTCACATCTCCTTGAAAACAGGAAACGTCTCCTCTCACAGTCTGTTCGTGTCTCGTCAAGGAATAGTAACCGTCAGCAACCTTCGGATGGAAGTAAGGCTCTTTCACTTTTGGGGTGAAAAGCGAAGTCATATGCCAGATGTTTGAAATCATCAGCCTGAGTTGGTATTACTCAGAACCTCAAGGATTTCGTGAGTGCAGTGTTCCAAAGAATTTAGATGAGAAGCAATAATAAGAAAATTTTGGGATACTGTGATGTCAAAATATCAATTTGACACGAAGACAAATAAAAACCCCTCGGGCAAAGATTGCTTCGTTAATCATCAAGAGAGATGATCAACAGCTTGTGTATATTCCCGTGAAATACAATCTACTATTTGTAGAGAAGTATCGAAGTGCTTCTTTTATAAGGCTTCATGGGTAGCTATAAAAATTTCGTTACATATCAACCTAAACATAAGGTGATAAATTGTAACAGAAATTACTTGTTTGACCAGTGTAGTCAGTGACAAGTTTGCTTTGAAAAATTTTAAGTGACTGTGGATTTCGAATGAAACTCACACAGAAATCATATTTAGGGATGAGCATATGGACCGGGGAACCGGCCGAAGCCGGTACCGGAACCGGAACCGGAACCCGATGGAACCAGTCGGGCCGGGACCGGGACGTTATTTTTGGGGATTTTTGGAACCGGGAACCGGTAGGAACCGGAACCGATATAACCGGAACCGGTAGAACCGGAAAAAACTGGTAGAACCGGCAAAAACGGGTAAAACCGTATGACGCTATTTTTCGAGGACCGGTTCCAACATTTGAAGACACGACAAGCACCGGTAGAACCGCCGGGCCGGTTTGGTTCTTGATTTTGGCCGAAGCTGGTTCCCGGGTCGAGTCCGGTTCCGGCCGGTTCGGTCCTTTTGCTCATCCCTAATCATATTCATGAAAAAATTTGTGCTGGATCTTGTTGGGTAATAAACATCATGGGTTTCAAATGTTTGATCAAGACCACTCATATGAAATGAATATGATTTGGAGTTTCGAATTTGGGTACTGAAACAAATGTTTCATGAAAATCTGGAACATAGTTCCCCGTCAATTCCTTCAAAGTTTTGAAAATTGGGTTTCACTTTCATCACGGTCTCATGAGGTCAGATCATAAACACAGATTTTTGATATGTCTAAGTCTCGATTGGTTTTATTAGAGACCTCTTGGACATATGTCTTCGTGTGTGATTGTGTAAGAACTTTTTGGATGAAAAGATTGGTGTTAGACACGAAATGTACCTCTGTTGTATTTGGACAAAACAATAAACTCTTAACTCAATGTGAGAAGAGTCAGGTAGCTCAGGAGACTAATGTGAATACAAGCCTGATTGGGAAGAAATTTTCGTATGAAAGATTTCATTAAGGCTTTCGTAGACACACATTGAGTCAATGGAGGCTTTGGACAACATGCTGCAGCATGCTTCTAGGGACAACTTAACTAGTTCAAAATATTCAAAAATTTAAAGAGTCATATGATAGATTTACCTGACCCTAGAACTGCAAGCATTAGCCACTGTGTATCACCATGAATATCTGCAACGAAGTACTAAAAAGAAATAAGAAATAAAATATTTTTGTTGTTTTGATTTTTCGAAAATAAAGAACGAAATAAAGAGAAAATCTTTTTGTTGTTTTTGATTTTTCGAAAATAAAGACTGAACAAACAAAAATATTTTTGGATTTTTGATTTTTCGAAAACTAAAAGATAAAACAAATGAAAATCTTTTTGGATTTTTGATTGTTCGAAAACTAAAAAACAAAAGAAATGTACTTGTAGCAAATACATGAAATTTTATCAACCCCTGAAAAGTGACAAATCTACGAATTCGAAGGGGTCGAAGCGTTGACTATGAACAGTAACCTCTGAACGCTGAATGACATTGCATTGTCTGTTATTCAGCGCCTCTGAATCATTCCTGGTCAACCATTATTCTCCTTTTTCACATGGAACAGAATTTCCATCGATCATTCCGAGACCTTCTAAAATTTTTAAAAAGGATTTTTCATCTAAAGGTTTTGTGAAAATATCAGCTAACTGATCCGTTGTTTTCACGAAATGCACTTCAATATTTCCATCCTCCACGTGATCCTTAATGAAATGATAACGAAGAGCTATATGTTTAGTCTTCGAATGCTGCACAGGATTATGACAAATTCTTATTGCACTTTGAGAATCACAATATAATGGAATCTTTTTCATATTAATTGCATAATCACGCAATTGACGTTGGATCCATATAATTTGTGATGTGCAAGCAGCAGCAGCCACATATTCTGCTTCAGCCGTTGAAATTGATACACATGTTTGCTTTTTCGACTGCTAGCTCACCAATTTTCCATCGAGCAATTGACATCCGCCACTTGTGCTCTTCCTATCAAGATTACAACCACCCAAGTCTGCATCTGAATAATCTTGAACAAAGAACCCAGTTTTCGAAGGATACCACAATCCTAACGAAATTGTTCCCTTAAGATAACGAAAAATATTATTCACAGCAGTGAGATGTGGTTCTTGTGGATTTGACTGATACCTAGCACAATTACACACAAACAACATGATATCAGGTCTACTAGCTGTTAGATAAAGTAATGAACCAATCATGCTCCTATAAAGAGTTATATCAACAGCATGTTTATCTAATGAAGGTGTCAACTTTATGCCAGTTGCCATAGGAACTCGTAACTTTGTGCTATTCGTCAATCCAAACTTCTCTAGCCGATTCTTCGTATATTTTTCTTGATTAATAAAAATTTCTTCTCTGCTTTGATGAATATTCAGTCCAAGAAAATTATTGATTTTTCCCATCATGCTCATTTCGAACTTACTTTTCATCAGCTCTTCGAATTCTTTAGACAAGGCAGAGTCAGTTGAGCCAAAAATAATATCATCAACATAAATTTGAACAAGCATTAGATGATTCCCAACTTTATTTCGAAATAATGTGGGATCAACAGATCCTTGTTTAAATTTAGATTGCTTCAAAAATGAAGTAACAGTAGCTTACCATGCTCGTGGTGCTTGTTTTAATCCATATACTGCCTTATCTAAAATATAAACATGATCAGGATGTTCCTCATTAATAAAACCTGGGGGTTGTTCCACGTAAACTGTCTCTTCAAGCTCTCCATTTAAAAATGCACATTTCACGTCCATTTGAAAAACATCAAAGTCTTTGTGAGCTGCATAAGCCAGAAATATACGAACAGCCTCGAGTCTTGCAACAGGGGCAAAAGTTTCTTCATAATCAATTCCTTCTTGTTGTGAATATCCTTTAACAACAAGTCTGGCTTTGTTTCGAATGATATTTCCCTCTTTGTTGGTTTTGTTTTTGAAAATCCATTTTAACCCGACAATCGAAACATTTTCAGGTTTAAGAATTTCTCCAAACTTTGTTTCGTTCAAACTCAGAAAATTCAGATTGCATTGCAACAACCCAATCTGAGTGTTCCATTGCAACCTTAACTGTCTTTGGTTCAATTTTAGAGATGAAAACATTGAACATGCAAAATTCTTGATGAGTATTTAATAGCTCATTATTTACATGAATTTGAGCTCTTGTTAAAACACCCTCTTGTGGATTCCCAATTACTTGCTCCTTCGGATGATCTCTTGTCCACTTTTCCATTGGCGGATAAGCTGGATCAAAGTCCAAAGATGCATCTTCATATAAATCATCATTCTCTGAACCTGCAATCGAACAAACATCATCAAAATCATTATTATTTTCATTATATTCTAAATGCTCCCCCTCAACATTATGCTCCCCTCAACATCAGCATCCAATCACTCATTCTCCCCCTCGAAAGAATGCTCCCCTTCAACAAGAGTGTTCGAATCCAAGTGCTCCCCCTCCACTGGATTATTTTGCATACTTTCGCCTATCTCTTTAGAAGTTGATGTTGAATCATTAGTAAGCTTTGTTAATTCAGGAAGTTGATTATCATTGGCATTAATTTCAGCATCAATAGCATGATCTGAAATTCCAAAAATTAGATCATAATCAATATCCAACATTTGCGAAGGTTCAGATTCATCTTGTATTGCTTTTATAATAGGATGATTTTCAAAATGCTTTCAGTTTATTTAATATAGTAATCATCAAAAGTAATATTATAAGTTTCTTCCACTTTTCGTGTTCTTTTGTTCAACACACGATAAGCAACTGAATTATGCGAATATCCCAAGAAAATTCCTTCATCTGCTTTAGCTTGAAATTTCGTAAGATTATCCTTGAGATTCATAATAAAGCACCTGCATCCGAAAACATGGAAAAAATTTACATTAGGTTTTCGATTGTTGAGAATTTCATATGGAGTGATGTTAAAACGCCGATGGATGAAAGATCTGTTTTGAGTAAAACATGCGGTGGATACTGCTTCAGCCCAAAGGTATTATGGAAGATTCGCATATGACAGCATAGTCCTTACTGCTTCGCATAACGATCTATTTCTTCGTTCAACTATACCAATTTGTTGTGGTGTATATAGAGACGAAAAATTATGCGAAATTCCATTGTTCACCAAAGATGAATCAAGAACATTGTTCTTAAATTCAGTTCCATGATCACTCTTAATTTTTCGAACAGTCTTTTTCAACGTTGTTTCCATATGTTTGATAAAGTCAATCATGATTTGTGCAACTTCAGATTTAAGCCTGAGAAAATATACCCACGTGAATCTTGAAAAGTCATCAACAATTACTAAAATGTACCGTTTCTTGTTTAGTGTTGAAACTATCGATGGACCACACAAATCAATATGTAAGAGCTCCAGTGGTTCGACGATTTTCGAATCTATCGTAATCGGATGACCTTTCTTATGTTGCTTGCCAACTTCACAAGCTGCACATAAAGAATCATTATCAAATTTAAGTACATGTAAACCTCTTACCAGATCTTGTACAACAAGTTTGTTGATGTTTCGAAAGTTCAGATGTGAAAGTCGTTGATGCCAAAGCTAACTTAAGTCTGATGAGGCTTTCGAAAGAAGACATACAGCAGGTTTGCCTACAATTGGATTGATGTACAAAGTGAACATGTCACCTTTCCTTTTTGATTTGAGCAAAACTTCTTTTGTGTTGACATTCGAAATAATGCTTCCCTCTTCGTTAAAAAGAACTTGATTGCCGGTGCCCATAACAAGTTGTGAAACACTTATCAGGTTATGTTGAAGACCTTCAACATAATCAACACGATTCACTGTGAATTGTCCGTTTGTGATCTTCCCATATCCTTTGACTTGACATTTTTTATTGTTACCAAATTTCACAACTCCAACATTCTTTAGGCTTCGAAAATCGAGTAAATTCTCCTTCTTCCCAGTCATGTGATGAGAGCAACCACTATCAATATACCACTTGTTATCATATTGCTCGTCACATAGTACCTACAATCAGTGGAAAAATTTAGGTACCCAAGGCTTTTTGGGTCCTTGGAAATTATATTTCAATTTCGAATGTAATGAAGAACTTTTAACCCAATCACAAAATTTGGTTTTGAGACTATCAATTAAGTTTACATCATCATCTAAAGGAACCGAAACATAAGATTTTAATGGTTTCGGATGTTCACTAACATTACCCTTCGTAACTGAGTTTGTGATTGTACATTCTTTGCTTTCACTACTGGTTTCCATGCTTTGACTGATATGTTCGAATCCTTAGAAGATGAACTTCTGTTTGATGAAGTATTCACATACTTCTCATAGGCTTCGTGAATTTGCTCCTTTGAAAATGTACTTGACTGATACATTTTTCCTTTGCCTTCAAGCCAATGATCAATATTCTTCCTTGAAGTTATCCCTTTTTCATGTGAAATTTTCAAAGTTTGTTTCTTCGTATGATTAGGAAAATTTGGCTTTTGAGGAACAAAATCAACTTTTGGATTCGTTAGAAAAGATTGAGCATAAGATGTATTAACAGTCGATTTAAAATGTTGACGTTGAGAGAATATTTGTGGTGGATTTGATTCATTTGAAAATTTCCTTGGAATAGTAGTTTTTGAAACTTTCGAAAACTTTGATTGTTTATTCACTTCAGACCTTGAATGATTTGATTGTAATGAAGGTTGTTTATTTGTTGAAAAAGATGAATTTTTAGCTTTGAAAACATTTTTGGGTGATTGTGATTCAGACAAATATTTATTTGTTTGAGCGGGATTTTTCTGTTTGTCTGAAAAAGTTACTGAATTCACAGTCTTAACAGGTTTTGTCGCTTCATTTGACATCTTTTGAGACTCAATAGTCTGCCAAAATATTTTCTTCCTAGCTTGTCTTTTTGAAATGTTATTTTCTTTCGAAAATTTGTCAATTTGATCTTTGAATTCCTTGGAGTTTAGTTTGACAACATTTTCATTTTCCATTACAACTGGCTTTGAAATTTCTTTTTCAATTTTTGATTTTTCAACCCATTTTCTTTGTGGTTTTTAACGTTGAAAAACATACGAATTCTTTGTTAGGTTGTTTTCAACTGTGCTTTGATTTGCGAAGAAACCTTCATCTGTTGTTTTCAAATTATCTTCTTCAACTAACTTCTTTAATTCTGGTTTGACATTCTCAACATTTCCAGTAGTTACGAACACTTGATTTGGAAAGATGACATCATCAGTACACTTGAAGTTTGGATAAACCACAATATTTGTTTCAAGAAAGTGAGCACCTTGTTCATTCAACACCTTTTCGAACTTTTGTGTATCACCATACACTTGATCAACCACAATTCGAGGAATTTCTTCTTCCTTTGAAGATTCCTTTTTCTTCGGATTTTTGTTTGAATAAACCTCTTTAACCAATTCATCATCATCATCATCATCACTGCTATCCGTTTGACTATCTCGGATATCCACAAAGTCCAAATCACAAACTTTCGAAGTTGAGGGTTTATCAGTTTCTATCTTAAACATCAAGTTCTTAACTTTTTCTTTTCCTTTAGATGTTGATGCAACATTGACAATAGACAACTGGGAACAATCAACATCCTCAAGATCACTAATTTCACTAATATTGTCAGAATTATCTTCAATATCAGCAAAATTAGATTGAGAATCAGATGCTGAATTCTCAGTCTTTTTCAAAATTTGAATTTGTTCAGATTTAGTCAAAGTATCATTCACTATGTTAACTAATTCATTCGTATCAAGATATTCATCAATTTTGACAATTTCATATTTATATCTATCATCAGGAACTTTGTCAAATTCAGCTATTATCTTTTCATAATCATACGAAACATTATCTACCTTAGCTCTTTCGTATGCTAGAAAAGGCAGTAATTTTCTATGTTGCTCTTTACTTTTTTCACATGAATGATGTAAATCAGTTAATTTGCCATATAGTCTCTTCACAGAATTACAGTAAATGTTTCTTTGTGCTAGTAAAAGTTTGACTTCACTTGATAAAGTATCCCTATCACACATAATGTTCATTATTTGTAATTCTAAACAATCAAATTTACTGATTTTCATGTCTAATCGCTTTTTGGTCTCTAATAACTCCATGGACAACTTGTTGGCCTCATTGCTAGCAGACACAACAATTAAATCAAAAAAAGTAACGGTCTCATCAAAAGATATTAGTTTAGAGTTATAAGCATGTTCAGGAATATTAAAAGATTCGAGAATATTACGTACCTTTGTCGTCATTAGGGATTTGTCTGCTGCCTTAGATACGATGCATCTGCCTTTCACTTCGAATTCCTCTTCATCTGAATCCTCCTTCATCTTCGCATACATTGCTCCATGTGTTGGATTCCTCATCTCCTCATCGTCTGATCCAGATGACCATATTTGAATGGTTCCATCTTCCTCCTGTTCACCCCTTGCGACCAACGACAAATTCTTAGCTTTCGCACGAACCTCCTCAAGCTTTTCTGCATAATAAGCCTCATCTTTCACTTTATTCTTCCTCTCATCCTTCTTCCGAAGCATACAATCATTTGCAAGATGATTGGCTCCATTGCAATAATGACAATCTACTTCAGCATCACCTTTCAGCTTCTTCTCACTTTTCCCCTCAGACACCTTCGAATCTTTCTTCTCAACCTTCTTTTTCTCCTCAACAACAGCTTTACTCACAGCACTTCCTTTCATCTCAGCTAACTTAGCCTTCAGATTGAACGGCTTTTTGTAAAAAAATTTAACACGATTATTCGAGTAAAATGCTATTGCCTCATCATCCGAATTCATGAGGAATCACTCTTCTTCCTCTGAATCACCTTTTTCATCTTCTTTCTCAGATATGTTGGACACAAGTGCCAATGGACCTCCCAAACTCAGCTTCGATTCCTCAGCTATTTCATTAACCTCACTTTCGTGTGTTTTCAACTGATTGTACAGATCATTAAGAGATGATGTATCAAAAACTTTGCTGATTTTTCACCATCATACTTACGCTTCTCCATTCTTTGCGAAGACCCATTACAAAGATGAGATTGAATTCCATTGAAGTCCTGGTGATTCCATAGCGATTGCAACGATAGATTAACTCGTTCAGACAATCATAGTACACCTCAATTGTTTCACCTTCTTTTTGTCTGAAATCTTTCAGCTCAACCAAGCACTGTTTCACTGAATTGATTTTCGTCTTCTCACTTCCTTGTAACTTTTATTTCAGATTGTTCCAGATCTCCTTAGCAGTTATACAACTCCTTACGTAATTGTACACAACTGGAGGTAAAGCTCCTCGTAATTCCCTCACACATCTCTTCTCCAGTTTCTTCAGATGATCAGTTTTATTATCAACACCAGAACTTGCAGAAGATGATCCAATTACTTGAACATTCACCGGAGGATTGACATTTCCAGAGATACATGACCATAATTCTTCATCAAGACCATTCAAATAATCCTGCATACGATCAGCCCATTGATCATAGTATTCAGGGATTAGCATTGGAATTTTGGTCGATGATCCTAACAGATGAGAAAACGAGGTCATAGAATTGAGATTGAAGCTCGCCATTGTTGTATGGAAGATGATTTTGAGAATTTTGAAGAAAATTTGAAAATTTGAGAACAAACTAGTAGAATCAAATCGGAATTACAATACGAACACTCGATTCAACAATTCAAATGCAGAATCGAATCACAAACTAAAATCTAGACAATTTTTCACTATCAAAAAGTGTGAAAACTTTTGAATCAAAAAGTTGATTCAAAAACTTTTTGAATAGATGAAAATCAGATCACAGATGTGATTCCTGCTCTGATACCAATTGATGAACCAATGAATCGAGTACAAAATGAATCGGAGTTAAAATTGAAGTAAGAATGCGAGATTGAACAACGGATGTAAATATGATCTTGTTTCAGCTCTATTACGCTTTCGAATATTTTACAGAGTACAAAGACAGGTCTGTTAAAACTCTTCTCTAACTCTAGTAAATATCCCTATTTATTGGAAGCAGAAAGCGTACAAAAAATATACTAAGGCATAGACACTTAAACTTCTTATAAAAGTGCCTTAGTAAAATACATTACAGAACATACGAAGAGTACAAAACATACTTCGACTAATTACAACATATTTGACCCTTACAGAACCTGTGAAGGGTGACTTTGTCATTTTTCCAAGTAAGCATGATTCACAACTATCATCTGACTTTAGGTCAAATGACTCCAAGACTCCATCCTTTTGGAGTTAGCCTATGCGTTTCTTGCTTACATGTCCAAGACGACAATGCCATAATGATGCTTTATCCAAGTTATTATCATTAGTAGAATCAATACACAACACATTATTTCCTAAATTATCTACAACAGACACAGCTTCATACACACCATCACAAGGTAATGCTTTAAAATAAAACACATTATTAAAGAAAGCATTTATTCCATCAACTTCATTATCAAAAGAAAAGGTAAAACCTTGTTTATACAAAGCATGAAAGGAAATAACATTTCTTGCCATTTCAAGTGAATAACAACATTTATTCAAATCTAAAGTAACCCCACTACTTAGCAACAAAGTATAAACTCCAATCTTGGTGACAGGTGAAACTTACCTATTCCCCATGATCAAGTTTATCTTTCCATGCTCCACATTCTCACTTCTTCTTAGTCCCTGCAAATCAGAACAAATATGAATACCACAACCGGTATCAAGGACCGAAGAGTTAGAATAAGGTGAGTTATTAGATAATATAGTGTAAATACCTACATGGTTGGGTTTTACTTTCCCATCCTTCAAATCTTGCTGGTACTTCGGGCAGTTCCGCTTCCAGTGTGCCTTTTCATGGAAATAGAAGCGTTCAGCCTCTTTTGGGTCAGCAGAAGGAGTGACGAAACCTTTCTTGGTTCCGCTTGAAGAGGATCCATCAAGGGTCTTACCCTTGGTACCCTTCCAAGGGTTCTTCCTCTTTTTCCCTCTACCTTTCCCGATTGCCAGTACAGGTGCGGAGTTTGGAGTAGGAGTGGTAACAACCGACTTACCTTTAAGACCTGATTATGCGGTCTTTAGGAGTCCTTGAAGCTTGCTAAGTGTAACTTCCTCCTTGTTCATGTGGTATGTCATGCGGAATTGATCATAACACGAGGGTAAGGAGTGCAAAAATGATATCTATTGCTAACTCCTCTTGGAAGTTTACATTTAACTTCATCAAACGGTCCACAAACCTTTGCATTTTCTGCATGTGGCCCATGATGGGTTCACCATCTTTCATTTGGGTTGTTATCATGGAGGAGATGATTTCATATCGCTCTTGACAAGCACTCTGATGGTAGCGGTCCATCAAATCCTGGTGCATCTCAAAAGGATAGTAGTCCTCATAGGACTTTTGGAGCTCGGCTGTCATAGTGGCCATCATGATGCATGCCACTTTGGTAGCATCTCTTTCATGTGCCTCATATTCAGCAAACTCCTCAGGAGTAGCAGTCGGCTCGGGTACCTTAAGCTCCTTGTCGTGAACATATTCTTTGTTCTCATACCGAGTGACCATCCTGATGTTCCTGATCCAATTTATAAAGTTGGATCCATCAAAGATGACTCTCCCACAAAGGTTCATGAGGGAGAAGGAGCCAGTAGGGTTTGAGCCAGGAGCAGCAATGTTGGAAGACATCTGGAAAAAAAGAAAAGACAAGTTTAGTTTAGATATAAAGATAGTCCTTAATAAAACACCCAAATGTAGTATTAAGGCTAGGATCCAATCGCAATATATTGTAACTTAGAAGAGGGATGTCGTAATCTAAGCTAAAACATATTTGAAAGGTAGGTGAATGACGATTCACCAATTTCCACCACAAAAACGAAATATATAAATAATTAGGTTTTATTTGGTTTTTAGAAACTCCTAGATTCTTTTGAGATTCATTGAACTTTTCAATGGCATGTTTCAATCTCGAGTGTTCCCTTCATGTTTTGTGACTGGGATACCGAGGATCACAAAACAAGGTGTGAAGTAACCATGCAAATTACTTGGTACCCTTAATGTTTTTCACTTAATCGATGTGCCAGTAAACCACACGCGCTCCATCGACCTATGAAAAACCTTAATTCACCCTTTTCCTACCTTGTTAAGTCCAAGTTAGTGTGCCGGTTAACCACACACGCTCCACTAACGACTTAATCAAAGTGCAAAGTGTAATTTCATGGGTTAGCACCTTATTCACATTTTCCTAAAGTAACTAAGATTGGGAATTTATAAAACATTTAGTTACTTTATAATAATCATTATACTTTTAATGAGAATTTTAAGTCATTGTCCTACCCGTTCGGCTAACGACCCTCCACCAGTCAAGGAAGCGGTGGGTGAGAGTGGACACCCATTAAGCTGCCATTTTATAGGCACCAACCTTATACCCCCCCCCCTTATAGACCGGCTTCGTGAATGAGGCCTACTAACGGTAAAACGACTTGATCTTATACATATATATATTATTAAACTTATAATATTATAAAGTATAAGGGTCGAATTTTAACTTTTAAAATTCTAGGGATTGGAACTAAACTTTATTAAGATGGCTTTACATGTTCCAAAACTTGAGGGCAAGTTTTGTAACTTTACAAAACCTTTCAATTCATAACTTATGAGTTATTAGAATGAAGACTCTTCATTTTTTTTGTAACTTGTGTGTTCTTTTAATGGAATTGAAACAAAGAGACTTTTGGTTATCCATAACTTGAGGACAAGTTATGGACTCCATTAAAACACATAAAGATCATGAATTCAGCATTTAAACAAGTAATTCCTATGATCTATCAAGAACTCATAAGAACATGAATTAATCATATCAAAATTTCAAGAACATATGAACACATATAATCAAGAAATTTTGATATTAGCCATTGTACATGGATTAGAACAACCATTACACCAACTAAAACAAGTTTTAAAACACCAAAACAGTTTAGGGTAATGTTTCAAGTCCATTTCCAGCAGCAAAACTCGAAAAACTGCACTTAGTGGCTCCGACTCGTCGAGTGGACGAACCTACTCGACGAGTAGAATGAGTTTGGTCATTGACTCGTCGAGTCCCCCCATGGACTCGGCGAGTTCATGCGTCAGAATGCATAAAAATGAGTTTTTTCACAACTTTGTATCAAGAATCAAGACAAACAAGCCTAGGCTCTGATACCACTGAAGGGTTTTGAGCATTCTAACACTCCTAAGTGTACATGCAACCGTAGAAAACCTTGGATCTATGTTTGTCTAAAAATACATGCAAAATACTTTTTCCAAGGTTCATAATCCTATCTAGCATACATGGGGAACTTTAATCATAAAAGATAGCTAGAATTACACACCTTGTTGTTGATTTGATTCCTTGCAAACCTGGAGAGCCTAGCACCCCAAGTGTGATGCCTCAAATGTTTCACACAACACCAAATGCTTTTGGAATGACTTTAAGAGAATTGTCTAACACTTGAAATTGGCCTAGCCCTCTTGTGTTACACATGTAGCAGATTTTGGTAGATAACATGTTCTTTATATAGTGTGTTGCATTAGGGTTACACCATGTAAACCCTAATGTAACATGGCTCTTAATTTCCATGACCCATGGGTTTGTAACTCCTATGGAGCATCCAGGGAGCATCCTATGGACCTTACCCCAACTAGATAATCCATGGAGCATCTAGCCCACTATACAAGTATGGATATTTACACAATCAACCCATATATTTAATTAGTCTCCTTTTTGATCACTTAATTAATTCTAGATTAATTCTTGATCAATACTAATTAAATAACATTATTAATATATTAGAACTTATATTATATTAATAAACCACAAGTGTTATTTCTCTCATTTAGTCTATCCAATTGCATGATGCCATGCAACCCAAATGGACCATGTCGGGTCGGGTCAAGTACATACCAGAAATAGTTATGGACTTAGACACCTTATCCAACACTTATAAGATTTGGAAAAAGGGGAAAGGTAAGTCCAAGGTTTATTGGACCGTTTAAAGTTCTTCAGAAGAGTGGGAACCAAGCTTACGAGCTCGAATTACCCGAAGAACTGAATGGTATTCATAACACTTTTCAGGTGTGTTATCTGAGGAAGTTCACGGGAGAGGTTTCTGACATGATTCCACTTTCGGAATTAAGAATTGATGAAAATAAGAGGTTAATTGAAGAACCAGAGGCAATCGTTGACCGTAAGACTAAAGAGTTGTGACGCAAAATTGGTGGGATGTCAAGTCCACCAAGCAAATTACACCCTTTGTTTGAAAATAAAACGTAATATAATGGTAAAAAGGGGTATCGATCCTCGGGGAAATGGTTGTATTCAATCACCAATGCAATCCAATAGAACTAGTGAAAATAAACTAACTAACTACAATTAAACTAAAAGGGGGGTGTTGTGATTGCTTGAAAACTAAAAGACTTGAATAACTAAAAGGCTTGCAATTAAGCAAGATGAAACTAAAACACTTGAATAACTAAAAAGCTAGATGCTCAAATATTTGGGAGAATTGGTTAACCAAGGCAATTCAACACAATGAACATTTGTGTGTTTATCATTAGGATTCAATATGAAGCTTATCATTCATCCCAAATTGGTAATAGCAATCATGAAGCATGATATGCCAAGATTCCTTATAGGTAGTATGGAGGTTGGGGAAGCCCACAACACACCTTCTTAATCAAAATCAAAGATCCAATTGAAGCAATTGAACCCAAGAAGTTGATTAGCCTTAAGAATGAAGGAATCCCTAATTCCTAGAGGATTTCAATGCTTACACATCCATAAAGGAGTTATGATTCATAAGCTAGAGATGATTTCTACCATCATAAAGCCCTTGTTCTAAGTAAATTCAATGATTCAATGCTAAACCAAAGAAATAAACCAACAATTGTTTATTCAAGTACCAAGCTCATGATCAAAGCATTAAACAAGCATAGGAAATATGAACTAGAATCATAGACATAAAATAAATGATAAATAAACATGAATCCTTCAAAAACCCACAAACATTCAAAGGCTTTAGCCAAGGCTAACCAAAATAGAGAGTTTAGCCACGCATGGAAATAGAACAACAATCACAAAAGTCTAATGCATAAAGAAACTACCAATAACTTGGAAAGATGAAAAGAATTGATTCTTGAGCTTCTAAATCGCCTTCTCCTGGTCTCCAATGGTGTAAAATCGAAGTGATAGCTGATAGATCCCATCCCCCAAGGTAATGGCAAGCCAAATGACCAAAATGACCAAAACAGGGCAGTTGCGCGAGTACCCGTGCGACGGAAATTCCACCCGCGCAAGTGTTGCTGGAATGCTATTGGCTCATTTTTCCTCCACTAACCATCCCATTACCAAATATTCCCTTGGTCCCCTCCATCTCCCACATGATTCAAACTAGCCAATCATCTTTTAGCTTCAAAAATGGATGCTCCAAGCCCAAATTAATTATCCATGATCCATCTTCACAAGCCCACTTCATCCAAGCCTTTATCTTTTTAAGCCCAAATCTCCTTTGGTGGATCCGTCAAGCCCAATAATGCATCGAAAAGCCCACTAAGCCCAACTCCAATTAAACCGCGTCTGCAACGAAGGCCGAATACCCTGCAAAATACCTCATCCAACATAAAAAGCACCCGGTATGATCCATAATAAAGAAAATAAATAAAATACAATGCAATAATGATAAAAAGAGTTAAAATACTAAAATAAACTAATAAAAATAAGGAAATAAAATAAGCTATCAAATCACCCCAAGCTTAAACCTAACTTGTCCTGAAGTTAGCACAAGACTAAAATGAACTCGGGATGAGCTAAACTAAAAAGGAAAAAGAAAGGTACCATAGAACTTGGTCAACATCAGTCAAATTGGTCAGAATTAGTCCTTCACGGACCCTACGCATCTTCCAAATGTTCCCCGCTTTAGAGCCATAAACCACATTCTCAACCACTTGATGGGTGAATAGATCACGGCTGGATGCAGTCGCGGTGTGCAAGACAAAGGAAACAGAGATGTGCCCAGTGGGGGCACTTTAAATCACCAATGCAGACCATAGTGCACGAGGGAAAGGCGCCTCTTCACACACTATGATTCCTACATTTGTCAGGCTAAAGTGTTTAATATGAAATAGGGTTTTGCATCGCGGCCTCCGGGCAAACATCCGGTTTCAGAGGCTTCTCCCTTCTACTGTCCTTTACAATTTACCGTCTCATCGTCAAGGCCTTTTCTCACCAAAAATCAAAAATAAAATAAAATAATAAAAATTCTACTTAACCTAAATCTAAACCTAACCGCTTAAATCTTCAATCTTGAACTTCTTGTTTTTTTTTATGAATCTTGAACTTGGATTCTTGTTCTTCTTTTTGTGTTGCTCTTTTTCTTCATTTTTCTTCTTTGTTTCTTTTTGTCTTCACTTTTCCAATTTCTTCATTTTTTTGTGTTTTCTTCTTTGAACGTCTAAGGAATTTCACCATGTAACAAAGGATGGAGGCTAACATGAACACCTAAAGATCATTGACAATGTGCCAAGATCAACTAAAAAGGGTGGGGAATGACTCAAAAATGGGTGTTACCGAAAAGACTTGGTCTCAAAAGATGTGAATTGGGGGACCCACTTCAAAGTTCATCAAGCACCTCAATGCAAGGTGTGATAAACAAAATCTATCTAATTCTCTACTCTAGACTCCTAAAAAAATAACCTATATTAAAAAGGTGGTGAGAATCTAACTAAGTAAGGCTCGGACAAGACTCGGGAGTACTAAGGGGTACTCCCCCCAAAATCAAGATGTGAGTCTTCAATGTCTTCAATGTCTTCATAATACCTTACCAGGCTAATCTTTGCTCGTACACATTGGCATCACCAACCACATCCCTCCGCACCTAGTCCCAATCAAGCTACATGCATCTGACCCCCACATAAGCGGTCTTAAAATGGTCTCTGAGGCTCAAAACGTGTCGCATTTATCAAATACAAGGAATTCCATATCAAGACATGGGACCAATCTATGATTCAATACTTATGACTCGGTTCTCTAGTACATGTAGGGATGAGAAGACAAGAGAGAACAAAAATGCATGAACTTACACTAGGATGCATCTAAAAAGTATGAAAATTAGATAATAAAGAAATAAAATATGCAATATTTTTGAACTTTTTATGCAATTTTTATGAATGTCCTAAATGACTTACTCTAAATGCAACTATATACAACCTAAATGCAATAAAAAATAAAATATAAGAATACCTCACCCCAAGCTTAAAATTAAGCATTGTCCTCAATGCTTAGGATGAGAGTAAGGAGGGATCATACCAGGATCAAGGTGGAGGAGGCATGCGAGGACGGTATAGAAGCAACACATGGGTCGTACAATGATGTATTGTTGGAGTTCTTGGCCGCATAAATACACATGGATGAAAGCTTGGCCGCGCAAAGGAAGCATATGAAATGGCTCGAAATTTTCTTATGAAGTGGCATATTTGCGCGGGTACCCTCACAAACTTTATGCGGGTGGGGGCAGTCTCACAAGCTTTGCGTGGGTACCCTCGCAAACTTTACACGGGTGGGGAGCAGTTGCGCGCATACATCAGAATGCAAATCGTGTTGGGGGGATTTTGAGCTTGGAATCTGCGCGGCTGGGGGTCGGTCGCACAACGATTGCGAGGGCACTCGCGCAAGTTGCAGATTTTGACATTTTTTGCAATTTTTCGCTCTACAAGCTCCAGTTTTCTTCCATACTTTACCAAGATCATTGCTAAACCTCAAGATGCTTATTTTTGACCAACTTCAAGCCTAGAAACATCAAAACTTCAAGAGGATATTATTTATTCACAATGCATTTATTTAACGCCTTTACCAAGACATAGCCCCGTTTTGGTCAACCTTCGTAAATCGGAGTTTCCAATGGTACATTGTCGAATTCTCCCGTATCAAAGCCTTCATAAAATGGTTTCAAACGGTGCCCATTCACTTTTACTATTTGATTTGTTTTCAAACTCTTAATTTTAACCGCACCGTGATTAAACACTTTTATAACACTAAAAGGTTCGTGCCATCGAGATCGCAATTTTCCCGGGAATATCTTTAAGTGTGAATGATAAAGAAGAAATTCTTGACCCGGAATAAAGTGTTATAACACTAAAAGGTTCGTACAATGATGTATTGTTGGAGTTCTTTGCATCTTTTGAACCTTTTAATTATCTTCTTCTTGACCACTTCCATCATTGGAGGATTCAATCTTCTTTGAGCCTCTCTCTTAGGCTTGCAATAATCTTCCATAAGAATCTTGTGTGTGCGTACTTTAGGGCTTATCCTATTTATTGGCTCAATCACATCAACCCAGTACAATGGAGAAATGTTGCTAGGGTACCTCATTGCTTCAAAGATGTTGAAGTCAATGATCTCTCCATCAAACTCCATAGTAATTTTACCTTTATGGACATCAATGAGCGTGTGAGGGGTATTCATGAAAGGTCTTCCAAGGAGGATCATAGATGATTTGGAAGGGGTCTTCTCTTCAAGATCAATGACATAAAAATTCGCTGGAAAAACAAGTTGATTAACTTGTACTAACACATCCTCCAATACTCCTCTTGGAGACACACTTGACTTGTCAGCTAATTGAATGATTACTCCGGTTTCTTCCAAAGGTCCAACATTGAGAGATTGAAAAACCGAGTATGGCATCACATTGATCGAGGCTCCAAGATCTAACATGGCACTTTCGACATGCAAATCACCAATGGTACAAGGGATAGCAAATATTCTTGGATCCTTGCATTTGGGAGGTAACTTCTTTTGGATAACCGCAGACACGTTTGCATTGACTTGAATCTTTTTATTTTCCTTGAATTTCCTCTTTTTGGTGCACAAATCCTTGAGAAATTTTGCATAACTTGGAATTTGCTTAATAGCATTCAATAGTGGAATGTTGATTTGGACCTTGCGGAAAGTTTCAAAGAATTCATTTTCTTCCTTGCTTTTCTTTGAAGCGGCTAACCGGGAAGGGAAGGGTGGTGGTATGACCAATGGCTTGATGGTCTTGTTGGAAGATTTGGGTTGCTCAATATTTGTCACAATCGGGTCCTTTGGAGTAGGTACAACTTTCGAAGGTTCAACAATAATGACTTCATCTTCTTCTTCTCTTGAAACTCTTTTAGGGTTGTTTTCTACAAGTGTTTTCTCACTTCTTAAGGTTATTGCACTCACATTGGGGTTCTTCTCGGTTTGAGAAGGAAGTTTACCCCTTTGTTCCATCTTGTTGAGAGCGGTGGCCAAGTCTCCAATTTGTGCTTGAATGTTGGAGAAAGTGTTATTGGTCTCTTGTTGAAATTGGGTTTGGCTTTGAGCAAGAGAAGTGACAAGTTCTTGAAGGCTCATTTGATGGTTACCACTTGATTGACCTTGTTGATGAGGCTGTTGGTAATGTGGAGGGTTATAAGAAGTTTGTGGATATGGAGGTTTTTAGGAAGGATATTGCGGATGTTGGGGTCTCATCAAAATGTTTGGTGGATTTTTCTTTGGTGGGTATGGGTTGTTTGGGTTATTCCTCCAATTTGGGTTAAAGTTGTTTCGAAATCCCATGGGTCTTGGTTGACCTTGATATCCTCCCATTGTATTCACATCTTCCGGTTCACTTCCAATAGTGGGACACTTATCCGTATAATGCCCCGTCATTGCACAAGTACCGCATACCATTAATTGTTGACCACTTCCCACCACCATTTGACTTAATACATTAGTCAAATCTAAGAGCTTTGATTCCAAGTGTTGGGTGTTGCTAACTTCACCAACCACTTGTGGGGAATTTCTCTTCATTTCATTTTGAGTCCCAAAGTTCCTTTGATTTTGAGAAATGGTTCCAAAAAGTGATCTTATCTCTTGAGGTGTCTTGTTGAAGATGTCACCACCACTTGAGGCATCGATCATCCTTCGATCCTTTTCATTCATACCCTCATAAAATTATTGAAGAAGTAGTTGTTCGGGAATGTTGTGTTAAGGACAACTTGTACACAAGTTGTTGAATCGCTCCCAAAAATCATGAAAAGTCTCATTCTCCCCTTGACGAATACCCAAAATGTCACTTCTTTGGCTTGAAATTCGGGAGGTGGGATAGAACTTGATATTGAAGGCTTTGAGTAACTCTGCCCATGTGTGAATAGATCCCGGTGGTAAGTTGAATAACCACTCTCTAGCTTTATCTTCCAAGGTGAGTGGGAAGGCGGTTAGCTTGAAATCATCCAATGTCACATTTGCGGTCAACATGCTAACACATATCATATGAAAGGACTTCAAATGCTTTTGAGGATCTTCTCTATCCAACCCATGGAACTTGGTGAGTTATGTATGAAACTTGACTTCAGTTCAATCCTTCGGCGGTTTGCGGGATAAACAATACCAAGGGGTGTGTGAGTAACATCCGTCTCCATCATTTGTCTAAGTGTCAACTCTTGAGGGGCATTGGGTGGATTGGGGTTATTAGGATATTATTGCATGTAATTGGGTGGTTGTTGGTAAGGCGGATATGGGTATTGTTGGTGATTGTAGATTGGTGGTGGATAAGGTTGGTATTTAGGGTATTGGTTGTAAGGAGGTTGTTGTTGTGGGTACATTGGGTTTTGGGACATTGGAGGTTGTTGGTAATTAGGTTGATTTGGGTAATGTACTTGTTGTTGAACATGAAAAGCATTGGCTTGAGGTTGGTTGTTTTGGTGGAATTGTTGGTTGTGTGGTTGTGGAGGTTGATAATTGGGTTGGTGTTGAGGAGGGGCTTGATTCCAAGGTGGCATATCAATGAGAGGTTCTTGTGGTTGTTGTCTTGGTTGATGGGGTGGTGTATTGGCATCTTGATTATTTGGGTTTGGGTTGGGATTGTGAGGTGGAGTGTGATTCATGGCTATGTAGTTTTCAAACGGAATATCTTCAAAGGATTGACCAACAATTGGAGAATTCGGCTCGGAGTCGGTATCACTTGAAGTATGAACTTGATCTTCAATATTGATTAGTGGAGAAGAGGAAGAAGCTTGAACTAGTTGTTGTTGCTTTGCTTGTTTGGCTAACTTTTTCAACCTTGTTACTTCTTTTTCAATTTCCAGATTGTAGAGTAGTTCATCGGTTCTTGTAGACCTAGGCATAAACAATCAAATAACAATAACCAATTTCTCCAGCAACGGCGCCAAAACTTGGTGGGATGTCAAGTCCACCAAGCAAATTACACCCTTTGTTTGCAAATAAAATGTAATATAATAGTAAAAAGGGGTATTGATCATCGGGGAAATGGTTGTATTCAATCACCAATGCAATCCAATAGAACTAGTGAAAATAAACTAACTAACTACAATTAAACTAAAAGGGGGGTGTTGTGATTGCTTGAAAACTAAAAGACTTGAATAACTAAAAATCTTGCAATTAAGCAAGATGAAACTAAAAGACTTGAATAACTAAAAAGCAAGATGCTCAAATATTTGTGAGAATTGGTTAACCAAGGCAATTCAACACAATGAACATTTGTGTGTTTATCATTAGGATTTAATATGAAGCTTATCATTCATCCCAAATTGGTTATAGCAATCATGAAGCATGATATGCCAAGATTCTGTTGGATTAGTGTCTAAGTCTATAACTATAATTGGTATATATTTGACCCGACCCGGCATGGTCCATTTGGGTTGCATGGCATCGGAACATTTGGGTAGAGCTTTTATGAGAAGAGGATATTTGTGACGTATTAATATATTATAAGTTCTAAGATATTAATATGAAATCATATTATTTGATTAGTATTGGTCAAGAATTAATTTGGAATTAATTTAGTGATCAAAAGAGACTAATTAAATATATGGGGATTGATTGTGTAAATCATTGATTCTTGTATATGTGGGCTTATGATCCATGATTCCTTATGTTGGGTTTAACCCATGTGGTGATCCGTGGATACTCCATGGAGGTTAAAACCCATGGATCATAAGGAATGGGTAAAGTCATGAGTTACATGGTGTAACCCTAATAGCCACACTATATAAAGACCCCATTGGTTGGTGAAATTGGCACTAGTGTATACACAAGAGGGCAAGCCAATTTCTATGAGTCAAGTATCTCTTATCATGGTTATTCCATATGTTAATGGTGTTGTGTGAACCATTTGAGGTGTCACACTTGGGGCACTAGGCTCTTAAGCTCCATGGAATCAAGCTACAACAAAAGGTATGTCTTCTATCTAGTTTTTGTTATCCTAGTACATATGAATGTATGCTAGTTAGGATAATACCTTGGAATATTCATATTTGAATGTATAATAGAGAAAACATAGATCCAAGGTATTTAGGGTTGCATGTACACTTAGGAGTGTTATAATGCTCAAAACGCAACAGTGGTATCAGACCCTAGGCTTGTTTTCAATTATACTTGATGCAAATTGCTGAAAAAAGCAGAAAAAAATCGATTTTCTGGCTGTCTGGGCACTGGACTCGCCGAGTCCACTGATGAACTCGCCGAGTCCATGAGGAAATTCATCCTACTCGTCGAGTAGGTTCATACACTCGATGAGTAGAGGCCCCTGACAGTATATTTTCGACTTTTAAGGCTGTAATTGGACTAGGAATATTACCCTAAGCTGTTTTTGAACTTATAAACCTATTTTTGATATGGTAATGTTCATGCTAATCCAGTTTCAAAGATAATTGTCATAATTTCAAGATTTGTATTAGCTTTATGTTCATGCTAATTTCTTGAAGATTGATGATTTGAATTATCTTGTTCTTATGAGTTAGCTTGATTTAATAGAAAAATTATGAGATAATGTGTTTTCAATCCATATTGATCTAAAATTTATTCATAAAATGTGTTTTTGTAACTTGTCGTCAAGTTATATGAATAAGGAAGAGTCACATTCTTTTAATGGTTTAAAGTCTTCCATAACTTGTCCTTAAGTTATGGAACTTGAAGAGTTTTTAATTAAAACTACTGTAAACTCATAAGTTATGGAATTGAATAGTTTTTGAATTCTTTCAATACTTGCCCTCAAGTTTTGGAATTTGTAGAGTTTACCCCTTATGAATGCTTTAATTCCAAATCAAACCCTAGAATTTTAAAAGTTTAAAATTCAACCCTTATACTATTATTATAATTTTAATTATATAGATATGTATAAGATAAAGTCAATCTTACCGTTAGTAGGCCTCATTCACGAATTCGGTCTATAAGGGGGGTATAAGGTTACTGCTTATAAAATGGCAGTTTAATGGGTGTCCATTCTCACCCACCGCTTCATTGACTGGTAGAGGGTCGTTAGCCGAACGGGTAGGATAAGGACTATAATTCTCCCTTCATTAAAAGTATAATGATAAATTCTAAGTAACTAAGCACTTATAAATTCCCAATCTTAGTTACTTAGGAAAATGTGAAATGGTGCTAACCCAGGAAATTACACTGTGCACCTTTGTTAAGTCGTTAGTGGAGCGTGTGTGGTTAACCGGCACACTAATATGGGACTGACAATGTGTGGCGAAGGGTAACTTAAGTTTATCATAGATTGGTGGAGCGTGTGTGGTTAATCGGCACATCAATTAGGTGATAAAGTTGAGGGTACCAAGTCAATTTGCATGGTTATTCACACATTGTTTGTGATCATCGGCATCCCAGTCACAAACTTGAGAGGGCACAATCGAGATTCAAACATGCCATTGAAAGTTCAATGCATCTCAAAAAGGATCTAGGAATTTCAAATCCAATTAAAACTTAATTATATTTCGTTTTCATGGTGGAAATTGGTAAATCGTCATTTACCTACCTTCAACTATTTTATAGCTTGGATTACGGCATCCCCCTTCCGGTTATAAATAGGTTGTTGGATCCTAGCCTTAATATTTCATATTGGGTGTTATATTAAGGAATTTAAATCAACTAAACTTGAATTTCTCCCATTATAGATGTCTAGTCAAGACAACTATGGTCTTCCCAAATCTTTAGGAAAAAGCTTTCCTAATGAAGATGATATCCCACATGGCAATCAAGGTGAAAGATTAATCCCTTTGGTGTGCATTAATGGGACTGGAAATCATGTTTCACTTCCTCCACCTTCTCCAATAATTCTCCCTATCCCACAAGTTTCAGCACTTGAAAAGTTCTAAGTCACTCAATCCCTATTGGCAAGAAAAGACTATATGTGCTTACATCTTGGAGGTTAAGTCACATATTGGCAAGCCGGGAGAGTCAGGTGTCGAAGTCTCGAGGTAGCTGGCTGTTAACTTGGTTCTTCATTCACTCCCTGATGATAGGTCACGACATGACCCTTAGTGATCTTATCTATTTGCTTGATGCTGCTAAATCAGCAATGATTTGGAGCATTGGTAAAGCAAACTAGATTGGAAGATCTACTTCCCAAACCTATTTGGACATTGACAATGGTGACATTGGAAATCCAGAAAAGCTTTCTCTTCCCAATAGAAAGGGATTGGCCATGGTCAAGTCATTTGACCAATGGTAAAGAGAAAGGCTAAGTCTGAGACAATCAAATGTACCATTTCCAAAGAGTCCATATGTTTCTTTTGCCAAAAGAAGGGTCATTGGTTGCGAAGCTGCCGAATTCACCTGAAAGTTCATAAGGATGGTAAAAGTCAAAAGGTTTGACTTTGCTTCAGGTTAAAGTCCATTATCTAACTCTATGAAGTCTCTTTTGGAGATTCTTAATACATGATGTAATGTAATTACATTTTGATGTTTTGGAAGAATCAAAGGAAGCTTAAAGAAAGAGTGTGCTGATTTTGATCGCAAAGATGGATTTCGATCGCATGGTTCGATGATCAGAATTTTGAGTTGCTGCTTAAGAGGTATGATATGTTGCTTAGGAATAGATAACAACATGTTTTTCCATATGTATTTGCGTTGTAAGGATAAGTTTTTCCGCAAAGTTTAAAAAATAAAAGGAAATTTTGATTTTATTTATTTTAAGTATCCTTACAATAGCATTTGTGAAAAACTTTGTTGTTTATATGTTTCCATTGATAATAAATATTGGAAAATGGATTTGATTCTTTCATTTGTGGTAGTGTCATAATTTACCAAATAAGGAAAGATTCTCATCACCCAAGTTTTAGTTGGATAGAAACTTAGAATCATGCAACTGGTATTGTGTGATGAATGAGAATTTTCATCTTTGGAAATTAAGACAAAGACCTTGTTCACATGTATATGTGAGTCAAGAGAAGGACTAAAGGATCGGGTGCACTAGGCTGTGCACTGATCAGGTTCACCACAAAGAATGATAAGATTATTTGTTATGATTTACTAAAGTTTAGTAAATATGGTTATGCTTAAAATTTGAAGTGTAATTCTGAAACACTGGAAAAATTTTCAATGTATGACAGAACGGATGAGAAGAATCAAGTAAGGCAGAAAGATAAAAGTTTCTCCAATCTAAAGAGATGGGAGAGTACTTGAGTATCTTGGTTTATGATTATCTTAGTGATTATGAAACCATATCACAATTGATCCTATAAGGACACCTTAGTGCATTTGTCTGACTAAGGAGAAGAATCATGAATTGTTGAAATGGTTAAATCAAAAGATAAATCATACGTCGTTCCAAACTCAACTCTTAGAGTCATACTCCAAGATTGTAACTTGAGTGACATAATCTTTAGAAAGTTTATAACACTTGTCAAATGTATAGTAAGTTGTTTCCTATTCTTGTACATTTGAAGTTGGTAAGTTGTCATGTTTTGGATAAGACAAAGACCAACTAAGACCAATTGAGTGAAGTGTTTTTCCTTGATAAGAATCCACACTAACTCTTGAATATTTGTTTTGTCAATGAATGGTTATTGACAAAAGAGAATCTTATATGTCAAGAGGTCAGTGGGAGTCTTTAAAAATCTTGACAAATCTTTAAGAACTAATCAAGAGTATTGTTAATCACTAGCCCACGACTTGAGGTTTATAACCTATCGTGTTGACATATTCTTATTTATGTGTCTATTCGAGTTAAAAGTTGACTTTGCATATGAGTTCTATGAGTTCTCAATTGTTGCATAACAACCTGGAAGCAATGGTAGGCCCTTGAGCTGCCAAGTGGCAAGAAATTATGATTGAACAAGTTCAGTCCATATAAGTTTGGATTTGTCACTAACCTTGTCGTGTGATTATGGTTTTGACAAATTCACATGGATAGGAACTCATGCACCATAAAAAAAAAAACTAAGTGTCATAAGGTTTCTCTCCGATTCATGAAAATGATGGTGAGGAAACGTTTTCACTAAGTAGATTTTAAGTATATAGCAATTGTGAGTTTTGCATTCTCAAAGTCATTAGTGGAGCGTGTGTGGTTAACCGGCACACTAACATGGACTTGTGAGAATAGCAAAAGGTCCAAACATTATGATTACGGCATCCCTCTTCATAATTGTTTAGACAAACATGTGAGCTATCTAAGGAAAGGTGTATGTTTTTTGATAAAGTCTTATCAAAGCATTCTTGGATCATAAATCTGAACTTTGGCAAGAAAGTCAATAAAGTATTGATTTCTAGAAGTCCAGTTGATTTCTGAGTACATGTCAAAGCTAGTGGGAGCATAAGTGTTGTGCTAGTAAGATAATAATCATTGTGCTAGTGGGAGCATGATTATTATGGTTAGTGTTGCAAGTTAGCAATGTTAATTATAGAAAACAAAAGGTTCAATTCGCTTTGAAAAGTTGTTTTGCTATAATTAAGGGAGAGGATTTATACTTCATTCTAATTCTACAAGCTTAGATTGAGATTTTAATCAACTTTAGTCTAGGATATATATGAATGTTATGTTGGAATTGTTCAACATAAGGAAATTCTATATATGTTGCATCCTCAAAATTCGATTATGATTACGGCATCCCTCTTCATAGTTCGAATTTTGAGAACATGGCAAATAAAAAAAATTATAGCATGAATCGTGTCCCATATGCTTCGGGTATAGGATCGATTGCATGTGCTATAATATTTATTCATTCTAAATTTTCCAAATGCCTAGGGCATTAAGAGGGAAAAGGGAAAGAACTGGATTTGACTAAAATGATTAAGCAATTGTCGAGGACAATCTGAGGTTTGCCAAAGATTGGTTGCTCATGGACAATTGGAAGTATAGAGATAGGACCATATTGACATATTTTGAAAGGAGGCAACTCTTGTTCAGAAGTGATAGTCAAAATGGGAATATGGAATTGTCTCCATAGGTGGAAGATATTCTTTGAATCTGTGTAAGATTAGAGAACTTAATGCAAGAAGAGTGTTCAAAGGAATGTACTTTGAATGTGAGACTTCATTTCCATGGAATTGCTCTCCATTGGAATACTTTGTAATGTATGTTGCCAAGTCTTTGTGACTTGTGTGCATATTCATTGCAAGGGGATCATTGCATATAAGTTTAGAATCTAATAGATTATAGTAAATGGCAAGAGTTTGGTATTCTTACATTTACAATAAGGATTGGGATTGTGAAATGAGCATCATTGAAATATTGTCAATTGATCTGTTTCACAAAAGTAAGGATCATAAGACAAACATAGTGTGCATACTTGGAGTATGGCATAACTATTGTTTGCACAAACATAGTGTGCATGCTTGGAGCATGGCATTACTATTGTTTTAATTCAAGTATTAAGTTGATGAATAAAAACATTGAATAATGAGTAATCAATATGGTGCTTAGATAAAGTTGTTTTATTTACTCTCAAAGAGTTTTGGGGCCATATATGATTAGTATTATTCTTGTGTTTCACTTTGCATGTTTTGACTTCCAGAATAACTAGGTCGTTCTTCCTAAATAACTAACTTATTCAAACCATCCACAGTCGATAATACGTTGGAAGTAGGTATTAAGGCAAGACTGTCATGAAGTTGGATTGTAGATGTCCAAGGTATGGGACATAGCAAGAGTTGCTGCAACATTCATGAGTGCTCATAAGTTCTGAGTATTGGATTAAACCCACGCTCATTTGACTCACTTCATGGATTTTATCACGAGTGAATCATGAGACGATAATATCTTATATTCTTCAAACCTAGAGATATGAGTTGTTGACTATGAGTTGGTTATACATTGATTGTAGGAAAACGCATTGGTAACTCGATGTTATAAAACGTGCCTTTGTGTATGATTCAACAACCAGTTAGTACAAGCATATGAGTCAAAGTTTATCCATTCCTTTCATCCTTAAAGGGATAAAAACGATATTTGTGGGCCCCTCGATGATTTAGTGATGACACCCCGAAGTGCTTGGCCAAGCCTGGACTGAATTGATTTGTTCAATTAGTCGGTCGTCATAAATCAGAAATCGGGAAACAACAAATGGACAGAGAGAATGATTATAATCCATGTCTCAGTCCATATGATATCTAGAATGGAGGAATATATGATCACTTATCTAATGGACGCGTCATTGATTTGTTCAGAATTCGAGAGCGGCTTTTAAGAGCTATGATTGCTAGTCGGGTTATGAAGCCATACTTGCAATAATAGTTATTAGACTTATCCAAGTGGGAGACTGTTGGATTAGTGTCTAAGTCCATAACTATAATTGGTATATACTTGACCCGACCCGGCATGGTCTATTTGGGTTGCATGGCATCGGAACATTTGGGTAGACCTTTTATGAGAAGAGGATATTTGTGACGTATTAATATATTATAAGTTCTAATATATTAATATGAAATCATATTATTTGATTAGTATTGGTCAAGAATTAATTTGGAATTAATTTAGTGATCAAAAGAGACTAATTAAATATATGGGGATTGATTGTGTAAATCATTGATTCTTGTATATGTGGGCTTATGATCCATGATTCCTTATGTTGGGTTTAACCCATGTGGTGATCCATGGATACTCCATGGAGGTTAAAACCCATGGATCATAAGGAATGGGTAAAGTCATGAGTTACATGGTGTAACCCTAATAGCCACACTATATAAAGACCCCATTGGTTGGTGAAATTGGCACTAGTATATACACAAGAGGGCAAGCCAATTTCTATGAGTCAAGTATCTCTTCTCATGGTTATGCCATATGTTCATGGTGTTGTGTGAACCATTTGAGGTGTCACACTTGGGGCACTAGGCTCTTAAGCTCCATGGAATCAAGCTACAACAAAAGGTATGTCTTCTATCTAGTTTTTGTTATCCTAGTACATATGAATGTATGCTAGTTAGGATAATACCTTGGAATATTCATATTTGAATGTATAATAGAGAAAACATAGATCCAAGGTATTTAGGGTTGCATGTACACTTAGGAGTGTTATAATGCTCAAAACGCAACAGTGGTATCAGACCCTAGGCTTGTTTTCAATTATACTTGATGCAAATTGCTGAAAAAAGCAGAAAAAATCGATTTTCTGGCTGTCTGGGCACTGGACTCGCCGAGTCCACTGATGAACTCGCCGAGTCCATGAGGAAATTCATCCTACTCGTCGAGTAGGTTCATACACTCGACGAGTAGAAGCCCCTGACAGTATATTTTCGACTTTTAAGGCTGTAATTGGACTAGGAATATTACCCTAAGCTGTTTTTGAACTTATAAACCTATTTTTGATATGGTAATGTTCATGCTAATCCAGTTTCAAAGATAATTGTCATAATTTCAAGATTTGTATTAGCTTTATGTTCATGCTAATTTCTTGAAGATTGATGATTTGAATTATCTTGTTCTTATGAGTTAGCTTGGATTAATAGAAAAATTATGAGATAATGTGTTTTCAATCCATATTGATCTAAAATTTATTCATAAAATGTGTTTTTGTAACTTTTCGTCAAGTTATATGAAAAGTCACAATTAAGATTCATAAAACTCATAAAGTTTTCCATAAGTTATGAATAAGGAAGAGTCACATTCTTTTAATGGTTTAAAGTCTTCCATAACTTGTCCTTAAGTTATGGAACTTGAAGAGTTTTTAATTAAAACTACTGTAAACTCATAAGTTATGGAATTGAATAGTTTTTGAATTCTTTCAATACTTGCCCTCAAGTTTTGGAATTTGTAGAGTTTACCCCTTATGAATGCTTTAATTCCAAATCAAACCCTAGAATTTTAAAAGTTTAAAATTCAACCCTTATACTATTATTATAATTTTAATTATATAGATATGTATAAGATAAAGTCAATCTTACCGTTAGTAGGCCTCATTCACGAAGTCGGTCTATAAGGGGGGTATAAGGTTACTGCTTATAAAATGGCAGTTTAATGGGTGTCCACTCTCACCCACCGCTTCATCGACTGGTGGAGGGTCGTTAGCCGAACGGGTAGGATAAGGACTATAATTCTCCCTTCATTAAAAGTATAATGATAAATTCTAAGTAACTAAGCACTTATAAATTCCCAATCTTAGTTACTTAGGAAAATGTGAAATGGTGCTAACCCAGGAAATTACACTGTGCACCTTTGTTAAGTCGTTAGTGGAGCGTGTGTGGTTAACCGGCACACTAATATGGGATTGACAATGTGTGGCGAAGGGTAACTTAAGTTTATCATAGATTGGTGGAGCGTGTGTGGTTAATCGGCACATCAATTAGGTGATAAAGTTTAGGGTACCAAGTCAATTTGCATGGTTATTCACACATTGTTTGTGATCATCGGCATCCCAGTCACAAACTTGAGAGGGCACAATCGAGATTCAAACATGCCATTGAAAGTTCAATGCATCTCAAAAAGGATCTAGGAATTTCAAATCCAATTAAAACTTAATTATATTTCGTTTTCATGGTGGAAATTGGTAAATCGTCATTTACCTACCTTCAACTATTTTATAGCTTGGATTACGGCATCCCTCTTCCGGTTATAAATAGGTTGTTGGATCCTAGCCTTAATATTTCATATTGGGTGTTATATTAAGGAATTTAAATCAACTAAACTTGAATTTCTCCCATTATAGATGTCTAGTCAAGACAACTATGGTCTTCCCAAATCTTTAGGAAAAAGCTTTCCTAATGAAGATGATATCCCACATGGCAATAAAGGTGAAAGATTAATCCCTTTGGTGTGCATTAATGGGACTGGAAATCATGTTTCACTTCCTCCACCTTCTCCAATAATTCTCCCTATCCCACAAGTTTCAGCACTTGAAAAGTTCTAAGTCACTCAATCCCTATTGGCAAGAAAAGACTATATGTGCTTACATCTTGGAGGTTAAGTCACATATTGGCAAGCCGGGAGAGTCAGGTGTCGAAGTCTCGAGGTAGATGGCTGTTGACTTGGTTCTTCAGTCACTCCCTGATGATAGGTCACGACATGACCCTTAGTGATCTTATCTATTTGCTTGATGCTGCTAAATCAGCAATGATTTGGAGCATTGGTAAAGCAAATTAGATTGGAAGATCTACTTCCCAAACCTATTTGGACATTGACAATGGTGACATTGGATGTCCAGAAAAGCTTTCTCTTCCCAATAGAAAGGGATTGGCCATGGTCAAGTCATTTGACCAATGGTAAAGAGAAAGGCTAAGTCTGAGACAATCAAATGTACCATTTCCAAAGAGTCCATATGTTTCTTTTGCCAAAAGAAGGGTCATTGGTTACGAAGCTGCCGAATTCACCTGAAAGTTCATAAGGATGGTAAAAGTCAAAAGGTTTGACTTTGCTTCAGGTTAAAGTCCATTATCTAACTCTATGAAGTCTCTTTTGGAGATTCTTAATACATGATGTAATGTAATTACATTTTGATGTTTTGGAAGAATCAAAGGAAGCTTAAAGAAAGAGTGTGTTGATTCTGATCTCAAAGATGGATTTCGATCGCATGGTTCGATGATCAGAATTTTGAGCTGCTGCTTAAGAGGTATGATATGTTGCTTAGGAATAGATAACAACATGTTTTTCCATATGTATTTGCGTTGTAAGGATAAGTTTTTCCGTAAAGTTTAAAAAATAAAAGGAAATTTTGATTTTATTTATTTTAAGTATCCTTACAATGGCATTTGTGAAAAACTTTGTTGTTTATATGTTTCCATTGATAAGCAATATTCGAAAATGGATTTGATTCTTTCATTTGTGGTAGTGTCATAATTTACGAAATAAGGAAAGATTCTCATCACCCAAGTTTCAGTTGGATAGAAACTTGGAATCATGCAACTGGTATTGTGTGATGAATGAGAATTTTCATCTTTGGAAATTAAGACTAAGTCCTTGTTCACATGTATATGTGAGTCAAGAGAAGGACTAAAGGATCGGGTGCACTAGGCTGTGCACTGATCAGGTTCACCAAAAAGAATGATAAGATTATTCGTTATGATTTACTAAAGTTTAGTAAATATGGTTATGCTTAAAATTTGAAGTGTAATTCTGAAACACTGGAAAAATTTTCAATGTATGACAGAACGGATGAGAAGAATCAAGTAAGGCAGAAAGATAAAAGTTTCTCCAATCTAAAGAGATGGGAGAGTACTTGAGTATCTTGGTTTATGATTATCTTAGTGATTATGAAACCATATCACAATTGATCCTCTAAGGACACCTTAGTGCATTTGTCTGACTAAGGAGAAGAATCATGAATTGTTGAAATGGTTAAATTAAAAGATAAATCATACTTCGTTCCAAAATCAACTCTTAGAGTCATACTCCAAGATTGTAACTTGAGTGACATAATCTTTAGAAAGTTTATAACACTTGTCAAATGTATAGTAAGTTGTTTCCTATTCTTGTACATTTGAAGTTGGTAAGTTGTGATGTTTTGGATAACACAAAGACCAACTAAGACCAATTGAGTGAAGTGTTTTTCCTTGATAAGAATCCACACTAACTCTTGAATATTTGTTTTGTCAATGAATGGTTATTGACAAAAGAGAATCTTATATGTCAAGAGGTCAGTGGGAGTCTTTAAAAATCTTGAGAAATCTTTAAGAACTAATCAAGAGTATTGTTAATCACTAGCCCACGACTTGAGGCTTATAACCTATCGTGTTGACATATTCTTATTTATGTGTCTATTCCAGTTAAAAGTTGACTTTGCATATGAGTTCTATGAGTTCTCAAATGTTGCATAACAACCTGGAAGCAATGGTAGGCCCTTGAGCTGCCAAGTGGCAAGAAATTATGATTGAACAAGTTCAGTCCATATAAGTTTGGATTTGTCACTAACCTTGTCGTGTGATTATGGTTTTGACAAATTCACATGGATAGGAACTCATGCACCATAAAAAAAAACTAAGTGTCATAAGGTTTCTCTCCGATTCATGAAAATGATGGTGAGGAAACGCTTTCACTAAGTAGATTTTAAGTAGATAGCAATTGTGAGTTTTGCATTCTCAAAGTCATTAGTGGAGCGCGTGTGGTTAACCGGCACACTAACATGGACTTGTGAGAATAGCAAAAGGTCTAAACATTATGATTACGGCATCCCTCTTCATAATTGTTTAGACAAACATGTGAGCTATCTAAGGAAAGGTGTATGTTTTTTGATAAAGTCTTATCAAAGCATTCTTGGATCATAAATCTGAACTTTGGCAAGAAAGTCAATAAAGTATTGATTTCTAGAAGTCCAGTTGATTTCTGAGTACATGTCAAAGCTAGTGGGAGCATAAGTGTTGTGCTAGTAAGATAATAATCATTGTGCTAGTGGGAGCATGATTATTATGGTTAGTGTTGCAAGTTAGCAATGTTAATTATAGAAAACAAAAGGTTCAATTCGCTTTGAAAAGTTGTTTTGCTATAATTAAGGGAGAGGATTTATACTTCATTCTAATTCTACAAGCTTAGATTGAGATTTTAATCAACTTTAGTCTAGGATATATATGAATGTTATGTTGGAATTGTTCAACATAAGGAAATTCTATATATGTTGCATCCTCAAAATTCGATTATGATTACGGCATCCCTCTTCATAGTTCGAATTTTGAGAACATGGCAAATAAAAAAATTTATAGCATGAATCGTGTCCCATATGCTTCGGGTATAGGATCGATTGCATGTGCTATAATATTTATTCATTCTAAATTTTCCAAATGCCTAGGGCGTTAAGAGGGAAAAGGGAAAGAACTGGATTTGACTAAAATGATTAAGCAATTGTCGAGGACAATCTGAGGTTTGCCAAAGATTGGTTGCTCATGGACAATTGGAAGTATAGAGATAGGACCATATTGACATATTCTGAAAGGAGGTAACTCTTGTTCAGAAGTGATAGTCAAAATGGGAATATGGAATTGTCTCCATAGGTGGAAGATATTCTTTGAATCTGTGTAAGATTAGAGAACTTAATGCAAGAAGAGTGTTCAAAGGAATGTACTTTGAATGTGAGACTTCATTTCCATGGAATTGCTCTCCATTGGAATACTTTGTAATGTATGTTGCCAAGTCTTTGTGACTTGTGTGCATATTCATTGCAAGGGGATCATTGCATATAAGTTTAGAATCTAATAGATTATAGTAAATGGCAAGAGTTTGGTATTCTTACATTTACAATAAGGATTGGGATTGTGAAATGAGCATCATTGAAATATTGTCAATTGATCTGTTTCACAAAAGTAAGGATCATAAGACAAACATAATGTGCATACTTGGAGTATGGCATAACTATTGTTTGCACAAACATAGTGTGCATGCTTGGAGCATGGCATTACTATTGTTTTAATTCAAGTATTAAGTTGATGAATAAAAACATTGAATAATGAGTAATCAATATGGTGCTTAGATAAAGTTGTTTTATTTACTCTCAATGAGTTTTTGGGCCATATAGGATTAGTATTATTCTTGTGTTCCACTTTGCATGTTTTGACTTCCAGAATAACTAGGTCGTTCTTCCTGAATGACTAACTTATTCAAACCATCCACATTTGATAATACGTTGGAAGTAGGTATTAAGGCAAGACTGTCATGAAGTTGGATTGTAGATGTCCAAGGTATGGGACATAGCAAGAGTTGCTGCAACATTCATGAGTGCTCATAAGTTCTGAGTATTGGATTAAACCCACGCTCATTTGACTCACTTCATGGATTTTATCACGAGTGAATCATGAGACGATAATATCTTATATTCTTCAAACCTAGAGATATGAGTTGTTGACTATGAGTTAGTTATACATTGATTGCAGGAAAACGCATTGGTAACTCGATGTTATAAAACGTGCCTTTGTGTATGATTCAACAACTAGTTAGTACAAGCATATGAGTCAAAGTTTATCCATTCCTTTCATCCTTAAAGGGATAAAAGCGATATTTGTGGGCCCCTCGATGATTTAGTGATGACACCACGAAGTGCTTGGCCAAGCCTGGACTGAATTGATTTGTTCAATTAGTCGGTCGTCATAAATCAGAAATCGGGAAACAACATATGGACAGAGAGAATGATTATAATCCATGTCTCAATCCATATGATATCTAGAATGGAGGAATATATGATCACTTATCTAATGGACGCGTCATTGATTTGTTCAGAGTTCGAGAGCGGGTTTTAAGAGCTATGATTGCTAGTCGGGTTATGAAGCCATACTTGCAATAATAGTTATTAGACTTATCCAAGTGGGAGACTGTTGGATTAGTGTCTAAGTCCATAACTATAATTGGTATATACTTGACCCGACCCGGCATGGTCCATTTGGGTTGCATGGCATCGGAACATTTGGGTAGACCTTTTATGAGAAGACGATATTTGTGACGTATTAATATATTATAAGTTCTAATATATTAATATGAAATCATATTATTTGATTAGTATTGGTCAAGAATTAATTTGGAATTAATTTAGTGATCAAAAGAGACTAATTAAATATATGGGGATTGATTGTGTAAATCATTGATTCTTGTATATGTGGGCTTATGATCCATGATTCCTTATGTTGGGTTTAACCCATGTGGTGATCCATGGATACTCCATGGAGGTTAAAACCCATGGAGCATAAGGAATGGGTAAAGTCATGAGTTACATGGTGTAACCCTAATAGCCACACTATATAAAGACCCCATTGGTTGGTGAAATTGGCACTAGTGTATACACAAGAGGGCAAGCCAATTTCTATGAGTCAAGTATCTTTTCTCATGGTTATTCCATATGTTCATGGTGTTGTGTGAACCATTTGAGGTGTCACACTTGGGGCACTAGGCTCTTAAGTTCCATGGAATCAAGCTACAACAAAAGGTATGTCTTCTATCTAGTTTTTGTTATCCTAGTATATATGAATGTATGCTAGTTAGGATAATACCTTGGAATATTCATATTTGCATGTATAATAGAGAAAACATAGATCCAAGGTATTTAGGGTTGCATGTACACTTAGGAGTGTTAGAATTCTCAAAACCCAACTGATTCCTCATAGGTAATATGGAGGTTGGGGAAGCCCACAACACACCTTCTTAATCAAAATCAAAGATCCAATTGAACCCAAGAAGTTGATTAGCCTTAAGAATGAAGGAATCCCTAATTCCTAGAGGATTTCAATGCTTACACATCCATAAAGGAGTTATGATTCATAAGATAGAGATTATTTCTACCATCATAAAGCCCTTGTTCTAAGTAAATTCAATGATTCAATGCTAAACCAAAGAAATAAACCAACAATTGTTTATTCAAGTACCAAGCTCATGATCAAAGCATTAAACAAGCATAAGAAATATAAACTAGAATCATAGACATAAAATAAATGATAAATAAACATGAATCCTTCAAAAACCCACAAACATTCAAAGGCTTTAGCCAAGGCTAACCAAAATAGAGAGTTTAGCCACGCATGGCAATAGAACAACAATCACAAAAGTCTAATTGCATAAAGAAACTACCAATAACTTGGAAAGATGAAAAGAAATGAGTCTTGAGCTTCCAAATCGCCTTCTCCTGGTCTCCAATGGTGTAAAATCGAAGTGATAGCTGATAGATCCCATCCCCCAAGGTATTGGCAAGCCAAATGACCAAAATGCCCAAAACTGGGCAGTTGCGCGGGTACCCGCGCGACGGAAATTTCACCCGCGCAAGTGCTGCTGGAATGCTATTGGCTCATTTTTCCTCCACTAACCATCCCATTACCGAAGATTCTATTGGTCCCCTCTATCTCCCACATGATTCAAACTAGCCAATCATCTTTTAGGTTCAAAAATGGATGCTCCAAGCCCAAATTAATTATCCAAGATCCATCTTCACAATCCCACTTCATCCAAGCCTTTATCTTTTTAAGCCCAAATCTCCTTTCGTGGATCCGCCAAGCCCAATAATGCATCGAAAAGCCCACTAATCCTAACTCCAGTCCAACCGCGTCCGCAACGAACACCGAAAACCCTGCAAAATACCTAATGCAACATAAAAAGCACCCGGTATGATCCATAATAAAGAAAATAAATAAAATACAATGCAATAATGATAAAAAGAGTTAAAATACTAAAATAAACTAATAAAAATAAGGAAATAAAATAAGCTATCAAAGATGGTCGATTTAGTGCTTGTGCGTTGGAAACATACGAATGGGCCAAATCTCACCTGGGAAACGGTGAGTGACATGATGAGTCGCTACCCGCATTTGTTTGTTGATGTGTGATTTCGGGGACGGAAGCATCCTAAGGGGGAGAGAATTGTAATGCCCGTGTTTCTAGGCTAGGCATTAATATTGACGTAATAGTCTAGGTTAACCTTTGTAACTCATTTTGAAGTAATAAAGATGAATTATGTGAATATTATGTGAATTATGTGCTTATCTGCTTAATTATTATGATTAATGAATTAAGAATAAAAATAAGCGTCGAAAATAAATATTAAATAAAGCCGATATCTACGGATAAAGTTGTAAAGAATCTCGTTAGAAACATTTAGGCGAAAACCTCATCGAAATCCGAGTTATAACGAAGAAGTTATGACAAATCGAAGATCCGCGACAAAACCGGCACGGCGCCGAATGACGTAAAAAGTGAGTTTTTGATAAACTACTTTGTAGCCTTGGTGATCTAAATGAAAGTCGTAGTATTTGTCAAACCGAGAATTTTCATAAAAAGAACGTCTAAATCTGACTTCGTATGAGGAAGTTATGATTTTTCTAAGTTTCAGCTTAGCAGTAGACAGCTAAAAACTCGAAATAAAGATCGAGTGATTTTTAGCCGACGCAACCTAAACGAGAATCGAAGGTCTCGTAAATAGTAGTATAACGGTAAAAAGACAGACGAAAACGGACGTCGAATGAAGAAGTTATGAATTTTTAACGGACTTTTCTTGTCCCGGCCTGTTAAAAATATAATAATAAAAATAAAATCAAAATTAGCCAACGGAGTCTAAACGAAAGTTGTAGAGCATAATTTTACCTACGCGTGCA
The DNA here is from genome assembly GCF_052849685.1 of Lactuca virosa. Lineage (NCBI taxonomy): Eukaryota > Viridiplantae > Streptophyta > Magnoliopsida > Asterales > Asteraceae > Lactuca > Lactuca virosa. The sequence continues at coordinate 62,460,751 of NC_136429.1, forward strand.
TATAAATAACGTCAAAAACGGAGCCCGTATGCGAAATTTATGGACTTTAGAAGTTTGGGGCTCAATTTCTGAGGAATCTCGCATGGATAAGGTCGGATCTCGCACACATCACCCGCCCCGTGTCCGATCTCGGTGAGTCAGCAGACGCGTGTCCGATCCGGAGAGCCGTCTGAAGCGCGGTCCAATTGGCGTCCGACGCGTGTCCTCCTCGCGTGTCCGAGCCTCGCACCCGCCACCTGCCTCCCTTGCATCTGTTGTCGCGTGTTCGCTTCTCAGCCCTGGGATCCGAAGCTCGCACCCTATAAAAGAGAGGGCTGCGAGATTTTCCTAGTAATTTTGGGATTTTGGCACTTTTTCACCCTAAACTCATATTTTTGCTATTTCAACTTCCCCCGAAGCCCCGGGATTCTTTCCAACACCCAAAACACGCCCCGAAGTTCCCGAAGAGCCCGAAAAATTTATCTTTTCGGTTTTGAAGCTAAACCTTCGCAAGGCCCGGTTTTTCATTAAAAGGCTCCCGGTTTCATCGAAAACGATCGTTTTAGGAAACGAAGTGCTGCCCGATTATCGTTAAATAAAGTGAGTGTATAGTCACTTTCATCTTACACATAGATATGAAGTATTTTATATAAAATACGTGCTATGTGAATATATATATATATATATATATATATATATATATATATATATACATATATATATATATATATATATATATATATATATATATATATATATATAAATATATATATATATATATATATATATATTGTTTATTTATTTGAGATGAATGATGAATGAATGATTTATACAGGTTTTTAAATAAATTAAACTGTATATTTATTTTTATCTAGCGGAGTAAAACATGGGTAAAACATGGGTACATAGTTGATGTGTGATGAAATAAAATGATGAGAGGCCTCGATGTTATTGTGATCCAGTCATCTAGCGGAGTATGGATGACGACCACAGACCTTTCTAGATAGTCCTGTGGAACGCTGGCAGGCTCGCAACCTGTAGGTGTTAATGAGTTTGGGTGTTCATTTGCTGTACTCCATCCCCCACATGGTTGCCTTATTTGACATAAATTGTTGGGAAACCCCCAAAGCAGTGTTGTCGCCCCGATGAAAATCCTTAGACTAGGTCCCTTATGATAGTTGTTTTAGGGACGTAAAGTGAGGATAACGGGAACGTGTAATCGGGTTATTGTTGTTTGATGAGATTAATAAATTTATTTATTGTGGGTTGAAAACCCTATATGCTCACCAGGCTCCCAAGCCTGACCCACTCAGTTTTCTTTGTATTACAGGTAGTGGGGCGAGAGCATAAGTTGAACGACTTATCAATATATTTTGATTATAGGCATGTAGTGTATATATAACTGTTGTAAGGCTTATAATGTGCCATTATGCTTTTGGTCTGTATCGGAACATGACATCCCGAGTTTTGTTATATAATGAAAATACATTTCTTTAAGAAATGCTTTGGTAAATCTTATTTTATCATATTTCGTTTTGGGAACAAATTCCACAACTCTTTTAATCAAATGATTACTCTGAAATTATTTTAAAAGCATAAATTAAACCGGTCTTTTCTGGCCGTGAATTTGGGGATGTCACATTTTTGCCCTTGTTTTGCACCCGCTTGTTCACAAGATTAGAGACAATTGTAAGCTCCTTCTCCATGCTTGGTATCTGGATGATGGGACTGTCATTAGGGATTTAGTGGATGTGGCTAGTGTGACAACCGTCAAATTTCGGTCAAGTCAAAGTCAAATAAAGTCAACAAGTCAAACTGGTCAACTCCATTAACCCTTGTATGTTAGGGTTTACATTATACAATTCGCTATTTCAATGAGAAAACATCATTTGAAAAATTCATGTGTTTGATTTTCCTTAGCCTTAACAATGCTAAACAACGAACCAAAGCGATAAAACGCTATTGCACAATCATCGGGATTGTGTAAGACACTAAATCATGGCTTAACGGGGTTTATGGACCTTTCGTTGCGAAGCCGGACACTCAAAAAGATCACAAACGAAACCTGTCACAATCTCTTTCACTCAACCTCTCTCTATTAAAATCTCTCCCAAATCTCTCCCGAATCTCTCTCAAAAGTTCCTTTAAATTTTTGTAATCATTCGGGCCATCCCGACCCTTAACTGGGTCAAAAACCACTTGAAACGGGGTAAAAACAGGTAAAATAGGCTTAAAGACCCAAAACTGAAGCTTCAGGACCGAAGTCCCTGTCATAAAGGAAGACGACACACATTTGTCTATCATAACCTTACGACGCGCGTGTTGATGACACGCAATGAGTATCAAGGAAGCCCATGTCATAAAAGAAGACGACATGCATTTTTGCGTGTCATAATGTTTCCGGGTTTTCGACTACGACCTTGTTTTAGGCCCGTTTTTCATCATTTTAACGCGGGATTTTCACTAAAAACTTTATTTTTACATTTAGAACTCTATATGTTAGTAATCCCCACGTTTTTAGGGCCATTCATACCAATAATTAGTAGGGGAGGTGCTTGAGGTGGAAAGATGACTTTACTTTACTTTATGTCACATGCCACCACTCACACCCACTACATGGCCAACTCTTTCCCACTACATGACCAGCTCTTACCCACTACATGACCAACTCATACCCACTACATGACCAGCCCCACTCCTTGTCTAAGTATAAAAACCCATCCCCTCTCTTCATACTTCTTTCATTCTCTCATTTTCCTCCAAGGATCACACTCCAAATTCTCTCACCATTCTCTCTCAATTCCAAGACTTCCAAGGCTGATTATCAAGCTTTCTTCCACTCTTGGTAAGTATAATTCATTCTTCTTATGATTATTACACATCCTTCTACTCAAAATCATAAGAATCTTACACAAACATCGTCACCTTCATGTTAGGTTCTCGATTCGTCAAGGCATCTTCTAAGTGTTCTTGGGTTGAACACTTCTCTTCTCCAACATCCATCCTCTAATAACACATAAGGTGAGTTCATACCCCTATATTTTCATGTTTTTCTTAACTTTTAAGGGGGGGGGGATACAAGTTAAAACACCAAAAACACAACTAAACTCATTTAACAGTCTTCAACAGAAACGTTTAACTCCATTCACGGACTGTTTTGGTCAACTTAAACATTTTAGTTTTCAAAACTGTTTCAGAAGCATATAGTTCAGGTTCATACCTTTAAAATGACTACTTGCACATCACCATATGATTTTTCTACAATTTATGGTGATTTTTACAAAACTGTCTATCATTTCAGAAACAAAACCGGACCAGTCTGTGAATATGAATATTTTCACACAAGTTGGAGATCACTAAAAATCATGAGAACATTTATGAACAAACTAGACACACTTTCTAAACTCTTAGAAGTTGCGGTTTTTGATTTAGACCTTTGATGATGTTTCTATAAATTTTCTAAGAACAGTAACAGAAACGTTATTACTAGAAAAATACCATCAATTTCATTTACACCTTGTAACTCGTTGAGCAAGGTGTATATCATTATGTAATCATATATTATTACATTATATGTCATTTTGTCTTGGTAATTAGACATACATCAGAAAACAAATGGATTTTTACCTTCACAAGTATGGTAAATAATTAATTTTTATAAACAAAGTTTACATCCGTTATACACAAACATTTGGTAAACTATGACAATTATAGTTTATGAACACTACTACTACCCTTGTTGTGATAAACTATAATAGGTATAGTTTATGATACATTTACATAACAAACAATAATTTTTATTAATACTCTATTCTCGTTTAGCAGTTCCTAAACCAAAACTATTAATTATATTAGGTTCTATGCCATTTTGACCCGAACCGTCTATCGTACGACACACGCATTTCGTTTTGGGACTAAAGTGAGTAATCTACCCCATACTTTATAATTTTCAATACTTTTGGGGTGTATCATGTGGTTCTAATATGTTCCAACTTCATTTCATTGTTTTATCACAATTCAGACATTGTTGGGACATTTATACGTGAGTCACTAATTGTATAACTATTGTTTGTTTACGCTACATGTACTTGTAGTGCATTACCATTTTTAGTCTAATCTCCATGACTATGCCCGTATTCTTGAGGTACCTTATGGACAATAATAGCGCTATTGGGTTGACCACCCCGCCTTGGGACGCTAAGGTGATTGATCGCACGTGGTTGAGTGTGTATGATGATTAGATGCTCCATCCTATATATATTTATATATATATATATATATATATATATATATATATATATATATATATATATACATATGTATATATAGGGTGAGGATTTATTGTTGTTGTTATCATTTGTTAATCAATTTTTGATTTATAAACCGTTATCTCAAATACAATTGTTTGCCGACTTCAAAAGAAAACAAATTTCCAATTATAAAGGTTTCAACTTCACAATTTTCTCTACTAAAATTAGATTACTCACCAACTCTCGTAGTTGACCTGTTTTTACCCATGATGCAGATTTGAAGAATGAAGTTGATGAAAAATAGGTTGTGCCTTAGAAATCCACAAGACTATTTAAATTTGATGTAATAAATGTTGTTCATATTTGGATTTGTATTTGTATGTTGTGGATCTTGTTTGCATACTTAGTACTTAATTGAATCTAATCATATTATAACATAGTTGTCATGAGACTTTGAACAATATATCACGCCTCGATTGATTCCGACAAGGATCGGGGTGTGACAGATTGGTATCAGAGCCCTTGACTATAGGGAATTAGGTTAATTGCCTTGACCTAGTCTATAGCCTCTAGGGTCCTCTCGTATGCTAGTTTATAAAATGCACACACAACTGCATGCAATTCACACTTAGAAAATCCTAGGAATACCTTTGTGTGTTAATTGCTCCCTTATGTGCATACGTATTACTCCTGACACTTATATGTGTGCATACAGTTGTGAATATTCTCCACTTTCTCTAAAAATCACACACATACTCAAGTTGTTTAACAAAATGTATATACATATATGTATTCCTTAGAGCTCATAGGAAATTCAAAGTCATCCACTCTAGTTGGGTAGGATCATAGTAATGGACGCGTAGTAACTGGAAGGGGGAGGTGCCAGTAGCCCGAAAGTCCTGACTAGGTAAGCATTCGTATACATCCCAATCAACCGAGGGACCAGTTTGCTTATCTGGGGACCAAAGGCGAGAGTTCCCAAACCTATAGGCCAAAGCACGTCATTCACATTACTTTTGAGCCATCAAAATACCCGACCTTATCAAACGTATCCGAAAGGATACACTCCAAAATGGCCAACTCATTGGACTATTAAGTTCCCTAATGGGCCTAGAAGTGGGAAAGAAATGTGAAAACTTAGTTTTGTGGGGGCCCACGCAAGTGCTACATGTTTCACATTTAGTAACCATGGAAAGCCCAAAAGGTGCCCAACACTCCTAACAACGGCCCAACAAGTGTTTTATAATTATTTTACCCAACAATGTCTAAAAAAAAAAACTTTATTTCCATAATCAATTTACAAATAACTCACAAGTCCATATGCGTGTTTCTCATAGTTGACATGTTCCTTGTTTGGTTGTGGACTTAGGGTAGACTCATTAGGATCAAGAGTCTAATAAAATTTTAATTACACATAACTGGGGGCATGTCGAGTGAATCTTAGGAGTGGATCAGACATGGAACAAATCACAAGATTATAATCAAGTTATTCCTACTAAATTCATAAGTCTATTTATATAGACCTCTGGTATAGAGTCGTCAGCGTAGTCATGTCGGCAATCTAGAATATAGCTAAATACATAATACAAACTATAATACCCAAATTATACAAAATTTTCTGCATTAAAAAATCAATAGACAAACACAATGAAACTAAAAAGGGTATCAATCTATCAAGAGAAAAACACATACAATGTAGATTAAAATCCACTAATTATAACAAAATGGCTAAAAGAAAAGGTAAGGACTAAGGATTGTTAAGTCCTCTCTTCTTATAAATAGCTTTGAAGCAAGCTTGCCTAAGCTTCTTTGTTCTTTCTGTCAATTCCATACCTGGCAATTTCTCCATCATCTTCTTCTGCCCTGCTAACGTCTCTACCTCCTCCTTTAATCCCAACCCCTAGTTTTTTAGGTAGATGCAATATATTTTTCGTGTGAGTTCACAAAATTTACAATGAGTTAAGTTTATGTAAATATAAATCAGAAATCGTAGTAAAACAATTGATTCGATGTGGCATATGCCTAAGGCCTATGTTTATGTTATAAAGAAACTAATAATTAAAATTTTAGAAAATACTAAAACTACTTTGGTTACCAAGTGCATGCATACATGCATGAGTAATGTATAGAAGGTTATTATCGTAGTTTACCTTGGCATTTTGAATGAGGGATTGAAGGCTCTTAAGTTTTCTATGAGGCCATCTGTTTATGTTTAGCTCTCTGCATCTTTTCTTCAACAATGTTGACCCTATCCCTAGTTCCTTTGCTGCCATGATTATCGGCATCTCAAAGTACTTCGCTATCTCTTCAAACTCCAATGGTCTCAATCTATTTGCCACCTTCCGGTCACCGTGATCAGTGGTGGCAGCACTAGAACTACCTGTAGCCTCACCACCGGATTTACAGTCTTCACTGAAACTAACCAATGGTAAATTACCATCCTCCCAACAATCCCATAAGCTTATGTCTTCAAGGGGATCAAGATCATGAAAATCATTTCTAGAAATGATGTTTTGATCTTTGTTAAGTACTGTGGAAACATTCTGATCGAGCGCTTCATGCGATTTTTCCGACAATTCGAAATCCGGATGGTTGAGCAGGTCACCACTGCAAAAATCAAACCATGTTTTGATCAATATAAACAAAATCACTTCTCTGTGCGAAAGATGGTGTAAGGAGTGACATTTATATATACCTGAACAGATCCTGATGATCAAAGTACTGAAACCGATCGAGGTCATCTATGGGGTTTTGATGATCTGCAGGCGGATCCATTTGTGAGGGAGAAGTCAAAGAGTCGCGTTAAGAATGTGCTGATTTATATAAGGGGAGTGGGAGAAGTAACGAATAACAAATAAAGAGGAAATGAATGGTCTTTGAGCCGTAACCTTATTCTGTGATGATTTATATAAGGGAAGTGGGAGAAGTAATAAATAACAAATAAAGAGGAAATGAATGGTCTTTGAGCCGTTACCTTCTTCTGTGATGATTTATATAAGGTAAGTGTGAGGAGTAATAAATAAAAAATAAAGAGGAAATGAATGGTCTTTGAGCCATAACCTTCTTCTTCAATTCACACACATATACGTATATGTTGCTGCAAATTAGGACTTTTGTGCCTCATGCATTTAATGCATCACATGCCTACTGCATATTCTTGACTTTGAAGCTACGTACCAGTTTCGAATTTCCCCAGTAGCACACTTTTCATTAGAAAGTACTCCAAGTCTTCACACATGCAAATTATGACTTGAGTGTCGCTATAGGTAACTAATAAAACTTTATTTTTTTTAACCCCTTAAATATCAGTACAAGCATCTAACATCGACATTTAAATTCTAAATTTCTTTTTATTACTAAAACTAGCATCTATTCAAGTCTATAAACCATGAATCTTGGGAACACGGCAAAACCCAAATAAGTCTTATCATCTATGTAAAACCCAGGGTTTTTACCAGTGAATCTATCAGTAGCGGAGCTTGAACAATTAACTTGGGGGAGGGGGGCCGAAAATATTATAGACTGAAATTAACAAAAAAAAAATCAAAATCAAAATTTGAACAATAACCAATAACTCATTTAACAATAACCAAATCTATAAGTTCATAACTTATAAATCAAATTGGAAAATCGCCAAATCACAAATGACAGCCAAATTAAAAAGAAACTCAGTAAGACAGTAGTAATGCATAAATAGGCAACGGATTGACTGAAAACAGCAGCAGCAGTGCAATACGCCAACACCAACAATCAACAATCTTACAATCAGAAAAGAAAGAACAGCTGAACAGGATATGGGTCTCGGGATTACATACCTGATTTCTGTGAAGTGTGAATAGGGATTTGGGCATTAGGCGATGGCGATTGGCGAGAGTGAGACCAGGCGACTGACTTGGCGAGACAGCGAGAAACGAACAGCAAGCGAGATAGGCAGCGAATTGGGCAAATAGGGATGAATCGATTTTGATTTCTTGATACCGGGCTTGGTAACACTTGCCTATAACCCAAGTGGGGTAACAAAGTGGATGTTCATTTGAGTTGGCCCAGTAGGCAATGTGGGCCTGAAGAGCCGAGGCATGTTATCTATCCACTATCGAGAGAGAAGAGTTTTTGCAGCTCTGTGAAGCCAGCCTGACGCATTGCCTCTTTCTCTAAGACCCAAGCCTAAGCTCAAGCCACATGAATCAACTCTCGACTTGGATCGGGCAAGAGTATTGGACCATTCTGATTAGGAATCGGGAGGGGCCAAAGCCCAAGTTTGAAGATAGCAGTCTTATAACTATTTTATTTTGAACTACAATTCCTACTTCTAGCCCAAAAATACTATTCCCCTGGAATCTATGAGGGCTAGTGTAAACATTATGGTCATATATCATTAAGATTCTATGGACTTAGAATGTGTGATTCCGCCTCATTCCCTGTTCCTTGTTTGGTTGTGGGCTTAAGGCGGGGTCACCCATCCAAAATGCCCTTGCAATCTTAATGATATACGACTAGTTTACGTCAATTGACTATAAAAGAACTTGTAGGACTTATAATGCAAATTTAGTCAAAATTTGTTGAAACATTCGTAATGATGGAACTCGCTAACTACGTTATAAAATATTCATAGTGGTAATACCAAGGATAAAACAGGGAGTATAAAAGCACACATAGAATACTCTATCATCCCAAAACAATAAACTCCTTTTAAATTGATTCAGTTCAAGTTACAATAAGAAATTTCCAAGGTTGTCATGTGACATCAGGAGGGTTGTTCCTCACCATAATTAATTTCTTGTACTACGAAAAGTTTTCCACATCTTTTTCCAAACTCTTGAAGTCCCAATCAAAATGCAAATTTCGGGACGAAATTCCCTCTAACGGGGGGATGATGTGACAACCGTCAAATTTCGGTCAAGTCAAAGTCAAACAAAGTCAACAAGTCAAACCGGTCAACTCCATTAACCCTTGTATGTTAGGGTTTACATTATACAATTCGCTATTTCAATGAAAAAACATCATTTGAAAAATTCATGTGTTTGATTTTCCTTAGCCTTAACAGTGCTAAATAACGAACCAAAGCGATAAAACACTATTTCACAATCATCGGGATTTTGTAAGACACTAAATCATGGCTTAACGGGGTTTATGGATCTTTCGTTGCGAAGCCGGACACTCAAAAAGATCACAAACGAAACCTCTCACAATCTCTTTCACTCAACCTCTCTCTATTAAAATCTCTCCCAAATCTCTCCCGAATCTCTCTCAAAAGTTCCTTTAAATTTTTGTAATCATTCGGGCCATCCCGACCCTTAACTGGGTCAAAAACCACTTGAAACGGGGTAAAAACGGGTAAAATAGGCTTAAGGACCCAAAACTGAAGCTTTAGGACCGAAGTCCCTGTCATAAAGGAAGACGACACACATTTGTCTGTCATAACCTTACGACGTGCGTGTTGATGACACGCAATGAGTATCAAGGAAGCCCCTGTCATAAAAGAAGACGACATGCATTTTTGCGTGTCATAATGTTTCCGGTTTTTCGACTACGACCTTGTTTTAGGCCCGTTTTTCATCATTTTAACGCGGGATTTTCACCAAAAACTTTATTTTTACATTTAGAACTCTATATGTCAGTAATCCCCACGTTTTTAGGGCCATTCATACCAATAATTAGTAGGGGAGGTGCTTGAGGTGGAAAGATGACTTTACTTTACTTTATGTCACATGCCACCACTCACACCCACTACATGGCCAACTCTTTCCCACTACATGACCAGCCCCACTCCTTGTCTAAGTATAAAAACCCATCCCCTCTCTTCATACTTCTTTCATTCTCTCATTTTCTTCCAAGGATCACACTCCAAATTCTCTCACCATTCTCTCTCAATTCCAAGACTTCCAAAGCTGATTATCAAGATTTCTTCCACTCTTGGTAAGTATAATTCATTCTTCTTATGATTATTACACATCCTTCTACTCAAAATCATAAGAATCTTACACAAACATCGTCACCTTCATGTTAGGTTCTCGATTCGTCAAGGCATCTTCTAAGTGTTCTTGGGTTGAACACTTCTCTTCTCCAACATCCATCCTCTAATAACACATAAGGTGAGTTCATACCCCTATATTTTCATGTTTTTCTTAAGTTTTAAGGGGGGGATACAAGTTAAAACACCAAAAACACAACTAAACTCATTTAACAGTCTTCAACAGAAACGTTTAACTCCATTCACGGACTCTTTTGGTCAACTTAAACATTTTAGTTTTCAAAACTGTTTCAGACGCATATAGCTCAGGTTCATACCTTTAAAATGACTACTTGCACATCACCATATGATGTTTCTACGATTTATGATGATTTTTACAAAACTGTCTATCATTTCAGAAACAAAACCGGACCAGTCTGTGAATATGAATATTTTCACACAAGTTGGAGATCACTAAAAATCATGAGAAAATTTATGAACAAACTAGACACACTTTCTAAACTCTCAGAATTTGCGGTTTTTGATTTAGACCTTTGATGATTTTTCTATAAATTTTCTAAGAACAGTAACAGAAACGTTATTACTAGAAAAATACCATCAATTTCATTTACGCCTTGTAACTCGTTGAGCAAGGTGTATATCATTATGTAATCATATATTATTACATTATATGTCATTTTGTCTTGGTAATTAGACATACATCAGAAAACAAATGGATTTTTACCTTCACAAGTATGGTAAATAATTAATTTTTAGAAACAAAGTTTACATCCGTTATACACAAACATTTGGTAAACTATGACAATTATAGTTTATGAACACTACTACTACCCTTGTTGTGATAAACTATAATAGGTATAGTTTATGATACATTTACATAACAAACTATAATTTTTATTAATACTCTATTCTCGTTTAGCAGTTCCTAAACCAAAACTATTAATTATATTAGGTTCTACGCCATTTTGACCCGAACCGTCTATCGTACGACACACGCATTTCGTTTTGGGACTAAAGTGAGTAATCTACCCCATACTTTATAATTTTCAATACTTTTGGGGTGTATCATGTGGTTCTAATATGTTCCAACTTCATTTCATTGTTTTATCACAATTCCGACATTGTTGGGACATTTATACGTGAGTCATTAATTGTATAACTATTGTTTGTTTACGCTACATGTACTTGTAGTGCATTACCATTTTTAGTCTAATCTCCATGACTATGCCCGTATTCTTGAGGTACGTTATGGACAATAATAGCGCTATTGGGTTGACCACCCCGCCTTGGGACGCTAAGGTGATTTATCGCACGTGGTTGAGTGTGTATGATGATTAGATGCTCCATCCTATATATATATATATATATATATATATATATATATATATATATATATATATATGTATATATAGGGTGAGGACTTATTGTTGTTGTTATCATTTGTTAATCAATTTTTGATTTATAAACCGTTATCTCAAATACAATTGTTTGCCGACTTCAAAAGAAAACAAATTTCCAATTATAAAGGTTTCAACTTCACAATTTTCTCTACTAAAATTAGATTACTCACCAACTCTCGTATTTGACCTGTTTTTACCCATGATGCAGATTTGAAGAATGAAGTTGATGAAAAATAGGTTGTGCCTTAGAAATCCACAAGACTATTTAAATTTGATGTAATAAATGTTGTTCATATTTGGATTTGTATTTGTATGTTGTGGATCTTGTTTGTATACTTAGTACTTAATTGAATCTAATCATATTATAACATAGTTGTCATGAGACTTTGAACAACATATCACGCCTCGATTGATTCCGACAAGGATCGGGGTGTGACAGCTAGAGTGTTGAACATTATTCGGTTGAATGGTCCAGGCTTGGGTCTTGAGTTGAACATCAAGAAAATAGAGATTTTTTGGCCCACCTGTGATGGTAAGAAGCTTTGTGCCGATTTATTCCCAACGGATATAGGGAGACCTTCTTTAGGGGTGAAGCTCCTTGGGGGCTGTTAGCAAAGACGCAGGGTTTATTAGCGGGCTGGCCATGAAGAGAGCGGTCAATGCTGTTGATTTGATGGGTCTTCTTCCACAACTATGTGACCCATAGAGTGAGTTCCTTTTGCTTTGATCAGGTATGGGCATTGCAAAACTTTTCTTTGGTTTAAGGACTTGCCATCCGGTGCACATAGAAGAGACGGCTTTGTTCTTTGACAAAGGATTGCGCAGGTCTATCGAGGATATGGTGGTATGTGGAGGGCCCTTCTTTGGAGACATTCAATGGCGTCTGGCTTCCTTACCTATTCGTTTCGGTTGTTTGGGTTTGTACTCGGCATATGAGGTTTCCTCCTACGCATTTGTAGCCTCGAGGGCCCAATATTGGGCATTACAAGACCACATCTTACGTGACAGTGGCATATGTGGTATAGACTCTGATTACCTATGTGCTATAACTCGTCTTCACGATATGATTCCGGGATTCGACTGTAGCGGTTTCACTAATAAGGACACCCCCCCTAAATCCCAAAAAGCATTGGCGTGTGCCCTTTTTAGCAAAATCGTCAAAGATATAGAAGTCGACTTCGATATGACTGTTAGACAGAAAGCAGTTTTTTGAGTGTCTTCGGACACCTCATGCTTAGGATTTTTTGCTAACTATCCCTATTGATGGCCTTGGCCAGTATATGTCTCCTGTGGAGTACCAAACTATTCTTCATTACTGCCTCATGATTCCTCTATTCGCAATTGATGAGATATTCCCAATTTGCCGCAAGGCATGTTTGGATACCTTTGGGGAACATGCGGTTCATTGTAGAGAGCTCCCTGGTTTCAAGTACAGACATGATGTGGTTTGGGATGTTATCTTTGATGTTTGTCGGCGTGCTGGTAATTCTGCGAAGAAAGAAGCGCCAGTGAACTTTTTGACGGACCCGCAGGATGGAAGATCCACACTTAGACCGGCTGACATTTTGGTCTTTGGATGGGTAGGAGGGAAGCACACGTGTGTGGATCTTACTGGGGTCTCTCCTCTTGTCGGTTTGAGGAGCGGGGGTTTCACAGCAAGGCATGCCGTTTTGAAAGCCGTTGCGTCTAAAGTGGCAAAGCACGAGAATGCATGTATAGAAAATCAACATGTGTTTGTACCTTTTGCATTTGACACATTTGGTTTTCTCGCACCAGAGGCGGTGGAGATCCTCGAAAGAGTCCAACCGGTCATGCATTCTAATGTCATATCTCCTAGATCCACAGATGTTGTTTTCAAAATGATTAGTTTTGCGATCCAGAAAGGGCTAGCGGCGCAGCTTATTGCCCGTTTGCCTTCCATCGATATGTATTGAACTATATCATGTTATTTGAAAAGTGTCATTAATCTTCATAGGCCGACTTGAATCAGTTACATGCAAAGATTTTATGTACCCAATTTATCTATTGTTTCGAATTTAAAGAAAAAAAAGATCGAATTCTTTTCATTCATCCTCTTCCGGTGATAAGGAATTAATTAGGGTTCTGAAATCACTCAAATTCTTTTCACGTATGATGAGAGATTCCAGCTTGGACCTTTTCGATCATAGAACGGCGGTCATGGAATCTAGCTATTCGTCTGAAGTCGGTCGCAGCGACGACGACTTTGGTTTTGCGTTCAACGATAGCAATTTCTCCGATCGTCTTCTTTGTATCGAGATCGTTTCCGAGCCGCTAGGGTTTCGACCAGATGGAGAGGGTTGTATGAACCTGGCCACTTGGGTTCGAAATCCTAAACGCCATAGAGAAGATATTATAAGAGAAAACGGTCAATTGTTCCATGATCTTTTCGTAATTTACCAATAATCGATGAATATGTTATGCATGTGATCATGCATTTTTTTAAACTGCTCTGAATGTGGGGAGATTTCCATAAGAACATGAGCCTGACAAGCATTTTGTAACAAATCGTTATTTCAAACCTATGTAATAGTATAGGTCAATGTGTAGTTCTGTTTATAATAATAAAGAAAAATTTTAGCATAATGTGCATATTTACATAATTGACCCTCAAAAATAAATTATTTGACAATCTCGATTGGGGTGAACCAAATGATAGGGATTGTAACAAGGTTTCCAAAAACATAAAGAACACAAAAATCCGAGTTATAACGAAGAAGTTATAACCAATCGAAAATCCGCGACAAAACCGACAAAACACTGTTCAGTGTAAAAATTGAATTTTCAATAAAAGGCTTTTTAGCCTTAGCAATCTAAATGAAAGTTATTGTTTATGTTAAACCGAGAACTTTCATAAAAAGATCGGAAAAATCTGACTTCGTATGAGGAAGTTATGATTTTTCTAAGTTTCAGTATAGCAGTGTACAGCTAAAAACTCGAAATAAAGATCGAGCGATTTTTAGCCGATACAACCTAAACTAGAATTGAAGGTTTCGTCGGTAGTAGTACAACAGTAAAAAGACAGACAAAAATGGACGTCGGATGAAGAAGTTATGAATTTTTAACGGATTCCCATTCCGGTCTGTTTAAAATAATAATATTAAAAATAAAGTCAAAATTTGCCGACGAAGTCTAAACGAAAGTCGTAGAGTATGATTTTACCTACGCATGCATATAAAGAACGCCAAAAACGGAGCTTGTATGCGAAAGTTAAGATTTTCGTAGTTTTGGCACAAAAATAAAGAAAAATAGGAAAAACGGGGCAATTTCGCATGCCATGTCACCCTCGCACGTGGCAGCTGCTGATTAGACCGAGGCCTTGCGTGGCACCTTCTAATTCGACCAACTCCGCAGTCCAGTCATCCTCGGACAGCCTCACATGAGACACACCGGACCTCACCCTCGCACGCCCCTCGGATGCCCCTTCGCACGTTTCCTTCTTCTATTGGAACGAAGTGCGGTCCAATCCGAGCCTCCCACGTCTGCGAGCCTGCGGTCCGAATTAGCCCAACCCTTCGCCACCTGTCCGATGCGTGGCAGCCTCGCACAGCCTCGGATCCGAGGCTTCGGCCTATATAAGGCATGCAAGGGTTCCGAACTATTTTACCTTTTTCACCCTAAATTTCACTCTCTTTCATATTTCCCACTCCCATAAGCTCATATACAGCCCCTAAAGCCCCGGTATCAAGTCTCGGACCCTAAGCAAGCCTCGAAGCCCCGAGATTCCCGAGAAGTAACCTCTCTCCTGTCGAAACTCTGCCCAATTTGAGCCGGTTTCTCGACAAACAAACTCCTTTTCGTAAAACGAAACTCCGTCCGATTCACCACCTATCAAGTGAGTACATACCCCCGTATTTTCATAATTTCTACTGTTTTAAGGGGGAATACAAGCATAACACAAGAACTTTGAGTTATAAAATCATGATTTAAATCATGATAAAAACAACATTAAATTATCCAAAAATACTCAAAATATCAAACTCTTTTATAATCTTATATTTTTCCCCAAAATTCATATTTCTATATATATATATATATATATATATATATATATATATATATATATATATGTATGTATATATATATATATGTATATAAATAAGATTTAAAAGGCTTGGGACTGATAACTCATTCTGGGTCCTTTTCCTTGTTTGGATGTGGGTTTATAAGTTCCGGTTATTTGTCCGAGTGTCGTTTGAATTTTACTTGTATATACAATTCTGTATGTATATAAATATAAAAGTTATTTCATCAATTCAAATACCTTTGTAACACGTTGAGCAAGGGATTACATGCTAAATACAGTTAAATACAGATTCAGAAAGTATATATATAAATTATAATAGGTATAATTTATGATACTTAGAACAATAATTCATGAAACAAGCATACTAGAATACACTGTTTTACAAGAAACAAAGGTTTTGATACAGAACAGATCAAGGGTTTTACACTTGTCAAATACATGTTCGGAATACTAATTCAAGAACATACTATCAATCATTTATTTCAGAATGATTGGGTTTTCATAACTAATACACGTGTAACGTTTATATGCTTTTTGTGAGACATTCAATTCAGGTTGTTTAATTCATTTTAGACAACCAAGGTAAAGTCCTGACATTATAACCAGAATCTCCAGCCTCGGGGATCGAAACAAGTTGTGTGTAGATCTATATCGGGATTGACAACCCGCACTCAGGCTGCTAGCTACAGTCCGGCATACATGCCAATGAGTGGCAATTGTTATCAATAGTTTAAACGCCCACAAAGCGTTTGTTTCAGGCCATCCGTCATAGTATGGTTATAAAACTCATTAAAAAGATATTAACAATACGTTAGTGTATAAACAAGTAAACGAAAGTACACCTTCAAAGTACCAGTTTACAGAATACAAACTACAATGGTTCAATACAGTTTTCAATAATAGCTGGCGGAGCCAGGTACACTCTTAGTTACAAGTTTTCATAAAGGAATACAAATACAAAACATTGATACAAAGAGAACGGTTTTATGGGAATAAAACCACTTTTCATATACAACAGAAAATATAGGATTTTCTGGGACAGTTTACATATACAAGATACAGAGATACTCTTTCAAACATAAACACTTATGCACTCACTTAACTTTATGTTGATACTCTCTTTTCAAATTACTTGTATTCTCAGGGAAATAATACACAGGTACTCCCCGAGCTTTTTGAGAAGATGGAGCTATGTTGAGTCATATCTTCTTTTGTATAACTATTTTGGTTCAATATACAATGATTGAACACATTTAAATACTTATACTTTCTAAATACAATGGTTGTTTGTACTTTGATTACTATGATGCATGTGTTGTGATACTACAATTGAAGTCCTCCACCCCGAGATGTTTCCGCCGTCTGGTTTGGGGGTGTAACAGATTGGTATCAGAGCAATGTTTATAGTGAACTCAGTATATCAATCCATAAAAGATATACAAACTATAAATACAGCGGGGCACGGAGCTCTGACTACAAGTATACTTTTTAAAGATTTAAGTATTTTTATAAGAAGTATACTAACACTCATACCAACAATTATAGTATCACAGTCATAAGAACACACTCATACTTACAAGTACAACATCATAATCATAAGAACTTAAAAGTATTTGGATGTTGAACACTATAGTCAAACCTGGGCAGTTATGTAATCATATCTGGAATTAATATAGCCTGATCAACTATATTGATTTGAGATAGGACTAACATGTGTTTGGGAGTGATAGTGGTGTTGTGACATGTCTAAAACTTACCCTACATATTCAGAAGAACTATAGAACAGAATACAAAGATTAAAATACTATAGAGAGTATTTTACTAACTTTACTTCTAATACAGAACCTATGGCTGAACACAATCTACCAGGAGACCCCTACAATCCACACAATGCAGGCTGGATCTCAGACTCGGATGAAGAATCCTCTGAGGACAGCGAATCGAGTGGTACAGATATAGAGCCATAATTATAAACACCTACTAAATCAAAACTCCCAACCACTAAACGAAACTTTTACAGTAGAAATGGCTAACGGGAAATCCGAATCCACCAATGATATATACATAGGATGTATCCTTACCTTAAATGACTTGTCTTTTCCAATAGACCTTATGCCGGTCTCTATCAAAAGTTTTGACATCATAATAGGTATGGATTGGTTGTGCCCCAACCATGCCGACATCCTATGTTACGAAAGAGCTATTCGTTTGAACTTGCCAACTAATGAAAATCTTATTGTCTATGGTGACAAACCCGGAACGAACCTTCAGATCATTTCTTACATCAAAGCACATAAATACCTTCGCAAGGAGTACTGTGCTTTCTTAGCTCACGTGGTAGACAAAAAGCAAGAAGTGAAAGATATCGCAAGCATTCCAGAGTTCTACAACTTTCCCGATATTTTTCCCGATGATCTTCCAGGAGTACCTCCCGAACGATAAGTCAAATTCTGAATCGACTTAATCCCTGGAGCTACCCCCGTAGCCAAATCCCCCTATCGTCTTGCACCTTCTGAAATGTAAGAATTGTCCAGCTAGCTTAACGAACTCCTTAACAAAGGTTTCATAAGGCCAAGCTTCTCACCTTGGGGAGCACCGGTGTTGTTCGTAAAGAAGAAGGATGGATCATTCCGCATGTGCATAGACTACCGCGAGCTGAATAAACTTACCATCAAGAACCGATACCCTTTACGTCGCATTGACGATCTGTTCGACCAACTTCAAGGTGCGAACTACTTCTCGAAAATAGACTTAAGATTCGGGTATCACCAATTACGGATTTTGGAGGAAGACGTTCCTAAGACCGCGTTTAGAACTCATTATGGTCATTACGAGTTTATAGTGATGCCATTCGGATTGACAAATGCACCTGCTGTGTTCATGGATCTAATAAACAGAGTGTGTCGTCCATTCCAGGACAAATTCGTCATAGTCTTCATCGATGACATCCTTATCTATTCAAGAAGCAAAGAAGAACATGGCCAACATCTTCGTCAAATATTACAAACCCTTAGACCAAAAAACTTTATGCGAAGTTTTCAAAGTGCGAGTTTTGGATTAGGAAGGTTGAATTCCTAGGTCACGTGGTCAGTTCAGAAGGAATACACGTGGACCCTTCCAAAATCACAGCAATTGAAAACTGGCCATCACCCACAACACCTACAGAAATCCGACAATTCTTAGGTCTTGTTGGCTACTATCGCAGATTCATCCAAAATTTCTCCTGAATAGCTAAGCCTCTTACCACCCTGACGCAAAAGGGTGTAACCTATAACTGGGGAGAAAAGCAAGAAACCGCATTCCAAACGCTCAAACAAGCCTTGTGCAGTGCACCGATCTTGTCCCTACCCGAAGCGACAGAAGACTTTGTAGTGTATTGTGATGCTTCAAATCAAGGGCTTGGGTGTGTACTTATGCAAAGAGGAAAGGTTATTTCCTACGCCTCCAGACAACTTAAGACGCATGAAGTCAACTATACAACACACGACCTTGAGCTAGGAGCGGTGGTGTTTGCTCTGAAGATTTGGAGACATTACCTATATGGCACGAAATGCACAATATTCACGGACCATAAAAGTCTCCAGCATATCTTCAATCAGAAAGAGCTGAACATGAGACAACGACGATGGGTAGAGCTACTGAACGACTACGAATGTAAAGTTCTTTATCACCCTGGTAAAGCAAACGTAGTAGCTGATGCCCTTAGCAGAAAAGAATACTCGGGTCGCCGAGTAAAGTCGTTGACCATGACAATCCATTCACATCTGTCCACACAAATCAAAGGAGCTCAACTTGAAGCCTTGAAACCCAAAAACGTGGCAGGTGAAACTCTGATAGGAATGGATAAGAACTTCGAAGTCAGGGATGATGGAGTCTATTATTTCATGAACCGGATCTGGACACCAAAGTTCGGTGGTTATAGAGACGTGGTTATGAATAAAGCACACAAAACCCGATACTCCATTCATCCAGGTTCAGACAAGATGTATCTGGACCTTAAGAGACTATACTGGTGGCCTAACATGAAGGCCGAAATCGCTACCTTTGTGGTCAAGTGCCTTACTTGTGCCAAAGTCAAGGTAGAGTACTAGAAACCTTCAGGTTTGTTACAACAACCTGAAATCCCTGAATGGAAGTGGGAGCGGATTACAATGGATTTCATAACCAAATTACCCAAGACTTCAGGTGGTTATGATACTATTTGGGTAATCGTCGACAGATTAACCAAATCCGGACACTTCTTGCCCATAAAAGAAACCGACAAGATGGAGAAACTAACCAAAACTTACCTCAGGGATATTGTTAGACTGCATGGTGTACCAATATCTATTATTTCGGACCGAGATAGTATATTCACTTCTCGTTTCTGGCAGTCTTTACAAAACTCTTTGGGAACCAGGCTGGACATGAGTACAGCCTACCATCCACAAACCGACGGACAAAGTGAGAGGACGATTCAAACACTAGAAGACATGTTGCGAGCTTGTGTGATAGACTTTGGAAAAGCATGGGATATTCACTTACCCCTTGTTGAATTCTCTTATAACAATAGTTATCACACTAGCATAAAGGCTGCTCCATTCGAAGCCCTCTATGGCCGCAAGTGCAGATCCCCTCTGTGATGGGCTGAAGTGGGTGACATCCAGTTAGCTAGAGGTCAAACTCCTGACAATGCTCTCACTGGTCCGGAAATCATTCGAGAAACCACCGAGAAAATCATATAAATTCGGGAGCGACTTAAAGCTTCCAGAGATAAACAGAAAAGCTACGCTGACAAACGAAGAAAACCCTTGGAGATTCAGGTTGGTGACCGCGTCTTGTTAAAAGTCTCACCCTGGAAGGGCATGATACGCTTTGGAAAGCGTGACAAATTGAGTCCAAGGTACATAGGACCCTTTGAAATTCTTGCTAGAATTGGTCATGTAGCTTACAAACTCCGACTACCCCAAGAACTAAATAACATTCATCCTACCTTCCACGTTTCGAACTTGAAAAAGTGTCTATCTGATGAGACTCTTGTGATCCCACTCGAGGATATCGAGTTAAACGAGAGCCTCAACTTTGTGGAAGAACCCGTAGAGATCCTAGACAGGGAAGTTAAGAAAACCAAACAAAGTCGTATCCCGATAGTGATGGTTCGCTGGAATGCAAAACGGGGACCTGAATTCACTTGGGAGCGGGAGGATCAAATGAAACAGAAGTATCCACATCTTTTTCCCTAGTCTATCGGAAATGTTAATTTCGGGACGAAATTCTCTCTAACAGGGGATAATGTAACAAATCGTTATTTCAAACCTATGTAATAGCATAGGTCAATGTGTAGTTCTTTTTATAATAATAAAGAGAAATTTTAGCATAATGTGCATATTTACATAATTGACCCTCAAAAATAAATTATTTGACAATATCGATTGCGATGAACGAAGTGATAGAGATTGTAACAAGGTTTCCAAAAACATAAAGAACACAAAAATCCGAGTTATAACGAAGAAGTTATGACCAATCGAAAATTCGCGACAAAACCAACAAAACACTGTTCAGTGTAAAAACTGAATTTTCAATAGAAGGCTTTTTAGCCTTAGAAATCTAAATGAAAGTTATAGTTTATGTTAAACCGAGAACTTTCATAAAAATATCGGAAAAATATGACTTCGTATGAGGAAGTTATGATTTTTCTAACTTTCAGTATAGCAGTGTACAACTAAAAACTCGAAATAAAGATCGAGCGACTTTTAGCCGACACAACCTAAACGAGAATTGAAGGTCTCGTCGGTAGTAGTACAACGGTAAAAAGACAGACAAAAACGGACTTCGGATGAAGAAGTTATGAATTTTTAACGGATTCCCATTCTGGTCTGTTTAAAATAATAATATTAAAAATAAAGTGAAAATTTGCCAACAAAGTCTAAACGAAAGTCGTTGAGCATGATTTTACCTATGCGTGCATATAAAGAACGCCAAAAAAGGAGCTCGTATGCGAAAGTTATGATTTTCGCAAGTTTTGGCACAAAAATAAAGAAAAATAGGAAAAACCGGGCAATTTCGCATGCCACGTCACCCTCGCACGTGGCAGCTGCTGATTGGACCGAGGCCTTGCGTGGCACCTTCTGATCCGACCAACTCCGCGGCCAGTCATCCTCGGACAGCCTCGCATGAGACACACCGGACCTCACCCTCGCACGCCCCTCGGATGCCCCTTCGCACGTGTCCTTCTTCTAATGGACCGAAGTCCGGTCCAATCCGAGCCTCCCACGTCTGCGAGCCTGCGGTCCGAAGTAGCCCAACCCTTCGCCACCTGTCCGATGCGTGGCAGCCTCGCATAGCCTCGGATCCGAGGCTTCGGCCTATATAAGGCATGCGAGGGTTCTGAACTATTTTACCTTTTTCACCCTAAATTTCACTCTCTTTCATATTTTCCACTCCCATAAGCTCATATACAACCCCTAAAGCCCTGGTATCAAGTCTCGGACCCTAAGCAAGCCACAAAGCCTCGAGATTCCCGAGAAGTAACCTCTCTCCTATCGAAACTCTGCCCAATTTAAGCCGGTTTCTCGACAAACAAACTCCTTTTCGTGAAACGAAACTCCGTCCGATTCACCACCTATCAAACGAGTACATACCCCCGTATTTTCATAATTTCTACTGTTTTAAGGGGGGATACAAGCATAACACAAGAACTTTGTGTTATAAAATCATGATAAAACAACATTAAATTATCCAAAAATACTCAAAACATCAAACTCGTTTATAATCTTATATTTTTCCCCAAAATTCATATTTGTATATATATATATATATATATATATATATATATATATATATATATATATATGTATATAAATAAGATTTAAAAGGCTTAGGACTGATAACTCATTCTGGGTCCTTTTCCTTGTTTGGATGTGGGCTTATAAGTTCCGGTTATTTGTCCGAGTGTCATTTAAATTTTACTTATATATACAATTCTGTATGTATATAAATATAAAAGTTATTTCATCAATTCAAATACCTTTGTAACACGTTGAGCAAGGGATTACATGCTAAATACAGTTAAATACAGATTCAGAAAGTACATATAAATTATAATAGGTATAATTTATGATACTTAGAACAATAATTCATGAAACAAGCATACTAGAATACACTGTTTTACAAGAACATACTATCAATCATTTATTTCAGAATGATTGGGTTTTCATAACTAATACACATGTAACGTTTATATGCTTTTTATGAGACATTCAATTCAGGTTGTTTAATGCATTTTAGATAACCAAGGTAAAGTCCTGACATTATAACCAGAATCTCCAGCCTCGGGGATCGAAACAAGTTGTGTGTAGATCTATATCGGGATTGACAACCCGCACTCAGGCTGCTAGCTACAGTCCGGCATACACGCCAATGAGTGGCAATTGTTATCAACAGTTTAAACGCCCACAAAGCATTTGTTTCAGGCCATCTGTCATAGTATGGTTATAAGAACTCATTAAAAAGATATTAACAATACGTTAGTGTATAAACAAGTAAACGAAAGTACACCTTCAAAGTACTAATTTACAGAATACAAACTACAATGGTTCAATACAGTTTTCAATAACAGCTGGCGGAGCCAGACACACTCTCAGTTACAAGTTTTCATATAGGAATACAAATACAAAACATTGATACAAAGAGAACGGTTTTATGGGAATAAAACTACTTTTCATATACAACAGAAAATATAGGATTTTCTGGGTCAGTTTTCATATACAAGATACATAGATACTCTTTCAAACATAAACACTTATGCACTCACTCAACTTTATGTTGATACTCTCTTTTCAAATTACTTGTATTCTCAGGGAAATAATACGCAGGTATTCCCCGAGCTTTTTGAGAAGATGGAGCTATGTTGAGTCATATCTTCTTCTGTATAACTATTTTGGTTCAATATACAATGATTGAACACATGTAAATACTTATACTTTCTAAATACAATGGTTGTTTGTACTTTGATTACTATGATGCATGTGTTGTGATACTACAATTGAAGTCCTCCACCCCCAGATGTTTCCGCCGTCTGGTTTGGGGGTGTGACACATTTTTACACATAATATTCTTACGATAAATTGACCAGGGATTGGGATTTTTTGTGTTTGCAAGTAATATTATATTCTTCATGTTCTAAGCGTTAGACATTGCTTTCTGATATTCAGATGAACAAGTTCCGAATCAGCTGGATCATATTCTTGATGATGGTATGGACAATGAAATCCAAGATGAAGAGCAGGAATCAATGATTGAAGAATCACATACACCATTAGGTATGAACAGATTATTATCACTATTGATACTTTTATTTTATCAGATGACACTGATTCATTCTTCAACATTGACTATTTAATATTTATCAGTTGCAAGAGTTAAAACCATACATATCAGCTCCCCAATTTTAGTTGCAAAGAGTCCATTTTTCTACAAGGTGAAACTTCAATGCTCACAAGCATCTATTTTCTCTACTTTTTTACTCAACCATGCATATTCATGTTCCTCACATCATATCTTCATGCAGCTCTTTTCAAATGGGATGAAAGATTCAGAACAGAGGAAGCCCCATGTAAACCTCGGAATCAATGCCTCAAGTATGTAAAATATTTACCATTTATAGCGTCATATTTTGTTAGTTAATTTATTAAACATTAAATTTTTTATTAACAACAGAGGAAGCTCCCTTTATGGAACTCCTGAACTTTATATACAGCAATACTTTGACATCAACTTCTGCTCCTGCTCTTCTTGATGTTCTAATGGCTGCTGACAAATTTGAAGTTGTTTCATGCATGAGACACTGCAGCAATCTGTTAAGAAATCTGCCTATGACACATGAATCAGCATTACTTTATCTCGATCTTCCTTCCACTGTTTCAATGGTTGAAGCAGTGCAGCCATTAACAAATACTGCAAAAGAGTTCTTAACTGTTCGCTACAAAGACATAACCAAGTAAAACCTAATCTTCCTTCATTTTCATGACCTTGACACCGTTATGTAAAATGACAATTTTACCCTCCAGGTTTCAAGACGAGATTCTCAATTTATCCCTTGCTGGGGTGGAGGCGGTTTTATCAAGCGACGACCTCCAGGTTGCATCCGAGGATGGAATTTACGATTTTGTCCTTAAATGGGCCCGGATTCACTACCCTAAGATGGAAGAACGACGCGAAATTTTAACAACACATCTCGCAAAATGTATCCGGTTTCCTTACATGACATGCAGAAAGCTAAGAAAAATCATGACATGCAAGGAATTTGACCCTAAATTCGCACAAAAAGTCGTACTGGAATCCCTCTTTTCCAAAGCAGAATCTCAATCCCTTTCACAAGAACCCTAATCCCCCACGGGCCTACAAGTACAGACCCATGAAGGTGGTTGGGTTTGAACTGCCACGTTAGCAATGCATTATGTACTTGGATTTAAAACGTGAGGAGTGTGTGGGTTTGTTTCCTTCCGGAAGGATTTACTCACAGGCGTTTCATTTAGGGGGGCAAGGGTTTTTTTTGTCGGTTCATTGTAACATGGATCAACAGAATTTGTGTCGATGTTTTGGGCTTTTTTTTGGGACCCAGGAAAAAGGGTTGGGCCCGTTTGAGGTGGAATATGAGTTTGGGGCCCGGTCAAAGCCCGATGAAGAGTATATTATTAAGTATAAAGGGAGTTATAATTTTACACGTGGAAAAGCAGTTGGGTATAGGAATTTGTTTGGGATACCTTGGGCTTCTTTTATTGAGGAGGAAAGTGTTTATTTTATTAATGGTGTTCTTCACCTTAGGGCTCAGCTTACCATTATTAGGCAATCAAAATAACAAATCATGTAAATGGACACATATTGTTAAAGCATATTGTATAGCTTAGTTTACTTTTCATTTTATACATAGTATAAGGACTACATGTAAAGCTTAGTATTTTTTTATAGTTATGAATGCAATACAAACCTTAATGGGAATTATTCTACAAACCAACATGGTATCCAACTGTCGTCTATACTCTATAGCGCCGCATACATTCTTCTTCATCATATATCATTGGACGCTTCATTGATTAATTCCCACTTAAAGATCGATATATTTTTTTTTCTGGAAGATCACAACTCTTTATCTGCATGTTTCCTCAAGATCGACGACTAGGATTGGTGTTGTTGAATCCTACAATCATTATGCCGGTGGTAAGCATCTTACGCTCTTGTTTCTATTCTCTGTTACATTTATTTTTCTATAATTTCTTGTTCCATATGTCCTCTACTTCAGTCCCATCTTCTCACCAACTCGTTTACTCCTCACCAATGTTTATTCACAATTTAGCTTAAAACTTATAGTTGATAGTTCTAAATATAAGTTGTGGCGTCATATTTTTCTCGATATGTCTAAAGACACTAAAATTCTTGACTACAATATCGGTAAGGGTGTTCAAAATATACAAAACCGGACCTAAAAACCGAAAAAAGTGTTCCGAATTTTTTGTATTTTTTCAGTTTGGTTTACAGAACCGCTAAAATCTTCGGTTTTTCGGTTTGGTTATGGTTCACGTTTTTGCCACGGACGGTTAACCGAAAAATCAAGATTTCAGATTATTATATATTGGGAAAATAAAGTTGATATTAAATTATTATTTATTAACGATAACGATTATCTTATTATATAAGAATCACCATTCATCTGTTTATTGCTTGTTATCCCAAATAATTTGAAATCAAGCAACTATTGGACTCTTTATAAAAGAAAAATATATGTAATGACCGAATTCAAAGTAAGAAGCTATCTACCTTATTATTATCATATTAAATTTTTACTACTAAATAAAACAAATACTAAAATTTAAAAACAATAAGTATTGCTGTCTAATATTTGAATATTTATTCAAAATTTGTAAGTATACTTAGGCTATATGGTATGGTCATCTTTCATCTTTTATTTTTTGAGTGTTTTCTCACACTCTTTTTCACTCACCAAAAAACAAAAAATGGTCACATTTTACTACTTTTTACTTTTATTTTTATTTAATAAAATAATTGATTTTTAAGATTTATATTTCAAAAAATAAATATAACTCCTTAAAAATGATTAATAAACACAAATTAATTAAAATAAAAATACTTCATTACTTAATATAAAAATTACATAAAAAACCAAGAAAACAACCAAGATTTAAGAAAATACAACCTAGATCAAAAAAAAAGATCTATTGGAAATATTTTAACATAATCTTCTTCTTCTTCAAAACTAACTAGAGGGCCGATCCCGAAAGATGATCGATGTTTTCCATCAAGAACTTCATATCCTCCATTTCTTGTATTTCTGTGCGCTCCTTCTTTTTTCGATTTCTTTTTCTCTTTCTTTGTCGAATGTCAAACGTTGAGCGAAATTCAGATTGTATTGATCACATGTCGCTGTCATTTTTCGCATTTCGTATGCGTCCATGCTGAAATCTGATGCATTGGAAGAAGTCCCCTTCCCCTTCCGTTTTGCTTTGTCCCTACCCATCAGTCAGACAATTTCTTCTAGCTCGAGTTCGTCCTCCTCATTTAAATCTAGTCCGACACGAGCATCAGAAGAAGTTGTGTATCTACCGGAGCCCGTTTGTGTTCTTTTTTATTGTCATCCTCATAGTATAATGTCTTACTCGTATTTTCTCCACATTGGACTAAGAATTAACAATTTACAAGGTTCGATAAACTTGAATGTATTTACTGTATCCTCACGAAAAAAAATGCAAAGCCTCTTGAAGAATTTCTTCATCTCCTTGACTGCTTTTCCTTTAGGTTTTTAGGTTGTTGTACAAAAGGGTTGATTTTTTAAACGACTCACGATATTTCTCAAAACTTTGAATTAAATTGGTGTTTGGTACGGTACTCTTCATCTTTATCCAACTTCGTGCGAAACCTCTCAAGATTGCCAAGCTAAAAATGATCTCCCGGCTGTGCATTTCCCCGCGTTGAATCCTCCGAAATGTCAAGCCAAGCTTTTTTCAACACTAGCTCTTATTAGTGACTCCATGGTATCGTCTTATGCTTTGTAGTCTCTTGCACCAGTTGTTTTCCCTTGCGGCATGGTGGGGGTGGAGTTGAGTTTCCCATACAATTTCGTCCTCCAACTCATCGAGGCTTTTGTATTGTGGTTGAAAGTGAAAGGGTGGTGTTTGGCTTTAGGTTTGAGATTGATAGAGTGGGGTTTGGCTTTGGGTTGATTTGGTGAAAGTTAATCGGGAAAAACGACAAAGTTGGTGAACATATTTAGACTAACATTTGGTACTTGAATGGGGTAGTATCGCCTAACATTTTGGTACTGGAATTGTAGAAGAGATTGAACAGGGGCATCAAATTGAGGACGATAAACCGCTTGGGATGGATCGATGGCAAAAATGTTTATTGTGTGGCATGAACTAAAAAAAATCAAGTAGCTTCTATTACATTATGCTTTTGTTCAATGTATTGCCAGATCACTTTTCATCCATCTTTTGTTAAATTGGTTGCTTACTGCATTGAAAATAACTTTGAAAGATTCATGATTGCAATTTGCAGATATCTTCTTAACCTGATTGCACTAATCTAATGCACTTTTGTTTCCACTCTATCAAAGGTATGTTAATATCAACTCATAAAGCATTCCAGATATTATTTTGATCCTACTTTCTCATATTACCTTCTTAACATGTACTTATGTTCCGCAAACTTGAATTTTGTTGATATATATGCTAGCTAGCATGATAAAATACTATGAACACATATATTGAAATTTGTAAGAGGAACTCATGTCCTATGATCATGTTCTTTACGAAATGGTGGCTGGGAAAAATATATAAAACCAAAAAAAAACCTCTTGTTGTTAGAAAACTCACAAAAAAACACCAATATTGAGGCTTTAATATCATATGGTTCATTCAACGCTAGATGATATCAAGATTGTGGTTTGTTACTTGTGTAAACATTTGAATAAAATACTTGAGAGTTGGCTTATCTATGTTATTACAGGCAAGTGAAATAGGGAAATAATAGATAACTCCAAACAACAATTAGCAAAGGGCATAACAAAATTGCAATTTAATACGAAGATGGTTTGTATATGTTATAGATCCTTTTATGTTTTAGATCAATGTATTTTATAGATATATTTGTTTGTAAATTTTATGTACGTAGTGATTATGGACTTGGAATGCAATTAGAAAAACACGAAGATGGAATTTGAGATTAAAAATGAAATAAAAATGAAGATGCAGTTTAAGCAATGGGAAGGTTTGTATTTTGCATATTTTTCTGGTTATTGTTTAATGTTTATCGTTTTATTCTTTTGGATTTGTAATTTACCTTGCAAATAAGATGTTGGGTTTGATTTTTTTATATGGTACACAATTTTTTTTGTTGTATTTTTTCTAACATAAACTGGTTAAGAAAATGGTAAAATAATATGATTCAAATACAAAATAAGTTATATCTTTTGACGAAGGAAAAAATGTACATCCTATGGATCTAAAAATAATTAGATAAAAAAAAACTATTAAGTATCATTTTGAAAGCACTGGTGGAGGAGTTACTTGTAACGATGTGCAATATTAAAAAGAATAAGATAGATGTATTATGTAAACAAACATCGATTTTTAGACTAACTATTTATTTATGTATATAGTTTGTTCGAAACACAAAACCATGTAATAATATTGATATTTAAAATATTGGTTGAAAAAACACTATTTGTCCAACACACAATTGAATACACCATTTAAATCCTAAACCTAAAAACGTTACAACTTGAGATCTAATCATTTTTTTCAGCTCATTCTCATCTATTTTGGTCACTAGAGATGGTACCTACTTCAAACAGAACCAAATCATAGTAAATGATATTTATCAATACATTTTGGGCAATGTTTAAAATCCGGTTTGAACCGGCCGATCGAACTGGTTGGACCGGAAACCAGGGGAGGCAACGGTTCAACTATCACCGGTGTTATGTCGATTTCTGAACCGGATTGAACCGGCCAGTTTTTATAAAAACTCGGTTGAAGCAGTCAAAATAAATCAATTAAACCGAATAAAAACACCTGAAAAAGAACCATTTACATAATAAACTTTGGTGATTTTTTTTTTCAAATCTATTTAGTTTTCTTTAAATAAAAAACATATGGTGAATGTTATAAAGTTTTTTGATGTGTTTGTATTTATCTAAAACTATATTTTGTTTCGGTATTATACTTTTTTTTAACGTATATGGATTGATGTAAAACACTAGAACTTTTGGTTATGTGTTATTTTAATGTATTTTTATTTATCTACAACTTATTTTTATGTGTATTTTTAATGTTTGAACTTGTAAACATAATATTCATGATTTATAAATGTATGTATGTGTAGGAAAATAAGAAAAAACATGAAAAATATAGAAACTGATTGACCCGGCGGTCGAACCGGTTGAACCGGGAACCGGTCACCATACCGATTCAACTAAAAAACCGGTTTTTAAAACATTGATTGTGTGTCATTTGATAAAAAACTATTTTTATATCATTAACATTACTCAAGAAAAGGAATTTGGCCGACACTGTCGCCATTTAAAATTACGTATATAAAAATGGGTTATATTACTAGATAAATTGGGGTTTTTAGTTTCTTAATTAACTTTTGGTTGCATGTGGGTGTCATTTGACATTGTTAAAAGGCTATAGACCTTGCAAAAAGATGCTTCATCACTTGGTGTGTTTGAAGAATATACTGAAGAATAAGATGAACCGTGCATTTATATGAGTCATTTTTTGTTCATACCCTTACTTAAACAAAGCTATTAAGCTTCTCCAGATATTGGATCTATGTGATGAATTGAAGATATCAGTGCGAGACAATATAGATACGAATATTTTCATAAAAACAAATTACGAGGAATCCGAGCTCACATCGTTGAAATCCTCGGAAACAAGGATTTATACGAGGTAAAACACCTAATTATTTGCGCTAAAGAACTAATCGCATCTACAAACTAATATATATATATATATATATATATATATATATATATATATATATATATATATATATATATATATATATAACTTAAACCTTATAAAAAAATTACCACTTCCTTATTCCCCCTCACACATTTTCTCCCACCTGTTGTCTTCATCCTTCGAGGTTTATTCTTGGCATTTTCCTTCATCAGTCACCGCCACCTGCGTCCAATGATGATGGTTCCCTCGTGTTCTTCCTTCAAGACCAACTGACTCACCCACAAAATATCGGAGCATATTAACAACGTTCTTCGGAGAAGGCGGAGGTGAAGGATGATCTCGAACACCGCCCTTTTCCATTTGTAGTGCCCCAAACCAACCGTATATCACCCATTACGTTTGATTTGAAGTTTAATTTTAGTTTGAGGTTTGATTTTGAGTTTCAGAGTCGATTTTTTGTTTGATTTCAGTTTGAGATCGAATTTTAGGTTAATGTTTGAATTCAGCCTCATCGATTTGGGTCTAGAAATCGATTTGCATCAGGTGGTGGATTGATTGCATCGTTTTTTACCAATGGTGCTTATAGTCAACTTCTGAGGAACCAGATCCACCTGACGTTGTTTCAGATATCATCTTCTTTGTTTTCATCACCATTGATTTTCTTCTCTCACATGGAACTGGATTTTTGGGTTTTAAACATCTATTTTACATCATCGATCTTCTTCATTTTCACGAACATTGATCTTTGTCTTTTGAGACCATAGTTAATTTCTAGGATTCATCATCTATTGGGTTTCAAACATGTCAATTTATGTTGTTTCAGATGCAAAAACTAGAACACCAGGTGGTCATAGTGGGATTTTGATTTCAATTTCAATTTTGATTTCTTAATTTATGGGTTTCATCACAAGACACTGTGATTGAATATGTGATTGTATTTAAACTTGTTAGAGGAAGGGATGGTCGCTATTGGTTGTCTAGTCGGAGGTTTATCTAGAGATTGGAAATCTGAGGGGTAGTGAGAAGGGAGAGAACGGGCGGGGTGTGATAGGATGGGATGGGACCCACCTTATTATTATTATTATTATTATTATTATTATTATTATTATTATTATTATATATATATATATATATATATATATATATATTGTAAATTATTGTGAATGACACCAATAATTGGAGAATTGGTGAAAGCTACCATATCATACTATTTACATGACATATGATTGGTAATTTTTATAGTATAAATAACATGCTCTTGCAAAGAAATGACGATACAATTTCACAAGATATAAAATATCTCATATCTTTTCCAAATCTCCTTCTCCATCAAATTTCTTTATCTATGTTGTTAGTTTAGTTTGTTTTAAATTATCTTAATCACGTTGAATTTATAACACGTTATCAGCACGAAAGCTCAAACCAAGGTTATTTAGAAGTGGAAATCACATCTATCTTAATCAAGGTATGTATTACTTAGTAAAAACATTATTAATTATAAAAATCTTCATCATATTAAAATAATAATAATACTAATGAATTAATAAAACTTATACATTATGGACTACTAACGATTTTTATTTCTTATACTAATGAATTAATAAAACTTATACATTATGCAACTAACTTTTATTTATGAACACTAACATTTACATTATGCAAGTAACTTTTATTTATGCATACTAACATTTAAATTATGCAACTAATTTTTATTTATATATACTAACGTTTATTTATACATGTCAATGTTTATTCATATTTTAGATACTATTCATAATTTTATTTAAACATTTACTAATATTTATTTATGTTTCTAATTAGTAAAATTATACCAAGTAAAGTTATGTATTAGTTATAAATCTTATTAAACGATTTATAAATATACACAACGGATATATATATATATATATATATATATATATATATATATATATATATATATATATATATATATGTAACGGTTATAAACAGCAAAAATAACGGCTATATTTTTTACTATAAATAAACATTTTTACCCTGCTTATTTTACCCACAATAAATATTTCTCTCTTCTATCAAACAAATCAATTTCAAGAAATCAAGGTTCAGGATGATTCACCCGTTTGTGATAATCATGACTATAATAGTCATGTTACTTTTCATCCCAATTCTTAACATCGAAGATAATATGAAATTTCATCTACTTTTAGGCTTGTATGCAATGTTAGCTTTACCGCTTCTTTTTTGTGTAATATTTATTGAAATAAATGGATTTTAATTTTTATTTTTATTTTGTTTAAAATTTATAGTTACAATATGTCCAACATTGCATAGCTCGAGTTTGCAGCACTTGAAGTTAGTGGAAAAAACTATGTGCCATGGATGATAGATGTAAAAATGCATCTTGAGTCCATGGGAATCTCAAATGCTATAAATGAATTTAATAATTGTTTGGCACAAGACAAAGCAAAAGCACAAGTTTTTTTTCGTAAGCATATTGATGAAATGTTAAGATTTGAATATCTTGATGTTACTGGTCCAAGTATTCTCTGGAATCTTTTGAAAGAAAGATTTGATCATCAAAAGGAAGTTATACTTCCAAATGCTAGAGATGAATGGAGAACATTGAGGTTTCAAGACTTCAAGAAAGTAAATGAATACAACCCAGCTTTGTTCAGAATATGTTCACAACTCAAGTATTGTGGACAAGAAGTTACTGATGAAGATATGTTGGAGAAAAATTACTCCACATTTCATGCAACGAACATTACCTTGATGCAACAATATCGGATGCAAAAGTTCACAAGATATTATGAACTAAATGCATGTCTGCTTGTTGCAGAGCAAAACGACGAGCTCTTGATGATAAACCATGAATCTCGTCCAACAGGATCAGTAGCACTTCCTGAAGCAAATGCTACAAATACTGATGGTCATCGAAACAATACACGTAGACGAGGGCGTGACTGTGGCCGAGGACGAGGCCGTGGCTATTTTAATCGAAACCAAAGCCATAATCAGAACCATAATTTTGGTCATGGACAAGGTAATAATCGTGGTCGTGGCCAGAAAAGGGATAATTACCAATCTTCACAAAGAAACAATGTCCATACACAAGATAAGACCAAAGTGGCAAGGCATGATACTGGGACATCACAAAAATCTGATGGTTCATGTTATAGATGTGGTAGCATAGGCCATTGGTCAAGGACCTGTCGCACACCTGCACATCTTTGTCAACTTTATCAAGAGTCCATTAAAGGAAAAGGAAAAGAAGCAAACCTCGTTCATAATGTTGAGTTCACTCTGCTAACTTTTGATGATTTCTGTAATGACATGGAAGGCATAAACTAAAAATTTCTATTATTGTTCTAATAAACTTGTTTTCCTTTATTTTTTTCTCATGTAATGTATTTTCCTACAATAAATGAACTTTCTTTATAATAATTATTATGATTATGTTTATTCGCTTATTACTTCTTTCATATGTGAAGTTTAATATGAGTCCAACTGGAGCACAACATCAAGAAACAGTTGGAGATCTTTGTATAGCAGATAGTGGTAGTACGATACTATTCTGAAATCAAAGAAATATTTTTCAAAATTAGTACCAACAAAAACAGTCATACATACAATATCAGGTCCTGCAGACTTGATAGAGGGAACTGGGAAAACCCATTTTATATTACCAAATGGTACAAGATTTTATATAGAAAATGCCTTATTTTCTCCAAAGTCTAATAGAAACTTACTAAGTTTCAATGACATATATTTCAAAGGATATGATACAAAAACTGTGACCATTGAAAATAAAAAATATATATGTATTATAGACAAAAACCATGTGCTTGAAAAACTACCAACACTTGATTCTGGTCTGCATTATACATATATACATATGATTGAATCAAATATGGTAATCAAAGGAAAACATTGTGATCCTGGGACATTCAGTTTATGGCATGATAGGTTGGGCCACCCAGGATTAACAATGATGCGAAGGATAATTGAAAATACAAATGGGCATCCATTGAAGGACCAAAAGTTCCATCAATCCAACAGCATAAAACCATGTGCATATTGTTCCATTGGAAAGTTAATTATAAAACATTCTCCAATGAAAGTTGAAAGGGAGTCACCTAGATTTCTAGAAAGAATTCAAGGAGATATATGTGGACCGATTCACCCACCATCTGGACCATTTAGATACTTTATGGTCTTAATAGATGCATCCAGTAAATGGTCTCATTTTTGCCTATTATCAACTCGTAATATGGCATTTGCAAAATTTCTTGCCCAAATTATTAAATTAAGGGCATATTTCCCTGATTATAATATTAAAAGAGTGAGACTTGATAATGCTGGTGAATTTACTTCACAAGCATTCAATGACTATTGTATGTCTGTAGGAATTGTTGTTGAGCATCAAGTTGCTCATGTACATACACAAAATGGTTTAGCTGAATCTTTGATTAAATGTCTCTAGCTAGTAGCTAGACCATTGATAATGAGGACCAAACTTCCTGTATCGGTTTGGGGCCATGCAATCTTACATGCTGGATCATTGATACGCATGAGACCGAGTTTATATCATGTATATTCTCCACTGCAACTTGCTTTTGGTCAAGAGCCAAATATATCCCATTGAGAATTTTTGGATGTGCAGTATATGTCCCTATTGCACCACCTCAACGGACAAAATGGGTCCTCAAAGAAGGTTAGGAATATATGTTGGTTATGAGTCAGTATCTATTATAAGATATCTTGAACCGTTAACAAGTGATGTTTTTACAGCACTCCTAGCAGATTGCCAATTTGATGAGGAAAATTTCCCATCATTAGGGGGAGAAAAGAAGATTCTGGAAAAAGATGTGTCATGGCATGAGCCTTCTTTATCATATCTTGACCCTCGCACAAAGCAATGTAACATGGAAGTTCAAAAGATAATGCATTTCCAAGAAATGGAAAATCAATTACCTGATGCATTTACTGACACAAAAAGGGTGACTAAATCATATATACCGACTGTTAATGTGAAGGGTCCAGTTAGTGGTTTGGTCTAGGCTTTCAATTTTAATAGTTTTTTTGAGTCTTTATGATGTAATAGTATGTTATTTTGGTGTTTACGGCTTTGTAGTGTGTTTACGGCCGTAAACCCTGTTTCCGGCCCAAGTCTCCTATAAATAGAGGTTGTGTAGGTCATTATCGGTTGTTGATCCTAGAGAGTTCACGGTCACTTTAAACAAGTTGTACCCGACGTTTTTCAGTTATAAAGTGTGTGTAAGCTTGTTTCTATTCTACTTCTACTCCAATTCTTGTTCTATTTGATTGTTTGATTGTTTGATCACTAGTAAGATCCGTTTTCAGGACCTTACAATTGGTATCAGAGCAAAACCGGTGTCAAAGCATCATTCAATCGAGTTTTCGGACCGTTTAAACTAATTTTCATCATTGTTCGAGATTGGGTTTGGTACTTTCACTGCTAAAAGGGATTAAATCTGATAAAAATTCGTGTTTACATAAGTTTCTGGGAGCTTACTGCCAAGTGATTACGGCCGTAAACTCAGTTTCCAGCCGTAAACTCAAGAATCTTCAAAGACCATAAAATTTGTTCTTGGACCGTAAACAGAGCATCTTCAATAACCGAAAAACTCATTTTCAAAGACCATAATCAGTGCATCTTTATTGACCGTAAACTACTGGACCGGAAATCCGACCGTAAACTCAGTTTACGGTCGTAAACTATCTGACCGGAAACTCATTTTTGACATTCTTCTTGTTTTAATTTTTTATTTAAAATTTAATAATCAATGGATTCTCAAAGTCAAACACATCATCATGAACTGGATTCTGTCATGGGCACAACCACACGTATTCCAAGACTGATGTCTGCAGATGGTTTTCCTGAATGGAAATACCGGATTGAGAAGTATATTAAAATGAAAGACTTCAAAGTTTGGAGAAGCATCATCAAGGGTCCTGTCCGAATTACCACCACTGTTGCAGGACAACTGGTTGACAAAGCAGTTGAGAACTATACAGATGAAGATTTTGAGAAAGTTGAAGAACAGGAAAGGGCTTTGGCCACTCTGACCATGGCTTTATCTCCTGATATAGCTCAAAGTTTCAGAGAGTATACTTCAGCTAAAGCTTTGTGGGAAGCCTTGATTGAGGTGTATGAAGGAAATGAAGACATGAAGAAAAGCCGCCAGGATATGTTGCGACAGAAATTCAACATGTTTAACTACATTCCCAGAGAAACCCTGGAGGCACAGCTGCAGCGATTCACAACTCTCACTACTGAGATGAACATATCTGGAATCTTCTTGACCAAGTCCGAGATAAATAAAAAGCTATTGAATGCTCTTCCAAAGTCATGGGACATGAATGTAACTGTTATTAAGAAGACCAAGGATCTGAATCGCATCACTCTTGCTGAAACAATGGCGATCATCAAAGCTTGTGATATTGATGATAAACAGCGAGAGATTAACCATGTGAACTCGTATTCGACTGCAAATCTCGGAATTTCTTCTAACAATGCCCTTTCATCAATCATTTCTTCCTCAGGTCAAGCATTTGTTGTTCAACAACCTCAGATTCAAACCTTTACTACTGCGTCATCCATGCCTCATTCTCAAAGCCAGTCGTTTGTCACTCCACAAGCTGTTCCCTCCTCCAATGTGCCAGGTGTAGCCTCTTCCTCAAACACAAAGGAAAGTGATGATAATCTTGCTCTCGCCACAAGACTTGTTAACTGCTATAATGCTTTTGTAGCTGGAGAGCTTCCACCTCAGTTTTGATTTGCTGATCTGGATCATATTCATCCAGAAGATGTGGAAGAGATGGATATTACGTGGCAAATTGCTATGGCAGTATTCAGG
Source organism: Lactuca virosa (assembly GCF_052849685.1). Taxonomy (NCBI): domain Eukaryota; kingdom Viridiplantae; phylum Streptophyta; class Magnoliopsida; order Asterales; family Asteraceae; genus Lactuca; species Lactuca virosa. The sequence goes on from NC_136429.1 coordinate 62,498,222, forward strand.
GCGAAGCAGTTTGCTAAAAAGACAGGGAAGAATAACTGGGGAATGAATGCTGATAAAAAGGTAGGGTTCAACAAGGGAAAGCTGCGATGTTTCAACTGTCACGAGCCAGGTCATTTTGCTCGTGAGTGCCCGAAACCGGATCGAAGGTTGAACAATGACAGGATGATGGTTGCGGTGGGAAACAATCGTGGAGGTGTTGTGGTCAACGGTGAGACTGCTATGGTTGCTCAGTCATTTGACTGGGAGGACCAGATTCAGGCTCTGAATATTTCAAGACCTGAAAATGCTCACCTAGTCCAAATCAATGATGATGCTCTCGTGAAGAATGTTGCAGCTGATCCTGAAGAAAAGATGATGGAGCTGCAGTTTGCACTGATGGTATCTTCTACTTCCGAACCCAAGAAAAGTGAGGTAAGTTTACCTTCTTGTTCTCAGGCATGTATTGATTATGTTAAAATTCTTCGTGACGAAATAGAATCATTACGTAGAGAAATAGAGGATCTTAGATATGAGGGCTATCAACTTAGAAAAGGACAAAAACCCCTAAAGGCCCAGTTAGAAACAAAAATAAAGGACTTTAGGAGACTTCAGGAAGACTACAGTAACAAATGTGAAAATTATGATTATATCAAGACACAGAATGTTGAGTTAATTACTGAGCTTGATACATTAAAAGGGCAATTTGAAACTGCAAATTTTGATTTTAAAAAGTTTGATGTATCAAGCGAGGTAGTTGCCAACATGATTGACCATTGCCTGCAGTTCAAACGAAACCAGCAAAAGGGTTTAGGATACGATAATGTACCTCCTCCTTTTAATCATATATATCAGTATCACCCTTTAACTAAAGAGGAGATTGCCAACGAACCATTCATGGTTTATGGCAAGCCATCTGGTTTTGTTTCAGGAGGATTTATTAATGTTGAAAGTACTAACATTTCAACTTCCCCTGCAGATCAATCCTTAGATCAGTCAAAGCACGAAGTTGAAGGATCTGTTTTTTATAACAAAACTGAGTCTGAATCTGATGTTTTTGTTTCAAATGAAAAACCTTTTGTTTCTGATGTTAAAAATGACAATGTTTTTTTGTGATACTTCCGCATCTGCTCCTGCTAAATTAAAAATTTTTTGAAGTGTTTGATGAATTATTTGATAATCCTGATGTTTGTGATGCTTTTAATGAAAACACACCAATTCCACAAGTCATACCATCTGATGCACCCTCACTTATCTCACAACATGTTTCTTACACATGTTCTTGTGGGAAAAGTAAGGGTGTCAGTAAAGAAAATAAATCTGAGAAAGGCAGTACCAGTTTTAATAATAATAAACAGATTTGTTTTAATTGTCGTATTGGTGGTCATATAGCTAGGAATTGTCAAAATAGGATTTTTGTACATTATATGTCACCAATAGGAGAGAACGAATCTAGAGGAAGGTCTTTAACTAGAAAGTCCTCAAGAACTCGTTCTCGAGATGATGATTGGAAGGATGATCGAAGTAGAAAAAGGGTGGTTTTTCAAAAGAATAAAAGGGTTTTTCATAACAAAGTCCCAAACAGTTTGCCAAAACCGAACAAGGCTCCGCCAAGATCGGTTTCATCAAAGAGCAGTTCTGGATCTTCAACCACTTCTGGTAGAACATCCAGATGCTAAATGCAAACTGATAAGAAACATATTTCAAAACCACCTGTGACTGTTAGGAAACCTAAATATCATTGGATGCCCAAATTAACTTCAAATCAATCATCAGCATCCTCTGAAAAGATTAGAAATGATGATTCAGGATTGAAGATTTTGAAAGATCAATCAGAGAAAGTGAAGAGCCAACCCAGGACAGTGATGACCTGGGTTCCCAAATCTAAATGATCTCGCTCATTTTCCAGGGACAGTTGCGGAGGAATGTCGTCAGACCTTGGTACGTAGACAGCGGCTGCTCCCGGCATATGACAGGAGACATCTCCTAACTGAGCGACATTGAGTCCTTTAATGGGGGATATGTTTCCTTTGCGGGCGGAGAAGTTGGCAAGATCACTCAGAGAGGAACCGTAACAAATGGAGTGCTGAGTTTTGAGAACGTCAATTTTGCTCTCGAGTTAAAACACAGTTTGTTGAGTGTGTCTCAGATTTGTGACAAAGGTTACTCTACACATTTCACCGACAAAGAGTGCATGATTCTCAAGCCAGGCATTATCATCCCAGAAGAGTGGATTCTTGTCAAATCAAAGTGGGATGGAAATGCGTATATTATTGATATGAAGAGCAACATTCCTGAACAAGTCACTTGCCTCTTTTCGAAGGTCTCAAAACAGAACGCAATGTTGTGGCACCGAAGACTCGGTCATGCTAACGCTAAGAACCTAAATCGTCTTGCAAAGAATGAGATGGTCTGAGGCTTACCTGTCAGAGACTTTATAACTTTTGAGAAGTGTGTGTCATGTGCCCAGGGAAAACATCATAGAAAACCACACCTGCCAAAACAAGTTAACTCAATCAGTCAGGTGCTCCAGTTATTGCATATAGACTTATTTGGTCCGTTCAACGTCCTAAGCATCAACAGAAGTTCGTACTGTCTGGTTTTGATCGATGATTTCTCTCGTTTTACGTGGGTCTTCTTCTTATCCAACAAAGCTGGGGTTGCTGATCTGATAAAGAAGTTCATCGTGATGATTGAGAACCAAACCAACAACCGGGTGAAGGCGTTTCGTACTGATAATGGAACAGAATTCAAGAATGCAGTTCTTGATCATTTTTGCGCAGAAAAGGGAATTGTGCGTCAATACAGCTCTGCTCACACGCCTCAACAAAATGGTGTTGCTGAGAGGAGAAATAGAACATTAAAAGACGCTGCAAGGACGATGCTGTGTGACTCCAAGTTACCTATTTTATTTTGGGCTGAGGGGATTAACACTGCTTGCTACGTGCAGAAACGTGTTTTAATCAACAAAGCTCAGATGAAGACACCGTACGAGATTCTATATGGTCATAAGCCTTCAGTCAGTCATTTCCTTGTATTTGGCTGCCCTTGCACCCTTCTTCACCTGGAGTCCAACCCGAAGTTCAATGCCAAATCCGATGATTGTTATTTCGTAGGATATGTTGCACGCACCGCGTATAGGGTTTACAATAAGAAGACGAAGCAGATTGTATAATCCTTCGATGTGCGTTGGTTGGAGGAGAATGAGACGGATGCTCGAGTGGGCCCTGATTGGTTATTTGATTACACATCACTCTTCAAGTCCATTAATGTGTCTTCAGATGGTTCATCTGGGTCTTCCTCTGGTTCGAAGATTGTTTCTGAAGACGAAGACGAAGAGGTTGTTTACAGACCTCCAACGGTATCCTCTTCACCACCTGAGGGGGAGTCATATGCTCCACCTGAAGGGGAGTCATTTGTTCCACTTGGTAGTCCAGAGTCTCCAGTTCAAAATGATACTCCAGATGCTGATGCTACACCTCTTACCCCTGTTGAAATAGAGTTCATGTCTAGAGATGCTTCCGCTGTCACTCCAACTTTTATGAAACTACTCTTTCCTGAAGAAATTGCTAATGAGTTTGTAGCAGATTCATCTAATGTGGAACAATCAGCAAATGATGGAGGTTTCAACATTCACAATCTTCCCATTTCACTCAATGATATCAGCCAAGAGATACCTTCAAGAATTCAACGTGATGATCTGATCGAAAACATCATTGGTCAGCTGGGTGATGGAGTTAGAACCAGAAGTGAGAGTGGAGATGTCAATACATGTCTCTATTCTTGCTTTATATCTCAAATAGAGCCCAAGAATGTTAAAATGGCTTTGAATGAGCCCAGCTGGGTAGATGCTATACATGAAGAGCTAAATCAATTTGAAAAACTCGGGGTTTGGAAAATGATTGAGTTACCAAAGGGCAAAAAGTCTCTTGACACACGCTGGGTCTATCGAAACAAGCAGGATGATTCTGGCGTTATAGTGCGCAATAAAGCAAGATTGGTGGTTTGCGGGTTTCGACAAGTCGAGGGTCTTGATTATACTGAGGTTTATGCTCCAGTGGCTCGCTTGGAGGCTATTCGTATCTTCCTTGCATATGCTTCCTACATGAACTTCATGGTTTACCAAATGGATGTCAAGACAGCCTTCTTGTATGGCAAGGTGAAGGAAGAAATCTACGTTGATCAGCCCCCTGGATTTGTTAACTCGAAGTTTCCTAATCATCTCTACAAGTTGGACAAGGCGTTGTATGGTTTACATCAAGCTCCTCGAGCGTGGTATGCGACTCTCACAAAGCACTTGCTCGATCATTGATACTCTTGTGGCACTATCGATCAAACTTTATTCATCAAGCATGTTGGTAATGATCAGATTCTAGTCCATATCTACGTTGACGACATTATCTTCGGGTCTACCAGTCCACAGCTATGCAAAGAGTTTGAAGGCGTTATGAAAAAGAGGTTTGAGATGAGTTTGTTGGGTGAAATGACCATGTTTCTGGGGCTTCAGGTCAAACAAAATGCAACCGGAATCCTACTCCATCAAGCTAAGTATGTAGAGGATATTCTTGGGAAGTTCGGGTTTCAAGACGCAAAACCTGCATCGACGCCGATGGCCGAAAGACCCCTGCTGAATCCAGATACTGATGGTGAATCTATAGATCAGACACACTATAGATCGATGATCGGATTGTTGATGTATCTTACTGCAAGCCGTCCAGACATCATGTTTGCAGTTTGTCAATGCGCACGTTATCAGGATAATCCTAAACTTTCACATCTTATTGTTGTCAAAAGAATTTTTCGGTATATCAAAGGCATCCCAAAATTGGGTCTTTGGTATCCGAAAAATTCCGAATTTGATTTATACGCTTTTGCTGACAGTAATTATGGAGGCTATGAGCTTGACAGGAAATCTACATCAGGAGGGTGTCAATTCCTTGGAGACAGATTTAGGGGGAGAAATAAACAAAAACCAAACAAAAATTGAAATTTTCAAAAATCCAAAAAAAAAACATTAAAAAAAAGAAAATCAAAAATATGTTGCTAATAGTTTTGCTTGTAGGTGATGTGACGGGAAGTGATATTATCAAGTGATAACAGGCAATCTGAATCTGCGTAACGTACCAAAACTAAATCGTCTACGCTCTGTGATTCGATGCGCTGGTAGGCACAAAAGATTCTAAATGGACTTGACTAGGCAGAGTTGAACTTAAGGAATTCAAAGACTTGACAAATCTTGACCTAGTTAAATCCGTTTAGCCTGACAATACGATGCTCGGATAGGTTGAGCAGGGAGATATACATAGGAATCTACTGGTCACATTAAAAGAACTTGTATCTAGAACTGTGGATTAACTTTTCCTCGATGTGCGGATTCTGTCCTTAATTTCGGTATTGATGGGGTGACTGGGGAATTCCGATAAATTAGGTCTGTAGAAGATTATTTTTCTTTTTTCTTCTGTTAGTCATATGTTGCCTCCTCTTCATGATCGAGAGATCCGACCTGGACTGTAACATATGCAATACTATCTCTCTGCATCTTCCATCTATATCTGTTAGCCATATACTGTCTCCTTTGCGTGACTTTCAATCCGACCTGGTACACAGTATATGCATCATTCTTCTTCTCAATCCCTCTAAAACTTCAGTTAGACATATGTTTCACCCTCTGCGTGATTGGAAGAGATCCGACCTGGGTGTATAACATATGCATTCTAAATCTATCTTCTCTCTTAATAATTGTCTGCTCACCCGATGTAAGGAGTATTCTGGAAGTCCTTGATTACTGGAGCATATCAGGAAGCGGGAAACATGTTCTAGTACAATTAAAATTGAACACTTACAGATTGTCTGTAGATCTCGCTGCTCAATTTAGGTGGACAACAATATCCCTGGTCGTCGTCAGCTAAATGGTCCCTAGGAAATTTATCTAAGAATATAGGAGCTAAATGTCTTGTCTTTCTTAGCTTGCCCAAATTTATCACAAATTTTTCGTGTTTAAGTGGAACACAATAACGGCGATCGACCAGACATAGACATGAAGGTAGAGGTACCGACAAGTGGATTAAGGCTGTCTAACAACTTTGATCCCAGTGTCACAAAATTATATTCAGTGTTTGTTGAGATAAGTCCAGTCTTCTTTTATTTTTATTTTTATTTTTATTTTTATTATTTTTATTTTTATTTTATTTTTATAATTGTCAAAATTTTAAATTTTAAATTTTAGAAATTATTTTTATTTTTATTTTATTTTTTAGTTTATGTTAATTTTATTTTTATTTTTTAATTCTCAAAAGGTTTTGTTTTTGAAAATTTTTGGGATTTGGACTGTGCATTACACTGTGTGGATAACAGCTAAAACTCAAACAAGGTATAAAAGCAAGGGTTTACAGCCGAAATCTCTTCCACTCCTCATTCTCTACTTTCCGGCCGTAAACTCTCCCTCTCTCTCTCTCATCTCGAAAAAAAAATTCTCGTTTTTGTGAAATTGTTCGGTGCATCTCAAAGGTATGTGAAACCGACCGTGAATATGTGTTTTGTTCATCAAATCGACGGATTTTAGGGCTTCAATCGAAGAAAAATGGATTATTCGGAGCTTACGGTTGGAGCTTACGACCAAGGAGCTTACGGCCGTAAACTTCGTTTCCGGCCATGAGCTTATGGCCATGGGTTTACAGTCGTAAACCCTAATTTGACCGTAAACTCCATTTGGTCAAAATTATTTTTGGGGCCAAAATTAAATTGATTAAATAAGAAAAACTTAAATCTTAATTGGTCAAATATCTTTGTTTTCTTACGTGGCCAGTTTTAGTGCAGATCAAATGGCAAACTTGAAGTTCGCTGACATGCACAATTTGGCTATCGTACTGGCGGATCCTCCTGTTGCACATCGAGAGTTCAAGTCGATGATCCACAGGCTGAGGGAATGTTGTTTGGCTTCTGCTATCACGGTGAATCCTGTCGTTTATCAGAATATCATCAGGGAATTTTGGAAGACTGCCAAGATAAAAAGGGATAATGATGGAGCAGTTACTGTTGAAGCAGTCGTGAAGGGATGCAAGATTGAGATAACTAAACAATTCATCAGAGAAGCTTTGCTAATTGATGATCAACCTGGTTTTCCTACTGAGATTGGGATCGAAGATGTCCAAAAGATTCTTAAAAAGATGGGTTATGAAGGCAACTTTCCTCCTACCGTGAAGAAGCTTCTGCCACCGTACTGGAGATTTCTGGCTCATGTCTTTGTGAGCTGCATTTCTGGCAGAAGGTCTGGTGCTGACGAGATCTCACTGAGGAATATGGGAGCCATTGCTTCACTTGCTGCATGGATAGACTTCAATTTCTCGAAGTTTATCTTAGACGAATTCGTGGTGAACATCAACGCAATAACCCGGGATACTTTCTTAATGTATCCTAGATTCATCCAAATGTTCATTGACATACAATTCCCCGAGATGGTCAAGGAGGGAGACACCTTAGACATGAAGTCTCTAGGTCCACATATTGTTAGGCTAATCAAGCATAATCGCAAGGGAAAGGTTGTATTCCAAGGAAAGTATCCGCTTGTGAAGTTTGGAAAATTTGTTGAGTTGAACGAAGCATCCGAGTCTCATGGATCTTCTGACAAGTTATCTTTTAAGCCGACGTCTTCAAAGAGGGTGATATCAGAAGATGACGTTATCACGGTGTCAGATCACGATGAAGAAGAAGATACAATAGTTCCTAATGCATTTTTGGCTGAGGAACATGATCTGACATCAGTACGTGTTCAAAGTGACTACGGTGAAGGTACCATGGAGCATGAAACAGAAGTCGTGGTAGGTGAAAACGACCTGTTTGAAGATGTCGATCTGACTGGATTTGACAGGGATAATATTACTGTTTCTCTTGAAAGCAGTGCAAACCTGTTGTCAGATGAGAACCTCGACATATTTTTTGACAATATCCATGATGTTACTCATCCAGCAACGGAGATACGGGAAACGGAAGATGTTCTCGAATCAACGCCTGCTACTAACAAACAAGTGGTTGACACAGAAACTCCTATGGAGACAGTGTCATGGATTCCTCCCCTTAATATTGTTTCTCCTACCACAGAACCACTTCAGAGTGACTATACAACAACCCAGACCTCTCAACCTCTTCTAAAAAAAAGAAGACGTGATCCCAGTCATGGAATTCTTGTTTCTGATATACTTCAAGGCCTCCCAACACAACCATCAACCACTACTCCTATTGTTTCATCATGACCTATCAATGAAGGACCTAGCACCACCTATGAAGCTGGTGGTTCTTCAACTCCCGCTGGATTCTTTCCTCCCAGGCCTGATCATGACGTTGCCTCTGTGAGGCTTGCCATGCATTTGGCTCAAGAACAAATCTCAATGCCTTCCTCCCGAGCCAAGGGAATTTCTATTGGAGAAGGTCACTCAGGAGGAGATAATCCCACACTTCTTGGTCTTCAAAAGGAAATAAATGTGCTTAATCAGAAGAATATTGATCTTGACATTCAGGTGGCTGATCTTTTAACTGAAAACTCCAAGCTCAAGATTCAAGTTGCTGATCTTGAAGAAGACAATGTGTTAAAGACAAAGCAAATTACTGATCTTCAGACTCATTTCGGTCTTCTCACTGCAAGTTACTACGACTTGAAGAAGAACTTGGAGATAAGTTCAAGTCGTCCGTTGATGAGCCTAGAATTTATATCCCTAATCAAGATGCCCCCGTTGTTCCAGCATCTGCTCAAACTCCTCGAGTTGTGGATCGATTTGATAAGGAACCAGCTCAAGCTCCAAATGTGGTAGCTCTGAAACGTGCCAAATTGGCCAAAGCAGCTGAGAAATGTCAACTTTTGTTTAAAAGGAGCTCGGATCAAAATGCTCTTGGGGATCAACCTAACATCACTGTTACAGATCTTGGAGAGAAACGTTTTAGAGATGTATATGGTGATAGGTCAGGGATTGTCTCATGGGGCTTTCACGACACTTTAAATATATGGATCGTGAGACGGAACAGTGGCAACACAAAACTATATAAAGATGCTCATGATTTCCATTCCTGGACCAGGGTTGATCTTTCAGAATTATCGAGAGCTCCTTTTGCAAATCCTTCACAAAATCCCAAGGCAACACAATTCAAGCATTTTTTGGAAGATCGATTGGTAAAGGGTTTTCCTTCAATGAAGACTGCAGAGTCTATTATTAAACTATACCCAAGTGTACTTGATCCCAAAACCAATCTTCCTGATCGATCTGTGATGTGGCCTGCTACCAATCAAGTAAAACAGATTCATGTACTTCATAATCATCCAGATGGATTTTTAAAGTCCATTCTTTACTGGGTGTTTGATGAAACTACAGCCTCTGCTGTCATAAAGCTTGAAAATGGATGCATTCGTTTATATGACAAAAGAGATTTGCTTCAGTTTGGGAAATGGGATATTCATCAGCTGAACCTTCAATAGATCAAGGTTGCAGAAGACATCTTTGAGCCAGCTGCTAAAGAATATACGTATATGGTTGCCGATATCATTAACAAGAGGATGTGGAACGGGGCAATGGGGAAGTCAGACGTGATGGTGGTCGACAAAGATTGAGTCCAAGCTAGCACCAAACCAAGGGGGAGATTGAAGGGTCCAGTTAGTGGTTTGGTCTAGGCTTTCAATTTTAATAGTTCTTTTGAGTCTTTATGATGTAATAGTAGGTTATTTTGGTGTTTACGGCTTTGTAGTGTGTTTACGGCCGTAAACCCCTTTATGGCCGTAAACCCTGTTTCCGGCCCAAGTCTCCTATAAATAGAGGTTGTGTAGGTCATTATCGTTTGTTGATCCTAGAGAGTTCACGGTCGCTGTAAACAAGTTGTACTCGACTTTTTTCAGTTATAAAGCATGTGCAAGCTTGTTTCTATTCTACTTCTACTCCAATTCTTGTTCTATTTGATTGTTTGATTGTTTGATCACTGGTAAGATCCGTTTTCAGGACCTTACACAATGTTCCAACTCGAATTGAAATTCCACATGGACAAAATGGATGATAAAGTCACTCAAGAGTCTAAAACACGCCTGAAGCGTGGAAGGCCATTTGGTTCTAAGGATAAGAACCCATGAAAAAGAAGAGGATCAGAAACTGCACTGGATCATGAGAAAAGTGTTCCTAGAGAGACACAAATTATTCAAATTCCCCCAGCAAAGGAGGATGATGCACAAAATTATGGTCAAACAAATAGAATATGTGACCAAGATGAAACTGACAATATAAGTACAATATTTTCTTATTCAATTGCATGTGATATTATGAATGATGATCCCGAACCACAATTTGTCATTGAATGTCAAATAATAAATTATTGGGCTAAATGGAAGGAAGCTATGCAAGTTGAGTTAAATTCTCTTAACAAGAGAAAGGTTTTTAGGACCATTATCCTCACACCTGGAGTTGTGAAACCATTAGGGTATAGATGGATCTTCATACGAAAAAGAAATGAGAAAGACGAAATTGTAAGATACAAGGCTAGACTTGTTGCTCAAGGTTTCTCTCAAAGACTTGGAATTGATTATGAGGAAACTTATTCACCGGTAATGGATGCAACCACTTTTAGATATTTAATTAGCTTGGCGGTCTCTAAAAATTTAAAGATGCGTCTTATGGATGTTGTTACAACTTACTTGTATGGATCACTTGATAGTGATATCTATATGAAAATCCCTGAAGGATTTAAAATGCCCGAAGCATTAAGTGCAAAACCCCAAGAAATGTATTCTTTAAAATTACAAAGATCTTTGTAAGGGTTAAAGCAATCTGGATGCATGTGGTACAATCGTTTGAGCGATTATTTGACAAGTAAAGGTTATAAAAATAACACTATTTGTCCATGTGTATTTATTAAGAAAACAACAGCTGGGTATGTGATCATAGCACTCTATGTTGTCTTGGTTTACAAGATTGAGCATATGCCTAACTTTTAAAGAAAGAGTTTGAAATGAAAGATCTTGGAAAAACCAAATATTGTCTTGGTTTACAAGATTGAGCATATGCCTAACGGAATACTTGTACATCAATCAAATTACACAGAAATAGTCTTGAGACGTTCCAATATGGACAATGCTAATCCTTTAAGCACTCCAATGGTTGTTATATCATTAAATATTGACAAGGATCCATTTCGTCCATGCAAAGAAAATGAAGAAGTCCTTGGTCCAGAAGTATCATACCTTAATGCAATTGGAGCTCTTATGTATCTTACTAATTGTACTAGACCTGACATTTCTTTTGATGTAAACTTGCTAACAAGATTTAGTTCAGCCCCAACAAAAAGACATTGGAATGGAATCAAACATATTTTTCGATACCTTCGAGGAACTAGTAATTTAGGATTATTTTATCCTAATAATTCAAAACAAGGCTTGATTGGTTATGCAGATGCAAGTTATTTTTCTGATCCTCATAGAGCTAGATATCAAACTGGATACGTATTCATGAATGAAGGTACTGCAATTTCCTGGCGTTCTCAAAAGAAAACACTTGTTGCCACATCCTCAAATCATGCTGAAGTAATTGCACTAAATGAAGCTAGTAGAGAATGTACATGGTTGAGATCGATGACACAACTAATTTTAACTTCATGTGGACTTGAAAAAGATATAGGTCCAACTTTAATATATGAAGATAACTCAGCATGTGTCACTCAAATCAAAGAAGGATATATCAAGAGCGACAGGACAAAACATATACCTCCAAAGTTTTTTGAGTACACTCAAGAGCTTATAAAGAACCATCAAGTTGAAATCAAATATGTTCAATCCAGCAACAATGCAGCAGCCTTTTTACGAAGGCACTTCCTACTGCAACCTTCAGGAAACATGTACATGGCATTGGAATGCGACATGTGCATAGAATATAATGTAACAGATGTCTAAATAAGGGGGAGTCAACTATACACTGCACTCTTTTTCTCTTCGCTAAAGTTTTTTCCCATTGGGTTTTCTTTAGCAAGGTTTTTAATGAGGCAGTACTTCAAAACTGAACTCTAGATCAGAAATGGTGTCATCCAAGGGGGAGTGTTGTAAATTATTGTGAATGACATCAATAATTGGTGAATTGGTGAAAGCTATCATATCATACTATTTACATGACATATAATAGGTAATTTTTATAGTATAAATAACATGTTCTTGCAAAGATATGACGATACAATTTCACAAGATATAAAATATCACATATCTTTTCTAAATCTCCTTCTCCATCAAATTTCTTTATCTATGTTGTTAGTTTAGTTTGTTTTAAATTATCTTAATCACGTTGAATTTATATATATATATATATATATATATATATATATATATATATATATATATAGATATATATATATATATATATATATATATATATATATAATTAAGAAATAAACAAAAAAATTAAAAATAAATAAATAAATATGGTAATATAGTCATTTTAGGTCTATCAAGGACCCAACATGTAACAAAAATACATTCTAGGGACTGTCCGAGTTAAAAAAAAGATTTCGAGACCAAGCGTGTAGATTGACCCAAACAACAGGAACTATTCGTGTAATTTACTCTGTGTGTGTGTATATATATATATATATATATATATATATATATATATATATATATATATATATATATATATATATATATATATATTCGAAATCTAGCCGTTATAATAAAAAAAGTAAATTTTTAAAAAAAAAACCTTTGGAATAGTTTTTGAGAAAAAAATGGACGAATCAAATCAATAGAGAGGAGGCGAGGGCGCATCCCCTCAGTCTGATCCCGTACAAGCCAAACCGCAGTCACGGTAATATGTTTACTGTTTCCGGCCGCGGTTATGGCTCTCGCACCCACAAACCGCTCCATACCCTATAGCCTTATATGATTCCTTTAACGTATTTTATAACATTATTCATTTTTTAGTTTTTTTAATAATAATGTTTACTTGAAATTTAAATTTAATTTTGTAACATTCTGTTTTAAATTTAACACGTAAATAATAATTATAATAATAATAGAATAAATAAATAAATAATAATCCATAAAACCTCGAGATGTATTTTATATTTTATTTTTTTGCCTTAAATTCGTAATAATTTATCAGCGTTAGCCTCAGGAGTTAAAAGTTATATTTTTCTGGATGTTGAGGGTTAAATGGTAACATATGGATTTGTATTGAATAGTTTCTTTGGAAGCAGGGGCTAAAGAGTAAAATATGGATTTAATTCGAAAAGAAAAGGGATAGAGGGGCTGAAAGTGTTAAAAATGCAATAAGTTTGATATGTGGAGGCGGGACTAAGACCCGTCACCTCCCATCCCTTGTCTCGTTTAAAAACGCAGCTTTTCAAACCCTAACCCTAAACAACCTTTAGCCACCACCCTTATAACTTCCATCTCCAGCCGCCGTCGTTCGCTTTCGCCGGACCACCGCCGCTGTTTTTCGTTGCTGTTCGCTGTTGTTCGTTGCCGGCAAAGACGAGGGCTGTCAGGGGAAGTTGTCTAGACCGAAGAGGGAGGCTGTGAACGACCGGGAGTGCGAGTGTTTCATCCGTTCATGGTAAGACGACCACGACTCACCCTCCTCCGCTTCTTTCTGTTAAGTTTCCATCTACCCAATGAATACCGCTGCTGCCGCCGCTCGTGAGAACCTCCAGTAGCTCCGGTCGTCGTACCATCCCGAAGAGGGATGTTGTAGAGGCGTTGTGCATGTGTTTCTGTGTTCTTCCCGTGGTATGCGAGTTATTGGCCGGAAGTCAAGTAGAAAGACCACCATGGCAGCCAACCATGGTGGCCACCACCGGTCTGCCGTCGTTCTCGTTTTTCTGCCACCATATGTGGGTGGTTGTGTGCGTTTATTGGTGTGTGGGTCACGTGTATCAGCGTGTTGCGTTGTTGTTCATGTATTTGTATGTTTGCTTGACTTAGAACCAAAAGAGACCCACCACCACCACCACCGTGAGGTGGTGGCTGCCACCCCCTGCCGCCGCCAACCACCATTTTTGGTGGTTGTGTTGGGCCTTTTCTTACTCTCTTGGTGCTAGTGTATGTGCGTGTGTTGTAATACATTGTATGTGTGTTGGATTGGTTGATCTATTACTCAAACTTCCGCCGTGTGCGGGTGGCTGCCGCCATGGACCGTCGCCGACTACCACTGCCCGAGGAGGCAGTGGGTGGTGCCCAATTTATTAATTAGATATTTATTTAATTAGATAATAATTTAACTTTAGGGGTTGGAAACCCTAATTAGGGTTTAGAAAACCCTAATATTAAAAAACCCTAATTTTAGAGTTGGTCGGGACACGCACGGGAATTATTTAATAAACTTAAAATATTAATTAATAATCATCGGCAAATTAACCTAAGGCAATATTGGACTTAATGGATTAAGTCCTTAATGGGTTAAGTAATAAACACTTAACCCTAATCGTCATTTCATGTGAAAACCCTAATTTCACTTGGGCCTTGAGTTGGGCCTTTCTATTGGACTTTGGTGATTGGGCTACTGATAGGATATCCAAGAACAAGTAAATGGACTAAAATATTTGGATGGGCTTTAGGGTAAGGCCCAGGTGAGGGTTTGGGCCCAATTTGGAAAATTGGGCCATAGATGGGCCATAACTGGGCCTTGAAAATTATGAGAGGTTGAACCAATTGAATTGCCTAGTGTTTGGACTGGACTAAGTGGTTGGGCCTTAGGGTAAGACCAAGTAGATGTCTGGGCCCAATTTGGAAAATTGGGCCATATGATGGGTTTTGGTCTATTGGTTGACTATTGGGCCTATGCAGTGTGAGTTGGACCTTGGGCTTGGAACCCAATCATTGATTGGGTGTTGTTTTGATGTTGACAGCTCGGGAATTTGTCAACCAGCAGCTGGAGTTTTATCTGCGGGACGACAGCAGTGTGAGGTGAGTTTCGCCTCACTATACCGTGGGTCTAAGGCACCAAGGCCGGCCCACGAGTATTGATTATCTGCTAGTAGAAGGATGCCCTAGGGACCGTATATAGTCATGTAGGGTAGACTGAGGACTCTTGATCTAATCTCTCTTACCTGTTCCTTGTTTGGTTGTGGTTTTAGAGTAGGGTCACCTGTCCGGGTGACTATCTCACCTCTGAGTATATACGATTATGCATTCTTTGGATTGATGATATTTATTATGCTGTTATGCTATAGTGATCTAGTAGATCTGTGTTCTGGTATTGAGTATACTGTTATGCTGTAGTGATTTGCTAGATCTGTGCTCTTGTATTGAGTATGCTGATATGTTGTAGTGATCAGTTAGATACGTCTGCTAGTATTGAGTATGTTGCTTTGTGGTAACAACCTGTAGAACTGTATGTTAGTTAGGCCTACTGGTTATCATCTATGGAGTGCCCTTAGGGACTGTCGGTGGTTATGTAGGATAGCCTGGGAACTCTTGGTCTAGGCTCTCTTGCCTATTCCTTGTTTGGTTGTGGCTCTAGAGTAGAACTATCTGTTCGGGTGGCTATCTCACCTCTGGTTACTTATGGTTATGCATTATATGGGGGTAGTTGGTGGTGGTACTGTATGTGGTGAGAGGATTAGTAGACAGTCGTGAGTTGTATGATTGTTGTTGCATGTATTATGTGCCTACTTGATCATGATTGTTTATATGTCGACATATTGTGTTTGGTTGGGTTGAGGCGGTCCTATTTTGTGCGGAAGGCCAAGATACCTGGTGCGGGCCGGCTGTAAGCCGTAGGCACGGAGGCTCGGGAGGAGCGGTAGGGTTGAGGCGGTAGGCCAACAAACCCTGGGTATTCCAACCCGATGGTTGATTGGACCCAACATACTGGTATTCCAGCCCGACGCTGATTGGGCAAGGCATGAGTATTTGTGTTTATGCTTGTTTCGTGTGGGGGTATTTTGGGGGAAACTCACTAAGCTTTGTGCTTACGGTTTTAGTTTATTGTTTCAGGTACTGCTAATGATTTTCGCAAGGCGAAGGCGTGACCGTACACATCCTCGTGATTTGGACTTATGATTTCTGGGATACTCTGATATTAAACTATTTTAAAAACCTTTTGTAACAACTAATGGCTTTGGATGTAAAAAGTTTTAAATTGGCTTGATTTTTATGGGTGTTACAAGTTGGTATCCGAGCCTTGGTTTGAGTGAATTGGAGGAACACTCATGTGAATCCAGTCTCAAAGTAAGGAAAAGACTTTCAAAATGATTTTCAAACGGTTTTCAAAATACTAAAGGAGGATGTGATGTGTACGATCAGCCGGAGCCAGTAAGTAGACCCCAAAAATACCACACTACTATTTGATATTGTGATATGTTAGAACAACATGCTAGTAATAGGCTAGAGATCTTCAGAAATTGCATGATAGAATTGTCTGATTGTATTATGCCTGATAGCCTAACGTTTTTCTTTATATGGAATTGACATCATTACTGTAGTTGCTTAGTGTATGCATCATAGTTGTGCATAATTAAGATTCTATAGCCTGAGAATATTTGGTTTGGCTTTATTTCCTATTCCTTGTCTGGTTGTGGGCTTACAGTAGGGCCGAGTATTCGACTGTCTATAGGATCCAGCGTTATGTATGACTAGCATACACGAATGTTGTAGGGTTGGTAGAAGTTTCATGGATGAGTCGTGTGGGGTCAGTTGGCCAGTGTGAGATGTTTAGCCTTCCTCTAGAGTGAGGATTGAGTGCTCGCCTATGCTTATATGTATTGTTATGGCGTTGTGATGATCATTGAGACAAATATGGGTAGGTGTGGAAGGTAGTATGGGCCCGTACTATTGAAAGCACATGACCCATACACGTATCAAGGAAGTCACAACCCCTAGGGTTTAGTTGGGAGTTGGTTCCTTGTTATTTATGTAGATTATCTGATATCTTCCTGGTGTATTTTAGTATGGTGGTTACGAGGCGTTTTGTGACTGGATCTGGATCGGGATCAGGACAGGACAGTCAGGGTGCCCCGACAGCACCCGAGAGTATCGGCCATGATAGGCCAGGATTGTCAGAGGATCGTGTCAGGGAGATCATCCGCGAGGAGGTGGTCGAGATTGTTCGGGGTCAGATTCCGGAGATGTTAGGGTCTATTAAGACTGCTATGATGGAGTATTTTGATGACAGATATGCAGCCATTGCTGAGACGGTTGCCGTAGCAGCTACAACAGCTGTAACAGTGGCAGGGAGAGGAGCCAGTCGGGCTTTTCAGTACCGGGACTTTGATATCACGAAGCCCCTGACTTTTGATGGGACTCATGATCCGATCATAGCCATGAGGTGGTTTTCTGACGTGGAGGGATGTTTCTTCACGTGCTCATGTCCTGCTGACCAGAAGGTAGATGTGCCTTGAACTTGCTGAGGTCTGGGGAAAAGGACTGGTGGAGGTTGATGACTGGGTCATATACGCATGATCAGAGAGATGATGTTACTTGGGAGCAGTTCAGGGAGATGTTCTGCGCTTGCTACATTCCACGGGTCGAGCGCGAGCGGCTATCACAAGAGTTTTTGGATCTGAGACAGGGTACAGAGTCGGTGACGGAGATCACCCACATGTTCACTGAGAGGGCGATGTTTTGCCCGGAGTTTGCATCCGAACAGGCTCAGATGACTCGTTATCTGTGCATGCTCAAGTTTGACATCAGACAGTTTGTTGCTACTCAACGGTGTGATACCTTACTAGAGTTACAGGAGGTCGCGAGGAGGCGAGAGATTGAGATAGAGACCCAGGTGAAGGAACAGTGTCAGGCTCCGGATCAGTACCATCCTGTAGCAAAGCGGTTCAAGTCTGCCGACCAGAGTTTAGGACCAGTTGGAGGGAGGCACAGAGCTATTACATGTTGTCGGTGTGGCGAGGAGGGTCATTTTGGAAGAGATTACAGGCGGAGTGTACGAGCTTGTTTTCATTGCGGTCAGGAAGGCCACATTAGGGCTCATTGCCCGCTTCTCAGTGAGGTGTTGGATCCTAATCCCTTAGCTTGGTAGTTACCCAATGGTCGTCAGGGGACCAACGGGGTTCTGAGGACCAAGATTTGAGATTGGGAGTTCTTCTAATTAGCAAACGTGGTAGTATTTGTAATTATCGGTAGTTTTGTTGGTGTTCAAGGTTCAGTTGTAATTTTGGGTGACCAGTTAAATAGAATTATCTTATCTAGCTTTGTTTCAATTGATCTCTTGTTATGTGTGGATTAATTTTCTTTCTCTGTGATCGTATGTGTATCGGAAGTTGTGAATGTCGTGTGGCTTCAGATTCCCCTATGTATATGGATATCAGTGGTTGGGGATCAAGTAATAAAGTCCGATTTAGTTTGAGTATCGAAGCAATAAAAAGCTCTCGGATTCCAGCATATTTCAAGTGGGGGAGAGTGGAACCTTGCAGCAGGAAGGCCTTGTGCCAAGATTCGGTTTCAACCAGATTTCTCCGAGTTTCAGACTTCTGCTAAGTCATCCAGTTTCACAACAAGATCATCGTCAACTGTTGGACTTCCCTTTCGATTCATATTAGTCTTGGTGGTGATGACATCTATAGGGTGTGCTTGTGCTTAGACCCTAGGATGTTAGGAGCTCAGGCTGATGGTTTTTCTGTCTACTATCGTCTAATCGAAGGTGAACCCCAATGCTGGCAGTGCGTAGCTAAGCTGGACTGTCGAAGGAGAGTAAGAGTGTAATTCAGTTCAACATGTGATTAGTTAATTATAGTGATGTCCTTTTAATGCAAGATTAGAGAGTCGGCGTCTGGCCGAGATGCTCGTAGACCGACTAATTCCATGGATTTTCATTTATCTTCGTCGTTGTGGGGGAGTGCATTGTCAAGTATAAGCGAGAACTGATTTCGAGGACGAAATCTATTTTAAGTGGGGAGAATTGTAACATTCTGTTTTAACTTTAACAAGTAAATAATAATTATAATAATAATAGAACAAATAAATAAATAATAATCCATAAAACCTCGAGATGTATTTTATATTTTATTTTTTTTGCCTTAAATTCGTAATAATTTATCAGCGTTAGCCTCAGGAGTTAAAAGTTATATTTTTCTGGATGTTGAGGGTTAAATGGTAACATATGGATTTGTATTGAATAGTTTCTTTGGAAGCAGGGGCTAAAGAGTAAAATATGGAGTTAATTCGAAAAGAAAAGGGATAAAGGGCCTGAAAGTGTTAAAAATGCAATAAGTTTGATATGTGGAGGCGGGACTAAGACCCGTCACCTCCCATCCCTTGTCTCATTTAAAAACACAGCTTATCAAACCCTAACCCTAAATAACCTTTAGCCGCCACCCTTATAACTTCCATCTCCAGCCGCCGTCGTTTGCTTTCGCCGGACCATCGCCGCTGTTTTTCGTTGATGTCCGCTGCTGTTCGTTGTCGGCAGAGACGAGGGCTGCCGGGGGAAGTTGTCTAGACCGAAGAGGGAGGCTGTGAACGACCGGGAGTGCGAGTGTTGCATCTGTTCTTATCAAGTTTCCATCTACCCGATGAATACTGCTATTGCCACCGCTCGTGAGAACCTCCAGTAGCTTCGGTTGTCGTACCACCCCGAAGAGGGATGTTGTAGAGGCGTTGTGCATGTGTTTCTGTGTTCTTCCCGTGGTATGCGATTTGTTGGCCGGAATTCAAGTAGAAAGACCACCATGGCAGCCAACCATGGTGGCCATCGCCGGTCTGCCGCCGTTCTCGTTTTTCTGCCACCATCAGCCACCATATGTGGGTGGCTGTGTGCGTTTATTGGTGTGTGGGTCACGTGTATGGGTGTGTTGCGTTGTTGTTCATGTATTGGTATGTTTGCTTGACTTAGAACCAAAAGAGACCCACCACCACCACCACCGTGAGGTGGTGGCTGCCACCCCCTGCCGCCGCCAACCACCATTTTTGGTGGTTGTGTTGGGCCTTTTCTTACTCTCTTGGTGCTAGTGTATGTGCGTGTGTTGTAATACATTGTATGTGTGTTGGATTGGTTGATCTATTACTCAAACTTCCGCTGTGTGCGGGTGGCTGCCGCCATGTACCGCCGCCGACTACCACTACCCGAGGTGGCAGTGGGTGGTGCCCAATTTATTAATTAGATATTTATTTAATTAGATAATAATTAAACTTTAGGGGTTGGAAACCCTAATTGGTGTGTTTGCTTGACTTAGAACCAAAAGAGACCCACCACCACCACCGTGAGGTGGTGGCTGCCACCCCCTGCCGTCGCCAACCACCATTTTTGGTGGTTGTGTTGGGCCTTTTCTTACTCTCTTGGTGCTAGTGTGTGTGTGTTGTAATACATTGTATGTGTGTTGGATTATTGGATCTATTACTCAAACTTCCGCCGTGTGCGGGTGGCTTCCGCCTCCTGCCGCCATGGACCGCCGCCGACCATCACTGCCCGAGGTGGCTGTGGGTGATGCCCAATTTATTAATTAGATATTTATTTAATTATATAATAATTTAACTTTAGGGGTTGGAAACCCTAGTTAGGGTTTAGAAAATCCTAATATTAAGAAATCCTAATTTTATAGTTGGTCGGGACACACACGGAAATTATTTAATAATTATGCACCGACATAGCCTTCGCACGTGGCCTTCGCATGAGCTGCCACGCAGCTGCTGACTCACCCCTCGCCTCGCCACTTGTCTGCTGAGTCATCCTCGGACCGCACCCTCGCACCCCTATATAAAGGGTGCGAGACTCCTCGGCTAAGAAGAGTTTTTCACCCCAAATTTCCCCAAAATTCACATTTTAACCCCTAAACTTTCTCACGACCCCCCAAGGCCCCGCTATCGTGTCTAAAGCCCGAAACACACCCTGAAATTCCCGAGAAGCCCAAAAAATTTATCTTTTCGGTTTCGAAGCCCAACCCTCGCAGGACCCGGTTTTCAACGAAGAAAGTCATATTTAGAGCCGAAGTGCTGCCCGAATTACTATTTTGACCCCCGGTTATTTCACGGTGAGTTTAATATATAGGAACAATTGTATGTTATGTGTTATATGTGCTATGTGCTTTTCAGTGTTATTATTCCGGTTTATTTTCCCGTGTTAATTTTTATTCGCTATGTTTAATAGCAAAGTAATACCTTTGACCATGTGATCAGTGAAAGGACTTAGATTCATATTGGTACTGGTATGTAGCCTCTGGCCATGTAGAACATGTCTCCGTAAGAGAATGATTTCTATTCTATTGTATTGGCAGAAGGTTAGACAGGGCTATAAGCCTGAAATCTACCAAAAGGTTAATCCGAAGTTGCATGTCTTATATGCCATTTGGGCCAAAGCTTTATTGATGTATATCAAGTATGGAAATTGTTATGCCTCATTGATTGTATATCTTTGAATCAAATCAATGATCGATATGGAAAGTTTGTCACATGATTCACATATGCCTTTGTTGTTCCTTGATCCTCCTTGCCTCTGCCATAGTGAAGTATATATATGGCATAACGTTATATTGTATCTATTATTGAACTCACTAAGCGTCACCACTTACCCCTCTCAATGTTTAACTAATTTGCAGGAGATAAGCATCCAGTATAGTTATATACTGGTAGCAGATTTTTGAATAGTTTGAAACTACTGTATTAATAGAAGATTTTACAATAGTTTGAAACTATTGTATTTTGCACTCCTATATGTATAAAACTATAGCATCCTGAGGAGTTATGTAATATATAACACTATGAAATAGTGGGTTTGTATCCAGTAGTTTGTAACCGCTTTATCAATATAAATATTCTTTTATGAATATGCATGTAGCATGTTTCGGAGTAACAAATGTTATATATGAAAGTGTGGGTGTTTCAATCATGGTATCAGAGCAGTGGTTTAAGTGAACTAAATTCCACGGATTTGTATTTAGACTTAAACTATTGGAAGTTCAATATATAAACTTAATCATTGTAAGTATAGGGATACAAACCATAGGAAATATATAAGTAAAAGTATTAGGTAATAATAAACCTTAATATTCTAAAATATATAAGTAAAAGTATTAGGTAATCATTGTAAGTATAGGGATACAAACCATAGGGATACAAACCATAGGAATTCGTACTCGATATGGGCATTACGAATTCCTTGTTATGCCGTTTGGTTTAACGAATGCTCCTGCTGTATTCATGGATATGATGAATCGGGTATGCCGCCCAATGCTCGATAAATCTGTCATCATATTCATTGACGATATTCTAATCTATTCCAAGTCTGAAGCTGATCATGCCATTCATATTCGTGCGGTATTAGAACTTCTTCGAAAGGAGAAACTTTATGCTAAATTCTCGAAATGTGAATTTTGGCTTCGCCAAGTTCAATTTCTCGGCCATGTTATTTCTGGTGACGGTGTATCCGTAGATCCTACTAAAATTGAAGCTATTCAAAATTGGGAAGTGCCCCGTAATGCTTCCGAAATTGTAGTTTCTTGGGTCTCGCGGGATATTACCGGAGATTTATTAAAGACTTTTCTCGTATAGCCGTACCTCTCACGAGTCTTACACGAAACGAAGTGAAGTTCGAATGGGGTGAAGCCCAAGAAAAAGCTTTCTCGACTTTAAAAGATCTTTTGACTCATGCTCCAATCTTATCACTTCCAGAAGGTGATGATGATTTCTCTGTATATAGCGATGCTTCAAGATTAAAACTCGGTTGTGTGTTGATGCAACGTGGTAAAGTGATAGCCTATGCCTCAAGACAACTGAAAGATTATGAAAAGAATTATCCCACTCATGATCTCGAACTCGCTGCAGTGGTATTTGCCCTAAAACTTTGGAGACATTACCTCTTTGGTACAAAATGTCAATTGTATACCGACCACAAGAGTCTCAAGTATATATTCAGTCAGCAAACTCTGAATATGAGACAACAACGAGCCATGGAGCTGATCAAAGACTATGACTATGAAATCCTATATCATCCTGGAAAGGCTAATGTAGTTGCCGATGCACTTAGCATAAAGGTTTGTCGTAATAGTATGTGTTATGCTATTACTCACACCACAGTAAAGTTCACTATTCTATATGAACTAGAGAAATGGCAAGTAGAGGCCCTAAAGCCAGAAAATATGAAGAAAGAAGGGATGGTACATTACACCGATGTTTTACTTGATGATCCACGAGGATTGAAGGTATTCAAGAATCGGCTATGGATTCCGAAGATTGGTGGATTAAGAAAGAAGATTTTAGATGAAGCCCATAAGTCTAAACTGTCAATACATCCTGGTACAAGTAAAATGTACTATGATATAAGAGCTGATTATTGGTGGCCTGGATTAAAGAGAGACATTGGAAGATATGTACATGAATGCTTAGTATGTTTACAAGTCAAAACAGAGCACCAAAAGCCTTACGGAACCCCAGAAAGTCTTAGTGTACCTGTATGGAAATGGGAAGAATTGTCCATGGATTTTATTACCAAATTGCCAAAGACTGCTAGATAGCATGATAGCATTTGGGTAATCGTCGACCGCCTGACTAAAAGCACTCATTTTCTTTCCATGCGTGAAACGGCTCCAATGGAGAAATACGCACAAGTATACTTGGATGAAATTGTTGCAAGACATGGTGTGCCACTAAAGATCGTTTATGATCGTGATACTCGCTTCACTTCTCACTTTTGGGCGAGTATGCAACGTGAATTGGGATCTCGAGTTGCTCTCAGCATAGCCTATCATCCCCAGACAGATGGTCAGACGGAGAGAACAATCCAAACAGTAGAAGATATGCTTCGTGCATGTGTCTTGGAGTTCGGTGCTAACTGGGATAAATACTTACCTCTTGTCGAATTCTCGTAAAATAACAGTTACCACGCTTCAATTAAAATGCCACCATATGAGGCATTATATGGTCGCAAGTGTCGTACTCCATTATGTTGGCGTGAAATAGGACAGAAAATCCTTGGAGGCCCTGAAATGATTCAAGACACCACTGACAAGATTCAAATTGTACGAGAAAGAATGAAAGCCGCCCAGGATCGACAAAAGTCCTATACGGAAAAGAGGAGGCGACCAATAGAATCCCAAGTGGGTGATTTCGTAATGTTGAAGGTATCCCCATGGAAAGGTCTTATGCGATTTGGAAAGAAAGGAAAACTAAGTCCAAGATTTGTTGGTCCTTTCAAAATCGTCCAGAGAATTGGTAAACAAGCATACCGCTTGGAATTGCCTGAATATTTGGCAGGTACTCATGATGTCTTCCATGTGAGTTATCTGCGCAAATGCTTGAGCATCTATGATGAGGCAGTTCCATTATCTGAGGTGAAACTCGATAATAAGTTAACTTACGTAGAAGAGCCTGAAGAGATCGTAAACGAAAGAACGACTAAGCTACGTAATAAAGATGTAGATTTGGTGCTTGTCAAGTGGAAACACCAACAAGGCCCGAACTATACTTGGGAAAATAAGAATGAGATAAGAGTGAAATACCCCCATTTATTTTAATCGATGTAATTTCGGGGACGAAATTCTCAAAAGGAGGAGGTATTTGTAACATACACGTTTTGAAATCGTGTTTTAAGTAAATAATATTATAAAATATTATGTGATATTGAGTATTGAGTTCTAACAGATAGTTTTTACTAGAAATAAGGTAAAACTATGTTTAGAATCACTCATAAATTATTGGAAGTCGTATGAGATTCCGATTAAAAGCTAAATAGTGAAATTTAGCGAAAATATAAAATTTGAAATAAGTAAAATTTTATTGTTGAAAGTTGTAGATAATCTCATTAGAAACATATAGGCGAAAACCTCATCGAAATCCGAGTTATAACGAGGAAGTTATGACCAATCGAAGATCCGCGATAAAACCGGCACGGTGCCGAATGACGTAAAAAGTGAGTTTTTGATAAACTACTTTTTAGCCTTAGTGATCTAAATAAAAGTCGTAGTATTCGTTAAACCGAGAAGTTCCATAAAAAGAACGCCAAAATCTGACTTCGTATGAGGAAGTTATGATTTTTCTAAGTTTCAGCTTAGCAGTAGACAGCTAAAAACTCGAATTTTAGATCGAGTGATTTTTAGCCGACACAACCTAAACGACAATCGAAGGACTCGTCAAAAGTAGCAGAACGGTAAAAAGACAGATGAAAACGGACGTCGGATGAAGAAGTTATGAATTTTTAACGGATTTCCTGTCCCGGTCTATTAAAAATAATAATATTAAAAATAAATTCAAAATCATCCGACAAAGTCTAAACGAAAGTCGTAGAGTATGATTTTACCTACGTTTGCATATAAAGAACGCCAAAAATGGAGCCCGTATGCGAAAGTTATGATTTTCGCAAATTTTTGGCACAAAAATCAAGAAAATGTTGAAAACCGGACAAATTCGCATGAGTCAGCTTCGGACACGTCACCTCGCATGCGAGGCCTCCACGTGTTTGCTTCTCATTGGACCGCAGCCTCGCGTGTCGCCTCCTGATTGGTCCGAAGTCGTCACCCTCTTTCCCCATTGGACCGAAGTCCGGTCCACTTAGAAGACCCCACCTGTCCGAAGCATGTGCCTCGCACCGGATCCGAAATTTTTCACCGACTTAGCCTTCGCACGTGGCCTTCGCAGGAGCTTCCACGCAACTGCTGACTCACCCCTCGCCTCGCCACCTGTCTGCTGAGTCATCCTCAGACCGCACCCTCGCACCCCTATATAAAGGGTGCGAGACTCCTCGGCTAAGAAGAGTTTTTCACCCCAAATTTCCCCAAAATTCACATTTTAACCCCGTAAACTTTCTCACGACCCCCCAAGGCCCCGCTATCGTGTCTAAAGCCCGAAACACACCCCGAAATTCCCGAGAAGCCCAAAAAATTTATCTTTTCGGTTTCGAAGCCCAACCCTCGCAGGACCCGGTTTTCAAGAAAACTCCCGGTTTTCAACGAAGAAAGTCATATTTAGAGCCGAAGTGCTGCCCGAATTACTATTTTGACCCCCGATTATTTCACGGTGAGTTTAATATATAGGAACAATTGTATGTTATGTGTTATATGTGCTATGTGCTTTTCAGTGTTATTATTCCGGTTTATTTTCCCGTGTTAATTTTTATTCGCTATGTTTAATAGCAAAGTAATACATTTGACCATGTGATCAGTGAAAGGACTTAGATTCATATTGGTACTGGTATGTAGCCTCTGGCCATGTAGAACATGTCTCCGTAAGAGAATGATTTCTATTCTATTGTATTGGCAGAAGGTTAGACAGGGCTATAAGCCTGAAATCTACCAAAAGGTTAATCCGAAGTTGCATGTCTTCTGTGCCATTTGGGCCAAAGCTTTATTGATGTATATGAAGTATGGAAATTGTTATGCCTCATTGATTGTATATCTTTGAATCAAATCAATGATCGATATGGAAAGTTTGTCACATGATTCACATATGCCTTTGTTCTTCCTTGATCCTCCTTGCCTCTTCCATAGTGAAGTATATATATGGCATAACGTTATATTGTATCTATTATTGTACTCACTAAGCGTCACTGCTTACCCCTCTCAATGTTTAACTAATTTGCAGGAGATAAGCATCCAGTATAGTTATATACTGGTAGCAGATTTTTGAATAGTTTGAAACTACTGTATTGATAGAAGATTTTCGAATAGTTTGAAACTATTGTATTTTGCACTCCCATATGTATAAAACTATAGCATCCTGGGGAGTTATGTAATATATAACACTATGAAATAGTGGGTTTGTATCCAGTAGTTTGTAACCGCTTTATCAATATAAAATATTCTTTTATGAATATGCATGTAGCATGTTTCGGAGTAACAAATGTTATATATGAAAGTGTGGGTGTTTCACATTGGCTAACATTCTGAAATACGATTTCGGTTTGGTTAACCATCCATGAACACCCCTAAATATCGGAAAATCAAAACCTTGCAGTGATGATGATGAAGATTAATATTATCGATTCTAGGGTTAAAACTTGGTTTTGCTCAACTTGTGAACCTAATTCAAATTATTTCAAGTGATATTTGCACTGCCAAAGATCTTCGGGATAAACTTGATGAATTCTTTTAAAACAACAAAATGACTCGTATGCTTCAATTACAAGATCAATTTCGTAACACCAAAACGGTTCGTTGTCTATTACTGAATTTTGTCACTCACTAAAAAATCTTGTTGATGCTTTATCAGATGTTGATTCTCTTATTACTATAAGTGAGTTGGTTACGCAAATATTGCATCAATTACCCACTTCGTATCACATTATTGTTGAATGTTGATGTCATTACTAATACAAAACTATTTTCATCCTTTCTTGAAGCCTAAAATATGCTTTTACTTCATGAGTCTGGTGAATAAAACATTGACGCTCCTATTAAACATTGACGCTCCTATTGACTCTCCTTTGTATTCAAATTCCGCTCTTATTTCATCTTCCAAATCCTCTGGGAAACAAAAAAATAAATGGAATAAAAATAGAAATAATAGTAAAGATGCTTCCAAAGGGGGGCTAGCGATTCCACATTTGCTAACCATTTTGTAGGGACAAATCACTTGGGAACACAACAACATGCGAGAATTATTGGAAATGGACAAGCATAAATTTCTATTGCCAACAACAACCTTAGAGATCCACTTCATGAAAAAAATACTACTATTTTTTCACAACAATAGTGGTCAAACTTCAGCCCTTCTTCCCAACTTCCACCAATGGGCCAACAACCCATGTACTTGCTGTTGTCAACATCCCAACAAGCCTAGTCCGGATCTCACTTTTTGTTGCTCCAAATATGCTAGCAACCTCGATTTTCCAACCCACAATGCAACCGGTTCAACATGTTTTTCTGTCTCAAATGCAGGCACAACCACCTTCGGTTCAGTCCCCGGCGCACATAGTTTTAGGCCTACATAGCTCCCTTGAACGCGACACGTAGAGTAGAGGAATCTGACTATTTTTTCATGTAGTAGACGCAATGTGTCCAGGTGCATGTCGTTGGTCGTTGACCGTTGACTTTTGATCAAACTTTGATAGTTTTGAGTATTAGACTGAGGATTCGCATATGTTTGGTATTAGGTAGTTCGTGCTAGATGTTTCGTTGGTGGAGAGTGCTTTGGAGTTGTGATTTCCAAACTCATATGATTTTTCTCATTATACTATGTGTGACATTATATGTCATTTACGTGGTAAGATGCCTATGTATGATGTTAGTGTGTGGTGTGTGATTAGACTAGATTAGTCTTTTTATAATAAGTGGATAGTCCTATGGGTGGTTCGCCAAGATCCTTTAGACCTATAACGAGGATGTCTGGAAGTTGATTTATCAGTAGGATGATGGCTCCGTGCCTAGAGGTCTAATGGGGTGTTGGCTATGAGCTGGTTGGAAGTCGACTGGCCGGTGAGATGAGGGCTTGGTGCCTACAAGTCCACTGGGGTGCTGGCTATTAGTTTATTTTGGTATGCATGGTATATGTGATGGAATGTGTAGTATATTGATGAAGTCACTAAACTTTGTGCTTACATTTTAAAGTTAAGTATTTCCAGGTTGTTCTGGTAAGAAGGAAGAACGCGACGTGATTGTACTCGCATATGACATATGTTTATATTTTGAGACTTTTGCAAACTCTGACACATTTTATGACTTGATTTATGATGTTTGAAACAACTGAGATCATCCTAAACAATAACCGCAAGTGACATATCCCATTTTCATCCA
Source organism: Lactuca virosa (assembly GCF_052849685.1). Taxonomy (NCBI): domain Eukaryota; kingdom Viridiplantae; phylum Streptophyta; class Magnoliopsida; order Asterales; family Asteraceae; genus Lactuca; species Lactuca virosa. The sequence continues at coordinate 62,526,815 of NC_136429.1, forward strand.
AGATTTTAGACCAATTAGTCAAAGTGGTTGCTAGTACAAAATAATTGCTAATCTTGGCAAATCTTTTATTGGAAGTCGCGGGGGAGGTGATCAGTGAGGAACAAACAGTGTTTATTAAGGGTCATCAAAATCATGATGATCCTTTAATGGTTAATGAAATTGTTAGTTGCTCTAAGGCAAAAATGAAGAAGTTCATACCGTCAAGGCCGACTTCATAAGTGCATATGACTCGTTGAGATGGATACCTTGATGACAAGTTAGCTACTAGTTTCTAAGCTCTCAATCAAATTTGTTTAATGACACAAAAAATTAAAGGAACATGAGTTATGAGATGACATGTTTTTATATGATTGCCAAATGCAAGGAAAACTTATTTGTTAGATGTTTATTATATTCTGACCTATATTTACGTCGCATCTTTAAAACTTACTATAAATGTTGGCGACGTACAACTTTTGATCATACAAATTGTTGACAATTTTGATTTAACCGAAAAGAATTCAATTTTACTCAAAATCAAAACTTTATTTTCAACGATATTTTTCAAAAGTTATTTCACATGTATTCAACTAAATATAGTCAACAAAGTAATCTAATGCATGATCTTTCGAGGGTGGGGACGACATCAGAATCACCCCAATGACTGAAATGTGACATCGATGACGAATTAAACATCATCTAAAAACTATCATATTAAATAATCAAAGTCGTCAACGATTTAACCAACTAATGAAAATTGCATTTTATTTTGTAGGTTTATATTATTCTATTGTCCTATTATTGTTATTTTGTATTTAAAATCAAATATCATATAAATAAATATTTTGTTAGAGTTAAATTTAATATGTAAAACCGGTTCGAATCCTATTCTAATGTTACGACGAAACCGGGTGCAGCAAGACTGTCCAGTTGTAACATCCTGTTTCGAGAAGTTTCTTATTTCGGGATTGTGGGCAATAAATTGATCAAGTAAAGGCCTTGGTCTTCAAGGGAATAGGGTTTAGACCCTATTAGATGTTGATAATATTGGTTATGCGATTCAAACGCTTGGTGTGTGTTGGATTCAAAGGGGCAAAACAGGAAAAGTGATGTTTCAGACTTCTTGTATGAAATATGGATTTTTGATCGGGAATTGTTTAGTCCACGATATCTATATAATATTGTGGGGCTCTTTAATACCTTTCCATGGATATAAAGATCGTCGAAAAGGAAGTTGGAACGAAGAAGTTATGACCGTTTGAAGTTAGGACTGTTTTGGGTTAAGCCGAGTACATTGGGCGTACGCGATCAGTGCCCAAACCCTATTTTCATGGGTTGATCCCTATTTAAGCTCCTTAACTTCCCCAAACCCATTCCATTCTCAGCTTCCACTTCTCCAACACCTTCCCTTGAAACCCTAACCCTAGTTTGAACCTTGTGAGCAAAAAGAATGTGTTTTTAAGTGCTTTGGAGTGTTCTTGGTGCATCTTGGAGAAGAATGAGCTCATTTGGGAAGTTTTGGTTGCATTGGAGCTTCTAGATCCAGACTTTGTTCACCTTGATCTTTCTTCTAGAGGTATAAAGCTTGAATCGTGATGATGCATTTGTTAGATCTAGCCAGTTTTGGATGTTATGAGCTTTTGGTCATTTTAGTGATGTAACGTCCATAAAATTTAAGACTAAAAATTTCAATTTTTAGAATAATAAAAACCATTTTTCAAAACATGTTTATAAAACCATAATAGAATCAAGTATGATCAATACATCTGAATACATCAGAGTAAAGTAAACTACGGAACAGCATGGTGTGTGCGATGCAATCACCCCGAGCTCTACCCCTTGGATCCGGAAGTACCTGAAACAAAATGAAAATCGTAAGCACAAAGCTTAACGGGTTCCCCAAAATACCGCATACCATACATACCTGCCAGCTCTGTAACGACCCCATTTTTCAAAGGAAAATTTTCATTTTTTGATTAACCAAAACACATTCTCATAAACCGCGAAATCCAAATACAATTGTTTTCAAAACTCATATCAATTACAATTTTATTTAAAAACATCAGAGTGTCACATAAAAGTGTCTAAGAGAGTACACGCCGCGCCATCAAGCCTTGCCCTTGCCCTTGGGCTCAGATGTACCTGAAACAAATCCACAAACTGTAAGCTAATGCTTAGTGAGTTCCCCAGAGCATACCCCACGCACAATCCACATAACACATAACATATTAGCTATAAAAGCTACATATATACTACATAAGCCATGCATACAACAAATAGGGATGTCATGGGCTCGTCCCCAGGGTCTTACTCAGGATGTCATGGGCTCTCCACATGGTCTTACACCTAAGTGCCATGGGCTCCCTCCATGGTCTTCGATAGGAAATCCATGGGCTCTCCACATGGTCTTACATCCAAGTGTCATGAGCTCTCCCATGGTCATCCACACATACATACCATATATACCACTAGCATGCTTCCTAGCTCAACAAACTAACATACCACATAATACAACTACAGCTAGGATGCCACATATCATAAAATGGGCTAGCCTTGGTGCCTTAGACCCACTGGTATGGTGAGGAGACTCACCTCTCACGAATGTTGTGCTGACAAGATAAGATCCAATAAGTCCCAACGCACAACTCCAACTCAACTCCCTATAAGCATCATAAGATTAACTTGTCATAATCCCAAAATTACCCTCAAAGTCAACCCTAGTCAAAGTCAAGGTCAATAGTCAAGGTCAATAGTCCATGTTGACCCCAACTCGTCGAGTGCATCTAGCAACTCATCGAGTTCCTACAGAGTCCAGAAAACCTGAAAGAACCCTTGCCAACTCGCCGATTTGTTTCATCAACTCGACGAGTTCACTTGATATACAGAGAACGGGGAAATCCAATCCGACTCGTCGAGTTTCCAGGGCAACTCGTCGATTCCCCCTCCCTGTTTGCTCATTATGATGATGCTCTGAATGCAGCGACTCCAGGGCTTAGATCTGAAACCCTAAGGTGTCTAGAAGGATAAAGTTTCCAACTTTGCCAAGTGGTCCAATACTCTAGGGTCCTTATCAAAGATCTGGAATCCCTCCTTTCCAGAAGAGTTTCTAGTCCTCAAAACGTTCCAAAGATGGAGGCTTTATGGACATGCATGTCCAATGCATGTCTTTAAGTCAAAATGGCCAAAAAGGGGAAATAAACTCTAAAAACCCTTGCATGGAATCCTTGATTGACCAAAAGGCTAGATATAGCCCACCTTGGGACTATTTTGCCCTGGAGATCCATAAAGTTGCAAACTTTATAAACCCCATACATGCAATCAACAAGAATGATAGGAAAAGAAGGGTAAACTCAAGATCTAGCCATATTCTAAGATAAAAATCAAGTCTTGAAGACTTACAACAATACCCAAGATGGTCAAGCTCAAAAGTGACTATCTCATTCTTCTCGCTATCTCCTTCTTCTTAAACTCCACAAGTCACTCTAGCTCACAAAATGAAAGAGAATGGGGATTAGGGTTTAGCACAGATGTTCTTAGGGTTTGGATGCTGATGGAAGGTCAGCCTCAAGGTTCTTAAGGAGATTATATAGGGTGAAAACCCTAAAAATTAGGGTTTCTCTTTACAGCTCCTACTCGTCGAGTCGGGCCTTCCGACTCGTCGAGTAGGACCCAACCCCCGCGTCCTCATAATAGCCTCAACTCGACGAGTCGGAGCTCCCAACTCGTCGAGTCCCAGCACCAAAACCCAAAATTTAGAAGATTAAATTAATACATGGAACAGGTGTTACAAGCTCAAGGTTGTGCCGGGTCTATTTCACACCCGGGTCTATTTCAACTCGTGCGTTGGCCCAAGCCATATCGGGTCTATTTCACCACCATATATATATATATATATATATATATATATATATATATATATATATATATATATATATATATGTGGAAAACAGGTACACATGCATATAACACATACAGTAGGAGTCACAAAGACTTCAAGCACATAACATATCCTAGTGTCGTATAGTATAGTGAGAAAACTCACCTCGATGCTGCTGATAACGAAATACTCAGGCTTCTGCAACTAGTAATCACCTCACTAACTAAACAAACAAAACCCTAATTAATAATTAGGTTAATAACGATAACCGGAGTCCCGACTCCACAACTTCACTCCTAGGGTAAAAGACTATTTTACCCTTCCCTTAATGGGCCCAATTAACTTGGCCCAAAAACCCAATAATGGCCCAGGCCCAAAAACGGCCCAACTCATAAACATAAGGCCCAACCATGGCCCAACATAGATAAGGCCCAAAAATCTAGTTAAGGTCCAAAGCCCAAAAAAATACCAAGTCCAAAAAGGGCCCAAAGTGTCGAAGCCCACTTCACCGAGTACGCTTGACATACTCCTCGTACACACAGCGTACGAATGTTGACTCGAAAATGAGCAGTTGACCCAGTACGTGCAGCGTACCAGGAATTACGCCCCGCGTACCGACCAGAGTCCCATTTGTCCTATTTTTGTCTTAACCACTAAAGCTCTTAATGTCCAAACTGCAGATCTACTTCATTTCAAGGTATTAATGCAAAAAGTTGACAACTTTACCACTTTGCATGTCTTAATGGGATCTAAAACCCAATTTTGCCGATTAAGACCCATAATAAGGACTCTAGCTCATGCATGGACCAATATGATTCATCAAGATAACATTTTTCTACTCAAGGGACATCAGAGAGGTTAAGATCTATCATTTCTAGCTCCTAGAGTGGCTCAAACTCACAAGGAGAACTCATAAGACCATAATAAGCTAAAAAACAAGCCCTAATCTCAATCTAACACAAAGAGGTTCAAGATGAGAACTTTATACCTTCTGTAGCTAGCAAATTTGATGAATATTTTTGATCTACAACCTCAAGTCCAACCCAAGCTTGGTCACGAAGCACCACCTTCTTTAATGCACACAAAATAACACAAAATAACTTCCAAAGCTCAAGAACACACTATGGGAGGCTAGGATTTCGTTCTTAGGGTTTGGAGGGGTGGAGGTTGATCATAAGATGCAACCAAGGCCACATAAGTTGTTTAAATATGGCACAAACCCTAAAAATTACGGTTTTCCCTTGCTTAGCGCACCCCCTGCGTACTCCCACGAATGTCCAGCATACGTGGCTGCCTATGCGTCCATCCTTCGAGCCAGTACGCCCAGCGTACTCATAGAGTACGCCCATCATACTCAGATATGGACCAATGATGAATGAAATTTTACACATAAGGGGTTAAAAGGAACATACCCATGAAGGTGAATGTTACATTTCTCCCCCATTTGAATTAGAATTCATCCTTGAATTCCACTGCCACAAATAACTTTGGGTAATGCTCCATCATCTCTTCCTCTGGTTCCCACGTCTATTCTGAACCCATGCGGTGTTTCCACTATACTTTCACCAACTTAACAACCTTGTTCCTCAAGGTATTCATTTTCTTATCAAGAATCACCACCAGTATCTCGATATAATTCAGGCGATCATCCACCTGAATATCCTCCAATGGAACCACTGCGGAATCATCGACCAAACATTTCCGCAGTTGGGAGATGTGAAACGTGTTAGGGATCTGACTAAGCTCCTCAGGAAGATCCAAGCGATAAGCAATCCGACCCACCCAGGCCAAAACCCTAAAAGGATGGTCAGAGTGAACGGACCATTCAGACACTTGAGGACATGTTGAGAGCTTGTGTCATTCTGAACCCCTGCGGTGTTTCCACTATACTTTCACCAACTTAACAACCTTGTTCCTCAAGGTATTCATTTTCTTATCAAGAATCACCACCAGTATCTCGATATAATTCAGGCGATCATCCACCTGAATATCCTCCAATGGAACCACTGCGGAATCATCGACCAAACATTTCCGCAGTTGGGAGATGTGAAATGTGTTAGGGATCTGACTAAGCTCCTCAGGAAGATCCAAGCGATAAGCAATCCGACCCACCCAGGCCAAAACCCTAAAAGGATGGTCAGAGTGAACGGACCATTCAGACACTTGAGGACATGTTGAGAGCTTGTGTCATTTATTTTGGTGGGAGTTGGGACTCCTACCTTCCTCTAGTTGAGTTCTCGTATAACAACAACTACCACTCTAGTATCGGTGCGCCACCTTTTGAGCTCCTCTATGGGAGGAAGTGTCGCACCCCAATGTGTTGGGGAGAGGTTGATCATAGGGTCATGGGAAGGACAGACGTAGTTCTTCATATGACAGAGCTCATCCAGCAGATCATACAGAGGCTCCAGACAGCTCAGAGTCGACAGAAGAGTTATGTCGACAAGTGGCGATCCGAGTTGGAGTTCCAGGTCGGAGACATGGTATTATTGAAGTTATCGCCCTGGAAGGGTGTAATACGCTTCAGGAAGAGGGGCAAGTTGGGGCCCCGATATATTGGGCCATTTCGGGTGTTAGTCATGGTTGGTAAGGTAGCATACATATTGGATTTGCCTGAGGAGCTCAATTAAATCCACAACACCTTTGATGTGTCTTTGCTTCGGAAGTGTGTGGCTGATGATTCAGCGATCGTTCCTTTAGAGGATGTTCAGGTCGATGATGACCTGAATTACATTGAGAGGCCGGTGGCGATCTTGGATCGGAAGACGAATACTCTTCACAACAAGGAGGTGACTTTGGTAAAGGTTCAGTGGCGACATCAGAAGGGTTCCGAATGGACTTGGTGATGGGTTTTGAGCACTACAACATTCCTATGGTGTACATGCAAACCCTAAAGATTTGGATCTAGTTTGTCTAATGAACATGCAATAATCATCCAAAGCCATAAACCCTAGATCTAGCATGTGATAATCAATATAAACATAAGAATAGGGTTTAGATCTTACCTTGATTGTTATGTAGCAATAACAATCTATTCCTTCTAGTAATTGGCTTCTAAAAGCTTAGAGTCACAAATGTCACTCCTCTAATGGCTCACAAACACCAAGAGCAAGAGGATGAAGAAGGAGAAGAGGAGAGGCACTCAAAAACATCTAGAAACCCTAAGGGAACTCTTAGCCACGTTTTTGGTGTCCTAGGGGTCCTTAAATAGTGAAGCTATTAGGGTTATCTAACAAGGAAACCCTAATTTGACTGCTTAGGCCCTAAGCAACCCATGGACTCCTCCTTTAGAGGCCTTGGACGATTTCTAATGGGTTTCCCCATAGAATTCGTCCACCCCTCTAATAAGAAGTCCATTAGCCCAATATTCAACTATCACACAATTGATAGTTCTAGTCCCCTAAGTTTAATTAATCTCTTTTAGCCACAAAATTAATTCTTAATTGACTAATATTAATTAAACAATATGATTTCTCCTTTAATATATTATTCTCATAATATATTAATAAATCATAATTAATCCTCTCTCTCCATAATTCATCCTATCAAGTTGCTTTGGTGAAGGCAACCCAAAAGGACCATGCACCATCGGCTCAAGTACATACCAAAATAGTTATGGACTTAGACACTAATCCAACAGTCTCCCACTTGGATAAGTCTAATAACTATTCTGCGTATGACTTCAGATCCTGATCCGCAATCGTAGCTTTCAAAAGCCGCTGTCAACTCTGATCTTATCAGATATGCGTCCTTTAGATAAGGGATCATATATTCCTCCATTCTAGATATCGTATAGACGTGAGACATGGATTGAAATCATTCTCTCAGTCTATGTGTTGTTTTCCCGATTTCCGATTTATAACGACTGACTAATTGACCAAATCAAATCAGTCCTGGCCCGGCCGAGCACTTTCCTTTGTCATCACTAAATCATCGAGGGGCCCACAGATATCGCTTTTATCCTACATTGGGTAAAAGGAACGGATAAACTTCGACTCAATGCTCGCTTGTACTCACTCACCGAATCACACACAACAATACGCTTTATAACACCAAGTTACTGGTGCGTTTACATATTATCAATGTGTAACCAACTCGCTAGATACAACTCACACATCTCGGTTTCAAGAATATAAGATATTATCGTCTCACCAATCATTCGTGATAAAAATCCATGAAGCGATCCAAGTGAGCGTGGGTTTAATCCAATGCTCAAATCATATTTGTAAGCACTCATGAACGTTGTAGCAAACTTTTGCTATGTCTAATACACTTTAGACAATCTACACACCAATTCATGACAATCTTCTTTCATACCTACTCCCAAAGTATGAGCGACTGTGGAACGTTCAAATAATTCGATTATTCTCAAATAACTCAATTATTTAGGAAGTCAAAACATGCAAATTGAAACACAAGAATAATACTAATCTTATATGGCCCCCAAACTTTTGAGTATAAATAAAACACTTTTATTTAATCACCATATTGATTACTCATTATTTGTTGTTTCGGGTAATCAACTTCTTACTTGAATTATAACGACAATTGTCCCATGCTCTTATCATGCACACTATGTTTACTTATGGTCCTTACTCTGTGAAATAGTATAATTGAATAACATTTTCAATCACACTCATTTTACAATTCCCAATCCTTACCACAAGTGTAAGAATACCAAATTCTTGCCACTTATAGAATATGTTAGATTCTAACACTTTATGCAACGATCCTTTCATAATGTCATGGCACAAAAGTCACCAACACTTGGCCAATGAAATTACAAAATGATCTATTGGAGATTGTTGCAAGAAAATTCCATAGACACGAAGTCTCACATTCAAAGTACATTCCTTTGAACATCCTTCTTGCATAAAAGTTTCTAATCTAGACATATAGATTCTTAACGTCCAACTCCCAATATGGAAACACTTCTATATTTGCCATCTGACAATTCATTATTAATATAATCATATCTAATAATAATAATGCCAGTATGGTCCATTTGTTACTATACTTCCAACAGCTCATAAGCAACCAATCCTTGGCGAACCTTAGATTGTCCTCGACAGTTGTTTAACTAATTCAGTCAAATCCGATTCTAGTCCTCTTTCCCTCTTAATGCCCTAGGCATTTGGAAAATTTTAGAACGGTCGAATATTACAACGACATGATACTTTACCAGTCTTTTGCTATAATATTGTCATAATATTTCTATTTGTCGTGTTCTCAAAATTCGAACTATGAAGAGGGATGCCGTAATCATAATCGAACTTTGAGAATGCATTTAATAAATATTACTTTGACTAAATTCAATTAAAATTTCTCGATCTAAGCTTTTAGATTTGAAACGTAGTATAACATCCTCTCCCTTAATTATAGCAAAAACAACTTTTCAACCCCTGCAACTTTGCAAAGTGAAACTTTTGTTTTTCTATAATTAATATTGCCAACTTGCAATACTTAAAATAATGATCATGCTCCCACTAACATGATGATTATATCCATACCAACATAACATTTATGCTCCCACTAGCTTTGACACGTATTCAGAAACCAACTAAGCTTCTAGAAAACAATACTTATTGACTTCCAAAGTTTAATGTTTCTAATACAATATGCTTTGATAAGCTTTTATCTAAGCATCTCAAACTCATACACCTTACTTTAGACAGCTCACATGTGTGCCTAAATAATTCCAGAACTTATAGCAATAAGTCTCGATTGTTCAAACTAATTGCCAAATCTCATAATTCGAACTATGAAAAGGGATGTCGTAATCATAATCGAATTTGAGAATGCAATTTACATAGTCGCTATCTCCTTAAAATCTCTCTTAGTGAAAGCGTTTCCTCATAATCATTTTCATGAAGGAGAGAAACCATATGACACTTAGATTTTATGGTGCATGTGTTCCTATCCGTGCAAATTTGTCATAAGCATAATCGTAAGATAATGTTTGTGATAAATTCAACCTCTTATGGACAGAACTTGTTCATTCTTAATTTCTTACCATCAAGGGTCCCACCATTGCTTCCAAATTATTTAGCAGCTCACCTATGCCAGTCAATTTACTTTCATTGATCAAGGTTTTTGCCCTTATGCATTCAATTCAGAACTCGTAGAACTCATATGCATAATCACTCAACTGGATTGGCACAGAAATAAAATTTTGTCAACACGATAGGTTACAATCCTCAAGTCGTGTGCTAATGTTTATTAGGTTTACTTCTTGATTTGTTCTTGAAACTTTTCAAGATCTTTAGACTCCCACTGACCTCTTGACATATAAGATTCTCTTGTCAAGAAACATTTCTTGACAAACAAATACTCAAGAGTTAGTGTGTGTCTTTATCAAGATAAACCTACACACAATTTGGTACTAGCTGGTGTTTGTCTTATTCAAGACATCACAACTTACCAAAATGTGCTAGTGTAAGAACATTCCTACTTAAGATTATGTCACTTAACTCACAATCTTGGAGTATGACTCTAAGACTTGATTTTTGGAACGAAGTATGATTCATCTTATTGACTTAACCATTTCAACAATTCTCGACTCCTCATCTTAGCCATACTAGTGCACTAAGGTGTCCTTAGAGGATGAATTGTAATATGGTCCTTATAATCTTTAATAGAATCATAAAACATGATACAAAAGTACTCTCCCTTCTTCTTAGATTGGAGAAACTTTTATCTTTCTTGCCTAATTGATTCTTCTTATTTGTTCTACCATTCATTGAAACTTTTCAATGATTCAGAATCATACTTAATCTTTTAAGTATAATCATATTCACTAATCTTTTAGCAAATCACAACGAACATTTTATCATTCTTTGTGGTGGACTTGACTAGTGCACAACATTGTGTACTAGATCTCATTATCCTTCACTTAACTCACATACTTATGTGAACAAGGAATTAGTCTCAATTTTCCAAATACGAATGTTCTCATTCGTCACACAATACCAGTTGCATGATTCCAAGTTTCTGTCCAATTGAAACTTGGGCGATAAGAATCTTTCCTCATTTGGTAAATTTCTAACATTACCACAAATAACATAACTAAGAATCAAATCCATTCACAACATTGCTAACAATAGAACCATTCAAACACCAATTTTTCATAAAATCCATCGCAAGGAAACATAAATAAGATACATCAAAATTTATTTTATTGCGGAAAAATATTGTCCTTACAATGCGATTACAAGTGAAAACTATGTAAATATTACTTAGCAATCTATCCTAACTCTAAAGTAGTAGCTTAAATATCTGATCCTTGAATCATGCGATCGAAATCCATTTCTTCGTGATCAGACTCATCTTGCTTCTTCCTTTAAGCTTCCTTTCCTTTCTTCGATCCTTCAAAACATCGAAATGTAATCTTATCACATCATGTATTAAGAATCTCCAAATAGGAACTTAATAGAGTTAGATAGTGGATTTTACCTAAAGCAGAGTCATACATCTTGACTCTCCCATCTCTTAGATCTCTCTGGTAGTTAGGGTAGCTTCGTAACCAATGCCCCTTCTTTTGGCAGTAGAAACACATGGATTCTTATGGAATGGTACACGGGACTATCTCAGACTCAGCCTTTCTCTTGCGTAGAGAAAACTTGTCTGGACTTCCAATGTTACCATTGCCCATCGAAATGTAATCTTATCACATTTATGCTCCCACTAGCCTTTCTCTTGCGTAGAGAAAACTTGTCTGGACTTCCAATGTTACAAGTCTTCGAACATGTGGGTCAGGGAGAATTATTGGAGGAGGTAGAGGAAGAGAAGCATGATTTCTATTTCCATAATCCAATCGTGGAACATCATCTTCATGTGGAAAACTTTTTCCAATGGATTTAGGAAGACCATAGTTGTCAGACTATGACATCTATAAAACGAGAGAAAATCCAAGTTTAGTTGATTGAGTCCTTAATAAAACACACAAATGAGATATTAAGGCTAGGACCCAACATAATATCCAACAAATTGGAAGAGGGATGTCGTAATCCAATTCGCAGAACATTTAAAGGTAGGTAAATGACGATTTACCAATTTCCACCATGAAAAACGAAAAGAAGGTTAAGTTTTAAATGAATTAAAACTCCTAGATCTTTTGAGATTCGTTGAACTTTTCAATGTCATGTTTAATATCGATTATGCCCTTCATTTGTGAATGGGATGCCGAGGATCACAAATAAGGTGTGAATAACCATGCGAATGTGCGTGGTGCCCTCAATGTTACAGTCACCTAATCGACGTGCCGGTTAACCACACATGCTCCATCGATCTATGACAAACATCAAGTCACCCTTCGCTACCAATGCCAAACCCAACTTAGTGTGTCGGTTAACCACACACGCTCCACTAATTGTCTCGGCAAGGGTACAAAGTGTAATTCCATGGAATTGCATCGATTTCACTTTTTCCTAAAGTAACTAAGATTGGGAATTTTGTAAAAACCATTTAGTTACTTTATTCATTATACTTTTAATGAGGAGAGGATTTGTCCTATCCTACTCGTTCGGCTAACGACCCTCCACTAGTCAAGAGTGCGATGGGTAAGAGGTGATACCCATTCAATCGCCATTTTATAGGCAATTTCCTTAAACACCCCTTATAGACCAACTTCGTGAATGAGGTCTACTAACGGTAAGACTAGCAGTTTAAGTTATACATATATAATATTAGACTTTTAATGTTATATATAGTATAGGGTGTATTTTACACTTTTAAAATACTAGGTGGTTTAATTTTATTAAATTATACCTTTTAATTTAATTAAATATAAACCATACAATTATGGATTTATTAACTCTCTTTTAATTACACTTTTAATTAATTTAATAAAACCATAAGGGTGTATTTTGAACTTTTTCAAAACTAGGGTTTTAGAATTTAAAATTTCAAAAATTAAACTTTTAATCAAAATTTAAATTCCAAAACTTGAGGGCAAGTTTTGAAACATTACAAAAATATTAGGGTTTAACTATTTAAATTTCAAAACTAAAACTTTTAAGGTTCAAATTTAAACTATAAAACCTAAAGGGTAGAAATTGAAACTTTTCCAAATTTTATCAAGAACATTCTAGATCAACAATTCAAATAAGGTAATTAACAATTAATTATGGTTATCTAATTTTGACCTAGTCCAATTACTTGCAAGATAATTCACCAAATAACTAAAATAATTAAACATTATCTTATAAGGCAACAAATATTTGATTAATTGGTAATTATATACTATTTTGGCAAGGATATTCACCCAAAATCAATAAAAATTGGATTTTACTAATTGAAAACGTTTATGGTAAGTATCCCAAGCCAAAATAGCAAGTAAATCGCGAAAATAAGCTGTCAGACCCTTTAACTCGTCGAGTCAGGCCTTGGACTCGTCGAGTATAGCCGACTCGTCGAGTTCATCATGTGACTCGGCGAGTCACGCAATCAGAACCAAAAAAAATCGTTTTTTGAGCAATTTTCGATCAAATAAGCATCAAATTCATAAACAAACTGCCCTAGGCTCTAATACCACTGATGGGTTTTGAGCACTACAACATTCCTATGGTGTACATGCAAACCCTAAAGCTTTGGATCTAGTTTGTCTAATGAACATGCAATAATCATCCAAAGCCATAAACCCTAGATCTAGCATGTGATAATCAATATAAACATAAGAATATGGTTTAGATCTTACCTTGATTATTATGTAGCAATAACAATCTATTCCTTTTAGTAATTGGCTTCTAAAAGCTTAGAGTCACAAATGTCACTCCTCTAATGGCTCACAAACACCAAGAGCAAGAGGATGAAGAAGGAGAAGAGGATAGGCACTCAAAAACGTTTAGAAACCCTAAGGGAACTCTTAGCCACGTTTTTGGTGCCCTAGGGGTCCTTAAATAGTGAGGCTATTAGGGTTATCTAACAAGGAAACCCTAATTTGACTACTTAGGCCCTAAGCAACCCATGGACTCCTCCTTTAGAGGCCTTGGACGATTTCTAATGGGTTTCCCCATAGAAATCGTCCACCCCTCTAATAAGAAGTCCATTAGCCCAATATTCAACTATCACACAATTGATAGTTCTAGTCCCCTAAGTTTAATTAATCTCTTTTAGCCACAAAATTAATTCTTAATTGACTAATATTAATTAAACAATATGATTTCTCCTTTATTATATTATTCTCATAATATATTAATAAATCATAATTAATCCTCTCTCTCCATAATTCATCCTATCAAGTTGCTTTGGTGAAGGCAACCCAAAAGGACCATGCATCATCGGGTCAAGTACATACCAAAATAGTTATGGACTTAGACATTAATCCAACACTTGGGAGCCCGAGTCTGATATGAGGGAGAACTACCCAGGCTTGTTTGCAGCAGTGGATTTCGAGGACCAAGTGTGATTCAAGTGAGGGAGATTTGTAAAGCCAGTTTCCAGGTATTTGCATTGTTGGGCTTGCTTTATATTAACTTTGCATTTTGGTCCCAAACGCCAGGCATTGGGAATGGAACGCTAGGCGTTGGAACACCATGCATTGGAACGCCAGGCGTTGGAACACCATGCGTAAGTTTGTGGACGCCATGCGTTCGCACGCAGAGGACAAACCCTAATTTTTAGGGTTCGCACCCTATTTAAAGGCCATTATTTTATCAAAACGTTTCTTATCTCCAATCTCCATACCTTATAGCCCTCATTTCGAAACTCTAAGTATGTGTGTAAGTGTTTTGAAGCCTTGGAGTAACATTGTGGTATCATTTTGGTGTTCTTGGTGGCGAAGGAAGATATTTGGAGTGTAGGTGTTACTCTCTAGCCTTTGGATCTGGACTTTTGGCATCTTGGAGCACCTTTTGGAGGTATAAAGTTCAGTTCTTGATGACTTCCTTATTAGATCTTGCTTAAGTGTGTTTTATGTTCTTTTTAGTCCTAAGAATTTGACTTTTGTGAGTTTGGAATGCTCCAGAGGTTTGGGCAGTCCTTTCAAGCATTTTGGAGGGTTTAGAATCATAAAAATGCAAGCTTGGACCTTGATACCCTTCCATGCAAGAGTTTTGGAACTTTAGAGTGTGATTTAATTTAGATTTTGATGTTGGGCTCTTTGTATCCATGCAAAGTGATAAAGGTTGCAACTTTATTACTTTAGACGTTCTTTTAGCATTAGATCTGAAGTTTGAACATTAGTTCTTAAGCCATTAAGACTTTGTTTAAGGATTTGGGATTCCATCGTTACGCCAAGCGTTTGGGTTAGAACGTTGGGCGTTCGGACGCCAAACGTCATCGAGTAGACATCAGGCATTCTCTTAGAAGCACACTGGATCGCTTTTGGGACTTGGGTCATTTAGGGTTTTGGGCTTGGATTAGTTGGATCTTGTAGGGAAAGGGGCAAAATGGTCTTTTTCCCTTAATATGATGAAGGGTGAATGGACCATTGGTATGGGATAAACCTTAATTATTGATTGGAGTCGTTTCTGGATTTTGTTTAGTGTGAGGAGCAGTGTTCGCAACAGATCAAGTATTGATTCAGTTATCTTCTGAGAGGCGAGTTTTCCTCACTGTATCTGTGGGTCGAAGGCACCAATGTCAGCCCACTAGATTATGTATCCTGGTTATAGGATAGTGTTATGCTGGTATATGACTGATTAGTATATCTGTATTTGTTGATTTTGTGTTTATGTTTATCTGTTACATATGTCAACGTATTGTGTTTGGGTTGAGACGATCCTGCTTTGTGCTGAAGCCCAAGACACCCGGGGACGACCGAATAGGCTGTAAGCCCTACGAGGCGGCCCACTCAGTCCGGCAGCCCGTAGAGTGGTTCGGATAGGTTGTACGCCCTACGAGTAGAGGTGGCGGGGTCGACCTAGATTGGGTTCGGGTTCAACCCATTAAATAATTAGGTTGAAATTTTCAACCCAACCCAACCTATTTATTTAAATGGGTTGATATTTTCAACCCAACCCATCATTTTGGATAAATGGGTTGTCACCATGTTGACATGTTTATGTAGTTCCCCACCCAACCTATTAAATAAATGGGTTAAACTTGGGTTAACACATTTAAAATCAAATAAATTAATTAATTAACTAAATAATATACCACTTAATTTAGTTTCATTACTATGACAAAAGCACAATCTCAATTCATAAATACAAACAAATTGTTCAAATAACATTAAAAATGTTTAATTTCAAAGTGATTTTGGAGAGTGACTAGTGTTATCGGTGTTAAAAAAGGATGTAAGTTAGGATTGAATTTTTATAAAACATAAACAATAATACAACATTATAATTTATAAATTAATACTTTTTATTAATACATGATAATATTAAAATAATTATTAAATTAAATATATATTAAAGTTAAATGGGTTGGCGGGTTGAAAACGAGTTGATAATTTTTACCCAACCCAACCTATTTAATTAAACGGGTTAGACGGGTTGACCCATTTAACTTAAATGGGTTGAAAATCTCAACCGAGCCCGCTAATTTTGGTTTGGGTTCGAGTTGAGTAGGCGGGTTGGGTTGATTTTTGCCAGCTCTACCTGCGAGGCGATCCATTCATGTCGAAGGCTTGTAGAGCGGTCCAGATAGGTTGTAGGCCTTGCGAGGCGGTCCAGTCAAGCTGAAGGATCATATTTGCATGCTTTGTATGTTATGTAGTGTGTTGGTACTTTGGGGGAACTCACTAAGCTTTGGCTTACAGTTTCAGTTTATTGTTTCAATTACTTCTGAGGATCGTGGTAAAGTGTAGGCGTGATCGTGCACATCTTCCTATTTTCATGATATTGACTTTTGGGACACTCTGATATGATTTTACTTTTGAAACAATGGCTTTTCTTGTAAACAATTATGGATAATGGTTGTTTTTGAAAATTTTAAAATTTTATGATTTTTGGGATGTTACACTCATACCAGGATATGTATGGTAAGCGTCCTCATTCCATTATTCCATATGTTTCAGGAACATCCCGAATAGTTGTTGTTAATGATTTGAATAGTTGGTGTTGATGATTTGTTGCTAGAGAAGGACGAGTTGTTACGTCAGCTTAAGGAAAATTTAGCTGTGGCACGTCAGATGGGGGAGGTAAAGGCTAATTGGAAGCGTTGAGAGGTCGAGTTTCAAACCGGGGACCGGGTGTTGGTCAAGTTGTTGTCGTACCGTCAAATTACAGTATCTAACCAACTTTCAAACAAGTTATCAAAGCGGTTTTGCGGGCCGTTCGTTATTACGGAGCGCATCGGGAAGGTAGCTTACCGTTTGGCATTGCCAGCAACAAGTAGGATTCATCCGGTGTTTCATGTGTCTATTCTTAAGTCGTATAAAGGCGGGGACATGGATGTGGTAGCGGCATTACCTGAGGAATTTAAGAAGGGTATAACAGTCGAGCAACCACTCTCCATTTGCGGGTCGTGTCGGGTGCTGCATGGAGGTTCGTCGTTCATGCAAGTACTCGTGCAATGGACAAATCGTTCACCGGAGGATGCAACATGGGAATGGCTTCACGAATTCCAGTCCGTCTATCCTCATTATTACCTTCAGGACAAGGTGCTTTATGAAGCGGACGAGAATGTTACGACGGAACCGGGTGGAGCAAGATGGTCCAGTCGTGTCCCAGTGGTGCCCCTTTGGCACAAGGATTATGTTATCAGAAAGGAGCAGATTAGGATAATTATAGTTTTATTGAATTTCATTTAGATAAAGATGTTTGAATTGTTTGGGATTGGTTTTGTTTTGTTTTTAAGTATTTAATGGTTGGCATGCCCAAGTCTATGAGGCTTGATTTTGGGTTAACTCTTCTTTTCTTTTTTTCTTCTTCTTCTTCTGTTGGAGTTGGAACTCACATCTTTATATGTGTTGTAATGCATAATAAAAGCATAATTTTAATATTGTAAATGGGCCAGGTAAAAGGGTTGAAAATTCGTTGATCTGGTGGATAAAGGTATGAGTTTAATTATTCAAAACATTGCGGCTTATGGGTCGGGTTTGGATCAACATTTGAAAATTGCTTAAGTGTTTGGATCAAGACCGATCCTCTCCAAACCCGCTCCATTGTCATGTCTACCTATTATGAGTTCTACAAAACATGACGCCTAAACAATTTTTTTAATATTTTTGTTTTTTTATCTTCTTGTGCACTTTTAAAACCAAAAATATGGTCGAAGTGTTTGATTAGATATGTGAGGTTTGTAATTCATTCCTTTCTCCTTTGTTTTAGAACCTTTAAAACTAAAAACCTTTCATTTTTTTAACTCCTTTGCTTTTTTTTATTTTTAACTTCTTGTGCACTTTTAAAACCAAAAACCATCCTATGAACTTGCATGTCGGTCCCGAACCAATTAAATCTTGTTAGAATTAAGGCAAAATTGGAGAAGATCAAGAACGAAATTGCATTTACCCTTACCTTTATAGTACAAGCATAGTAAAGTTTCACAAGGTTGTTCTTGTTATAAGATGTGTGAATCCCAGTAGCGGCTCCACAATTGCATTTTATAACCATGATTCTTATCAAGTTGAAAGAAATTGTAGGTGATGGGAGAAGTCATACGAAGGAGACGACAGTAGAGGAAGGGAGGGAGGGAGGATTGTGTATGTTTTCGAGGTGCAACGACATTAAGAAGGTATACCACCCCTGAAAAGACAAAAATGCCCTTGCATGCAAAAGGCGTGTGAGGCACTTAAACGAAAGCATTTAATGTTTAACATTTATAGGGACTAACCGTGCAAGTTACCACTACTTGATTATTTATTAGAGTAATTTCGATTATTAATAAATATTAACCCTTGTATTTAATTGGAAAAAAATTATTTTATGAAAATAATATTTATCAATATATTAGGAATTATTTTCTAGGAAATAATAATAAAATAGAACAAAAACTAGTTTAATATCATATGGTATAATTATTAATATTGTGTATAAGATTTTGGACATTTAGAGTAAGCAAATGGTTATACTCCAACTAACTAGTTGAATAAAGTTAAAAGGTAATCTACTTTTTTTGTCTCTTTCGTGGAATTGTCGAAACTAAGAGGACAATGTATTGGTTAGCTTTTAGTCTTTTATATTATTTAATGTTTAATCTGATGCTTGTAAGAAAATGATTTTCTTCTACTTTATGGTCTAAACTTTGTGCCATACTTGTATGCATAAAGGAAGGGCATAAGAGATGAAAGAACAGACTTTTCTACTATCTATTCTCTCCATTATTTGGCTGCCAAAATTCAGATTTTGCAAGTCCTCCCTCTTTTCTTCCTTCTTCCATTAAGTGCTAGAAATGAAGGTCTTAAATGTTGCTTCTCTTTAAACATATTTTAGAATATGTATTAAAGCTTAAGAACAACATTTTACAAGTGAATGACTAGCATCTAATGGTGGTTTCATCTTGCTTGGTGGATACATTATAGAGAGCTTAATTTAGAGCTTAAAGTCATCGTCGTCAACTTCCTAATTGACAGAAAGAACCAAAGTCTTCAAAAGTTGTATAATTTTCTTCTTATTTGGTTTTGTTTAATCTTTCTAAGTTATTGTAAAATGATCATTGATGCGTATAAAACTAATTTTATTTTGTTCAAAATCAAAGTCTTTCATTGCCATATTTATGTTTTTGAAAAAGTTAGTATAATTTTCTTCTTATTTGGTTTTGTTTAATCTTTCTAAGTTATTGTAAAATGATCATTGGTGCGTATAAAACTAATTTTATTTTGTTCAAAATTAAAGTCTTTCATTGCCATATTTATGTTTTTGAAATTATTTTTGAATAAAAACACCAACAAGGACTAAATACGATTTTTGACATATACACGGAGGACGATTGACGTAATTTACTCTAAAAACTAGGGAAGAGCCACGCTTTGCGGGTTGGATTAACGTCTTTTAACCAATATTAAAAGAATTAAGTTTCAAAAGAAAAAGGTGATTTTGTGACTTTTGATGCTAAAGTGGTCAATATGTTTCGAACAATTCAAGTTGAAAACTGATAACTATACATTTGAAAATATATATATGTTACTGTGTTAATCATATCAGCATCCGATTCAACTTTTGGTTGAAAACGACTATGGTTGACTGATCCACTCTAATTTCCAAGTCTTTCTAAGCATCTAAGCAAGAAAGAAAACCCTAATGACATAAAAGAAAGCTTAGTAGAAACAAACTGATTCAAATGATGCTTTCACAGTTGCTGAACAACCTCCCCCTCAATCAACTCCAGAACTCAAAGTTGATTTATCTGAATCAGTGGTCAATGTGGCAACCACATCAGCTTCACCTAGCAAAAGCAAATTAACTTCAGTCATCCCAGATCTGTTGCCCAATCTACCTGAATTTGTATGTTCTGATGATCTATCTTCAAGGTCCGAATCTCATTTGAAGTGCTAACAGAAGCATGATGAGGCAATTGAAATGAATCCAGATGAAAATGGATGCTTGCTGTTAATGTCTTGCAAAAGACATTAGTTGGCTGTCTGCTTGGTGTGCCCAACTCAACAGGTAGAAATGTGTCCTTTTGTTCTTGCTAACAAATATATATAAAAAAAATTATCTTGTTGAAACTGTAAATTACAAATTTGAAAGCTTTTTAACACAAGACTATCGGGTCAAGGGCTGCAATGTCATTTGGGCGTACACCTCATCTGTTTCAACATCCGCCTGAATTTACAGAAATCATAAATCTTTTTGATAAGTTTTGAGTTGTATAAATGCATGAATTATAAGAACTAACAGAATCAAAATGAGAAACTCACATGCATTGTGACATTGTGGAGTTGACAGATCAACCGGGGAGGCAAGCTTGGGTAATTGGGTATATGAGCATGTCCCACCCACCCCGTAAACCTAGACACAATACAATAAAGTCAGAATTCGACTGAAAAAGGCTCCTTCTATAACTCAATCACTCAAAAAAAAAAAATTAGGGTGTAAAGATTTACAGCAACATCAATGGTGGAATTTAAGAAACAAAGACAGATTTTTATTCAAATCCAAATTAGGGCTTAAGCAACAAAACCAAATGGACAGAAAAAAAAAAAAAAAAAAGGATGAACAATTAGACGATGGCGGTGAGGAAGATACATCCAGAGGGTTCAAAGGGCCGGTCTGTAAATACTCGATTACCTATCAGTAGCGGTGGGTTCATAAATGGGGGTGAAAACCGGAAACATTTGTTCCAATATTGAGGCGTGAAGAAACCATTGGCTGAGAAACACTATGAGGGAGGGAGATCAATAGCTTTCACAACCTAGAAATTGCATAAAATCAAAATTAAAAGAATGTTTGAAGATCTGTGAAACATAAATCAAAAAAATGTAATTACTTAAACACAGTAGACGGAAAGACGATTTGACGATTTGACAAAAACAGCTCTCGTAGGTGGGTGGGTGTAGCGGCTGTGGTGAGGAAGGGTGCGCGAACGGTGGATTAAGTCGCTTCCGAGTTCCGATTTCTGTGGCCCAAATAGAAACCCATATCCGACCATTGTGCTCTTCTTCAACTCATCGTCCTCTCAATTCATCATGCCCTGAAACAAAAAATTTCATGGAGGCGGTGACCAAAAAACCCAAATACAGAAGGCGGTGGAGAAGACCTGGAGAAGAAGCAGCCATGGCCTAATTTCAATCGGAGGTGCAGCCCTATAGAACCCGGGATGGTTCCAGAAAATGTATGTGACCGAAGATGGTGCCTGACGCAAAGAAGAAGCAGTGAAGCTTCAAAGAGTTCATATCAGAGATGGAGATGTAGTCGGTGGGAAATATGTGCAAGCATTTTATTGGACCAAAGATGGGTACAATCACAGAGAGAAACACATAGAAGGAGAAGAACTGGTAAAAGTGAGAATGAATAGTAACGGCACCGACCCATTATCATGGGAAAATACATATTAAGAAAAACAAATTCACCCAATGACGGTAAAGTACTGTTCACTAAGGTTGTTCTTCAGATTTAATCTATATAAATAATTATCAAGGTGACATGACATCTATAGTTTGTAAGTTAATCCGAATCTAAGTTCATAAAAATTCACATGTAATAAGATTTGGTGGATATGCAAGATCTTATGAAGATATGCAATATCATTATTATTTATTATTATTATTATTATACTTTATATATATATATATATATATATATATATATATATATATATATATATATATATATATATATATATATATATATATATATATGTCGCAAGCGTATTTCATTCATCCTCTTCCTGTGATAAGGAATTAGGGTTTTTCAAATCTCTCAAATTCTTTTAGTTCACGTATAATGAGAGATTCCAGTTTGGAGATTTTCGATCATACGGTGGTCAGGAGCTCTGGCTATTCGTCTGAAGTCGGTCGCAGCGACGCAGACTTTGGTTTTGCGTTCAACGATAGCAAGTTTTCCGATCGTCTTCTTTGCATCGTGATCGTTTCCGAGCCCCTAGGGTTTACACCAGATGGAGAGGGTAGTATCAGCCTGGCCACTTGGGATCAAAATCGTAAACGCCGTAGAGAAGATATTACTAGAGATAACGGTGAGTTGTTGCATGATCTTTTCGTAATTTACCAATCATCGATGAATATGGTATGCATTTGTTTTGTTTTTTATAATCGCTGTGAATGTGGGGAGATTTCCATAAGAACATGAAACGCCTTTCTGTTTTTGATGAATTTCGGAATATTATGACAGTAAATTGACGTATTTTTTTAGTGTTCACAGCTGTAGACATTGATGCTGTATATTCATACACCATTAGGTATGAACCGATTACTATCACTATTGATACTTGTATTTTATGAGATGACATTGATTCATTCTTCAACAATATTGACTACTTAATATTTATCAGTTGCAAGAGTTAAAACCATACATATTAGCTCCCCAATTTTAGCTGCAAAGAGTACATTTTTCTACAAGGTGAAAGCTTCAATCCTCACAAGAATCTATTCTCTTACTCGATCATATTCATTTTCCTCACACAATATCTTGATGCAGCTCTTTTCAAACGAGATGAAAGAATCAGAACAACCCAATGTAAACCTGCGAATCAATGCCTCAGGTATGTTTACCATTTATAGCATTTGTACTTTGTTAATAGTTTATATTAAACATTTATTTTTTGTTCTTGACAACAGAAGAAGCTGCCTTCATGGAACTCCTGAACTTTATATACAGCAATACTTTGACATCAACTTCTGCTCCTGCTCTTCTTGATGTTCTAATGGCTGCTGACAAATTTGAAGTCTCTTCATGCATGAGACACTGCAGTAGCCTGTTAAGAAATCTACCTATGACAACTGAATCAGCATTACTTTATCTTAATCTTCCTTCCAGTGTTTCAATGGCTGAAGCAGTTAAGCCATTAACAGATGCTGCAAAAGAGTTCTTAATTGTTCGCTATAAAGACATAACCAAGTAATTAATTAACATCCCCTTTCCCCAAAGTAACTACACATCTGTATAGATATATAACAATAAATCACAAAAGTGCTCGCAATTAAAACTTCCTTCATTCGACACATTCGACACATTCGACACGGTTATGTAAATCCAGGTTTCAAGATGAGATTCTCAATTTCTCCCTTGCTGGGGTGGAGGCGATTCTGTCAAGCGACGACCTCCAGGTGGCATCCGAGGATGTAATTTACGAATTTGTCCTCAAGTGGGCCCGGATTCACTACCCTAATATTGAAGAACGACGCGAAAATTTTAACAACATTTCTCGCAGAATGTATCCGGTTTCCTTACATGTCATGCAGAAAGCTGAGAAAAATCATGACATGCAACGATTTCGATCCTAAATTCGCACAAAAAGTCGTACTCGAAGCCCTCTTTTTCAAAGCAGAATCCGAATCCCCTTACAAAAATCCTAATCCCCCACGGGCCCGTGAAGGTGGTTGGATTTAATCTGACACGTCACCAATGCATCGTATACTTGGCTTTAAAACGTGAGTGACTGAGGAGTGCGCGAGTTTGTTTCCTTCCGGAACGATTTACACGCAAGGGTTTCATTTAGGGGGAAAAGGTTTTATTTTGGCTGCTAATTGTCTCATGGACCAACAAAGATTGAGTCGCTGTTTTGGGCTTTTTTTGGTGACGCAGGAAAAAAAGGTTGGGCCCGTTTGCAGTGGATTTTGAGTTTGGGGCCCGGTCAAAGCCCGATGAGGAGTATATTAGTAAGTATAAAGGGACGTATAATTTTACAGGGGCAAATGCTGTTGGGTGTAAGAATTTGTTTGGGATACCTTGGACTTCTTTTATTGGGGAGGAAAGTGTTTATTTTATTAATGGTGTTCTTCACCTTAGGTCACAGCTTACTATTAGGGAATCAAAATAAAAAATTTATATAGATAACTGATCATGTAAATGTGTACATATGTTTTTTGGTTATTATTAGTTAGGCTTATCCATTATGGTATAAAAATTATGACTTGTTGGATATGTGAAGAAAATATAATACAACACATGAAATTGTTTCGTGTTGGGGGTATATATATATATATATATATATATATATATATATATATATATATATATATATATATATATATATATATATATATATATATATATATATATATATATTCAATACAAAGATCTCTCTATATATACTTTAAATATATCAAATTATATAAATGAAAATAAAAAAGAATTCCATTTGATAGTACTTGTCTATGTTTCTGAGATTTCCTTCTTGATTGATTCGATCTTTGTAGCCAACTCTTTTCTTCTTGACTGAAGTTCCCAGAAGTGTGATATTAATTGTAACAATTTTATACTTTTAACAAATTTTACATACTAATAACTTTTATTTTAAATATACATGGGTAAAATACTTAAAGACAGAGTATATTTTAGCAATTTTTGTGATTTAACAACTATTTTATGATTTTGTTTTCCGTTTAAACCTAAACATTTTTTTATATCAAAAAAACCTTTGCATTTTTTTTCATTTTGGCTCATCTAGTAGGTCTAGTAGGCGGGTAAACTTTCGATTTGAGACAAATTTTTCGGAAAAACCCACACTTTATTTCAGAAAAACCTAAACATTTTTTTATATCAAAAAAACCTTTGTTAAAAACTCACATTTGACGAACTTTTTTGTTTGGATCAACTTTCTCATGTTGGTTCATAATTATGTGGTTGTTTATGGTATTCTTGATAGTTTTTAACAATAAAAAATCTAGGGTAAATTACGTCAATCGTCCCTCGTGCATGTGTCAAAACGCATGTTTAGTCCTTATTTTCAAAAATTAACTCAGATCGTCTCTTATTTGCTTAAAACTTATACTTTCCGTCCCTGATATGCGTTTTTGTTGCGCATCTAGTCCATGACAGATTTAAAATGATCATAATTCCCTTTGTCTATTTCTTTTCTAATTAATTTAATGTTATTATTTTTTTTTTAATTAAAAAAATAAATATAGCCCCACCTACCCCACCTTTTTAAAACTCTTAATTTAATATTTCTCTCTCTCTCTCTCTCTCTCTCTCGATACCATCACCAAGAATATTCACCACCACCGCCCCGTCGTATATCTGAACCACCACCATAATCTCCATCTCCGGTGTGTCGCTGTCACCTACCACCATCTCATATCTTTGTCTAAAACCCTAAAAAACCACCTGAATCTCCATCTCCACCACCATCAAAAGCTTTATTTTTCACAAACGCCTCACCGTTTTTGGAACTGTCACGTAGTCGTGATTGTCGCCTCGCTGGAGAACGTGACCTCTTCATCAGATCTACACCACCGTCGTCTTCGTCGCCATCGCCTTCATCTTCGTGACTGTTGATTTGCCTGAAAACCTTCTTCGTCTCAGATCTACACCCTCTCAAATCTATACATTCGTTGTCACTACATGTTCGCCTGAAAAACTGTTCGTTGGAGCTTGCAGATCTCGAAGTGGTGGTTCAATGGATTATCAAATCGGGAGACGAAGGTGGTAGTTCGTCAAAGATAACAGATCTGGAGGACGATGTGTATCATTTTTGTCTCAGAGGTGAGTTGCTTCGAACCTTCATCGTCTCAGGTTTGGAACGTCACCGCCTTCACGGTATCTGGGTTCTGATCTGAGGTTTCTTTAACACCGTCACCTAGGGTGTCAAATGCCACCTAGGGTTTCAAGTTTGGTTTGGTTTGGTTAAGTGATGGTAGATGGTCGTTTCCAATTGTATTCGACTAGCGGTTATTCATGAGATAGCGGTGATAGGTGGAGGCACCAAAGGTGGTTGGTGGCTAGAGGTGGATGGTAGCTGGTTGTGGGAGAGAAATATGAGTGGCATATGGTGGTTTCTGGTGAAGATAGGCGGTGGTTAACGATGGTGACAAGTGGTGGTTTTCTGGTGGTGCTAAGTGGTGGTTGTCGGAGTTGAGAAAGAAGAAGATCAGAGATATAATAATGGTGGTGGTGGTGTTTATATTTAATTAAACAATTTTTTAATAGATTACTAATTAATAATTAATAAACAAATCAAAAAAGAAATAAATAAGGGTAAAATGGTCTTTTTATGTGTGGAGGGACTAAGCGTGCAAGAAAAAACAACCCGAGGGACAGTCCGAGTTAATTTTTGAAAATATGGACTAAATGTGCATTTTGGCATATGCACAAAGGACGATTGGTGTAATTTTCTAAATGGAACATTTGATGCTTTTCAAAACAAAGAGAAAGTTGTTCCAATCTAATGTCATTATTATTATTATTATAAATCAAATCAAATTTAAGATTGATTTTGAAAACAATCTAATTTAAGATGTCAAGCTAGACCGTTGTTCTTCACTTGCTACAATCTCTAAACATGTTAAAAAAAAAAATTGCTATGAATTTTTCCAATAAGAATGGGACACAACATGTGTTCTCTTTGATTAAAAAAAATCAAATGTTTCCTTCGGATTTTAATGTTGAAAGTTGAAACCATCAAGAACACTAAACAACAACCATAAGATTTTTATAAAATATAAGCTAAAGCGAAAAAGTTTGTTAAATGTGGGTTTTTTTGAAAATAAAATCAAAGGTTTTTTCTGAAAAAGTTGTGTAAATTGGAAAGATTATCGGTAAAACTGCAAGGGATATTTAAAAAAAAAAAAAAAAAAAAAAAAAAAAACTATGTTTAAACATTTTTATAAAATTAACCCATTTTTGTATGTCGACCACTTTGACAACTCCTATTGCAATTAAGACTGCGGAAAGACTGCAACAATGAGTGATTATAAGACTGTGAGAGGACCATGTAAATCACACGTTCTGTATTGATATTTATGTTGATAGGTCGACGCTAGAGCCGAGGACTTTATGTGGATGCATTGTATGTATAGTGAAATATGTGGTATACTGAGAAACTCACTATGTTTTATGCTTACAATTAGGGATGGGGGAGTCCTTCCCTCCCAACTCATTCAACTCACTGCCACATCAGCTTTTCTTTCTCCTCTTTCTTCCATCTTTCCCAACCAACGATACATAGAAACCTATATTTTCCGATCCACTCAATTAAAAACATACAAAACAAATATAAGGTACAACTTCTTAAGCCTATGGTACAGGAGAAAAATGAAGAGAGAAAAAGTAAAGAGATAAGGATTATGTGCAGGTTCGTCAACCCATTGAAGAGTATAAATGAGTGGCACCACATGAAGAGGATTTATGATCTTGGAGGTACCCTGGTACCTCCAACCCCAAAAAAAAAATGTGACTCCGTCCTCCCTTATGGATAAAATGTTTTGCAGGTTGTTCGTGAGAAGAGCTCGGTGGGACTGTACACACACATCGAAGATGTTGGTTTCTGCTATCTTTGTAATTCAACTATGTTAAGATAATGGTTTTCAACAATTGAATGTCACTGTTTGTTTTTAAGTAAAATGTTTAAATGGGATAATCTACTTTTTTTTAAATGAAAATCTCTTTGTAGTTTTTGGGACGTTACACCACCCTTCTAAGCGCAGTAGTAGGTTGTATCATCCGAACTAATAAAATCTTATTTCCCTTAATTTCTTGTTAATAGATACGACTCATGGTAAATTTCAGATTATCGAGTTTGGAACGTAGTCCAACATGGTTTTGCGACAAGTCCACCACAACATCCTCATTTCTGCGACCTCCATCTTCCTCTCATGATCCTTCTTTGTCGACCAACATTCAGATCCATACAACATAGTCGACCTTCCAGTACTCTATAGAATTTTTCCCTTAAGTTTTAAGGTGGGCTTCTACACAACCTAACATTTGGCTCACTCATAGTCTCC
This sequence comes from Lactuca virosa, assembly GCF_052849685.1. NCBI lineage: Eukaryota > Viridiplantae > Streptophyta > Magnoliopsida > Asterales > Asteraceae > Lactuca > Lactuca virosa. The sequence goes on from NC_136429.1 coordinate 62,554,900, forward strand.
ACAACCAAAACAATATCGTCTACAAAACACATACACCAGGGTACCTTTCTTTGTACCTTGCGAGATACCTTGTCTATAAATAATGTAAAGATATTTGGGCCAAGTGTCTAACCATGATGGATCCCAATTCATATAGGGAAAGACTACTTTATATCGACTACTACAGTTCGGGCACATGTCGTAGACCGACAATACATGTCACGTATGGCTCTAACATAACACCCTAATACCACTTAGCTTCCAAAGTCCTCTAAATCGTTGCCCTTGAGACATTGTCATATGCCTTTTCCAATTCGACGAACAACATATTGAAGTCCCTATTTATTTCTCTAAACTTCTCCATAAGACATCTAATATAGGTGGATTGCCTCTGGACCTCCTAGGCATGAAGTGAAACATTTTTAGCTACAAGTGTATCATGTCTTATCCTATTCTCCAATAACCTATCCCATAACTTCATTGTATTACTAAGAAGTTTGATCCATTTATAGTCGTCCAATCTCAAAAATATTGCCACATATGCATTGGCTTTAGCCACCACATTTTTTGCCTCTCGACTGGCCTCCTTGTATATTTCATTCACAAAGTCTCTTTCCTTATTTTTAAAGCAAACTTGTTTTACCTTAACCTTAGCTCAGACCTCCTCGCTCCACCACACCATGATTCTTTGTGTACAATGGCCTTCCCTTTCGATATCACAAGTGTGTTTCGGCAACCTCTCAGATGGTTTCCGCGGTACTATTCCACAACTGATCAACATTCCTAAATAAGACTGGCTCCAAAATCCGCTTCAAAGAACCCTCTTTCCATCGTGTGATATCTATAGTTTCGAATTAAATTCAAATCGAGTTAAAATAATGTCATATCGAATAAAAGTTGGTGGATATGAATCTGTATATTATATTATATTATATTATATTATATTATATTATTATTATTATTATTATTATTATTATTATTATTATTAAAGTCTATATATACGTTGCATAATTAGGGTTTTTCAATTTTCTCAAATTCTTTTAATTCACGTATAATCTCTGAGATTCCAGTTTGGATATTTTCGATAATACGGTGGTCATGAACTCTAGCTATTCGTCTGAAGTCGGTCGCGACAACAACGACTTTGGTTTTGCATTCAATGATAGCAAGTTCTCCGATCGTCTTCTTTGCATCGAGATCGTTTCCGAGCCGCTAGGGTTTACACCAGATGGAGAGGGTAGTATCAGCCTGGCCGCTCGAAATCGTAAACGCCGTAGAGAAGATATTACAAGAGAAAACGGTCAGTTGCTCCATGATCTTTTCGTAATTTACCAATAATCGATGAATATGTTATGCATGTGAACATGCATTTGTTTTGTTTTTTAATAATCGCTCTGACTGAACATGTGGAGAGATTTCCATTAAGAACGTGAACTTAACAGGCGTTTCTATGCATGCCTATACTGTTTTTTTTTAGTGTTCGCTGTAGACAATGCTGCTGAATATTCAGATGAACAAGTTCTTAATCAGCCCGATCATATTGTTGATAATGGCAAGGACAATGAAATCCAAGATGAAGAGCAGGAAGTAATGATTGAAGAATCACATACACCATTAGGTATGAACCGATTACTATTACTATTAATACTTGTATTTTATGAGATGACATTGATTCATTCTTCAACATTGACTTTTTAATATTTATCAGTTCCAAGAGTTAAAACCATACATATTAGCTCCCCCATTTTAGCTGCAAAGAGTCCATTTTTCTACAAGGTGAAGCCTCACTGCTCACAATAACCTATTTACTTTACTTTATCACTCAACCATGAATATTCATTTTCCTAGCATAATATCTTGATGCAGCTCTTTTCAAACGGGATGAAAGAATCAGAAGAACCCAATGTAAACCTGCAAATCAATGCCTCCGGTATTATGTTTACCCTTTATAGCATTTGTACTTTGTTAATAGTTTATATTAAACATTTATTTTTTGTTCTTGACAACAGAGGAAGCTCCCTTTATGGAACTCCTGAACTTCATATACAGCAATACTTTGACATCAACTTCTGCTCCTGCTCTTCTTGATGTTCTAATGGCTGCTGACAAATTTGAAGTCTCTTCATGCATGAAACGATGCAGCAGTCTGTTAAGAGATCTGCCTATGACACATAAATTAGCATTACTTTATCTCGATCTTCCTTCCACTGTTTCAATGGCTGAAGCAGTTCAGCCATTAACAAATGCTGCAAAACAGTTCTTAACTGTCCGCTACAAAGACATAACCAAGTAATTAATTAACATCCCTTTATCCCAAACTAACTTAAATCTTCATTTTCATGACCTTCAACAATCGACATCGTTATGTAAAATGACCATTTCGCCCTCCAGGTCTCAAGACGTGATTCTCAATTTACCCCTTGCTGCGTTTGAGGCGATTTTGTCAAGCGACGACCTCCAGGTGCCATGCGAGGATGCAATTTACGATTTTGTCCTCAAGTGGGCCCGGATTCACTACCCTAAGATGGAAGAACGACGCGAAATGTTAACAACACGTCTCGCAAAATGTATCCGGTTTCCTTACATGACATGCAAAAAGCTCAGAAAAGTCATGACATGTGACGATTTTGACCCTAAATTCGCACAAGAAGTCGTACTCGAAGCCCTTTTTTTCAAAGCAGAATCCGAATCCCCTCACAAGAACCGTAATCCCCCACGGGCCTACGAGTTAAGACCCATGAAGGTTGTAAGGTTCAAGCTGCCACGTCAGCAATGCATTGTATACTTGGATTTAAAACGTGAGGAGTGTGAGAGTTTGTTTCCTTCAGGAACAATTTACACGGAAGTGTTTCATTTTGGGGGAAAAGTGTTTTCTTTGGCTGCGCAATGTATCATGAGCCAACAAAGTGTGTGTCGTTTCGGGCTTTTACTAGGGATGCAGGAAAAAGGTTTGGGCCCATTTACGGTAGGTTATGAGTTTGGGGCCCGGTTAAAGCCCAATGAAGAGTATAGTAGTATGAGTAAAGGGACTCATAATTTTTCAAGTGGAAAAGCTGTTGGTTATTGGATACCTTGGGCTTCATTTATTGGGGAGCAAGGTATTTATTTTATTAAAGGTGTTCTTCACCTTAGGGCAGTGATTACTGTTATTAGGCAACCAAAACGACAAATTTAGATATATACATGTTTTTTTTTTAGTTAGGGTTATGACTTATGATACAATTATGTTTTTTTTTTTTTTGGTTATTTGAGTTAGGGTTATGATACAATTATGACTTGTTGGATATATAATAAAACACATGAAATTGTTTTGTGTTTGGGTACATAAATACATATTCCATAGAAAGATCTCTCTATACATGCTTTAAATATATCAAATTACATAAATGAAAATAAAAAAGAATTCCATTTGATGGTGTACTTGTCTATGTTTCTGAGATTTCCTTCTTGATTGATTCGATCTTTGCAGCCAACTCTTTCCTGCTTGACTGAAGTTCCCAGAAGTGTGATATTAATTGTGAGTGCAATTTGAAATGAATTTATACTTTTAACAAATTTTCATATAACTTTTATTTTAAATATACTTGGGTAAAATACATAAAGACAGACTATATTTTAGCCATTTTTGTGATATAACAACTATATTTTATGATCTTGTTTTCTGTTTAAACCTAAACATTTTTTATATCAACTTTCTCATGTTGGTTCATAATATACTTTGGTGTTTTTCTTTTGTATTTTAACAAATAATATAACAATTAATTTGCAACAAAATTATAAACACGATGAGTAAAATACTCATTCATTCTCTGTAATCTTACCTCAAAGAGAAGATATTTGTAGACAAACCAGCCACTGTATCCAACTCCTACCAACTCCATGACATTAGGAAGCTGAGGTATTATCATGAAAAACATTAAGTGAAAACAAAGTCAAAATAAATTACAACTCTTAAATGAAATTGTAACAGTATATTTATTTATTTTGATACAAAATCAAAGTGAATTGTTTAATTAATAAAAGTTACCAATGGGAGTTTGTTGATAGCACCAATAATAACAGAAGATAGCCAAAGAGCAACAAATGCTCCTCCTCCATAGATTATGACTGTTGGTTTGTTTTCAACTGCATCCCACTATACACAACAACAAGATTTTGCAGCATAAATAAACCACATAAGAAGAATATTACAACAAAATATAAATTGTCGCCTTCATATATTTCTGGGATTCAGATCTGATTGTATTACCATTTATAGTATGGCATTTACCTTTTCCTTTAGGCTGGTGAACAACTCATCAGTATCAATGGAGGATGATGAAGATGCATCTTCTGAGGCCTTGACATGGAACAGAGATGACCTTTTTGACCCTAGCATGTTGTCATGAAATGAAAGTTAGATAGTTTACTAACAACCCAAAACCCAGAAATTTGAATGTCCTTAAGAAAATGCAATCAAACAAGTCGTTGAGCAACAATATAATCAAAAGGATTTCTTCACCATCATAATCGGAATTCTTGAAAATTCGAAGTACAAGAATACCCTTTTAAAGACCAACAGCTGCAAAATCTGGAATAATGGTACCCTAATTCTTCTAGTTACATACCAGTTAAACACATCAAAGCTGGATTACCCCAAATCCCAACTTTTTAAGCGCTTTTGTAAATCAATTTAATCACTGCTAACCAACTGTTCGACGAAATGCTTCAGAGAAACAAACAAATTACTGATTACATTACCTGAAACCAGTTTGATTGAAGTCGGAAACGGACGAGGTGGGAGGTTAGGTAAGGCGGTACAACGGGCGGTGGCGATGCCTGTTGGAAGACGAGGTAAGAAGACGGCGGTAGACGCCATTGCCGCCGTGGACATTAGAAAATTTAGTTGGTGGCTGATAAGGTTCTTCCGCCGATGATTCTATCTCTATTCCAACCTCCAAATGAAATTTATTGCAAAATTTCCCATCCACACTTGCCTTTTTCAATTTATTTTTTTCAGAATAAAAAACCGAGTGTTGTCCGTGTGACACGTAGACGAACCCAATTATCTTCGAAATGCAACATATGGTAGCTTGCTATATAATTGTAGAGGCACAGAATTATCTTCGAAATGCAACATATGGTAGCTTGCTATATAAAAAACCGAGTGTTGTCCGTGTGACACGTAGGAATTACGAATTGAAATTGAATTCCTGACCAATTTTTACATTTGGTTATAAAAATCTGAGGATTTCCATTCTAAATTAATTTCATAAAAACACTCCAATTAAAGGTTTCTGAAAAACCTTGGTATTTTTATAAATGATTGAAATACTTATTTAACCTAAGACTCATGATACCATCACATTTGAATCTCCTCCCTTTCGTATTATTCATGTATAAATAAAATATGTATTTAAAACGCTATATTGGATTATTTAGAATCTGATAATGTACGCTGATAATTAATATCCACCGTTTGTATACCAAAGGATACATGCAACGAAAAAGTATTAATTTCTTCAATACATATGTTTCGGTTGCTAGGATCGGTTTTATTATAACTCTTATAGAAATATCAACAGAGGGTTTTGTGATGCATCAATTAGTTCTAAATGGCTATCTCTATTGAAAAGATTGTACATCTATCAAGTGGATGTAAAGACAACCTTTCTAAATGGTTATCTCAATGAGGAGATTTATTTGGAGCAACCCAAGGGTTTTGTGATACCTTGGCATCTCTCATAATAGTAGAAAATGACATGTCCTATTAAGGTGACATACTCATCATCTCCCAGAATACTAGAAGATTATTATAATGCTAGTTGGATAGATAAACTCCAGTTATTCAAAATCCACAAGTGGTTGGATTTATACTCCAGTTGGTGGTGATGTTTCTTGGGGAAGCAAGATATAGACATGTAACACTCATCTTCCAGGTATATTTGTTGATTAAGTTAAATTTATCTTAAGTTCTGAATTTGGGGATTTCATCGGATCGCAGTGTGGTGGTCACTTATCGCGACATGGGCCACGTCAATAAGTCGCGTACGCGGTCAGGCATTTGGTTGTCGACGCGGCGTCGCTGAAAAGTGAAAACCCTAATCCTTGAGGTTTGGGACCTATATAAAGACTTTAACTCTAGGGCTTCCCTAATTCTCTCAGCATCTAGCCTTCATTCTTAAGTGTGTGAACTTGTGTGCTTGTTTATGTGAAGTTTGAAGGTGAAGCAAGTCCATCTTGGTGCAAGGAAGTATTATTGCAACTTAGATCCATCATTCTCACCATATTTTCTGGACCTTTGTGAGTCCAAATTTCTTACCTTGATGATTTTCTTTTTAGATCTAGCTTGTGGGTCAAAGTTAGCATCTTGTGGTCCCTTTTATCGTGTTCTTGGAGTTTTAGGAAACTACAGCACCTATTGTGTTGCTTTTATAACTTATGGACCTTTGTACTACTAGAAAATTAGGTTTTTGTGCATCACATTGCTCCATACAAGAGATATGGTCATTTTGGTCCCTTGGAGAGTTAGGATTAAAGATCTTGATGGATTGAGCCTTTTGAATGGATAAAGTTGGAAACTTTATCCATGCAAACCATTATAAGGATCAAATATGAGAATGTTAGCCTTTGACTTGTTGTATTAAGCACTTAAAGGATTAGATACTCTACCTCGAGAAGCACAGCGTGACCAAAGAAGGTCTGTGTCGCGAATGTTGGATTGGTGGTGTGACTGTCTTGTCACCTAGTGGTAGTGACGCGGCCAAGGTCTGGTCGTAGCGTGTTGACTTGTTTGTATGTAAGTATTTTATGCGTAAGAGGATTGATGGTAGATCGGCTGAAGTCGAGAGCCTTGTTTATATGCATTGTATGTATAATAGAATATGTGGTATATACTGGAGAACTCACTAAGTTTTATGTTTAAGTTGTTAAGTTAAATGTTTTTCAGGTTGTTCGTGGGAAAGACACTGCGTAACTGTACATTTGCAGTGAAGATTTATTATTATTCGACTTCCGCTATTTTGGCAACTTAACTTTGTTTAAACCTTATGCTTTTGAAACTAATGAATAATATAACATGTTTTCATGAATGAGTTTTGAATGTTTATTCTGGTTTTAATGAAAATTTTGGTTTGAAATTTGGGACGTTACAAGACATGTATAACTGACTTGACGATGGAAGTTAAGTTTATTGACTTAACAACATGAGATAAAGAGGCAGAGTGGATTAAAGGCCTACTTTTGGATATTCGTATGTGAGATACTCCAATGACATTTATTCCCATATATTGTGATAATGAGGCAAAATTGTCCAAAATATACGATGTTGTCTATAATGGGAAGTCAATATATGTTGGTCAACGACACAAGTTTGTGAGATAACTTATTGAAAGTGGTACCATCAAAGTTGCCTATGTTAAGACTAGTAGGGACTTGACATATCCACTTACCAAACCTCTGAAGAGAGATTTGGTTATAGCTACCATGAGAGTCTTCTATCCAAAACAACAATGGAATCGTTTAGTAATGGAAACCCAACTTGAAATTAATGCTCCTAATTCTTGAGTTTAAAGGCTAAAAACGATAGTAGGTATTATCAAAATGATAGATTCATGTGAGGTAGGATAGTACGTCGATGCTGAAACAAGGTTGAGTTAAAACTCTTAACAAAGTTTTGGATACATCTAAACAACGAAAATGTCGTAAAACCTTTTCCTATATGATTTAGAGGTTGTGGTGCCTCAAATGCAGATTAGTGATTTATCTTTTAAGGGTCATGAAAAATATTTATAACACATGGCTATATTAGTGCTTAAAGAGAACACAAAGATGGTAGGTGATGTGTGGGGGTAAATCGAAGAGGTTATGAGGATCTTGGTTTAAATCCATATGATATCGTTAGATCGACCTCTTCTTGTTTATTCATATTAAACTTTGGTATAATCTTCATGACACCCAGATGACGTCATATTTCTGAGTGAAAGGAACTTTCCAACTTGGTGGGGATTGTTGGAAATTTCATGAGTTATTTGTAGGTACACCGGTTTCCATTGTCCAAATTGGTGGGTGGAGGAACATAAAATGTGTTTATAAGGCTTTTATCTTGTTAAGCCTTCAAAGGCTTTAGTGAAGGATAAGAGATGCACCAAGCCCACACATGCAGTGAGGGTGTAAAATGTGAGGTTTACGAAATGATGTGATTTAGGCGCACTTTGTACTTTGCACGTCGTGTTGCTCGTTTAGGAACTTTTATTTCCAGCCGTGTTCATGTTAGATCATGATGGACCTACCCGATCAGCGTGTTGACCATCGTTGACTTCGTGGAAGAGAAGACATAATCTTTTGTAAGCCTCTGAAAACTTGATAAACTCCATGTTTGAATTCAGATGAGATGTCAGATAACTACACATCAACTTGTTGGATTATATCCAACATTTGAATTGACATTTCGTAGGTCATCATATCTGTTTTTTGGGGGGATTTAGGTTTTTCGTGTTAGTATAAATAAAACTTCTCATATCTCATTTATTTCACGCCTCAAAATTACAACTTTTTATGCTCTCTTCTCTCTCCCTTTGCAACATAGTTTTCTTCTTGCTTTCCGAGCATTCGTTTTGCATTTATCAGTTCTTCCATAGTTGTTTGAAAGAACGATAATCTGCATTAAATCTTGATGTTTTATTTTGAAGCTTATATTTCTAAAACGACGTAAAAACATTCAATGACACGAGTCTTTTCCATGTAGTTTTCAAAGTCAAAGATCGTGAACATCAAGTTGTGTTTAATTTATGTCTCGTCACGGGACAATCTCAATTTTTCTTTTTTTTTTTAAAAAAAATAGATCTGATTGCAGAAGCTCAAATTGATTTTTGAACGAAGCTTGGTAAACAAATAATAATTAGATATGATTATTTCAATATTATAAGGATTCGATATTAGTTCTTAATACTAATGTTCGGATTATTTATTATCTTGTGTGAAATTGATTATGTTTGCAAAAAAATACAATTTAAGATAAGTGTTAAAACTAATGGCGAAATTTAATCGGAACATGGAAAATCTATAAAAGACCCAAATCATCGTTAGAATCCATGGTGGAATAACGGCGAATCTTGCCGGAGAAGAAAATTGGTTCCAAATCAGTGTTTAATTGCTATGTTTGACGTTTCCATGCTTAGGCCAGTTTTAGCCTTTTAGGTTCACAAAATAATTGTTTCGTTAATTAGTCGAGTACATGCCTACATGGGCCGACTCAACATTTGGTTTCAAATTGCTAAATGGTTTAGGAAATTGGAAGTTTCTTTTTCCTTTAATTATTTTAAAATTTTCGGTACTGAGAGAAATAATAAACCGGTTCTTTGATTTGGCTAGGTTAATATTATAAAAGACTGTATATTGAAGAGGTTTTAACTATGATGTTTTCTTTTTATAAAAAATAAGCCGTGTATTCCTTTTTATTTATTTTTTATTTAACTTTTGTAACAAGTTTATCATCAATCTTTCGGTTTAGACATGTTTCGGAAAAACCTCTCTACTTCTTGTTCCAAAAAAAGCCTTTAAATCTTTTATCGAAAAACTCTATGAAAACATTTATGGAATTTAATTTTAGTTTTCATGTTTTTCCCGTTAGAAACATTTGAAATCTTAGAAGTGATTTCGTTTATAATATTATCATTATATTTTCTTTTAAGACTTAAGTTTTGTTTTCCTTTGAACCTGTTGGAAAATTGGTTTTAACCAATTTAAACAATGAGTTTTTCCCTCATTTTTTTAGCACAAACTTAGAACCGTATACATTATTAAATGGATTGTGTTCTCCTTCATGATACCTTCGTTTTGGTATATCACATGTCAAAACGGATTTAATATGAATGATGTAATATCAAGGGGCGGACCTAGGGGTGGTCCACGATGGCACCGGCAACCCCTAACTTTTCCGTCTGCAGTGGAAAATTTTTCGAAAATTTTCAAAATTTTTATTTTTAATACTACCTTGCAACCCCTACTGTAAAATCTTGTGTCCGCCACTGGTAATATCATGTTTCAAGAAGTTTCTTATTTTTGGATCGTGGACAATAAATGGATCAAGTAAAGGTCTTGGCCTTCAAGGGAATAGGGTTTAGACCCTATTGGATGTTGATAATATTGGTTGTGTGATCTAAGTCATTGGTTTGTATTTTGGAGTCAAATGGTGAAATGGAAAAAGTGATGTTCCAGACTTTTTTCATGAATTAAAGATTTTAGTTCAGTGTGTTATAAGTCAAAAGTAATTAGATAGAGTTCTGGGGACCGTCAATACCTTTTCGTGCATATAAAAATCGCCGAAAACGGAGTTGAAACGAAGAAGTTATGGCTAATTGAAGCTGTAATGGATTTGGATGAAAAACCATCGCCACAGAGTGGAGATCAAAGCGCATGGGAAGGAAGGGCATGGAGTGGAGAAACATGGCCACGGAGTGGCAATTTGTCAGGCTCAAGCCCATGATTTTAAGGTTTCAACTTATATAAGCATAAGGTTCCGCATTTTTGGGCATTTTAGCAGCCTCCATCATATCTAGAACCCACTGGGAGAAAGCCTAGCCTCCATCTTCAAGATTTGGGCTCCTTCCCTCTCCTCTCACTTCTTTTGGATGCTTTTTATGATATTTTGATGAAGCTTAAAGATCAAGAAGACTCTTTTGGTTGCAAGGAATGATGTTTTAAGCTTGGATCCATCAAAGGCTATATATTTATGGATTATTGTGTGTATAAAGTTCCAATCTTGATCTTTAGCTCTTTAGATCTCTTCATTTGTGTTTTTTTGGCACTTTTGGTCCATTTTATGAGTGATCTTGGAGTTGAGTGGACTCCAACATCTTTTAATCAGTTTGGAATGCTTATTGGACCTCATGGACTAGGAAAGTTATGATTAAAGAAAAGCTTTTCAAACTGAAGACCACGACGAGGCCAAGGAAGGCCACGACGTGGTGCGTCTGTTTTGTCCGTACGTGCCCACGGCATGGCGACGAGTATTTTCGAGACTGTTTTGCTTGGTTTTTGCCATGGTGTAGTAGCAGATTTTGATCGAGACTGGATTCAGTGGTCACGGCGTGAACGTGGGTTGGCCATGACGTGGGCGTTCACTGGAGTTGACTTTTTGACTAGTTTGACTTTTAGTCAAACGTGGGTAGAACTGAGTATTTGATTAAGGATTGGTTTCGGTTTGGCTTTAGGAAGCTTGGGTTAGCTGTTCTATTGCAGAGGTAGTTGTTGGGCTTCTGGTGAATAGTTCATGTGAATCTCTTCACTGTACTCGTGGGTCGAAGGCACCAATGTCGGCCCACGGGATTATGTTTGTAGGATGATAGTTGTCTTGTGACTCCTGCTGATATGCCTATATGTGCTTTTTGTCTTTATGACTCTTGTTTGATGTGACTTTATGCTTTATGTATGTGGGGTGAAATAAACTTGGTGGTAAAATAGACCCTTTCAGTTGAAAAACATTGATTAAGTTGAAATAGACTCGTGGGTGAAATAAAATCGTTCAGTTCAAAAACACCGATTTAGTTGAAATAGACTCAGGGGTGAAATAGACTCGTTCGGTTGAAAAACACCGATTGAGTTCAAATATACTCGGGGGTGAAATTAACGCAGGGGTGAAATAGACTCATTTTAGCTTCGAGGTGATATGTATGTATGGTATGCCGTATTTTTGGGGAACTCACTAAGCTTTGTGCTTGCGGTTTATGTTTAAAATGTTTTCAGGTACTTTTGGTTTTAAAAGGAAGGGTTCGGCTTGATCGTACTGTATCCCTTGGACATTTATTCGACATTGAGTGTTTATCATTTTACCTTGATGTTTTGAGAATACTATTATTTTGATCGTCTTCTGGGAATGAATAGTTTTGACTTATTTAAAATGGAATTTTTAACCGGTAATTTTGAGACATTACAAATGAACAATTGTATGTTAAAATGAGGTGTTTGGAAGAAGTTAACAAATAAGTTAATAAGTTTTATTTCATCTCATAGGAGAATGAAAAGAAAGTAACTTTATAAGTACAAATTACAAAGGCTTATAATCTTTGTAAGTCTTATAGCACAAAGACTCTTTCTACCGGTCTACTAGAAAAGTTCAAGGACCATTTTACAAATATTTTCGTTTCGTACCTGAAACTTTATCAGTTATAAAAATGTATTAAAAGGGCTTAATCACATATTTTAGTTTTGAACTCTTGATTAATTAATGTCTTTAATTTCCGACAGTTACATTTGAATGTTTAAAACATTAGTTACATTTTGTTGTATATATACAAAACCTTTTGTGACCGATTAAAACACACCAAATAAAATACTATTTGTTACTTCTTTGATTATGCATCTACTCTCTTACTACAACCAAGATAAAATCCGCCTACTAAGGGTTCAGGCGATCTACAAAAATAGTTTTACATTGTTGTATCATAGGAAATAAATATCTGATATGAGCGAATTTGTTTTAAGGACACTATGTTAAACGCAAGCATCAACAACACTCGTTTTCTTTTTTTTCTTTCGTTCATTCTCGTAATACTTTGCTAAAAGAACCAACTTATTTGTTTTGATTTATAATTCTCATTTTATTATTTTTGTTGTTTATAGTGTTCTTAAATGTTTCTATCATTAGAATATGAAGGAAACATCTGATTTGTTTGAAATAAAGTGAAAGGCTATGGTATCTAGATCTTGTTAGCAAAACACATATCAAATCTATTTACACGATGTTTAGAGATCGTAACATATAATGAACAATAGTCTAAGTGGCTTATTATGTTAGGTTGTTTTAAAAATCAAATAGAAAGACATCTTTCGAACACCAATCTATGTTTCAAATCTAATCTAATATTTCTTGTTTTTCCCGTTAAGAACATTGTCAAGACAAACTAGATAGATGTTCTTCACATGCTAAAAGCTTTAAACATCCTACAAATCGATTTTTATATGCATTTTTCCAACTAAAATTTGGTACATCTTTCTCTTTATTTTGAAAAAACTCAAATGTTTTTTCATATTTTAATGTTAAAAACTATAAAAATAATAATAATAATAATAAAATATATAGATGACAACAACAAGAAAAACATGATATCTATGAGCCGAAACGAAAAAGTTGGTTCACAGTAAAAAGTTTGTCAAATGTTGGTGTGGTGATGAGGATGGAGGATATCAATGGTGGAGTTGGCGGCAAGTGTTGTGTTCACGATAATGAGGACGGAGTAGACCAATTGTAGAGGAGGTCACTATATGTGTATACAGTGGTCTACATTTAAGTTGTTAGCGGTGTCCAAAAATACGGGATGAACTTGATTTAGGGAGTTGCTATTTCAGGCTACTTTAAGCTGATTTACATAAATGACGTTGAAACAAATAAAAAATTACACAATAATAGAAAATATAAAATTAATGGTAGAGTAATCATTTTACATGGATTTTATGGTGTTGGCTTGACGATAACCACCTAAGACTCTAAGAGGCGAAAAATTGTGGATTTCGTAACTATGCACACCACTGGTATCAATTTTTTAAAAGTAAGACCAAACGTGCATAAGGTCATGAGGTATACTTACCACTTGGCCACTAGGGTTGTTCATTATTTTAATAAAATCGAATTGTCCAATTGGACTTCTGGATTAGAATAGATTTTTGGATTTTCGGATGGATTTTCAAAAAAATAAATTATTATTTTGGATTGTGGATTGGTTTCAGTTAATAAAATAAAAACTGAATAATCCTAAAAAAACAAATAACAATTTTTATTTAGATAGACAAAATTGTAAGAATGGTAACTCTAGTTATGTCGAAATTGTCACTTTGTGCCAAACATGTTTGGACTAGCACTTATGGTCCAAAGGTTTTCATTTTTTTGCCACTTTGGTCCAATTTACTTTAAATTTTTTAATAATGACCATTTTGCCCTTTGTTTTTACTTTTTCAGTTTTTTTTATTTATTCAAATACTTTTATAATTAAAAGATAAATAAAAAATCTCTCTCTCTCTCTCTCCATTAGAACCTGAAGCTCTCTGCATGTACTTCGAGCATCTACATCACCACCCTCCAAGAACATTCACAAATCAATTTTCAAAACTAGATGCAAAAATCAGATGTTCAAGCAAGCCCTAGCGGACACGATGCATCACCACCAAGAAACCCTAGCCGCCATGAACATCCCATATCTGTTCAAAAATCATATTTTCCATCCTCTATTTCGTTAAGCCAGTAAATCCAGTTCCATTGCTCATTTACAATCCTTGACCAAGTGTACACAAACACAGTCAACTAAACCAAGAATCATATGTATGATTTAAATCTTTTTTGCTTCAACTTTTTTCCTGCAACAGATCAGAAAATTCCAATCGCAGTCAAACACACATGTCGGGTTCTTCTTCTTGTTTGCATCACAATTTCTAGATCTCTATTCTTTTCCAAAATCAAAATGTTCTCATCTTCTTCTCTTTTTCTGTTTAATGGAATCTCGATCGACATCAAAAAAAATTCGCAAACCAAAACTTTTCTATTGTTGTGATCCGAGTTTGGACATTCGTGAGACTTGTACGATCGATGTTCAATCCCAAAAAACCTGCAATAGAAAATCGAAATTGATAGATTACAATTTGAAATTCCATGAATAGAATCAAGAGAATCGATTGAAGATTTCATGAGTTGAACATCCGTGAGACTTGACGTTAGCTTGAACACATATATCAATTTCTAAAAACGAAAACCACACACACATACAAATCAATTTCATATTCTTATTTTGGGGGTTTTTTTGGTTCAAAAAACAAAATTCGAAAACAAAATTGAAAACTCTATTGGTCAAACTCTATAAAAAACGAAATCAGAACCAGAACCCAAATACATTCAGAAATTGAGACCTAAGTTTATCTTCTTAAACTAACCGGGATGCATTGGTGAACTCAAAACCCAAATACGATGGTCTTTGTCATGATTATTCCAATCGACGTCATCCCCTGCTTACTCCTTCCTTCTGCCACCGTGAACCACCTCAAATAAGAATGTTTTAAAGATCGAGTGGCAGAGGCCAAAAACGGAAGGAATAAGTAGACTAAAGATTGGGAGGAGGAAAGGGATGAGCAGTAAATGGAAAAAATTGACGGTAGCTCCTCCTGGTTTTTTTTGGGGAAGAAAAAGATGAGGATGGGTTTTCTTTAGAGAGAGAGAGAGAGAGAGAGAGAGATTTTTTCTTTTAATTATAAAAGAATTTTAATTATAAAAGTATCTGAGTAAATAAAAAAACTGAAAAAGTAAAAACAAATGACAAATTGGTCATTATTAAAAAATTTAAAGTAAATTGGACTAAAGTGGAAAAAAAATGAAAATCTTTGGACCATAAATGCTAGTCCAAACATGTTTAGCCCAAAGTGGCAATTTCGACCTAACCACATGGACCATTCTTGCAATTTTGTCATTTAGATATTTTTGTGTTTAATATAGGTCTTTTAGTAAGTTATTAATTTATTAAACTGTATTTTAAATAGATTAGAAAATGTTACCCAATAAAAACTTTAATACATCCTTTTCAAAAGATTTTTATCCATAGAATATTAAATTATGATATTTTTTCTTAATAGTTGGTCATAAATTTTAATTCACAATTAAAACATTATTTTTATTTAGAGTAGTCTAATATTCAAATTATATATAGAACAAATTACTGAAATAGTCCCTGTGGTTTGGCTAAAGTTGTGCGTTTGGTCCCTATGTTTTGTTTTGCACTCGGACCATCCCCACGTTTTCTTTTTATTACCCGCCTGGTCCCTGGGTCCGTTAGTCGTCAATTCCAAACGTTAAGTCCCTCACGTGCTTCGCACATGAGGGGTATTTTCGTCATTTTATACATGGCGCCTAAATGTAATGCCAATCGTTTCTTCATTCCGATCATTTTACGATCACCTCCCTCTCACACACACTCTCTCTCTCTCACTTAATCTGTAACTCATCAAAATCGAGTAGAAACCCTAACTCCTCAAAATTTTGCAAGAATCATCGAAGCAACAATGGTGGGTTGGAGGATTAGAGCAAACATGGAAGAAATAGACGTTGAAAACCATTACGGTAACCCCTTAATTTCAAAAGTTAAATTTATCACTTACAAATTTCAAGCTAATAAGTTGAAGCTTTCTCTTTTACAGCTGGTCATCCAACTATCTTCTCCATCAGATTATTCTATGGTGGAGAGTTTACGAAGTTTCCTGGAAGGAGGTACGTCAAGGGCAAAGAAAGATACGTTGATCTATTGGACATTGATGAGTTTTGTGTGCACGATATTGATGAGATGATGGAGACCCTAGGCTGTGTTGAGGAGGGTAAGTTGCTTTATTACCACTTCAAAAGACCCTTTTCAGATTTGGACTTTGGGTTGTTTGCATTGGCTAGTGACAGTGACATTAACCATTTGGGTACATACGTGGGTCAACATAAACTGATTGAAGTTTATGTTGAACATGGTAAAACAATGTTGCATACATATACAATGTCATCTACCCCTAGTAAAGTTAGGATAGAAGAAATCGTTGATCAACCTTCGTGTAGTAGAAGGCTTTTTTTGGAATGGAAGGAAACTGAAACAGGGGATTGTATTGGATCAAGTAAACCAAATGTTGTGCCAACAAAAGAAACTGAAAGTGCCCAAATTGATGCCCAATGTGAAACACAAGGTATATGTTATGAATTTGATGAATTTCTAAATGAAGAAACTGGAGGGATTACTCATGAAAGTGACAATAGAGATGATGTTGATGATAGTGGTGATAGTTGTGATAGTGATGATAGTGAGTTCTTAGTAGACTTAGATAACCTCCTAGATGAACCTGAGATAGACATGAATGAGTTTTTGTTAAATATTGATGAAGATATAGAGTGGGTGGGTGATCTTGGAGGGTCAAATGTCAAGGAAACAGAAACAAGGGAAATTGATGATATTGAAGTTGTAAATAATGAGGTATTCTTATATGAGTCAGCATCTGATGAAGGTGGGAGCAACAAGAGAAGAAAGTCAATTAAGGCAATCCGAAGGGCAATGGAAAGCAGTGAAGCAAGAGTTAGTGATCCATTCTATGTGTACCAAAAATTCACTTCATCTGAAGAATTGAAAAATGCAATAAGACAACATGCTGTGGAGACAAGGAGGGAACTAGACTTCATAAAAAATGACAAAAACAGAGTGAGAGCTATTTGTAAAGGTACTATCCCAGACCTTGGTCAACTTGACCCATGTGGGCCCAGTCAAAGCAATAATGAAAGTGAAGAAAACAACTGTCCATGGGTACTTTATGCTAGCAAGTGGGAACAAGATGTTGACTGGGAGATCAAGACCTACGAAAAAGAGCATAGATGTCTACAAACAAGAAATGTGAAAGCTTGTACCTACAAGTTCTTGGCAAAGAAAATTGTGCAACAGATTGAAAGCAACCCTACAGTCCCTACACGAGCTTTACAAGAACAACTTCAACGTGAATACCAGGTAGATATTTCGAAGATGAAGGTATTTAGGGCTAAAACAGAAGCATTGAATCAAGTAAGGGGTGATTATGCAGGGCAATATACTACACTACGAGACTATGTTCAAGAACTTCGCACTCGAAACCCAGGGACAACAGTTAAGATAGAGGTCGAAAGTGAGCCAAACCCATCTTCTGAGACTAGAACTTTCAAACGGATCTACATCTGTCTAGGGCCATTAAAGAAAGGTTTTCTAGTTGGGGCACACTTCACAGGTTTGTTTTATTTTGTTGGGTTAATTGTTACCAAATGATTCACTTTCTTACATAATTTTTTATTTATATTGCAGGGAGGGCTCATTGTGATGGGCTTCTGAATAACTTGTGTGAGACCATAAATAATCAAATTAAGAAAGCACGCGACCAACCAATTATCACATGCCTTGAGTACATTAGAGAGTACCTTATGTTAAGGATTGTTAGTGTCCAAAAGGTAATTGATAAGGTTGTTGGACCATTAACTCCAACTGCAACAAGTGTTCTTGAAAAAAACAAATCTGATGCAGCTCAATGTGTGGGTAAGTTCTGTGGGAATGGAAAATATCAGGTGAGTGGTCCATGGATGGACCAATGTGTGGTAGACATGGCTCATCACACATGTTCTTGTAGAAAATGGGAACTCACTGGTATACCCTGTAAACATGCCCTTGTTGCTATATGGGACATGCGAAAATATAAGCAGAATGTTGGCGTACCTGAAGAATGGGTTCATGCTACTTACTGGTTAAAAACTTGGAAGGAAATGTATTCTTTCAAGATTGAACCAATTAATGGAAGAAGAATGTGGGAAAAGTTTCCATGTCCAACCACTTTGCTTCCTCTTAATCATCATGTCCCCATTGGAAGACCAAGGAAGAAAAGAAGGAAATCAGCTGTTGAATTAGAAGATATGGTGAAGGGTGGTAGGGCATCAAGGAAGGACAAGAGTGTGACATGTTCAAAATGCAAAAAGCTTGGTCATAATAAAAGAAGTTGCAAAGGTCAAAGTGCATGTGATACTAGTTCAAGCAAGAAAGGGAAAGCTGGGAATAAAGCTAAAAGTGTAGGTGATGGTAGTTCAATCAAGAAAGGGAAGGATGGGAAGAAAGGTCAAAGTGCAGGTGATGGTAGTTCAAGCAAGAAAGGGAATGTTGGGAAGAAAGCTCAAAGTGTAGGTGGTGGTAGGCAAAGTGGAACTCAAAGTGCATGTGATGGAATTTCAAGCAGGACAAGGAAGGCTGGGAAGAAAGGGAAGAGTATTGCTTAAGTTATGATTGTGTTTTTATATTTTGTGTCTGTGTTATGAACCAATTATGGTGTTATGATCTTTTGTGTTTGTTATATTTGTCATTATGTTTTGTGTCTGTGTTATGAACAATTATGGTATGACTTTTGGGACCTGTTGTCTATATATGGTATGACTTTTAATGTTTCAATTATGGTATGAACAATTAGTGCTATAATCTGTTACTATGTTTTTGTTTTAATTCAATTCCATTTTATCCAATTCTATTCAATTATTCAATTCATTCCATTCTAATTCAATATCATTCAATTCTATTCAATCATTCAATTCAATTCCATTCCAATAGAAAACCAGTTAATTGCATTCCATTACAAACCACTCAATTCCATTCCATTATAAAACAGTCAATTGCATTCCATTACAAACCACTCAATTCCATTCCATTACAAACCACTCAATTCCATTCCATTATAAAACAGTCAATTCAATTCCATTCCATTACAAACCACTAAATTCCATCCCATTAGAAAACTGCCTTGATGAAACAAAAGATAAGTACATTGATAGCATAAATTAAAGCTTGTAAATTAAAATTGACACAAAAAAACCCAACTGAACACTAATAACAGCCTCAAGGCCCTATTCTCATGTTGAAGCTCATCCAATGACTTCTGCAAATCAGGGGAGATACTTTTTTCAGTTTTTTCACCATTAAAGTTGTCCTCATCAACCCAATCTATGAAACCACATTTTGCTCCCTGCATTTTGAGTAATTTGGTGTGTGTTAAAGGTATGTGATATATAGATATACTTAAGAAGAAATTGTCCTTACCTTTCCAGTACAACAATAGAAAAGTCTTCCAGGGTTTTTCTTGGTAGTCGATCTTCGTATCACACCAACTTCACCACACTTGCAGGTTTTTTCCATTAGGGTTGATCGACACTTCAAAGAAGACGAAATGAAGGAGAAGAAGAAAGGGCGTATTCGAAAATAGAGAGAATTGGGGTTTAGGGGTGTTCTAATAGATTTTTTATATAAAATGACGAAAATACCCCTCATGTGCGAAGCACGTGAGGGACTTAACGTTTGGAATTGACGACTAACGGACCCAGGGACCAGGCGGGTAATAAAAAGAAAACGTGAGGATGGTCCGAGTGCAAAACAAAACATAGGGACCAAACGCGCAACTTTAGCCAAACCACAGGGACTATTTCAGTAATTTGTTCTTATATATATTTTTAAATTTTACACATCTTGAAACCGAATTGTAAAAATGTATCCAACCAAATTATAATTTGATTGTTTCGGATTAGATTTGAATGTAATTGGAATTATTTGGATATATGTTTTGAAAATCGAAATTAATTTGGATTTATTAGATTGCATCCAATCAAACTGATTCATCCAAACGAACATTCGTATTAGCCACATGAAAAATGTTGTCACCTAAGCGTCAACACATCACAACTACCACACCACATTGAACTTGTTAGGCCGATTGGTATACTTGTCACGGATTGCTTTGTGGCTAAGTTGTCAATGGCACCACGGTCGTACACATCACCCTTGACGGCTATGGTTCATAGTGTTTGGGACAAAGAGTCACGACCAACAAAATAATTTTGGCTCTCTTCCTTTCTCTTTTCTTTCTCTCATTCCATAATCCTAGCCATATGGGAAGTACACAATTTAAGCAAGTAGTGGTGGTTTTGTGGCTGATATGGAAGAAACTCCTGCTCTTTGGCATGGGTTGTATACCTTTTTGGCGTTATACCCACAACAACACCATCATTTCCAACAAAATTAATTAATTAATTAATTAAAATATTATAGTTTGATTAAATTTAAAATATTGTATTACTTTAATAAAAAAAATTACATGGTAGAAAAAAAAGGATTACATTAATTTAAATAAAATGCAAATTACTTAGTATAGAATTTAAATTTCATGTTCAACATGTACGTGTGCCAACCGAAACAGTTTCGAAGAATTACGCAAGTCATACAAAACATTAATATAGGTAAAATGTTTACGGTTAAGTTGAGATTGTTGGTATTATTTCAACGTTGCATCAATGACCTCGTAGTCGTTACTCATATTTGGATGTGTGTTTTTTGATGCCGTAATGTCGTTGAATTTGGTTATTTTTAATCTCATATCGCATCATTTTGACAAAAGTTCATCGAGATGTCGTAAACATATTTCCCCATTTCGTTGCGGAAAAGGTTTCCAATAGATTGCCAAAATGTTTCTCTTCTTTGGAATGGGTCTTCGGAACCGAAATCTAAGTATGAGCTATCGCGGTTTCTTCTTTTTCCTCCCAAGGTTATTGGGTTTGGAAGTTTGATGTTTGTGGAAATTGTTATGTGGTAGGAAGAGATGACAAAATGTATGTATGTATATTAATAGAAAAAGAAAAGAATGGTGTGAAGAATAATGGTTTGAAGTGGTAAATTTATAGAGTTAATATTTAGAATTTGAATTATTTTTTTAAACTTATAGTCGTTCCAACAGCTAGTCAAGGAGAAATGTCTCTAATGCCTCAAGTCTCTTCCTGATTCGTCCGTGCCATCTCGTGCCACATACCATGAAACACAACGGTTGTAGCACCGGAAATGGTGTGTGCGGCCGTGTCCATTCCAACACCTGAGCACGTGTCCGTTTCATGAAGAGTATACAATACAACCTAAAAATGTAAACCATATGGACCAAAAGTGTGAGAGATAACATAGCATGTTGAATGTGCAATGTACAATAGACGGCTAGGATTGTTTTTTTTGGTGATGGATGGTGGCTTGTCAAACGAGTAAGCGTCACACACTATGTGCTCTCCGCGTAGGATCCACTGATCCAAGACCCAATATTCTTGCAAGGTATATGTATAATTTTTTGAATAAAATTTTAACTGTAGAGTAAGTGTAATATTTTCTTTCATAAATTTAACTTAATATAATTTTTTGTTTTATTCGTCTTCTAGTAATCCTTACACGATTTTGGTAGTAAACTTGGTCTATATAATTAGTTTATATCGAATGATACATTTTCTTCACAATATGTACCATAAAATCGGATATTATATTTATTTTGAAATAAAAAGAAACATTTGATCGGTAATCCCTAAAAAAATAGGTAGTAATCTTAGAGAGAGTCAACCAGGAACCTTTTAAGGGAGGAGAAAGTGATTCTCTTCCAACCTACTCAACTCACTGCCACATCAGTTTTTCTCTTTCATTCTTGTTCATCTTTCTCAACCCACAACACATAGAAACCCAATCTTTTTCAACCCACTCAATTAAAAAAATACAAAAAAAAACCAAGCTACAAGTCTTAATTATCAATAGAGCTATCGTTGGTGTCACTCATTCTTCAACGGGTTGTTTAATTGGTTTCACTAACTCACTTTATCATCTCTCTCTTCTTTCTCTCTTATTTTCTCTTGTATCATGTGTTTTAAAACTTGTACCATAGTTGTTTTGTATTTTTTTTAATTGAGTGGGTTGAGTGTATTGAGAAAGATAAAATTTCCATTTGTTGTGGGTTGGAAAAGATAAAAAAAAAGTGATGTGACAGTGGGTTCAGTGGGTTGAGAGATAATGACTCCCTCTTCCCTGATAAGTAATAACAATGGCAACTAGGATATTTGTATTTTCTTGAATATTTGATATCTTTCACAAAACTATAACCTAATACTCGCATCGTATATATTTATATAGATAAATTAAATAGCTTCCTATTTTTTATGTCTACAAATGTTCTTACTCAATAAAATTATGACAAGTGTCATCATTCCATATATTTTTAATTAACTCATTAAGGCTATATTAAGAATATATAAAATAAAATAAAATTGAATGATGATTTGTCATAATTTTAGTGGGTATGAATAATTATAAGCATAAAAGGTAAGAGGTAATTTAATTTCTCATTTATATAGTTGGACAATATATGAACCTTATGAGTTCGGATGGTGCATGCCATATTCTCACATTTAATTTTTTTTTTCCTTAAATTCCTTTTACTCTAGTTTTTGTACAAAAAGTCTGGATTCGTTGTGTCCTTATCTCGTTTTACCAATTGATTTCATTAAATCAAATACAAATTTGACAAATTTATGGTACACTTGTTGCTTACTTTGACTTCATATCATTTTGCTTTTGTTCATGTTTTTCATTGTATGAGTCGGCTGCTTTATTTTTTATTTATTTTTATTTTTATTTATTTTTATTTTTATTTTTATTTTATTTTTTTATTGATGTCAAATATATAACAATGTGTGTGGTTATCCATTTTTAGTTTTGAAAAAAAAAACCAACCAACCAACTCCGTCCATACAGCTTGTCATCATAACATTAGTATGCATTAATGGTTACACTGTATTGAAAAATATTACCGACTCTACCAAACCAAAAGTATCAAACTTTTATGTAGAAATACTATTTAACTTAACGAATTTTTTAATTAGTTTTATATTCATTCGTTATATGGTACATCATTTTAATAAGAGGATATCCGATTCATCTCCATATCCTATTTTTCATCTTATTTTTCTTCAAGTCCTTTCTAACCCCAATTTAATTCTCACTCCATTTTAGAACAAATGAATAGTGTTACTCCAAATATATCATTTCTAACCCCAATCCAATTCTCACTCCATTTTAGGACAAATAAGTGTTACTCCAAATATGTCCTTTTAAAACAAACTAATATTGTTACTCCAAATATGATGTAACACTTTTTATCATCCAAATGTAGTTAAAGTTTCAATAGTCAATTTTAGTCTTTTTTTTTATGTTTATATATTTCTAGTTTAATTTTATCTACTAGTTATAATTTAAATGTTATATTTAGTATTTGTAATATCATGTTATATATTAAATTATATTAATTAATCATAATTATGAAATTTAATCTTTATGTATCGAATTCCTATAAAATTTTAAATACATAACAAAAATTTGAAACGCCGTAATATATTTTATAAAAACTTATATGTAACATCCTGTTTTGAGAAGTTTCTTATTTTAGTTTTTCGGGCTATAAATAGATTGAGTAATTGGGCTTCAAGGGAATGGGGTTTATACCTTATTGGATGATGATAATGTTGATTAAGTGGTTAAAGCCTTCGATTTGTGCTTGGAAGTAAAAGGGTAATATGGAAAAAGTAATATTTTGGGCTTCTTGCATGGATTATGGTTTTAGTTCGACATGTAATAAGTCAAAAGTAATTAGATAAGGTTGTGGAGCTCGTCAACACCTTTCTGTGGGTATAAAGATCACCGAAAACGGAGTTGAAACGAAAAAGTTATAGTTGTTTGAAGTTGAGGTGAGTTTGGGTGGAAAGTCGTGGCCACGGCGTAGGGATCAGAGCCCACGGCATGGGGATCAGTCAGACCCAAGCCCATGATTATTTTTAGGGTTTTCAACGTATTTAAGGTTGATATTCCGTATTTTTGGGCATTTTATTAGCCTCCATCGTCTTTAGAACCCATTGGGAGAAACTCTAGCCTCCACCTTCAAGATTTGAACTTCTCATTTCTCCTATCTACTCCTTTGGATGCTTTTTATGCTATTTTGATGGAGCTTAAAGATCAAGAAGGTTCTTTTGGTTGCAAGGAATAATGCTTCAAGTATGGATCCATCAAAGACACTTAATTTCTGGACTATTGTAAGTATAAAGTTCTAATTTTGCCATCTAGTTCCTTAGATCTTATCATTTGGGATTTTTGACACGTTTTGTCCATTTTATGGGAAATCTTGGAGGTAAGTGGACTCCAACATCCTTTGATCAGTTTAAAATGTTTCTTGGACCTCATAGGCTAGGAAAGTTGTGATCTTTTGCCTTCCCTTTTAGTCATGCAAGTTATCTTGGTCCTTAAAACTATTTTGGTGTATTAAAGTTTAGATCTGGGAAGATTATGTCATTATTATGGATAAAGTTGGAAACTTTATCCATCTAGACAACTTGTTGATTCAGATCTGAAAGTTGGAGACTTAGACTTAATAGATTAAGTTGAGAAAAATGCATTTTGGGTCCTTTTGAGACCTAAGGTCTAGATCTTGGTGTTTTGGACCTTCCTAATAGATAAGTTAGCAACTTCATCCATTAAGATCTTGGAAATGATCAGATCTGAGCTTTGCAGGTCTTGAAATCGGAAGAAAATGGATTAAGTTTGTTTTAGCTGTTCAGACTAGTCCCCACAGCGTGACGACTGGGGAATCAAAGACTATTTTGGCATATTCATTAAAATCGAAGTAGTAGAAAAATATGTTTGACAATTTATGTAAGTTATAAGAATGAAATATATTATAAATATACTTTTTGGGTAACAAATAGGCTAAAAAACAGAATAAGTTGGAGATGAAATAATATTTATCAACAAAAATATAATTAATAAATGGTATTTTTGAGAGAATTTTTAAAAATCTTTATAAGCTTGTTAAAACAATCGTCTGAATAGGTTTTTTTTAAATATAGCTTATAAACTACTTTTTGGTTTATCAAATATAACAATATAATATAAATTAGACAAAATTACAAAAATGGTCAATATGGTTTGCCAAAAGTAACAAAGTTAGTCCCTATTAATTTTTTTTGATGCAAATTGTAAAAACCGGTTCAATTCGGTCATAGTTCGACGATCAAACCCCCGTGGGCCGCGATGCAATAAAGACCAATGGCACGTAGATTGGGGTCTCTTAAGTATAGGTGTTTGTATTTTTAATTTAACCAGCCGAGGTTTAACAAACTAATAAATTTTACATGGTTAATATAATTAAGTTCAAATTTATATATATAAATATATAAATATATATATAAATGTGTGTGTGTTAATTACCTTTGCAATTATCTAAATACATGTAGGATATGTAACGTGTATATATTCAAAATAAATATACACTTAAAATTTCGTGTTGTGTAAAAATCCTAAAAACCAAATACCTTATATACGTACATACACCAATACTTCCAATAATATATCAAATTCAAATAGAGGAATATACAAACACTAATAAGATGACAGCCAATGGACACTAATAAATTGACAGCCAATTGACACTGTAGGGGAATGGCTTTATTCTTTCCTTTTTTCTTCCTTGTTTCCTGCAATCTATCAGAGAATCCCAAACACCTTTACCTACATTGATTCCCATTAAAACAATCCATCCATTCTTCAATTATCAAATACACATAAACAGATTCAAAACAATCCTTCCATTCTTCAATTATCAAATACACATAAACAGAATCAAAACAATCCTTCCATTCTTCAATTTTCAAAATACACATAAACAGATTCAAAACAAACCTCCTCATCAGTTTCTATCATAAACAACCAAAAGGACAACCTGTATCCAAGCCAGAACACTCCAGTTCTTGATTCTCGAGTACAACTGCAAACCAGAAGAACAATAACCCGTTGGTATTTCTGTTCCTTTTCCTGTGGAAGAAGCACAATACCAAACACCCATCGAATTCTCGTTCTTTCCCTGTCAAATTATCAAAACCCAAACACCTATCGAAACCCTGTTGATCAAACTCCATACTTTGCCATAAAGATCACCAACTCAGACAAAGAAAAATTCGGACCATTCATCAGATTTGGAATCACAAATCAAAAGTCAAAATGTAAGTAACATGATCTTCAGTAAACCGAAACCCAAAGACGTACAGAATGAAGGATGAGATAAAGGATTCAGAGTCAATTGAAAGATTTGGAATAGCTATTACCTCAATCGATCTTGCCCCCTTCCGAGTCGTCGAACACCGCCGCAAAAACACTGCTGCTGTCACCACTCGATTCTAGCCGCCGGAAGACAGAATCCACCCCTTCGTGACTGCCCTCGAGAAACCCCACCGCTACCCTCGTGATTTACCGATCGTTGGGTCCGCCTTCAGCTTCTATCTCCGAGACGAAGCAAGCCCCGGTTCATCATCGAACTTCGCCAGAGCTGCTGCCTCGTTCCCCCGGGCTGTTGATACAGACGACGAAGGGGGAGTCTTCGCCAGGAAGTCGGAGTCGGGTGACGAGGTTGGCGAACCCGATGCGATCGGTGGCTCTCCTTGCGATGAAAAGCTTGAGTGCTTTCTCCAATTTTCAGGTTTTCTATCGTAGTTTGAAAAACCTGCTAAACCAATCTTCGAAGGACACCGGCAAGAGTTATCAGACCAAGCAAAAGTAGGCACAGAACCAACGCCTTCATCGTAAAATCAGGAACATACGTGGAGGAACGATCCCAGGATGATTCAGGTATCTCATAATCTTCTGGAAGGTCCAGATTTTGGAAAGCTGCTACACGTGATTGGACGTATTGGACCTTCTCCTGGACTCTCTACTTGCTCTAGGAGTTATCACTTTCCCCAATCAGCCGACGATTTGTCGATCCTTCCCCAATCAGCCGACGATGTGTTCGATCTTTCCCCAATCAGCCGACGATTTGTCGATCCTTCCCCAATCGACCGACGATTTTGCTCGATCCGTCCGATTCATCGGTGTTCGATTTCCCGTCGTCTTCCCCCCCCCCCCCCCCGTTCATTGGTGTTCTTCTAGTCGGCTGTGAAGAGAACACGATTTCCCTTTCGATCTTATTACGCGATCAAACTGATTGGAACGGGTTTAAAAGACCCTAATATTCTAGATATCGGATCCGTAGTCGGGTAAAGGGTTACAACCCGAAAAGAAAACGGGTACCGGGTTTGACCCAGTCAACGGTCAAACGGAAATCCAACCCATTTTTTTTAAACTATCAAAACTTAACCCCTTGTTACAAATACTTTGCAAATTCAGTCCAAACCCCAAATCTTTGATTTCAATTGTCAATATTAACCCCTCCTTTGAAATTATGTTTACCCAATCAGTCCCACTTTTGGTTAAAATAATTTACAAACAATCCTTATACTGTAAACCGGTTACAAAACGGTCCTGGTAATACTTCAAGGTTCAAGAATTATGAATTTGCGGTTCACTCGGAATGTTTATTATCGTTTCTCAAAGGAATGCAAATACCGTACCAATGGAACTCACGCTTCAAGGTTGAGTTCATACCCCTACATTTTATATTTTTATTAAGTTTTAAGGGGGGGAATACAAGTTAAATCATCAATATCATAATTAAACGTTTTCAATAGATTACATCAGAAAAGTTGAACTTCAATCACGACCGGTTTTGGTAAACTTAAACATTTTAGTTTTCAAAACAACACAAGGTGCAAGTAGTTCAAGTTCTTGATTTTCAAATGGCTACTTGCACATCACCATACGAGTTTTCTATAATTTATACATAACTCAGTATTTGTATAAATATTGTTTTGTTTGGGCTACTTGTATTTGTAGTGCACTATTATTATTGTTTTGTTTACGCTACATGTATTTGTAGTGCATTGTCATTTTGTTTTGTTTACGCTACATGTATTTGTAGTGCATTATCATTTTTAGTCTAATCTCCATAACTATGCCCGTATTCTTGAGGTACGTTATGGACAATAATAGCGCTATTGGGTTTACCACCCCACCTTGGGACGCTAAGGTGATTGATCGCACGTGGTTGAGTGTGTATGATGATTAGATGCTCCATCCTATACATATACATATGTACATGTATAGGGTGAGGACTATTTGTTGTTGTTATCCTTTGTTAATCCACCTTCAATTTTATAAACCATTATCTCAAATACAATCGTTTGCCAATTTCAAAAGGAAACTAATACTAGGTTTGTAAGTGAAAAACATTTAATAATACAAAACAAATACTTATGAACTCACCAACCATTGTGTTGACACTTTTTCAAACCACTTGTATTCTCAGGAAATCAATAAACAGGTAACCAAGTGTTGTTGAGAATGGCATGCTAAGACGTCAAACATTTTCTATCTTGTCCATGTATTGTAATTGATTTATAAACATGTAAATCATAATGATGTAACTTTTCAATTATATATATATATATATATATATATATATATATATATATATATATATATGTTGGTTGTGTTTACTTGAATTACTATTGCAATTGTTGTTATGATATTATACATGAAGTCCTCCACCCCCGGACGTTTCCGTCATCCTCGGTTTGGGGGTGTGACAGATTGGTATCAGAGCACAGTTTATAGTGAATTAAGTGTATCAAACCACATAAGATATACAAACTATAAACACAATTGGGACTACTAGTCTCTGATTTGTGCATTTTCCAAATAAATATACCTTTAGAAAATAAATGTTTTTCTTAATTAAAGTATACCTACCAACATTCATACAAAGAACAGGGTCACAAGTACAGAACAAAAATATTACGATTGTTGGACAGCACAGGTGGGCTTAGAGACATATAGTCAAGTCTGGGAAGATGTAGCCTGATCAACTACATTATCTGGGGTTTGACTAGCATGTGCCTAAGTACGTTTGTGAAGTTTCAACAAATCTAAAAACTTTATTTCCATAATCAATTTACAAATAACTCACAAGTCCATATGCGTGTTTCTCATAGTTGACTTGTTCCTTGTTTGGTTGTGGACTTAGGGTAGACTCATTAGGATCAACAGTCTAATAAAATTTTAATTACACATAACTGGGGGCATGTCGAGTGAATCTTAGGAGTGGATCAGACATGGAACAAATCACAAGATTATAATCAAGTTATTCCTACTAAATTCATAAGTCTATTTATATAGACCTCTGGTTTAGAGTCGTCAGAGTAGTCGTGTCGGCAATCTAGAATATAGCTAAATACATAATACAAACTATAATACCCAAATTATACAAACTTTTCTGCATTAAAAAAAATCAATAGACAAACACAATGAAACTAAAAAGGGTATCAATTTATCAAGAGAAAAACACATACAATGTAGATTAAAATCCACTAATTATAACAAAATGGCTAAAAGAAAAGGTAAGGACTAAGGATTTTTCAGTCCTCTCTTCTTATAAATAGCTTTGAAGCAAGCTTGCCTAAGCTTCTTTGTTCTTTCTGTCAAATCCATACCTGGCAATTTCTCCATCATCTTCTTGTGCCCTGCTAACGTCTCTACCTCCTCCTTTAATCCCAACTCCTAGTTTTTTTTTTAGGTAGATGCAATATATTTTTCGGGTGAGTTCATAAAATTTACAATGAGTTAAGTTTATGTAAATATAAATCAGAAATCGTAGTAAAACAATTGATTCGATGTGGCATATGCCTAAGGCCTATGTTTATGTTATAAAGAAACTAATAATTAAAATTTTAGAAAATACCAAAACTACTATGGTTACCAAGTGCATGCATACATGCATGAGTAATGTATAGAAGGTTATTAGAGTAGTTACCTTGGCATTTTGAATGAGGGATTCAAGGCTCTTAAGTTTCCTATGAGGCCATCTGTTTATGTTTAGCTCCCTGCATCTTTTCTTCAACAATGTTGCCCCTATCCCTAGTTTCTTTGCTGCCATGATTATCGGCATCTCAAAGTACTTCGCTATCTCTTCAAACTCCAATGGTCTCAATCTATTTGCCACCTTCCGGCCACCGTGATCAGTGGTGGCAGCACTAGAACTACCAGTAGCATCACCACCGGGTTTATAGTCTTCCCTGAAACTAACCGATGGTAAATTACCATCCTCCCAACAATCCCATAAGCTTATGTCTTCAAGGGGATCCAAATCGTGAAACTCATTTCTAGAAATGATGTTTTGATCTTGGTTAAGTACTGTGGAAAAGTTCTGATCAAGCACTTCTGGCAATTTTTCTGACAACTCGTAATTATGATGGTCGAGCATGTCACCACTGTCAGAATTAAAAAAAAAAAAAAAAAAAAAAAAAAAAAAAAAAACAAACAAACAAACAAAACTCAAGATAATCAAATCCAACCCGATGAAATACTCTTTTGATCACTACAAATCCAAACCATGTTTTGATCAATATAGACAAAATCATTTTCTGTGCGAAAGATAGGGTAATGAGTGACGTGTATATTTACCTGAAAAGATCTTGATGATCAAAGCACGGAAACCCATCGAGGTCATATATGGGGTTTTGATGATCTGCAGGTGGATCCATTTGTGAGGAAGAAATTAAAAGTTGCAGTAAGAATGTGAGGATTTATATAAGTGAAGTGGGAGAATTAATTAATAAGAAATAAAGATGAAGTAAATATAAATATTCGTTGAGCCGTAACTCTCTTCTTCCATTCACACACGTATCAGTATATACTGCTACAATCTTGACTTGGGTGCCGCAGGCATTTAATGCTTCACATGTCTACCCTGCAAATCCTTGACTTTTAAGCGACGTATCAGTTCCCATATACCTCAGAGTAAATTCTTTTCACTGCATACTACAAGTCTTCAATCATGCAAAAGAAAACATGACTTGTTGTAGCTAAACTACTTACGTTTGTTATAATTATTTGACTCGTATAAACTTGGTTGCTATAAGCTGCTTTGTATGTGTATGCTAGTGTAAATTCATGAGGTCTTATCACATTTAAGTCCCTAGAATCAGTTCACACTAATCATTAACTCATTTGAGTATATGGTCATCATGGATAACGCTAGCCAGAAGTAGACAACTCCTCACTTGCACGATTCGCTTGAGTGCATTTTACCTTTTTATACCCTATGTTTTTGATACATATAGTAGTCCCTAGGGCATAATTCGGTCATTAGGCTGGGGATATGAACTCATGAATGGGGACTTGGTACATCTACAAGTCTTACATCACGTTTTGTCAACAAATCGTGTATACTCAATTTAACAACAACTCTGGTATCTCATTCTAGCAACTAAAAGTGTATCTCCTTTTAGTAACAAATTTGTTATCCCGTTTTCGCAACAAGCTTTGATTACCCTGAGAATATGAAATTTGCATCTCATTTGGGGCAACATACTTCATCTCACATGATAACAACAAGTCATGGTAATAGAATAAACTTGACATCATTAGTAGTTACGTCTCATATAACCTCTTGTAAACATCATACTTTGACATTACTACCAATATTTATGTCAATTTCTTTTGTGTTTCAGAATTTTAAATTTATGTTTGAGTGAGAATTAGGTTTAGTGAGTTGCATATTCATTAAGGAAGACCTCAACCGTATAAGGACAAACTAGATTTATCATACCTATATAACATCTGGAAGAGAAACATGTTTTGTATTCAGTTCCCTTCTCGGTTATAATTCTAACAATGTCATACTTTAGCATTTTAAATGTACGAAGAAATGATTGAACCCTTAATTCCCATGTCAGCAAAGTAGAATAAATCAATCATTCTCGTCGCTATCAAACAACTTCATACCGCTAAATATGAAAACCTAACAATATTGTAAACCGTAAACAAGTCCATATATATTTTTCATCCATACCAAAACTTATCTTGTAGTCGATTATCCCTAATCAAAGCATCGTATGTTCCCCACGACGGTATACATCATTAACATCCTAAGTGGTTAAGACGGTTGATGATTAATATAGTTTGAAAATAATTAGCTAACCCAATGGGGCAAAGTTTCACAAAACTAGTCATGCCCGATAACCACTCCGGCACGCTCACATTTTTCTCTTAAGGTACTTCTTTCTTAAATTTCGGGACGAAATTCCCTTCAACAGGGGGATAATGTAAAAACCGGTTAAATTCGGTCATAGTTCGACGATCAAACCCCCGTGGGCCGCGATGCAATAAAGACCAATGGCACGTAGATTGGGGTCTCTTAAGTATAGGTGTTTGTATTTTTAATTTAACCACCCGAGGTTTAACAAACTAATAAATTTTACATGGTTAATATAATTAAGTTCAAATTTATATATATAAATATATAAATATATATATAAATGTGTGTGTGTTAATTACCTTTGCAATTATCTAAATACATGTAGGATATGTAACGTGTATATATTCAAAATAAATATACACTTAAAATTTCGTGTTGTGTAAAAATCCTAAAAACCAAATACCTTATATACGTACATACACCAATACTTCCAATAATATATCAAATTCAAATAGAGGAATATACAAACACTAATAAGATGACAGCCAATGGACACTAATAAATTGACAGCCAATTGACACTGTAGGGGAATGGCTTTATTCTTTCCTTTTTTCTTCCTTGTTTCCTGCAATCTATCAGAGAATCCCAAACACCTTTACCTACATTGATTCCCATTAAAACAATCCATCCATTCTTCAATTATCAAATACACATAAACAGATTCAAAACAATCCTTCCATTCTTCAATTATCAAATACACATAAACAGAATCAAAACAATCCTTCCATTCTTCAATTTTCAAAATACACATAAACAGATTCAAAACAAACCTCCTCATCAGTTTCTATCATAAACAACCAAAAGGACAACCTGTATCCAAGCCAGAACACTCCAGTTCTTGATTCTCGAGTACAACTGCAAACCAGAAGAACAATAACCCGTTGGTATTTCTGTTCCTTTTCCTGTGGAAGAAGCACAATACCAAACACCCATCGAATTCTCGTTCTTTCCCTGTCAAATTATCAAAACCCAAACACCTATCGAAACCCTGTTGATCAAACTCCATACTTTGCCATAAAGATCACCAACTCAGACAAAGAAAAATTCGGACCATTCATCAGATTTGGAATCACAAATCAAAAGTCAAAATGTAAGTAACATGATCTTCAGTAAACCGAAACCCAAAGACGTACAGAATGAAGGATGAGATAAAGGATTCAGAGTCAATTGAAAGATTTGGAATAACTATTACCTCAATCGATCTTGCCCCCTTCCGAGTCGTCGAACACCGCCGCAAAAACACTGCTGCTGTCACCACTCGATTCTAGCCGCCGGAAGACAGAATCCACCCCTTCGTGACTGCCCTCGAGAAACCCCACCGCTACCCTCGTGATTTACCGATCGTCGGGTCCGCCTTCAGCTTTTATCTCCGAGACGAAGCAAGCCCCGGTTCATCATCGAACTTCGCCAGAGCTGCTGCCTCGTTCCCCCGGGCTGTTGATACAGACGACGAAGGGGGAGTCTTCGCCAGGAAGTCGGAGTCGGGTGACGAGGTTGGCGAACCCGATGCGATCGGTGGCTCTCCTTGCGATGAAAATCTTGAGTGCTTTCTCCAATTTTCAGGTTTTCTATCGTAGTTTGAAAAACCTGCTAAACCAATCTTCGAAGGACACCGGCAGGAGTTATCAGACCAAGCAAAAGTAGGCACAGAACCAACGCCTTCATCGTAAAATCAGGAACATACGTGGAGGAACGATCCCAGGATGATTCAGGTATCTCATAATCTTCTGGAAGGTCCAGATTTTGGAAAGCTGCTACACGTGATTGGACGTATTGGACCTTCTCCTGGACTCTCTACTTGCTCTAGGAGTTATCACTTTCCCCAATCAGCCGACGATTTGTCGATCCTTCCCCAATCAGCCGACGATGTGTTCGATCTTTCCCCAATCAGCCGACGATTTGTCGATCCTTCCCCAATCGACCGACGATTTTGCTCGATCCGTCCGATTCATCGGTGTTCGATTTCCCGTCGTCTTCCCCCCCCCCCCCCCGTTCATTGGTGTTCTTCGAGTCGGCTGTGAAGAGAACACGATTTCCCTTTCGATCTTATTACGCGATCAAACTGATTGGAACGGGTTTAAAAGACCCTAATATTCTAGATATCGGATCCGTAGTCGGGTAAAGGGTTACAACCCGAAAAGAAAACGGGTACCGGGTTTGACCCAGTCAACGGTCAAACGGAAATCCAACCCATTTTTTTTAAACTATCAAAACTTAACCCCTTGTTACAAATACTATGCAAATTCAGTCCAAACCCCAAATCTTTGATTTCAATTGTCAATATTAACCCCTCCTTTGAAATTATGTTTACCCAATCAGTCCCACTTTTGGTTAAAATAATTTACAAACAATCCTTATACTGTAAACCGGTTACAAAACGGTCCTGGTAATACTTCAAGGTTCAAGAATTATGAATTTGCGGTTCACTCGGAATGTTTATTATCGTTTCTCAAAGGAATGCAAATACCGTACCAATGGAACTCACGCTTCAAGGTTGAGTTCATACCCCTACATTTTATATTTTTATTAAGTTTTAAGGGGGGGAATACAAGTTAAATCATCAATATCATAATTAAACGTTTTCAATAGATTACATCAGAAAAGTTGAACTTCAATCACGACCGGTTTTGGTAAACTTAAACATTTTAGTTTTCAAAACAACACAAGGTGCAAGTAGTTCAAGTTCTTGATTTTCAAATGGCTACTTGCACATCACCATACGAGTTTTCTATAATTTATACATAACTCAGTATTTGTATAAATATTGTTTTGTTTGGGCTACTTGTATTTGTAGTGCACTATTATTATTGTTTTGTTTACGCTACATGTATTTGTAGTGCATTGTCATTTTGTTTTGTTTACGCTACATGTATTTGTAGTGCATTATCATTTTTAGTCTAATCTCCATAACTATGCCCGTATTCTTGAGGTACGTTATGGACAATAATAGCGCTATTGGGTTTACCACCCCACCTTGGGACGCTAAGGTGATTGATCGCACGTGGTTGAGTGTGTATGATGATTAGATGCTCCATCCTATACATATACATATGTACATGTATAGGGTGAGGACTATTTGTTGTTGTTATCCTTTGTTAATCCACCTTCAATTTTATAAACCATTATCTCAAATACAATCGTTTGCCAATTTCAAAAGGAAACTAATACTAGGTTTGTAAGTGAAAAGCATTTAATAATACAAAACAAATACTTATGAACTCACCAACCATTGTGTTGACACTTTTTCAAACCACTTGTATTCTCAGGAAATCAATAAACAGGTAACCAAGTGTTGTTGAGAATGGCATGCTAAGACGTCAAACATTTTCTATCTTGTCCATGTATTGTAATTGATTTATAAACATGTAAATCATAATGATGTAACTTTTCAATTATATATATATATATATATATATATATATATATATATATATATATATGTTGGTTGTGTTTACTTGAATTACTATTGCAATTGTTGTTATGATATTATACATGAAGTCCTCCACCCCCGGACGTTTCCGTCATCCTCGGTTTGGGGGTGTGACACAAATGGCCCCTGTGGTTTGCAAAACTTGCACAGATTGCTTTTTACTAACGCCGTTAGTATTCAGCCGTTAGGGACTGAATTCGCAAGAGTATTTTCGTCTTTTCAAGTATAAAGGGACTGTATTCGCAACTTTCGGTAAACCATAGGGACCATTTTTGTAATTCTATCTTAAAATAATAAGAATGATAGAAAATAAGGGGTGGAGGATTCGAACTTGAGACCTCTTTCCCACTCCTTATTCTGCCAAAACTCTAACCAACTAGGCTAGAGGCAAACATGCTATATATTTCCGAAAATTAATTAATATTTTATAAAAGCGTAAATAATTAATAATAAAAAAATAAAAAAATATTTAAACAAAATTAATAAAACAAAATATATTTTTAACGTATTGTAAAAAAATATTTTTTACAAAAAATTTACTTGTTTTTTTTACGTATTTGTTTTACATAAAATATTTTTTTAATGTATTTAAAAAAATACGTTTTCGAATACTATGTTATTACATTGCTATGATTCTAAAACATATTTTTACGTTTTCATATAAAAATACGTTTTTTTTCTTTCACATAGAAAAAAAAAGTTTTTTTACGTATAAAATATGTTTTTTATATATTTGAAAAATACATTTTGGTATAAAAAGTTTTTAAGTAAAAACATTAAGAATGTGATAACATAACGTAAAAATATGTTTTAAGATCAAATCAAAACGACTTATATTTTTTACGTAATGAAAACGTAAAAATGCGTTTTCATATAATATGTTATCACGTTAACGTTTTTAAGTAAAAAACGTTATTTGGGTGAGGGACCAATCACCCATACGTAAAAAAACGTCTTTAGTTTGCTTAACGTAAAAATATATTTTTACGTAAAAAAACGCATTTTTACGTAAAAAAAACGCATTTTTACGTAAAAAAAAAACGCATTTTTACGCTATGTTAACGTCTTTAGTTTGCTTTACGTAAAAAATATAAGTCGTTTTGATTTAATCTTAAAACATATTTTTACGTTATGTTATCACGTTCTTAATGTTTTTAGGTAAAAAACATTTTATACGAAAATGTATTTTTTAAATATATTAAAAACATATTTTATACGTAAAAAAAACTTTTTTTTCTATGTGAAAAAAAAAACGTATTTTTATATGAAATCGAAAAAATATGTTTTAGGATCATAGCAATGTAATAACATAGTATACGAAAACATATTTTTTTAAATACATTAAAAAATATTTTATGTAAAAAAAATACGTAAAAAAACAAGTAAATTTTTTGTAAAAAATATTTTTTTACAATACGCTAAAAATATATTTTGCTTTATTAATTTTTTTTTCTAAATATATTTTTATATTTTTTTATTATTAATTATTTACGCTTTTATATAATATTAATTAATTTTCGGAATTATATAACAAGTTTGGCTCTAACCTAGTTGGTTAGAGCTTTGGCTGAGTAAGGAGGGGGAAGGAGGAGTAAGGAGGGGGGAAGGAGGTCCCAAGTTCGAATTCTCCTCCCTTCATTTTTTATCATTCTTATGGACTAACTTTGTTACTTTTGGCAAACTACAGACACCATTTTTGTAATTTTGTCTATAAATTAACTAGTTAGAACGTGCAGAAACATAGTCTTACTAGTTTGAATATTAATTATGATTGATTATTTATTAAAAAAGATAAGAAAATAAATTTTGATTGGTTTTTTAAAAATAAAGTTGGTTGAAAATGAAGCACTATTTGCCCAAAAAACATATAATTAAGAAATGGTATATTTAAGTGAATTTTTAAAAAATGGTCTATATGGCCGGTCCTAATGATTCAAATATCCTCAAATCCTCAGAACGAACCAGAAAAAGGTTATTATCGTTATTATAAGTTTATATATATATATATATATATATATATATATATATATATATATATATATATATATATATATATAATATAATATAAAAAAATGAGGATGTTGAAGTGGATTTATGGCAAATTTTGATTAATATGATACCGAATGTCACTATACAAATATGTTGGTGTGATGCAGTTCACCAGAAAATTAAAGAAAATGATATGGACATGTCCAAATGAGACTTTCATTAGCAACATTTAGGAGAGAAGAACCAAAGTTGGTTGGTAATAAGAGGAGTAGAAATGTCTTAGAAGGAAGTAAATGATATTGTGAGGCTAGACAAGAGTTGATAATTACCCGACCCTTTGTATGTATATTTTTATAAAAATACTAATCTTTATTGTATGCAAATTAAAAAGTATTCGATTATTTATTAAAGAAATTCTAGAAGAGCACAAAATTTTGAATTTAGCAAATATAGTGCTTTTTTTTTTTTAACAAAATGATTGATTTTTTTTAAGGAGGTAGTAGTACTTGACTCGATTTAATACCGTGGGGCTGCCACCACGTCAGCCACGTGCTGATGGCCTGATTGGCCTGATTTTGATGACGCGCAGATTTAATCTGAAACGACCACGTGTTATCGTCAACGCTGCCCTGTGTACTTTACAAATGGTGGTTTCTCACTTCACCCCGCCTATTTATCTTGTCGGCCAATAACGTTTATCCACTATTACCCCCTTAACTATGGAAACAGCACAATTATCCCCTTTTGGAGTTATTTATTAAGTTTTCGGCAATTACGTCATAACTTAATGAATGCTAACTACAACGTACGAAATTGATGCCGACAAGTTTAAAATGTCAACATAGTAAAAAATAATATCAAATAAACTTTCAAGAATTTCATAAGTGATGCGAAATATACTTCCTTTCAACAAATAAATTTAAAAAGTTAACCTGTGATTAAATTATATTTATAGTATAAAATAATATTAAAAAAACAAAAATCATTACAAATTTTTATAGTAAAAATCAACTAGTAACAACTTGTAGGGAGTATTTAAAATACATATTTATTAACAACCTTTAAAAAGTATAGAGGTATGTTTAACCACAATACCACATCTATTATAATAAATGAAGATAATTTTGTCATATGTCAATCTCTAATGAATTTTGACACTTGTTATTTTGTGATATTTTTTAAATAAATAATATCCACATGTCAATTT
This sequence comes from Lactuca virosa, assembly GCF_052849685.1. Classification (NCBI taxonomy): domain Eukaryota; kingdom Viridiplantae; phylum Streptophyta; class Magnoliopsida; order Asterales; family Asteraceae; genus Lactuca; species Lactuca virosa. Next base: position 62,593,785 of record NC_136429.1, read on the forward strand.
ATAGTTTTTTTCAATTTTTAAAATTAAAAAGCCACATAATCTTATACTTATATATGTAAAGTATCAAATATAATAAATATTATACTAAATTGCAATTAATATGTTTCTTTATTCATTATTTCAAAATTTTATTTTAAAAAATACTTATTATTTACATTTTAATATTTTATTTTTTGTAATTAATCCGTGTAATACACAGATTTTACACATAGTATAATATAAAATAAATAAGAAATTAAATATTCTTCACTTTTTGTTTCTGCATATTCTCCTACCTAATTAAATGGTGATATGTGTAACATTTAATGTTCATTTAATGAAACTTAATGATATTTTAGGATATTAATATGACACATGTCATCATTTAAATGGGTAAAAAAGATTGATAGGAAAAAAAGGTTTGAGGATATTTAATTTCTCTAATTGAAAATGTAAAAGTTTCTTGTAATGTAAAATAGGAAATAAGTTTCATCAGGCAAAATTATTGAGGACGAAATAAGTAACATAAAGAAGGGGTAGACTGTAAATTCTGCCTGGCAATTAAAAAAGGAATACACGACAGCCAGCATGGTAATGAATTGGACAGCTCAATCAGCACCGTCTACGGGATACTTTCCACGTGTGTATCTAATGTGAAGTAATTTGATTTAATAATTAATTATTAAAAAGTTATTAACAAAAATGACCTGTATTTGTAGAATATATATTTTTGTAAGAACATTGGGTATGGGCCGTTGTTATAACGTCATCTTACATGTCACATCAACCTTAACACCACCATAACACCATGTAGGAAATGGTGTTCCAATGTTATAACTTGTTAAGAGGTAGAAAAATGTAGAGAGAGAAAGAGAGAAGGAGGAAGAAAATTGATTTTGATTGGTTCTGATTCCCGTTTCAATAAGTTGCGATGAGCACGAGAAGTGCCATAACGAGAAGAAACGAGAAGGGGGGGCGGTGTTCCCCCCGTCACGACGGCGTTTTCGTGTGCCACATCATCCAGTTGCTTCTCGTTGTTGGCCCATACCGCATCGTTTAAGAGAAATCCATTATCCTTTTATTTTTTTCTTCTATAATTTTCTATACAGTATGACATTGGTTATTTAATAAAATTAATAAATTTTTATTGTACTTGTCATTATCTAAAATTGATAGGATGATAGATAAAAATATGTTTGGCGCATTACAGTTAGCTGATAAGCGAACTGATTTTTTTGAGATTTTTTTAAGTTGTGATGTTTGGAAATCCAAACAGTAGCTTATAAGCTAGTTTTTTTTTAAAAAGCTACATAGACTAGTTTTTCGGGAGCTTTTTAAAAATGTTCCAAATATACTCATTAATTAATTATAGAAAACATATTATTTTAAATGTTATGTTATGTCATTTTATATATTTTCACTACCTTATCGGTTAGTTTACCAAACATCATTTTGTTATCAGCTAGTTTTTTAGATTTCAACTAACTTTTTTTTAGATTTCAACTAACTTTTCATATAATAGCTAACTTTTCAGTTAGTACGTCAAACATAACAACCTAAGTAAAAGAATATTTAATTTCTCTTTTTGTAAAGTCAAAATTAACTCTCACAAAAGACCACAAAGCATAAAGCATGTGAATCTTGATCGCGAATTAGCTAGACATACATTTATTTGTTTATTTATTTTTTGAAACTAGCAAATCAGTTATAAAATGGCTAACTGACAATCAAACTATTTGCTTGAGATTTTTGTTGTATTATTATAGAGAATTTAAATATCTTCCTACCTTTTATTTCTATTTATTTAAGATGATAACAAGTGTAAAAATTTAAGATCTCAATCAAATTTAAATTAAATTAAATTAAATTTGTCATCATCTAAAATAGATAGGAAAATAGTAGGCACTAGTAACACTTGTACGGATAGTGAATGAGTATTACATTCCGCAAGTCATTCGAACACAATTGTTTTCGGAAGGGAATGAGAATCATGATAACAATAAATTCTCACAAATGATAGTCAATATTTAATGAAAAGTTGTTCATTACCTTTCAAATAAACATGAGTTTATTTAGGCAAGTTAAAACACCGTGTGAAGATGATATTTGATACTGTAAGGATGAATATTATTGTTGTTCCAATCTTAATTTATTTCTAGAAGTCGGCTCATATCATCCGAACTTCTATATGGAGGACTACTACCAATTAAGATGTTTGATTATATATCTAAAGCGATGACGGTGAATGAAGAAGACAACCAAAAGGGCTCGGAAAAAATCCAGATACTTAAAGAATGTGCAAGAATTCTCTTAGTAGGGTTGAAAGAAAAACGATAATAGATAACGAATACTAAGAAAATAAAATTAAAGTGAAATTGATGATGTAGATAAGGAGATCCACAAGTTTATGGCAAAACAATATATTTTCTAAGGGGATTAACAAGTTTATTAGAATTAAAGAATGTTTTAATCATGAAAAAAATAATATATTCTTAGGACATGTGGCCCTAAATGAATTAGATTTTATAATTAGTTGTTAATAATGTAATATCTGTATTATAATAATTTCCATTTTACATTCTCATTTTTATATATGGTTTTAATAAGATTTTTCAGTTTTCACATCTTTGTTTTTTAAGATTTCTTTTTACACATTAGTGTTTTGTTACAAAATTGTTATCATTTTACATATTCGATTTTATTAATGTACAGTTGTATATAACAAATCAGTTTTTTATATATTTGTCTTTATATAAAATTCCCTTTGTTATGTAAGATTAAACGTAGTTCTTTTATAAAGTTTATAAAATTCCTTTTGTTATGTAAGATTAAACGTAGTTCTTTTATAAAGTTTATATCGTGCATGCTTTAGTTTTTTGCATCAACATTCAAATTTGTTTAAAAAAGATTTAAAAATATCACTATTTTTGTTTAACAATTTGTATATTTTTCTAAAACCTAAGTTTTTTTCAAAAATATAATTTTACAAAATTAAAAAAGAAAAAAAAAAACAACACAAATCTCTTATATAATAAAAGTATAGATGAATCGGTGAAAGACACTGATAAAGTAGCCGTCTCTGAATATATACAAACTCATAAACTTTTATTATTTGATTTCAAAACTAATAACACCGCTCTAATCCTTTCTAGGTTTCTGTTGCAACGCACGGGAATGCATCCCCTAGTTTTACAATAAACAACAGATGGGGAAAATTCGCATGCCTCTATTTCCGGTTAAAAACAAAAGACGTGAAAGCCACGTAGCATAAAGTTACCAACAAAATGATTATTAATTTGACCAAAAGTCTTCTAACCCAACAGTATCAAGTATCAGATGTTGTATTTTTTTTTATTGAGTTAGAATGTTCAAATCTTGTTTGCGACATAAAGGAAATTATATTTAATTTATGAGTAAAATTATATTTGTCGTTAAGAAAAATGATTAACAACTTAATAAATGCAAAAATGTAAAAAAGTTCTAAAGTTTAGAATATTTTTTTAAAAAATCAATATTACGATAAATCCATTAAGAACGTGTTCGGCAAAATTAGCTGGTAGCGAGTGGCTTGTAGCTTGTAGCTTGTAGGGTTTTGTTAAACGCTACATAAAGTAGCATTTGGATTTGAAGCGTTTTGTTTAAACTAAACGCTAGAAACTTGTAGTGTCGAACGAGGCTTTCTGTTCAAAACGGAGCGTTTTGTCAAACGCTAGAAGTTAGAAACTCTTAAATCTCAAACGCTCCGTGTTGAACACGCCCTACAAACGACAAATTTAAAGATTTTTAGTGCAATTTTTCTTTTTTTAAATAAAAGATTAAATGAGGATTTTGATTTTTGAAATTTGAATAGTTTGATTAAAAAATTTCACTATTTGTATTCCAGATTTTTTAGTATAACCCAAGAACACGTGTATTGTGACGTGGAATGCTGCCTTGTCCCTCTCTACATCCTGCAAAAAGCCCACACTTCTTCCCTCCCTCGTTTTAGAGAGAGAAACAAAATGCAGCAGATTTTCATATAACTCAGGTATCTCTAAATTCTGAGCTTTACTTGATCCATACTTCTAAACCCTTTGTTGTTACACAATTCACTTGCAAATTTAGTAATTTCGATCATAATTACTTGAATTTTTATGTTTTTTCAAACGTTCGGAGTAGAATTTTCGTTCATCTGGTGTTTTTTCGTTGATTTCGCTCTAATCATGATTTTTAGTTGCTTACGCATAGGACTTGATGAGAAATATATGCATACAGAGAGATCAAACTGAAGAAATTGGGCAAATAAGCACAGCGAGAACTAAATTTTATTTAAACTCTACAATTAGAACGAGTATCTGAAATTACTGAAAACATTGCGTAGATATAAACCAACTTTCTTTTTTGAAGCTTCCGATTATAGTATTTACTATTTTTTTCATTGATGTTTTAAATATTTTTATATATTTAATTTCTATTTTACTTTTTGGAGTGTAAATACGAGGATTCTTTTGTATATCAGTTACTAGTTCATCCTGGATTGCCAGATTAGTAAATCTGGGTGGGTTGTTTTACTTTATCGTCTTCAGATGTGGATCAGAGGAGAAGGACAACAAATCAAACAACCTGTACCTTTTCTTTTTCCTTTTTTCTTTCCCCCTTTTTGCTTTAGGTCGAGATCATAGATTTATAAAGTGATAACTTGTTGGTTTGGGGGGGAGTAATTGAAGTTGGAATAAACATGATCCAGATTTTGATCCGATTCCAATTTGAAACACACGTATTAGATAATTCAAGAGATAAACTTGATATGAATATAGATCGAGTAATTACCACGTTCTAACCCTAGGAGATGTAAGTTTTCCCCTATGTATTTTTATGATCTTATTGTTTATTCATATGATCTCTTCATCTGCAGCTGATTCATCAAGTATTTAACAAAACAAATCTTATAGATTGCTCTGATCATTGAAAGGTCAACATCATCTTGGAATCAGTTTAAGGTGTTTGTTTGACCATGGCGAACTGTGAAGAAGCAAAGAATTGTAAGCCTGAAGTAACATCTTCTTCACCTCCTCAAGTAAGATGCAAAACAACATTTGGATCTTGTAATTTGATTTTCAATTATTTTAATTATAATTTTTTTTTTATTAACTTTAACTTGTGATCAGGAGCAGGAACAGCAGCAGCAGCAGCAGACCAGTCATGTGTATCCTGATTGGGGAGCCATGCAGGTTTATTATATTAATTACTAATTAATTAATAATAATTATAACTGAACTAAAATTAAGCTTTTGAAACTAATAAAAATTGATCTTTTTAACATTATATTTGCAGGCTTACTATGGCCCAAGAATGGCTATCCCACATTACTTCAACTCAACTGTTACATCTGGTCATTCACCTCCACCTTACATGTGGGGCCCACTACAGGTATTCATTCATTCATTCCACCATGACTTTCTTTAATTCATTTCAATATATTGAAACTTAAATAATGAAGATTATACAGTTGACCTTTTGTTGACTTGTGGTTCTTCAGCATATGATGCCACCTTATGCTGCAATCTATCCACAAGGTGTTTATTCACATCCAGGGGTTACTGTTGTAAGTTTCTATTACATTTAGCTCTTAAAACATTTTTATATAAATTTCATTGAAATTTATATAAAATTTAAAACAGGCTGCAAGTCCTATGCATGTTGACTCTCCTGCCAAGTCATCAGGGAATTCAGATCGAGGATTGATTAAGAAATTGAAAGTATTTGATGGGTTGGCAATGTCAATAGGGAATGAAAATGGAATCTCTCACAGGTATGCAAATATTATATATTTTATCAGATCTAAAGTCATTAAAGATTAAATCTTTATAATCTTTAAACAGTGGGGAGACTGAAGGTTCTAGTGAAGGAAGTGATGGAAATACAACAGAGGTAAAAAAATTAAAAAAATAAAACTTGTAACATAAATTGTACAATTCCTTTATTGTAAATGATGTTTAAAAATTATTTCATGTTACTTTCAGGGAGCTAAAAGTGGTCAGAAAAGAAGCCGTGGTGGATCATCTACAAGTTGTAAGTTTCATTTTCCACTTGATTTTTAAATTATTTTTAGGGTTAAAAATATTATTTAAAATATTATATTTTTATTCTACTAGCTGAAATTGGCAAGACAGATGACCAACTTCCTTCCACCAATGAAAATGGAAGCTTAAAGAAAGTGACAGGTGTTGCTGTTACTCCAACTAATGTTAACATGGTTCAGGTATTTTTATTTCTATAAATTTAAAATTATCCAAACATTTTTTTTTGAAATAAAAAATTTAAGTTTTTGTTTGTGATTTATGTCTAGAATGAGAGAGAATTGAAAAGGGAGAGAAGAAAACAGTCTAACCGTGAATCCGCCAGGAGGTCACGCTTAAGGAAACAGGTAACAAAGAAACTCTTATTATTATTATTATTATTATTATTCTTATAATACAATTTTTATTGTTTTAATTTAAATAAATGAATTATTCAGGCTGAAGCAGAAGAACTTGGAACAAGAGTTGAATCTCTCACTAGTGAAAATTTGACACTCAAATCCGAGATTAACCGATTAACTGTTAATTCATCAAATCTGAAGCTTCAAAATGCTAAATTAATGGTACTTGTGAAAAACGAAAATTCCCTAATCTTATTATTATTAAATAATACGAAAAATTGGAATATAATGTGGTTCTTGGGTTACAGGAAAAACTCAAAAAGTCACAAATTGAACAAGACACAGAAGACCCAAGGCTAGACAAAAAGGGGTTGTCTCTGAGCACTGCTAACCTTCTTTCCAGAGTCGATAATGGTTCTGGTTCTAGTACTGGTACTGATACTGATACTGATACTGGTGGTTCAGGTGCAACACTACGTCAGCTTTTGGGTGCTAGTCCCAGGGCTGACGCGGTTGCTGCTGGATAACCCACAAAAGATTATAATTAATGTCTTTTGTGTTTTAATTGTTAAAAGTTAATTGTGTAATTTGGGTGTATTTATGTGATGAAATTAGTTCTAACGGTTAAGTAGAGAGAATTAATGTTATTATCTTAAACAGGAAGTGTGAGTGAGTTTTAGAAATTTGTGCAGCAAACTGAAACGTAATTTTAGTTTTCAGAGTCTGCTTGGAAGTTGTAATTAGTTACCTGATATTAATCGATATACATGGTTTGTGTAATATATAAGATATGTTGGTTGAATGCTTTAGGAAATTACCAAAAACAAGAATTTTTTGACTTAATATGGACGTAATGACTTAAAGGGTTAAGCCATAAGACCTGGCTTAATGTGTTAAGACATAACCCTTTACGTATATGAGTTTGTTATTTTTTTCTTCCAACTCCTCTCGCATTAAGTTGATGAAAATTATGCAAAAAGTTTTGGAATGTAAGGTTTAAATGATCTTTTAGTCTTATTTTGTTTATTCAGTAAAAAAAAAACAACAAATCTAATATAGTGATATGTACTCATTAAATCATTATGAAAAAAAGTTCCAAGTCCAAAAATTGTTTCTTTATGCATGTTTGTATAGTGTTTCTTGGAATTATCAAAATATATGTTAAAAGGTGGGGGATTATGGTGGGTGTTTGATTAGCAAATGTGGGGTCTCTGTATGGAATTTTGAACACTAGACACTTTCTTGATTTATAAGGAAGGCCTCTTTTGCTTTTCTCAAACGGGCCAAGTACCAAGTTTGAGATAAGATGACGGTGGTAGCCTGGTAGGTTAAAAGCGGACTTAGCAAATATTAGCTAAAATTCTAAAAAAAATCCATTGTAGTTATGATTTTTTTTTCTAACCATTGATTTTTTTTTTTTTTTTTTTAAGTTTAACCATTAAAACTTTATATATTTTCAAAAAAAAATAATAATAATAATTGCAAATAACAAACAAAAGATTATGTTTCGGTTAAAGATAATTTTTTGTTAATTCTTTTTTTTAACTTTCGATGATTTTTTTTTTAGTTTAACCATTAAAAGTTTATATATTTTCAATAATAATAATAACTAGATGGGGAACCCCCGTAACATGCGACAATTTTTTCCGTTGTTTGTTCTTTGAAAATGTTTATAGTTTGAGTTGCTCATTCCTTCCCTCTTTAACTGATCTATAGATAAACAAATAAATAAAAATTAAAAAAATATCAATGAATCTGTAAGCAAAACTAATAAAGTGACAATTAAACGAAAACATAGGAACCTATAATGCCACAAATAACCAACGGAAGTAGAGGGACCAAAAAAGACAAAAAGGAAGCAACTTTAAAATGACCCAAATATAGTTGAGGGACCATTGCCATAACCATGAGTAACCTAATAGGAAAACCTCGAATTACCCAAATACTCTTCAGGTCCACTGACTGCAACCCCATTCACATTCTGAGCACCTGCCACCATATTCATCGAACCATGTTGCATCTCCGACTGTATAAGCAGTCCACCACCACTAAATCCTGCATCACTGATAGAAATCAAAGTTAGGTTTAGTAAATTTGTGTGATTCTAGGCACAAAAATGTACTGAAACTCTGATATCACCTGGAAAAACCAGAGGAATGCACTCTAGATGTAGACAAAATTCTGAGTATGACTTCATCAATCTGTGGTGGTTCTTAGTCAACAACATGGTAACACGTCAAATATTGCAACTAGACAGACATTATATTCAAAATAAATTCCATATATTGACAAGTATTTAAATAGAGAAAAAAATAGTGAGAAAACAAACCTTCAGAATCATCATCGAAATCATCATCTTCCTCTTCATCATTAGATCCTTCCATGATTGGTGTTGTATGTCTCTGCCAAAAGTAACAATATAAAATATATATTAATGTCATGTCATCGCCACATCATTGCCATTTGAAGTCATTAATGCCACATCAGCATAAAGTCATAAACAGAATAACTTACTGTATAAGCTTTTCCACTTTGGAACCATTGTCTTCCAGTGAGTTTTTTTTTTGCTTGTAGTAAGAGCTGATTCTAGTAATAACCTGAAAGTGGGAGGGTAGTAATTAATAATTATATAAATTGTGGAAAATAACAAACTCTGTTAATTATTTGGCTCTCTGAAGGGCTATTTGTGCTTCAAATTTTTCTCTCCATGCGAAAAATGTTTCAATAGTGATAGGTTTTCCACGTGGCACAATCAAATCATTTTTTTCAATTTAGTTGGACCCAATGAAATCTTTTTTTTCCAAGTTATCCATTTTGATGGTTTGAATGGAAAAAAAGTATCTATGGTTAAAAAATGCAAAACTATCATTTACTTTACCAAGTCAACATATTGGAGTGAATGTTTAATCAACATTAAAAATAATTTTTTTATCAAGGGCAAAGTGGTCAAGTAAAAATACTTGGTGCCTGGAGTAGTGTAGAAAAAAAAAGAGACGAACGATTCTTTTCTATTTTTTAGGACCACGGAAGGCATAATGCTCTCTGGCATGGTCTCGAACAAAGTGTGAAGCCAGATAATCATATAATAAAAATAATATTAGAGTATTATAACTACAAATAAAAAAAGTAAATGACATTGCTATTTTATGCAAATGTCCCTTAATTATTCATCCAATCTCAACACGGGTTGAAAAATTGTTCGTAGGTCAACCCATCACATTTTGACCAAAGACTTTTATGGTTATAGTAAAAAGGTGGGTAAGTTTTTTTTTTCGTAAACCTACAATATTTTTTCATACCTGATTGTAAAGGTGACGGAACATTCGTAGATCAATTTGGGATCGGAGAAACTTAACTTTTGATTTTACCTCTTCGATATCATGCTTCAATTCTTCCTCAGTGGCGATCGCCTCCTCGTAACATTCTATGCAAGTGCGGCGTCAACATCAGCGGACTCGTGTTTCCAAGACAAACCCTTCACATATCTGATGACGTTGTCGACTGACACTTTCCACCTTGAATCTTTACAGCATAAGAAAAAAACAAACTGCAGATCATTCAGGTTTACGAATAGCGACATGAAATCATTAAGTGAAAAGATGAACTAACAGGAAGAGAAAGAAGATGTCCGTGTGCGTTAACATTTGTTGAGAGAGACGGTGTTGGAGAGTGAAGCATATGAGGTGTTTCCTGGGGCAAACGAACCTGTGATGATCAAGACATAAGCAAGAGCAAGAATCAAATTAGAATCTTCAATGTCGTTTTTCCGGTTAGAGGTTCTGATATAGATAGAAAATCTACCTAATCATAGCATTATACTTTATAAAAAATTATCCTTATTAGATATTATATGTTTGAAAATCTACCTGAACATGATAGCTTGTTATAGAAACCTACTTATGATTATTTCTTTAACAACAAAAATCTATCAACATTCAAGCATTCCATGCAATTAACCATAAGAAACATAAGACAATGTTTTTTATAATAATATTCAGTTTGAAGTACCAAAGACTCAAAAAAAAGTTAAAAGAACTATAAAACAAAATGTATAAAAATGTACAGATTTGGGCATTGAGATTTAGCATACATTTCTGTCACTAACGAACCAGGTCACACCTTTCCAATGATCTCTACAGGGATCGGCACCATTTGAGGTCTATTTGGTCAACGTTCCTGGACAATTTAAACTCTGATACATAATCCTCTAAGCAGAGAATGTAAATAAGAAAGTCACCAAACTTACATTTTAAAAATTTTCAAATTTTAAATAAGATATCGATATTATACACTAAAGCCCAATAATTATCATAGTGGAATTCTATTTTCTATTTTTTTTTTTATAGAAAATGGCTAGAAAATAGCTCGAAAAATTATCATATTCATGTCGTTAAAAAGTTTATAAATAAAAATGTATACATCATAGTTTTTCATTCCATTCCATTCTATCACATTCCTTCATAAAAATTTTATTCCATTCCATCAAAGAAAACAAACAACCTTATTTTGCACTCCAACGTAATTGAAACAAATAGGTAAGATGGTTAAGATTCTAGACCTCTCTAACTTGATTATATTAATAATTTAATTAAAGAATTAAATATTAATTTAAAGAAATGAATAGAAAAAAGAGAGATGTTCACTTTGTTTTCTTTTCTTGTTCTGTATGTTGTTCCGTGTTCTTGTGTCCCATAGATGTGCTTCAAAAAAAAAGATAATAAATCAAAACATACGTAATATTGATATATCATAAAAAAAATAAAAAGGACATAAAAAAAATTCACCATTTTCCTGAGAGGTAACATTGAACCCTTGATTTTAATATTAATTATACTTTGTGTTCAAGCAATTTCACAGCATTTTCAAGGAAGTAGTTTTTGACTGCATATTTAGCATGCGTGTTGACAGCACGTTTAAGCAATTTGACAACATTTTGAAACCATTAATTTGATGGCATATTTAAGTAATTTCACAGCATTTTCAACCTTTTCGACAACATTTTTAACCATTTGACAGTTTTTTTACCAATTTGTCAGCATATTTAACGCAACATATTTAACAAATTTGAGAGTAACTTGAGATAACTTATTCTGCAAAAATTTAACAGACTGGAAAATTGTCATCAGAATAGGTTAGCGATGATCCAGACCAATGGAAGCGATTTAAATAACAAACTACTATAGTCCAACTTCTAGGCTGCTAATGTGGATAGAATATCATAAATAACCTCTAAAACTGTGTAAACGGATAATAAGGTCTCCCCATTAATAACAATGTTTATATATGATGTTGCTCTGTGTCAGCGACCTGAAATGTAAATTATAGGCATTAAGTATTCATCCTTTAATATAAAGTGTGCAGGAATGTTTCATTAAAAAAGATATAGGAAGGGCATTTTGGGAAATCTAATTTGTGGAGTACTTTCTTGATAACCTAAAAAAACCTTTAGATCCTGGTCCGGGCTACCTTCATTGACAATGCCTTGGTCCGGTCCGGTAACAAAAATTCTCGGAATTGATGAAGTGAAACCACTAAGCCTGCAATATTGTAACATTAATCAAAATTATATACCAGGAAATACAGACTAATAGACATAAAGGACAAATTTTAAAAAGACAAAATATACAATATACTAAGTAAATGAATATAACTTATATAATTAGATGAACATTCAAAGCATAATAAACTTATAAGTTGATTTTTAGTGTTTTGGCTGATTCCGATTATATATGTAAAATGACCAAAGAGCACATTTTTCAATAACTGTAATAATACTTTAAAACTATTTGTCGCCTAAACATAAACATCTTAACATATACAATTTATCATCTATATAAACTTAGATTTGAACAGCTTCAGAAGCATGAAATTAGAAACGGATAACTTAATAATTTTACAAATATTTATAGTTTATCTTCAAATATCTATTATAAAACGAACAAAATAAAAGCAATTCAGCCGTTTATTATTAAAATATCTATCACCTGAAGATATATACATCAGGTCCAAGCCCATAGTAACCCTCGATCCAATTTTTCATCTAGAAATAACTTTCAAGTAACCTAGAAATTACACGGACCAATTATGTGCATATCTGATCAGAATCCACAGGGAGAAATGAAAAACTTAAATGTTGATCTCCATTTATTTGAACATCGAAGCACACACCAATATAAAACATAAATTTTTAATTTATACAACAATCATAACCCAAAAAAAAACCTTTTAAATTGCAACAATACATTACACCTGATATCCAAATTATTAATAGAATGAGAAAGAACCTGAAAGATCGATTGATGATGGTTTCTCTAGTTTCATTAATCTACATCGAATTCATGTAAGAAAAACACAATAATAACAGATAGTACTTACATAAAGTTGGAAATTGTTCGTGAGGTAAATGGATATCAGCATTCGAAAATGGGTTCTTACCGGGAGATCTGGATTTGTGAACTTTTAACAAATAGATTTTCCCCTTTGCTTTCGACATTCCACCAGGTGCCCTGATCTGTTAATAGTAATTCATGTCTTTTTAACATTGTCAAATCCATAAAAAGTTTGTCTTTTTAACATTGTCAAATCCACAAAAAGTTAAAAATTTTGTCCATCGGTCCTGATCTGTTAATAGTAATTCCAATTTCATGTAGATTGTTGCTTATGTTAACTCTCACAATTTGATCAAACTCAGTTTCATATAGATTAGTTCTCGTTATGTTGCAATACATTAATAACAAATATGTGAAGTCTTCAAGAGATTAAGAAGCCTTCAAAGTTTACCATAAGACAAAAATTATCATCTTCATCTACAAAACACAACACAACAAATCTCAAACCTAAAACTAATATGATAGACCCTAAATCGAAACCGATGCAGGCGATTGTGGGAATTTAGAAAAGAAAAATAATCAAAATTGATAAAGGCTTGAAAAGATGCTTTACCTGGGGATCTTGTCGAAGAAGCCTTCAAAGTTTACCATAAGACAAAAATTATCATCTTCATCTACAAAACACAACACAACAAATCTCAAACCTAAAACTAATATGATAAACCCTAAATCGAAACCGATGCAGGCGATTGTGGGAATTTAGAAAAGAAAAATAATCAAAATTGATAAAGGCTTGAAAAGATGCTTTACCTGGGGATCTTGTCGAAGAAGCCTTCAAAGTTTACCATAAGACAAAAATTATCATCTTCATCTACAAAACACAACACAACAAATCTCAAACCTAAAACTAATATGATAAACCCTAAATCGAAACCGATGCAGGCGATTGTGGGAATTTAGAAAAGAAAAATAATCAAAATTGATAAAGGCTTGAAAAGATGCTTTACCTGGGGATCTTGTCGAGCTCAACTTTGACGCCGTCTGTGTTTTTAGTTGGATGTAGAAGAAACGCAACTTCATAAGGTTAGAGCGGAATCACGAACCCCCAACCATCGCACCACCTTCTTCGACCGCCTTCGACTTGAAATTCAGGTATGTTTTTGAAGTTTGATTTCATCTATGTTGCTAATCAAGTTCGTTGGTGATGTTGACGTGGGGTCGATGAATGGGAGGACCAGCCGGAGCAAGTAGAAAACTGGAGCAAGTAGAAAACTGGAGAAGAAACAAATACGTACCCTAGAAATAGAAATCGGGGGAAAAGCAACCTGTTTGTCCGTCGCCCTTTCTTTCACCTCCACAAATCAAAAGTCGAGTCAAGGAAACTGTATTGGAGCGTTTGAGTTTTGGATGGAATTGAAAATACAGAAGAAGAATCGAGAGATGGATGGAGTCGGTGAGAAAAATCGGGAATAGAGTCTATGGCGGTGGGGTGGTTTTAGGGATTTTTAATCGGAAGAGAATAAGAAGCGGTGTACAGTATATTTTATGTATGGAAGGATCTGGAGATTGATAGAGATAAACCAAGAAGGAATAGCATTTGGTGCTCTTCTTTAATATATATAGTGACACACAAACAAAAATAGAGGGACCGGAAATGTAATTTAAGGGACCAAAATTGGGCAAAATGTCTCAAGTTTACTGTTAAAACTTTTCACAACTTTAATATATATATATATATATAATAATAATAATAATAATAATAATTGCAAATAACAAACAAAATATTATGTTTCAGTTAAAGATAGTTTTTTGTTAATTCTTTTTTTAACTTTCGATGATTTTCTTTTAGTTTAACCATTAAAAGTTTATATACTTTCAAAAATAATAATAATAATAATTGCAAATAACAAACAAAAGATTATGTTTCGGTTAAGAGCGGCCTTTAGCAAATATTAGCTAAAATTCTAAATAAAAATCCATTGTAGTTATGATTTTTTTCAACCATTGATTTTTTTTTACTTTAACCATTAAAAGTTTATATATTTTCAAAAATAATAATAATAATAATTGCAAATAACAAACAAAAGGTTATGTTTCGGTTAAAGATAGTTTTTTGTTAATTTTTTTTTAAACTTTCGATGATTAAATCGAAAGGAATATTTATTCCAAAGAATTTCCAAAATCTCTTGGTTTTATAGAATTCAAGGTTTATGTAATAGTTTTTTTTTTTTAAATATAAAAACAAACATTCAGTGGATAAAATAATAAAAATAAAATCTTTCGGTTACACCGAAAGAAAATCAAACTACGAATTTGTCCAAACTATTAGTGGTTAAAGATGGTTTTCAGGGTTCATGAAAATAACAAAATTAAATATTCAAAATTTTATTATAAAAATAAAATTTTAATAAAATTGTGGTAGTTTTTAAAAAAACAAAAAAACAAAACACACACCTATTAAACATATTTCTAGTTCTAAACCTTTTGTCCACTATATGAATTGAACCCTCAGCCACTTAGCCACTTAAGGAAGAAGTACTTTCCAATACATCTAATACTATTGGTGTAACGTCTTAATATTTACAAAGAGAATTTTCATTTTAAAATAGATTGACCAATTTAAAACTTTGTTTCAAAAACCATTGGATGATATTTGATTGATTGAAAACCATACATTATCGGGGTTAAGTTCATAAAACTACAGAAACAAATATTTTTGTTGCGTGTGTACAGTCCATCCGAACTCTTCTCATGAACGACCTACAAAATGTTTAATCCACAACTATAAGCATAAAGTTTAGTGAGTTCTCCAATATACCACTTATTCCACTATATATACAATGCATCCACATATAATCCCCGACTCTAGCGCCGATCAACCAAAACTCATAACCATATACATATATCATACGCAACGGGCCCTACCCAACTCACATAATGGCCCCCCGCCCAAACTTACATAACAAGCCCCGCTTCACCGTACATAAAGGACCCCTCCCAAGGAGTAAACGAGTCCAACCCAAACTCCATTTCTAGGAGCTACATTCTGGTCTTCCATACTATTGTCAGGGGCCAAATCCTAGTCCTCCATACCATACCAAATCCATACATAGTTAGAATCCTATAGACATTTGAACAAACGATCCACCTAAAAACAATAAATCAAACAAGAACCATGTAGTCGGATAGTAGACCAAAAGTTCTCAGGCTATCCAATTTGACTGCATACAATCCCTTAGGGAAAACATTCAACAACTAGTTAATACTATCATTACCCTAACCAATCATGACACCTAGCAGTATCATACAATCAACATGCAATACCCTATACCAAGATAACAAGTGTCCCATACTGCACAAGCATAACACAGAGTCCTCCTAGTTAACTAACATACCCGTACCTTAACAGTATCATTATCCTACCATGCAAAGGATATACAATGAGATACGTGGCATAGTGAGAAACTCACCTGAACTGAAGAACCGGAGAAGCACAACACTACTCTCACCCCTTGCACCGATCAATACCACGAACCAACTAATACCAAAAGAGATAAATTCCCAATCAACAATCCAAATCCTCCA
Organism: Lactuca virosa; assembly: GCF_052849685.1. Taxonomy (NCBI): domain Eukaryota; kingdom Viridiplantae; phylum Streptophyta; class Magnoliopsida; order Asterales; family Asteraceae; genus Lactuca; species Lactuca virosa. The sequence continues at coordinate 62,610,078 of NC_136429.1, forward strand.
AGTTTGACTCAAGATCAAACTGGTCAACAGTTAACGGTCAACAAAAGTCAACGGTCAACCATGTCAATAGCCACCACGACGTGGAGACCTCCTACGTCGTAGGCATAATAGGACAAACTAGACGACATGCAGTACATCGCCACGTCGTGCGCATTTTCGGAGAAAATAATCGTGAAGCTGGACTCCACCATGTTGTGGTCATTCCTTGGTCGCGTCGTGGTTACTGGCAGAAGCCATTTTCCTCATTAGGGACTTAATCCATTAAGACAACTTATAATACTTTACAGAGGGCTTCATTGTACCAAGATAAGTTATAAAAATCAATACATTATGGACATGCATGTCTAATGCATGTCTCCACCAAAACTAGGTTAAAAATGTCAAAATATGACCTTTAACTCATGCATGGCTCCAAACCATACTCAAATTATAGATCTACAAGGTAGAACACTCCATAGACATCCAAGGTAGCTAAAGTTGCAAGCTTTATTTGGAGTTCTTCCATGAACTCCAACCACCATCATGAAAGAGACATGAAAAGCCATGAAACTCTAGATGTAGAAAGCTAAAGCCACAAAGTTGGGAACTTGAATACTTACAGAGGTCCAAATGATGTTCAATACGCTAGGTCTCTTCTAGGAATACTTATAGTCTGGCATTAGACCAAGAGTTCTCAGGCTATCCAACTTGATTGCATACAATCCTTTAGGATAAACATTCAACAACCAGTCAATATTATCATTACCCTAACTAATCATGACACCTATCAGTATCATACGATCAATAGGAAAGACCCTACTAGTCTAGCATACCAAGACACCAAGTGTCCTATATTGCACAAACATAACACGGAGTCCTCCTAGTCAACTAGCATACTCATACCCTAACAATATTGATATCCTACCATGCAAAGGGTATACATTGGGATACGTGACGGTGAGAAACTCACATGAACTGAAGAACCGGAGAAGCATATCAACACTCTCACCCCTTGCACCGATCAATAGCATGAACCGACTAAAACCAAAAGAGGCAAATCCTCAATCAACAATCCAAATCCTCCAAGTTTTACTAAAGGTTAAACTGGTCAACAGTTAATAGTCAACGGTCAGTAAAAGTCAACGTTCAACCAAGTCAACAGCCACGACAACGTGGAGACCTTCTGGTCATGTTGTGGGCTTAACAGGACAAAATAGACGACATGCAGGACATCGCCACATCGTGGACCCTCCTTGGCCACGTCGTGGGTATTTCCTAACAAAACAATTGTGAAGCTGGACTCCACCACATCGTGGTCATTCCTTGGCCACATCGTGCTCACTGGTAGAAGTCATTTTCCTTAATAAGGACTTAATACATTAAGACAACTTATGATACTTTAAAGAGGGCTTCATTGTACCAAGATAAGTCATAAAAATCAATACTTTATGGACATGCATGTCTCCACCAAAACTCGGTAAAAAATGTCAAAATGTGACCTTTAACTCATACATGACTCCAAACCATACTCAAATTCTAGATCTACAAGGTAGAACACTCCATGGACATACAAGGTAGCTAAACTTGCAAGCTTTATTTGGAGTTCTTCCATGAACTCTAACCACCATCATGAAAGGGACATGAAAAGCCATGAAACTCTAGATCTAGAAAGATAAAGCCACAAAGTTGGGAACTTGAATACTTACAAAGGTCCAAATGATGTTCAATATGCTAGATCTCTTCTGGGGATACACACTCAAGCTTCAAGAGATGACGACCTTCCTTCAAGCACCCAAAATGGCACACTTTCACAAAATATGACAAGGATGAGAGGGGAAAGAGAGAAGGGGCTATGGTTTATCAAATGGGAAGATGGAGGCTGAAAGGAATACCTTAAACCTGGAGTTAGAGTCTTTAAATATGGAAGAAACCGTAATGTTCATGGGCTTGGGCTGTAGCAGCTGCCACGTCATGGTCTACCTCTTGTCACGTCGAGGCGACCATCCAATTGCGCGTTCCTGAAATTGGCTTGCCACGTCGTGACACTCCATCCACCATGTAGTGGCACAATGTTTTTCCTAAAAACCTTACTTATGATCCCTCTGAGCCCTTAACTGATCCATTTTGGAAAACATGTGTTACAATTAGACTACAATCCTTTTGGTTGTTGTATTTTTGCATAAAGCCATAGTTTGATGTCATCATTTAACTGTCACTAACGGTTAATTAAACTATCAAAAACTGGTGTACAGAAAAAGCAACATAAAAGAACCAAGTATCTTTTTCTGGCAACATATTCCCATACATACAACCATATCATCCCTCTCATTTATCCTAAAAATCCAATAAAATCATAGCAGATTCATCAGAATTCAAGTTTCTTGTGCAAGAACTTGAATTGTAATTGTTGTATCCTCAAGCTAGACTTCTAATTACTATAATACTAAGGGGTTGTTTGATAGTCTAAAACAGAATCAGATCTGAGTAAGGTAAAGCCTGATTGAGTCAACATAAGTTATGTCTAGGACTGAATCATATACTTCTAATTGTGGTATCAAACAGTTTGAATTTGATCGAATCAGATTCAACCTCTTATCAGACCCAGTAAAAACTATATCAAATAGCCTCTAAAATATCGAAATTTTGTCTTAAAATACTATATTGAGTATATTGACATACATCTACATGATTTTCTACATCCACATTTGTATCAAGTAAAAATTATGTTGTTTGGTTTGTTACATTTCTTTTAATTTCAATAATGTAACCTGGTTGTTGACTTGATTTGTAACAATTGTGTCATTTAACTATTATTGTTGTGACTTGTACAAAAAACTAAAGAAAATGATAATATAATTTTTTTTTTGGAAAAGATGGCAACGCCTCCAGCAAATGCAAATGATAATATAATTTTGATGTGACAAAAGAACATCAACCCATACGAGAGGATCCCGCATACCAAAAGATACTCATTTCTATGTGCTCTCTTCATTTCTTTAAGATTATTATATACTTATATTCAAGCAATTCAATGTAAAACTATTTTAATGAGCTATGAACTATGAGGCGGACAATATGATTATTAATTTAAATCCAAGTAGTCTTTTTCGAATTTTGAAATTTGAATTCATTTTTGTTAAGACTGTCATTTTGATTTAATTAAACTATATTGTTAGGATGTTTAAACAGACTAGCATTTTTAAGGGTTATCATATAAAAGTTGTAATCGGACGTTTTTATGCTCGCCTGTAATGTAGAAATGTAAATTCTTTAAATTGTATAATGACTTAACATAAAATTAGTAAAAAAATGAAAAATTCTCTTGAAGTAAAAAAATGGTGTACACAAAATAAACAATGAACTAAGCTACCTAATCCTTTCAAGTCATGGGTAGAATTCATTTTGAATTAGACTTCATATTTTTTAGAGTAAATTACAAGAATATACCTGAATTATGTAAAACTTTATAATTTTGGGACCTATACTTTTAATTTTTCACATACATGCAACTATTATTCTAATATTTCTTGGTTCCATACTCGTCGAATCTCCCATGAATAATGATGATTTGGATCTCGGAAGAGCATCAATAATTCACATGTCTTGCACTAATAGAAACCATAGTTTGTTAATTCTACTCGTGCTAAAACAAGGTTCGTTAATTATACATGTTGATTTACCTAATATCCATTTCAAGTTTCTTTTATGGGAAAATTTGTGAAATGGCCAAAAAAGAGTGAGGGGGTGGAGGGAGGGGGGGGGGGGGGGGGTTGAAAATGTCGGACGTAATTTAGTGCTTTCAGCTACCGGTTCCGCAGAGCATTCACCATTTCCACAGAGACCTTCTCTGTGGATCCATTTCTCAAACCTGATTTTTTGTCTTTTTCCCCACGTGTCCAATTTCTCAGAGCTTAACGACTTCCACATACTCTCTCTGTGGAAATCGTGGTCATTTTATGAAAGTTCCATTTTTGTGGTTATTCTTCCTGAAAGACCCTAACTTTCGTACTAAAAACATTATTACTCCAAAACATGCTACTTGCATATTCATAAAAAAATATTTTACATTGATAACTTGTTTACATAAGACTGGATACAAACCGACTATTACAAAGTGTTATATATTACACAACTACCCATGATACTATACTTTTATACATACATGATCCCTAAATACAATAGTAATATTATAACTATTCCAAACCTTCCAACAGTATACGACTATACTGTTTACTTATCTCCTGCAATTGTTAAACATTGAGAGGGGTAAGCGGTGACTCTTAGTGAGTTCAATAATAGATACAATATAACGTTATGTCATATATATACCAATATGACAGAAACAAAGGGAACAAGGAACAACAAAAGGAACAAGGAACAACAAAGGCATATGTGAATCATACGGCAGACTTTCCATATCAATCAATAAGACATAACAATTTCAATACTTGATATACATCAATAACACTTCGGCCCAAATGGCACAGAAGACATACACTTTCTGATTAAACATTTTGGTAGATTTCAGGCTTTCAGCCCTGTTTAACCTTCTGCCAATGCCATAGAATAGAAGTCATTCTCTTACGAGACCTGCTCTATATAGCCAGAGGCTACATACCAATACCACTGTGAATCTAAGTACTTTCACTGATCACATGGCCAAAGGTACAGCTTTGCTATCAAAATAGCGGAAATAATAACACGAGATGATAACACGGAAAAGCACATAGCACATATAACACATAACATACAATTGTTCCTATATATTGAACTCACCGTGAAATAACCGGGGGTTAAAATAGTAATTTGTACAACACTTCGTTATAATAAATAACTTTCTTCGTTGAAAACCGGGCCCTGCGAGGGTTGGGCTTCAAACCGAAAAGATAAATTTCTCGGGTTTCTCGGGCACTTCGGGGCGTGTTTCGGATGTTGGAAATGATTTCGGGGCTTCGGGGAAAGTCGAATTAGTGAAAATATGAGTTTAGGGGTGAAAAATGCCAAATTTCTAAATCTAGCCGGGAGATCTCGCAACTACTATTTATTGGGGAGAGCCTCGGATCCGAAGCAATGAGAAGCAAGCACATGGCTCGCTTCGCAGGTCGACACGGGGGAGGGGGCAGGTGGCAGTCTCGGATTGGTCCAGCGCTTCAGACACGAAGCGGCTCGCAGGGGAGAGCGACGTGACTTGCATCGGACGCCTCCACGACTTGAACATGCGGCATGCTCGGAGCGAAAATTCTCGGAAATTCTCGGACGCCTCCACGACTTGAACATGCGACGTGACTTGCATCGGACGCCTCCACGACTTGAACATGCGACTTGAACAGGTGACGAGACCGATCTTATCCATGCGAAAATTCTCGGAAATTGTGCCCCGAACTTCTAAAAATTCATAACTTCTTCATCCGACGTCCGTTTTCGTCAGTCTTTTTACCGTTGTACTACTATTGACGAGACCTTCGATTCACGTTTAGGTTGTGTCGGCTAAAAATCACTCGATCTAAAATTTGAGTTTTTAGCTGTCTACTGCTAAACTGAAACTTAGAAAAATCATAACTTACTCATACGAAGTCAGATTTGGACGTTCTTTTTATGAAAATTCTCGGTTTAACAAATACTACGACTTTCATTTAGATTACTAAAGCTAAAAAGTAGTTTATCAAAAACTCACTTTTTACGTCATACGACGTCGTGCCGGTTCTGTCGCGGATCTTCGATCGGTCATAACTTCTTCGTTATAACTCGGATTTCGATGAGGTTTTTGCCTAAATTTTTCTAACGAAATTATCTACAACTTTTAATAATAAAATTTCACTTATTTTAAATTTTATATTTTCGTTAAATTTCAATATTAGATTGGAATCTCATAAGACTTCCAAAATTTTCCGAGTGATTCTAAAAATAGCTTTACTTCATTTCTAGTAAAAACTATCTGTTAGAACTCAATGCTCAAATTCATATAATATTTCATTATATTTTTCACTTTTAAAAATTAACAAAACACGATTTCAAAACGTGTATGTCACACTCTTCCCCCCCCCCCCCCCCCCTCACACACACACACACACACCTTTTGTCATTTCACAAAGTTACTATTCTTTTATTTAATCAAACTTTCAGTTTTCCAATCGTCCGTTATTTGGATGGGTTGATCCCGAGACGTGTCCTTGTTTAGTTGAAATTATACATGAATTGTTGAGGTGAAGGTACAAGATCGAAGCTGCCTTTCATTCTAGATAACTGGACAAAAGTTCAAAACTTGAAGTTTTTGTTGGTCTATGGTTGGATTTTTTGGTGGTTGGTTTAGTTTATGTATTCTAGATTACAGTGGTTAAATGTTGCAATTTGATTATTCCGTTTTATCCTAGAGAGATGACTTCCATTTTCTCCAATGTAAGTGTTGTAATTTTATAACATATCAATGAAACTTATATATATATATATATATATATATATATATATATATATATATATATATATATATATTTGCCAAATATAATGAATTCTTGATTATGTTAACATATAGTTGAAGTTAAAGGTATTATCCCAATTGCAATTATGATGCACTAGATTCACTTGTATCTTATGTAAGAATTTTTTTATATTACATTAACCATATATATTAAACATAAACTTTGTTCCTTAGTTACATGTTAAAAACAGAGGTTCCAAATAACAAGTCCAAAACATTGAGTGTTTGTGATGACACTGTCGGTAGATATTTAAGTATAATTGAAATTAATACGAATGCTAAAGAGGATTATTAACTGTATATTAATATAAATTAAGCATTATAGAGTACACACTTATATAAGATCGGCTTGATCCTGAAACAACAAATGGCCGGGGTCAAAGGAGTCATGCCCCTGGCAGTGTGATTTTAGGGAAATGACAAAAATACCCCATGTGAAACACATGCACTACTTGATGGATGATATTTAACACCGCAAAAAATGTTCCCTAAAATTGTAAAACTGAAAGTTGAAGTACCAAAACTATAAAATATTTCAAAACTCAGGGACTGCTCTGTACTTTAGTCTATTATTTATGTATATATTACCACCTTGAAAATGTCTCTGGGGTCCATAAAGTCACTATGTCATCACTGCCAGCTTCATCGTCCTGTTTTCCTCAACACATTTCAAACATTTTGGCCCCTCAAAAAGTTCAAATAAAATATAGAATCTCTGAATCTTTCCCCTTTTTGGCATTTTCAAATCTTGACCCACCTTGATTTTGCTCAATTTTAGAAACCCAGAACTAAAAAAGTACCAAACTTTACTCAATTTCCAATTGAAGCTCTTTTCCTCAAAACAGTTTTCACATCTTCCACCAAGCAATGTAAGTGAACGCTTCTATCTTCTTCTCTCTTTCTTAATTCTAAATGCATCTCCTTATATGATCATTAATTGCTCTTTGATTCCTTAAATGGGGTTTGTTTCGATTTGAATTTTTCTTTCTTTATTCTTACCTTTCCATTATTAGAACTTCTATATCTTGGAACTTTTAAATACTCTCTCGATATGTTACTTTCACTGTATCGCAATGATCTTGATGACATTTTGGATTTGAAATTTTAGGGAATTTAGGAGTTCTTGATTTGGTAATGTGGAAATTGGAATGCATGTATGTTTTTGTCAGGATTCATTCAGATTTCGATTCAAGAAATTGGTTTTTGTTCAAAAAAGATTCTATTCATGGAAGTCTTGTCTGCATTTGATATTTTTTTATCTGTTTGCTAGTTTTATGCTGCATTTGATTAATTTCGTTTGATTCTTTTCTTGAATTTTAGGCAGGAGTTCGAGTCTGCAGCTTGCCACTGGTACCTACACCTTTCCAGATTTAGAAAGTAATTTGTTGAAGTATGAGGAAGGCTGGATTGGGAAAGAATTGAATTGAATTGAATTAAGTAGTTGGGGATTTTAAAGATTGTTCACAAGATTACAAGGGTGTCCTTTTATTCACAAGAAAGATGACATGAGTTATTGTTCAAACCTCAAAGTCACTTGACACTTGTCATCACCTCTCGAATGATGTCGACATTTATCATGCACAAAACGTTTTGATTAGGGTTTATAAAGAAACAAGAGTCTAGAATTTGTGGGATTTCAGAGAAAAATGGGGCATTCTGCAGCAATCTGGGATTCCAAGCTTGCAACTGAAAGAGTCAAAGACTGGAATGGAATCGATCAAATCGTACTTCGGAATCCACAAGGCGCTTCGGCTAGGGTTTGATCCATTTTATAATCCTTGTTTCCATAAATTCTTGATCATATCAATGAAGTGAATTAGTTCTTACTTCTTTTGGATGAAAAAAATTTAGAATTGTTTACTGAATCATAAAAATTCGTTGTGCCAGGTCAGCTTGCAGGGTGGCCATGTCATTTCATGGCGGAATGATCAAGGCCAAGAACTCCTTTTCACTAGTAGTAAGGTACCCCCCCCCCCCCCCCCCCTAATTTATGTTTTTTTGCAAGGTCTTGATAGAGTTATTAATCTTGTTTTTTTGTTGAGAAAATTCAGGTGAATGTGAAGGCTCCAAAAGCAATCAGAGGGGGTATTCCAATCTGTTTTCCTCAGGTATATGAATCAATGAATCTTGTGAAAACCCGTGTGATTTGGGGTTAAAAAGATGATGAAATTTTGTAAGTGATTATGCAATTTGGAAACTGTGGATCACTTGAGCAACATGGATTTGCAAGAAACAAAATCTGGGTTGTTGATGAAGATCCTCCACCTCTTCCCACAAATGATTCAAATGGGAAATCGTTTGTTGATTTGCTACTAAAACCATCTGAAGAAGATCTCAAATCTTGGCCTCACAGGTTTTACTTTGGACTTGTAAACTAAATAATGAAGTAAAGTTTTTTTTTTGTTTGTTTTAAGGTTAAAATTGAATTGAGCTGATGTTTTTTCAGCTTTGAACTTCGGCTTAGAGTGTGCCTTGGAATGGATGGGAATCTGAGCTTGATATCGCGTGTGAGGAACATGAATGGGAAACCATTTAGTTTCTCATTTGCTTATCACTCATATCTATCTGTTTCCGACATAAGGTATGTAAAGATTTTAATGTCTGTTTGTTTCGATGGAATGGAATAAGGAAGGTAATGGAATGAGTCATTCCATTCCATTTCATGGTCATGTTTGGTTAGCTTGTACGCGGTAACGAAATGGTTTTTCATATGAATGGTCCATTCCATTCCATCAGACAAAACAAATAGATTGTTTTTCACCCCAACGGAATCATCCATTCCATTCCTGTCCTGATTCCATCGTACGAAAGTTGTTTGCTTTTAAGTATTGAATTTGATTATATGATCGATTTCTTGATTGACAGTGAAGTGAGGGTAGAAGGCTTAGAAACAATGGATTACTTTGACAACCTTTGTGAAAGAGAACGGTTTACTGAACAAGGAGATGCCATTACCTTTGAATCCGAGGTAAATCTTGGATTTGATCATGTTTGTTTGTCACATAGGAATGGAATCGAGCATTCCTCACACGATGTGATTCCTTCTCTTTGGTTGATTTTCATTCCATGAGGGAAGGAAAAAGAAATTATGTCCTTGATCATGAATAGAATGACACATTATATTTTTAAAATCACTTTAATTTACATAATCTGCAACTCCAAGTCAACCAAACATAACAATGGAATGTAATCACCCATTCCATTCCGTTGTGGCATTTCAGTTTGAACGGGTGTATCTGAGTTCTCCAAATTGCATTGCTGTACTTGATCATGAAAGGAAGCGGACATATGTGCTAAGAAAAGAAGGCCTTCCAGATGTTGGTAAGATTGCTTATATGATTATGGATTTTGACTAATTGTCTTCATCATTATTAATTTAAGTGTGTGTGTGTGTAGTGGTGTGGAATCCATGGGAGAAAAAATCAAAAGCAATGGCAGATTTGGGAGATGAAGATTACAGACAGATGGTTTGTGTTGATGGAGCAGTAATTGAGAAACCAATTACTTTGAAAGCAGGAGAAGAATGGATGGGTCGTTTGGAGATTCTTGTTGTTCCTTCAACTTTTTGCAGCGACTTTTCTAATTTTCATTAATATATTTTATCTTTTTATCTATTAGATTTGCATGTTATTATCTTGTGTTTATTGTGTTCTATCATATGTGTTGTAAAGTTAGCTAAAAAGTTGGCTTTCTTCATTAGGATTTCTAAGTTGAATCTTGAATCTTCATTAACTTCATCTTTTGGTTTTTGAATGGAAATATCTTGAATTCTAACATGTTACAAAAAAAAAGCTTCAAATTTTACAAAATTCATATCATTCCTTCTTTTGATCTATTATCTTTCATACTCCTCGCCGATTTTCTAGTTGTTTTGTGTTCTCAATCAACACCTGTAAATCATCATTAAACACCATAAATCCCATAACAATGAAAAAGAAAAGAATAAATATAAATGAAAAATGATAGTTTCATCAAGATTCTTACTTCTCGGATATAATTTGCCACTGCTTTACATCCTTCTGTAGCCAATTGCATCACATTTTCAAAAATATCCATTGGCAACTTCGCATCCATCTACCAAAAACAAAACTAATAATTTAAAATTTCATTAAACTTTATTAACTTTTACAAACTGTTCTTGAATGAATCACCTGAAGAAGAGTAACTTTATCTAACTTGGGTAAAATTCCCACAGTAACATCAGGGCCACCAGCACTATCTTCAACATAATTCAAATCTGTTCATTTCAAATTTCAAATTTCAACCATAATTATATGATAATCACCATGGAAAAAAGGATAATTAAAGATTAATAGTAATTAATTACCAAGAAGGGCAGTGCTGTTTAGATATCCAGCACTACATGAAGTAACAAGATCACGCATTGGAATGCCAGCATCTGCAAGGGCTAATGTTGCAGCATTTATGCAAGCAGATCTTGTTCCTGAGAAAAAGATATACAAAAAATTAATGTAAGAAACAAACATGATGTTTGAAATGACTAATCAGTCCTTTAGTCTTCACTTACCTCCATCTGCTTGAAGAACTTGGACAAAAATGTCAATTTGGGAACGGGGCATTAGGTGTGTCAGTATACATGCTTCCATTGTTTGACGAATAACCAAAGAAATCTCAGTGGATCTCCTGTATTGTTATGCATTTATTCATAGTCAATAATTTAATTACAAACAACATAATCAACTTTAAAAGTTCTAAAAGAAGAAATGTATCGACTATTAAAAAAAGCGGAAGACATACCTGTCACCCTTTGGTTTTCTCATTCGATCTCCTGTACTGAAATTAGCCATGGTATACTCGCATCTTATCAGTGCCTTGTCATTCAAATGCTGGCTCCTTTGTTGGACCTGGAGAAAAAAAAATTCAGTGCTTTTAGATGATGATTAGCAAAGTCAAGCACTGTTAATACTTCTATCGTCATTACATCTCAAATTGAGAATCATTTCAAGCTTTGGTGAAGAAAACAAATAGAAAATCAATTCAGAAAGGTACCTCTCGAGGGCCATAAACTGCAGCAATGACTTTGGTGTTACCCATCTCAAAAACTGCCGACCTGCCATCAGAAAAAATTAAGCAATTTCAGCCAAACTTAACCAAAAGTCGAAAACCCGTTCGAATTTTCTCGAATAGCGTTACTCTCGTCTTCTGCAAAATGTAGTATTACTAAGCACAGAAACCCTACCCATCAGCTCTGGAAACAGCTCCTAATTCTGCTCGAAGCTGTCTCATCTGTGATCAAAACCAAGCAACCGAACATAAATTATAAATCGAAATTCGATAAAGTAAAGTAGAATTAGATGAGACTTAGAGAATTGAGAGAAAGCTCAGCACCTCCAGGGGACGACGTCCATCCAACCGGAGTCCTTCAGGGCTCACATACTCCATTTCTGTAAAGTCTGAAAGCTCGATATGTTCGTTGTTGAGAGAGAAAGATTAAATTTTAGAACTTAGGTAAATTATGGAGCCCTAACTGACATAGTTTTTGAAATTATGGGCTTAATGTGCGTACCACAGCCCAAATATTTAAAGGCAATTTTGCCCATGAAGTTAGAATCTAGAACGATAATAAAAGAAATAAATCTAAGTCATAAAGATAATAATTACAATAATTATTTTAACTTTTTTTTAAAGTACCTACATGCACTAGTATATCATGGAGAGATTAAACTTTTATCATTTGTTTATTGATGCATTATGTGTAATTGACTGCACATATTAAAATTGTGATTTCACCATAAATTTTTTAGTTCGTTATGAGTCGACAACCCAATTGAACAAATATAAACAAATTAATTGCTTAGCATGGCATCATGGTGGATGGCGAATGGACCCTACTATAGTGTGGAATAAGAGTTCTATTAATTTTAATTTCGTATACATTTTTCTTAGGGTTATCGATCTTCTATTACTTCAAGGGCGTTTAATCGTCTCATTTTTAGCAACCTTCTTTTACTGAGCTGCATTTCTTTCGTGGTGGGTTTCTAGCTCAGCAGTATCAGGTGTTTTTCTTCTTTGAGGTCGAGTGTTCAAGTTTCGTCGTGGACATAGATGGAATTAGGTAGTAGTTTAAGAGTAGATTAGATTTGCCTATTAAAAAAAAAACAAAAACAAAAAAGATAAATAAAGCTATCTAGGATTGTGGGGTCGATAAAGCTCCAGGACATTATGGGTTTACATTTAGTTTTCTTTAAAGATGTTGGGAGGTGGTTCATGAGGATGTGGTGATTCTTGTTAGGTAGTTTTAGATCGATTTTTTCATTATAAAAGTGTGCAACCCTTAGCTTCATATAAGATCCGAGACTCGAAGTTCATCGAGGACTATCGTTTGATTAGTCTATTTGCATGCCAATATAAATGTGTTGGTAATATTCTAACTAATATGCTCGCAGACGGTGTTAGCAACGTTGTTAGTGCCGAGCAACCGACCTCCATCAAATGTTGTCAAATTCTTGATGGTTCTTTAATGTTGAAAATGATAGTTGTATTGTTTAAAGTTTATTAAAAGGAAACTGATGGTGTTCAATCTGGATTTAGGAAAGGCTTATGATTCTTTGTCTTAGGAGTAACCGACTGAGGTTATATGCCCAACTTGTGTGGTTGGGTCAAAGTGGCTCTTATTTTCTTCAAGGGATTTTTTTTTGGTTTACGCCCCTGACTAACGGAATTTTTTTTATTAAATGTTGTTTACATTAAGGAGAACCGCTATCTTTGTTTGAGTTCATTATAGATATAAGGGGCCTCTGTGTTACTTCGGATGAGGCTCATGTAACAATTGCATTTGGGGAGTTTGTGTAAGTAATATGGCTATAAAGATTTATAACTTCTTTTATGTAGATTAATGACATTATGTTGTGTAAGTGGATGTTGGGGAAATGCATTTTACATTGTTCTATATGGTATCCAATATGAAAAGTAACTTGTAAAAAAGCAAGTTAAATGGAGTTGGTGAACTTTTCTCAGGTTGTGGAGTTTGTAGAAATTATTGGGTGTTTTGTTATTCACCTTCTGTTTTTTATCTTGGGTTACCGGTAGGGGAAAACATAAATTGTATTGAACCTTGGAAGGTTGTTGTTGATAAGTTTGTGCCTAACATTTATATCTGAAAAGCTAAAAACTCTTGTGATATGATGTCGTTAACCATCCGAAGATAGACCAATACCCTTTCTTACCTACTCACTATCTAATAAACCGGACTAACTTATTATCCGAATAAGATTAGGAAAAAGAGGAGGTAACCTAAATCTTCCAATAGGCGCATACGAAAGGTTTTGAAATAAAGGCAGTCTTCGGTAGTTTGAGAATTTATTATATTTCCTTTTTCAAAGTCTCAGACATGATTATGAAGTTGCTAGGGTCTACTCAGTCGAGATGTTTTGCTATCTTAAATTGAGCCTATGTATGGTTCTACTAGTCCTTAGCCTATCTTAGTCCAGACAGTTAATCAACTTTAGTCCAAAGATATTTATTTTCAAGAAATAATAAGTAAATGAGTTATTAAAGTGTTTAGATTAAATATTTAAAAGAAGAGATTCAAATTGAATTTAAAAGAGAAAATAATTAAGGATACTTAAATTTGACAAGTTTGTCAAACTTCTGGACCGAAATGGAAATTGTTAAGGATTTATTTATTAGAATGTTGGTGGATTAGGACAAAAGTCTAACCCTCAGAAGTACCATTAGAAACATTTTTATATAGTAGCTAAAACAAGAGAATAAGAATCAAATAGTTAAATGTGTTAAGTGGTCTAATATATATATATATATATATATATATAAGGAAAATACTCTTATCATCCCTTTATTTGCATGATATAAATAGTTAAGAGAGAAATAGGATGGAAATAACAATTTTGAGATGTTGATGGAGAATTGGAAGTTTTGATTGAAAAGGGAGTACATATTTAAAGTTAGAAAATCAATGTGAATGTTGAGAGGTATAATATTTTCCTTTTTATTTATAGAAATCAACCTAGGGTTTGGTTTTATACTATTAAAACGTTGTCGTGGACATACTAAAAAATAAAAAGTATCACTTCTTGGTTGTACTAATGGGTAGCACATGGAAGCAAGGTCAAATCCAGAAGGACACACCCTAACTGTAACGACCCAGATCTTCTACACATCTCATCTATGTGAAATATCAGAGTTTTACATACAATGTGAAATTCTAAACAAATTAAAACCATCTACTTCCCAGGACAAATCATGGGTTTACAATAAAAATCTATCTATTACATGAACAACAAGGATTACATTAAATAACATCCTACTATCTAAGTCTTCCTTATACTCCTGTAACACTCGGTTTCAGATTTGCTTCTTTATTCGGGGTTGCGGCCCAATCATCAGTTTTCATAAGGTTTAGGGCATTGGGAAAGGAAGGATTTGGTCCAATTCGGATGTGGGTGTCACAGTATAAGTGATCCAAGTGTCCGATTATGTCTTCGGAGGTCAAGGGTATAATCGTAAATTGATGTTCGATCTTTTATGGACTTTGGGTTTTGTTCGAGCGGTTTTAAGGGTTGGGTGTGTTGTTATAAGCGTAGGGCTTCTCGCCACCTTTCCGTGGATATAAGGTTCGTTGGAAACGGACCTAGGATGAGGGAGTTATGGCATTTTGAAGTTTTGGCAGATTTGGCCCTTGATGGAAAAAGATTTGCATTCCGGTCCCATGCATGCAAAGGTGGCATGCATGCGTTTGGCTGGGTATGCCCAACATAATGTTGGAAAATGGAAGGGGGTTGAGTTGTACGTCCAACGTACTGGAACTATGCCCAGCGTAGTGTGCAGGATCCCAAAACCCTAAGTTTTAGGGTTAGCTCACTATTTAAACACCTTAAGTCCCAGGTGTGATCCTCTCTTTCATCCTCCATTGTCTTAAACCCTAATCTCGAGTTGTAGCCTCATCATAGAGTGTTGTGAGCCTTTTATGTGCATCTTTGGTGGGTTTTAGTGTATATTCATAAGTGGAAGCTTTGTGCAAGGTGGTGAATCAAGGGGAAGGATTGTAGATCTCGAATATTTTCTTCATTTCCAACTCTTTAAAGGTAAAAAGTTATTAACTTGCTCATTAGAAGTTGAGATCTAAGATTATGTGGGTTTTGGTTCCATTTTGACCTCAAGAGTGAGATCTAGTGGTTGGACACCACTCCAGGAGCTTTGAGTTTCCACTCTTAGCAGTTCTAAGGTCATAAGTTCATAAAAATGCTTGCTTGGTGTTTAGAAATGGCCCATGAATGTTCTTGTTGGGTCTTAATGGATTAAAATGGTTATTAGGTCCCATTGAGTCTTGTAAATGCATAAAGGTGCCGACTTTATGCATTAAGAGCTTAGTTGGAAGGTATCATGTGGTTTTGACGGAAGGACTTAACGGATCAAGTCATATTATGAGTTTTGGAGAAATAGCGGGTATGCCCCGCGTACTGAATTGAGGCCCCGATCTGTATCCTTAGGTACGCTGAGCGTACCTAGGGGGTATGCCCCGCGTACGCGCATCTGTGGGCTTTTGGGCTTGTTCATGTTTGGGCTTCGGGCTTGGGTTTGGGTTTTATGTATTGGGCTTTTTGGTCAGAAGGATCTCAGAATCTTGGACTCTTGGTTGGTGTCACACCCCGATCCTTGTCGGAATAGATCGAGGCGTGATATATTGTTCAAAGTCTCATGACAACTATGTTATAATATGATTAGATTCAATTAAGTACTAAGTATGCAAACAAGATCCACAACATACAAATACAAATCCAAATATGAACAACATTTATTACATCAAATTTAAATAGTCTTGTGGATTTCTAAGGCACAACCTATTTTTCATCAACTTCATTCTTCAAATCTGCATCATGGGTAAAAACAGGTCAACTACGAGAGTTGGTGAGTAATCAAATTTTAGTAGAGAAAATTGTGAAGTTGAAACCTTTATAATTGGAAATTTGTTTTCTTTTGAAGTCGGCAAACAATTGTATTTGAGATAACGGTTTATAAATCAAAAATTGATTAACAAATGATAACAACAACAATAAGTCCTCACCCTATATATACATATGTATATATATATATATATATATATATATATAAATATATATAGGATGGAGCATCTAATCATCATACACACTCAACCACGTGCGATCAATCACCTTAGCGTCCCAAGGCGGGGTGGTTAACCCAATAGCGCTATTATTGTCCATAACGTACCTCAAGAATACGGGCATAGTCATGGAGATTAGACTAAAAATGATAATGCACTACAAGTACATGTAGCGTAAACAAACAATGGTTATACAATTAATGACTCACGTATAAATGTCCCAACAATGTCTCAATTGTGATAAAACAATAAAATGAAGTTGGAATATATTAGAACCACATGATACACCCCAAAAGTATTGAAAATTATAAAGTATGGGGTAGATTACTCACTTTAGTCCCAAAACGAAATGCGTGTGTCGTACGATAGACGATTCGGGTCAAAATGACGTAGAACCTAATATAATTAATAGTTTTGGTTTAGGAACTGCTAAACAAGAATGGAGTATTAATACAAATAATTAGACACGTATTCTTATATTAGATGAATTAACAATAATTCATTTTGATTATAATATTAAGGTATTTATTTGTTAAATGAATTTTAAATTGAATTACTTACTTTGCATAATTAATTTATATTTTCAATTTAGGCCATATTTTAATAATTTCTTATTAAAATAATAACTTGCCCAATTATAATTATTTACATATTTTAACAATTATTTATATGAAATAATCATTAAAATGCATTTTTTACATGCTTAAATACTTAGGAAAATAGTTTTAAATAGTAAACTGTATTGAAAAATTATGAAATTATTAGGAAATCATTATTTCATACAATATGAATTACTGTAAAATTTGTATATTTTTCTGAACTGTTTTAGTATTTATTTAATATTTTAATGATTAAACAACACAAAATTCGGGAAAAATAGTAAATGATTCTCAAAAAATCTGTAAAATTAACCATAGTTTTATAACATGATGTAGAGCTCAGTGTATAAGTTTCAGATATTTATGACTATGGGAAGTATTTTTTATATATTTCATTATTAATTAATCAATAAAATCAGAAATAATAGTAAACAGTAATATAAATGCATGAAACTTCATATATCATGTTTAATCAGTATACATGTCATCCCAGAATTTTCTCAGAATTTATTGAATACAACAAGTATTTTATGTGAATTATTGCCCTACTTTATTGAAATAATTATGATAATTCAATAAAAATAAGTTATTTTCTGAAAATTTCCAGAACTTCTTATTTTATTGATGGTATTCTGAGAAAAATCAGGTTTATGAAAAAAAAATGAGTTTTAGATATTTTGGTGGATTTAATTTGTTTCTTGTATGAATTTGAAACTTTTAACAACATACCTTGATGAATGCTTCAAGAGGGATGAAGATTTGAGTATAATAGATTGTTCTTGGATGGAATATGAGTATTCTTGGAGGAAATTTCGAGATTGAGAGTGAGAGAAAGAATAGAGAAGGTTTAAGTGGTGAAGAGAATAATGTGTTGGGAGAAAAATGAAAGGAAAGTGGATGGGAGGTGTGAGTGGGAGACCATGGGAATAATCTTTTTGCTTTTGGTGGTCTTCATAATTTCCCACTAACACAAGCATCTTTTACATAATTAATATAAGAGTTTTATAAAATTTAAAGTAAAGTTTATAAAAATAGAGTTTTATAAAATTTAATGTAAAGTTTATAAAAATGGAGTTTTATAAAAGATAAGTTATGATTTGATTATAACAATCTACTTTGATTTGAAGTTTAATTATAGCATTCAAGTTTGATTCTTTTAATTTAATTAGAGCATTATACTTTGATTTGATTTTAATATGGTATCATAATTTAATTTGATTATAGTTATAACGTTGTACTATACTATGTTGCTATTAACGTCAATTTATATCGTAGTGTATGGGTTTTGATCCTATTAGCGTCAAGTAATCTTGAGTAGGGTTTGAATGAGATTGAGAGAGGTTTCGTTTGTGATCTTTTTGAGTGTCCGGCTTCGCAACGCAAGGTCCATAGACCCCGTTAAGCCATGATTTAGTGTCCTACACAATCCCGATGATTGTACAATAGTGTTTTATCGCTTTGGTTTATTGTTTAGCACTGTTAAGGCTAAGGAAAATCAAACACATGAACTTTCCAAATGATGTTTTCTCATTAAAATAGCGAATTGTACAGTGATTACATAATGTAAACCCTATCATACAAGGGTTAATGGAGTTGACCAGTTTGACTAGTTGACTTTGTTTGACTTTGACTTGACCGAAATTTGATGGTTGTCACATCATCCCCCCGTTAGAGGGAATTTCGTCCCGAAATTTGCATTTTGATTGGGACTTCAAGAGTTTGGAAAAAGATGTGGAAAACGTTGCGTAGTACAAGAAATTGATTATGGTGAGGAACAACCCTCCTGATGTCACATGACGACCTTGGAAATTTCTTATTGTAACTTGAACTGAGTCAATTTAAAAGGAGTTTATTGTTTTGGGATGATAGAGTATTCTATGTGTGCTTTTATACTCCCTGTTTTATCCTTGGTATTACCACTATGAATATTTTATAACGTAGTTAGCGAGTTCCATCATTACGAATGTTTCAACAAATTTTGACGAAATTTGCATTATAAGTCCTACAAGTTCTTTTATAGTCGATTGACGTAAACTAGTCGTATATCATTAAGATTGCAAGGGCATTTTGGATGGGTGGCCCTGCCTTAAGCCCACAACTAAACAAGGAACAGAGAATGAGGCGGAATCACACATTCTAAGTTTATAGAATCTTAATGATATATGACCATAATGTTTACACTAGCCCTCATAGATTCCAGGGGAGTAGTATTATTGGGCTAGAAGTAGGAATTGTAGTTCAAAATAAAATAGTTATAAGCCTGATATCTTCAAACTTGGGCTTTGGCCCCTCCCGATTCCTAATCAGAATGGTCCAGTACTCTTGCCCGATCCAAGTCGAGAGTTGATTCATGTGGCTTGAGCTTAGGCTTGGGTCTTAGAGAAAGAGGCAATGCGTCAGGCTGGCTTCACAAAGCTGCAAAAACTCTTCTCTCTCGACAGTGGATAGATAACATGCCTCGGCTCTTCAGGCCCACATTGCCTACTGGGCCAACTCAATTTAACATCCACTTTGTTACCCCACTTGGGTTATAGGCAAGTGTTACCAAGCCCGGTATCAAGAAATCAAAATCGATTCTTCCCTATTTTCCCAATTCGCTGCCTATCTCGCCTGCTGTTCGTTTCTTGCTGTCTCGCCAAGTCAGTCGCCTGGTCTCACTCTCGCCAATCGCCATCGCCTAATGCCCAAATCCCTATTCACACTTCACAGAAATCAGGTATGTAATCCCGAGACCCATATCCTGTTCAGCTGTTCTTTCTTTTCTGATTGTAAGATTGTTGATTGTTGGTGTTGGCGTATTGCACTGCTGCTGCTGTTTTCAGTCAATCCGTTGCCTATTTATGCGTTACTACTTTCTTACTGAGTTTCTTTTTAATTTGGCTGTCATTTGTGATTTGGCGATTTTCCAATTTGATTTATAAGTTATGAACTTATAGATTTGGTTATTGTTAAATGAGTTATTGGTTATTGTTCAAATTTTGATTTTGATTTTTTTTTTGTTAATTTCAGTTTATAATATTTTCGGCCCCCCTCCCCCAAGTTAATTGTTCAAGCTCCGCTACTGATAGATTCACTGGTAAAAACCCTGAGTTTTTACATAGATGATAAGACTTATTTAGGTTTTGCCGTGTTCCCAAGATTCATGGTTTATAGACTTGAATAGATGCTAGTTTTAGTAATAAAAAGAAATTTAGAATTTAAATGTCGATGTTAGATGCTTGTACTGATATTTAGGGGGTTAAAAAAAAATAAAGTTTTATTAGTTACCTATAGCGACACTCAAGTCATAATTTGCATGTGTGAAGACTTGGAGTACTTTCTAATGAAAAGTGTGCTACTGGGGAAATTCGAAACTGGTACGTAGCTTCAAAGTCAAGAATATGCAGTAGGCATGTGATGCATTAAATGCATGAGGCACAAAAGTCCTAATTTGCAGCAACATATACGTATATGTGTGTGAATTGAAGAAGAAGGTTACGGCTCAAAGACCATTCATTTCCTCTTTATTTTTTATTTATTACTCCTCCCACTTACCTTATATAAATCATCACAGAAGAAGGTAACGGCTCAAAGACCATTCATTTCCTCTTTATTTGTTATTTATTACTTCTCCCACTTCCCTTATATAAATCATCACAGAATAAGGTTACGGCTCAAAGACCATTCATTTCCTCTTTATTTGTTATTCGTTACTTCTCCCACTTCCCTTATATAAATCAGCACATTCTTACCGCGACTCTTTAACTTCTCCCTCACAAATGGATCCGCCTGCAGATCAGCAAAACCCCATAGATGACCTTGATCGGTTTCAGTACTTTGATCATCAGGATCTGTTCAGGTATATATAAATGTCACTCATTACACCATCTTTCGCACATAAAAGTGATTTTGTTTATATTGATCAAAACATGGTTTGATTTTTTTTGCAGTGGTGACCTGCTCAACCATCAGGATTTCGAGTTGTCGGAAAAATCGCATGAAGTGCTCGATCAGAATGTTTCCACAGTACTTAACAAAGATCAAAACATCATTTCTAGAAATGAGTTTCATGATCTTGATCCCCTTGAAGACATAAGCTTATGGGATTGTTGGGAGGATGGTAATTTACCATTGGTTAGTTTCAGTGAAGACTGTAAATCCGGTGGTGAGGCTACAGGTAGTTCTAGTGCTGCCACCACTGATCACGGTGGCCGGAAGGTGGCAAATAGATTGAGACCATTGGAGTTTGAAGAGATAGCGAAGTACTTTGAGATGCCGATAATCATGGCAGCAAAGGAACTAGGTATAGGGTCAACATTGTTGAAGAAAAGATGGAGAGAGCTAAACATAAACAGATGGCCTCATAGAAAACTTAAGAGCCTTCAATCCCTCATTCAAAATGCCAAGGTAAACTATGATAATAACCTTCTATACATTACTCATGCATGTATGCATGCACTTGGTAACCAAAGTAGTTTTGGTATTTTCTAAAATTTTAATTATTAGTTTCTTTATAACATAAACATAGGCCCTAGGCATATGCCACATCGAATCAATTGTTTTACTACGATTTCTGATTTATATTTACATAAACTTAACTCATTGTAAATTTTGTGAACTCACACGAAAAATATATTGCATCTACCTAAAAAAAACTAGGAGTTGGGATTAAAGGAGGAGGTAGAGACGTTAGCAGGGCACAAGAAGATGATGGAGAAATTGCCAGGTATGGAATTGACAGAACGAACAAAGAAGCTTAGGCAAGCTTGCTTCAAAGCTATTTATAAGAAGAGAGGACTTAACAATCCTTAGTCCTTACCTTTTCTTTTAGCCATTTTGTTATAATTAGTGGATTTTAATCTACATTGTATGTGTTTTTCTCTTGATAGATTGATACCCTTTTTAGTTTCATTGTGTTTGTCTATTGATTTTTAATGCAGAAAATTTTGTATAATTTGGGTATTATAGTTTGTATTATGTATTTAGCTATATTCTATATTGCCGACACGACTACGCTGACGACTCTATACCAGAGGTCTATATAAATAGACTTATGAATTTAGTAGAAATAACTTGATTATAATCTTGTGATTTGTTCCATGTCTGATCCACTCCTAAGATTCACTCGACATGCCCCCAGTTATGTGTAATTAAAATTTTATTAGACTGTTGATCATAATGAGTCTACCCTAAGTCCACAACCAAACAAGGAACATGTCAACTATGAGAAACACGCATATGGACTTGTGAGTTATTTGTAAATTGATTATGGAAATAAAGTTTTTTTTTTAGACATTGTTGGGTAAAATAATTGTAAAACACTTGTTGGGCCATGGTTAGGAGTGTTGGGCACCTTTTGGGCTTTCCATGGTTACTAAATGTGAAACATGTAGCACTTGCGTGGGCCCCCACAAAACTAAGTTTTCACATTTCTTTCCCACTTCTAGGCCCATTAGGGAACTTAATAGTCCAATGAGTTGGCCATTTTGGAGTGTATCCTTTCAGATACGTTTGATAAGGTCGGGTATTTTGATGGCTCAAAAGTAATGTGAATGACGCGCTTTGGCCTATAGGTTTGGGAACTCTCGCCTTTGGTCCCCAGATAAGCAAACTGGTCCCTCGGTTGATTGGGATGTATACGAATGCTTACCTAGTCAGGACTTTCGGGCTACCGGCACCTCCCCCTTCCAGTTACTACGCGTCCATTACTATGATCCTACCCAACTAGAGTGGATGAATTTGAATTTCCTATGAGCTCTAAGGAATACATATATGTATATACATTTTGTTAAACAACTTGAGTATGTGTGTGATTTTCAGAGAAGGTGGAGAATATTCACAAGTGTATGCACACATATAAGTGCCAGGAGTAATACATATGCACATAAGGGAGCAATTAACACACAAAGGTATTCCTAGGATTTTCTAAGTGTGAATTGCATGCAGTTGTGTGTGCATTTTATAAACTAGCATACGAGAGGACCCTAGAGGCTATAGACTAGGTCAAGGCAATTAACCTAATTCCCTATAGTCAAGGGCTCTGATACCAATCTGTCACACCCTGATCCTTGTCGGAATAGATCGAGGCGTGATATATTGTTCAAAGTCTCATGACAACTATGTTATAATATGATTAGATTCAATTAAGTACTAAGTATGCAAACAAGATCCACAACATACAAATACAAATCCAAATATGAACAACATTTATTACATCAAATTTAAATAGTCTTGTGGATTTCTAAGGCACAACCTATTTTTCATCAACTTCATTCTTCAAATCTGCATCATGGGTAAAAACAGGTCAACTACGAGAGTTGGTGAGTAATCAAATTTTAGTAGAGAAAATTGTGAAGTTGAAACCTTTATAATTGGAAATTTGTTTTCTTTTGAAGTCGGCAAACAATTGTATTTGAGATAACGGTTTATAAATCAAAAATTGATTAACAAATGATGACAACAACAATAAGTCCTCACCCTATATATACATATGTATATATATATATATAAATATATATAGGATGGAGCATCTAATCATCATACACACTCAACCACGTGCGATCAATCACCTTAGCGTCCCAAGGCGGGGTGGTTAACCCAATAGCGCTATTATTGTCCATAACGTACCTCAAGAATACAGGCATAGTCATGGAGATTAGACTAAAAATGATAATGCACTACAAGTACATGTAGCGTAAACAAACAATGGTTATACAATTAATGACTCACGTATAAATGTCCCAACAATGTCTCAATTGTGATAAAACAATAAAATGAAGTTGGAATATATTAGAACCACATGATACACCCCAAAAGTATTGAAAATTATAAAGTATGGGGTAGATTACTCACTTTAGTCCCAAAACGAAATGCGTGTGTCGTACGATAGACGATTCGGGTCAAAATGACGTAGAACCTAATATAATTAATAGTTTTGGTTTAAGAACTGCTAAACAAGAATGGAGTATTAATACAAATAATTAGACACGTATTCTTATATTAGATGAATTAACAATAATTCATTTTGATTATAATATTAAGGTATTTATTTGTTAAATGAATTTTAAATTGAATTACTTACTTTGCATAATTAATTTATATTTTCAATTTAGGCCATATTTTAATAATTTCTTATTAAAATAATAACTTGCCCAATTATAATTATTTACATATTTTAACAATTATTTATATGAAATAATCATTAAAATGCATTTTTTACATGCTTAAATACTTAGGAAAATAGTTTTAAATAGTAAACTGTATTGAAAAATTATGAAATTATTAGAAAATCATTATTTCATACAATATGAATTATTGTAAAATTTGTATATTTTTCTGAACTGTTTTAGTATTTATTTAATATTTTAATGATTAAACAACACAAAATTCGGGAAAAATAGTAAATGATTCTCAAAAAATCTGTAAAATTAACCATAGTTTTATAACATGATGTAGAGCTCAGTGTATAAGGTTCAGATATTTATGACTATGGGAAGTATTTTTTATATATTTCATTATTAATTAATCAATAAAATCAGAAATAATAGTAAACAGTAATATAAATGCATGAAACTTCATATATCATGTTTAATCAGTATACATGTCATCCCAGAATTTTCTCAGAATTTATTGAATGCAACAAGTATTTTATGTGAATTATTGCCCTACTTTATTGAAATAATTATGATAATTCAATAAAAATAAGTTATTTTCTGAAAATTTCCAGAACTTCTTATTTTATTGATGGTATTCTGAGAAAAACCAGGTTTATGAAAAAAATGAGTTTTAGATATTTTGGTGATTTAATTTGTTTCTTGTATGAATTTGAAACTTTTAACAACATACCTTGATGAATGCTTCAAGAGGGATGAAGATTTGAGTATAATAGATTGTTCTTGGAATATGAGTATTCTTGGAGGAAATTTCGAGATTGAGAGTGAGAGAAAGAATAGAGAAGGTTTAAGTGGTGAAGAGAATAATGTGTTGAGAGAAAAATGAAAGGAAAGTGGATGGGAGGTGTGAGTGGGAGACCATGGGAATAATCTTTTTGCTTTTGGTGGTCTTCATAATTTCCCACTAACACAAGCATCTTTTACATAATTAATATAAGAGTTTTATAAAATTTAAAGTAAAGTTTATAAAAATAGAGTTTTATAAAATTTAATGTAAAGTTTATAAAAATGGAGTTTTATAAAAGATAGGTTATGATTTGATTATAACAATCTACTTTGATTTGAAGTTTAATTATAGCATTCAAGTTTGATTCTTTTAATTTAATTAGAGCATTATACTTTGATTTGATTTTAATATGGTATCATAATTTAATTTGATTATAGTTATAACGTTGTACTATACTATGTTGCTATTAACGTCAATTTATATCGTAGTGTATAGGTTTTGATCCTATTAGCGTCAAGTAATCTTGAGTAGGGTTTGAATGAGATTGAGAGAGGTTTCGTTTGTGATCTTTTTGAGTGTCCGGCTTCGCAACGCAAGGTCCATAGACCCCGTTAAGCCATGATTTAGTGTCCTACACAATCCCGATGATTGTACAATAGTGTTTTATCGCTTTGGTTCATTGTTTAGCACTGTTAAGGCTAAGGAAAATCAAACACATGAACTTTCCAAATGATGTTTTCTCATTAAAATAGCGAATTGTACAGTGATTACATAATGTAAACCCTATCATACAAGGGTTAATGGAGTTGACCAGTTTGACTAGTTGACTTTGTTTGACTTTGACTTGACCGAAATTTGATGGTTGTCACAGTTGGGCATGTCAAGTTGGACCTAGGTTTTGTATTGGGCCTTTATGGGCCTAATGGTTTTGGAATTTAGTAGGCCCAATGGGCTTGGGCCCTTGGGACATCCGAGATTTATTGGACAATTGAGATTTATTGGACCAGGAATTGTGGGCTTTAGGATAAGGCCCATATGGGGGTTGGGCCCAATTTGGAAAATTGGGCCATTAGTGGGCTTTTATGAATTTTGTAGTTTTGGGCCTTTTTGGTTTTGGGCTTGGGCTTCAGTTTTGGTTAGGGGTGAAATGGTCATTTTACCCCAAGTATGGATTATAGATCTTGGTTTGGGAACCCAATTGCTAATTGGGTGCTATTTTGGTATTGTTAGCTCGGGAAGTGTCAGGGCAGCAGCTAAGGTTTTCTTGCGGTGAGCTTCAGCATTCGAGGTGAGTCTCATCACTGTTCTATGGATCAAAGGCACCAATGCCGGCCCATTTGGTTTATGTATGGTAGGAAGACCCGGGGGTGACCCCTGGCATTTTGTATGAAAGACCAGGAGGCGGCTCCTGGCAATTTATATGAAAGACCAGAGTCTAAACTCTGGAAAATGTTAGTTAAGTAGTTGTAGATTGTATGCTAATTGTCTTTGTGATACTTGCATGGAAGACCAGGAGGTGGATCCTGACACTTGTCTGTAAGACCCAGGGTTGTGGCCCCCGGCCTGGCAAGAAAGACCACGAGGCGGCTCGTGGCATAATGGCAAGACTATGGTTGGCACATAACACTCATATTAATTATGTTTATGTGTGATATGTATGGCTCATGATTATGTTTGTTATGTAAGGCTCGTTTGATAGGTATGGTGTGTGGTATTTGGGGAACTCACTAAGATTTGTGCTTACAGTTTTGTTTATGGTTTCAGGTATTTCCGATTAAAAAAGGAAGAGCCCGGCTTGATCGCAACGCATTCACCCGTGTTTTCCGCAATATGTGATTTTGGGATTTAAATCTGAAAAATATTTTACTTAGCAATGTTTTTGAATGTTTGGATTAAGTAACATGCGTGTTTTGACTATAATAAAAATGAAAATTTTATCCTTGATTTTTGGGGCGTTACAACTCCTATCTTCTCTTCTGGTATAACGGTTGCTACAACCTAAACCTACAAAACATAAAACATCTATAACATCAGACACAATTGTCTGGTGAGTTATTCTTATTTCTTTTCTTATCTTTCTTTCCTTCTCTTCCTCATACTCTATTATACTTTTCCTCTAATAGCATACACTGGTATTCTTCTCATCCATCTATCTCTTTCATCTTTCTCTAATCTTTCTCTCTTTCTTTCATAACATACACTGCTATCTTTTTCTTTTCTCATCTATCTGTTTCTCCACTCTATTCTTTCTTTACAATCTTTATTTTAAGCCTCTTAGCAGGCTCTTCTCATATTCTTGTCTTAGCCTCATAACAGGATCTTCTCATACCCTATCACTTAGACTCTTAACAGGCTCTTCTCATGTTATATACATACTCTAACCCTTTCTCTATCCTTATCTCTAGTGCCTCGTCACTCTGTACATATCTAGATCCAAAGGTCATATTACATACTCTAAGGTATTAACATACCATTTTCATTACTGGGCGTCCTAACCCAATCTTACCTCTCTCTCTTGTAATCCCTCGTGGATCCTTAATCTTTCTTCTTACTCTTGAATCCCTCACGGATTCCTTACTCTTAACCCCTCGTGGGTTACTTTTAAGTTCTTACAAAGAACTCTCTAATCTTGTCCCTTACAAGGAACCTTTATCTATCTCTTCTAATCATACTTAATCTCGATTCTTGCATGGATCATCTATCTATATTCCTAGAGGGAATCATATATCTCTTTCCCCGTAGGGACATAATCTTATTCTCATAGGAATCATACTCTTTGTCCCTGTAGGAACCTCTACTCTATTCCCGAACGAATCTCTATATCTTGTCCCCGAAGGAACCATACTCTTGTCCCCGTAGGAACCTTACTCGTGTTCCGATGGAACCAATACTCTTTTTCCCATAGAAACCATACTCTTATCCCCGAAGGAATCTTCTATCTTTTGTCCCTGTAGGAACCTTACTCTTATTCCCGTAGGAATCTTCTATCTTTTGTCCCCGTAGGAACCTTACTCTTATTCCCGTAGGAATCTTTTATCTTTTCTCCCTGAAGGGACCATACTCTTGTTCCCGTAGGAACAATCTATCTTTTCTCCCCGAAGGAACATATATCTCCATGTCTCATCAAGAGACCTTTTAATCTTTCTCTTCTAGTACTTAACTCATTATGTACTTAATCTTTATCTATATCTAGTACCATATAACATTCTACAATACTAATGGTAGCTAGACATACTTACATACTCTTATGATTATTACACATAATCATCTGTTAGGTAAAATATGAAAGGTTGAAAACATGTGGCTATGCATGTGAAATAAAAGAATCAAATTCAATTGTTGGACGGCTAATGTGAATGGAAGGAAATTCAACGTCAACATTTGCGGCTTTCACATTTGAGTACTATTGTTACGACGACTCAACATTTGCGGCTTTCACATTTGAGTACTATTGTTACGACGACTCAATTTCATGTGCAAATTGCGGCTCTCTCACCTATATATATGCATGTATGTTTTGCATATTTTGTGTGCAAAAACTTGAGAGAACATCAAGTGTAGAGTGTCAAGCCAATTGTAATCTTGTGAGTTTTAATAAAATTCTCTAGTTGCAGCCCGTGGATGTAGGATTTGCACCGAATCTGAACCACGTAAAATCCTTGTGTTCTTCTTGCTTTATTTTCGTGAGTTTGTGTGTGTGTGATAGTGTGTTTCCGCTGCGTGTACCCGGTCCGGTTCCTAACAACTGGTATCAGAGCCAGATTAGCGAGGTTTTGGAGGGTACGATCGTTTTTTTATCACACACGAGTGTACCTGATTTGTATCTTGTTTGTCGTAATGGCTGAAGACAAGATTATAATCGAAAAGTTCAACGGTTCTGATTTTAGTTGGTGGAAAATGCAATTAGAAGCATTGCTATGTCAGAAAGACTTGGACATGGTACTCGGAGACAAACCGGAGAAAATGGAAAAAGCTTTTGAAGATGCATGGAACTCAAAGGACAAGAAAGCCAAGGCAGTTATTACATTGTCATTGACGAAGAGCGTTGCTTTCAACATCATGAATGAAACCACGGCGCGTGGTATGATGGAGGCTCTGTCAAATATGTATGAGAAACCATCGGCGGCTAACAAGGTGTTCTTGATGAAGGAGTTGTTCACTACAAGGATGAATGAGGAAGGCTCAGTTACGGTTCACATTAACAATCTAAATTCAATTCTGTCCAGATTATCATCTGTGGGAATTAAATTTGATAACGAGACTCAAGCATCACTGCTACTAGCTTCTCTACCTGATAGCTGGTCCGGAACAGTTACTGCTGTTACGAGTTCCGTGGGGACCAGTGGTATGACTTTTGAAGGGGTTAGAGATTTGGTTCTTGGCGAAGATATCAGACGCAAGAATCAAGGTGGATCTTCTTCTTCTGATTTATTAAATGTCGGAAGAGGTAGAGGGAATAGCAGGAGCAGTGGGAGCCGGGGGAAAAGTTCTTCTAGAACTTTGAAGAATGTGAAATGCTGGAACTGCCAAGAGGTGGGACATGTTAAGAGTCAATGTCCAAAGAAAGAATTGAACATTGCCGGTGCTGAGAGTGTGTCTGAGGATGATGCAATGATACTCAGTATGGAAAGTTCTGTGGACTCTTGGGTCATGGATTCAGGGGCTTCGTTTCACGCCATGGACAACGGGGAAACGATGGTGAATCTAAAAGAAGGAGATTTTGGAAAGGTACGTTTGGCAAATGATGAGATGCTTCAGGTAACGGGCATGGGAGATATTGATTTGGTTACTTCATTGGGAACTACATGGAGCCTGAAGGATGTCAGGGTGATTCCGGAGCTGAAGAAGAAATTGATTTCTGTTGGTCAGCTGGATAAACAAGGACTGGAAGTAAGGTTTGGTGGTGGTAAATGGAGGGTGATCAATGATAATCTAGTGATTGCTCATGGTATGAAGTGTGGGTCATTGTATATGATTGAGGTATCTGCTGAGGGAAGTATGACCGTCCCTGTTAAGCAAGACAAAATCTGGTTTGCTAAATCTACGGCTAAGAGAGTTCATTTTGCAAACATGAATTCTGGAGCCAAGGGGATGTTAGCTGAACGAGTCAGAAATTCTAAACCATTCAGGGGATTCTGTGACAGTGGGAGCACGGGGTGTGTTTCGGGTACAGTTACAAAGAGCCATTGGGTTTTGAAGACTAAGACTGAAAAAGTCTCTCCTGTTGAAAGTTTGCAAAGTTGGGAGAGTGTTAGTGGTCCTCGGTGTATCTCTGGATCTGGTGGAGTGTCCAAACCGGTTGAGACAGAGGATGAGTCGGTGGTGGGATTAGCCACGACTGAGTTGGAGCTAGTGGGAGCTTCAACTGTCCCTTCTAGTACTTGAAGATGAGGGGCGGCTGCAATTAGAGAAATGGGACTAAGTTTAGCTTGTTCTTAGGAACTGGAGGCTTGGAAGACTTGGTTGTTTTAAGATCACTAGAGTTGGATGACAAAGACGGACCATGTTGTTCAAACTTTCAAGTGGGAGATTGTTAGGTAAAATATGAAAGGTTGAAAACATATGGCTATGCATGTGAAATAAAAGAATCAAATTCAATTGTTGGACGGCTAATGTGAATGGAAGGAAATTCAACGTCAACATTTGCGGCTTTCACATTTGAGTACTATTGTTACGACGACTCAACATTTGCGGCTTTCACATTTGAGTACTATTGTTACGACGACTCAATTTCATGTGCAAATTGCGGCTCTCTCACCTATATATATGCATGTATGTTTTGCATATTTTGTGTGCAAAAACTTGAGAGAACATCAAGTGTAGAGTGTCAAGCCAATTGTAATCTTGTGAGTTTTAATAAAATTCTCTAGTTGCAGCCCGTGGATGTAGGATTTGCACCGAATCCGAACCACGTAAAATCCTTGTGTTCTTCTTGCTTTATTTTCGTGAGTTTGAGTGTGTGTGATAGTGTGTTTCCGCTGCGTGTACCCGGTCCGGTTCCTAACATCATCTTCTATCTCTTAGGTATCCACAAACACCTTTCTTATCATCTATTCATACATAGGATTATATTACATACAATCATATTCTTTCTTTATCTACTCTTATGGGTATACCTCACGATACCCATATTCTTCTTTACCCACTTATATATACTTTTCTTATACATACATGGTCAGATACATGTATTACATGTATAACCACATTTGCTTCATCTTACATTGGGTTATAATATATATATATATATATATATATATACATATATATATATAACCCTATCTTTCCTTCCCCATTGTCATGCTCAGACTCTTTACACATAAACATAAATATATATATATATATATATATATATATATATATATATATATATATATATAGACACACACATAAAATGTATAAATTAACTTAAATTGAGAGAGTGAGAGATATAACTCGCCTTATCAGTTACTGATGACTAACCATCCCATCTTTCCTTTACTATGTCATTGATGCATCTTGATCCATCTTTCTTGATCTTAGTCCTATTCATACATATACATAAGTATCTTAATACTTGTCTTAGCCTATTAAGAGTTGTGACTCTTAAAATTCAGGATAACTACTTAATAGATCCTTAATCTATCTTTTCATTCCCTATATCTTAATCTCATTGTAACACCCTGTTCGGGATCATTCTGTAATTCAGAGTCCTGGGCTGGAAGTTGATTATGTAAAGGATTTGTGCCTTAAGAAGGCGATGTTTAGACCTTCTATAAGGAGGTAATGATGGTTATGAGATCTAAACCTTTGAATTGTGTTTTGGAGTCAAAGAGTAAAACGGGAAAAGTCATAGGTCGGGTTCTTGCATGAAATATGGATTTTTGTTCGAGAATTTTTTAGTCCAAGATATTTAGATAATATTTTAGAACTCCTCAATACCTTTCCGTGGATATAAAGAACGTCAACATCGGAGTTAGAACGAAGAAGTTATGCTCGTTTGAAGTTTGGTCGATTTTGGGTTATGCTGAGTACGTTGGGCGTACAGAGGGGCATATGTTGGGCGTACTGAGGCACCCTGAGTACGATGGGCATACTAGGAGTACGCTGGACATACGTAATCAGTGCCAAAACCCTATTTCCATGTTTTAAGCCTTATTTAAGCTCCTTAACTCCCCCAAACCCACTCCATTCTCAGCCTCCACCCCTCCAACACCCCTTCCATGAAACCCTAACCCTAGTTGAGCCTTGTGTGCTAAAGGAAGGTGTTTTTGAGTGCTTTGGAGTATGCATGGTGCACCTTGGAGAAGAAGGAACTTCTTGGAGAAGTGTTGGTTGCTTTGGAGCTTGTAGATCTGGACTTTGTTCACCTTGATCTATCTTCTAGAGGTATAAAGTTTGAATCCTGATGATACATTTTTTTAGATCTAGCTAGTTTTGGATGTTATGAGCTTTTGGTCATTTTTAGTGCATAAAGTTTAGATCTTGAAAGTTTGTGACCTTGTTATGGACAAAGTTGGAAACTTTATCCATCTAAACATCATTTTGATTCAGATCTGAAAGTTGGAGACTTGTACTTAATGGATTAAGTTGAAAAAAATGAACTTTTGGGTCCCTTTGAGAGTTAAAGAATAGATATTGTCTGTTAGGATCATTCTAATGGATAAAGTTGGAAACTTCATCCACTATAAAGCTATTATAAACTATAAAAATGTGATCTTGGCCCTTCTATCGCTTCCATGCAAGAGTTGTGATGTCTTATTGGGTTAAGAGCTTAGGGTTTTGGACATTATGCACTTTATAGCCATGAAAAGTTATAAAGTTTGAAACTTTATGACTTAGGACATCATTTTGGACTTCGATTTGAGTTTTGGACGTAAGGGCTTAATGGAATAAGCTCTTAATGGAGTTTTAGGACTGGGCTACGTACGTTGGGCGTACCTGGTGGTATGTTGCGCGTACGCAGTCAGCGCCCCGCTTTTGGTCAACATCAGAGTACGATGAGCATACTCTCTTAGTGCGTAGGGCGTACTCCGCTCAGGAGGAATATTGACTTTTGGTCCTTGACCGTTGGCTTTGACTTTGGACATGGTTGACCAAGTTTGACCTACGGGCATTTTGGGTAATTTGATTTATAGTTTTAGATTTGGGTTCCATTGTATAGGTGACCGATAGAGATAGTTTTTAGAGCAGTGATCGGTGCAGCTATTCTTTCAGAATGTGAGGTGAGTTTTCTCACTATGTCCATGGGTCGAAGGCACCAATGCTGACCTATTACTTGTTATGTGGAATGCTAGTTGTCTTTGTGATACTTGCCTGGAAGACCCTGGGGGTAGCCCGTAGAATTTGTATGAAAGACCATGGGGGTAGCCCATGACACTTGGATGTCAGACCATGAGGGCAGGCCATGTCATTTCAAGGAAAGACCATGGGGGTAGCTCATGGTAGTTGAATGTCAGACCATGGAGGTAGCCCATTGCATTTCAAGGAAAGACCATGGGGATAGCCCATGGCAATTGGATATCAGACCATGGGGGTAGCCCATAACATTTCAGGGAAAAGACCATAGGGGTAGCCCATGGCAAATGTATGTATGGTATGTGGTATTTTGGGGAACTCACTAAGCTTTATGCTTACGGTTTTTAGTTTATGTTTCAGGTACATCCGTTACTAAGGACAAGGGCCCAACGTGATGGCACAGCATCCCCCAGAGTTTTATGTAATGGAAATTAATGATATTACTCTGATGTTTAAATGATATATTCACTTTTATATGTTTTGGAACAACTCGTTTGTATGAATTATTGTTTAAAAAAAAACTACCTTGGATTTTCGGGACGTTACAAGTTGGTATCAGTGTCTTGGTTTGAGGGATTGTGACACACTCCTGGGTATGTCTGAACTCAAACCGATGAATTGGTAATCTTTTGAAAGAAAATAAGTTTCTAAAAAGATTTTTGTAAATAAAATAAGTTTCTGTAAATATTTTTATAAAGAAAAAGGGGGTGTGATGTGTGCAATCAACCGAGCTCAAGTAAGTGATTCCCAGAATACCCATACATGTTGTTATGATATATGATATGAATGCTCACATTCTAGGATGAGGCTAGGGATACTTTCAGGAATTGCATGATAGATCGGCCTGATATGTGATGCCTTGTAGCCCAGGAAGCATTGGATGCTATGATTGGGAATATGTATTGGTAACAATAATTGCTAAGTGTATGCTTTAAAAATTATATACGGTTAGGATCTTATAGCCCTAGAATAACTGATTTGTCCTTATTTCCTGCTCCTTGTCTGGTTGTGGTCCTAGGGTAGAATATTTTATTCGATAGTCTATTTGATCCTGGATTGTGTATATTTTGCATGCATAAGGCAACCGGAAGTGAGAGTAGAAGTTCCTAGCATGGTAGTAGCAAGTGAGTGTGGGATACCCTTTGTTTTTTTCATGGCTTGGAGTGTTGCTATAAAAATGTTGCTTGCTTTGTGCTTTGTGTAACTCTTAGTAATGTGAGTTAACTATTAAGTGAATATGTTAAGCCACATGTTGCAAAGGTTAAATAATCTCAGAGTGATAGATTTGACTCTATTGTGCAACTCTTTCTGAGTCCAACCGTTGTAGGGTTGAGTTTTTTACTCGAAGGATTATCTAAGCTTTGTTGCATGTGATTGTATTCATGAAGTAGTTAGCTGACATTATTAGGAGTTTTTCAGCAGCAAATGGCAGGGTGAGGTCGGGAACCTAAGAGAGTCGAGGAAGTGCTTTAGCGGGCTGGGTTGCGTTGTTTAGCAGGTACTTGGAGTACCGATTTGAGAAGGTGACTTGGAGGATTCGGTATAACTCTTAAGGAAAGTATGAATACGTGTGGAAGGTAGTATTGGGCCCGTACTACTGAAAGCACAGGATCCATACTCGAGTCGAGGGGAGTCACAGAGATATTGGCTATTGTGGGGGCTCGCACTCTTTTCTTTCGCAAGTTTCGTGCATGTGGAGCTCCCGAGTTCTGTGGGGAGAAGGACCCCATTGCTGGTAGGAGGTGGTTAGCGGACATGGTGAACGCTTTTCGGTCAAGCTTCTACCCCGATGGGTTAAAGGATAGATTGTTTATTTTCTTCTGAAAAACAGAGCCTGCGATTTGTGGGAGGAGGTGGACTTTGCTTTAGGAGGCGATGCCATTGAGATGATGACTCAGGAGGAGTTTGTGACCCGGTTCAAGGCAGAGTTTGCACCAGCTATCGAGGTGCAACAGTTGGCGAGGGAGTTTCAAGACCTTCGCCAGACGACTGAGACTGTGGCAGAGATCACTACCAAGTTTAGGGAGAGGGATCTTTTGGTTTCACAGTATGCCACAGATGAGGAGATGAAGAAGACAAGGTACCATGATATGTTGCGTGATGGTATAAGGGAGTTTGTTAGCTTTTTTGCTTTTCGGCTTTAGAGGACATCATAGAGAGAGCCCGAGAGCGGGATATTGATTTGGAGCACCTCATAAAGAGGAAACCAAATCAGGTGCAGACAGTTGGGGGTCTTGCGAAGTGACCCAAAACTTTTGATCAGCAAGTGAGAAGCCAGCATGGACGAGGTCAGTGCAGCACGTGCGCGAAGTAGCACGACGGAGTTTGTCGATTTAGGGGTTCGTGTTGCTATAAGTGTGGCAGGCTAGGTCGGGTCAGCAGAGATCGTCCCCGGGGGACGAGTCCGGTATGTTTCCACTGCAACCAGGTGGGCCACAAGAAGGTCGACTGTCCAATGTTGTGGGAGGGAGCAGTGTGTGTACCTTCTCAAGTTACTTTGAGGATCACTGATGGTCGCAAGGGCAGAGTGGATGTTCCCATGGTGAGGAGCCGAGCATTATAGTTACGGGCTGAGGATATCCGAGTTCCACCAGTTGACATCGCAAAAATTTTATTTTGAGAGTCTTTGTATGCCATTTTGTATACTGAGAGCCGTGCTTAGAAGATATTCGGGTGAGCCGGTTTTAGATGTCGATGTGGGAGGCATTGACCACCGTCACAACAAGCTTTAAGTGAGAGAAGACCAACATCCGATTCGATCTTTGGTGGTATCAGTAAGGAACTCAAGGATCCCGTAAGGTGGGCATGTTGGGTTTGAATGCAGGAATTGTAGGGGTCATTTGGGAATACGAGGCAATGAGGAATTGGTTTGATCGTGGGTGTAAGATTGGTACTTGTCAAGTTCATACCTTCGAAGTGTGGTCAGTTGCAGCTTCACATGGGAATTACTCTAGTGCAAGTAGGTCGTTGAATTGGTTGGGTACCCGTTTCGATAGTTGATATTTTGTTCTTCCTCATCCAATAACGTCGCCGAGGACTTATAGTGGATTAAGTGAAAAGTGCTCGGGAATATTGAACTAGTTGAGATTTCAGGGAGTATTCATTCAATTCTGGCATGTATGTGTTTGCTAGGATTGGCTAGTAATGGAACACTAGTACGTGTGGGCTCAGGCTGTCGGCAACTTCGAGTAGTCAGGTTGCGAGATAGATTTGAATCTATCAATTTTGTGGTTGGAAGAGCGTAGTTGAATCCAAGTGTAGGAGAACCTCTTGGACTATGGGATTGCACAAGGAATGAGATTTCAGGTTACCTTGTGCATTACTGGTGTCACATGGATGGTATGTGATTAGTTTCATGTGGAGGGTTTGTGTTAGGGCCTCTTTGCCTGTTCTTGTCTGATGAAGAATTTGGGGTTCGAAGCATAACCCAAACACCTTATTTATGCTATATCCGGATGAGGTTTCGACTCATGATAATTATGGTTGGTATGGTAGATGCACGGTAAGACCATGGGTTGGGTCCATGGCAGTGTGGAAGTGTTGTAAGACTGCGGGGTGACCGTAGCATTCACTAGGTTGGCAGGTAGTATTAGAGGTGTTGTGAGACAGTGGGAAGGCCACACCATTCATGGGATCAAGGAAGGATGTGGGTCGTATGGGGTTGGTCGTGATGTAAGACTACAGTTGGATGTGTAGCATTCATTTAGAGAAAAGTAAGTTTCATTGCATCAGTGTTATGGTTGGTTATGATATCTCTGGTTAGAGCAGGAGGGCTGTTGAAGCCTTATATACAAGTAGGTTAGGGTAGCTTGTCCAGATAGACTCATGGATAGAGTCTCGTGGTACATTCATTTCAAAGGATGTCGGTTTCAGCGACCGGTCAAGAATTCGATACTTCAGATAATTGGTAGATCAGCTTGGAGCTCAAAAGATCTTGGATAGATCAAAAATGAGAATGTTGGTCAGCAGGATAATTTAGGGTCGTAAGGATTTTGTTCGGATTAGATTACTAAGTGGAGCCATATTGACTGTGATTTAGAATAGTTTTGTATGTCGGGAAGTCACATAAGGTATTGGATTCCTGGTTTTGAGATGAGTAGTGATGGTTGTCCTTTATCAGTTAACGTCAGCATGAGCAAGGATTCGTTCGTCGTCAGTATGTGAGTTCTACTTAGAATGGGTTCGACTATTGGAAGGCCATCATATGTTACGGTCAACTTTTATCAGGTATCTGGTAGATGGTCGGGGTGTATATGTTTTTGGGTATCCGTAATTTTGTTCAGGCCGTATAGGTTTGTTTGGTTCGGGTTGTGAAGTTGAGTCTTTGCGGGATCAATTTTGATTGGTTCTGTCTGTCTTGGAGTCCGAAATTGTTCATGGTTTTCAATTTCAGGTATAGCAGTTGGATACTCATTGGCTTAGGGAAAAGCTGAGGTTCATTATTCGTTAGGGCTTGTGAAATCTTCTATTTTGGGTTCGACAACAGTAAGGGTGGGCGGTCATCAGAGCGAGGTGACTTCCCCAGTCATTTTTAGGATTCAGGGAGTTCAGTCAGGATCACTTAGTTCGGTGAAGGAGATAGTAAGGAATGATTTCGAGGACGAAATCTAATTTAAGTGGGGGAGAGTTGTAACACCCTGTTCGGGATCATTCTGTAATTTAGGGTCGTGGGTCGGAACTTGATTGTGTAAAGTCTTTGGGCCTTAAGGAGGCGATGTTTAGACCTTTTAGAAGGAGGTAATGATGGTTATGAGATCTAAACCTTTGAATTGTGTTTTGAAGTCAAAGGGTAAAAGGGGGAAAAGTCATAGGCCGGGTTCTTGCATGAAATGTGGATTTTTGTTCGAGAAGTTTTTAGTCCAATATATTTAGATAATATTGTATAGTCCTCAATACCTGTCTGTGGATATAAAGAACATCAAAATCGGAGTTAGAACAAAGAAGTTATGCCCGTTTGAAGCTTGGTCGGTTTTTAGGTTATGTTGAGTACGCTGGCGTAGAGAAGGGCATACACTGAGCGTACTGAGGCACCCTGAGTACGTTGGGAATACCAGGAGTATGTTGGGCGTATGCAATTAGTTCCTAAACCTAATTTTCATGGTTTGAGCCCTATTTAAGCTCCTTAACTCCCCCAAACCCACTCCATTCCCAGCCTCCACCCCTCCAACACCCCTTCCATGAAACCCTAACCCTAGTTGAGCCTTGTGTGCTAAAAGAAGGTGTTTTTGAGTGCTTTGGGGTATGCATGTTGCACCTTGGAGAAGAAGGAACTTCTTGGAGAAGTGGTGGTTGCTTTGGAGCTTGTAGATCTGGACTTTGTTCACATTGATCTATCTTCTAGAGGTATAAAGTTTGAATCCTGATGATTCATTTGTTAGATCTAGCTAGTTTTGGATGTTATGAGCTTTTGGTCATTTTTAGTGCATAAAGTTTAGATCTTGAAAGTTTGTGACCTTGTTATGGACAAAGTTAGAAACTTTATCCATCTAAACATCATTTTGATCCAGATCTGAAAGTTGGAGACTTGTACTTAATGGATTAAGTTGAAAAAGATGAACTTTTGGGTCCCTTTGAGAATTAAAGAATAGATCTTGTCTGTTAGGATCATTCTAATGGATAAAGTTGGAAACTTCATCCACTATAAAGCTATTATGAACTATAAAAATGTGATCTTGGCCCTTCTATCGCTTCCATTCAAGAGTTGTGATGTCTTATTGGGTTAAGAGCTTAGGGTTTTGGACATTAAGCACTTTATAGCCATGAAAAGTTATAAAGTTTGAAACTTTATGACTTAGGACATCATTTTGGGCTTGGATCTGAGTTTTGGACGTAAGAGCTTAATGGAATAAGCTCTTAATGGGGTTTTGGGACTGGGCTGCGTACGTTGGGCATACCTGGTGGTACGTTGCGCGTACGCGGTCAGCACCCCGCTT
The DNA here is from genome assembly GCF_052849685.1 of Lactuca virosa. Classification (NCBI taxonomy): domain Eukaryota; kingdom Viridiplantae; phylum Streptophyta; class Magnoliopsida; order Asterales; family Asteraceae; genus Lactuca; species Lactuca virosa. Next base: position 62,649,318 of record NC_136429.1, read on the forward strand.
TTGGTCAACATCAGAGTATGCTGGGTGTATTCTCCTTGTACGTAGGGCGTACTGCGCGCGGAAGGAATATTGACTTTTGGACCTTGACCGTTAACTTTGACTTTGGCCAGGGTTGACCAAGTTTGACCTAAGGGCATTTTGGGTAATTTGGTTTATAGTTTGAGATTTGGGTTCCATTGAGTAGGTGACCGGTAGAGATAGTTTTTAGAGCGGTGATCGGTGCAACTATTCTTTCAGACTGTGAGGTGAGTTTTCTCACTATGTCCATGGGTCGAAGGCACAAATGCCGGCCCATTACTTGTTATGTGGAATGCTAGTTGTCTTTGTGATACTTTCCTAGAAAACCCTGGGGGTAGCCCATAGCATTTCTATGAAAGACCATGGGGGTAGCCCATGACACTTGGATGTCAGACCATGGGGGCAGCCCATAACATTTCAAGGAAAGACCATGGGGATAGCCCATGACACTTGGATGTCAGACCATGGGGGTAGCCCATGACATTTCAAGGAGAGACCATGGGGGTAGCGCATGGAACTTGGATGTCAGACCATGGGGGTAGCCCATGACATTTTAGGGAAAAGGCCATGGGAGTAGCCCATGGAAAATGTATGTATGGTATGTAGTATTTTGGGGAACTACTAAGCTTTGTGCTTACGGTTTTCAGTTTATGTTTCAAGTACATCCGATACTAAGGACAAGGGCCCGGCGTGATGACACAGTATCCCCCAGAGTTTTCCGCAATGGCAATTAATGATATTACTCTGATGTTTAAATGATATATTCACTTTGATCGATTTTGGAACAAGTCGTTTGTATGATTTATCGTTTAAAAAAATTACCTTGGATTTTCGGGACGTTACACTCATCCAATTAATGAATTAATCATCCCATTATACCTAATTCATTATAATCTACTCTCATGCATCAATTCATAATCCAATTAGTTAGGGTTTCAAACCCTAACCTCACATACATTGATTCCACAATGGAAATTACTTTCTAAGCTTGGTTAAAGCTTCTAGACACTAGCAATAGCATCATACTTCATCTATATGCTAATTAAAATAAGCAATCTAACCAATTCATCAAAACACCCTTAAAGCCTTTATTAGCTTAATTAAGGAGTAGATGATTACCTCATGTGTTTTCCACCTTTAATCCAAGCCATATGAACCCTAGACCGCCTCTTGCCCCTTCTTTCTTCTCCAAATTGCCAGAGCATCATATGGGAAGGTTTGGGGGTGAAAATGATGAGAATGAAGGCTTAACAGCCTCTTGTTTTGTCTCGTTTCCACATCACAAAACCGCTTTCCGCACAGTGGAAATTGCTTTCCGCATCGCGGAGACTACCTGACCAAAAGTCAATGGCCGCTTAAATGCTTTCCACGCCACGACATACATTTTCCGCGCCGCGGAAACTGCTTGACAACAATAACCTTAGATGATTCTATTCCAGCTTTGGGACATTTTTATCCCAACTTCTAACCCTCATATCTTCTTCGTTTCTAACCCGTTTTCGATGTTCTTTATATCCATGCAATGATGAGAACATACTATATACATCTATTAAATCACTTCTCACTGACTTAATATGGGTGTTAATCTATTAAGTCACAAACTTGGGCCAAAAAGCATAAAATTCCCATTTTACCCCCTTTTTTTGACCAAAAATGTATCTTCTTATGCATTCTTTCTCTACAATTTACTCATCTAACATATTCTAAGTGAATTAAACTATTATTGGCCATTTCCATGAAGCTGCAACTTCATTTTCTCATCTCTTTGTCATAAATGACAAATTGCCCTTTTGGTCAGTATTTGACTAAAAGTCGTTCTGCTCAAAATTTCGGGTTCTTAAGTAACGCCTGTGTTTCCAGGATAGGCATTAATGATGATAAAATAGTCTAGGTCAACCTTTGTAACTCATTTTGAAGAAATGAAAAGGAATTATGTGAATTATGTGTTTTATGCTTAATTATTAGGATTTAATTAATTAAGAGTAAAAATGAGCGTCGAAAATAAATATTAGATAAAGCCGATATCTATTCAGAAAGTTGTAGTGGTCGTGACAAGGATTCCGGATATATAAATAATACCGAAATCCGAGTTATAGCAAAGAAGTTATGACCTGTCGAAGTTTCGCGATAAAACCGGCACGGTGCCGAAAGACGTAAAAAGTGAGTTTTTGATAAACTACTTTTTAGCCTTAGTGATCTAAACAAAAGTCGTAGTGTTCGTTAAACCGAGAGTATGTATAAAAAGAACGTCCAAATCTGACTTCGTATGAGGAAGTTATGATTTTTCTAAGTTTCAGCTTAGCAGTAGACAGCTAAAAACTCGAATTTTAGATCGAGTGATTTTTAGCCGACACAACCTAAACGAGAATCGAAGGTCTCGTCAATAGTAGTACAACAGTAAAAAGACAGACGAAAACGGACGTCGGATGAAGAAGTTATGATTTTTTAACGGATTTCCTGTCCCGGTCTATTAAAAATAATAAGATTAAAATTAAAGTCAAAATTAGACTATGAAGTCTAAACGAAAGTTATAGAGCGTAATTTTACCTACGCGTGCATATAAAGAACGTCAAAAACGGAGCCCGTATGCGAAAGTTATGGATTTTAGAAGTTTTGGTTCAAAAATCGAGAAAATCCCAAAATCCGAGAAATTTTGCATGGTGAGACTTCGGCCACGTCACCCTCGCTCGTAGCATGCCACGTGTCCAAAATTGCGGAGTCATCCGAGGCCAGCTGGTGAGGCGTGTCGCAACCCTCGCATCCAAAGCGCAGGTCCAATCCGAAGTTGTCGCGTGTCTTCGTGTGTCCGAGCCTCGCACGGGCCACCTGGAGCCTCGCATGCGAACCACCTGGAGCCACCTGCCCTTCGCTACTGCTGCCACCTGCCTTCGCTGACTCACCCTTCTCGGCCGACCCTCGCAATCTCGCCCTATAAATAGGTAGGCTGCGAGCCTTCCTCGTTAAAATCAGATTTTTGCCACTTTTTCACCCAAATTCAATATTTTCACTATTTCGACTTCCCCCGAAGCCCCGAGATCATTTCCAACACCCGAAACACGTTCCGAAGTACCCGAAGACCTGAAAAAATTATCTTTTCGGTTTTGAAGCCCAACCCTCGCAGAGCCCGGTTTCTTAATAAAACTCCCGGTTTTATTTGAAACGATCGTTTTAGGAAACGAAGTGCTACCCGATTATCATTAAATCAAGTGAGTGTATAGTTACTTTCATCTTACACATAGATATGAAGTATTTTATATAAAATACGTGCTATGTGAATATATATTGTTTGTTTATTTGAGATGGATGTTGAAGGAATGATTTATACAGGTTTTTAAATAATTTAAACTGTATATGTATTTTTTTATCTACAAAAATGTTGGGTAAAACATGGGTTGATGAAATAGTTGGTATGTGATGAAAGATGAGTTGGATAAATGAGATGATCGGTGATATAGATCATGATATGAGGGTGAGTGGTGAAATATGAGAGAATCACTTACCCAAACGTTGGCCCCCGTCATTCAATAGAGTATGGATGACAACCATGGACTATTCTAGATGATCTGTGGAACACTAGCAGGCTCGCAACCTGTAAGTGTGTGAACTATATGTTCATCAGTTGTTCTCTAAAAACCCATTGACATGTATTGCAGGGGGGATTCCCATGAATAATACTATCGATGAATAAGAGCTATGGACTTAGCACATGTTGTATAAACCCTGGCAACTATGGACGTAGTGCCTGTTGTATAAACCCTGGCGACGATGTGACTTCGTGCCTATTCCTTAGGATGAATCCTTAGGAATGAGTGATAGTTGATTCTTAGGGTAAATCCTTAAGAAATAAATAAGATAATGGGGTTGGGATAATTTGGTTGATTGTTTGATGTTTAAGCATAATAAATTTATTTATTATGGGTTGAAAACTCTATATGCTCACCAGGCTCCCAAGCCTGACCCACTCAACTTTTTATATTACAGGTGGTGGACCCCGAGCATAGTCGGATGATGATGAGTGATTTTTGGATTATAGGCCAGTAGTTGTAAATAACTGTTGTAAGGCTTATAATCTCTTGTTTATGCTTTTGATCTGTATCAAAACATGACATCCCGATGTTTTGATATAAAATGAAAATATATATTTCTTAAAGAAAGGTTTTGATAAATTTTTATCATGTTTTGTTTTGGGAACAAATTCCGCAACATCTTTTAAAAAGATTACTCTGATTTTATTTTAAAAAGCATAAAATAAATCGGTCTTTTCTGGCTGAGAAATTAGGGGATGTCACAGTTGGTATCAGAGCATTAGTTTAAGCGAACTAGGAATTTGTAGGATTTCTAGACTTAAACTTAGAATGCTAAGTGATGATTGTGAGATGAGTGTCTACCATATTTTAGACACGAGCACTAGTCTATTTTAGGAAAGATGCCTAAAATGTTTTTATGTGCTAAATGTTATATGTTTGCCATATATGCCATTATTTGTTCGGATCCATGGTCTGTTGCCCACCGGATCTGGAAACCTTATGTGTGTAGGATTCTAAACGTATGACTACGATATTAGAACTAATATATAAACGTTTCGGAGTAATAACGAAGATTTAACGTCTATCAAAAAAATAAAGATCTAAATTCACCTACGATTGGTGTATAGATCGAAATGGCGAGTACTCAAAGTGGATTTGGAAACGATAACCCGCAGCCCGAGCCAATCACGATGGTTGGGGTACAGGCAATGGTGCGTACGATGTTGGATCAACAGATGGAAGAGACAAAACGTTTACTTCAACAAAGTAAGGACGAACTTACTGTGCCAGTACTTCAGGCATTTGCTCTTGAGGCAACTATCTGGGTTGCTAATGTTGGATTAATGTCTAAGTCCATAACTATATTTGGTATGTACTTGACCCGACCCGGCATGGTCCATTTGGGTTGCACTTCACCGACACAATTTATATGGATAGTCTTTTGAGAATAGTATATTTATGATTTATATTAATATATTATAAGTTCTAATATATTGATATATAATCATATTATTTAATTAGTATTGATCAAGAATTAATTTATAATTAATTAAGTGATCAAAAGGAACTAATTAAATATGGACTCTTAGATATATATGTGTAGTGGGCCAAGTTCATTTAGGTTGGGCTAAGTCTTCATGGATAGTCCATGGAGCTTTAACCTATGGATCCTAGGAAATGAAAGGTCATGGGTATTAGGGTTTAACCCTAATCCTCCACACTACATAAAGGGTCTTATGGTTCATGAAATTAGGCTAGTGGCTAGTGTGGATACACTAAAGAGGGCAATAACCGATTTCATAAGTGTGAGCCAAGTATCCATATTCTCTAAAGGTTTTCCAAGGTGTTTTGGTGATTTGTGATTCCACTTGAGGCTTCCACACTATTGGGGCTAAGCTCTTAAAGTTCAAGACTTCAAGCTTCATTAAAAAGGTATGTATTCTAACTTGTTATATTACCCAAGTATCAAGGATTGTATGCTAGATAGGGTAATACCTTGGAATATTCATATTTGCATGTATAATAGAGAAAACATAGATCCAAGGTATTTAGGGTTGCATGTACACTTAGGAGTGTTAGAATGCTCAAAACCCAACAGTGGTATCAGAGCCATGGGTTGTTTTCTGTTATATTGATGCAAATGTTTTATTTTCAAGTTGAAAAAAAAGGAAAAAAAAACATGACGTTTGTCAAATTTTAAGATAATTACTTGTTTTGTGAAAAACGAATTATTTGTAAAATTTGAATTATTTGTTATATGAGTTGAATTAGGTCAAATTTAGTAAAAGATAAAATGATATTATTATTTTATTAGTTTTAAAAGTTTGATCTAAATGTTTTAAGGAGTTACATATTTTGTCATAAAATTTTGGAGCTCAAAAGTTTTTTTTTAAAGTTGTGATCTTAAGGGTTTTTGAAACTTCCATAAGTTATGGATATGAAGTTTTTTTTTTTAAAAAAAAATTTGATTCAAAGTTTTTTATGGAGTTACAAAATTTGGTGTTAATGTTTTAAATAATTCCATAACTTGTTCTTAAGTTATGGAACATGGAAAGTTTCATCATAAAACACCATTAATTTCATAAGTTATGGAATCCAAAGGTTTTCAAGAATTACAAAACTTGCCCTCAAGTTTTGGAATTTGAGAAAAGTTTTTTATGAAAAAAAGAATTGAATTCTAAAACTCTTGGGTTTATAACTTAAACAATTAATTAAATGATTTTAATTTTGAGTTTAATAATTGGAATTATGATGTTTTGTTGAATAGTTCAAATTAACTCTTATGGACTTTATTAATAGTTAATTAAAGCGTTTAATTAAAAGAGTATTATTAAATCCATAAATATATGGTTTGAGTTTAATTAAATTAAAAGTCTAGTTTAATTAATAGATTAAACCATCAAGTATTTTAAATGTCTAAAATACACCCTTTTAAGGAGTTACAAATTTTGTCATAAAATTTTGGAACTCAAAAGTTTTTTTTAAAGTTATGATCTTAAGAGTTTTGAAACTTCCATAAGTTATGGATGTGAAATGTCTCATTTATTAACTCTTTAGGTTATGAATTCCAAGTGTCTTCAAAGGATAATTGTCAAAGTTTCAAGATTTGTATTAGTTTATATGATTATCTAATTTCTTGAAAATTGTTGATGTGAATTATCTTTACTTATGAGTTTAATCTAGATCATAGAAAAATTATTTGATCATTGTGTTAATTGGAATATTTGAACTTAATGGTTTTTATGAACTCCATAACTTGTCCTCAAGTTATGGAAAGTGATGAGTTTTTCTTTTTAAAGTGTCATTAAGTCTCATAGGTTATGAAAATAGAAGAGTCACTATTTTTAATGTCATCATTAAATGATTTAATGTCTTCCATAACTTGTCCTCAAGTTATGGAACTTGAATTTTTTTTTAATTAAACCTTAATTAAACTCATAAGTTATGAAAAATCCAAGAGTTTTGAAAGGTTTCAAAACTTGTCCTCAAGTTTTGGAATTTGTAAAGTTACCCCCCATGTATACTTTAATTCCAAACTAGACCTTAGAATTTTAAAAGTTTAAAATTCAACCCTTATACTATTATTATAATTTTAATTATATAGATATGTATAAGATAAAGTCGTCTTACCATTAGTAGGCCTCATTCACGAAGTCGGTCTATAAGGGGGGTATAAGGTTACTGCCTATAAAATGGCAGTTTAATGGGTGTCCACTCTCACTCACCGCTTCCTTGACCGGTGGAGGGTCGTTAGCTGAACAGGTAGGACAAGGACTATAATTCTCCCTTCATTAGAAGTATAATGATAAATACTAAGTAACTAAACATTTATAAATTCCCGATCTTAGTTACTTAGGAAAATGTGAATAAGGTGCTAATCCATGAAATTACACTTTGCACTTTGTTTAAGCTGTTAGTGGAGCGTGTGTGGTTAACCGGCACACTAACATGGACTTAACAAGGTAGGCAAAGGGTAACTTAATGTTTATCATAGTATCGTTGGAGCGTGTGTGGTTAACCAACACATCGATTGAGGGGTAAATATTAAGGGTACCAAGTATATTTGCATGGTTACTTCACACCTTGTTTTGTGATCCTCGGCATCCCAGTCACAAAACCTGAAGGGAACACTCGAGATTGAAACATGCCATTGAAAAGTTCAATGAATCTCAAAAGAATCTAGGAGTTTCAAAACCAATTAAAAACCTAATAACACATTTCGTTTATCTTGGTGGAAATTGGTGAATCGTCATTCACCTACCTTCAAATATTTTATAGCTTGGATTACGGCATCCCTCTTCCAAGTTATAAAATAGTTTGCTGGGTCCTAGCCTTAATATTTCATATTGGGTGTTATATTAAGGACTTTAGATCAACTATCTTGAATATCTCCCAAAAAGATGTCTGGTTCAGACATCTATGATCCTCCCAAATCTCTTGGAACTTTACTTCCTCCACCTCCTCCAATTATTCTCCCTAACCCACAAGTTCAAGGTCACTCAAGCCCTAATGGCAAGCAAGGTCTATGTGTGATCACATCTTAGATATGAAGTCACATATTGACAAGCCGGGAGAGTTGGGTGTCAAAGTGTTGAGAAAGTTGGATGTTCAATCACTTTCTAAGTCACATAGTGAGTTCCTTTGGGACTACTATGAAACAAACTATGACATGAACCTTAATGATCATATCTATTTGCTTGGTGCTGCTGAATCAACAATGATTTGGAACGATAGTAAAGCCAATTTGATTAGAAGATCAACTTCCCGAAAACTTTATGGACAGTGACAATGGTGACACTGGAAATCCAGAAAAAGCATTCTCTTCCCAATGGAAAGGGATTGGCCATAGTCAACCCGGTTGACCAAATGGTAAAGAGAAAGGCTAAGTCTGAGATAGTCCCATTACCAAAGGGTCCATATGTTTATTTTGCCAAAGGAAGGGGCGTTGATTGCAAAGCTGCCAAATTTACCTAAGGATGTTAAAGTCAAAGTCTACATCAGGTAGAGCCCATTATCTAACTCTGTTAAGTTCTATTCTGAGATCCTCATTACATGATGTGACTGGGTCACATGCTGATATTTTAAGAATCAAAGAATAGAGAGAAATCTTAAAGGAAGTATATAATGATTCTGATCGCGAAGGTGGATTTCGATCGCATCAGAATTTTGAGCAGTTGCTTAAGAAGTTATGATATATTGCTAAGGAATAGATAACAACAATTTTCCATGTGGATTGTAAGGATAAGTTTTTCCGCAAAGTTTTAAAATAAAAGAAAATTGTTTAATTTTATTTATTTGAAGTATCCTTACAATGGCATTTGTGGAAAATTGTTGCTTATATGATTCCACTGACAGCAATATTGGAAAATGGATTTGATTCTTTCATTTGTGGTAGTGTCTAAATTTACCAAATCAGGAAAGTTCCTCATCACCCAAGTTTCAATTGGACCGAAACTTGGAATCATGCAAGTTGAATAGTATGATGAATGAGAACTTTCAAGCATTGGAAAATCAAGACTAATTACTTGTTCACATGGATGTGTGAGTCAAGTGAAGGACTAAAGGGATCGAGTACATATTCTTGTGCACTGGTCATGTCCACCACAAAGCTCGTTAATACTATTTGATTTACTAAAGTTTAGTAAATATGGTTATACTTACAAGTTTAAGTATAATTCTGAAACATTGGAAAAGTCTTAATGTATGGTAGAACGAATGGGAAGAATCAAATTAGGCAGAAAGATAAAAGTTTCTCAAATCTGAAAAGATGGGAGAGTACTTTAGTATCATGTTTGTGATCATCTTAATGATTTAGAAATCATATCACAATTAGTCCTCTAAAGGTCATCTTAGTGCATTCTTATGACTAAGAAGAGGAGTCATGAATTGTTGAAATGGTTAGATCAGGAAGATGAGTCATACTTCGTTCCAAAACAGTTCTTAGAGTCATACTCCAAGATTGTAACTTGAGTGACATATCTTAAAGAAAGGTTTAAAACACTTGTCAAATGTAAGAGTAAAAGTGTCCTACTCTTGTACATTTGAAATTGGTAAGTTGTGATGTTTTGGATAAAACAAAGACCAACTAAGGCCAATTGTGTGAAGTGTTTGTCTTGATAAAGAATCCACACTATCTCTTGAATATTTGGCAAGATAGTCTTATATGTCAAGAGGATAGTGGGAGTCTTAAAGATCCTAAAAAGAATTTCAAGAACTAATCAAGAATAAAACCTGAGGTTCTTCACTAGCACACGACTTGAGGTTTATAACCTATCGCGTTGACATATTCTGTGCCCATTCCAATTAAAGTTGGCTTTGCATAGGAGTTCTGAAAGTTCTCAATTGGTTGCATAACAACTTGGAAGCAATGGCAGGCCCTGTACTGCCAGGTGGCAAGAAGTTAAGATTGCATAAGTTCAGTCCATATGAGTTTGGATTTGTCATTATCCTTGTCTTGTGACTATGGTTTTGACGATTCACATGGATAAGAACACATACACCATAAAATCTAAGGGTCATAAGGTTTCTCTCCGATTCATGAAAATGATGGTGAGGAAACACTTCCACCAATTAGATTTGAAGCAGATGGCAAAAGGTCTAAACAGTTGAGACTATGATTACGACATCCCTTTTCATAGTTCTGAAATTGTTTAGACATTCATGCATGCTAGGTGTATGATTTTGATAAAGTTTTATCAAAGCATTTCGTATCAGAAATCTGAACTTTGGTAAGAAAGTCAATAAAGTATTGATTTCTAGAAGTCCAGCTGATTTCTGAGTACATGTCAAAGCTAGTGGGAGCATAAGTGTTATGCTAATAATCATCATGTTAGTGGGAGCATGATAATTATTGTTAGTGTTGCAAGTTAGCAATGTTAATTATAGAAAACAAAAGTTTCAATTCGTGAGGCTGCAGGGATTGAAAAAGTTGTTTTGCTATAATTAAGGGAGAGGATATACTTCATTTTAGTTCTAAAGGCTTAGATTGAGACCTTAATCATCTTTAGTCAAGAATATATATATGAATTTCATGTTGGATTGGTTCAACTTAAGGAAATTCTATATATTGCGTTCTCAAAATTCGATTATGATTACGGCATCTTAATCATCTTTAGTCAAGAATATATATATGAATTTCATGTTGGATTGGTTCAACTTAAGGAAATTCTATATATTGCGTTCTCAAAATTCGATTATGATTACGACATCCCTCTTCATAGTCAATTTTGAGAACATGGCAAACAAAAAATATTGTAGCAAAAGACTGGTCTAGAATCATGTCTTTATGTGAGACATCATGAATCGTGTACCATTTGCTTTGGGTACAGGATCGATTGCATGTGCTATAATATTTGTCATTTCTAAATTTTTCCAAATGCCCAGAGGCATTAAGAAGGGAAAAGGTCTAGAATTGGATATGACTAAAATGATTAAGCAATTGTCGAGGACAATCTGAGGTTTACCAAAGATTGGTTGCTCAGGGATAGTTGGAAGTATAGTGCTAATTTTGGAAGGACCATATTGACACATTCTGAAAAGAGGCATCTCTTATTCAGAAGTGATAGTCAAAATGAGAATATGGAGTTGTCTCCATAGGTGGAAGTTATCTGTGTAAGATTAGAAAACTTAATGCAAGAAGCATGTCCAAAGCAATGTACTTTGAATATGAGACTTAGTTTCCATGGAGTTGATCTCCATTGGAATACCTTATAATGACTGTTGACAAGTCTTTGTGACTTTGTACATATTCATTACAGGAGGGTCAGTGCATATAAGTTTAAAATCTAAACAGATTTCGATAAATGATAGGAATTTGAAATTCTCACATTTTTCGATAAGGATTTGGGAGTGTGAAATTAGAATCATTGAAATTATGTTCAATTGGTTTATTTCACAAAGTAAGGATCATAGACAAACATAGAGTGCATACTTGGTGTATGGCAAAGCTATTGTTTAAGAAAAACATAGTGTACATGCTTGGAGCATGGGACAACTAGTGTTTTTAATTCAAGTATAAAGTTGATAAAACCGAAACAATGAATAATGAGTAATCAGTATGGTGATAAATAAAAGTGTTTATTTATATTCATAGGGTTTGATACCATATTTGATTCATTTATTCTTGTGTTTCACTTTGCATGTTTTGACTTCCAGAATAACTAAGTCGCTCTTCCTGAATGATTAAGTTATTCAAACCATCCACAGTCGGTCATATGTTGGAAGTAGATATGAATCAAGACTGTCATGGGTTGGTTTGTAGAGGTCCAAGTTGGTGGACAAAGTGGTGCTACAACACTCATGAGTGCTCATAAGTTCTGAGTATTGGATTCAACCCACGCTCATTTGAATCACTTCATGGATTTTATCACGAGTGATCATGAGACGATAATATCTTATATTCTTAAAACCTAGAGATATGAGTTGTTACTATGAGTTGGTTATACATTGATTGCACGAAAACGCATTGGTAACTCGATGTTATAAAACGTGCCTTTGTGTATGATTCAACAAGTAGTAGAACAAGCCATATAAGTCGAAGTTTATCCATTCCTTTTACCTTCGGGATAAAAGCGATATCTATGGGCCCCTCGATGATTTGGTGATGACACATGTGAGTGCTTGGCCAAGCCAGGATTGATTTGATTTGTTCAATCAGTCAGTCATGATAAATCGGAAATCAGGAAACAAAAAATGGACAGAGAGAATGATTATAATCCATGTCTCAGTACATATTATATCTAGAATGGAGGAATATATGATCCCTTATCTAATGGACAAGTCATTGACAGAGGTCAGAGTTCGTTGACAAGATCAGAGTTCGACAGCGGCTTTAAGAGCTACGATTGCCAGTTGGTTTTTGAAGTCATACTCAATAATAGTTTTAGACTTATCCAAGTGGGAGACTGTTGGATTAATGTCTAAGTCCATAACTATATTTGGTATGTACTTGACCCGACCCGGCATGGTCCATTTGGGTTGCACTTCACCGGCACAATTTATATGGATAGTCTTTTGAGAATAGTATATTTATGATTTATATTAATATATTATAAGTTCTAATATATTGAGATATAATCATATTATTTAATTAGTATTGATCAAGAATTAATTTATAATTAATTAAGTGATCAAAAGGAACTAATTAAATATGGACTCTTAGATATATATGTGTAGTGGGCCAAGTTCATTTAGGTTGGGCTAAGTCTTCATGGATAGTCCATGGAGCTTTAACCCATGGATCCTAGGAAATGAAAGGTCATGGGTATTAGGGTTTAACCCTAATCCTGCACACTATATAAAGGGTCTTATGGTTCATGAAATTAGGCTAGTGGCTAGTGTGGATACACTAAAGAGGGCAATAACCGATTTCAAAAGTGTGAGCCAAGTATCCATATTCTCTAAAGGTTTTCCAAGGTGTTTTGGTGATTTGTGATTCCACTTGAGGCTTCCACACTATTGGGGCTAAGCTCTTAAAGTTCAAGACTTCAAGCTTCATTAAAAATGTATGTATTCTAACTTGTTATATTACCCAAGTATCAAGGATTGTATGCTAGATAGGGTAATACCTTGGAATATTCATATTTGCATGTATAATAGAGAAAACATAGATCCAAGGTATTTAGGGTTGCATGTACACTTAGGAGTGTTAGAATGCTCAAAACCCAACAACTAAGTCTATTGAAGAAATGATCAATGATAGGACCGCCAACAAGGTTGAAGTTGGCAAGAAGAGGAAATTTGAGGAGTCTTCAAGGTCCAACAAGAGCAACATGTTCTCAAGGTCTGGCAAAAGAGGAGATAAAGGAAAATGGTGCGGGAAGTGAAAAAATAAACACTCTGGGAACTATGGCAGGAAGGTGAATTGCTTCAAGTTTGGAGAAATTGGGCATTACGCCGATGAGTGTACGATTCCCAAGGGGGTGTGTTACGGATGTAAGGAAGAAGGCCATATTTCTAAGGACTGTCCGAAGAAAAATGAAGTAACAAGGCCAAGCGCACCGCCAACGTCAAGGGAATTTCAGAATATCCTCGACGAAGCAAATAACAATGCTAGGAATTAGAAGTAAAGACTTGATACCCGAAGATCAAGTTATGAAGTAGTAATATGAATAGTAACAAGTCGTTTAGCCTATTAGAGGCATAGTATAGGGTAAACTTGAACCTCTGTGTAATCGTTTCAAGAAATAATATAAGCCCTGGTTTTGTCCTCTGATGAATTGAATGACTATGTGAAATTCTTGTATGGTGACTTGGAGAACTGCGAGACAATACTTGGGACGAGTATGAGTAGGTGTGAATGGTAGTAGAAGCCTATACTACCGGAAGCACAGGACTTGTACTTGGATCAGGGAAAGTCACAAGGTTACCAAGGAGCTAGTAATTGATTTCGTCTTGTTCTAGTCTGCCGTTACCATCGTTTCGGTAATGACTAAGAAGATGATTGGTATTCCGACCTTAGAGGTCATATCGAATCGAGTCCGACTAAGATGAGTATGTCACGTGGTTCAGAGAACCAAGTTCGATGTAGCATTTGACTTAAGCCAGAAGATTGAAGTGAAAGATGATCAAAGCGATCAATAGAAGTATCGCGCTCGTTGTTAAAGAAGTTGGTAGTTAGAAATGATACATGTTGAACTGTGATTGTATCACATTAGAACATGAAGGAAGGTATAGTCTGTTCCGGAATTTGTCTCTAAGAGACCTGAGTCTAAGTAGTGCATTATACGATAAGAGATCAATAGAACATGACCCATCGGTCTGTTACAATAAATGAAGGAAATTACTTATTCTAAGAAGAAGAAGGAGTCCTCAATAAGGATTTATTTTGTAACTCGAAGGTTACGATTGAAAGTCCTACGGAGATCTGAAGCTTTTTAGGATTAGCTGGATTTTACCGAAGGTTTATCTAAGGCTTTTCTTCGATCTCTACTCCATTAACAGCTTTGACCCACAAAGGAGCTATTTATACTTGGAATGAGAAGCATAAGGAAGATTTTGAGAAGTTAAAGAAGAAGTTGTGTGAAGCACCGATTCTTTCTTTACCTGAAGGAGTTGATGACTTCGCAGTTTATAGCGATGCATATGGAGTTGGGTTAGGTTGTGTTTTGACCCAAAGGGATAAAGTGATAGTGTATGCATCGAGGCAATTGAAAGAGTATGAAAAGAACTACCCCACTCATGATCTGGAGTTGGCAGCGGTAGTATTCGCCTTAAAGATATGGAGGCACTATCTTTATGGCACTAAATGTAAACTTTTCACTGATCATAAGAGTCTTCAATATCTCTTTAATCAGAAGGAATTGAACATGATGCAACGACGCTGGCTAGAGTTACTCAAGGACTACGACTGTTAGATACTTTACCACCCTGGTAAAGCAAATGTTGTTGATGATGCTCTCAGTCGAAAGGTAAACCTTGAAAAGAAAAGGCCAAGAGCGTTGAGAATTGAAGTTGTCTCGACAATTATGGAAAGTATAAAGAAAGCTCTAGAGGAAGCTTTAGAGAAAAATGACCGAAAGGAAGAACGTTTGGGCAAAACGTTAGTGTTTGATACAAACAGTCAAGGACTGAAGGTATTCCAAGATAGGATTTGGGTACCTAAGACGGGAGGAGTAAGAGACCTTCTGGTAGGGGACCAACTACGAAAGAAATTTAAAGCATAAGGGCCATTCATGTAATTTAGATAACTAGTTAACGAATGAATTGTTAAAAACTAACGATAATGACCTAATTGACATGTACAGTAAAAGTTAGATGACCTAATGCGCAAAAAAACATAATTGGTCAAGTCAGACAAATCACATAAGTTCATTGTGCTACAGTGACATTTTCCCTATTAATTAATGAGTAAACATTTTTGGTTATTGATTCGGAATTTTTTTGAGAAAAGGGCAGGTTGGTCTTTTTTTGATTAATTTCAAGATTAGCAAGTATATGCCAGGTCTGTTGGTTCTCAATCGGTTTTTCTGGATCAAGAAATTCAAAATTAGTAGATTATTAAAGATATGGATGAGAGGATCTGTTTTTTACAAGACATATGGTCAAATTTCTATGCTCATGGAATGGTCTGGAATAAAAATGGAGCAGGGACAATTTGGTCAAAGTGTTATTTTTATGTTTACTGTTGCTCTGTATCAATTTTGGTCAATGAATAAATTGTTGAAAAACAATGAATTTATTTATAATTTTATAAAAACAATGATTTCTGTTATAACTTTTATTTGGAATTTTTAAAGGATTTGTGTGTAATTTACATCACTGTATAGAGCAAAGGGTAAAATGGTCATTTTTCATTAGTCAGTCCATTCAGTCAGACGTAGAATCAAACAACATGGTATCTTACTCAGACATGATTTCTTACCCATACAGACATTTCTCAGTCAGCAACTATCAAACGGGACCTAAGTTATGCTTAAATCATCAAATATGAACCTTTGTAGGATTATTTTGGTCATTAATATATTTGACTTAGATGATTATGAATCCCCGTAATACTCAATATGCATTCTCAATGCCAAATCTATGTATTTTAACATATATTAAGGTTAGAGGAAGAATGCCAAATCTATGTATATTAACATATATTTAGGTTAGACGAAGGATTAAAGATATTAAAGGAGTGCATAAACATTTTTAAGGCCACTGTTCTGTAGTGGTTCATTTTGAACTAATATAATGATATTAATTGATGCAACCTTCTTACTAAAATCTTATTTATTTATTTATTTATTTTTATTTTTTTTAGAATTTATTAAAGACTATGACCATGGGACTATATTTTCCATAAATGATTAATTTTAAAAGAATATTTAAAAAAAAAAAATGATTTACTCTTTTAAAACTGAAAGATTGATGTTCCACACAAGAATCTATTGGTTTCTTAGCGTCTAAATTTGTGTTTGGTTATCGTTATATAGGGGTTTGTTCCCATGAGGTGTGTAGATCACTTGAGTCGGTCGTTAGATTCGATGAAAAAATCAATAGTTTCTTCCGCACAAAATTTCGTGGATAGTGGTATATTGGCTACTAATGGGGTGGCTAATAGATGGAATAATCATGCTTCCATAAAGTTGGATATATTGGTTTGGAGAATTGCGTCCTACCTGGGTTAACCTTGATGAGATATATATTGATTTAGATTCCACCTTTGTTACCATTCATCTCTATACTATGGAGATTGTCAAGCACTTGCAAATTCAAATATTACGCTGATCGTTTTGCGTCATATATCAATAAAAAATCACAAAAATTTACAATTTACAATCTTTATTTATATAACTGTCAACGAGATTTAAATATTGCGCTTATCTTTTTGCATCATCAAAGTTCAATTTTATACAACATATTTAAAACAATATATCTGATGAAGTAAACTCTATTTGTTAACTTGGGGTGCATATTGCAAATTCGCTCTCGAGTATAATTTGGGAATTAGGAGTCATTGTCAAATGGATTCCCTATTATTATAATCTATTAACATCTTATCATTTTTCATCATATGCCAATTGCCATGCATACCACATGGAAACTTGGAATTTGTAGTATGAAATCTATGTTGTAAATCGTAATCGTATTTTAACTTTCATTGTTTCGTTTATTCTCGTATTAGTTTACAGAATTTCATTTAATTTTGAAAAAAAAATCATGCTATGTTTAGACCCGACGTGTGCATTTACATGTACCCAACACAAATGTGGCTATTCATGAATCTTATACACTAGAATGTGTTTCGTTTTTAAATGAAAAACTTGATTATACGGTTTGACATTATTCATATCGATTCGATCATTTGGCATATCACCATTGACAAGATCAATTGAGTTTAAATGCATTGCATTTTAAATTGTCATGCGCCGTTTTTCAAATCATATTCCTTACACATTTGAAGATTGCATGATTCGTATCTTAGCATCATTTATTCGTTTAATCACGATTCTTTTTAATGGTTGATTTGAATGACGAGGTCAACAAATTAAAGTGTTTTGTCTTTATATAAGGCAAGTGGATTATTGTCATCATATTCAACATAAAATAACGATTGTATGTTAGTTATACTAAGTTACAACCCGTGGAAACCACGGGTAAAACGATTATAAAATTTTATTAAACTAATAAGAAATAAGTTGTGTTTAGATTTTTATATTGACTATTTAAAACTAATACTATATTTTTATTTGAATATCTGGTATTCGTTATATGTATGTGAAGACATTCAATATAATTAATTATAATTTCTTTAACAAAATATAAATTTGATTAGAATGTAAAAAAAAAACCCAAAATCAATCATAGAAATAACAATGATATACGAAAAACTAAATATAATAGAAATGTAATAAAAATAAATAAACACAACACCATAAATTACAAATTAAAAACTAAAATGATTTATAAATTTCTAAAATTTATAATTAAAATGTCAAAATTTACATGCAATATTATTAGGATTAGACGCTGAGTATGTGTTAGATTTTAGGGCTATGGTTTTGATATACAACAAATTTTATTTTAGATGGAAAATACTGAAACAAAAAATTTAATTGAAGGTGATATATATAAATGAACAAATCATATAGTTTAATACTAACACAATTAGTTCCACTCACTTGGAAGGCTATAAATATTTCAATAATGTTTACCAATGAGATATTTCTGGTTGATTTTATTTAAACTAATTTTATATACAATTAATGCTTAAATTGGTTCCTATATGGAAAATCAAAAAAGATTCTAAGAATCTCGTTATAAAACAAATTATGTTATAATATTCATAATTTGTAAAAAAAAACATTATTTTAGCTTCTTGTCGTATTTAATCTTTAAAATAACAAAAACAAACAAAAATCATACTATAAAAAGTAGAAGTGAGAAGCTCAACATCAAACCCATTAAAATCATATAAAATACATAGTGCATGTAATTCTTTTTCTTTGAAAGAAAAAAAGTGAACAATCGAAAAAACGGTTTAAAAATACACACCACAAAACTTATTTTTTTTCGATATGGCAATCACCCAATAAACTAATATTTAAAGTTACTACGAAACAAAGCATGTCTTAATGTCAAAATAAGCATTGCCTTCTTCATTTACTCTTATATATTCCTATTATAGCATTATATTTTCAAAAAAGTACTCATTACAGCAAATATATTCAAATAAAATCAATCCTTATTGCTATAAGTGATTATATTTTCCACATTACAATATCCTAATAAATGAAATCTAAAAGTACAATGCTATAATTGAATAAACTTTCAAAGTACAATACCTATAAGAGAAATAAAGAAAAGTGAGATGTTAGTACCTTCTACCTGGTCCAAGTTTTATGGAATGCCGCATATCTTGACATAAACACTCTGTGAAAACAATTTTAAAACATATAAATATAAATCTAGCTTTTTTTTTTCCAAATTAGATTTTAATTTATGATATTCGAAATTACATGTCCGTGATTATGAGAGGAACATTCAAGCTACAACTCACCCAAACCCATTGACCAGGGACACATGGATTCTATAGACTTAACAACAAAATTGTTAAAACAACAAAATTAGAGAAGGAATAATAAAACTGAAAAAGAAAACATTAGAATTATGTGGGGATTGGACGTTATATTTGGTTTTCATGTATTTAAAGCCTAAATTTAGAAACACGTACCAGAGCAAGCAATTACTATGTATTTGATTCTGAATTTTTCTTTGTCGTATTGTATGCAACTTCATTAGATCGGTGCATCCCTGATGCAATGCTCCTAAGAAATAGGTCCTACAACGATGAGTGGTGATGGTTGTAGTTGAGATGGTGGCTAACATGCTTTAAAAGTTGTACACAAGCTTACCTAGGCCAGTCGTTTTCCTGCTTCTTCTTCCGACACTTAACCTTTAATGATATACTTTAGTCCGTTCAAAGCATTAGCACCATCGAAATCTCCTCGTCAATCATGGCAGAACTGTTTAGTCCGTTTAAGCCGTCGGCCAACCCTCTCATATCCGCTAGGCTAGCCTTCTGTGTTGGTGTTGGTATTGTCCTTGCTTTGAAAACCCTAAAATCCAAAAACCTAATTCATCAAAGATTTCCCCACTCAAATATTTAGAGTTAATTTTGTTAAAATTGGTACCTGTTATATAGCAAACGATAATCAGAAGCCCTTGAGGGAAATTAGTTCGTCAAGCAACTATGGTGACTGAAGAGATTCCCCCATTCATCTTACAATCTTCAATAGTAACTTTCGAAACAAATAATGGAGTTAATAGGTTAAACCAATTAACAAATATGGTCGTGTGATTTGATTTTCAAAATGCAAAAAGGAGGGGAGAAGGCGTGTTTTAGGGATTAACATATTTAGTTAGTCAACCTATTTGTTTCAAAATTTACGGGATTGATACGGAATATCTTTGACCATTTTAAGTTATAGAAGGGTAGTTTAGTAATTGGACTTGAACCCAAGAAGCATAGAGAATATGACACGTAGACAAAAAGTTTCTTTTATTATAATAGGGGATTTTGGCTATACTTTGAGCAGTAGTTGACGATATATTCACAATATATATATATATATATATATACTAGGTTACAACCCGTAGAAATCACGGGTAAAAGATTTTTATAAAAATTTATTAAATTAATAAGATATAAGTTTTGTTTAGATTTTTATAAATTTGAATAGAATGTAAAAAAAACACAATCAATCATACAAATGATATTGATATATGACCAATCAAATATTTGTAAAAAATTAATTAATTTACAAAGATAGAAGTTTTGTCTATAAGTTTATAATGATTAATTAAAAATTATATATATATATATATATATATATATATATATATATATATATATTATGAATATTCGATCCATTATTTGAATTGAATTTTTTTTATAGTTTTTCTCATCAAGACTACATAACTTATTCTCAAATATGGTTATTTGCATCTAAAATATTAAACCCGTGCTTAAATATATTTAAACTCTTGACTTTGAAATTTGAATAAGCATTAGACTTTTTATTTTAGTAAAACTCATTTCTAGATGGAAGTATAATAAATTACATATGTTCATTCTTAATTTAAGAGAAGGATCACATTGCGGTATTTAGTAGGGATAATGACTTAAAAGGGTAATGTATTTTTTTATTTGTACACATTTAGTCACTAACTTTTTTTTTCGTTCACATTTACCCATTCAACTTGTTAAACTGTACATATTTAGTCCTTATGACCAGCTACTCCAGGTTAGCCGGTAAAAATGACTTAATAAGGTAATATATTTCTCACTTTGTACACATTTAGTCCTTAATATTCTTGTACACATTTAGTCATTAATATTTTTTTTGTTGCAAAATAAGTCCTTTTTGTCTTTGTACTCATTCAATACTTATGAATGATTTCTTTAGGTTTTTTCTCACGACATCTTACGTAGGATAGCCATATCGTGGTGGGATAGGTTGAGGTGGTCCTGCTATATGCTGTAGGGCAAGATACCTGGTGCATGCCAGTTGTAAGCCGTAAGCACGGAGGCTTGAGAAGAGCGGTTGGGTTAAGGTGGCATGCCAACAAACCCTAGGTATTCCAGTCCGATGACTACTTGGACCTGTTGTATGTTGGCATTCCAGTATGATGACTTATTGGGCCAAGGTATTCCAATCTGATGAGTGTGGGCTCGTTATGCATGATAATACGTTTGTTGTATCGAGTATTTTGGGGAAAACTCACTAAACTTTGTGCTTACCCAGTTGTTTATATTTTCAAGTTATATCGTTGATCGTGGGAAGACGAAGGCATGATTGTACACAGGGATAATGACTTAAAAGGGTAATGTATTTTTTTATTTGTACACATTTAGTAACTGACTTTTTTTTCGTTCACATTTACCCATTCAACTTGTTAAACTGTACACATTTAGTCCTTATGACCAGCTACTCCAGGTTAGCCGGTAAAAATGACTTAATAAGGTAATATATTTCTCACTTTCTACACATTTAGTCCTTAATATTTTTGTACACATTTAGTCATTAATATTTTTTTTTTGTTGCAAAATAAGTCATTTTTGTCTTTGTACTCATTCAGTACTTATGAATGATTTCTTTAGGTTTTTTCTCACGACATCTTACGTAGGATAGCCATATCGTGGTGGGATAGGTTGAGGTGGTCCTGCTATATGTTGTAGGGCAAGATACCTGGTGCATGCAAGTTGTAAGCCGTAAGCACGGAGGCTCGAGAAGAGCGGTTGGGTTAAGGTGGCATGCCAACAAACCCTAGGTATTCCAGTCCGATGACTACTTGGACCTGTTGCATGTTGGCATTCCAGTCTGATGACTTATTGGGCCAAGGTACTCCAATCTGATGAGTGTGGGCTCGTTATGCATGATAATACGTTTGTTGTATCGAGTATTTTGGGGAAAACTCACTAAACTTTGTGCTTACCCAGTTGTTTATATTTTCAAGTTATATATTTGATCGTGGGAAGACGAAGGCATGATTGTACACACTCATCAACAATATTGAGGATTCCGTGTTTCTTATATTACTCTGATTTTCGATAAATGTATTTTGGAATAAACGTTTTTTCTTAATAATGGATTTATAATTAGGGACTTTTGCCTTATTTAAAAATAAAAATTTTTAGTTGTGAAAATGAGACGTTACACATAAAAATCAACAGTCCCACACACTTCATCAATGATTGTCCCTCGTAAGATGTCGTGAGAAAAAACTAAAGAAATCATTGAGAATAAGTACAAAAACAAAAATGACTTATTTTGAAACAAAAAAATATTAAGGACTAAATGTGTACAAAAATATTAAGGACTAAATGTGTACAAAATGAGAAATATATTACCTTATTAAGTCATTTTTCCCAGCTAATCTGGAGTAACCGGTCATAAGGACTGAATGTGTACGGTTTAACAAGTTGAAGGGATAAATGTGGACGAAAAAAAAACTCAGTGACCAAATGTGTACAAATCGAAAAATATATTACCTTTTTAAGTCATTATCCCTATTTAGTAATTAAAACTTATTTATAGATGAAATTAATATCTTGACGTCAATTAATTTCAAGAAGCATGGATTTTTTTTAGTAAAACTCATTTCTAGAATCTAGATGAAAAAAAATCTATATATTTAGGCGTTGACTAAATATATGTATACTAGGCGAATCCTCGCGCGTTGCGTGAGATATAAAAAAATATTTTATATTAAAAATAACTAAATCATTGTTATTAACAATTAAATAATAATTTCATAAAAAATATAAAAAATGATTTTTTGTATTCTTATTATGTTGAACTATATTATAAGAGATAAAGTTGGAACTTGAAGTTGTTTTGCATATACAAAGTTATATGATTAAAATAGAAAAAAAAAATAATAAATAAATCGTTATTGTTATCTATTAAATAATAATTTCATATTAAATTAAAACGTTTATATTAAATATTATCATTATGTAGAAAATACGATAATAGAGACATCTTTTTATCTATCTTAAATTTTATCATTCTGTACAACATATGATAATAGAGACAACTTTTTATCTTAAATAGTAAAAAAATGTTTTGTATCATAAATATTACCATAACTATGTAGAACATATGATAATAGTGACGTCTTTTATAAGGTTAAAACTTTAAATTGTATTACATACAGGGTTGTAAAACTTGGCTAACACAACCAAATACTCGACATGTTACTTAAACTCGGCCTCCAATGGAAGCGAGTTTGCCTAACTCAGCCAGAAGACACTCAGATCCTTATTAAACTCGATCCAAATCTAAAAAATACGGTCCAAAATCATTTTCGAAATTCTGAAATTTAATTGGTCACTTGTCGACAAAGACAATCTCACCAAAGAATACACTCAACGTCCTACAAAGTTAGATGCAATGAAGATTTCATGGCTTAGTCCCTTTGAAATATTTCACAACCTTTCCTATTTATAGAGGAGAATACATTCTCTTGTTTACTCTCACGATCAATTTGGGATGAAGACATTTTAATTAAACTCATTTCTTTATTTGCCAATAATTTCATTTTGTTAAATAAAATATTAAATAATGAAAATAAAACGTTATCCAGAAAATTTATTGTTCAATAGTTCCATTTTTCAGTAATCTCGTAAGTTGCTATAAAAAATTAAGTTTTTATTGAATAACTTTTTGTTAAATCCTAAAATCATAAATTCAGTTAGCTACTTAATATAGAAATTTGGTCAACCGGGTTGACTATGGCCAATCCCTTTCCATTGGGAAGAGAATGCTTTTTCTGGATTTCCAGTGTCACCATTGTCACTGTCCATAAATTTTTTTGGAAGTTGATCTTCTAATCAAATTTGCTTTACTATCGTTCCAAATCATTGCTGATTCAGCAGCACCAAGCAAATAGATATGATCATTAAGGTTCATGTCATAGTCTGTTTCATAGTAGTCCCAAAGGAACTCACTATGTGACTTAGAAAGTGATTGAACATCCAACTTTCTCAAGACTTTGACACCCAACTCTCCCGGCTTGTCAATATGTGACTTCGTCTCTAAGATGTGATCACACATAGACCTTGCTTGCCATTAGGGCTTGAGTGACCTTGAACTTGTGGGTTAGGGAGAATAATTGGAGGAGGTGGAGGAAGAGAAGTATGAATTCCATGAGCCAAACTCGGGAAGTCATATTCATTAGGAAAGCTTGGTTTGGGAAGATCATTATTGTCTAAACCAGACATCAACAATGGGAGAAATTCACTTAAAGTTGATTTAAGTCCTTAATATAACACCCAATATGATATATTAAGGCTAGGACCCAACAAACTATTTTATAACTTGGAAGAGGGATGCCGTAATCCAAGCTATAAAATATTTGAAGGTAGGTGAATGACGATTCACCAATTTCCACCAAGATAAACGAAATGTATTATTAGGTTTTAATTGGTTTTGAAACTCCTAGATTCTTTTGAGATTCATTGAAATTTTCAATGGCATGTTTCAATCTCGAGTGTGCCCTTCAGGTTTTGTGACTGGGATGCCGAGGATCACAAAACAAGGTGTGAAGTAACCATGCAAATATACTTGGTACCCTCAATATTTACCCCTCAATCGATGTGCCGGTTAACCAGACACGCTCCAACGATAATATGATAAACATTAAGTTACCCTTTGCCTACCTTGTTAAGTCCAGGTTAGTGTGCCGGTTAACCACACACGCTCCACTAACAGCTTAAACAAAGTGCAAAGTGTAATTTCATGGATTAGCACCTTATTCACATTTTCCTAAGTAACTAAGATTGAGAATTTATAAGTGTTTAGTTACTTAGTATTTATCATTATACTTATAATGAAGGGAGAATTATAGTCCTTGTCCTACCTGTTCGGCTAACGACCCTCCACCGGTCAAGGAAGCGGTGAGTGAGAGTGGACACCCATTAAACTGCCATTTTATAGGCAGTAACCTTATACCCCCCTTATAGACCGGCTTCGTGAATGAGGCCTACTAATGGTAAGACGACTTTATCTTATACATATCTATATAATTAAAATTATAATAATAGTATAAGGGTTGAATTTTAAACTTTTAAAATTCTAAGGTCTAGTTTGGAATTAAAGTATACATGGGGGGTAACTTTACAAATTCCAAAACTTGAGGACAAGTTTTGAAACCTTTCAAAACTCTTGGATTTTTCATAACTTATGAGTTTAATTAAGGTTTAATTAAAAAAAAAAATTCAAGTTCCATAACTTGAGGACAAGTTATGGAAGACATTAAATCATTTAATGATGACATTAAAAATAGTGACTCTTCTATTTTCATAACCTATGAGACTTAATGACACTTTAAAAAGAAAAACTCTTCACTTTCCATAACTTGAGGACAAGTTATGGAGTTCATAAAAACCATTAAGATCAAATATTCCAATTAACACAATAATCAAATAATTTTTCTATGATCTAGATTAAACTCATAAGTAAAGATAATTCACATCAACAATTTTCAAGAAATTAGATAATCATATAAACTAATACAAATCTTGAAACTTTGACAATTATCCTTTGAAGACTCTTGGAATTCATAACCTAAAGAGTTAATAAATGAGACATTTCACATCCATAACTTATGGAAGTTTCAAAACTCTTAAGATCATAACTTTAAAAAAAACTTTTGAGTTCCAAAATTTTATGACAAAATTTGTAACTCCTTAAAACCATTTAGATCAAACTTTTAAAACAAATAAAATAATCATATCATTCTATCTTTTAATAAATTGACCTAATTCAACTCTTGTTGTAAAGTGACTCAAATTTTATAAATAATTAGTTTTTCATAAAATCAAGTAATTATCATAAAATTTGACAAACTTCATGTTTTTTTTCTTTTTTTTCCCTTCAACTTGAAAAAAAATACATTTGCATCAAATACAATAGAAAACAACCCATGGCTCTGATACCACTGTTGGGTTTTAGTATACTACAACATCCTATGGTGCACATACAACCCTAAATACATTGGATCTATGTTTTCTATATTATACATGCAAATGGTTTCCAAGGCATTAAACCTATAACTAGCATGCATTTGACATAAACCATATAATATACTAGTTAGGGAAACATACCTTTTATGTGGCTTGAAGTCTTGATGTATTTGGCCTTAAGAGCTTAGCACCAATAGTATGAAATGCCTCACATGGAATCACAACACACCTAGGACAAAGGTGGCTCTTGAGAGAGAATTCCATGCACCAAAACACCTCCATATTTCTCTAAGAAAAGAAGTGGTGATTTTGGCTATGGAGTAACCTATTTATATGTAGGATTCCAAGGGTCATGGGTATAACCCATAATCCATACCCATGGGTTTTATGATCCATGGTTCATGTGGCCCAACTCTTTATGTATCCATACATAAACTTGGTCCAACATGGATCATAAGCCCAACACATATAAATATAACTAATTATCATAATTAGTCCCCATAGATTTAATTAGTCTCTTTTGATCACTAAATTAATTCCAAATTAATTCTTGATCGATACTAATTAAAACATATGATTTCATATTAATATATTATAACTTATAATATATTAATAAACCATAAATAACCTTCTTTCAAAAGTCCATCCTAACAAATTGTCCTGATGATATGCAACCCAAATGGACCATGCTACTCTCGGGTCAAGTACATACCAATAATAGTTATGGGCTTAGACATCTAATCCAACAAGATCTTCCAGCAGAGCTCAGCCAGATCCACAGCACGTTCCATGTTTCTCAGTTGCGAAAGTGCTTAGTGGATGATTCAGCAGTGGTACCCCTGGAGGACATTCAGGTTGACGATAGCCTGAACTATATCGAGAGACCAGTGACGATTCTAGATCGCAAGGTGAAAGAGCTAAGGAACAAGGCAGTAGAGTTAGTTAAGGTGCAGTGGCAGCACCGCAAGGGTTCGGAGTGGACGTGGGAGCCCGAGGAAGAGATGAGGGAGCACTACCCAGAGTTGTTTCTAGAGACAGCAGACTTCGAGGACGAAGTTTAAGATAAGTGGGGGAGAATTGTAACGCCCCGTTCCTGGTACGTATTAAATGTCTTTTATAAAGAGCTACTCGGCGAGTAGTAGCCCTAACTCGTCGAGTAGATGCCAGATTGGACGCGGGTTTTAAGTGATCTACTCGGCGAGTCCGCGCCTGGACTCGACGAGTAGGCCAGTCTGGATGAAACCCTAATCCTTGGGGTTTGTACCCTATTTAAACGTCCTTATAGCCCCCCATCCCAGCCTCCAGCACCCTTAGAGCGTTTCCACCTCAAAACCCTAGCCTCCATTGGTGAGTTTGAGTGATTCCTTCTTGATTTTGAGTGTTTTGGTGTATTCTTGGAAGTGTAGAAGAGAAGGAAAGAGAGAAGGTGCAAAGGAGAAGAAGGAGATCCAGAAGCTAGCTTCCATTTGCTACTTCATCTGGTAATAAAGCCTCTACCTTGTTCATTTTCCTAGTAGATCTTCATATATGCTTGTGTTGCCATTTTTGGGACATTTCAAGGTCCAAACTCGAGATTGGAGCTCCCTTAGGGTAGTGAGCTATAGATCTGGACATCATTGAGCCCCAGGAGCTCAAAGTAGCTACCTTTATGCAAAGCAAGGCCTTGTTCCAAACCCTAGGTTCCCATTTCTAGCTTATTTTGGTGTTTTAGCTTCATACCTCTATGCATGTACGTAAAGTTGGCAACTTTACGTGTTATATCGGCCCTAGAAGCTCAGATCTATGAATTGGATGCACTGGAATCGATTAGAATCAACTGTTTAGTGAGGACACGCATAGGACTCGACGAGTTGTTCTTGGACTCGGCGAGTCGGAGCGCAAACTCCTAATTTCTCCGATTTTAGAGTGGTGAGTTGAATCAGCGAGTGGAAGAGACCCAGTGAGTTAGAACAAGGATCTGGAAGTAGAAGGACCCGACGAGTCTACGTCCCGACTCGGCGAGTCGAGTCGCGAGTTAGAGAAGTGTGAGTCCGGGAACTCGGTGAGTTCATAGTAGGACTCGGCGAGTAGAGTCAACCAGGAAGTTGACTTTGACCAGGGGTAAATAGTCATTTTACCCTGAAAACAGTTATCAGTATCTGATTTAGTGTTTATGGGATTGTAGCCGGGGAGTTCCGGAGCAGCAGTCAGCCAGTTTCAGATTTAGCATCTCAGCAGCCAGCGTTACGAGGTGAGTTTCCTTCCAGTAGGAACGGGTCTACGGCCACAATGCCGGCCCGTTTAAGTTAGCAGTAGTTCCGGACTTCGGTCCGATACAGTAGTTCAGTGTGCCTGATGTCTTTGTGATTCAAGCATGTCTTCGTGTTATGTGTTCCGGATTTCGGTCTGATGTAGTATGCAGTATATGTGTTTATGCTAGTAGTTATGATTATGCTATGCTATGTTCAGTCAGTTCCGGACTTCGGTCCGATGCAGAGGGCAAGGCCCTGGTTAGTTCCGGACTACGGTCCGATGCAGTTTCCGGACTACGGTTTGATGCAGAGGGCAAGGCCCTGGTTAGTTCCGGACTTCGGTCAGATGCAGTTTCCGGACTTCGGTCCGATGCAGTGGGCAAGGCCCAGTAGTTGCTTTATATGTTATTGTATGGTATGTGGTAGTTTGGGGGAGCTCACTAAGCTTAGTGCTTACAGTTTCAGTTTTTGGTTTCAGGTACTTCCGCTAGTAAGGGGAAGAGCTCGGGATGATGGCATGGCACACACCACAACTTCAGTTTATCCTGGGAGTTTTATTCGGATATTTTGATATGTTTTGACACCAGTTGATTTGATAAATTTATTATGACATTTTGAGACGCATGATCCATGGATTTATCTTTTAATATTTGATATTATGGTTTAGTAAAGTTTTCAAACGAAAATTTTTGGATTGTATTTTTGGGATGTTACAGTTTAAAACGAAATTTTATTTACAAATAAGCACAAAATACCGACTAAAACTTCGAAAAGAAACCATTTTGTTCGGTTTTGCAGATTTAGCCGATATCCTGTCTTTTTTCCTTAATTTGGTCAGAATATTGAGATTTTTTCAAAGATTACCTTATTCTTAACCAACCAAAGTACTGAGACTTTTCTGAATACTTCCCTTGAACTAATGTATATTATTATTGTAAACTCTAACATTTTACAAATTGTATTATTATTATAAACTCTAACATTTTACAAATTGTTATCTCCTGTAGCCAAGAGCACATCACTCTACAATGATATAACCGTGCCTTACTACAATTATCTTTACTTTTAAAGGATTGGAGACCATGTGCTTCTTTCTCAACATAGAAGGCACCTTTCTCTATAGTCTACCCTCTCTCAATCTTCCATCTGGACACCGCCAAATTTCACTTTCACCGCCACATCTCCGGTAAGGATCCCCCACCATGAACTCATTGCATCTTCTTCATTTCTCTCATCTCTTCTTTCTCCTCCATTATCATTAGATCACCAAAGCACCACCACTCAGTCACCGCCCTCGAGAACCATGACCTAGCCTCACCTCACCAACTTGCACTTTTGGATTTGATTTTCCGGTTGCTAATACATTTACAGATGCTTTGTCTTATGTTTTTTCGATTGTTTGCAAGTTTTATTTGTTAGTTTTAAGGCTAACCCAACAAATATTTTTTTGTGTTTGTTTCTTTCTTCTTCGGTGAACACATTAAGAAAGAACAAACTGCATAGATAATCAATAAAAACTCACAGGCCTCCATCATTTTCCTCTTTCTACTATGCTGCTAGGAGCCAAATAGGTCTTCCGTTTACTGCTAGCCCATGTAAATCAAATCTATCAAACCCTAGCCAAAGTAAGCCAAGCCAAATCTCGATTTGTTCATTCATTTTTGTCTAACAAAACTTTTAGTTGTTTTGGTTAATAATTTACTTTCTATATGTAGAAGATGATGCATATATGGAGTTCATCTCGAATCCATGGAGTTCATAGTTCAAAAAGTTAAACCATATGAAAAATAAAGAATAGTGGAGTTCATCTCATATTTGAAGAATAAAAAATATGGTTTTTTTCTCTTTCTATCTGTTTGTTTGGTTTTGATACATTTATTTTTGTTGCTCCTTAAATTTAATGGTTTTTCTCAGTTATGCTCTTCAACATTTTTTAATGACTCTGTTTTCGAATATTTATCTCCATGTCTCATAATTGTGAGGAAAACAAGGATACACAAGAGGCATTTAGTGTTGACTGGATGATTGGCATTTAGGTTATTGTTGTTACTCTAGTGATCGCACATCATTTTGAGTACTTAAATAGAATTGGTGTTTTCTTGTAGGGTTAAAATATGCATTTATGCAAAGATAGTTTACATTCTTCCTTATTTACATAACAAACAAGCTTTTATACAAAATATGATATGTAATGGCCTTTCGTTTAGGAGAATATATAAAGAAAGTGTAGATATTGTCGGGACTTAGAGACAAATACCTCGCACTCTGGCAGCTGAAAATACCATTGTAAGTTACACTCATTTTTGTTTATATATTTATTTTTATTGGTTTCTTAAACCATTTATCAACATATATTAAATATATTTTCGTTTAACAGTTGGCATGTTTGAAGAATTGTCCAGTGAACTACTTGCAATCTCTGAAAGTTGTTCCTAGGACCCTTAAAGGATGTAAGTATTACTTTTTTTTTCTTATCTATCACTATAATACCCAAAAAGGCATATAAGTATGCTCCGTTAGGTGCTGAAACATGCTACTTCCATGATTTTTGTATTCAGTTAGAATAACATTTTGAAGGTTTAAAAATTTAATATTGATTATATTGGTTTTTGTCTTATAACAACCAAATTTTGAGAAACAAACGAGATAATGCTAACGATATAATTTCAAGTGTAGGATTATTTGGGGGCTGTTCTGCCCTTATTTTTTACAGTTTCATTCAAATAAGGCTAATTTTTCAACCAATTATAGCTCGCGATGTCAGATTTCCAGATTACATTTTGCATGATACCAGATACCTCATAGGTATATCAATCATAATCGATTAATATTCTTTAGAATGGCGGAAATAATAATCTATTGGTTAATATTTACTAATATTATTAAAAAAACATGTTATTTCTTGATAATTAAAGTAGGATGATATAATAAAAAAATAAAGAAAACATGTTGCTATTTCTTGCATTCAACCCCTTATAAATAGAAATAACACTTTAAAAATCAAGGATCTTAATGTTAAAAGTTGGGAATGTGTAATTTTTTTGTTGAGAAAGAGTTAGATGCAAGCAATAACAACGTACTTTCATTTTTTTTTTATATATCATAGCCTCTTACTCACATTTGTTCCTATGATGACATTGTATGTAACACCGGCATGTTAGAGCTAGTCAATTCGAATACTTTGAACGTTAAAATTGACTTTTTGATAGAAAATTATTTAGGATAAATAATTTTAACCAAAGTTATAGTATATGTGACAAAGATTCTGCACATATAAAGAATACCTAAATCTAACTTCGTAAGAGGAAGTTATGATTTTTCTAATATTTTAGCATAGCATTGTACGACTTAGAAACCGATATTGAAATCGTTCGATTGTTAGGAAAACAATCTAAACAAGAGTTGAAGATCTCATCAACACCTACCCGTCGATATAAAGACAATCAAGAATGGATATCATATGAGAGAGTTATGAATTTTTAACGAACTTTAACAGTCTAAGTCTGTTAAAAATATAAATTTATAAATAAAGTCAAAATTAGCCAACGGAGTCTAAATGAAAATTGTATATCTCGTCGATAGCTACGCGTAGATATAAAACATGTTGAAAATGGAGCTCGTATGAATTAGTTATGAATTTTCTAAGAATTCAGATTTTTCCGCATGCACCCTAGCGCACAGACAGCATGTGCGGCGCGCACTGACACTCCACCAGATGCTTGACACGTGGCAGCACGTAGTGAACGACATGTCACGCTGGCCGACCAGATGCACGTCGCGCAGGGGACATGGTGCGCGACACGCACCCTTTTCAAGCCTATATAAACCCTGCGAAATCCTTCATTTCTCTTCACACCTCTCACTAGAATATCTCTGGAACTCTTTCTAACTTTTAGCCCTTTTACTCCCGAGTTTCCGACCACTTCGACGAAGTCCTGCGGTGTCAGATTGACAGTAATCAGGAGCTCTCGAGTCAGAGTTCTGCCTGCTTAATTCCTAGTTTTCATCAGTGTGTTCTGTAAGTTAAGTTACACTTATTTTATTGAAGTGCAACTTTTAATTATAATCATAGTCGTTATTATGAACCTATAATTAAGATTTGTTAGTAAATCCAACGTCATATAACTGATTGATCTACTTACGGGGATGATGTCTAGGTTGGATTTAGTGATATGCTTAAAGTGGGATTTCCAAACAGTATACTCTGTATACCAAACGGACCCTACCTCCGATATGATCCTACCTAGTTGTTCTTTACTTGATAGATCTTGATGTAGACATTGAGATTAGTGAAGAATCTAGACTATCATTAGTCGCCAAGAACATTAAACTAAGACTTAGTGACATCTATATCTAGTTCACGCCAGAAGAAAAGTCAAGGAGTTTGGCGGAGCGCTGTCGAATTCTCCAGTCACCCACCTAAGTCAAGTGAGTGCATAGTCTCTTTCATGAACATGATTTTAATACAAATATTAATTAAAGTATTGAATATATGTTAGAAAGTTATATGTGAGCTATATGCTAATTGGCTAGTATATGTGTTAGATATGTATTTGAGAATATGCAATATGCAAACCAAATATGATTATATATATATATATATATATATATATATATATATATATATATATATATATATATATATATATATATATGTGTGTGTGTGTGTGTGTGTGTGTGTGTGTTAAAAGGTACGTATCTATTATTATATGATAACAATAATAGAAATATTATTGGAGAAAAGGATAAAAGTATATATTGTGTGTTAAATATGTACAAAAGGATTGTTAAACCGATTTGGTATTGGGAACCTAGTAGTTTTGCCCGTTAATAAGATAAGGCTTATTATAGATACCTAGTTCAGTTAAGTTCGATATCAGGTAGTCTCATTCAGGATACGTGTGTGTAGGTTAGAACCGAGAGTAGCGTTTCTGGCTCCTAGACACTTTTAGGTGTTGATGGTATGAAATACGTACCGGAATACAAATCATATTCCTTCTTGGATGACCATAAATGGTGGGCCCAGATCAAACAACTGTAATGATATGTCTGCTTACTTTCTTGGGTGGCCAGAAATGGTGGGCCCAAATCGGACAACTGTAATGGTGTGTCTGCTTATTTTCTTTGGTGACTAGAAATGGTGGGCCCAGATCAGACAAATGTAATGGTATGTATGCTTATTTTCTTGGGTGACCAGAAATAGTGGACCCATACCAAACAACTGAATAATATGTATGCATATTCTAAACGATTCATTAGGTGAGTTAATTTTTCCTGATAATCGTAGACTAGGATCTGTGAGGATCGATTAGGGATTAGATATAGACATATGCCACTGATCCAAGAGTATGGATTAGGCATAATCATTCGTCACTGGTCTGAGAGTATGAATTAGGTATAGTCATCTGTCATTGATCTGAGAGTATGGATTAGGCATAAACATTTTTCCTTGGTCCGAGAGTATGGACTAGGCATAGTCAATCATTACTGATTTGAGACTATGGGTTAGACATAATTATTTATTCCTAATCCGAGAGTATGGATTAGACATAATTATTTATTCTTTATATGAGAGTAGGGATTAGGTAAAGCCATTCATTTCTGAATCTGAGAGTATGGACTATGCGAGGACTGGCGGGAACGGGTAAATTGTTTATGAGAGAGATATTTGTATATTGCGAGTTTTAATATATATGTAACACCCGCAGATTCGGGCTAGTCAACTAAGATATAATAATCGTTAAAAATGATTTTTTATAGATAATTATCTAGGATAAATAATCTTAACAAAAGTAATAGTTAGGGTCAACAATTGTAACCTATTTGACGTAATAAAGAAGAATTATTTGAATATTATATAATATAATAAAATAGGAAAAATCAGTCGAATCGTCCGTAAATCGTAAAAATAAGTGCGCCCAAACATATATATATTATTATATATTTCGTAAGTACACGTCGTCCCGATCCCGAAAATATAAATTTCGTCGAAATCCGAATCCGTATGAATTAGATATGATTTTTATAAGATATAAAAGTCAGCCGCGCACAACGAATGTATGACGTAAAAAGCTACGGAGAGAATGGTTGACTTTTAGCTAATGCGACCAAAAAGAAAATCGTAGTACTCCTTAAAATATGAATTTTGAGAAAAAGAGTGCCAAAAACGGAGTCCGTACGAGAGAGTTATGATTTTAACAAAATCATTTAATTTTATAAAAATATGGACAAAAATATAAATTCAAAATTAGCCGACGGAGTCTAAACGAAAGTTGTAGATCTCGTCGATAGCTACGCGTGGATATAAAGAACGTCAAAAACGGAGTTCGTATGAACGAGTTATAATTTTTAATAGCACATTTACGTATTAAAATAAAGTGTAAATCATATATATGTGTACATATATATACATATGTATATATCATTAGAAAGCTATCGACGATGTGGTCGTTATAAGACTAGTGTTGAGTATTTTCGACATTAGTTTAATACAAATATCACTAAATCTATTTAAAATAGTATTATAAAGGGGTGTTTAGTCATTTAAGTAAATATAGAAGGTGGTTTTTGAAAATTAAATTACTATAAATAAGAGCCTCTAGGCTCTCATATTTCTTATCCCCCGAGCATTTCGGTCCCTCGTGATTTGACTTCTCTTTCTGTAGTTTTAGTATAGTAAAGTGAGCGCTGAAGCGCTGCAAGAATCTTTCCTAGAAAGATTCAGCGACGAAGTTCTGCCCCTGCAGAGCCCGACTTCTAGCTAAAACCCCCTTGTAAGTAAGTTATGTTTACCTTATTTTAAATATAGCTTATATTTAAAATTAGTATTGTTATTATGAACTTATAATAAATATTTGGGCTATTATTATGACTTATATAAGTGTTGTTATAATATCGTTTTAACTACTCGTGGTACAGGGAATCTGGTTTAAAGGGACGCATAGGGTTGTTGGATTTCAGAAGTGCTATATGCCAAACTGGTCCTGCCCTCCGGTGTTTTATGTCTGGCCCTTGTCTGTATATAGTGGTTGGAAAATATTGTTCAAACGCTTATATAATAATAATAATGCTAAGACTAATAATCAGTCACGGTAAATATTAGACTAAAATCTAGTGGTAATAATACTAGGTTTCGTCGAAGGAAATTATATTGTTAAGAAGCGAAGCGTTGCACGAGTTTGGAATCATCACTTTAACAAGTGAGTGCATAGTTACTTTCATCTTACACATAGATATGAAGTATTTAATATAAATTATGTGCTATGTGTGCATATTATCTGTGTACTTAATATTTATGCCGGATGAACAAAAATATACATGCTTTAATTGTTTTAAGCTGTATATCTATTTTATACCTATAATTATGATGGGTAAAAGATGGGTAGATTAAAGATGAGATGAATGATGAGCGATGAAAGATGAGATGAATGAAAAGCGATGATATATGAGTGGTAAAAGATAGTGAGAAGCGATGAGCCAAGCGATGAATCAAGCGATGACCCAAGCGATGGCCCCATCATCTAGCAGAGCATAGATGACAACCACAGACTATTCTAGACAGTCCAGTGGAACACTAGCAGGCTCGCAACCTGTAGGTGTTGTGAACGATGTGTTCACCCGATGTACTCTAAAAACCCATTGACATGTATTGCGGGTGGACTCCCTAAAATAGTACTGTCAATAAATGAGATAAACCCTGGGCAGCTATGTGATGGGTTTAAGCCAAAAGAACATCTTATGTGCTTATGTAAACCCTAATGCTTGGATCTAGGTTTCTCTATTGTACATGCATTCATCCAAGTCTTGCAAACCCTAGATCTAGTAGGTATAACTCAAAATTAACATAACAAAAACAGATCTAGATGATTACCTCTTCTTGAAGGCTTGAATCTTTTACCCTTGGAGCTTAGAGTCACAAATGTCACTCCTCTAATGGCTTACAAACACCAATAGCAAAAAGATGATCTTGGAGAGAGGTTGGAAGCTCTAGAATTCGGCTCTTGCACTCTTAGGAATAGGGTTAGCCGATTTCTGTAGCCTAAGGGGTCTATTTATACTTGTGCTGCTAGGGTTTCAGTCAAAACCCTAATTGGATAGCTTAGGCCTTAAGCAGTCCAAAGAATCTTCCAGAATAAGGCCTTGGACGAAAATTAGATGGGCTTCCACTCTATTTTCGTCCACCCCCTTAATCCCAAAGGATTCTCAGTCCAAATCAACTATCACACAATTGACAGTTCCAGTCCCCTTTATTTAATTAATCTCTTTTAGCCACAAAATTAATTCTTGTCTAATATTAATTAAACTATAACATTTCTCTTTAAATATATTATTCATATAACATATTAATAAATCATAATAACCTCTTTATTCATAAATCATCCTATCATGTTGCTTTGGTGAAGGCAACCCAAAAGGACAATGCACAACCGGGTCAAGTACTTACCGAATATAGTTACAGGCTTAGACACTAATCCAACAGTCTCCCACTTGGATAAGTCTAGTAACTACAAATGCAAATACAATCCGATTAGCAATCGTAGCTCTCAAAGACACTGTCAAACTATGATCTTATCAGTAACCTGTCCTTTAGATAAGGGATCGTATAGTCCTCTGTTCTAGATATCGTGCAGACAAATACATGGAACATAGTCATACTTATTGTCCAGCAGTTGTTTCTCGATCTCAGATTCATTTGACATAGAACTTAATTGAACACATCAATTCAGTCCTGACCGGGCCCGACACAAAATCAAATCAAATCATCGAGGGGCCCTGATATCGCTTTTACCCTCCTAGGATAAAAGGAACAAATAAACTTCGACTTATATGCATTTACTATCCACTAATCAAATCATACACAACAATGCATTTTATAACATCAAGTTACTGATGCGTTTACATATTATCAATGCACAACCAATTAGCAAACAATAAACCATATATCTAGGTTTCAAGACCATATGATATTATCGTCTTGTGATCACTCATGATAAATTCCATGAAGTGATTCCAGCAAGCGTGAGTTTATTCCAATGCTCAAATCAAGTTCATAAGCACTCATGGTTGTTGTTGCAAACTTTTGCTATGTCTAATACTCTTTAGACAATCTACACATCAATTCATGACAGTCTTCATTCATACCTACTTCCTACATATGAACGACTGTGGACCGTTCGAATAATCTCATTATTCAGGAAGTCAAAACATGCAAAATGAAACAATAGGTAAACAATTAACATAAGACAGTAACATTACTAATAAATAATACTCTTTTATTTAATCATCGAATGTTAATTACAATTTATCTATTACACGTTTCTAAACTATCTAATCTAAACTAATATTGTCCTTCAGCCCGATGCTCCTAGCGTGCTGCAAGTGCTTAACCCTGCTCAGTCCCTTCATAAGCGGATCTGCTGGGTTATCCTTTGACGATACCCTCTTCACTACAAGGAGTCCTTCTTCCACCCGATGTCGAATAAAATGATATTTTCTGTCGATATGTCGAGATCTGCCATGATCCCTGGGTTCCTTGGTCAAGGCACCCGCTCCTTCATTATCACAGAAAATTTCCATAGGCTCCTTTATGGCTGGCACAACTCCAAGGTCTCCGATGAAGTTCTTCAACCATATTGCCTCATTTGACGCTTCGCTCGCCGCTATATATTCTGATTCGCACGTCGAATCAGCTACGGTCTCTTGCTTGGAACTCTTCCAAGTCACTGCTCCTCCATTTAGGATAAAGACCCAGCCCGACTGCGAACGGTAGTTGTCCCTGTCGGTTTGAAAACTTGCGTCACTATACCCTCGCACCCTTAAGTCATCACTCCCACCAAGGACTAGAAACCATTCCTTGGTCCTACGAAGGTACTTAAGAATATTCTTGATTGCGGTCCAATGTGCTTTGCCAGGATTTCCCTGATATCTGCTGACCATGCTCAAAGCGAAGGCCACATCAGGGCGAGTACAAGTCATAGCATACATAATCGAGCCAACTACGGAAGCGTATGGTACTCGGTTCATTTCTGCTATCTCAACTTCGGTACTCGGGCTTTGAGTCTTACTCAACTTGGCATTACTTTGGATTTGTAACTCCCCCTTCTTTGAATTCTCCATACTAAAACGTTTTAGTACCTTGATTTTCCTGCCCAACTGATTCTCCACTTCTTGCTTGAACTCTTTAAACTTTTCAAAGGTTTATGACTTATGCCTGATTAAGTAGATATAACCATATCTGCTATAATCATCGGTAAAAGTCATGTAGAATCGGCAAGCATCCCTTGTGGTGGATCTAAATGGTCCACATACATCTGTATGTATGAGGTCCAATAAACGCTCACCCCTCGCACAAGTTCCAGTGAAGGGTGACTTGGTCATCTTTCCAAGTAAACAAGATTCGCACACGTCATCGTCCCTAAGGTCGAATGACTCCAACACTCCATCCTTTTGGAGTTGGGCTATGCGCTTATTGTTGATATGTCCAAGACGACAATGCCACAAACATGCTTTATCCAAATCATTGGAAGAATCAATACACAACACATCATTTCCTAGTTTATCTACAACCATCACAGTTTCATATATTCCATTACAAGGCAATGCTTCAAAATATAAAACACTATTAAGATAAGCATAAATAGAACCCTTTTCATTATGAAATGAATATCTAAATCCTTGTCTATATAAACCATGAAATGAAATGATGTTTCTTGCCATATCTGGCGAATAGCAACAATTATTTAAATCTAAACCTAATCCATCACTAAGCACTAAGGAATATACTCGAATCTTGGTAACTAGTGACGATCTTCTGTTTCCCATGATTAGGTTTATCCTTCCACGCTCCACATCCCTATTTCTTCTTAGTCCCTGCAAAGCAGAACATATGTGAAAACCACATCCTGTATCAAGAACCCAAGAAATAGAATAGAATGAATCATTAGATTTAATATTGTAAATACCAGCGAAAGACGGCTTGATCTTCCCATCCTTGATAGCTTGCAGATATTCAGGGCAACTTCTTTTCCAATGCCCTATCTTGTGGCAGTGGTGGCACTCTGCCTCCTTAGGGTTAGAGTTGGGTTTAGCAGAACCAACTTTGGTTCCACTAGAAGAGGTACCATCTTGGGACTTTCCCTTGTGGTGGCTCTTTGAGGGAGCCTTCCTCTTCTTACCTTTCCCTTGCCCTATTGCCAAGACAGGGGCAGCAGTATGAGTTGGAGTTGATGTAACTGTTTTATCTTTGAGGTTGCTCTCAGCAGTCCTCAACAGTCCTTGAAGCTTGCTCAAGGTGACCTCCTCCTTATTCATGTGGTAGGTCATGCGGAACTGGCTATAGCAGGGAGTCAAGGAATGAAGGATGATGTCAATTTCCAGCTCTTCATCAAAGTTCACATTTAACTTTAGCAGGCGATCGACATATCTCTGCATCTTTTGCAGATGAGCAGTAAGGTACTCTTCATTGCCCATTTTGGTAGTGATCATCGAAGTGATGATCTCGTACCTTTCTGGCCTAGCGCTTTGGTGGTAGCGGTCCAACAGATCCTGATGCATTTCATAGGGGTACATGTCCTCATAGGACTTCTGGAGTTCTGTAGTCATAGTCGCTAGCATGATGCAATGGACTTTCATGGCATCACGCTCATGGGCCTCAAATGCCGCGATCTCTTCAGCAGTAGCAGTGTTGAGGTTGATTTCCTTCAGCTTCTCATCAATGACATACTCTTTGTGCTCGTAACGAGTGACCATGCGAATGTTGCAGATCCAATAATTGAAATTGGACCCGTCAAATATCACTCTCCCACACAAGTTCATGAGTGAGAACGAGCCAGAGGAAGTAGAACCAGAAGCGTTGTTGTTGACGTTAGACATCTGAAAAGGAAAAAAGAACAAAGTTTGATTAGAAATGAATCCCCAATTAAACACCCGAATGAGAAATTAGGGCTAGGAACCAACAACATTATTCACAAATTAGAAAAGGGATGCCGTAATCTAACAAGCAAATAATTTGAAGGCAAGTGAATAACGATTCACTAATTCTCCACCATGAAAGACGAAAAAGAGATTAAGTTTTAAATGTATTGAAAACTCCTAGATCTTTTGAGATTCATTAAACCTTTCAATGGCATGTTTAAATCTCGATATGCCCCTCTATTTTGTGACTGGGATGACGAGGATCACAAAACCGGGTGTGAATAACCATGCAAATATACATGGTGCCCTCATTGTTACAGTCACCTATTCGATGTGCCAGTTAACCACACACGCTCCATCGAACTATTACAAACAATGAGTCACCCTTTGCCACCTTTGCTTAGAACCCAATTAGTGTGCCGGCTAACCACACACGCTCCACTAACATCTTAGCAAGGGCACAAAGTGTAACTTCATGGAATTGCATCAATTCACTTTTGCCTAAAGTAACTAAGATTAGGAATTTTGTAAAACATTTAGTTACTTTTATAATTTTATTATACTTTTAACGAGGAAAGTGTTTACCCTATCCTACCCGTTCGGCTAACGACCCTCCACTAGTCAAGGGTGCGGTGGGTAAGAGTGGATACCTAATGGCGGTCATTTTACACGCCGCTTCCTTAAACACCCATTATAGACTAGCTTCGTGAATGAGGCATACTAACGGTAAGACTAGCATTTAGGTTATACATATATATATATATATATATATATATATATATATATATATATATATTAATCTTATAATATTATAAAGTATAAGGTTGAATTTTAGACTTGTAAAAATTTTAGGGTTTGAAATTTAAATAGTTCAAATTAAACTTTTAATCATAAAATTTAAATTTCAAAACTTGAGGACAAGTTTTTGAACTTTTCAAAACACAAAGGATCAAATAGCAAATAATTTAAATTAAACAATTAATTTAATGATTATCTAAATTTGACCTAATCAACTTTATTTACAAGATAATTCAACAATTAATCAAAATAATCAAATATTATCAAATAATGAATTAATCATTCAATTAATAAGGATAATCATATAACAACAATAAAATTCGGATTTTATTAGTCAAAACTGATTTTGGTAATTATCCTTTAGCAAAACAGCAAGAAATCCCGAAAATCCCTCTGACAGACGTCTCGACTCGCCGAGTCCCCTTATGGACTCGTCGAGTTCATCCCACTTATCGAGCCCACTTTGGGACTCGCCGAGTCTATCAGTCAGGGGGCCAAAAAATCGAATTTAAAGCATGAATGAATAAACAAGGCATCAATATAATAGGAACCAAACATAGCTCTGATACCACTGATGGGTTTAAGCCAAAAGAACATCCTATGTGCTCATGCAAACCCTAATGCTTGGATCTAGGTTTCTCTATTGTACATGCATTCATCCAAGTCTTGCAAACCCTAGATCTAGTAGGTATAATTCGAAATTAACATAACAAAAGCAGATCTAGATGATTACCTCTTCTTGAAGGCTTGAATCTTTTACCCTTGGAGCTTACAGTCACAAATGTCATTCCTCTAATGGCTTACAAACACCAATAGCAAAAAGATGATCTTGGAGAGAGGTTGGAAGCTCTAGAATTCGGCTCTTGCACTCTTAGGAATAGGGTTAACCGATTTCTGTAGCCTAAGGGGTCTATTTATACTTGTGCTGCTAGGGTTTCAGTCAAAACCCTAATTGGATAGCTTAGGCCTTAAGTAGTCCAAAGAATCTTCCAGAATAAGGCCTTGGGCGAAAATTAGATGGGCTTCCACTCTATTTTCGTCCACCCAAATCAACTATCACACAATTGACAGTTCCAGTCCCCTTTATTCAATTAATCTCTTTTAGCCACAGAATTAATTCTTAATTAATTCTTGTCTAATATTAATTAAACTATAAGATTTCTCTTTTAATATATTATTCATATAACATATTAATAAATCATAATAACCTCTTTATTCATAAATCATCCTATCATGTTGCTTTGGTGAAGGCAACCCAAAAGGACCATGCACAACCGGGTCAAGTACTTACCAAATATAGTTACGGGCTTAGACACTAATCCAACACTATGGACTTAGCGCATGTTTGATGAACCCTGGCAGCTATGGACTTAGTGCCTGTTATATAAACCCTGGCAAAGATGGACTTCGTGCCTATTCCTTAGGACAATCCTTAGGAATAAATAATGAGGAATAGATGATTCTTAGGGAAGATACTTAAGAATAAAGAAGACAATGGGGATGGGTAATTGGGTTTATTGTTTGATGATTAAACATAACTATTTTATTATTGTGGGGTTGAAAACCCTATGTACTCACCAGGTTTCCCAACCTGACACACTCAGTTTATTTGTATCACAGGTGTCGATACGAAGCTACATTACACTGAGAGATTAAAGGAGATGTAAATAACTAGTGTAAAAGAATGTAAGGTTTGTTTATGCTTATGTTTCTGTATTGACGATGACATCCTAATGTTTTAATATAAACAAATACATTTCTTCGGAAATGCTTTGATAAAACCTTTATCATGTTTTCTGGGAACAAAATTCTGCAACATTGTTCTTTAAAAAGGATACTCTGATTTTAAAATAAGCATAAATAAAATTTTTAAAATGACCGTGAAAATGGGGATGTCACAATATATATATATATATATATATATATATATATATATATATATATATATATATATATATATATAATAACATTGTGGGATTGAAATCCCTATGTACTCAACAGGTTTCCCAACCCGACCCACTCAGTTTTCTTTGTATCACATGTATCTATACGAAGGTACTGATAGATAATTATTTGCTGAGATTCAAGGAGATGTAGATCTTTAGTATATTGAGACATTGTAAGTCTTTGTTTATGCTTATGTTTCTTGTATCATTTGTGGCATCCCCCGCCTTAATAAATCAATGGAAACATTTCTTCGGAAATACTTTTAAGGGACCAAATTCCGCATTAATGAATAAGCTCTGTAATAAATAAGCATAAATAGAAAGTTTTAAAATGACCATGAAATTGGGGATGTGAAATTGTAAATACAATGTTATAACAGAACTAACGCAACTACAACAATGAAAGTGAAAATTGATGAAATTAACTGTATTTTGGTTAAGGAAATTGTAGGTGCTATGATATAGAAGTAATAAAATATCAGTTCTTTTTATCATGTTTTACACCATTTGTATTCAGTGTCACTTGAATATTTTTATGCTAATTTTTTACGACAGTGGCAGGGGCAACTCTTTAGGGACATAATAACTTGGTGATCATAGAGTACCAGTATGGTATAACTTAAAATTGAATCTGTAATGACCCGAATTTCTATGCATCTAACCTACGAGAATTAGCAGAGTTTTATCTACAAAGCGGAATTCTAAAAAAATTAAAATACTTGAATTGCCAGGAAAAATCATGGGTTTACAATAAAATCCATACATACAAATTGAGAGGGAGAATACATAAATAACAAATTTCTATCTAAATCTTCCTTGTGCTCCTGTCTTCTCTTCTGGTACCACGGTTGTTGCTACCTGAACCTGCAAAACATAAACATATCTACAACATTAGACATTATGTGTCTGGTGAGTTATTCTGCTATATTTTTTCTTATCTATCTTTCCTTCTTTTTCTCATACTATATCATCTAACTCTTTCTACAATAGCATACACGCCTATTATTTTTTCTTCTTTCATCTATCTCTTCTACATTTCTCTAATCTTTCTTTCTACTCTTTCTCATCTCATCTCTCTCTTTCTC
The DNA here is from genome assembly GCF_052849685.1 of Lactuca virosa. NCBI lineage: Eukaryota > Viridiplantae > Streptophyta > Magnoliopsida > Asterales > Asteraceae > Lactuca > Lactuca virosa. Next base: position 62,693,292 of record NC_136429.1, read on the forward strand.
TATCACCTACTCTATTTCTCATAATTTTTTCTTAGCCACTTCTCAGGATCTTCTCATACTCTACTCATACTCTATCTCTTCTTTACTATGTCTAATCTTTATATCTTCTTTACTCTGTCTAATCTCTATCTCTTGGTCTGTTCTTTATTCTTTCTTTTTTATACTCTTTTTTTACTCTACTCTTTCTCTTCTCTATTATCATCTCTAATGCCTCAACATTTTTTCTCACTTAGACCCAACGGTTACATATCATACTCTAATATAAGGGAACAACATCCCATAATCATTACTGCGTATTCTCATCTAGTATTACCTCTCTCAAAAGCTTAGGTTAGCATTTCTTGATGTTTTTGAGGTCCCTTGTGCATAAAACTCATATCTTGATGGATTTGATTCAACCATGCATGAGTTGTTATTCATAATGTGAAGTTAGGAAGTTAGAGTTTGGTTTTGGGCCTCTTTGATCCATGCAAAGGCATCAAGTTGATGACTTTATCATTTAATACATTCCCAAGAGCTAGATATGTGAATTAGAAGTTTAGACTTTAGGTATTAAGTGCTTAATATGAATTTTGGGCATCCGAGGAATACAGTGGGCATACCATCTAGGTACGCTCAGTGTAACGTGTTTAGCCCCAACTTCCTTTTCTGCTAAGACTTGTTCGATGGGCATGATGGGGTGGTACGCTTGGCATACTCACCAGAAAGGCATTTTGTCCATTTTGAGCCTTGGGTCATATTGGGTTTTGGGCCATAATGGTTGGGCCAAGTATAAGAAAGATAAAATGGTCTTCTACCCTTAGTATGATAGATTATGATTTGGACCATTATTTGTGGGTTATTACCCTAAATAGTAATTAGGGTTGGTTTGTATGTGTTCAGTGTGAGGATCCATTGTAGCAGCAACTTGTGTGTGTGATTGTTTATCATCGGATTGAGGTGAGTCTCTTCACTATACTCGTGGGTCGAAGTCACCAATATCAGACCACTAGATTATGTTTGTAGGATGCTAGTTGTCCATGTGATACTTGCATGTTTTGTATGTTTGGTGGGGCATGTTATACGAGTTAGGGTGAGGCCAATTATACTCATTGGGCGGGGACCGTTATGCGAGTTAGGGCGAGGCCCGTTATATTCATTGGGTGGGACCTGTTATGCTATTTAGGCGAGGCCCGTTATACTCAGTGGGCGGGCCCTGTTTCTTGTATCGTATGTGGTATTTTGGGGAACTCACTAAGCTTTATTCTTACGGTTTAAGCTTATGTTTCAGGTACTTCCGATTCGCAGGGGAAGGGCCCGACCTGATCGCAACGCATCCACCCATGTCCAGTTTTTTATGATTTTGGGATTGTACTCTGATAACTATTTTCTATTTGACACATTTTGAGGATTTGATATGAATGAATGAATGATGATTTTGGTTGATTTAAAACAAAAATTTATACTTAGTTCTTTTGGGATGTTACACTAGTAACATATTGGAGTTCTACACAATACCATTTATGTATAGACGTACATTCTTACTCTTATGATTATATTGCATATGATCATATTCTAACTCTTCCTTCTATCTCTTAGGTATTTAGTAAATACCATTCTCATCTTGTTTTTCATACTATTTGTATACATACATGCTCTGCTACATGTATCTTACGTATACCTTCTACATACTCTTAATATACATACATGCTTAGATTCATGTTCATACACGTATATTCTTCATCTATATTCATCTCATTACTTGGGGACATTCACTTAGTGTCCCAAGAATCACATACGAACACACGCGCACACATACACACACACACACACACACACATATATATATATATATATATATATATATATATAATCTAAAGAGAGAGAGAGAGAGAGAGAGAGAGAGAGAGAGAGAGAGAGAGAGAGAGAAAGTGTGTGTGTGTGTGAGTAATATCTCACATTGTTAGTTACTAAAGACTAACTGTCCCATTCTCCTCTGCTCTTTCATTGATGCATCTTGATCCATCTTCTTTGCTCTTAGGCATATCGAGCATTCCACCTTCAATCCAATCCATTAACACCCTTGATGACCACTTGGTCGACTTCTATCCTGAAATCGTTGGAGTTCCACCTATATGGACTTGGGGGTGTAAAATGACAAGAATGAAGGGATTAACAAACTTTACTATGATGTGTAATCGCGCTGTAATTGGTTATTCACCATGTTGTGGGGACCATTTTACCTCACTCAATGGACACGCATATTCTTGCCACGTCGTGGCATTCTACTTGCCACGTTGTGGTACTCATCCTCCACTGGCATCCTAGTTTTCACAGCGCCCTGTGGCACATATATACGCCGTGAGGCAAGTACATTGCCAATATTTCTTAACACGAACACTTGCCACACTGTGGTACTCTACCCACCGCATCGAGGTTGTGACTTGACAGCAGCCCCTTGGGCTAATTCTATTCCCGCTTTGGGACATTTTTGTCCCAACTTCTAACCTTCTTATGTTCATCGTTTCTTACCCGTTTTTTATGTTCTTTATATTTACATGAAGGTGGGAACATACTCTACACTTATGTTAAGTCATATCTCACTGACTTAATACATGTGTTAATCTACTAAGTCATACAGTTGACCTAAAAAGTATAAAATTCCCATTTTACCTTTTTGAACAAAAATGCATCTTCTCGTGCATTCTTTATCTTGAACTTACTCGTGTAACCTCTTCTCAGTGACCTAAACTCTTATTGGCCATTTTCATGAAGTTACAACTTCATAATCTCATCTCTTTCTTATAATTAACCATTTTATTAAATATTTGACTAAAAGTCAACTTTCTCTAAATTTTAGGTTCTTACAGAATCCATACCCAGATGCATCAATTTCTCACTTTTTCACTTTATTTATATACAGATTTGTTGTTTGTTTACCATATGTCACACCCCAAAACCGGAACGGCGGAAACGTTCGGGGCTGGAGGACGTCATGTACAGTATCACAACAAAGCATAGTAGTAAACAAGCAACAACATCATCCATTGCATTAATAATATAATTTAATACAAGTGTGTTCTGAGAAGTTTATAAGACACCAAAAATGTAAATCAAAATAAGAGATGAGTCTTGATCGAACTCCATCTTCTCAAGACCTGGCATCGGTACCTGTCTACTGATGACCTGAGAATACAAGTTTATTGAAAGAGTTTATCAGCTTTAAAGCTGGTGAGTTCATAAGCATTTTAGTGTCATTGTTTGTATGAAAATGTTCATAAATGTTTGACGTATAAGTTTGTAGGTGTTTGTAGTAAATGTTTGTATATCCTAGAAAATCCTATATTTCTACTAAACGTAGCCTTCTACCAAGGCATCAAATGTTCTGTATGTTTGTTTCTTGTAAGAGTGTGTATTTTCCCAAGTGTGACTATCATTAACCAAAAATATAGTTTCTACATTACCGTTTATGTGAGAAGATCACAATGTGAATGCAATGGGGAAATAATATAGTACTGTAGTGTTGTATTATAATAACTACTGTTGTACTAACTACTTTAAACCAATTGTTATTTAAAGTATAATGTGATATGATTGCACCATACTATCGACTAATAACACGACGATGAAAGACGTCGGAAGAAATGACATTTAACACCCGTAGACTTGCAAGTCCCACTGTAGCGAACATCAAGGTGTAGGATAGTCAATCCAGTATATATCTATACACAAATTCACGCTCTCCCTCTAGGAGATTCTGGATACAAAACGAGCCATGACAGGTGATGCCATGCCCCAAAACCGTGGCTCACATTTATGTTATAGTATTCTTGTATATGTATTGTATGTACTAGTGTAATGTATGTTCTCTCTGTCTAGTATGTAGTATGTTCTCTTTGTTTCTCATCATAGTATGTTCTCTTAGTTTCTCATAATAGTATGTTCTCTTAGTTTCTCATAATATTATGTTCTCTTAGTTTCTCATAATAGTATGTTCTCTTAGTTTCTCATAATAGTATGTATTGACTCATGTATGAACTGACTCTTTGTATGTTTCATTGTACTAGAAGTAATGAGTAGCATCTTCCTAAACTATACCTATTATAGTTTACTAGTAGAGTTGTTTGTATGACTGCGTGTATTGAACTGAGATAACAGCTTTTATGTCTTATACATATATACATAATATATAACTAAGGATCAAATGACACTCGGACAAATAACAGGATACTCTAAGTCCACAACCAAACGAGGAACAAGAAATAAAGTAAGTTATCAGTCCTAAGTCCTTCCAACCTTACTTATATAACTATATATGCATTAGACATGGTTTTGACAATATATAAGTTTAAAAGAGTTAAACGAAAAGGTTTGGCATGTAATAACAAGTTTGATAAAGAGTTTAACATGTAAAAAGTTTGATAAACATTTTGAAGTAGTTTGTTTGATAAAACAACTAAAAGTATAACAAATCCATTGTTTGATAGTTATTAATCACATGTGATTGATATAATAACTATAATGTTTCAACTTGTATTCTCCCCCCCCCCCCCCCCCCCCCGTAAAAGCATTTAAAATCATTTAAAAGGATAGATTAAGGGGTATGAACTCACCTGTAGTGAGTGATACGGAAGTATGTTTGGAAGTAGGATGTAGAGTGTCAGGTGAAACCTTGAGCACACACAAAGATCCTAATAAACATATAATGACATGTATGTGAATTTGATTAGTGTATAAACAACTAATTATAAGGGATAACACCCTAATAGACTAGGAAACTCCTAGTTTGAAGGGATACAATCACATAAGATTGCATAACTAGGGTATATGGCCACCCTATAGAGTTTACGGTACAAATGGCACGACCTTGGGTGTTTATGGTCCAAGTCGTTTACGGTCCAAATGGTTCACGGTTCAAGTGGTTTACGGTCTTATGACCTTACGGTCTAATGACCTTAAGGTCATGGAGTTTACGGTCTAAGGAGATCCAACCGTAAACTCACATCCTTTTGTGCATAGGATGATTTCCAAGCATTTCGAAGGTTTCTAAGTTCCATTCTAGGCTTTAGGAGTGTTTAATGGTCACAATGCATCATTTATAAGGTTTTACGGTCTAAGGAGATGCATAGACCGTAAACACCTTTTGTTCTTGGATGAATGATGATTTCAAGGTGATTTAACTAGTGATTCTAGTATATAACAAGTTAAGGGTAGTGTACTTACTTATTAGAAGCTTGTAAGGGTGATTAGAATCCAAGAACACTAGTGTGTGTTCTTGGTGTTCTTGGTGGAACGAAGAACACTTGAAGATCTATCAAAATGAAGAGATTTCATGGATGAAATCATGCATAAACACTAGATAAAGAGATGTAACAACAAATCAAAGGAAAGAATTCTTACAATTTTGGAAGATCGAGATGAAGATCTTATGATACTTGAGAGAGTTTTCGAGATTTTTGGCTTGGAATTGTAAAAGTGATTGAAAAATGACTAAATGTCATATATCTATGAGTTTACGGTCACCATGACCGTAAGCTTTAAGCTTCTGACCGTAAACTCCTTTTGAGGAGTTTTACAGTTTGCTAGTTGGTTTAGAACATTAACTGATACATCCAAACACTGATTCCTTTGATGCACTAGGCTCAGAATGCTCAAACAGACTCTAAACAGTGCTGAAAGTTAGCAGAAACGAGTCTGACTTAGATTGAAGTCAATGGTTTGTACAAGATAGAAATTTCGGGTTGTGACACCATATGAGTTGGTTTTTTATTTGGTTTTTGTGAGGTGATTCTTTTTGACCTGCATAAGATGATATTTCAATGTTTTCTATAATTTTCTTAAGGTTTCTTGAGGTGGTGATATTTCAAAAAGTAATTTTGCAATTCACAATTGTGAAATTAGATCATCCTATTAGCTATTTGAAGTAGTATGCATATTTATTGGTAAATTGTGGAAATAGCAAGGTATATTTTTTTTATTAATTTGTTTATTATAGCATCTTACTTGCATTTTTTATGTTTCAAAGTAGGCTATGGAAATTGTTGATTAAAGTAGTGGCTACCAGAGCATGAATTTTTCTTATTTATTGACCCAAGTCCATCTTATATACGTTATAAGAACTAGGGGTGTTCGATTGGATGGATCGGTTTGATCCGATCCAATCAAATGAATCTAAATTGATTTCGGTTTTCAAAACATGGATCCGAATAGTTCAAACTAAATTCAAATCCGATCCGATCCGAACCAATTACAATTCGGTTGGATCGGTTTTTATAATTCGGTTTACAAAAACCGAAACATTTTAAAACGACATATAATTATAATATTACCCAACTTTACACAAGAAGCAAAAACAAATTATTTAGTTGTGATTTGAAATTAAAAAACAACTAATAAGAAGATATATTATAGTTAAATATTTTATAGACAAAAAACTTTTGAGAAAAATGCATATTAATGTTTTTTTATCGGGTGAAACGTTTTGAACCTATTTGAAAAAATAAATTACAAAATTAATAAATAACTATAGATATATATTATAAATAGATAAATTATAAATGTTTATTCGGTTTTTTTGGACTATTCGGTTCTCATTTTATAAACCAAAACCAATTCGAAATCCAAAATAATAATTTGGTTTTGTTGAAAATCAATCCAAAAATCCGAATATCCGAACCAAATAGTCCAATCCAAATTATCCAATTGGATAATTCGGTTTTATCTGAATAGTGAACAACCCTAATAAGAACATGTATTTTGCTTCCTTAATGTAAAAAAATGATTTTTTTCACCCGGTTATTGGAAGTAAGTGTTCATTACAACATTGTACTTTTAAATGCCATAATAAGAAAGAACCTAAAATTAGAAAGTGGTAACAGAAAAAAATGGAAGTACAATACTATATTGGAATCTAAAAGTGAACTTCAAAAAAACATATTATATCACAAAAATTATTGCTTAAAACGTCTGCTGCAACGTGCGGGTTTAAAAGCATCGTTTATAAATGTAGCACATCATTTTTTATTATAGAAAAGGAAATACATTTGTTAACTTCTAGGAATGTAAAGGTTGAGTAAGTACTCCCCTGTTGCTTGTTGACCACTTTAAAAATCTACGATCTTCTTATGCATCGTTATGAGCATCATGGTGAGATGCAATCTATGAATGTTCCTCTGATATTGATGTTCCTCTTACGTTCTTTAACCTGATTACCACCCAACCTCCATACCTACATAGTAGCAATCATCGGCTAACTGATATCCATTGAGAGTGAAAGTGAACCTTGAATGACAGATTAAATAGATAATCATTATTTACTCGTTTCCATTTAAATTTTCATTAAAGGTTCATTTTCCATTTTCGGCGGATGTATGTTAGCCAATAGTTGTTACCATGTAAGGTATGTATGTTGGTTGGTAGTTAGGTTGAAGAACATAAAAGGGACACCAATATTAGAGGAACATACTCAATGCATCTCACCATGACACCCACAACAACGTGCGGTAAACACAATAATTATATTGCTATTTCTATTTTTCTACACACATTTTATCTTTCTTTAACTTTCACAAAAAATATTATTTAAACTCTCGGCGCAACGTACGGACTTAAAATCCTCGTTACATATATTTTTTGTAGAAGAAAATAGTATTAATATAAGATCCCAAAATGGAAAAAAACATAGGGGTTCTTTTCGTAAAGGTATAGATTAAAAAATGGTAAGTCACACCCTCTTGACGTCCCATATCAAACCAGACCCATGCCCATTTACATGAGAGGTAAATTATGAAACACTAACAATATTTTGGATATGTAATGCTTGAACCTTAAATATCTATTATAGAATTATACATGTCAATCACTATGCTTTCATCGTTGGACATAGTAAAAAATATCTACAGAAGTTGTAATGGAACTCTATATGTTTGTTAACAATATCTTTTTCATTTGTCAAAGTTTTTTTTTTGATTAATTAAGATTGTTTAATCGAACAAAACTTTATCATGATAACATAAGTATCTAGATTGTGGTCTCTTAATCTTAAGTAATAACATAAGTATAGAGTAATCATACTTTTTAACAAAACTTCAACACCATCTCAATCACATTATAATTAATTCGAAGCAAGTTATGTATTAATATAGATGTTTCTGATTAGGATTGTTAGATCTTGTTGTAAGATTTTATCCAGATCGAATCCCAACTCTTCATTCTTTATTTTATATTCAAGTCTATAGTGTTCTAACCATAAGAAAGTTATCATTTATGCTAAAAAAACTTATGAAAACCTAAAAAAATTATTCATTCAACTTTATTTCGAGCCTTAAAAAAATTGTCCATTCTTTCAATGTAATAATCTTCCATGCCCCTCATCTCATTAATCGGCCACAATAAATACAAGATACAAATTGGACTGGGCGTAATACACCATAAATACATTGGGCCATACAATACAAAATACATCATACAATTACGTATACTAACATCCCCCCACAGTTGGAAAGTTTGCCTGATAATTAATGTTCAAACTGGACCGAAAGTAAAGAAATAACAGAGAAGGAAGGCCCTTAGTGAATATATCCGCATATTGAGAAGACGAGGGAACATGCAAAACCCGAATTTGACCCAGAGCAACTTTGTCTCGAACAAAGTGAATGTCAATCTCAATATGTTTGGTCCTATGATGTTAAATTAGATTGGTGGTGAGATATACAACACTAACATTATCATAATAAACTATAGTGAGATGCGAGGGAGACTGATGAAGCTCTCGAAGAAGATTTCGAAGGATTCAGAGCGACTGTTGAAAAAACCAATCCTGCAAATAAATTGAGCAAACCGATAAAACCATGCCCACAGAGCCTATTTAAAACCATATAAAGAGCGATGTAATAAAAAAACATGATCAGGGTGTCGAGGATCTCGAAAACCCGGTGGCTGATTCATAAAAATAGTCTCACTAAGATCACCGTGAAGAAATGCATTCTTCACACCAAGCTGTCGAATATGCCAGTGCTGAGATACCGCAAGAGAAAAGATAGTACGGATAATAGTGGGTTTGACCATCAGACTGAAAGTCTCATCACAGTCAATGTCGGGTCACTAACTTCTACCGTTAGTTACAAGACGAGCCTTGTTGCGATCCAAAGATCCTTCTACATGCTCTTTCTTCTTAAATAACCAAATGCAGTTTATAATATTTGCACCAGGTGGATGGGGAACAAGAACACATGTTCGATTCGATAAAAGAGCATTAAATCCATCCTTCATGGCGTTAAGCCAGTTAGGATCTTTAAATTCTTGTAAGTAATTAAGGGAACTGGATATGGAGTGTCAACATGGAGATTGAGTTTGTGAATGGGTTTATTAATGTGGCGAAGATGAGTAGCCATTGGATGACCTCAGACGGTCGGAGGGGGAGATGGAATACTCGTCGACAGAACCCTAAAGGGAGTGGGAATCGAATCATTAGTGGAGGGAGAGCTAGCAACGGATATGGAAGGATATATGTCATCTGCAGAAGTTGGGATGAGCTCCGCGGCAGTTTGAGTGGCAGCGGGAATGATAGGAGTCTGACGAAATAGTTGAGAGAGATGATTGGTGTCATTTATAGTGTCAAGAAATTTATAGGAAGGAGTGGAGTTCAGAGTCATAAACCTAACAGGAAAAATTGATTCTTCAAAAGTGGCATGATGAGATAGAATAATCTATTGAGTTTCAAGATTCAGGCATTGGTACCCACGGTGGTGAGATAGGTAACCTAAGTGTAACAACCCAAAAATCATGGATAAAAAATTCATTTTAATTTAATAAAAAAACCATCAAGTAATCAAGACAACCCCAAACAAAGTATGTCATTATGTGAATAAATCATCAGAGTACAAAATCCAAATCATAAGAAAATGCGGAACATAGGTGGATGCATTGCGATCATTCTGGGCCCTTCCCTTTCGAACCGGAAGTACCTGAAACCCTAAACATAAACTGTAAGCACAAGGCTTAGTGAGCTTTCCCAAAGTACCGCATACAAACACATAAACATATTACAACATGTGGTTGTTTCAGGTTCGTATCAACCCCATATGACAACAGGTAGCTGTGTCGGGGCCGTATCAACCCATATGACAACAAATAGCTGTCTCGGGTCCGTATCAACCCCCGAGTCCATAATAAATCCGAGCCCAGATTTGATCCATATATATATATATATATATATATATATATATATATATATATATATATATATATATATATATATATATATATAGACGCACACATACATCATTCAATCATTTCAGCCATAGTCACATAATCAAGTACATCCAACACATACAAATTAGTGGGCCGACATTGGTGCCTTCGACCCATTAGTATGGTAGAAGAGTCATCTCAATCGATGTTTGGATAAAACAAAACTCGGTCAGCTGCTACAAAATCTCCTCACACTAAACATATCCAAACAACCCTAATTACAAATTAAGGTAACATTCCACAATTAAGGTTCCTAAGCATACTTTCCTTGGGGTAAATGACCATCTTTCCCCTTCATGGCTAGGAACCACCCCTAAAGTCAGACCGGGTAAAAAATTCAACTCACAAGGTCAAATCCATCAGACAAAACCCTAATCTCGGATCTTGCATCATGACCATTCCTTGGTCTTGTCGTGAGAGACTACCAGGTCCGATTCCATCAACTCGCTCCAAACTCAGATCACTCAGTCGCGGGCTATTCTGTTGGACTGACTGTTGGGTTTTAGTATACTACAACATCCTATGGTGCACATACAACCCTAAATGCTTTGGATCTATGTTTTCTCTAATTATACATGTAATATTGTTTCCAAAGCATTAAGCCTACAACTAGCAAACAATTGACATAAACAACATAAAATACTAGTTACGAGTTTACCTCTTTATGTAGCTTGTAGAACTTTTTGTATTTGGCCTTTAAGAACTTAGCACCCCAAGTGTGATGCCTCAAACGGTTCACAACACACCTAGGACAAAGGAGAACTTGAGAGAATAGTTGTTAGCTTCAAAATTGGCTCCTATGAACTCCAAGAACATGTCTAGCGGATGGATCCTTACATAAACTTAGTCCAACATGGATCAATAGCCCAATCCATATGTTTCACTAATTACCATAATTAGTCCCCATTAATTTAATTCGTCTCTTTTGATCACAAAATTAATTCCAAATTAATTCTTGATCAATACTAATTAAATCATATGATTTTATATTAATATATTAGAACTTATAATATATTAATAAATCATAAATAACCTCTTCTCAAAAGTCCATCCTATCAAATTGTCCTGGTGATATGCAACCCGAAATGGACCATGCTACTCTCAGGTCAAGTACATACCAATAATAGTTATGGGCTTAGACACCTAATCCAACAGTCTCCCACTTGGATAAGTCGAATAACTATTATTGCAAGTACAACTCCAAAATCCCGACTAGCAATCGTAGCTCTTAAAAGCCGTTGTCGAACTCTAACCTAGTCAATGACGCGTCCATTCGATAAGGGATCATATATTCCTCCATTCTACAAGATATCATATGGACTAAGACATGAATTATAATCATTCTCTCTGTCCATCTGTTGTTTCCTGATTTCCGATTTATGACGACCGACTAATTGAACAAATCAAATCAGTCCAGGATTGGCCAAGTACTTAGGTTTGTCATCACTAAATCATCGGGGCACCCACATATATCGCTTTTATCCCTATAAGGGTAAAAGAAATGGATAAACTTCGACTCAAATGCTTGCTTGTATTTACTCATCAAATCACACACAACAATATGTTTTATAACACCGAGTTACTGGTGCGTTTACATACGTCAATGTGAAACCGACTTGTAAACTACAACTCACATGTCTTGGTTTCAAGAATATAAGATATTATCGTCTCATGATCACTTGTGATAAAATCCATAAAGTGATACAAATAAGCGTGGGATTAATCCAATACTCGAATCTTATTCCAGGAGTACTCATGAACACTGCAGCAAACTTGTGCTATGTCTAAAACACCTAGACAATCTAAAGTCAGATTCATGACAGTCTTGCCTCAATACCTACTTCCAAAGTATGATTGACTGTGGATGGTTTGAATAACCTAGTTATTCGGGAAGTCAAAACATGCAAAGTGAAACACACGAATAATCGAATCCAATATGGTCTCAGAACTTATGAATATAAATAAAACACCTTTTATTTAATCACCATATTGATTACACATTATTCATTGTATAATGTTCCGATTAATCAACTTAATACTTGAAATAAAACATCTATGCGATGCTCCAAGCATGCACACTATGTTTGTTTATGGTCCTTTCTTTGTAAAATAGATCAATTGAAAGCATTTCAATGACACTCATTTCACAATTCCAAATCCTTATCGTAAATGTAAGAATACCAAATTCTTTCCATTTACTATAATCTGTTAGATTTTAAACTTATATGCAATGATCCTCTTGTAATGACTATGCACAAAAGTCACAGAGACTTGGCAACAGACATTACAAAGTACTCCAATGGAGAGCAATTCCATGGAAACGAAGTCTCACATTCAAAGTACATTCCTTTGAACATCCTTCTTGCATTAAGTTTTCTAATCTTACACAGATTTAAGAATAACTTCCACTTATGGAAACATTTCCATATTCCCATCTTGACTATCACTTTTGAACTAGAGTTACCTCTTCTCAGAGTATGTCAATATGTTCCTTCTAAATTTTACACTATACTTCCAAATGTCTATGAGCAACCAATCTTTGGTAAACGTCAGATTGTCCTTGACAATTGCTTAACCATTTTAGTCATATCTCGTTCTAGTCCCTTTTCCCTCTTAATGCCCTAGGCATATGGAAAATTAGAACATGAGAATATTATAGCACATGCGATCGATCCTATATTCGAAGCATATGGGACACGATTCATATTAACGACCTGATACTTTACCAGTCTCTTGCTATAACAGTTCCATATATAGAATTTCCTTATGTCGAATCTTATCAACATAACATTTATATATGTCCTTGACTAAATTTGATTAAAATCTAACAATCTAAGCTTTTAGAATTGAAATGAAGTATAAATTTCTCTCCCTTAATTATAGCAAAACAACTTTTCAAACTCTGCAAGTTTGCAAATTGAGACTTTTGTTTTCTATAATTAACATTGCTAAGTTGCAACACTTACCATAAAAATTATGCTCCCACTAGCATAATAATTATTATCTTACTAGCATAACACTTATGCTCCCACTTGCTTTGACATGCACTCAAAAATCAGCTGGACTTCTAGAAATCAATACTTATTGACTTTCTTACCAAAGTTCAGATTTCTGACACGAGATGCTTCGATAAGACTTTATCTAGGCTTCTCAAACTCATACACCTTTCCTTAGATAGCTCACATGTGTGTCTAAACAATTTTAGAACTTACAGCGATAAGTCTCAAATGTTTAGATCTTTTGACATTTCTCACAATTTGAACAATGAAGAGGGATGACGTAATCATAATCGAATTTGAGAATGCAAGTACCACAATTGCTATCTCCTTAGAATCTACTTAGTGAAAGTGTTTCCTCACAATCATTTTCATGAAGCGGAGAGAAACCTTATGACATTTAGATTTTATGGTGTATGTGTTCCTATCCATGTGAATTTGTCAAACCATAATCATAAGACAAGGTCAGTGACAAATCCAAACTCATGTGGACTGAACTTGTTCAATATTAATTTCCTGCCACTTGGTAGCACAAGGGCCTACCATTGCTTCCAAGTTGTTATGCAAACAATTGAGCATTCATAAAACTCACATGCATAGTCAACTTTAACTGGAATGGGCACAGAAACAAGAATATGTCAACACGATAGGTTACAAACCTCAAGTCGTGTGCTAGTGATTAACAATAGGTTCACTCTTGATTAGTTCTTGAAGCTATTCAAGATCCTTAAGACTCCCACTGACAACTTGACATATAAGATTCACTTTGTCAAGGAACATTACTTGACAAACAAATATTCAAGAGTTAGCGTGGTTTCTTATCAAGACAAACACTTCACACAATTGGTCTTAGTTGGTCTTTGTCTTATCCAAAACATCACAACTTTCCAATTTCAAATGTACAAGAGTAAGAAACATTTTACTCTACATTTGATGAGTGTTATAAACCTTTCTTAAGACCATGTCACTCAAGTTACAATCTTGTAGTATGACTCTAAGACCTGATTTTGGAACGAAGTATGGTTTATCTTCTTGATTTAACCATTTCAACATTTCACGATTCCTCTCTTTAGCCATACAAATGCACTAAGATTTCCTTAGAAGATCAATTGTGATATGGATTCATAATCACTAAGATGATCATAAAACACGATACTAAAGTACTCTCCCTTCTTCTCAGATTGGAGAAACGTTTATCTTTCTGCCTAATTTGATTCTTCTTATTCGTTCTGCCATACATTGAAACTTTTCCAATGATTCAGAATTACACTTAATCTTGTAAGTATAACAATATTTACTAAACTTTAGTAAATCATAACGAATAGTCTTATCATTCTTTGTGGTGGACCTGAACTGCGTACAACCAAGTGTACCCGATCCCCTAGTCCTTCACTTGAGTCACATATACATGTCAACAAGGAATTAGTCTTAATTTCCCAAAGATGAAGGTTCTCATTCATCACACAATACAAGTTGCATGATTCCAAATTTCTATCCAACTAAAACTTGGGTGATGAGAATCTTTCCTTATTTGGTAAATTTAGACACTACCACAAACGAAAGAATCAAATCCATATTGCTAAAAATAGAAACATCAATTTTCACAAATGTCATTGCAAGGAAATATAAAACAAAATAAAATCAAAATTTATTTATTTATTAATAAAACCTTGAAAAACTTTTCCTTACAATGCAATTACAAATGAAAACTATGTCACCAAATTTTTCTAAGCAATCTATCATAACTCCTAAGTAGTAGCTCATAAATCCGATCATCGAACCATGCGACCGAAATCCATCTTCGCGATCAGATTCAACATGCTCTTCCTTTAACCTTTCTTTTCTTTGATCCTACAAAACATCAAAATGTAATTACATTACATCATGTATTAAGAATCTCAAAATAGGAACTTAATAGAGTTAGATAATGGACTTACCTGAAGCAGAGTCAAACTTTTTGACTTTACCATCCTTGCAATCTTTCAGGTAAAAATGTCAGCTTCGCAACCAATTCCCCTTCTCTTGGCAATAGAAACAAACATACTCTTTTGGAATGGTACACGAGACTATCTCAGACTTAGCCTTTCTCTTTGCCATTCGGTCAAATGACTTGAACATGGCCGATCCGTTTACATTGGAAAGAGAAAGCTTTTCTGGACTTCCAATGTTACCATTGTTAATGTCCATGGAAGTTTGGGAAGTAGATCTTCCAATTAAATTTGTTTTACCAGTTTTCCAAATCATTGCTGATTCAGCAGCAACAAGCAAATATGTTAGATCAATAAGGGTCATGTCGTGATCTCCCATATAGTAGTCCTTAAAGAACACACTATATGACTTAGGAAGTGATTGAAGAACCAAGTCAACAGCCAACTTCCTTGAAACAACGACACCCAACATTCCCAGCCTGTCAATGTGTGACTTCATCTCCAAGACATGTGCACACACAGACCTTCCATTTTGGTGTTTGCTAGCCAATAGTGCTTGAGCTTGAGTGACCTTGAACTTTTCAAGTCTTTGAACTTGTGGGTTAAGGAGAATTATTGGAGGAGGTGGAGGAAGTGAAGTACCACTACAACACGAAGAAGGGATTAATCTTTCACCTTGATCGTCTTGTGGAATATTATCTTTATAAACAAAGGATTCAGGAAGATCATAGTAGTCTGAACTAGACATATATAAGGGAGAAATTCAAGTTTAGTTGATTTAAGTCCTTAATATAACACCCAATGAAATATTAAGGCTAGGACCCAACACAATATTTTTACAATTCGGAAGAGGGATACCGTAATCCAATTGAAAAATATTTGAAGGTAGGTAAATGACGATTTACCAATTCCCACCATGAAAAACGAAAATGAACTTTAGCTTTTCAATGAATTGAAATTCCTAGATCATTTTGAGATTCATTGAACTTATCAATGGAATGTTTAATCTCGATTATGCCCTTCAAGTTTGTGACTGGGATGCCGAGGATCACAAAAAAGGTTTGAATAACCATGCAAATTAGCTTGGCACTCTCGATGTCATTTATCACCTAATCAATGTGCCGGTTAACCACACACGCTCCATTGATCTATGACAAACATCGAGCTACCCTTTGCCACCCTTGTTAGTCCAAGATAGTGTGCCGGTTAACCACACATGCTCCACTAATGGCTTGGCAAGGTGCAAAGTGTAATTTCATGGTTTAGCATCAAATTCATATTTTTCCTGGGTAACTAAGATTGGGAATTTGTAAGACATTTAGTTATTTAATATTTCATTATACTTTTGATGAGAATTAATGTCATATCCTACCTGTTCGGCTAACAACCCTCCACCAGTCAAGGAAGCGATGGGTGAGAGTGGACACCCATTAAACCACCATTTTATTGGTAGTAACCTTATACCCCCCTTATAGACCGGCTTCGTGAATGAGGCCTACTAACGGTAAGACTGACCTTTTACTTATACATATATAATATATCACTACTAGAAAAATAACCTTTTACGACGCGCAATGCATGTCGTAAAATGCTCAGACGATGCGCAAATGCGTGTTAAGGAAGGCCCTGTCATAACGAGAGACGACACGCTTTTGCGCGTCATCTATTTACGACGCGCATTTATGACACGCATTTACGACGCGCAGTTATGACACGCAATGCGTATCAAGGAAGGCCCTGTCATAAAGGAAGACGACACGCATTTGCGTGTCGTAACCTTACGATGTGCGTGTTTATGACACACAATGCGTATCAAGGAAGCACGTGTCATAAAGGAAGACGACACGCATTTTTGCGTGTCATAATTTTAAATTTTTTTAAAATTATATATTTTTGATAGATTTACTAATTTTCAAATTAAATAACACATTAAAAGTCTCATAATACAAAATAAAATACCATAAACAATAAAGATAATTCATTGCACTAAGGACAGTGTTAACAAAAGAATATAACATTATATACCATAAGTACCCTCAAGTAATCAATCTCTTACAATGTTACTAAAATACCCTCAAGTAATCAATGTCTTACAACGTTACTAAGAGACTTAGATACTCAGTTGGTATGTAATATGGCACTAAGAAGCCCAAGAATTGTTTGTGTTTTTCCTGTTCTTGGTGGATCCTACATGGACAAAAGGTAAGAATTAACATTTTCAAAGTACAATGCCTCAATAAGGAAATCAATGGTAAAAGACGAATCTGAATAAGAACAAACTTTATACATATATACAAGGAAGTATTGTAATACACAATAACAGTAACAAATACCAAATTACCCTTTGCTTACCTTTTCTTATGGCCACCTCCAGCATTTCGTTTTGTTTCAATTGCAGTGCTAGATGTGTATGACCTTGGCCTGTATACATATATACAAGGAAGTATTGTAATACACTGATACTGATATGCATGTATGTGTGAGAGAGAGAGAGAGAGAGGATCATACTTTTTCAATTATAGGCTAGGCTTTTACATTTTGTTAGGCAGTATTGAGGGTTTCTTTCAGTCAAACTTCATTCTTTGGTGATTTGTTAAGTATCTAATATGTGGGGCCTTTAGACTGATTCACATATCCCCAACTCTTATCTCAATTACCAAGCCCCTAAAAAGGAAACAATTTGCACCGATTAACAATCCAAAAAAAAAAAAATCATTTTGATGTAAAAAAAATACTCAATTTCAAGTTATGAAGCAAAACAGACCATAAAAAAAACTCAATCATCAAATCGATTCCTTTATATTACCATTTCAAGAAGATACTTGATGCATTGATTAGCTTCCTTTATAATACTCACAAAGGGAGCAACTCATCAGATAAAAAAATCCTTTCAAGAAACATATGCAATACCTAGAGACATACACAGAAAGATCAATCTTTCCAATTCCAATTCTTTCTCCAAAAAAAAAATAACTTTTGTACCTTTTCCAGCACCAAAGCGACTTTCGCAGCACCTAAAGAGACTTTAATTCGTAGGTTCCATGAGAGAGGTTGAAAGTAAGAACTTCCTGTTATAATAAACAGATCATAAGATTCATTAATGATGGGAAATTTCCCAATTTGGATAAAAAATGGTGAAAACTTAATTCTGAAAAGATGATTTTCCAAGCTCCCTCTAGACATGAACTCGTATACCAACAGGCTGTGATCATCTTCTAAACAGTAACTAATTAATTTCACAAGATGTTGATGGTTTAACATCCCTAAATAATTAATTTTGCCTGCAACATGATCAAAAAAATTAAATTATGAGTTGTAATTCATTGAGTTCAATAAAGAAGATTCGAGAATGAATTTGTCTTATGCATAAGAACATACGAGCCATTCTTGAAGACCTTGAACATAAGAACATACGAGCCATTCCTGGTTTTTTTGAACCACACATACAATAGACCAAAATATGGCCATGAAAAATGAACAAGATAATTATGAAAAACATTGATTTCGTTATTGTATTCGACGGATAAATGTATATATATATATATATATATATATATATATATATATATATATATGTTGGATTATATTTATTGGATTATATAACCCAATAATAAAACTTCAGTATCCTGGAATGAACTATTCCATTCCTTTCCTGATTCCAATAGCCTATGCTTACCTTAGATGGCCTTTGCTGGATATAGAGGCATCAGGCTTTCGGGTACCATTGCGTGCAGCTTCTTGCTGTTCAAGGGCTTTGGACTCAAAGTATTCAAGCCACGCTGCTGCATCCTACAATATCTTAATACACTTAGTAAAACTAAAATTATTAATGTGAAAATCATAAAATAAAAATAATAAAAAAAAATTGTGTAAGGTACTTGAGTACGAAGATCTTCAGGTCCAAGTTTAGCCTGCAGAATCTGTAAAGTGGTTTGCTCATGTTGAACACTCAAGGAATAGGTTTCCATCAAGGAAAGAGCAATTGCTATAGCATGGTAGCTAGCAGCAGTCTGACACAAGTGTTAGATACAACATGTGAATCACAAAATGACAAAATATAATCTCCCAAGAAATGAGCTGCGATCATTTAAACAAGCTTTGTTAAACCAAAATCCACAGCCTAAAAGTAAGCATATAGTCGATAAATGAAAACCATCTTCCACTCGTTGCACTCTCATTACTAACATGCATTGAATATCTAGATTTTTTTAATAAATTTTAGGACTTGGGTTTTCATCGCTCCATTTTCTTAAAAAAGTAGACCAAACACATTCCCAACTTGCATCTTGTGAAGCATAAAAACAATAGAATATTTTTGAACACTATTCCTTTAAAATTGATATTTGTCATGAATTGAAGCATGGGTGGTTGATCTAATGTAATAAATCCTATACAAAATCACCCACAAATCTTTTTAAAACGAACTACCTGGCATCCGAAATAAGAGCAGTAAATTGGGCACCCGTAACTATTGAGCCCAATGTTTGAAACAACCCTTTCAAATAGAATCTTTAATCATGTTGGATCAGAGCGTGTTCTTTAATCTTCAACATTGTTATGTGGTATCAATTTCTCCAGGTCTTTCCCAAGAAGCATGATCTTTGTTTACAGAACCAACCTTCATTATAGACAAAGTTTGAGTCAAAACCATGGAAGATAGACAAAGATCTTGTAAATGATGTAATGCATCGTCTTTATACAGATTTACCTGAACATAAATGATGACCGCTTGAAGCATATCTTTCAGAAGATAACCAGTCACCCAATAGATAGTTGTTTTCGCATTTCCTAGATCTTTTTTGTGAACCCAACAATTTCAAGCATACCCCGTGACAACATTGTGGTGGTGAATGCCATAGGAAACCTGCATGTGATACTACATAAGTAAATCAAACTGAAATAGTGTCCAACATACATAAAGCATCTACCATAGAGTGTTGTACCTAAAAGATAATTCTTAATAAGTCAGAAGTTGGCAGCCTTGAATTTGTTCGTACTATTTTCAAACTAAACTTTGGCAAAATCAGAAAAAGATCTTCAATCTCCTTTGGTTATGTATGAACTACCAAGATTTCTAGTTTTGTTTTTTGACATGCTTTTAAACTAATATAACCACAGGCACAAACACATCAGGTAGTGTATATATCTTTCTCTACTTAGTCCTATTTTATTAGAAATTATCCCTCACTTGAGAGAGCTGAAACAAACTAATCATCCTTGAGAGAGTTGAAACACACTAATCATCCACATTTGGGGTACTATTTCATTATAATCTATACAACTATGACATATTTTCAGAAGTTACTAAATAATGCATCACCATTTCTCCTCACTCTTTTCTTCTGCAACATCTGTAAAGCCTTAGATATGTTGATGTTAGACTCATTTGACTCACACCTATGAATGATTGATCCTCTTGGGTCTATGTATTGTACTCTCCCTTACATTTATCAACATATATCTAAAAAAATTGTTCAGGTTCCATAGAGGCATTTCATCAAACATGTTAAGTGCATTGAATTCATTCTAATTTCTACCAATCAAATACAAGACTAATTATGATTCCTTCAGTTTCCTTTTTTATAGATAACATCATCAAATAGCTTAATGAGTTGAAAGACTATCAACAATTTTGAGAAATTGACTTACCTTGCATGGTCGACACCAGTGATAATGTGGAACTGTGGAAGCTCTCAATAAACATCGCAATGGCTTTTCCAGTCGGGTATTCAACTGAAACCATGAAAAAGGAACATGCTCAAACAACATAAACTCTAATCACTGAAGAAAAGAAACATTTCTTATAATGTTCTGAAAAAAGAAAAGTTATGGGATGACAAGATCACAAGAATATCATATTTTTAATTTCTTTTCAGGTGTAAACCAAAATGGAACTCCAGAGAGAAAACAATATGTAAGACTTACTCAGTTTCATCAGACGTCATCGATGGAGAAGTGCAGAGTCTCTCTCTCTCTCTCTCTCTCTCTCTCTCTCTCTCCGCCTTCACCCGCGTCTACAGTCTTACTGAGTTCTGAGTACACACAAATCGATTGAACATCGATGGTCGGCGTGAGCGACGATTGAACATCGATAAAGACTTACATAACAGATGAACCTTCGATTAAACCTTCGATAAAGACTTAAAGATAAAGACTTATAGTTGCGGCGATGGTCGACGATTGAACATCGATGGTCGGCGTGAGCGGGAGTCGAGCAAAACCAGCGAATCGATTGAACAGTGAGAACAGATTGAGGGAGGGTTATGTGATACGAACTCAAAACCCTAGTTCAAGCAATAGTCGATTTTGTGGCCCTATAAATGTAAAGTGTTCGATACTTTGTGAGAAATGAAGCGATAGAGATCGATCTATGGAGGATGTGGGTCGTTCTTTGAGGGATGAAAAAAACCCTAGTTTCCTAGACTTAGTGAGGATGGGGTTTTCTAGTTTTTAGATTCCTGCAAGGTATTAAGGAGGGGACATGATGTTTGATGAGACCGATAAGAAGGAGGTCAGTAGTGGCGGAGAAGCGGATTGGAGAGAAGAGAGAAGGAGGGAGAGGGGAGAGTCAACTGCGAAGATGAAAGATAGAAAGAAGGTAGAAGACGGGTTTTCAAAATTTTGGGGATTTCGTTTCCCCCTCTGCTAAACGCGCGTTTCATTAAAATTATAAAGCGACAGGTATAGAGGACGCGCGTTTAAAATAAAGCGCCCTCCGTGTTTTTAATTTCTTTTCTAGAGACACTAATTTAACGGCACACAATAATGCGTGACATAAATCCTTAAATTTTTTGAAGAGATGACACTTTTTTAATGTCAGTCTCTTTTGCGTAACATAAATCAATGAGTGTCGTGGTTTGCGCGTCGTAAAAGGGTCTTTTTCTTGTAGTGTATTAAACTTTTAATTTTATGTAGTATAAGAGTGTATTTTACACATTTAAAATACTTGGTGGTTTAATCTTTTAATTAAATTATACTCTTAATTTAATTAATCTTAAACCATGTTATTATGGATTTATTAAACTTCTCTTTTAATTAAACACTTTAATTAATTTAATAAAGTCCATAAGGTGTAATTTGAAGTATTCAAAAACATCAAGGTCCTAAATAAAAAATTCAAAATTAAAAACTATTTAATTAATTTTTAATTTATGAACCCAAGAGTTACACCTTTTAATTACAAGAGTTTCTTAAATTGAGACTTTTTAAATACCAAAACTTGAGGGCAAGTTTTGTAACTCTTGAAAAAACCTTTGATTTCTATAACTTATGAGTTTAATGTGGTTTTTATGAAAAACTTTTCATGTTCCATAACTTGAGGACAAATTATGGAAGACTTTAAAAACATTTAAGATCAAACATTTCAATTAACAAAATAAATAAATGATTTATCTATGATCAAGTTAAACTCATAAGTCAAAATAATTCATATCAATAATTTGCAAGAAATTAGCCTAATCATAAAAAAACTAATACAAATCTTGAAAATTTTGACAATTATCTTTTAATTGGAAAAGCATGATCACTTCCATATCAACAAAATCAAATTTTATGAACTAAAACATTTTGTGGTAATGATCCTAATCCAAAACAGGCCAAAACTCCCGAAAACCTGGCATCAAAAGCATCAACTCGTTGAGTACATGAACATGACTCGCCGAGTTGACCTTATACTGAGTGGACTCGTCACGTCAGCCAGTGGACTCGGCGAGTTCATTAGTCTGATGGCCAGAAAATCGATTTTTCAGCTTTGAAAATTAAGTCATGCATCAAATATAATAGAAAACAATCCTAGGCTCTGATACCACTGTTGGGTTTTAGTATACTACAACATCCTGTGGTGCACATACAACCCTAAATTCTTTGGATCTACATTTTCTCTAATTATACATGCAATATTTTTTCCAAAGCATTAAGCCTACAACTAGCAAACAATTGACTTAAACAACATAAAATACTAGTTAGGAGTTTACCTCTTTATGTAGCTTGTAGAACTTGTTGTATTTGGCCTTTAAGAACTTAACACCCCAAGTGTGATGCCTCAAATGGTTCACAACACACCTAGGAAAAAGGAGAACTTGAGAGAAGAGTTGCTAGCTTCAAAATCGGCTCCTATGAACTCCAAGAACATGTCTAGCGGATTTTAGGGTATGAGAAACATATATATAGTGTAGGATTCCAAAGGTGATGGGTAAACCCTAATCCATACACGTAGGTTATGATCCATGGTTCATGTGGGCTAACTCTTTATGTATCCTTACTTAAACTTAGTCCAACATGGATCAATAGCCCAAACCATATGTTTCACTAATTACCATAATTAGTCCACATTAATTTAATTAGTCTCTTTTGATCACAAAATTAATTCCAAATTAATTCTTGATCAATACTAATTAAATCATATGATTTCATATTAATATATTAGAACTTATAATATATTAATAAATCATAAATAACCTCTTCTCAAAAGTCCATCCTATCAAATTGTCCTGGTGATATGCAACCCGAAATGGACCATGCTACTCTCGGGTCAAGTACATACCAGTAATAGTTATGAGCTTAGACACCTAATCCAACACTGACCTCATGACGTGAGCATCACCATGTCACGTGATGAGTTTTAAATGGTCAACGATCTACGGGCTTTTTCGTTGTCACGTCGTGACTTTAGTCTGAAGCCAAAAATCAAGGTTGTAAGTCCTTAAATCATTAAGCCGTCAAACCCAACTTCTCCAGAAGTTTAAGGGGACCCTAAAGGTGTTGGGTTTTAAGCACTATAACACTCTTATGGTGCACATGCAATCCTAGATGCTTTGGATCTGTGTTTTCTCTAATTATACATGCATTTTTCAATTTTCCAAAGCATACATTCTAACTAGCATACAATAGAGGATATACAATATAAAACTCATAGTTTGATGAATACCTCTTATGTAGTTTGAAGTTCTTGGCTTTTGAAAGCTTTAGCACCTCAAGTGTGATGCCTCTAATGTGTCACAAACACCAAATGCAAGAGGAGACTTGAGAGAATAGGCTAGTTAGCACAAAATCGATTATCACTCTCTTAGAATGAATGGGGTAACCGATTTTGGCTCTAGGGGTGTGCTTTTATAGTGTTACAAAGGCTAGGTTTTCATCCATGCAAACCCTAATGCACCATGACCCTTCATATTACTTAGGATCCATGGGTTAATCCTCTATGGACTATCCATGGACTATCATATTGGTTTATCCCATCCTAATTAACCATGGATCTTTGGCCCACACTATAAGAATCATTGATTTACTTAATCAGTCCCCGTATATTTAATTAGTCTCTTTTGATCACTAAATTAATTCCAAATTAATTCTTGATCAATACTAATTAAATAATATGATTTCTCAATTAATATATTATACTTATAATATATTAATAAATCATAAACAACCTTATTCTCAAAAGTCCATCCTATCAAATTGCACTGGTGAAGGCAACCCAAAAGGACCATGCTACTATCGGGTCAAGTACATCCCGGTTATAGTTATGGGCTTAGACACCAAATCCAACAGTCTCCCACTTGGATAAGTCTAATAACTATAATTGCCAATGCTTCTTCAAAATCGGATTAGCAATCGTAGCTTTCAAAAGCCGTTGTCGAACTCTGACCTAGTCGGTGACGCGTCCTTTAGATAAGGGATCATATATTCCTCTGTTCTTCAAGATATCATGCGGACAAATACATGGAACATAGTCATACTTATTGTCCTACAGTTTGTTTCCTGATTTCTAATTTGTCTGACATAGAACATAATTGAACACAACAATTTAATTCTGACCGGGCCCGACACATAAGTCAAAACAAACTCATCGAGGGGACTAAGATATCGCTTTTAATCCTCTTAGGATAAAAGGAACAGATTAACTTTGACATTATATGCTTGTACTAACTACTCATTAAATCATGCACAACGATGCGTTTTATAACATCAAGTTATTGATGCGTTTTCGTATCATCAATGCACAACCAACTCGTGGTCAACAACTCATATATATTGGTTTGAAGACTATATGATATTATAGTCTTACAATCACTCGTGATAAATTCCATGAAGTGATTCAGGTGAGCGTGGGTTTAATCTAATACTCAAATCTTATTTCAGGAGCACTCATGAACGTTGTAGCATACTTTTGTTATGCCTAAGACTTTTGACAATCTACAAGCCAAATTCATGACAGACTAACTTCATAACCTACTTTCAAAGTATGATCTACTGTGGATAGTTTGAATAATCTTATTATTCCGGAAGTCAAAACATGCGAAGGTGAAACAATAGTAAATAATTGACACAAGATAGTAACTTTACTTATAAATAAAACTCCTTTTATTCAATCATCAAATGTGAATTACAAGTTAGCTATTAGAAGTTTCAAAATATTTATCTAATCACTAAAACTAATATCGTCTGTTAGCCCGATGCCCCTTGCATGCTGCAAGTGCCTAACCCTACTCAGTCCCTTCGTGAGGGGATCTGATGGGTTGTCCTCTGACAATATTCTCTTCACCACGAGGTGTCCTTCTTCTACTTGATGTCTTATAAAGTGGTACTTTCTGTCGATATGCCTGGATCTACCATGATCTCTCGGTTCCTTGGTTAAGGCAACCGCCCTTTCATTATCACAGAAAATCTCCATATGCTCCTTTATGGATGACACAACTCCAAGGTCTCCGATGAAGTTTTTCAACCATATCGCCTCTTTCGATGCTTCACTCACGGCTATGTACTCTGATTCACATGTTGAATCAGCTACATTCTCCTGCTTGGAACTTTTCCATGTTACTGCTCCTCCATTTAGGGTAAACACCCAGCCCGACTGAGAGCGCAAATTATCACTGTCGGTCTGAAAACCGGCGTCACAATACCCTGTCACTCTCAAGTCATCACCCCCACCGAGGGTAAGGATCCAGTCCTTAGTCCTCCGCAGGTACTTAAGAATGTTCTTTACTGCAGTCCAGTGAGCTTTACCAGGATTCCCTTGATATCTGCTGACCATGATCAAAGCAAAGGCCACATCAGGGCGAGTACAAGTCATATCATACATGATCAAGCCAACTGCGGAAGCATATGGTACTCGACTCATTTCTGTTATCTCAGACTTTGTACTCGGACTCTGAGTCTTACTCAGTTTGGTATTGCTTTGGATAGGTAAGTCACCTTTCTTGGAGTTCTCCATGCTATAACGCTTCAACACCTTGTCCAAGTAGGTACTTTGACTAAGTCCTATTAGTCTTTTACTCATGTCTCTCAATATCGTTATCCCTAGGATATAGGCAGTTTCTCCAAGGTCCTTCATAGATAAACACTTCCCAAGCCAGGAATTCACTTCCTGCAAGGTTGGGATGTCGTTTCCTATGAGCAGTATGTCATCTACATACAACACCAGAAAGCTAATTATACTCCCACTGGCTTTGACATATACACAGGACTCATCTTCGCTTCTCGGGAAACCAAACTCTTTGACTTTCTCATCAAAACAAAGATTCCATCTGCGAGATGCTTGTTTCAATCCATAGATGGATTTCTGAAGCTTACACACTCTATTAGGGTACTTTGCATTGACAAAACCCTCTGGTTGACACATGTAAACATCTTCAGCCAACTTTCCATTAAGGAAAGTGGTTTTGACATCCATTTGCCATATTTCAAATTCATGAAATGAGGCTATGGCTAACATAGTCCTTATAGATTTAATTTTTGCTACTGGTGAGAACATCTCATCATATTCAACTCCCTGAGTTTGAGTAAAGCCCTTCGCAACCAGTCGTGCCTTATATGTGTGTACTTTCCCATCCATGTCGGTCTTCTTCTTGAAGATCCATTTGCACCCGACTGTCTTTCGACCTGGTACATTGTCAACCAAGTTCCAAACTTGATTGTCATACATGGACTGAATCTCGCTGTCCATTGCCTCTTTCCATTTAGCAGAATCGGGGCCTGCCATGGCTTCCTTGTTGTTAGATGGTTCATCCAAATTTACCAGTGTGCTATCACTGATAAACGTATCACCTTCAGTAGTAATATGAAAGACAAAAAACGCAGGTGCCATCCTAACTTGAGAGGAACGTCGAAGAGGTAATGACTCGTCAATAGGTTCAACAGGAGTTTCCTCCTCAGGTTGAGTGCCAGTGTTTGAAATTCCTTCATCACTTAACTCTTGAAGCTCTTTGTAACACCGTAAATTTTTCAACCAAAATTTTCATTTTCAATAGCACATAAAACTCATATATTGTATTTCATAAAACCACAAGTGTCTCAAAATGTCAACATAAATCCACAAATAAAGTCAAATCCGAGAATCCTCAATATAATCTCGAACAAGTGTGTACAAAAATGTCGGTGCCTTCCTGCGGTCCTGAGAGGTACCTGAAACACATAACACATAACACAGTAAGCACGAAGCTTAGTGAGCTCCCTAAAATACCAAACATATCTCATTAGCCTCTCATGGCTATAACTCAACAAGACCCTTCGGTCAATGTGTCTCAGTGGAACCCTCCAGTCCCACAACTCGGGTGGACCCTCCAGTCCTGTATCTCAGTGAAGACCCTCCAGTCTCATAACTCGGTTTGGACCCTCCGGTCCTAACTTAATATGGCAAAGAAATACTACATAACATAAATCACAAAGAAATAATGCAAGATATCACAATACTCAATATAAGCACATAAGACCCTCCGGTCACACAAAGGATACCACTCTAGATAAGTATAGTGAGAAGACTCACCTCGTAAGCGAGCAAGAAAACTGAATACCCCTCGAACAGTCTAACCCCCGCCTACATGTAACAAGCATCTCTAACTAACAATTTAAGATCACAATTCCAAATAAACTCATGATAGTTCCTCTTTAGCTCCTAGGATGGGAAAAAGACCATTTTACCCCTCCATGGTCTCCATGAGTCCTGCCTTGACCAAACCCTAAAGTCAACAGAAGTCAACACTCGAGTCAACTGTCCATGTTGACCTGACTTGCCGAGTGCACCTATGTGACTCGCTGAGTCCCCATTGTTCCTCAGAACATCGTGAAAACCCAACTTAACTCGTCGAGTCGTCTCGTCGACTTGCCGAGTTACCCATATCCAGACTCATCGGGGAAAACCCTAGCTAGTCGACTCGTCGAGTCAGCTCCTTGACTCGTCGAGTCCCTTAAGTCAAATTCTCATTCAGACGTTTTAAGGCATATCTGCTACTCCAAACTCTAGATCTAGACTCCTAAGGTTCGAATGTCACGTAAAGCTTTGATCATTACGTGCATGCATGGCATATTTGCTCCATCATGCCACTACAAGCTCTAACTAAGGTGTTTAAGCACAAGAACTCTTTTATGGCTTGATAAAGCTGATACCTTTGGACTTTATGGACATCACAAGGTCCAAATCTGATATCTCAATGCTTAGCAAGCACAAGTAACACAAAATCTCAAGGGGAAGATGGAAAAAGCCCCAAACGTTCCTCATTAACAAGATCTAAATAATATGATGAGCAAGGTGATGACTTTTACCTTCCAACAGAAGATCCAAGTGAAAGAACACCGGATCCCACAGCCTTTCCTCGTTCTTTGCTTGAATCTCTCTTCTTTTCTTCTAATGGTTCACCAAAAACACTCAAAACATAAACTCTCTCACTCTCTCTTAGCTCCAATGGACGATTAGGGTGTCACACAGGGAAGTTGGGTGGCTGGTGAGGCGGAAAAAAGGACATAAGGTCCTTTAAATAGGTCCCAACCCCGGAGATTTAGGGTTTCATCTCACAGCGCCAACTCGACGCATTGGTTCTCTGACTCGTCGAGTCGGTCATTAAACTCACGTGGCCAATTCGTCCCTACTCGACGAGTTGAGGCACCAACTCGTCGTGTCACCCAGTTAATTCATAAATAAACATATATATAAATATTATACCTCGGAAATCAGGATGTTACACTCTTCAAGGTCAATTCCCCCCCCCCCACTCCCCCCCCTCACTGTCCTCTTCCCATATGAGTTCTCTCTCTCTCGAAAGACTCCTCTCCTCGCAACGAAGACAACAATATCACTCGGTCTATATAAGAGATATCCAAAGGATTTCTGTGGGTAGTCGATGAAAATACATTGCTCACTATGAGGTTCGACCTTTCCGTGAGTCTCTCGTCTTACGAAAGCCTCGCAACCCCAAACCTTTATGTGATCTAACGAGGGGACCTTCCCTATCCACATCTCGTGAGGTGTTTTGGCAACCTTCTTAGTAGGGACTAGATTAAGGATATGGGCAGAAGTCTCTAAGGCATACCCCCAGAATGAGATAGGTAACGAAGCTCGACTCATCATGGTACAAACCATGTCCAACAAGGTCCGATTGCGCCTCTCAGCCACACCATTCAAATGCGGTGTCCTAGGTGGCGTTAACTGTGAAACAATTCCACATTCCTTAAGATAGTCTAGGAACTCGATACTAAGATACTCTACTCCTCGATCGGATCGCAGCATCTTTATCTTCCTGCCCAAATTGATTCTCCACTTCTTCCTTAAACTCTATGAACTTTTCAAAGGTTTCTGACTTATGCTTGATTAAGTAGATATAGCCATATCTGCTATAATCATCAGTAAAAGTCACATAGAAGCGGTTAGCATCCCTTGTGGCGGTTCTGAAGGGTCCACACACATCAGTGTGTATGAGATCCAACAAATCCTCACCCCTCTCAAAAGTACCAGTGAAGGGAGACTTGGTCATCTTCCCAAGCAAACAAGATTCGCAAGTGTCATCCAACTTCTTGTTGACATGTCTAAGACGACAATGCCACAAGCATGCCTTGTCCAAAGCATTGGACGAATCAATATTCAACACATTATTTCCTAGGTTATCTACAACCATCACAGTTCCATATATACCATTACAAGGTAATGCTTCAAAATAAAATGTACCATGATAATAAGCATTAATATTACCAATTTTATTATTAAAAGAAAAGGTAAAACCTTGTTTATACAAACTATGGAAGGAAATAATATTTCTCGTCATATCTGACGAGTAACAACAATTATTCAAATCTAAATTTAACCCACTACTAAGCAATAAAGAATAAACTCCAATCTTGGTGACAGGCGACATTTTCCTATTTCCCATGATTAAGTTTATCTTTTCGTGCTCCACATCCATACTTCCTTTTAGTCCCTGCATATCAGAACAAATGTGAATACCACAACCTGTATCAAGGACCCAAGAATTAGCATGTGATGAGTTATTAGACAGAATAGTGTAAATACCTGTGAAGGTGGGCTTTATCTTCCCATCCTTAATGTCCTGAAAGTATTTAGGGCAACTTCGTTTCCAGTGCCCTTTTTCATGACAATGGAAGCACTCTGCATCATTTGGATTGGTAGAGGGATTAGCAGAACCAACTTTGGTCCCACTGGAATAGGATCCATCAAGAGACTTTCCCTTGCGGCTCTTAAAAGGAGCCTTCCTCTTCTTCCCTTTCCCATGTCCAATTGTCAGAACAGGGGCAGCAGTAGTAGGAGTACGTACAACCGACTTGCCTTTCAAGTTGCTTTCTGCAGTTCTTAAAAGGCCTTGAAGCTTTCTAAGAGTGACCTCATCCTTGTTCATATGATAGGTCATACGGAACTGATCATAACAAGAAGGCAACGAATGTAGGATGATGTCAATGGCCAACTCTTCATCTAAGTTTACATTTAACTTCAACAAGCGATCTACATATCTCTGCATCTTTTGCAAGTGGGTCGTGATGGACTCTCCATCCTTCACTTTGGTTGTGATCATGGACGCAATGATCTCATACCTTTCCTGCCGAGCACTTTGATCGTACCTTTCCATCAAATCTTGGTGCATTTTGTAGGGCCAGAAGTCCTCATAGGACTTTTGAAGCTCAGCAGTCATGGTAGCAATCATAATGCACGCCATCTTTGTCGCGTCCCTCTCATGAACCCTGTATTCCTCGATTTGTTCGGGAGTAGCAGTTTGTTCATCAATCTCCTTCAGCTCTTTATCCATGAGATATTCTTTGTCCTCATAGTGAAGGGCCATACAAATGTTTCTTATCCAATCGTTAAAGTTTGACCCATCGAAGATAGTTCTCCCACCCAATTTCATGAGGGAGAATGAGCTAGAAGGGTTGGAGCCTGAAGCTTTGTTTGGGATAGACATCTGAAAAGAAAAAAGAACAAAGTTTAGATTAGATGAGAATCCTTAATATAACACCCAAATAAAATATTAAGGCTAGGACCCAGCACAATATTTTACAATTCGGAAGAGGGATGCCGTAATCCAATTGCAAAATATTTGAAGGTAGGTAAATAACGATTTACCAATTTCCACCATGAAAAACGAAATTGATTATTAAGTTTTAATTGGATTGAAATTACTAGATTCTTTTGAGATTCATTGAACTTTTCAATGGCATGTTTAAATCTTGATTGTGCCCTTCAAGTTTGTGACTGGGATGCCGAGGATCACAAACAAGGTGTGAATAACCATGCAAATGTGCTTGGTACTCTTAATGTTACAAATCGCCTAATAAATGTGTTGGTTAACCACACACGCTCCATTGATCTATGATTAACATCAAGCTACCCTTTGGCACTCTTTCCAGTCCCAGATTAGTGTGCCGGTTAACCACACACGCTCCACTAACGACTTAGCAAGGTGCAAAGTGCAATTTGATGGAATAACACCATTTTCACATTTTCCCTAAAGTAACTAAGATTGCGAATTTAATAAAAGTTTAGTTACTTTATAATTATCATTATACTTTTAACGAGAATTAATGTCCTATCCTACCCGTTCGGCTAACGACCCTCCACGAGTCAAGGAAGCGGTGGGTGAGAGTGGACACCCATTAAACCACCATTTTATAGGCAGTAACCTTATACCCCCCTTATAGACCGGCTTCGTGAATGAGGCCTACTAACGGTAAGACTGACTTGTCTTATATATATATATATATATATATATATATATATATATATATATATATATATATGTGTGTGTGTGTGTGTGTGTATATTATTAAACTTTTAATATTATAATAGTATAAGGGTTGAATTTTAAACTTTTAAAGTTCTAAGGTTTGGAATTAAATGTTTCATTAGTGAGACTTTACAAATTCCAAAACTTGAGGGCAAGTTTTGTAACTTTCAAAACTTTTGGTTTCCATAACTTATGAAAACTTATGAGTTTTAATATTCATGAATGAGACTCTTCATATAACTTGAGGACAAGTTACAAAACTCACTTCAAGAACAACTTAGATCAATTTTAACTAACAACATTATCATATAATTTCACTATTGATCTAATCTAACTCATAGCAAGGCAATTCATATCAAATAAAACAAATAATATCTTATTATCTTAAAATTTGACAATTGTCCTTTAATTGGATGAGGATCATCATTACCAAATGAGAAAATACATTTTTTATGATTACAAAACAGTTTGTGATAATGATCCTAAACCAATTCTGGCCAAAAACTCGAAATTATGCAACCAGAAGCTTCTACTCGACGAGTACATGAACGGGACTCGTCGAGTTGCCCTTTTACTGAGTGGACTCGTCGAGTCAGCCAGTGGACTCGGCGAGTTCATCAGTCAGAGGCCAAAAAATCGATTTTTTCTTCTTTAAAAATTAAGAACCATCAAATATAACAGAAAACAATCCTAGGCTCTAATACCACTGTTGGGTTTTAAGCACTATAACACTCCTATGGTGCACATGGAACCCTAGATGCTTTGGATCTATGTTTTCTCTAATATACATGCATTTTTCAATTCTCTAAAGCATACATTCTAACTAGCATACAATAGAGGTTATACAATATAAAACTCATAGTTTGATGAATACCTCTTATGTAGTTTAAAGTTCTTGGCCTTTGAAAGCTTTAGCACCTCAAGTGTGATACCTCTAATGTGTCATAAACAGCAAATGCAAGAGGAGACTTGAGAGAATAGGCTAGTTAGCACAAAATCGATTATCACTCTCTTACAATGAATGGGGAAACCGATTTTGGCTCTAGGGGTGTGCTTTTATAGTGTTACAAAGGCTAGGGTTTCATCCATGCAAACCCTAACGCACCATGACCCTTCATATTACTTAGGCTCCATGGGTTAAACCTCCATGGACTATCATATTGGTTTAGCTCATCCTAATTAACCATGGATCTTTGGCCCACACTATATGAATCATTGATTTACTTAATCAGTCCTCGTCTATTTAATTAGTCTCTTTTGATCACTAAATTAATTCCAAATTATTTTTTGATCAATACTAATTAAATAATATGATTTCTCAATTAATATATTATACTTATAATAAATTAATAAATCACAAACAACCTTATTCTCAAAAGTCCATCCTATCAAATTGCACTGGTGAAGGCAACCCAAAAGGACCATGCTATAACCAGGTCAAGTACATCCCAGTTATAGTTATACGCTTAGACACCAAATCCAACAAAAGGTCCATAAAAATGTTTTCTTTGTGGATATGCATGCACCATGCATGTCCCTATCCATTTTAGGTCAAAAAGTGGGGAAATATGCATCAAACTCTCATGCATGACTCTTATACCTCAGCAACTTCCAGATCTTGACAATATGATGTCCAAGGATGTAACATCCCAATGATAAGGTACTTCTAATTTTGACCTTATAATTTTATTTTATTCCAATTTGGACCCTAAGTAAAAGAAAGATTGCAATGAGGGCCCTAGTGGGATTTTCGTAATTTGGGTGTTGGGGGAGTACGCCATGCGTACGTGTGTACGCTGAGCGTACTAGGACGCGCCCTAGTACGCAGGGCGTACGTGCCAGACATGCAAACCCTAATTTTTAGGGTTTGGCTCATATTTAAACCCCATTATAGCCTCATTTCCCCTCACTTCATCAGCCTCCATCCTTTTAGAACGTTTTTGCAACCCTAGTGCATCTAATGAAGCATTTCTAAGCTTGAGTGTGTGTGTGTGTTTTGTGCTTTTGAAGGAGAAGGAAGGAAGGAGAGACCACCTTGGAGGAGTGAAGCTCTTTAGATCCAGGATCACACCACCTTTTGGCACCATTTGGAGGTATAAAGTTCTAAACTTGGTGAAGTTTTATTTAGATCTTGTGTTGGAATGATTTTTGGTCCTTTTGTCCCAAATGGGGAAATTCATGAACATAGCATGTTCTTGAACCATTAAGCTGTCCTTTCAGACCTTTGGAAGGGTCTGAAGTCATAAAAATGGGTTCCAAATGGTTGGTTTTTCTCAATGCATCATTTACAAGGTCTTAATGGATTAAGAAGTTGAGTTAATCACTTAATGGACATGCAAAGTCATAAAGTTGGAAACTTCAATACTCTTGTGGGTAATTTAGCCATGGATCTAAAAGATGGACTTGAGAGCTTAAGCCATTAAGCTCTTAATGAGAATTTGGGAATCTGTGAGTACGCCCCGCGTACCTGGAGTACGCATCACGTACGAGGTCAACCACCCTGATGGTCGTCAACGCTCGAGTACGCCCAACGTACATTTGGAGTACGCCCCACGTACGCACTCTGTGTTGACTCGGCTGAGTTGACTCAACTGGGTTGACGCGACTGGGTTGACTTAGTTGACTCAGTTGATTTGACCAGTTTGACTTTGACTTTGACTTTGACCAAGTTTGATTTAAGGGTATTTTAGGATTTTGATTGAGATTGTTCATTTGATTGGATAGATGACGGTTAGATTACACTATTGCCGAGCACAATATGGTGACTTGGGAGAGGTTTACTGACATGTTCAGGGATGAGTTTGTACCCGTGGTTGAGTAGGAAAGGTTGGCCCAGGAGTTCCTGTCTCTCAAGAAGAAGACAGAGATGGTGAATGAGATCACCAGGATGTTTCACGAGAGGGCTTTGTTTTGCCCTGAGCAGGTGTCCACGACGCTGTTGGATAAGGTGTCTAAGTCCATAACTATTTCTGGTATGTACTTGACCCGACCCGGCATGGTCCATTTGGGTTGCATGGCACCATGCAATTGGATAAACTAAAATGAGAGAAATAACACTTATGGTTTATTAATATATTATAAGTTCTAATATATTAATAATATTATTTAATTAGTTTGATCAAGAATTAATTTAGAATTAATTAAGTGATCAAAAGATAACTAATTAAATATATGGGTAGATTATGTAAATCTTCCATATCTTATATAGTGGGCTAAGAGGCTCCATGGATTATCAAGTTAGGTTCCACCCATAGGATGCTCCATGGGAGTTACAAACCCATGGGTCATGGAAATGAAGAGTCATGACACATTAGGGTTTACATGGTGTAACCCTAGATGTGTCAACACTATATAAGAAACCCATTCTCCACCAAAATAAGCTACACATAAGAAACAAGAGGGCTAGAGCCGATTTTGCAAGTGTAAGATTCTCTCAAAGTTTACTCATTTTCATTTGGTGTTGTGTGAAGCATTTGAGGCATCACACTTGGGGTGCTAGGCTCACAAGGTTTCAAGGATCATAATCAACAACAAGGTAAGTTATTCTATCTTTCATTCAAGTTAAAAATGTTCCCCATGTATGCTAGATAGGAATATAACCTTGGAATTCAACTTTGCATGATAATTAGAAAAACATAGATCCAAGGTTATTAGGGTTGCATGTACACTTAGGAAGTGTTAGAATGCTCAAAACCCATCGGTGGTATCAGAGCCTAGGTTTGTTTGTTGTTTTTTTGTGTGCAAACAGCTTGAAAAAAATCGTTTTTCTGTTTTTTGCTCGTATGAAAGTTTGCACATTTGTTGCTGGAAATGGACTAGAAACATTACCCTAAACTGTTTTGATGTTTTAAAGCTTGTTTTAGATGGTGTAATGTTTATGCTAATCCATTTACAATGACAATTATTAAAATTACAAGTTTTTTTAAGTGTAATTTTTTGATTCTTGAAAGTGTTCATATTCATGTTCTTGAACTTATGAAGATTAGATGATCATAGGAATTGTTTGTAACCTTCATGGTAGTTTAATTCATGATCATAATGTGTTTTAATGGAGTCCATAACTTGTCCTCAAGTTATGGAAAACCAAAAGTCTCACTTTTATTAAAGCCATTAAAAGAACACAAGAGTTATAAAAATGAAGAGTCTTCATTTTTATTACTCAATTAATTCATAAGTTATAAGAAATGAAAAGTTTTGGAAGTTTACAAAACTTGCCCTCAAGTTTTGGAACATGTAAAGTCTTGATTAAAACTTTAGTTCCAACCCTTAGAATTTTAAAAGTTAAAATTCAACCCTTATACTTTATAATATTATAAGTTACTAATATATATATGTATAACGTCAAGTCGTCTTACCGCTAGTACGCCTCATTCACGAAGCCGGTCTATATGGGGGGTATAAGGTTGTTGCCTATAAAATGGCAACTTAATGGGTGTCCACTCTCACCCACCGCTTCCTTGATCGGTGGAGGGTCGTTAGCCGAACGGGTAAGACAATGACTTATAACTTCTCATTAAAAGTATGATGAATATTATAAAGTAACTAAATGCTTTTATTAAATTCCCAATCTTAGTTACTTTAGGAAAATGTGAATAAGGTGCTAATCCATGAAATTACACTTTACACTTTGTTTAAGTCGTTGGTGGAGCGTGTGTGGTTAACCGGCACACTAACTTGGACTTAACAAGGTAGGTAAAGGGTGACTTAAGGTTTACCATAGCATCGGTGGAGCATGTGTGGTTTACCGGCACATCGATTGAGTGATAAACCTTGAGGGTACCAAGTGATTTGCATGGTTACTTCACACCTCGTTTTGTGATCCTCGGTATCCCAGTCACAAAACTTGGAGGGCACACTCGAGATTGAAACATGCCTTTGAAAAGTTCATTGAATCTCAAAAGAATCTAGGAATTTCTAAGAACCAATTAAAAACCTAATATTTATATTTCGTTTTTCATGGTGGAAATTGGTGAATCGTCATTCACCTACCTTTCAAATATGTTATAGCTTGGATTACGGCATACCTCTTCTAAGTTATAATATATTGTGATTGGATCCTAGCCTTAATATTACATTTGGGTGTTTTATTAAGGACTCCATTAATATCTAAACTAATCTTGTTCTCTTCTTTCAGATGTCTTCAAACAATGCTGCTTCTGGCTCTAATCCTAATGGCTCCTTTACCCTTATGAACTTGTGTGGGAAAGTCACTTTTGATGGATCCAACTTCAATGAATGGATCAGAAACATCAGGATGATTACCCGCTACGAGGACAAAGAATATGTCCTTGACAAGGAGTTTAAGGAGATTGATGAGACCACTGCAACTCCCCAGGAGATCGCTGACTTTCGGGCACATGAAAGGGATGCTACAAAAGTGGACATGCATCATGTTGGCCACCATGACAGCGGAACTCCAAAAGTCCTATGAGGAATTCTACCCTTTTGAAATGCACCAAGATCTGATGGAAAGATACCATCAAAGTGCACGACAAGAGAGGTATGAAATCATATGCTCTATCATAACAACCATGATGAAGGACGGGGAATCCGTCACGAGCCACATGCAGAAAATGCAAAGGTATGTGGATCGGTTGCTGAAGCTTAATGTGAACTTCCCTGAGGAGCTTGCAATAGATATCATTTTGCACTCCTTACCATCGTGCTATGATCAATTCCGCATGACATATCACATGAATAAGGAAGAGGTCACACTCAGCAAACTTCAGGGACTCCTCAAGACCACAGAAACAGGTCTTAAGGGTAAGTCGGTTGTTAACACTCCTACTCCAAACTCCGCCCCGGTTTTGGCAATCGGGAAAAGTAGAGGGAAGAAGAGGGAGAGCTCTTCGAAGGGTACCAAGGCTAGGACCCTTGATGGCTCTTCTTCAAGTGGAACCAAGAAAGGTTTTGTCACTCCTTCTTCTGACCCTAAAGAGGCTGAATGCTTCTATTGCCATGAAAAGTCACATTGGAAGCGGAACTGCCCAAAGTACCAGCAAGATGTGAAGGATGGGAAAGTTAAACCCAACCATGCAGGTATTTACACTATCTTATCTAATAACTCACCCCATTCTAACTCTTGGGTCCTTGATACCAGTTGTGGTATTCATATATGTTCTGATTTGCAGGGACTAAGAAGAAGTGAGAATGTGGAGCATGGAAGAATAAACTTAATCATGAGGAATAGGAAAGCTTTACCTGTCACCAAGATTGGAGTTTATACTTTATTGCTAAGTAGTGGGTTTAGTTTAGATTTGAATAAATGTTGTTATTCGCTAGAAATGGCAAGAAATATTATTTCCTTTCATGCATTGTATAAACAAGGTTTCACCTTTTCATTTGATAATGAAGTTGGTTCGATTAATGCTTTCTTTAATAATGTTCTTTATTTTAAAGCATTACCTTGTGATGGTGTGTATGAAACTGTATCTGTGGTTGATAACTTAGGAAATAATGTATTGTGTATTGATTATGTTAATGATAATAACTTGGATAAAGCATCATTATGGCATTGTCGTCTTGGACATATAAGCAAGAAACGCATAGGCCAACTCCAAAAGGATGGAGTGTTGGAGTCATTTGACCTAAAGTCAGATGATAGTTGCGAATCATGCTTACTTGGAAAAATGACAAAGTCACCCTTCACAGGTTCTTGTGAGAGGGGTGAAGGTTTGTTGGATCTTATACACACGGATGTGTGTGGGCCCTTCAAACATGCCACAAGGGATGCTAATCGTTATTATTTGACTTTTACTGATGATTACAGTAGATATGGATATGTCTACTTAATCAAGCATAAGTCAGAGACTTTTGAGAGGTTTAAAGAGTTTAAACAGGAAGTCGAGAATCAATTGGGCAGGAACATTAAGATGCTTCGATCCGATCGAGGTGGTGAGTATCTTAGTTCAGAGTTCCTCGACTATCTTAGGGAATGTGGGATTGTCTCACAATTGACACCTCCCAGGACACCGCAGTTGAATGGTGTAGCTGAGAGGCGTAATCGAACCTTGTTGGATATGGTTCGTACCATGATGAGTCGAGCTTCGCTACCAATCTCATTTTGGGGGTATGCCTTAGAGACTGCCGCCCATATCCTTAATCTAGTTCCCACAAAGAAAGTTGCCAAAACTCCTCATGAGATGTGGACTGGTAAAGTACCCAAACTAGACCACATTAAGATTTGGGGTTGCGAGGCTTTCGTGAGACGCGAGACTCATGATAAGCTCGAACCTCGAAGTGAGAGGTGTATTTTCATCGGCTACCCACAGAAATCCTTTGGTTACCTCTTCTACAGACCTAGTGAGAATGTGGTCTTTGTATCTAGGAGGGCTTTCTTTCGAGAGAGAGAGAGTTCATAAGCCAAGGAGACAGTGGGAGGCAAGTTGACCTTGAAGAAATTCAAGAGTCAAGTGGTGAAGGAACTTCAAACCCTAGCACTCAACTTGAGGAGGAAACTCCTGTTGAGCCAATTGACACGTCTGTACCTCTGAGGCGTTCCACAAGGGTTAGGAATGCACCTGAGCATTACTATGGATTCCATATTACTGCGGAAGGTGATACACTTATCAGTGATGAGACACTGATAGGTCTGGATGAACCTAACAGTTACGCGGAAGCCATGGCAGGCCCTGAGTCAGCCAAGTGGAAAGAGGCAATGGACAGCGAGATACAGTCCATGTATGACAATTAAGTTTGGAACTTGGTTGAGAATGTACCAGGTCGTAAGACTGTAGGGTGCAAATGGATCTTCAAGAAGAAGACCGACATGGATGGTAATGTACACACTTATAAGGCACGACTGGTTGCAAAGGGTTTCTCACAAACTCCAGGAGTTGATTATGATGAGACCTTTTCTCCAGTGGCCAAGATTAAGTCTATTAGGGTTCTGTTAGCCATAGCCGCATTTCATGACTATGAAATATGGCAAATGGATGTCAAAACCGCTTTCCTTAATGGAAAGTTGGCTGAGGATGTTTACATGAGTCAGCCATAGGGTTTTGTCAACACAGAGTACCCTAATAGAGTGTGTAAGCTTGAGAAATCCATTTATGGGTTAAAGCAAGCACCTCGCAGATGGAATCTTTGCTTTGATGAGAAAGTCAAGGAATTTGGCTTTTCTAGGAGTGAAGATGAATCTTGTGTATATGTCAAGGCTAGTGGGAGTATAGTTAGCTTTTTGGTATTGTATGTGGATGACATACTACTCATAGGAAATGACATCCCAACTGTGCAGGAAGTTAAGTCCTGGCTTGGGAAGTGTTTCTCTATGAAGGACCTAGGAGAAGCTGCCTATATTCTAGGGATAAGGATCTTGAGAGACCGGAGTAAAAGACTAATTGGACTTAGTCAGAGTACCTACTTGGATAAGGTGTTGAAGAGATTCGGCATGCAGGACTCCAAGAAAGGAGAGTTACCCATCCAGAGTAACGCCAGATTGAGTAAGACACAAAGCCCTAGTACTGAGGCTGAGATAGCAGAAATGAGTCGAATACCTTATGCTTCGGCTGTAGGATCGATCATGTATGCTATGACGTGTACTCGACCTGATGTAGCCTTTTCTTTGAGCATGGTTAGCAGGTATCAGGGGAACC
Organism: Lactuca virosa; assembly: GCF_052849685.1. Taxonomy (NCBI): domain Eukaryota; kingdom Viridiplantae; phylum Streptophyta; class Magnoliopsida; order Asterales; family Asteraceae; genus Lactuca; species Lactuca virosa. The sequence goes on from NC_136429.1 coordinate 62,734,040, forward strand.
CTGGCAAGGCACACTGGACTGCGGTAAAGAATATCCTCAAGTACCTACGGAGGACTAAGGACTGGGTCCTTACCCTCAGTGGGAGTGAAGACTTGAGAGTTGTAGGGTATAGTGATGCTAGCTTTCAGACTGATAGGGATAATTTCCGCTCTCAGTCAGGCTGGGTCTTTACCTTAAATGGAGGAGCAATTTCTTGGAAGAGTTCCAAGCAAGAGACAGTGGCTGATTCAACTTGCGAATCAGAGTATATAGCAGCTAGCGAGGCAGCAAAGGAGGCGATATGGCTGAAGAACTTCATTGGAGACCTTGGAGTTGTACCAGCTATTAAAGAGCCAATGGAAATTTTCTGTGATAGTGAAAGTGCAGTTGCCTTAGCCAAGGAACCAAGGGATCACGGGAGATCCAGACACATCGACAGAAAATACCATTTCATCAGACATCGAATAGAAGAAGGACTCCTCGTGGCAAAGAGGGTATCATCGGATGAGAATCCAGCAGATCCCCTCACGAAGGGATTGACTCGGGTTAAGCATCTCCAGCATGCTCGGAGCATAGGGCTGAAGGATGATATTAGATTTAGTAGTTAGATAACCTTGAAATTTGTAAAGTGTAATTGACATTAGATGATGAATAAAAGGTGTTTTATTTATGAGTAAAGTGTTGCTATCTCTTGTCGATCGTTTACTAGATTTCTTTTGCATGTTTTGACTTCCAGAATAATTATGTTTGGTATATCATATTATTCGAACCTCCACAGTCGGTCATATGTCGGAAGTAGGTATGAATCAAGACTGTCATGATTGGTTGCAGAGGTCTAAGATGTTGGACATGGCTACAACACTCATGAGTGCTCATAAGTTCTGAGCATTGGACTCAACCCACACTCACTGGAATCACTTCATGGAATTTATCTCGAGTGATCGTGAGACGGTAATATCATATAAGTCTTCAAACCTAGATATATGATTTGTTACTTATGAGTTGGTTATGCATTGATTATACGAAAACGCATTGGTAACTCGATGTTATAAAACGTGCTCTTGTGTATAATTCAATGAGTAGTAGAACAAACATATGAGTCGAAGTTTATCTGTTCCTTCTTGGATTAGAAGCTGATATCTGGGCCCCTCGATGATTTTGTTTTGACCTATGTACCGGGCCCGGTTAGAACTAAGTTGATGTGTTCAATTGAGTTCTATGTCAGACAAATCGGAAATCGGGAAACAAACTGCTGGACACAAAGTAAGACACTCTTCCATGTATTTGTCCGGCTGATATCTAGAACAGAGGATTATATGCTCACTTATCTGAAATGGCGTATCATCATCTTCTCAGTTCCAAGAAACCTTGAAAAGAGCTACGATTGCTGATCGGTTCCTGAAGTCATACTTGCATTTATAGTTATTAGACTTATCCAAGTGGGAGACTGTTGGATAAGGTGTCTAAGTCCATAACTATTTCTGGTATGTACTTGACCCGACCCGGCATGGTCCATTTGGGTTGCATGGCACCATGCAATTGGATAAACTAAAATGAGAGAAATAACACTTATGGTTTATTAATATATTATAAGTTCTAATATATTAATAATATTATTTAATTAGTTGATCAAGAATTAATTTAGAATTAATTAAGTGATCAAAAGATAACTAATTAAATATATGGGTAGATTATGTAAATCTTCCATATCTTATATAGTGGGCTAAGAGGCTCCATGGATTATCAAGTTGGGTTCCACCCATAGGATGCTTCATGGGAGTTACAAACCTATGGGTCATGGAAATGAAGAGTCATGACACATTAGGGTTTACATGGTGTAACCCTAGATGTGTCAACACTATATAAGAAACCCATTCTCCACCAAAATAAGCTACACATAAGAAACAAGAGGGCTAGAGCCGATTTTGCAAGTGTAAGATTCTCTCAAAGTTTACTCCTTTGCATTTGGTGTTGTGTGAAGCATTTGAGGCATCACACTTGGGGTGCTAGGCTCACAAGGTTTCAAGGATCATAATCAACAACAAGGTAAGTTATTCTATCTTTCATTCAAGTTAAAAATGTTCCCCATGTATGCTAGATAGGAATATAACCTTGGAATTCAACTTTGCATGATAATTAGACAAACATAGATCCAAGGTTATTAGGGTTGCATGTACACTTAGGAAGTGTTAGAATGCTCAAAACCCATCGGTGGTATCAGAGCCTAGGTTTGTTTGTTGTTTTTTTTGTGTGCAAACAGCTTGAAAAAAAATCGTTTTTCTGTTTTCTGCTCGTATGAAAGTTTGCACATTTGTTGCTGGAAATGGACTAGAAACATTACCCTAAACTGTTTTGATGTTTTAAAGCTTGTTTTAGATGGTGTAATGTTTATGCTAATCCATTTACAATGGCAATTATTAAAATTACAAGTTTTTTTAAGTGTAATTTTTTGATTCTTGAAAGTATTCATATTCATGTTCTTGAACTTATGAAGATTAGATGATCATAGGAATTGTTTGTAACCTTCATGGTAGTTTAATTCATGATCATAATGTGTTTTAATGGAGTCCATAACTTGTCCTCAACGGAGGAGGCCCATGCTGATCCAGACGTCGTGGCTGGTATGTGTTCCTTATATTTCCATTGATTTATTTATGTTGCTTATATTATTGATTGTGTAGGTACTTTTATTGTGAATTCTTTGTTTGCGCTTGTGCTATTTAAATCGGGTGCGAGTCGATCGTTTGTGTCATCATCATTTTGTCGCGATTTTAGTATTGCGCGAGAGACCTTGAGCATGCCCTTCAGAGTCTCGATACCTGATGAGCATCCAGTCTCTGCTACTGATGTCCATTGGGGTTGTGTATTAGAGATCTTCGGTGTTGGATATCCGATAGATCTCATCCCTATCAGGATGGGAGATGTTTGTATGATCGTGGGTATGGACTGGTTGAGCCGATTTGGGGTTCTGATTGACTGTGAGCGTCAGTTGGTGACGGTTCGAGACCCTAGTGGCGGAGTGATGACTATCTATGGCGAGGGTACTAGATCGGGATCAGCTTTCTGTTCTGCCGCCATGGCAAGGCAGAGTTTGCAACATGGGTGTATGGGTTATCTGGCATATGTAGTGGATTCTCAGGTCAAGAAGAAGGGATCGACCTTTATTTTTTATGTTCTGGTGGTATGTGATTTTCTCGATGTTTTTCCCGAGGAGTTACCGGGTGTGCCTCCTGAGAGGCAAGTGGAGTTCCGGATCGATCTGATTCCGGGTGCGGCGCCGATTGCCAAGGCACCGTACCGTCTTGCACCTCCTGAGATATAGGAGTTATCCTCTCAACTATAGGAGGTTTTAGGGAAGGGGTTTATTCGGCCGAGCAGTTCTCCTTGGGGTGCCCTGATCCTTTTTGTCATAAAGAATGATGGTTCACACTGGATGTGCATCGATTACCGGGAGTTGAACAAATTGACGGTGAAAAACCGATACCCATTGTCGAGGATTGATGATGTTTTTGACCAGCTTCAAGGGGCATCTTGGTTTTGCAAGATCGATTTGAGGTCCTGGTATCATAAGATGAGAGTGCGAGAGGAAGGTATTCAGAAGACGACCTTCCGAACTCGCTATGGGCATTACGAGTTCGTAGTGATGCCTTTTGGGCTCACCAATGTATCGGTGCCGTTCATGGATCTCATGAACCAGGTGTGCAGGCCTATGTTGGATCGATTAGTGATCGTTTTCATTAATGACATTCTAGTGTTATCGAAGACTTTGCGAGAGGTTCTTGGGGTTTTGAGGATGGAGAGGCTATATGCTAAGTTCTCCAATTGTGACTTCTGGTTGTGCGAGGTTCAGTTTTTGGGACACCTCGTCAATCAGAGCGGTATCTTGGTCGACCCAGTTAAGATAGAGGTGGTGATAGCCCTATCGAAAATACCCGATACCCGAATTACCCGCCCGATTTTTTCGGGTATCGGGTAAATCTTTTCGGGTATTCGGGTAACCCGATTTTTTTCAGGTCGGGTATAGGGTACATTTATTGGGTTTCGGGTATACCCAAATTACCCAAATTATTTTAAAAATTCTTTTTTTCGTAGAGCTTGTACTCTGTAGTAGGTATTTGATCACGCTTAAACTAACTATCATTATTTTAAAACATGAATCTCTTTTATTATGGCAGTATGACACTAACAATATTAAAAACCAATTGTTTATATATCAACATGTTCTTTAAAACTTAACTGTTTTATAAATTATAGTTTTATTGCAACTAACAAACTCGTTATCTTGACGAAACTTCAGAACATGGAAAAACTTATGGCTACAATTATCTTAAACATTTTAAACTTTTAAACTAAGATCTTTAAGTTTTTGTTTTTTTAACATCTTATTAGATTATATTAAGTGGTTAAAAGATTACTTGATCTCTCAAGTATTATTGACTACAAAATCTCAATGTTCAAAGTTTGAGTAACTTCGTGTATGCCTCGTTTGTTTATATAAACAATCCGAATAAAGCACGACGTATTTATTTCACTAAATTTATTTTCAGGGGCAATTAAAAAAAATTATATATTTCGGGTAATACCCGAATTACCCAAACCCGACTCATTACCCGAATTACCAAAACCCGAATTACCCGAATTTAATTTGGGTCGGGTAACATGTATTTTTTTAACATGAAAACCCGAATTACCGGACCCGAATTACCCAAAACCCGAAAAAATTATCCGATCAACAACACTACACGGTGGTGATGTTGTGGGAGGTGCCGAGATCTCCATCTGAGATTCGAAGCTTCCTTGGATTGACAGGTTATTACCGGAGATTCATCAGAGACTTTTCCAAGATTGTTGTTCCTTTCACTAAGTTTACAAGGAAGGATGTTGCTTTTAGTTGGGGGCCTGAGCAGCAGGCATCATTTGAGACTCTTCACCAGAGATTGTGTGAGGCACCGGTACTTGCCCTCCCTGAGGAATTTGGGGATTTTGTAGTCTACTGTGATGCATCCATTGCAGGATTGGGTGCGTTGTTGATGCAGAGAGGGCGTGTGATAGCATACGCTTTGAGGCAGCTGAAGCTCACGAAGCGAAGTAACGCACGCATGACTTGGAGTTGGGGGCGGTGGTTTTCGCCCTCAAGATTTGGTGTCAGTATCTCTATGGTGTTCTGTGTAGCATCTACACGGACCATAAGAGCCTGAGATATCTTATGGATCAGCCTAACCTGAATATGAGGCAAAGGAGGTGGTTGTATCATCTGGGCAAGGCCAATGTGGTGGCCGACGCCTTGAGCGGGAGGGCGACAAGTGCCCTGATTTAGGATGTGTGCATGAGGATGACTGTGATGACTCCAGTCTTAGAAATCATCAAGGAAGCGTAGTCGGAGGCCAGAAAAAGGGAAAATCGGCAGAGTGAGCGTGTGATTGGTCATATTTCATCCTTTGATATTGACAGCCGAGGGCTTTTGACTCTTCATGGGCGCGTATGGTTACCGTGTAAATGGTACAAAGTGATTTGGAAAAGGGTCTTCAAGAACTATGCAAAGTATAGTATTATTTTGAAAAAAATCAAGTTTTGTGTGTGTGCAGACATGAAAACACGGCTCGTGTAAATTAATGCTTTAATTTACACGGCCCGTGTAAGTCCCTGATTTGAATATTTTCTTGTTTTCTTCATAACGTTTGCATACGGACTCGGATTTACGCACGGTTTTCGCCTACATTCATATTATTGCATGAGGATCGATTTGAAACAATAAAATTTAATAATGGAAGATATGAGGGGTATTTTGGTCATTTTAATGACTTATGTCCATATATGGTGTAAGTAGTGTTTGAAGAGGATTGATCTGGAACAGGAACTAGAAGAGCATTAGCTAACCTACGTGTGATTGAGGTGAGTACGTGTTGGTATTTTTACCACTTTGGGGTACATTTAAAAAATGATTTTTATGATAATGAAATGTAATGCTTTGATATATGAAATATTTTGAAAAGAAAGTGTTAAATGTTTTTGGAAATAATTGTTTTGAAAGAACGCCTTGAAGGCAAGAATGGTTTTGAAGGAAAGAAAGTTTTGGAAGAACGAATGTTTTGTTAACGTGTTTGAAATGTTTTGAAATATAGATGCTTTGCTTTTTAAATGAGTATTTTGATACTAATGTATGAACTATGTAAAGCATGGAAAGTAATGAAAAGAACGGAAAGAAATGGAAAGAATGGAAAGAAACAGAACGTAATGAATAGAATGGAAAGAAATTGAAAGTAATAAAAAGAATGGAAATAAATAGAAAGTAATGATTAGAATGGATGTCACACCCCCGAACCAGACGGCGGAAACGTCCGGGGGTTGGGTGACTTCATCTTGTATTATCATCACAGTGAATATAAATGAAACATGACAAACACCATCATCATACATACCAAATACAACCATCATTGTTTACATCAAGTATTGTATTAAATATTACATGCCCAAATAATTAATGTATGATGATACAAAATATGACAATTTCCACATGTTCCTGTCGACCTTTCAGCTTAACTATTTCCTGAGAATACAAGTTAATTTGAAAACGTCAACACATATAATGTTGGTGAGTTCATAAGCATGTTTGAGTAAAATGTTTTGTATTACTTTGTAAACACCAGAAAATTCGATATTTTCTGAAAAACAATTTGAAATGTTTGTGTCTAATCTTGTATTAATGCATGTGTGTAAATGTTTGAAAGTGTGTGAAGTGAATGATTCCAGACAATCCGATATTGTCTGTATATAAAACGTTGTGATCTTAACTCCCTAAGATTGAGTACCAATGCGTATATGTTGTCGTGTTATCAACAAAAATTGTATTCCGTAAATATTATAATGGACTTAATTCCTCTAAGTGAGCCGTTATAACCATACTTGATAATGACTAATCCGCCTGTCATGACGTTTTCAGACGCCGACTTATTTAAGGTAAGGTTTGTCACCCTAGACTGACCTAGTCTAACTGTAGCGAACAGCTCAGGTGTGAGGTGTCAACCCCGTATAGATCTATACACAAACTCATGCTCTCCCTACAAGGGACTCTAGTTATAACTACAGGCTACAATTGTACACTCGATGGGTGTCAAACGAAGTGTCTCACAAGATCCTTAACTGAATTTACGCGAATATTGAATTTGCACAGTATATATTGATTCCATGAATGTATTTAGTTTTCAAGGCCCAACGAGTATGCAGATGGATATTCCAGGGCCAACAAGCATGTAAATGGACTACAAAGGCCCAATAAACATGTAATGATATTCCAGGCCCAACAAGCATGTAAATGGACCACTAAGGCCCAATAAACATGTAATATATATTCCAGGCTCAATTAAAGTGTAAATGACGTAATTTATCCGTTTGTTGTTACGTTGGTTGGTTAAGCTTAGTTGTTTACCAAAATAACATAAAAGGCCCACTTTTTGTAAAAAAAAGACGTTTTTGGTCCTTAAAACCTAAAATTTACAATTTTGGCACATTTTTGGTAAAAATGACACTTTAGGTCCTTTAAAAACAAAAGTTTACATTTAAGGGCTTGATTCGAGTGAAATAACATTTTTAACCCTACTTTTGTCAAAAATATCATTTTCGGCCCAAAAGCATAGAATTTATTCCTTTTTGGCCCAAGTTTGATAAAATTATCATTTTCAACCCTTATAACCGAAAAATAACACTTTTGGCTCAAGTTTGTTTAAAATGACACTTAAGCCCACAAAAGTCCAAAAATTTACAATTTTAGCCCAAAACCGTGAAAAGCCCAATATCAGGCCTATTTGTGAAAGTTTTCACTTTTAGCCCTTCTAAAATCATAAATACCATAAAGGTCCATATTTATTCAAATAAATCCTCTCAAAACCGTGAGTTATGTATGATAACTTCACTTTTTGATTATTTTGTCATTTTTGGCCCTCTTATGCGATTTTCTTAGTTTAAACAACCTTGAAATGTTTCAAACCTTTTCTTTGCATAATAAGTTGTATCAAGTGTTATGTTCTACAAAAATCATAATATTTTAGTATATTTTAGAGTTTATGAAGCCTATAACACATTAACACAACATATAACATGAAAAACACACATAATCATGCATATACACATAGATCTACACAAAACAACTTGTATTCTCCCGCAAAACATAGTAAAAACCGAAAATAGGGGGTATGAACTCACGTTGGGGTGTTGGATTCGGTTTTGATGAAGAGTTTGGAGGAGATTTCGACCTAGCTCACCTATTAGAAGAGATATTCGAGTTCTAGGAAGTTCTAAGAGCATAGATCATAAAATAGGGTGTTAAGAGGAGTAATTTTAACATAATCATGAAGTTAAACCTTTTAGATGGAAGTAGCTTACCAAATGAGTAGATTTTTGTTAGAGTATCCTTGGATTTACACACAAACACCCACGATTTTCCTTGGAGGAAAAAGGAGAAGTTTCTTGAGAGTTAGAGAGGATTTTTGTACTAATCTTGTTATTATTGAGGAAATGACTTGTCTAGAAACATGAGATTTTCCATAGATATATGGGGGTTAAACATGAGTTGTCACATACATGTTTAATCTTCATTCTTTCCTTTTTTTACAATGTATATATATATATATATATATATATATATATATATATATATATATATATATATATATATATATATATATATAACCGAGAATTAGGGGAGTAGAAAGAGATGGAATTAGATGTTGGGCTTAGTTTTGGTTATACTCGAAATTACAAGCATAATATGAAAGTTTTCGGCCCATTGGGCCATCCTATGGGTTTACGGCCCAAAAAGGGTGAACATAATGGGTTTTCGGCCCATTTAAGTTCAAGGAGGTTGTTCTTGGCCCATAAAGGCCCATGAAAATGAAGTGAGTCATTTTAGGTCCAATAACGCCCATAAGAGTCTTATGGCCCAAAATGTTATAGTTTAATGAATGTGGGTCCAATTAAAGCCCAAATGGAGTTCCTTGGCCCAACATACCCCACTTGAAAGTTTATTGGCCCAATAGGCCCAATAATAGGATCCTGGTCCCTTTTGAGTTTGAACCGGGATATTAGTGTTTCAAACCCACAGTTGACTATATGAGATGTATGGAATTAGGTTTTGAACTTCACGAGTGAGTTTTGATTCAAATGGTTTATTTTGAATGAGCATAGTGCATAATATCAACTTAAAGTTACAAATTATACAAGAGTTGATTACAGGTAGACAGAATTTCCTAGCCGAAAATGCTAGTTGTGACATCATCCCCCCATTAGAGGGAATTTCGTCCCGAAATTCTTTTGAAAGATAGAAATATGAAGGAGAGAATAGGTGAGGGTACTTTGGATTTATCTGGTCCTCGCGTTCCCATGTGAATTCTGGCCCACGCTTAGCGTTCCATCGAACCTTCACAATCGGTATATGACTTTGTTTTGTACGCTTCACTTCTCTATCCAATATCTCAACATGCTGTTCAACGAATAGGAGGTTTTCATTTACTTCGATCTCATCCAGGGAAACAACTAGGGTTTCGTCTAATAAGCACTTTTTCAGGTTCGAGACGTGGAACACGGGGTGTACGTTGCTGAGCTCCGCAGGTAGTTGCAGCTTATAAGCCACCAGACCTATCCGGGCAAGAATCTCGAATGGCCCGATGTATCGTGGATTTAGTTTTCCCCGCTTCCCAAAACGGATCATCCCTTTCCAGGGAGAGACCTTCAATAGCACCCGATCTCCGACATGGAATTCCAGAGGCTTTCGCCGTTTATCAGCATAGCTCTTTTGTCGGTCACGCGATGCTTGAAGTCGTGCCTTGATTTGGATTATTTTCTCCGTCGTTTCCCGAATGATGTCGGGTCCCGTGAGAGTGCTGTTTGGTGTTTGTCGCCTTGCCAACTGGGTGTCCCCACCTCAGCCCAGCAAAGAGGTGATCGACATTTTCTACCATACAAGGCCTCGAAAGGAGCAACCTTAATGCTCGTGTGATAGTTATTGTTGTACGAGAACTCAATTAAGGGTAAGTGGGTATCCCATGATTTGCCAAAATCGATCACACAGGCTCGGAGCATATCTTCAAGTGTTTGAATGGTTCGCTCACTTTGGTCGTCGGTTTGAGGGTGGTAGGCAGTGCTCATGTCTATTTGTGTTCCCATAGCTTTCTGGAGCGACTACCAAAATTTTGAAGTAAATCTACTATCCCGATCTGAGATAATAGATACTGGTACCCCATGAAGTCTCACGATCTCTTTTATATAGATTCGTGTTAATCTTTCCATCTTGTATGATTCCTTTATTGGCAGGAAATGGGCAGATTGGTTAACCTATCGACAATCATCCAGATGGCATCCAATCCGTCCGCTGTCTTAGGTAATTTGGTTATGAAATCCATGGTAATCCTTCCCATTTCCACTCGGGTATCACTGGTTGTTGTAACAACCTCGAGGGTTTCTGATACTCCACTTTCACTTTGGCACAAGTGAGACATTTGCCCATGTAAGTGGCGATTTCTGCCTTCATATTTGGCCACCAATAATGTTGTTTGATGTCATACATTTTATCAGAACCTGGGTGGACGGAATACCGCATTTTATGAGCTTCGTTCATGACTATCTCTCTGAATCGCCCAAATTTTGGGACCCAGATTCTATTCATGAAGTAGTAAGCTCCTTCCTCTTTGGCTTCAAGGTTTTTATCCATTCCACGCAGCGATTCATTTGCGGCATTCTCCAGCTTCAATTCTTCTGATTGAGCTCCCTTGATCTGTGAGGTTAGGTGGGAGTGGATGGTTATCGATAATGTTTTCACCCGGCGACCTGAGTATTATTTCCTACTCAGGGCATCGGCTACCACGTTAGCCTTGCCTTGGTGGTACTTGATCTTGCATTCATAATCATTTAGCAGCTCAACCCACCTTCGCTGTCTCATGTTCAGCTCCTTTTGATTTAGAATGTGCTGGAGGCTTTTGTGATACATGAAGATGGTGCACTTTGTACCGTAGAGGTGGTGCCTCCAAATCTTTAGGGCGAAGACCGGCACCCAGCTCGAGATCATGGGTGGTGTAATTCAATTCATGAGTCTTTAATTTCCTGGACTCGTAAGCTATCACCTTTCCATGTTGCATGAGGACACAGCCTAACCCTTGGTTCGAAGCATCGCAATATACTACGAAGTCTTCGGTTCCCTCTGGTAAGGATAGCACTGGAGCACTACAGAGGGCTCTCTTCAAGGTTTGGAAGGCAGCTTCTTGCTTGTCCATCCAATTGAAAGGTACGCCTTTTTGTGTTAGAGCGGTGAGGGGCTTGGCTATCTTGGAGAAGTTCTGAATAAACCTTCGGTAGTAGCCTGCGAGACCCAAGAATTGTCGAATTTCTGTTGGGGTTTTCGGAATCGCCCAACCTTCAATGGCCTTGATTTTGGAAGGATCCACATGAATTCCCTCCTCACTGACTAAATGACCCAAGAAGTTTATGCTGCGAATCCAGAATTCGCATTTGGAGAGTTTCGCATATAGTCTTTCAGCTCTTAGAGTTTCCAGGATTTGACGGAGATGTTGACCGTGCTCCTCCTCACTTCGGGAGTATATGAGAATATCATCGATGAAGACTATTACGAAATTATCGAGGAATGGGCGGCAGAATCGATTCATGAGGTCCATAAATGTTGCGGGGGCATTTGTTAGACCGAAGGGCATCACAACGAATTCGTAATGGTTGTATCGAGTTCAGAAGGCAGATTTTGGAATGTCCTCTTCTCGGACTCGGATCTGATGATAACCGAATCTTAGATCTATTTTGGAGAAGTAACTAGGTCCTTGAAGCTGTTCAAATAGGTCGTCAATCCGAGGGAGTGGATATCGATTTTTGACAGTGAGTTTGTTCAACTCCCGATAGTCGATGCACATTCTGAAGGATCTGTCTTTCTTCTTGACAAACAAGATCGGAGCTCCCCAGGGTGAGAAGCTTGGCCTGATGAATCCTTTGTTCAGAAGTTCGCTTAATTGACTGGATAACTCCTGCATTTCGGCGGGAGCTAACCTGTAGGGTGATTTGGCGATTGATGTGGCTCCCGGTATTAGGTCAATTCGAAATTCAACCTGTCTTTCTGGGGGTATTCCCAGAAGATCTTCAGGAAATACATCCGGGAAGTCGCATGCCACTGGGATGTCTTTAATGTTTACTTCCTCCTTGGCTTTTTCCACAACATGAGCGAGGAAGGCATAGTTTTTCTTGTGCAGCCACTTCTGTGCCTTGATGCACGAGATAAGACAAAGATTAGCGCCAGGTTTATCACCATAGATTATTAAGGTTTCGTGATTGGGGAGATGAAGGCGAACGACCTTCTCGTGGCACATAATATCAGCACGGTGGGGGCTTAGCCAATCCATGCCGATTATCACATCAAAACTCCTAATATTTACTGGCATCAAATCTATTTGAAATGAATGGTTGTTTAGTGTTAATGTGCACCCTACGTAAACATCTTTGGTTATTTCGGTTTTCCCATTAGCCATCTCCACCGTGAAGGCTTCGCTTAGCTTTTGGGGTTGTTGGTTTAGTAAGTGTTTGAATTTGTTACTAACGAAGCTCCACTCAGCTCCACTATCGAATAAAATGCATGTGTAAGTGTTGTTAAGTGGAAACGTACCAATAACAACCATCGGGTCTTGAAATGCCTCACCTTAACCCAAAGTCAGGACCCTCCCTGATCCTCCAGCTCCTTGGTTGTTGGCTTTGGGGTAATTGCGTCTGAAATGGCCAGTTCCTCCACATCCATAACAAGTGTGACTAGCCCCAGCGTTATTGTTGTTGTTATTGTTGTTGCAGTTGTTGTTGTTGTTGTTGTTGTTTGGCTGTTGGTTCTGTTGGGGTTGAGATCTGCAGTATCGAGCGGTATGGCCCTTACGGTTGTAATTAGCACACTGCATATCTCTACATTCTCCATGATGATGGTAATAACATTTGTTGCACTTCGGTAGGTTTCCCGAGTAGGGTTTGGTGGTGGTTTGCACAGATGAGGCTGGAACATGTGGTGCTGAGGCAACCTGAGTAGTAGCAGCATGGACTGCTACAGTTTGTTGGTTTTTCGATGACTCTTGGTTTTGTCGTCCTTTTCATTTGTTGTCCTTGTTTTTCTTGTTATCTCCTCCTTTTTGGTCTCGGTCTCAGCGGTCTTGGCTCCTTTTTTGTTTCCATGGTCGTAGAGCTTCTTGGCTAGTCTTTTAGCACTGTCATATGTCTCAGGGTTTGCTGCTATTACGTTTCCTTGGATTAGAGAGGTTAATCCCCAAATGAATCTTTCAATCTTCTTTCCTTCAGACGTGATCATGCCTGGACATAGGAGTGACAACTCACCAAACCTCGAGATGTAAGCATTGATGTCTGAGTTCTGAACTGTGAGATTCCACAGTTCCTGCTCCATCTTCTGGATCTCCCCTCTCGGACAGTACTCCGCCATTAACATTTCCTTAAGCTCCTCCCATGGCATAACATTCGTCACTGGGAGTATCATGGCCTCCGCATGACCATTCCACCAGGAAAGCGCTTGATCGACAAATGTGCAAGCTGCAAATTTCACTTTGCATTCCTCAGGACATCCGCAGATTTCAAAAACCGATTGCACTTTTTCCATCCACCACTTTAGAGCTATCACGCCTCCCGTTACATTGAAGGTTTGAGGCTTGGCATTCGTGAAATCTTTGTAGGTACAGACCTTTGTAGGTCCTTAGTTCATCCCCTGGTTCAAGCTTCCAGCTCCTAGCCCGTTACCTGCACCGTTATTCCCGTTGTGAATCTATGCCAGTGCTGCGATGACCGCAGCTGACACTGCTGCTTGAAACGCAGCCGAGTTTTCTTCTGGCGGGGGTGGTGGTGGTACCGTGTTGTTGTTCCTACACGGAGATCTTCGTGGCATCTTCTGTCATGGAACGGAAAGATGGTGAGTATTTAGTGCATTCTGGTTTCGAACTTCTTTGTATATAGAACTGTTTCAGTGATTTGGTTATGCGTGTAAATGAATGCATACAATCAACATGAAATAAAAAATAATAGAACACATAGCAGATAACAACATCACGATAAAATATGTGACTGCTTTCACTAGTAATAATCCTTTTAGTACATGAAAATTTGCCTTTATAAGGCATACAATACATAAAGGAAATACAATCCGACAGCATAACGACTCCATGAGTAGTGTAATCACTTAATCATGAAGTCGGCAGTACATAAAGTAGTACATAAAAGGAATCATAATAGTAGTGATGAGAGGTGGTGTTGATCCTAGTCGTGACGGGAAGTGCCAGGTGGGGCTGATGATGAGGTGGAAGCACCCTGAAGTCTGGCCAGATGATGCTCGGTGGCTCGTAGCCGGGCCTCCAACGTTGCCTGTCTCGCATGATAGTCCCTAACCACGTCATGAGTCATCCTCTCTGCACGCTCAACTGCAGCTCTAATTGCAACCATCTGACCGGCGGTTGTCTGTGCCTGCTCACTAATGACGCGCGTCCTCCTAACTATTACTGGCAGGGCTCGATCTGCAGGTCCACCGCGACTCAGGTCGAAATATTCCTGGTTCATGCCGAATGGGGACGCACTCCTTGCTGACGACTCCACCTATATATGTCATGAGCCCATGGAGGCGTAGGGCCATTGGGGCCCAATCGGTATGCGGGCACCCTCACTGGGTATGGTGGGTTGATGACCTCGGACTCTGCGTCCGAGTCACTGTAGAGACCCATTTTTATAACGAACGGTGGATGCGGAATAATAATATCTTGAGATTTATCGTGTATCAAAATATGAAGAACATTTGATGAGAATTCTTAGAAAGATAAGAAAGAAAAGAAAGAGATAATAATACTCATGAAGAATATGGTGGGAGAGAAACTCTCCCTGGGTGGGAGAACCCACCAACTTTCTCTCTCTCTAGAGATTACATTGTAAGAAGTGTAACAGTAATTCTACATAAAAAGTGACCACCTCTCCCTTTATATATGAGGGAGAGTAAATACACTTAAAATACAATTAGGGAAAATATTATGTTTTTGTAAGTATGAACACGAAGAACATATTATGAGTTCATGAAAAAGACTAAGAACAAAGAGAGAATAATATTGATATTCATGAAGAACATGGTGGGAGAGAAACTCTTCCTGGGTGGGAGAACCCACCAACTTTCTCTCTCTCTAGAGATTACATTGTAAGAAGTGTAACTCTAAGAAAAGTAAATGAGCTAGCTTAAGTAATAAATGACCAACTCTCCCTTTATATAGGAGGGAGAGTATTTACACCATAAATACAATAAAGGGAAAATACAACCTAATAAACACTCATTATTTGTGGAGCATTTCCATGCACCAACATTCTCTCCCTAAATGCTTACAAATGATGAGAGATACAATAAGTGATACAAGGCTATAATACAGTAATCCGACTAGCAAGTGTGGTAATAAAATGAAACCAAGTGCTGAAATGTCTCTGAAACTCTGAAGTGTCTGTGAAGTCTGAAACTGGCCATGAATCTCTAACAATGAAGGTCTTCGGCTTCAAAGCACAACCAATGAAGCAGAAAAAATAAGATCCAAATCTTCAAACCAGTCATAATCACCCGAAGAAGGAGGTCACCATGAGCAAGTAGAAGATCCAATAAAAGAAACACTTCGGCTTCAAAAATCTGAAAAACATCTCGAGTTCTCGAATCATAATACACAGAAATTCTTCAAAGAATAACCTGCTAAAAATGTGAAGCATCCATAAAATGAAGTCCGGATAAAAATAATGTGAGTCCAAAAACATGGTCTAGCAATGCCAAAAATTTGATCCAATGACCAAAAATAAGTGCCATGTCACATTGCCAAAATAATCTTCGTCTTCACCATATCACAAATCCAAACTCGTGAAACCATAAGATCTGAACAGGATGCAAACACAAAATCATCCTGTGGTAGAGTCCGAATAATAAATAATCTGAATCGGAAAACATTGAGTAATGCCAAAAATTTGATCCGTAAGGAACAAAAATAAGTGCCACATCGCATCACTAAATAAATAATCGTCTTCAGAAGTCTTCAAAAATCCAAACTCAAACAATCATAATAACCAAATTCGGATGATATTCTCTCCCTATTTTTGATAACCAATGACCGGATATCAAAAATCAACAAATCATCGGATGGAGAGTGTCGGATACCAAGAGCTAAGAGAAGCTCTCCCTAGATGTATGAAGGGTCTCGATAAGAAACGAGAAAGAGTAAAAGAGATACTCTTGTGGTCATGAGAAGGTGGGTGACATAGTTGCTGAAGCTGTGCTGAGAAAATAATCTGTTGTGCCAAAAATATATATACAAATATCCAAACTGCGGTGTCGGAACACTTGAAGTGGCTTCAAAGAAAATAAAGTCCACTTGCTTAAGATAAGCAACCAACTCATAATAATCCCATAATCTGAAGAATGCGAAACAACTTTGTTGATCAATCGCCCTTGCGGTGCAAGCATCACAAAAAAAATAATATGAAGTCCGACTGCGGTAGGAGTATTCTTCCAAAAATAATAACCGGCATGAAGTAACCAATGTGACAATCCAAGGTTCGGTTGTGGCAAAAATTGGTGTTAAAAAAAATAATTGGTTTTAATAAAAAATGGCTAAATAAAAAAAATGGTGTTAAAAAAAATAATTGGCTAAAAAAAATAATTGGCTGAAAGAAAAAAAATTTAATTAAAAAAAATAATGCAGAGAAAAAAAAAAGGAATTAAAAAAAAAGTGAAGTCTTAAAAAAAGGGTTTTTAAAAGAAAAGGAAGGGAAAAGGAAGGGAGGGGAGGAAAAAGAAGGATGGAAGGAGGGGGGAGGAGGAGGAGGAAGGGGGAGCTGAAGAAAGAAGGAAGGAGGAGGGGAGGGGCCGAAGTCAGGAGGGTTGCGGGTGGGAGGTGATTGCGGGTAGAGGAGGTGGGTGCTGATGGTGGGTTCGGATGAGAGGGGGTGAGACGGGTGAGTGGTGGCTTCGGATCTAAGAAGGTGCAGGGGCTGCGGACGAGGCGAAGGCTATTGCGGATGGAAGGCTACAGGTTGGACTGCGGATGCGAAGGAGGGTAGGCAAGCCTGCGGTCCGGTGTTGCGGTCCGAGCCAGAAGGCATCCATTGCGGGTCTTGAGTGGTTGCGGTGGGTAGTCTTGGGTGCGGATGGAGTTGAAGTAGACTTCGGTAGTTGCGATGCGGTGCAAAGGAAGGCAAGCCGCTGCGGTGCGAGACTGCAGTGGAGCGCCTGCGGTCCGAACCGAGAAGGGAGAAGCATGCGGTGCGAGGACGGTAAGCACGCTTGCGGTCCGAGACTTCGGTCCGAGACTTCGGTCCAAGAGGGACTGCGGTCCGAGACTTCTGACTTCGGTTCAGCAGTCAGAAAGAGTGGGTTGCGGTCTCTTGGCTGCTGACCTCGGCTGCGGATAGGGACATTGAGGACCTCGGATCAAAGGCTGAGAAGGGCTGCGGGTAGGCTTCTAAGGGGACTCCGGTAGGCAGTTTTTGGCTGCGGTCCGGGGGGCTGAGAAGGGCTGAACAGGTGACGAAAAATGCTATTTTTCCATGAAAAATGGTACCACAAAGCCATTTATTCATATTTTAATGAGGGAATCTTTTTATAAAGCATTCTAAGTCAAAGGTGGGTCTTGGGAAGGCAAAAAGAGGAGTGTGCATGGGGTTTTTAGGGACAAAAGGTGATGGGATTGGACAATGTCACATGGTTTTTGTCTTTTTGAGGGAGTAAATAGTGGAGCACTCTTTACCCAAAAGAGTAACAAGGACAATTGACTTTTTGCAAACAAATTATCACGTCCAAACAATTTAATTTGAGATCTATAGCAACTAATACATGAGAATCAAAAATCTTCATACCTCATGATGATGAAAGTTGCTGGGAAAGAAAAATCTTCAAAAAGAAATGCTTTTCTCCACTTTCTTCAAGAAAAATAAGCTCATAATCTTGTGTCTTCTCATCCAAGGAAAAATAACTCCCTGGAATACATCTTCAACCTTTTTAAGAGACCACAAAATTAATTCTTCTCCCATTTTTTTTTCATTTCTTCAACAGCAAAATAATAATAACTTTTAAGAACATCTTTTTTCCAGCAACAAATAGAACGAGCAGCAGCAGCAACAATTTATTTTACTAAGAAAGAATCACCCCAGAAAATAGAACTAAGAACGAACTCATAAAAAAAATTCCGGTTTGAAACCCGAAATTTTTTTCTTGCAGAAACACGGAAAAATCACAAGATAATCACCGAACGGGAGTCGTTCCCTTGAACTAATCGTGAGATCTTCAAGGTACGGCTCTGATACCAATTGTAGAGACCCATTTTTATAACGAACGGTGAGTGCGGAAGTAAGATATCTCGAGATTAATCGTGTTTTTGTAAGTATGAACACGAAGAACATATTATGAGTTCATGAAAAAGACTAAGAACAAAGAGAGAATAATATTGATATTCATGAAGACCATGGTGGGAGAGAAACTCTCCCTGGGTGGGAGAACCCACCAACTTTCTCTCTCTCTAGAAATTAAATTGTAAGAAGTGTAACTCTAAGAAAAGTAAATGAGCTAGCTTAAGTAATAAATGACCAACTCTCCCTTTATATAGGAGGGAGAGTATTTACACCATAAATACAATAAAGGGAAAATACAACCTAATAAACACTCATTATTTGTGGAGCATTTCCATGCACCAACAGTCACCGTCGTCACCGTCACTAGGCTCCTCTTCCTCGAAATCCACCACTGGCTCAGTAGGTCCATCTTCAATTTCCACTTCCTGGTCCCCTTCTGGCTCCTCCTCGGGGTCTTCCTCGGGGTCCTCCTCTGGGTCAAGCCACCCTACGTTCCCCTGATTGGGGAAGTAGGGGTCTCCTGGCAAATGGAACCCAGCCATGTCGACTGCACAAAATGTATAAATACCAGAGATAAATAACACACAAATTTTTAATTGTTTAATTTGGTTCTATAATCTCTTTGGAAAATTAGATGATAAATTTTGATTCATTGAGCATTACGATCACTCCCGAACACATGTTGGTCGTATTTCGAAAAAATGTAGTTGATCAGGCTACATTTCCCCCCAATACGACTACATAACTGTCCGGGTTTAACCGCGATGTTCAAATACTCCAAAGACTTTTATTGTTTCTTATTATGTTATTACCCTCAAATGCACACATAGGTATATATTTTAATTATTTTTTTCAGAGTAGTTTAGTCCTATTGTATTTATAATTGCATATCTTGTATAATTAGATATGCAGTTCACTATAAACAATGCGCTGATACCAATTTGTCACACCCCCGAACCAGACAGCGGAAACGTCCGGGGGTTGGGTGACTTGATCTTGTATTATCATCATAGTGAATATAAATGAAACATGACAAACACCATCATCATACATACCAAATACAATCATCATTGTTTACATCAAGTATTGTATTAAATATTACATGCCCAAATAGTTAATGTATGATGATACAAAATATGACAATTTCCACATGTTCCTGTCGACCTTTCAGCTTAACGATTTCCTGATAATACAAGTTAATTTGAAAACGTCAGTACATATAATCTTGGTGAGTTCATAAGCATGTTTGAGTAAAATGTTTTGTATTACTTTGTAAACACCAGAAAATCCGATATTTTTTGAAAAACGATTTGAAATGTTTGTGTCCGATCTTGTATTAATGCATGTGTGTAAATGTTTGAAAGTGTGTGAAGTGAATGATCCCAGACAATCCGATATTGTCTGTATATAAAACGTTGTGATTTTAACTCCCTAAGATTGAGTACCAATGTGTATATGTTGCCATGTTATCAACAGAAATTGTATTCCGTAAATTTTATAATGGAGTTAATTCCTCTAAGTGATTCGTTATAACCATACTTGATAATGACTAATCCGCCTGTCATGATGTTTTCAGACGCCGACTTCTTTAGGGTAAGGTTTGTCACCCTAGACTAGCCTAGTCTAACTGTAGCGAACAGCTCAGGTGTGGGGTGTCAACCTCGTATAGATCTATACACAAACTCCCGCTCTCCCTCCAGGAGACTCTGGTTATAACTACAGACTACGGTTGTACACTCGATAGGTGTCAAACGAAGTGTCTCACAAGATCGTTAACTGAATTTACGCGGATATTGAATTTGCACAGTATATATTGATTCCATGAATATATTTAGTTTTCAAGGCCCAACGAGTATGCAGATGGATATTCCAGGCCCAACAAGCATGTAAATTAACTACTAAGGCCCAATAAACATGTAATGATATCATAGACCCAACAAGCATGTAAATGGACCACTAAGGCCCAATAAACATGTAATATATATTCCATAACCAATTAAAGTGTAAATGACGTAATTTATCTGTTTGTTGTTACGTTGGTTGGTTAAGCATAGTTGTTTACCAAAATAACATAAAAGGCCCATTTTTTGTAAAATAAAAAAGACGTTTTTGGTCCTTAAAATCTAAAATTTACAATTTAGGCACATTTTTGGTAAAAATGATACTTTAGGTCCTTTAAAACCAAAAGTTTACATTTAAGGGCTTGATTCGAGTAAAATAACGTTTTTAACCCTACTTTTGTCAAAAAGATCATTTTCAGCCTAAAAGCATAGAATTTATTCCTTTTTGGCCCAAGTTTGATAAAATTATCGGTTTCAGCCCTTATAACCGAAAAATAACACTTTTGGCTCAACTTTGTTTAAAATGACACTTAAGCCCATAAAAGTCCAAAATTTTACAATTTTAGCCCAAAAACCGTGAAAGCCCAATACGAGGCCCATTTGTGAAAGTTTACACTTTTAGCCCTTCTAAAATCATAAATACCATAAAGGTCCAATTTATTCAAATAAATCCTCTCAAAACCGTGAGTTATGTGTTATAACTTCACTTTTTGATTATTTTGTCATTTTTGGCCCTCTTATGAGATTTTCTTAGTTTAAACAACCTTGAAATGTTTCAAACCTTTTCTTTGCATAATAAGTTGTATCAAGTGTTATGTTCTACAAAAATCATAATATTTTAGTATATTTTAGAGTTTATGAAGCATATAACACATAATCACAACATATAACATGAAAAACACACATAATCATGCATATACACATAGATCTACACAAAACAACTTTTATTCTCCCCCAAAGCATAGTAAAAACCGAAAATAGGGGGTATGAACTCACTTTGGGGTGTTTGACTCAGTTTTGATGAAGAGTTTGGAGGAGATTTCGGCCTAGCTCACCTCTTAGAAGAGATCTTCGAGTTCTAGGAAGTTCTAAGAGCATGGATCATGAAATAGAGTGTTAAGAGGAGTAAGTTTAACATAATCATGAAGTTAAACCTTTTAGATGGAAGTAGTTTACCAAATGAGTATATTTTTGGTGGAGTATCCTTGGATTTACACACAAACACCCACGATTTTCCTTGGAGGAAAAAGGAGAAGTTTCTTGAGAGTTAAAGAGGATTTTTGTGCTTGAAAAATGAAGAAGGATGATGGTGGTGTAGGCTCTTATGGCCGAGGGTATGGAGAGAAGAGAGAGAGAGATGTACTAATCTTGTTATTTGTGAGGAAATCACCCATGAGATTTTCATACAAAGTGTGTGTGTGTATATATATATAACCGAGAATTAGGGGAGTAGAAAGAGATGGAATTAGATGTTGGGCTTAGTTTTGGTTATACTCGAAATTACAAGCATAATATGAAATTTTTCGGCCCATTGGGCCCTCCTATGGATTTACGGCCCAAAAAGGGTGAACATAATGGGTTTTCGGCCCATTTAAGTTCAAGGAGGTTGTTCACGGCCCATAAAGGCCCATGAAAATGAAGTGAATCATTTTAGGTCCAATAAGGCCCATAAGAGTCTTATGGCCCAAAATGTTATAGTTTAATGAATGTAGGTCCAATTAGGGCCCAAATGGAGTTCTTTGGCCCAACATACCCAACTTGAAAGTTTATTGGCCCAATAGGCCCAATAATAGGATCCTTGTCCCTTTTGAGTTTGAACCGGGATATTAGGGTTTCAAACCCACAGTTGAGTATATGAGATGTATGGAATTAGGTTTTGAACTTCACGAGTGAGTTTTGATTCAAATGATTGATTTTGAATGAGCATAGTGCATAATATCAACTTAAAGTTACAAATTATACAAGAGTTGATTACAGGTAGACAGAATTTCCTAGCCGAAAATGCTAGTTGTGACAATGGAAGAAATGGAAAGTAATGAAAAGAATATATTCTCGAGCCATGATGTCCCCGTAAGGGGATATAGTGGAATTTATTGGGGTGCCGCCTCCCCTTCGTGAGATAGATGTCCTAACAGAAATGATGCCTTGGTGAACTGATTTTATTCTTTCCACCTTGGTATAGACTTGGGGATATTGCTAGGCCCTAAGTATAAAAATGGAAACGGTTTAATAACGAAATTAGCCCTTAATGGAAAAATGGAAATGGAAATGGAAAAGAAGCTAATGAAATGATAAGATAAGAAATGATACTTATGATATGATATGTTATGACATGTATGAAATGAGTTTTCCTTAAAAATACTTGAAAATGTTTTGTGGTCTAAAATTATGTTTTGCAAAGATGAAATGTTTTTGGGAAAAATGTGATAAATGTTTTGGGTCACAAACCCACGTAGCCCACGAGACATTATTGTCTTATGCATATCTTTTTAATGGCATGTATCTCGGGTTACCTTTATGGAGAGAGGATGATAGATGGAAGTTAGAAGTCAAGTTATAGAGAATGGAGTGGAACTTGATAAGTTCCTTATTATTTTGTATTTTGTATTGATGTAATTCTTATTTGCATGTTATGGATTTATTGATGCTTAATGGTAACACCCAATGTTTTAATTTATAAAGGTTTTTGTGGGACCTGTTTTTGTTAAATGTGGGTTAATACCCAAATGTTTTTAAAACCATAGCATGAAAAAGTTCGAAAATTTTTGGGGTGTTACACAACATGAGGAGAATTTACGAGTGGTTCTTGGGGTTTTAAGGATGGAGAGGCTATATTCCAAGTTCTCTAAGTGTGACTTCTGGTTACGCGAGGTTCAATGTTTGGGACACGTCGTCAATCAGAGCAGTATCTTGGTCGAACCAGCCAAGATAGACGTGGTGATGCAGTGGGAGGTGCCGCGATCTCCATCTGAGATTTGAAGCTTCCTTGGATTGGCAGGTTATTACCGGAGATTCATCAAATACTTCTCCAAGATTGATGTTCCTCTTACCAGGTTGACAATGAAGGATGTTGCTTTTAGTTGGCGGCCTGAGCAGCAGGCATCATTTGAGACTCTTCGCCAGAGATTGTATGAGGCGTCGATACTTGCCCTCCCTAAGGGAGTTGAGGATTTTGTAGTTTATAGTGATGCATCCATTGCGAGATTGGGTGCGGTGTTGATGCAGAGAGGGCATGTGATAGCATACACTTCGAGGCAGCTGAAGCCTCACGAAGCGAAGTACCCCATGCATGACTTGGAGTTGGAGGCGGTAGTTTTCGCCCTCAAGATTTGGCGCCACTATCTCTATGGTGTTCGGTGTAGCATCTACACGGACCATAAGAGCCTGACATATCTTATTGATCAGCCTAACTAGAATATGAGGCAAAGGAGGTGGTTGGATGTAGTGAAAGACTATGACTGTGAGATCTTGTATCATCTGGTCAAGGCCAATGTGGTGGCTGACGTCTTGAGCCGGAGGATGGAAATTGCCCCGATTCGGGATGTGTGCATGAGGACGACCGTGATGACTCTAGTCTTAGAAATCATCAAGGAAGCACAGTTGGAGGCTATAAAAGAGGAAAATCGGAAAAGTGAGCGGGTGATTGGTCATATTTCAGCCTTTGATATTGACAGCCGAGGGCTTTTGACTCTTCATGGGCGCGTATGGATACCGTATACGGGTGGGACCCGACATTTTTTGATGGAGGAGGCCCACAAATCGAGATTTTCCATCCACCTAGGGGCTACCAAGATGTATCTCGACTTTAAGCATAATTATTGGTGTCCATGTATGAAGAGAGATGTGGAATGGTTTGTAGAGCGATGTTTGACCTGCCGGAAGGTCAAGCCGAGCACCAGTGCCCTCATGGCAAGTTGCAGCCTCTAGAGGTTCCCTTATGGAAGTGGGAACAGATCACCATTTATTTTATTACAAAGTTACCAAGGACTATGAGAAGTGTTGACACTATCTGGGTGATAGTGGATTGTTTGACGAAGAGTGCTCACTTCTTAGCCATTAGTGAGAGCTCTTTTGCATAGAAGCTGGCTGAGATTTATATTCGAGAAGTGGTGGCTCGGCATGGGGTGCCGACATCCATTGTGTCAGACCGGGATGTGCATACCATCCGCAGACGGATTTGGGTACCCGACTACACTTCATTACTACATACCATCCGCAGACGGACGGGCAGAGCGAGCGGACGATTCAGACACTCGAGGATATGTTGCGTGCCTGTGTCATTGATTTTTGTGGGATTCGGGACTTCTATCTTCCGTTGGCTGAGTTTTCTTATAACAACAGCCATCATGCTAGTATCGGTATGCCCCAATTCGAGCTCCTTTATGGAAGGAGATGTCGGACTCCTATTTTTTGGGGCGAGGTGGGACAGAGGGTCATGGGGAGCAT
Source organism: Lactuca virosa (assembly GCF_052849685.1). NCBI lineage: Eukaryota > Viridiplantae > Streptophyta > Magnoliopsida > Asterales > Asteraceae > Lactuca > Lactuca virosa. The sequence continues at coordinate 62,758,687 of NC_136429.1, forward strand.
GGAGGTAGTGATCAAGACGACTGAGCTTATACAACATGTTCGACAGAGATTGCTGACAACACAAAGCCGCGAGAAGATTTATACGGATCGACGACGCTCTGGGATAGAGTTTCAGGTGGGGGATCTAGTGGTCCTGAAGGTGTCACCATGTAAGGGTGTTATCCGCTTCAGGAAGTGGGGCAAGCTGGGCCCTAGGTTCATTGGTCATTCCGAGTTTTGGCCCGTGTGGGCAAAGTGGCCTACCGGTTAGAGTTACCGGAGGAGTTGAGACAGATTCATGATACCTTCCATGTTTCCCAGCTGAGGAAGTGTATATCTGACGAGACAGTGTAGTTCCCTTGGATGACATTCAGGTCGATGATCGCCTGATCTACGTAGAAAGCATGTGGTAATTATGGATCGGAAGGTGAAGACCTTGAGGAACAAGGTAGTGAACTTGGTCAAAGTTCGGTGACAACACTGGAGAGGTTCGGAGTGGACGTGGGAACCTGCATCCGAGATGCATGAGCAATATCCTGAGCTGTTTCCTGAGGATGACTTCGAGGGCGAAGTCTGATTCTAGTGGGGGAGAATTGTAAAATCCTGATTTCAGGTATCTTTATTAATTATTGAATCTTTATCAAAAGTGGCACATTTGGTCCCTTAGAGGGAAAGGCTTTCACTTGTGGTCGTACGTAGGGCGTAAGTAAGAGTACGCGCAGCGACTCATGCGGCATGAATGATCGCAGATGAACAGCTAGTACGTTGGGCGTACGTATGGTACGTCGGGCGTACTAGTCCAGACTTCAAACCCTAATTTTAATGGCTTCCCCCTACTTAAAGAACATTATGTCTTCATTTGAGCATCCTTATCAGCCACTAAACCCTCCCTAAAACCCTTATCCCAAGTTGTGTTGCTTGTGTGAACTTTTGCAAGTTTTTGAGTGTTCTTGGTGTTTGTAGTGGAAGAAGGAGACTAGAGAAGAAGGAGTGGGTGCTAGAAAGCTTGTAGATCCATAAACCTCTCCTCTTTGTGCATCATTTTTAGGTATAAAGTCTATACCTTGGCAAGCTTTTCATTAGATCTTTATGGTTGAAGTTTCATGAACTTTTGTCCCCAAGATTGGACCTTTATGGGTTTGGAGCACTCCAGGGAATTGTACCTGTCCTTTCATGCATTTTATGACCTTTAGATTCATAAAAATGGTTGCTTGATCATCCCCTTTAGCTCATGCATGAGTAAAGTAGCTTAGAGTGTGTTAGAAGTTAAAGATTGTTGCTTTGGGTCTTTCCTAGCCATGCAAAGGCTTAAAGCCATCGACTTTATGGGTTAAGCCATCTTAGATTAGTCGGATATGAGGTTGGGTTGGTTGTCTTAAAGGATTAATACACTAAGTTAGTGGAAATAAAGGCTGATGGAGTACGCCGGGGGTACTCCTAGATACGCCCCGCGTAGCCGGTTCCGCCCCTGGTGGAATAATGATTTTGTAGTACGCCCCGCGTAAGAAGTAGTACGCTCAGCGTACTCGCTGACAGTTGACTTTTGTTGACTTTGACTTTTGGTCAAGATTTCGGGTTTTGGACCATAAGAAGGGCAAAATGGTCATTTTTCCATTAGAAGTTTTAGTTGTGGGATTTTGGACTCGTGAGTGAGTCTTGGGCCTTAATTATTAATTAGGGTTGATTATTTTGTTGATTAGGCGGAGTCTAGATCCGACAGTTCGGGTGTGCGATTTACTTGTCGTCAATATCAGGTGTGTCTCCTCACTTATTCTTACATGTGTAGTATAATAGTTGTATCTATGATGACCAAATGGGTCTAGCTGTTATGGTTATGTTATGCTATTTATATGTGACTGAGGATGCTGCTAGCCTTCAGGGTTGTTGATAAACCACAGGGCATGCTGTTAACCTACTGGGACTGCTGATAGTCCCCAGGGTTGCTGATAACCCACAGTTGTTTATTTATGTTATGTTGTATGTGCTATCTTGGGGAACTCACTAAGCTTTGTGCTTACAGTTGTTGATTTATATGTGGCCGGTACTTCTGAGGACTGCGGGAGGGCGAATGTCTCATTGTACACACACACTGGGAGATTTACTACTGGGACGTGTTTATGAACTCTGATATTTGTGATACTGGTCGTTTGGGATAATTATGTATTTTGATAACTTGGTTTGTGAAACCCTAACTTTGGTAAATTAAAATGAAAAATTTGGGCTAAAATTTGAGGTGTTACATCAGTAGTCTTGAGCACCACTTCTGTCCTTCACATGACTCGATGCCCGACCTCGCCCCCAACAAACTGGGGTCCTACACGTCCTCCCATACAACATCTCGAAGGGCGAGCGATCAATACCGGCATGATAACTTTTGTTGTAGGAGAACTCGGCTAGTGGGAGTTAAGTATCCCAACTCCCTCCAAAGTCTAACACGCACGTCCGTAGCATATCCTCGAGTGTCTGAATCGTCGGCTCACTCTGTCTATCGGTTTGGGGATGATATGTTGTACTGAAATGCAACTGGGTACCTAACTCCTCATGGAACTTCCTCCAAAACCTGGAGGTAAAATGAACATCTCAGTTTGAAACCACCAAAATTGGCACCCCATGATGAACCACCACCTCCCGAATGTAAATGTCGACTAACTTTTCAGCAGATATACTCTCGGCGATCGGAATGAAATGCGCACTCTTGGTCAATCTATCAATAGTGACCCAGATTGAATCAACTCCCCGTCCCGTCCTTGGCATCTTTGTGATAAAATCTATGATAATCTCTTCCTATTTCCACATGGGGATGGGTAATGGTTGCATCTTGTCATGAGGCCTCTGATGTTCGGCCTTGAATTTTTGAAAAGTCAGGAACCACTCCACGAACCAAGCTATCTCCCTTTTCATGCAGTGCCACCAATAACTTAGCTTCGAATCCTTATACATCTTCATGGCCCCTAGATGGATCGAAAACGTTTACTTAAGATCCTCTTCTAAAACTATCTGCCTCACCCCACCGGTGTTCGGAACCCAAACTCTACCACACTGAGCCAACAATCCCCGATTGTCTTGGCAAAATAGAGGAATTTGCCCTAGATTCGCTCCGCTTTCCAATTCTCCTTTTTCAAACCCTCCAACTGAGCCTTCTTGATCAAATCCAACAAAGTAAAAGTAATAACTATCCTTAAACAGATATCCCTGATTGGAGCACACACTGCCTTACAACTCAAAGCATCGGCCACCACATTGGCCTTACCAGGGTGGTACAGGATTTCACAAGGGGCATAGGAACCCAAAGTTGTTTGGGTCCTCGTGAGGTTTTCTTAGGAACAGTAAAAGTTATAGCTTCATCAACCAAGTAAGATCTCTTTATCAAAGTGAAATTTTCTCCTTTCGTGATTTTGAAAACAACAATCCTCTTATCTTTGGGATTCTTTTTAAAAGGATTTTTTCTTTGCTTGGATTCTATGTTTTGCCTGGCAACCTTTTTCATAAACTTCTTTTCCTCCTTTTGCAAATTTGCTTCGGATTCCTTGAAGGAAATTTCAGGTTCCGAAACAACTTTTCCTTTTCCCTTAACATCTTTCGATGTGTTGACTGGTTTTGAAACAATTGTTTTTGGAGAAAATTTGAGTTTTTCATTAGGTTTTGAAACTAGTGGTTTGGAAAAAAACCTTTTGACTTTAAAACTTGTGGTTTTGAAAAAGAATTTGAAGTCGGTTTCGGAATTGGAGAAGAATTCGTATTTTGTTTTGAAGATCTTTTTGGATTAACAGAACTCTGAGTGGAATTCTTATTCTTCCAGAAGCGTTTTCTTTCCTTCAAGTTTTTCCTATATCTAGCATTCAGTTGTCGTTTATTATCTATGAATTTCTCAGCTGACTTATGAATGTTAGTCCCAGGTTTCTCTTTTCTAACAGGAGTGACTGTCTGTTCGGAAGATGTTTCACTTGGGACATCTTTGGTACCACTCAAAACAGCTTTATCAAAACAGGGGTTAACTGAATTTAATGGTTCAGCAACATATCTCACCTTCGTTTTCCAAGAGGTCATTTCAGAGTGACCTTTGGTATCATCTGCATTGTCAATAGGAGCATACCAAAATAATTCATCGCACCCATCTGCATTATCATCATCTACAAGGGACAACAATTATGAGGTTTGATTTTTGTTCAGTCCAGAAGTTGCGAAAACCTGATTCGGAACAGTTTGTACTTTCAGAAAAATTGTTGCCTTTTCTTTTAAAACCTTTGAACCTTTATTTTCACAAATACGAACAAACTCAACTGAATTTTCAGAGATCAGTTTTTTCTTTGGTTCAGGTTCACTTTTTACAAACTCAGAACAATCTACCTCATCCTCTACAGAAATTTCACTCATGTCACTATCATCAAATTCAGAAACATTTTCAGCATCGAAAGTGTTTTCCGAACTCAATTTAGTGCATAAAGAGTCAAATTTTTTGCACAGTATTAGATTTAATATGTTCTTTATCATTTTCATCCAACATTTTCTTTAACATGTTTTTATGTTCTTTGGACTAAATATATGCTTCAATTTTGTCATGTCCAATTTTGTAGGATTCAGAAACATCATCCGAGGACACAATGGATTCGCACTTATAGCATTCTGCATCCATTTCATCATCTTTCAATTCGAGAAAGGGTAAAATCATTTTGTGTGACTTTTTACCTATTTCACAATCAAGATGCAACTGAGTAATATTGAAATATAAACGCTTTGTAATTAAACAAAAAATATTTCGTTGTTTCAAAAGCGCTAAATTGTCTCTTTTTAAATAAATAACATCATCCCTAGACCTAGTAAGCTCTAACTCCAACTTCTGTATCCACCGCCGTCTCTCTTCACTCTTGTTTGTTACCCTACTGATTTGATCATTTAGTTTAGAATTACTTAAACGTGTTCTTTTTTAACTATCACTAAAACTAGAGATAGTATAATTCAAATTCGTAACGACTGACAGGAATAGTAAGAGACTGGAGTATGGATTGTACCTTACGGATAACCTTCTCGCCCTCACTCACCTGTTGAAGGGTCTAGTTAATGGTTTGGGCTAGGCTATCTGATGTATAGGTCTTAATGGGTCTTTTGTAATGTAATAGAGTTGTTTGGAGGTGTTTACGGTCATTAGTCTGTTTACGACCGTAAACAGGTTTACGGCCGTAAACCTGTTTACGGCCAGCCTTTCCCCTATATATAGGGCGTGTTAGAGTCTGTCAGTTGTTGTTGTCGAGTGATACAGTTTACGGTCCATAGTGTGTGTGTCCAAGTTGTACCTGACGTTTCTTTGATATAAACGTGTGCAAAGCTTGGTTTAATCTTCTTCTACTCCATTCTAATCTTGTTTGATTGTTGTTTGTTTGATCACTGGTTCGGATCCTTGATTTCAGGGCCTTACAATTGGTATCAGAGCAAATCCGGTGTCAAATCATCTTACAATCAAGTTCACGGTCAAAGGAGCTTAGTTTCGTCATTGTTCGAGGCCTGATTTGGTGTCTTCATAGCAAAAAGGGGATCAGATCTACTTAAAATTCGTGTTTTCTTCAAGATCTGGGCATTTACGGTCAAGAGTTCACAGCCGTAAACTCCTATTCACGGCCGTAAACTCCTATTCACGGCCGTAAACTAGCAATCTTCAATAACCATATACTGTGTATCTTCAGAAACCGTAAAAAGGCAATCTTCAAAGACCATAAACTCCTCAACCACAAACTCCTCAACCACAAACTCCTTCTAACCGTAAACTACCTTTCAGCCGTAAACTTAACCGTAATCAGTCAACCGTAAACTTGTTTACGGTCGTAATCTTGTGACCGTAAACTAGATTTTTGGTGTTTTAGTTTATTTTTAAGTCATTTTCAATTTAAAAAAAAACAAAAAACAAAAATGGATTCTCAAGGCCAAACAATTCATCAGGAATTGGATTCAATCATGGGAACAACCACTCGCATTCCACGCTTGTTATCTGCAGAAGGGTTCCCGGAATGGAAATACCGGATCGAGAAATACATCAAGATGAAAGACTTTAAGGTTTGGCGAAGCATTTTAAGAGGACCAATTCGTATCACCACAACACTCGAAGATGAAACAGTCGTTGACAAGAAAATTGAAAACTACACCGATGCTGACTTTGAAAAAATTGAAGAGCAAGAAAAAACACTGGCTATACTCACAATGGCATTATCCCCAGAGATTGCACAAGGATTTAGAGAATACACTTCAGCCAAGGCATTGTGGGAAGCTTTAATTGAGGTCTATGAGGGTAATGAAGATATGAAACAGAGTCACCAAGACATGTTAAGACAGAAATTCAATATGTTTAATTATGTTCTTGGAGAAACTCTAGAAGCCCAGTTGCAGCGTTTTACCACACTCACCACTGAAATGAGTTCAGCTGGGATTTATGTGACTAAGTCTGAGATAAACAAAAAGCTGCTGAATTCACTTCCGAAGGCATGGGATATGAACGTGGCTGTCATCAAGAAGACGAAAGATCTCAATCGTCTCAGTCTTGCTGAAACTATGGCAATCATCAAAGCTTGTGATCTTGATGATAAGCAAAGAGAGATCAATCATGTGAATTCCTACTTGACTTCAAATCTTGGGATTTCTTCAAATAATGCCTTTTCATCTTTTACCTCCTCTCCAAGTCAAGCTTTTGCCGTTCAACAACCTCAGAATCAAACCTCTGTTGCTCTATCAGTTGCACCATTTGTTGCTTCATCATCTATGTCTTATCCACAAAGTCAGTCTTTTGTTGTTCCACAAGCTGTTTCCTCCTCCAAAGCACCAGTTATGGTTCCTGCTCCCAATCCCAAAGAAAGCAATGAAAACTTATCTCTTTCCACTGGACTTGTCAATTGCTACAATGCTTTTGTAGCTGGAGAGCTTCCACCTCAACTCTCATTTGTTGATCTGGATCAAATTCATCCAGAAGATGTGGAAGAAATGAATATAACTTGGCAGATAGAAATGGCAGTGTTCAGGGCAAAGCAATTTGCAAAGAAGACGGGAAAGAATAACTGGGGGATGAATGCTGACAAGAAAGTTGGGTTTAACAAGGGTAAGCTTCGATGTTACAATTGCCACGAGCCAGGTCATTTTGTTCGTGAGTGTCCGAAGACAGACAGAAGGATAAGCAATGATAGAACAATGGTTCCAGTGGAAAATAGTCGTGGAAGTGCTGCTATCAACAGTGAGACTGCTAATCTGGCAATGGTAGCTCAGTCATTTGACTGGGAGGACCAAATTCAGGCCCTGGACATCTCAGGACCTGAAAATGCTCATTTTGCCCAGATTAATGACATTGCTGAAAGAGAAGTTGAAATTGACCCAGAAGCAGAAATGATGGAACTCCAATTTGCATTCATGGTCCAAACTACGCCAGAACCTGCAAAGCCGGAGGTTAGTGAAAATGGTTGTTCTCAATCCTGCATTAAAACTGTCAAATTTTTGCATGACCAAATCGAGTTGATTAAGAGAGAAAATGAGGACCTAAAATAGGAAGGATATCAACTCAGAAAAGGACAAAAACCATTAAAAGAAAAATTAGAAGCCAAAAAAAATGATTTTAGGAAACTACAAGAAGATTACAGCAACAAGTGTGAAAATTATGATCACATTAAAAACAAACTTGCTGCTGTAACCAAAGAACTTGACACATTGAAAATTTGTTTTGAAAATGCTGATTTTAATTTTAAGAAGTTCGATGGGTCAAGTGAATTGGTTGCAAAAATAATTGAAGAACAAATGCAGTGGAGAGACCAAAAACAAGTAGGTATAGGATATGAGAGAGTCCTTCCTCCTTTTAATAATTCATATTATGTTACTCCTTTAACAAAAGAAGAGATCGACAGAGAACCTTATATGGTTTATGGCAAACCTGCTGCTGAATAGGAAACAGGACCTAGTGATAGGGTTTTGGATACTAACATTTCTACTTCAAATGCAGATGTGTCAGTAAACCAAGGAAAGCAAGGGGATGAGAAGTTTGAGTCTAATAATGTAGTGTCTAAGTTTGGCGTTCCCATTTGTGATGAGTCTGTGTCTGATGTTAAACCTGATGTTTTTACTTGTGAAAAAGTGATGTCAAACTTAAACGTTTCTGATGTTTCTGATGTTGTTTTTGTAAAATCCACTAAATCTGGTGTTAATACATTCACACCCTCTACATCTGTCACACATTCTAATTGCACATGTGGAAAGGTTAGAAAGGTCCATAAGAGCATGAAATCTGAAAAAGGCAGTACCAGGTTTAGTGAAAATAAGCAAATTTGTTTCAATTGTGGTACTGCCGGTCATATCGCTCGAAACTGTCCTAATATGTCATTTGTGCATTTTTCGTCTCAAAGAGGAGAGAACGAGTCTCGAGGAAGGTCTTTAACTAGAAAGTCCTCGATATCTCGCCCTCGAGATGATGATTGGAAGGCTAATCAAAACAAGAAAAGGGCAGTTTTTCAAAAGAACAAACAGGTTTTCAATAATAAAGTCACAAATAGTTTGCCAAAATCGAACAAGGCTAAGCCGAGGTCGGTTTCGTCAAAGAGCAGCTCTGGATCTTCAACCACTTCTGGTAGAAAATCCAAATGCCCAAAGCAAACGGGAAGGAAAAATGTTTCAAAATCACCCGTGATTTTTCAAAAACCTAAATACCAGTGGGTACCCAAATCTGCTTCCGGCCAATCATCATCACCGTCTGAAAGTGTTTCCAATGATGATTCAAATTCAAAAGGTTCAAAAGATAAATATGTGATCGTAAAGGGTCAACCCAGGAAAGTAATGACCTGGGTCCCCAAATCTAAATGATCCCGCTCATTTTGCAGGGACGGTTGCGGAGAAATGTCGTCAGACCTTGGTATGTCGACAGCGGTTGCTCCCGGTATATGACAGGAGACATCTCCCAGTTGAACGACATTCAAACTTTTAATGGGGGATTCGTTTCCTTTGCGGGCGGAGAAGGCGGAAAAATCACTCAGAAAGGAACTGTTTCAAATGGAGTGCTGAGTTTCGAGAATGTCAACTATGCTCCCGAGTTAAAGCATAGCCTGTTGAGTATCTCCCAGATTTGTGACAAAGGTTATTCAACTCACTTCACTGATAAGGAATGTCTGATTCTGAAGTCAGACATTGTCATCCATGATGAGTGGATTCTTGTTAAATCAAAGCGGGATGGAAATGCATACATCATCGACATGAATAGCAACATTCCTGAACAAGTCACCTGCCTCTTTTCAAAAGTCTCAGAACAAAATGCTATGTTGTGGCACCGACGACTCGGTCATGCTAACGCTAAGAATCTGAATCGTCTTGCTAAAAATGAAATAGTGTGTGGCCTACCTGTCAGAGACTTCATAACATTTGAAAAGTGTGTGTCATGTGCCCAGGGAAAGCATCACAGGAAACCACACCTGCCAAAACAGGTCAATTCAATCAGCCAGGTGCTCCAATTATTGCACATAGATTTATTTGGTCCGGTCAATGTCCTAAGCATCAACATAAATTCATACTGTCTAGTCGTGATCGATGATTTCTCGCGTTTCACGTGGGTCTTATTCTTATCCAACAAAGTTGGGGTATCTGATCTGATTAAGAAGTTCATCGTAATGATTGAGAACCAAACCAATAACCGGGTGAAGGCGCTCGAACTGATAATGGAACAGAATTCAAGAATGTGGTTCTTGATCACTTTTGTACAGAAAAGGGAATCGTGCGTCAATATAGTTTCGTTCGCAGGCCTCAACAAAACAGTGTTGCTAAACGAAGGAATCGAACATTGCAAGACGCTACAAGGATGATGCGTGTGACTCAAAGTTGCCAGTTTTCTTTTGGGCTGAGGCGATCAACACAGCATGTTATGTTCAAAACCGCGTTCTGATCAATAAAGCTCAGATGAAGACTCCGTACGAAATTCTATATGGTCACAAGCCATCTGTCAGTCACTTCCGCGTATTTGGCTGCCCTTGTACCCATCTTCACCTGGAGTCCAACCCGAAGTTCAATTCCAAAGCTGATGACTGCTATTTTTTGGGGTATGCTGCTCGCACTGCGTACAGGGTCTACAACCAAAGAACAAATCAAATCGTAGAATCTTTCGATGTGCGCTGGTTGGAGGAGAATGAAATGGATGCTAGAGTGGGTCCTGATTGGCTATTTGATTACATATCTTTGTTCAAATAGTTCAATGTGTGTTCAAATAGTTTATCTGGTTCTACTTCTGGTTCGAAGACTGTACCTGAAGAAGAAGACGAAGAAGTTGTTTACAGACCGCCGATAGTGCCTTCTGAAATTCCTTCAGTGGAGTCATTTGTTCCAATTACTTGTCCAGAATCTCCAAGTCAACAACACGCTTCAGATGCTGATGCCACACCTCTTACTCCTGTTGAAAGAGAGTTCATGTCCATGATGGGTTTTGAGCATTCTAACACTTCCTAAGTGTACATGCAACCCTAATAACCTTGAATCTATGTTTTCTCTATATACATGCAAATTTCGTTTTCAAGGTTATTTCCTAACTAGCATGGCATGGGGATTACATAAAACATAATACTAGTAGAAATACATACCTTGTTGTTGCTTGGATTCCTTCAAGACTTTGTGAGCCTAACACCCCAAATGTTGTGCCTCAAATGCTTCACACAACACCACAAAACTTGGAATAACTTGAGAGAATAATTCTTACACTTGAAAATCAGTTATGCCCTCTCTAGAAACACTCTAGTGCCCATTTTGCATGCTATAGGGTTTCTTTTATAGTGTGTCATAATTAGGAGTTACAAATGTAAACCCTAATTGTCAATACTATTCATTCCTCATGACCCATGGGTTTGTAACTCCCATGGACTATCCATGGAGCTCCATATGGTTATAACCAAACCCATAAACCATGGATCATTAATCCACCATAAAAGAATTGATGATTGTCATAATCAACCATATATATTTAATTAGTCTCACTTTGATCACCAAATTAATACTAGATTAATACTTGATCAATACTAATTAAATAATACTATTATTAATATATTAGAACTTATAATATACTAATAATCACAAGTGTACTTTCTCTCATTTTGTCTATCCAAGTATTGCAATGACATGCAACCCAAATGGACCATGCCGGGTCGGGTCAAGTACATACCAAATAAAGTTATGGACTTAGACACTATATCCAACAGTCTCCCACTTGGATAAGTCTAATAACTATATTTGCAAATATGACTTCAAAATCCGACTAGCAATCGTAGCTCTTTCAAAGTCTCTCGGAACTGAGATGATGATGATACGCCATTTAAGATAAGTGATCATATAATCCTCTGTTCTCATGATATCAGCCGGACAAACACATGGAACATGGTCTTACTTATTGTCCAACATTTGTTTCTCGATCTCTGATTTGTTTCGACATAGAACTAAATTGAACACATCAATTAGGTTCTGACCGGGCCCGGTACATAGGTCAAAACCAAATCATCGAGGGGCCCATATATCGCTTCTATTTCTAGAAGGAACAGATAAACTTCGACTGATATGCTTGTACTAACTACTTGTTGAATTATTCACAAAGGCACGTTTTATGACATCGAGTTACCAATGCGTTTTCGTGCAATCAATGAATAACCAACTCATAGTCAACAACTCATATCTCTAGGTTTGAAGATTTATATGATATTACCGTCTCACGATCACTCGAGATAAATTCCATGAAGTGATGCAAGTGAGCGTGGGTTGAATCCAATACTCAGCCCTTATGAGTACTCATGAATGTTGTAGCAACCATTGCATTGTCTAAAGCACTTTAGACAAATCATACAAGCCAAATTCATGACAGTCTTGATTCATATCTACTTCCAACATATGACTGACTGTGGATGGTTTGAATAATATGATATATACCATAACATAATTATTCTGGAAGTCAAAACATGCAAAGTGAAACACAAGAATAATACTAATCTTATATAGCCCCAACACTTTGAGTGTAAATAAAAACACCTTTTATTTAAGCACCATATTGATTACTCATTATTTATGTTTCGATTAATCAACTTTATGCTTGAATTAAAACATTAGTTGTCCCATGCTCCAAGCATGTACACTATGTTTTTCCAAACAACAATTATGCCATACTCCAAGTATGCATACTATGTTTACATATAGATCAATTGACAATATTCCAATGATGCTCATTTCACAATTCCAATCCTCGTTGTAAATGCAAGAATACCAAACTCTTGCCATTTACTGTAATCTGTTAGATTCTAAACTTATATGCAATGATCCCCTTGTAATGACTATACACAGAAGTCACAAAGACTTGGCAACAGACATTACAAAGTATTCCAATGGAAAACAATTCCATGGAAATGAAGTCTCAAATTCAAAGTACATTCCTTTGAACATCCTTCTTAGAATTAAGTTCTTTAATCTTACACAGATTCAAAGAATAACTTCCACCTATGGAGACAATTCCATATTACCATTTTGACCATCACTTATGAACAAGAGTTGCCTCTTTTCAAAATATGTCAATATGGTCCTTACTCTATACTTCTAATTGTCCATGAGCAACCAATCTTTGGTAAACCTCAGATTGTCCTCGACAACTTTGCTTAATCATTTTAGTCATTTCCAGTTCTATTCCTTTTTCCATCTTAATGCCCTAGGCATTTGGAAAATTTAGAATGGATGAATATTATAGCACATGTAATCAAACCTATACCCAAAGCATATGGGACATGATTTATGCTATAATTTTTTTTATTTGCCATGTTTTCATAATTCGAACTATGAAGAGGGATGCCGTAATCATAATCGAATTTTGAGAACACAACATATATAGAATTTCCTTATGTTGAACCATTCCAGCATAACATTCATATATATTCTTGACTAAAGTAGATTAAATTCTCAATCTAAGCTTGTAGAATTGGAGTGAAGTACAAAATCCTCTCCCTTAATTATAGCAAAACAACTTTTTCAAGGCGAATTGAAACTTTTTTTTTCTATAATTAACATCATCCTCCCACTAGCATAATGATTATTATCTTACTAGCATAACACTTATGCTCCCACTAGCTTTGACATGTATCCAGAGATCAGCTGGACTTTTAGAAACCAACACTTTATTGACTTTTCTACCAAAGTTCAGATTTCTGATACGCAATTTCTTTGATAAGACTTTATCAAAACCATACACCTTTCCTTAGATAGCTCACTTGTGTGTCTAAACAATTATGAAGAGGGATGTCGTAATCATAATGTTTAGACCTTTTGTCATTCTCACAATTGCTATCTACTCAAAATCTACTTAGTGAAAGAGTTTCCTTACCATCATTTTCATGAATCGAAGAGAAACCTTATGACACTTAGATTTTTATGGTGTATGTGTTCCTATCCATATGAATTTGTCATAACCATAATCACAAGACAAGGTTAGTGACAAATCCAAACTCATATAGACTGAACTTGTTCAATCTTAATTTCTTGCCACCTGGTAGCACAATGCCCACCATTGCTTCCGGGTTGTTATGCAAACAATTGAGAACTCATAGAACTCACAAGCATAATCAACTTTTAACTGGAATAGACACAGAAATAAGAATATGTCAACACGATAGGTTACAAACCTCAAGTCGTGGGATAGTGATTAACAAAACTCTTGATTAGTTTTTGAAACTATTTCAGAATCTTTTAGACTCCCACTGTCCTCTTGACATATAAGACTTCTCTTTGTCAAGAACCATTTCTTGACAATACAAATATTCAAAAGCTAGTGCGGATTCTTATCAAGTTCAACACTTCTCACTATTGGTCTTAGCTGGTCTTTGTTTTATCTAAAACATCACAACTTACCAATCTCAAATGTACAAGAATAGGAAACATCTTACTCTACATTTGACAAGTGTTATGAACCTTCTAAAGACTATGTCACTCAAGTTACAATCTTGGAGTATTACTCCAGGATTTGTTTTTGGAACGAAGTATGAATTATCTTTTGATTTAACCATTTCAACAATTCACGATTCCTCTCCTCAGGCAACAAACACACTAAGGTGTCCTTAGAGGATCAATTGTGATATGGTTCCATAATCACTAAGATAATCATAAAACAAAATACACAAGTACTCTCCCATCTCTTTCATATTGGAGAAACTTTTATCTTTCTGCCTTATTTGATTCTTCTTATTCATTCTGCCATACATTGAAACTTTTCCAATGTTTCAGAATTACACTTAAACTCGTAAGCATAACCATATTTACTAAACTTTAGTAAATCATAACGAATAATCTTATCTACCTTTGTGGTGGACCTGACTGGTGCACAACTTAATGTACCCGATCCTTTAGTCCTTCGCTTGACTCACATGCGAATGTGAACAAGGAATTAGTCTTAATTTACCAAAGATGAAAATTCTCATTCATCACACAATACAACTTGCATGATTCCAAGTTTCTATCCAATTGAAACTTGGGTGATGAGAATCTTTCCTTATTTGGTAAATTATGACACTACCACTAATGAAAGAATCAAATCCATTTACCCATATTGCTTATCAATGGAAACATATAAGCAACAACCTTTTTCACAAATGCTATTGTAAGGATACTTAAAATAAAATCAAAACCATTTTCTTTTATTTTTAAAACTTTGCGGAAAACTTATCCTTACAATCCATATGGAAAACTTGTTGTTATCTATTCCTAAGAAATATATCATAACTTTTAAGTAACAACTCAAAATTCTGATCACCGAACCATGCGATCGAAATCCATCTTCACGATCAGAATCAACATATACTTCCTTTAAGTTTCTTCACTCTTCTTTGATTCTTAAAACCTCAATATGTGACCCAGTCACATCATGCAATAAGAATCTCAGAATAGAAACTTAATAAAGTTAGATAATGGACTTTACCTAAAGCAGAGTCAAACATTTGACTTTACTATCCTTATGGACTTTTAGGTAAATTTGGCAGCTTCGCAACCAATGCCCTTCCTTTGGCAACAGAAACATATGGACTCTTTGGAAACGGTACACAGACTTAGCCTTTCTCTTTACCATTTGGTCAACCGAGTTGACTATGGCCAATCCCTTTCAATTGGGAAGAAAAAGTTTTTCTGGACCTCCAATGTTACCATTGTCAATGTCCATAGAAGTTTGGGAAGTTGATCTTCCAATTAAATTTTGCTTTACCAATGCTCCAAATCATTGCTGATTCAGCATCATCAAGCAAATAGGTAAGATCATTAAGGGTCATGTCGTGATCTGTCATCAGGGAGTGACTGAAGAACCAAGTCAACAGCCAGCTACCTCGATACTTCGACACCCGGCTCTCCCTTCTTGTCAATATGGGACTTAATCTCCAAGACCTAAGCACATATAGACTTTGTTTGCCAATAGGGATTGAGTGACTTAGAACTTATCAGGTCTTGAAACTTGTGGGATAAGGAGATTTATTGGAGGAGGTGGAGGAAGTGAAGTATGATTTCCAGTCCCACTAATGCACAACAAAGGGATTGATCTTTCACCTTGGTTGCCATTTGGGATATCATCTTCATTAGGAAGCTTGTTCCTAAAGATTTGGGAAGACCATAGCTGTCTAAACTAGACATCTATAATGGGAGAAATTCAAGTTAGTTGATTTAAAGTCCTTAATATAACACCCAATATGAAATATTAAGGCTAGGACCCAACAACCTATTAATAACTGGAAGAGGGATGCCGTAATCCAAATTATAAAATAGTTGAAGGTAGGTAAATGACGATTTACCAATTTCCACCATAAAAACAAAATATAATTAAGTTTTTAATTGGATTTGAAACTCCTAGATCTTTTGAGATACATTGAACTTTCAATGGCATGTTTGAATCTCGATTGTGCCCTCTCAAGTTTGTGACTGGGATGCCGAGGATCACAAACAAGGTGTGAATAACCATACAAATTGACTTGGTACCCTCAACAATATTACCTAATCGATGTGCCGGTTAACCACACACGCTCCACCGATCTATAATAAAGTCAAGTTACCCTTTGCCACACTTACTAGTCCATGTTAGTGTGTCGGTTAACCATACACGCTCCACTAACGACTTGGTAAGGTACAAAGTGTAATTTTATGGGCTAGCACCAATTTCACATTTTCCTAAAGTAACTAAGATTGGGAATTTATAATGTATAGTTACTTTATAATTCATTATACTTTTAATGAGTATTTAAAGTCGTATCCTACCCGTTCGGCTAACGACCCTCCACCGATCAAGGAAGCGGTGGGTGAGAGTGGACACCCATTAAGTCACCATTTTATAGGCAACAACCTTATACCCCCCTTATAGACCGGCTTCGTGAATGAGGCTTACTAACGGTAAGAATGACATATTCTTATCCATATCTATATAATAAAATTATAATAATAGTATAAGTGTTGATTTTTAAACTTTTTAAAAATCTAAGGTTCAATTTGGAATTAAAGTATTAAAGTGTAAGACTTTTCAAATTCCAAAACTTGAGGGCAAGATTTGAAACTATTCCAAGTCTCTTCAATTTGTAACTTATGAGTTTTTAATGGTTCATAAAATGAAGACTCTTCATTTTATGAAACCTCTTTAGTTCTTTAATCACAATTTAAAGAAGTGACTTTTGGTTATCCATAACTTGAGGACAAGTTATGGACACCATCATTGCCATTAAGATCATGAATTAAACACACATGGAGGTTACACATAATTCCTATGATCTTCTAAAACTCATAAGAACACAAATTCATGTCAAGCAATTTCAAGAAATCATATAAACATATACAATACTTGAAAATTGATAAAAGTCATGTAAAATGGGTTAACATAATCATTATCCTTTTGAAAAACAGATTTTACAAGTCCAAAACAGATTGGGATAATGATTTTAATCCATTTCCAGCAACAAAACTCGAAAAAAAAACTGCCCAGCACGCTCCTACTCGTCGAGTGCATGATCCTACTCGACGAGTAGGACGAATTTGTTCATGGACTCGGTGAGTCCTCCCCATGAACTCGGCGAGTCCAGTCGTCAGAGTGCAGAATTTTCGATTTTTAAGCAGTTTTGCATCAAGTATACATAAAACAATCCTAGGCTCTGATACCACTGATGGGTTTTGAGCATTCTAACACTTCCTAAGTGTACATGCAACCCTAATAACCTTGAATATATGTTTTCTCTATATACATGCAAATTTTGTTTTTAAGGTTATTTCCTAACTAGCATGGCATGGGGATTACATAAAACATAATACTAGTAGAAATACATACCTTGTTGTTGCTTGGATTCCTTCAAGACTTTGTGAGCCTAGCACCCCAAATGTTGTGCCTCAAATGCTTAACACAACACCACAAAACTTGGAATAACTTGAGAGAATAATTCTTACACTTGAAAATCGGTTATGCCCTCTCTAGAAACACTCTAGTGCCCATTTTGCATGCTATAGGGTTTCTTTTATAGTGTGTCATAATTAGGAGTTACAAATGTAAACCCTAATTGTCATGACTCTTCATTCCTTATGACCCATGGGTTTGTAACTCCCATGGACTATCCATGGAGCTCCATATGGTTATAACCAAACCCATAAACCATGGATCATTAATCCACCATAAAAGAATTGATGATTGTCATAATCAACCCTATATATTTAATTAGTCTCACTTTGATCACCAAATTAATACTAGATTAATACTTGATCAATACTAATTAAATAATACTATTATTAATATATTAGAACTTATAATATATTAATAATCACAAGTGTACTTTCTCTCATTTTGTCTATCCAAGTATTGCAATGCCATGCAACCCAAATGGACCATGCCGGGTCGGGTCAAGTACATACCAAATAAAGTTATGGACTTAGACACTATATCCAACAGTCGAGAGATGTTTCCGCTGCTACTCAAACTTTTATGGAACTTCTCTTTCCTGAGCAAATTGCTAATGTGTTTGTGGCAGATCCTTCTAACGAGACAGGATCATCTGAAGTGGATCATTCGGAAAATGATGGAGTTATCAACATTGTGACATCCCCATTTTCACGGCCAGAAAAAACCGATTTTGTTTATGCTTGTTTGAAAATCAGAGTAACATTTTAAATAAAGTGTTGCGGAATTTGTCCCAAAACAAAATATGATAAAGATTTATCAAAAGCATTTCCAAGGAAATGTATTTCATTAAAAGACTTGGGATGTCATGTTCGATACAGATCAAAAGCATAAACAGTACAATATAAGCCTTACTACATTATTTCATATCTACAGGCCTATATCCATATCCCTCATCCAAAACATCACATCTATGCTCGAGCGCCACTACCTGTAATACATGAAACTGAGTGGGTCAGGCTTGGGAGTCTGGTGAGCACATAGGGTTTTCAACCCACAATAAATAAGTTTATTAATTTCATCGATCAACAATAACCCGGTTACCCGTTCCCGTTATCCTCACTTTACATCCCTAAACACCTATCATAAGGGACCTAGCCTAAGGATCATCATCGGGATGGACACTACTGCTATGGGGGTTCCTCAGCAATAAATGTCCTAAAGGCAACCATGAGGGGGATGGAGTACACCGGTGAACACATCGTTCACAAACACCTACAGGTTGCGAGCCTGCTAGCGTTCCACTGGACTGTCTAGAAGAGTCTGTGGTCGTCATCTATACTCCGATAGATGACTGGATCACCAACAACATCGAGGCCTCTCATCATTTTATCACACATCGTCTTATTACATCTACCCATGTTTTACCCCAACATTTTTGTAGATATAAAATACATATACAGTTTAAATCATGAAAAACGTGTATAAAATCATTCATCCAACATAGACAGCAAGTATTCAGATAATATGCACACATAGCACGTAATTTATATAAAATACTTCATATCTATGTGTAAGATGAAAGTAACTATGCACTCACCTGATCAGGTGGTGACTCGGTACTTGAACATCACTTCGTTATCTCAAAACAATTTTTCCTTGACCAAAACCTAGTATCAATACCACTAGAGTTTAGTTTTAACGTTAACCGCGACTAATTAATAGTCTAGCTATTATTATTATTATATAAGTGTTAAATAACACTCAATATAACTCGTAATAATAGCCCAAATAATTATTTTAAGGACCTAATAACATTACTATAATTATTTAAAAGTTATATTAAAAATTGCGTAGGCGTAGCTCACTTACAACGGATTTTAAAGAAAACCGGGCTTTACTCGGAGCAGCGTTTCCGAACCGAAAGACCCTTTTTCTCGGGACTCCGGGAGCCTCGGGGCCTCCTTAGGGTGCTAGGTATTTTTCCTAGGGTTTAGGGGGTTAAAATGGGTTAGAGAGAAAGTAGTGAGAGAAAGAATGAGTTTTGGTGTGATTTCCTCGGCAGCCCTCGCAGGGTATTTATAGGGGCCGAACTTCGGATCTACGTGGGGCGTTCAGGAAGTTACGTGGGGCGTAACTTCGGATAAGGTCACCAGCTCGGATCCAGCTGGCTCGCACTCGCAAGAGGGTCAGGTCCGAAGGTACGCTGGGCGTACTAGCCTTGGACGCGAGGCGTAGGGCGATGGCGAGGCGACATGGCGTTCATCGGATGCGAGACCATGGGGAGCAAGCAACGGCTAGGATTGAGCCACGTCATCGCGTCTTGCATCAGATTTCGCAAATTGCACTCTCGACTTTAAAAATTCGTAACTTTCACATACGAGCTCCGTTTTTGACGTTCTTTATATCCACGCGTAGGTGGGAACGTACTCTACAACTTTTGTTTAGACTCCGTCGGCTAATTTTGACTTTATTTTAAAAGTTATATTTTTAACAGGCCGGGACAGGATTGGTCCGTTAAAAATTCATAACTTCTTCATCCGACGTCCGTTTTCGTCTGTCTTTTTATCGTTATGCTACTACTAACAAGATCTTCGATTCTCGTTTAGGTTGTGTCGGCTAAAACCGTTTGATCTAATATTCGAACTTCGGGCTGTACACTGCTAAGCTGAAACTTCGAAAAATCATAACTACCTCATACGAAGTCAGATTTGGGCGTTCTTTTTATGGACGCTCTCGGTTTAACGTTTTCTACGACTTTCGTTTAGATCGCTCAGGCTAAAAATCGCTTTATCGTAAATTCACTATTAACGCTTCCCGGTGTCGTGCCGGTTCCGTCGTGAAACTTCGACGGGTCATAACTTCTTCGTTATAACTCGGATTTCGGCGTTCTTTATATCTCCGGAATACTTGTTTCGACCACTACAACTTTATGTAAGGATATCGGGCTTATCTCATACTTTAATTTTGACGCTTATTTTTATTCTTTATTAATTATACATTATAATTAAATAATAAGCACATAAATTCACATAATTCACAAAATACTCAAATATTTCATCTTTATTACATCAAAAGAGTTACAATAGTTGACCTAGACTATTACATTGTCTAAAATGCTTAGCCCCGAAACCCGGGCGTTACAATTCTCTCCCCCTTAGGATGATTCCGTCCCGGAATCATGCGTCAGCAAACAGATGCGGATAGCGACTCATCATGTCATCCTCTGTTTCCCAAGTGAGATTCGGCCCATTCGAATGTTTCCATTGCACTAGCACTAAGTCGACCATCTTGCGTCGTAACTTCTTAGTCTTACGGTCAACAATTGCCTTGGGCTCTTCAATCAACCTCTTGTTCTCATCCATCCTTAACTCTGAGATCGGAATTATGTCGGGAACTTCTCCATCTTGATAAGGTTCCATCTTGATGTTCGAGTGGAAACTATTGTTGTAGGAAAATTCTACCAGAGGTAAGTGTTCATCCCAGTTACCTTGGAACTCGAGGGTACATGCTCTCAACATATCTTCAAGCGTTTGAATCGTTCTTTCGCTCTGACCATCAGTCTGCGGATGGTAGGCCGTACTCAAACATAACTTCGTACCTAATTCCTCTTGTAGACTTCTCCAAAACCTTGACGTGAAACGACTATCACGATCTGATACAATCGTTAGAGGAACACCGTGAAGCCTCACAATTTCCTTCACGTAAGCATTTGCAAGCTTATCCATAGACCAGCTTTCGTTGGCAGCTATGAAGTGTGCACTCTTTGTGAAACGATCCACGACCACCCAAATCATGTCGTGTCCGTTCTTCGTCTTGGGTAGTTTAGTCACAAAATCCATGGTGATGTCTTCCCATTTACCCATTGGTACAGGTAAGGGTTCTAAACTCCCATATGGTTTCTGATGTTGTGCCTTAACTCTTGCACATGTTACACACTCGGCCACATACTTCGCAACATCGAGCTTCATCGTCGGCCACCAGTAGTAGGGTTTTAGGTCCCTATACATTTTTGTGCTACCGGGATTAATCGAGTACATGGTCTTGTGAGCTTCTTCCATCAGAAGATCTCTTATTCATCCCGTCTTAGGTACCCAAATCCGATCTTGGAATACCTTCAGTCCTTGACGGTTTGTACCGAATACCAACGTCCTTCCCAAACGTTCTTCCTTCCGGTCATTCTTTTCTGAAGCTTCTTCTTGAGCTTTCTTGATACTTTCCACAATCGTCGAGACAACTTCTATTCTCAACGCTCTTGGCCTTTTCCTTTCAAGATTGACTTTCCGACTGAGGGCATCAGGAAAAACATTTGCCTTACCGGGGTGGTAAA
Organism: Lactuca virosa; assembly: GCF_052849685.1. Classification (NCBI taxonomy): domain Eukaryota; kingdom Viridiplantae; phylum Streptophyta; class Magnoliopsida; order Asterales; family Asteraceae; genus Lactuca; species Lactuca virosa. Next base: position 62,780,355 of record NC_136429.1, read on the forward strand.
GTATCTCACAGTCATAGTCCTTGAGTAATTCTAGCCAGCGTCGTTGTCTCATGTTTAATTCCTTCTGATTAAAGAGATACTGGAGACTCTTATGATCAGTGAAAAGTTTGCACTTCGTTCCATAGAGGTAATGCCTCCATATCTTTAGAGCAAAAACTACCGCTGCCAACTCCAAATCGTGAGTGGGGTAGTTCTTTTCGTGCTCCTTCAATTGTCGAGATGCGTATGCTATCACCTTTTCTCTTTGGGTCAGAACACAACCCAACCCGACTCCAGATGCGTCACTATAGACCGCGAAGTCTTCAGCTCCATCGGGTAGAGAAAGAATCGGTGCTTCACATAATTTATTCTTTAGCTTCTCGAATGCTTCTTCGTGCTTCTCACTCCATGTATAAGTAGCTCCTTTGTGGGTCAAAGCTGTCAATGGAGCAGTTATCGAAGAAAAGCCTTGGATAAATCGTCGGTAGTATCCGGCTAATCCTAGAAAGCTTCGAATCTCTGTGGGACTCTTTGGACGTTCCCACTTCATCACAGCTTCGATTTTTGCTGGGTCGACCATTATTCCCTCCTGGTTAACCACATGACCCAAGAATTGGACTTCTCGGATCCAAAAATCACACTTGGAGAACTTTGCATACAGTTTCTCCTTCTTCAAGAGTTCCAACACTTCTCGTAGATGTTGGTCATGCTCCTCCTGGCTTTTCGAGTAGATGAGAATGTCGTCGATGAACACTATCACAGATTTATCGAGGAATGGTTTACAAACCCTGTTCATCAGATCCATGAATGCTGCTGGAGCATTGGTTAGTCCAAATGACATAACCCAGAACTCGTAGTGTCCATATCTTGTTCTGAATGCAGTCTTCTCGATATTCTGCTCTCTCACCTTCAGCTGATGATATCCTGACCTAAGATCGATCTTTGAGAAATAGCTCGAACCTTGCAGCTGATCGAATAGGTCATCAATCATTGGCAATGGATACTTGTTCTTTACTGTTTCCTTGTTCAGCTCTCGGTAGTCTATACACATTCTCATGCTTCCGTCTTTCTTCTTCACGAATAGCACCGGAGCTCCCCAGGGTGATGAACTAGATCGAAATATATAACATAATAGAGGTCAATACATATCGCCGGAAGGCAACTCGCCGCAAGCCCTTTCTGGATGGCAAAACCAATTCTTTTCGAAATTCAAATTACAATGTATACTCAATGCAAACAAGATTTTACGAACAAAATCGCTGACTTATACAATGATCATAGCAAAAATCCTGACCTTGACAACAGTTTTAATTGATAACAAAAATATTTTATTAAATTATTTATCAATTGGATTTTTTCTTGATATATGAGACGAAAGAAATTCGTGTTGAACTCGCGTTAGTGACGAGTGCATTAAAACATGGGTGAATGACCTACAGCGTTAAATGAAAACAATATTAAATTTCAAAGTAGATCCCTTACTGTTACTTAATTTGTATGTTTAGTCCAAAAACTTTATTTGTTATACTTTCAGTTATAAAAAAGTTATTTTATAATAAACTGATTATTATATCTTATTATATTTAATCCATATTTGTTGATGCCGATCATGTGTTTTCCACTTGGATTATTTTGAAGTACGTGATTTACATTTTTGCTTCTTACTTCTTATCCTCATGTTTTTATTTGTTTAAAAATCAATATTGGAACAAAATAAGTTCAATCATAATTCATAAATCAAATCAAATTCCAAAGGTCAAGAAAAACATATTTTGATCCAAATTATAAAAAAAAATAAAAAAAAAATAAAAAAAATAATGTAAAGGCTACTTCATAAATCAATTGAAGAACCCGCATTTGAAAGATAGATATGTGAAAAGCTACAACGAAAGAATCAATATATTACAATAAAAATGAAAAAAAATTTAGAAAAATCCAATATGTTATTATCTTATATTCAAAATGACTATTTTATTATTTTTATGTATAATAAGGTTATGTTTGGCATGTCACAACTAGCTGAAAAGCTAGCTTATTTTTCGAACTTTTTTAAGTTGTCATGTTTGACAAGCCAAAAAGTAGCTTATGAGCTAGCTTATAAGCTAGTTTTTTAAAAAGCTACTTAGACTGGCTTTTTAGGAGTTTTTTTAAAATTTTCCAATTATACTCCTTAATTAATTATAAAAACACATTCTTTTAAATGTCTTTTTATGCCATTTCATATTTTTCAGCTACCTTTTCAGCTAATTTTATCAAACGTCATTTTTTATCAGTTACATTTTCAGCTAATTTTATCAAACGTCATTTTTATCATTTACCTTTTCAGCTATCAGCTAGTTTTTCAGCTATCAGCTAACTTTTTAGCTAACAACTAGCTTTTCAACTGATACGCACTACTATATATATTTTGGATAAATTAGTGTTTCACAACTAATAACCCAAAAAACCCGGTTGCGTAACCTATGTAGCTTACATGAAGTTAAAGAAATTATATGACATTAGCAATTTAAGTTATAAAGCTTATGTAGATTGGCAATTACAGTTTCTAAAAACTATTGATATTATAGTTTTGGACAAAATTGTACGATTTTCTTAAATAACATTTACAATTTCTTTATAGATTATAGGGGTGTTTGAGATTGTTTACTTAAAGGTATTTATTAGCTTATTGCAGTTTCATACCGTTAATAATCAATTTTTAGTATTTAGATAGATTAAAACTAATATGTCATGATATTTATTCAATTTTTTAATTATTAAGGTAAGAGTGTGAGTGAGTTTAGTGGTCGGTCGCAAGATTCCAATTTCCAAGAGGGTCAATTGCTAAATCTTGATGCACTGGATCGATTTTAATAATTGCAAGGAGTACATGAGGGGCACTCGTATTGAGTTTATGATATATATACTTCACTAAATATTATATAACATAATAAAGTTTTCTTTTTTAATAAATATATGACATAAAAATACACAACTTACCTTCCCGTAACTAAATTGAAGTCACCATACTAAGGCTATGTTTGACAGACTAACTGAAAAGCTACCTGCTAATTGAAAAACTAACTGATTGAAAAACTAACTGATGTCTGAAAAGGTAGCTGCTAGTTAATAAGCTAGGTGCTAGCTGATAAAATTTGGCGTTTGATAAAAACTAGCTGATAAGGTGGTTAGAAAATGTAAAATGACATAAAAGGACATTTACGAAAATGATTCAATTTTTATAAAACAAATATGTAAATCATAAAATTAAATTAAAGAAAATACTAAATAATATTTTTCCGATTATTTATGTTTAAGTGAAATGTCGTGCATTCCAGATCATATTCACAATATTGTCACGAATTTCTCGCATCTCATGTCGTGACTGTCGAATATTATCATGACTGAGTCTTGAATTCTCTTGTTCTTCTCTAGGTATGTAATTATGTTGTTGAACAATGTTAAAAATCATATCTGCCGAATCATTTCTTCGAATATAGTTATGAAGGGTAAATGTCGCCATGATCACATCTATTTGAGTCTTCTCACTAAATTTTGGCATCCTCTTCAATATTTTCCACCTTTTCTTCAACACTCCAAACGAATGTTCAATACAACTTCGAAGAGATGAATGTACGCGGTTAAAAGCCTCTTGGCATTGGTTGGAAGTACATGTTCAAACTATGACTGATGATATATAAGACGTGGATATGGTGCCAGATATCCTTTTCGGTCAGGGTATCCTTTGTCTACTACGTAATATTTTCCTATATAAAAATAGATAAATAATAAATTCAAATGATTGTTAATGCAATAAATATTAAAAAGTAAAAAAGTAATTGTACCTTCGGGGGGCTTAGGAAAATTCATAGAAGGTGTCTCAATTGCATGAAGGAACACTCGAGTATCATGAGCCGATCCTTCCCACCCGACAGATATAAACGTAAAACACATGTCAAAGTCACATATGACCATTACATTGAACATATGGACTCCTTTTCTTCCCCTATACCTCATTTGGTCGACCATCGGAATACATGCATCTATATGAGTACCATCATCACGCATCCAATGCAATACTATTAAGAAAATGTTTAAATTACAATACTGAAACATATGAAAACAAAATACCACAATCAATTACATTGAAATAAGGCATATATCGACTATCATTTTCAATATGAGATGATATGCAATGAAATGTTGCATCTTTAGGTCTAATATACTCACGTGCAATACCCATGAACCCTTTGCTCCGTCCACATATTGATTCCAACACATCATGAAAAGCTCGACTAATTGTCTCTCCAGAACGTTGAAACCACTCGGCAACATCTCCGTTAGAAAGACCTAGGGCAAGTGTATACAAGAATATCCCAACCTTTTCTTTTACTGATATTCTATCATTTGACTTCAACCCATAATTTTTTTCCAAGTCTTCACATAGTATGGGATGACCGTCCAAGATCTCGTTCATCCACGCTTCTCCTGTCTGCTTTGAAGTCATACACAGCTTCTTGTAAATATGAGTGTAGTAATAATTAACCACTCCTACATGTTATTCTAGACTACTCAATGTTAAAAGTAGAAGAAGTTGATTCCTTTGATTGTCATCCATTGCAAGCTATATTCATCAATAACATCAGAAGCTAAATAAATAAATACCAAGTAGGAAAGTGACACCAAACTAAAATACAAAACATTGCAAATAAACAAGATTAAAATCCAATGAAAAGATAAACATCAAACTAATTACTAACATCATTAAGTTTGAAAATAAGACTATTCACTAAAAAAATCCATTCAAAGTAAATTCTTCAAATTGTATTTCTCGTATGAGCAAAATTCGACCAAGCCAATCTAGCATCATCACTCGGCATCTCGAAGAATATATCTCTATTACTTGGATCCCGAAACATAAGCATCGTATGACACCAAATATCCCCACCAACCTCAAAATCATCAATTGCAGCTATCTGGTTCATAATTTCCATTATCTGCTTAATATTAGGTCCTACATTGTCCTTTTAAGTGTTTGGACCTTGCTTGATCAAACCCACAATATCTGAATGGATTTCGTGAACCTTTTCTATATGCTCCTTCATTAAAACAGCGCACCTAGACTCCCTTTTTCTACGCTTCACACTTTTGTTACTTTGTTTAGGAACATCAGAGTTTGTAGGGTTACCAGTAACCTCTTCAGTAAAATTAGTCCAAAAATAATTTTCTTGATTATCTAGACTCTCTAGTCTTGAATATTGAGAGTATTCACGCATAGCCTCATCAGACCAACCATTTTCATTTTGTATCTCGTCTACATCATTAATTGATTTATCTACAGACTCTGGATTTAATGAGGGAGATACACAACCCGCTCCTTTTGCCACAACATCACCAAACAGATGATCCCATTTTTCTTCTAGTAGTGGATAAACTTCTTTGTGGCGGTACTTCTTTGCTTCGGGTTTCTTCTATAACGTGAACTAACAAGACACTATAATATCAAAAGAAGACTCAATACTATAAATATAAATATTTAAGTAATACCTTTAGCCTTCTATCACACCATTCATCAGAACAATCTAGCTTTCCAGTGGTTGGGTTCCAACCTAAACCAATTTCTCTTGTTTTTAAAAATTTTCAAAGGCGCCAATCTTTCTTCATTCTATCATACTTGTTATTTAAACTTGTAAGGTTAAATCGTTTACTAATCTTTTTTGTAAACAAATCTTCTATCTCTCGCCATCTCATGAGTTGACCACGTTCATTCTTTGTAATGTAGTCAATACAAACCTCACAAAATCTTACAGCATTCTCGTTGTTCCATGTTATCCCTCCCTCGGTATCTTTGTTAGGAGCCATGTTTCATGTAAAATCATTGTATAGGTATTGTATGTAAAAATCAGAAGCAAGTGGGGAACAAAGTACAAGGCTACAGTGAAAGGAACAACAAAAAACAAACAACACCACATCCAAAAAAAGTAAGACCAAACAGTTACAGAAAATGTATTAACCCCAAGGAATAATGACTAAAATTTTTGTTAACTGTAATTCACAATCCTAATAATTTAGTGACTAACTTCAAAGAAGTATGCCCAATATAGCAGTGCACTTTGAACAGCACACCTTGATCAATACTCCGAAAATGGCATCAAACAAAAACTGAAAAAAAAATGGAGAAGGGCAGCAACTCAATGCCTAATGAACTACACGTAAGATTTATTATAAGTTTAACTCAATGCCTAATGAACTACAAGTAAGATTTATTATAAGTTTATCCATATTGTTTAATTTTATCTTTCTTGTGGGTATAATTTTTGAACACTATTACATAATTGGGAGAAAAGGGTATCAACTGGAAGATAAAAAATGAGAATAGCCAAAACAGTATGCTAGAACCAAAAGACCCATGTTTCTTGCTTCATGGATAGTTCATAGGAAACTAGAATAAAGAAGATCTAAAAGAAATTTTTTATTAGTATTTAATTAGGGATTTAACAAAAAGATCCATGTTTCTTCCTTCTCGTTATGGAGGAAAATTGACGATTTGGGATAATCACGTTCCTGATTTTTTGTGATCGTTCATATCTCTTAGCTATTTTATGAAGGACATAATTGGAAGAAATATAACAAACTCCTTCAAACGTTTGTTGGAGTAGCTTATCAAAAGGCTAGCTTATAAGGCATCATATAAGCTATTTTGTGGCTTACCAAACATGACACACCTAAAAAGGTCAAAAAAATAAGTTACCTTATAAGCTAACTGTGGCTCGCCAAACACAACCTAACATTGAAATATCTACACTTGCAACTATTTTTTCCTAACATTTTTAACAATGTTTATGTGTGTGACCTCCAATTTTCACAATTATAATTTTTAATTGACATAGCTCACAATAGCTTTTAACATAACCATGGACCAAAATCTAATAAAACCAAATTATATGAATGTTATGAGTTAAAAAAAATTAAGACTATAGGAATGTTATGAGGTAAAAAAACTAAGGACCAAACAAACATATTATCCTAAACTGTATGGACCATTTGTGTAATTTACTCTTATTATAATGCTTTTAAATTACAATAGTTAAGTATAAATATATTGAAAATATTAAATAAAACATAGAATTTGGCAAAATATGATATTTTAAAATTTTATTTAGTGTATATATATATATATATATATATATATATATATATATGATATTTAGATATTAGACATGACAAATATGATATTTTACTATTTATTTAACACACACACATACACATATACACACACACACACACACACACATATATATATATATATATATATATATATATATATATATATATATATATATATATATACTCTAATAAATGAAGGTTTTTTTTGCCACATGTCACATTCTCATTTAATTTGTCAAATGTCATTTTTTGGTTATTTTGAATTAATTTTTTTCCACATGTCATTTTATGCGTTTTTTATTTTATTAAATTCCACATAATATTTTAATGTAATAATTACAATAAATGTAGTAATAAATAGATATCAATTTCATTAATGGACTTACCTTCTAATTTCAAAATTCCCAAATTAAAGCTTATTAATTTCTTTTGTTTATTTATTTAAACTATTTGTTTAAATTTAAAATATAAAAAAAACATTTCAATTTTAATAATTCATTATTTTTCTTATCTTCATATAAATTTAAAGTTCTCAAATATTTAGACATTTATATATAACTTTTTTTTAAAAAAAAAATAACCCATGTAATAAATGGGTCTCACAACTATTATATATATATATATATATATATATATATATATATGATATTCTCCCAATAACCTATGACTTATTTAAATAAATTTACCATATTAACCTTACTATATATATATATATATATATATATATATATATATATATATATATATATATATATATATATATATATAAGAACCCCTAAAGATTAAGAACCACTTAAAAACCTTTTGTATTAAGTTATAACACAATAGCTCACTTTCATCTTTTATTATTTTTGATCTACACACACTACAAACACTCTCACATGGATATCTTCTCTCTTTTCTCAAATTTGAAGAACACGCAAATAATATCACCAGTTGCCACCAGCCACCACCCCTGTTGCCGCTTCCTGCCGCCGACAAACCGTCGTGGTCTCCTACCACCGATGAACCATCGCCATCAGATCTACAAGCTCTGGTTGGCTCCAGATCTACACTTTCAGCTTTAGGTCTACGATTTTTAGCTTCAGATCTATGATTTTCAACTCATATATGATTTTCTTCTTCAGATCTATGACTTTCGTGTTCAGATCTATGATTTTTGTCATCAGAACTATGATTTTCTCCTCTGGATTTATGATCTCCAACAAGCGGCATAACGACCACCTTCATCCTTCACTGTCAACGCAAATTCCTCTTTCATGTCCTTAACCTACCACCAACGAAAACACAGATTTGATAATATTTGATGAAAATTCCTTCATATCCACCATCAATCGTCACTTGATTTCAGATCTTGATTCACGAAGTATATTTAGCTTGACTTTCCCTCTCTAAAACGCAAAAACATCTCAAATATGGCGCGATTTGGTCAAATTTGATACCACCGTCAACTTCGCTTCCACCATCGCTGCCACCACTGATGTCCACCACAACCTGCTACTGTCGACATCACGTTCAAATCTGGTCAGATCTGGTGTATGTGGTTTGATTTTTCTAGATCTAGTTTGTGTGGTGCTATTTCATGTATAGATTTGAAACAATAACCGTGGTACCAGTGGCCGATGGTAGTTTTACCACCTTAGATATGTTCCAACGCCTCCAACTCATCCATCTCTTTCTCTCTGATCTCCAATGAAACACATCAGGTATGTCGACTTCTGTTAAGCTGTGAATTTAATGCTTTAATCTCTCATTTATTGTTTATTTTTGTTAATCATAGTTTTTTGAACAAATTACTCCAATCGTCCCTGTAGTTTGGCTAAAATTGTGCGTTTGATCCCTATCTTTTGTTTTGCACTCGGACCATCCTCACATTTTCTTTTTATTACCCGCCTGGTCCCTGAGCCCGTTAGTCGTCAATTCCAAATGTTAAGTCTCCCACGTGCTTCGCACATGAGGGGTATTTTCGTCATTTTATACATGGCGCCTAAATGCAATGCCAATCGTTTCTTCATTCCGATCATTTTACGATCACCTCTCTCTCTCTCACTTAATCTATAACTCCTAAAAATCGAGTAGAAACCCTTACTCCTCAAAATTCTGCAAGAATCATCGAAGCAACAATGGTGGGTTGGAGGATTAGAGCAAACATGGAAGAAATAGACGTTGAAAAACATTACGGTAACCCCTTATTTTCATAAATTAAATTTATCATCTACAAATTTCAAGGTAATAAGTTGAAGCTTTCTCTTTTACAGCTGGTCATCCAACTATCTTCTCCATCAGATTATTCTATGGTGGAGAGTTTACGAAGTTTCCTAGAAGGAGGTACGTCAAGGGCAAAGAAAGATACATTGATCTTTTGGACAGTGATGAGTTTTGTGTGCACGATATTGATGAGATGATGGAGTCCCTAGGTTGTGCTGAGGAGGGTAAGTTGCTTCATTACCACTTCAAAAGACCATTTTCAGATTTGGACTTTGGGTTGTTTGCATTGGCTAGTGACAGTGACATTAACCATTTGGGTACATATGTGGGCAAACATAAACTGATTGAAGTGTATGTTGAACATGGTAAAACAATGTTGCATACATATACAATGTCATCTACCCCTAGTAAAGTTAGGATAGAAAAAATCGTTGATCAACCTTCGTGTAGTAGAAGGCTATTTTTGGAATGGAAGGAAACTGGAACAGGGGATTGTATTGGATCAAGCAAACCAGATGTTGTGACAACCAAAGAAACTGAAACTGACCAAATTGATGCCCACTGTGAAACACAAAGGGTATTTGATGAATTTGATGAAATTCTAAATGAAGTACCCGGAGGGATTATTCATGAAAGTGACGATAGAGATGATGTTGATGATAGTGATGATAGTGAGTTCATAGTAGACTTAGATAACCTCCTAGATGAACTTGAGATAGACATGACTAAGTTTTTGTTAATGAAGATATAGAGTGGGTGGGTGATCTTGGAGGGTCAAATGTCAAGGAAACAGAAACAAGGGAAATTGATGATATTGAGGTTGTAAACAATGAGGTATTCTTATATGAGTCATCATCTGATGAAGGTGGGAGCAACAGGAGAAGAAAGTCAATTAAGGCAATCTGAAGGGCAATGGAAAACAGTGAAGCAAGAGTTAGTGATCCATTCTATGTGTACCAAAAATTCACCTCATCTGAAGAATTGAAAGATGCAATAAGAAAACATGATGTAGAGACACGGAGGGAACTAGAATTCATAAAAAATGACAAAAACAGAGTGAGAGCTATTTGTAAAGGTACTATCCCAAACCTTGGTCAACTTGACCCATGTGGTCCCAGTCAAAGCAATAAAGAAAGTGAAGAAAACAAGTGTCCATGGGTACTTTATGCTTGCAAGTGGGAACAAGATGTTGACTGGGAGACCAGGACCTACGAAAAAGAGCATAGATGTCTACAAACAAGAAATGTGAAAGCTTGTACCTACAAGAGTGTGACATGTTCAAAATGCAAAAAACTTGGTCATAATAAAAGAAGCTGCAAAGGTTAAAGTGCAGGTGATGGTAGTTCAAGCAAGAAAGGGAAGGCTGGGAAGAAAGCTAAAAGTGTAGGTGATGGTAGTTCAAGCAAGAAAGTGAAGGATGGGAAGAAAGATCAAAGTGGTGGTGATGGTAGTTCAAGCAAGAAAGGGAATGTTTGGAAGAAAGCTCAAAGTGCAGGTGGTGATAGGCAAAGTGGAACTCAAAGTGCAGGTGATGGACTTTCAAGCAGGAAAAGGGAAGGCTGGGAAGAAAGGGAAGAGTATTGCTTAAGTTGTGACTGTGTTTTGATATTTTGTGTCTGTGTTATGAACCAATTATGGTGTTATGATCTTTTTTTGTTTGTTATATTTGTCATTATGTTTTGTGTCTGTGTTATGAACAATTATGGTATGACTTTTGGGACCTGTTGTCTATGTATGGTATGAACAATTATGTTGTTTTAATGTATCCCTATTTTCAATTATGGTATGAACAATTGGCACTATTAATTTGTTGTTATGTTTTTGTTTTAATTCCATTCCATTTAATTCAATTCTATTCAATCATTCAATTTAATTCCATTCTAATTCAATACCATTCAATTATATTCAATCATTCAATTCAATTCAATCCCATTCCAATAGAAAATCAGTCAATTCCATTCCTTTATAAAACAATCAATTTCCATTATAAAACAATTGATTCCATTCCATTATAAAGCAATCAATTCCATTCCAAAAGAAAATTGCATTCCAACAGACAATTCTATTCCAATAGTCAATGCCATTAATACATTGCTATTCTATTACATTACTGCCTTGATGAAACAAAAGATAAGTACATTGATAGCATAAATTAAAGCTTGTAAATTAAAATTGACATAAAAAAACCCAACTGAACACTAATAACAGCCTCAAGGTCCTATTCTCATGTTGAAGCTCGTCCATTGACTTCTGCAAATCAGGGGAGATACTTTTTTTAGTTTTTTCACCATTAAAGTTGTCCTCATCAACCCAATCTATAAAACCACATTTTTCTCCCTGCATTTTGAGTAATTTGTTGTGTGTTACAGGTATGTGATATATAGATATACTTAAGAAGAAATTACCCTTACCTTCCCAGTACAACAATAGAAAAGTCTTCCAGGGTTTTTCTTGGTAGTCGATCTTCGTATCACACCAACTTGACCACACTTGCAGGTTTTTTCCATTAGGTTCAATCGACACTTCAGTGAATAGGAAATGAAAGAGATGAAGAAAGGGCGTATAAGAAAATAGAGAGAATCAGGGTTTAGGGGAGTTCTAATAGGTTTTTTTATATAAAATGACGAAAATACCCCTCATGTGCAAAGCACGTGGGGGACTTAACGTTTGGAATTGACGACTAACGGACTCAGGGACCAGGCGGGCAATAAAAAGAAAATGTGAGGATGGTCCGGGTGCAAAACAAAAGATAGGGACCAAACGTGCAATTTTAGCCAAACCACATGGACGATTTCAGTAATTTGTTCCAACACCTCCAACTCCTCCATCTCTTTCTATCTGATCTCCAATGAAACACATCAGGTATGTCGACTTCTGTTAAGCTGTGAATTTAATGCTTTAATCTCTCATTTATTGTTTATTTTTGTTAATCATAGTTTTTTCTATTGTTAAGTTGTGAATCAATGTTTGTTTTCTTATTTGTTATAATATTTACATCAAATTGTTATTCACAGTTTATGTTTTATTGTTGTTATACTGTGAATTGAAATTAAAATGTGTGTTATTATGTTAATGTTTTCTCAAATAATATGAATTTATTTTTTTAAGATGTGAATTTTGATTTTTAATGTTTCAACTATTGGTTAGTTCTGTTAAAGTTAGTATTACCTGTGAATGAGTGAATTAATACGTTTTTAAGTTGTGAATACTTTGACTAAGATTCCTAAATTGTTTTATTAAACTGTAAATGAGAGTCCTGAAATGCTCTATTAAACTGTGAATTTGTTTGGTGCACACAAGATATTTGATGAAATGATACAACAAAATCAATCATGTTTTTAAGTTGTAAATACTGTGAATGAGAGACATAAACTACTTTATTAAACTGTGACATCCGCAATTTCTCGGCCAGAAAAGACCGAATTGTTTATGCTTTATTTGAAAATCAAAGTATACTTTTGAAGAAATATGTTACGAAATTTGTTCCCAAAAATTATGAATAAAGAATTTATCAAAGCATTTCCAAAGAAATGTATTTCATTATATTAAAAACCTCGGGATTTCATTGTCAATACAGATCAAAAGCATAACCAAAAACAACATAGGCCTTACAACATTCTATTTATTTCTACTGGCCTATAATCCATAATCTCTCATCAGATCATCAGATTTATGCTCTTGTGCCACTAGCTGTAATACAAGAAACAGAGTGGGCCAGGCTTGAGAGTCTGGTGAGCACATAGGGTTTTCGACCCATAATAATTAAGTTTATTAATTTCATCAAATCAATCAACCTGATTACCCGTTCCCGTTATCCTCACTTTCAGTCCATAAAGCATCTAATTCAAGGGACCTAACCTAAGGATTTTCATCGGGATAAGAACACTGCTTTGGGGATTCCTCAGCAATATATGTAAAATAAGGCAACAATGAGGGGGATGGAGTACACCTGGTGAACACGTAGTTCAAATCAACACCTACAGGTTGCGAGCCTGCTAGCGTTCCACTGGACTGTCTAGAATAGTCCGTGGTTGTCATCTATACTCCGCTAGATGACTGGATCATCGTAAAAATTGAGGCCTCTCATCATTTATTTCATCATCTGTATCATCTACCCATCTTTACCAATCATAATTATAGGTATAAAATACATATACAGTTCAAATAAAGTAAAACATGTATATTCTGTTCATCCAGCATAAATATCAAGTACGTAGATAATATGCACACATAGCACGTAATTTATATTAAATACTTCATATCTATGTGTAAGATGAAAGTAGCTATGCACTCACTTGTTAAAGTGATGATTCCAAACTCGGGCAGCGCTTCACTTCTAACAATTGTATTTTCCTTCGACGAAACCTAATATTATTACCACTAGATTTTGGTCTAATATTTATTGTGACTATTTACGAGCGATATTGTTTTATAAGTGTTAAACAATACTTTTCAACTATTATGTACAGACATGGGCCAGACATGAAACACCGGAAGGAAGGACCATTTTGGCATTTAAGTTATTCTGAAATCCAATAACCCTATGCGGCCCTTCAAACCAGATTCCCCGTACCGCGAACAGTTAAAATGTATTATAATAACACTTTTTATATTGTATAATTCTTACATATATTGTTTAATTATAGATTCATAATAACGATAATAAACTTAAACATAAGCTATACTTAAAGTAGGGTAAGCATAACTCACTTACAAGGGGGTTTGGTTAGGAACCGGGCTTTGTGGGGGCAAAACTTCCGAGCTGAAAGCTCTTCTTCTCGAAGCTTTCTGGCGCTCCGGGACTCGCCTCTAGCACTTAGGAAATAGTAGGGAAGGGGAGGGATAGTTTTGGAGTATTGAGAGAGAAAGAAGGGTTATGGTGTGAAGAAATGAGGTGCTCATCACATCTATTTATAGCTGAACTCCTCGGACTCTGCTGGGCGTAGCTTTAGAGTACGAAACGCATACTCAGTACGCAATGCGTACGAGGTGCTATGTTGCGCGTACTAGGGCCAGTTCTCGAGATCCGAATGCGAGACCATGGGGAAAAAGCAAGGGTCGAGATTAAGCCACGTGTCCCCCTTCGCATCAGCCTATCCCCGAATTCTAAATTCCATAACTTTCGTATAGGAGCTCCTTTTTTGACGTTCTTTATATCCACACGTAGGTGGCGACGTAATCTATGACTTTTGTTTAGATTCCGCTGGCTAATTTTGACTTTATTTTTAAAGTTATATTTTAACAGGCTTAGACAGATAAAGTCTGTTAAAAATTCATAACTTTGTCATCCAACGTCCGTTTTCGTTTGTCTTTATATCGTTGAGTTCTTATTAACGAGATCTTCAATTCTCGTTTATATGGTGTCGGCTAGAAATCGATCGATCTAAAATTCGAATTCGGGATTGTGCACTGCTATGCTAAGTTTTAGAAAAGTCATAATTTCCTCATACGAGGTCAAATTTGGACATTCTTTTTATGTACGTTGTAACGCCCCGTTCCTGGTACGCATCAGTTCATTTATTATTAATTTTGTAAAAGCTACTCGACGAGTTGGTAGCCCTAACTCGTCGAGTAGATGCCCGATTGGACGCGAGGATTTAAATGGTCTACTCGTCTAGTCGAAGCCTTGACTAAACGAGTAGGTCTGTTAGGAGGAAACCCTATTTTCGGGGTTTTGCACCCTATTTAAGCCACTTAACCCCTTTTGGGCCTCCCTTACCAGCCTCCCTGTCCTCCAAAACCCTAATTCATTGTGAGCTTCATCCTTGAGAGATTATTGAGGGTTTGAGTGTGTTTTTGTGATATAGAAGAGATTTGGAAGAGCTTGGAGTCATCAAGCTTGTGGAGAAGATCAAGATCCAGGATTTCATCCATCTTTGGCAACCTTCTGAGGTAAAAAGCTCTTAGCTTGATAACCCATAGCTTAGATCTCTTTTAGTGTTTGATTTATGGGTCTTTTGATCCCTTTTAGAAGGATAAGTTACTCTCCATGGGTTGTATGCCAAGCAATCCCTTTTTGCTGTGATATTTAGCCTCTAGAACCATAAAAGAGGTATTGAACCCGTTTTTGTCCAAGCAATGGTCATGTTCATGGAAGTAGGTTCCTATAACTTGAGTTTGGGTCCATTTGAGGTGTGCAAAGCCATCAAGTCTCCAACTTTATAGAAATGGACCATGGAAATGATCTGGATCTGTATTTTGGAGCCTTAGAAGTGTGAAATCAGTTGTTTAGGGTAGATCTGCAAGGGACTCAACGAGTTCATATGGGAACTCGGCGAGTCCGATCAAGGATCCTCGATGATGTTCATGAAACTCGGCGAGTTGTCAAGGAACTCCACGAGTTGGATTATCTTGTCCCTTTTCTGACTATGCTAGGACTCGGCGAGTCTGAGGACGACTCGACGAGTTAGTTCGTCCAGTCGCGATGATGGGTAGCCTGGGAACTCGACGAGTCATAGGGTGACTCGGAGAGTCGAGTCGCGATTTTAGGGTTTCTGAGTTCTAGAACTCGACGAGTCAATAGGATGACTCGGCGAGTTTGGTCAACCTGGAAGGTTGACTTTGACCAAAACGTTGACTTTGCCCATGGGTAAAATGGTCATTTACCCTAAGCAAGATTGCCAGATTTCTGACTAACTATTATTATATATTGGTATCCGAGGAGTTGTGGGAGCAGCCAGCAGAGATTCCTCACGCACGAGTTCAGCATTCAGTTTGAGAGGTGAGTTTCTCTCCAATAGGAACGGGTCTAAGGCTACAATGCCGGCCCGTTTAGAAGTCAGTAGTTCCGGACTCCGGTCCGATGCTAGGGCGGTCCCGAGAAGAGTATATGTATGCTTGATGTCTTTGTGATTCATGCATGTTATGTGTTATGTGTTCTGGGACAAGCTCGATGTATGTTAGTTTATATGTTATCTGTTATGTGTTCCGAACTTCGGTCCGATGCCGGGGTAAGCCCGATGCAATTATGTTATATGCTTATGTTATTTGTTTATGATATATGATATGTTGTGTATGTGTCGGGGTAAGCCCGATGCCGGGGCAAGCCCGATGCCAGACATTGTTTGATGTCGGGGTGAGCCCGATGCCGGGCAGGAGTCCGATGCCTGGTAAGCTGATGTCGGGTGTCTCGATGCAGATGGGCGGTGTCCCAAAGTTTATGTTACATGTTATATGTTATGTGTATGGTATGTGGTGGTTTAGGGGAGCTCACCAATCTTCATGCTTACAATTTTTAGTTTGGTTTCAGGTACTTCAGCTAGCATAGGGAAGGGATCGGGATGATCACATGGCACACACCATAGTTTTCTAGCCTGGGAGATTTACTCTAAAATCTGTTATGAGTTTTTGATATGTTGACAGATATTACGATATTCTGAGATACTTGATTTATGATTTTATATGATGATGATAATTATGGTTTTATAAATGATTTTAAAAAAAATTGGTTTGTATTTTTGGGATGTTTCAAGTTGATATCAGAGCCTTGGTTTGAGGGATTCGGGCACACTTTCGGGTGTGTCTGAACTCAAACTAAGGAATTGGTATAGAAACTTTCAAAAGGAAAATCAATTTTTGTAAAAAGGATTTTGAGAAAAGAAAGGAACTTTAGAAAAAGCGAAAAGAATTTTGAAAAAGAAAAGAACTTTGAAAAGAGAAAAGGGTGTGGTGCATGCAATCAGCCGAGCTCAAGTAAGTACTCCCAAATTTCCCATATAAGTTTATGTTATGATATGTTTATGTGAACTGCATGCTAGATTAGGACTAAGGATCTACGAAGGATGCCTTATGTGCCTATTATATGTGTATCAGCTTTATGAGAATTACATGCTAGTTTAGGACTAAGGATCTAGGAAGGATGCCTTATGTGCCTGTTATATGTATCTCAGCTTTATGAACCGCATGCTAGTACAGATTAGTCAGTGACGCCTGAATGTGATATGCTTGATTTTGTGTACTCGATGCTCGAATGATGCTTGCTTTGTGCTTTTAGGAGTTCTAGTTATCTCTTACTAATTAGTAAATGAATATGTTAAGTTACATATTGCGATGATTAAATAATTTCAGAAGGTTAGGTCTAGCTCTATTGTGTAGCTCTTGTTTGAGTCCAACCGTTGTAGGGTAGGATCTCTCATTCGAAGAATTATCTAGTCTTAGTGATATGTAATAGTATTCACGAGCTAGTTAGGGGGAGGTAGCAGGGACTTCTTATGCAGCTGATAGCGGAGAGTGGATTGGTGACTACCCTAGGGCAAGCCTAGGATGAGTTTAGCATGAGATCAGCAGGAGTAGTAGAAAGGACTTGGTGGAGTCAAGGCAGTTCTTGAGGAAAGTACGGATAGATGTGGAAGGTAGTATGGGCCCGTACTACTGAAAGCAGAGGATCCGTACTCGAATCAAGGGATTCTGAGATGAATCCAGGAAACTTGTAGTGTGTGAGATCCCTCGAGATATGATATGTATACTGATGTTTGTTATGGTGTATTTTCAGTATGGTGGTTCTACGCCCTAGGCCAGTTGGCACTTTAGGCAGTGGTGAGGGATCAGGCTCGGACTCTGGAGCCCGGCAGTTGGATGAGCAGACGAGGGAGTTTATTTCGTCTGAAATCACACGCAACATACTAGATCAGACTCATGTGATCTTTGGATCAGTCAAGGAGGGTTTTTTAGAGGTTCTGGATGAGAAGCTGAGCGCTTTCCACACTGAGATAGTGGCCATGATGGGGTCGCGCACACTGACTTTCAGGGAGTTCATGGATTGTGGAGCTCCCGATTACCATGGGGATCGGGACCCCATCGCGAGTACTAGATGGTTGGCTGATGTCGCCAACGCATTCCGCACCAGTAGATGTCCCGAGGGGGAAAAGGTTAGACTTACGTCCTGTCTTCTGAAGGACAGGGCACACGACTGGTGGGAGGAGGTTGGGAGATCCATTGGGGATGATTTAGTTTTGGATGCTATGACCTGGAGTGATTTCTCGGCCAGGTTCAGGGTCGAGTTTTCACCTGTGATTGAGGTGCAACAGCTAGCGAGGGAGTTTCAGGATCTTGCGCAGATGACCGAGACTGTGGCGGAGATCACCGCCAAGTTTCGGGAGAGGGCCCTTCTTGTTCTGCAGTACATGGAGGATGAGGAGATGAAGAAGGCTTGGTACCACGAGATGCTGAGGAGTGATATTAAACAGTTTGTGAGCCGCTCCACCTGCAAGACGCTGGAGGACATGATTGCTAGGGCTTGAGAGAGAGAGAGAGAGTTGGATTTAGAGATGGAGAGAAAGAGGAAAACAGAGGGGGGGTCAGTCAGGGAGTTCGGGCAAGAAGCCCAAGGTATCAGATCATAGATCTCGGAGCCAGCAGAGCCATGACCGTTGTGGCAAATGCGGCAGGATGCATGAGGGAACATGCAAGGCGGGGAGTTCGGGCTGCTACAAGTGCGTCCGAACTGGTCATGTGAGTCGAGATTGCACAGCCACTACCACCACCACGACAACATCAGATCAGATTTGATTCAAGTGCAATCGAGGGGGCACAAGCGGTTCCAGTGCTCGAGTTTAGCAGCAGTAGGGACGGTGGCAACACCTTCTCCTGCCACATTGAGGATTACAGATGGCAGCCAAGGCCTGGCTGAGGCGCCTACGGCGCAGAGCAGGGCTTTTCAGCTCACAACAGAGGAGGCACGAGCAGATGCTGACGTGGTGACGGGTATGTATCTTTCTCTTATCTCTTTATTGATATTGTTTATTACTTATGTTTATGTGTTTTGTTGTAGGATCGTTCTTAGTGAAAGGTATATCAGCTTTGGTATTGTTTGATTCGGGTGCCACCCGATCTTTTGTGTCGCTCGCGCTTAGCAAGCGATTTAGTAGAGCTCTAGGGGAGATAGATTGCCCACTTTGTTGGATTAGTGTCTAAGTCCATAACTATTTTGGTATGTACTTGACCCGATGGTGCATGGTCCTTTTGGGTTGCCTTCACCAAAGCAACTTGATAGGATGAATTATGGAGAGAAAGGATTAATTATGATTTATTAATATATTATGAGAATAATATATTAAAGGAGAAATCATATTGTTTAATTAATATTAGTCAAGAATTAATTGATAATTAATTTTGTGGCTAAAAGAGATTAATTAAACTTAAGGGACTGGAACTGTAATTATAAGATAATTGCATTTGGGCTATGGATCACCTTGGAATAATAGGTTGGACGAATTCTATGGGGAAACCCATTAGAAATCGCCCAAGGGATATTCTAAAAGGGTCCATGGGCTGCTTAGGGCTTAAGCAGTCAGATTAGGGTTTCCTAGTTGAAAACCCTAATAGCCTACATGTATATATAGTACCCTTAAGCCCCAAAAACGTGGCTAAGAGTTCCACTAGGGTTTCCACACCTTTTGGGCAGCCTCCTCTTTCCTTATTCTTCATCCTCTTGCTCTTGGTGTTTGTGAGCCATTAGAGGAGTGACACTTGTGACTCTAAGCTTTCTAAAGCCATTACAAGGAGGATTTGAGATTGTTATTGTTACATAACAATTAAGGTATGATCTAAACCCTAATTCATATGTTAATATTGATTATCACATGCTAGATCTAGGGTTTATAGTCTTGGATGAATGCATGTACAATAGAGAAACCTAGATCCAAGCATTAGGGTTTGCATGAGCACATAGGATGTTCTTATGGCCTAAACCCATCAGTGGTATCAGAGCCTTGATTGGTTTCTATTGTATTGATGCCTTGGTTATTTGTTCAAGCTTTAAAATCGATTTTTTGGCTCCCTGACTGATGAACTCGGCGAGTTGCTCCAACTCGGCGAGTCCATAGAGGAACTCGGCGAGTTCGAGCGTCAGTAAGAGCAGATTTCGGGATTTCTTGCTATTTTGCTTGAGGATACTTTCCTTAATTGTTTTGGGTCTTTAATATTCGAATTTTATCTTATATTTGAGAATATCCTTGATTAAACAAAAGATAATTACCAATTGATTAGATAATAACTTCCTTATATGATTAAAGATTAATTATTTGTATTAATTGGGTAACTTATCTTGCAAGAAATTGAAATTAGGTCAAATTTAGATAATCATTAAATTAATTGTTTAATTTAAATTATTTGCTATTTGATCCTTGTGTTTTTGAAATGTTTCAAATACTTGCCCTCAAGTTTTGGAATTTAAATTTTGATTAAAAGGTTTGATTTGAAATATTTAAATTCTAAACCCTAATGTTTTGAAATGTTTCAAAACTTGCCCTCAAGTTTTGAAATTTAGAAGTTGATTAAAAGTTTAATTTAGAAATGTTAGATTCTAAAACCCTAGTATTGTTTTTGAAAAATTCAAATCACACCCTTATGGTTTTATTAAATTAATTAAGTGTATAATTAAAAGAGAGTTAATAAATCCATAGTGATATGGTTTACATTTAATTAAATTAAAAGTATGTTTTATTAAATTAGACCACCTAGTATTTTAAAAGTGTAAAATACACCCTATACTATATATAACATTAAAAGTCTAGTATTATATATATGTATGAGTAAACAGTCAGTCTTACCGTTAGTAGGCCTCATTCATGAAGCTAGTCTATAAGGGGTGTTTAAGGAAATTGCCTATAAAATGGCGATTGAATGGGTATCCACTCTTACCCACCGCACTCTTGACTAGTGGAGGGTCGTTAGCCGAACGGGTAGGATAGGGCAAACCCTTTCCATTAAAAGTATAATGAAGTCTTAAGTAACTAAATGTCTTATACAAAATTCCCAATCTTAGTTACTTTAGACAAAAGTGAATTGATGCAATTCCATGAAATTACACTTTGTGCCCTTGCGAAGACATTAGTGGAGCGTGTGTGGCTAACCGGCACACTAAATGGTACTAAGCAAAGGTAGCAAAGGGTGACTCATTGTTTGTCATAGTTCGGTGGAGCGTGTGTGGTTAAGCGGCACATCGAATAGGTGACTGTAACATTGGGGGCACCATGTAAGTTTGCATGGTTATGCACACCCTGTTTTGTGATCCTCGGCATCCCAGTCACAAATCGAGGGGCATATCGAGATTTAAACATGCCATTGAAATGTTCAATGAATCTCAAAAGATCTAGGAATTTTCAATAGATTTAAAACTTAAATTTCTTTTTCGTTATTCATGGTGGAAATTAGTGAATCGTCATTCACTTACCTTCAAATGTTCTGCAATTTGGGTTACGGCATCCCTCTCCCAAGTTGTAGAGTATTGTGTTGGGTCCTAGCCTTAATATCTCATTTGGGTGATTTATTAAGGACTCAATCAATCAACTAACTTGAATTTTTCTCCCATTTTGTAGATGTCAAAGTATGACACCTATGGTCTTCCCAAATCCTGTGGAATAAGCTTTTCACATGAAGATGATATTCCACGATTCGATAGAGGAACACGAGATCATGCTTCACTTCCTCCACCTCCTCCTATTGTTCTCCCTAACCCACAAGTTCAAAAGGTTGAAAAGTTCAAACTCACTCAATCCCTTTTGGCAAGTAAACATGAAGAAGGAAAGTCAGTGTGTGCACACGTCCTAGAGATGAAGTCGCACATTGATAAGTTAAGAATGTTGGGGTCTGTTGTCTGTGAGGAGCTGGCTGTTGACTGGGTTCTTCAGTCACTTCCTGACTCATATAGTGAGTTCGTAAGAGAGTACTATATGATGAACCACGACGTAACCCTCATCGATCTCACCTATATGCTTATTGCTGCTGAATCAATAATGATTTGGCACACTGGAAAAGCAAAGTTGATTGGTGGATCTGCCTTCCAGACCTCTATGGATATAGACAATGGCAACGAAAGGCATGCCATGATCGAAAAGTTTGATCATAAGAGAAAGGCAAAGTCAGAAGTAGTTCCGTGTGTTGTTCCAAAAGAGTCAATTTGCTTTTATTGCCAAGAGAAGGGGCATTGGAGACGAAGCTGCCCTATTTACCTAAGAGATCTAAGAGATGGGAGAGTCAAAACGTATGACTCTACTTTAGGTAAAATCCATTAACTAACTCTTTTAAGTTCCTATTCTAGATTCTTAATACATAATGTGATAAGATTACATTTCGATGTCTTGTAGGATCGAAGTAAAGAGAGGAATCTTAAGGGAAGAAGTGAGCGGAATCTAATCGTGAAGAAATGGATTTCGATCGCATTACTTGAAGATTAGAATCTTAAGCTACTACTTGGAGTTAGAATAGATTGCTTAGGAATATTTAACAACATAGTTTTTCAGTTGAATTGCATTGTAAGGACAAATTTTTCCGCAATAATATAAATTTTGATTTTATATTATTTATTTATCCTTGCAATGGCGTGTATGAAAAATTGATGTAAGTTTCTATTATTAGCAATAATGGATTTGATTCTTAATTATGTTATTTGTGGAAAGGTCAAGAATTTACCAAATAGGGAAAGTTTCTCATCGCCCAAGTTTCAATTGGACAGAAACTTGGAATCATACAACTTGGTTGCATGATGAATGAGAAATTTCATATTTGGAAATTAGACTAATTCATTGACAAAGTGTCAAGTGAAGGACTAAGAGATCGAGTACACAAGGTTGTGTGATGATCAAGTCCACCACAAGAGTAACAAAGATATTCGTCATGATTTACTAAGGTTAAGTAAATATGATTATACTTATGAGATTAAGTGTAATTCTCAATTGATTGAAAGAGTTTCAATAAATAGCAGAACGAATAAGAAGAATCAAGTAGGCAGAAAGATAAAAGTTTCTCTATTCTAAGAAGAAGGGAGAGTACCTTTTTATTATGTTTTATGATAGGTCTTAATGATTAAGAACCATATCTCAATTGATCCTCTAAGTGAGTCTTAGTGCAATTGTATGTCTGAGAAGAGGAATCAAGAATTGAAGAAATGGTTAAATCAAGAAGTCAATCATACTTCGTTCCAAAACCAAGTCTTAGAGTTGAGATTGTGAATTGAGTGACAAGTCTTAAGAAGGTTTATAACATTCATCAAATGTGAAATTTGAAAAGGTTTTCTTATTCTTGCACAATTGGAAAGTTGTGATGTCTTGGATAAGACAAAGACCAACTAGGGCCAATTTAGTGAAGTGTTTTGTCTTGATAAAAACTACACTAACTCTTGAATATTTGTTTGTCGAGAAATGTTTATTGATAAAAGAATCTTATATGTCAAGGAGTCAGTGGGAGTCTTAATGGTCTTGAAAAGTTTCAAGAACTAATCGAGAATAAACCTTATCGATCATCACTAGCACACGACTTGAGGTTTACAACCTATCGTGTTGACATTATTTTGTTTCTGTGCCATTCCAATTAAGTTAATTACGCATGTGAGTTCTATGAGTTCTCATTTGAACGCATAAAAGGCAAGCACCTTGATCAATGAAAAGTACGTTGATATGAAAGGGTGAGCTGCTTAACTACTTGGAAGACATGGTGGGCACTCGTGTTACCATAAGGCAAGAAATCAAGATTGAGAAAGTTCAGTCCATATGAGTTTGGATTTGTCGCAAACTTTGGTTTTGACAAATTCGCATGGATAGGAACACATACACCATTAAAATCTAAGTGTCATAAGATTCCCTCCTTCATGAAAATGACTGTGAGGAAATGCTTTCACTAAGAGAGATTTTAAGAAGATAGTGATTGTGAAATTGTATTCTCGAATTCTATTATGGTTACGGCATCCCTTTCCATAATTCGATTGTGAGATTTGGCAATTAGTCTGGATTGTTTAGACACACATATGAGATATCTAAGGCAAAGGTGTATAAGTTTAAGAAGCTTAGATAAAGGATTATCAAAGCATTAGGTATTAGAAATATGAACTTCAGAAATTCAATAAGTACTGTTTTCTGGAAGTTCAGTTGTTTTCTAAAACATGTCAAAGCTATTGGGAGCATAAGTGTTATGCTTATATGATAATAATCATCATGATAGTGGGAGCATAAATGTTGTGCTTGTATGATTATTAAGGCAAGTATTGCAAGTTAGCAATATTAATTATAGAAAACAAGAGTCATACTTTGCAAAGTCGTAAGGGTTGAATAGTTGTTTTGCTATAATTAAGGGAGAGAATATTGTACTTCGTTTCAAAATCTAAAGCTTAGATTGAGAAATTTTAATAAATTTAGTCAAAGGATACATAGTGTGTTCTTAAATTTCGATTATGATTACGGCATCCCTCTTCATAGTTCGAATTGTAAGAACGAGACACATAAAATATTATGGCAGAAGATGGATAAAGCATCATATCTTTATGTAAGACATTATGCATCGTGTTCCATACGCTTCGGGTATAGGATCGATTGCAAGTGCTATAATATTTGACCATTCTAAAATTTTCAAAATGTCTAGCGCATTTAGAGGGAAAAAGGACTAGAATCGGTTTTGACTAAAATAATTAAACAACTATCAAAGGACGATCCAAAGCTCGTTGAGGATTGGTCGCTTGTGAGTAGTTGGAAGTATGGTATTGGATGACATTATTATGAATAGATAAGATTCTATTAAGAATGAATTGTCATATGCCAAATATGGAAATGTTTCCATATTGGGAGTTAGATATTAAGAATCTATGTCTAGATTAGAAACTTTTATGCAAGAAGGATGTTCAAAGGAATGTACTTTGAGTGAGAGACATCATATCTATAGAATTGTTTCTGATAGAGATTGGCCGAGTCTTGATGATTTTGAGCTGTGACTTTATGAAAGAATCATTGCATAAAATGTTAGAATCTAGCATAAGTAACAAGAATTTGATATTCTTATACTTGTGATAAGGATTGGGAGTTGTGAAATGAATATGATTGGAAATGTGTTCATTTGATCTATTTCATAAAGAAAGGACCATAGGTAAACATTGTGTGCATGCTGAGAGCATGGGACAAGTGTAGTAATAATTCAAGTAAGAAGTTGATTACCCGAAATAACAAATAATGAGTAATCAATATGGTGATTAAATAAAATGTTTTATTTATACCCAGAGTTTGGGGCCATATGGGATTAGTATTATTCTTGTGTTTCACTTTGCATGTTTTGACTTCCTGAATAATTAAATTATTTCAGAATAATCAAATTATTCGAATGGTCCACAGTCGTTCATATGTTGGAAGTAGGTATGAATAAAGACTGTCATGAATTGGTTTGTAGATTGTCTAAAGTGTATTAGACATAAGCAAATGTTTGCTGCAACATTCATGAGTGCTTATGAATATGATTTGAGCATTGGATTAAACCCACGCTCACTTGGATCACTTCATGGATTTTATCACGAGTGACTGGTGAGACGATAATATCTTATATTCTTGAAACCGAGATGTGTGAGTTGTATCTTGTGAGTCGGTTACACATTGATAATATGTAAACGCACCAGTAACTTGGTGTCATAAAACATATTGTTGTATGTGATTCGGTAAGTGAGTGCAAGCAAGCATTGAATCAAAGTTTATCCGTTCCTTTTATCCAAAGTAGGATGAAAGCGATATATGTGGGCCCCTCGATGATTTAGTGATGACAACTAAGTGCTTGGCCAAGCCGGGACTAATTTGATGTGTTCAATTGTAGTCTGTTGTCAGTCGTCATAAATCGGAAATCGGGAAACAACACATAGATAGAGAGAATGATTTAAATCCATGTCTCAGTCTATACGATATCTAGAATGGAGGAATATATGATCCCTTATCTAAAGGACACGCTTCCGATAGGATCAGAGTTGACAGCGGTTTTTGAAAGCTACGATTGCAGATTAGGATCTGAAGTCATACGCAGAATAGTTATTAGACTTATCCAAGTGGGAGACTGTTGGATTAGTGTCTAAGTC
This sequence comes from Lactuca virosa, assembly GCF_052849685.1. NCBI lineage: Eukaryota > Viridiplantae > Streptophyta > Magnoliopsida > Asterales > Asteraceae > Lactuca > Lactuca virosa. Next base: position 62,806,504 of record NC_136429.1, read on the forward strand.
CATAACTATTTTGGTATGTACTTGACCCGATGGTGCATGGTCCTTTTGGGTTGCCTTCACCAAAGCAACTTGATAAGATGAATTATGGAGAGAAAGGATTAATTATGATTTATTAATATATTATGAGAATAATATATTAAAGGAGAAATCATATTGTTTAATTAATATTAGTCAAGAATTAATTGATAATTAATTTTGTGGCTAAAAGAGATTAATTAAACTTAAGGGACTGGAACTGTAATTATAAGATAATTGCATTTGGGCTATGGATCACCTTGGAATAATAGGTTGGACGAATTCTATGGGGAAACCCATTAGAAATCGCCCAAGGGATATTCTAAAAGGGTCCATGGGCTGCTTAGGGCTTAAGCAGTCAGATTAGGGTTTCCTAGTTGAAAACCCTAATAGCCTACATGTATATATAGTACCCTTAAGCCCCAAAAACGTGGCTAAGAGTTCCACTAGGGTTTCCACACCTTTTGGGCAGCCTCCTCTTTCCTTATTCTTCATCCTCTTGCTCTTGGTGTTTGTGAGCCATTAGAGGAGTGACACTTGTGACTCTAAGCTTTCTAAAGCCATTACAAGGAGGATTTGAGATTGTTATTGCTACATAACAATTAAGGTATGATCTAAACCCTAATTCATATGTTAATATTGATTATCACATGCTAGATCTATGGTTTATAGTCTTGGATGAATGAATGTACAATAGAGAAACCTAGATCCAAGCATTAGGGTTTGCATGAGCACATAGGATGTTCTTATGGCCTAAATGATGGGTTTTTGAGCATTCTAACACTTCCTAAGTGTACATGCAACCCTAATAACCTTGAATCTATGTTTTCTCTATATACATGCAAATTTCTTTTCAAGGTTATTTCCTAACTAGCATGGCATGGGGATTACATAAAACATAAAACTAGTAGAAATACATACCTTGTTGTTGCTTGGATTCCTTCAAGACTTTGTGAGCCTAGCACCCCAAATGTTGTGCCTCAAATGCTTCACACAACACCACAAGACTTGGAATAACTTGAGAGAATACTTCTAGCACTCAAAATTGGTTATGCCCTCTCTAGTAACACTATGTCCACTAGGTCCACTTTTTGCTAGCCACAGGGTTCCTTTTTAGTGTTGTCACAATTAGGGTTTACACATGAATGCCCTTAATTGTCATGACTCTTGATTTCCCATGACCCATGGATTTGTAACTCCCATGGACTATCCATGGAGCTCCATTTGGTTACATCCATAACCCATAAACCATGGATCATTAATCCACCATAAAAGAATTGATGATTGTCATAATCAACCCTATATATTTAATTAGTCTCACTTTGATCACCAAATTAATACTTGATCAATACTAATTAAATAATACTATTATTAATATATTAGAACTTATAATATATTAATAATGATAAGTGCCTTATTCTCTCATTTAGTCTATCCAAGTATTGCAATGCCATGCAACCCAAATGGACCATGCCGGGTCGGGTCAAGTACATACCAAATAAAGTTATGGACTTAGACACTATATCCAACAGTCTCCCACTTGGATAAGTCTAATAACTATATTTGCAAATATGACTTCATAATCCGACTAGCAATCGTAGCTCTTTCAAAGTCTCTCGGAACTGAGATGATGATGATACGCCATTTCAGATAAGTGATCATATAATCCTCTGTTCTCATGATATCAGCCGGACAAACACATGGAACATGGTCTTACTTATTGTCCAGCATTTGTTTCTCGATCTCTGATTTGTTTCGACATAGAACTAAATTGAACACATCAATTAGGTTCTGACCGGGCCCGGTACATAGGACAAAACCAAATCATCGAGGGGCCCAGATATCGCTTCTATTTCTAGAAGGAACAGATAAACTTCGACTGATATGCTTGTACTAACTACTTGTTGAATTATTCACAAAGGCACGTTTTATAACATCGAGTTACCAATGCGTTTTCGTACAATCAATGAATAACCAACTCATAGTCAACAACTCATATCTCTAGGTTTGAAGATTTATATGATATTACCGTCTCACGATCACTCGAGATAAATTCCATGAAGTGATGCAAGTGAGCGTGGGTTGGATCCAATACTCAGCCCTTATGAGTACTCATGAATGTTGTAGCAACCATTGCATTGTCCAAAGCACTTTTAGACAAATCATACAAGCCAAATTCATGACAGTCTTAAATCAATACTTACTTCCAAAGTTTGACTGACTGTGGATGGTTTGAATAATAACATAATTATTCTGGAAGTAAAAACATGCAAAATTGAAACATAGTAAACAATCAACACAAGATAGTAACACCTTACTCATAAATAAATAACAACTTTTATTTATCATCAAATGTCAATTACATTTTACAAGTTTCAGGAATCTAATTATTGAAACTAATATCATCCTTCAGCCCAATGCGCCTCGCATGCTGTAAATGCTTAACCCTGCTCAGTCCCTTCGTGAGGGGATCTGCCGGGTTCTCATCTGATGATACCCTCTTAGTCACGAGGAGTCCTTATTCTATTCGATGTCTGATGAAATGGTATTTTCTGTCAATGTGCCTAGATCTCCCGTGATCTCTCGGTTCCTTAGCCAAAGCAACCGCACTTTCGCTGTCACAGAAAATTTCCATTGGCTCCTTTATAGCTGGTACAACTCCAAGGTCTCCGATGAAGTTTTTTAGCCATATCGCCTCCTTAGCTGCTTCACTTGCTGCTATGTACTCTGATTCACAAGTAGAATCAGCTACTGTCTCCTGCTTGGAACTTTTCCAAGTAATTGCCCCTCCATTTAGGATAAAGACCCAGCCTGACTGAGAGCGGAAATTATCCCTATCAGTTTGGAAGCTAGCATCGCTATATCCTTCCACTCTCAAGTCATCACTGCCTCCGAGGGTAAGGACCCAATCCTTAGTCCTCCGCAGATACTTGAGAATGTTCTTTACCGCTGTCCAGTGTGCTTTGCCAGGGTTCCCTTGATATCTACTGACCATGCTCAAAGCAAAGGCCACATCAGGGCGAGTACAAGTCATAGCATACATGATCGAGCCCACAGCGGAAGCATATGGTATATGACTCATTTCAGCTATCTCAGCCTCTGTACTCGGACTTTGAGTTTTACTCAGCTTGGCATTACTCTGGATTGGTAATTCTCTTTTCTTGGAATCTTGCATACTGAACCTCTTCAACACCTTATCCAAGTAAGTACTTTGACTAAGTCCAATTAGTCTCTTACTCCTATCTCTCAATATCCTTATCCCTAGGATATAGGCAGCTTCCCCAAGGTCCTTCATAGCGAAACACTTCCCAAGCCAGGACTTATCCTCCTGCAAGGTTGGGACGTCGTTTCCTATGAGAAGTATGTCATCCACATACAACACCAAGAAGCTAACTATGCTCCCACTAGCCCTGACATACACACAAGACTCATCCTCACTCCTAGAAAAGCCAAACTGTTTGACTTTCTCATCGAAGCAAAGATTCCATCTGCGAGATGCTTGTTTCAATCCATAAATGGATTTATCAAGCTTACACACTCTATTAGGGTATCTTGTATCGACAAAACCCTCTGGTTGAGCCATGTAAACATCCTCAGCCAACTTTCCATTAAGGAAAGCGGTTTTGACATCCATTTGCCATATTTCATAATCATGAAATGCAGCTATGGCTAACAATACTCTAATAGACTTAATCTTAGCTACTGGTGAGAAGGTCTCATCATAGTCAACTCCCGGAGTTTGAGTAAAGCCCTTCGCAACCAGTCGCGCTTTGTAAGTATGTACCTTCCCATCCATGTCGGTCTTCTTCTTGAAGATCCATTTGCACCCAACTGTCTTACGACCTGGTACATTGTCAACCAAGTTCCAAACTTGATTGTCATACATGGACTGAATCTCGCTGTCCATAGCCTCCTTCCATTTAGCAGACTCAGGGCCTGCCATGGCTTCCCTGTAATTATTAGGTTCATCCAAATCTATTAGTGTACTATCACTAATAATTGTATCACCTTCAGTGGTGATGTGATAACCATAATAAAAATCAGGTGTGTTCCTCACCCTAGTGGAACGTCTTGGAGGTACAGACTCATCTATTGGATCAACAGGAGTTTCCTCCTCAGGTTGGTCGATAGCATTTGAGGTTCCTTCACCACTTGACTCTTGAAGCTCTTCAAGGTCAATCTGCCTCCCACTGTCCCCTTGGCTTATGAATTCTCTCTCACGAAAGACTCCTCTTCTTGCTACAAAGACCACATTATCACTGGGTCTGTAGAAGAGGTAACCAAAGGATCTCTGTGGGTAGCCGATGAAAATACACCTCTCACTTCGAGGTTCAAGCTTATCATGAGTCTCACGCCTCACTAAAGCTTCACAACCCCAAATCTTGATGTGGTCCAAATTAGGAACTTTCCCAGTCCACATCTCGTGAGGTGTTTTGGCAACCTTTTTAGTAGGGACTAGATTAAGGATATGGGCGGCAGTCTCTAAGGCATACCCCCAGAAAGAGATTGGTAACGAAGCTCGACTCATCATGGAACGAACCATATCCGACAAGGTTCGATTGCGCCTCTCAGCTACACCATTCAACTGTGGTGTTCTGGGAGGTGTCAATTGTGAGACAATCCCACATTCCTTAAGATAGTCAAGGAACTCAATGCTAAGATACTCTCCTCCTCGATCGGATCGGAGCATCTTGATGTTCCTGCCCAATTGATTCTCCACTTCCTGCTTAAACTCTTTGAACTTTTCAAAGGTTTCTGACTTATGCTTGATTAAGTAAATATATCCATATCTACTGTAATCATCAGTAAAAGTCACATAATAGCGATTAGCATCCCTTGTAGAAACTCTGAAGGGCCCACACACATCCGTGTGTACAAGGTCCAACAAACCTTCACCCCTATCACAAGTACCTGTGAAGGGTGACTTTGTCATTTTTCCAAGTAAACAAGACTCGCAACTATCATCTGACTTGAGGTCAAATGATTCCAAGACTCCAGCCTTTTGGAGTTGGCCTATGCGCTTCTTGTTAACATGTCCAAGACGACAATGCCACAAGGATGCTTTATCTAAGCTATCTGAAGAATCAATATACAACACATTATTTCCTAGATTGTCTACAACATTCACGGCTTCATATACACCATCACAAGGTAATGCTTTAAAGTAAAATACATCATTGTAATAAACATTAATAGCACCATTTTTATTATCAAATGAAAATGAAAAACCTTGTTTGTACAAGCCATGAAAGGAAATAATATTTCTCGCCATTTCGGGCGAGAAACAACACTTATTCAAATCTAACATTAACCCATTATTAAGCAATAAAGAATAAACTCCTATCTTGGTAACAGGTGATGCTTTCCTGTTGCCCATGACTAAGTTTATCTTCCCGTGCTCCACTTGCTCACTTCTTCTTAGTGCCTGCAAATCAGTACAAATGTGAATACCACACCCTGTATCAAGCACCCAAGAATTAGCATTAGATGAGTTGTTAGACAATATTGTGTAAATACCTGCATGGGTGGGTTTAACCTTCCCATCCTTTAGATCTTGCAGATATTTGGGGCAGCTTCGCTTGAAGTGTCCCTTATCCTAGCAATAGAAGCACTGTGCTTCCTTTGGGTTTGAAGAAGGAGTAATGGGACCTTTCTTTGTCCCACTTGAAGAGGAACCATCAAGAGTCTTACCCTTGGTACCCTTCGAAGGGTTTTTCCTCTTCTTACCCTTTCCCTGCCCAATAGCCAGAACAGGGGCTGTTGAAGGAGTAGAAGTAGCAACCACTTTACCCTTAAGGCCATTTTCAGCTGTCCTTAAGAGTCCTTGAAGTTTGCTAAGCGTGACTTCCTCCTTGTTCATATGATAAGTCATACGAAACTGATCATAACTTGGAGGTAAGGAATGGAGAATGATGTCAATCGCCATTTCCTCAGGAAAGTCAACATTTAGCTTCAGCAACCGGTCAACGAACCTTTGCATCTTCTGCAAATGACCGGTGATGGGTTCACCATCCTTCATCCTTGCGGTTATCATGGAGGAGATGATTTCATACCTCTCCTGACGCGCGCTCTGATGGTACCTTTCCATCAGATCCAGGTGCATCTCATAGGGGTAGAAATCTTCATAGGATTTTTGAAGTTCAGGAGTCATGGTGGCCATCATGATGCATGCTACTTTAGTAGCATCCTTTTCATGTGCAACAAACTCCGCAAACTCTTCAGGAGTAGCAGTGGCTTCATTCACAACCTTAAGCTCCTTATCGAGGACATATTCTTTGTCCTCATAGCGGGTAATCATTCTGATGTTTCTGATCCACTCATTGAAATTGGATCCATCAAAGATGACCTTACCACACAAGTTCATAAGGGAAAAGGAGCCTGTTGTGTTTGAGCCAGAAGCATTGTCGGAAGACATCTGAAAGGAAAGAAAGACAAGTTTCATTAGATTAGGAATCCTTAATAATTCACCCAAATGAAATATTAAGGCTAGGATCCAACAAACTATTTATAGTTGGAAGAGGGATGTCGTAATCCATACTATAAAATATTTGAAGGTAGGTAAATGACGATTTACCAATTTCCACCATAAGAACGAAATATTTTATTATTAGGTTTTATTGGTTTTGAAACTCCTAGATCTTTTGAGATACATTGAACTTTTCAATGGCATGTTTGAATCTCGATTGTGCCCTCTCAAGTTTGTGACTGGGATGCCGAGGATCACAAACAAGGTGTGAATAACCATACAAATTGACTTGGTACCCTTAACAATATTACCTAATCGATGTGCCGGTTAACCACACACGCTCCACCGATCTATAATAAGGTCAAGTTACCCTTTTCCACTCTTACTAGTCCATGTTAGTGTGCCGGTTAACCACACACGCTCCACTAACGACTTGGTAAGGTACAAAGTGTAATTTTATGGGCTAGCACCAATTTCACATTTTCCTAAAGTAACTAAGATTGGGAATTTATAATGTATAGTTACTTTATAATTCATTATACTTTTAACAAGTATTTAAAGTCGTATCCTACCCGTTCGGCTAACGACCCTCCACCGATCAAGGAAGCGGTGGGTGAGAGTGGACACCCATTAAGTCACCATTTTATAGGCAACAACCTTATACCCCCTTATAGACCGGCTTCGTGAATGAGGCCTACTAACGGTAAGAATGACATATTCTTATACATATCTATATAATAAAATTATAATAATAGTATAAGTATTGATTTTTAAACTTTTTAAAAATCTAAGGTTTAATTTGGAATTAAAGTATTAAAGTATAAGACTTTTTAAATTCCAAAACTTGAGGGCAAGAATTGAAACTATTCCAAGTCTCTTCAATTTGTAACTTATGAGTTTTAATGGTTCATAAAAAGAAGACTCTTCATTTTATGAAACCTCTTTAGTTCTTTAATCATAATTAAAAGAAGTGACTTTTGGTTATCCATAACTTGAGGACAAGTTATGGACACCATCATAGCCATTAAGATCATGAATTAAACACACATGGTGGTTACACATAATTCCTATGATCTTCTAAAAACTCATAAGCACACAAATTCATGTCAAGCAATTTCAAGAAATCATATAAACATATACAATACTTGAAAATTGATAAAAGTCATGTAAAATGGGTTAACATAATCATTATCATTTTGAAAAACAGATTTCACAAGTCCAAAACAGATTGGGATAATGATCTTAATCCATTTCCAGCAACAAAACTCGAAAAAACTGCTCAACACGCTCCTACTCGCCGAGTGCATTATTCTACTCGGCGAGTAGAATGAATTTGTTCATGGACTCGGTGAGTCCTCCCCATGGACTCGGCGAGTCCAGTCGTCAGAATGCAGAATTTTCGATTTTTAAGCAGTTTTGCATCAAGTATACAGAAAACAATCCTAGGCTCTGATACCACTGATGGGTTTTTTAGCATTCTAACACTTCCTAAGTGTACATGCAACCCTAATAACCTTAAATCTATGTTTTCTCTATATACATGCAAATTTCTTTTCAAGGTTATTTCCTAACTAGCATGGCATGGGGATTACATAAAACATAAAACTAGTAGAAATACATACCTTGTTGTTGCTTGGATTCCTTCAAGACTTTGTGAGCCTAGCACCCCAAATGTTGTGCCTCAAATGCTTCACACAACACCACAAGACTTGGAATAACTTGAGAGAATACTTCTAGCACTCAAAATTGGTTATGCCCTCTCTAGTAACACTATGTCCACTAGGTCCACTTTTTGCTAGCCATAGGGTTCCTTTTATAGTGTTGTCACAATTAGGGTTTACACATGAATGCCCTTAATTGTCATGACTCTTGATTTCCCATGACCCATGGATTTGTAACTCCCATGGACTATCCATGGAGCTCCATTTGGTTACATCCATAACCCATAAACCATGGATCATTAATCCACCATAAAAGAATTGATGATTGTCATAATCAACCCTATATATTTAATTAGTCTCACTTTGATCACCAAATTAATACTAGATTAATACTTGATCAATACTAATTAAATAATACTATTATTAATATATTAGAACTTATAATATATTAATAATGATAAGTGCCTTATTCTCTCATTTAGTCTATCCAAGTATTGCAATGCCATGCAACCCAAATGGACCATGCCGGGTCGGGTCAAGTACATACCAAATAAAGTTATGGACTTAGACACTATATCCAACACTAAACCCATCACACTTGATGTAGAGATAGTAGATGACAGGACCGTCAGGGTTACGAGGGTTCACAGAGGTTGTGTACTTTAATTGTTTGACGAGCAGTTTTCAGTGGATCTAGTTCATATTCCCCTGCGAGGGAACAAGGTTATACTCGGTATGGACTAGTTGAGACCTAATGGGGGCAGTGATCGACTACGAGCAGCAACTAGTGAGGGTTTAGACTCCTATTGGGGGAGGGTTAATGATTCAGGGTGAGAGGCCACAGCGCGGATCGGTCATATGTTCGGCAGCGAGGGCGAGACGTTACCTTTAGCATGGTTGCGCAGGTTATGTCGCTTATGTGATGGATACCCGGGATAAGGGTAAGGCGACAGTTGATGATGTACCGATAGTGCGAGAGTACCCGGACGTATTCCCGGAGGATTTACCTGGGATACCTTCGGAGAGACAGGTCGAGTTTAGGATTGACCTAGTCCCTGGTGCGGCTCCGATAGCCAAGGCACCATATCGGTTGGCTCCTCCCGAAATGCAGGAGTTGTCTATGCAGCTGCAAGAGCTGCTAGACAAGGGTTTCATCAGGCCGAGCATTTCACCATGGGGAGCCCCGATACTGTTTATGAAGAAGAAGGACGGGACACATCGCATGTGTATAGACTACCGGGAGCTGAACAAGGTAACGGTGAAGAACCGTTACCCACTTCCGAGGATAGATGATTTGTTTGATCAGCTTCAGGGATCATCTTGGTTCTCCAATATTGATCTACGGTCTGGGTATCACCAGATGCGAGTCAGGGACGATGATGTGCAGAAGACGGCTTTTAGGACTCTCTATGGTCATTATGAGTTTGTGGTGATGTCGTTTAGGCTCACCAATGCTCCAGCCGCGTTCATGGACCTCATGAACCGCATCTACAGACCGATGCTGGATCGGTCTGTAATAGTTTTCATTGATGACATCTTGGTTTACTCCAAGACTCAAGTGCAGCATGAGGAGCACCTAAGGGAGGTGCTGGAGACACTGAGGAGGGAGAGACTTTTTGCGAAGTTCTCCAAGTGTGAGTTCTGGTTGCGCGAGGTGCAGTTCCTTGGGCATCTCGTCAACCAGAAGGGTATTCTGGTCGATCCGGCCAAGGTAGAGGTCGTGATGCAGTGGGAGATTCCGAGGTCTCCATCTGAGATTCGGAGTTTCCTGGGTCTAGCAGGGTATTACAGGAGATTTATACAGGACTTCTCCAAGATTGCAGTTCTGTTGACCCGCCTGACCAAGAAGTCGGTGGTTTTCCGTTGGGGGCCTGAGCAACAGACAACCTTCGAGACCCTCAGACAGCGGTTATGCGAGGCACCGATTTTGACCTTTCCAGAGGGTGTAGATGACTTCGTAGTTTACTATGATGCGTCGATCACAGGCATGGGAGCAGATTTGATGCAGCGGGGTCATGTCATAACTTATGCTTCGAGGCAGTTGAAGCCTCCTGAGACTAACTATCCGATGCACGATTTAGAGCTGGGGGTCGTAGTGTTCGCCTTCAAGATTTGGCGGCATTACCTCTATAGGGTCTGGTGTACCATTTACACGGATCACAAGAGTTTGAGGTACCTCTTGGACCAGCCGAATCTGAACACGAGGCAACGTCGGTGGTTAGATGTGGTGAAGGACTATGATTATGAGATCCTTTACCACCCGGGCAAGGCCAACGTAGTGGCCGATGCCCTGAGCCGCAAGGCGGTAGCGGCCCCGATCCGAGACATCTGTCTAAGGATGACAATGATTACTCCATTACTGGAGCAGATCCGAGAGACGCAGGTTGAGGGCCTGAAGGAGGAACGCCAGAAGTGTGAGCGGATTATAGGCCACGTGGCCTCCTTCGATTATGACATACGTGGGTTGTTGACCCTGCATAGGAGGGTCTGGGTACCGTACTGGGGCAGAGTACGACAGGTATTGATGGATGAGGCCCACAAGTCCAGGTTCTCCATCCATCCGGGAACAACGAAGATGTACAGAGATCTTCGACCCGATTACTGGTGGTCCTGCATGAAGCAGGACGTAGCTTGGTACGTGGAGAGATGCCTGACCTGCAGGAGGGTCAAGGCAGAGCACTAGAGGCCTCACGGCAAGATGCAACCGCTAGACATCCCCGTGTGGAAATGGGAGGACATTACTATGGATTTTATTACTAAGCTTCCCAGGACCGCACGTGGGGTCGATTCGATATGGGTCATCGTGGATCGGTTGACCAAGAGCGCCCACTTTATATCGATCCAGGAGAGCATCTCGGCCGAAAATCTGGCCGAGATTTATGTGTGAGAGGTAGTGGCACGTCATGGAGTGCCTGTCTCGGTGGTGTCAGACCGAGATGTTCGTTTCACTTCCAGATTTTGGAAGCGGTTTCACGACGAGATGGGTACTCGTCTCCATTTCAGCACCGCCTGCCACCCCCACACGGACGGACAGAGTGAGAGGACGATTCAGACTCTCGAGGACATGCTTTGTGCATGTGTTTTAGATTTCGGTGGCAGTTGGGATACGTATCTTCCGTTAGCGGAAGTTTCGTATAACAACAGTTACCACGCCACTATAGACCGACCTCCCTTCAAGATGCTCTACGGGAGGAAGTGTCGGACCCCAATCTGTTGGGGTAAGGTCGGTCAGAGGGTCATGGGGAGGATCCAGCAGGCTCGGAGCAGGCTCCAGACTGCTCAGAGTCGGCAGAAGATCTACGCCGACAAGCGGCGTTCAGACTTGGAGTTTCGGGAGGGTGACATGGTTCTCCTGAAGGTGTCGCCCTGGAAGGGAGTCATACGGTTCCGGAAACGGGGCAAGCTGGGCCCCAGGTTTATCAGCCCCTTCCGAGTCATAGCCCGGGTGGGAAAGGTAGCGTACAGACTGGATCTTCCCACCGAGCTCAGCCAGATCCACATCACTTTCCATGTTTCCTAGCTACGAAAGTGCTTGTTGGATGATTCATCAGTGGTACCCCAAGAGGATATTTAGGTTGATGACAGCCTAAATTACATTGAGAGAGCAGTGGCGATTCTGGATCGCAAGACGAAGGAGCTGAGGAACAAGAGGGTCGAGCTAGTGAAGGTGCAGTGGCAACACCGTAAGGGTTCAGAGTGGACTTGGGAGCCCGAGGAGGAGATGAGGGAGCACTACCCAAAGTTGTTTTTAGATGCAACAGACTTCGAGGATGAAGTCTAAAACAAGTGGGGGAGAATTGTAACGCCCCGTTCCTGGTACGCATCAATTCATTTATTATTAACTTTGTAAAAGCTACTCGACGAGTTGGTAGCCCTAACTCGTCGAGTAGATTCTAGATTGGACGCGGGGATTTAAATGGTCTACTCAGCGAGTCGAAGCCTTGACTCGACGAGTAGGTATGTCAGGAGGAAACCCTATTTTCGGGGTTTTGCACCCTATTTAAGCCACTTAACCCCTTTTGAGCCTCCCTTACCAGCCTCCATGTCCTCCAAAACCCTAATTCGTTGTGAGGTTCATCCTTGAGAGATTATTGAGGTTTTGAGTGTGTTTTTGTGATATAGAAGAGAGTTGGAAGAGCTTGGAGTCATCAAGCTTGTGGAGAAGATCAAGATCCAGGATTTCATCTGTAACGCCCGGGTTTTGGGGCTAAGCATTTTTAGACGATGTAATAGTCTAGGTCAACTATTGTAACACTTTTGAAGTAATAAAAAGGAATTATTTGAGTACTATGTGAATTATGTGTATTTATATGCTTATTACTTATTTATAAATGTGTAATAAATAAAGGAGAAAAATAAGCGTCAAAATTAAAGTGTGAGATAAGCCCAATATCTTTACATAAAGTTGTAGTGGTCGAAACAAGGATTCTGGGGATATAAAGAACGCCGAAATCCGAGTTATAACGAAGAAGTTATGACCTATCGAAGTTTCGCAATGAAACCGGCACAATACCGGGAAGCGTAAATAGTGAATTTACGATACAGCGAGTTTTAGACTTAGCGATCTAAACGAAGGTCGTAGAATATGTGAAACTGAGAGCGTCCATAAAAAGAATGCCCAAATCTGACTTCGTATGAGGAAGTTATGATTTTTCAAAGTTTCGGCTTAACAGTGTACAGCCCGAAGTTCGAATATTAGATCGAGCGGTTTTTAGCCGACACAACCTAAACGAGAATCGAAGATCTCGTAGATAGTAGCGCATCGATAAAAAGACAGACGAAAATGGACGTCGGATGAAGAAGTTATGAATTTTTAACGGACCAATCCTGTCCCGGCCTGTTAAAAATATAAATTTAAAATAAAGTCAAAATTAGCCGACGGAGTCTAAACGAAAGTTGTAGAGTACGTTCCCGCCTACACGTGGATATAAAGAACGTCAAAAACGGAGCTCGTATGCGAAAGTTATGATTTTTAGAAGTCGGGAAGCAAAATTGCGAATCTGCGAGAAAGGTGATGACGTGGCCACATCTGAGCCGTTGCTTGTTGCCCAAGGCTTCGCTTCGGATGGATGACACGTCGCCTCGCATTACGCCCCGCGTCCGAAGCTGGGTACGCCCGACATACTTGGCCTTATCCCTTCCGAGTCTGAGTGCGAGCCAGCTGTACGCGAGCTGGAGCCCTTATCCGATCTACGCCCAACGTAGCCAAGGATTACGCCGAGCGTAGTCCGAGGCCTCGCAGGCTATAAAAGGGGGCGAGAGTTCCGGATTTTTCACACCAATTCTCTTTCTCTCTCTAGTTTCTTTCTCTCTCTAAGATCCCAAACCACCCCTAAACCCTAGGAAAAACCCCTAACACCCAAAGGAAGCCCCGAGGCTCCCGGAATCCCGAGAAAAAGGGTCTTTCGGTTCGGAAACGCTGCTCCAAGCGAAGCCCGGTTTTCTTTAAAATCCGCTGTAAGTGAGCTACGCCTATGAAAATTTTAATATAGCTTTTAAATAATTATAGTAATGTTATTAGGTCCTTAAAATAATTATTTGAGCTATTATTATGAGTTATATAGAGTGTTGTTTAACGCTTATATAATAATAATAATAGCTAGACTATTAATTAGTCGCGGTTAACGTTAGACTAAACCCTAGTGGTATTGATACTAGGTTTTGTCGAGGGAAAATTATTTTGAGATAACGAAGCGTTGTTCAAGAGCAGAGTCACCACATTTCAGGTGAGTGCATAGTCCCTTTCATCTTACACATAAATATGAAGTATTTATTATAAACTACGTGCTATGTGTGCATATTATCTGAATACTTGCTGTCTATGCTGATGAAAGATTTTTATACATGTTTTAAATGATTTAAACTGTATATGTATTTTATATCTACAAAAATGTTGGGGTAAAACATGGGTAGATGTAATAAGACGATGTATGATAAAATGATGAGAGGCCTCGATGTTGTTGGTGATCCAGTCATCTAGCGGAGTATAGATGACGACCACGGACTCTTCTAGACAGTCCAGTGGAACGCTAGCAGGCTCGCAACCTGTAGTTGTTTGTGAACGATGTGTTCATCGATGTACTCCATCCCCATCATGGTTGCCTTTAGGACATTTATTGCTGAGGAACCCCCTTAGCAGTAGTGTCCATCCCGATGATGATCCTTAGGCTAGGTCCCTTATGATAGGTGTTTAGGGACGTAAAGTGAGGATAATGGGAACGGGTAATCGGGTTATTGTTGGTTGATAAAATTAATAAACTTATTTATTGTGGGTTGAAAACCCTATGTGCTCACCAGGCTCCCAAGCCTGACCCACTCAGTTTCATGTATTACAGGTAGTGGCGGTCGAGCATAGATGTGATGTTTTGGATGAGGGATTACGGATATAGGCCTGTAGATACGAATAATGTAGTAAGGCTTATGTTGTACTGTTTATGCTTTTGGTCTGTATCGAACATGACATCCCGAGTCTTTTAATGAAATACATTTCTTTGGAAATGCTTTTGATAAATCTTTATCATATTTTGTTTTGGGACAAATTCCGCAACACTTTTATTTAAAATGTTACTCTGATTTTCAAATAAGCATAAACAAAATCGGTCTTTTCTGGCCGTGAAAATGGGGATGTCACATCATCCATTTTTGGCAACCTTCTGAGGTAAAAAGCTCTTAGCTTGATAAACCATAGCTTAGATCTCTTTTAGTGTTGATTTATGGGTCTTTTGATCCCTTTGAGAAGGATAAATTACTCTCCATGGGTTGTATGCCAAGCAATCCCTTTTTGTTGTGATATTTAGCCTCTAGAACCATAAAAGAGGTATTGAACCCGTTTTTGTCCAAGCAATGGTCATGTTCATGGAAGTAGGTTGCTATAACTTGAGTTTCGGTCCATTTGAGGTGTGCAAAGCCATCAAGTCTCAAACTTTATAGAAATGGACCATGGAAACGATCTGGATCTGTATCTTGGAGCCTTAGAAGTGTGAAATCAACTGTTTAGGTTAGATCTGCAAGGGACTCGACGAGTTCATATGGGAACTCGGCGAGTCCGATCAAGGATCCTCGATGATGTTCATAAAACTTGGAGAGTTGTCAAGGAACTCCACGAGTTGGATTATCTTGTCCCTTTTCTGACTATGCTAGGACTCGGCGAGTCTGAGGACGACTCGCGAGTTAGTTCGTCCAGTCGCGATGATGGGTAGCCTGGGAACTCGACTAGTCATAGGGTGACTCGGCGAGTCGAGTCGCGATTTTAAGGTTTCTGAGTTCTAGAACTCGACGAGTCAATAGGATGACTCGGAGAGTAAGGTTAACCTGGAAGGTTGACTTTGACCAGGGGTAAAATGGTCATTTTATCCTAAGCAAGATTGCCAGATTTCTGACTAAGTATTATTATATAGTGGTAGCCGAGGAGTTATGGGAGCAGCCAGCAAAGATTCCTCACGCACGAGTTCAGCATTCAGTTTGAGAGGTGAGTTTCTCTCTAGTAGGAATGGGTCTAAGGCCAAAATGACGGCCCGTTTAGAAGTCAGTAGTTCTGGACTCCGGTCCGATGTCGGGGCGGTCCCGAGAAGAGTATATGTATGCTTGATGTCTTTGTGATTCATGCATGTTATGTGTTATGTGTTCCGGGGCAAGCCCGATGTCGGGGGAAGCCCGATGTATGTTAGTTTATATGTCATATGTTATGTGTTCTGGACTTCGGTCCGATGCCAGGGTAAGCCCGATGCAGTTGTGTTATATGCTTATGTTATTTGTTTATGATATATGATATGCTGTGTATGTGCCGGGGTAAGCCCGATGCCGGGGTGAGCCCGATGCCATACATGGTTTGATGCCGGGGTGAGCCCGATGCTGGGCAGGAGTTCGATGTCGGGTTCGTCCCGATACAGCTGGGCGGTGTCCCAAAGTTTATGTTACATGTTATATGTTATGTGTATGGTATGTGGTAGTTTGGGGGAGCTCACTAAGCTTCGTGCTTACAATTTTCAGTTTGGTTTCAGGTACTTCAGCTAGCACAGGGAAGGGCTCGGGATTATCGCATGGCACACACCATAGTTTTCTAGTCTGGGAGATTTACTCTGATTTCTGTTATGAGTTTTTGATATGTTGACAGATATTACGATATTCTGAGATACTTGATTTATGATTTTATATGATGATGATAATTATGGTTTTATAAATGATTTTAAAAAGAAATTTTTGGTCTGTATTTTTGGGATGTTTCATACGTTCTCGGTTTAACGTATACTACGACTATAGTTTACGTCTCTAAGGCTAAAAAGTCTTTTATCGCAAACTCACTTTTTACGATACACATTGTCGTGCCGGTTTTGTGGCAAAACTTTGGTAGGTCATAACTTCTTCGTTATAAGTCGGATTTTATCGTTCCTTATATCCACTAACTCCTTGTTACGACTACTTCAACTTTCTTCATAGATTTTGGGTCTATCTATTATTTTATATTTGACGCTTATTTTTATTATTATTTTATTACATCGTTAATAGCAAGTATAATGCACAAAAAATCACATAATTCACATAATACTCAAATAATTCCTCTTCATTACTTCAAAATAGGTTACAATTGTTGACCCTAACTATTACATCATACTATTAATGCTTAGCCTAGAAACACGGACGTTACATAAACCGTGAATTAAAGTCTTGAAATGTAAGTTTTAAGTTGAGAATATGACTTTGAAGTATAATGTTTTTATTCAATTTTGAAATTATTATATTAAGTTGTAATTGTTTTTTTAAACCACAATTTGATTGTATTAAGTTGTGAATTAACTGTATTAAATTGTGAATTGACTGTATTAAGTTGTGAATTTTTTATTAATTTTTTGTTTGCTTCTGAAATATAAGATGAAATCAGCATTGCATATAGATCTGATTTAATCTAATTTTAAATAAAGTATGTAAAATTTAAATTGTGAAAATTTGTGTAAATAAACTTTGAAAGAAGCATTGACCTATGTGTATATATATATATATATATATATATATATATATATATATATATATATATATATATATATAAGTTTTAAGTTGAGAATATGGTTGTGAATGTATAATTTTTGTGCATTAAACTGTAATTTTTTTTTATATTAAGTTATGAATTTTGTGTACTGAACTGTGAATTAATTGTATTACGCTGTGAATTTTTAATGAATTTTGTGTTAAAATATGACTGATTTATGTATGCATGTTTGTATTAATTCTTTAGTGAATATATTTACTTTTTGTGTTGTATAAATATGCAACAATATATTAGTTTTTATAATTATTGTTCATTAAACTCTTAATTAGTAAATTAATTGGTTTATTAAATTATGAATATAATATGTACGCTATGAATCTATGATTTAATACATAAGTCTGATTTGGAAGGAGTGATAGTTGCAAAAGTGGCACATATAGTTGGTGACGGTGTCTGGTAGTTAGTAGTGGTGGTAGAGTTTGAGTTTGACTTATTTGAATTTGTGAATTAGTGTATAATGGATTGTATTATATTGTAAATTTATGTATTAAACTAAAAATGAACTATATCAAGTTGTATATATTATATAAATTTTGTATTAAAATATGAATGAATGTTTTGTATGAAAAAATTAAACTATGTATTAGTGAATTAATATGTTTATTAAACTGTGAATATGTATTTTACACAATATATTTTATAAAGAAATCTACAATTTAAAGGCATAAATCTATTTATTAAAATTTTACTTATATGGCTGCAAAAATAAAATGATATATATTAAAAAGTATTACCAAAGAAAAAAAATGTACAATGATTGTTTTATTAAGTTGTGAATACGACCAGAAAATGTCATTGAATTTTGTGTTACTCCCGCAGCAGATTAGTGGCGGTTCGAATGTAGTCTAGCGGCTGTCCAACAACAAGTGGCAACTAGTTTTAAACTAGAAAATGAAAAAGTTTGCTTAATATAATATTAATGTTTGATTTGTCCAAAATCCCTTTAATGAAAAATTATCCGGTTACAAAACACTAATTTAATCAAAATAATGCTAATAATAACAAAAGTTATATAATGATTTTTTTTTTCTAAAATCACAAGATAATACGTGATTTTTTCTTGACTTCTCCCTTAATCAAACTAAAAGAAATTAATTCAGTGTATTAGTTTGATAATATCTTATTTATAAACCCAAACTAATCTTATTCCAGTTTATGCATTTCTAAAATGTCAAATTCGTAACATATTTTTGTATATCACTTGTGAAAGTTTTATCATAAAAACATTGAAAAAAAAAATTCAAAGATTGTTAAAAGTTCAAATAATATTTTAGAATAAATTAACAAAACTAAATAACCAGATAATAAACTTACTACGATGAGTCAATGATTTTTTTTTGGTGGTTATTTTTTTGAGTGTGATCTATGTTTTAATAGTTGATATAGGCTGAAACTTGTATTTATAGATCTTTTTTAACGATTGGCCATCGATGTCAATTTTGTTTATTTGTTATAGTGACCTAATACATTCATTTGAATGCGGACTAAATTTCCATCATGATATTAATACTTGATATTAATACTGATAGTCGACTAGAAGTAGAACAATTATCTTGAAATTTATGGTTCTTTTTTTAATCCTGCGCGAAGATAATCATGAATTGTAACCGTAAAAACGGAAAACCAACATTTCAAGCTTACTTAACCTAAAAACTAAAAATTGATGTGATTCATTTGTTTCCATACAGTGCATAAATGGTCTAGGCCAGGCCTAACTTATAAATAGCAATATACTTTTATCTATTTGTGCACTATATCATTGTATCTAAATTCTTTCTATTTCATCTATTTGCGAATTAACACTCGTTAAAACTTAAAAACATGTTTATTTCATTAATATGAAACTACTCTTACACATTAAGTCATTACTAAGTGTGTTGTCTTTAATCTACTAATATGACCCTTAATAGGCTGATTTTTGGGTCCAACCCGAACGGCCAAGCTTTTGTGCACCTCTATGTTTAAGGTTTCAAATTTTTTTAAAACATATTTACCCTAAAATTTATCATTTACATTCTAGAATGAAAACAAAATAAAATAAAAACTTAAAATGATATACATATAGGGATTTATGAAATCCTAGATTCAAAAACTAATCATCGTCCATGACACAATTTGAGCCAAATTTGACTTCAATTTGTCACTCTACAAAAATATAAATAATCAAAAAAGTTTACATTCATTAATAAAAATAAACATCAACAACATAAACAAATATATGAATCTTGTCAATGAGGGACAATGTAAATGGAAACATCACCAACAAAAACAAATGCATGAATCTTGTCACCGATGGATAATGTAAATGGGGCACAACAAAAATTATTGATGGCATGTTAGTGGAATAAGAGTTAAAAGATTGTAAAAGACAATCATCACATGAATGGTAAAATAATAATGAGTTAAAAATGAAAATACTAGACATAGGAAAAGAATGAAGCAGATTACAAAAAATTCCCTTAAAAGAAGGTGACGTGTACAACAGATGATGAAACTTAATTGACAAAAATCTAAATAGAGACCAAAACATAAAATATAAAAGATTGTAGGGTACAATATACAGAGTCAAACTCTTAGGATAAATGTATAGATTGAGTAATAGTTAAAGGACTAAACTTGTAACTTACTCTCCAAATAAAATCCCGGCGCCCGCAAAACAGTCGGCTTATTTGATACGCGCATGCCTCCTGCCGTCACGTGCCCAACATGTATTGCATCGTCAATTCATCATTTCTTCCAATCCATATCAGTTGTTATAGACTTATAGTCTGAATTTATTGTTATGCTAATAATTATTTCAAAATTTTTATTTTATCATCAAAAAGAAAAAAGAAAGATAACGGAAAAAAAAAAAGATTTGTCGGTCCGTTTATAATTTATGAATTCATTCATCTCGACTGGTTCTGTTTAAAAAATTATTCAACCAAAAATAAAATTGCTTTATAACTTACTAAATCAAATTGAGTTCATATAATCATATTTCAGTTTCAAACCAATGCACTGAATTTATAATTTGGTTGGTTATTGGTTTCGTTTGAACTTTAAATTAGGTATCGAAAAGGTGTATTATAGTCTTCAATAGTGATGTGTAATTTGATTTCCAGTTTTGTTTGGTTTTGAAAGGCTCAAACCAAGGATGCCAAAAAGTTTTATGGGACCCCAAATCCACGGGGTCCTAATCTCATATGGAGAATATTTGTTAAAAAATCGAAGACAGAGACAAGTTTAATCTCCATTTTAATTTTGGGGACGAGGCAGGGATGGGCAGTCCGGTCCGAACCCCTCATAGGGGCACCGTTAATATAATAATAATAATAATAATAATAATAATAATAAATAAATAATAGCAATGATTTTGAGCTTCTAAAATTCAAAAAAAAAAATCATGTTTTTAGATTGTTAGTATAACGTTTTCGAGATTTGATAACATTTTTTATTTTAACATATAAAACTAGGTATTGTACCCAAGAAGCTAACATATGTGATTGACCTTTGGAGCATCATTTACTCCACCTTGAAATAAAAAAATCAATTTCAAATAAACAAAACCCATTTACATATCATTTTTATTGCTAATTATGTAGATCTTATTTTCAAAACTATCATTTCATTACAATTTTAAGTATGTTAAACCTTTGAATAACTGAAATTGCAAATTTTGAAACGTGGGTATGTTTTGTCTTTCTTCTTGTACATATGAACACAAATATGACCATTTGGGGGGGGGGGGGGGGGATTGGTTAAAGATAATAATATTTCAAAGAGATAGGGAAATGTTAAATAAATTCTTACATGTTTAAAACAACTTGTGAAGAGAACATACCTCTTTTCAGACTTATCCATAAGGAGTTGAAATGGAAGCAAGGAATGAACATATATAAGCAAGTCTTTCCATTCAAGCATTTTAGCAAACATTTAGTAGGCAATAGCTGCTTTTTAAGGTCTCACAACACTGGCATCATCTTATTCAACTTTGGCTTTATCCATTTCATTAAAAGCTTGGAAATTATGCATCATTGCGAAAAATCATAATTAAAAGGCACACAGTATCACTAAAATTAAACAGAAACTACAATGATACAAAAACTACAATGTTGAAAACAGGGGAAGTAAAAGAAGTGTACATAGTAACGTTGTGATTGATTCATAAATCTGGCATATACAAACTAAGAAAGAATATGGGGGTGCATGTAGATACCCAAAAAATCACAACTAATAACAAAAGTGACAAATTTTAGATGAAACTTATGTGAGATGATGTGAATGGTGGAGGAGAGCGAACTAAATCCCATGTCCCGTATGAAAATCCTCAAATTTTAACAAAATTCTCAATTTGAAACACATTCTTGATTTACAAATCTTATTGGAGAAGGAAAAACAGTGAGAGGACAATAAAAGAAGACAATCACCACCTCAACATCGTTGCAACACCACAATATCGCACATGATGTATCCTTTTTCCCCTTGCAGTTTTTTGCTCTCCCAAACCTCTGATATCCCTCTCTCTGTCGCGATCCCTTTGTCTAGAAATTCCAGTGGATAATCAACCAACATCGAAAGGTTGCGATTTCAATAGAAGTAATTGTTTGAAACATTGAATCGTTTACAGTGAAATCGAAGACTTATATATGTCGAAATTCAAGATCGTGGGTGGTGCGGTTTAGATATCGTGTGTGCTTGAAGATGGGAGTGTAGGTCGTGGACTGTGGGGAGATCATGGGGAAGAAGATGAGTCCAACAAAAGAAACCAAAAAAAATTGTAAATAGTGAGTTTACACGGCTATGATTTCATCTCTTCAACATTGAACGGCTGAAAGACTAACAACGGTTATTTTGGAGCCTCTGTTAGTAATAATAATAATAATAATAATAATAATAATAATAATAATAATAATAATGTTATAAACAACTATTTGTAACCCAAAAATAGTTTCTTTAAGCCCAAAAAACAACTTCTTTTAGCTCAATAAAAAAATATCCCAAAATCAATCGGGGGCGAGGGAATGATAAATTTCGGGGGTGGGGTGGGGAATCAACCCTTGTCCCGTTCAGCCCCGTTGACGTCCCTACCTCAAACTTACAAATCAAACCAAAGGTTTGTGTTAAGGATTCGATTTCGTATTCAGGCAATTACCTTAGCAATCTAAACATATATCGAAATGGTATCAAACATTTGGTCTCATAAAAGTATAAACAGTGAAACATACAACAAACTAGGATGTGGAAACACAATAAAAAACAAAATGGCTATCTGATAAAACTGAACCATTTATGATGAATCATTTTAGTTTTATAGAGGTTGTATGGTTCCTTGATTGTTAATAGGATTTTAATTCGTTCAGATGTTTTGCAGAGGTTGTATCAAACACGCCACGTTTCCCAGAAGTTGAATCAAACGTGTTGAATGGTGACTAATATATAACTAGTGACTTATGAACGATTCTATTCATATCTAAAATTACATATGTCAAGTGTAATCCACTACCATTCAAATCAAATCCAAAACACCAACAACACTAAGAAGTATGCATCAAGCATAAAAAAAATCCTTATTACTCAAAATCCACCAAACAATCTCTCCCCAATTGACGAATAAGCAACCACGGAGTGCAACCTTGAGTCCCACCTAGTGGTTGTCCTACAAGTTGAATAAAAAATCGAAGGTTAGCTAACAAACTATCAAATGGAATAAGCAGATTCATGATGACACACCAAATCAAACATATTTAAAAACACATACAGATAAGAACCTACAAAACATGAGTTACCTTCAAGCACCTCAAAAATACATGACACAATATAAAAAATATACAAAAACCTATCGTGACAACAACCGCTTGTGTGAAATTGGTCTTGTGCGAACCATACCATAGAAGATGCTAAAAAATGCACTCACAATAAAACAATACCTTGTTCAATAGGCTCATCTGAATTAGAGTTGAAACAACACAACAAAAAGCTACAAATGCAAAGTCCAATATGAATGAATTTAGAACTTATAAAGACCCAAAACAAATGCATCAAATTCAACACAATTAGCTTCTTAACTTCATAAAGAACATCTCTCAAGATTCACCATGCTTCACCAATATCAATCTAGGCTTCAATTGTCTTCAAATGAATTGTTTAGAATATCTGTTAGAAGCAAACAAAAAATCAAGTGTGTATAAGAGGTAGATAAATGTAAAAACCTAATAAACATTTAGACCAATAAATAAGGATTCATTTTGGTTCATCATAGCGGTGACAGTTGGTAGGTGATGGGCGGAAAGGGCTATATGTTAGAGTTGTATTTAATAGATAGGGAGGGAGACCAAGGGGAATACATGAGAGATAATGGAGGATTTCATGTTTTGTTTTTAAACTAGGCAATATCAACATGTCGCATAAAAGAAAATTATGAGATTAAACTTTTGATAAATATATGTTATTGAAAATAATTAATCATTGACATTGACTATAAAATTATAACTTTACACTAAGTTAATATATAAACATATAATTAATTTGAATGATATGAAAAAACTTATATTCAGTATTTAATCATTGCGTTGAGTGTACCAATTATAGTTAATTTCTTAGTCCAAAGATCGAGGATTAATATTGTGTTAGATAGCTTGAGATGCGTCCACATATTAAATATCACATCAAAATACTAGACATTGGTTGTTTGTTTTACATTTTCTTTATGGATTTAGTTTTTATTGATATCACATTAAACATGTATGTGAGTATATTTGTTTTATCTTTTCTTTATGGATTTAGTTTTTTATTGTTATCACATCATACATGTCTATCCAAGTTCATAACATCTATATGATGAATGAGACAACCCTTATATGAAAAAACTTAGGTTGTCAAATCCGAGTGTTGTGGTAAATACTACAGAATGTATGATAGATCATAAGAACAATGTCTAGTAATCTTCATATTTTTCTCGATGAATGGAATTATTCTGCAATACATCATGCCTAGCCAACCTAGCATGAATGATGTAGCATAACTAAGAAACAAGAATCGTACAAGATATGATAGGAAGTATGACTAGTCATTCTTCCTTAGTAGAGTCACATTGGAGAAAATTTTGGAAGATATTATCATATATCTAATGTAAAGTGCCAAGTAAAGCATCCACCAAAACCCCTTACAAGTTTTAGACTAATAAAAGACTAAGAATTAGGTGCTTACATATGGGTTTTTCGTAGATAAGCAAGGTTTTACACCTATAGTAGTTAAAGACAACATTTAGATTCTTCGTCAAGCACCAACTATAGAGCAACCTCGACACCCATAAGAAGTGTCATCATGTAGATCTATTAAGGGTATGAGAAATATGATTTCAAATCATTATGTTATTGTCTCCAAGAACATAAGGATCACATTGGCTTAAAGAAGGATGATTCAATCAACTTTCATCAACCAATGTGTTGTTCTAACTATCGAGATTGAATCAAAGCCATGAACAAGGAAATGAAGTCAATGAAAGACAACAATGTTTGGGATCTCATCGAGTTTCTTAAAAGTAAGAAAATTTGGATATTTAAAACCAAAAGGGATTCAAATGGAAATATATGGAGATAGAAGAATGGTATAATCACAAAGGTCTTCATTCAAGGAGAAGTAATAAATACTAAAGATACTTTCTTTTCGGTATCTTCGAAAGATTTTTTTTATGGTAATGGCATTGATGACCCATTTTATCCTAGAACTACATCAAATGGATGTAAAGAATAAATCGAGACATTGAGGAAATGTTTTATATAGTTTAACAAAAAAATTATGTATCAAGATATCCAAAACTTATGGTTTATAAGTTAAACAAATCCATTTATGGCCTCAAACAGACTTATGGTCAATGGTATCATACATTTCATCAAGTCAGAACCTTGTAGGTTTCTAGGTAAATGTTGATAATGATTGTGTATATCACAAGTTAATTGGGGGTAAATATGTTCTTTAGGTATTATATGTCAATGACATTCTTCTTACAAGTAACGATCTAGGATTATAAGAGCTATATCAATGAAGAATTTAGGTATATTTTACATGAAAGATAATGAAACAGAAGATACATTATTGCTAAAGGAGACACATTCAATCTAAAGTAATGCCCCAAAATGATATTGAAAGATGAGATATAAAGGATCTAATATGATTTAGCGGTGGGAAATCTTATATATCTCATGCATCTATCGGCCCGAACTTTCAACTTTAGAATAATCTTTGTATGCAACACTCGAAGGCGGAAAAACATATGATGTATTATAAAAAAAAAACAAAAGATTATATGCTCACTTATAAATAAGAGATTTTGGAGGTCCTTAGTTTCTTTAAATTAAATTTTGTTGGATATGAAGACAACATACGCTCCACTTCATACTATGTTGGTTAGAGGAGTCTAAATATAGAAGTGTTCTAAACACATACTTATAGCTTCTGTTGGTGTATCTAGTTGCATAATATGGTTTTTGTAATTAAATTATAAGTAGTAGATGGAGTTCACAAGCCATTAAAGATTTATTATGACAACAATTTAGCCATCTTAACTAATGTAACGTCCCAAAAATTACAAAGAGATTTTGATTTGAAAATAGATTAATCGATTAAAAATAAATGGCCCAATAGTTAATATCCACACTTATCCATAAATTTTGTTTAGTCTTTCAGGTAAAAAAAAACCTCGTTTTTTACCATATTTTGGATCATTCACAATTACGATTTCACATAAAAAAAAACCCTCATCTATTTCTTTTGTCTTCCATTGAATCAAACACTACGAAAACGAAGAGAAAGAGACATCTCCAACTCCAAATTCTCCATTCACGTCACTAACACTCACCGATTTAGACTTCAAACTTCAAAGTAAGTGATTTTCTTGTACATGATTTCGAAAATAGGGTATTCGCTTCTTGAATTTTGGTTTCTTGAGTTTCTTATGTGTTCTTGCATTTTGATTTTCTCGTCTGTTTCAGTGTATCTTTTCCTAAAACAAAACCCTTGGCAAGCATCATGCTTACAACTTCTTCAGCCTTTTGTTATTATTTCATTAAAATGCATTCGTGTATACTTTTCTTTGCTTTTCATTTTTTTGCTTATTTCTAGTGTTTTAATTTGCAAATCTTCCATCTAAAACAATGAGTAATATATCTAGCCTATATATTAAACTCTTTTTTGATTCTATCATGAGATTCAACTTTTAAAGTAAGATCTTTAAGTATTTGTTTTTTTAACCTCTTATTGATCAGATTAAGCTGTTAAAAGATTACTTGATATCTCAAGTATTGTTGACTAAAAAATCTCAATGATCAAAGTTTAAGTAAATTCGTTTATGCCTCATTTGTTTATATAAAATTGAGCACGACATATTTACTTCATTACATTTATTTTCGAGTAATACCCGAATTATCCAAACCCGACCTACTACCCGAATTACCCAAACTTGATTACCCGAATTCAATTCGGTTCAGGTAACGAGTATTTTTTTATATGAAAAACCTGAATTACCCGAAACTCAAAAAATTTACCCGATTAATAACCCTAGAAGCACAACAACACTCTCAGTTCGTTCACTGATCAATCCCACGAACCGACTAACACCAAATAAAGATCAATCCTCAATTAACAATCCAAATCCTTCAAGTTTGACCCAAGATCAAACTGCTCAAAAGTTAACGGTCAACCAAGGTCAACAGCCACCACAACATGGAGACCACTTGGCCACGTCATGGGCATGTCAGGACAAAATAGTCGACATGCAGGACATCACCACGTCGCGGACCCTCCTTGGCAACATATTAGGCTTGTCATAACAACATAATCATGAATTTGAACTCCACCATATCGCGGGCCCTCTTTGGTCATATCGTGGTTGCTGGTTGATCTCTTATTTCTTTATTAAGAGTTAAATCCTTATAGAACAAGGCCCAAAACTTCAGATCTAGTCCTTATCAATGACTTAATGGATATATTTTCCAAGTTTATCTATTAGGAGGTTACCCCAAAGCAAGATTTACAACCCTAAGTCCATTAAGTCCTTAATATGCCCAAAACTTGTGCATGGGATCAAGAACACTCAAACTAAAACCATTTTATCACTTAATCAAAAGTTTATGATTACGGGAGTGTCATAATGATGTCTAGAGTTCCCCAAACTCCAAAAACATCCAAGAAGGGACCAAAATCAACCAATAATGACCATAAACATGAATCTCAAAAGAACAAGGTCAAGGTGCAAGCTTTATACCTCCAAAGGTTCAAGTAACTTGAAGAAGATGATGGATCTAGAATTGCTCTTTGCTTCCTTGAACCAAGAAGAAGTTCCCTCCTTTAAAAGATTCACCAAATCAAGAAACAACCTCAATATCAAGCCACCAAGCTCATAATCATGGAAACGAGTCTAGGGTTTCGAAATGAGGAGGTGAAGGCTGAAGGGGATGACATAATTCAAGAGTTAAGGTGTTTAAATATGGGAGAAACCTTAAAAATCATGGGATTGGGCTGTAGTAGCCACCACATCATGGCATCCCTCTTGCCACGTCGTGGTGTCCAAAAAAATACGTGTTCCATCCAATGGAATGACACGTCGTGGCATTCCATACACCATGTCGTGGCATAAGGTTTTCCCCCAAAACCTTATCTTTGACCCCTTAGAGTTCTCAACTGATCCATTCTGGAGAATGGGTGTTACAACTAAAGCTTTAATGCACAAAGTGTTTCATGAGTATGTAGCTCGTATGTGCATTATTATAGATAAGACTTTAGTTTAGGGGAGGTCTTTATCTAGTATTGTTTTATATTAATTAATTCTGTTAATGAATTTTTGTAGAATAAAGTTGATGATATATTTTTCATTCTTTTGGATTCAAGATCATGTAATATTTATGTTACATAAATAAATGACCTCGCTCAAGAATATAATTTAGGACCAACTGAAAATGGACATTTATAGGTTACATTGTATGTCGTTTTCATCAACATTTTATCTATGTCATTAAGGGTGTATATATGGTGATCATGGTGGTTTAGTCATGATTTAAATATATAATCAAAGCCACCTTAGTTTGATATCTATGCATCAGATAGACTAGATTGTCCTTAAGGAAATAAAATTAAAATGTATAGCAATGCCTAGAGAATATGTAATACAGTTTCAAGCATATAATTCCCAATTGGAAGATTGTTGGTAATTTCAAGTATTACAATAATAAGTATAATATATTAGAAATTAACATTCGATTAAGTGGTTCTTAGATGCTTGGAAGGTTACACAAGGCTATTCAGTATTATCAATGAATGTCATAATTAGAGCTTGATGGGGGCTCTAAACCATTGTGTATAAATATTGGATGGTGATGGGTTTTATATGTTGCAAAAAATTTATTTTGGCGGAAAAACAAAAACCCTAAGTTCACATGCACCCTAAAGGATCTATGTTCTCACTGTGATTTGCAAACAACTATTGAATATCAAAAACTCTAAATTACATTGCTATTTTCTAAATTAACAAAAGGGTTATAATAAAAAACATACCTTTAGTTTATTACACAAGGCTATTCAATATTACCAACTATTTAATATCAAGAACCTTGGCAAATTGGAGGCTAAAGAGGAGAGAGGAGGAGGAAGGGAATTTTTGAAATTCTCTTTGGAATGATGTGAATTTCAAAAATCATAACCCAAGGGGGTTTATATAGGTGATAGGGAGGATAAGGATAAGGCGGGTTCCTTTTAGATAACCCTAATCCTTTTGTTTTCCCCCTAAGGCATCCAAGTTACCTTAGACCCCAAGAAAAGCTCTAGAAACCATCTAGAACTCCTCTAGCACCGTCCCCCCTATGGAAGGTTCTATAATTGGTCAATGTTCTACTTTTGAACATTGTCACATTTAGTCCTTCCATTTTTAATTAATCCAATTAATCTCAAAATTAATTTCAATTAGTTTCTGATTAATTTTTAATTAAACAATACTATTTCTAATTAGTATATTATTCTCATAATATATAAATAAATCATTTATTTTTGTTTCTAATTAATTTATTAACCATTTAATAAATTAATAAATCAGTCTCTCTCTCTCTCTCTCTCTCTCTCTCTCTCTCCAAAAAGCATTCCAGTCAATTACTAGGTTTGAGGGCAACCTAAAAGGACTTTGCTAATTGTTCAAGATTGTACTAATTTAGTTATTGGCTTAGACACCTAATCCAACAGTCTCCTATTTGGATATGTCTAAAACTAAATTATAAGTATAACTTCTACATCAAACAGAAAAGGGTGTTTTCCAAAGTAACTGCCGAACTCTAATCCGATCAGATATTTGTCCTATAGATAAGTGATCAAATATTCCTCCGTTATTCTAGATATCATATGGACATGAGACATGGATTAGAATCAATCCCATTGTCCAAAATTATGTTTCCCAATTTCTTGATTTGTGATGACCTCATAAGACTTACTAATTGAACACATCAATTTAGTCATGGCTGGGCCCAACACTATAAGTCAACACCAAATCACTGAGGGGCCCAAAGATATATATTTTCCCGTCAGGGAAAAAGGAACGAATAAACTTTGACTCATATGTTTGTATCTTTTATTCACCAAATCGTACATGACACTACGTTTTATAACATCAAGTTACTGATGCGTTTTCGCAATACCAATGTACAACCGACTTGTAAATTACAACTCATATATCTCCATTTTAAGAATATAAGATATTATCGTCTCAGAATTACTCGTGATATAATCCATGAAGTAATTCTTTGAGCGTAGGGTTTATCCAATACTCAAATCTCCATTTTCTAAGTACTCATGAAAGTTGTAGGAACACAATTTCTATGTATCAACTCCTTAGACAATCTACAATCCAATTCATGATAGTCTTCATTCACTACTTACTTCCTAAAGTATGAGCGAATGTGGAGTTTCGAATAATCAAACTATTGAGCAAGTAAAACATGCAAAGTGAAACACAATGATAAACTAATTAACTATGCTCTCAAATCAATTGAATATAAATAATCTCCATTATTTAATCACTATAATAATTACAACTTTATTCATTATATAATGTTTTGAGTAATCAGCTAACTACATGAATTAAACATCAGTCATGCCATGTTATGAACATGCATACTATGTCTCTCTATGGTCCTTCGTTTATGAACATATCACCTATACATTATTCCAATGATGCTTATTTCACAATTCTAAATTCTTATCATTATCCAAGATGTAATGGAATTTCAACTTAACATACATTAATCTCCTGTGATATCAAGATTCTAAAGTCTCAAAGACTAATTCTTTGATATTACAGAGTATCCCATTGGAACTTTCTTACTAGAAACAATTCCATGGTAATTTCTAATTCAAGGCACACTCCTTGAACACTTTTCTTTGCATTAAAGTTTCCAACTCACATGTAGATTTTTTCAAGTATATCCCATTATGGAAACATTTCCATATTTCCATATAACCATCAATTCCGATCAAGAACCATCTCATTCCAGAATCATGTCACTATGGTCCATCCAAATTAATATCATATTTCTAACTATCTACAAGCAACCAGTCTTTTGGTATAACCTTAGAATGTTCTTGACAATTGTTTAACAACTTCAGTCACACAAAATTGTAGTCCTTTTTCTCACAATTCTCTGAGCAATTGAAAAATTAGAATAAGTGAATATTATAGCATATATGTAATTAATTCTATATCCGAAGCATATAGGACTCGACTCATTATATCTTATATAAGGATATGATATTTTTTCAATCTCTTGCTGTAATATTTCCACATATGGAATTTTCTATGTTGAAACATTTCGACATGATATCCACATATGCCTATGACTAAGTTCTATTAAACTATACAATTTAAACCTTTAGATTAAAAAACAAGTATGAGTGCCCTCTCCCTTAAGTTTACTATAGCGAAGCAATTCCCAAACTTTGCAATTTGCAAATTGAAAAATTTGTTCCCTACAAACAATATTGTCAACATGCAATACTAGCATAACAATTATGCTCCCACTAGCTTTGACATGTACCCAAAAATCAACTGGACTTCTAGAAATCAGTACTCTTGAATTTCTTACTAAAGTACAGATTTCTGTTACGCGATGCTTCGATAAGTCCCCAACTAGGCTTCTTAAGCTTATACACCTTAATTGGATAGCATATGTGTGTGTTTAAACCCTTTCAGAACTTGTAGATAGATGTATTGAAAGTTCAAACGATTCCTTGTCATTCCTCACAGTTCGAAATATGAAGAGGGATGTCGTAATCATAACATGAATTTGAGAATGCAATTAACACAACCAACATCCATATTTATCTTTATCATATCGTTAAATCTATCAGCGAAAGTATTTCCTCACAATTATTCTCATGAATTAGAGCGAAAACTTTGCCACCCAGATTTTATGGTGCATACATTCCCATCCATGTGAATCTATCATTTCCAATCTACAATCATAAGATAGGTTTAGGACAAACCCAAATTAAAATTTAGCTTTCCTTCATGGACTGAACTATTCTAGTTCTAAATTTCTTGCCCCCTGGTTGCACAAGGGCCTACCAATGCTTCCATGTTGTTAGAAGCTCACCTATATTGGTCAATGTACTTTCATTGACCAACTCGATTTTGCTTTTGTAGTTAAGTGAAGACATAAAACTCATAAGCATTGCCAAGTCAACTAGAAGTGCACATAAATAAGAATTTTTCAACCAAACACGATAGGTTATCAACCTCAGATCGTGTGCTACTGATAATTAATAGGTTTATTATCAGCTGACTCTTGAAACTCTTAAGATCAATACGACTCCCACTAACTTCTTGACATATGAGTTTTCTCTCAAGGAACATTCCTAGACGAGCTAAAACAAGTATTCAAAAGTTTGTGTGGATTTCCGACAAGAAAACACGTCATAGAATAGGTTTCACTTTAATTTTTGTTTCTCGATTAACAAAAACATCACAACTCCACTTCTATATGGGCCAGAGTAAGAAAACATTTTTACTCCACATATTTCGAGGTGTTTTCAACCTTCTTAGTTTTAAAAGAGTTTCAAGATACGATTTGTAGTTACTGGAGCATGGATCTAAAACTTGATTGGAACGAAGTTTGGCTCATCTCTTGATCGAACTATTTCCAAAAATATATGATTCCTCGTTTTAGTCATACAATTGCACTAAGATATTTTTTAGGATCAATTGTGATATAAATCCACAATCACTAAGATGATCATAAAACATGATACTAAAGCATTCCCCTTTCTTATCAGATTGGAGAATCTTTTATCTTTCTGCCTAATAGATTCTTCTTATTTGTTCTGCTATTCTTTGAATCTTCTAAAGGTATTAGAATTATGCTTAATCTCACACCCCCAAACCAGAACGGCGGAAACGTTCGGGAGCGGAGGACGTCATGTACAGTATCACAACAATGCATAATAGTAAACAAGCAACAACATCATCCATTGCATTAATAGTATAATTTTAATACAAGTGTGTTCTGTAGTTTATAAGACACCAAAAATGAATAATCAAAATATAGACGAGTCTTGAAAGCTCCGTCTTCTCTAAACCTGGTCATCTGTACCTGTCTACTGGTGACCTGAGAATACAAGTTATTTTGAAAGCATAGATCAGCATTAAAGCTGGTGAGTTCATAAGTATTTTAGTGTCATTGTTTGTATAAGTTTGAAGAATGTGCTTGTAATTGTTTGATGTAAAAGTTTGTAAGTATTTGATGTAAATGTTTGTAAACTTCCTAGAAAATCCTATATTTTCTACTAAAGCAGCCTTCTACCAAGACCCAACTGTTCTTTATGTTTGTTCTTTTGTAAAAGTGAGTATTTTCCCAAAGTATGACTATCATTACCAAAATATAGTTTTCATTACCGTTTATGTGAGAAGATCACAATGTGAATGAAATGGGAAAAATAAAGATGTACTGTAGTTTTATCTAGGTAACTACCAATGTACTAACTACGTTAAACTTGTTAGATTAATTAAGGTAAAATGTGATATGATTGTAACCATACTTAATCGACTAGTATAACACGACCTTCGAGACGTCGAAATGTTATGACATTCGTCACCTGAAGACCTGCAGGTCCCACTATAGCTAGCAGCAAGGTGTAGGAGGGTCAGTCCCGTATAGATCTATACACAAATTCACGCTCTCCATCCAGGAGACCCTGGGTACAAAACGTGACGCAACAGTATATTTCCGACCCATGAAGTAGTATCTCACATTAATGTTATAGTATTCTTGTATTTGTATTAGTGACTTCCTAAACTATAGTATTAGTGACTTCCTAAACTATACCTATTATAGTTTACTAGCAATTTTGTTTATATGATTGAACATGTTTGTATACCTTTGCTACCCAAAGGGATTGAACTGAACGAAGAACTTTTATATCTATATACATATACATAATATATAACTAAGATTCAAACGACCTTCGGACAAACAACCGATACCCTAAGTCCACAATCAAACAAGGAACAGGAAATAAGGCGAGTTATCGGTCCTGAGTCCTTTCAATCCTACTTATATAACTATATCCATATAGACATGCTTTGACAAAGTATAAGTTTAAAAGAGTTTGATAAAGAGTTTTGTATATATAAAGAGTTTGTAAAACGATTTAAGCAATTTGTTTGAAAATACGGTTTGAAGTATAAGAAATCTATTTGTTTGATAGTTATTAATCA
This sequence comes from Lactuca virosa, assembly GCF_052849685.1. Classification (NCBI taxonomy): domain Eukaryota; kingdom Viridiplantae; phylum Streptophyta; class Magnoliopsida; order Asterales; family Asteraceae; genus Lactuca; species Lactuca virosa. Next base: position 62,840,418 of record NC_136429.1, read on the forward strand.
CATGTGATTGATATAATAACTATAATAGTTCTACTTGTATTCCCCCCATAAAAGAATTTAAAATCATTTAAAAGATAAGTTAAGGGGTATGAACTCACCTGCAGTGAGTGATACGGATGAAATATCGGTTTGAAGGATGCTAAGTGTCAAGTGAAGACTTGAGCACAACAGATCCTAATAAGCATATAATGACACATATATGTATATAATTAGTGTTTATACAATTAATCATGTAAGGAAAACACCCTAGGACTTAGGAAACACTTAGATTGAAGTGTTAGAAGTACAAAGGGTTGCATCTAATGGGTGTACGACCACACAAGTGTGTGTACGGCCACCAGGTGTACGGCCACTTGGGTGTACGGCCTGGTGTGTGCGGCCATGGAGTGTACGGCCGTACACTCCTTGAAGAAATGGTCAAAAATTGTATTCCAAGGCTCTAACTTGCATCCCCTAAGTGTTCTTGATCATGTGCTAGCATAGAACATGAGTTTGAGGCCAATATGCACTAAACAAAGGGGTGTACGGCCACATGGGGTGTGTACGGCCATACACTCCTTGATGATCATGGTTTGGACGATTTCTAAGGGGCATATCTAGTAAGTAACAAGCACAGGAACTGGTACTTACGATATAGAAGCCTTTAGGGGTGTTTGAGGTCCAAGAACTTAATAGGTGTTCTTGGTGAAACTAAAGAACACTTGAAGATCTACGAAAATGAAGTGATTTCATGGATGAAATCAATGATCCATACTAGATAGTGAAAGGAATCAACAAATCAAGGGAAGAAACACTTAAAATCTTGATGAACTAGGTGGAAAATCGGATGGTAGTTGAGAGAAAAACGAGTTCTTGGCTTAGGAGTGTGAAAAAAGGTAAATGAAGGCTAAGTCTCTCATTTATACATGAGATTGTACGACCAGAAGGGGGTGTACGGCCGCACACCCAAGTATACGGCCGTACACTCCTCATGTTGGAGTGTTTGGCCATTTTGGGAAGTGGTGAACTTGTGGAACCCAATTTTAAACCCTAACTTTGAAGGTACTAGGCTTAGAACACTCTATTTGACTCTAAACAATGCTAGAAGATAGCAAAAACGAGTCTGACCTTGATTGAATTGAATAACTGTACAAGATAGAAATTTCGGGTTGTCACATCATCCCCCTGTTAGAGAGAATTTCTTCCCGAAATTAGAGTTTAAACAATTAAGCTATTACAACTAACTAAGCGAAAAGATGAGGATATTTCAGTTTCATTTGATCCTCGCGCTCCCAAGTGAATTCAGGTCCTCGATTGGCATTCCAGCGAACCTTCACTATCGGGATACGACTTTGCTTTGTTTGCTTGACCTCTCGGTTCATGATCTCTACAGGTTCTTCCACGAAGTTGAGGCTCTCGTTGATCTCGATCTCGTCGAGTGGAATTACAAGAGTCTTGTCGAACAGATACTTTTTCAAGTTCGAGACGTGGAAAGTAGAATGTACGTTACTGAGTTCACGAGGTAGATTGAGTTTGTAAGCTACAGGGCTGATTCTAGCGAGAATCTCGAAAGGCCCTACGTATCCTGGATTTAGCTTTCCACGCTTTCCGAAGCGTATCAAGCCCTTCCAGGGTGAGACTTTCAATAGAACACGGTCGCCCACCTGGAATTCCAACGGTTTCCTTCTCTTGTCTGTATAGCTTTTCTGTCGGTCTCTAGAGGCTTTCAATCGTTCACGAATCTGAACGATCTTCTCTGTCGTTTCCTGAATGATTTCCGGACCTGTGAGAGTGCTGTCAGGAACTCGTCCTTTAGCTAACTGCATGTCGCCCACCTCAGCCTAGCACAGAGGGGATCTGCACTTACGGCCATAGAGGGCTGCAAATGGAGCAGCCTTTATGCTCGTGTGATAACTATTGTTGTAGGAAAACTCGACAAGGGGTAAATGAGTATCCCATGCCTTCCCAAAGTCTATCACGCAGGCTCGCAACATATCTTCCAAAGTTTGAATAGTCCTCTCACTTTGTCCGTCGGTTTGTGGATGGTAGGTTGTACTCATGTCCAACCTAGTTCCTAGGGAACTTTGTAGCGACTGCCAGAACCTCAAAGTGAATCTACTATCTCTATCAGAGATAATGGATATGGGAACACCATGCAATCATACTATCTCCCTAATGTATGTTCTGGTTAGTTTCTCCATCTTGTCAGTTTCTTTGATAGGCAGGAAGTGTGCAGACTTTGTTAACCTGTCAACGATCACCCAAATGGTAGCGAGACCACCCGTTGTCTTGGGAAACTTGGTTATGAAGTCCATCGTGATCCGCTCCCACTTCCATTCAGGTATCTCCGGTTGCTAAAGTAGACCTGATGGTTTCTGGTATTCGACCTTAACCTTGGCGCAAGTAAGGCATTTACTCACGAAGGTAGCAATCCCTGCTTTATGTTAGGCCACCTATATAACTTTTTAAGATCCAGATACATCTTATCTGAACCTGGGTGGACAAAATATCGAGTGTTGTGCGCTTCTGTCATGACCAAGTCTCTGAAACCACCGTGTTTCGGTGTCCAGATCCGACCAATGGGATATAAGGCTCCGCCACCCTTGACTTCCAAGTTCTTATCCATCCCTCGCAGGGATTCACCCGCCACATTTTCAGGTTTCAAAGCTTCGAGCTGAGCCTCCTTAATTTGTGTGGACAAGTGTGAATGGATAGTCATAGTCATAGATTTGAATCTACGACCATAGTATTCCTTCCGACTTAGGGCGTCAGCTACTACATTGGCCTTGCCGGGATGATAACGAATTTCGCATTCGTAATCACTGAGTAGCTCGACCCACCGTCGTTGTCTCATATTGAGCTCCTTCTGGTCGAATATGTGTTGTAGACTTTTGTGGTCTGTAAAGATAGTGTTTTTTGTACCATACAGGTAGTGTCTCCAGATCTTCAGAGAAAACACTACTGCTCCTAACTCAAGATAATGTGTGGTGTAGTTAACCTCGTGCATCTTCAGCTGTCTTGAGGCATAGGCGATGACCTTACCTCGTTGCATCAGAACACAGCCGAGCCCTTGATTGGATGCATCGCAATAGACCACGAAGTCTTCTATCCCTTCGGGGAGGGACAATATCAGTGCGGTGCATAAGGCTCGCTTTAGCGTTTGGAACGCTTTCTCTTGCTTCTCCTCCCAGTCAAAGGCCACGCCATTCTGCGTCAATGTTGTAAGAGGTTTCGCAATCCGAGAGAAGTTCTGAATGAACCTGTGATAGTAGCCAGCGAGGCCTAGAAATTAACGAATTTCTGTAGGCGTGTTTGGTGCTGACCAGTTCTCAATGGCTTTGATTTTGGAAGGATCCACGTGTATTCCCTCTTCGCTAACCACGTGTCCCAAGAATTCGACTCTTCGGATCCAAAATTCGCATTTCGAGAATTTCGCATAAAGCTTCTCTGATTGCAGCGTTTCAAAGACCTGACGCAGATGTTGACTATGCTCCTCCTTACTACGAGAGTAGATAAGTATGCCATCGATGAAGACGATGACGAACTGATCCAAGTAAGGACGGAACACCCTATTCATTAAATCCATGAATATTGTGGGCGCATTGGTCAATCCGAACGGCATCACTACAAACTCGTAGTGCCCATAACGAGTTCGGAAGGCTGTCTTCGGAACATCCTCCCCAAGCACTCATAACTGGTGATACCCAGACCTCAGGTCTATCTTTGAAAAGAAGTTCACCCCTTGAAGTTGGTCAAACAAATCGTCAATGCGAGGCAGAGGGTAACGATTTTTGACGGTTAGTTTGTTAAGTTCCCTGTAGTCGATGCACATACAGAACGATTCATCTTTCTTCTTGACGAACAAGACCGGTGATCCCCAGGGTGAGAAGCTCGGCCTAATGAAGCCCTTGATAAGCAATTCGTTAAGTTGACTGGATAGCTCCTGCATCTCAGCTGGTGCTAGACGATAGGGCGATTTGGCTACGGGGGTAGCCCCTGGAACTAAGTCGATTCTGAACTCGACTTGACGTTGCGGAGGTAATCCTGGGAGTTCTTCTAGAAAGATGTCGGGAAAGTCGCGTACCACTTGAATGTTCTTTATGTCCTTCGTCTCTTGGCTCACATCGACAACATGAGCAAGGAATGCGCGACATTCCTTTCGCAAGTACTTCTGGGCTTGTATGCTCGAGATGATGCGAAGATTCGTACCGGGTTTGTCGCCGTCGATAACTAGACTTTCGCTAGACGGCAGATTAAGGCGAACAGCCTTTTTGTAATACATGATGTCGGCACGATGAGAACTCAACCAATCCATGCCGATGATGATGTCGAAACTTTTAATTGAGACCGACATGAGGTCGATTGGAAATGAATGGCTATCTAGTGTTAGTGTACATCCTATGTATATGCAACTAGTGCTCTCTGTCTTTCCGTTAGCCATTTCTATGGTGAACGGTTCTTTAAGTGCATGCGATTTATGCTTAAGCAAGTGAGCAAATTTCTGGTTCACGAAACTCCTCTCAGCTCCACTATCAAACAGAATGCATGCATAAGAGTTATCGAGGAGAAACGTACCAGTGACCACTGTAGGGTCGGCAACCGCTTCCTCGTGGCCTATAGCCAAAACCCTTCCCACTCCACCGGCATTCCCTGCCTTCGGGCAGTTCCTTTTGTAGTAGCCCACCTCTCCACAGCCGTAGCAAGCCTGGCCCACACCAGCGCTGGGGACCTGGGTGATTGGCCTTGCCGAAGCTTTGTAGAAACGGGCAGTGTGCCCCTTCCTGTTGCAGTTAGAGCACTGCATTTCCCGGTAGGGTCCATTATGGTAGAAGCTGCATTTGTTGCACTTCGGCAAGCTCCCCGCGTACTACTTTACCGGCGCAGCAGCGGCAGGTGCCATCGCAGCATGAACCGCTACGACCTGCTGCTTTTTGGTAGCTTTCTTCTTCTTGTCATCCCAGAACTTCCGCTTGTTATCAGCGGCTTTGGAGGGTTCTGAGATGGCTAGGGTTGTTGTTGTTGATGGGTACGGACCCCATGGTCAATGAGCCGTTGTGCCAATCGCTTGGCACTATTGAAGGTAGTGGGGTTGGAAGCTAGGACATTCCCCTGAAATGGAGGCACCAGCCCCCAGATGTACCTCTCCACCTTCTTTGCTTCCGAAGGGACCATTCCCGGACATAGTGCTACCAGATCGCTGAATCTGGCAATGTAGGAGACTATGTCGGAGCCCTTCATGGTTAGGCTCCAGAGCTCCTGCTCCAACTTCTGAACTTCGCCCCTCGGGCATTATTCCTCGATCATGAGCTCCTTAAGAGCTTCCCAGCCAATAACATTTGCCACTATTAGAGATAGTGACTTGACATGGCTATTCCACCACGTCAGGGCTTGGTCCGCGAAGGTGCAGGCGACAAATTTTACCTTGCTCCCTTCCGGACAAGAGCGGATCTCAAAGATCGACTCCGTCTTCTCGAACCATTGCGAGAGGGAAATGATTCCGCCAGCTCCATTGAAGGCCCTGGGTTTGCAGTTGGTGAAGTCCTTGTACGAGCACTCTCTAGAGCGCACTGGAGCTTCGAAAATAGTGGGAGGCACATTAGTCCCACTCCCGCTAGTACCGTTAATGGTGAATTGTGCTAGAACTGCCATAACAGCCGCATTCACAGCAACTTGGATAGCTGCTGGGTTGTATTGAGGAGGAGGAGGAGTTATTTGGAGTTATTGGAGTAGTGCGCCTCGCTGATCGACGTGGAGGCATCTTGTAGCTATAAGATCACAAAGATGAAGACATTGGTAAGAATTTAATAGTGAGTATGATGAGAGTGACTCATGGACTAACTCTCCATAGCCCAACAACACATACGGAAGTATGATTGAATAGAGATCTAGTACTAGAAAGATGAAAGCATTTGGATATTAATTTCCATGAGATTAGATGTCTGTCAATAATACTGGTATTACAGATGTAACAAGTTCGGGAAAAATGACCTAGGAGTAGGTCTTACATCAAACCAAGATAAGAAAATTTTGACAGAACAAGACCTTACAAGACTTAACAAGTTCAAATTCTTATCATAGACAGGAAATTAAAACTAGAGCTTTTACATAGACCTAAGATATATCCAAAAGAGAGAATTGAGTAGGCTCTATCTGCGACGAGAACCACTAAAATGAGTCCTTGATTCTGTCAGACGGCACTCCATGTCCCTCATGCGCCTCTCAGTCGTTGCCTGTCGAGCTCAAAGTTCCCTAACTTCGGCTTGGGTTGCAGTAAGTTCTCTCTGCAGGGCCGCATTCTGAGTCTGAGTCCTTGCATGAGCGGACTCTAGATGGCGAATGCGTATGTTATTGACTCCCGCATTAGCATCAACCTCCATGATTCGGTTGATGGCCACCCTACCCTGCTCATCAGTACGAGCAACCCTGCGGACTAGGATAGGTAGGACTCTGTCTGATGAGCCTCCCTCGCTCAAGTTATAGAAGCTTCGATCTCCGTTGTAAGGTAAGGGTTGACCTTGTTCGTGACTCCATCTGTTCAAGTTAGTTGCCCACAGAGGAGAGGGGCCTTGAAATGTCGGACGAGGGTTTGGATTTGGGTTTGGAGCTACCAGAGGTTGGTCGTTGACTTCGGGCTCGGAGTCAGAATCCTCCGGGAAGTTCTCCGCGAAGTCGTCGTCCAATGGAATTGCAGGTTCCTCTTCTGGCTCATCATCGAGCCATCCTCCGTTACCTTGGTTGGGAAAGTACGGGTCTCCGGGGATATGGAATCCAACCATGTTATCTACGCGAGAATACGGGTAAAAGAATAATTAATAGACGTACTAATTAAGATAATTATAAGATGATCCTTACCAGTTACTCCAACTTCTGCGTAGTGCATACCAGTCATATGTAACCAAAACAGGATAGACCTTCGAATAAGTGACCCTAACTCTAAGCCCACAACCAAACAAGGAACAGGAAGTAAAGCAAAGATCACAAATTCTAATTCTATAACACCCTAGTCACATATAACCTTAGCGTATCCACTCAACAACTATTGACATACTAATAAAGACCTTTTTAGTTTGCACATAAGTAATTATAGTAACACAAAATACTCCTATAGTATTTTAAGTTTATGTTATGTTCTAATGTTTTCATTGTAGTAGTATTGGTAAGTTTTTAGACTTGCTGCAACCTCACAACCATTCCTAGGCACATGCAATCACTTCTCGGAAAGATATAGTTGATCAGGCTATATCACTCCTATATCTGATTATATGTCTCCAAGCCTAATTGTGTTGTCAACAATCGCAATACTTTTGTTCTGTCCTAGTGACACTGATTTTAGTATGAATGTAGGTATGTATACTTTGGTTAAATATTTTATTATTTAAAAGTATAAACTCTTGGTCAGAGTATTTTAATCCCGTTGTGTTTATAGTTGTATATCTTTTATGGATTGATATACTCAATTCACTATAAACAATGCTCTGATACCAATCTGTCACACCCCTAAACCAGAACGGCGGAAACGTTCGGGGGCGGAGAACGTCATGTATAGTATCACAACAATGCATAATAGTAAACAAGCAACAACATCATCCATTGCATTAATAGTACAATTTTAATACAAGTGTGTTCTGTAGTTTATAAGACACCAAAAATGAATAATCAAAATATAGACGAGTCTTGAAAGCTCCGTCTTCTCAAAACCTGGTCATCTGTACCTGTCTACTGGTGACCTGAGAATACAAGTTATTTTGAAAGCATAGATCAACATTAAAGCTGGTGAGTTCATAAGTATTTTAGTGTCATTGTTTGTATATGTTTGAAGAATGTGCTTGTAATTTTTGATGTAAAAGTTTGTAAGTATTTGATGTAAATGTTTGTAAACTTCCTAGAAAATCTTATATTTTCTACTAAAGCAGCCTTCTACCAAGACCCAACTGTTCTTTATGTTTGTTCTTTTGTAAAAGTGAGTATTTTCCCAAAGTATGACTATCATTACCAAAATATAGTTTTCATTACCGTTTATGTGAGAAGATCACAATGTGAATGAAATGGGAAAAATAAAGATGTACTGTAGTTTTATCTAGGTAACTACCAATGTACTAACTACGTTAAACTTGTTAGATTAATTAAGGTAAAATGTGATATGATTGTAACCATACTTGATCGACTAGTATAACACGACGTTCGAGATGTCGAAATGTTATGACATTCGTCACCCGTAGACCTGCAGGTCCCACTGTAGCTAGCAGCAAGGTGTAGGAGGGTCAGTCCCGTATAGATCTATACACAAATTCACGCTCTCCATCCAGGAGACTCTGGGTACAAAACGTGACGCAACAGTATATTTCCGAGCCATGAAGTAGTATCTCACATTAATGTTATAGTATTCTTGTATTTGTGTTAGTATGTTCTCTCTGTCTAGTATATAGTATGTTCTCTAGTGTATAGTGTATAGTATGTATTGTTTCTCGTTATAGTATGTATTGTTTCTCTTTATAGTGAGTATTGTCTCTCGTTATAGTATGCTCTATCTGTTTCTCTTTATAGTATGTTTGAACTGAATCATGTATGAACTGACTCTTGTATGTTTCATTGTTCTAGAAATAGTATTAGTGACTTCCTAAACTATACCTATTATAGTTTACTAGCAATGTTGTTTATATGATTGAACATGTTTGTATACCTTTGCTACCCAAAGGGATTGAACTGAACGAAGAACTTTTATATCTATATACATATACATAATTTATAACTAAGATTCGAACGACCTTCGGACAAACTGCCGATACCCTAAGTCCACAACCAAACAAGGAACAGGAAATAAGGCGAGTTATCGGTCCTGAGTGCTTTCAATCCTACTTATATAACTATATCTATATAGACATGCTTTGACAAAGTATAAGTTTAAAAGAGTTTGATAAAGAGTTTTGTATATATAAAGAGTTTGTAAAACTATTTAAGCAATTTGTTTGAAAACATGGTTTGAAGTATAAGAAATCTATCTGTTTGATAGTTATTAATCACATGTGATTGATATAATAACTATAATAGTTCTACTTGTATTCCCCCCATAAAAGAATTTAAAATCATTTAAAAGATAAGTTAAGGGGTATGAACTCACCTGCAGTGAGTGATACGGATGAAAGATCGGTTTGAAGGATGCTAAGTGTCAAGTGAAGACTTAAGCACAACAGATCCTAATAAGCATATAATGACACAGATATGTATAAATATAGTGTTTATACAACTAATCATGTAAGGAAAACACCCTAGGACTTAGGAAACACTTAGATTGAAGTGTTAGAAGTACAAAGGGTTGCATCTAATGGGTGTACGGCCACACAAGTGTGTGTACGGCCACCAGGTGTACGGCCACTTGGGTGTACGGCCTAGTGTGTGCTGCCATGGAGTGTACGGCCGTACACTCCTTGAAGAAATGGTCAAAAAGTGTATTCCAAGGCTCTAACTTGCATCCCCTAAGTGTTCTTGATCATGTGCTAGCATAGAACATGAGTTTGAGGCCAATATGTACTAAACAAAGGGGTGTACGGACACATGGGGTGTGTACGGCCGTACACTCCTTGATGATCATGGTTTGGACGATTTCTAAGGGGCAGATATAGTAAGTAACAAGCATATGAATTGGTACTTACGATATAGAAGCCTTTAAGGGTGTTTGAGGTCCAAGAACTTAATAGGTGTTCTTGGTGAAACTAAAGAACACTTGAAGATCTACGAAAATGAAGTGATTTCATGGATGAAATCAATGATCCATACTAGATAGTGAAAGGAATCAACAAATCAAGGGAAGAAACACTTAAAATCTTGATGAACTAGGTGGAAAATCGGATGGTAGTTGAGAGAAAAACGAGTTATTGGCTTAGGAGTGTGAAAAGAGGTAAATGAAGGCTAAGTCTCTCATTTATACATGAGAGTGTACGGCCAGAAGGGGGGGTGTACGGCCGCACACCCAAGTGTACGGCCGTACACTCCTCATGTTGGAGTGTTTGGCCATTTTGGGAAGTGGTGAACTTGTGGAACCCAATTCTAAACCCTAACTTTGAAGGTACTAGGCTTAGAACACTCTATTTGACTCTAAACAATGCTAGAAGATAGCAAAAACGAGTTTGAACTTGATTAATTTGAATAACTGTACAAGATAGAAATTTCGGGTTGTCACACTTACTATCATAAATACAACCATATTTATTGATGCATTAGTAAATCATAACGAATAGAGTTATCATCCTTTGTGGTGGATCTGAATAGGCTATATCAACATGTACGAGATCCATTTGTCCTTCACTTGAATCATATAAACATGTGATCAATGAATTAGTTATAATTTTCCAATAAAAAAGATTCTCATATTCTATACAATGTGACTTGTACAATACAAAGTATCTGTCTAGTTGGTGATGAGATTTCTTTTCACTTGGTCAATTATGACAATACCACATGCGATATCATAAGAATCAAATCCACAACTAATATTGCTAATATTAGAAACGTAACCAATACTTTCATAAATGCCATTGCAAGGAAATATAAATAAGGCAACCAGATAAACCAAAATTTCACTTTTATTGAAAATAAACAAAAAATTGGAACTTGTCCTTGCAATGCGTAAACTGAGAACTTTGTTTCTAGACATCTCCGATGAGTAATAGCAATCTATTAAATTATCCCAACTCCTTACTAGTAGCTCAAAATTCTGATCTTTGAACCATGTGACCAAAGTCCATTTCTCATGATCAGATTTAGCTTACCTTTCTCAATCTTCATTCTTTCTCTTAACTCCTTTAATACCATCAAAATGTGATCATCACATCATGTATTAAGAGTCTATGAGTAGGAACTTATAAAACAACAGAGTCAGATAATGGATGTACTTGAAGTAGAGTCACACAACTTGACTTTACTATCTCTAAGATCTTTCAGGTATTGTGGGCAGCTTTGTTTCCAATGTCCCTTCAATTGGTAGTAAAAGCAAATGGACTCTTTGGGTTCAACACATGGAACGATCCCAGAACTAGAATTTATCTTTATCATCCCATCAAACGATTTGATCTTGGGCGAGCCTTTCCATTGGGAAGAGAAATCTTTTCTGGATCACCATTGTCACCGTTGTCAATGTCTATGGAAACCTTGGAATCAGACCCAATAAACATCTTTGCTTTATATGTGCTCTTAAGCATTTATGCTTCAACAACTATGAACATTTGGTTCAGGTCAATTAGGGTCACATCAAGATTCCTCATATGAAAGTTTTTAACAAACTGACCATATGAATTAGGAAGAGAGAGAAGAACCAAATCAATGGCTTGCTCCCTTAGGAAAACGACACCCAATATATCCAACTTATCAATGTACGATTTCATTTTCAGAACATTCCCACATATAAAGTTTCCATCTTGATGTTTACTTGCCAATAGGGATTGAGTAGTCTCATATCTTTCAACTTAAGGAAAAAACATGACGTTGGGAGAGTCACAAGAGAAGCATGGTGTCTAGTTCCACCATTTCCTAAGGAAGGGAAAGCAATTTCACATTGAATTGAAATTGGATGACCATCTCCAGAAGATTGAGGAAAACTATTTCCTTAAGATTGTGGAAGACCGTTTCTATCTTCATAAGATATTTTAAAATAGGAGAAAAAGAGAATTCAAGTTAGTTGATTTTTGTCCTTAATTGTTACACTTAATTTTAAATTAAGGCTAGGATCCATATTTTCAATTCGAACTTTGAAGAGGGATGCCGTAATCAAATTCGAATCTATTTTAGGTAGGTAAGGCTTTTACGAATTCCAATCTTATGAAACTCATAGATCTTTTGAGATTCATTGAATCTTATCAATGGCATGTTTAATGTCAGATTATGCTCTCACTTTTGTAACTGGGATGCCGAAGATTACAAACGAGATGTGAATAACCATGCAAACCCCCTTGACAACCTTTATGTCATTTACCATCTCACATTGATGTGTCGGTTAACCACACATGCTCCAGCAAAAATGATAATTTTCAAGATGTCCATCAAATCTCATTATAGTCCCTATTAGTGTGTCAGTTAACCACACACGCTCCACTAACGACATATAAAACATGATGTACGTTTTTCATGGATTAACATACTTTTCACATTTTTCCTAAAGTAACTAAGAGTGAGATTTTAAAAAATGGTTTAGTTACTTTATATCATTATACTTATTAATGAGATTATGTCCTATCAAATCCGTTCGGCTAACGACCATCCACCACACAGGAGAGCGGTGGGTGAGAGTGAACACCCATTCAACGACCATTTTATAAGCCTCTTCCTTATACCCTCTTTATAGCATGGTTTCGTGAATGAGGCGTACTAGCAATTTGACTAACTTTTCTTATACATATAATATAGTACACCTTTAATTATAGTATAAGGTGTATTTTAAAACTTTTCTAAAATACTAGGTTCAAATTTAAATTTTCGAAATTAATAAAAATTAATTTAATTTAAAAATAAACTAATTTTGATTTAATCTTTATCTTTTAATTAAACAATTCATTCAATTCATTAAATCATTGTGGATTAAATAATTATTTACAATTAATCAAATTAATAAAATAATTTAAATTTAATCGTAATCCTAAGCTTTCTAATTTTCGAAAAATAGGCTACGGTTTTCTAGGTTTTAACTGTTCAGATTTTAAGGCACTTAAAATAACAAATAAGGAAATAAGGCGAACCCTAGAAGGGATCCTTAAATTTTCAAAAATTAGGCAAAGGGGATAGGGTTTCAAGAACCCTATAAGATTTCAAAATTTGCCTCCTTAAGGTTTAGTTTCTATAAACCCTAATTTTGATCTATTCAATTTTGTGCAAGATCAATCAGAATAATGGCTCTGATACCACTGATGGGTTTTATATGTTACAAAAATTTTATTTTGGTTGAAAAACATAAACCCTAAGTTCACATGCACCCTAAAGGATCTATGTTCTCACTATGATTTGCAAACAACTATTGAATATCAAGAACCCTAAAGTAAATTGCTATTTTCTAAATTAACTAAAGGGTTATAAGAAAAAAACATACCTTTAGTTTATTATAACAAATAAACTAATATTCCTTCATTGTTGGTCTTTAGAAAGCAAGCACCAGAAGTCTCGTGCCTGTAATGACTCACACCCAAACTCTAGGAAATTGGAGGCTAAAGAGGAGAGAGGATGAAAAAGGGAATTTTCAAAATTCTCTTTGGAATAAGGTAAATTTCTAAAATCATAACCTAAGGGGGTTTATATAGGTGATAGGGATGCTAAGGATAAGGCAGGTTCCTTTTAGATAACCCTAATCTTTTTGCTTTCCCCCTAAGGCATCCAAGTTACCTTAGACCCCAAGAAAATCTTTAAAAACCATCTAGAACTGTCCCCCATATGGGAGTTCTAGAATTGGTCAATGTTTAACTTTTGAGCATTGTCACCTTTAGTCCTTCCACTTTTAATTAATCCAATTAATCCTAAAATTAATTCTAATTAATTTTTGATTAGTTTTTAATTAAACAATACTATTTCTAATTCATATATGTTCTCATAATTTATTAATAAATCATTTATTTTTATTTCTAATTAATTTATTAACTATATAATAAATTAATAAATCAGTCTCTCTCTCTCTCTCTCTCTCTCTCTCTCTCTTTCTCTCTCTCTCTCTCCAAAAAGCATTCCAGTCAATTACTAGGTTTGAGGGCAACCCAAATGGACTTTGCTAATAACTCAAGATTATACTAATTTAGTTATTGGCTTAGACACTAATCCGACAGATGGTCTCCAACATATAAAGAAACACAAACATTTTCTATACAATCTTGATCCTCCATCATCATAGATTGTTGGGTCGAATATATATAGTGAGAAGTCGAAAGTAGTTTGAGTTTGTAAAGTGTCGAAATTAGTATGGTTTCGACACATTTTCTATTTACAAGGCAGTTCAGTTTTGGTGCTTTATATCTAGTACTTGTAATTTTTTGTTAGTCTGTTGTACCATATTAATAGGGTAAGTACATAGAGTAGAGGGTAACGAACTCAGCGTCATTTACATTTGTACTCAAATATTCTCTTGTACTCATCAGACTTTAATCGAGCCAAAAAAATCTTATTTAGATCTCATGTCCCTTACAACTTCTATTGAATTTGTTTTATTGTTAATCAATTTATAACTCACATCAATTGGTATCAGAGCACGATTCGTTCAATCTATTGAAATTTTCTGGTATATTTCATTTTTTTAATCGCTATTTTCGATTCAAAACTTTCCGCAAATTGAATCAGGAAACTGCTGTAAAATGATTGGATTGAATAGATTATGCATTGTGTATGTTAGATCATTTGATTTCTGATTAATCTCTAATTGATTTATTTCTTATATTTCTATTTGAATAAAAAATCTCTTTCTTCGAAATCCGTACAATAATGGGGAATTTCATTGTGAACAGGATGACTAATTTCTCTCACTTGGTTGGATCATCAACAAAGATTCTGATGTTGATTCCAGAGTATTATGAGCAATGGGCAGACAGGATGGAGGATTGTCTTAATTGTATTGATGAAGATCTGGTGAGATCCATCAAAAGTGAACAATTTAATCAGGAGATGTTAGTCACTGTTGGTACATCTACAACTTCTGAGGACATGATCACAAGAGGAAACAAGATGAAGGAAAACGATAAGAAATGTATGCGTGAATTACGTGGTGATCTTCCACCAATAGTTTACAATTATGTTCGAGGATGTGAAACTACAAAGAAAACTTAGGATACTCTGCAGGAGAAATATCAAGGTAATGAAAAGACAAAGAAGAGTTCGATCAAACAATGCTTGCTAGAGTTGGGAGAATTCAAGCAGAAGGAAACACAATCAATCGAATTATACTATGATCGATTGAATGAATTGATCTTCAAGTGTTCTCGTTATGGAGTGACACATTCATCATTAGAGTTCAATCTCACATTTCTCATGGGTTTAAGAAAGGAATGGAGACATATTAGTTTGATGATCAAGACACAAGAAAACTTTGATGGTTACTCTCTTGCAAATCTATACAATATCTTGAAATTGCATGAAAGTAAGATTAATGATATTGTTCAAGAAAGTAAATCGAGTCTAGGAGGACCATTGGCATTGGTGTCGAAAGTTGCTGCAAATGAATTTGAATCCGAAGAAGAAGCTAAGGATAGAGAAGAAGGATTCTTATTCAACTCCGATGATGAAGCAGTTGCATATTACTCAAACAATAAGGTCAATAAATTCTTTAAGAAGCCGTTCAATGGAAAGTTCAAGAATAATTCTGAGGGCAAGAGTGTATCATCGACTGGGAAATCTGTGAAGGAGCAATAAAGGTAGAAAAGAAAGAGGTGGAGAGTTCGAATGAGAAGAAGAAGGAATTTAAGTTGAAGGGTGATTCTGTCTATAATTGTAACTATTGGATTAGGTGTCTAATCCCATAACTATAATTGGTATATACTTGAATTGATAGTAGCACAGTCCTTTTGGGTTGCCCTCAAATCGAGCAATTGAATACGATACCTTTTAGAAGGAGAGATTGATTTATTAATTTATTATATGGTTAATAAATTAATTAAAAATCAAAATAAATAATTTGTTAATATATTATGAGAATAATATATTAATTGGAAGTACTCATTTAGTTAATCATTAATCAGAACTTAATTGGAATTAATTTTAGGATTAATTGGATTAATTAAAAGTACAGGGTCTGTTTGGTTATTTATTGAAAGTTGAGGAAAGGAGCCCATGGACCTCATTGGATGAGGTGGATGAAAATCACTTGGGCAACCCCAAGGAATTTCGTCTAAGCCCCTTGAAAGAAGGGAATGGACTGCTTGGTCACCAAGCAAAGGGATTAGGGTTTCCTCCTTAAACCCTAGCTTTGGCACGAAGCTACCTTAGCTATAAAAAGACCCTTAGCCTTAGAATTTCGGCTATGACATTCCTTTATAGGCTTAGGGCCAAAATTCTCACCTCTCTCCTCTCTCTCTCTCTCTTCAATCTCCTTGGTTGCTAGGGTTTGGGTGTGAGCCTTTAGAGGCACGGAACTTGTGGTGCTTGCTTCCAAGAGTTTTTCAAGAATGAATTCAAGATTGTTTACAATAACAATCTTAAAGGTTAGTTCTCTTATTCTTATGAACTAGTTTTTCATATGAAAGTTTTGTAGGATGATAATTCATAGTATGTTGCCTATATGTGAAAGACATAGATCCTATTAGGTTGCATGTGCCATAATCATTTGAATTGTTTAAATGTTTTCCGCTTAGTGCATTTTAGATGTAACCCTAATAATCCATCAGTGGTATGAGAGACTAGGGCTTTCTTTCATGTATTTTCACATTGGTGAATCGATTAAAACAAACCTGTTTTTCGGTTTGTCACAATTCACGAGGTGAGCAATGAGGCTCACGACGTGAGCTCGGTCCAGATCTGAAAATCTAGATGTTTTCTGCCTAATCTGCTTTTGTTTGATAATTCCTTGCTATACTTGTCCTCCAAATCTGATTTTGGTGTATCTATGATGATAAAATAAAAGCCTAGAAGTTAGGAGATAATTATTTGGCTTGATTATTTGTTTTGTTGATTAATATAATTGATTTTTAAGTGTATAAATAAAAAAATCTAGATATTAATTGAACTTAATAATTAATGTCAAATAATATTTGGTATTTTTAAAAGTTTAAAATACATCCTTATAGATCTTATTATGAATTTAATTAAGTGATTAATTAAAAGATAATTAATAAATCCATAAAATGGTTTAAATTTAATTATATTAAAAGTTTAATTTATTAAAAAGATTAAACCCTTGCTATTTTAAAATGTTTAAAATACACCTTATACTGTATATATATATATATATATATGTATATATATATATATATATATATATATATATATATATATATATATATATATATATATATAAAAGTTTAATATATATTATATGTATAAGAAAAAGTCAGTCAAATCGCTAGTACACCTCATTCACGAAGCCATACTATAAGGAGAGTTTAAGGAAACAGGCTATAAAATAACCGCCATTGGGTATCCATTCTTACCCACCACTCTCTTATTTGATGGAGGGTCGTTAGCCGAACGGGTTTGATAGGACAATTACTTCTCATTAATAAGTATAATGACATAATGTAACTAAACTATTTCCTAAAATCTCACTCTTAGTTACAAAAGGAGAAATGTGAATTTGTATGCTATTCCATGAAATTGCACACTACATTTTATAAGTCGTTAGTGGAGCGTGTGTGGTTAACCGGCACACTAATGGGGGACTAATAAAGAGTGGTAGTGCGTGTCTTGAAAATTATCGTTGATTAATGGAGCGCGTGTGGCTAACCGACATATTAAAACGAGATGATAAATGACATCGAGAGTGCCAAGCTAATTTGCATGGTTATTCACATCTCGTTTGTGATCCTCGGCATCCCACTCACAAAAGTGAGAGAATAATCCGAGATTAAACATACCATTGATTGGATTCAATGAATCTCAAATGATCTAGGAGTTTCATAAGATTGAAACTGGTAAAAGCCTTACCCACCTAAAATAGATTCAAATTTGATTACGGCATCCCTCTTCAAAGCTCGAAACGAAAATATGGATCCTATCCTTAATTTAAAGTTATGGGTTAATAATTAAGGATTAAGATCAACTAACTTGAATTCTCTTTTCTCCTTTTGTAGATGTCAAGTCAAGACAACTATGGTCTTCCTAATTCTTTTGGAAATGGTTTTCCTCTACCATTTGAAGATGATCTTCCATATTCTGATCAAGGTGAAAGTGTGTTCCCTTTTTCGAGAAATGGTGGAAATGGATGCCATGCTTCTCCAACTTTTCCTCCTCCTCCTCCAGTAACTTTCCCCACGTCGCGTTTTCCTCAGGTTGAAAGATACGAAACTACTCAAGCCCTATTGGCATGCAAGCATCGAGATGGAAATTATGTGTCTACGCATGTTCTGGAAATGAAATCGTACATTAACAAATTAGATAAAATGGGTGTTGTTTTCCCAAAGGAGTAAGCCATTGATTTGGTTCTTCTTTCTCTTCCTGAGTCACATAGTCAGTTCATTAAGAACTTTTATATGAGGAACATCGATGTGACCCTAACTGATCTAACACATATGCTGATTGTTGCTGAAGTAGAAATGCTTAAGATCACAAGTGAAGCAAAAGTGTTTGAAGGATCTAATTACAAAATTTCCATGGACATTAATAATGGTGACAATGGTTCCATATTCTAACCCTAAAGAGTCCATATGTTTCTATTTCCAATTGAAGGGACATTGGTTGCAAAGCTTCCCAAACTACCTAAAAGATCTTAGAGATGGTAATGTCAAGTCGTGTGACTCTACTTCAGGTACATCCATTATCTAACTCCATTATCTTAACAAGTTCCTATTAGTAGACTCTTAATACATGATGTGATGATCACATTTTGATGGTATTGCAAGATCTAAGAGAAAGAAGTGAGCTTAAGAATAGTTAGCTAATTCTGATCGTGACAGATGGATTTCAGTCACATGGTTCGATGATCAGAATTTGGAAGCTACTGCTTAAGAATTATGATAATTTAATAGATTGCTTAAGAAATAGCTAGAAACATAGTTTTCATTTTTGCATTGTAAGGACAAGTTCCATTTTTTCGTTTAATATCAATAAAAGTGAAATTTTGGTTCATTTAGTTGGTTTACTTTATATTTCCTTGAAATGGCATTTATGAAAGTGTTGATTACATTTCTAATATTACAAAATGTTAATTGTGGATTTGATTCTTGTTATTTCACTTGTGGTAATTTCATAATTGACTAAGTGATAAAGAATTCTCATCACCTAGGTTTCAATTGGATAGAACCTTGGAGTCATGCAATTTGAATTGCGCGATGAATGAGAATCTTGATCGTTGGAAGATTATGAATAATTCATTGAGCACATGTTTATGTGAGTCAAAGTGAATGACGAATGGATCTAGTACATGTTGATATGGACTATTCAGATCCATCACAAAGGATGAAAATCTCTAATTGTCATGATTTACTGATGCTACAATAAATATGGTTGTGTTTATAAGATTAAGCATAATTCTGATACTTTGAAAGGTTTCAAAGAGTAGCAGAATGAATATGAAGAATCTATTAGGAAGAAAGATAAAAGTTTTTCCAATATGAAAGGAAAGGAGAGTACTTTAGTATCATGTTTTGTGATCATCTTAATGATTGTGGAACTATTTATCAATTGATCCTCGAAGAACATCTTAGTGCAATTGTTTGACTAAGAAGAGGAATCAGATATTGTTGAAATGGTTCAATCGAGAGATGGTTCATACTTCGTTTCCAATCATGTTTTTGAGCCATGCTTTAGTTACTTCGAATCATATCTTGAAACTTATTTCATACTAAGTAGGTTTATAACACCTCATGAAATGTGGAGTAATAATGTTTTCTTACTCTAGCACATTTGGAATTGGAAGTTGTGATGTTTTGGTTAAAACAAAGGATGAACTAAGGCCAATTCCATGAAGTGTTTCTTGTCGAGAATCCACACTAACTTTTGAATATTAGTTTTCGCTCGTCAAGGAATGTTCCTTGAGAGAGAAACTTATATGTCAAGAATTCAGTGAGAGTCTTAATGATCTTGAAGAGTTTTAGGAGTCAATCAAGAATAAACCTTTTAGTTATCACTAGCACGCGACCTGAGGTTGATAACCTATCGTGTTAAGTTAACACATTCTTGTTTCTCTGCACATTCCAGTTGGGTAGACAATGCTTATGAGTTCTATGGTTCTCATTTGACTGCAAAAAAGAAAAGTGCGTTGGTCAGTGACAGTTCATTGATCAATATGGGTGCGCTGCTTAACAACACGGAAGCACTGGTAGGCCCTTGTGCTACCAGAGGGCAAGAAATTTAGAATAACGAAGTTCAGTCCTTGAAGGAAAGCTAAATTTGAATTTGGTTTTTTCCTAAACCTTATCTTATGATTGTAGGTTAGAAATGATGGATTCACATGGATGGGAGCGTATACACCATAAAATCTTAATGGTAAAAGGTTTCGCTCTAACTTATGTGAATAATTATGAGGAAACACTTTCGCTAGTAGATTTTTAAGATCTGTTAAATATCATTATGGTTAGTAGTTGTGATAATTGTATTCTTAAATTCACAATATGATTACGACATCCCTTTTCATAGTTCGAATTGTCAGAAATGGCAAGGAATTGTTTGAACTTTCAGGGCATATAGCTATAAGTTCTGAAAGGGTTTAAACACAAACACATACACACATATATGCTATCTAATGAAGGTTTATAAGCTTGAGAAGTCTAGTTAGATACTTATCGAAGCATCGCGTATCATAAATCTATACTTTAGTAAGAAAGTCAAGAGTATTGATTTCTAGAAGTCCAGTTGTTTATCGAATACATGTCAAAGCTAGTGGGAGCATAATTGTTGTGCTATAGGAGCATAACTGTTATGCTAATGGGAGCATAATTTTTATGCTAAGTGTTGCAAGTTGTCAATACTATTTGTAGGAAACAAAGTTTACAAATTTGCAAGTTGAAAAGTTTAGGAATTGTTTCTCTTTGATAGACTTAAGGGAGAGGGAACTCATACTTCGTTTCAAATCTAAAAGTTTGTATTGAAGGGTTTAATAGAGCTTAGTCTTGGAAATATATGAATATCATGTTGAAATGATTCAACATAGGAAATTCGAGATATGGAAGTATTATAGCAAGAGATACAAGGTCTCTATGTAAGACATAATGAATCGAGTCCAATATGCTTCAGATATAGGATCGTTTTCATATGCTATAATATTCACTTTTTCTGTTTTTTCAAATGCCTTGGACATTGAGAGGGAAAAGGACTAGAACTTTGTGTGACTAAAGTTGAACAACTGTCAAGAACATTATGAGGTTATACCAAATGATTGGTTGCTTGTGGACAGTTGGAAGTATAGTGTTGGTTGGAAGGACCATGGTGACATGTTTTAGATTGGGACGATTCTTGATCAAAATTGATGGTCATATGGGAATATGGAAATGTTTCCATAATGGGAGTTGATTATTAAAATCTACACGTAAGTTAGAAACTTTAATGCAAGAAAGGTGTTCAAGGAGTGTACCTTGAATTTTAGACTTCATTACCATGGAATTGTTTTTACTAAAAAAGGTCCAATGGAACATTCTGTAATATCGTTGGCTAAGTCTCTGTGAGTTTGAATCTTCAACATCACAGAAGGACAATGCATGTAAGGTTGGAATTCTAACACATTTAGTAGGGACAAGAATTTGGAATTGTGAAATGAGCATCATTGGAATAGTGTCCAGTCGATCTGTTCACAAATGAAGGACCATAGAGAAACATAGCGTGCATGTTCATAACATTGCATGACTTATGTTTAATTCAAGTGGTTAGTTGATTACTCGAAACATTATACAATGAATAAAGTCTTAATTAATATGGTGATTAAAAATAAGAGTTTTATTTATATTAAATAGTTTTGAGACCATAGTTAATTAGTTTATTATTGTGTTTCACTTTGCATGTTTTACTTCCTGAATAATTTAGTTAATCGAAGTTCCACAATCACTCATACTTTTGGAAGTAAGTACCGAATTAAGACTGTCATGAATAGAACTGTAGATTGTCTATGGAGATTAGACATAGCAATAGTTTTGCTGCAATGTTCATGAGTACGTTGAAAATTAGGATTTTAAGTATTGGATAAACCCACGCTCAGAGAATTACTTCATGGATTTTATCACGAGTAATTTTGAGATGATAATATATTATATTCTTGAAACGGAGATATATGAGTTATTGTTTACAAGTAAGTTGTGCATTAATAATATGTAAACGCATCAATAACCTGATGTTATAAAACGTATTGTTGTGTATGATTTGATGAGTAAATAATACAAGCATATAAGTCAAAGTTTATTCGTTTCTTTTTCCCTAATGGGAAAAGCGATATCTTTGGTCCCCTCGATGATTTTATGTCGAAATCTGAAGTGCTTAGCCAAGCCTGGACTGAATTGATGTGTTCAATTGGTAGTCTGATTTCAGTCATCATAAATCAGAAATCGGGAAAAAAAAACTTGGACAATAAGATTGATTATAATCCATGTCTCATGTCTGTACGATATCTTGTAGAACGGAGGAATATTTCATCACTTATCTTAGGACACGTAACTGACCGGGTCAGAGTTCGACAGCGACTTTTGGAAGCTACAATTTGCTGATCTGTTTGGAAGTTATACTGGCAGTTATAGTTATTAGACTTATCCAAGTTGGAGACTATTGGATCCGGTGTCTAAACCCATAACTATAATTGGTATATACTTGAATTGATAGTAGCATAGTCCTTTTGGGTTGCCCTCAAACCTAGCAATTAAATAGGATAACGTTTAGAGAGAGAGAGAGAGAGATTGATTTATTAATTTATTATATGGTTAATAAATTAACTAGAAATCAAAATAAATAATTTGTTAATATATTATGAGAATAATATATTAATTGGAAATAGTATTATTTAATTAATCATTAATCAGAAATTAATTAGAATTAATATTAGGATTAATTTGATTAATTAAAAGTACATGGTCAGTTTGGTTATTTATTGAAAGTTGAGGAAAGGAACCCATGGACCTCATTGGATGAGGTGGATGAAAATCACTTGGGCAAGCCCAAGGAATTTCGTCCAAGTCCCTTGAAAGAGGGGAATGGGCTACTTGGTCACCAAGCAAAGGGATCAGGGTTTCCTCCTTAAACCCTAGCTTTGGCACGAAGCTACCTTAGCTATAAAAAGACCCTTAGCCTTAGAATTTCGGCTATGACATTCCTTTAGAGGCTTAGGGCCAAAATTCTCACCTCTCTCCTCTCTCTCTCTTCAATCTCTTTGGTTGCTAGGGTTTGGGTGTGAACCATTAGAGGCACGACACTTATGGTGCTTGCTTCCAAGAGTTTTTCAAGAAGGAATTCAAGATTGTTTACAATAACAATCTTAAAGGTTAATTGTATTATTCTTATGAACTAGTTTTTCATATGAAAGTTTTGTAGGATGATCATTCATAGTATGTTGCCTATATGTGATAGATATAGATCCTATTATACATGTGCCCTAATCATTTGAATTGCTTAAATGTTTTCTGCTTAGTACATTGTAGATGTAACCCTAATAACCAATCAGTAACTATTGCAATGGTTACAATCACCTAGCGAGAGATTGTATGCTAAGAAAGAAAGAAGAGAAGAAGGAAAGAGTTAAGGACAGAGTTTATTATGTTGAGAAGCTTGAGGAACTTCTCTCTCGAACAAAGAATGTTTCACTAATTGCTAGAGGAGATGATGAAGAAGAGGGCACATATCAAATCTGGTCTTAAGGATTAGATGATGAGGAAATGCACCATCCCACACATGGTGCATTGTATGCGAAACTGAAGGAGATTGATGATGGGAGTGAGTATGATGATGAAGAAAGAATTGTAGGGAGATGCTTTGTGTCGAAGGACGAGATCAAATCACCAATGACTGCAAAGGTACATGATCTTCTAACCTCATTTAAAATTCCTTCATATTCTTTTAATGATGTTTTATCTGACTTTGATAATACGTGTTCTTATCTTAATGATATGTTAATCTCCGTGAGTAGTGAAGCAGAAAGTCCAAAACCCTCTATTATGAAGCTAAGAATAAATTTGAAGAAAAGAAGGGTTTAGTATAATCTCTAGACTTAAGGATTACTAATCTTTTGATAGATAGAGACTATTCGAATAGACAATATTATGCTTGTAAAACAACAAAACATTTATGGTAATACTGCAAAAAGGTTGTATGCGAAATTAATTGAACTTTATCATTCTGCCGAGATTTGTGATGAACAACATCGAAAGCTACTTCCTTTTATAACTTTTAAAATAGAACAGATAGACGAAACCACATATGACTGTGAAAGCAAGATAACTGATTATGATAAAATTCCTAATGATTCATATGCATATGGTATTGCAGATATTAATGAATGTTTGAATGCTGATGATCTTGTAACATCCCGATGTCAAGGTAATTTCAATTTCAACCCTATATATGTTTGAATAATATTTCAATTTTGACCTTTGAGTTGAGGAAGGTTTCTAAATTGGCCCATAATGGCAATTTAGTAATTTCATCCAAGTGGAGTACGCAAAGCGTACGTTGTGTACACTAGGTGTTCACCTCGTACGTGGGGCGTACGTGAAGAAATGCCAAACCCTAATTTTTAGGGTTTGGTTCATATTTAAACCTCATTATAGCCTCATATTTCACTCTTCTTCAGCCTCCCTCTATGAGAAACGACCCCAAGCAAACCCTAAGTGAAAGAGTGCATTTGGGAGCCTATTTGAGTGTTTAGAAGTGTTCTTGAAGAAGAAGAAAGTGGTGAGAAGAGCTTGGAGTTTGGGAAGCATCTTGGATCTGGGATTTTCTTCTTGATAACAACCTCCAGAAGGTAAAAAGTTCACATCTTGATCACTCCATCTTGTAGATCTAGACGTTTCTTCCTTTAAGACACTTTTTGTCCCAAAAATGGTGATTCTTCAGCATGACATGTTCTTGACCCAATAAGTCGTCCTTTCAGACCTTATGAGGGGTCTTGAGTCATAAAAATGTAGTCTTGAGGGTTAGTTCCACTCTAGGCAAGCTATAGAAGGTCTTAACGCATTAAGATGTTGATGGTTGTGTTTTAAGCACTTAATAGACATGCAAAGTCATAAAGTTGGAAACTTTATGACTCTGAGTGGTATTTTGGCCTTGGATGTGAAAGTTGGACGTGAGACCTTAAGACATTAAGCTCTTATTGAAGATTTAGGAAGTCTGGCCATATGCCCTGCGTAACCTGGAGTACGCAGCACGTACATGGTCAACCATCCCGACTACGGTCAAGACTCGAGTACGCCCCGCGTAGCTTCAGAGTACGCCAGCGTACGAAACCTGAGTTGACTCGGCTGTGTTGACTCCATTGACTTGTTGACTTTGACCAAGTTTGAACTAAGGGTATTTTGGGTATTTGAGCAATACTTGAGTCTTTGTCTCTATCGTTTGAATAGGTGACTTGTAGAGCCTATATTTGGAGCATTTATTGTTCAACTTTCCGTCAGACTGTGAGGTGAGTCTTCCTCATTATACTTGCAGATCAAAGGCACCATGGTTGGCCAATTTTATTGGATATCCTATTATATGATAGTATGTTATTAAGTTGTAGAGATCTGTTAAATCGATATCATGGTATATAGGATGTTAGCATGCGGTAGTGATCTATAAATCTGACTGTTTGTCTGATGCCTGGTATTATGTTTATTTGTTATGTGTATGTCGACATGTTATGGTCGGCTGGGTTGAGGCGATCCTGCTTTGTGCTGAAGGCCAAGATACCCGGGGGGTCTAGATAGACTGTTGGCCTGCGAGGCGGTCCAGTCAGGCCGAAGGCCCGACGAGCGGTTCAGATAAGCTGCAGGCCCTACGAGGCGGTCCAGTCATGTCGAAGGCTCGAAGAGCGGTCCAGATAGGCTGTAGGCCCTGCGAGGCGGTCCAGTCAAGCTGAAGGCTCAGTTATGCATGTTGTTGTTTGATATGTTTTATGTGGTGGTACTTTGGGGGAACTCACTAACCTTTGGCTTACGGTTTTAGTTTGTTGTTTCAAGTACTTCTGATGATCGCGGGAAGGAGAAGGCGTGACGGTACACATCCTCATATTTTATGGACTTATGATTTTGGGATACTCTGATATTGATAAACACTTTGGAAACAATGATTTTGTAAACATTTTATGATTATGGGTTGTTTTGAAAAGTTTAAAATTGTTGTAATTTTTGAGATGTTACAAGTTGGTATTAGAGCCCTGGTTTGAGAGAATCGGATAAGCATTCGTGCGAGTCCAAACTCAAACTAAGGATCTGTAAAGGTTTCAAAATTGTTTTCAAAAGTAACCAAGGAAGGATGCGATGTGTACGATCCAGTAAGTATACCCCAAGTTACCACACTGTTAACTGTTATTATGCTATGTAGAATAACATGCTAGTGATAGGCTAGGGATCTTCAAGAATTGAATAATATAATTTCCTAATTGTATGACGCCTGATAGCCTAGGGTTCTTCCTTATATCAAATTAACATCATTACTGTAGTTGCTTAGTGTATGCATCAAAATTGTACATAACTAAGATTTTATAACCTGAGAATGTTTGATTTAGCCTTATTTCATGTTCCTTGTTTAGTTGTGGGCTTAAGGTAGAATCAAGTATTCGACTGCCTATAGGATCCAGTGTTATGTATGATTTGCATACACGAGTGCTGCAGGGTTGATGGAAGTTTCATGGATGAGTGATGCGGGGTCAACCGATTAGTCGAGGAATGTATAGCCTTTCTCTAGGAAATGAGAATATGGTGTATGTGTATTTCAATGAGTGTATTTAGGGTTGTTGTGATGATCTTCTGAGACAAATATGGGTAGGTGTGGAAGGCAGTATGGGCCCGTACTACTGGAAGCACAGGACCCGTACGCGTAGCAGGGAAGTCGCAACCCCTAAGGTTTTGTTGGATATGGTTCCTATGGTATGATATGTGTATTCTATGATATCTCATTGGTTTATTTTCAGTATGGTGGTTACGAGGCGAATTGAGACAGGATCCAGATCAGGAGCCGGGGCAGGATGGGCCAGGAGTGACTGAGGATGGGGTTAGGGAGATCATTCATGAAGAGGTTGTTTCTATTGTCCCAGTGCAGATACCGAAGCTGTTTGGGTCTATCAAGACCATTATGATGGAGTTCTTTGATCACCGATACCCAATAATTTCAGAGTTGCTGCTGTTGCAGCCACCGCAGTCGTTGCTGCTGCAGAGATTGGCGTTGGGTGGGCTTTTCAGTACCGGGACTTCGACAATACGAAGCCTCCGGTGTTTGACAGGGTTTAGGATCTAATCATTGCCATGAGGTGGTTGTTATATGTTGAGGGATGTTTCTTCACTTGCTCTTTCCCAACTAACTAGAAGGTCAAGTGCGCTATGAACCTTCTTCGGTCTGGAGCGAAGGATTGGTGGAGGCTGGTTAGTTGTTCATACACCCAGAGCAGCGAGTTGCAGTATCATGGGAACAGTTCTATGAGATGTTCCGCTTGAGATATGTTCCATTGGTTGAGCGGGAGAGGCTAGCCCAGGAGTATTTGGACCTGAGAAAGGGGACTAAGTCGGTGACGGAGATCACCAAGTTGTTCACAGAGAGGGCTATGTTTTTCCCTAAGTTTGCTACTTCTGAGCAAGCTCAGATGACTCGGTACTTAAGCATTCTCAAGATGGACATCCGCAAGTTCGTGTCTACTCATCTCTATAGATCACTCCTCAATTTACAGGAGGCAACGAGGCAGCGTGAGATTGAGATGGAGCTCCAGACAAGGAAGCAGAGGCAGGCCCCTGTGTAGTCACAGCCTGTGGCGAAGCGGTTTAAGGCCACTGATGTGAGGTCTGGGAGTCAGAGGGGCCGCACTTGTGGATAGTTCGGCAAGGTTCACGAGGGTCCTTTTCGGCTTATTTATGGATGCCGCAAAGGTGGTAAGGAGGGGCACTATGCGAGGGATTGTCGCCAACCAGCCCCAGTTTCGAGTACCAGGATTTGCTACCATTGTGATCCGGTTGGCCATATGAAGGTCTACTGTCCAATGCTCGCCACCAAGATGACACAGGCCCCGACGCCAACCACTCTGAGGATCACCGATGGGCTCCAGGGGAGGGTGGATCCCTCGAGGGCTCGGGGTCGTGGTTTTCAGCTCACTGCCAAGGCGGCCAGAGATGCGCCAGACGTTATAACCAGTATGTTTCTATTTATTATTTTGTTGATTATTTTTATAGTACGCTTATGTTTATGCTTCTAATAGGTACGTTCTTAGTGAACTATTTGCCTGCTCTTGTGTTATTTGACTTGGGCATAAGTTGGTCCTTTGTGTCTCGATCTTTTAGTAGGGATTTTGGTATGCCTCTTAGTTAGTTGGAGTGCCCGTTGCTAGTTTCTATCGCCAACAAACTCAGGGTTTCTGCATCCACGGTGAATCAGGGTTGTGTATTGTAGATCTCTGGGGTTCCTTATCCACTTGATTTGATCCCTATTCCCATGGGGGATGTGTGTGTGATAGTGGGGATAGATTGGATGAGCAGGTTTGGTGCTATGATCGATTGCAAGGGTCAGCGAGTGGTGGTTCGAACCCCAAGTGGGGGAGAACTAGTTATCTATGGAGAGGGTACTAGGGTTGGTTTAGGGTTTTGTTCGGCCGCCAGGGGTCGATAGTATATTCAGCATGGGTGTGCGGGTTACCTTGCTTGTGTGGTTGATACTCGGGTCGGGCAGCAGACTTCGGTTTCAGAGGTGCCAATTGTCAGGGAGTTTGCTGATGTGTTACCGGAGGAGTTACCCGGTGTGCCTACCGAGAGGCAGGTTGAGTTCAGGATTGAGATGAAGCCAGGTGCGGCTCCAATTGCCAAGGCATCATACCGCTTGGCCTCGCCCGAGATACAGGAGTTGTCCTCTCAGCTTCAGGAGCTGTTAGGCAAGCAGTTCATCAGACCGAGCAGTTCGCCGTGGGGAGCGCCGATACTGTTCGTCAAGAAGAAGGATAGTTCGCACCGGATGTGCATTGATTACCGGGAGTTGAACAAGTTAACGGTGAAGAACCGTTACCCCCTTCCGTGTATTGATGACCTCTTTGATCAGTTGCAGGGTGCATCTTGGTTCTCCAAGATCGACTTGAGGTCAGGGTATCATTAGGTGAGGGTGAGAGAGGAGGACGTGGAGAAGACAGCGTTCCGAACTCGTTATGGGCATTACGATTTCGTGGTGATGCCATTTGGGCTCACCAATGCGCCCACAGTGTTTATGGATTTGATGAATCGGGTGTGCAAGCTGATGATCGACCGATATGTTATAGTGTTCATTGATGATATCTTGTTGTATTCCAAGACCAAAGGGAAGCACGAGGATATCTCGTTAACCAGGATGGGGCGGGAACGGTTGTATTGGGGCGGGAACGGTTGTATTCCAAGTTCTCAAAGTGTGAGTTTTGGTTACGAGAGGTGTAGTTCCTGGGATATCTCGTTAACCAGGATGGGATTTTAGTCGATCCGTCCAAGATCGAGGTTGTGATGCAGTAGTAAGTTCCGAAATCTCCCTCAGAGATCAGAAGTTTCTTGGGTTTGGTGGGATATTATCGGAGATTTATCCAGGACTTCTCCAATATCGCAGTACCCTTCACTCGTCTGACGAGGAAGGGAGTGGATTTCCGGTGGGCCCCGGAGCAACAGGATGCTTTTGAGACGCTGCAACAGAGATTATGTGAGGCCCCGGTGTTGACCCTTCCAGAGGGCGTTGAGGATTTCGTCGTATTCTGGGATGCATTCATCACTGGTTTGGGGGTGGTCCCTATGCAGAGGGGACAAGTGATTGATTATGCTTCTCGGCAGCTGAAGTCGCATGAGGCTTGGTGTCCTACTCATGACCTGGAGTTGGGGGCAGTGGTGTTTACCCTCAAGGTTTGGAGACATTATCTTTATGGGGTCCGTTGTACTGATTACACGGATCACAAGAGTTTGCGATATCTTATGGACCAGCCGAACCTGAACATGAGGCAAAGCAAGTGGCTGGACGTGGTCAACGATTATGACTGTGAGATCCTTTACCACCCGGGTAAAGCGAATGTGGTAGTGGATGGCTTGAGCCGCAAGTCGGCTGGGTCTTTAGTTGGAGAGATGTGTATGAGGATAAGTGTTGATTCTCCACTTTTGGGATTGATCAGAGAGGCATAGGCAGAGGGAGTTAGGAAGGAGAACTAGAAACAAGAAAGGATCAGGGGCGAGATCGACAGATTTGTCACCGACAGTCAGGGCTTGTTGACCTGGTGTGGTCAGGTATGGGTCCTAGTTTTTGGTGGGATCAGACAGATAATGTTGGAGGAGGCTCATAAGTCTAGTTTTTCTATACACCCTGGAGCCACCAAGATGTATCACAATTTAAGATTGAGTTACCGATGGCCGTGCATGAAGAGGGAGATAGCCTGGTATGTCGAGAGGTTCTTAACCTGTAGGATGGTCAAGGTCGAGCATCAGAGGCCGCATGGGAAGCTGCAGCCTTTGGAGGTTCCCATGTGGATGTGGGAACAGATCACCATGGATATTATAAACCAAGTTGCCGAAGACTGCCAAGGGTTTTGATGCTATATGGGTCATCATGGATCGATTGACCAAGAGTGTCCACTTTTTGGCCATCCGGGAGAGCTCGTCGGCCGAAAAGTTGGCCGATGTGTATGTTCAAGAGATTTTCACTCGTCATGGGGTTTCGGTCTCCAATTTTTCAGACCGAGATGTTTGGTTCACTTCCTGATTCTAGCAGAAGTTCCACGAGAACTGGGCACGAGGCTACATTTCAGCACTACATATCACCTGCAAACCGACGGTCAGAGTGAGCAGACCATCCAGACACTCGAGATATATTGCAGGCTTGTGTCATTGATTTTGGTGGGAGTTGTCATTCCTACCTACCTCTTGCGGAGTTTTCTTACAACAACAGCTACCACTCCAACATTAGTTCCCCACCTTTTGAGCTCTTGTATGGTCGGAGATGTCGTACCCCGGTATGTTAGGGAGAGGTTGATCACAGGGTCGTAGGAGGACTGAAGTGGTCCTTCAGACCATGGAGCATATTCAACAGATCAGGCAGAGACTGCAGACAGCTCAGAGTCGGTAGAAGAGTTATGCAGACCGGCACCAATCAGAGTTGGAATTTTAGGTCGGTGATATGGTATTACTGAAGGTCTCACCCTGGAAGGGTGTGATATGCTTTAGGAAGAGGGGGAAGTTGGGACCCTGGTATATTGGACCATTCTGTGTGATCGCCAGGATAGGCAGGGTGGCCTACTGGTTGGACTTGCCGAGTGAGCTCAGTCATATCCACAACACTTTCCATGTCTCTCAATTACGAAAGTGTGTGTTGGACGGTGAGGCAGTGGTCCTCTTGGATGATATTCCGGTTGATGAGCGCCTGAATTATATTGAGAGGCCAATGGCTATATTGGAGAGAAAAATGAAGGTCATGTGCAACAACGAGATACCTTTCGTAAAGGTTCAGTGGCAACATCGGAGAGGCTCCAAGTGGACCTCGGAGCTGAATGCTGAGATACGAGAGCATTATCCTGAGTTGTTCATGATGGGCGACTTCGAGGATGAAGTCTAGTTCAAGTGGGGGAGAATTATAACATACCGATGTCAAGGTAATTTCAATTTCAACCCTATGTTTGAATAATATTACAATTTTGACCCTTGAGTTAAGGAAAGTTGCTAGATTGGCCCATAGTGGCAATTTAGTAATTTCACCCTAGTGGAGTACGTTGAGCGTACGATGTGTAAGCTCGGCGTACACCTCGTACGCGGGGCGTACGTGAAGAAATGGCAAACCCTAATTTTTAGTGTTTAGTTCATATTTAAACCTTATTATAGCCTCATATCTCATTCTTCTTCAGCCTCCCTATGTGAGAAACGACCCCAAGCAAACCCTAAGTGAAAGAGTGCATTTTAGATCCCATTTGAGTGTTTAGAAGTTTTCTTGAAGAAAAAGAGAGTGGTGAGAAGAGCTTCGAGTTTAGGAAGCATCTTGGATCTGGGATTTCCTTCTTGATAGCAACCTCCAGAAGGTAAAAGGTTCACATCTTGATCACTCCATCTTGTACATCTATAATTTTCCTCCTTTAAGACACTTTTTGTCCCAAAAATGGTGATTCTTGAGCATGGCATGTTCTTGACCCAATAATTCGTCCTTTCAGACCTTATGAGGGGTCTTGAGTCACAAAAATGTTGTCTTGAGGGTAGTTCTACTCCATGCAAGCTATAGAAGGTCTTAATGCATTAAGATGTTGAGGGTTGTGTTTTTAGCACTTAATAGACATGCAAAGTCATAAAGTTGGAAACTTTACGACTCTTAATGGTATTTTGGCCTTGGATCTGAAAGTTGGACGTGAGAGCTTAAGACGTTAAGCTCTTATTGAAAATTTGGGAAGTTTGGGCGTATGCCCTGCATAACCTGGAGTACGCAGCGCGTACGTGGTCAACCATCCCGACTGTGGTCAAGACTCGAGTGCGCCCCGCGTACCTTCGGAGTACGCCCCTCATACAAAGCCTGAGTTGACTCAGCTGTGTTGACGCCGTTGACTTGCTGACTTTGACCAAGTTTCACTTAAGGGTATTTTGGGTATTTGAGCAATACTTGAGTCTTGGTCTCCATCTGTTGAATACGTGACCTGTAAAGCTTGTATTTGGAGCAATTATCGTTCAACTTTTTGTCAGACTGTGATGTAAGTCTTCCTCACTATACTTGCGGGTCGAAGGCACCAAGGTCGGCCCATTGGATTGGATATCCTGTTATATGGTAGTATGTTATTAAGTTGTAGAGATCTGTTAGATCGGTATCGTGGTATATAGGATGTTAGCATGTTGTATGATGGGTTTTAGTATACTACAACATCCTATGGTGCACATACAATCCTAAATACCTTGGATCTATGTTTTCACTAATTATACATGCAAATGGTTTCCAAGGCATTAAACCTATAACTAGCATGCAAATTGTCATAAACAATACAAGATACTAGTTAGAGTAACATACATTTTATGTGGCTTGAAGTCTTGAAGTATTTGGTGTTGCTTGAAAGACTTTGGCCTTTAAGAACTTAGTGCCCCAAGTGTTTCACCTCAAATGGAATCACAACTCACCTAGGACAAAGGTGACTCTTGAGAGAGAATTCCATGCACCAAAACACCTCTATATTTCTCTAAGAAAATGAAGCACTTTCAAGTGGCGATTTTGGGCAATGGAATATGTATTTATATGTGGCATTTCAAGGGTCATGGGTATAACCCAAATCCATACCCATGAATATTATGATCCATGGTTCATGTGGCCCAACTCTTTATGTATCCATACATAAACTTGACCCAACATGGATCATAAGCCCAACACATATAAATATAACTAATTACCATAATTAGTCCCCATAGATTCAATTAGTCTCTTTTGATCACTAAATTAATTCCAAATTAATTCTTGATCAATACTAATTAAAACATATGATTTTATATTAATATATTAGAACTTATAATAAATTAATAAATCATATATAACCTTCTCTCAAGAGTCCATCCTAACAAATTGTCCTTGTGTTATGCAACCCAAATGGACCATGCTACTCTCGGGTCGAATACATACCAATAATAGTTATGGGCCTAGTCATCTAATCCAATGGTCTCCCACTTGGATAAGTCTAAAACTATTATTGCGTATGACTCCAAGATCACGACTAGCAATCATAGCTCTTAAACGCCGATGTCGAACTCTGACATAGTCAATGAAATGTCCATTAGATAAGGGATCATATATTCCTCCATTCTAGATATCATATGGACTGAGACATGGATTATAATCATTCTCTCTGTCCATTTGTTGTTTCCCGATTTCCGATTTGTGACGACCGACTAATTGAACAAATCAAATCAGTCCAGGCCCGGCCGAGCACTTACGTTTGTCATCACCAAATCATCGAGGGGCCCACAGATATTGCTTTTATCCCTCTAAGGGCAAAAGGAATGGATAAACTTCGACCCAAATGTTCGCTTGTACTTACTCATCAAATTACACACAACGATATGTTTTATAACAACCAAGTTACTAGTTGCGTTTACATATGTCAATGTGCAACCGATGCGCAACTACAACTCACACGTCTCCGTTTGAAGAATATAAGATATTATCATCTCATGATCACGCGTGATAAAATCCATGAAGTGAGTCAAATGAGCGTGGGTTTAATCAAATACTCGAATCTTATTCCAAGAGCACTCATGAATACTGCAGCTATGTCTAGGCCACCTAGACAAAGTACAGACCCATTCATGACAGTCATGCCTCATACCTACTTCCAAAGTATGATTGACTGTGGAGAGTTTGAATAACCTAGTTATTCGGGAAGTCAAAACATGCAAAGTGAAACACAAGAATAATACTAATCCTATATGGCTCCAAGCACCTTTGAGAGTAAATAAAACACCTTTTATTTAAGCACCATATTGATTACTCATTATTCATTGTATAATGTTTCAAATAATCAACTTTATACTTGAATCAAAACAATAGTCATGCCATGCTCCAAGCATGCACACTATGTTTTTCTATGATCCTTACTTTGTGAAATAGACCAACTGAATATGATTCCAATGATTCTTATTTCATAATCCCCACTCCAAATCGTAAATGCAAGAATTCCAAATTCCTGCCATTTACCGAAATCAGTTAGATTCTAAACTTATATGCATTGATCCTCATGTAATGACTATGCACAAAGTCACAAAGACTTGTCAACAGACATTACAGAGTATGCCAATGGAAACGAAGTCTCAAATTCAAAGTACATTCCTTTGAACATCCTTCTTGCATTAAGTCTTCTAATCTTACACATATTTAATGAATAACTTCCACTTATGGAAACATTTCCATACTCCCATTTTGACTATTACTTCTGAACAAGAGTTGCCTCCTTTCAGAATATGTCAATATGGTCCTTTCCAAAAATTTACACCATACTTCCAACTGTCCATGAGCAACCAATCTTTGGTAAACCTCAGATTGTCCTCGACAATTGCTTAATCATTTTAGTCATATCCAATTCTAGACCTTTTCCCCTCTTAATGCCCTAGGCATTTGGAAAGTTTAGAAAGGATAAATATTATAGCACATGTAATCGATCCTATATTCGAAGCATATGGGACACAGTTCATGATGTCTCACATAAAGACATGATCCTAGACCAATCTTTTGCTACAATATTTTTTATTTTTTATTTGCCATGTTTTTATAATTCGACTATGAAGAGGGATGCCGTAATCATAATCGAATTTTGAGAATGCAATATATATAGAATTTCTTTATGTTGAACCATTCCAACATAAAATTCATATATATATATATATATATATATATATATATATATATATATATATATATATATATATATATATGTGTGTGTGTGTGTGTGTGTATATATATATATATATATATATATATATATATCCTTGACTAAACATGATTAAAACTCAATCTAAGCTTTTAGAATTAAAATGAAGTATAATTTCCTCCCCCT
The DNA here is from genome assembly GCF_052849685.1 of Lactuca virosa. Classification (NCBI taxonomy): domain Eukaryota; kingdom Viridiplantae; phylum Streptophyta; class Magnoliopsida; order Asterales; family Asteraceae; genus Lactuca; species Lactuca virosa. The sequence continues at coordinate 62,875,648 of NC_136429.1, forward strand.
TAATTATAGCAAAACAACTTTTCAAACCCTGCAAAGTCACAAATTGAGACCTTTTGTTTTCTATAATTAACACTTAACATAATAATCATGCTGCCACTAACATGATAACTATTAGCATAACACTTATGCTCCCACTAGCTTTGACATGTATCCAGAAATCAGCTGGACTTCTAGAAATCAATGCTTTATTGACTTTCTTACCAAAGTTCAGATTTCTGATACACGATGCTTTGATAAAACTTTATCGAAATCATACAACTTTCCTTAGACAACTCATATGAGTGTCTAAAATTTTTTTAGAACTATGAAAATGGATGCCGTAATCATAGTCTCATTTGTTTAGACCTTTTCCATTTCTCACATGTCCATGTTAGTGTGCCGGTTACCCACACACGCTCCACTAACGACTTTGAGAATGCAAATATCACAATTGCTATCTACTTAGAATCTACTTAGTGAAAGCGTTTCCTCACCATCATTTTCATGAATCGGAGAGAAACCTTATGACACTTAGATTTTATGGTGTATGTGTTCCTATCCATGTGAATTTGTCAAAACCATAATCACAAGACAAGGTTAGTGACAAATCCAAACTCATATGGACTGAACGTGTGCAATCTTAACTTCTTGCCACCTGGCAGCACAAAGGCCTACCATTGCTTCCAAGTAGTTATGCAAACATCTGAGAACTCATACAACTCACATGCATAGTCAACTCTAACTGGAATGGGCACAAAAACAAGAATATGTCAACACGATACGTTACAAAATCAAGTCGTGTGCTAGTGATAAACAATACCCTTGATTAGTTCTTGAAACTTTTCAAGATCATTAAGACTTCTACTGACCTCTTGACATATAAGATTCTCTTGTCAAGAACCATTCCTTGACAAAGCAAATATTCAAGAGTTAGTGCGGATTCTTATCAGGATAACACTTGACACAATTGGTCTTTGTTGGTCTCTGTCTTATCCAAGACATCACAACTTGCCAATTTCAAATGTACAACAATAAGAAACATCTTATTCTACATTTGACAAGTGTTATAAACCTTCTAAAGATTATGTCACTCAAGTTACAATCTTGGAGTATGACTCTAAGACTTGTTTTGGAACGAAGTATGATTCATCTTTTTGATTTTAACTATTTCAACAATCCACGATTCCTCTTCTTATCCAAACAAATTCACTAAGATGTCCTTAGAGGATCAATTGTGATATGGTATCTTAATCATAAAACATGATACTAAAGTACTCTCCCATCTTTTTAGATTTGAGAAACTTTTATCTTTCTGCCTAATTTGATTCTTCTCATTCATTCTGCCACACATTGAAACTTTTCCAATGTTTCAGAATTATACTTAAACTTGTAAGTACAACCATATTTACTAAAATTTAGTAAATCATGACGAACAACCTTATCGTTCTTTGTGGTGGACCTGATCAGCGCACAACCAAGTGTACCCGATCTCCTAGCCGTTCACTTGACTCACATATACATGTGAACAAGGAATTAGTCTTATTTTCCCAAAGATGAAAATTCTCATTCATCATACAATACAAGTTGCATGATTCCAAGTTTCTATCCAACTGAAACTTGGGTGATGAGAATCTTTCCTTATTTGGTAAATTATGACACTACCACAAACGAAAAGAATCAAATCCATTTTCCAATATTGCTATCAATGGAATCATATAAACAACAATTTTTCACAAATGACATTGTAAGGATATTTAAAATAAATAAAATTAAAACTTTTTCCTTTTATTTTAAAACTTTGCGGAAAAAACTTATCCTTACAATGCAAATGCATATGAAAACAATGTTGTTATTTATTCCTAGGCAATCTATCACAACTCTTAAGCAATGGCTCAAAATTCTGATCTTCAGATTATGCGATTGAAATCCATCTTCGCGACTAGAATCAACATATTCTTCCTTTAAGCTTCCTCTTTTCTTTGATTTTTAAAAAATCAACATGCGACCTAGTCACATCATGTAATAAGAATCTCCAAATAGGAACTTAATAGAGTTAGATAGTGGACTTTAGCCGAAGTAGAGTCAAACTTTCTGACTTTACCAACCTTATGATCTTTCAGGTAAATAGGGCAGCTTCGCAACCAATGCCCCTTCCTTTGGCAATAAAAACATATGGACTCTTTGGGAATGGTACGCGGGACTATCTCAGACTTAGCCTTTTTCTTTACCATTTGGTCAACCAAGCTGACTATGGCCGATCCCTTTCCATTGGGAAGAGAAAGGTTTTCTGGATTTCCAATGTTACCATTGTCAATGTTCATGGAAGTTTGGGAAGTCGATCTTCCAATCAAATCTGCTTTACCAGTGCTCTAAATCATTGCTGATTCAGCAGCATCAAGCAAATAGGTAAGATCATTAAGGGTCATGTCATGGTCTGTCATATAGTAGTCCTAAAGGAACTCACTATGTGACTTAGAAAGTGATTGAAGAACCTAGTCAATAACCAACTTCCTCAAGACTTTGACACCCAAATCTCCTGGCTTGTCAATATGTGACTTGATCTCCAAGATGTGAGCACACATAGACTTTGCTTGCCAATAGGGATTGAGTGACCATGAAATATTCAAGAACTTGTGGGTTAAGGAGAATAATTGGAGGAGGTGGAGGAATTGGAGTATGATTTCGATGATCCAACCACGGGACATCATCTTCATTAGGAAAGCTTGTTCCAAGGGATTTAGGATGATCATAGTTTTCTGAACCATACATCTAAAATGGGAGATATTCAAGTTAGTTGATTTAAGTCCTTAATATAACACCCAATATGAAATATTAAGGCTAGGACCCAACACAACATTTTATAACTTGGAAGATGGATGCCGTAATCCAAGCTATAAAATATTTGAAGGTAGGCGAATGACGATTCACCAATTTACACCATGAAAAAAGAAATAGGTATTAGGTTTTAATTGGTTTGAAACTCCTAGATCTTTTGAGATTCATTGAACTTTTCAATGGCATGTTTAAATCTCGATTGTGCCCTCTCAATTTTGTGACTGGGATGCCGAGGATCACAAACAAGGTGTGAATAACAATGCAAATTAACTTGGTACCCTTAATTTTATCACCTAATCGATGTGTCGGTTACCCACACGCGCTCCACCGATCTATGATAAACATTAAGTCACCCTTTGCCACTCTTACTAGTCCATGTTAGTGTGCCGGTTACCCACACACGCTCCACCAACGACTTGGTAAGGTACAAAGAGTAATTTCATGGGTTAGCACCAAATTCACATTTTCCTAAGTAACTAAGATTGGGAATTTATAAGTGTTTAGTTACTTAGTATTTATCATTATACTTTTAATGAAGGGAGAATTAATTTCATGTCAAACCCGTTCGGCTAACGACCCTCCACCAGTCAAGAAAGCGGTGGGTGAGGGTGGACACCCATTAAACTGCCATTTTATAGGCAGTAAGCTTATACTCCCTTATAGACCGCTTCGTGAATGAGGCCTACTTACGGTAAGACTGAATTTGTTCTTATACATATATATATAACTATTAACTATTAATATTATAATAGTATAAGGGTTGAATTTTAACTTTTAAAATTCTAAGGGTTTACTTGGAATTACAGTAATTATGGGGGGAAACTTTACAAATTCCAAAACTTGAGGACAAGTTTTGAACAATTTAAAAACTTTTGGTTTCCATAACTTATGAGTTTAAAGTAGTTTTAATGAAAAAACTCTTCAAGTTCCATAACTTGAGGACAAGTTATGGGAGACTTTAAAACATTTAAAAAATGAGACTCTTCATTTTCATAAATTATGGAAATCTTATGAGTTTTTTAAAAATCATAAATGAGACTTTTCATATAACTTGAGGACAAGTTACAAAAACAAATTTTATTAACAACTTTTAGATCAATTTGGATCGAAAACACATTATCACATAATTTTTATATTAATCTAAATCAACACATAAGAACAAGATAATTCATATCATCAATCTTCAAGAAATTAGCATGAACATATAAACTAATACAAATCTTGAAATTATGACAATTATCTTTCAAATTGGATTAGCATGAACATTACCACATCAAAAACAGGTTTATAAGTTCAAAAAGATCTTAGGGTAATGTTCCTAGACCAATTCCAACCAAAAAACTCGAAAATATGCTGTCAGGGGGTCCAACTCGCCGAGTGCAAGAACAAACTCGACGAGTTGGATGAGTTTGTACATGGACTCGTCGAGTCCCTAAATGGACTCGTCGAGTCCCCTGTCCAGATAGCAAAAAATTTGATTTTTTCAGTTTTTTTCAGCAATTTGCATCAAGTATAATTGAAAACAACCCATGGCTCTGATACCACTGATGGGTTTTAGTATTCTACAACATCCTATGGTGCACATACAACCCTAAATACCTTGGATCTATGTTTTCACTAATTATACATGCAAATGGTTTCCAATGCATTAGACCTATAACTAGCATGCAAATTGTCATAAACAATACAAGATACTAGTTAGAGTAACATACCTTTTATGTGGCTTGAAGTCTTGAAGTATTTGGTGTTGCTTCAAAGACTTTGGCCTTTAAGAACTTAGTGCCCCAAGTGTTGCACCTCAAATGGAATCACAACTCACCTAGGACAAAGGTGACTCTTGAGAGAGAATTTCATGCACCAAAACACCTCCATATTTCTCTAAGAAAATGAATCACTTTCAAGAGGCGATTTTGGGCAATGGAATATGTATTTATATGTGGCATTTCAAGGGTCATGGGTATAACCCAAATCCATACCCATGAGTATTTTGATCCATGGTTCATGTGGCCCAACTCTTTATGCATCCATACATAAACTTGGTCCAACATGGATCATAAGCCCAACACATATAAATATAACTAATTACCATAATTAGTCTCCATAGATTTAATTAGTCTCTTTTGATCACTACATTAATTCCAAATTAATTCTTGATCAATACTAATTAAAACATATGATTTTATATTAATATATTAGAACTTATAATATATTAATAAATCATATATAACCTTCTCTCAAGATTCCATCCTAACAAATTGTCCTCGTGTTATGCAACCCAAATGGACCATGGTACTCTCTGGTCGAATACATACCAATAATAGTTATGGGCTTAGACATCTAATCCAACACTATAGTTATCTGTAAATCTGCCTGTTTGTCTGATGTCTGGTTATATGTTTATTTGTTATGTGTATGTCGACATGTTATGGTCGGTTGGGTTGAGGCGGTCCTGCTTTGTGTTGAAGGCCAAGATACTCGGGGCAATCCGGATAGACTGTAGGCCCTGTGAGGCGTTCCAGTCAGTCTGAAGTCCTGGAGATCGATCTGGATAGGCTGTAGGAGCTGCGAGGCGGTCCAGTCATGCCGAAGGCGCGGAGAGCGATCCAGATAGGTTGTAGGCCCTACGAGGTGGTCCAGTCAGGCTGAAGGCCCAGTTATGCATGTTGTTGCTTGATATGTTTTATGTGGTGGTACTTTGGGGGAGGGCGAAGGAGTGACCGTACACATCCTCCTGATGATCGCGGGAAGGCAAAGGAGTGACCGTAAACATCCTCGTGTTTTACGGACTTATTATTTTGGGATACTCTGGTATTGATAAACACTTTGGAAACAATGATTTTGTAAACATTTTATGATTGTGAGTTGTTTTGAAAAGTTTAAAATTGTCATGATTTTTGAGATGATACATATCTTGTGAAAATTGTGAATGAGACCTTAACCATAAATGAACAAGTCAAGATTTTGAACATGAATGAGAAGTCGACACTTGGTATCAACAAAATTTTGCTGATATCGAAGATAATTCTGACAATATCAGTGAAATTGAGGAAGAGGAATGTGTTGATTGCTCACAATTGTCTGTCATTAATGTCAATTCAATGGCTAAAGGAAAAGAATGTAATGATTCAATGTCGAAATTAAACAATGATCTATATTCGACATCCAAAACCTCTGATTCTCATGATTCTGTTGTGGTTGAGGATTCTGTAAGTGATGAGTATGAAGTTTCGAATGAAAAACAAATTCCAAGAGTTGGATAGATCAAGTCTTCAAAGATTCAAAGAATTACACGAAGGTGTTGAAAGACAAAGGAAAACATTATCTTGCATCAAATGCAGTGGTTTATCCAAGGTTCAAGGATTCAGAAGATGTTGTGTTTCCAAATCAAGTCTTTGTTACCAAAGGAAATGGTGATAACGTAGCTCCTGAATTGAACAAGTTGGTAAATGAAGAAAATGTGAGTGTGACGAAAGAAGGATTTTATTCGAATCAAAACACAGTAAAAAATGATTTGAATAAAAACTCGAAAAAATTTCAACAACAAAATAAAACAAAACGCGTTTGGGTTGTGAAAACAGAAAAATATATTATTGATTCTTTACCTATTGATCCAAAACATCAAAAGGTGAAAATACAAACTTTCAAAAGAGGAGTAGAGAATTTGGCTTTTGATAAAGGAATTTCGAAATCAAAAGCACAAAATAAAGCTTATTAGAAAAATGAAAAGGCTTGTCACAAACAAAAGGTTTATAAACAAAAATCTCAGAAAACAACAAAGAAGTTTTCACAAAATGCAACGAATTTTCAAAATAAACAATTTTGAAAACAAAATGATTTTCAAAGAAGTCAAAACTTTGCCCAAAATAACTTTCGACAAAATGGTTTACAAAGAAATTTTCAAAATCATGGACAAAGAAGTTTTGGTCAAAATCAAAAAGTTTTTCAACAAAATGGTGTTGGTTATCAAAATCGATATCGAAATCGTTTTCCAAATCATTCACTAAGGTCCTTTCCCAAAAGACAATTCGAGAAATTGGAAGTAAAATGAAGGAAGAGTGAGCCTTTGAAACCTGAAAACCCAAATTTTCCACATCCTGATTCGAAACATATGATGAAAGCTTCATTCACAAAAGACAGAAGTGATGTAAAGAACATCAAACATTGGATTGATGGAAAAGGAAAACAATATCAATCACGAAAGTATTCTCAAGATCAAATATGAAATGCTTACGAGAAGTACTTGAATGAATCAATGAATGAAAGTACTTCATCTCGAGAGTCTACACCAACGGTGCGAAAGTGTAAAGAAATTTGAAAGAAGAAAATTGATGTTTCTCAGAAAAAGGATGAAAAAGAGAAAATCAAAGTTGAACCTTTCCCATTGCATGATTATATTTCGATGCCAAAAGAAAATGAAATTGACTTAATTGACAATTTTAAATCAAAAGTTCGTAATTGGGTTTTAGGTTCTTCATTACACAATGTGTTTCAAAGTAATGTCCAAGGACCCAAAAGGTCTTGGGGACCTAAGTTCTTCTAACTGATTGCAGGTACTATGTGATGGGAAATATGATGAAAACTAGTATATCGATAGTGGCTGCTTGCGTCACATGACTGGGAGGAAAGAAAATTTGAGAGATTTTTGATAGTTGGAAAATGTTGGAGTAGTCAAGTTTGGAAACAACCAAAAATGTAAAGTCAAAGGTTATGGAAAAGTGACGAATGGGAAATTCACAATGAATCGAGCCGCTTATTTTTAAGGTTTAAAGCACAATTTGATTAGTGTTTCGCAACTAGTTATTGGAATAGGAAATCAGGTTCTTTTTGATGAAGAAGGAAGTATAATGTCACATAAGGAAACGAAGGAGATTTTGCTGAAGTCGAAATGAAAGGGAGACATGATTACTCTTGACATGAAACCAATTGTGGGCATTCCCTCAGTGTGTTTGATATCGAAAGCATCTTCGGATCTCAACTGGTTATGGAGTAGACGTCTTTCTCATCTCAACATCAAAATTCTAAATAAACTTTTTCTTACTGATCTTGTTCGAGGTTTACCTGTTTTCTAAATTTGACAATGATTCGTTTTGTGCTGCATGTGAACATGGAAAATAACATCGTCAAGATCATCCGATCATAATTGATTCAAAAATCATTGAAACTTTGGAACTTCTACACATTGACTTGTGTGGACCTTCGACTGTTGATCCTCTCAATAAGAAGAAGTACATACTAGTTAATGTTGATGATTTGTCAAGGTTTACTTGGGTTTTCTTTCTCCGACAGAAGTCTGAAACTGCTCAAGTGAAGATTGATTTTATCAAGAACATTGAATTGATCTTAAAAAGGAAATTTCGAAAGATAAAGAGTGATAATGGAACGGAGTTCAAAAATCAAATTTTAGATTCATTTTTGACCGAACTGGGCATTTCTCAAAAAATTTCGTCTCCATACACACCGCAACAAAATGGTGTTTTCGAAAGGATAAATCGTTCCTTGTGTGAAGCGGCGAGAACGATGCTCACTTATGCGAACTTGCCACAATACTTTTGGGTGGACGTGGTTTCGACTGCTTGCTTTATGCAAAATCCTTCTTTCATTCATCGTAATTTTAACATAACACCTTATGAAATTATAAACAAAAGGAAACCTAATGTTACATTTTTCCATGTTTTTGGATGCAGATGTTTCATCATGAATCTCAAGGATAATCTTTCTAAATTTCAGCCGAAAGCTGATGAGGGAATTTTCCTGAGATATTCTCAAAACTTTGTAGCCTATAGGGTGTTGAACTAGCGAACAAGGAAGCTAGAAGAAACTTTCAATCTCATAAGTGATGATCATTATGCCAAGAGAGTTGAACATTCATTCATTCAAAAACCAATTATTACTGAATCAAATGTTGAAGCTGAGCAAATGCATACTTTTGATATGATCTTTAGCAATCTTGACAGGGTTATCAATGCTGAAACAAATGTTGCAGATAATCGAATCCTAGAAGAATCGAAACATTCTGAAGATTTGAGAGTCACAAATGAAGAAAATGAAGCACATTTGAGGGATAACATATGACAACTCAAGCTCATGATGCGGGGGAGCATTACACCACAAATCCATTGGTCGAGGGGGAGCATCACACCATAATTCCATTGGTTGAGGGGGAGCCAAGTGGATCGAATCATCATGATGGTAATGATCAAAATAATGATTTTCATGATATAACTGATAATATCTCAATTGTAGGAGAAGTTTTGGATGCTGAAGACATCTGTGAAGATGCACCTTTAGACTTTGATCCTGCATATCCACCAATGGACAAATAGACAAGAGATCATCCGAAAGAGCAAATTCTTGGTGATCCAAACTTTGGTGTCTTGACACGAGCCCAGATTCGAGCTAAAAATGAGGTGTTGAATGTTCATCAAAATTCTGTATGTTTAATGTTTTTATTTCAAAATTAGAACCAACAACAGTAACGACTTCATTAGAACATCCTGATTTGGTTGTTGCAATACAATCTGAAATTGCTGAATTTGATCGAAACAAGGTTTGGAGATTGGTTCCTAAACCTGAAGATGTTTCGCTAATTAGTCTGAAAAGGATTTTCAAGAACCAAGCTGACAAAGAAGGCAATATTGTTAGAAACAAAGCAAGGATAGTCATAAAAGATTATTCTCAACAAGAAGGTATTGGTTATCAGGAAACCTTTGCCACTGTCGCAAGACTCGAGGCGGTACAAATTTTTCTAGCTTATGCAACTCACAAAGATTTTGACGTCTACCAGATGGATGTGAAATGTGCATTCCTCAATGGTGTTCTGGAAGAAATGATGTATGTATAACAACCACCACGTTTCATTAACAATAAGTATCATGATCACTGTTATATATTAGACAAGGCAGTCTACGGGTTGAAACAAGCACCTCATGCCTGGTATGCAACTCTGACCAATTTTTTGAAAATCGCTAAATTTAAACAAGGATCAGTTGATCCTGCTTTATTTTGAAAGAAAGTAGGAAATCATCTGATTCTCGTTCAAGTTTATGTCGATGACATTATATTTGGTTCGACTGATCCTTCTTTATCTAAGGAATTTGGGGAATTAATGAAAAGTCAATTCAAAATGAGCATGATAGGTAAAATTAATAACTTTTTGGGTTTAAATATTCGTCAAAGTAGGGAATGAATCTTTATCGATCAAGAAAAATATACTTGAAACTTGCTTGAAATGCTTGGCATGACAAATAGCACGAAAGTCAAAGTATGTATGGCTGTTGGCACACGCCTTAGTCCTTCGTTGGATAAGCCTGTTGTGGATCTCACAACGTATAGCAGCATGATTGGTTCGCTTTTGTATTTAACTGCAATTCGACCTGATATTATGTTTGATGTATGTAATTGTGTCAGGTACCAATCGAATCCAAGATAACCCCATCTTACTACAATAAAGAATATCTTTTGATACCTCAAAGGTAAAGTTTCGTTAGGATTGTGGTATCCTTCGAAGACATGATTTTTTATCCAAGCATTTTCTGATGCGTACCTGGGTGGATTGTATTTGGATTGAAAGAGGACAACTGGAGGGTGTCAATTTATGGATGGGAAACTTGTGAGTTGGCAATCGAAAAAGAAAACTTGTGTTTTCATTTCGACAGCTGAGGCAGAATACATCGTTGTTGTTGCGAGCACATCACCAGTGATTTGGATTCAAAGCCAATTGCGTGATTATGCAATCAACATGAATAAAATATCTTTATATTGCGATTCTCAAAGCGCAATTTGCATTTGTCACAATCCGGTCCAACATTCAAAAACAAAGCATATTGCTCTTCATTATAACTTTATCAAAGACCACGTTGAAGATGGAAACATTGAAGTCCATTTTTCAAAACAACAGATCAACTTGCTGACATTTTCACAAAACCTTTAGATGAAAAATGATTCTTAAGGAATTTGAATGGACTGGGAATGATGGAAGCACGCTCTGTTCCACATTCTTCTTGAATTTGACTCGAACATATGTTTTACCTTACTTTCGATTGCTTTTATTACTTTCGATTAGTGGGTATAACGTTCGTGTGTTTTATTCACTTTCGATTGTTTTTGTTCTGTTCGGAGGTTATTGTTCATGTTAAGCGTTCGACTACTTTCGCATTTGACTTCCTTCTAAATCGTTCAGTATAGGATTCCAATTCGCATCTGATGGAAGACTTTCAATGCACAACCTATTCTTGAAGACTGATAGATTTTAGCTCGAAAGTATCTAGGTAACGTTTTAAGTTCTTTTATTTTTGTTTTTATCTTGCTTTCTAAAAATCTAAAATTCAAAAAGATTTTCTTATTTCTGTTTTTGCTTTTTTCAAAAATCCAAAATCCAAAAAGATTTTCTTTTTTTGTTTTTGCTTTTTCAAAAATAAAAAATCCAAAAAAAAATTCTTAAATTTGTTTTTTCTTTGATAAATATAAAAATACAAAAATATTTTTTATTGGAATCTCATTGTAATAACACGATGCTCTTTCGCATGCCACATTAGCATATTCATCAAGGGAACATGTACCATTCGAAACTATGTACTAGTTAAGTGTCCCGAGAAGCATGTTGCAACATGTTTTCCTCAAAGCCTCAAAGTCTCTTTATGTTTGAAGCCTTAATGAAACCTTTTACATGAAACTTTCTTCCCAATCAAGTTGTATTCACATTAGTCGACAAGCTACCTTTCTATTCTCATGATGAGTTAAAAGATTTCTGCTTGGTCCGAATTTTTAGCAGAGGTACAATGAGTTCTTTCACCAAATCTCTTTCACCCAAGAAAATTTTCACGATCACACATTATAACACATACCCAAGACATCTCTAGTCGAAACCTACCAAGATATAGGTAAGTCACAACTCTGTGTTAATGATCCTGAATCATTTTTCCGTGATGATGGTGAAAACCAACAAACTTTAACTTTAATGAATTGACGGTGAACATTCTTGTTCAAGATTTTCACGAAACACTTTTTTCTTTGTACCATTTCGACATTCAAAATCTCATTTCATTCGTATTGTGTGATCTTGATAAAATGTTCTAATACCAAGACACTTTTGCCCAAAAAGATCCAATTTTTCATTTTTTTTTGGGATGAGATTTCTGTTTGAATATCTTCTCTGAACTTTTGTTACTTATAATCATCACCAACCATACTTGTTCTTGACCACACTGGCCATCCAAGTTATTTTGCACAACTGACTCACACTTATGTCAAGCTGTGATCTTGTATAAAATTGAAGCCACCTTCGAAACCAAAAGAAAAAGAGGCCCTTCGATATTCATCAAAAAGTATTCGATTGCAATTCACGGGAACCTACACAAGCAATTCTTCATCTCTCTTGATGTCGAATGAAGAGATCTTTGCCCGAGATCAATCTGTTTTCATATCAAAGGATTTTTTTTATATCACGATATTCACAAATTTTTTTCTCTTGTTTCTATCTCATTCTTTGGCACATGAAAGCACGGAAATCCTTGAGGTTTTGGGTATTACCAAATCGAAAGTTAGATTTCTCAAAGTATGGCATATGATTTCGCTTAACAATCCCATACGTGAATGAACCCAGCCTCCATGCCGAAAAAATTGTTTGGTAACGAAACTCATGGAGTACTCATTTAGGAAAGAAACTTGATACAGTTCTTATCTAATTGGGAAAAACGAAAGATCCGATGGATGTGACGGTTCATGATTATCATGGGAATCAAGGAGCAAAGTGATGATCACTTCTATTACGCGACAATTTTTGTGGTGTCGGTTAAGTAACCAACACTCCACGTGACATTTTCTTATTGGGTACTGGTTTGGATTCAAAAATCATGCAAGTTATAAAAGGAAAATGATGATTTCCTCTTCAACGTTATGCTCTCTGATTAAAACTCAAGAACCCTAACTGTTCATCGCTTCTAAAATTCTTCAAATCCTCTTCAATTCCCTGCAATGGCTGCTTCTCCACTCAATGTTGATCAAACACCAACCAATGACGAAGATGTTTCGCAACCTGTGATGACTATTCAACATACTAATCTTCGTGTAGTTCCATCTCTATATCCATACCCAGAGGAGTTACGGATGCTAGTTCAAACACTGAATAACTCAGTATTATCGTTTGCTCTTTCTGATATGTTTGCAATCCCAGTGGAATGGTTGTTTCTTGCTACTTCAACTGCAGTGTTCAACAAAACAACCAAGGTCGTTACATTCCAGCTTACGAACTCAAAAACAAATAAGCTCACCCAGAAACAGTTTGCACAAATCCTAAGACTACCAACTTCAGTTAATTTTTATGAAGTTATGAATGATCATATAATTCATATGTTCCACGAAATGGGACATCAACCTACACTCAATGCAATTAGTCAGTTTAAGAAGTCCCGTCTTCTATGTGTTTGGAGTTTCTTGTTTGGTATAGTTCTGAGATGTTTGGTAGGAAGAAGCTTTGGGCTTGACAAGGCCAAGCTTGAAGTGTATTCTGTTGTGGCAGGGTTATACTATGGTCTTAATGTCGATTATGCATCACTCCTATGGGAAGAATTTGGAATCTTAATCTCTCACACGAAACTAGAAACAGGAGTGTCAAGTGCTAGGTTTTGGGGACTTATTTTGAAAGAAATTTACAGTCAGGAAAATATTCTCATTCCTAATGGAATTGAATCATCTAAATTTATGACGATGACTGCTCCAAGGGTTTTTGTGGATGATGCTAATGTCTTTCCCAATGTTGCTCGATTTCCTAATTCGATGCTTAAGTTGGTTGACCCAACAAATCCTTTGTTGGTCAATTACTTACTTTCGATTGATTCCATTACTACAACAACTATTTTACCACCACCTGTTTCTCAAAAAGAGTCAAAACTCAGAAGAAGAAGAAGAAACAAGTTGAGAAACAGCCCGTAGTAAAAGAGGAATTTGTTAAAGAAACAATACCAACAAAGACTGGTAAAGGGATACTCAAACGAGCCAAGAAACCATCAAAGCCAACTTCTGATTCTACAATCAAGAAACCTACTCAAGAGCCTGAGCCAGTTGTTGATACTGTTGTGCCCATGTTTTTTGAAACTTCTATTCCAAGTGCAGATATAATAACATAAAAGAGTGAACCATTTGGGAGAAAGAGAGGTTCAAAAAGAGTTTAGAAGTTACAATTTACTCGAAGGAGAGTTGTAATTCGTGAGATTTCGAGTCCTGGTTCTCCAGCAACAAAGAAGCATCGAGCTATAGATGTTGTGCAAAAGATAAAGAAGGAAATAATGATCATGGTGAAGTTCGACTTGAGGAAGTAACAATCAAGACTGAGAATGATAGTGATAGCGACAGGTCTGACATTCGAATTGAGGATTCTTTTATTGGTTCACCACGAAAGGATACCCCTGTCAAATTGACTTTAGAGGAGACAAGGATTCTTGGTGTCACCGTAAACGTCTCTGATACAGATAAAAACATCAATTCGGGTGATCAACAACAAGCCAACATCCCTAAAAAGGCTTTAGTCAAGCCATTCGGGGTTTCGAATACTGAGTCCGGTAGGGAGGAGGTCAGAACTCCAGACATCACTGTGAACTTGTCTAATTAGGATACAAATGTCAACATTAATGAAGGGAAGATCAATGACGCATCTACTATCACAACTTCCATTGCAACTTCAACAATTTTACCACCACCCACATCACCCATTCCTACTTCCGTGTCTGTTTCGACTGTCTCACCAACATTTTTTGGTGTTATGCAAGAACCCATCACCACTCTTTTCTCTTTACAATCAACTAAGAAGTCACTTCAAGGAGACGAAGCTACTAATTAAGATGTCATGGTTTCGTTTGCAGAGCTACAATTCAATCTAGAAGAAGAAGATATTCCTGATGAACTAATCATGTCCGTTAAGCAATTCAAGATTTTGAACTCACAGATCAATTCTCTCCTTCAAATTACATCAGATACTGGAGGGAAGAATTATGTGACTGGGGTTGAGATGGATTATTTGTTGAAAGATCAGGAATCGTTTTTGCATAATTTGATTGACAGTATTGAGCAGAAACAAGAAGAAAGATTATATATTCATTCAAAGATTTTCGATTATGAAATTCAAAAGCTTCATGATGTTACTGAGGAACATCATGAACTTTTTCTAGAAAAGGTGAATGCAACGAAGGAGTCTCTTGATCTCAAGGTTGCTTAGATAAAATCTTTGGTGTCGGAAGAAGTAAAGAAGATGGAGGAAAATTACAAGTTGTTGCATGGCAAGGTGGATGTTATTGTTGGTGTTATAACTCATTTGGTTGAATTCAACAACGAGTATACAAAGCAATTTGAAGCTAAGTCTGAGAAGGATGAAAAGTTGTTTGAGAAAGTGGAGGACTGCTTGTCTGGGATTCAAGAAACTTTATCAAAGGTGGATCTTTCAAAATCGATCTACCATCTCTCAAGAATCAATCTCAAAGATGGTTTCGAATATTGAGTCGAACATCAAAGTTGAGTTGGCTCCAATCCTTAGTTTGGTACTTCGTTTACCAACAAATGATCCTCGTGCTGCGTAAGTTTTACAGGCGGGGGGATAGAGGAGTTGGAGGAGCTGGATCTTCAAAAGTTTCTGGTGATGATACATGAGTTGTGGTTAGGAAGGTTATTTTTGTTGGATTAGGTGTCTAAGCCCATAACTATAATTGGTATGTACTTGATTTGATATGTAGCATGGTCCTTTTGGGTTGTCTTCACTCATGTAACTTGACAGGATGACTAGTGGAGAGAGAGAGAGAGTATGATTTATTATATGAATAATAAGTTGGTACTCAGAATGATTTTATTAATATATTATAAGATTAATATATTATTTGGAAATCATATTATTAATTAGTAATTAATCAAAAATTAATTTGATATTAATTTTGGGATTAAAGCAACTGATTAATAATGGAGGGGTTGTTTTGCAAATCATTGATAGTTGCAAAATTGGGCTGCTGGACTCCTTTGGTATGGAGTGGACGAAATCCTATTGGGAGGCCCAATAGATTTCGTCCAAGGGCTTCTAAAAGTAGTGTCCATGGGCTGCTTGGTGCCTAAGAAAGGTATTAGGGATTCCACCTTAAATACCCTAGCAGCCACAACTATATAAACCTCCTTAACATAGGATTTTCGGATCTAAGCTTGGATGATCAAACCCTGGACGATTTACTCATCTCTCATACTCATCCTTTGTATTGGGTGTTTGTGACTCCATTAGAGGTGCAACACTTGGGGCACTAGGCTTTCAGAAGTCAAGATCAAGCAAGGATTGCTCTTGTTATTACAACATAACAAGTAAGGTAATCATCTAACCCTATTTCCATATGAATTTCGAAATTGTATATACTAGATCTAGGGTTATTGCTTTGGTGTTCATATTTTCATGTTCAACAGAGAAAAACTTAGATCCAAAGCAATTAGGGTTGCATGATCACATAGGAATGTAGATATGCTCAAAGCCCATCAGTGGTATCAGAGCCTAGGATGTTTTTTCAATTGAATTGTTGCAAGAGTGAACTGTCCAAAGAACAAGAAATCTTTTTTTTTGGTTGTCTGACTGCTGAACTCGACGAGTTGGGTGAACTCGACGAGTTCCTTGCCCAACTCGACGAGTTGACTCGTCAGTTGCCTAAAATTTCGATTTTCAGATTTGATTTTAATTTGGATAATTACCATAACTCGTTTTTATTGCCTAAAATCGATTTTTCTGATTGGTATCATCATATCCTTATCAAAATTAAAGGATTTGGTTAAATATGGATAATATAAAATTATTTTGATTCAAATATTTAACCTAGATTTTGAATAGTTTCAAATTATACCCTTTTGGTTTTATAGTTTGAATTTGAAATTAAAAGTTTTAATTTTTGGAAATTTAAATGGTTAAACCCTAGTATTTTAAACAGTTTGACAATACACCCTCATGGATTTTATTAATAAGATTAATTAAGTGTATAATTTTTTTTACTAAAAATGAGACCTTCATATAAATGTTTACTAATAACCAAAATTCATAATGCTATCATAATTGTTATAACAATAATCAAAGCAAAAGAAAGTACAATAGATAATCATATATATATATATATATATATATATATATATATATATATATATATATATATATATATATATATATATATTGCTTCCAAAGTTCTTTAATTAGATGAAATTTTTACATAGACGTAGCGGGTAAACGAGCAACTAGCTGTGGCGCAACCCCTTTTTGGATGGAAAAACTAATTCTTTTAAAAACAACATCTATAGATCTTGGAGTCATAACATTACTATTATAATATTAAAAGTTTAATTAAAAGAGAAAACTAATAAATCCATAATATGGTTTAAATTTAATTATATTAAAAGTCTAATTTATTAAATGATTAAACCCTAGTATTTTAAATGTATAAAATACACCCTTATACTATTATAATATTAAAAGTTTAATTTATTATATGCATAATAGAAAAGTCAGTCTTACCGTTAGTAAGCCTCATTGACGAAGCTGATCTATAAGCGGTGTTCAAGGAAGTGGCTTGTCAAATAACCGCCATTGGGTATCCACTCTTACCCACCGCACCCTTGGCCAGTGGAGGGTCGTTAGTCGAACGGGTTTGATAGGACACTTAAACTCCCATTAAAAGTATAATGAATTGTAAAGTAACTAAACACTTTTATAAATTCCCAATCTTAGTTACTTTAGGAAAAATGTGAATTTGATGCTAATCCATGAAATTGCACATTGCACCTTATTGGTCAGTTAGTGGAGTGTGTGTGGTTAACCGGCACACTAATATGGACTAATGAAGGATGGCAATAGGTAGCTCGTCGATTATCATAGATCGATGGAGCGTGTGTGGTTAACCGGCACATTGATTGGGTGATAAATGACATCAAGAGTACCGAGCTAATTTGCATGGTTGTTCACACCTTGTTTGTAATCCTCGGTATCCCAGACACAAACTTGAAGGGCATAGTCGAGATTAAACATGTCATTGAAAAGTTCAATGAATCTCAAAAGATCTAGGAATTTCATCTAAAACCTAATTCGTTAAAATCTTGTTTTCATGGTAGAATTGGTGAATCGTCATTTACCTACCTTCAAATAATTTGCAATTAGATTACGACATCCCTCTTCTGAATTGTGAATTATTGTGTTGGGTCCTAGCCTTAATATTTCATTTGGGTGTTATATTAAGGATTAAATCAACTAACTTGAATTTCTCCCTTGTAGATGTTTAGTTCTAACAACTATGGTATTCCTTATCCTTTTGGAAAAAGCTTTCCTCATGAAAATGATATTCCACATGTCGATCGAGGTGAAAGATCAGTCCCTTCTTCGTGCTTTGGTGGAACTGAAAATCATACTTCACTTCTTCCACCTCCTCCAGTGATTCTCCCTGACCCATGTTTTCGTCGACTTGAAAAGTTCAAGGTCACTCAATTCCTATTGGCATGTAAGCATCTAGATGGAAGTCCTGTGTGTGCACACGTTCTGAAGATGAAGCTTCACATTGACAAACTGGAATGTTGGGTGTCGTTTTCCCGAGGAAGTTAGCTGTTGACTTGGTTCTTCAATCACTTCCTGAGTCGTATAGTCAGTTCGTTAAGGACTATTATATGACAGACCACGACGTGACCCTCATTGATCTGACATATTTGCTAATTGCTGTTGAATCAACAATGATTTGGCGCACTGGTAAAGCAAAATTGATTGGAAGATCTACCTCCCAAATTTCCATGGACGTAGGCTATGACATCGATAGTCCAGAAATGATTTCCTCTCCTATGGGAGAGAACTTGGCCAAGGTCAAAAAGTTTGATCATAAGAGAAAGGAAAATTCTGAGATAGGTCCATGTGTCACTCCTAAAGAGTCTATCTGTTTCTACTACCAATTGAAGGGCATTGGAAGCGAAACTGCCCTGACTACCTGAGAGATCTAAGAGATGGTAAAGTCAAAATTGTATGACTCTACTTCAGGTACATCCACTATCTAACTCTATTAAGTTCTTATTTATAGATTCTTAATACATGATGTAAATTTACATTTTGATGTTTTGTAGAATCAAAGAGAAAGAGGGAAGCTTAAGAAAATTAAAGGCTAATTCTGATCGTGAAGAGATGGACTTCGATCGCATGGTTCGATGTTCAAAATTTTGAGCTGCTGGTTAGTAGTTATGATAGATTGCTTAGGAATATGTAGAAACATAGTTTTCATATGAATTTGCATTGTAAGGACAAGTTTTTCCTCATTTTATAAATAAAGAAAATTTTCTTATTTTATGTTTCCTTGCAATGGCTTTTGTGAAAATTGGTGTTTATATGCTTCTATTAATAACAATGTTGAAAAATGGATTTGATTCTTAGTTATATCGTTTGTGGTAGTGTCACAATTTACCAAGTGAGGAAGGATTCTCATCACCCAAGTTTCAATTGGACAGAAACTTGGAGTCATGCGATATGAATTGTGTGATGTATGAGAGTCTTGATCTTTGGTAATTTGAGACTTATTCCTTGTTCACATGTGTATGTAAGTCAAGTGAAGGACTAAAGGATCTAGTACACATTGATGTGAACTGGTCAGATCCACCACAAAGCATGATAAGTCTATTCGTCATGGTTCAAAAAATTTGTGTTATGCTTACAAGATTAAGTATAATTATGATGCCTTGAAAAGCTTCAATTTATAGCAGAACGAATAGGAAGATTCAATAAGGTAGAAAGATAAAAGTTTCTCAAATCTGAAAGGAAAAGGAGAATACTTTAGTATCGTGTTTTATGATCATCCTAATGATTATGGAACCATGTCACAATTGATCCTCTAAGGACACCTTAGTGTATTTATATGACTAAGAAGAGGAATTGGGTATTGTTGAAATGGTTAAATCAAGAAGATATGTCATACTTTGTTCCAAAATCGAGTCTTAGAGTCATAATCTAGTTACTCCAAGTTGTACCTTGAGTAACATGTTCTAAGTAAGTTTATAACACCTCATGAAATGTGGAGTAGAAATGTTTCTTACTTTTGCACATTTGAGATTGGTAGTTGTGATGTTTTGGCTAAAACAAAGACCAACTAAGACCAATTATATGAAGTGTTTTCTTGATAAGAACCAGCACTAACTCTTGAATATTTGTTTGTCAAGGAATGTTCCTTAACAGAGAATCTTATATGTCAAGAGGTCATTGGGAGTCTTAATGCTCTTGAATAGTTTCAAGAACTAATCAAGAATAAACCTTTTAGTTATCACTAGCACACGACTTGAGGTTTATAACTTATCGTGTTGACATATTCTTGTTTGTGTTCCCATTCCAGTTAAGCTGACTATGCATGTGAGTTCTATGAGTTATCATTTGATTGCACAAGGAAAAGCACCTTGATCAGTGAAAGTACATTGATCAGTGTGGGTGGGCTGCTCAATAACTTGGAAGAACTGGTAGGCCCTTGTGCTACCGGATGGCAAGAAATTAAGAATAAGGAAGTTCAGTCCATATGAGTTTGAATTTGTCATAAACCTTGTCTTATGATAGTGGTTGGAAATGAGAAATTAACATGGATAGGAACACATACACTATAAAATCTTAGTGGTAAGAGGTTTCTCTCTACTTCATGAAAATGATTGTGAGGAAACAATTTCACGAGTAGATTTTAAAGGATTAGAGTAAGCAGTTGTGGTAATTGCGTTCTCAAATTCGAGTATGATTACGGCATCCCTTTTCATAGTTCGAATTGTGAGAAATGGCAAATAGTTTGAACATTCGGGACTTATTGTTATAAGTTCTGACATGGTTTAGACACACACATGAGTTATCTAATGAATGGTGTATGAGCATGAGAAGTCTATGTAAAGACTTATCAAGCACCACACATCAGAAATCTGAACTTTGGTAAGAAAGTCAATAGGTATTGATTTCTAGAAGTCGAGCTGATTTCTAGGTACATGTCAAAGCTAGTGAGAGCATAATTCTTATGCTAGTAAGAATGTAATTATTATGTTAGTGGGAGCATAATTATTATGTTAAGTGTTGCAAGTTACTAATGCTATCTATAGGAAACAAAGTTCTAAATTTGCAAAGTTGCAGAATTTGGAAATTGTTTCGCTATAGTAAGGTTTAAAGGAGAGGGCATTTATACTTCATTTTGAATCTAAAAATTTAAATTGAAATTTTAATAGAACTTAGTCATGAATATATATGAATGTCATGTTGAAATGTTTCAACATAGGAAATTCTATATATGGAAATATTATAGCAAAAGACTGGTCAAGTATCACGTCTTTATCTAAGACATTATGTATCGAATCCCATATGCTTCAGGTATAGGATCGATCACATATGTTATAATATTCACTGGTTTTGATTTTCCAAATGCCCAGGGCATTAAGAGGGAAAAAGGAATAGAACCTGACATGACTAAAGCGGTTAAACAACTCTCAAGGACAATCTAAGTTTTACCAAAGATTGGTTACTTGTGGACAGTTGGAAGTATGGTATAATTTTGGAAGGACCATATTGACATGTTCTGAGAAGAGGTAACTCTTGTTCAGAATTGATAGTCATATGGGAATATGGAAATGTTTCCATAGTGGGAGTTGGTCATAAAGATCTGTCTGTAAGATTATTAACTTTTATGCAAGAAGGATGTTCAAAGGATTATACTTTCAATGTGAGACTTCATTTCCATGGATTTGTTTTGTAACAAATCTCCAATGGAATGTCTTGTAATATCATTGGCAAAAGACTATGTGACTTTGGTGCCTTGACATTACAGAAGGATCATTGCATGTAAGTTTAGACTCTAACAGATTCTCGTGGTGACAAGAATTTTGTATTCTTACACTTGTAATAAGGATTATGAATTGTGAAATGAGCATCATTAGAAATGTGTTCAATTGATCTATTTCACAAAGAAAGGACCATAGATAAACATAGTGTGCATGCTTGGAGCATGGGATGACTATTGTTTTAATTCAAGTATTAAGTTGATTGTTCGAAACATTATACAATGAATAAGGTCTAATCAATATGGTGATTAAATAATAAATGTTTTATTTATATTCAAAAGTTTTGATACCATATTGGATTAGGTTGTTCTTGTGTTTCACTTTGCATGTTTTACTTCCCGAATAATAAGATTGTTCAAACTATCCACAGTCGATCATACTTTGGAAGTAAGTAATGAGGTAAGACTGTCGTGAATTGACGGTAGATTGTCTAAGTGTTTAGACATAGCAAATGTTTGCTGCAGTGTTCATGAGTACTCCTGAAATAAGAATTTGAGTATTGGATTAAACCCACGCTCATTTGAATCACTTCATGGATTTTATCACGAGTTATTGTGAGACGATAATATCTTATATTTTTGAAACGTAGACATATAGTTGTTGTTTGCGAGTCGGTTGCACATGATAATACGTAAACGCATCAGTAACTTGATGTTATAAAACGTATTGTTGTGTGTGATTTGATGAGTAAATTGTACAAGAATATGAGTCGAATTTTATCCGTTCCTTTTAACCTAAATGGGATAAAAGTGATATCTGTGGGCCCCTCGATGATTTATTGATGACACCCTAAGCGTTTGGCCAAGCCTGGACTGATTTGATTTGTTCAGTTAGTTAGTCGTCATAAATCGGAAATCGGGAAACAAATCTTGGACATAGAGAATGATTATAATCCATGTCTCGTTTCCATAGGATATCTTGTAGAACGGAGAAATATTTGATCATTTATCTAAAGGACGCGTTATTGATAAGATCATAGTTCGACAACGGCTTTTGAAAGCTACGATTGCTAGTCAAAATTTTGAAGTCATACTTGCAGTAATAATTATTAGACTTATCCAAGTGGGAGATTGTTAGATTAGGTTTCTAAGCCCATAACTATAATTGGTATGTACTTGATTTGATATGTAGCATGGTCCTTTTGGGTTGCCTTCACTCATGCAACTTGACAGGATGACTAGTGGAGAGAGAGAGTAGGATTTATTATATGAATAATAAGTTGGTACTCAGAATGATTTTATTAATATATTATAAGATTAATATATTATTTGGAAATAATAATATTAATTAGTATTTAATCAAAAATTAATTTGATATTAATTTCGGATTAAAGGAACTGATTAATAATGGAGGGACTGTTTTGCAAATCATTGATAGTTACAAAACTGGGCTGTTGAACTCCTTTTGTATGGAGTGGACGAAATCCTATTGGGATGCCTAATAGATTTCGTCCAAGGGCTTCTAAAAGGAGTGTCCATTGGATGCTTGGTGCCTAAGCAAGGTATTAGGGTTTCCACCTGAAAAACCCTAGCAGCCACAACTATATAAACCCCCTTAACATAGGATTTTCGGATCTAAGCTTGGATGATCAAACCCTGGCCGATTTCCTCATCTCTCATACTCATCCTTTGCATTAGGTGTTTGTGACTCCATTAGAGGTGCAACACTTGGGGAATTAGGCTTTCAGAAGTCAAGATCAAGCAAGGATTGTTCTTGTTATTACAACATAACAAGTGAGGTAATCATCTAACCCTATTTCCATATGAATTTTGAAATTGTATATACTAGATCTAGGGTTATTGCTTTGGTGTTCATATTTGCATGTTCAACAGAGAAAAACTTAGATCCAAAGCAATTAGGGTTGCATGATCACATTGGAATGTAGATATGCTCAAAACACATCAATTTCGACTCAAATTCATACAATAATCTCTATGAAGCCCATAACTGTATCTTCGACAACAACGTCTACAACAACAAATGTGTCGAAAGTTCCATTGAAATTGATTTCAATTAAGGAGAGTGAAGTAGGTACGATTAATGCTCTTTTCAAAACAACTTCAACAGATGATCTGAAACACAAAGGAAATGTCATTCTAATTGAACAATCGGATGAGGAAAAGAAGAAGTTACAAGCAGCGGAGTTGGAACGTCAAAGGCAGATAAATAACATTCTTCGACAAAGAGAGAATGACCCATCAGGCTTGAACAAAGGTGATCCAAACAAGTACTGGTGTTACGAAACAATAGAAATAATTATTTTGGGGAAGAATGATGAATTTCTCAAAAGACTGAGGAAGAGTTTTGAGACTGAAAATTCTGATTTCAATCAACTCGATATTCCAATCAATCACATGCTTTTCACATCTCCACAGTTCAAATTGGCAAAAAACTTCAAAGAAAAAAGCAAATACAAAAGGCTGAAGATTCGCTTTTATGCAATCTTAGGAAAGAAAGAAGATGATGTATGGTCTTTGGTGAAGATTTTGAAGGTGATGAAAATCGAAAGAGACACTTTGTTCGAGGGTTTGCTTCATAACTTTCGTTATTCTGTTGTAAGAGCAAACAATGTGGAGTTTGAGTTCATGGTTGCTAATTTCCCCTTGATGAATTTGAATGATCTTCTCTCAATCAAAAATATATTGATCAATGTGGATGTGTCGAAGATTCCGAAGACGAACCGAAATGACTTCGTTCTCGAATTGGTCTTATTAAGGCTCTTCTGGATAGCTACTATGAATATTTGGCTATTATAGATAATGATCTTGTCATAGCTATCAAGAAGACTGCGAAAGTGCTACAAACTCTAGCAAAGGCAAAATTAAATATCAATGAATTTGAAGACGGAGAAATCATTCATCATCTTTATGGTGCTGTGTTCCAGGGAAAGAACAAGAAAAGGAATTTGACAAAGTTTTTGTTTCAAGTCTCTGAACTGAAAAGATATACAAATTCCCATTTCGCAATATCTTGATTCGAATCAACAATTGCAAAAAGAATGATGATGTAAATAAGGTAGAGATAAGGAAGATTATCTTGTGGAATATGGAAGTCAGAAGTGAGTTGCTTAATATTCGAATTTTATCACTAAGGGGGAGAATGTTGGGTCGAATGTATATAGTGAGAAATCGAAAGTAGTCTGAGTCTGTAAAGTTTTGAAAGTAGTATGGTTTTGATACATTTTCTATTTACAAGGAAGTTCTGTTTCGATACATTTTCTATATAGTGAGAAATCGAAAAGTGTGGTGCAAAAACTTCAAAATAATGCCTTGTTCTGTAGTCATGACGTGATAGTGTAGAAATCACATCATCAAATCGGATGAAAGAGCATGTAAAACGCGATCATCTGGAATGCCACGATGTGAAAATAGGGCACCACGTCATGGTCCCTGAGATCTTGAACTCTAAATCGCGTCACAAACTTCGTCACGACGTGACAAAGTGGTCGTCATGTCGTGAATATTGAAGGGTCATAGAATGTAGTTTTGCAATTATTCTCTTTTTGATGGTAAATCTTCTTTTTTAGTTCTTAATGGCTTTAGACCCATTTGAAACTTCTTATTTTCTGTGAAAAGTTGTAACATCCCAAAATTCATAGCCAAAAATTTCATTTTTAATTAAGTATAAACCAGTAGTCTGAAACATCCATAGTGTTAATTCATTTCATAATCAAAAACCAATATTTCAAATAACTAAAACATGTCATAGAAAAGTATTATCAGAGTACAACTCCCAAAGATCTCGTAATGCAGAAATCATAGTGTGATGCGTTGCGATCATGTCGAATCCTTCCCTTTTGAAAAAGAAGTACATGAAACCAAAACTGAAAACTGTAAGCACGAAGCTTAGTGAGTTCCCCCATCATATCACATAAACACATACTGCTAGGCATATCTGGGTGCCTGGCCTACCCTGTCAGGCATATCTGGGGTGCCGACATACCCATGTCAAGCATATCTGGGTGCTTGACCTACCCTGCCAGGCATATCTGGGGTGCCAGAACTACCCATGTCAAGCATATATGGGTGCTCGACCTTCCCTGTCAGGCATATTTTGTTGGATTAGTGTCTAAGTCCATAACTATAATTGGTATGTACTTGACCCGACTCGGCATGGTCCATTTGGGTTGCATGGCATCGGAACATTTGGATAGACCGTTTATGAGGAAAAGACATTTTGTGACATATTAATATATTATAAGTTCTAATATATTAATTTGAAATCATGTTATTTAATTAGTATTGATCAAGAATTAATTTGGACGTAATTTAGTGATCAAAAAGAGACTAATTAAATATATGGGGATTGATTGTGTAAATCATTCATTCTTATATATGTGGGCTTATGATCCAACATTCCTTTATGTTGGGTTTAACCCATGTGGTGATCCATGGATACTCCATGGAGGTTAAAACCCATGGAGCATAAGGAATGGGTAAAGTCATGAGTTACATGGTGTAACCCTAATAGCCACACTATATAAGAACCCCTTTAGTTCAAGAAATTGGCACTAGTGATACATATTTTGAGGGCTAGCCGATTTGAACATGTATGTCTTCTTCTCATGGTTATTCCAAGAGTTCATGATGTTGTGTGAACCATTTGAGGTGTCACACTTGGGGCACTAGGCTCTCAAGCTTCATGGAGTCAAGCAACAACAACAAGGTATGTATTTTATCTATTTTAGTATCCTAGTATCAATGTTTTGGTATGCTAGTTAGGATAATACCTTGGATAATCATATTTGCATGTATAATAGAGAAAACATAGATCCAAGGTATTTAGGGTTGCATGTACACTTAGGAGTGTTAGAATGCTCAAAACCCATCATATTTGGGGTGCCCGACCTACCCTCCGGTTTATCTCAACCGGCTACGGGGACTATTTCACCCCTACCACTACCACATAATACATAGCATAAACATACTGTTAGACACATCTGGGGTGCCCAACCTACCCTCCGGTTTATCTCAACCAGCTACGGGGTCTAACCTACCCCTCCTACCACTATCACATAATATCATAGCATACTGGCACATAAAGCATAACAGATAGTGACATACCAGACAATTAACACAAAGACAATCATCTCTACTATAATCAGCTACTACTGAGCCGACATTGGTGCCTTCGACCCACTTCTACTGGAAGGTAACTCACCTCATACTGTTGGAGTCCACTGCAAGAAATCCTTAGCTACTGTCCTGGAAACTCCTCGAGCTATCAATACCACAATATCACCCAATTAGCAATTGGGATCTAAACCATGATTCATAATTCATACTTGGGGTAAAATGACCATTTTACCCCTGGACCAACACGATACATAACTAAGGCCCGAGTCCAAAACCAATCAATCCCAAAACTCCAAAATCCTTACAAGCCCATTAATGGCCCAATTTTCCAAATTGGGCCCAAACCCTTACATAGGCCTCACCCAAAGCTTAATATCTTATTCCCAATCCAATATGCATCCTTAGTTGGTCCAATAATATTTGTGTACTTGTAAGCCCATAAGAAAATCCTAAAGCATTGGGCCCACCTAGGCCCAATAAAAATCTTGGCCCAAAAAGGCATGCCCAACCTAAAGTCCAATATTCTAAAACTCTCCTGACGATTAGACCCCAACACACCAGGCCCAAACCCTTGCTGAAGCCCAAACAAAAGCAATCCCAAAGCCCACTGATGACGAACGCAGGGCATCCCTCCTTGGTACGCTCAGCGTACGCAAGGATACAGATTGGGGGCCTCAGGTCGGTACGTGAGGCGTACACCGACTTACATGGGGTGTACCCGCAGAACTTCCAAACTACTTTTGTGACTTAATCAGTTAAGATCTTTGCGTCTAAACTTCAGAGAACCATCAAATGAAGCTCTTAATGCATAAAGTTGGCACCTTTATCCATTTGCATGGTTCAAAGGGTCTTAATGACCAACTTAACCC
Source organism: Lactuca virosa (assembly GCF_052849685.1). Lineage (NCBI taxonomy): Eukaryota > Viridiplantae > Streptophyta > Magnoliopsida > Asterales > Asteraceae > Lactuca > Lactuca virosa. The sequence goes on from NC_136429.1 coordinate 62,903,222, forward strand.
AATAGTAGCCATCTAGAACATGCGTGGATGGTTTCTAGCCCCAAAGATTGCAACTTTATGGGCTTATAACCTCTGAAATGATAAGAGTAGCAACTCAAAGCTCCTGAAGTGGTGTCTACCCACTAGATCTTGCTCATGAGGCCAAACGGGACCAAAAACCCACATATTTATAAACAACAACATCTAGTGATCAAGTTTAGAACTTTTTACCTTCTTTGAGCTGAAAATGTAGCAAGAAGTCTAGATCTACAAGTCCTCCCTTAGACCTCCACCTTGTATTGAGCTTCCACTTCTTGAAATGCACCAAAAACCACCCAAAATGCACCCACAAAGCTCACAACACTCTTGGATGAAGCTACCCCTCAAAAGTAGGGTTTAAGGATCTGAGAATGAAAGAGAGGCGCACCCCCTTGGACTTAAGGTGCTTTAAATAGTGATCCAACCCTAAAAATTAGGGTTTTGGAGATCCTGGATGTATGTTGGGCGTACTTCCTGTACGCTGGGCGTACGTCTTTCGCACCCGCGTTTCACTTATCCAGCACTATATTGTGCGTTCCATAGCTTACGTTGGGCGTACTCACTTGTTTGTCACCTTTGCATGCATGCTGAAATGCAAGCTTTTCCCACCCAGGTGATGGGTTTTATGTAAAACAAATAAACTAGAAAACAATTCCTAAGTTTACATGCAACCTACTTTGGATCTATGTTTTAACTATTGAACATATAACTTTGAATTGCAAAACAAGAACCCTAGAGGAGAGAGGCTAATTTCGAAATTAACAAACTAGGGTTTAAGAGTTACATACCTTTCAATTGTTATAGCAAACAATTGATAATTCCCTTGATCTTGATCTTGATCTTCTTGGAAGCTTAGCACCACAAGTGTAATGCCTCTAATGGAATCACACCCAAGAACTAGCAAGAAGGAAAGTAGAAGAAGAGAGAGAGGAAGGGAGTATGCAATTCGGCCTAGGGTTTCTTCCAAAGAACAGAGTGGTCGAAAATGTGAGCCAGGAGGCTCCTTAAATAGTTGAGGGATCTAGGGTTTTGGGAAAACCCTAATGCTCCTTGCTTAAGGCCTAAGCAAAGCCCAAGGGCCTTATCTAGAACCCCTTGGACAAAATCTCTAGGGTTTCCCCTATGGATTTCGTCCACCTCCTTCCAAGGAGGTTCTGGATCCTTCCACTCAACTATTAGTTAATTGCAAACTAGTCCCTACACTTTATAATTAATACTTTTAACCCCAAAATTAATTCTGATTAATTTCTGGCTAACTATTAATTAAACATAATGATTTCTAATTAATATATTAATCTTTTAACATATTAATAAATCATTTATATATATTAATTTATTAATCTTATAAATTAATATCTCTCCTTTCATAATTTCCTTGTCCAGTTGCTAGGTTGAGGGCAACCCAAAAGGACTGTGCTGCTATCAATTCAAGTTCATACCAATTATAGTTATGGGCTTAGACACCTAATCCAACAGTCTCCCACTTGGATAAGTCTGTAACTATAATTACTAGTACGCCTTCTAAATTTGACCAGCAAATTGTAGCTTCCAAAAGTTGTTGTCGAACTCTGACCTAGTCAGTTACGTGTCCCAAGATAAGTGATCATATAATCCTTCATTCTGCATGATATCCCCAGACATAAGACATGGAACGTAATCAATCTCTTTGTCCAGAATCTATGTTTCCCGATTTCTGATTTGTGATGATGTAGGACTTCTAATTGAACACATCAATTTAGTCCTGGCTGGGCCCAGCACATAAGTCAACACCAAATTATCGAGGGGCCCACAGATATCGCTTTTCCGGTTAGGGCAAAAGGAACGAATAAACGCTGACTCATATGCTTGTATCTTTTACTCATCAAATTATACATGACAATACGTTTTATAACACCAAGTTACTGATGCGTTTTCGTATCACCAATGTATAACCGACTTTGTAAATTACAACTCATATATCTTCGTTTCAAGATTATAAGATATTATCGTCTCAGTATTACTCGTGATGAATTCCATGAAGTGATACTCTGAGCGAGGGTTTATCCAATACTCAACTCTCAATTTCTGAGTACTCATGAACATTGCAGCAATTCTATTGCCATGTCTATCCTCAGACAATCTACAATCTAGTTCATGACAGTCTTAATTCACTACTTACTTCCAAAAGTACGAGCGACTATGGAGTTTGAATAATTAAATTATTCGGGAAGTAAAACATGCAAAATATGAAACACAATAACAATCAATCGACAAAAGGCAGTAACCAAACTTATAAATAATACTTTATTATTTAATCACCAAAAGTCAATTACATTTACTTTGTTACAAGTTTCAGAACAAAACTAATCTAACTACTAAAACTAATATCATCTTTCAGTCCTATGCTCCGAGCATGCTGAATATGCTTAGCCCTACTCAGACCCTTTGTGAGGGGGTCTGCTGGGTTATCTTCAGATGACACCCTCTTTACTACAAGATGGCCTTCTTCTACTCTATGTCTGATAAAATGGTACTTTCTGTCGATATGTCTGGTTTTACCATGATCTCTTGGTTCCTTAGTCAAGGCAACCGCTCCTTCATTATCGCAGAACAGTTCCATAGGCTCCTGGATGGTTGGAACAACTCCGAGATCTCCGATGAAGTTCCTCAACCAAGCTGCTTCTTTCGACGCTTCACTCGCTGCTATGTACTCTGATTCACAAGTAGAATCAGCCACCGTATCTTGCTTGGAACTTTTCCATGTAACTGCTCCTCCATTCAGTAAAAATACCCAACCTGATTGAGAACGGAAGTTATCTCTATCCGTTTGAAAGTTGGCATCACTGTAACCATCTACTCTTAAAGTATTACTGCCACCAAGCACAAGGACCCAGTCCTTTGTCCTTCGCAAATACTTGAGTATATTCTTAACAGCTATCCAATGAGCTCTACCCGGGTTTCCCTGATAGCGACTGACCATGCTCAAAGCAAATGCCACATCAGGGCGAGTACATGTCATAGCGTACATGATCGATCCGACAGCGGAAGCATAAGGTACACGACTCATGTCATCTATTTCAACATCTGTACTCAGGCATTGAGTCTTACTCAATTTGGTATTGCTCTGGATAGGTAGCTCTCCCTTCTTGGAATTTTCCATACTAAACCTCTTTAGCACCTTATCCAAGTATGTGCTCTGACTAAGTCCAATTAGTCTCTTCTTTCTATCTCTCAATATTCTAATCCCAAGAATATAGGCAGCTTCTCCAAGGTCTTTCATGGCAAAACACTTTCCAAGCCAAGACTTAACATGTCTCAAGGTTGGAACGTCGTTACCAATGAGTAATATGTCATCGACATATAACACCAGAAAAGTTACTATACTCCCACTAGCCTTGATATACACACAAAACTCATCTTCACTTCTAGAGAAACCAAACTCTTTGACTTTCTCATGGAAGCAAAGATTCCAGCTGCGAGATGCTTGTTTCAATCCGTAAATGGATTTCTCAAGCTTGCACACTCTATTGGGAAACTGTGCATCAACAAAACCCTCTGGCTGATTCATGTAAACATCCTCAGCCAACTTTCCATTAAGGAAAGCAGTCTTGACATCCATCTGCCAGATTTCATAGTCATGAAAGGCAGCTATGGCGAGCAATATCCTAATAGATTTAATCTTAGCTACTGGCGAGAAGGTCTCATCATAGTCAACCCCTGGGGTTTGAGTGAAACCTTTTGCAACCAGTCGAGCCTTGAATGTGTGCACATTCCCATCCATGTCTGTTTTCTTCTTGAAGATCCATTTGCACCCAACTGTCTTACGACCTGGTGCACTATCAACCAAATTCCAAACTTGGTTGTCATACATGGACTTAATCTCGCTGTCCATTGCCTCTTTCCACTTGGAAGCCTCTGGGCCTGCCATTGCTTCCTTATAAGTGACTGGTTCATCTAAATTTACCAGTGTCCTATCACTTATGAATGTGTCACCTTCTGAGGTAATATGAAAACCATATAACTCAGGTGGCACACTCACCCTAGTGGACCTTCGAAGAGGTAATGAGTTATCAACCGGTTCAGCAGGAACTGTTTCCTCTGGTTGAGTGCTAGTGTCATCTAAGGTTCCTTCATTGGCTGACTCTCGAATTTATTCAAGGTCAATGGTGCTCCCACTGTCCTCTTTGAATATGAGCTCTCTCTCCAGAAAGACTCCTCTTCGTGCTACAAAGACCACGTTTTCACTAGGTCTGTAGAACAAATATCCAAAAGACTGCTTTGGGTAACCAATGAAAACACATTTCTCACTTCTAGCTGCTATCTTGTCGTGAGTCTCTCGTCTTACGAAAGCTTCACAACCCCAGACTTTAATATGTGCCAACGAGGGAACTTTCCCCGTCCACATTTCGTGAGGTGTTTTGGCAACCTTCTTTGTAGGGACAAGATTGAGGATGTGGGCGGCTGTCTCTAAGGCATACCCCCAGAAGTGAATAGGAAGCAAAGCACGACTCATCATAGAACGAACCATGTCTAACAAGGTTCGATTACGCCTCTCAGCTACACCATTTAACTGTGGTGTCCTAGGAGGAGTCAATTGTGAGACTATCCCACACTCTTTTAGATAGTCGTTGAACTCGATACTAAGATACTCCCCGCCTCTATCGGATCTAAGTATCTTTATCTTCCTGCCCAATTGATTTTCGACCTCATGCTTAAACTCTTTGAACTTTTCAAAGGTTTCTGACTTATGTTTGATTAAGTAGATATAGCCATATCTGCTATAATCGTCAGTGAAAGTCACATAGAATCGATTAGCATCCCTTGTAGTTGATCTGAAGGGTCCACACACATTTGTGTGTATGAGATCCAACAGACCTTCACCTCTTTCACAAGACCCTGTGAATGGTGATTTTGTCATCTTTCCCAAAAGACAAGATTCACACATATCATCTGATTTTAGGTCAAATGATTCCAACACTCCATCCTTTTGGAGTTGGGCTATGCGTTTCTTGTTAATGTGTCCAAGACGACAATGCCACAAGCATGCCTTGTCTACACTATTAGACAAGTCAATATTAAATACACTATTTCCTAAGCTATCAACACAAGTCACTGTTTCATACACACCATCACAAGGCAAAGCTTCAAACACAAAAATACCATTCTTATAAACAGAAATTGAACCATTCAAATCATTAAAAGAATATTTAAAACCTTGTCTGAACAATGCATGAAATGAAATAATGTTTCTCGTCATCTCAGACGAATAGCAACAATTTATCAAATCTAATCTAACATCATTACTAAGCAAAAGTTGATAAACTCCGATCTTGGTCACTAGTGAAGACTTTCTGTTTCCCATGATCAAGTTTATCCTTCCTCGCTCTATCTCCTCACTTTCCTTTAGTCCCTGCAAATCAGATTAGATATGAAAACCACATCCTGTATCAAGGACCCATGAACGAGAAGATAATGAGTTATTAGAAGAAATAGTGTAAATACCTGCCGAAGATGGCTTTACTTTTCCATCTTTGATATCTTGCAGATATTGTGGGCAAGATCTCTTCCAATGCCCCTTTTGATTGCAATAAAAGCAAACGGCCTCTTTTGGATCAGAAACATGGGGAGTGGTAGCATTGGGATTAGCCTTTGGGCCATTACTAGATGACCCAGCTTGAGCCTTGCTCTTCCAGTTTTGCTTGGGAGGACCTTTCCTCTTTTTCCCCTTTCCCTGTCCAATAGCCAAGACAGGGGCACTTGCAGGTGTGGAGGGTATACTTTTTCCCTTCATCCCTGCTTCAGCTGTCTGCAACAAGTTGTGCAATTGGGCTAGAGTCTGCTCAGTGTTGTTCAAATGGTAAGTTAGAATAAACTAACTGACCATAACAATCAGGTAGTGAGTTCAAGACCATGTCAATGGCCAATTCCTCATCAAAGTGAATGTTGAGCTTGACCAAACGCTCTATGTAGCGTTTCATTCTTTGCACATGTGACACAACCGACTCCCCTTCTTTCATCTTGCAAGCCATGAGTGACTTGACTACTTCAAACTTTTCTTGACGAGCTCGCTTAGGGTACTTTTCCATAAGGTCCTTGTTCATCTTAAAAGGCCAGTAGTCCTCATAGTACCTCTGCAGTTCTGGGGACATGGTTGCCACCATGATGCATGCCACTTTGGTAGCATCATCGTAATGTTTCTTGTAGGCATCATATTCTTCAGGAGTAGCTTTTGACTCATCAAGTTCTTTGAGCTCCTTTTCAAGAACATATTCTTTGTTCTCAAAACGAAGCGCCATCTTGATGTTGCGCATCCAATCGTTATAGTTAGAGCCATCCATAACGACTTTGGAGCAGATATTGAGCAAAGAGAAGTTTTGGTTGGAGGAGGATGAAGCAGAAGTGTTTCCAGGAGTAGACATCTGAAAAGAAAGAAAGTTTTAGTTAGATTTCAAGATACCTCAATATAATAACCCAAAGATATAATATTAAGGTTAGGATCCAACTATGAAGGTTCACAACTTAGAAATGGGATGCCGAGATCCAAGTGTAAATTTCATAAAGGTAGGTGAATGACGATTCACCAATTCCACCATTAGACGAAACAAACGAAGTGAAATTCCTAATTCTTTTGAGATACATTGAAACTATTCAATGGCATGTTTTAATCTCAGATTATGCTCTTCTATTTGTGACTGGGATGCCGAGGATCACAAACAAGATGTGAATAACCATGCAAATGTGCTTGGTAACCTCATTGTCTATATCATTAACTATTGATGTGCTGGTAAACCACACACGCTCCATCAAAATGACAATTATGAGATACCCATTACTACTCTTTATTAGTGCCTTTTAGTGTGCTGGTTAACCACACACGCTCCACTAACGACCAATAAAGCATAATGTGCAATTTCATGGATTAGCATACTTTTCACATTTTTCCTAAAGTAACTAGAGTTGGGATTTTGAAAAATAATGTTCTAGTACTTTCTTTAATAGCATTATACTTTTAATGAGAAGTAGTTGTCCTATCAAATCCGGTCTGCTAACGACCCTCCACTAATCAAGGGAGTGGTGGGTGAGAGTGGACACCCATTCAACTACCATTTTATAGGCAGTTTCCTTATACCCCCCTTATAGACTAGCTTCGTGAATGAGACATACTAGCGATTTGACTGACCATATTCTTATACATATATAATATTAAACATTTAATCATAATACATATATAAGGTGTGTTTTAAAAACTTTTAAAACTTCAAGGTTTATATAAATTTCGAAATTCAAACTATTAAATTTAAATTTAAATAAACCAATTAACTAGATTTAATATTTATCTATTAATTAACTTTTAATCAATTTATTAAATCTTGTAAGGATTATCAAATTAATCAATTAATTTAATCCTAATCCTTATCCCTCTAAATTTCGAAAAATAGGGTAAGGATAATTATCCAATTAATCTAATCAAGTAACAATTATCCAAAACAAGAAACCCTAAAACAACTAGGCATATTTCGAAATTCTTAAGGGAGGAGGCTAGGGTTTTTCAAAACCCTAACCCTAATTTTGATTAGGGTTCTTTGGAGGCTAGGGTTTTCGAAAACCCTTTTATCCAAAACCCTAATTTCGAAAATTTGGCCTTTAGGGTTTAATAGCTATAAACCCTAATTTGCAATTAAACAATTATAGCAATTCAATTTAAAACAAACAATGGCTCTGATACCACTGATGGGTTTTATGTAAAACAAATAAACTAGAAAACAAGTCCTAAGCTTACATGCAACCTACTTTGGATCTATGTTTTAACTATTGAACATATAACTTTGAATTGAAAAACAAGAACCCTAGAGGAGATAGGCTAATTTCGAAATTAACAAACTAGGGTTTAAGAGTTACATACCTTTCAATTGTTATAGCAAACAATTGATAATTCCCTTGATCTTGATCTTGATCTTCTTGGAAGCTTAGCACCACAAGTGTAATGCCTCTAATGGAATCACACCCAAGAACTAGCAAGAAGGAAAGTAGAAGAAGAGAGAGAGGAAGGGAGTATGCAATTCGGCCTAGGGTTTCTTCCAAAGAACAGAGTGGTCGAAAATGTGAGCCAGGAGGCTCCTTAAATAGCTGAGGGATCTAGGGTTTTGGGAAAACCCTAATGCTCCTTGCTTAAGGCCTAAGCAAAGCCCAAGGGCCTTATCTAGAACCCCTTGGACGAAATCTCTAGGGTTTCCCCTATGGATTTCGTCCACCTCCTTCTAAGGAGGTTCTGGATCCTTCCACTCAACTATTAGTTAATTGCAAACTAGTCCCTACACTTTATAATTAATACTTTTAACCCCAAAATTAATTCTGATTAATTTCTGGCTAACTATTAATTAAACATAATGATTTCTAATTAATATATTAATCTTTTAACATATTAATAAATCATTTATATATATTAATTTATTAATCTTATAAATTAATATCTCTCCTTTCATAATTTACTTGTCCAGTTGCTAGGTTGAGGGCAACCCAAAAGGACTGTGTTGCTATCAATTCAAGTTCATACCAATTATAGTTATGGGCTTAGACACCTAATCCAACACCAGGGACCAAAACTGTCAAAACCTTCAAACTAACATAACTCCCTCATTTTAGGTCCGTTTCTGACGAAACTTATATCCACAAAAAGGTGGCGAGAATCCCTATGCTCCTAGAAACACGCCTAAGCCTTACATCCTTCTGAATAAAACCCAAAACCCATAAAGGGCTCGAACTACCACTTTACCAATATACCCCTTTGGCTTCAAGACACAACCCAGCTCCCGGATCACCTCATTTACATTATCCATACTTAATTTGAGCCCAATGTTCATTCCTTCTTTTCTTCCCTCCCAATCTCGGTTTAAAAAAGAAAAAAAAGGAAGAAAACTTAAATTGGCTTATTGGTGACACCTCACCATTAACCTACAAATATCTATGTAATTTATCCAACAAGTATCTAGGATTAAGTAGTTAACCACCATGTAATGACCTCTCTCTTTTTTCTTCATATTCTCGGCCATAAGGACTTCACCACCACTCTCATTTTCTTTCCATTACAACTACACCCAACAATTCTCTCTAGAGCTCCAACAATTCACTCATCCACCCTCTCCAAATTCGTGTGTGCTTGTGTGTGTGTTCAAGAACACTTCATCAAAGATCATCATTCTTGGTAAGCTACTTTCTAATCAAGGTGTTTAACTTTATTTTATGATAAGTCCTTCACTCATAAACACTCCATTTCATGATCCATGCTTCTTAGAACTCCATAAGTTCGAAGATCTTCTCAAAGGAGCTTGCTAGGCCGAAATCTTTTTCAATCTTCTCACCAAAACCGATCCATCAACCAAAGTGAGTTCATACGCCCTTGTTTTCGGTTTTTACTATGTTTTGGGGGAGGATACAAGTTGCTTTGTGTTAGATCTATGTATTTATGCATGTATATGTGTGTTTTCATGTTATATGGAGTGATTATGCTATGAAAACTTGTTAAAACCTCATAAAAACTCGAGATCTACTAAAGTTTGGTGATGTTGGTAAACTAAATCATCATAAGCAACATACTATGAACTTGAAAGGACTAAACATGTTAAATAACACTAGAAACTAAACAAAACCGTATAAGGGGCCACTTTTGACAAATAAACAAAAAATGAGGTCTTTATGTTAACTCACGGTTTTGGAAAGGACCAAAAGAGTCATTTTTAAATAAAAATGGGTCTTTATGATATTCATGGTTTTAAAAGGGCCAAAAGTGTTAATTTTCACAAATGGGCTTCTATTTGGGCCTTCACGGCTTTTAATGGGCTAAATATGTCAATTTTCACAAAAATAGGCCTTATTTAGCAACTCACGGTTCCATGGGCCTAAAAAGGTAATTATTGACTTTTTAGGGATTAAATTGTCATTTTAAAACAAATATGGGCCAAAAATGTAAATTTTCGGTTAAATGGGCCGAAAATGTCATTTCTATTAAAATTGGGCCAAAAACGTTATTTCTATCAAAAGTGGGTTGAAAATGTCCTTTTATACAAAATAAGCCCTTAAAAGTAAACTTTCGGTCTTAATGGGCCTAAAGTGTCATTTTTACCAAAAATGTGCCTCAATTGTAAATTTTCGGCTTAATGGGCCAAGCATGTCATTTTTACAAAAAGTGGGCCTTTTATGTCATTTAGGTATATAATTGAGCTAAAATAAACAATATAATAACACACGGACTAATTACGTCATTCTCACTTTTATTGGGCCTTGTTTACCCATTTTCATGTTATTGGGCCTTCGTGGTCCATTTACATGCTTTTTGGGCCTGATACATTCATTACATGTTCATTAGGCCTTAGTGACCCATTTACATGCTTGATAGGTCATGTATACTATTTACATGTTTAATGGGCCTTGTTGACCCATTTACATGCTCGACGGACCTTGTATACACATTTCATGCTTATTGGGCCTCATTCATCCATGTACTTACACATTGGGCCTTGTAACCTAAATACATACACGAAAACATTATTTAAAACATTAAATAGTGTGTTACACTGTTCGCGTAAATTTAGTTAAGGTTCTTATGAGACGTTCTTTCAGTCGTACCTACCTAGTGTACAACCTTAAGTCCTGTAGTTATAACCAGAGTCTCCTGGAGGGAGAGCGAGAGTTTTTGTATAGATCTATACGGGGTTGACATCCCCGCACCTGATCTGTTCGCTACAGCTAGACTAGGTCAGTCTAGGGTGACAAATGTCTTACCTTAAACAAGTTGACGCCTGAAAAACGTCATGACAGGCAGATCAGTCATATCAAGCATGGTTATAACGACTCAAATAGAGATTAACTCCACTGTAAAATTTACGGAATACATATACTATACTATTGATACACGTACGAGCTATTCCTTCTAGAACATTCGGGTCTTATGGTTTAAAGACTACAACTCATTTACAGTCAGAAAATATCGGATTTTCTGGGAAACAAACATTATACATTACCTTCTACTTGCAACGAGAAATATAGGATTTTATGGAATACTCTCTTTATGCATTTTCAAAACAGGAACACACATGCTTTAATACAAGATTTGATACAAAACTTTCAAATCATTTTTACAGAAAATATCGGATTTTCTGGTGTTTTACAAAATGATACAAAGGTTTTCATATAAACATGCTTATGAACTCACCAACATTATATATGTTGACTTTTTCAAAATAACTTGTATTTCAGGAAATCATTAAGCATGTTGGTCATCAAGAACACATGGATTTTGTTGTAATTTTGTTATCATCATATGCTTGTTATTTTGGAATGTAATTTATAATCCAACACACTTATGTAAACAATGATGGTTTGTATTATTGTATGTGTGATGATGATGTTGTCTTGATTCAATTATTTACACTGTGATGACATTACAAGATGAAGTCACCCAACCCCCAGACGTTTCCACCGTTCCGGTTCGGGGGTGTGACACAATGCTTTATTTTGATAGTGCACACCTCCGCGAATATTATCCAAATAAAGACCAACCTGACTTTGAAATGGGTCGGTTAGAAATCCTCCTATCGGCACATCTTGTTGTTGCGGTTGTCCTCTTTCACCCCTTGTCCATATGTGTCTTCTGCCCCTTGGCCTCGGCTACTCCTCCAATCCTTCAGTTGGACTCACCTGATCATCCGCCGGTATACCATAAAATCCTCCCATGTTCACCACCATGTGTATGGACTCTAGATAGTTCATGGAAAAATCACCTCGCTCAATACATGTCAATGTACGAACCAATCCCAGGATAAATACACCATAAGATTTTGCCAGGCGGGTTATGAAATGCCCATCGACGATTGGGCTTCCTGCTGTTGAACTAACTGCTTTTTCCCCCAAATATTGAGCAAGAAAATAAGAGATGTTGTAGAAAACTCCGGGTGCCAATATACTGCAAAGAAAGAATAGACTGAGGCTAGTAACTTTATCATGATGCTTCTTATGATTTATCGAAAACGTAACAAGGCGGTGGATAAGACGGTGAATGGGAGATCAGATGTGACTCTCTTGAGGTGTACCCAAGTTGAATTTACCATTTGCAATTGTAGTCCAAAACCTATAACTATTGACCCCTTTCAGAATAATCTCATGCCACGACCCGTAAAAAGATGTCAAATTGAGGTGACAAGACCTCATGTTGCTCAAAAATACCCATCCTCCAAGCCAACTCAACTAGGCTGCATTCTCGGTATTGTCCTACAAGTCTAAACACTATTGCTCTTTCGTATTGAGGATCCACTGTATTTCCCTCAAAAGACATGGTAGCGAAAAATCCGACATAAAGTTCTTTGTAGACCGGTTCCTTGATGGAGAAAAGGTTCTTCCAACCATTGCAAACAAATGAAATTCCATTGCTCACATATGTCTTTGTAAGGAATGGGTTGAGTCGTTTCAAAATTCTAATTTCATTCAACCTAGCCCAATCGATTGTTGGTGAAATAGCAAATTCACTGTTGTATAACCACCCCAATCGGCTAGTGTAGTTGTTTAAAATATCACGCGAAAGATCGTTTGGAAATTAGTGAAACGGGTGAAGGTTGGATAAGTCTCCTTGGGCCTGTTGAGTAGCTTTCCTTGGACCCATGAATTCTGCAAAACAAAACCAAAAACAAAATTCCAGCAATTAAGCAATCAGAAAGCAAAATGGTTATGTGATTCCAATGCTCATGTTGTGAGAATTGAAAACTCACGTCGTAAGTATAGTACAACAGCAGCCATGAAATCAGTTCTTGTGTAGGCCAAATCGAACCAAATACTTCCATAGGGTTTTATCTAACAGTCAATCTAGGGCTAATAATCGTACATGCAACACCAATTTCTCAAAAAAAACGCATGAATTTAACATATAAAACCTAATAACCGAACCCTAGGTTGTAAGAGGCATAAAATAAGAAAAAATAAAGGATTAAAGCATAAAAATCATACATATTGAGAGGAAAGAACACGAAAAGTGGAAGGATTAAACAATGCAACCGAAAACTCTCAGTAGGGGACCAAAGTCGGAGCTTACGTCATGAGTGGTAAAGTGAAAAATGAGGGTCAAATGGTTTATGTTTAGAGTATAACAGGTACTGGTCCCCTCGTTATTCACGTTGTAAGTTTTTAAGGCTCATGTCATGAGAATTGAAAATGAAAATAGATATGGGACTCATTTGAATCCCCGCGTCATGGAAATAAAAGGCCACGTCATGGGCACTTAAAATTGTCAAAATCCATTATATTTTCTTTAAAAATTGTAAAAAATTTTACCATTTACTTTGTGATCCGACACTTGATTTTAACAGAAGATAAAAGAATGACTAATCCTAAGAAATAACAACGAAATCAAAAAAAAAAATTAAAAAAAAAAGGGAAAGAAAAATGCAAACCGAACTCGGGTTGCCTCCCGAGAAGCGCTTCTTTTGATGGAGTCATGAGTCGGACTCTTTTCCGCTCTACGTTGTACCTATTGGGATCAGAATCTCCCTATTCTCCTTCATCTCAAGGCGTTTCTTCTTGTAAGTTGCAACCCATCTTCTACAAGATTTCTTCAAATTTTCTTTCTTCCTTGGGTTGTAGCATGCATCGTGTTTTCTTTTGACTCCTTGAGATTTTTCAGCTACCATGCTCTTCTCTTTCTCCTTAGCTGGTTCCTTCAAGTCCACTTCTGTTTTATCAAGATTGGTTTCCTTGCTGTGTTGATGTTCCTCTTCGACTTGATCTTTTGGTGTGGTAAAGGCAATGACTTTAAAAACTAATTGAGTGGACGCCATTGGCTTGGTAAGCTTGACTTTTTTCTTTGGTTTTGGATTTTCCCTTGTTTTGTACTTCTTCTTCCATTAATTTTTCGAATTCTTTAAGCTCATTCTCTTCTTTAAATGCTCCGTCCATGAAAAATATTTCATCTTGTGCGTTCGAGTTCTTAGACCTTTCATCAATTCCGAATGTGATCTCCTCATTCCTCACTCGTAATGTAAGCTTAGACTCTCGAATGTCTATTAAGGCTCTTGTGGTATTGAGTAATGGGCGTCCAAGAATGATGGGTACATCTTCATCCTCTTTCATATCTAAGACAACAAAATCAATTGGAAAAACAAATTTTCCAATTTTAACCAATAAATCTTCAAATATGCCTTGAGGATAAGTCATCGAATGATTAGCCATATGGACCGCCATTCTCGTGGTTTTCAATTCTGGAAGGTCAATCTTTTGGTAGAAAGAATATTACATCAATTTGTGCTAGCTCCAGAATCGACTAAACTAAATGTCTTTGTGGCATTTCCAAACTCACATGGCAAATTTAGGAGTCTTGGATCTTCCATCTTTTTTGGTATTCCTTCCATTATAACCGTTGAACATTGTTCATTAAGAACAACCTTGGACATTTTTTCTAATAGTTGACGAATGCCGAGAAGATCTTGAAGGAATTTTGCGTACTCAGGCATCTTAGCTATGGATTCAATAAATGGAATTTAATTGGAATTCCCTTTGCTTGGTTGATGAATCTCTTATACTCTTGTTCCAGTGGATGTGCCCTTGCTCGAGAAGGATAAGGTAATGGTGGCTGATAAGGATTGATAAAAAGAAGCATGTGTGTGATTTTGCTCAGGCCACGACGTGACAGAGAGCTCGTCACGTCGTGAAAACTGGGTGCCAACTTGTTTTTATTCTTCGATCTTTTCTTCTTTTGCCTATGGATCAGGCTGCTTCATGGCTTCATTTACGATCACTAGAGGCTCAGAGATGGTGTCTTATTTAGTGGAAATGGCCACGACGTGTGGTTGTGGTTTTGGATCGGGATTTTTAGATGGTAACCGTTCGTTTACGAGCTTAGTCAATTTCCCAAGTTGAGTCTCAATGTTAGTAATGGAAGGTTGTTGGTTTCTAAGTGTAGCTTCCATGAATCTATTGAGCATTGACTAGGAATTAGGTTTCTTCTTGGGTGGTGGTTGTTCTTTTTGGTAGTAGCCTCATCCAGTTTGCCGATACTTTTCTTCTTTAGCCTTCTTGTATTCTTCATATGGCAGCCATTCCCTATTTGGCTTCCTCAAATCTTCATCATACCGGTCACCACTTGAGTAGCATACTTGTACTTTTCGATTCCCGTTCTCATCTAAATCACAATATTTTGTCAAGTGTGGTGCACTATAATTGTCACAACCTACTTGTATGACATGTATAGATTGACCCATCTTTGTCATCATCCGGCCCATATTCTCGAGCTTTGTGATTACCGTTGCCAAGTCCTTCGAAGCTCCATTACTACTTACTTTACCTCTTGTAATGTCTTCACGAGGGTTGTGGTACTCTCTAGAGTGCTTCACGAATTCTTCTATTAATTCTTTGATTGTAGCGGGATTTTTCTTCGTCATTAGTCCTTGAGAATCAAGGAGTTGCCTTGTGGTCACGTTTACCCCATCATAGAATATAGAAACTTCTTGATGCACATTAAGATTGTGTTGAGGTCAACTTCTTACCAATCTCTTGTATCTCTCCCAAGCTTCATATAAGGACTCGTCATTTTCTTGTTGAAAGTTAACAATATTCCTCTACAATCCTGAAACTTTTGAAGGTGGACTAAACTGCTAAATGAATTCTTCTCGAAGGTTGGCCCATGTACGAATGGCTCCAGGTGGAAGTGACTTGAGCCAGTCTTTAGCTGCTCCTTTAAAAGTTACTAGAAGCATCCTCAGCAACATCGATTCACGTGGAACATTGGGAACATTAAAGTAGGGATGAGCTTTAGAACCAGAACCGGTTCGGAACCGGAACCGGTTTTCCTATATTATAAGAACCGGGAACCGGACCGCCAGTTCTAGCGCCGGTTCCGGTTCCGGTCCCGGTTTTTCGGTTATTTTTCAAACTAGAACCAATTGAAATATTATAGATGAGATGTTATCTTTCGGAGCTTGTAAATGATTCAATATTTAACCAAATTACGATTTTTTTTACATTCTAAATTGAAGTACAAACACTAAACTACATGATGAAAAAAAAATCAAGTAATTTCGACTTCATATGAGTGAATTATGCGTATTATAAAAGCGGGACAGATTCAAAAAAAAAAAAAAAAAAAGGCTGAAGCAGAAAAAACGCAGCATTGATATCCTGTCTTCTGGGGTCTATAACTGATTCAATATCTAACCAAAGTATATGTTTTTATAGTCTAAAATGAAGTATAGAAACCAAATTACATGCTGAAAAAAAAAATAATTCTAACGTCATATGAATGAGTTATGCACATTTAAAAAAACGAGACAGATTCAAAAAACAAAAAAAAATGTTGAAATAGAAAAAACGCAGCATCGATATTCTTTCTTTCGGGGCATGTGTTTGATTCAATATCTAACCAAAATATATGTTTGTACAGTCAAAAATGAATTACAAACTCCAAATTACATATTGGAAAAAAAATCAAGTAATTACGACTTCATATGAGTGAGTTATGCGCATTTCAAAAAAAGGGAAAAATATCAAACCGGTTCCGGTTTTTAGAACCGGGACCGGTTTTCATAAAAATGGAGAACCAGTAACCGGACCTTATTACCAATTCTGGTTCCGGTTCCAGTTCGGTTCCGGTCCGGTTCCGATTCCAGCGGTTCTAATGCTCATCCCTACATTAAAGTAATTTGCAATGTCCAAAACTTCATCCATATGTTTGTAGGCATCTTCGTGATCCTTCCCGTAGAATGGGATATCTTTAAGCATAGCGAGAATATGTACCTTGAGTTCGAAATTGGTGGCTGTTGGAATTTCGGGTGGCACAAGACCCAACCCCTTGTCGTTACACATCCGCCTCTTGTACTCCTCCATCGTCATTTCCGCTATGTTGGCCATTTCTTCTACTTCGCTTTTGACCTCGTCTTCTGATTCGCTTTTTGTTCCTGGCTGGTATCCGGATCCTTTTTTTCTTGGATTTTTCTCAAAGCTTTCGAAGTTGTCCACGTGAAAATTACTACTTGATTCGTCAACCTTTTTATATTTCTTCTTATGGAATGTGGACTCTAGATCTTCAAGTGGTGGTAAGATAGGAAGCTGTGATCCCCTGGGCATAAATCATTGAAACAAAACAAAACAAAAACCGTAAAAACGAATTAAAATGTAAATAAACAAAAAATTGAAAAACGTTAGTTTTCACGTCGTGACAGAGAGTTGTGAGTAAAAAACAGAATATCTATTTAATGCAGAAAATTAACTTTTTGCGGTTTTTACCCCATAAAAATGAACGATTAACCTAAAGTAACTAAATTAAAAACTGAAAAAAAAAGTCGTTCCCCGGCAACAACACCAAAAACTTGATGTGCATAGATATACCTACTAGTTTTAAATTTATAACCTAACCAAACTTAACTATTGATGCACTTATATGCAGTGTACCTAGTCAGTTTATAATATAGTAAAGTAAGTTGGGTATCAAACTCGGGGAAAGGTATTTAGCTAATAAGATAACTACTAAAAGTTAAACTAAAAACAATAACTAAAATAGGGGGTTTTTTTTATCTGATTTTGCAAGTTCAGATTAACTTAACTACTTAATTAACTCAAAACTAAGCAAACGACTAACAAAAGAAAATTGTAATCAAGGGAATAAAAACACTTCCATTTAGCTTTGAATCCCCCTTTTTCTTATGGTTAGTTTCAAAACATGGATTAATTTAGTTTGTTACCAATATAAAGGTTATTAGAAGTCTTAATCCGATCTTCCAACATTTTTACCAATTCATGAACTACTCTGCAATGATCATACACAAGTGGACACCAAATTGATAATTTAATATTATTGGGCTATGTAAGATATATCTACGATTAATTATCTATTATCAAGACAATTAATCAAACACAATTATGATCAAATTATGTTCTCTAACACAGTTAAAGTTACAATATTTATTACCTAATCTAGGATTAGGTCTATCACTAGCTCTAGCAATTTAATGATCATAAACAATTAGTTAAACAAGTTCATGCAATTAAAATGGTCATTCAACTACACAAAACTTGTAATCTAGGCAACAAGATTAAAACTTTTAACATGCTACGTATTGATAATCAAACACAAGCTAAGACAACTTCATAAATGCATGAAAAAGTAGAAACTAACACATAGTATTAGGGTTCATCATCACTAAATAGAAGCCTAATGATTTAGCTCATAATTACAAAAAATAAACACATAAACACATATGAATTTAAGCTAGACATGATCAATCTAAGCAAATCTAATGTAAGAAGTGATCTCTTGCTACAATATTCTAAACTCTTGATCTCCAATCTTATACTCCTTCTAAGGGTTGATTTTCACAGATTTTCTGTCCCAAAAGTAATCTAAAATCTCCATAATTCTCTCTTCAATCGATATAATGTCTTATATATATAGTTTCCTTAATTTCGCTCTTCACGTCGTGACCACTAGGGTGTCACGACGTGAACTCAATATCTATCTCGTATTCTCCAAGGAAATGTGTACCTTTACGTGTAAGAACCTTATGGGACACGTGTCACGATGTGAAAAGATAATATGTCACGTCATGAGAGCTATTTTTTACAAGGAATCAAGATTCTTCTTATAACCACGTTGTGGACTTCAAAACACCACGTCGTAGGACTTCTTTTTGCATAATCTTCATTCCTTTAAGCTCCTAGCTCCAGTTCCAGTCCTCCAAGTATCCAACTTCATTCGGTTTCACTCCATTTTCTTCAAGAATGTCCTTTTTGGCTGCTAAATACAAATTAACTTAATAAGTACCAAATATCTTTGCATTTTACCAAAATATAGCTTTAAATATATTAAAATAATGCCTAAAAATATGTATAAATATGTCAATATCACATGTTCCCCACAATTTGACAACGAAAAGACTGAAAGCGAGTCAAGTAACTTGTATCAAAGCTATTTTTAGTTGTAGGTGGGTAAAATGAAGTGTTTAAAATCAAGCATAATGAAAAAAAAATAGTTGAATTTAATAAACCTAGATGCGAAGGCTGTAGACGATTTTGGTTTCTTATGGGTTTAATAAACCTATCGATGTTGGTGTGATCAGATACGCCCCTTTTATGACATGAACATCTTGTTTCTTACCACTAGGTTTTGGTTTCTTGTGGCTCTCAGTTGCATGGATTCTATCTTTGGCAAGAAGAAAATGCGATTTTAAGGGTGAAAAGAAGGAAATGCAAGAGGGAAGAGAGATAGTCGGAGGGAAATTGAGATCTTTATTGTGTGTGTTTTGAGAGAGTGAGAGAGACAGAGAGAGAGATGTAGGTCCGTTTTTTAATATTTATTAAATCTTAAAAATAAGGAAGAATGGTATAATCCTCATTTTAGTTTGGACAATGACCAAAACAACAAACAAACTTGTTGTAAAAGACCCCCCATCCAATTTTTGAAGGGTTTGGACCTTTTCTCTAAAAAAATGCATACCATAGGGATCATTTTTGTAGTTTTGTGTTTATTTAACTTTTTAAATGTTTTTATTTGTCCTAACTTGTTCATATTATTTAGGGAAAATGGCACATTAGCCCAACAATGTTTTTGAAATTTGTCGAATCAGTCCCTAAAGTGTTTTTGGTGCTCTATGGGGGTATAAAATGGATATTGACATGCTCTTTTGGTCACTCATACCTAATATGACATGTTTCATAAACTAAGTAAGCACTTGAAGCTGATGTGGCTTTCTTGTCAGCAATGAAGTGGACACAATATCAAAACTGTTAGCAGACTGTTTGAAAAAGTCAGCTTAGGTTTAAATTTGGAGATGACCATCTAATTGACCTCATGGTTCAGTAATTCAGTATCTGCAACACGTCCTAAAGGTCCACCACATTTGGGAATCACAAGTATTCATCAAGAAAAAGAAGTGTTAGAACAAACTACTCTTCGATTGAACGAAGAAGGTGAGAAATTAGACATCTTGTTTCAGTTTAATCCAATCGTAACCTGATTGGAGATTCTTGAAATCGAAAACTACGCTATAAATCCAAGGAAGCTTTAGCAATCAACTCTATTCTTCAACTCCACATTCTCTTAGCCTTTGATGATGAAACGATTAAATGAACTTAAAGTCCATCATCAAATCGAATTCTTATAAATTCACAAACTATAGGTGGTTTTCTAAAAAAAGATGTTGTAAACATGTTTAGCCTGAGTTCCAATTCGATTTCGTCATCACCGTTATTGGTAAATCCGGGGAAAATCATGAGCTTTTTGAAATCTCTTTGGAACCTTTCACCAAAACTAATCGTGGTAAATAAAAAAGAATTAAATCACAACAGGTTTACTCTAATAGATCGAGCACTTGAAGCTTTGATTTTTTATGTGACTCTATTCGATTGCTTAGAATCTACTGTTCCAGGAACATAGTGAATCGTCAAAAAGTTGAAAATGTGTTATTTGGGGGAAGAAATCAAGAACATTATAGCTTGTGAAGGGCTTGAAAGAAAGTTGAGACATGAGAAGCTTGAGAAATGGGTCCCAAGGGTTGAATTGGCTGGATTTGGACGCGTTCCATCGAGTTATAATGTGATCTTGGTGGCTACAAGATTGTTGCAGAATTGTGGGTATGATGGTTACAAGAGAAAATGAAAATGGGTTTTTGGTTATTTGTTGGCATAATCAACAATTTTTTCGACCATGTGGAACCAAGTTACTCATTCAGAATGTTCAAAATGACTTTTTAGACCGACAAAATCAACTTTATGCCCTCATATAGCACCCAAAAAAAATTTATGGACTAATTCGTCAAATTCCAAAAATAATGTTGGGCTAACATGTCATTTTCCCTATTATTTAATTATCTTAACTTAATTCTTAATTCTTAATTCTTATACAGTGCCAACACTCCTTTAACAAAATTCGAAGCGGTACATCTTGGACCTCTGATTACATTGTTTGCATTTCATGATCTCAAACCGTATTGAATTTTAAATAGATACGTGTACATCAATTGTTTACTGCTCCATTCAATTAAGAACTCGCTCTTTCACATTGTATTAATTGCATTTTTTAACATTCACTTAATATTTAATTTATAAAATTTGGTTGAAATTGTTTGATTTCAGGGTTTAGACTTTAGATGAAGACGGAGAAAGCGAAAAAGGAAAATATGGTCGTTATTACAAATAAAACAGTTTACATGTTAAAGCCGATAAATTAAAAACCAAAATTAAAATAAAACCTGAAAAAAAATTGATCAAAATAAAATAAAATATTGTTTTTAGACCAAAATCCAAGAAAACCACTAATAAATAAGGGTTGAGAGCAAGGTTTTGAAAACCGGACCGGAGACCGAACCGGTCGTCTTACTGGTTCGATGGTTCAAGTGGTCCAACCAACCGGACCGGTCTTAAAAACTGGAAAAACCGGATGATGTCATAATTATATTTAATTATATAAAAAATACGAAAAATGAAAAAATAATTTTTTTTTTTAAATTTCTGGTTTTGACCGGTTCAACTGGACCGGTTTTTACCACTTCGACCGGTTTTCACCGGTTCACACGAATACCGGTTTTTTGGCCTTTAAGAACCGGATCCGAGACCGGTTCCCGGTTGAACCGGTCGAACCGGCCGGTCCGGTCCGGTTTTCAAAACATGGGTCGAGAGAGTAGAACCCTCCCAACTTATTCAACCCATTGTCATATCAGCTTCACATCAGTTTACCTATTTCATATTTCTTTCATCTTTTTCAACTTGCAACACATACACATGAAAATAACATATTTTCCAACTCATTCAACTCACTTGCCACATCACTATTTTTAATAATTAAAAACATAAAAAATTAATTCATAAATTATAAACTTAATTCATAAAAACAAAACATTAATTATATTTGATAATATTATACTTTTGTAAATTAAAAAAAAACATGTTATATATATATATATATATATATATATATATGTGTGTGTGTGTGTGTGTGTGTGAAGGTTTAAATGAAAACAATGTTGAATTCGAGAACGCAAGTACGCAAGAACACGAGAACAAATTTAGGTCACATATATTTTTTTGCTGCAAAACCCTCCTTCGTACCGACATGATGGATAAATGTAATATTTATATGTGAATATAAAGATAAGTATATTCTCACATATTTCAAATCTGCCACTTATGCACCCTAGCATATCGGGACGACGGAACAGATAATATTTATATATGAATAAGTATATACATATATTCATATATGCATATATAAGTATATTCATATATGAATAAGTCTGTGTCTATTCACACATGATTATTCACATATGAATTTGGCGGAGGTGGTGGTGGCAGTGGCGGTGGTGGTGTCGGTGGGTGGCAGAGGTGTTTGTTACGTTGACGAATATTCATATGTGAATAAGTATATTTATATACGAATATGTAAGTATATTCATATTTAAATAAATATGTGTTTGTTTTCAAGTGATTATTCATATATGAATATGACGGTTGGTGGCGGAGGTGATGACGGTGTAAGGGTAGCGGTGGTTTTCGCAGTGGTGGTTGCGATGACAGGGATGGTAAACACGAGAATATACTTACCTTTATATTCACATATGAATATTACATTCTTCCGCCGCGCATGTACGTGGGAGGGTTTTGCGAAAAAAAAAATATATGACACATATTTGTTCTCACGTTCTCAATTATATAATTGTTCTCATTCGAACACACACACACACATATATATATATATATATATATATATATATATATATATATATATATATATATATATATATATATATATATATGGGTAGGTTAAAATGTGGATGACATCTATTGTGCGGACGTGTGTGTGAACAATGATATTATATGAGAATGACTAAGAGGACAAGTTCTTTGGTAATGTAAATACGTTCAACCTCACATAAATATTGTCATTATTATTCATTCACACTAATTTTTATTCATTTTTGATCTCACGCATCGTTTTTCACTCATTCTCATTCTTATAGAATATGATTATCAAGAATACATTCTGACAGAATAAGAATCATAAAAAAATTCCATAATACCCTTATATACGATTTAATTAATTAAAATGTGTGATAATGATAATAGTTATGTGAGGTTGAACGTATTCACATTACCAAACAACAAATTCTCTTAGTCATTCTCACAGAATAACATTGTCCACACGTCCACACAATTAGGGGTGAGAATTATTTGGTCTGAAACCCAAAAACCAAATCGAACCGAAATCTATTTCAGACCAAACCATATTCAAATTCACTTTTTGGTTCAGTCCAAGACCAAACTGAATTGTGAATTTGGTTTTTGGTTCGAGTTTTGGTCTCATGAAGTTTACCAAACCGAACCGAAAAAACCGAAATTCATAAATAAATTAATTAAAAAGTATATTATATCTTTTATATATTAAATAAATATATTAATTATAAAGTAAAAATCATTTTAGCCCATTTGATATGTTACGTATTGATTTTAAAATGTTCTATTGTACACTTACGCCAATCGACAACATAATCAACTCTCCTTGATATATAAATGAGATCAAACATTGGCAAACCACTACGAACAATTTTGAACTTCATGTTTTATACTTTTGTTTGGAACTTGGAACTTGAAAGTTTAACTTTATGTTTCTAGCTAGTACTAGTACCATTTTATCATTTTATGTATGAAACTTTGGATCTTTTTGTATGAAACTTTACATCTTTATGTTTGATACTTTAGGTTTCTATGTTAAAACATTGTAATTTATGTTTGGAAAATTGAAACACTATTTTTTTAAGTTAATATTTGGTTTTCTCGGTTTTCAAACCAAACCAAACCGAATTAGAATTCGGTTTTTGGTTTGGTCTAGAGAATTTGAATTCGATTTGGTTCGGTTTAGACCAAAAAATATTTCAACCCGAGGAAACTGTTTTGAGGAAAGTGAAGAACTCATAAACCGAACCGATTCCCACCCGTACGCACAATAGATGTCTATTTACATTTGAACTTAACTCTCTCTCTCTCTCTCTGTATATATATATATATATATATATATATATATATATATATATATATATATATATATATGCTTAGGTTTTTGTGTTCTAACTATTTATTGTGTGGATATAGGAATGATTGTAGGCCAATCATTTTAGTTATTTTAAGAAAGTGAGTAACAAATATCACTGAATTAAAAATAATTGAAAAATATCATCTAATTTCATTGTAAGGGTATTTTAGTCAATTAACATAAATTTAAAAAAAGAAAATTGCGGATTTTAGAAAATACCTAATTCTCTTAACTATAAAAATCATTTTTTTTATAATAAGTCTATTAATTCGGACATTCTAAAAGAATATGTTCATGATTATCATGAAAAAAATATTATATTCTATATAGAATAGTATAAACATATATTATCAAGACCAATAATTTTTAATGAATACAAATGTTATATGTGACGAATTTTAATAGTTTAGATTAAGTAATTACATTCATTCTTAAAGAATACAACTATAAACATAAATTACATTCATTCTTGAAATCTCTTGCAAAAAAATATCGTCATTTTTGTAAGAATCTCCATTCACCTTCTTGTTTAGTTCCTAGATATCTTGTGTATATTTGACCTCTAAGCCACTTCAAAATACGCTAGCATTCCGTGAGATTGGCATTTAGTAATAATTGCATTGCATGAGAATGACTTTATACAAGGAGGTGCAGAAGGAGATAAACTTAAGAATGGTAAGTGATCCCTAGGGAAAACTTGAAACATCTGAAAAACATAAGAAACAAAAATCATGATAAAACATTAGCCAATTGCAATAGAACCCTAGCAAAATCATTCTTATGCGATTCTACCATAATCATTCTTATGTGATTATATCGGAAATACAATTCTTGCATAATCATTCTTATGTGATTCTCCAAGATTGTAATACTCTCTACACATTATTCAATAGATGAATACATTATATACAAAATATTCTGAAAGAATGAAACAATTAAAGATGAGAATAACACCCAATGATGAGGAAAGAAAGTCATTCTCACAAAATTAGAGTTTAATTAGATTCAAGGGAATACACTATAGAATGCATTCAAATTTCACAAAATTAAACCCATTTTAAAACCCTTTTTAATATACAAATTAATACTAATATGCTATTACAATATACAAATTAATCACTTTACCATACTTGATCTCTGAGAAAAAACAAAAGAAGAACCAACCATATGCTCAAACTTAAATTAAAAAAGAGGTAGTATTATTTCTGTCATAACAGATATGCAACCTTCAAAACTATTTCCCTAACACTTAAACGCTAGTTCTCAAATACTTCTACAATTAACGCAACAATAGAATAATAGCACATCAGGAATTATAAAGCTTAAGAACTCTAAGTAACGTATGAATAGCATATCAGTTACATTTGATTTTGGGGAAAAATGCATATCAGTAAAGTTGTTAAAGAATCAACGTGGATTAAACAAAAATAATGATATTATAGTTTTGTTAACATAAAATAAATAGAAAAAAGAGGGTTTTACTATACTGGACGATGATGGCATTGATTTAGGGTTCCACCACACGGAAATAGAAAAAAATCTAACCTTCAGTCGTCGGAGATGTCGAGATAGAAAGAGGCTGACAACGACGATGTGGTGGCTGAACTGTTGACGAAGACGACCGAAAATACGATAAAGCATATACAAGTACGAGTACCAAATACATATAACTACGACAAATCAAAAATCTAACGAAGGTTGCTCGGTGGTGACTGATGGTGTTGGTCGGCCCTCTTGGTCTTTTTATTTGATTGTGGGTGTGTAGGGTTAATAAAGATGCCTGAGGCGAGATTAAAACTGATTTCCTATTTTAGGGGATATAATTAATTTGACAATTTACCATTAATAACTAAAGGCTAAGATTACAAAATTACCATTTTGTAGGTTTTTAAAATGATTGGTCCACAATCATCCCTATATTCATACAATAGATAATTAGAATACATGAACACACACACACACACATATATATATATATATATATATATATATATATATATATATATATATATATATATATAGGTAGGTTCTGTTGACATTAAAAATAAAATAGAGATCTTGAGATTCAACCTCAGCCACATATTTCACATCTGCTGCTCTAACCCTTCGGCATACCGGCGTGGCATGCCTGTTATAATCATAAATGATTATATAGCATCGCTCGTTTCTTTCTCCTCCGCCACCATCCCCGCCACCACAACCTCCACCACTACCGCCACCACTACCACCACCACTACTACCACCACCTATGACACCAGCCGACCCCACCACTGTCACCTCCGTCACTTATACGACCGCCACAACTGTCAGCACCACGTCTTCTGCCACCAACTGTCATAATCATATATGATTACTCAATCTGTGAACAGACATATATGTATAATCATTTATGATTAGGCATATACGTATAAACATGTATAATCATATATGATTATACCTCTCTACCATATAATCATTTATGATTAGGCATACACCGTTGATGTCGGTACGCTGGAGCGTTAGAGCGGCAAATGCAAAATATGTAGCTGAGGTTGAATCTCAAGATCTCTACTTTTTTTTTAATCTCAAGTGAACCGTCCTCTGTATATATATATATATATATATATATATATATATATATATATATATATATATATAAGGAAAATCCTAAAAAAAACCCAACATGTTATCTACCAATGCTCAAAAAAACCATTATATTATTTTTGTGTACTATAAAACCATTTTATTTGTCGATCATGCCTAAACTAATGCTTCGTAACCGGAAAACCTTTGATAACCGGTTACGTAACATTTTTGACATCAAAAAAACCCAATCTATTAAACTCTAATGCTTGAAAAAACCATTATGTTATTTTTTGTACAAAAAAACCATTTTGTTTTCTGATTATGTACAATAAAACCCTTTTATGTTCTGATTTTGTATAATAAAACATTTATTTCCCCCGTTATGCCCACATGTGGTATGCTAGGTTTTTTGGTTTGGGTTTGTACTCGACAGTAGAGGCTACCTCATATGCTTTTGTTTACTCAAGGGCCCAATCTTGGATGTTGTAAGACTACATCTTACGGGATAGCAGCATATGTGGTATGGATTCTGATTATGCTTGTGTCTTGTCTTCTCTACGTAACAAGCTTCTGGACATTGACCTTAGCAAGTTTACTACTAAGGACATCGCCCTCCTAAATCCCAGAATACACTGGCGAGTGCCCATTTTAGTAAAATTGTCGAAAATATGGAAGTGCATTTTGACATGACAGCTAGGCAGAAAGCAGTTTTTCAGTGTTACATGTACCACATGCTTAAGATTTTCTTCTATCTATCCCTATAAATGGGATTGGCCAACATATGTCTCATGTGGAGTATTGTACTATCCTCAAATATATGCTCATGATCCCGATATTTCCAGATGACGAGATATGCCTGGTGTGCCGCAAAACATGTTTGGACTCCTTTGGAGAGCATGCAGTTCATTGTAAAGAACTCCTAGGGTTCAAATACAGGCATGATATGGTTATGGATGTTTTGTTTGACATATTTAAGCATGTCGGGCTTTCCACCAAGAAAGAGGCACCTGTGGATTTCTTGACTGACCCGACAGAAGGAAGGTCAACCATTAGACTGGCTGACGTTTTGATTCTTGGATGGGTTAGAAGGAAACACGCATGTGTGGATCTTACAGGGGTATCCCCTCTTGTGGGCTTGAGGGTTGGGGGTTTCAAGTCGGGACATGCTGCTTTAAAGGCTGCTAAATGCAAGGCCATAAAACATGAGAAATCATGCATGGAAAATCAACATGTGTTCAAACCATTTGCATTTGATAAGTTTGGTTTCCTCGCGTCGGAGGCGGCGGGGGTTCTTAATATAGTACAACGGGTCATGCATAGCGATGTTATATCCTCTAGATCTATGGATGTAATCTTCAAAAGAATTGACTTTACCATACAAAAAGGCTTAGCGACACAACTTGTTTTCTGTTTGCCTTCTCACTCGTTGTACTATGATAACTAAGTTATTAGAAATGTCTTTATTCTTAAGCATGTATGTGGTTGAATAGATTATTAAGTACCCATGTTTTGTTCACTAGTTTTTGCATTTGGTGAATACTGCGAAAATGGTAGTTCATTAAAAATCGCATGTTTAATTTGATGAATTGTAGAATTACGCGGGTTGATGTGTAGTGGGTTTGGGGTAGTAAATAATACTTTGCCTAAAACCTTATCTTTACTTTAGGGTGCCTTCTTTTTTTTTATATATTATTTTTATTTTTAAGAGGACCTACAAGGAAGAGCTGAAGCATGATCAAAAGTACCTTGTATGTAACCCAATCCAACTTGATGTTTGTACTAATCGTCCACCATAGACCCACACAAATCCAGTCTATGAACATTGTGGAAACACTAAACATATACCATGTGTATTGGGATCTTCTAGATAGGCAAGGCGACTTACTAACACAATGACTTAAGCTCTTTTCTATATGTCCTCTTTTAAAAAATATATATATGCACCCTAACGTATCCATATAAGGTTTTCGGCAAAATATTATTTACTACCCTAAACCCAGTACGCATTAACCCGCACAATTCTACAATTCATCAAATTAAGCATGTGATTTTTTATGAAATTCCATTAACATAGTATTCACTAAATGCAACAAGTGAACAAAAAATGGGTAATTAATCATTTATTCAACCAAATTCATACTAGCATACCACATATGGGGCATAAAGGGGTATAAATGTTTTATTGTACAAAATCGTAACATAAAAGGGTTTTATTGAATATAATCGGAAAATAAAATGGTTTTTTTGTACAAAAAATAACATAATGGTTTTTTCGAGCATTAAAGGATAATAGGTTGCGTTTTTCTGATATAAAAAATGTTACGTAACCGACTATCAAAGGTTTTCCGATTACGAAACATTAGTTTATGCATGATCGACAAATAAAATTGTTTTATCGTACAAAAAAATAATATATTGGTTTTGTCGAGCATCTGTGGATAACAGATTGGGTTTTTCTAAGGTTTTCTCATATATATATATATATATATATATATATATATATATATATATAGATATATATATATATATATATATGAGTGAAAGAGAGAGATAGATGATATCGAGTTACATAAAGAACCAACCCGTAGTCCCTTTTTTGCTCGGTGCTACGTCCCCAACAGTATCGTCGGATACCGCCAACCTAAGTGGCCTCTTGTCGAGCCACTCCGACCATCCTAAAGGAGGATGAATAATTGTGATTATACCGCCAACTCTCTTTAAAAAAATACTATTATTATCTTATCAAATCAAACATAGGATATTCTGATTGGATACAAAGTTTTAAAAACTTAATTTATTATATTCTAAACATCTTAAATAACTTTCATTATAATAAACAAAAGGGTAAATTACACCATTCGTCCCTCGTGCACATGCTAGAAAGCGTGTTTAGTCCCTATTTTTAAAATTTAACTCGGACCGTCCCTCGTTTGGTTAATAGTTGCACGCTACATCCCTCATTACTTTTAATTTGCGAGCTACATCCCTTGCAAGACCTAAAATGACTATTATGCCCTTTTATATTTCTTTTCCATTTAATTTAATGTTATAATTATTATTTTTTAATTTAAAAATAAAAGAAAAAACAATATGGCCCCATTTCATGCCCCCACCCTAACAAATCATCGGATGAACACCACCTGCATCTCTCAAACACCATACATCCATCGCCAACTTCCCAATTCAACCCTTTTTCGTCAAACATATACCTTATAATACCTTAAAACCCACCACCAAATTCCTACCTCCTCATTTGTCGGGTTACATCACCATCGGGACACCCTTGTTGCACCCTTGTTCATCATCACAAACCGCAACCAACACCCAATTTAAACCATACCTTCAAAATTGGAAAACCCACCACAGTCGGAACCACCTTCGTACAACCTGCACCATTCGAACATCATCAGTTCATTGACTCCAAACAACAACTACCACCTGCCTTATATTATTCTCAAAGCTAACCAACTCTATCCCCCAGTTTCTGAACTATATCTTTACCAAAACCGCCTGGAAAAACAACCAAATCAACCCCTAAAACCATCTTAAACACCGCCCGGAATGTGATCACATTTCCGTCTCCGTTGTCGATGGAGAAGATTTTAGTTCGATCAGAACCCACTTCTCCGATCTGAATCTCCATCATCTTCGATTTATAAGTTTAGGGTTTAGTTTGGTTTCATTTGCAGGTTCAGGTTTCATTTTTTGAGGTTTGAGTAATGACTGGTGGTGATTGCAGGAGGTGGTGGCAGTCTATGAGACAGAGTGAGAGAGATGACCGATTAAATTCAAAGAAGTAGAAAGGAAATTGGGGAAAGGATAAATCGCAACTTACTTCTCTCTTTTCGATCTTCTAATTTGCTGCAAATTGAGAACAGTTAAAACGAGAGGCGACTTAGGGTTGAGTCGAGATATGAGATGGTGGTGGTGATTGTGGTGTTGTTGATGATTCCACCGGCGATGGTGGTGTTGTTGATGATTCCATGTACATTTCCTTCTTGAGTTCTAGGGTTTTATAGGGTTTTATAGAGGCGATTGGAGGAGGATGAAGATCAACTGGTCCGATTTTGGTTTATCGCATTTGGGTGAAGGTGAAGGTGGGGCTGATGGGGCTTCGCCGGCATTGGGAGTGGCTGAGAATAGGGGACAAAGGTAGAGGAATACGTAGGAGGGGGAAGCGGGGAAGGGTGGATTCATGTATGTTTATTTATTGTTTTTTTCTTTTTTTTTAATCTAAAAATAATAAACAAATAAAAATAAAATTAAAAAAGAAATAAATAAGGGCAAAATGGTCTTTTTATGTCCATAGGGACGAAACGTGCAAGTTTTAAACGAATGAGGGACGGTACGAGTTAATTTTTGAAAATAGGGACTAAACACGCTTTCTTGCATGTGCACGAAGGACGAATGGTGTAATTTACCCTAAACAAAAACATTATAAAATTATTTATAAAAGTTCATTTTAATAACAATTAAAATTAAAATAGTCATTACAATATAGATAGCAAGGTTGGCCTCCTCCGGGTGTGAAGGGGGATGTAATTTTAATCTTCTACTATAATAAACAGAAGATAATTTTGTCACGTGTCAATCTCTAATAAGTTTTGACATTTATCATTTTATGATAATTTTTAAATAAATAATATCCACATGTCAATTTATGGTTTTTTTTCTAATTTTTAGGATTAAAAAGCCACATAATACTTATAGTTATATATGTAAAGTATCAAATGTAATAAATATTATACTAAATTGCAATTAATATGTTTCTTCATTTCTTATTTCAAAATTTTATTTTAATAAATACTTATTATTTACATTTTAATATTTTATTATTTTTAATCAACCCGTGTAATACACGGGTTTTACACCTAGTTCACTAATATATTGTTCTCCATTGCTAATCAGTTTATATATGTTATTAATCCAAAAAATTTAAAGACCTATTTTTACCATGGTTGCAGAAATCGGGATTAATCGACGATTAATCGTGGATTAATCGTTTGGCGTTCTCAAACCGTCGAGGATTAGGACATTAATCGGAAATTTAGGATTAATCGGGTTTGGCGGGATTAATCGGCCTTGACGGGATTAATCGGTCAACAAAAGTCAAAAAAGTCAAAAAAGTCAAAAAAAAAAGCCAAAAAAGGTCAAAAAAAATTTAAAAAAAATTCAAAAAACCAACTTTTTTTTTACTTCAAAATTTTCAAATTTTCAAAATTTCGAATATTATACCAAAATGTTCATATTTTCGTATTTCCAAATTACAATTTTTCTTATTTTCTAATTTTGAAGTATTTGTTTTTCTTAAGATATATTAATATTTAATTAATTTTAATATTTTATTAATAATCTATGGTCCCCGATTAATCCCCTATTAATCTCCGTCAAGACCGATTAATCCCTTAACACCAGTCGACCGTCGAGCAATTTTTACAACCTTGATTTTTACTATTCATATATGTTTTTAAAATTACAGACCGGTCAAGTATACTAAGGTATGAAAGTTATATAATATTTAACTCAAATCATACAACATCACAACATTTATAACATATATGTTCATCCGTCTTTTAATAAAATAATAAATGTTAATGTTAACATAAGACAAAATGATAATACAAAGATAAACAGAAGGAAATGTTAAACTATCGGCCTTTTGTTTTTTTATTTATATTTCGTAGTTAGATTGTAATTAGATGAAATAATATTGAGTATAATTATATCATAAATGGACAAGAAAAGAGGGTCCGAAGTCCAAAAAGATGCACGACAGCTACTCGACCACGTGAATCAATGACTGATTTATTTATTATAGTTGATCTAATTTAATGTTGTTGCTTTTAAATATATGGAATCTATATATCTATCGTTATTTTTCTTTTATTCTTATTTATTTGAAATTTCAATAATTTAAAAAAAAATTATAATAACGGTTGGTAATAAGTTAAGAAAACCCTTAACTTATAGTATAAATAAGTTAAGAAAACTCTTAACTTATAGTAGTGATTATTACGTCTCATATAATATTTTAAGTCATAAAGCCTTTAAGTTATACTTGTAGTTATACAAATATAACTACAAGTATAACTTAAAGGCTTTATGACTTAAAATATTATATGAGACGTTTTTCCTTTAATAATCACTACTATAAGTTAAGGGTTTTCTTAACTTATTTATACTTAATAGTATTTATAAGACCTAATTAATTAATACTTTTCTATATAAAACATTATTTTCTTTATTAGTTATTCATACTTGTTTATATTGTTTTTTATTTTTTGTTATCGACAGTGCATAAAAATGGAAAAGAATGTACATATAATGTATTTTTCCTTCAACTATAGTTATTTGAAAATCTAATTATCTTTCAATTTTCTTATAATAATAATAATTGGTAATTGTAATATTTAACTATTACAAACGGAGGGTTTTATAACTTATGATATTTTATGAAGCATTTTTCCTTCGATTAGTTACCATCACAATGGTTTTTTTCTTTATCATTTTTTTAACTTATTTATACTCAATGGTACTTATACAACCACTACAAACAAAATATGACATATATTTTTAGTGACATATATTTGATATACCTATGTTTCAGATTTTTAATGACATATTGTATGTGCCACTATAAAATTTAAAAAATTTAATGGCAATTAACATTTGATGTCACTAATATTCATAATTATTAGTGGTATGATGTTTTAATATACCACTAAAAGTTTTGTTTTATTAAAAATATTTTATAAAAATAATTATTAGAATAATAAAAGTAAATTACAAAAATGTCCGTAATCTTCACCGAATATACAACTTTAGTCCATCTTTTGAACGTTTTTCATAGTCGTCCCTGCGTTTGATTCCTATTTGATATATGGTGCCTGTCTACAAAGTACAAACAATGACATGATGAAATGCAGATATTGATATACTTAATTAGATCAGAATATATATTTATTGTTATTAGCTTAGACTAAGTGCAAGTTACATTCAATTTTTTCACTTTTGTCTAGGTTTGCCAATACTCCTCGATAATAACGATTTTAGCGTACGATCGACACCTCCCGTCGTCCCCGCTCCACCATCACGTCGTCGTTGTCCAGTTCGTCGTCGTCGTCACCTTACACTACTGTCAGTACGGTATATTTTGATCCGCACCGACAATTGGTATTTGACGCTTATTTTAGCTACAATACTCTTTGTTCTAGCTCTTGTACACTGGTTTAAGTTATCATCATCTGCTCCTACTCTTAATGTATTTTATGAACACGATACAGTATCTTGCTCGATAGCATTGTTCTAGGTTGTAAGTTCGTTTGTTCCGTTGTTAACAAGGTCATCTTATTTCCCATGTTTAATCAAATTTTACGAGCAGTTTACCATCTGATCATTATATTTCTCTTCTTATCTCAAAATTATGATTATGATTACGTATTCTTCTGATGATTAGTGAATAAACCCTAATTAAGCTTGCTATGATGAAAAAAATAATTTTTTTCGATTGCAAAATTTATCTGCTAACTTTTTAGATATGAATCGTAATCGCCAAACAAATGGTGTCAAAATAATTTAAGAAAATTGTTCTTATGGTGTGAAATTTTCTTGTACAGGCAGGTTTGGAAAAACTCATTGGACTTGTTGGGGAGACGAATGTATAGGAAAGTTAACAAATAACACATCTCATCTTTTCACTACTAACCAGTGCAAAATTCTTTGATTATGTTCTTACAACTTTATGTGTTCATTTTGGTTAATTTTAGGGAGAAGAGCAGAAGAAATCGGATGTTCTGTCAAAGGAAGTTTTTGTGATAGCTTTGGTCAGTAGTGGTAGAGCAGTGAGTGTTTGTAAAAATTCAAATACAAATTTATATTGTTACTGTTTAATCTAGTGGAATCACTCTTCTTCTGTGCATACTTATTTCTTAAGAAGATGAAGATGCAATCACTGTGGAACCATCTAAACGTGGAAGGTAAGGATGATGGTGAGGCATCTTTAGAAGATGTATTGCATCCTAGAAACTGTATGATACCCTATTAAAACTATTTATATTTTTTGGATTTCCTTACATATATCAAAATTTCTTCAAGATAACTTGATTTTACCACATGATAAGTTGAATCCTTTTCTAGATTTTTGGGATTTAAATGATAAAAGATGATGGTGAGGCATCTTTAGAAGATGTATTTCATCCTAGAAAGAATATGCCGGCTGCTGGATATTGCATGTATGGTAGCTCTTGCAAGGTGAGAAATATTGATTAAACAAATTATCTCTTTTTTATTGTTTTTGTGGAATAAACTTGGTCTAATTCATGTCGACTTTTTAAATTCAACAAATGTTTTGTTGTCTAATACATACTCATTGATAAATACATGTATTTTCATTTTTCATCTTGTGTTAAGCACTGGATCATGTGTGAACGGATTTACTCTTAATCCATCTCTAAGGGAATTTATACTCACACACCTGTACATTAAGGTGATAAGTGTTTCATATAAGCTTTT
This sequence comes from Lactuca virosa, assembly GCF_052849685.1. Lineage (NCBI taxonomy): Eukaryota > Viridiplantae > Streptophyta > Magnoliopsida > Asterales > Asteraceae > Lactuca > Lactuca virosa. The sequence continues at coordinate 62,938,347 of NC_136429.1, forward strand.
TATTTTTGTACTATTGATAGTGGATTTTGTCTCGATCAGATTAAATGTAGTTTTATTTTTGTTAATTTTCGAGCTAAATGATCTATTTCCTGTAACTAATTTATTTAACTATTATGTTAGTCATTTGGAGCTTGCAGATACATCTAAAGATTCTCCTACATTTTAGTAGTTGGGCAACGTACTCTTATGTTTTAACCAAATATAACAATGAAATTACATTTATATACTGATATTAAAATTTTTACAAGTTTCATGTTACATATTGCTATTATAGGTAAAAATGTAAGTATGTTGCTATTATCCGTAAATAAATCAAGTAATGTGCTGTTTTGGGTACAAAGATAAAGGACATTGCCCTTTTTGGTAAAAAGGATAAAGTACGTTGCTATTTTCTTCAATTTATCCTGAATGTTTTTAGTATAACTTGTAACCATCTTTCTACTCAATGATATATTAATAATTCTTGTTGTGTTCTATAGTGGTTGATGCCGATGCACTTGTAGAAAATGATCTTGTAACTTTGGATGAGGGATTACACATTGCAAATAATGTTGTTTTGATGGCATTAAATGCAGTTCCCATTCTCACATATGTAAGTTGTCAACATATTTTATATCTACATACGTTGATTTCAATTGTAACTTTTTGATCTTATTTTATTCAAGAATATCATTAATCCATCAGACAAGGTACCCTTATGTTCCTTAATCTAAATGATTATTTGCAGCTCGATTTTGAATCCATGAAAGTTTAAGGCTGCTATTGGAAATTTATTAGGAGGAATCAGATATTTCTATGGCCAATCCAGCATATTGTTTCCACAACCCTCTAAGGTAACTTGTCTGTTATTCTTCCTTAAAAAATATATAATTAAAATGGCAAGAATATTTATATGTGCTCAATATAATATTATTTGTTTTCTAAACTATGTCTCGTTTAACTGTATTGTGAATTGTCTTTGTTTTTTTGACAGGGAATCGCTAGTATTGATTATAAAGTATGAGATAACATCATTTATTCAACCTAACATATCTTTAGTTATATATATATATATATATATATATATATATATATATATATATATATATATATATATATATATATATATATATATATATGGGAAAATGGAATATACATTACAGCCCCACCTAAGCTTAGGTACTAAACCTCTTGAAAATACATTGTTTTACTATATAAAGATTACGGTTAATGGATTCACGATTAATACTTCAAGATGTAAATTCAAGATCGACACAATAGGATTTAGGGTTTAGGGTTTAGGGTTTAGGTTTAGGGTTTAGGGTTTAGGTTTAGGTTTAGGGTTTAGGGTTTAGGGTTAGGGTATAGGGTTTAAGGTTTAGGGTTTAGGTGTAGGGTTTAGGGTTTAGGGTTTAGGTTTAGGGTTTAGGGTTTAGAGTTTAGGGTTTAGTAATGTTCACTTGGGTGAAGTAATAAACGATAATGGAGGAAAGAAAACAGAGATGGTAAAACGATAATGAAAGAAATAAATGTTATGGAGGATGATATATTTACCAAGTGAAACCAAACCGAGTATATTTAGCAAGTTAAAACGACATATTTTAGAGGTTTAGTACCTAGACTTAGGTGGAGCTGTAATGTATATTCTTTATGCCCTATATATATATATATATATATATATATATATATATATATATATATATATATATACTTTTGTTCGTTGTTTTATGTTTAGCATGTACTCGATTCCACATTTAGACGTATTTGACATTTACTAAGATATTTGATTCAAAAAGTTTAAAAAATATCAATAAAAATAATGGAATTTTTATTATTTTCTATGTGCTACAATTTAATTATTTATTTAATTTTATATTATAGATAAATTTTATATAGATATAAGTAGCCTACATTATAGAATCTCATGACTATATATCGACACAAAATGTGCCACAAAATACTTTTTTTAGTGGCAAATAAAAAAGTCCCACTAAATCTTAAAATATGTAACATCAATTCTTGAATAAAATAAGCATTCAATGGCATAACATATATGCCACAAAAGTTTTTTCTTCTACTCCGACAAATAAGAAAGTGTCACTAAAAGCCTAAAAACTGCAGCAGCAAAAACAAAAAGTGTCACTAAAGGGTTTTAATGGGAGCGTTTCTAGTGGCACTTATTATGTGTGTCATTGATTCTATGAGAAACCTTTAGCGACATTTTTCTGGGTTTTTAGTGGCACTTTTTGTATGCCACTAAATGCCATATTTTTTGTAGTGGACCTAATTGATTAGTATTTTCTTTATATAATAACATTATTTCCTTTATTAGTTACTCATAGTACTTCTATTGTCTTTTTTTTTTGTTATCTACAATGCATAAGAATGGAAGAGGAATGTACACTTTGAGAAATTTACAAAGAAAAAGTTGAATAAAAATGACTTAACATGTTGTATATGTAAATGTAAATATGTGTGATTATTTGCATGTAACTTTCTATTATCAAACCTTTAGATAGTAAGGTTATCTTTTGATTTATTCTTCTATTTTTTGCTTGTACTTTTTTTAAACTTCAAAGAAAAAGTTTATGGTTCTACATGTATATGATTTTCTAATTTTATTTTGAATTTTTTATGTCATTATAGCTTTTTGATTATCCATAAAACTTGATTTAAATCTAAAAAAAGTATTTAAGTGATACAATATAATTGGAATGAAATGAAGAGATGTTTTAGAATCTACATTGTTACTTTTGAAAGTTTATGAATAACTTTATTTGAATATATGCTTATGCTCATGGTTTAAGTTTTAAAAATTCAAGAGTTTGTACCATATAAACACATGATGTTATCTACTTATTTAAAGATGTAAAGGAAGACATATGAATAGTACACATTTAGTTTTATGTGGGTGATTTGATGTAACATAGTTTTTGTTATGGCTAGAATTTTATCTTACCCTTTTAATATATTGAACTCATGCTAACATCCCATGTAGCCCAAGATCTTCGACTTAGTTAACATCTTTAGACTGCCATCATGCTTCTTGTAACATGTTATGCATGGACTATGAGCTTGACTAGAAAGGAGTAGACCAGGTTAAAATCGCGTGGTCAAAGCCTTGTGAATGTTGACGACCATCGAGAAAATCGGGTCAAACATGGATCAAGGAAGATCCCTAGAATAATAGATTAGTTGTTGTTATTGATACGTATAAACACCTAGCTGATCAACATTCACAAACACATACACACACACATTCTTGTTTCTACTCACACTCTCATTTTCTTGACACTTGAGCACTTTCACACTTACAACACGATCAACTAGCACTTGTAATTTTATTTCAATTAATATAAGTACTAAGGAAGGTGATTTCATCACCTCCCGAGATTTTATGTCGGGGATCCAAAATGATTAAAGGCTTTCCTCGTATAGTACTATGTTCTTGCACTTGATTTTGTGGTATCTTAGTACCTTTTTTTAGTATCTTTAGATTTGTTATATGAGTTTAAATATTAAACAACCTTAACACTATTTTTACCCCAAACACTTCAAATACACTTATTTGTACTTTGGAGCATATCAATTCTATTCAACCGTTTCCTGGTATTATATTTTTCTTCCTAGGACCTTGGGCAGAACCAAGATCTTCGACATATTTCAAGATTTCGAGCACTTTTGTTTTACACATCTTATTTTAAACATCACACCACACTTACTAATTTCGTTATGAAATTAGTCTATCAATTTTTCACCGAAACAATTTGACACCATCCGTGGGACAAGTGGTGTTATTACATTTTTCCCTTAAGGTTATTCAAAAAAGTTTTTTCTCAGATTTTCAATCACTTACACCGTTTGCATTAAAAATGTCATTTTTACCAAAATCCACTTCTAGCACTATTACATCCATCTATGCTGGTCAGAGCCTACCCCCACCCCTTTTATCAACCCACAAAGAAGGAATGTCGAAATCCCTAGAAGAAATGCCTCAACATCTTCACCAGTCCAATATTCAGGAGGTGCAGCTGAAAAAATACTAGTTATAGTCTCGAACAAAAAGATCATATCCATGCTAACCAGAATGGATCAACATATCACTGAGCAAAGTGAAACCAACAATATGTTATTCTAAAGAATGGAGAAATTAAGTTCAGATTCAAGAAGGACTATGGAAACTACACCAACTCCATCTTTATTCTTGCATCCTAGGATCCTGAACTTTGAAACCGGTGCATCTTCAGAACGCCAAGCCGTAGAATTCATATCACGATAGGCGCCCATCTTCACGGATATTGTAACTCCTAGAATGGGAGGTCCTACCTCCCAGGATCTTAGAGGGATACTAGACATCCCATCTAGTAACCAAGATTCGGGGATAAGTCGAGTCATGGCGAAGGAACTCAGTCAGACCTATACCAAAGGTGTCACTTATCAGCCACATGGTCTCAAGATTGCACTTCCTATCTGTGACATTGAAGTTCCAAATAGGTTTCAGACGCCCAACATGAAGATGTACGATAGAACCACGAATCCTGAAGAGCATGTCGCCTAATAAAGAGAACACATGATGATGGTTCCAATTCCTCAACATCTTAAGGAGGCTTGTTTATGCAAGGGTTTTGGTTTAACCCTTACATGATCTGCACTAAAGTGGCTCCTAAATGTAACACCCTGTTTCGAATCGTTTTCTAATTCGGGGTTGTGACCTGAGGATCAATTATCATAAGGCTATGGGCCTTGGGGAAGGATAGTTTTAGACCCATTGGATGTGGATAATATATATTAAGTGATCCGAGAGTTCAGTTTGTGTTTTGGAGTCCAAGGGTATAATTGTAAAGTGATAGCTTGGGCATTTTATGATGTTTGGATTTAAGCTCGGGAAGTTTTAAGGCAAAGAAAAGTTGAAAGAATTGTAGAGCTTATCATTACCTTTCCGTAGATATAAAGAACGTCAAAATCGGACTTGGAACGAAGAAGTTATGGCCTTCGGAAGATTGGCGAGTTAGGTCCCTAGCCGAGTACGTTGGGCGTACTCTAGGAGTACGTTGGGAGTACTGGCTCGATGCATGGTCACGGAGGCACCCACATACCCTGGGCGTACATGGGAGTACGTGGGGCGTACGTTCGGCTGGGACAAACCCTAATTTTTAGGGTTTTTGCCCTATTTAAACACCTTAAGTCATTCTTGGACCTTCTTATGACAAGCCTCCACCTCTCAAAACCCTAAGAACGAGACCCTAGCTTTCATTTGAGTGTTTGTGAGCCATTGTTGTAATATTATGGTGTTCTTGGATCCTTTGAAGGAGGTGAAGCTTGGTGTTGAAGCTTTGGTGGACTTGGAGCTTGAAGATCCAGAATCTTCATCAACTTTGCAAGCTATTTGAGGTGTAAAGCTCTTAACATGATGGGTCATTTGGTTATATCTAGTTAGGGCTTGATTTAATGCTTTTTATGGTCCTTTAAGCCATGCTTGAGAGTATGAGCTACTCCAGAAGCTAGGGATGGTAGATCTTGGCATTTTTAGGTCCTTTGTTCATAAAAATGCAATCTTGATGAGTCGTCTTGGTCCATGCATGAGTTAGAGTTATTTTTATGGTTCATTTTGAGTATTGGGTCCCATTAAGTCATGAAAGGGTGTAAAGTTGCCCACTTTACGTGTTAAGACATCATTTAGGATCAGATCAAAGAATTTGGCTTAATGGCTAAATCGATTAAGCACTTATTGGTGAGTTGGGTTGACTACGGAGTACGTTGGGCGTACCCACCTCGTACGTTGCACGTACTGGCCACAGAGGGAGTACGTTGTGCATAAGTCTGTGTACGCCGGGCATACTCAATAGCTTGACTTTTGTTGACTTTTACATTTTGGGCCATATTTGGACTATTAGGGTTTTGGGCCTTGTTGGGCCAGTAGTCTTTCTGACTTTGGGCAATTGTTAGGATTTGGGCCTTCTTGGATTGGGTCCATGATGGGCTTTGTGTATCATTTAGAAATTTGGGCCATTTTCCGCTATTGGTGCCATTGGGTTGGGCCTCAGTTATTGGGCCGAGTGAGGAAAGGGTAGAATGGTCTTTTACCCTCAGAGTTGGACAAATGGATCAGATTCCTGGTTATGGCTTATGGCCCAATTATTAATAGGAGTGTTGTTTGATTATTTAGCGCGGGGATTTTTCCGGATCAACAGTCCGAGCTTTTATTTGATATTCAGAAGTTAGAGGCGAGTTTCCTCACTATGCTTGGCGGGTCGAAGGCACCAATGCCGGCCCATGGTTGATTATGGTTAGGATGCTATTTGTCTGTGTGACTCTTGCATGTATGTTTTTCCAGAGGATTTAAATAGACTTTTATAGAGATATATAGAGTACATTGATTTTTTTGATAAGTGGGTAGTTGGATTGGTGATCCATCCGTTCTAGTGAAGGGTTATTGTAACAACCTGTCATTTTCAAGTCAAATTTATTCAATAAAAGTCTAAATTACAACCATGTACAAGTTAATTCATCTCCTAAACATTGAGACAATAAGAACTTTGATTGCCAAGAGTACACGCTTACATAGGATTATATGTTAAAACAAGAGTGTAAACTTAAAACCTATGTTGATATGAGTTATTATAAGTCATCAAAACATACACTAGTTCAAGCAAAGGCCTGACACTTAGTTTGAATTACAAAGATTAAACTTGGAACCATAAAATAACCCACCACAAATGAGTTTTTTGGCCTAAGAATTAAATATCAAGTAGTTTACGGTTTGGTAATGGAATCAAAAAGGGTTTTTGGCCATCTTCCCTTTTTGAACCGAAATCCCCTAGCAAAGCCTACATAGGACCGCAAACCCTTTTCCCTTTGACTTTAAGAGCGTAAACCCTTTATGGAAGTGTATGACCGAAAACCCAAAGGTTTAGGCCCATTAGGACCGAAAACCATCACTATATATAAGTGTTTGGCAGTAAACTCAATTCATTTCTCACTTTTCAAACCGTAAACTCCTTCAATTTGCTCTCAAGTATCATCTGAAAACCTTCATATCTTCATAAAGTATTGTCCAGATCATCATAATTCCACCTAGAACACCAAGAACAATCTTCAAATCTTCATAATTTCACCAAGAACACACCGAAAACTCTTCAAACCCACCGAAAACCCCCTTTTGCTTACCGAAAATGCCTTGCAACACTTCAAATAATTCCAAATAATTTTGTAAGTATTCCTTACATAATTAAAGTGTTGTCTAACACTTTAATAATTATCTCAAGAGTTATTTAATCTATTATTTAAATTAATATCTTATTAATTTAAATACGACGTCGGATATAATTATTTTTAGGATAACGCTATTCTCACGTACGCTAGCCCGATGATCGTCTCTAGAGTTTGCTACTCGAACACGAACACGCACTAGAGGTGAGTTCATACCCCTACATTTTCACTATTTTTTCCATGTTTTTAGGGGGGGGGGGGAATACAAGTACAACACAAGGAATTTTTATGTTAACATCCAAATGATTTTAGTTAATTATCAATGTTTCCAATCATTTCAAACTGTAACAAGTTTTTCCTAAATTATTTCAACTGTTTCAACTATAGATTTTACCAAAACATATTTATATATTTATATATGCCTTATGGATACATGAATATAAAACTTTAAACCCTTGTAACATGCTGAGAAAAGGAGAATTTTCATAAATATTTTCATTGCAAACTGAACACATTTATAAACTATAATAGGTATAGTTTATGGAACACTTATATCATTATTACCAAATACAGAGATATCATACAAACGAACATATAAACTATGATTGGCATAGTTTGTGGAACATACGTACTATCTTACTAAGTACAAGCTTTATTACAGTAATAAACATATAAACTATATTAAGTATAGTTTATGGATCATATAAACAATTATTTAACACAAAGGATTTTCAATTATTATACATGTAACCGTCAGTATATCTTTGTGAGACACCCTTCAAGTACTTATCTAAGTACCAACCAAGCCCTAAAATTATAACCAGAGTCTCCTGGAGGTAGAGCGTGAATTTGTGTATCGATCTATACGGGACTGACAATCCTGCACCTTAATTGTTAGCTACAGTTAGGCCGGCAGACCTGGGGTGACAAATGTCATATCGATTCCGACGCCTGAAGAACGTCGTTTCAGGCCATCCTAGGTCATCAAGTATGGTTATAATAACTCACAATTTGGTATTGAACAACACGATTAGTGTATGAATAAGTAAACAACTTCTCATAGTTTTATTATTAATGAAACTACAACACAGTGTTTTACAAAACAACTGGTGAACCCAGGTACTTACAATTACTGAGTTTTTATACTAGTGCAAATACAGGATATTATTCCATTACAGAGAAAACATACTTTTCATGGTTTTATATGAACTAAAACTACATTATACTATCTTAAGGTACGATAACATTACTACAGAAAATATAGGATTTTCTGGGAAAACATACTTTCACTTTCAAGGAACACCAGACGGTTTCAAATATAAACATGCTTATGAACTCACCAACTTAAATGTTGATACACTTTCAAAATCACTTGTATTCTCAAGGAACCAGTAGACAGGTACACCCACAGGTTTTTGAGAAGATGGAGCTTTGTAGAGTCACGTCTTTTATACTTTTGCTATACACTTTTGATGTCATACAAACTATGTATTGAAAAGATGTAAAAACTATACTTTATCAATGTAGTGGTTGTGTTTACTTTGATTACTATTATACAAATGTTGTGATACTGTACATGGCATCCTCCGCCCTCGAAAGTTTCCGCCGTTCCGGTTTGGGGGTGTGATAGTTATAGTTCTATGACAAGAGCTGAAGTGGCTTAAGGATTTGGGGTTGTATCATGGGAAGTATTGGGGATCATTAAGCTCATTGAGAATTCAGGAAGTGTTCATATGGTTTTGGAATTTGTGTGTTCGCTGAGATTGGCTAGTAATGGAATGCTAGTTCTTGTAAGCCCTGGTTGTTAACAGTTTGAATTTTTAGGTTGTGAGATGGAGTGTGAGTCCATCAAATCCTTTGTGGATTGGAAGAGCGCAGACGAATCCAAGTGGGGGAGAATCGTTTGCTATAAGGGTTGCACAAGAATGGATATTCAGGTTTCTTTGTGCATCAGCAGTGACGCATGGTGGGTATGTGGATGGATCCAGGTTGAGGGTTGTGTTAGTGCATTTCTCCATGTTCATGTCAGATTAAGGCTTTGGGATTTGAAGCATAACCCGAACATTTGATTAGGTATAGTCAGAAGCGGGTTCAACTTATAATGATTATGGTTGGTTTGGTAGATGGACTGTAAAACCATGGGTTGGCCCTATAGGAGTATGGAAGTGTTGTAAGACTACAGGGCAGCCGTAGCATTCACGAAATTGGTAGGTTGATGTAGGAATGTTGCAAGACTACGGGGTAGCCGTAGCGTACAAAAAGATGATAGGCTGTCAGGGAAGTGTTGTAAGTCTACGATGGGATCGTAGCATGCACCCGAATGAGGTAGGCCATTGTGGGAGTGGTCGTGGGACTGAGGAATGATTAATACATGCCTGGGTCGAGGCGAACATTATTGTCGGGAGATTACTCTTCGTTGGTATGAGGATCGTTGGAACTGAGGCGAGGTTACGCCTGTACAACACTTGATTGGGTTAGGCACTTGGGGGAGGCCAGTTCGATTGTGCAGTATGGGTGAGACCCGTGGGCAAGGCCCGTATGGTTATGATAGTACGGGTGGTACCCGGTGGAGATTGGTTGGGGCAAGGTATTGGATTACGTTTGGAGTAGGATGACTTTGTGGTCAGTGTTTGGTATTCGTATGATGTGTAGGCTAGGGTAGTCTTTCCCAGTTAGACTCTCAGTAGGAGCCTGGTGGTTGGATCAGGTGTGAGGTTGTCAGTTTCAGCAGTAGATTAGGGATTTTACATTTCGTTTTAGTGAAAGGTCGTAGTGGAATCAGAATACTTCGGATAAAATGCAAGTGTAAATCATTGGATTTCGGGGTATAGGTCATGTATCAGATTGGAAAATGGGCGGGACTCGCGTTGAGAATCGAAAGATCATTTTACCATCAATTTTTGTTTAAGGAATTTATCTGTCAAGGGTCCCACTTGCAAAGTACAGGACCAAAAGGATGTTTTCAGATCAGATTGCAGTGTGGGGTCCTCGTGTTTATGTTTCGGGATGGGTCTACCTGTGTGGATGTCAGGCAAAGTTTTGGGGGTTTAGTAAATATAGCAGTGAGGTGTTGGTTTGATAGTTAAAGGATCAATGATTTGTTCATCATTAGGAGTATGAAATCTGACAAGGTTGGCGTTCGATGGTAGCCTTGGAGGGTCACTAAGGGTAAGATACAACCTTTCTGGTGATTCAGGGAAATCAAGAGGTACTGGTCGGAGCGTTTTGGGTTCCAGGAGGATGGTAAGGATGTGATTTCGAGGATGAAATCTAATTTAAGTGGGGGAGAGTTGTAACTCCCTGTTTCGAATAGTTTCCTAATTAGGTGTCGTGACCTGAGGATCAGTTATCATAAGGCTATGGGACTTGGGGAAGGAGAGATTTAGACCCCTTGGATGTGGATAATATAGATTAAGTGATCCGAGAGTTCAGTTTATGTTTTGGAGCCCAAGGGTATAACCGTAAAGTGATAGTTCAGACGTTTTATGAAGTTTGGATTTAATCTCGGGAAGTTTTATGGCAAAGGAGAGTTGATAGAGTTGTAGATCTTCTCATTACCTTTCCGTGGATATAAAGAACGTCGACATCGGACATGGAACGAAGAAGTTATGGCTTTTGGAAGACTGGCGATTTAGGTCCCTAGCTAAGTACGTTGGGCGTACTGGCTCGATACATGATCGCGGAGGCACCCACGTATGATGGGCGTACGAGTGAGTACGCGGGATGTACGCTCGACTGAGACAAACCCTAATTTTTAAGATTCCATATTTAAAAACCTTAAGTCATTCTTGGACCTTCTTATGACCAACCTCCATCTCTCAAAACCCTAAGAACGAGACCTTAGCTGTCATTTGAGTGTTTATGAGCCATTGTTGTAATCTTTATGTGTTCTTGGATCCTTTGAAGGAGGTGAAGCTTGGTGTTGAAGCTTTGGTGGACTTGGAGCTTGAAGATCCAGAATCTTCATCAACTTTGCAAGCTATTTGTGGTATAAAGCTCTTAACTAGATGGGTCATTTGGTTAGATCTAGTTAGGGCTTGTTTTTATGCTTTTGTGGTTCTTTAAGCCATGCTTGAGAGTATGAGCTACTCCAGAAGCTATGGAAGCTAGATCTTGGCATTTTAGAGGTCCTTTGTTCATAAAAATGCAATCTTGATGAGTCATCTTGGTCCATGCATGAGCTAGAGTTATTTTTATGGTTCATTTTGAGTATTAGGTCCCATTAAGTCATGAAAGGGTGTAAAGTTGCCCACTTTACATGTTAAGGCATCATTTAGGATCAGATCTGAGAATTTGGGTTAGTGGCTTAATCGATTAAGCACTTATTGTTGAGTTGGGTTGACTACGGAGTACGCTGGACGTACTGGCCACAGAGGGAGTACGTTGTGCATAAGTCTGAGTATGCCGGGTGTATACAATAGCTTGACTTTTGTTTACTTTTGCGTTTTGGGACATATTTGGACTATTAGGGTTTTAGGCCTTGTTGGGCGAGTAGTCTTTCTGACTTTGGGCCATTGTTAGGCTTTGGGCCTTCTTGGATTGGGCCCATGACGGGATTTGTGTATCATTTAGGAATTTGGGCCATTTTGGGTTTTTGGTGCCATTGGGTTGGGCCTCGGTTATTGGGCCAAGTGAGGAAAGGGTAGAATGGCCTTTTACCATGGGATTTGGACATATGGATTAGATTCCTGTTTATGGCCTATCTCCCAATTATTAATTGGGGTGTTGTTTGATTGTTTTGCGCGGGGATTTTTCCGGATCAGCAGTCCGAGCTTTTATCTGATATTCCGTAGTTAGAGGTGAGTTTCCTCACTATGCCTGGTAGTTCGAAGGCACCAATGCCGACCCATGGTTTATTATGGTTAGAATGCTAGTTGTCTGTGTGCCTCTTGCATGTATGTTATGTGATATGTATACTGGGCGGGGTCCGATGCCAGGCTAGGATTGATGGGTGTATTGTATGCCATTTATATTAGTGATTCTTGCATGTGTTTATTCGTCTATATGAATGTTGGTCGATGCCCGATGCCAGGCGAAGGCTGATGAATGTGATGGATGGGGCCCATCTCATGTTCTAACATATATGTTCCGAGCGGGGTTCGATGCCGGGCGGGGCCCGATGCTGGATGGGGCCCGATGGTTGTTGGGCATGGCCTATTGTATGTTTGATATGTATGGTATGGGGTATTTTAGGGAACTCATTAAGTTTCATGCTTACAGTTTTCAATTTATGTTTCAGGTTCTTCCGGATCGAAGGGGTAGGGCTCGGGATGATTGCACCGCACACACCATGTTGTTCCACATTCTGATGATTGATGTACTTGGATGATTATTGGCATACTTTGATTTCCTTTTATGGTTTTATAAACACAATTTTGGATGATGGTTTTATTATTATTAAAATGAAATTTTTGGTCTTAAAGTTTGGGATGTTACACTAAATGTTCCTCCTTACTCCATTACTTGTGGAACACATTTGGTTAACTTGGTTAATGATCAATTTCCTTGTAGCAAAACTTTTGAGAAACTAATAAGTGACCTTTATAGAGTAAATTAAGGCGATGATGAGTCCTTGAGGGATTATGTTAGCAGGTTTGGGAAAGAATCCCTAGATACTCCACATCTAGATGTTGCAACAGCTATAGAATCCTTCAAGATATGACTAAAGAAAGATTCTTCCTTTTACGAGGATCTTTTCATGACCCTGTGCAAAAAAATAGATGAAGTCATGAGATGAGCACTAAGATTTATCAGGATAGAAGAGGACAGAAAGATCCAGAAGAAAACAAACACGTATTATGTCCATCCTAATAGGAAGAATGAACCTTCCTCCCAAAAATCCTACAGAGTTAAAGCTTACACAAGACCTGAGAATCATATGGTTAATGCGCTGTAAGATGAAGATTATCCTAAGATATTTGAATATTGTTTTTTTGTTAACATTTTAGGTCTACACTATGCAACACAAGATCTTGGGGAAAAAGCAAGATGGCCGAAGAAAGCTGATAAAACACTAGGATGGAAAGATAAATCCAAGCGGTGTGCTTACCAAAAAGATTTTGGATATCTTACTGAAGATTGTTCTCCCTCAAAATAGAGATTAGTTACTTGTTGAGAAAAGGACATTTAAAGTAAATCTTGGGAAAAAGGAAAGGAAAAATCAATCAAAAATCCAGGATCCTGAAGTCTTACCTCAAATAATAACATCACTACCTTCAGTTGAAGGGTTAATTAACTTTATCTCTAGTGGATCTGACATATGTGGAACCTCTTATTCTGCAGCCAAGAGACATGCGAAAAGTTCCAAGATGGAAAGAGAAGACAAGCCAATAAAGAATTCGTTCTTGAACAACAAAAAGGAGATGGCCTTTGTTAACAATGTGTCGCAACTCCTAACAAACAAATAATATAAGTAAAAATACTGCTCTAATGCACTAGGGGGTAGTACAGGAAAGCAGGGTCAAATTCACAGGGACACGTCCTAAGGTTTATGCCTATCTTGCATAAGGCACTCACTAAATTAACAGTAATTCAAATGGGGGGAATTGTTGACTGTTAAAGCTAACTTTGACATAAATTTATAAAAGAAAAATGCAACCTAAATACTGGAATAAAAATTCAGAAAGTAAAAGCAATTTCAGTTTCGTGGTGACTCTCCTAATCATGAAAATAACCTTCAACACGATACTTAAACTATGCATTGTTTAAAATGGCACTGAAAATTATTAACAAGCTCTTTGAATTAAACCTTACTTTTTACTGAATTAACCAAATAAGCTCTTAATTAATTTAGAAAAGCAGCATTAGACACAGTGTAAAATTCTCGGTAAAGTCCAATACTTCTGATAAGCTCGAAAGCGTAAAGTCTAGTTTGATCAGTGTATATTCGAGTTAACCCTAAACACAAAATTAATCTTATATTTGTTACTTTTACTGATTAATAAAGACAATTACGGATGTAAACAAATCAGATAATTGGAATGATTTAATAACAATTAAAGTTGTTAACAAAAACTGAATCAAAATCAATCTTTCAATTAAGCATAAAACTGATCAAACTAAACAATAAACACAGTAAAAAATCGTTCCTAATGATTACTTGCACAAAAATTCGTGTCGTTTGCGAAACTGAAATCGAAGGTTTGTAGCCTGACATGGCTAAAAATGAATTACAAGAAGTAGAAACAAAACCTAATTGATAAATCTTACTAAACGAAAATAAGAATCGAATCGTGTTCTTCATATTTGTGTTTGGCACTCGAAAACCAATGAAAATCGCCTCTCACTTGTCTAGAAACACGAATTAGGTTACCGGGGTGCTTTTAGAATCCTTTTATACGTCCAGTCAAAAAGCGTGGAAATACTGTGATGGCATATATGAAAAATGCGATCATATTTTTCATAAAGACGTGTTCCGAAGTGATTTTATGCAATACGATGCCATTTTGGAGCTTTTTAGGAGTTTGAGGAAAACCTGCAATTGCATATATGGATCTGCGATCGTATTTTTGAACTTTTTTTCTCTTTGCTCGAATTTTGGCACGTAGAAACCTCGAACTAAGTATGCAAGCAAAATCTACGATCGGATATATGGAAATTACGATCGCATTTCTTCCATTCTGCCTCGTTTTGGTCGCAATTCTTCCTTTCGAAGTATTACAGATCATTCCTCAACATCCTTCCTTAGTTCCATCTCCAATCAAGCTTCAATGCTTCCTAGAACGCATCCCGAGATGTCGTATGTGTCAAGGTCCTCCAATTTGCCCTGAAAATCATAACAAAAGTGATTAGTATGGGGATTCTGCAAATATAATGAGAAACACACAATTTATAACAACATTAAGGAGATGATTATCTTTTTATAGAAAAATACCGAGAAAAATGTGCTAAAATATGCATATAAAATGTATCTAACATCCTTTGATGAGGATGAAAGGGAGAATGTACTAGACCCACATCATGATGGTCTAGTCATAACATTATACATGACCAACCACTTTGTTCGAAGGATCTTGATAGATGGTAGCAGTTCAGTTAACATTATCTTCTTAGAAACACTCAACAAGATGAACATCCTAAATTTTGAGATAGTCCGAAGATCTTCAGTCCTAGAGGGGTTCAATGGCGAGACCAAAGATATCTGATCTTCAATCCTATAGAAAGATGATTAAAGAAATCCCTACATTATGTATTGATCCTAATCACAAAGATATCCGACCAGTTGGCAAATAGCTATGGTTACTATAAACATAATAAAAAACTATGATGGTTGTACAAGTCTTACATACTGACGTTGGGCTTCATACGTATGTGATGACGCTGGTATGGGTGCTGGAAGTCAGCATGTGATAGTGTTTGACTCATCAGATTATAAGGCTCAACCTTACAATCTCCCCCAATCTAAAGATGTCAAAACTAATTGTTAGAGAACTCTTCTGTAACATCCGTTTTCTTGGATTCTTCGAATTAGGGTTTCAGAGGGTCAAAGGTTGGATTTTGGAGAAAAAGGGGTGCTCACGACGTACGGCATGGAGGCTCATGATGTGAGGAGGTCCGCATGAAGTTTCTATCCGGGATTGAGCTCACGACGTGGGCAATAAGATCTCACGACGTGAGGATCACTGCAACCCAAGCGTACAAAGTTTTAGGTTTTCCCATGTATTTAAGCCTCGTAACTCGGTTTTAGGGTTCATTTCTCAGCCTCCACCTTCTCCTAACTTAGAAAAACCCTAACCCTAATCTATCTTGGTGATTTTGGATCCATTTTAGTGTTTTGGTGGCTAGAAGAAGAAAAAGAAGAGGTTCTAGAGTGTTGGTTCATCAAGGAGGCTTCATCACCATCATCTTGTGCACATTTTGGACCATTGTATGCATCCCATATCTAATCTTTATGAGCTCAAATTGCTATATCTAAGTTCTAAGCTCCTCTTTGCATGTTTATGTGGGATTGCATGCTTGGGATCCATAAAGTTGGTATCTTTATGGATCAATGAGTCATTCTCTATGATTTAGTCATATGGATCTTAAGTATGGTTATAATTTATGAATCTTGTTTGATTTGGGTCCATTTCTTGTCATTTTGACCTGAGATGGGTTTAGGACATGCTTGGGGAATGGATGTCCATCAAGTAATCGTTTTTATTGACCTTTGGAGTCCTTGTTAGCTTCTGGATGAAGTAGGATTGAAGGCTTAATGGATTAAGGACTTAAAGGTTGGGTCTTTAGCCTCACATTGTTCTCACGACGTGAGACACAGGGTCTCATGATGTGAGAAGCGTTTGGTCCCGATTCTGGTCATCTGCTTGGGGCTCACGACGTAAGAAAGGCTTTTCATTACGTGAGGGCAACCCCGCTGACTTTCCCTTCACTGAGTTGGCTAGGTTGAGTCGTGATGAGTTAGGATCTGATTGAGTGAGTTCTCACGATGTGATCAAGGCTATTCACGATGTGAAATGTGGTTTTTGGGATTTTGGGCCTTGTTGGGCCCCAGTTTTCTGTATGTGGGCCTTTTTGGTGCTTGGGCCCATTTGGAGCTTTGGGTATCTTTTTGGAATTTGGGCCTCCCTGGATTAGGCCCAAGATGGGTTTTGGGCCAATTAGGAAGTTGGGCCATAATGGGTTTTTGATGCTATTGACGGGCCTCGAATTTTGGGCCAAGTGAGGAAAGGGTAAAGTGGACTTTTACCCTGAGTGTTGAACAATCGAACTTGGATCCTAGCTATGGGTTGTAGACCAATTGTTAATTTGGTATTATTTGTTGGTGCTAGCGCGCGGGGGATTTTCTGGATCAGTAGTCCTAGCTTTTATCAAAGATATTCGGCAGTTTGAGGTGAGTCTTCCTTCGCAGTAGCCGTGGGTCGAAGGCACCAAGGCGGGACCACTAGTTATGTTAAAGCATGATGATTGTATTTGTGATAATTGTCAGTCATGTTTGTATTTGTATGATGACTTGGTGATTAATGTTATGATATTATGTGGTAGTAGTAGGGGTGAAATAGACCCGGTATCCGGTTGAAATAGACCGAAGGGGTAGGCCAACACCCATATATGCTTGACAATATCCGGTTGAAATAGATCGAAGGGGTAGGCCAGCACCCAGATATTCTTGGCAGTATCTGGTTGAAATAGACCAAAGGGGTAGGCCATCACTCATATATGCTTGGCAGTATCTAGTTGAAATAGACCAAATGGGCAGGCCAGCACCCAGATATGCTTGGCACTATGCTTGTTCAGTATGTTTGTGTAGTATGTTTGATTGGTATGTGGTATTTTGGGGAACTCACTAAGCTTCATGCTTACGGTTTTCAGTTTATGTTTCAGGTACTTCCAATTTGAAAGGAAAGGGTCCGAATTGATCGCAATGCATCCATCCATGTTTCCGAATTATGATAATTTTGGGATTTTACTCTGATAACTGTGTTCTTATAAAGTACTTTTGAATATCTAGAAAAAGGATGTGAATGTTGACTTTAAATATAATTAATGTTTTGGTTGAATTATAAATAAAAACTTTACCTCATAATTTTGTGATAATTTTGTGATGTTACATCTTCAGCCTCAGCTAAGAATTCTAGTTTTACCCATCTAAAATCATCAATCTTAAGGTCTTCTAAACATTTGTTGAGTTCAAGAGAAATCAACACACGATAACCCCGTTCAAGTTCCTTATGACGTATGCACTCTAGACGAAGATGAAACAAGTGCTCAATAGGAGCAGCGGGAAGATCATCAGTATGTTGAAAGAATATGTGATTTTGACTTTCAAGGTAGAAGATGCTATGTTCAGGCTCCCAAATGAACATGTGTTGAATTGGATAAACATCCACTGGAAATGTGTAGTTAATGAAGACAATGCTAGAAAGAAGAAGGAACTTTGTAAATTTGGACATTCTGTGATTACGACCTTTATCAGAAGTGGAAGGCTGATATGAACAAGCTGAAGGCACAAAATTAAGCTTCTTGACTTTGTTGATTAGTTGTTGCAGTGAAACTTTCACATCCTGAGCATGAATACCGTTATGTTTGTCAATTATCTATTGAATCTGAATCCACTCGTTGTAGCCTGACTAATTTGCGAGCAAATATAATCTTAGTATATTCATACTCAGTCTTCTTCCTGACCAAATGAACCTTCAGCAATGCATCCTTGGGTTTTGTCACACCCCAAACCAGACGGCGGAAATGTCCGGGGGTGGATGATTTCATTTGTAGTATCACAACACATGCAATATAGTATTCAAAGGACAAACAACCATTGTATTTAAAAAGTATAAGTATTTACATGTGTTTCATCATTGTATATACTGAAACCAAAATAGTTATACACAAGATGACAAGACTCAAATAGCTCCATCTTCTCAAAAGCTCGGGGAGTACCTGCCTACTGGTTCCCTGTGAATACAATTAATTTGAAAAGAGAGTATCAACATAAAGTTGAGTGAGTGCATAAGTATTTATGTTTGAAAGTATGTTTCTGTTTCTTGAATATGTATACTGTTCCAGAAAATCCTATATTTTCTGCTGTATGTATGAAAGTAGTTTTAATCTCATAAAACCGTTCTATTTGTAAACCAATGTTCTGTATTTGTATTCCTTTATGTAAAACTTGTATCTATGAGTGTGCCTGGTTCCACCAACTGTTATTTCAAACTGTAATGTAATACTGTAAATTGTATCTTGTAAAACTAGTACTTTGGAAATGTACTTAAGTTTAGTTAATTATACACTAACGTATTGTTAATATCTTTTTAATGAGTTATTGTAGCCATACTGAGACTAGATGGCCTGACCCAACACATTGAAGGCGTTTGAAAGCTGTTGATAACAACTGTTACTCGTAGGCGTGTATGCCTGACTGTAGCTAGCTGTTTAAGTGTGGGGTTGTCAATCCTAATATAGATCTATACACACATTGTTTCGATCCCCGACTGGAGATTCTGGTTATAATGTCAGGACTTTAACTATATTGTTTAAATGAATTAAACAACCTTTATCAAATGACTCATAAAAAGCATATAAACGTTACATGTATAATAGTTATGAAAAACCCAATCATTCTGAAATAAATGATTGACAATATGTTCTTGAATTAGTATTCTTACCATGTATCTGAAAGATGTATATTCTTGAGTAGTTTTGAATCAAACCTTTGTTCTTGTAAAACAATGTACTTTAGTATACTTTAATTATGAATTAATGTTATGTGATTCATAAATTATACCTATTATAATTTATATGTACTTTCTGAATTGATACCGAGTATTCATGAATGCAACCCCTTGCTCAACATGTTACAAAGGGTATTTGAACTGAATTAAATAGCTTTTGTACTTATATACATATACAATTACATATAAGTAAAATTTAAATGACACTCGGATAAATAACCGATACTTATAATCCCACATCCAAACAAGGAAAAGGAACCAAAGTGGGTTATCAGTCCTAAGCCTTTTAAATCTTATTCACATATATATATATATATATATATATATATATATATATATATATATATATATATATATATATATATATATGATTTCTGGAGAAAAATATAAGTTTATAAAACATTTAAAAGAAATTTAATATTTTGAAATACTTTTGGTGATTTAATGTCATTTTAACACAATCTTTGAAAACCAATTGAATTTATTGAAATTTTTTGTCTGTAACACAAAATCTTTGTGTTAGACTTGTATTCCCCCCCCCCCCCCGCCCCCTTAAAACAATGAAATCTATGAAAATACGGGGGTATGAACTCACTTGATTGTGAGTGATCTGGAAGGTAAGATAGATATAGGATGCTTGAGTTCACAATTGAAGTTCCGAAGCACACTTGGATCCTATAATGCATATATTCACATATATGTGTATTCAATTAGTGGTTACAACTCTTAACTAGTATAGGAACCACCTAAGATTGTAGGAAACACCCTAAATGAAGTGTTAGGCTCACAAATGGAAGCTTGGAAGGGTTTATGGCCACCCATGGATGGGTTTGCGGCCTTAAGGAGTTCACGGCCTCATGAGGTGTTCAAGACCCTTATGAATCTATGAAGGGTTCACGTCCGTGATCCCTTCAAGCTCATGAAGATGATGATGAAACTTGACAAATCAAGGATAGGATCTAGTAGTCCTTAAAGTATGACAAGATTAAGGATGAAACACTTACGTTTTTTAGGCTTTAGAGTGTTCATGGTTGAAGCTTTTTGAGAGAGAATAGATGTGTTCACGGTTGGGAGGAGGAGAAATGAGAAGAAAATGAGGTCACTCTAATATATATAGGAGGTGGTTCACGGACGTGAACCTAGTTTGTGGTCGTGAACACCTTGTGAGTGATTTTCTGGTTCGAACTTAACCTCCCGATCTCAAGCTAACTCATCCTAACATCCATTCATACATTACACTAGGCTCAGAAACTCTCAAACAGACCCTTAACAGTGCTAAAATATAGCAGAAACTAGTTTGACTTTGATTGAATTGAATGATTATACAAGATAGAAATTTCAGGTTGTCACATCATCCCCCCGTTAGAGAGAATTTCGTCCCAAAATTAGAGTTTAAGCAATTACAAATAACTAAGTAAAAAGATGAGGATATTTCAGTTTCATTTGATCCTCGCGCTCCCAAGTGAATTCAGGTCCCCGCTTGGCATTCCAACGAACCTTCACTATAGGAATACGGCTTTGCTTCGTTTGCTTAACCTTTCGGTCCATGATCTCTACTGGTTCTTCCACGAAGTTGAGGCTCTCGTTGATCTCGATTTCGTCGAGTGGGATTACAAGAGTCTCGTCGAACAGACACTTTTTCAAGTTCGAGACGTGGAAAACAGGATGTATGTTACTTAGTTCTTGAGGTAGTTGGAGTTTGTAAGCCACTGGACCGATTCTAGCAAGAATCTCGAATGGTCCTATGTACCTTGGATTCAGCTTGTCACACTTTCCAAAGCGTATCAAGCCCTTCCAGGGTGAGACCTTCAAAAGAACACGGTCACCAACCTGGAATTCTAAAGGTTTCCTTCTCTTGTCAGCGTAGCTTTTCTGTCGGTCTCTAGAGGCTTTCAATCGTTCACGGATTTGAACGATCTTCTCTGTCGTTTTCCCAATGATTTTCGGACCGGTGAGAGTGCTGTGAGGAACGCGTCCTTTAGCTAACTGTGTGTCACCCACTTCAGCCCATCACAGAGAGGATCTGCACTTTCGGCCATAGAGGGATTCAAATGGAGCAGCCTTTATGCTTGTGTGATAACTGTTGTTCTAAGAGAATTCGACAAGGGGTAAATGAGTATCCCATGCCTTTCCAAAGTCTATCACGCAAGCTCACAACATATCTTCTAGAGTTTGAATTGTCCTCTCACTTTGTCTGTCGGTTTGTGGATGGTAGGTTGTACTCATGTCCAACCTAGTTCCCAAATATTTTTGTAAAGACTGCCAGAAACGAGAAGTGAATCTACTATCTCGGTCTGAAATAATAGATATTGTCACACCATGCAGTCTAACGATTTCCTTGAGGTAAGTTCTTGTTATCTTCTCCATCTTGTCGGTCTCTTTGACTGGTAAGAAGTGTGCGGATTTGGTTAATCTATCGACGATTACCCAAATAGTATCATAACCACCCGATGTCTTGGGTAACTTAGTTATGAAATCCATTGTAATCCGCTCCCACTTCCATTCAGGGATTTCAGGTTGTTGCAATAAACCTGAAGGTTTTTGATTCTACCTTGACTTTGGCACAAGTAAGGCACTTGCCCACAAAGGTAGCGATTTCGGCCTTCATGTTAGGCCACCAGTATAGTTTCTTGAGGTCCAGATACATCTTGTCTGAACTTGGATGAATGAAGTATTGGGTTTTGTGTGCTTCATTCATAACCACGTCTCTGTAACCACCGAACTTTGGTGTCCAGATCCGGTTCATGAAACAATAGACTCCATCATCCTTGACTTTGAAGTTTTTATCCATTCCTCTCAAGGTTTCACCTGCCATGTTTTCAGGTTTTAAGCCCTCGAGTTGAGCCTCTCTGATCTGTGTGGACAAATGTGAATGGATTGTCATGGTCAACGACTTTACTCGGCGTCCCGAGTATTCTTTTCTGCTAAGGGCATCAGCTACTACGTTAGCTTTACCAGGGTGATAAAGAATCTCACAATCGTAGTCGTTCAGTAGCTCCACCCACCGTCGTTGTCTCATGTTCAGCTCTTTCCGATCGAAGATATGCTGGAGACTTTTATGGTCCGTGAATATTGTGCATTTCGTGCCATATAAGTAATGTCTCCAGATCTTCAGAGCAAATACCACTGCTCCTAGTTCAAGGTCATGTGTTGTATAATTGACTTGATGTGTCTTTAGCTGTCTTGAGGCATAGGATATAACCTTTCCTCTTTGCATAAGAACACATCCAAGGCCTTGATTAGAAGCATCACAGTACACTACAAAATCCTCTGTCCCTTCAGGAAGAGACAGGATCGGTGCACTAAGCATCACAGTACACTACAAAATCCTCTGTCCCTTCAGCGTTTGGAATGCTGTTTTTTGCTTTTCTCCCCAGCTAAAAGTTACACCCTTTTGCTTCAGGGTGGTAAGAGGCTTAGCTATTCGAGAGAAATTCTGGATGAATCTGCGATAGTAGCCAGCAAGACCTAAGAATTGACGGATTTATGTAGGTGTTTTGGGTGCTGACCAGTTCTCAATTGCCTTTATTTTGGAAGGGTCGACGTGTATTCCTTCTGAACTGACCACGTGACCTAGGAAATTGATGGGTTTTGAGCATTCTAACACTTCCTAAGTGTACATGCAACCCTAATAACCTTGGATCTATGTTTGTCTAATAATCATGCAAAGTTGAATTCCAAGGTTATATTCCTATCTAGCATACATGGGGAACATTTTTAACTTGAATGAAAGATAGAATAACTTACCTTGTTGTTGATTATGATCCTTGAAATCTTGTCAGCCTAGCACCCCAAGTGTGATGCCTCAAATGCTTCACACAACACCAAATGCAAAGGAGTAAACTTTGAGAGAATCTTACACTTGCAAAATCGGCTCTAGCCCTCTTGTTTCTTATGTGTCGCCGATTTTGGTGGAGAATGGGTTTCTTATATAGTGTTGACACATCTAGGGTTACACCATGTAAACCCTAATGTGGCATGACTCTTCATTTCCATGACCCATGGGTTTGTAACTCCCATGGAGCCTCCATGGAGCATTCAATGGGTTTAACCCAACTTGATTATCCATGGAGCCTTTTAGCCCACTATACAAGTTATGGATGATTTACATGATCAACCCATATATTTAATTAGTCATCTTTTGATCACTTAATTAATCCTAGATTAATTCTTGATCAATACTAATTAAATAATACTATTAATATATTAGAACTTATAATATATTAATAAACCACAAGTGTTATTTCTCTCATTTAGTCTATCCAAATGCATGATGCCATGCAACCCAAATGGACCATGTCGGGTCGGGTCAAGTACATACCAGAAATAGTTATGGACTTAGACACCTTATCCAACAGTCTCCCACTTGGATAAGTCTAATAACTATAACTGCAAGTATGACTTCAGGAACCGATCAGCAATCGTAGCTCTTTTCAAGGTTTCTCGGAACTGAGAAGATGATGATACGCCATTTGAGATAAGTGATCATATAATCCTCTGTTCTAGATATCAGCCGGACAAATACATGGAAGAGTGTCTTACTTTGTGTCCAACAGTTTGTTTCCCGATTTCCGATTTGTTTGACATAGAACTCAATTGAACACATCAACTTAGTTCTGACCGGGCCCGGTACATAGGTCAAAACAAAATCATTGAGGGGCCCAGATATCAGCTTCTAATCCAAGAAGGAACAGATAAACTTCGACTCATATGTTTGTTCTACTACTCATTGAATTATACACAAGAGCACGTTTTATAACATCGAGTTACTAATGCGTTTTCGTACAATCAATGCATAACCAACTCATAAGTAACAAATCATATATCTAGGTTTGAAGACTTATATGATATTACCGTCTCACGATCACTCGAGATAAATTCCATGAAGTGATTCCAGTGAGTGTGGGTTGAGTCCAATGCTCAGAACTTATGAGCACTCATGAGTGTTGTTGCCATGTCCAACAACTTAGACCTCTGCAACCAATCATGACAGTCTTGATTCATACCTACTTCCGACATATGACCGACTGTGGAGGTTCGAATAATATGATATACCAAACATAATTATTCTGGAAGTCAAAACATGCAAAAGAAATATAGTAAACGATCGACAAGAGATAGCAACACTTTACTCATAAATAAAACACCTTTTATTCATCATCTAATGTCAATTACACTTTACAAATTTCAAGGTTATCTAACTACTAAATCTAATATCATCCTTCAGCCCTATGTTCCGAGCATGCTGGAGATGCTTAACCCGAGTCAGTCCCTTCGTGAGGGGATCTGCTGGATTCTCATCCGATGATACCCTCTTTGCCACGAGGAGTCCTTCTTCTATGCGATGTCTGATGAAATGGTATTTTCTGTCGATGTGTCTGGATCTCCCGTGATCCCTTGGTTCCTTGGCTAAGGCAACTGCACTTTCACTATCACAGAAAATTTCCATTGGCTCTTTAATAGCTGGTACAACTCCAAGGTCTCCAATGAAGTTCTTCATCCATATCGCCTCCTTTGCTGCCTCGCTAGCTGCTATATACTTTGATTCGCAAGTTGAATCAGCCACTGTCCCTTGCTTGGAACTCTTCCAAGAAATTGCTCCTCCATTTAAGGTAAAGACCCAGCCTGACTGAGAGCGGAAATTATCCCTATCAGTCTGAAAGCTAGCATCACTATACCCTACAACTCTCAAGTCTTCACTCCCACCGAGGGTAAGGACCCAGTCCTTAGTCCTCCGTAGGTACTTGAGGATATTATTTACCGCAGTCTAGTGTGCCTTGCCAGGGTTCCCCTGATACCTGCTAACCATGCTCAAAGCAAAGGCTACATCAGGTCGAGTACATGTCATAGCATACATGATCGATCCTACAGCCGGAGCATAAGGTATTCGACTCATTTCTGCTATCTCAGCCTTAGTACTAGGGCTTTGTGTCTTACTCAATCTGGCGTTACTCTGGATGGGTAACTCTCCTTTCTTGGTGTCCTGCATGCCGAATCTCTTCAGCACCTTATCCAAGTAGGTACTCTGACTAAGTCCAATTAGTCTTTTACTCCGGTCTCTCAAGATCCTTATCCCTAGAATATAGGCAGCTTCTCCTAGGTCCTTCATAGAGAAACACTTCCCAAGCCAGGACTTAACTTCCTGCAGAGTTGGGATGTCATTTCCTATGAGTATTATGTCATCCACAAACAATACCAAAAAGCTAACTATACTCCCACTAGCCTTGACATATACACAAGATTCATCTTCACTCCTAGAAAAGCCAAATTCTTTGACTTTCTCATCAAAGCAAAGATTCCATCTGCGAGGTGCTTGCTTTAATCCATAAATGGATTTCTCAAGCTTACACACTTTATTAGGGTACTCTGTATTGACAAAACCCTCTGGCTGACTCATGTAAACATCCTCAGCCAACTTTCCATTAAGGAAAGCGGTTTTGACATCCATTTGCCATATTTCATAGTCATGAAATGCAGCTATGGCTAACAGAACCCTAATAGACTTAATCTTGGCCACTGGAGAAAAGGTCTCATCATAATCAACTCCCGGAGTTTGTGGGAAACCCTTTGCAACCAGTCGTGCCTTATAAGTGTGTACATTACCATCCATGTCGGTCTTCTTCTTGAAGATCCATTTGCACCCTATAGTCTTACGACCTGGTACATTCTCAACCAAGTTCCAAACTTGATTGTCATACATGGACTGTATCTCGCTGTCCATTGCCTCTTTCCACTTGGCTGACTCAGGGCCTACCATGGCTTCCGCGTAACTGTTAGGTTCATCCAGACCTATCAGTGTCTCATCACTGATAAGTGTATCACCTTCCACAGTAATATGGAATCCATAGTAATGCTCAGGTGCATTCCTAACCCTTGTGGAACGCCTCAGAGGTACAGACTTGTCAATTGGCTCAACAGGAGTTTCCTCCTCAAGTTGAGTGCTAGGGTTTGAAGTTCCTTCACCACTTGACTCTTGAATTTCTTCAAGGTCAACTTGCCTCCCACTGTCTCCTTGGCTTATGAACTCTCTCTCTCGAAAGAAAGCCCTCCTAGCTACAAAAACCACATTCTCACTAGGTCTGTAGAAGAGGTAACCAAAGGATTTCTGTGGGTAGCCGATGAAAATACACCTTTCACTTCAAGGTTCGAGCTTATCATGAGTCTCGCGTCTCACGAAAGCCTCGCAACCCCAAATCTTAATGTGGTCTAGTTTGGGTACTTTACCAGTCCACATCTCATGAGGAGTTTTGGCAACTTTCTTTGTGGGAACTAGATTAAGGATATGGGCGGCAGTCTCTAAGGCATACCCCCAAAATGAGATTGGTAGCGAAGCTCGACTCATCATGGAACGAACCATATCCAACAAGGTTCGATTACGCCTCTCAACTACACCATTCAACTGCGGTGTCCTGGGAGGTGTCAATTGTGAGACAATCCCACATTCCCTAAGATAGTCGAGGAACTCTGAACTAAGATACTCACCACCTCGATCGGATCGAAGCATCTTAATGTTCCTGCCCAATTGATTCTCGACTTCCTGTTTAAACTCTTTAAACCTCTCAAAAGTCTCTGACTTATGCTTGATTAAGTAGACATATCCATATCTACGGTAATCATCAGTAAAAGTCAAATAATAACGATTAGCATCCCTTGTGGCATGTTTGAAGGGCCCACACACATCCGTGTGTATAAGATCCAACAAACCTTCACCCCTCTCACAAGAACCTGTGAAGGGTGACTTTGTCATTTTTCCAAGTAAGCATGATTCGCAACTATCATCTGATTTTAGGTCAAATGACTCCAATACTCCATCCTTTTGGAGTTGGCCTATGCGTTTCTTGCTTATATGTCCAAGACGACAATGCCATAATGATTCTTTATCCAAGTTATTATCATTAACAGAATCAATACACAATACATTATTTCCTAAGTTATCAACCACAGATACAGTTTCATACACACCATCACAAGGTAATGCTTTAAAATAAAGAACATTATTAAAGAAAGCATTAATCGAACCAACTTCATTATCAAATGAAAAGGTGAAACCTTGTTTATACAATGCATGAAAGGAAATAATATTTCTTGCCATTTCTGGCGAATAACAACATTTATTCAAATCTAAACTAAACCCACTACTTAGCGATAAAGTATAAACTCCAATCTTGGTGACAGGTAAAGCTTTCCTATTCCCCATGATTAAGTTTATTCTTACATGCTCCACATTCTCACTTCTTCTTAGTCCCTGCAAATCAGAACAGATATGAATACCACAACCGGTATCAAGGACCCAAGAGTTAGAATGGGGTGAGTTATTAGATAAGATAGTGTAAATACATGCATGGTTGGGTTTAACTTTCCCATCCTTCACATCTTGCTGGTACTTTGGGCAGTTCCGCTTCCAATGTGACTTTTCATGGCAATAGAAGCATTCAGCCTATTTAGGGTCAGAAGAAGGAGTGACAAAACCTTTCTTGGTTCCACTTGAAGAAGAGCCATCAAGGGTCCTAGCCTTGGTACCCTTCGAAGAGCTCTTTCTCTTCTTCCCTCTACCTTTCCCGATTGCCAAAACCGGGGCGGAGTTTGGAGTAGGAGTGTTAACAACCGACTTACCCTTAAGACCTGTTTCTGCGGTCTTGAGGAGTCCCTGAAGTTTGCTGAGTGTGACCTCTTCCTTATTCATGTGATATGTCATGCGGAATTGATCATAACACGATGGTAAGGAGTGCAAAATGATATCTATTGCAAGCTCCTCAGGGAAGTTCACATTAAGCTTCAGCAACCGATCCACATACCTTTGCATTTTCTGCATGTGGCTCGTGACGGATTCCCCGTCCTTCATCATGGTTGTTATGATAGAGCATATGATTTCATACCTCCCTTGTCGTGCACTTTGATGGTATCTTTCCATCAGATCTTGGTGCATTTCAAAAGGGTAGAAGTCCTCATAGGACTTTTGGAGTTCCGCTGTCATGGTGGCCAACATGATGCATGCCACTTTTGTAGCATCCCTTTCATGTGCCCGGAAGTCAGCGATCTCCTGGGGAGTTGCAGTGGTCTCATCAATCTCCTTAAGCTCCTTGTCAAGGACATATTCTTTGTCCTCGTAGCGGGTAATCATCCTGATGTTTCTGATCCATTCATTGAAGTTGGATCCATCAAAAGTGACTTTCCCACACAAGTTCATAAGGGTAAAGGAGTCATTAGGATTAGAGCCAGAAGCAGCATTGTTTGAAGACATCTGAAAGAAGAGAACAAGATTAGTTTAGATATTAAGAGAGTCCTTAATAAAACACCCAAATGTAATATTAAGGCTAGGATCCAATCACAATATATTATAACTTAGAAGAGGTATGCCGTAATCCAAGCTATAACATATTTGAAAGGTAGGTGAATGACGATTCACCAATTTCCACCATGAAAAACGAAATATAAATATTAGGTTTTTAATTGGTTCTTAGAAATTCCTAGATTCTTTTTGAGATTCAATGAACTTTTCAAAGGCATGTTTCAATCTCGAGTGTGCCCTCCAAGTTTTGTGACTGGGATACCGAGGATCACAAAACGAGGTGTGAAGTAACCATGCAAATCACTTGGTACACTCAATGTTTATTACTCAATCGATGTGCCGGTTAACCACACGAGCTCCACTGACCTATAATAAACTTTAAGTCACCCTTTACCTACCTTCTTAAGTCCAAGTTAGTGTGTCGGTTAACCACACGAGCTCCACTAACGACTTAAACAAAGTGTAAAGTGTAATTTCATGGATTAGCACCTTATTCACATTTTCCTAAAGTAACTAAGATTGGGAATTTAATAAAAGCACTTAGTTAATTTATAATATTCATCATACTTTTAATGAGAATTTATAAGTCCTTGTCTTACCCGTTCGGATAACGACCCTCCACCGATCAAGGAAGCGGTGGGTGAGAGTGGACACCCATTAAGTTGCCATTTTATAGGCAACAACCTTATACCCCCCTTATAGACCGGCTTCGTGAATGAGGCGTACTAGCGGTAAGACGACTTGACGTTATACATATATATATTAGTAACTTATAATATTATAAAGTATAAGGGTTGAATTTTAACTTTTAAAATTCTAAGGGTTGGAACTAAAGTTTTAATCAAGACTTTACATGTTCCAAAACTTGAGGGCAAGTTTTGTAAACTTCCAAAACTTTTCATTTCTTATAACTTATGAATTAATTGAGTAATAAAAATGAAGACTCTTCATTTTTATAACTCTTGTGTTCTTTTAATGGCTTTAATAAAAGTGAGACTTTTGGTTTTCCATAACTTGAGGACAAGTTATGGACTCCATTAAAACACATTATGATCATGAATTAAACTACCATGAAGGTTACAAACAATTCCTATGATCATCTAATCTTCATAAGTTCAAGAACATGAATATGAACACTTTCAAGAATCAAAAATTACACTTAAAAAAAACTTGTAATTTTAATAATTGCCATTGTAAATGGATTAGCATAAACATTACACCATCTAAAACAAGCTTTAAAACATCAAAACAGTTCAGGGTAATGTTTCTAGTCCATTTCCAGCAACAAATGTGCAAACTTTCATACGAGCAGAAAACAGAAAAACGATTTTTTTTCAAGCTGTTTGCACACACAAAAAAACAACAAACGAACCTGGCTTTGATACCACTGATGGGTTTAGAGCATTCTAACACTTCCTAAGTATACATGCAACCCTAATAACCTTGGATCTATGTTTGTCTAATAATCATCCAAAGTTGAATTCTAAGGTTATATTCCTATCTAGCATACATGGGGAACATTTTTAACTTGAATGAAAGATAGAATAACTTACCTTGTTGTTGATTATGATCCTTGAAACCTTGTGAGCCTAGCACCCCAAGTGTGATGCCTCAAATGCCTCACACAACACCAAATGCAAAGGAGTAAACTTTGAGAGAATCTTACACTTGCAAAATCGGCTCTAGCCCTCTTGGTTCTTATGTGTCGCCGATTTTGGTGGAGAATGGGTTTCTTATATAGTGTTGACACATCTAGGGTTACACCATGTAAACCCTAATGTGGCATGACTCTTCATTTCCATGACCCATGGGTTTGTAACTCCCATGGAGCCTCCATGGAGCATTCAATGGGTTTAACCCAACTTGATTATCCATGGAGCCTTTTAGCTCACTATACAAGTTATGGATGATTTACATGATCAACCCATATATTTAATTAGTCATCTTTTGATCACTTAATTAATCCTAGATTAATTCTTGATCAATACTAATTAAATAATACTATTAATATATTAGAACTTATAATATATTAATAAACCACAAATGTTATTTCTCTCATTTAGTCTATCCAAATGCATGATGCCATGCAACCCAAATGGACCATGCCGGGTCGGGTCAAGTACATACCAGAAATAGTTATGGACTTAGACACCTTATCCAACAGAAATCAACTTTCCTGATCCAAAATTCACACTTTGAGAACTTCGCATAGAGTTTCTCAGATCTAAGAGTTTGCAATACTTGACGAAGATGTTGGCCATGCTCCTCTTCACTTCTTGAGTAGATAAGGATGTCATCAATGAAGACTATGCCGAATTTGTCCAGGAATTGACGACACACTCTGTTCATTAGATCCATGAACACAGCAGGTGCATTCGTCAATCCGAATGGCATCACTACAAACTCGTAATGACCATAACGAGTTCTGAACGTGGTTTTGGGAATGTCATCCTCCAAAATCCGTAACTGATGATACCCGGATCTTAAGTCTATTTTTGAGAAGTAGCTCGCACCTTGAAGTTGGTCGAACACATCGTCAATGCGAGGCAGAGGATATCGATTCTTGATGGTAAGTTTATTTAGCTCGCGGTAGTCTATGCACATACAGAATGATCCATCCTTCTTCTTCACGAACAAAACCGGTGCTCCCCAGGGTGAGAAGTTTGGTCTTATGAAACCTTTGCTAAGGAGTTCGTTAAGCTGGCTGGATAATTCCTGTATTTCAGAAGGTGCAAGACGATAGGGGGATTTGGCTACAGGGGTAGCCCCAGGGATTAAGTCGATTCTGAATTCGACTTGTCGTTCGGGAGGCACTCCTGGAAGATCATCGGGAAAAATGCCGGGAAAGTTGCAGACCTCAGGAATGCTCGCTATGTCTTTCACTTCTTGCTTTTTGTCTACCACATGAGCTAAGAAAGCACAGTGCTCTTTGCGAAGGTACTTCTGTGCTTTGATGCAAGAAATGTTCTGAAGGTTTGTTCCGGGTTTATCGCCATAAATAATAAGAGTTTCATTAGTTGGCAAGTTTAGACGAATGGCTCTTTTATAGCATAGGATGTCAGCGTGGTTAGAGCACAACCAATCCATACCTATTATGATGTCGAAACTTTTGATAGAGACCGACATAAGGTCTATTGGGAAAGAAAAGTTATTCAAGGTAAGAGTACATCCTATGTATATATCGTTGGTGGATTCGGATTTTCCGTTAGCCATTTCGACTGTGAAAGTTTCATTTAGTGGTTGGGAGTTTTGATTTAGCAAGTGTTTGAAATTATGGCTCACAAAGCTCTTCTCAGCACCACAATCAAATAGAATGCATGCATAAGTGTTGTTGAGAAGAAACGTACCCGTGACCACCGCAGGGTCTGCCACTGCTTCTTCGTGACCCAAAGCTAAAATTCTCCCAACTCCACCGACATTTCTAGCTTTTGGACAATCTCTCTTAAAATGCCCCACATCACCGTATTGGTAGCGTGCTTGACCTACTCCAACGGCAGGTACTTGATTAATCGGTTGGGTTGGTGATCTACAAAATCGGGCAATATGCCCTTTTCTGTTGCAGTTACGACACTACATTTCCCGACAATTTCTGTTATGATGAAAATTACACTTGTTGCAATTGGGGAGATTACCAGTATAAGGCTTAGCTGGTGCAGGGTTAACAGGAACAGCAGCAGGTATAGTAGCAGCATTGACTGCAACTAGCTGTTGCTTCTTTGAGGATTCCTGTGAAGACTTGCCCTTCCTCTTGTTCCAACCTTTCTTGTTGTTGTTGTTGTTGTTTCCCTTCGGTTGTTCTGGTGCAGCAACCACTGGGTTTTGACGGGCTCCGTGGTCAATAAGAGATTGTGCCAGCTCTTTGGCACTGTCAAAGGTAACAGGCCTTGAAGCTAAGACACTTGATTGAATCTGGGGCGACAGTCCCTGAATATATCTCTCGATCTTTTTTCTCTCCAGAGCAACCATTTCTGGACAAAGAATTGCTAAGTCACAGAATCTATTGGTATAGGTTGTTATGTCAGAACCAACCATTGTAATACTCCAGAGCTCTTGCCTGAGTTTCTGAATTTCCCCTCGCAGACAGTATTCCCGCATCAGCATAGTTTTTAAGTTCTCCCAGCTTATCGAGTTAGCCATTACCAGAGTCAGTGACTTAACATGGCCATTCCACGATGTTAAGGCTCTATCCGAAAAGGTACAAACAACGAATTTGACTTTGTTGCTCTCTGAACAGGAGCAGATTTCGAAAATTGCTTCTCTCTTCTCAATCCACTGTCTTAATGCCATAACTCCTCCAGTCCCGTTAAAGGTCCTGGTTTTGGCATTCGAGAAATCTTTATAAGTACACTCTCGCGAGTGCCCATGACTCTCGCCATGGTTAGAAGGATGTGCACCAGCTCCTGACCCACTAGCACCAGGAGTATTGATATGTGACATGGCAGCTGCAACGGCTGCCGTGACCGCCGCTTGAAACATAACAGTGTCGAATTGAGGAGGTGGTGGCGGAGGTGGTGTCGGTGCTTCATTGACATTGTTACGTCTTGGATTTCTCCGAGGAG
Organism: Lactuca virosa; assembly: GCF_052849685.1. NCBI lineage: Eukaryota > Viridiplantae > Streptophyta > Magnoliopsida > Asterales > Asteraceae > Lactuca > Lactuca virosa. Next base: position 62,971,550 of record NC_136429.1, read on the forward strand.
GCATCTTTTACTACAAAAGTTAAAAGATAAAATGATGATAAGATATCAAGAGTGAAGATAAATTTTGATATCTCTGAACTAAAACATTTAGTTCAACATGAATCTTGTAATGAATTGGAAATAGAAGTCTATTAAAAGTATAACTTGCAACAGAATGATATGAAACTGAGTGGTTATTTTTCAAAAAGGTATGAAAATGTTTGTCGATAATATTGGCATATTGAATACATAAAGTCTGGAAAACTTGACCCTAAACAGGTCTACAATATACCAAATTCTGGGAAAGACATCGACATCATACTGACCTACCGAAAATGAAATTTTCGCGGTCGTACTGAAAAACATGAAAAATAATGCTAGAACATATCCACAGACTTTAACTATAACCAAAAGAGTGAACAGGAAACGAGTAGAGTATTATCCATTTCTTAAACCAAAAGAAAGGATGAGTAGAGCATCTCCTACTGGCGACGGGTATCACTCGGACGAACCCTCAACTCAGCCAGCTGACGCTCCACATCAAGCAGATGTCTTTCATACACTGTCTGGCGTGCTCGAAGCTCTATGACTTCAGCTCGAGTTACAGCTAAATCTTGCAACAGAGCCTCATTGTATATCATTGCTCTGTTATGAGCAAGTTAAAGATTGCGAATACTATCCGTATTGGCATTCGTGTCCGCATCAAGCTCCACAGTTTGTTGAATGGCTGCCACTCCTAGCTCAACATTTCGAGCCACTCAGCGAACGAAAATAGGGAGAATTCTGTCTGCAGAGCCTCCCTCACTTATGTTGTAGAAGCTTCGGTCTCCATTGTAGGGTAAGGGTTGACCTTGCTCTCGGCTCCACCTACCCAAGTTCTCAGCCTATGAAGGTGTCGGACCTTGGAAATTTTGTCGTGGATTAGGATTCTGGGCAACTGGTGGTGGATTATAGGCTTCGGAATCATTGTCTTCAGGAAAATTTTCTGCAAAATCATCATCTAAGGGAATTTCATGATTTTCTTCTGGCTCTGCATCTTGTCCTTGACCCGGGAGGTACGGGTCTCCGGGTAAATGAAATCCAACAATTGTTATCTAAGCGAGAATAGGGATAAGAGATATAAAAATAGTGAGTAACGATAGATTAAGGATACAAGTTTCTACGAGAGAGACTTACAGTTAACAAGGAATGTATTATTTATGACTTGTTCTAGGTATTACTATAACTATAAAGTGTATACTAATTATATATAACTTGGGTATAACCGACCTTCGATTAAATGACCCAGCTCTAAATCCACAACCAAACAAGGAACACGAAATGAAGCTAGATCACATATTCTAAGTCTATATAACTTTAATTATATATAACTGTAATATACCCTTAATATTTATAGTTCTACCCTCAATTGTTCTATTGTTTTCACATGTTTGTTATTAGTACATAGTGCCTAAAATACCCCTATAGTATTTTAATCTTTATGTTATGTTCTGGATTTCTTCAGTATATGTATAGTTGGTAAGTTTTAGACATGCCGCAACACCACTATCACTCCCAAACACATGTTGGTCATATCTCAAATCAATATAGTTGATCAGGCTATATTAATCCCATATATGATTACATAACTGCCCAGGTTTGACTGTAATGTCCAACATCCAAATACTTTTAAGTTCTTATGATTGTGATATTGTACTTGTAGTTATGAGTGTTAGTATACTTCTTGTAAAAATACTTAAATTTTTAAAAAAGTATACTTGTAGTCAGAGCTCTTATCCCCAAATGTATTTATAGTTTGTATATCTTTTATGGATTGATATACTGAGTTCACTATAAACAATGCTCTGATACCAATCTGTCACACCCCCAAACCAAACGGCGGAAATGTCCGGGGGTGGATGACTTCATTTGTAGTATCACAACACATGCAATATAGTAATCAAAGTACAAACAACCATTGTATTTAAAAAGTATAAGTATTTACATGTGTTTCATCATTGTATATATTGAAACCAAAATAGTTATACACAAGAAGACAAGACTCAAATAGCTCCATCTTCTCAAAAGCTCGGGGAGTACCTGCCTACTGGTTCCCTGAGAATACAAGTAATTTGAAAAGAGAGTATCAACATAAAGTTGAGTGAGTGCATAAGTATTTATGTTTGAAAGTATGTTTCTGTTTCTTGAATATGTATGCTATTCCAGAAAATCCTATATTTTATGCTGTATATATGAAAGTAGTTTTAATCTCATAAAACCGTTCTATTTGTACACCAATGTTCTGTATTTGTATTCCTTTATGTAAAACTTGTATCTGTGAGTGTGTTTGGTTCCACCAACTGTTATTGTAAATTGTAATGTAATACTGTAAATTGTATCTTGTAAAACTAGTACTTTGGAAATGTACTTAAGTTTGGTTAATTATACACTAACGTATTGTTAATATCTTTTTAATGAGCTATTGTAACCATACTGAGACTAGATGTCCTGACCCAACGCATTGAAGGCGTTTGAAAGCTGTTGATAACAACTGTGACTCGTAGGCATGTATGCCTAACTGTAGCTAGCAGTCTGAGTGCGGGGTTGTCAATCCCAATATAGATCTATACACACATTGTTTCGATCCCCGACTGGAGATTCTGGTTATAATGTCAGGACTTTAACTATATTGTTTAATTGAATTAAACAACCTGTATCAAATGACTCATAAAAAGCATATAAACGTTATATGTATAATAGTTATGAAAAACCCAATCATTCTGAAATAAATGATTGACAGTATGTTCTTGAATTAGTATTCTTAACATGTATCTGAAAGATGTATATTCTTGATTAGTTTTGAATCAAACATTTGTTCTTGTAAAACAATGTACTTTAGTATACTTGAATTATGAATTAATGTTCTGTGATTCATAAATTATACCTATTATAATTTATATGTATTTTCTGAATTGATACCGAGTATTCATGAATGCAACCCATTGCTCAACATGTTACAAAGGGTATTTGAACTGAATGAAATAGCTTTTGTACTTATATACATATACAATTATATATAAGTAAAATTTAAATGACACTCGGACAAATAACCGATACTTATAATCCCACATCCAAACAAGGAAAAGGAACCAAAGTGGGTTATCAGTCCTAAGCCTTTTAAATCTTATATATATATATATATATATATATATATATATATATATATATATATATATATATATATATATATGATTTCTGGAGAAAAATATAAGTTTATAAAACATTTAAAAGAAATTTAATATTTTGAAATACTTTTGGTGACTTAATGTCATTTTAACACAATCTTTGAAAACCAATTGAATTGATGATAAATGAAATTCATTTTGATAAGTTTATTGAAATCTTTTGTTTGTAACACAATATCTTTGTGTTAGACTTGTATCCCCCCCCCCTTAAAACAGTGAAATCTATGAAAATACGGGGGTATGAACTCGGCTGATTGTGAGTGATATGGAAGGTAAGATAGATATAGGATGCTTGAGTTCACAATTGAAGTTTCGAAGCACAGTTGGATCCTATAAGGCATATATTCACATATATGTGTATGAAATTAGTGGTTACAACTCTTAACTAGTATAGGAACCACCTAAGATTGTAGGAAACACCCTAAATGAAGTGTCAGGCTCACAAATGGAAGCTTGGAAGGGGTTTACGGCCACCCATGGATGGGTTTGCGGCCTTAAGGAGTTCACGGCCTCATGAGGTGTTCACGGCCCTTATGAATCTATGAAGGGTTCACGGCCCTTATGAAAGGGTTCACGGCCGTGATCCCTTCAAGCTTATGAAGATGATGATGAAACTTGACAAATCAAGGATAGGATCTAGTAGTCCTTCAAGTATGACAAGATTAAGGATGAAACACTTACGTTTTTGAGGCTTTAGAGTGTTCACGGTTGAAGCTTTTTGAGAGAGAATGGATATGTTCCCGGTTGGGAAGAGGAGAAATGAGAAGAAATGAGGTCATTCTAATATATATAGGAGGTGGTTCACGGCCGTGAACCTAGTTTGCGACCATGAACACCTTGTGAGTGATTTTCTGGTTCGAACTTAACCTCCCGATCTCAAGCTAACTCATCCTAGCATTCATTCATACATTACACTAGGCTCAGAAACTCTCAAACAGACCCTTAACAGTGCTAAAAGATAGCAGAAACTAGTTTGACTTTGATTGAATTGAATGACTGTACAAGATAGAAATTTCAGGTTGCCACAGGTTTGGTGCCCCTAACCTTGATGATGGGATTAGGCTTGGACCTTCGAGCAAGAATGTCTCCAAAATTCTTTCTGTCAATTCGATTATGCAACTCCGAAACTCTTTTTTGCTGGGCAATGATGTTTGTTAAATGTGACTCGAGCATTTAGATCATGTTCATGGAGCATTTGGAGCACTTGGAACTCGATGGAGCACTTAGGGTTCATGGAGCATGTGACAAACGAATGAATCATCTGAGAAAGGAATGGATCAAATGACAAAGGAACGGATCAAGTGCCAAAGGAACAGATTGTACAGAAGGGGGTGTGGAGCACCTGGAGGAGGTTTGGAGCACTTGGGAGTGATATGGAGCTACAAGGGTACCTTGTTGCACCATATGTTGAATGAATGGGCCAAGAAGGATATTGTTGCGCAAAGGGCATTCCTTCTTGCTCCATTACGCTCCCTTTTGCGCCATGAGGGGTTCCTCTTACGCCATGAGGATCCCTCTTGCGCCATGGGGTACTCCTGTTGAGCCATGGAGTATGCTCTTGCTCCATGCATGACCTTTTTGTGCCATGTATGTTCCTGTTGCGCCAAGATTATGGTGTTGCTCCAATCTTGATGTTCTTGCGCCACACTTGAAGCCTATTCCGCCATCCATACACTTGTTGCGCCGTCATGGTGCAAGTTGGACCATCTTGGTCCTTGATAAGCCAAGTATGCTATGAAGTCCTCTATGATGCTCAAGAATGTTCCAGAAGATGTTGCATGACAGAATATGATTGGTGCCTCCATTCGTGGGCATATGGACCAATGGGCTTGTCCCATTAGGGTTTTAGGTTTGATCCCGCAAGTATAAATAGGGATGCATGCTAGGTCATTTTGTATCTAGAATTCTAGAGTGATAGGCGAATATCAGTGTAATTGTACTTGTAACCTCTGTTTGAGAGCTCTGGATGAAAAGAATACCCCCATCCTGCATGTGGACATAGGTCATCTTGACTGGACCACGTAAATATTATGTCTTGTGTGCTTATAGTTTTGCTAGTTATCCATTTTACTTCCTAATAAGTGGTATCAGAGCTGCAGTTTGTATTCCTGTGATTGAAGATGTCTACTCACAAGTTTGATTTGGATAAATTCAATGGTTCAAATGACTTCACATTATGTAATGTGAAGATGAAGGCTCTTCTGGTTCAACAAGGATATGCAACGGCACTGGAAGGAGAAGCAAAACTGCCAAAGGACATGGTGGATGAAAAGAAGGTGGACATTATGACGAAGGCACATAGTGCCATATTGAGCTTGACAGATGAAGTACTGAGGGAGGTCGTGGATCAAACAACTGCTTCTAGGCTCTGGGATAAACTTTGTGACAAGTACCAAACAACTCACTGACTAACATGTATTATCAGAAGTAGAGGTTGTACACTCTCAGAATGTCTGAAAGTACCCAAGTGAAAGATCATCTGGATAACTTCAATCGCATCGTCTTGGATCTATAGGGGGTTGATGTGAAGATTGAAGATGAAGATCAAGCGCTAATTCTCTTATGTTCTCTTCCGAACTCATATGAGAATTTTGTTGATACCATGCTCTATGGTAGGATAACGATCACTATGAATGATGTGAAGGACTCTCTAATGTCCAAGGAACTGAAAAGAAAAGTTTCAGTTGGAGAGGAGGTGTCCAGTTCCGGTTTGTTCGGAGGGAGAGGAAGGATGGAAGAGAGGAATGGGGTAAATAAAGGGAGATCACGTTCTAATTCCAAGTCTAAAGGTTCATCGAATGCCTAGTGTTATAAATGTAAGGAGAATGGACACTTCAAGTTAAATTTTCCAGAGCTGAAGAATGGGAAATCCAAGATTGAATCAAGCAGCAATAACACTACTGATGTGGTTCAGTAACGTTACAGGGGACGATGGTGATGTACTAACTGTAAGTACATCAACTTATGATGATGCTTGGGTCTTAGATTATGTAGCATCCTATCACATGACGTATAATTGTTACTGGTTCGACTCCTTCAAAGAGTGGGATGGCACAGTCAAGATGGGTGATGATGGGTTAGCAGTATCAAAGGTAGTGGCACGGTGAATATCAAGATGCACGATGGCATGGTCAGGATGTTAGATTGCTGGTATGTTCCAGAACTTCGGAAGAATCTAATTTCTTTTGGCACATTGGCTAAAAATGGGATTAGGTACGCTGGTGAAGGTGACTGGGTCAAAGTGACCAAAGGCTCTCTGGTTATAATGAAAGGGAAGATGAATCGTGGAGGGATATATATCCTAGAAGGTAGTACGGTTATGGGAATAGTGGCTATCTCCTAATCCTTGAATGAAGGTGATGACAAGACAGAGTTGTGGCATCGTAGGTTGGGGCACATGAGTGAGAAGGGCATGTTAGTTCTAAGTATACAAGAACTGCTTGGTGGAGAGGCTACTGGAAAGATAAAGTTTTGTGAAGATTGCCTTAAGGGAAAGCATCGCAAAGGGCATGCTCATACTTTGTGACGTGCATTGATGATTATTCAAGGAAGGGTTGGTTGTAATTTTGAAGACCAAAGATGAGGTGTTTGGGAAGTTCAAGGAGTGGAAGACCATGGTTGAGAAAAGGACTAGAAAACAGGTCAAGACTCTAAGACTGACAATGGGTTGGAGTTCTGCAATGCTCCATTTGACAATTTCTCCAAGGCAGAAGGTATAGTGAGGCACCGCACTGTACAACACACACCACATCAAAATGGGGTGGCGGAACGGATGAACCAAACACTCATGCATCATGCAAGATGGATGCGAATATTTGCTAACTTATCCAAGCAATTCTTGGCAGAAGCAGTTAACACTACTTGCTATCTAGTCAACAGATCACCATCAATTGCAATAGACTTGAAGACTCCTCAAGAGGTATGGTCTGGGAAACCCTCTGACTATTCTGGTTTACATATATTTGGATTCCCCGCATATGCTCATGTGAATGATGGTAAACTTGAGCAGAGGGCAATGAAGTGCATATTTCTAGGATATGCGACAGGAGTAAAAGGTTATCAACTGTGGTGCACAGAAGAATGAAGAACTTTTATCATGAGCAGAGGCGTGACCTTTGATGAATCTTCCATGGGTAACCAGGGAGGAGGTGATACAAGTCAAGCAGGGATCAAAGATCAAGGTTTTATCCAGAAGTTGGAGTTTGTAACTTAAACTCTAGACCAAGTTGTGATAAGTGAAAAATAGCAAGGCTACAATGAACAACCTGGACAAGATGAAACCCAAGAGCAACCCATGGGATCTTCGTACAGTGGTGCTGATACTAGGAAGGATGATGGGTCAGAATCAATAGCAAAAAGAAGATCAAAGAGGGTCATTCGAAAACCTGATAGATATGTGGGATGTGTGAGTTCAGGTGAACTTGACTCCATTTCTTTTGCTTTAGCAACCGGAGAAGACATTGACACTGAGGAGCCTCAATCGTATAAAGAGGTTATGGTGAGTAAAGAAACAAATGACTGGTTGATGGTCATGAATGAAGAAATGCAATCTTTAGAGAAGAATGAAACATGGGATCTTGTTCCATTACCAAAGGGAGCAAAGCCAGTGGGATGAAAATGGATCTTTAAGAAGAAGGAAGGGATACCAGGAGTTGAACCAACTAGATTCAAGGCAAGGTTGGTGGCGAAAGGGTTTTCTCAGAAAGAAGGAATTGATTGTCACGAGGTGTTCTCACCGGTCGTGAAGCACAAAACAATTCGGATTATCTTGGCTATGGTGAGTGTATTGGATTAGGAGCTTGAACAACTTGATGTGACAACTGCATTTCTTCATGGGAACCTAGAACAGAATATTTATATGTCCCAGCCATAAGGGTTCCTTGATTTTAAGAAGGATCATGTATGTTTGCTGAAGAATTCCCTAATGGGTTGAAGCAGTCTCCAAGACAATGGTACAAGAGATTTGATTCATTCATGATCTCAAATGGCTATACTCGAAACCAGTTTGACAATTGTGTTTACCCAAAGTATTTGTCACTAGATTCCTACATATATTTGTTGCTATATGTTGATGATATGCTCATCGCAGCTAAATACATGGCTAGAATAAATGACTTGAAGGCGACACTGAAGAATGAGTTTGAGATGAAGGATTTGGGAGCAGCAAAAAAGATACTGGGGATGGAGATTCAAAGGGACAAAAGATCATGGCGGTTATGTATTTCTCAACAAAAGTACATTCAGAAAGTTTTGCATCCCTTAAATTGTGATCAGTCCAAGCCAGTTGGAACTCCTTTGGCGGCTCACTTTAAACTTGGTCCAAGCACTATACCCACTACTAATGAAGAAAGGAAGTACACGAGCAGGGTTCCACACTCAAGTGCTGTTGGAAGTCTCATGTATGTTATGGTATGTACTAGACCTAATTTGGCTCATGCAGTTAGTATGGTTAGCAGGTTTATGAGTAATCCAGGGAAGACTCACTGGGAAGTTGTAAAGTGGATATTGCGATAGTTGAAGGGAACGACGAATGTTTGCTTGGTGTATAGAGTAAACACGAATAGTGACTTGGTGGGATATGCTGAACCTGATTATTGTGGTGACTTGTTGAAGTGAAGGTCACGGACATGCAACAAATTCACTCTATTAGGATGTGCCATCAATTGGAAGTCAACGTTACAAGATATCGTTGCTTTGTCTACAACTGAATCTGAGTACACGCCATGACGGAAGGAATAAAAAAGGAGATATGGTTGCAAGGGCTTATTCAGAGTCTTGGTCTGAAGGTGGAGAAACATGTCTTGTATTGTGACAGTCAAAGTGCTTTGAGTCTTGGAAAGAACCCTCTGTATCACGAGAAGATGAATCACATTGATGTCAGGATGAATTTCATTCAGGATATTCTGGAAAGAGACAGGTTTTCAATAATGAAGATTGATACCAAGGTCAACCCAGCAGACATGTTGACAAAGTTGTTGCCCACAGAGAAGTTCAAGCTTTGCTTGGAGTTGGTTGATTTTCGCGAGAGGTAGGTCCCTTCGGGGACGAATGGTAGGAAGGGAGAGGAAGTTCTTGTTTAAGGTGGAGTTCAGAGGATGCTCAAGTCAAGGTGGAGATTATTAAATGTGACTCGAGCATTTGGATCATGTTCATTGAGTATTTGGAGCACTTGGAACTCGATGGAGCATTTAGGGTTCATTGATCATGTGATAAAGGAACGGATCATCTAAGAAAGGAATGGATTGTATGAAAAAGGAAAGGATCAAGTTCCAAAGGAACGGATCATGCAGAAGGGGGTTTGGAGCACCTGGAAGAGGTTTGGAGTACTTGGGAGTGATATGGAGCAACAAGGGAACCTTGTTGTGCCATATGTTGAAGGGATGGGCCAAGAAGGGTGATGTTGCACTGAGGGCATTCTGTCTTGCGCCATTATGCTCCCTCTTGTGCCATGAGGGGTTCATCTTGCACCATGAGGATTCCTATTACACCATGGGGTACTCCTGTTGAGCTATGGAGTATGCTCTTGCGCCATGCATGGCCTTGTTGTGTCATGTATGTTCCTGTTGCTCCAAGGTGGTGTTGTTGCTCCAATCTTGATGTTCTTGTGCCACACTTGAAGCCTGTTGCACCATCTATACACTTGTTGCCCCATCATGGTGCAAGTTGGACCATCTTGGTCCTTAATGAGCCAAGTATGCTATGAAGTCCTCTATGATGCTCAAGAGTGTTCCAGAAGATGCTGCATGGGAGAATATGATTGGTTGCCTCCATTCATGGGCCTATGGGCCAATGGGCTTGGCCCATTTGGTTTTTAGGTCTGATCCCTCAAGTATAAATAGGGATGCATGCTAGGCCATTTGGTATCTTGGGTTCTAGAGTGATAGGAGAATCTCTGTGTAATTGTACTTATAACCTCTGTTTGAGAGCTCTGGATGAAAATAATACTCCCCTCCTACCCGTAGACATAGGTCATCTTGACCGAACCATGTAAATACTGTGTCTTGTGTGCTTATATTTTTGCTAGTTATCCGCTCTACTTCCTAACAATGTTGTTGAAGCGTTGATGATTTATGCGTTGAACATTATGACCTCCATCAGCTGAGACATACATCTGAGCAAGTTTGGTGGAGCGACATTTATCTCTTTTTTCTTGTACTAAAGCATTATGTTCCAGCATGATTTCCCTGACTTCCTTTATTGGTAGTCTCCATACCTTGGTCAGTTTATCCAGATGAACTCTCAGCTTGCTTTTCTTGTTAGGAGGAGCTGAGGAGCTACCAACTTCAACAGCATTAGCTCCCCTGAGGAAGAAGCCTTTTTTTCTTGTATTAAGATGTTCATCATCAGACTCAACGTCACTGTGTGTACCCTGAGGAATCTCCCCCTCAAAGAATTCATCAGGATAAATGACATTTAGAGGAATGGAAGCCTACGCCATGAAGACCATGTCTTCAGTCTCAGACTGATCATCAGAATTTTTAGGCTCAGGATGACTAACACAAGTAACAACCAATTCTTGATTTTCCGCTTTTTGGCATCATCAGTTGGAGGAGAGGACCCTGGTGAAGAACTTATAGGATGAATGTGAGGACAAGAGGGAGTTGAAGGCGGAGGATTTGATGAAGGAGGTGGTTGAAATGAAGCTAAAGGATTGTTACCAGTGGGCGGAGGTGGATGAGGAGGCTGATTATTGTGATGAAAATCAGAAGGAGAATCAACCATATCTTCTGTGTCTTCTACCATGTAGACAATGCGCTTTATGTGGGCCATATCAGCCTCAAGGTTACTCATACGATATCGCAATGACTTAGTCGGGTTGACCAATAGTGTAAGCTTGGAGAGCACATTTGACTAAAAATCAGATGAACTAGACTCCCATGAAAGGTAGCAAAAATTTGAGGGGGGGAGACCGTGTGAAGGTAACATTAGTAGCATCAGCATGGGGTGTATATGATCTTGGAGGAGTGGTACCAGTGAGAAGGGGGATGGAGGTATCAACAAGTGATGGTGTTGGTTCACTTTGTGGGATGGGTTCAGGCGAAGGAGAGGAGATGGAAAGTGAAAATGAATGTGTTTAATCAGTCTTGGAGGAGTTACCCTGGTTGACATCAGAGAGTTAGATAAGTGATATGCAGGTTCATCTTCATTCCCTCCAAGTGAAAACTGAATAGGTAAGGGAGAAATAGCCTTTGTTTCTTGATCGTCCATAGAAACCACTTGAGTGTCTGTTCTTCTGGAAGGGGAAGAGCCACTTGAGTCACTGGAGGATTTGGTTTCATCTTCATCTTCACCCTCGTTAAAAGAACTATTGATATCCTCATCCCATCTTCTTCATATACTACATTCTCATGATTATATGGATGTTTTATCCAAAGAGGCATTTGTTCAAACATGTGAATATCTTCATCTGTAGGGTATGCATTAATTATCTTTGAGGAGAGAACTAGAGCTGGAATAAATCCCACATGATTAATGTTATAAACCATTCTAGTGTGTACCAAAAGAAGAGCAATCTAGCGTTCATATGGAACGTATGTGGGATGCTTGTTGCCGTTGATACACTCCACCATCTGATCGAAGAACAGTTGAGAAAAATCAAGGTTTTTGTCATGACCGATGGCATATAGAATTCGTAACTCAAACAAATTTAACTGGCCCAAGCTGCCAGTTTTGTGCCCTAGACACTTCTCTATGACCCCCGTCACATATTTCCAGCCAACATTAAGACACTAGCGGAGAACTTGTCGTAGACAAATTGTACCCAATTTGAGGAAGAATTGATTTGAATATGACTTCAGAAGGAATCTTGTCATACGCCTCTGAATGAGGGATACGAAGAACTTGTTGTATGAGTGATGCATATATGTCTACCCTAGAATGACCATCTCCGATAGTTTCGGAAATCATTTGAGAATTTGCGTCAAAAACACATGAGTAGTAGAACTCACATACTTGCTTTGGGAAGAAGGGATCAGGAATGTCACTTAGGGCATAGCGAAGGGGGAAACACTTGAAATATTAGACAAATTCTTCGACACCTAAATTATGATGTTGTGTCGGAATGACGTTTGATAATGCGACATTGTTGAATTAGATTATAATGAGAGTATCAGGAGTTTTTGGAGCTTTTATGACATTACTAATAGGAGCAAAGGTGAATAGGACTGGAGCCATTGATGATTTGAATGCAGTTGTAGAGATTTAAGCAGCGACGAAGATGAATAGAGAGGGTTTTTATGCGTTTTGTTCAAAGGGTTTGCTTAAAGTGGTAAAGTGACCTAGGCGAGATAATACTTCTATTTATTTAAAAAGGACCTTTTCGCATAATCATTGGCAGAGAAAAGGATGTCGTAAAAATCTCAAACTCCAGAATGACGGTTTGCATTCTTGTCCTTATCTAAAAGTTACCGTTAGATAGTTACCATTATAATCAGCGTGTCATAGAATATTAGCGAGATAAGAGCAACGTCAGAAACAATCAACGTATCAAGAGTTGCAACGGAAAGATAGCAGTGAATTGTGTTGCAGCGGAAGGATATGAGGGATGGTGATGGCTCTAGATAGCATGTTGTTGTACTATAGATCATTGACATAGAATTGCGAAGTCTCATCAGTGTTTGGCTTGAGACACTGAATCATGAACTTCTTTTATTAGAAGAATAAGGACAAGAATGGAATGATGTGTGTAATACATTTTGGTTTTTAAATGTACCCATCGGCATAGAGTGTCGAAGTTTTATCTGTGTATGGTTTTATACAGTGAATCATGATATACCCATTGACACAGATTTTTCAAATTCTATCAGCATCTGGTATCATACGCTGAATCATAAAATTTTAAAGAAGAAGTTAGGGTAAGAATAGGTTGGTGCGTGTGATAGGCTACGATACATAGTCTAACCATCGGCACAAACTTTCGAACTTTTATCAGTGTGTGGTATTGCACAATAAATCATCAAGTTCTATATTAGAAGAAAAGAATGAACCCTTTGTCAATTGAGGACCTGACAAGTATCTCATATGCTAATGACAATGCAATCAGGGTAAGCCACTGGGTAATGCTCGATATTTTAGGAGAACATGAGACCTGATACATACGGAAAACATGCTTCTAGGGAAAATGTGTGGATGAAGGATTCATTATAAAGTAAACGCCCAAGCCTTATAGATTTTTTTGATCAGGACTAGGTAATCTCACGCTGAAGGATATGTCAGTGCATAAGAGTCAGGGTGAGAGGGTGACTCAATGTCATCTTAGCAGATGGTCTCACTGATGAGATATTTAGAGATATTTTAGACACATACAACAACATGCTTCTAGGGATAATGGATTGTCAAAAGTTACATACTTAGCTTATGAAATGCCACGGTTAAAACATGAAAGGTACAGTAAAAAACAAAAAAAATAAAAAATAAAATATAAGAATTAGTCAAACAAGGAATTGTTCAAAGAGATAAGAATATGCAGCTTTTTCAGAAGAGTCATAAATACCAGATTTGGAAAATCTTTTGAATTGAATGGTCATCAATTACTTCCTCCTTTCCAAGAAATCTACCATGCATTTTCTGTCTGTAAAGATAACATAATTGTATCACAACCAAACAAATAAAGATTCACACATAAAGGATAGAGTGAAATGTTCTTATCCAAGAAAGTATTGCAGATGGATGCCAAGCTTCATATTTATCAAGATCAAAAGATGTTCAACAAAACACAATCTTTTTAACCAACGAGTTAGAAGGTTCCAATCTTTGTAACATTCGAGTTATGCATGCTAACAAAAGGAGACTAGAAGAAGCAAAGCGTTGGGAACTGACAAATGAGAGACATAGAGAATTGTCTTGACATGGTGTTCTTTGGATCTCAGATGGGGTTTGGTGTAGCAGTAAGAGCCTCAATGGAAATTACTCGTGCCATGCTCACTACTTTCACCTGGTCACATTGCAACATAAATATGCATTGAGAAGGGTCAAGAAGATCATCCGGAACACATAGTTCAGATGGAGTTCTTCCTAATCTTGTGCAAACAGTTAGACGCTCAGTGTATCACATCCTAACTATCAGCTTCATACAAAAGCATGCAGGTGCTGAAGAAACGATGTAGAGTCAAATCCAATGATAAGACCTTGAAACAAGAGAAGTTCAAGTTTAAGCAAGTTGGTCTTTTCTGAAAAAGGATACATTTGTCAGCGTCTTAGTATAAAATAGATCCTGAGACAAAGATTATAAGAAACAAAAATACTAGAGATCATTAGATTAGAAGCATGTAATGTATACTCCTTTGGTAGAACATAAACTAAAATGTTATGATTCTTGAAGCTTAAATCAGAATACTTAAGTTTTTTTTAGTATATAAAAAGAAAAAACAGTAAAAAAAGTAAGAAAGCATAAAGAAATAATTGTTTATCAAAAAAATTAGTATCAAACGAGTAAATCATTTGGAAGAGAGATAAGCGTGAAAGGAGCCCAGTCTTGCATCTTTGAATCCCTTGCAGCTTGTGATAGGTCAGCATCAGTGTAAGCCATTAAACACTTTCTTTTTGGCTCCTCATCATCAAAAGACTCTTTTTCATCTACCCACTTCTCTGGTTTCTCCTGTTTGACAACAAAGGCCTTTGGTAGAGAGATATTTTTTTCTTAAACTGAGGCAACAATTTCTTGTATAAGACCTCATAACTTTCATCGTTTTTAGATTCCATTTTTGCTATGCACTCCCTAGCAAAGCGATCGGTGCTCTCACAATTGAAGCATTTCCCTTCATCCTTTCTTTCATGAGCGTTATTTCTCGTTGAGATGTTTCCCTTAGATGGAAACCTTTTAGAGCTACTTAAGCTTCTTTCTTCATATCACTTAACAATAAGTGCATTGCTAGCGACCATCTCATCAGGGTTTTCATTAGAAGTGTTTTCCTGGTCAGATACATCAGAGTCACTAACATAATCAGGCATCTCCTTCTTTGATAGTAGGGAAAACGATTTGTCCTTGTTGGATTCCTTCATGATATCTTTTCGAAGAGCTTTGGTTTCTTCATAGTTGTGCAGATTCCCAAACAGTGAATTAAGATCCATGGTGTTGATCTTCTCACTGTTCTTGAGAAAGTCAACATGATATTCCCAGCTTTTACCCAAGGAGTCCAAAATTTTAAGAACTAATTGAGATGAGCGTTTTTTTATACCCAACCTACGTATATCATTCACCAAAAAAAATTAAATCTATTAAAGGTTTGAGTCAGTGTCTGGCCTGATTGAGCGAAAAAGTTCTCATATAGGCGCTTCAAGTTATTGATGGTAGGTGCTTGGACCTCTACAGTGCCTTCATAAGCAACTGTCAGCGTCTCCATCATCTCTTTTGCAGACTCATAATTTTGAACTAGATGATATATGTAATAAGGAAGAGAATTTCCTATAACGGATCTTGCCTTCACATCCAAACTTATGAGTCTTTTGTCTTTTGCGTCATAACTGGCAATTGGTTTTTGCTTCAATCCACTTGTCGGTACACTATACCATTAGTTGATACATAGGAACGTGTGGACCATGTTCCATGATATTTAGCATATCGTAGTCCATGGTTTCAAGAACAACCATAGCCTTAGACTTCCACATAGCAAATACAATTTCATCGAACAAGGAAATTTTGTTCAAGGCAGAGGATTTTTGAGTATATTGAGATGAGAGGCCATGGTAAATTGATTTTATCAGAAAACCTACTCTGATACCACTTATAGGTTCGATGATCGGATACAAACAAGTAAGAACAATACTATTATCTCAAAGATGTTTTCACTAAGAAAGGTTCTCACAAAGAGAACAAGGTACACAAAGAGGCGATTAGGGTTGAAACCTATTACAAGAATATATAGAAAGATGATTACAGAAATCCATACATTAACGGAGGATTGAATCTAATCTATAATATATAATGATCCTAATCATAAAGATATCAGACCAGTTGGCTATCAGTTGTTGTTACTATAAATATAATTACAACTATGATAAGTTGTACAAGTGTTACATGCTGATGCTAGGCTTCATACGTATACGTTGATGTTGGCACTGGCGCTGGTGCTGGAAGTCAGCGTGTGATCGTGTTTGAATCGTCTAATTATAAGGTTTGGCCTTAAATAGGATACGAATGATGTGATACCATGAGAAGGGAACATGTGCCAGCCCCTGGGTGGTTCACGCACAATTTGTGTGGCGTGCACTGCGTAGTGTGCTCTCCAAACCCCTTATAAATAGTTGGCTTCGGCATATCATTTCTCACACCTTCAAAAATCACCATTCTTTCTCGATTATTGTGTCGATGCCATCCATGTGATCCTTGAGTTTCGGGCTTTCAACTCTACCATACATTAATAGTTCACGCTACAAGGGTGAGTTTACGGCCTTACTTTACAGTTTTCAAACCTTTACAGGGGAAATACATGTAATATTACAACTATTTTCATAATTATTACTAACTTTATAGAATTAGTTATATAATTATGCTTAGTACATTAGGATAATATTATGCCTGGTAGATACCATGTCCAACTTTTTTGTATAATATTATGCCTAGATGTTACGCTGGCTCAAACACTCAGAAATTATGCATATCCAATCGTTATACTGATAAAACATTTAGGGAAATATTTTACCTAACTGTTATGCTAGCCAACCTATAGCCACCCTTTGGATAACTTTGTACCTAGTGGTTACATTGCCCAATTACCCGGCTAAAACTAAATTCTATAATTTAGTTATATATATATATATATATATATATATATATATATATATATATGGGGAGAGAGGATAAATGTATATATGTATAATAAGTATCTCGTATAAATACAACAAAGAACAACAACATGATCGACCAGTGGAGGCTACACACAAACAAGTGTTAAATGAGACACAATTCATCCCCTAGCTAAATAACCTTTAGCTAGCCCCGACCTATAATAGTTAAATCTTAAGTGAGTGGGAAAGATATGCATAGATCTATACGGGATTGACACTCCCACCTGTGGTTGCTAGTTACAACCTGACAGCAAGTCAAAGTAGATATAACTTTCTAAACTATTTTCGATGTTCGATGAAGCATCGTGGTTTTCGGGGATTATTCTACATATTCATAGCTCGATTATAGGAACTCATCATAACATTGTTAAAATTAAACTCCTACTCTTTAAGGGACGCCTCAAAAGGAGTATTCTACATAGTCATAGCTCGATTATTCTTGTGTTAAAATTAAACACAACAACTGATAAATAGAAGTGATATTTATGTTATAAAATTATGTATAAATTAATATGTAATCTTTATCTATGAACCAACATCCTAATGTTGCGTCTCCCAACGTTTCCGTCGTTGGCCGGGGGTGTGACAACAAGAGTCTGAGGTATCTGATGGATCAGCCGAATTTGAACATGAGGCATTGCAAATGGTTGGATGTGGTGAAGGACTATGCCTACGAGATTTTGTACCACCAAGGGAAGGCCAATGTTGTGGCTGATGTCTTGAGTCGCAAGGCAGCAAGTGCAGCCATCAGGGAGTTTTGTATGAGAATGGTTATTGTTTCACCCTTGTTGGAGTTGATCAAGAAAGCTTAAATAAAGGGGTTAAAGAAGGAAAATTGGAGGGAAGAAAGAATCAGGGGTCAGATTTTGCTTTTCTTCAGGGATAGTTAAGGACTACTGACCTGGTGCGGTATGGTTTGGGTCCCGATTGTTGTGGGTTTAGGCATATATTACTAGAAGATCATAAATCGAAGTTTTCGATTCATCTGAGAGCCAGAAAGATGTATCGAGACTTGAGGTTGAGTTATTGGTGGCCGTGTGTGAAGAGGGAGATAACATGGTTCGTGGAGCGGTGCTTGACTTGCCGGAAAGTCAAGGCCGGACATCAGGGACCCCACAACAAAATTTAGCCGTTACCCATTCCCATGTGGAAATGGGAAGAGATCACTACGGATTTTATTACGAAGTTCCCAATGATGGTGCGAGGGTTTGATTCTATCTGGGTGATTGTTGACATATTGACCAAGAGCGCTCATTTCATACCCATTGCTGAGAGCATCTTCGCCGAGAAATTGGTTGACATCTACATCATGGAGGTAGTGGTTTGGCACGAGGTGCCAATTTTAATGGGTTTTGATCAAGATGTTCGCTTCACCTCCAGGTTATGGAGGAAATTTCATGAAGAGTTTGGAACTCAGCCACATTTCAACATCGTTTACCACCCCTAGACTGACGGACATAGCGGGCGGACCATTCAGACACTTGAGGATATGCTCCGGGCACGTATGCTAGATTTTGGCGGGAGTTGGGAAACTTATCTTCCATTGGCCGATTTCTACTACAAAAATAGTTACCACACCGGTATTGATCAACCTCCATTCGATATGCTTTACGGGGGAAATGTAGGACCCCGGTTTGTTGGGGTATGGTTGGGAATCAGGTTATGGGGAGTACTGAGGTAGTAATCAAGACTACCGAGTTGATATAACATGTGCGCAGACGGTTGCAGACCGTGTAGAGTCGCAAAAAGAGTTATGCCGACCGGAGGCATTTAGACCTCGAGTTCTAGGTTGGAGATTTTGTGCTTATGAAGGTTTCATCGTGGAAAGGTGTCATCCGGTTTTGGATGCGGGGAAAATTGGTCCCCAGGTACATTGGTCTTTTCAGGATTATCGCCCGGGTAGGCAAGGTTACATATCGGTTGGACCTGCCCGACGAGCTCAATCATATCCACAACACTTTCCATGTCTCTCAGTTGCGAAAGTGTGTAGCCGGTGATTCCGTAGTGGTTCATTTGGAAGATATTCAGGTCGATGAATGTCTGAATTATATAGAGAGACCAATCATGCTTCTCGACAGGATGATGACGACCTTGCACAACAAGGTAGTTGGGCTGGTAAATGTGCAATGACAACACCGGAAGGGTTCCAAGTGGACCTGGGAACCCGAGGAGGAGATGAGGGAGCATCACCCCAAATTGTTTGCGGCAGCAGACTTCGAGGATGAAGTATGATTCAAGTGGGGGAGATTCGTAACATTCGGATCCTCGAGGTACGAAAATATAAGTAAAATATGGAATTGAAAGTAGTCATGACGTGATGGAAGAACCGTCACGTCGTGGCATGGCCACATTATACACGATGGATCATTTAAGTGTCACAACGTGTCACTATAAAGGGTCACGACATGACACCTGATCAATTGCAAACCCTAAAAGTTGGACTTGGACCCTATTTAAAGGAAGCGAGGGGCTAGGGTTTCCTTCACCCGCAGCCTCCATCACCTCCAAACCTGTTAAAGAAAACCCTAAAGCCCTCTCCTTCATTTTGGGCTCATTTTGGTGCATGTACTTGCTATTGAAGGAAGAAGGAGTCCTTGGAAGAGTTGTGAACGTATTGGCCAACTTAGAGTTTCATTTTGTGCAAGTTTGGACCTTTGTAAGTATCAAATATCTAAACTTTCTTATGCTAGTTTGCTAGATCTAAAGTTTTGTCCCATAAACTTCATATATGAGCTAGTTGGAATGGTGGGATTCCATAAATTTAGAAACTTTAAGGATCCTTGAGTTCCTTTGTTTATCATATAGTTCAGATCTAGAAATTGAATGTGTTTTGGACCCTTTCATGTGAGCTTTGGTGATTTTTCTTCATTTTGAACCAATATGAGATCTAGACATGCATGCCCATAAAGCATCGATTTTTAGGTAGATTTTCGAGTTAAAGACCCTATGGAAAGTTGGAATGCATGATTTTAAAGTTTAGGGTCGAATGCATTAATATGCCCATTTTGCGTAAGTCACAACGTGACCATTTGAGAGAACTTCTCCGACTATTTTGGACTGGCTCTGTAACGATGTGAGGGTATTGTCATCATGACGTTACAGTGGCCTGGATCGAAAATGAGTTGAGATGAGACTGAATCGAATCATGACTGGGTTGGGACTGGGTTTGAATCCATTTTTCACAATGTGAGGGTCGACTAATGGAAGTGATGACCGTTGACTTTGACCTTGACCGTTGACTTGGTTTGACTTTTGGTAAAAATGGTTATTTTTGGAGGTTAGACTAAGGTGGGACCTTGTTTGATTAAATAGGTGTTTTGAAGTGATGTTTGCGTGACAATGAGCTGTGTTTTAGTTGATTTCGTGTGATAGGTGAGTCTTCTCACTATACTATGTAGGATGTTAGCCGTCTTTGTGACTCTTTCATGTGTATGTTAGGATGGGCCCATTTATTTGTATGTTGGTCTGGACCCATTTATATGTATGTTGGGTTGGGCACACTTACATGTTGGGTTGGGCCCATTTATATGTATGTTGGGTTGGGCCCATTTGCATTTGGGTTGGGCCCATTTATATATTGGGTTGGGCCAATGTGTATGGTATGTGGTATTTTAGGGAACTCATTAAGCTTTATGTTTATAGTTTGTGGTTTAAACATTTTTCAGGTACTTCCAGTTCCAAATGGAAGGACTCGACTTGACTGCACAACATCCCCCTTTATGACCTTCCACACCGATGATTGTTATGTTACTCTGATGATTTTGATACATTTGTACAATGATTGGTTTTGAAACATATGATGTATGGATTTGACTATTTTAGAAACGAAAATTTTTATTAGTATTTTTAGGATGTTACACATTTGAATAAACAGTCAAAAGGCCCGAAAAATTATTTTTTTGGCTGCAAAATTAATATAAATGATATAGCCAACATTAATTACGCCTTATCTGGTAAAAGATCTACAAATATAAAAGTACATGTGTGATGTGTCCTACAATAATTCAATCATAAATTTTGAGTTTTTGATTTGTTGGCTGAAATTACATGTAATTAGTAAATATGGTAACTCTGAAGATATGATGGATAATTTTTAAATAATGATATCTTTTAGCTTATAAATGTGCCAAAAGATACTATTTTTCATTTTCAAACTGAAACTTAATAATTGTTTTCTAAAATATAAACATTAAAATTGTGATCTTATAAATTTATTCTACTAAATAAAAATCATTTCTGCTACTTATTACGCTCTTATTTATTTTGTCACATGTCATTTTGTGATTAATTCTTAGAAATTAATTTTCACTTGTCATTTTGTGGTAATTTTCAATTTTCTTAATTAACTAATCTAATTTTTAGGTTATAGAAAGTAATTAACGTGTCATTAATTTGTTTCCTTATATTTTCAAATTTTAATATGTTTCCTTCAATGTACATAATATAAAATTGACATGTTTCTTTTAAAGTTCATTATTATTTTAGGCCAAAATAATCTACTTAGGAAAAATAATCAAACATTGTAGTTTTTCATTAATAAAACTAAAAAAAAGGTTATATGGCCAAAATATAATTATTTATCCGTAGTTTGTTTTATTAATATAAACTGTATTTATTTATTTATTTGTCATTTTGTTTGTATTTATTTTGAAATTTTACTTTAAAAAAGTACTTAATGTTTACACCTTGATATTTAACATTTTTTATAAAAAAAAATACTTAATATTTATATCTTCAAATATAATTTTTTTAATCTACCTGTGTAGTACACGGGTCTCACACCTAGTATGAATTTTAAACCAAAAAATACATCAAAATATATGTTTTCTATATTTTTCCAATAATTAGTCTTTTAATATATATATATATATATATATATATATATATATATATATATATATATATATATATACACACACACACCATCGAAAATACAACAATAATTATTGTGCGGACATTTTTCATCTTATTTTCTTTAATATTTTTTGCATTTATTATCACATCCAATATATTTAATACATTATATATATATATATATATATATATATATATATATATATATATATATATATATATATTTCATCTTATTTTTTCTAATATTCTTTGCATTTACTACCACATCCAATGTATTTAATACATTATATATATATATATATATATATATATATATATATATATATATATATATATATATATATATATATAATCACATATACTTTCTATTTTTCAAAGTTTTGCCATAAAATTTTCAACACTCTGCTCAAAACATAATACACAAAAAAAACAAAAACAAACGAAAAAAAAGAATCAAAGAAACACTAAGAATATGTAAACTGAAATGAAAATCGGACGGCCACTAAGCATGAATCACCTTCTAGTTATTATTATGTGACATATTAATTGAATTTATTTTAAAAAAACCACATGACATGTCGATTTAAATTTTTTCAAAAGAAATCACAAAATTACATGTGGCAAATTTAATAACAAAATGACATTATACAAAAAGGATTTGTATTTTTTAGGGTATATACATATAGACACACACGCATATGGTTAGGTTCAAATGAAAACAATTATATATATATATATAGCGACATATTTCTTTTTGCCGCAAAAACATTTTGGGTACCCCCGCAAGTATATGCATATTTTCAAGTGATTATTCATATATGAATATTCTCTGTTCCGTCATCACGATACGCTGGAGCGCTTAAGCGGCATATTTGTATTACCTTTATATTAACATATGAATATTAAGTTGCTCCGTCACGACGATAAGCAGGAGGGTTTTGCGGCAAAAAAAAAATATATGCCCAAGATTTGTTCTCACGTTCTCGATTTTATAATTGTTCTCATTTGAACCTTCACACACACAAATATATATATATATATATATATATATATATATATATATATATATATATATATATATATATATATATTCTACTATTATTTATATATGTATATAACTTTTCATGACGTTTTGTTAAGTCGTAACGTCAGGTACAAGCCTTGGAACCATGACGCGTCATGATGTGTAATTTTGTTAACACGCCTTAATAAAACAATGAGCAGTTTTTCGGAATCATAATAGTTCTACGTATATTTCTTTTTTATGCCAAGAGTCTTTACTTATAATCTCATTTTACTATTACTATCGTTATCTTGCTTGCATATGTGGTTTAAGGCTGCTAAGCCTAACGTCACGTTAATTTATACAAATGTGTTTGTTGCGTTTCTTATTTAATAGAAAGTCCAAACAAAATTTAAAACGGGAAATATATTATAATTCTTTTATTATAAAAGACTATGAATGCGCACAACTTGACATTTATTATAAAACCATGAATTACTAGATCTCACATCATCAGTACAGGTGATCTACAATGGTGACGAAGGCGGTTTTAATTTTTATGAAGTTTTTTAAAATATATTAATATAGAATTATTAACTAAAAAACAATGGAAAAACTTATACTCGCTAAACCCGACTATTATAGTGATTCACAGCCTATTTTGTTAATCTACTCTAATAAATGAAAAAAAAATTTCCACATGTCACACTGTCATTGATTTGGTCATATGTTATTTTATGGTTATTTTTAATTAAATTTTTTCCACATAGCATTTTGTGGTTATTTTTATTTTATCAAATTACATATAATATTTAAATGTAGTAATTATAATAAATGCATATCAATTTCATTAATTGACTTTCATTTTAATTTTAAAATTTAAAATTTAAAATCTCATTAGTTTATTTTGTTTATTTATCTAAATTATTTGTTTAAATTTAAAAAAGAAAAAACACATTAAGTTTAATAATTCAATATTTTTTTTAATTTTTTTATAAATACAAACTTTTAAATGTTTAGAATTTCATATTAATTTTTTCTTTTAAATGAATTCATGTAATATATGAGTTTTATAGTATTATAATATCTTTCTACCAAGTACCAACATACTAAAATGTTTTGAAAAAAAATATATACAATCTTTAGTTAATAATAAAAGAGAAATTAAATTGTCTCCTACCTTTTATGTCTTTTATGCGTACAAATATTTATAGCCACTAACATTATAACACTAATCATCAATCCACCATTCAATTTAATTTAATATGATATATTCTTAATATATTCTTAATGTGATAGTTAAAAAATATGGAATGATGACCCATGTCATAATTTTAATGGATAAGAATATTTATGGTTATTAAAGGCATGTGACAATTTATGAGAATGAATACTTTCTATTTTAAATTTATTATAGGAAGGAATGTTTGACATATAGCTTTTCAAAAATTTTAAGCATTTTAGCTTTTAGATTAAAAAATAAAAATTAGAAAAAACAGTTTCTACGAAGACCATAAGGTTTTTACTTTTATTTTTAACAAAAAACTTCACATACAAAAACTACTTAAAATATTTTTTCGAAGCTTTTAGTTTTTAGTTTTTAATTAGTTTTATATATTTACAAGCTAACAATTTGTTGTTCTAAATACCTTTATATAAATAAAAGTTACAATTTGAACTTTCATCTACCAACAAATAGCTAGTTTTCTAAAAAAGTCCAAAACTTATTAGTATTACTTTGATCTTATGACAAGATACCCAAGTAATTTGATATTTTTTTGTAGTTGAAAATAAAATAAATATCAAGTATATTAACTGATACGAAGCATATCATTTATCTTGAAAAAATATACACTATATTGTTTTCTAGGTGTCTTACGAAATCTTTCAGTTTTTTTCTTATATGTTGAGAATCTATTGTTTTTCAAGTTCTTGTGGTTTAAGTTCTTGTGGGTTTAAGTTCTTGTGGTCTTCAAAGAAACTGTTTTTTTTTTTAATTTTCATTTTTTAAACTAAAAGCTAAAATGCTCAAAAATTTTGAAAAGCTATATATCAAACATTCCTTCGTATAATAAATTTAAAATAGAAAGTATTCATTCTCATAAATTGTCATAACTATAAATATTCTTAGCCATTATGATATGTGTTATTATTCCATATTTTTTTAAACTATCTCATTAAAAAAATATTAGGAATATATCATATTAAATTAAATTGAATGGTGGAATGATGATACGTGTTATAATATTAGTAGATATAAATATTTATAGGCATAAAATGTAGGAGACAATTTAATTTTTTTCTTTTATTATTAACTAAAGATTGTATATATATTTTTTTTGAAACACTTTAGTACGTTGGTACTTGGTAGAAAGATATTATAATATATCTGTATTTTGTTGGTCATTATGACATTTGCACCAAGTATTCAAATATATAATTTAATAATTAAAATAATACCCATAATAGAAATAAATATGTTCATACATACAAAAAGGTAAACGCCTATATATATAACCCTGCTCTTAAAGAATCTTCCATTGCTATTGTGCTCCATTTCTCTAACTCATTTCTCCCAAATCAAAAACATAAAGGTAATGCCTCTCTCTCTCTCTAAAATCCGTTAGTCTCTCTCTAGAAACACACAAATAAATGTACTGATTCACAGCTGTTTATATTCCACTGTGTGTTTCTGTGTGCATATTTTTGTAGAAACAGCCAAATTAAGTTTCTTTGATTTCTTCTTATTATAATGATTGTCGTTGTTTCTCTCACTTCAAGACCAACACTTTATTCGATATCATTATATCAATCTGATTATTTTCAATTGGGTATCTGTTTTTCATCTGAGTCGAACAAACATCATCATCATCATCATCATCATCTTCCATTCTTAATTGGTTATGTTATGTGTTTTGGGTGACTCTGTTTTTCATTTCAATAGTATTGAAATCAGCGAAATTTTGGAACACTCCCAACTGTTTGTTTCTTGTTTTTCATCTAAATCCAATGAATTCAGTACACAATCATCATCATCGACCATTTGTGAATCTTTAATGCTATATATGTTTCTTGACGATTTGGGTGTCTCTGTTTTGATCACGAATCGAAGAAAAATCAGTTCTATCACGATTCTACTGTATATTGTATTTGTTTCTTGATGAATTGGGTGCGTGTTTTCATTTAAATTAAGCAGAATTTATTGTGTTTTTGCATGTTAATCCTGAATCTCTGTCTTTCTTGACCCCTTTTGAAGATCCGATTCCTGATTTTAAAAATTATAAGTTTTTTTGTTTTTGTCTGATGTTTAATGTATTTAACTGTAGATATCAATTAAAAATCATTTGTTTCACCTCACATTTATGAG
This sequence comes from Lactuca virosa, assembly GCF_052849685.1. NCBI lineage: Eukaryota > Viridiplantae > Streptophyta > Magnoliopsida > Asterales > Asteraceae > Lactuca > Lactuca virosa. The sequence goes on from NC_136429.1 coordinate 62,997,762, forward strand.
GTTCGTTGAATTCAAAAGTCTTTAAAAACTATGATTCATCTACTGTTTTACATTATTCTTATTAATAATATTTAATTTTTTAGCTTTTTTTTTCTTAAAATCGAAATGAACAATTAGAAACTTATGGGAACTGATTCATACACAAAAAATTTCTCCATACACAACAATTTATGTTTTAAAATATTGTATTGTACAACTCCATTAAACATAAAATGTTGTATACAGAGAAAAAATCTTGTGTACTAATCACTTCCCGAAACTTAAAGTCTATTTCAATTTTCATTTTTCACCATTAAAAATGATTTAAATGATATGCATAATTCATCAAAAAAAATTGTACTTTGTTCTTTCTAAAATAAATATGATAAAAATGTTTCTTTATTCCTTCGTATTTAGACTTTAAGTCTTTCTCTTTTTATTTGTCAATTAGAAATTGTGACAGCATATTTGCAATATTTTTCTATTTATTTATGTGCAAATTGTTTCTTAAAACAGTGTTTTTCAAAAGATTTTGTATCTTGTCTCCTTCATATATACTTTAAATAATGCCTAACTCCAAACCATTAATGGTCCTACACGTCATTTTTCTCGTTGAAACAAACCCCACAAAATAAAAATAAAAATCACGATAATTCCAGGTAACTTTTATGTTGACTTTACAGTCAAATTGCATTATTTGAAAAGTGACATCTCGCAAAAACTCTTGTTCTTTCAATGTATTCTTGTTATTCTCTCATTTTTATTTTTATGGTGATTCCATTCCACCACTTTCCCTCATCTTGCTTCAAACTTTGTCTTTAATACGATGCAAACTCTTCATTGCAGGATCAAGAACATGGAGAAAAGATTTGATTCAGAAACAGTTATTCAAGAATTTGAGTCTTTAACGAAAGATGCAAAAAGGGTTCAAATTGAAACATTAAAGAAAATCTTGACAGAAAATGGCGAAGCAGAGTATTTGAAAAAATGGAATCTTGATGGCAGATTTGATCCTCAAAGCTATAGTTCTTGTGTTCCTGTTGTTACGCACCAAGATCTTGACCCTTATATTCAAAAAATCGCCGATGGTGCATCTTACCCGGTGCTCACCGGAAAACCAATCACCACCATTACGCTAAGGTCCATATCTACTCTGGTGACCGGAGATTGTATTTCGTTTTCCGGTGAACTGATAATTTACTGACTGTTTGTTTATGTTAATTTCTAGTTCTGGGACTACTCAAGGGAAACCGAAATTTGTACCTTACAACGACGAACTGACTGAAACCACAATGCAGATTTATCGGACTTCTTTCGCCTTCAGAAACAGGTATTCCGGTGAATCAATAATCTTCCTAAATCCTAATAAAACGATTTGTATCTCATGTTCGTCTTTTGTTATTATCTTTTAGGGCATTCCCAATTGAAAACGGAAAAGCTTTGAGTTTAATCTTCGGAAGCAAGCAATTCACGACCAAAGGTGGCTTACTCGCCGGAACGGCGACTACAAATGTATACCGGAGCCCACAGTTCAAGAAAACGATGCAGGCCATGCAAACCCCCTCTTGTAGCCCAGACGAAGTAATCTTCGGGTCTGATTTCCATCAATCTTTATACTGCCATCTCCTTTGTGGACTCATATGCCATGAAGAAATTCAAATCATATCCTCCACTTTTGCACATAGCATCGTTCACTCCTTCAGAACCTTCGAATTGGTCTGGGAAGAACTCTGTTCTGATATCAGAACAGGAGTTCTGTCGGCCAGAATCACGGATCCATCGGTGAGAACCGCTATGTCCAAGGTTCTGACTGCAAACCCTGATCTGGCCGACAAAATTTACAAAAAGTGTCAGGAATTAACCAACTGGAACGGGTTAATTCCTGAACTGTTCCCCAACTGTAAGTACATATATGGGATCATGACCGGGTCAATGGAGCCGTATTTGAAAAAACTACGACACTATGCGGGTAAAGTACGGTTGTTAAGCGCAGATTACGGGTCATCGGAAGGGTGGATTGGAGCAAATGTAAACCCTAATTTGCCACCCGAGATGACAACTTACGCTGTCCTCCCTAATATCGGGTATTTCGAATTCTTACCCTTGACAGAGATCGATCTGGTTGGTCAACCCAAACTAGTTGGGTTGACCGATGTCCAGATCGGTGAAGAGTACGAGGTTGTGGTCACCAATTTTGCGGGTTTGTATCGGTATCGGCTCGGGGATGTGGTTAAGGTTATCGGGTTCCATAACTCGACTCCTGAGCTCCAATTTGTTTGTAGAAGAAACCTCATGCTCACAATCAACATCGATAAAAACACCGAGAAAGATCTACAGTTAGCCGTTGAAGCAGCTGCCAAAATCTTAACCGCCGAAAAACTTGAAGTGGTTGACTTTACAAGCCATGTTGATCTTGCATCTGACCCGGGCCATTATGTTATCTTTTGGGAAGTTAGTGGGGAAGCGAGTGATGCTGTTTTGCAAGAATGTTGTAATTGTTTGGATAAGTCGTTTGTTGATGCGGGTTATGTGAGTTCACGAAAAGTGAATGCAATTGGACCTTTAGAGCTTCGGATTTTAAGGAGGGGAACCTTCCAAAAGATTTTGGATCATTATGTTGGGTTAGGATCTGCGTTAAATCAGTTCAAGACACCGAGGTGTGTGGGACCGGCTAACCAAACTGTGTTGCAAATACTTTGCAACAATGTCGTGAAGAGTTACATTAGTAGTAGTTTTGGTTAAGGTAGTTTGTTTTGGTTTGTTCTTGTAGTTTGGGTTGGATTCATTGAGGGCTTGAAATAATAATATATATATATATATATATATATATATATATATATATATATGTTGTACAGAATATGTCTTTTTTACATTTTATAGTTGATTTATTTAAAGTTTTTAATTTGTTTGTTATTTTCTATTTATTTGGTATGGTTTTATCACTTTTAAATATCAATGTAATTGATGTGAATCGTATTGATATGATGCGATAAACCAATTCGGTCTGTTGAAAATGTGAATAGATCATCTCCATGAAATTCAAATTGCCATCCATTTTTGTTAGAATGATAATAACAAACTACCCAAAAAAACTAAAATATGTATTTTTTTTAGAAGACATCAAATATTATATTAAAAAGCTAGCAAAATTCAATTGTTCCGGTTTTTCACTAGCTTCTTGCCAGTGTTGTTTTTAATGCAATTCAGCCGTTTCAAAAAAGTAAAAAATAAAAATAGCAAAACGGTATAGAAAAAGAACATTTACACCGGGATGACATTCATAGGATTATGCATCAAATCAATCCATTTGATAGCAAACTTACTATTTCTATACACAAACTAATCAAATGAATAATCAACATTATGCTCAACTACCATATTCATCTTAATCTTTTCTTTCCAAACACAATGTTATTACGGTATGGCCAAAACATCCGGATCCACCAAATAGAAAAAAACAATCGCCTCCATTGCCATCTTTCTGGACATCGAAATCCTTATAGCCTCCATCAACCTGAAAACAACCCGGACATTTGTGAGAAATGGGATGAGACTTTCATATCAGTTTAACAACGGGGATGAAAGTCTCATCACAATCTGTACCATGTTACTGACTACGACTGTAAGGGTCAAAATGTTGTAATTAGTCGAAGTGTATTTTGCACTCTTCAAATATTTTGTAATCTATTTTACTAAGGCGCTTTTATTCGAAGCTTAAGTGTCTATGCCTTAGTATATTTTTTGTACGCTTTCTGTTCCCTATAAATAGAGATATTTACTAGAGTTAGATAAGAGTTTTTACAGACCTGTCTTTGTACTCTGTAAACATTCGAAAGTGTAATAGAGCTGATACAAGATCATATTTACATCTGTTGTTCAATCTCGCATTCTTACTTGATTTTATACTCTGATTCATTTTATACTTGATTCATTGATTCATCAATTGGTATCAGAGCAGGAATCACATCTGTGATCTGATTTTCACCTATTCAAAAAGTTTTTGAATCAACTTTTTGGTTCAAAAGTTTCCGCACTTTTTGATAGTGAAAAATTTGTCTAGATTTTAGTTTGTGATTCGATTCTGCATTTGAATTGTTGAATCGAGTGTTCTTCTTGAAATTTCGATTTGATTCAACTAGTTTGTTTTCAAATTTCCAAATTTTCTTCAAAATTTTCAAAATCATCTTCCGTACAACAATGACGAGCTTCAATCTCAATTCAATGACCTCGTTTTCTCATCTGTTAGGATCATCGACCAAAATTCCAATGCTAATCCCTGAATATTATGATCAGTAGGCTGATCGTATGCAGGATTATCTGAATGGTCTTGATGAAGAATTATGGTCATGTATCACTGGAAATGTCAATGTTCCAGTGAATGTTCAAGCAATTGGATCATCTTCTGCAAGTTCTGGTGTTGAAAATCAAACTGATCGTCTGAAGAAACTAGAGAAGAGATGTATGAGAGAATTGCGAGGAGCTTTACCTCCAGTTGTGTACAATTACGTAAGGAGTTGTACAACTGCTAAGGAGATATGGAACAATCTGAAAGATAAGTTTCAAGGAAGTGAGAAGACGAAAATCAATTCAGTCAAACAGTGTTTGGTCGAGCTGAAAGATTTCAGACAAAAAGAAGGTGAAACAATTGAAGTTTACTATGATCGTCTGAACGAGTTAATCTATCGATGCAACCGCTATGGAATTACTAGGACTTCAATGGAATTCAATCTCATCTTTGTGATGGGTCTTCGAAAAGAATGGAGAAGCGTGAGTATGATGGTGAAGAATCAGCAAAGTTTTGATACATCAACTCTCAATGATTTGTACAATTAGTTGAAGACACACGAAATTGAGGTTAATGAAATAGCTGAGGAATCGAAGCTAAATTTGGGAGGTCCATTGGCACTTGTGTCCAAGATATCTGAGAAAGAACCTGAAAATGGTGATTCAGAGGAAGAAGAGGGATTCATCATGAATTCGGATGATGAGGCAATAGCATTTTACTCGAATTATCATGTTAAGAAGTTTTACAAAAAGTTGTTCAATCCGAAGGCTAAGCTTGCTGAGGTAAAAGGAAGTGCTGTGAGTAAAACTGTTGTTGAGGAGAAAAAGAAGGTTGAGAAGAAAGATTCGAAGGTGTCTAAAGGAAAGAGTGAGAAGAAACTGAAAGGTGATGCTGGAATAGATTGTCATTATTGCAATGGAGCCAATCATCTTGCGAATGATTGTATGCTTCGGAAGAAGGATGAGAGGAAGAATAAAGTAAAAGATGAGGCTTATTATGCAGAGAGGCTTGAGGAGGTTCGTGCGAAAGCTAAGAATTTGTCACCGGTCGCAAAGGGTGAACAGGAGGAGGATGGAACTTATCAAATCTGGTCATCCGGATCAGACGATGAAGAAATGAGGAATCCAACACATGGAGCAATGTATGCGAAGATGATGGAGGACTCAGATGAAGAGGAATTCGAAGTGAAAGGAAGATGCTTCGTATCCAAGGCAGCAGACAAATCTCCAATGACAACAAAGGTACGTAATATTCTCGAATCTTTTAATATTCCTACACATGCTTATGATTCTGAACTAATATCTTTTGATGAGACTGTTACTTATTTTGATTCAATTGTTGTGTCTGCTAGCAATGAGGCCAACAAGTTGTCCATGGAGTTATTAGAGACCAAAAAGAAATTAGACATGAAAATAAGTAAAGTTGATTGTTTGGAATTATAGATAACGAATATTATGTGTGATAGGGATACTTTATCAAATGAAGTCAAACTTTTACTAGCACAAAGAAACATATACTGTAATTCCGCTAAGAGACTTTATGGCAAATTAACTGATTTACATCATTCATGTGAAATAAGTAAAGGGCAACATAGAAAACTACTACCTTTTCTAGCATACGAAAGAGCTAAGGTAGATAATATTTCGTATGATTGTGAGAAGATAATAGCTGAATTTGACAAAGTTCCTGATGACAGATATAAATATGGAATTGTCAAAATTGATGAATGTCTTGATACGAATGAATTAGTTAACATAGTGAATGATACTTTGACTAAATCTGAACAAATTCAAATTTTGAAAAAGACTGAGAATTCAACATCTGATTCTCAATCTAATTTTGTCGATATTGAAGATAATTCTGACAATATTAGTGAAATTAGTGATCTTGAGGATGTTGATTGTTCCCAGTTGTCTATTGTTAATGTTGCATCAACATTTAAAGGGAAAGAAAAAGTTAAGGACTTGATGGTTACGAAAGAAATTGATATACCCTCAACTTCGAAAGTTTGTGATTTGGACTTCGTGCATATCAGAGATAGTCAAACTGATGGTAGCGATGATGAAAATGAAGAGAAAATTTCGAAGAAAAAGAAATCTTCAAAGGAAGAAGAAATTCCTCGAATTGTGGTTGATCAAGTGTATGGTGATACACAAAAGTTCGAAAAAGTAATGAATGAACAAGGTGTTCACTATCTTGAAACGAATACTGTAGTTTATCCAAATTTCAAGTGTACAGATGATGTCATTTTTCCAAATCAAGTATTCGTAGCTACTGGAAATGTTGAGAATATCAAACCAGAATTAAAGAAGTTAGTTGAAGAAGATAATTTGAAAACAACTGATGAAGGTTTCTTTGCAAATCAAAGCACAGTTGAAAACAATCTAACAAAGAATTCGTATGTTTTTCAACGTCAAAAACCACAAAGAAAATGGGTGGAAAAATCAAAAATCTTCAAAACAAGTTGTAATGGAAAATGAAAATGTTGTCAAATTAAACTCCAAGGAATTCAAAGATCAAATTGACAAATTTTCGAAGGAAAATAACATTTCAAAAAGACAAGCTAGGAAGAAAATATTTTGGCAGATTATTGAGTCTCAAAAGATGTCAGATGAAATGACAAAAACAGATGCAACAACTTTTTCAAACAAAAAGAAAAATCCCGCTCAAACAAATAAATACTTGTCTGAATCACAATCACCCAAAAATGTTTTCAAAGCTAAAAATTCCTCTTTTTCAACAAATAATCAACCTTCATCACAATCAAATCATTCAAGGTCAGAAGTGAATAAACAACCAAAGTTTTCGAAAGTTTCAGAAACTAATCTTCCAAGAAAATTTTCAAATAAATCAAAGACAACTCAAAAATTCTCTCAACGTCAACATGTTAAATCAACTGTTGATACATCTTATGCTCAATCTTTTCTAACCAATCCAAAAGTTGATTTTGTTCCTCAAAAGCCAAATTTTCCTAATCATACGAAGAAACAAACTTTGAAATTTTCACATGAAAAAGGGATAACTTCAAGGAAGAACATTGATCATTGGCTTGAAGGCAAAGGGAAAATGTATCAGTCGAGTACATTTTCAAAGGAGCAAATTCATGAAGCCTATGAGAAGTATGTGAATACTTCATCAAACGACAGTTCATCTTCTAAGGATTCGAACATATAAGTCAAAGCATGGAAACCAGTAATGAAAGCAAAGAATGTACAATCACAAACTCAAAATACGAAGGGTAATGTCAGTGAACATCCGAAACCATCAAAATCTTATGTTTCAGTTCCTATAAATGATGATGTGAACTTAATTGATAGTCTCAAAACCAAAGTTTGTGATTGGGTTAAAAGTTCTTCATTACATTCGAAATTGAAGTCTAATTTCCAAGGACCCAAAAAGCCTTGGGTACCTAAATTTTTCCACTGATTGTAGGTACTATGTGACGAGCAATATGATAATAAATGGTACATTGATAGTGGTTGCTTTCGTCACATGACTGGGAAGAAGGAGAATTTATGTGATTTTCGAAGCCTAAAGAATGCTGGAGTAGTGAAGTTTGGTAACAATAAAAAATGTCAAGTCAAAGGATATGGGAAGATCACAAACGGACAATTCACAGTGAATCGTGTTGCTTATGTTGAAGGTCTTCAACATAACTTGATAAGTGTTTCACAACTTGTTGTGGACACTGGCAATCAAGTTCTTTTTAATGAAGAAGGAAGCATTATTTCGAATGTCAACACTAAAGAAGTTTTGCTTAAATCAAAAAGGAAAGGTGACATGTTCACTTTGGACATCAATCCAATAGTAGGCAAACCTGCTATATGTCTTCTTTCGAAAGCTTCATCAGACTTAAGTTGGCTTTGGCATCGACGACTTTCTCATCTCAACTTTCGAAACATTAACAAACTTGTTATACAAGATCTGGTAAGAGGTTTACCTGTACTTAAATTTGATAATGATTCTTTATGTGCAGCTTGTGAAGTTGGCAAGCAACATAAACCAGATCATCCGATTACGATAGATTCGAAAATTGTCGCACCTCTGGAGCTCTTACATATTGATTTGTGTGGTCCATCAACAGTTTCAACACTCAACAAGAAACGGTACATTTTAGTAATTGTTGATGACTTTTCAAGATTTACGTGGGTTTATTTTCTCAGGCTTAAATCCGAAGTTGCACAAATCATGATTGACTTTATCAAAAAGATGGAAACAACATTGAAGAGGATTGTTCGAAAAATTAAGAGTGATCATGGAACTGAATTTAAGAACAATGTTCTTGATTCATTTTTGGTGGACAAAGGGATTTCGCATAATTTTTCATCTCCATATACACCACAACAAAATGGTGTCGTTGAACGAAGAAATAGATCTCTATGCGAAGCAGCAAGGACTATGCTGGCATATGCGAATCTTCTACAATATCTTTGGGCTGAAGCAGTATCCACCACATGTTTTACTCAAAATAGATCTTTCATCCATCGTCGTTTTAACATCACTCCATATGAAATTCTCAACAATCGAAAACCTAACGTCAAATTTTTCCATGTTTTCGGATGCAGGTGCTTCATTATGAATCTCAAGGATAATCTTACAAAATTTCAAGCTAAAGCAGATGAAGGGATTTTCTTGGGATATTCACATAATTCAGTTGCATATCATGTGTTGAACAAAAGAACACGAAAAGTTGAAGAAACTTTTAATCTTACATTCGATGATTACTATATTAAACAAACTGAAACGCATTTTGAAAATCATCCTATTCTAAAAGAAATACAAGATGAATCTGAACTTTCACAAACATTGGATATTGATTTTGATTTAATTTTTGGTATTTCAGATCGTGCTCTTGATGCTGAAATTAATGAAAAAGATAATCATCTCTCTGAATTAACGAAGTTTACTGATGATTCAACATCCACTTCTCAAGAAATAGGCGAAAGTATGCAAAATAATTTAGTGGAGGGGGAGCACTTGGATTCGAACACTCTAGTTGAGGGGGAGCATTCTTTCGAGGGGAGAATGAGAGATTGTATGCTGATGTTGAGGGGGAGCATAATGTTGAGGGGGAGCATTTAGAAAACATTGAGAATAATAATGATTTTGATGATGTTTGTTCGATTGCAGGTTCAGAGAATGATGATTTATACGAAGATGCACCTTCGGAATTTGATCCAGCTTATCCGCCAATGGAAAAGTGGACAAGGGATCATCTGAAGGATCAAGTAATTGAGAATCCACAAGAGGGTGTTTTAACAAGAGCTCAAATTCGTGCAAAGAATGAGGTATTGAATACTCATCAAGAATTTTGCATGTTTAATGTTTTCATCTCTAAAATTGAACCAAAAACAGTTAAGGTTGCAATGGAACACTCAGATTGGGTTGTTGCGATGCAATCTGAATTGTCTGAATTTGAAAGAAACAAGGTTTGGAGATTAATTCCTAAACCTGAAAATGTTTCGATTGTCGGGTTAAAATGGATTTTCAAAAACAAAACCGACAAAGATGGAAATATCGTTCGAAACAAAGCCAGACTTGTTGTTAAAGGATATTCACAACAAGAAGGAATTGACTACGAAGAAACTTTTGCCCCTGTCGGAAGACTTGAGGCTGTTCGTATATTTCTGGCTTATGCAGCTCACAAAGACTTTGATGTTTATCAAATGGATGTGAAGTGTGCATTTTTAAATGGAGAGCTTGAAGAAACAGTTTACGTGGAACAACCCCCAAGTTTTATTAACGAAGAACATCCTGATCATGTTTATATTTTAGATAAGGCAGTTTATGGTTTAAAACAAGCACCACGAGCATGCTATGCAACTCTTACTTCATTTTTGAAGCAATCTAAATTTAAACAAGGATACGTTGACCCCACATTATTTCGAAAGAAAGTTGGGAATCATTTCATGCTTGTTCAAATTTATGTTGATGATATTATTTTTGGGTCAACTGACCCTGCCTTGTCTAGAGAATTCGAAGATCTGATGAAAAGTAAGTTCGAAATGAGCATGATGGGAAAAATCAATAATTTTCTTGGACTGACTATTCGTCAATACAGAGAAGGATATTTTATTAATCAAGAAAAATATACGAAGAATCTGATAGAGACGTTTGGATTGACAAATAGCACAAAGTTACGAGTTCCTATGGCAACTGGCATAAAGTTGACACCTTCGTTAGATAAACTTGCAGTTGACCTAACTCTTTACAGGAGCATGATTGGTTCATTACTTTATCTAACAGCAAGTAGACCTGATATCATGTTATCTGTGTGTAATTGTGCTAGGTATCAGTCAAATCCACGAGAACCACATCTCACTGCTGTGAAGAATATCTTTCGTTATCTTAAAGGAACAATTTCGTTAGGATTGTGGTATCCTTCGAAAACTGGGTTCTTTGTACAAGCGTATTCGGATGCAGACTTGGGTGGTTGTAATCTTGATAGAAAAAGAACAAGTGGCGGATGTCAATTTCTCGATGGAAAATTGGTGAGCTGGCAGTCGAAAAAGCAAACATGTGTATCAATTTCAATAGTTGAAGCAGAATATGTGGCTGCTGCTGCTTGCACATCACAAATTATATGGATTCAAAGTCAATTGCGTGATTATACAATTAATATGAAAAAGATTCCATTATATTGTGATTCTCAAAGTGCAATAAGAATTTGTCATAATCCTGTGCAGCATTCGAAGACTAAACATATAGCTCTTCGTTATCATTTCATCAAGGATCACGTGGAGGATGGAAATATTGAAGTGCATTTCGTGAAAACAACTGATTAGTTAGCTGATATTTTCACGAAACCTTTAGATGAAAAATCCTTTGTAAAAATTTTTAGGACTTGGAATGATCGATGGAAATTCTGTTCCATGTGAAAAAGGAGAATGATGCTTGACCAGGAATGATTCAGAGGCGCTGAATAAAAGACAATGCATGGTCATTCAGCGTTCAGAGGTTACTGTTCATAGTCAACGGTTCGACCCCTTCGAATTCGTGGTTTATCATTTTTCAAGGGTTGATAAAATTTTGTCTATGTGCAACAAGTACATTTCGTTTGTCATTTTATTTTCGAAAAATTAAAAATCCAAAAAGATTTTCTTTTATTTTGAATATGAAGTTGAATTCCATAATTCAATCTCAAGCTGATTTGGGGGGTGGTTCGTCAGTCTCAAGTTTGGAAGTTGATACTATGTTACAAATGTTCGAAGCCAAGATGGTGGGTAAAGTCTCTGGAATGGTTAGAGACTCTGAGTCAAGAATTTTGGAGAAGGTTGATCATATTGATCAAAACAATGAGCTAAGGATAAATTCTCAAAATTCAAAGTTTGCTGGAGATTTAAAAGACTTGAAGACAGTTGCAAAGGAACGACATGTTCTCTTTGTTCAAGATGTTAAGAAGGTCAGGGAGGATGTTAATTTGCAGATTCGTGAACTTCGCGAAGATATGCAAAAGGAGGTTGCTAGTGTCAAACGGGATTTTGCTTCTCCGAGTCAGAAGATTGACATTATTTGTGATGCTGTCACGAAATTTGTCAAGTTATACGAAAGTATGAGTCCTCAACTTACTCAAATTTCTACCATGGAAAGTAACAACTTTGTGGAAGTGCTTACATTGTTGAAGGAGTTAAAAGATCTATCTGTCAAGCCAGTTTCGTCTTCTTTGATTACTCCAGAATTCTTATCCCAGAAGTTCACCCAATTCGAAGCTATTTTACACAAGCAACTGGCCCCTCTTTCTCGTATATCAAGCCTTCTACCAACAACAGATGCCCCACCTGTTTTTACAGGGGTGCAAGGGGGAGAAAGAAAAGTTGAAGATACGAAGGCTGGTGGTGAAGATGCGAAGGTTGTGGGAAAGGTGTTTTCTTCGAAGATCCCATCAACGAAGCCAATTGTTGCCTCTGCTGGGCCGGTTACTTCAACAGTTGTAACAACTATGCCAATTACAAGACCAATTTCGAAAGGAATTGTGATTGGTAAATCTGCTGATACTGGTGGGAGTGGTTCGAAATCAAAAGAGGTTATAGATAATTCAGCTTTGAAAGATAAAGGGAAAACGATAGTTGTGGAAAAGTCGAAAGAAGAAAAGAAAGCTGAAGCAGAAGTTGAAATTGAAAAGCTAAGCTTGATTCAAAGCATAATGACTCAACGTGCAAGTGATCCTAAGGGTATGGACAAAGGTGATCCGTCCAAACACTACAATTATGAAACAATCGAAGCCAAGGTTGCATATAATCATATGTATTCATTCGAGAAGAAACCAAAACAGAGTTATATGGTTACGAATACTGATACAAGTCAGCTTGACTTTCCAATGAATGAAATGATGTTCATCATGCCACAATTTAAAGCAGAAGGAAATTTCAAAGAAAAGGATGATGGTACTCACATGAAAATTAGATTTCATGTTGTTCTTGCAAAAGCCACTGAGGAAGTTTGGTCTTTGGTGAAGATCAAGAAAGTGATCAATATGAAAAAGGATGTGGTGTTCGAAAACACAGTCCAAAATATCAAGTATGTGGTTGCCAGGGCAAATGGAAATATTTGCGAATTTACAATTGCAGATTTTCCATTAATGAACTTGTATGATCTTATACAAGTTGCATTGATTCTGAAAGACAAATCGTTTTCATATCTTCAAAACACTGAACCTGATGAATTTAAGCTTGGGGTTGCTCACATCAAGATCTTCATCGAAAATTATTATGAGTGCTTGGCTCTAACTGATGTGGAGTTAGCTACAACTAAAGGTATGGAAATAAAAGCTCCAATGGTACCTACGAAGACTCAAGCAGAATTGAAAAAGTATGTTGATGGTGAAATCTGCTTGAAGCCTTTTGGGATGGTCTTCGCAGGAAAAGACAAGGCTGGAAAAGCAAAACGTTTCTTGTTCCAGGCATGCGAAGTGGAAAGATATTCAACATCTCAATATACGAACTTAATTGTTCGTATTAATCATTGTAAGAAAAACAATGAAGGAGATAAGAAAGAACTAAAGAAGATAATTTCCTGGTACACAGAAATTCGAAGAGTGATGCTGTATTCCATCCAGCTTCTTACAAATTAAGAAGGTCGACTATGATTACAAAGGGGGAGATTGTAAGGGTTAAAATGTTGTAATTAGTCGAAGTGTATTTTGCACTCTTCGAATATTTTGTAATCTATTTTACTAAGGCGCTTTTATTCGAAGCTTAAGTGTCTATGCCTTAGTATATTTTTTGTACGCTTTCTGTTCCCTATAAATAGGGATATTTACTAGAGTTAGATAAGAGTTTTTATAGACCTGTCTATGTACTCTGTAAACATTCGAAAGCGTAATAGAGCTGATACAAGATCATATTTACATCCGTTGTTCAATCTCGCATTCTTACTTGATTTTATACTCTGATTCATTTTATACTTGATTCATCAACGACCATTTGCTACAAGTTTTTCTTTGTAACATGAGAGAGTTATTTACATTAAATTTGTGGCGAAAAATCCACATCGACCTAACAAAATTGACCACTTAGGGTCGGGGAACAAGGGTCCAAGTCTTGTTCGAGATAATAGCATTGTACTCATCATGCATAGCATGACGCCAGTTATGGTCCTTAGTAGCCCGTAAATGAGACCGGGGAACAGGAGAAACAAAAGAGGTGTGAAGATTTAACTTTTGAATGGGTTTGACAATGTCGTTATGGGAGCAGGAGGCCATGTGGTGAGTCCGATGTGGAAAGGTTCGGTGCTTTTATCTGAGACCTATGTGTGGGTTGGGGGTTCTCGATTGAGGAAGTAGATGGAGAGGAGAAAGGAGGATCCAAAGAGGGATCCGGTGAAGAGGATTCGGGTGAGCCCGTGGATGAAGATGGGTCGAGAGAGACATAGAGTGGTGTGGTGGTATTGGTATGAGGGAGAAGTGAGAGCATATGTATGTAGATGGGTCAGATGTATCATCAAAGGTAATGAGTCAAGAAATAATGATGGTTCGGGTGTTAAGTTCGAGACATCTAAAACCTCTACGATGATATATGTACTCAAGAAACACACATGGTGAGGATTGAGGAGAAAGTTTGTGAGGGGTAGGCATGTGAAGAAGCAAAGACAACCAAAAAACCGAAGATGAGTGTGTGTGGGATGTTTTTGAAATTGGAGATAGGTGGCTGTGTCGTTTTGGATGGAAGTGGAAGGGAGTCTATTGAAAACATGGGTGGCCATGTGGAGAGCTTCCACCCAATGGGTGGGTGGTATATGGGCTTGGAATATGTAACATCCAAAATTCTAGGTATAAATGATTAAAAGAATATTTTTTGAGTTTTAATGGTCACAACATGGGAAAGGAGTCCCCACGACGAGGCATGGCTAAAGTGATCGTTGATCATTTTTGTGCCCCACGACGTGGCATGTATTGTGCCACGACGTGGTGACCATCTGATGGCAAAAACCCTAATTTTTTGGGCCTTATGCCCTATTTAAGCAAAGTGGGAGCTAGGGTTTGCACACCCCCTGTAACGACGTAAATTTTAAAACAGTTTTTCATTTTTCCACATAATAAAACTCATATAATATTCTCAAAATCTCATGTATCAAATGTCATCATAATAAAACATATCCCAGAATCTCAAATACATAATCCTCTATCAGTGTTTACAGATCACGCCGGCGCCTTCCCGCGATCCTCGCTAGTACCTGAAACACATATCACATAACACGGTAAGCATAAATGCTTAGTGAGTTCCCCAAAATACTACATACAACACATAAGCCACTCGAGCCTGTAGCTCTACGAGACCTTCCGGTCAATGTGTCTCAGGGGCCTTCCGGTCCCACAATCTGAGTAGACCTTCCGGTCCTACTCTTTCGACCTTCCGGTCCATACCATATTGACCTTCCGGTCCATACCATACTGACCTTCCGGTCCATACCATTCTTACTCAATACATACATAACACATACATATCACATAGAAACATATATCACATACTCGTCATAGCACATAAGACCTTCCGGTCACACATAATTACCACTCTAGGTAAGGTATAGTGATAAAACTCACCTCGTATGATGTCTAGTAAACTCTCGTGCTCGATATCCCCGATCTAGCCTCCGCCTAATCACATAAAGTAATTTATCTCTTATTAACACGATTCTCATAGGCTAGACTAATCCCTTCCTATAATTTCCTAGAAGGGAAAAAGACCATTTTACCCCTCCAATGGTCCAATGACCAAATGTTGACCAAACCCTAAAAGTCAACCTCAGTCAACGGTCCAACTTTGACCAGACTCGTCGAGTGCACTCGGGTGACTCGACGAGTCCATGCGTGTCCTCTGAATCCTCCTAAGGCCTCACTCGACTCGTCGAGTTAACCTTTCTCTGAACGGGCTACCACTGATCACGAATCGTGGTGCAACACGATCCGACTCGTCGAGTCCGCTCATGGACTCGGCGAGATTATTCCATGACAATACTCATTTGACCTTCTGAGGTCAGATCTGTTTCTCTAACTTATAGATCTGGCCTTCTAACACCCAATAATCACGTAAAGGTCTGAACTTGGTGTCCATGCATGGCATTTTGGGCATGAAATGCCAAGAACACGATTTAAATGGGGTTTTCACTCATAAATACCATCAAGGCTGAATAAAGCAGGAACCTTTGGGTGCTAGAGACCTCCTAAGGTCCAGATCTGGAGTTCAAGCCTCCTCATGAACCCCAAATCCTCAAAGTCCCAAAATGAAAGGAAAAGAAGCCCTAATCTTCAAGATGAGAGATCTACTCAAATAAAAGGGAAAGGTTCGAACTTGATACCTCTAATAGAAGCTCTTGGACGAATAAGCAGTAGATCTATCAACCTCTTCTCAATCCTAGCTTGGAATCTTCCTTTCCTTCACCAAAATGCACTCACAAATCTCAAGTAAGGCTCAAGACTCTCTCACAAGCTCAAGGGGCGATTAGGGTTTCTTCTCAGTGAGGTGTGGCCTCAAATGAGGCTATAAGTGCCTTTAAATAGGTCCCAAACCCGGGGATCTAGGGTTTCCACTTACAGCGCCTACTCGGCGAGTCTACTCTTGGACTCGTCAAGTAGTTCATTAAACTCACGTGGCCACCCTGCTTCTACTCGACGAGTTATAGCACCAACTCGTCGAGTAGATCAATGATCCTCAAAAATAAATCATTAAAAATAACATACCTGAAAATCCGGATGTTACAATTCTCCCCCACTAGAATCAGACTTCGCCCTCGAAGTCTTACTCTGCAAACAACTCTGGATGCTGCTCCCGCATCTCTGACTCCGGCTCCCATGTCAGCTCAGACCTTCTCCGATGTTGCCACTGGACCTGAACCAGGGGCACCTCCTTGTTCCTCAGCACCTTGATCTTCCGATCCAAGATTGCGATCGGCCTCTCAATGTAATTCAAACTCGCGTCCACCTGAATATCCTCTAGCGACACAACCGCCATCTTATCGGCTATACACTTCCTCAACTGGGATACATGGAATGTATCATGGATCTGACTCAACTCCTCGGGTAACTCCAGACGGTATGCTACCTTACCCACCCTCGCGGTCACCCTGAACGGACCAATGTATCGGGGCCCCAGCTTGCCCCTCTTCCTGAATCGGATCACTCTTTTCCAAGGAGATACCTTCAGGAGTACGAAATCTCCAACCTGGAACTCGAGCTCGGATCGTCGTCTATCCGCATAACTCTTCTGACGGGTCTGGGCTGTCAGTAACCTCTGTCTGACCTGCTGTATCTACTCAGTCGTCTTAAGCACTATCTCAGTGCTACCCATCACACGCTGCCCTACCTTTCCCCAACAGATGGGAGTTCGACACTTCCTCCCATAAAGAAGCTCAAAGGCAGGCATACCAATACTCGAATGGTGGCTGTTGTTGTAAGAAAACTCAGCCAAAGGTAGGTATGTGTCCCAACTTCCACCGAAGTCCATAACACATGCTCGAAGCATGTCCTCGAGTGTCTGTATCGTCCGCTCACTCTGCCCGTCCGTCTGTGGGTGATAAGCAGTACTGAAGTGCAATCTCGTACCCAACTCCTCATGAAACTTCTTCCAGAACCTGGAAGTAAAACGTACATCTCGGTCTGACACAATCGAGATCGGCACTCCATGCCATGATACCACCTCTCTCAAATATATTTATGCCAACCTCTCTGCAGAAGAGCTCTCACTGATAGCAAGGAAGTGAGCACTCTTCGTCAGCCGGTCCACAATCACCCAGATTGCATCAACACCCCTCGCGGTCCTCGGCAATTTGGTGATAAAATCCATAGAAATATGTTCCCACTTCCACTGGGGAACCTCTAATGGCTGCAACTTGCCATGCGGACGCTCGTGCTCGGCCTTAACCCGACGACAGGTCAAGCACCTCTCTACAACCCATGCAACATCCCTCTTCATACAGGGCCACCAGTAGTCTCTCTTCAGGTCCAAATACATCTTAGTGGCCCCGGGATGGATTGAAAATCTCAATCAATGCGCCTCCTCCAACAGAGTGCTACGTGCCCCGCCCGTATACGACACCCAAATCCGACCACGAAAGGTCATGAGCCCTCGGCTATCCGTCACAAACTCGGACACCTGTCCAATCACCCGCTCCCTTTTGCGGTTCTCCGGTCTCACAGCCTCTGCTTGGGCCTCTCGTATGGTGTCCAACACCGGATTCATCACCGTCATCCTCATACATATGTCTCGAATCGGGGCACTCTCCGCCCTGCGGCTCAGGGCATTGGCTACCACGTTAGCCTTGCCCGGGTGGTACAGGATCTCACAGTCATAATCCTTTACCACATCCAACCATCTCTTCTGGCGCATATTCAGGTTGGGCTGATCCATCAGATACTTCAAGCTCTTGTGGTCCGTGTATATGGTACACCGAACCCCATAAAAATAATGGCGCCATATCTTGAGGGCGAATACCACTGCCCCCAACTCCAAATCGTGGGTGGGATACCTCGTCTCATGAGGCTTCAACTACCTCGATAGGTATGCTATCACGTGCCCTCTCTGCATAAGCACCGCACCCAACCCTGATATAGACGCATCACAGTAAACCACAAAATCCTCCATTCCCTCCGGAAGGGCTAACACTGGGGCTTCGCATAGTCTCTGGCGAAGGGTCTCAAACGAGGTCTGCTGCTCTGGACCCCAAGAAAAAGCAACGCCCTTCCGGGTCAATCTGGTGAGGGGAGCGACAATCTTGGAGAAATCCCGGATAAATCTCCGATAGTAGCCGGCCAACCCCAGAAAACTCCTGATCTCGGTGGGGGATCTCGGCACCTCCCAACTCATGACAACCTCAATCTTGGCCGGATCGACCAATATCCCATTCTGATTAACGAGATGTCCCAGGAACTGGACCTCCCGTAACCAGAAATCACACTTGGAGAATTTGGCATAAAGCCTCTCAGATCTCAATACTCCAAGGATCTCCCTTAGGTGCTCCTCATGCTGCTCTCTAGATCTCGAATACACTAGAATATCATCGATGAATACAATCACCGATCGATCCAACATCGACCTGCATACTCGGTTCATGAGGTCCATGAACATCGTTGGTGCATTGGTGAGCCCAAAAGGCATCACCATGAACTCGTAATGCCCATAACAAGTCCTAAACGCTGTCTTCTGGATATCCTCATCACACACCCTCATCTGGTGATATCCAGACCTCAAGTCTATCTTGGAAAACCAAGACGCACCCTGCAACTGATCGAACAGATCGTAGATCCTCGGCAATGGATAACGGTTCTTGACAGTTAACTTGTTCAACTCCCGGTAATCAATGCACATCCGGTGTGAACCATCCTTTTTCTTGAGAAAAAGGATCGGCGCTCCCCACGGCGAGCTACTCAGTCGGATGAATCCCTTCCCCAACAGATCCTGAAGCTGCGAGGATAACTCCTGCATCTCCGGTGGCGCAAGGCGATAGGGTGCCTTGGCAATAGGTGCTGCCCCCGGAAACAAATCGATGCGGAACTCCACCTGCCTCTCGGGAGGCACACCCGGCAACTCCTCGGGGAAAACATCCGGAAACTCTCGCACTATCAGTACCTCATTGACAGTACTCGACCTCTCTGCGGCGACTCGTGTATCCATCATATAGGCTACAAACCCTCTACAGCCCTGCTGTAGACTCTGTCTCGCTCTGGCAGCCGAACAAAATGCTGACCCAGACCGGGTACCCTCGCCATACACCGTAAGTACTCCTCCACTAGGGTCTCGTATGGTTACCAACTGCCGCTCGCAGTCTATTACAGCTCCAAATCGGCTCAACCAGTCCATGCCCACGATGACACAGACATCACCCATCGCAATCGGTACAAGATCTATCGGGAACTCAACACCGAAAATCTCGAGTACACATCCTCGAATCACATCAGTAGCATAAACCGCTCGATCGTCAACTATAGAAACTCGTAGAGGTCGACTCAACGTCTCTCATCGGGTACTGATGTGCTGGCTAAACGCTAATGACACGAAAGATCGACTCGCACCCGAGTCAAATAACACCAAAGCAGGTACAGAACTCACAAGAAAAGTACCTATGCATACAACAGAATAAGCATAATATCTCAAACTCAGTATAAGTAAATAAAAGAATACATACCAGCCACGACATCGGGCGCTGTGCGGACCTCCTCCGCTGTTAACTGAAAGGCTCTCTCGCGAGCCTTCGGTGCCTCGGCCTTCGCTGGCCGGGCCTCGGTAGCTCTACCAGCAGGTGCAGATACCTGTGCTGATCCCTGAAGTAGCTGTGGGCAGTCGGCCTTCCGATGGCCAGTCTGGTTGCAATTAAAGTAAACCATAAATCCCTTGGGGCAATCCTTGGCTATATGCCCCTCCTTGCCACATTTGTAGCAAGCACCTGCTCGACAAACTCCATCATGTCCCTTACCGCACTTCCCACAAGTGCGGCCCTTCTGGCCTCCAGATCTCGTATCGGCGGGCTTTGCCCGCTTGGTTGCCGGCTGAGACTGCAACGCCCGCCTGTCCCTCCTCTGAGACTCGGCCTCCTCCCTGGCCTGAGTCTCTAGCTCAATCTCCCTCTTCCGAGCATTTGTCTGGAGCTCGGCAAATGTTCGGTACATTGAGTTCGCCACGAACTCCCGAATGTCTCTCCTCAGTATGCTCAAATATCGACTCATGCGTGCCTACTCAGAAGACACGTGCTCAGGGTAGAACAACGCCCTCTCATGAAACATCCGTGTGATCACCGTCACAGACTCCGTTCCCTGCTTGAGGGACAAGAACTCCTGGGCCAAACGTTCCCTCTCCACCGAGGGAACATACTCGCCTCTGAACATAGAGGTGAACCTCTCCCAGGTCACCGCAGTAAGCTCTGTAGGAGTAAAATCTGCCGTCACAAACTTCCACCAGTCCTTCGCTCCCAAGCGAAGCTGGTTCAGTGCGAACCGTACTCTGAAATGTTCCGGACAGGAACAAGTGTAGAAACATCCCTCAATGTCAGAGATCCACCTCATCGCGGCTATCGGATCCTGAGTCCCATCAAACTCTGGTGGCTTCGTGTTGCTGAACTCTCGGTACAGCAACGAGTCACCCCCTATGGCCTGGCAGCGGCGACGGCTGCGGTGGCTGCAGCAACAGCAGCCTCGGTAAGAGAAGCATACCGCTCGTCAAACGTCTCAATCAAGGTGGTCTTGATAGACCCAAACATCTCAGGAATCTCCGCTCGTATGGCTGCGGCCACCTCCTCGTGAATCAACCTACGGATCTCCTCATCACTGGTACCACTGGTACCACTGCCTCCTAGGTGGTGGCGCGTCCCAACCATGATGTCTCTGAAACACAACACAAAAGAAGTCAGAGTCTCGCTCGAGTATACTCGCACTCGATACTCAACCTTACTTGTTCTGTAGTACCCTAAGGATTCTTACTTGGACTGCTCACCGATCCGGTGTTTCCAGTAGTACGGGCCCTATACTACCTTCCACAACGCATCGGTATTCACCTCAAGTCCTCCTCCTAGGATCCCATATCACAAGTACTCTATATCTCACTAAACTCAGGCTACCCTCCAGTAGACCACTCATAAGCTCCTCGCTGCTACCTACTCACTCTCGAAGTATCTTATAGTAGCAGTAACTCCTAGGCTAAGGCATCACAAATCAGGCCCACTCTAGTCTTAACTATGAATACCTACCCTATTCTAGCATGCATAGCATATCACATAATATCTCATAACACATAATGTAAGGGTATTTTGGGAAATCACCGTTCGGGCGTTGGCTGATCGTACACACTGCTCCGTTCTGCGTTTCTCAAAAATCTTTTTCTCTTTTTAGAAAAATTGTTTCTTTTATGAAAATTTTTCTCAAGTCCTCAGTTTGAGTTCAGGTACGCTCGAAGGTGCATCCGAATCAGTCAAACCAAGGCTCTGATACCAACTTGTAACGACGTAAATTTTAAAACAATTTTTCATTTTTCCACATAATAAAACTCATATAATATTCTCAAAATCTCATGTATCAAATGTCATCATAATAAAACATATCCCAGAATCTCAAATACATAATCCTCTATCAGTGTGTACAGATCACGCCGACGCCTTCCCGCGATCCTCGCTAGTACCTGAAACACATATCACATAACACGGTAAGCATAAATGCTTAGTGAGTTCCCCAAAATACTACATACAGCACATAAGCCACTCGAGGCTGTAGCTCTACGAGACCTTCCGGTCAATGTGTCTCAGGGGCCTTCCGGTCCCACAATCTGAGTAGACCTTCCGGTCCTACTCTTTCGACCTTCCGGTCCATACCATATTGACCTTCCGATCCATACACTGCTGACCTTCCGGTCCATACCATACTGACCTTCCGGTCCATACCATTCTTACTCAATACATACATAACACATACATATCACATAGAAACATATATCACATACTCGTCATAGCACATAAGACCTTCCGGTCACACATAATTACCACTCTAGGTAAGGTATAGTGAGAAAACTCACCTCGTATGATGTCTAGTAAACTCTCGTGCTCGATATCCTCGATCTAGCCTCCGCCTAATCACATAAAGTAATTTATCTCTTATTAACACGATTCTCATAGGCTAGACTAATCCCTTCCTATAATTTCCCAGAAGGGAAAAAGACCATTTTACCCCTCCAATGGTACAATGACCAAATGTTGACCAAACCCTAAAAGCAACCTCAGTCAACGGTCCAACTTTGACCAGACTCGTCGAGTGCACTCGGGTGACTCGACGAGTCCATGCGTGTCCTCTGAATCCTCCTAAGGCCTCACTCGACTCGTCGAGTTAACCTTTCTCTGAACGGGCTACTACTGATCACGAATCGTGGTGCAACACGATCCGACTCGTCGAGTCCGCTCATGGACTCGGCGAGATTCTTCCATGGCAATACTCATTTGACCTTCTGAGGTCAGATCTGTTTCTCTAACTTATAGATCTGGCCTTCTAACACCCAATAATCACGTAAAGGTCTGAACTTGGTGTCCATGCATGGCATTTTGGGCATGAAATGCCAAGAACACAATTTAAATGGGGTTTTCACTCATAAATACCATCAAGGCTGAATAAAGCAGGAACCTTTGGGTGCTAGAGACCTCCTAAGGTCCAGATCTGGAGTTCAAGCCTCCTCATGAACCCCAAATCCTCAAAGTCCCAAAATGAAAGGAAAAGAAGCCCTAATCTTCAAGATGAGAGATCTACTCAAATAAAAGGGAAAGGTTCGAACTTGATACCTCTAATAGAAGCTCTTGGACGAATAAGCAGTAGATCTATCAGCCTCTTCTCAATCCTAGCTTGGAATCTTCCTTTCCTTCACCAAAATGCACTCACAAATCTCAAGTAAGGCTCAAGACTCTCTCACAAGATCAAGGGGCGATTAGGGTTTCTTCTAAGTGAGGTGTGGCCGCAAATGAGGCTATAAGTGCCTTTAAATAGGTCCCAAACCCGGGGGTCTAGGGTTTCCACTTACAACGCCTACTCGACGAGTCTACTCTTGGACTCGTCGAGTAGTTCATTAAACTCACGTGGCCACCTTGCTTCTACTCGACGAGTTATAGCACCAACTCGTCGAGTAGATCAATAACCACCTACAATAATAAACACACGCGCACACAGCCGCACCGCGGCGGTAGGCGGTGGTCGGAGCTGGCAGCCACCACCTCGCAGTGGTGGTGCTAGCGGTTCTAGATTCCCAGCCAACAAACTACACACCCTACAACAAGAACAAACACCCACCCGCTTTCTTTCTTGCAAACGGATCCAGCCACCCTCCTGGTGGCGGTTGGCGACGACATTCATCGGAAATAGCGAACCATAGTGACCTTGACGGCGGCAGCCACCATGGCCGACGGCCATGGTGGTTTTTCGTGACTCCATGTCGACAGAACCCATGATGGCAACATTCCCCCTTGCGAGCCACAAACACAGCCACCATTTCACGGTGGCATGTGGCAGGCGGCACCCGGAGGTCACGGAATGGGACAGCCGCTCGGAGCGGTGGTCTCCCTTGGCTTCGTACGACGTGAAACATTATCCAACACACAGCCACCCCTGTAACGTCTCATGACAGTTGGAGGGAAGAAACGATGGAGCAGCCTACATCGTTGGTGGTTCAAGCGGCGGCGGCCGAGAGGATATCTCATGAACACAACGACTTAAATGCAAGCGAGATTGATTCCCGACATTAGGATGGACAGGATGTGGGTGCTCCGGTGGTTGGGGCTTCGACCGATCGGAGAGACAAGGGAGAGTTGGGATGGTGACGGCGGCTGGAGCCTACACTATTAGGGTTAGGGTTACCGGTTGTAACTGATATATACCCCCTCCACGAAACTTGGCCCCATAATACCACATTTAGTCCCTCCTTCTTCCTTTTCTTTCAAATTAATACATATTTTACACTTTTAACCTTGCCTCCTGAAACTCTTTACAATTCAAGTCCAAAATGTTACCGATCAGCCCTTACCTCCACAAATCTTTCCAACATAAGTCCAGAGTTTACTCTTTAGCCCCTAACTTCTAAAATCCTTTGCAAAATAAATCCCATAATTGCACTTTAACCCCCGGAACTTTAATTCTTATCATTTGGCTTCCCGAAACCAACACTCTAGTAATTATTAATTAATTTTGGGAAATAAATAATATAAAATAACAATAATAATTACTTCCCGGGGTTCCTGATTTATTATCTAATTACTTTACTTAAAATGGGATGTTACAACTCTCCCCCACTTAAATTTGATTTCGTCCTCGAAATTGTTTCTTATCATTCCTTACACTCCAAACAACTTGAGCTACTTGGCTACAATCCCGAGCATAACTCTAGCCTCTCCAAGTCAACCATATCCAGCCCTCGCGGGGTTCTAAAACCAGGAAAATAAACGAATCCCTTACAATATGATCACAATTACTCGATCCGAAATCTGGAGTCTCGAGATGGTCTGGCTTCCTAATAGACCGACCACACTGGATCATTGCCGAGTTCATTGCACTTATCCCCCAACTAGCTACTCAACTGCTAATAACCTGGGGTTCCCACCAGAAAGCATAACCACTAATCACACACTGCTACCTAAAACTCTTTTCTTGACAAGAGATTAGGTACTCCTTCAATAGAAATTCGTTCTGATAACCAATTCCTAGCGATATAATGAACAACGAGATGTAAACTGGGAGATGAACCCTTTTGGATCAATACGACAATGTTTCCTTTGGTTTCTGAATCACATACATATAATAACCGGCTCATAAGCCCAACACTCATACCTGGCCCAATCAGCCTCGGGCTGGAATACCAGGCATGCCTACGACGGGTCTAGTCATCCTTAGGATGGATTACCCTCGTATCACACACATGTTTGGTCCAATCAACCCTCGAGTTGGAATACCAAACACCTCAGGTCCACTCAATCATAGGGTCCGGTCATCCTCATGATGGAATACCCTAGATTAGAATACCACTATATACATAACTCGGGTCTAACCCATAACTTGAAATCCAAGGACCTATCCTTGCATCTCATCCAAAAATCATCTGATTCGCCACAACCGAGTAGCACTCATCTGAAATACCGGGTTCCATCCCGGTCGCGGAGCTAAAGGTCTCCCACATAGTTGCCTCACACGCCTTCCGAACGAAATCCTTCCTTGGAACTAATTGCCACTAGTTATCATGCCACTGCGACTCTAACAACTTTCTGATCCAACCGATCGGATCTATGCGTCAAATCCTGACGTCACCAAACCCAAGGCTAAAAGTGATTGCTACCTGACCAACGGTGGACTTATATCACAAATGACCTTAAGCAATTCCTTGCTTCCTTGATCTCTCAATTGTAGTGACGTTTCTACAATCTTATCGCTGGCTTAACCAGGTCTAATCCCTCTGGGGAAACCCATAAACCCATCCGTGGATTTCCATATCCTCACTGCTACACCCGACTGGTGGTTACTACTACCCCTTCCGCGTCCTAACAACGCGCTCATGCTATCTACCAACCTAGTGAATGTTGCGGCTACACCCACAGATTTACAACACTTCTTCACACTATCTTCCAACATGGTGAATCCTACGGCTACCCCCGCAGTCTTACCACACTTTCCATACCAACTGAGAGCTAATGAATGCTATGGCTACCCCCGCAGTCTTACAACACTTTCCATACCGGTCGAACACGCGTTTGACCTCACACACCACTGAACTTAATTCATGGCTTGAATCCCAACCTGATTTCCCAAGTTCTGCTATCAAGCACCGAGAAGACGCGATTTACACGTTGAGGAGTTTTACCGAACTCCCAAATCACACCACAGTCAAACCAAGCAGCCATTAGGGTTGTCTTCCTTCTCGAAAACGATGTGTAACTTATCCCAATTTCAAAACCGATCCTGCTTCTGCATTCCAAGTCGATTCCCCCCCACTTAGATTCAACTAAGTCCTCACAATACATGGAAATTTGAGAATTCCCCATCCTTCTTACTTTCCCACGATCGATCTGATGACAACCAGACCTTTCCAGCTAGTACTCCTTTACTAGCCAACCACAAGTGATCACACACTTCTAAGAACTAGATGAACACTTCCTGAATCCCCGGGAAACTAACAGTCCCTAATGCTCGAATGATCCCACTCCCAAATCTTGAAGTCCAAAGATAGATGCTCCAACTAATGTCTCAAAAACGAGTTACTTCCCTTGGCCCTTTCCTCCGCCAATCATTAGCGGTTACTAAAACCACTGAATCCTGACAATGTTGAATAACCAACCGGTGGGACCCTGTCCGCAGACCTCCCACATAGTACCATTTTTCCCAAAGTGCTCCAACAAATCTCCCGCTCTCGGTTGTGGAAATCACATCATTCAGGGTCTCGCACCCTGACTCACTCACTAGCTCGATCATCCACGGATGAACTGCAGTAGTTGAAACAACCTCTGCTCTAAACCGGGCTATAACTACTCCCAAGACATAGTCTACAATCCCATAAGTGCAATAGATCGCACAATCAATCCTTACCGTCCGATACAAGAGATCCAAGGCGAAATGGACCTCCAAAATACTTATGCCCCCATCGACCCACCCGCGCTTACCAGCGCTAAACTACTGTCACCAATCCTGGCGACCAACTAACTCCGAACTAGAATACAACCTGATCATGGGGTCACAAGACTGCTCAATCCTTCGAGCTCGTAAACTGAAAGGGCACATTCCTTGCCCTAGAAAACTACATTCCAATCCTATCAATTAACCATTCTAGTTCCAGCTGCATAACTCCAGCTGAACATAATTATTACTCCTTTCCGGAGTCCCCGCGACTCACATTCCGGCCTCAAGCAAAACCCCGGAAGCCTCAAATCTAGAAACGCATGTGCTATACTCTCCCTCTTAACCCGCAGAATGTAACAAATACAAAACATCTCCCTGATCCGAGGTAACTGCAACCCTCTGCTTATCAGAATATGTCCCAGTAACAAGTCCCGATACTGAAAAGCTCGACCAGCTCTTCCCCTTGTTGTCGTTACAGCTGATATAGCTGCTGCGGCAACTGTCTCGACAATGGATGCATAACGCTCGTTGAAATACTCAACCATGGCGGTCTTAATAGACTGAAACATCCCCGGAAACTATCCCCAGACAAACTCGATCACCTCCTCCCGGATGATCTCACTGACACGGTCCTCTGACAATGCTGGCCTATCCTGGCTGCCAGCTTGTAACGCCCCGTTCCTGGTATGCATTTAAAACATTATTTTTCTTCTTATTTTAGAAGCTACTCGACGAGTCAGTGGCCCTAACTCGTCGAGTAGCAGCGGGTCAGCACGTGGAGTTGGCGTGGCGACTCGACGAGTCCATATTCCGGACTCGGCGAGTCCGCCAGTCTAGATGAATCTCTAATTTTCAGGGAGTGTACCCTATTTAAACACCATTATAGCCCCAAACCAGCCTCCTTCACCTCTCAGAGACTTATTACCGAAACCCTATCCTCCTTGAAGTGTGTGTGAGCGATCTTTGCCCTTGTGAAGGAATCTTGGTGCATTGTTGAGAAAGAAGAAGAAGAAGAAGGTAGAAGAACTCAAGGAAGAAGAAGTAGATCCAGATTATACTCCTCTTTGGCCATCCTTTCTGGTAATAAAGCTTTCATCTTGGTTATTGTATTGCTAGATCTAGTTTGTCCCCAAATTGATGGATTTGAGCTCAAAAACTCCAAATCCCTAGTGATGAAGCTTTGTAATCAAGCCATATCTCGGATCTAGCCTCTCTTGAGTTCCAGGAGCTCAAGAAGGCCACCTTTTGGCAGCCATGGCTTTGTTCTAGACAAGTAACCCCCATAATAGCCAAGTTTGAGTGTTATTGCTTCATTGCATCATAAATACACGTAAAGTTAGCAACTTTATGTGCTCAGATAGTCCCAGAAACCCAAATCTATGAATTGGATGCAATAAAACTGATTAGAATCGATTGAATAGAAACTGCATGCAAAGGACTCGGCGAGTCGTTCTTATGACTCGGCGAGTCAGGTCGCGAGTCTTAGATTCCCTGTTCAGTAGTAGCGAGTCTGTTTAGTGAGTAGAGTAAATACTCAGTGAGTTAAGACAAAGATCTGAGTGTAGAGGGACTCGGCGAGTCTACGCCCTGGCTCGGCAAGTCCAAGGCAATCTCCTTACCCGTAAGAACAGACTCGAGGAGTTGTTCATACAACTCGGCGAGTCACAGACTGGACGTTTTCTTATGTTGAAGGTGAACTCGACGAGTTGATCATACAACTCGGCGAGTCGGATGAAGGTTGGCAGGATATCAGTAAAGAAGGAGAACTCGTCGAGTTTTGGTTAAACTCGACGAGTAGAGTCGGGAAGGGAGTAGAAGGAAAGATAGGGACTCGACGAGTTGGCGGCCCAACTCGGCGAGTCAGGTCAACGGATTGTTGACTTTGACCAGGGGGTAAAATAGTCATTTTACCTTAAGATTAGTTATCAGCGTCTGATTAAGTGTCTTTTGGGAATTGTAGCCGGGGAGTTACCGGAGCAGCAGTCAGACAGTTCCCGAGCAGCATTTCAGCAGCCAGCCTTACGAGGTGAGTTTTCCTTCCAGTAGGAACGGGTCTACGGCCACAATGCCGGCTCGTTTAGTTAGCAGTAGTTCCGGACTACAGTCCGATGCAGTAGTTCAGTACGCTTGCTGTCTTTGTGATACAGGCATGGTATGTGTTATGTGTTCCGGACTATGATGCGATGCAGTATGCAATATATGTGTTCATATTATATGCTATGATTATGTTATGCTATGTTCAGTCAGTTCCGGACTTCGGTCCGATGCAGTTCTGGACTTCGGTCCGATGCAGTGGGCAAGGCCCTAGTCAGTTCCAGACTTCGGTCCGATGCAGTGGGCAAGGCCCTAGTCAGTTCCGGACTTCGGTGCGATGCAGTTCCGGACTTCGGTCCGATGCAGTGGGCAAGGCCCTAGTTAGTTCCGGACTTCGGTCTGATGTAGTGGGCAAGGCCCAGTATGTGCTTTATATGTTATTGTATGGTATGTGGTAGTTTGGGGGAGCTCACTAAGCTTCGTGCTTACAGTTTCAGTTTTGGTTTCAGGTATTTCAGCTAGCAAAGGGAAGGGCTCGGGATGATGGCATGACACACACCACAGTTTAGCCTGGGAGTTAGACTCTGATATTTTGATATGATATTGACACTAGTTTCGATTTGATAAATTTATTATGACATTTTGAGATACACGATTGATGGTTTTTATCTTTTAATATTTGATATTATGGTTTAGTAAAGTTTTCAAACAAAATTTTTTGGGATGTTACAAGTTGGTATCAGAGCCTTGGTTTGAGGGATTCGGGCACACTCCCGAGTGTGTCTGAACTCAAACTAAGGAAGTGGTATAAAGTTTTCAAAAGAAAAGAGTTTTAGATAAGCAAAAAAGAAACTTAAAAATAAAAGAGTTTTAGAAAAGCAAAAAGAATTTTTAGAAAGAAAAGAACTTTGAAAAGAGAAAAAGGGTGTGGTGCATGCAATGCCGAGCTCAAGTAAGTACTCCCAAAGTATCCATACAAGTTTATGCTATGTTATGATTATCAGCTTTATTAGAACAGCATGCTAGATTAGGACTAAGGATCTAGGAAGGATGCCTTATGTGCCTGTTATATGTGTTTCAGTATGATAGCCAGAGTAGTATATGCTTGATTATGTGTACTCGATGCTCGAATGCTGCTTGCTTTGTGCTTTTAGGAGTCTTAGTTATCTTTCACTAACTAGTAAATGAATATGTTACGTTACATATTGTGAGGATTAAATAATTTCAGAAGGTTAGGTCGAGCTCTATTGCGCAGCTCTTGTCTGAGTCCAACCGTTGTAGGGTAGGATCTCTCATTCGAAAAATTATCTAGTCTTAGTGATATGTAATAGTATTAACGAGCTAGTTAGGGGGAGGTAGCCGGTACTTCTTGTGCAGCTGATAGCGGAGAGTGGGTTGGTGATTACCCTAGGGCAAGCCTAGGATGAGAGTAGTAGAGAGCAGTGGTAGTAGAAGGGACTTGGTGGAGTCAAGGAAGTTCTTGAGGAAAGTATGTATAGATGTGGAAGGTAGTATGGGCCCATATTACTGAAAGCAGAGGGTCCGTACTCGAATCAAGGAAGGCTGAGATGAGACCAGGGAGTTTCTATCCTCAGAGGTTACTCGCATCATACTCGAGCATACTCCTGTGATCTTTGGTTTGATCAAGGAGGGTATTTTGGAGCTGATGGACGAGAAGTTGAGCACATTCCGTGCTGAGGTGGCGGCCATGATAGGGTCACACACCCTCACTTTCAGGGAGTTCAGAGCATGTGGAGTTCCTGACTACTATGGGGCACGGGATCCCATTGCGAGTACCCGGTGGTTGGCGGATGTCGCCAATGCATTCCACACCAACAGATGTCCCGAGGGGGACAAGGTCAGACTAGCATCCTGTCTCCTGAAGGACAGGGCACGAGATTGGTGGGAGGAGATCGGACATGTCATAGGAGATGACGCAGCTCTCGATGCGATGACCTGGACCGATTTCACTACCAGGTTCAGAGCCGAGTTTGCACCGGTTATCGAGGTGCAGCAGTTAGCGAGGGAGTTTCAGGATCTTACTCAGACTATTGAGACTGTGGCGGAGATTACCGCCAAGTTCAGGGAGAGGGCTCTTCTCGTTCCTCAGTATGTGGCTGATGAGGAGATGAAGAAGGCTCATTATCATGAGATGTTGAGGAGTGATATCAGATAGTTTGTGAGCCGGTCCAGCTGTAAAACATTGGATGACATGATTGCGAGGGCTCGTGAGAGAGAGATAGATTTGGAGATGGAGAAGAAAAGGAAGCCAGAGGCGGCATCTGGCACAGGGAGTTCGGGCAAAAAGCCCAAGGTATCGGAACACAGATCCAGAGGACAGCAGAGCCACAATAGGTGTGGAAAGTGTGGGAGATTGCACGATGGGGCGTGCAAGGCAGGGATCTCCGGCTGCTACAAGTGCGGTCGGACCGAGCATATGAGTAGGGATTGTACAGCCACCACCACCACCACAGCAGCTGATCTGATTTGCTTCCATTGCAAACAGAGGGGACATCAAAAGTCCCAATGCCCGAGTTTAGCAGCAGCAGGGAAGGTAGAAGCACCTACCCCTGCTACTTTGAGGATTACAGACGACCGTCAGGGTCGGGCTGAGGCGCCAGTGGCGAAGAGTAGAGCTTTCCAGATGACAGCAGAGGAGGCGCGGGCAACTCCTAATGTGGTGACGGGTATGTATTTTCCTCTTATCTCTGTATTTAGTATTGATTATTTCTCATGGTTATGTGTTTGTATATAGGGTCGTTCTTAGTGAACGACATTTCAGTTACAGTATTGTTTGATTCGGGGGCCACCCGATCGTTTGTCTCGCTTGCGCTTAGCAAGCGGTTTAGCAGAGCTCCGGGGGAGCTGGACAGTCCACTTGAGGTTGAGATAGCTGATGACAGGACCGTCAGGGTCGTGAGGGTACATAGGGGGTGTTCGCTGCGGTTATTTGATGAGCAGTTTTCAGTAGATCTGGTACTTATTCCCCTGCAAGGGAATAAGGTCATAGTGGGTATGGATTGGTTGAGCCCCAATGGGGCAGTGATTGATTGTGAACTGCAGTTAGTGAGGGTTCGCACTCCTAGTGGGGGAGAGTTAGTGATTCAGGGCGAGAGGCCACATCGCGGACCGATTCTGTGTTCAGCAGTGAGAGAGAGGCGCTACTTTCAGTAGGGTTGCGCGGGGTACGTCGCCTATGTTTTAGATGCCCGGGAGAAGGGAAGGCAACAGTTGACGATGTACCGGTAGTACGCGAGTACCCGGATGTATTTCCAGAGGATTTGCCTGGGATACCTCCTGAGAGACAGGTTGAGTTCAGGATTGACCTGGTTCCTGGTGCGGCTCCAATAGCCAAGGCACCATACCGGTTGGCTCCTCCCGAGATGCAGGAGTTGTCTACACAGCTGCAGGAGCTGCTAGACAAGGGTTTTATCAGACCGAGTAGTTCACCATGGGGAGCCCCGATCCCTTTTGTGAAGTACAAGGATGGGTCACACCGTATGTGTATAGATTACTGGGAGTTGAACAAGGTGACGGTGAAGAACCGTTACCCACTTCCGAGGATAGATGACTTGTTTGATCAGCTCCAGGGAGCATCTTGGTTCTCCAAGATTGATTTGCGCTCCGGTTATCATCAGATGCGGGTCAGAGGTGAGGACGTATAGAAGACCGCTTTTAGGACCCGCTATGGTCATTATGAGTTCGTGGTGATGCCATTTGGGCTCACCAACGCACCAGCCGCGTTCATGGATCTCATGAACCGCGTATGCAGACCGATGTTAGATCGGTCTGTGATAGTGTTCATCAACGACATCTTGATCTATTCGAAGACTCAGGAGCAGCACGAGGAGCACCTGAGGGAGGTGCTAGAGACACTGAGGAGGGAGAAACTTTTCACAAAGTTCTCCAAGTGTGAGTTCTGGTTGCGCGAGGTGTAGTTCCTTGGACACCTCGTCAACCAGAAGGGTATACTAGTAGATCCGACTAAGATAGAGGCCGTGATGCAGTAGGAGGTCCCGAGGTCTCCATCTGAGATTCGAAGCTTCCTAGGTTTGGCAGGGTACTACAGGAGATTCATCCAGGATTTCTCCAAGATAGCAGTTCCGCTCACTCAACTAACCACGAAGTCGGTGGCATTTTGCTGGGGGCCTGAGAAGCAGGCAACATTTGAGACCCCCAGGCAGAGATTGTGTGAGGCACCGATTCTTACCCTGCCAAAGGGAGTGGATGACTTCGTAGTCTACTGGGATGCTTCGATCACAGGTAGGGGAGCAGTGTTGATGCAGCGAGGGCATGTGATAGCTTATGCCTCTAGACAGTTGAAGCCTCACGAGGCTAACTATCCGACGCACGATTTAGAGCTGGGGGAAGTGGTGTTCGACCTCTATGGGGTCCGTTGTACCATTTACACGGATCACAAGAGTCTGAGGTACCTCATGGATCAGCCGAATCTAAACATGAGGCAGCTTCGGTGGTTAGATATGGTTAAGGACTATGATTGTGAGATCCTTTATCATCCGGGCAAGGCCAACGTAGTGGCCGACGCCCTGAGCCGCAAGGCGATGACGGCCCCGATCAGAGATATATGTCTGAGGATGATAGTGATTACTCCATTATTGGAGCAGATTAGAGAGGCACATGTTGAGGGCCTAAAAGAGGAAAGACAGAAGTGCGAGAGGATCGTGGGCTGAGTAGCTTCTTTCAATTATGACAGTCGAGGATTGTTGACCCTTCATGGGAGAGTTTGGGTGCCATACTGGGGAGGAGTACGGCAGGTGTTGATGGATGAGACCCACAAGTCTCGGTTCTCCATCCACCCAGGGGCGACGAAGATGTACAGAGATCTTCGACCCGATTATTGGTGGCCCTGCATGAAACGGGACTTAGCTTGGTACGTGGAGAGATGCCTGACCTGCAGGAAGGTCAAGGCAGAGCACCAGAGTCCCCATGGCAAGATGCAGCCATTAGACATTCCCGTGTGGAAATGGGAGGATATCACCATGGATTTCGTTACTAAGCTTCCCAGGACTGCACGTGGAGTTGACTCGATTTGGGTCATAGTGGATCGGTTGACCAAGAGCGCGCATTTCGTACCGATCCAGGAGAGTATATCGGCCGAGAAGTTAGCCGATATTTATGTGCGAGAGGTTGTGGCACGTCATGGAGTGCCTGTTTCGGTAGTATTAGATCGAGACGTCTGGTTCACTTCCAGGTTTTGGAAGCGGTTCCATGACGAGATGGGGACTCGTCTCCTTTTCAGCACCGCTTTCCACCCTCAGACGGACGGACAGAGCGAGAGGACGATTCAGACTCTCGAGGACATGCTTCGGGCATGTGTCCTAGATTTTGGTGGCAGTTGGGATATGTACCTTCCATTAGTAGAATTTTCGTATACCAACAGTTACCACTCTAGTATAGACCGACCTCCCTTTGAGATGCTCTACGGGAGGAAGTGTAGGACCCCAATCTGTTGGGGCGAGGTCGGTCAGAGAGTCATGGGGAGTACTGAGGTGGTGCTTAAGACCACAGAGTTGATACAGCAGGTTCGTAGCCGGCTCCAGACTGCTCAGAGTCGGCAGAAGAGTTACACCGATAGGAGGCGTTCTGATTTGGAGTTTCAGGTAGGCGATATGGTCCTCCTGAAAGTGTCACCCTGGAAGGGTGTCATCAGGTTCCGGAAGAGGGGCAAGCTGGGCCCCAGGTTCATTGGTCCCTTTAGGGTTTTGGCCCGGGTGGGTCGGGTTGCTTATCGGTTAGATCTTCCAGCAGAGCTTAGCCAGATCCACAACACTTTCCATGTGTCTCAGTTACGGAAGTGTTTGGTGGATGAGTCAGCAGTTGTACCATTGGAGGATATTCAGGTTGACAGCAGCCTGAATTACATCGAGAGACCAGTTGCGATCTTGGATCGGAAGACGAAGACCTTGAGGAATAAGGTGGTTCAGCTAGTGAAGGTGCAGTGGCAGCACCGAAAGGGTTCAGAGTGGACATGGGAGACCGAGGAGGAGATGAGGGAGCATTATCCGGAGTTATTTTCAGATTCAGTAGCAGCAGACTTCGAGGACAAAGTCTAAGATAAATGGGGGAGAGTTGTAACACCCCGTTCCTGGTATGCATTTAAAACATTATTTTTCTTCTTATTTTAGAAGCTACTCGACGAGTCAGTGGCCCTAACTCGTCGAGTAGCAGCGAGTCAGCACGTGGAGTTGGCGTGGCGACTCGACGAGTCCATATTCCGGACTCGGCGAGTCCGCCAGTCTGGATGAAGCCCTAATTTTCAGGGAGTGTACCCTATTTAAAAACCATTATAGCCCCAAACCAGCCTCCTTCACCTCTCAGAGACTTATTCCCGAAACCCTAGCCTCCTTGAAGTGTGTGTACGCGATCTTTGCCCTTGTAAAGGAATCTTGGTGCATTGTTGAGCAAGAAGAAGAAGGAGAAGGTAGAAGAACTCAAGGAAGAAGAAGTAGATCCAGATTATACTCCTCTTTGGCCATCCTTTCTGGTAATAAAGCTTTCATCTTGGTTATTGAATTGCTAGATCTAGTATGTCCCCAAATTGATGGTTTTGAGCTCAAAAACCCCAAATCCCTAGTGATGAAGCTTTGTAATCAAGCCATATCTCGGATCTAGCCTCTCTTGAGTTCCAGGAGCTCAAGAAGGCCACCTTTTGGCAGCCATGGCTTTGTTCTAGACAAGTAACCCCCATAATAGCCAAGTATGAGTGTTATTGCTTCATTGCATCATAGATACACGTAAAGTTAGCAACTTTACATGTTCAGATAGTCCTAGAAACCCAGATCTATGAATTGGATGCACTAAAACTGATTAGAATCGACTGAATAGAAACTGCATGCAAAGGACTCGGCGAGTCGTTCTTATGACTCAGCGAGTCAGGTCCCAAGTTTTAGATTCCCTGTTCAGTAGTAGCGAGTCTTTTTAGTGAGTGGAGTAAAGACTCAGTGAGTTAAGACATGGATCTGAGTGTAGAGAGACTCAGCGAGTCTACGCCCTGACTCGGCGAGTCCAAGGCAAACTCCTTACCCGTAAGAACAGACTCGACGAATTGTTCATACAAATCGGCGAGTCACTGACTGGACGTGTTCTTATGTTGAAGGTGAACTCGGCGAGTCGGATGAAGGTTGGCAGGATATCAGTAAAGAAGGAGAACTCGTCGAGTTTTGGTTAAACTCGACGAGTAGAGTCGGGAAGGGGAGTTGAAGGAAAGATAGGGACTCGACGAGTTGGCGGCCCAACTCGGCGAGTCAGGTCAACGGATTGTTGACTTTGACCAGGGGGTAAAATAGTCATTTTACCCTAAGATTAGTTATCAGTGTCTGATTAAGTGTCTTTTGGGAATTGTAGCTGGGGAGTTACCGGAGCAGCAGTCAGACAGTTCCCGAGCAGCATTTCAGCAGCCAGCCTTACGAGGTGAGTTTTCCTTCCAGTAGGAACGGGTCTACGGCCACAATGCCGACCCGTTTAGTTAGCAGTAGTTTCGGACTGCAGTCCGATGCAGTAGTTCAGTATGCTTGCTGTCTTTGTGATACAGGCATGGTATGTGTTATGCGTTCCGGACTATGGTCCGATGCAGTATGCAGTATATGTGTTCATATTATATGCTATGATTATGTTATGCTATGTTCAGTCAGTTCCGGACTTCGGTCCGATGCAGTGGGCAAGGCCCTAGTCAGTTCCGGACTTCGGTCCGATGCAGTTCCGGACTTCGGTCCGATGCAGTGGGAAAGGCCCTAGTCAGTTCCGGACTTCGGTCCGATGCAGTTCCGGACTTCGGTCCGATGCAGTGGGCAAGGCCCTAGTTAGTTCCGGACTTCGATCCGATGCAGTGGGCAAGGCCGAATATGTGCTTTATATGTTATTGTATGGTATGTGGTAGTTTGGGGGAGCTCACTAAGCATCGTGCTTACAGTTTCAGTTTTGGTTTCAGGTATTTCAGCTAGCAAAGGGAAGGGCTCGGGATGATGGCATGGCACACACCACAGTTTAGCCTGGGAGTTAGACTCTGATATTTTGATATGATCTTGACACTAGTTTCGATTTGATAAATTTATTATGACATTTTGAGATACACGATTCATGATTTTTATCTTTTAATATTTGATATTATGGTTTAGTAAAGTTTTCAAACAAAAATTTTTGGTATGTATTTTTGGGATGTTACACGGCTCCCAATCCTAACCTGGATCCGATCTCAAGATGTCTCGTAACCACCATTCTGGTAAAAGACCAGAAGGATCATTGATAACCCATATAGAGACAGGGAACCAACTCCCAACCCAACCCTAGGGGTTGTGACTTCCTTGCTACGCGTATGGGTCCTGTGCTTTCAGTAGTACGGGCCCATACTACCTTCCACACCTACCCATATTTGTCTCAAGTATCACCACAACGCCCTAACTGAATACACAACATCGCGAGCGCTCAATCCTCACTCCTAGAGGAATGCTAAATATCTCATAACTGGCCTCCCGGCCTCAAACAACCCACCCATCCATGAAACTTCCACCAACCCTGCAGCACTAGTGTATGCTAGCCATACATAACGCTGGACCCTATAGACTTTTGAATATCCAATCCTAGCCTAAGCTCCCAATCAAACAAGAACAGAACAGAAGGCCAAATCAAACATTCTCAGGCTATAAGATCTTAATTATGTATAACCGTGATGCATACACTAAGCAACTACAGTAATGATGTCAATCTCATATAAAGGAAACCATAGGCTAGCAGGCATCATGTAATCAGGCAATTCTATCATGCAATTCCTGAAGATCCCTAGCCTTATAATAGCATGCTGTTCTAACATATCACATAATCAAATAACTGTATGGTATTTTGGGCTCTACTTACTGGCTTCGGCTGATCGTACACCCTGCATCCTCCTTTACTTATTTTGAAAACCATTTAAAAACCATTTTGAAAATCTTTCCTTGATTTGAGACTGGATTCACACAAATGTTCCTCCAATTTACTCAAATCAAGGCTCTGATACCAACTTGTAACACCCATAAAAATCATGCCAAATTTAAACTTTTAAAAACATTTCAGATCCATTAACCATTACAAAACTTGTTTTCAAAATGTATCATATCAGAGTATCCCAGAAACAAAGTCATAAAAAGTGAGGAGCTGTACGATCACGCCTTTGTCTTGCCACAATCCCCTGATGTACCTGAAACAATAAACTGAAACTGTAAGCCCAAAAGCTTAGTGAGTTCCCCCAAAATACCCATACCCACAACAATACACATATAATCATAACAGCATACTATGGGTCCAATCAACCATTGGGTTTGAATACCCCAGTCCCTCAACCAACAGGTTGGAATGCCAACACACTACGGGTCCAATCAACCATCAGGTTGGATTGCCAACACACTATGGGTCCAATCAACCATCAGGTTGGAATACCCCCGGGCCCACAACCAACAGGTTGGAATGCCCACATACTATGAGTCCAATCATCCTCGGGATGGAATACTCACGGCCCACAACCAACAGGTTGGAATGCCCAGGTCTATTGGCTTTCGCACAAAGCAGACAAGCCTCAACCGCCAAACAAACATGTGCACACATATAACAAATAATCACATAGCAGTCTATAGACAATACTTGATCTAACGGATCATACCACATAGCACATAACACCATCCCATCTACCGGGATGCCGATCTAATAGATCATACCACACATCATATAATGTTATCCTACCCTCTAGGACACCGATCTAACAGATCATACTAGCATAGCATAACTATATAACAATCCAAAGGGTCGGCCTTGGTGCCTTAGACCCTTGAGTACAATGAGGATAACTCACCTGGCACTGCTGAAGTCCCACAAATACATTCCAGCTGCTGGTTGACAGATTCCCGAACTGTCAACATCAAACAATACCCAATTAATAATTGGGTTCCAAGCCCAAGGTCCAACTCACACTACCAACGCCCAAAAGTAAAATAATGGGGCAAAGTCTAACATATGGCCCAATTTTCCAAATTGGGCCCAGACCTCTACATGGTCTTTCCTTAAGGCCCATTCGATTATTCCAATCCAATTTCCATGGCCCATCATCACATAGTCATAAAGGCTCAATTATGGCCCAAATTTACAAATTGGGCCCAAGTCCTCACATGGGCCTTATCCTAAAGCCCATCTACTTATTTTGGTCCATTAACTTGTTCTTGGACAATCCATTAATAGTCCAATCGCCAAAGCCCAATAGGAAGGCCCAATTCAAGGCCCGAGTAAGATTAGGGCTTTCACATGAAATGATGATTAGGGTTAAGTGTTTCTTACTTAACCCCTTAATGACTTAATCCATTAAGGACTTAATGCATTAAGTCCATTATTGTCTTACGTTAGTTTGCTAAAGATTATTAATTATTATTTTAGGTTTAATAATTAATTCTCGTGTGTGTCCCAAACAATTCCCACATTTAGGGTTTTATGCTCTTTGGGTTTTCCAAACCCTAATTAGGGTTTTCCAACCCAATGCTAGCCCATTAGTCAGGTGGTTGAGCTTCTAGGTCACTTTGGGCCTTATTGGGCCCATTAGGGTTTTATTAGGTCCATTGGGGTCTCTTTGGGCCCACTAGGGTTCTTTTGGCCCATTAGGGTTTAGTAGCCCCTTGTCCAAACATCCAAACGAGGTCCAAACGCAGTCAAAGTACACCGCCACCCAACACGGCGGCCGGTGGCGGTAGGAAGCGGCAACCACCACCTCACGGTGGCGGTTACAAGTTTCTCTATTGATTATTCCGGCATGATTACAATTACAATACCATCCAAAACACACACACACATACTAAAATAACCACCTACAATAATAAACAAACACGCACACAACCGCACCGCGGAGGCAGGCGGTGGTCGGAGCTGGCAGCCACCACCTCGCAGTGGTGGTGCTAGCGGTTCTTGATTCCCAGCCAACAAACTACACACCCTACAGCAGGAACAAACACCCACCCGCTTTCTTTCTTGCAAACGGATCCAGCCACCCTCCTGGTGGCGGTTGGCGACGACATTCATCGGAAATAGCAAACCATAGCGACATTGATGGCGGTGGCCACCATGGCCGACGGCCATGGTGGTTTTTCGTGACTCCATGTCGACAGAACCCATGATGGCAACATTCCCCCTTGCGAGCCACAAACACAGCCACCATTTCACGGTGGCAGTGGCAGGCGGCACCCGGAGGTCACGGAATGGGACAGTCGCTCGGAGCGGTGGTCTTCCTTGGCTTCGTACGATGTGAAACAGCATCCAACACACAGCCACCCCCGCAGCGACTCATGACAGTTGGAGGGAAGAAACGATGGAGTAGCCTACATCGTTGGTGGTTCAAGCGGCGGCGACCGAGAGGATTTCTAATGAACACGACGACTTAAATGCAAGCGAGATTGATTCCCGACGTTAGGATGGATAGGATGTGGGTGCTCTGGTGGTTGGGGCTTCGACCGATCGGAGAGACAAGGGAGAGTTGGGATGGTGACGGCGGCTGGAGCCTACACCATTAGGGTTAGGGTTACCGGTTGTAACTGATATATACCCCCTCCACGAAACTTGGCCCCATAATACCACATTTAGTCCCTCCTTCTTCATTTTCTTTCAAATTAATACATATTTTACACTTTTAACCTTGCCTCTTGAAACTCTTTACAATTCAAGTCCAAAATGTTACCGATCAGCCCTTACCTCCACAAATCTTTCCAACATAAGTCCAGAGTTTACTCTTTAGCCCCTGACTTCTAAAATCCTTTGCAAAATAAATCCCATAATTGCACTTTAACCCCCGAAACTTCAATTCTTATCATTTGGCTTCCCGAAACCAACACTCTAGTAATTATTAATTAATTTTGGGCAATAAATAATATAAAATAACAATAATAATTACTTCCCGGGGTTCCTGATTTATTATCTAATTACTTTACTTAAAATGGGATGTTACTGAAGCTTCCTTGGCTCATAGGTTCAGCTTGTAAGCCTCATCATCATCTCCTAGCACATTTTTGGACCATTGTAAGTGTTCAAGATCCAAGCTTTATGCTACATGCTTTTAGATCTAGGCTCTTTGTTCCTTTTTGTTCATGTTGTGGAAGTTTGGAGGAATGGATTCCATAAAGTTGGCAAATATATGGATCTTTGAGGTCCTTTTGGGGTTATATGTTCCAGATCTAGATCCTATGGTGTATTTGGTCTCATGTACAAGTTTGAGTTCATTTCTTCCATGTTTTTACCTAGTTTGAAAGAGACATACATTGAACATGCATGTCCATAAACAACTGATTTTTTATGATGATTTGGGTATAGGAAACCCTTCTTGATGTTATGGGCTTATGGCTTTGGTGATTAAGTGCTTAACATATTAGTTCATGCCTTAAGTTGTCATTTAGGACCTAGGTTTAGAGATCTTGATTGATTGGGATGTCTTAATGGATAAAGTTGGGAACTTTATCCATTAAGACCTTGGGAAAGACTAGATATGAGCTTTGGAGCTCTTGGAGTAGAAGGAAAATAACTTAATCCATTAAGTTGTTGAGACCCAGTTCCCATGACGTGGCATTTTGGCCACCACGACGTGGCGACTGGGGGATGCCCGACTATTTTTTCTTATTATGCTACAATGTGGCTAATAGGAGGCCACAACATAGAGACTCGCTGAAGTTGACTTTGACTCGGTTGATTTTTGTCCATGTGGCTAGTTTTAGAATGTGGACTAGGGGTTTACCTTGTAAGCAGAAATTGAATCATTAAAATCATTAAAAGAATATTTCAAACCTTGTCTGAACAATGCATGAAAAGTAATAATGTTGCGTGTCATTTCTAACAAGTAGCAACAAATTATTAAATCTAAATCAACACCATTACTAAGCACTAGACTATAAACTCTAATCTTGGTAACAGGTGATGAATGCCTATTCCCCGTGACCAAGTTCATTCTACCGTGCTCCACCTACTCACTTCTTCTTAGCCCCTGCAAATCAGAACAAATGTGAAATCCACATCCTATATCAAGGACCCAAGAATTAGAAGATGATGAGTTATTAGATGAAATAGTGTATATACCTGCAGAAGTTGGCTTCACCTTGCCATCTTTGATATCTTGTAGATACTTTGGGCAGCTTCGTTTCGAATGCCCATTGTCGTTGCAGTAAAAGCAAGTGGCCTCTTTGGGATCAGAGACAAGAGGAGCATCAGGAATGGATTTACCTTTTGGTCCATTGCTTGACGACCCAACATGAGACTTTCCCTTCCAGTTTTTCTTTGGATGACCTTTCCTTTTCTTCCCCTTCCCTTGAACAATAGTCACGATGGTAGCACTAG
The DNA here is from genome assembly GCF_052849685.1 of Lactuca virosa. Lineage (NCBI taxonomy): Eukaryota > Viridiplantae > Streptophyta > Magnoliopsida > Asterales > Asteraceae > Lactuca > Lactuca virosa. Next base: position 63,039,956 of record NC_136429.1, read on the forward strand.
CAGGAGTAGAGGCAATACTCTTTCCCTTCATACATGCTTCAACTGTCCGCAGGAGTTTGTGCAATTGAGCCAAGGTGGTCTCACTGTTGTTCAAATGATAGGTCAAGATGAACTGATCATAACAACTTGGTAAGGAGTTCAAGACTATGTCAATAGCCAACTCCTCATCAAAAGGCACTCCATGTAGCGTTTCATTATTTGTACGTGGCCACAGACAGATTATCCCTCTTTCATTTTTCATGCCATGAAAAGTCACCTTTGAGCAGATGCTCAACATTGAGAAGTTTTGATTGGAGGAGGAGGAACCAAAAGCATTATTTGGAGTAAATATCTGTAAAAGGAAGGTAGTTTTAGTTAGATAAGAATAATCCTTAATAAAGGAACCCAAAAATGAAATATTAAGGTTAGGATCCAACTATATAATTCACAACTTAGAAAAGGGATGTCGTAATCTAATTGTAAATTTTATAAAGGTAGATAAATGACGATTTACCAATTCCACCAATAGAAAATGAAATTTTTGAAAGGAAATTAAGTTGTTATTAAATTCCTATATCTTTTGAGATTCACTGAAATTATTGAATGACACGTTTAATCTCAGATTATGTTCTTCTATTTGTGACCGGGATGCCGAGGATCACAAACAAGATGTGAATAACCATGCAAATGTGCTTGGTAACCTCATTCTCATTTATCGTATCAATTGATGTGTTGGTAAACCACACCCGCTCCATAAACAACGATAATTTATGAGATACCCGTTACAACTCTTTATTATTAGTGTGTCGGTTAACCACACACGCTCCACTAATGACTTATAAAGTGTAATGTGCAATTTCATGGGTTTGCATACAAATTCACATTTTTCTAAAGTAACTAAGATTGCTATTATTTATAAAAGGGTTTAGTTACTTTTTAATTCATTATACTTATTAATGAGAATTAATTGTCCTATCAAACCTGTTCGGCTAACGACCCTCTACTAATCAAGGAAGCGGCGGGTGAGAGTGGACACTCATTCAACTACCATTTTATAGGCAACTTTCTTATACCCCCCTTATAGACTAGCTTCGTGATTGAGGCGTACTAGCGGTTCAACTGACTTATTCTTATACATATATTAATTATTAAACTTTTAATTTTACACATAGTATAAGGTGTATCTTAAGACTTTTCAAAATACTAGGTTTATAATTAAATTTCGAAAATTAATAAATAATTTAAATTTAAAAATAAACCAAATGATTTAATATTTATCTATTAATTAATATTTAATTAAATATATTAAATCAAATAAGGATTATCTAACTAAATTAATCAAATAATTTAATCCTAATCTTTACCCTGTAAATTTTCGAATATATTAACCACTCACGCTCCACTAACGACTTATAAAGTGGTAATGTGCAATTTCATGGGCTTGCATACAAATTCACATTTTTCTAAAGTAACTAAGATTGATATTCTTTATAAAAGGGTTTAGTTACTTTTTAATTCATTATACTTATTAATGAGAATTAATTGTCCTATCAAACTCGTTTGGCTAACGACCCTCCACTAATCAAGGAAGCGGTGGGTGAGCGTGGACACCCATTCAACTACCATTTTATAGGTAGTTTCCTTATACCCCCTTATTGACTAGCTTCGTGATTAAGGCGTACTAGCGGTTCGACTGACTTAGTCTTATACATATAGTAATTATTAAACTTTTAATTTTACATATAATATAAGGTGTATTTTAAGACTTTTCAAAATACTAGGTTTATAATTAAATTTCAAAAATTAATAAATAATTTAAATTTAAAAATAAACCAAATGATTTAATATTTATCTATTAATTAACATTTAATTAAATATATTAAATCAAATAAGGATTATCTAATTAAATTAATCAAATAATTTAATCCTAATCCTTAACCTTTAAATTTTCGAAAACATAGGGTATAGGATTTATCCAATTTTAATTATCTCTTTGGACAAATAAAATGATAATTACCAAAATTTGAAAACCCCTAACAACCTATCAATTTTCGAAATTGCTTGGGGAGGAAGGTTAGGGTTTCAAAACCCTAACCCTAATTTCGAAATTTAAGCCTTTTAGGGTTTAATTTCCACAAACCCTAATTTGATCAAATTCAAAAATTATAGCAAATTCAGTTGAAAACAAACCATATGCTCTGATACCACTGATGAGTTTTAGGCATACCAAAACGAACTTAAAACTCTTAAGTGTGCATGAAACCTAAAACAAGATCTATGTTTTCTCTATTGAACCTAGAACTATGAACATCAAAATAAGAACCCTAGAAACCCTAGGTAATTTTCGAAAAACACATGAAAGGGTTTAGGATTACATACCTTATTGTTACTATAGCAAACAATAATTATCCTTGACTTGTTGAAGCTTTGGAAGTAAGCACCACAAATGTCGTGCCTGTAGTGATTCACACCCAAGCTAGCAAGAAAGAGATTATGGAGAGAGGCAAGAGGAGAGAAAAATTCCGGCCAACCCTTGGGAATGAAGTGATGGCCGAAAATCAAATCCTAGGGGGCCTTTATATAGTGCAACAAGGAAGCCCTGGATAACCCTAATCTGAATATAATAATAATATTTCAAATTGGTAATTATCTAGCTCCATATTTATCCACATGGGATAATCTAGAAACCCTATATTATCCTCTAGAAACCGTCTACCCTCTTGGTGGAAGGTTCTGGAGCCTTTTGTTCAACTATTGAACAATTGCACTTTAGGCCCTACACTTTTAATTAATTCCATTAATCCCAAAATTAATTACAATTACGTTCTGATTAATTATTAATTAAATATTACTATTTCTAATCAATATATTATTCTCATAATATATTAATAAATTATTTATTTCACTTTATTAATCAAATAATAAATCAACCTCTCTCTCCAAAAATCATCGTGTCCAATTGCTAGGTTTGAGAGCAACCCAAAAGGATTGTGCTACTATCAATTCAAGTTTATACCAATTATAGTTATGAGCTTAGACACCTAATCCAACATAAACCCATACTATCAGGAGACATCACAATCTAATTAATATATTATTTTCATAATATATTAATAAACTTTTTATATAATTTATTAATCACACAATAAATTAATCTCTCTTTCTAAACGTCATCCAGTCCAATTGCTAGTTTTGAGGGAAACCCAAAAGGACTATGCTACTATCAATTCAAGTATATACCAATTATGTTTATGGGCTTAGACACCTAATCCAAAAGTCTACAAGTTGGATAAGTCTGTAACTATTAATGCCCGTATAACTTTCGAATCGATCAGCAAAGTGTAGCTTCCAAAAACCACTGTCGAACTCTTACACAGTCAGTTACGTGTCCTAAGCCCATAACTATAATTGGTATGTACTTGAATTGACAGCAGCACAGTCCTTTTGGGTTGCCCTCAACCTAGCAACTGGACAAGGAAATTATGAAAGGAGAGATATTAATTTATAAGATTAATAAATTAATATATATATATAAATGATTTATTAATATGTTAATGGATTAATATATTAATTAGAAATCATTATGTTTAATTAATTGTTAGCCAGAAATTAATCAGAATTGATTTTGGGGTTAAAAGAATTAATTATAAGGTGCAGGGACTAGTTTGCAATTATCTAATAGTTGAGTGGAAGACTCTAGAACCCCCTTGGAAGAGGGTGGACGAAATCTTTAGGGGAAACCCTAATAATTTCGTCCATAGGGGCTTGGATAAGGCCCTTGGGTTTGCTTAGGCCCTAAGCAAAGGATAACTAGGGTTTCCCTTAAACCCTAGATCCCTCAGCTATATAAGGAGCCTCCTGGTTCATGTTTTTGGACACTCTTTCTTTTGAAGAAACCCTAAGGCCGAGATTTTGCATACTCCCTCTCCCCTCTATCTCTTCTACTTTCCTTCTTGCTAGTTTGGGTGTGACTCCATTAGAGGCATTACACTTGTGGTGCTAAAGCTTCCAAGAAGATCAAGATCAAGATCAAGGGAATATCAATTGTTTGCTATAACAATTGAAAGGTATGTAAACCCTAAACCCTAGTTTACTATTTTCGATAATAGCCTCTCTCCTCTAGGGTTCTTGTATTGCAATTCAAAGTTGTATGTTCAATAGTTAAAACATAGATCCAAAGTAGGTTGCATGTGAACTTAGGAATTGTTTTTCTAGTTTATTTGTTGTACCTAAAACCCTCCAGTGGTATCAGAGCCATTGTTGTTTTAAATTGAATTGCTACAATTGTTGAATTGCAAATTAGGGTTTATAGCTATTAAACCCTAAAGGCCAAATTTTCGATTTCTAGGGTTTTGGATCAAAGGGTTTTTTCGAAAACCCTAGCCTCCAAAGAACCCTAATCGAAATTAGGGTTAGGGTTTTGAAAACCCTAGCCTCCTCCCTTGTAAATTTCGAAATATGCTAGAGGATAACTAGGGTTTCTTGTTTTTTTGGATAATTGTTACTTAATTAGATTAATTGGATAATTATCCTTATCCTATTTTTCGAAATTAGAGGGATAAAGATTAGGATTAAATTAATTGATTAATTTAATTAGATAATCCTTACAAGATTTAATAATTTGATTAATAGTTAATTAATAGATAAATATTAAATCTAGTGAATTGGTTTATTTAAATTTGAATTTAACAGCTTAAATTTCGAAATTTATATAAACCCTTGAAGTTTTAAAAAGTTTTAAAACACACCTTATATATATATTATAATTAAAGGTTTAATATTATATGTATAAGAATATGGTCAGTCAAATCGCTAGTATGCCTCATTCACGAAGCTAATCTATAAGGGGGGTATAAGGAAACTGCCTATAAAATGGTAGTTGAATGGGTGTCCACTCTCACCCACCGCTTCCTTGATTAGTGGAGGGTCGTTAGCAGAACGGATTTGATAGGACAACTACTTCTCATTAAAAGTATAATGATATTAAAGAAAGTACTAGAACATTATTTTCAAAATCCCAACTCTAGTTACTTTAGGAAAAATGTGAAAAGTATGCTAATCCATGAAATTGCACATTATGCTTTATTGGTCGTTAGTGGAGCGTGTGTGGTTAACCAGCACACTAAAAGGCACTAATAAAGAGTAGCAATGGGTATCTCATAATTGTCATTTTGATGGAGCGTGTGTGGTTTACCAGCACATCAATAGTTAATGATAAAGACAATGAGGTTACCAAGCACATTTGCATGGTTATTCACATCTTGTTTGTGATCCTCGGCATCCCAGTCACAAATAGAAGAGCATAATCTGAGAATAAAACATGCCATTGAATAGTTTCAATGTATCTCAAAAGAATTAGGAATTTCACTTCGTTTGTTTCGTCTAATGGTGGAATTGGTGAATCGTCATTCACCTACCTTTATGAAATTTGCACTTGGATCTCGGCATCCCATTTCTAAGTTGTGAATCTTCATAGTTGGATCCTAACCTTGATACTATATCTTTGGGTTATTCTATTAAGGTATCTTGAAATCTAACTAAAACTTTCTTTCTTTTCAGATGTCTACTCCTGGAAACACTTCTGCTTCGTCCTCCTCCAACCAAAACTTCTCTTTGCTCAATATATGCTCCAAAGTCGTTATGGATGGCTCAAACTATAACGATTGGATGCGCAACATCAAGATGGCTCTTCGCTTCGAGAACAAAGAATATGTTCTTGAAAAGGAGCTCAAAGAGCTTGATGAGAATGAAGCTACTCCTGAAGATCTTGCTGCCTACAAGAAACATTACGATGATGCTACCAAAGTGGCATGCATCATGGTGGCAACTATGTCCCCAGAACTGCAGAGGTACTATGAGGACTACTGGCCTTTCGAGATGAACAAGGACCTTATGGAAAAGTACCATAAGCGAGCTCGTCAAGAAAAGTTCGAAGTAGTCAAGTCACTCATGGCTTGCAAGATGAAAGATGGGGAGTCAGTTGTGTCACATGTGCAAAGAATGCAACGCTACATTGAGCGTTTGGTCAAGCTCAATATTCACTTTGATGAGGAATTGGCCATTGACATGGTCTTGAACTCACTTCCTGAATGTTATGGTCAGTTTATTCTAACTTACCATTTGAACAATACTGAGCAGACCTTGGCCCAATTGCACAACTTGTTGCAGACAGCTGAGGCAGGGATGAAGGGTAAAAGTATACCCCCCACACCTGCTAGTGCCCCTGTTTTGGCTATTGGACAGGGAAAGGGGAAAAAGAGGAAAGGTCCTCCCAAGCAAAGCTGGAAGAGCAAGGCTCAAGCTGGGTCATCTAGTAATGGCCCAAAGGCTAAGCCCAATGGTTCCACTCCCCATGTTTCTGATCCAAAAGAGGCAGTTTGCTTTTACTGCAACCAAAAGGGGCATTGGAAGAGATCTTGCCCACAATATCTACAAGATATCAAGGATGGCAAAGTGAAGCCATCTTCGGCAGGTATTTACACTATTTCTGCTAATAACTCATTATCTTCTCGTTCATGGGTCCTTAATACAGGATGTGGTTTTCATATCTGTTCTGATTTGCAGGGTCTAAAGGAAAGTGAGGAGATAGAGCGAGGAAGGATAAACCTGATCATGGGAAACAGAAAGTCTTCACCAGTAACCAAGATCGGAGTTTATCAGCTTCTGCTTAGTAATGATGTTAGATTAGATTTAATAAATTGTTGCTATTCGTCTGAGATGACGAGAAACATTATTTCATTTCATGCATTGTTCAGACAAGGTTTTACATATTCTTTTAATGATTTGAATGGTTCAATTTCTGTTTATAAGAATGGTGTTTTTATGTTTGAAGCTTTGCCTTGTAATGGTGTGTATGAAACAGTGACTTGTGTTGATAGCCTAGGAAATAGTGTACTTAATATTGACTTGTCTAATAGTGTAGACAAGGCATGCTTGTGGCATTGTCGTCTTGGACACATTAACAAGAAACGCATAGCCCAACTCCAAAAGGATGGAGTGTTGGAATCATTTGACCTAAAATCAAATGATATGTGTGAATCTTGTCTTTTGGGAAAGATGACAAAATCACCATTCACAGGGTCTTGTGAAAGAGGTGAAGGTCTGTTGGATCTCATACACACGGATGTGTGTGGGCCCTTCAGATCAACTACAAGAGATGCTAATCGATTCTATGTGACTTTCACTGACGATTATAGCAGATATGGATATATCTACTTGGTCAAGCATAAGTCAGAAACTTTTGAAAAGTTCAAAGAGTTTAAGCATGAAGTCGAAAATCAATTGGGCAGAAAGATAAAGATACTTAGATCCGATAGAGGCGGGGAGTATCTTAGTATCGAGTTCAACGACTATCTGAAAGAATGTGGGATAGTCTCACAATTGACTCCTCCTAGGACACCACAGTTAAATGGTGTAGCTGAGAGGCGCAATCGAACCTTGTTAGACATGGTTCGTTCTATGATGAGTCGGGCTTCGCTTCCTATTCACTTCTGGGGGTATGCCTTAGAGACAGCCGCCCACATCCTCAATCTTGTCCCTACAAAGAAGGTTGCCAAAACACCTCACGAAATGTGGACAGGGAAAGTTCCCTCGTTAGCACATGTTAAAGTCTGGGGTTGTGAAGCTTTCGTAAGACGAGAGACTCACGACAAGCTAGCAGCTAGAAGTGAGAAATGTGTTTTCATTGGTTACCCAAAGCAGTCTTTTGGATATTTGTTCTACAGGCCTAGTGAGAACGTGGTCTTTGTAGCACGAAGAGGAGTCTTTCTTGAAAGAGAGCTCATATTCAAAGAGGACAGTGGGAGCGCTATTGAAAGAGCGCTATTGATCTTGAAGAAATTCAAGAGTCAGCCAATGAAGGAACCTTAGATGACACTAGCACTCAACCAGAGGAAACAGTTCATGTTGAACCAATCGATAACTCATTACCTCTTAGAAGATCCACTAGGGTGAGTGTGCCACCTGAGTTGTATGGTTTTCATATTACTTCAGATGGTGACACATTCATAAGTGACAGAACACTGGTAAACTTAGATGAACCAGTCACTTATAAGGAAGCAATGGCAGGCCCAGAGGCTTCCAAGTGGAAAGAGGCAATGGACAGCGAGATTAAGTCCATGTATGACAACCAAGTTTGGAATTTGGTTGATAGTGCACCAGGTCGTAAGACAGTTGGGTGCAAATGGATCTTCAAGAAGAAGACAGACATGGATGGAAATGTGCACACATTCAAGGCTCGACTGGTTGCAAAAGGTTTCACTTAAACCCCAGGGGTTGACTATGATGAGACCTTCTCGCCAGTGGCTAAGATTAAATCTATTAGGATATTGCTCGCCATAGCTGCCTTTCATGATTATGAAATCTGGCAGATGGATGTCAAAACTGCTTTCCTTAATGGGAAGTTGGCTGAAGATGTTTACATGAGTCAGCCAGAGGGTTTTGTTGATGCGAAGTTCCCCAATAGAGTGTGCAAGGTTGAGAAATCCATTTATGGATTGAAACAAGCATCTCGCAGTTGGAATCTTTGCTTCCATGAGAAAGTCAAAGAGTTTGGTTTCTCTAGAAGTGAAGATGAGTTCTGTGTGTATATCAAGGCTAGTGGGAGTATAGTAACTTTTCTGGTGTTGTATGTCGATGACATATTACTCATTGGTAACGACGTTCCAACCTTGAAAGAAGTTAAGTCTTGGCTTGGAAAGTGTTTTGCCATGAAAGACCTTGGAGAAGCTGCCTATATTCTTAGGATTAGAATATTGAGAGATAGAAAGAAGAGACTAATTGGACTTAGTCAGAGCACATACTTGGATAAGGTACTAAAGAGGTTTAGTATGGAAAATTCCAAGAAGGGAGAGCTACCTATCCAGAGCAATACCAAATTGAGTAAGACTCAATGCCCGAGTACAAATGTTGAAATAGATGACATGAGTCGTGTACCTTATGCTTCCGCTGTCGGATCGATCATGTACGCTATGACATGTACTCGCCCTGATGTGGCATTTGCTTTGAGCATGGTCAGTCGCTATCAGGGAAACCCAGGTAGAGCTCATTGGATAGCAGTTAAGAATATACTCAAGTATTTGCGAAGGACAAAGGACTGGGTTCTTGTGCTTGGTGGCAGTGATACTTTGAGAGTAGATGGTTACAGTGATGCCAGCTTTCAGACGGATAGAGATAACTTCCTTTCTCAGTCGGGCTGGGTATTTTTACTGAATGGAGGAGCAGTTACTTGGAAGAGTTCCAAGCAAAATACGGTGGCTGATTCTACTTGTGAATCAGAGTACATTGCAGCAAGTGAAGCGTCGAAAGAAGCAGCTTGGTTGAGGAACTTCATCGGGGATCTCGGAGTTGTTCCAACCATCCAGGAGCCTATGGAACTCTTCTGCGATAATGAAGGAGCGGTTGCCTTGACAAAGGAACCGAGAGATCATGGTAAGACCAGACATATTGACAGAAAGTACCATTTCATTAGACATAGAGTTGAAGAAGGCCATCTTATAGTAAAGAGGGTGTCATCTGAAGATAACCCAGCAGATCCTCTCACAAAGGGTCTGAGTAGGGCTAAGCATATTCAGCATGCTCGGAGCATAGGACTGAAAGATGATATTAGTTTTAGTAGTTAGATTAGTTTTTGAAACTTGTAACAAAGTAAATGTAATTGACTTTTGGTGATTAAATAATAAAGTATTATTTATAAGTTTGGCTACTACCTTTTGTCAATTGTTTATTATTGTGTTTCATTTTTGCATGTTTTACTTCCTGAATAATGAGATTATTCAAACTCCACAGTCGCTCGTACTCTTGGAAGTAAGTAGTGAATTAAGACTGTCATGAATTGGATTGCAGATTGTCTAAGGATAGACATGGCAATAGAATTGCTGCAACGTTCATGAGTACTCAGAAATTGAGATTTGAGTATTGGATAAACCCTCGCTCAGAGTATTACTTCATGGAATTCATCACGAGTAATACTGAGACGATAATATCTTATAATCTTGAAACGAAGATATATGAGTTGTAATCTACAAGTCCGTTGTGCATTGGTGATACGAAAACGCATCAGTAACTTGGTGTTATAAAACGTATTGTCATGCATAATTTGATGAGTAAAAGATACAAGCATATGAGTCAACGTTTATTCGTTCCTTTTGCCCTAACAGGAAAAGCGATATCTGTGGGCCCCTCGATGATTTGGTGTTGACTTATGTGCTGGGCCCAGCCAGGACTAAATTGATGTGTTCAATTAGAAGTCCTACATCATCACAAATCAGGAATCGGGAAACATAGATTCTGGACAAAGAGATTGATTATATTCCATGTCTTTTGTCTGGGGATATCAAGCAGAACGAAGGGTTATATGATCACTTATCTTAGGACACGTAACTGACTGGGTCAGAGTTCGGCAGCAGCTTTTTGGAAGCTACAATTTGCTGGTCAAATTTAGAAGGCATACTAGCAATTATAGTTATAGACTTATCCAAGTGGGAGACTGTTGGATTAGGTGTCTAAGCCCATAACTATAATTGGTATGTACTTGAATTGACAGCAGCACAGTCCTTTTGGGTTGCCCTCAACCTAGCAACTGGACAAGGAAATTATGAAAGGAGAGATATTAATTTATAAGATTAATAAATTAATATATATATATAAATGATTTATTAATATGTTAATGGATTAATATATTAATTAGAAATCATTATGTTTAATTAATTGTTAGCCAGAAATTAATCAGAATTGATTTTGGGGTTAAAAGAATTAATTATAAGGTGCAGGGACTAGTTTGCAATTATCTAATAGTTGAGTGGAAGGCTCTAGAACCCCCTTGGAAGAGGGTGGACGAAATCTTTAGGGGAAACCCTAATAATTTCGTCCATAGGGGCTTGGATAAGGCCCTTGGGTTTGCTTAGGCCCTAAGCAAAGGATAACTAGGGTTTCCCTTAAACCCTAGATCCCTCAGCTATATAAGGAGCCTCCTGGTTCATGTTTTTGGACACTCTTTCTTTTGAAGAAACCCTAAGGCCGAGATTTTGCATACTCCCTCTCCTCTCTATCTCTTCTACTTTCCTTCTTGCTAGTTTGGGTGTGACTCCATTAGAGGCATTACACTTGTGGTGCTAAAGCTTCCAAGAAGATCAAGATCAAGATCAAGGGAATATCAATTGTTTGCTATAACAATTGAAAGGTATGTAAACCCTAAACCCTAGTTTACTATTTTCGATAATAGCCTCTCTCCTCTAGGGTTCTTGTATTGCAATTCAAAGTTGTATGTTCAATAGTTAAAACATAGATCCAAAGTAGGTTGCATGTGAACTTAGGAATTGTTTTTCTAGTTTATTTGTTGTACCTAAAACCCTTCAAAGTGGTCATATAATATTTCGTTCTTCAAGACATCATTCGGACATGAGACATGAAATAGAATCAGTCTCATTGTCCAATACTTTGTTTCCCGAATTCTGATTTGTAATGACATAAAACTTCTAATTTAACACGTCAATTTAATCCTGAACGGGACCGACACTATAAGTCAACACCAAATCACCGAGGGGCCCAAATATATCGCTTTTCCCGTTAGGGCAAAAGGAACGAATAAACTTTGGCTCATATGCTTGCATCCTTTACTCATCAAATCATGCATGACAATTCTCTTTATAACATCAAGTTACTGATGCGTTTACGCATTACCAATGTACAACCGACTTGTAAATTAGAACTCATATATCTCTGTTTCAAGATTAAAACATATTATCATCTCATAATTACTCATGATAGAGTCAATTAAGTAAATCTCTGAGTGTGGGTTTATCTAATAGTTAAATCTCCATTTCTATGTACTCATGAATATTGCAACAATACTATTGATATGTATAAATCCCTTAAACAATCTACAATCCAATTCATGACAGTATTAATTCACTACTTACTTCCAAAAGTATGACCGAATGTGGAATTTGAATAATCATATTATTCGGCAAGTAAAACATGTTAAACGAAATAGAAGAATAAATAATTGACAAAAGGCAGTAAACAAACTTATAAATAATTCTCCATTATTTAATCACCAAAAAACAATTACATTTATTTTGTTACAAGTTTCAAAATGACTATCTAACTACTAAAAACTAATATCATATCGCAGACCATTGATCATGGCATGCTGACTGTGCTTGACCCTACTCAGAGTCTTCGTCAAAGGATCTGCATGATTCTCTTATGATGATACCCTCTTCACGATGAGGTGACCTTCTTCTACCCTATGTCTGATGTAATGGTACTTTCTATCGATATGACAAGACTTTACATGATCTCGTGGTTCCTTAGTCAAGGCAACTGCTCCTTCATTATCGCAGAAAAGTTCCATTGGCTCCTGAATGGTTGGGAAAACTCCAAGATTTCTGATGAACTTCTTCAACCAAGTTGCTTCCTTAGATGCTTCACTTGCAGCTATATACTCTGATTCGCATGTCGAATCAACCATCGTATACTGTTTGGAAGTCTTTCAAGTTATTGCTCCACCATTTAGAGTGAACACCCAACCTGACTGAGAATGGAAGTTGTGTCTATCTGTCTAAAAAATAGCATTACTGTACCCACTTGCTATCAACATATCACTACCACCAAGGACTAGAAGCATGTCCTTCGTCCTTCGTCCTTCGCAAATACTTGGGAATGTTCTTAACCGCTATCCAATGAGCTTTACCGGGATTTCCCTGATAGCGACTGACCATGCTCAAGGAAAATGACACATCAGGGCGAGTACATGTCATAGCGTACATGATCGACCTTACAACCGAAGCATAAGGTACCCACCTCATATCAACTATCTCTTCATATGTACTAGGGCTTTGAGTCTTACTCAATTTGGTATTACTCTGGATAGGTAGCACTCCTTTCTTGTAATTTTCCATACTAAACCTATTTAGTACTTCATCCAAGTATGTACTTTGACTAAGTCTAATTAGTCTCTTCTTTCTATCTCTCATTATTCTTATCCCGAGAATATAGGCTGCTTCTCCAAGGTATTTCATGGCAAAACACTTTCCAAGCCAAGACTTAACTTCTTGTAAGGTTGGAATGTCGTTTCCCATGAGTAGTATATCATCGACATACAACACCAGAAAATTCACTATACTCCCACTAGCCTTGATATACACACATGACTCATATTCACTCCTAGAGAAACCAAACTCTTTGACTTTCTCATGGAGGCAAAGATTACAGCTGCGAGATGCTTGTTTCAATCCATAAATGGACTTCTCAAGCTTGCACACTCTATTTGTAAACTTTGCATCTACAAAAACCTCTGGATGACTCATGTAAACATCTTCAGCTAACTTCCCGTTAAGGAAATCGGTTTTGACATCCATCTGCCAAATTTGATAGTTATGAAAGGTAGCTATGGCGAGCATTATCCTAATAGATTTTATCTTAGTTACTGGTGAGAAGTTATCATCATAGCGAACCCCCAGGGTTTGAGTGAATCCCTTCACAACCAGTCGAGCCTTGAAAATGTGTACCTTTTTATCCACGTCGGTCTTCTTCTTGAAGATCCATTTGCACCCGACTGTCTTTTGACCTGGTACATTATCAACCAAATTCCAAACATGGTTGTCATACATGGACTTGATCTCGCTATCCATTGCCTCTTTCCATTTAGCAGCCTCAAGGCCTGCCAGTGCTTCCTTGTAGCTAGCTGGTTCATCCAAATTTATCAGTGTCCTATCACTACAATCATGTCACCATCTATAATAATATTGAATCCATAGAACTCAGGTGACATGATAACTCTATTGGAACGCCTAAGAGGTAATGACTTGTCTATGGGTTCAACAGGAACCTCTTCCTCTGTTTGAGTGTTAGTATCTTCTAAGGTTCCTTCACAGGTTGACTCTTGAATTTCTTCCAGGTCAATGGTACTCCCACTGTCCTCTTTGAATATGAGCTCTCTCTTTCTCTCTATCTCGAAAGACTCTTGTTCATGCTACAAAGACCACGTTCTCACTAGTTTTGTAGAACAATTATCCAAATGACTGCTTTTGGTAACCAATGAAAATACACTTCTCACTTCTAGCTGCTAGCTTGTCATGAGTCTCTCGTCTCATGAAAGTTTCACAACCCCCGACTTTGATATGTGCTAACGAGGAACTTTCCCCGTCCACATCTCGTGAGATGTTTTGGCAAACTTCTTTGTAGGGACAAGATTGAGGATGTGGGCGTCTGTCTCTAAGGAATACCCCCAGAAGTGAATAGGAAGAGTAGCATGACTCATCATGGAATGAACCATGTCTAACAAGGTCCGATTACGCCTCTCAGTCACATCATTCAGTTGTAGTATCATAGGAGGAGTCAGTTGTGAAACTATTCCACATTCCTTTAGATAGTCGTTGAACTCGATACTAAGATACTCTCCACCTCTATCGGATCTAAACATCTTTATCTTCCTACCCAATTGATTCTCGACTTCATGTTTAAACTCTTTGAACTTTTAAAAGGTTTTTGACTTATGCTTGATTAAGTAGATATAACCATATCTACTATAATCATCTGTAAAAGTAACATAAAATCAATTAGCATCCTTTGTGGATGATCTGAAGGGTCCACACACATCTGTATGTATGAGATCCAACTCACCTTCATCTCTTTCACAAGATCCAGTTAAAGGTGATTTTGTCATCTTTCCCAAAATACAAGATTCGCATGTATCATATGACCTTAGGTCAAATGATTCCAACACCCCTTCGTTTTGGAGTTGGGCGATGCTTTCTTGTTAATGTGTTCAAGACGACAATGCCACAAGAATGCTTTGTATACACCATTAGACGAATCAATATGAAAAACATTATTGCCTAAATTATCAACACACGTCACAGTTTCATACACACCATCACAAGGTAAAGCTTCAAATATAAAAACACCATTTTTATAAGTAGAAATAGAACCATTCAAATCATCAAATGAATATCTAAAATCTCTTCTGAATACAACGTGAAAAAGAAATAATGTTACGTGTCATCTCTGACGAGTAGCAACAATTTATTAAATCTAAACAAACACAACTACCAAGCACTAGACTATAAACACTAATCTTGGTAACAGGAGAAGATCGCCTATTCCCCATGATCAAGTTTATTTTTCCGTGTTCCACCTCCTCACTTTCTCTTAGCCCCTGCAAATCTAAACAAATGTGAAATCCACATCCTATATCAAGGACCCAAGAACGAGAAGATGATGTGCTATTAGATGAAATAGTGTATATACCTACGGAAGATGGCTTCACTTTTCAATCCTTGATGTCTTGCAGATACGTTGGGAAGCTTCATTGCCAACGCCCCTTATCATTGCAGTAAAATCAAGTGGCCTCTTTGGGATCAGAAGTATGAGGAATGTCAGAACTAGGATTGGCCTTTGGGCCACTGCTAGATGACCCGAAATGGGCTTTGCCCTTCTAGTTCTGCTTGGGAGGACCATTCCTCTTATTCCCCTTTCCTTGACCAATGGCCAGAACGGGAGCACTAGCAGGATTAGGTTTTGAGTTCTTACCCTTCATTCATGCCTTAGTAGTCTGCAGTAGGTTTTGCAATTGAGTGAAGGTGGTCTCACTGTTGTTCAAATGATAGGTCTGGATGAACAGATCATAAGAACTTGGTAAGGAGTTTAGGACTATATCAATAGCCAACACCTCATCAAAATGAAAGGAGCTCCACGTATCGTTGCATTCTTTGCACGTGGCTACATACAGATTCTCCCTCTTTCACCTCTCATGCCATGAGGGACTTGACCACTTCGTACTTTTCTTGACGAGCTCGCTTATGGTACTTTTCCATAAGGTCCTTGTTCATCTCATAAGGCCAGTAGTCCTCCTAAAATCTCTGTAACTCAAGAAGGGATTGTATTGGGGCATAAAGTTTCTTAAATGGGGATAGAGGTAGACCGTGGAAAGGTTCACACTATAGCCAAGTTACCACCTCCAACAAACGGGAAAGGGGTAAGAAGTTTTCTGGGCCATGCGGGATTCTACCGCCGTTTCATAAAGGATTTTTCAAAAATTACAAGGCCATTAACACAACTTATTTTAAAAGATGCCACATTTGATTTCTCTAAAGAATGCCTTGAAGCCTTTCAATTATTGAAATAGAAATTAACTAATACCCCTATCATGATCGCCCCAAATTGGAACCTCCCATTTGAGCTTATGTGTGATGTGAGTGACTTTACGGTTGGAGCTGTTCTTGGACAAAGGGTTGATAAGCATTTTTAAACCATATATTATGAAAGAAAGACTCTCAATCAGACTCAAGAAAATTATACTACTACCGAAAAGGAACTCCTTGTTGTGGTCTATGCTTTTGATAAATTCCACCTTTATTTAGTTTTATCTAAAACAATTGTCTTTACTGACCATTCTTCCCTTAAGTATCTTTTTGCTAAACAGGATGCTAAACCAAGATTGATACGATGGGTTCTTCTTTTACAAGATTTTGACATAGAAATAAGGGATAAAAAGAGAATGGAGAACGTGGCGGCCGATCACCTATCGACACTAGAAAACGCGAAATTGGAAGAGTTGGAAGAAAACAAGATTGGAGACGATTTTCTCGAAGAAAATTTGATGGTAATTGAGGGAGAGGTGCCATGGTATGCAGATATAGCCAACTACTTGGCTAGTGATTATCTTCCAAAAGGAATGACTCGACAAAAAAAAGAAGAAACTATTCTCAGAAGTCAAGTACTACTTTTGGGATGACCCATACCTCTTCAGAAGTTGTGCAGACGAAATGATAAGAAGATGTGTTTTCGGGAAAGAAGGTTTATAGATTTTGAAGCATTGCCATAACGGGCCCACCGGAGGACATCATGGAGCATAGTATACGGCACATAAGGTCTTTGATTCCAGATTTTATTGGCCTACAATTTTTAAAGATGTGACTCAATTTGTCCAGGAATGTGATTAATGCCAACGGTAGGGAAACATTTCCTCCCGAAACGAGATGCCCCATAATATAATCCAAGTTTGTGAAATATTTGATGTTTGGGGGATTGACTTCATGAGACCTTTTCAGATGTCTCCAGGGAATAAATATATATTAGTGGTGGTCAATTATATATCTAAATGGGCGGAAGCACAAGCATTACCTACATATGATGCTCGGGTAGTAGTTAGATTTCTTAAGAAATTATTTTCGCATTTCGGTGTTCCAAAGGCTCTTATTAGTGATCGGGGAATTCACTTTGCAAATGAACAATTAGCCAAGGTGTTACAAAAATATGGTGTACACCATAGATTCACAACACCCTATCATCCGCAAACAAGTGGGCAAATCGAAGTTACAAATCGGGCATTGAAAATAATTTTGGAGCGATAGTTGGAAGTAACAAGAAGGAGTGGTCGAAAAAGCATGATGATGCATTGTGGTAATTTCATACCGCCTTTAAAACATCTATTCGTACTACACCATATAGGTTGGTGTATGGAAAGAATTGTCATTTGCCGGTGGAAATTGAACATAAAGCATTTTGGGCTTTGAAGATTTGCAACTTTGAATTGGTTGAACTTCGAGCAAACCGTTTAATACACATGAATGCTCTTGAAGAATTGAGAAATGAAGCATACACAAGCTCCTAGATCTACAAAGATAAAACGAAGAAATGGCATGATGCAAGGTTGAGAGGACGCAAAGACTTTCAAGAGGGGCAAAAGGTTCTCCTATTTAACTCAAGAATGAAGCTTTTTCCTGGGAAGTTACAAACACGTTGGGATGGGCCATTTGTTGTGAAATAAGTGTTTGCACATGCGGCTATCGAATTATTTGCAAAATATGGAACTCCCTTCAAAGTTAATGGACATTGGGTGAAGCAATATGAGGAAGGCATGCCAATTGAAGAAAAAGAAGGAGAAACCATGAAGTTTGAACGACCCGCATCAACGTAGAGCATGAAGGAGTCTGGCTTACGACTCCCCAAAAAGAAGCGCTTGCAGGAGGCAACCTGTGGTTTAGAGTTTGCATTTTCTTTCCTTTTCTTTTATTTTCTTTATTTTTGTTTATTTGCTTTATTTTTTATTTTTCACTCCTCTGAATTTTTATATGGATTTTGTTGAGAGAACTAGCATGGAATGAGTATGGGATGGATGTTTTTATGAAAAAATGGTCTAAAATAAATTATTTTTCTCACCACGACATGGTGAAATTAGTAGATCGGATCAAGATTGCTAATTACATATAAATTGGTAACCAACTTTATTAATCCATAAATAAGAACTAACCGTAGGAAAAAGGTGTATTCAAAACTAAATGAAAATGTTTTTATTATCTTGATTAGACATGTTTTTAGTTAAGAGTTTGTTTGAAGTTAATTTGAACTTGCAAAATCAGATACAACCCCTACTTTAGTTAATTGTTTTTAGATTAATTTTTAGTAGTTAAATTATTAGCTAAATATGTTCCCTGTTTTCGATACCCAACTTACTTTACTATACTATATACTGACTGGGTACATTGTCTATATGTGCATTAGTAGATAAGTAGTTAGGTTTATAAATTTAAAGCTAGATAGGTATAATTTATGCACATCAAGTTTTTGGCGTCGTTGTCGGGGAGAATATTTCATATTCAGGAGCCAGTATACAAGGAGCTTGTTGTGGAATTTTTAAAAACAGTTACCTTCTGAAGAAAAAATGGTATTCATGTGACAAAGAACATAACATTCAGTTTGGGGGCGAAAGGCGAGAACTTAGCTTGGCTGATCTTGCAATGCGGACGGAGCTTTATCTTCCGTCTAAAGTGCATACCGAAAGTGAAAATCCGGTCTCCTATACATCATCTTCTTCACCGTTTGATCACCAACACTATCAACCAGAGACAGGAGGGGGACAAGGTCCCAGGATTGGATGTTTTCTTTTTATGGAGCCTCATCACTCCGGATGTCGTTATTGACATTTCGTATCTTGTGGATGAATTTTTGGCGATTCGGACAGGAAAGGATCAACGTGGGTCTCCTTTATATGGTGGAATGTTAATTACACGGTTGGCACGATCATTTTGGATCCTTCAAAAACGTGAAGCTTCTATGTTGACAATAGAGCCTAGCAATACTTTTTCTCCACTCCTATACAAGCACGCCAATATTGTCATTGGCAACGGGTTTTGTAATTATTCCATTCCCAGTGATACCCCAAGAAACCAACCCGGGAGACGGGTAAGGTAAAGAGCTGGTGACGCGAATGATGATGATCCACCCACGATTCCGACTAAAGATGAGCTTCACATGGATCCATAAAATGTTGCTCTCTGGAGGTATCAAGATAATTTGTGTCGAGGTGTCAACTACACCAACATGCACATTGACATATTGATGCAACACATGAACTTGCAACGTCCCAATGCATTTCAGTCTTCATATCTGTATATTCCATCTTAGGAAGAGCTATGGGCGAAACAACAAGGTGGTGCTAGCAGCAGTGAAAGTGGAGGACATGATGAGGAGGAGTGATTTTATCCTTTTATTTGATTGAAGTGGATTAAAGACAATTTATTTTTGTTGGTTTGTTTTGGTTTATTTGCTTGGATATTGATAACTTAGGATTCGGATGTTTTTATTCTATTTGTTTCCTTGTTTTATCATGTTTTTTTGTCTCTAGATTTCCAGGAAGTTTGAGTTTGAGAGAGAAGTATTTTTCGCGGAGAGAGAGGCGAGCTTTGAGCATTTCAAGCATTATTTTGATCAACCGAGTGATGAGTCATGTTTCCATAAGTTCACATCTTTATTGTTGACCAAGTTGTTGAAGAATTATGCTAAATAATGCACTCATATTTGCATTTTACTCCCACCACGATGTGGTAACCTTCACCATGATGTGGTGTTGCTTACAGAAAAAAAAATTCCACCACTCAACACGATGTGGTCCCTGCTACCATGAGGTGGTGACTTATCAAGTCCGATTTTTGCGTCTTTATCCTACACATTATGAAGTCTAAATGTCCAAGTGTTCGAGTCAAGTTCCATAGCAGTCAACCACTTCCTTTTTTACACTTATGAGCGAGTGATCCTACACACACGCAACACGATTCACATTGCAACTTCTATCCCATGGGAGTATGTTCCTTTTTCTCCGTTTTTACTTTTATGTCTTGCATAGCATGCAATGAGGGCATTGCATCAAATAAGTGTGGGGTAGGGGGTTTATTGCATTAGGAAAAAGCATTTGATTTTTTAAAATTTGCATTGCTAGTTTTTACAAGTATGCATTCATATAAACTTGAAATAATAGTTTAATTTAGGAAAATCTAGCTAATTAAAAATTTTTGCTAGTATTGTGTGGGATGATCCGATGAGAGCCCAAATGTTTACCTGAGCCAACACATGTTATAGTGTATTTGTGGCTTCCCATTATCAGTGAATAGCCATGAGACATGAAAGATAATCTGGTAGTTTATATGATGTAATAAGTTTTGCAGCGTGTACCGAAAATCCATCCTGGAAAGCTTATGTAGTCATTGCACTTAGACTAATGCCTCTAACCAATAAAGGTTGAAGTTAAGCTCCTTGCTTAAGAATGTAGGACTTGAGTGGAAAAAAGTGAGATATATATAAAAAAGAGAAATTACTAAAAGGTTGAAAGAATTTTGGAGTTGTCAAAGTATGAAATCCAAAGACAAAAAAATTATGAAGAAATCCAAAAAGTTGAAGATACCAAAAATCAAACAAGAAGGTGATGAATTCAAAGAAATTAAAAGGCAATTATCAAAGAAGAGATGAATTCCAAAGAGCCCCATTGTAGTATCAAAGTTGTAATTCATTCTAGAATTTATGTATGCTTGGTAGTTTAACCAAAAATACCTTGAGGTTAAGAAAGATTTCTGGGGATGGATTTGGAGGGTTGCAAAAATGAATGTCGTATAAGCTAAGGGGTGAAGTTTCGTAAGGATTGTGAGTATTTAGGAATGGGAAGTTTTTAGGAATCATAGACACAAATACATGCATTGCGGTCTTGGGATAATGGTTGGGTTTGAAATGGATTGTTTTATGCAATATTGGTAAGATAAAAAAATCAGTTTGCTTGGGGGAAAGCAAAGAATAAGTGTGGGGTATTTTGATATGTGTATATCTATACATATGTTTTACATCATATCTTAATATTTCTAGTTATTTTTATGCCCTTTATGGAACAAAAGGTACTTAATCTATCGTATATTCTATTGTAGTGGTAAAAGACATGCTTAGAGCGAAAAGGAAGCTGAAAGCTAGGAATTTGGATCAAGACAAAAAATGAAGAAAAATACACTCACCACGTCGTGGTGACATTACCGTGATGTGGCGTTTTGGATTGTCCCGATGGATCTAGAAGACTTGTTGAATACGGGATAATCACGAAGGCCACGACGTGGTGGACTTACCACGTCGTGGTGATCTGTTTTCGGGAAACTATAAATAGAAGTCATTATCCTCTGAAAAATTAACTTTGGCTGGAAGCTACTATCGATTTTTGAAGGCCAAGTATCCACTTTGAAGCTTGGAAGTTGCAGAAGTCGATCGTAGCTTGGAATCGAGAGCATTAAGGAAATACAACCTTCTATTACGATTTTCTACTTTAGATTAATCATGTTTATTACAATGAATTTTGTTTTTCTGTGTTTTATTGTTGAAATCATGGGCTAAAACCCTATGACTTTCGTTTAGTGTAGGTTGCTCGACTTTTTATGGCTTGATTTATGGTTAGGGTTAAGTTTAGTTGGTTATTTGTTACTTTAGCTTATTGAAGAACCTTTTGTGCTTATGAGAACAACTTTTTCTATTTATTGATGAGTTTAATTTGATAGGTTTTAGGTAAAACAAATAAACCAGAAAACAATTCCTAAGTTCACATGCAACCTACTTTGGATCTATGTTTTAACTATTGAACATACAACTTTGAATTGCAAAACAAGAACCCTAGAGGAGGAGGCTATTTTCGAAAATAGTAAACTAGGGTTTAGGAGTTACATACCTTTCAATTGTTATAGTAAACAATTGATAATCCTCTTGATCTTGGTCTTGATCTTCTTGGAAGCTTAGCACCACAAATGTAATGCCTCTAATGGAATCACACCCAAGAACTAGCAAGAAGGAAACTTGGAGGAGAGAGGATGGAGAGAGTATGCAATTTCGGCCTTAGGGTTTCTTCCAAAGAATCAGTGACCTCAAATGTGAGCCAGGAGGCTCCTTAAATAGCTGAGGGAACTAGGGTTTTGGGAAAACCCTAATGATCCTTGCTTAAGGCCTAAGCAAAGCCCAAGGGCTTTATCTAGAACCCCTTGGACGAAATCTCTAGGGTTTCCCCTATGGATTTCGTCCACCTCCATCCAAGGAGGTTCTGGATCCTTCCATTCAACTATTAGTTAATTGCAAACTAGTCTCTGCACTTTACAATTAATTCTTTTAACCCCAAAATTAATTCTGATTAATTTCTGGCTAACTATTAATTAAACATAATGATTTCTAATTAATATATTAATCTATTAACATATTAATAAATCATTTATATATTAATTTATTAATCTTATAAATTAATATCTCTCCTTTCATAATTTCCTTGTCCAGTTGCTAGGTTGAGGGCAACCCAAAAGGACTGTGCTGCTATCAATTCAAGTACATACCAATTATAGTTATGGGCTTAGACACCTAATCCAACAGTCTCCCACTTGGATAAGTCTGTAACTATAATTGCTAGTATGCCTTCTAAATTTGACCAGCAAATTGTAGCTTCCAAAAGCTGCTGCTGAACTCTGACCCAGTCAGTTACGTGTCCTAAGATAAGTGATCATATAATCCTTCATTCTGCTAGATATCCCTAGACATAAGACATGGAATGTAATCAATCTTTTTGTCCAGAATCTATGTTTCTCGATTTCTGATTTGTGATGATGTAGGACTTCTAATTGAACACATCAATTTAGTCCTGGCTGGGCCCAGCACATAAGTCAACACCAAATCATCGAGGGGCCCACAGATATCGCTTTTCCGCTTAGGGCAAAAGGAACGAATAAACGTTGACTCATATGCTTGTATCTTTTACTCATCAAATTATACATGACAATACGTTTTATAACACCAAGTTACTGATGCGTTTTCGTATCACCAATGCATGACCGACTTGTAAATTACAACTCATATATCTTTGTTTCAAGATTATAAGATATTATCGTCTCAGTATTACTCGTGATGAATTCCATGAAGTGATACTCTGAGCGAGGGTTTATCCAATACTCAAATCTCAATTTCTGAGTACTCATGAACGTTGCAGCAATTCTATTGCCATGCCTATCCTCAGACAATCTACAATCTAGTTCATGACAGTCTTAATTCACTACTTACTTCCAAAAGTACGAGCGACTGTGGAGTTTGAATAATCTTATTATTCAGGAAGTAAAACATGCAAAATATGAAACACAATAATAAACAATTGACAGAAGGCAGTAACCAAACTTATAAACAATACTTTATTATTTAATCACCAAAAGTCAATTACATTTACTTTGTTACAAGTTTCAGAACAAAACTAATCTAACTACTAAAACTAATATCATCTTTCAGTCCTATGCTCCGAGCATGCTGAATATGCTTAGCCCTACTCAGACCCTTTGTGAGGGGATCTGTTGGGTTATCTTCAAATGACACCCTCTTTACTATAAGATGACCTTCTTCTACTCTATGTCTGATGAAATGGTACTTTCTATCGATATGTCTAGTCTTACCATGATCTCTCGGTTCCTTTGTCAAGGCAACCGCTCCTTCATTATCGCAGAACAGTTCCATAGGCTCCTGGATGGTTGGAACAACTCCGAGATCTCCGATGAAGTTCCTCAACCAAGCTGCTTCTTTCGGCGCTTCACTCGCTGCTATGTACTCTGATTCACAAGTAGAATCAGCCACCGTATCTTGCTTGGAACTTTTCCAAGTAACTGCTCCTCCATTCAGTAAAAATACCCAGCCTGATTGAGAACGGAAGTTATCTCTATCCGTCTGAAAGCTGGCATCACTGTAACCATCTACTCTCAAAGTATCATTGCCACCAAGCACAAGGACCCAGTCCTTTGTCCTTCGCAAATACTTGAGTATATTCTTTACTGCTATCCAATGAGCTCTACCTGGGTTTCCCTGATAGCGACTGACCATGCTAAAAGTAAATGCCACATCAGGGCGAGTACATGTCATAGCGTACATGATCGCTCCGACAGCGGAAGCATAAGGTACACGACTCATGTCATCTATTTCAACATCTGTACTCGGGCATTGAGTCTTACTCAATTTGGTATTGCTCTGGATAGGTAGCTCTCCCTTCTTGGAATTTTCCATACTAAACCTCTTTAGTACCTTATCCAAGTATGTGCTCTGACTAAGTCCAATTAGTCTCTTCTTTCTATCTCTCAATATTCTAATCCCAAGAATATAGGCAGCTTCTCCAAGGTCTTTCATGGCAAAACACTTTCCAAGCCAAGACTTAACATCTCTCAAGGTTGGAATGTCGTTACCAATGAGTAATATGTCATCGACATATAACACCAGAAAAGTTACTATACTCCCACTAGCCTTGATATACATACAAAACTTATCTTCACTTCTAGAGAAACCAAACTCTTTGACTTTCTCATGGAAGCAAAGATTCCAGCTGCGAGATGCTTGTTTTAATCAATAAATGGATTTCTCAAGCTTGCACACTCTATTGGGAAACTTTGCATCAACAAAACCCTCTGGCTGATTCATGTAAACATCCTCAACCAACTTCCCGTTAAGGAAAGCAGTCTTGACATCCATCTGCCAGATTTCATAGTCATGAAAGGCAGCTATGGCGAGCAATATCCTAATAGATTTAATCTTAGCTACTGGCGAAAAGGTCTCATCATAGTCAACCCCTGGGGTTTGAGTGAAACCTTTTGCAACCAGTCGAGCCTTGAATGTATGCACATTCCCATCCGTGTCTGTATTCTTCTTGAAGATCCATTTGCACCCAACTGTCTTACGACCTGGTGCACTATCAACCAAATTCCAAACTTGGTTGTCATACATGGACTTAATCTCGCTGTCCATTGCCTCTTTCCACTTGGAAGCCTCTGGGCCTGCCATTGCTTCCTTATAAGTGACTGGTTCATCTAAGTTAACCAGTGTTCTGTCACTTATGAATGTGTCACCATCTGAAGTAATATGAAAACCATACAACTCAGGTGGCACACTCGCCCTAGTGGACCTTTGAAGAGGTAATGAGTTATCAACTGGTTCAACAGGAACTGTTTCCTCTGGTTGAGTGCTAGTGTCATCTAAGGTTCCTTCATTGGCTAACTCTTGAATTTCTTCAAGTTCAATGGTGCTCCCACCGTCCTCTTTGAATATGAGCTCCCTTTCTAGAAAGACTCCTCTTCGTGCTACAAAGACCACGTTTTCACTAGGCCTGTAGAACAAATATCCAAAAGACTGCTTTGGGTAACCAATGAAAACACATTTCTCACTTCTAGCTGCTAGCTTGTCGTGAGTCTCTCGTCTTACGAAAGCTTCACAACCCCAGACTTTAATATGTGCCAACGAGGGAACTTTCCCCGTCCACATTTCGTGAGGTGTTTTGGCAACCTTCTTTGTAGGGACAAGATTGAGGATGTGGGCGGCTGTCTCTAAGGAATACCCCCAGAAGTGAATAGGAAGCGAAGCACGACTCATCATAGAACGAACCATGTCCAACAAGGTTCGATTACGCCTCTCAGCTACACCATTTAACTGTGGTGTCCTAGGAGGAGTCAATTGTGAGACTATCCCACATTCTTTCAGATAGTCGTTGAACTCGATACTAAGATACTCCCCGCCTCTATCGGATCTAAGTATCTTTATCTTTCTGCCCAATTGATTTTCGACCTCATGCTTAAACTCTTTGAACTTTTCAAAGGTTTCTGACTTATGTTTGATCAAGTAGATATAACCATATCTGCTATAATCGTCAGTGAAAGTCACATAGAATCGATTAGCATCCCTTGTAGTTGATCTGAAGGGCCCACACACATCTGTATGTATGAGATCCAACAGACCTTCACCTCTTTCACAAGACCCTGTGAATGGTGATTTTGTCATCTTTCCCAAAAGACAAGATTCACACATATCATCTGATTTTAGGTCAAATGATTCCAACACTCCATCCTTTTGGAGTTGGGCTATGTGTTTCTTGTTAATGTATCCAAGACGACAATGCCATAAGCATGCCTTGTCTACACTATTAGACATGTCAATATTAAGTACACTATTTCCTAAGCTATCAACACAAGTCACTGTTTCATACACACCATCACAAGGTAAAGCTTCAAACATAAAAACACCATTCTTATAAACAGAAATTGAACCATTCAAATCATTAAAAGAATATTTAAAACCTTGTCTGAACAATGCATGAAATGAAATAATGTTTCTCGTCATCTCAGACGAATAGCAACAATTTATCAAATCTAATCTAACATCATTACTAAGCAAAAGCTGATAAACTCCGATCTTGGTTACTGGTGAAGACTTTCTGTTTCCCATGATCAAGTTTATCCTTCCTCGCTCTATCTCCTCACTTTCCTTTAGTCCCTGCATATCAGAACATATATGAAAACCACATCCTGTATCAAGGACCCATGAACGAGAAGATAATGAGTTATTAGCAGAAATAGTGTAAATACCTGCCGAAGATGGCTTCACTTTGCCATCCTTGATATCTTGCAGATATTGTGGGCAAGATCTCTTCCAATGCCCCTTTTGATTGCAGTAAAAGCAAACGACCTCTTTTGGATCAGAAATATGGGGAGTGGAACCATTGGGCTTAGCCTTTGGGCCATTGCTAGATGACCCAGCTTGAGCCTTGCTCTTCCAGTTTTTCTTGGGAGGACCTTTCCTCTTTTTCCCATTTCCCTGTCCAATAGCCAAAACAGGGGCACTTGCAGGTGTGGAGGGTATACTTTTACCCTTCATCCCTGCTTCAGTTGTCTGCAACAAGTTGTGCAATTGGGCCAAAGTCTGCTCAGTATTGTTCAAATGGTAAGTTAGAATAAACTGACCATAACAATCAGGTAGTGAGTTCAAGACCATGTCAATGGCCAATTCCTCATCAAAGTGAATGTTGAGCTTGACCAAACGCTCTATGTAGCGTTGCATTCTTTGCACATGTGACACAACCGATTCCCCTTCTTTCATCTTGCAAGCCATGAGTGACTTGACTACTTCAAACTTTTCTTGACGAGCTCGCTTATGATACTTTTCCATAAGGTCCTTGTTCATCTCGAAAGGCCAGTAGTCCTCATAGTACCTTTGCAGTTCTGGGGACATGGTTGCCACCATGATGCACGCCACTTTGGTAGCATCATCGTAATGTTTCTTGTAGGCAGCAAGATCTTCAGGAGTAGCTTCAAACTCATCAAGCTCTTTGAGCTCCTTTTCAAGAACATATTCTTTGTTCTCAAAACGAAGCGCCATCTTGATGTTGCGCATCCAATCGTTATAGTTTGAGCCATCCATAACGACTTTGGAACAGATATTGAGCAAAGAGAAGTTTTGGTTGGAGGAGGATGAAGCAGAAGTGTTTCCAGGAGTAGACATCTGAAAAGAAAGAAAGTTTTAGTTAGATTTCAAGATACCTCAATATAATAACCCAAAGATAAAATATCAAGGTTAGGATCCAACTATGAAGATTCACAACTTAGAAATGGGATGCCGAGATCCAAGTGTAAATTTCATAAAGGTAGGTGAATGACGATTCACCAATTCCACCTTTAGACGAAACAAACGAAGTGAAATTCCTAATTCTTTTGAGATACATTGAAACTATTCAATGACATGTTTTAATCTCAGATTATGCTCTTCTATTTGTGACTGGGATGCCGAGGATCACAAACAATATGTGAATAACCATGCAAATGTGCTTGGTAACCTCATTGTTTTTATCATTAACTATTGATGTGCTGGTAAACCACACACGCTCCATCAAAATGACAATTATGAGATACCCATTACTACTCTTTATTAGTGCCTTTTAGTGTGCTGGTTAACCACACACGCTCCACTAACGACCAATAAAGCATAATGTGCAATTTCATGGATTAGCATACTTTTCACATTTTTCCTAAAGTAACTAGAGTTGGGATTTTGTAAAATAATGTTCTAATACTTTCTTTAATAACATTATACTTTTAATGAGAAGTAGTTGTCCTATCAAATCCGTTCTGCTAATGACCCTCCATTAATCAAGGGAGCGGTGGGTGAGAATGGACACCCATTCAACTACCATTTTATAGGCAGTTTCCTTATACCCCCCTTATAGACTAGCTTCGTGAATGAGGCATACTAGCGATTTGACTGACCATATTCTTATACATATATAATATTAAACATTTAATCATAATACATATATAAGGTGTGTTTTAAAACTTTTTAAAACTTCAAGGTTTATATAAATTTCGAAATTCAAACTATTAAATTTAAATTTAAATAAACCAATTATCTAGATTTAATATTTATCTATTAATTAACTTTTAATCAATTTATTAAATCTTATAAGGATTATCTAATCAAATTAATCAATTAATTTAATCCTAATCCTTATCCCTCTAAATTTCGAAAAATAGGGTAAGGATAATTATCCAATTAATCTAATCAAGTAACAATTATCCAAAACAAGAAACCCTAAAACTTCTAGCATATTTCGAAATTTACAAGGGAGGAGGCTAGGGTTTTCAAAACCCTAACCCTAATTTCGATTAGGGTTCTTTGGAGGGTAGGGTTTTCGAAAACCCTTCAATCCAAAACCCTAATTGCGAAAATTTGGCCTTTAGGGTTTAATGGCTATAAACCCTAATTTGCAATTCAACTATTATAGCAATTCAATTTAAAACAAACAATGGCTCTGATACCACTGATGGGTTTTAGGTAAAACAAATAAACCAGAAAACAATTCCTAAGTTCACATGCAACCTACTTTGGATCTATGTTTTAACTATTGAACATACAACTTTGAATTGCAAAACAAGAACCCTAGAGGAGGAGGCTATTTTCGAAAATAGTAAACTAGGGTTTAGGAGTTACATACCTTTCAATTGTTATAGTAAACAATTGATAATCCTCTTGATCTTGATCTTGATCTTCTTGGAAGCTTAGCACCACAAATGTAATGCCTCTAATGGAATCACACCTAAGAACTAGCAAGAAGGAAACTTGGAGGAGAGAGGATGGAGAGAGTATGCAATTTCGGCCTTAGGGTTTCTTCCAAAGAATTAGTGACCTCAAATGTGAGCCAGGAGGCTCCTTAAATAGCTGAGGGAACTAGGGTTTTGGGAAAACCCTAATGATCCTTGCTTAAGGCCTAAGCAAAGCCCAAGGGCTTTATCTAGAACCCCTTGGACGGAATCTCTAGGGTTTCCCCTATGAATTTCGTCCACCTCCATCCAAGGAGGTTCTGGATCCTTCCATTCAACTATTAGTTAATCGCAAACTAGTCCCTGCACTTTACAATTAATTCTTTTAACCCCAAAATTAATTCTGATTAATTTCTGGCTAACTATTAATTAAACATAATGATTTCTAATTAATATATTAATCTATTAACATATTAATAAATCATTTATATATTAATTTATTAATCTTATAAATTAATATCTCTCCTTTCATAATTTCCTTGTCCAGTTGCTAGGTTGAGGGCAACCCAAAAGGACTGTGCTGCTATCAATTCAAGTACATACCAATTATAGTTATGGGCTTAGACACCTAATCCAACATAATTAAGTTTGCATGACCATCACTCTTGATTAAACTTGAATCTTATGATCTTTGTGAATTACAAAATTGTAGGACTAGAGTTTTGACCAAAACCTAGGGTTAAATAGAAAAGTGGGTAAGTAATCGTAGGAGCTAATATATGACGACCAATCGTATATTGAATTGATCTAATAAACCCAATTAATCAATTCATTATAAGTCTAATTTAACTCGAACTGAACACTAGTAAACTTGTTAGTTTATCCGCCTGATCACCGTATGAATGACCTTGTTGCTAAAGGATTAGGATTAGTGAACATTAACCTAGTCATCTTAGGAATCGGTAAACAACGAAATATTAAACCATTGCACTTCCATAAATCAACCATAATAGCAAGTAAATCAAAGCTAAACGAAAGTCTCTCAATTACCTTTCTTTAAATCGTCTTTTGTGTTTCTTGCTTTTAGTTTTAATATTTGCTTCAATAGTTGATAGTTAGTTAGTTTTGTTAATAAAGTTTCTAGTCTTTCAAAACTAGAGAACACCCTTTTTTTCTAAATGTAATAGTAATTTAGTTAGTCAGTAGATAAGAATTAGCTAATCATTTTGTTCCCTGTGTTCGATACCTGTCTATTGTGCTATAGTATTTTCAACAAGATACACTGTCTTAGGTAATAATTAGTTACATTAGTAGGATCAACTAATGCATAATTATTTATGCATCAAGTTTTTGGCGCCGTTGTCGGGGAACGGTCTATTTTTAGTTAATTTGAATTTTCTATTTCTAGGAATTTTTCTGTCTATTTTCTTTTAAATTTTCGTTTTAGTTTTTTTTTTCTTTTTGGCTTACTGTTGAATCATAAAAAGTGACCCTATTGAACTTCAACTACCGCAATCTCTTCAGCTACCGCAGTCATCCAGCACCCGCAGTCAAGCTTCTTCATCAGCAACCGCAACCGGAGTCTACCTACCGCAGTCACTTAGCTAGATTACTTTACTTGTATTTATTGTAATACACTCTATTGTCCAGTATGCCTTGCATGGCTACTCATAGAGATGTAATCTAGTGCTCTTCATGAGTCTCTATAAATAAGAGCTCATTCTCTTTTATTCAACACAGATAACTCACACATCTATTCTGAATACATTTCTCTAAGTTATCTTTTCTATTCCTCTATCTTATTTCTCATCCCTCCTTACTCTCAATCCTTCCTAGAACATAACTGATCATAACCTCTCTCTGGAGCAAGTCCTCTGTGACTTAATCACTAAGTTTGATCTTCCTTATTAACTTGGTTTGAATGCATTCCTTGTTATAAATCAACTTATGTGTATACTTGATATAACAATTGTTGTCATTTCTATTTCTTTACTTTTCCGCAACTAACTCTCTAACTATCTAATTATAACTTATAAATATTATTGTTGAGCTTTTAGATCCTTCGAGATTAACTATTCCGCAATCCACTTATTCTAACGTTTGTTCAAGTGTGTCTCCAATTTTTTCTCTCAACAATTGGTATCAGAGCCATAGTGGTTGCTTTTTGAAAACGGATCTTTGATTTCTCAAAAGGCCTTCTATACCACTTAAGCTCATTTCTTTAAAAAAACAATTTCAAATGGCACAATCTTTATCTCTGAACATTTCCAACAGTGTTGGTGGTTCTAACCGAGCCCCAATATTGGTAGCAAATGAATATCATCACTGGTCACAAAGAATGGAAAGGTACTTAATGAGACTTGGTAGAGATGTATGGCGATCCGTAGAAGAAGGACCACATGTCCCAGTCCTTACACCTGTCCAAACCGACGGCGCTACAACCAGACTAGGAGGAGGTCAACCAGTTATGAGCCGTCCCACCAAGGATGATCTCGATAAAATGGAAAATGATGATGTTGCTTTTTATGAAATCTCCTGTGGAGTTGCTCCTGACAACTTCGATATTATCATAAATTGCAAATCATCAAAAGAGATCTGGGAAGTTCTCAAGAATCTGTACGAAGGCTCAGAACAAGCACAGGATAAGAAGCTTACTACCGCACTCAATGAGTTCAACAACTTCAAAGCTCATACCAGCGAAAGTTTGGAAGACTCCTTCAAAAGGTTCAATCTGATAGTCACCAAGTTATCCAATGCGGGCACCATCCGCAGTAACCATGAAACAAACCTTCAGTTTCTTAATGGTTTGGGAAGACATTGGACTACGGCTAAGATGATAGTCCAAGGCGATAGAAAGATTCACTCTTTGTCACTCTACAAGCTCTACGGAGAGCTGCAAGCACAAGAATCCACCGTACTCAAAGACTGTGCTGAATTCGGAGGACCACTTGCTCTCATAGCACAAGCTCCACCGCAGTCACCCTACTCTTCATCGTATGACACTCCACTGCAGTCATACGAAGCTGACTCATAGTATGATGATGAAGAAGAATTTCAGAAGGCTATTGCTCTGGTTAGTCAACAGTTCAACTGTCTACCACCTCCTTCCTTCCGCAAGAATCAACAGTTCAATAAACCTCCATTCAACCGTAACTTCGGTTCCTAGAATAACCATTCTCGATATTCCAAAAATTCTCATCCACCACCGCAATCTCAAATTAATCAACCAAACCACTGACTCCGGTACTCCCTCAGAAGACAAAACTGATGTTGTAATTTGTCACAAATGCAACAAAGAGAATCACTTTGCAAGAGATTGTAAGGCCAATGTAGTAAAAAACAGAGCATTCTACCTTAGAATGGCTCAAGAGTTGGAAGATAAAGAAAAGGCAAGGGCATACGTAGCCCATGTCAAAAGAGACCATCAAGTGTGGTCATCTGGAGATGAAGATGAAGCCATCAGCAGTATCAAAGGAAAAGGGAAAATCTGCATGCTGGCAACTGCGGATGATGATGAGTCCACAAAGCTGGAAAAGAACTACTGCTGCATGGCAAAGGATGGAACTCTAAGCATCGTCGAACAGGTAAAACTCATGATCCAAACTCTAAACTATAGCATGCATGACTGTCAACCATACATAGATGATCTTAATGACACGTGTGATGCCGTCCTTACAGACTATAACAAAGCCTTAGATGAGAAGAACATTGCGTCCCAAGAGATGTTCCATGTAAGAGGACGACTGGATAACAAAAGACTCAAATTGGCTATGTTAGAAAAAGATTTAGAGTTAGAGAAAGACGCGAGAATGTTAAGTGAAACACAATTAGAGATAGCTTTGAATCAAAGAGATTTAGCTCAGAGAGAAATTGTACGCCTAAATCTTTTAATCGAAAAATTGTTCAATGAAAGTGAAGCTATTGAAAATTTAGTGAATAATGGAACCGTGGACAATACATACAATTGGGGTTGGTCAAATGGATATCCTACCGCAATGGATTCCTCACCCCGGTTCAATAAAGACAGATTGTATGTCCCTCCAGACCGATAATTTCTTTTCCCACTCAATGACAAGACTTTTCCCGAAGACATCAAAACTCACTTCGGTAGACTACATAGTCTAAGCAATAATTGTATCATTGAGGAAATTGTGTCTAAGGTTTCGGGTCACACATGTGATCAAATTCCTATCTGTGGCACCATTTACCCAAATTCTCAAACCTCATCCGTAGTTGATGAAGAAATTGTCATTGAGGGCCCCGAAGTCTCAAAAGACTTTCCACCTCTGTCTTCAGACCGCAGTGTATCACACTATAGTCAAAAGTCCCACAAAAGTCCCACCGCAGTCTCAACTCAGACTTACTCTGCAGTAGTTAAAACATCACTACCGGAATCATCAGTAAAAGGAACCGTGACCCTTCAGGCAATTCATGATGAATTACCTATAGAGAACTTTGAAGTGGGTCAATGCTCACAAACCCCAGAATCTTCAAGTTCGGATGACTCAAGCCCACGTTTTCAAAATCATTCTAAAAATTCCAGGAAACCGCAGTTGAACAACAATGACTGCGGTTCACCAAAATCTTTGGCCAAAAAGGCCTTCAAAGAGGAATTTAGATCTCGAGGCACATACAGACAAACTTTTTCGAAAAACAAGAAGCATGTCAGAATTCCAAAGTCCAAGAGTCCAGAAAAATTTGTTTTCTCACACTACTTTTCAAAAAACTCTCCAATCAAGAAAACAAACAAAACGGAAAGTACAGCTTCAAAAGTCATTCCTACTTCTTCTGACACAACCCAAAAGGGTGTTCAGTCTTTTCGAAACAATGGTTTTCAGGTCTATTCCTCAAATGATCCTAAATGGAAAGGTATTTTACCCACTCCAACACTTTTAAAGTCACGTCAAAATTTCAACAAATGGAAAGGTATCCTACCAAATCCACCAAAAAGGACTCAAAGATTTGCACGTGCTAAACCTTGTTCAAAACAAACTTTTCAGAAATTAAACAACACTCATGTCAGATCTTTTCAAACTCGGACCGGTAACAAGTCCAATTCATCCTATGGACCGCTGACCAATCACAATGTCAGATCCAATGACAAAAAATCCTTTTGCAAATGTCAGTGTAGTTGTCAAAAAGATTCATCCTATTTCAAATCTAGTCAGAGTCAGAAACGTAGTGCTTTTTCAAAAACTCACAACACTCCAAATCTGCACAAACACCCAGGACTAGGAATAAAAGTTGATAAGAGACCCGTCCCTGCAACCTCGGTCCATGCATCTTTCAAAAATTCACCAGTTGCCCCAGGCTCCAAACTAGTTTGGATGCCTAAACTAACCATGTAATTCTCAGGCTTTGTGCAAGGAGGAACAAGAAGAAGAATGGTTAATTGACAGTGCCTGCTCCTTGCACATGACTGGAAGGTTAGAATACCTTCAGGATTTCAGGCCAATATGCAATGGTGGAAATGTTACATTTGGTAACAATGCGAATGGAATCATCCGAGGTTACGGTGTTCTCACTACGAGGAACTTTTCTATTCAGAAGGTTGCTTATGTAGAAAGCCTTAAACACAATCTCATCAGTGTTGGCCAACTACGTAAAGCAGGACATCGAGTTGAATTTGATGATCAGTTTTGCTACGTAATGACAAGTGATAGGAACACATGCTTGATCAAATCCCGATCCGAAGGTACCATGTACCCCTTGGATGTCTCTCTGATCATTGGCAGACCGCAGTTGTGCTTCCTATCCAGAGCTGTATCCGAAGTCAGCTGGCTATGGCACCGCAAGCTGGCTCATCTCAACATCAGGTACATCAACAACTTGGTCACAGGAGAACTAGTCAGAGGTCTCCCTATTCTCAAATTCAGCAACGATACTCTCTGTCCGGCTTGTGAATATGGTAAACAGTCCAAAGCAAGTCACCCTCTAGTAATGGATTCTTCAATTTCTGAACCACTGGAGCTATTGCACATTGATCTCTGCGGTCCATCAACCGTAGCCAGTCTCCATCACAAGAAGTACATACTGGTTATCGTAGATGACTTTACACGCTTCACATGGGTCTTCTTCCTCAGACTCAAGTCAGAAACACCGCAGATTTTCATCAACTTCATCAAAGAGATCGAACTTCAGATCAAGCTTCCAGTAAGACGTATCTGCAGTGATAATGGAACCGAGTTCACTAATTATCTTCTCAATAGTTTCTTGGTGACCAAGGGCATCTCTCATAACTTCTCAGCTCCCTACACACTGCAACAAAATAGAGTAGTAGAAAGAAGGAACCGCACACTCGTAGAAGCAGCCAGATCTATGCTCAACTTCGCACACCTTCCTCTCTACTTCTGGACTGAAGCTGTAGCAACCGCATGCTTTGTTCAAAATCGAAGCATTCTGTGCAAACGTCTGAATAAAACACCATATGAGGGCCTTAACAACCGCAAGCCAAATGTTCGCTTCTTTCATATCTTTGGGTGTAGATGTTTCGTGATCAACAACCGCGATCAGCTTAACAAGTTTGCACGAAAGTCTGATGAAGGCATCTTCCTTGGTTATTCCACTAACAAGGTTGCTTATCGAGTGCTCATCAGACGTACAAGGCTGATCACTGAAAGCTTCGATGTGAAATTTGATGATTCTCACATCCGCAACGGACCTCCATCCACTGAAACCACCGCAATAATGGAAAACGATATTCCTGCCTCTTCAGGTCCTTTAAATCTAGTTGAAGTCAATTATGACGATCTTTTCGATCCTGTTGAAACGGCGAAACTATCCGAAGTTCTTGTATCACCTGCAGCTCAACAACAACACGCTGATGTTTCTGGATCATCTCTATCTGAAGTCGCTTCTCTCAATACTTCCACCTCTCCGGTTGAGGGGGAAAGCTCTACTCCGGATCTAACAACAACTGTCGAGGTTCCAGTACTTGATGCTGCTCAAGTTCCTATCCGGAGAGAATCATTACCATCAAACGTATCGTCAGATTCGGATGATGAACTCATAGAGAACATTGACACGAGAATCGATCCAAGGATTATCACTCTCCCATCTGCAGTCCAGGGGGAACCTTCTCAGGTTCCAGAGGAACGCCCATCCGCAATCCAGGGGGAACCTCTCCCAACTGCTCTAGAAAACTCCATTCTCGTTTCAACAAACCAAGATGACTCAGCAGGATGTTCTCAAGTCCAGGGGGAACTGCCATCTCCAACCGCAGACTCTCCTGATATTCAAGATATTCCCTCTACCGCAGCTGCTGATCATCTGCAACCCCGTCTACACGTATGGACAAAGGACCACCCACCAGGTCAAATCATTGGCAACCCATCCGCAGGTATCCAGACTAGATCTTCCAAGGACCTATCTGATCACTGCAACTACGCATCATTTATGTCCCCGGTAGAGCCCAGAACGATCAAAGAAGCATTGCTTAAACCTGACTGGATAACTGCAATGCAAGAAGAGCTAGAAGAATTTCAAAGAAACAAAGTTTGGCAGCTCGTTCCGAAGCCACATGGTCACTCTATTGTTGGCACTAGATGGGTATTCAAAAACAAGCTGGATGAATCTGGTGTGGTAGTCAGAAACAAGGCAAGACTAGTTGCAAAGGGGTATAGTCAACTTGAAGGCATTGACTACGATGAAACGTATGCTCCGGTAGCACGCATGGAGGCTATCTGGATCTTCCTAGCATACGCAGCCCACAAGAACGTCAAGGTACACCAAATGGACGTTAAGAGTGCCTTTCTCAATGGGGAATTAAAAGAAGAGGTTTACCTTCAGCAGCCTTTAGGTTTTGAAAATGTTGAATTCCCAGACCACTGCTACAAGCTTGAAAAAGCAGTCTACGGTCTGAAGCAAGCCCCAAGAACATGGTATGAGACTCTCTCTGAATTCCTTGTCTCATCCGGGTACAAGAGAGGAGTGATTGACCCCACGTTATTTAGAAAAGCAAATGATAACCACCTTATGCTTGTACAAATATATGTGGATGATATCATCTTCGGATCGACTGATCAAGGAATGGTGGATGAATTTGCTAAGCTCATGACCAACAAGTTCAAAATGAGCATGAATAGAGAGATTAACTTCTTTCTAGGACTTCAAGTGAAACAAATTCCGCAAGGGATATTCATTCATCAAGAAAAATACACCACTGAACTATTAAAGAAATATTCCATGGACAACTGTTCTTCTGCTAAGGTCCCCATGGCCTTCGGTTATAAGATCTCTGCTGATCTCTCAGGCGAATCTGTGGATCACAAGACTTATAGAGGTATCATTGGCTCTTTGATGTACCTCACCGCAAGCAGGCCAGACATTGTCTTTGCAACTGGTGTATGTGCAAGGTATCAGGCTGACCCAAAAGTGTCACATATGACTGCAGCCAAACAAATTCTACGGTACCTGAAAGGAAGCAAATCTCTTGGTCTATGGTACCCCGCAGGCAATGACTTCAGCCTGCAAGCTTTCACAGATGCGGATCACGCCGGATGCAGATTAGACCGCAAAAGTACCTCAGGTGGATGTCAATTTTTGGGTGGAAGACTCGTCAGCTGGTCCTCAAGGAAACAAAGTTGTGTTTCTCTGTCTACCGCAGAAGCTGAGTATGTGGCCGCAGCCAGTTGTTGCTCTCAAGTCCTTTGGATGAAAACTCAACTATTGGACTACGGGTATAGAATGCTGCGGATACCGATCTATTGTGACTCTGAAAGTGCTATTGCTATTTCTCACAATCCAATTCAACACTCCAAGACTAAGCATATTGAACTACGGTATCACTTCATCAAAGACCACATCTTGAAAGGTAACATTGAACTCATCTTTGTCCATTCTCATGAAGAGATTGTTGATGTGTTCACAAAAGCACTCGAATCCACAAAACTTAACACCTTCCTGCAAATGTTAGGAATGATGAATCCAGACCCGCAATTCTTTTTGAATTGTTAGATACCGCAGACCATTCTTGGTCTCCGTTGCGGTTCTAACTGAAAGTTACTTATGATAGATGGTTTTGGTACCGTAGTTTAGGTACCGCAACCATATATCATACTTATTTTTCATGGGTCTTTATTGTTTGTTATTACTAATTTTTGTACAAGTGCTCTTCTCAGTTTCTTCTACTGAAGTCATAAATCTACCTATCTGCAATGACATTTGTTCATCCGCAATGACATCTGGTCATCCGCAATGACGTTTCCATCCGCGATCATTATTGATATTTCTCAACTGTTTCATCAACCCTTGAATCTTTTGTGTGCTATTTAATGATCCTTCATTAAATAAAACATTAAATAAAAAAAACATTCTCTTTAGAAACTGTCTCATTCTCTTTCTAAATAAACATTGTGTCAGACCTATTTTAGGTATATGACAAAAAGAACGTTTTTCCATAACCTCATCCTTAATCTGTCTTTTCCTCTCCCCAGCACGTCCCATCCGTTACAACTTCCTTTCCCCTCACCCCACGATCACCTGACACGTTGATAGATGTCTGACTTTTCATTAAATGCAAACCCTCCTTTAGTAAATCTCCCAAATCCTTTTTAAACCGTTTCATTATTTGTGGCTAAGATTTAATCCCCAATTCAAAGATTCCCTCCAAACCCCAAACGACGTTTTTTACCTTATCCTTACCTTTTACCTAGGGTTAAAAAGTTTTCACCTCTTTATAAACCCATCTTCTTACCCAAAATCACTTTACGCTTTCTGAACATCGAACCTTCTCTCTCAAACCCTTCAAGAACTCTATTTTCTACTCCTTCTCTCAAAGCTCCTACAACGGTGAAATCAGGTGCATCAAAGAAACAATCCAAGGTTTCAGGCTCAGTGAATCCTACCGGTTCAGACTCTCCAACGATTGCTTCAAGCAACTTTCGAGCAGTGTTTGAAGATCATTCTTCATACAATGCTCCAACCAAACTGATGATCAAGTTTCTCAAGAATCACCCTCTGTTTGGCCCTTTCGACGCTTTTACAGATGTTGTTCCAGTCTCGACCCTCTTCAAATGTGCATTCTCCGCTTATCGCCCAATCGAAAACCCTCAAGAAGTTCACCTCAACCTGATTAATGATTCTTTGGTCATCCTATCCAAAGAAAAGTTTCTTTCTGCAATAAACCTTCTGGTTCATCCCTCCATCAAGATCTTCTCTCCTTCCATGGCGAACGTTACCTCTACCCTTTACCAAATGGGGTATCAGAAACCAATTATAGGAATTGGTGAATTCAAGAAAAATCAGTTGCCTGCGGTTTGGCAGTTTGTGTGCCATTTCATCATCCGCTGTCTATCCGGCAGAACCGGAGGCATAGACAACATGGGACTCAAGCTACTGGAGTTGGTGTGGAGCATATTCACAGGACACGATGTAAACTACGGGAAGATCCTATGGGACGACTTCCTTCAATATATTCCCAAAGAGAGTCCAAGGGAGAACCCAACTGAGCTCACTTTTGCAAGGTTCTGGTCACTCTGCATTTCAGACCTTCATGCGGACGCTGGAATCGACATGGGCAGTGACATCAACATCTTTGTCACTAAGGATCTCAAAAGGTACAATCCCTCTTCTGATCAAACTGTTTTTGGACCTATCCGCATACTCCCTACCCACATTCTTTCCACACTTGGTCTTGAGACTGCTGATGTCTCAGATCACATTGAGGCTACAGAAGGTATTGCCCCATACCTTCCTACCCCGCCTCTTCAACTCCCATCCGCAATTGTTAACCCTGAAGGTACCGTAGTCCCTTCTGCCACTACACTCTCCAATCTTTCTCAAAGAAGAAAGCAATTGGAAACCAAGAAGAAACAAAGAACCCCTAAGAAGGATGCTCCAAAACCAACCGCACCCACCAAGAAACGTAAAACCAAACCAACCGCACCTACACCTAGTAGTGATTCTGATGAGGATAGACAACCAATTACTATCCTTAAGAAAAGAAAAACCGATTCCCCTGGCCAAATGCGTGACCGGACCGATACTGAAGCCTCTCAAAAGGCTCCGGTAGTCCTTGGGGTGGCCGCAGACCCATTCAACACCACTATCATTTTCCATTCAGACTCAGAAAGTGAGTCTTATTCACGACATCGTGGAGACTCCCCCCCCCCCCCCCCAGCTCACTCCCAAGAGGATGACACTGGTGCTCGCCCTAAGGTCTCCAGGGCTTCCCGACTGCATTTCTTTTCACCTGAGGAGTTGCACTCCATCCTTTTAAACGTCACCCAAACACTTCAAACACCTTCCCAACCGCAGGGCACTTCTTCCGCCCATGCCAGAACTGAGCCGAGGCCAAACTTGACCACGGGTCAAGGAGACCGAGGAAGCTCAGGAAATCCTACTCTGCTTACATTCGCAGCAGGTGGTTTAGGCACCGTGAACACAAATGTGCAAGGATCCGTGGACCCGAAGGACACTTCGGTGCGTTTCCAAGGTTTTGACGGAGGTGAATCCAATGACTCATGGTTACAGTACAATCCGGTAACTGAGTCAGAAATCAAGAAATATACTGCTTTCAAAAGGGCATTCCAAGCCCGCAAGGAACAACAGATCAAGCAGCAGCAGCAAAAGGAGCAAGATATCCATTCAGTGGCACGGTATTGCGCTGACGCAATCAATAATGCCAATACCGTAGCCACCATCCAAAAGGTTCAGGACTGGATGACCGAGATGGCTGAAACAGTCCTTAAAGCTCAGGCAACAGGTGAAGGTGCAGGTACCTCCAGAGCTACTCCAAATCCTATTCCAACTCCAACAGTCAATGAATCACAAGACGAAGGAACCACAATCGAAGTCAGTTATGCTCCCACCTTCGGTCTTGATGATGAAGACATTCAGGAGGTAAACAAGCCCAGTCCTTCTGATGATGACCTCATGATGTTCGTTGAGGAAGAAGAATCCAGTGGCTCTCAACATTCGACTTCTAAACCCAAAGAAAAGAAGAAAAAGAAGAAGAATGTTGTCACCAGGAAAGAATTTATGAGCTTACAAGCTAAAGTCGATCAGATCTTAGCTGCGGTCAAACCAACTCAACCGCAACCAGAAGACACCCCGGGACCGCAGTCCCTGATCGAACGTATAGAGCGTCTGGAAACAAGGGAACGTTTGGCTGCTGAGAGAATTTCTCTCAAAGTGGAAATGGGGATCCGGTCCCTTGACAACAACCGCAAAGCAGATCACAAGGATTTTATGGCTGCTATGGAACGCCTCATCACTGAGGTGACCGTAATCAAAACGGATCTCCAAACAGCCATTGCGGATCAAGCCACTCAGTCTCAGAAACTGATAGCTGAGACTCACACTGCGTATGAGTCCACTATCTCAGTTCTTCAAGCAACAATCAACAGACTGCAACGATCCCTGTCCTCCAACTTCCATGGTCCCGAGATCCTCCAGCTCACAAAGGAAATACACAGGCTACTCTTCAGCTCCTCCATTCCCAATAATCAACAGTTGGCCGAAGCCCTCAAAGCTCAATTTCAAGAGGTTTTTGCCAAGGTTGATGGCCTTAAGAAATGGCTTGAGGAATCACCTGCATTGAATTCCTCAAGAGGGGGAAGTAAAGACGAAGTCCATCAAAGTGAAGAAGAAGAAGTCCATCACTCTGATCACTCCATCTCACAACATCAGAGTCCCCCCATCATCACAGAAAAAATTCCTACACCGCAGCCCTCACCGCAACCGTCTCACCATACTCCACCCCATGACACTCCACTGCAAGAGAAGGTCACTCCTCAAAAGCCAGAGACTCCCCCTCACTTCAAAGATCTGGCTAAGCATATGTCCTCTCCGAGCTCAACTGACTCTCCTGCCACCACCCAAAGGAAGAAAGATTGGAAGGCAGCCAAACTTGCAGAGCTTATATGGAGAGAATGCGGTTTTGATACTATGATGGACAAATCCTTAATAAACTCTTGGATCAATCCTCACCGCAGACTGCTGGACGAAGATTACAGACCCCACCTCACCTATGTTGAACCCCCTACCGATGGCTACTGGGATGTCTCAATTTCCCCAAATGCCAAATACTTCACAGTATTTGAGCAATTCGACTGCAGCCTTCCTGATCACAAAAGACTGCCAATGGAATTTGAGAGACTTAGTCTTTTTCATGCTAAACATGCCTCTTCTATTGAAAATATATGGTCTAACGATAGACCATCCGCAGTCAAGAATTACAAAATCTGGAAGTTCATGAAGGCTGACTACATCCAGTATACCCTCACTAGAAGGGAGCATGACTACATCCGCACCCAGGCAGACTTTCCCTGTATGAATCCGGAAGAAATCTTTCTTATTGCCAAGGTGTTCCAAAACAAGTCAGAAAAGCACCCGAAAATGAAGATCGCGCTTGAAAAGGCCAATACTTTTCTGAAGGAAACGGTCTGTGATTTCGCCAAGATCGATGCAGATATCTATCCTATAATTGCCAAGAAATTTGATCTGCCACCTCTCGAGCTTGCTCCAATGCCTACCGAAGGCTATCAAGAAAGATCCTTAGGAGCAACCAACTTTCCTGAACTTGGAGTCATTTTCGAAAGGAAGATAGATAATGTCAAATACTTCATTCCTATGACTGCCATGCATCGCCTAACCAAGAAGCAACTTGACATCTGCCGAACCGCAGTTGAAAGATCAAAGCACACTACTGCAGAAGTCAAGTTCGAGATCTCAAGGAGAATCACCTGGCTGGAAAACATCAGGAAGTTTTGGTGGATCCTGATCAAGTTCCTCAAACTTGATAGTTGAACAAAAGTTAAAGAGGTCACTTAGGGGGAAATTGTTGAATCATAAAAAGTGACCCTCTTGAACTTCAGCTACCGCAATCTCTTCAGCTACCGCAGTCATCCAGCACCCGCAGTCAAGCTTCTTCATCAGCAACCGCAACCAGAGTCTACCTACCGCAGTCACTTAGCTAGAGTACTTTACTTGTCTTTATTGTAATACACTCTATTGTCCAGTATGCCTTGCATGGCTACTTATAGAGATGTAATCTAGTTCTCTTCATGAGTCTCTATAAATAAGAGCTCATTCTCTTTTATTCAACACGGATAACTCACACATCTATTCTGAATACATTTCTCTAAGTTATCTTTTCTATTCCTCTATCTTATTTCTCATCCCTCCTTACTCTCAATCCTTCCTAGAACATAACTGATCATAACCTCTCTCTGGAGCAAGTCCTCTGTGACTTAATCACTAAGTTTGATCTTCCTTATTAACTTGGTTTGAATGCATTCCTTGTTATGAATCAACTTATGTGTATACTTGATATAACAATTGTTGTCATTTCTATTTCTTTACTTTTCCGCAACTAACTCTCTAACTATCTAACTATAACTTATTAATATTATTGTTGAGCTTTTAGATCCTTCGAGATTAACTATTCCGCAATCCACTTGTTCTAACGTTTGTTCAAGTGTGTCTCCAAGTTTTTCTCTCAACACTTACCACGTCGTGGTCATTAACACCACGTCGTGGTGTCATAACAGTTAAATTCTATTTTTTTATTTTTGTTCTTTTTACGCGTTTCATTTGTTTTTGTTTTACTGATTTATGACCTGAGGATCAAAGACACCAATCATACCACCATTTGAAGATGCTGAGTCAGAATTCCACAAGAAGAAGACAACAAAACTCGGAGAATCAAGAAAAAGAACTCTAGAAAGAGAATTTGAAAGTTTTGAGAAGACTCCTAACAAGAAGGAAGCACGTTACGAGCCAGAAAGCGAACAAGAATCAGACAACTAAGTGAACCCAAAAGCGAACCAAAAGTCAACATGAAGGACATTGCTAACATAACGATGGAAGCATACAAGAGACGGTTGCATGAAGACAACAAACCGGGACTGGTGCAACCCATAATTCCCAACACATCGAGCTTTGAACTGAAGGGACACATACTTGCTCAAATGAAAGACATACCCTTCTACGGGAAAGACCATGAGGATGCCTACAACACATTGATGAGTTTAATGAAATTGCCGACTACTTCAAACTACCAAACATACCACGCGAGACAGTTCTGCTAAGAATGCTCCCCATTACTCTAAAGGGTGCAGCAAAAGATTGGCTGAAGGCACTCCCACCGGAGACTATAACAACATAGGCACAAATGCAGGAAGAATTCATACAACAGTTTTGCCCACCTTCTAAAGTTTCCAAATTGAAGAAGGCTATTGCAAATTTTGAGCAACAAGCGGTGGAGTCACTATATGAGGCATGGGAAGGTTATAAGGGGATGCTAAGAATCTGTCCTCAAAATGATCTAAATGTGCAACAAGAGGTCTCAAGTT
This sequence comes from Lactuca virosa, assembly GCF_052849685.1. Classification (NCBI taxonomy): domain Eukaryota; kingdom Viridiplantae; phylum Streptophyta; class Magnoliopsida; order Asterales; family Asteraceae; genus Lactuca; species Lactuca virosa. The sequence continues at coordinate 63,084,342 of NC_136429.1, forward strand.
TCTATGATGGGGTAAACGTCACTACTAGGCAACTCCTTGATTCTCAAGGGCCACTCACAAAGAAATAATTTGTCGCAATCAAGGAGCTAATCGAGCAATTTTCTAACCATTCGAGAGAATACCATAACCCTCGACATGATGCAACTAGGGGAATCGTAAATTCAACTTCGGATGATTTGTCGAAATTTTTAACAATGTTGCATAACATGGATAGGAGGATGACTAAAATGGATCAAACAATCCATGCTATACGAGTGGGGTGTGAAAACTATAACAGTCCGCATTTAACTAGAGACTGTGATCTTGATGAAAATGGAAACCGAAAGGTTCAAGCTTGCTACTCGAGCGGTGATCGTTATGATGAAGACTGGAGAAAGCCCAAGAAAAAGTGATTACCTTATGATGAGTACAATAAAGCCAAAGAAGAGAAGTATAAGCAAAAAGGAAGAGGCTTTTACCAAAGAGAGGAACCAGCTCCCGAAAAGAAACCCGATTTCGAGAAAATGCTTGCTTGTTTTGTTGCCGCATCGGAAAAGAGAAACGAAGATACTGAAGCAGTACTTAGAAATCAGCAAGCTGCAATCAAGAATATTGAGCAACAAATTGGGCAATTATCCAAGCAATTCAATGAAAGATTATCGGGTACACTTCCAGGAAACACCGAACAAAACCCGAAAGGATCTTACATCCAAGCCATTACAACTAGAAGTGGGAAAAATGTTACCCATCTGACTCCCATTAATAGGAACAACATGGATTATGATCAGGAAGGTCGAGAAGCAAGTAAACAAAAGAATTTTGAACAGTCACCACGATGTGGTACTAACACCACGACGTGGCAGGTACCTGAAAAGAAAAGTGTTGACCCCGTTCAGCCATACCGCCCACTGCTGCCCTTTATTAGTAGAGCAAGACAAGCAAAGAATGTTGAATACTACCAGAAGTTCCTAGATCACATCAAGTCCCTTGAAATCAATATTCCATTGCTTGAAGCATTGGCTCAAATGCCAAAGTATGCAAAGTTGCTAAAAGATCTCCTGACAAACCGAAAGAAGATGGAGGGGATATCGAAGGTGGTACTAATTGAAACTTGCTTAGCTGCAATGTTGAATATGCTACCAAAGAAGATGGGTGATCCAGGAAGCTTAAAACTTCTGTGCCAATTCGTAAATCTAGCCACTAGCCACGCTCTAGCCGACTCGGGAGCAAGTGTTAATTTGATGCCTTATTCATTCTTCAAGAAACTTGATCTCCCGGAACCAAGACCATTTTGCATGGTCATCCACTTAGCAAACAAAATGAGGACCTTTCCAAGAGGAATTTGTGAAGATCTATTAGTTAAAGTTGACAAGTTTGTTTTTCCTGCGAATTTCATTGTTTTAGACATGGAGGAAAACGAACAAGTCCCAATTATTCTTGGAAGGCCCTTTTTAAGCACTGCCCGAGCCTTGGTTGATATAAGAGAATCCAAACTCACTCTACGAGTTGGCTAAGAAGCGGTCACTTTTGGAGTAAAAGAGCAATCCAACACTCAAGGATAAGTGATGATACGACTTTCTCGGTTGATGTGTTCGATGAAATTATAGAGAATGAGCTTGGAGGATGGAAAGAAAAAGAAACTGAGGGGTACATGGTTCTACAAGAAAGAGATTTTGATGTTGAACATGAGATACAAGAGTTATAGAAGCTACTGGAAGAGAGCGAGTACAACAAATTGAAAAAGGTATGTGAAGAATCACCACGACGTGGTACTGACACCACGACGTGGTCATCTGAATTTTCTTGATATGACATAAAAAAATATGACACAACAATGTGGCAAGATATCCACGTCGAGGTCACTGCTCAAAAACCAAAAATCGAGTTGAAAGCTTTGCCTGAACATCTGGAGTATGCATTCTTGGAAGAAAATTGGAAACTTTATGGAAACCATGAAGTTGGCAACTTTATGGGTTAAGAGGGCCTTAGGAGAGTCTTGGAGTTCCGATCTAGAGAATGGTTGAGTTTTGGAGGATTGCATGAAAGTTGGATGTCTTTTCTTCAAATTTGGACCTAAATGAGATCTAGACATGTATTGGACATATATGTCTTAAAAGCATCGACTTTCAAGTGTATTAAGAGGTTATAAGACCTTTTGGAAAGTTAGAGTTCAAGGCTTAATCGTTTAACGACTTAAAAGTTGTATTTTTGGACTCAGACTGTTCTCACAACGTGAGACACAAAGTCTCACAAAGTGAGGAGCGGTTGATCCTGTTTTTGATGAGCTTAGTGGTGCTCACGACGTGAGGAAAGGCTGCCCACGTTGTGAGGACAGCTGAGTTGTCATTCATTGATTGAGTTGGCTAAGTTGACGCGTGATGAGTTGGGATCAGATCGGGTAAGCTCTCACGATGTGACTAAGGACTGGTCACGACGTGAGATGTAATTTTGGGCTTTTGGGCCTTAGTTTTCTGTCTTTGGGCCTTCATGTTCTTGGGCCCATTTAGAGCTTAAGGTGTCATTTAGGATTTTGGGCCTTCTTGGATTAGGCCCATGAGGGGTTTTGGGCCCAATTAGGAAGTTGGGCCATATTGGGCTTCTTGGTGCTATTGGTTTAGGCCTTGGATGTTGGGCCATGTAAGGAAAGGGTAAAATGGACTTTTACTCCGGGTGTTGGACAATCAGACTAAGCTTCCAGCTATGGGTTGTGGACCAATTATTAATTGGGTATTATTTGATGATGCTAGCGCGGGGACTTTCTGTATCAGCAGTCCGAGATCTTATCTGAGAGATTCAGCAGCTTGAGGTGGGTCTCCTCACTGTACTATGGGTCGAAGGCACCAGTGTCGGCCCATTAGCTCATGTTATATAGGAAGACCAGGGGGTGGCCCTTGGCATTTGTATGAAAGACCTGGAGGTGGCTCCCGGCAAATTGTATCCAAGACTAGGGATCGGACCCTGGCAGATATATATATATATATATATATATATATACATACATATATATATATATATGTGTGTGTGTGTGTGTGTGTGTGTAGGTGTAAAGATAATATGCTAGTTGTCTTTGTGATACTTGCATGGAAGACCAGGAGGTGGCTCTTAGCACTTGTCTATAAGACCTAGGGTTTTGGCCCCGACCTGGCAAGGAAAGACCATTATAAGGCTCGTGGCATAATGGCTAGACTATGGTCGGAAAATAGCAATCTCTATTGTATGTATGGTATGTGGTATTTTAGAGAATTCACAAAGCTTTGTGCGTACAGTTTATGTTCATGGTTTCAGCTAATTCTGGTACAAAAGGGAATAGCCCGGCATGACTGCACTGCATCCACTAACGTCGCCCCACTTTATGATTTTGGGATCATACTATGATAACTATTTTTACTCTGATGTGCTTTTGAATGATTAAATGATTTTTATGGTTGAATTAAAAATGAAATGTTTCCTCATGATTTTTGGGATATCACAGGTAAAGGCGGGCAGGTTAGCTACACCAGATCCCAAATCGGCTGGGAAAGAGAACTAAGCAATCCTTATATGGAGTGTGGATACTCCATATCACAACGTGTTTTAAAGTCATGCGAACAGCAGATCCCATAAGAACTCTGTAGTTAAGCGTGTCCGGGCAAGAGCAATTCAGGCATGGGTGACCCCTAGGAAGTTTTCGTGTCGGGAGCCCAAATAGGACAATATTGTGATATGTGCCAGAGGGGTATGTTACAAATGGTATCAGAGCTGGGGCACGGGTCGATATGTTCGACAGGGACGTCAAAACCTATAATGGGTCGGGGGTTGAAGGCGGGCAGGTTAGCTGCACCTGATCCCACATCGGTTGGGAAGGAGAACTAAGCATTCCTTATATGGAGTGTGGATACCTTCCCTATCACAATGCGTTTTAAAGCCATACGGGCAGCAGATCCCATAAGAACGTTGCATTCAAGTGTGCCCGGGCGAGAGCAATTCAGGGATGGGTGACCCTTGGGAAGTTTTCGTGTCAGGAACCCAAAGAGGACAATATTGTGATATGTGCCATAGGGGGATGTTACATATGTTCCCAAAACATGCTAATATTATTATCAAATCATTTCCGAGGAAATGTATTTCGATTATAATTAAAACCATGCGATGTCATCGTCAATATAGATACATAAACATAAACAAGTCTTTATATGTCTTACAACATCTTATTATACTAATAGCCTACAAACTCCTCAAATCCCTCATCATCCAAGTGTCTTCGTACCGCTTCGTGTGATACAAAGAAACAGAGTTGGTCAAGCTTGGGGGCCTGGTGACCACGTAGGGTTTTCAACCCATAATATTTAAGTTCTTTTAATTATATAATTTACATCAAGTAGTTTACCCGATTACCCATTCCCGTTATTTTCACATACTGATCTTAAAATATTGATCTCAAAGGACTTATCCTAAGGATCATCATCATCAACGGGTAGAAAAAACTTCTTCTGGATTCCTATAGCAATACGTGCCAATAAAGTAACCATGGGGGATAGAGTACATCAATGAACATATAGTTCACTAACACATACAGGTTGCGAGCATGCTAGCGTTTCCACTGGGCTGTCTAGAATAGTCTGTGGTCGGCACTTATACTCTGTTAGATGACTGGTTCATCAAGATTCAAGGCCTCTCATCATTTTCATCACCCATTACTCTCTAACATATTTTATATAAATATATATAATAAAATACATATATGATTAATCAAGTAAAATCATATAATTTATCTAACACAAATATCAAGTAATTCAGATAATAGGCACACATAACAATTAACCATATGGATTCTTTATATCTATGTGTAAGCTGAAGGTAACTATGCACTCGCTTGTTAAAGTGGATGACTGGAAATTTGGGTAGCGCCTCGCTTCAGCACTTGTCTTTTCCCTTGATGTGGCATAAGTTTAATTATCACTAAGTCTTAGTTCATTATTCCTTATAAGTAACTAATAGTCTATATTCCTCAACAGGCCCAATGTCTACATCAAGATCTATAAAGTAAGGAGCAACTAGATAAGATCATATCGGAGGTCTGGTCCATTTGGTATATAAAGTATACTGTTTGAAAATTCCACTTTAAACACCTCACTAAATTTTGCCTATAAATCACCCCCGTAAGTAGATCAATTAGTATAATGACTTGGAATCACTGACAAATCTTATTTAAAATTGTATAATAACAACTATGAATATAAATATAAATTACACTAAAATAATATGGAATGTAATCTAACTTACAGAGATTCCCTAGACAAAAGTTCGGAAAATGCACTGGCAGAGCTTCTACTCGATCGCTACTACTTTCCGCGCACTCAGGAGTCACAGGGCTTCACCGGTATACTAGAAACTAAGGAAATTTGGATCTAATGGAAAGAGAACTCGAGGAATTAAGCTATAGGGTGATATATAAGAAGCATATACGGAGACGAGTATTTATTGCCAAAAAAAAGATATGCACGTCAGGCACTCTATCGAGGTGCGTTGCGCGAATGGTCAGCGTGCTGACGTGTTGTTCTATGAGTTGTACCATGTGTTGAGATTTGGGTGGATGTCAGATGTGCGCCGTGCATCTTGTCTCTACGCGCGGCTGTGTGCGAAAACTGTATTTTCTTCAAAAAATCATATCTTCTTCATACGATCTTTGTTTTCGACGAGTTTTATATCTACGCATAGCTATCGACAAGATCTACAATTTTCGTTTAGACTCCGTTGGCTAATTTTGAATTTATTTTCAAAGTTATATTTTTAACAGGTTTAGACTGTTAAATCCATTAAAAATTCATAACTCTCTCGTCCGACGTCCATTCTCGACTGTCTTTATATCGATTGACTCCTATCAACAAGATCTCCAAATTACTTGGTTTTACGATTACTATGATTTTCGTTTATCCTGCTTATGCTAATAAGTGATCTATCTGTGGTTCACGATTTACGATATATGTAGTCGTATTGGGTCGAATGCGAAGCTTCAATGCAACATAACTTCTTCGTTATAAGTTGGATTGGAGTATTCTTTATATCTTTGGAATCCTCATCACTACTACTTCCTATTTCATCAAGGCTATTCGTCTTAATTTTTATTCTATTTTAGACATGTATTTTATTCTTATTTTATTATATTGTTTCAAGCACGTATACTACTCATAACTATGTAAATCACATAATACTCACATAATTATTTTATTAACTTCATAAAAGGTTACAATTGTTGACCATTATAAGTACATCATTTTATTAATGACTATCGAGAAACGCAGGCATTACAATTCTCTCCCCCTTAGGATGATTTCGTCCCAAGTGAGGTTCTGTCCATACATATGTTTCCATCACACAAGCACTTATTCGACCATCTTAGGTCGTAACTTCTTTGTCTTACGGTCAACAATCGTTTCGGGTTCTTCAATCAGCCTCATATTCTCATTGATCCTTAACTCCATAAGTGGAATTATATCGGGAACTTCTCCTGAGAACTTCCTCAAATAACACATATGAAAAGTGTTATAAATGCCTTCCAGTTCTTCTTGTAATTCCAGCTTCTAACTTGGTTCCTAATTCTTTGAAGAACATTGAATGGTCCAATGAATCTTGGACTCGGCTTTCCTCGTTTTCTAAATCTAATGAGTCCCATCCATGGCGAGACTTTAAGTAACACTTGGTCTCCGATTTCAAAATTAATCAATTGTCGCTTCTTATCTGCATAGATCTTCTGACGATTTTGAGCCGCTAACATCCTTTCTTTGATCACTTTCAACTTCTCAGCAGTCTAATGAACAATCTCGGAACCCATAAACTGCTTCTCTCCAGCTTCAAGCCAACAAGACGACGTACGAGATTTCTGACCATAAAACGCATGATAAGGTGACCTCTTAATGCTCAAATGGTAACTATGATTGTAGGAAAAATCCGGCAATGGTAGATGCTCATCCCAGTTACCCATAAACTCCAACGTACAAGCTCTCAACATATCCTTCGGTGTTTGAATCATTCTCTCACTTTGACCACCAGTCTGTGGATGGTAAGCAGTACTCAAACACAACTTTGTACACATCTCTTCCTGTAAGCTCTTCCAAAACCTTGAAGTAAAATGACTGTCACGGCCTGACACATTTGTCAAGGGAACACCATGAAGTTTCACTATCTCTTTCACGTAAACATTTTCAAGCTTATCCATAGAGCATCTCTCATTGGCCGCTATGAAGTGTGCACTCTTGGTGAATCGATCCATGATTACCCAAATCATATCATGACAACTCTTTGTCCTGGGTAACTTGGCCATAAAAATCCGTGGTAATGTCTTCCCATTTACCCATGGATATAGGTTAAGTCTCCAAACTCCCATATGGTTTCTGATGTTGCGCCTTAACTCTCACACAGGATACACATTCAGCCACATACTTTGCAACGTCGAGCTTCATCGTCGGCCACCAATAGAAAGGCTTTAGATCCCTATACATCTTGGTACTGCCGGGATGAATCATGTACATGGTCTTGTGAGCTTCTTCCATGATAAGTTCTATCATTCCTCCCATCTTAGGCACCCAAATATTGTTTTGGAATACCTTCAATCCTTGACTACTTGTACTGAACACTAATGTTCTACCCAAACGTTCTTCCTTTCGGTTTTCTTCTCTCAAAGCTTCATTTTGAGCTTTCTTGATACTTTCAACAATTTTCGAGGTAATTTTAATTCTCAATGCACCTGGCCTTTTCCTTTCCATGTTTATTTTTCTACTCAAAGCATCTGCTACGATATTCGTTTTACCAGGGTGGTAAAGTATCTCACAATCATAATCCTTGAGTAATTCTAGCCAACGTCGTTGTCTCATATTCTATTCCTTCTTATTAAAGAGATACTGAAGACTCTTATAATCGGTGAAAAGTTTACACTTAGTGCCATAAAGATAATGTATCCATATCTTCAGTGCAAAAACTACTGCTGCTAACTCCAAATCATGATTGGGGTAGTTCTTCTCGTGATCTTTCAGTTGTCAAGAAGCATATGCTATCACCTTGTCTTTTGGGTTAAAACACACCCTAACCCACCTCCAAATGCACCACTGTAAATTGTGAAGTCTTCAACTCTGTCAGGTAATGCAAGGATTGGTGCTTCACACAATCGCTTCTTTAGCTTTTCAAAAGCTTCCTCGTGAGTTTCACTCTACGAGTAAGTAGCTCCTTTATGGGTTAAAATGGTAAATGGAGCAGTTATTGATGAAAATCCTTGGATAAAACTTCGATAATATCCAGCTAATCCCATAAAAATATGAATCTCAATGAGACTTTTCGGTCATTCCCACTTCATTACTGCTTCGATCTTTGTTGGATCAACCATTATTCCTTCTTGGTTAACCACATGACCCAAGAATTGCACCTCTCTTATCCAAAAATCACATTTGTAGAACTTTTAATACAACTTTTTCTTCTTCAGTACTTCCAATACTTCTCGCAAGTGCTTGTTATGCCCCTGCTGGCTCTTTAAGTTAATCAGAATGTCATCGATGAACACTTTTACAAATCTATCGAGGAAAGGTTTACAAACTCGATTCCTCAAATCCATAAATGACGTTGGAGCATTAGTCAGTCCACACGACATAACCAAAACTCATAGTGTCCATATCTCGTTCTAAATGTGGTCTTCTCAATATCTTGCCCACACACCTTCAACTGATGACACCCTGACCTTAGATCAAACTTTGAAAAGTAGCTTGTGCCTTTCATTTGATCAAACATGCCATCAATCCTAGGAAATGGGTATTTATTCTTCACCGTTCCTTTGTTCAGCTCTCTGTAATATATGCACATCCTCATGCTTCCATCCTTTTTCTTCACGAATAACACCATAGCTCCCCAGGGTGAAGAACTAAGTCTTATGAAAACTTTGTTCAATAACTGCTGAAGTTGCATCATAAGCTACTTCATCTCTGTCAGTGCTAATCGATATGGTGTTTTCACTATCGTTTTTGTTCCTTGTAACATGTCTATCCGAAAGTCTACTTGTCTATCACGGGGGAAATCCAGGAAAGACTTTCGAAAAGTCACACACTACTGGTATTCTCTGTATATCCTTCTTCACCTTCTTTGCATCGATCATAAATACCAAGTATGATGTACATCCTTTGGCAAAACACTTTCTAGCCTTCATCAAAGAGATGATTTCAGAATTAACTCGACGTTTATCCCCATACACCATAAATGATTCTCTTCCAGGCGGGTTTACTCTCACCATCTTCTTTCTACATAGTATATCGGCATCGTTTCCACTAAGACAATCCATTCATAATACTATTTTGAAACTGTTTAGCTCAATGGGAAATATTTCCTCGTAGAACTTATTCTCATTCAAGTCAATGGCGATATTTTCATGCATTCGCTAACAGGTACGAACTTGCCACTAGCAGCTTCTACTACTAGAGTACTATCTAGTCTATCTACAGGCAATGCAAGTCTTCTACCAAATTTGTGCGAAATAAAAAAATAACTAGCTACTGAATCAAAAAATAAATTGAAAGACAAATCATTTACTAGGAAAGTACCTGAACCGACATCTGCTTCCTCCTTTGCTGCTTCTAGAGTCATCTGGAATGCTCTTTCCTTTGGCTTCGGCGACACATTTAGCTTTGCAGCCTCCTTCTTCTTCGAGCAATCCTTATGAATATGCCCATCCTCTCCACAGTTGTAGTACACTCCCTTATTGTATGTGCATTCATTAGAGTGGCGATCGGTTCTCCCATATTTGAAGCAAGTCATTTCATTATTGCATCTTCCAGAGTGCTTCTTCTTACACTTCTCGCACCACTTTGCTTCACCATTTCCCCAAACTTCTTGTTGTTGGGGGAAAATTTTGAGAATATGCTCTTCTAGCTGGATCTTGAAGATCCCTCAAAGTTTATGTTTTCTCCTCACTCCACTCTTTCCAAACCCTTATCTCTTATTTGGGTTTCAACATCCTTAGCTGCCCAGATAGCTGCCTTCAAGGGGGTTGTTAGCTTCACCGTTGGATAAAAATTCGTTGGTAGTCCACTAGCAAACTTGTTGATCTTGGAGAGTTCAGTTGGAACCAAGTAAGGAACACATTTCATTTTCTCCGTAAAACTTGCAACATATTCACTGACGCTCATTTTGCCCTTCTTTAGGTTCCGGAACTCGTTTTTTATCTCCAGAAGATCCTACTCAGAGCAGTACTTTATTTTCAGTTATACCAAAAAGTATTCCCAAGACATTTTACTAGCTTCTCCCTTGGGCATGGTATCAGCCGGTAACTTCCACCAGCTTAATACTCTTGTCTTCAAATGTCTGACCACGAGAACGGTCTACTGCTTGTTGCTATAGTCGTAGCTCTCAAACACCATCTTCATCTCGGAGATCCATTCCATGACTACCACCAGTGTTGGGCTTCCATAAAGACTTGGTGGCTTGGATGCCATGAAATCCTTGTACTTGCATCCACGTCCATCATCTCCTTCATTTGGTTGGTTCCTTCTAACCACACATGCCTTAGCTTGGCTAACAGGCTGACTATAGTTTCCTTCCTCAGACGTTCCTTCATTCAGATCGAGTTGTACAAAAGGTGTCGTGGGTTCATCCTTATTATCACGTAACATTTGTATCATCTCCTCCCTTTGTTCGACCATCATAGCCTGAATCATTGTTTGGACTCCTGCCATCATGATTGGTTCTTGCGCAGGCATTGCCCCTGGTGCATGCTCAAGTGCACGAGGCTCTGGTTGTTGATTAACGTTTCCTAATCCACTTTGATTTCTCACCATGTCGATCTATACACCAAAATAGTGTTCAGTGTACCAAATGAGAAGTTAAGGTAGGGAAGCTTTTAGATATATTTAGATGCATAAGACTTCCTTATCACTCCGAAAAGTTATATGCCAGTTCTAATACCGTAATTAAACGTTTTGAATCCTGAACACATAAAGTTTCTAAATCTAGGTCGGAAAAGACCATCGATTTATCCAAATAATAGCATCCTAGGATGGTAACCAAAAGCATCTTCAGGCATTTTATTGTTATAGCATGCTTTAACATATATCATTTAGCACATAAAAGCAATCTAGGCATCATTCCTAAAATAAGCTAGTGTATGTGTCATTTCATGCATACTACCTAAAATATAGCAGACACTCGCCGTATAATCATTGCTTAGCATTATAAGCTTAAGTCTGAAATCCTCAAATATTCCTAGATCGCTTAAACTACTGCTCTGGTACCAACTATGACATCCCCATTTTCACAGCCAATTTTAAACTTTTTCTTTATACTTATTTTATTCAGAGTGTGAAACTTATTGCGGAATTTGTTCCCAAAACATGATAATATTATTATGAAGCATTTCGAAGGAAATGTATTTCATTTATAACTAAAACCATGGGATGTCACCGTCAATACAGATACATAAACATAAACAAGTCTTAATAGGCCTTACAACATCTTATTATACTAATGTCCTACAAACTCCTCAAATACTCATCATCCAAGTGTCTTCGTACCGCTTCCTGTGATACAAAGAAATTGAGTTGGTCAGGCTTGAGGGGGCCTGGTGAGCACATAGGGTTTTCAACCCACAATAATTAAGTTCTTTTAATTATATAATCCACATCAAATAATTTACCCGATTACCCATTCCTGTTATTCTCACATACGGATCCTAAAATATTGATCTCAAGGGACCTATCCTAATGATCATCATCATCAACGGGTAGACAATACTTCTTTGCAGATTCCTATAGAAATATGTGTCAATAAGGCAACCATGGGGGTAGAGTACATCAATGAACATATAGTTCATTAACACCTACAGGTTGCGAGCCTGCTAGCGTTTCCACTAGACTGTCTAGAATAGTCTGTGGTCGCCATCTATACTCTGGTAGATGACTGGTTCATCAAAAGTCAAGGCCTCTCATCATCATCTCATCATTTTCATCACCCATTACTTCCCAACATATTTTATATAAATATATAAGAAAATACATATATAATTAATCAAGTAAAATCATATAATTTATCTAACACAGATATCAAGTAATTCAGATAATAGGCACACATAGCAATTAATCATCTAGATACTTTATATTTATGTGTAAGCTGAAGGTAACTATGCACTCACTTGTTAAAGTGGATGACTAGAAAGTTGCGCATCGTTTCTCTTTAGCACTTATCTCTTCCCTTGATGTGACCTAGGTTTAGTTATCACTAAGCCTTAGTTTTTTATTCCTTATGACTAACTAATAGTCTAGATTCCTCAACAATCTCAATGTCTACATAGAGATCTATCAACTAAGGAGCGGCCAGATAAGATCATACTGTAGGTAGGGTCTGTTTGGTATATAAAGTATACTGTTTGGAAATCCTACTTTAAACACCTCACTAAATCTTTCATAGACATCACCCCCATAATTAGATCAATCAGTATAATGATTTGGAATCACTGACAAATCTTATTTATAAATTCATAATAACGACTATGTATATAAATATAAATTACACTAAAATAATATAGAGTGTAACCTAACTTACAGAGATTCCCTAGACAAAAGTCTAGAAATTGCACTGACAGAGCTCCTACTCGATGGCTACTACTTTTTGGGCACTCACGAGTCACAGGGCTTCGTCGGTATACTAGAAACTAAGGAAATTTGGATCTAATGTAGAGAGAACTCGAGGGATTGATCTATAGGGGTGAGATATGAGAAACATATACATAGGTGAGTATTTATAGCCGAAAAAAGATATGCGCGTTGCGCACTCTGTCGGGGCGCGTCGTGCAAATGGTCGGGGTGTTGACGTGTCATTCTCTGAGTGGTGTCATATGCCGAGATTTGGGTGGATGTCAGATGCGCACCGTGCATCTTGTCTGAGCGCGCGGCTGCGCACGAAAATCATATTTTCTTCAAAAATTCATATCTTCTTCATATAAGCTCTGTTTTTGATGGGTTTTACATCCATGCTTAGCTATCGACGAGATCTACAACTTTCATTAGACTCCATCAGCTATTTTTGAATTTATTTTTAAAGATATATTTTTAACAGGCTTAGACTATTAAACTCCATTAAAAATTCATAACTATCTTGTCCGACTTCCGTTTCTCAACTGTCTTTATATCGATGGACTCCTATTAACGAGATCTTCAATTCTCATTTAGATTGTTTTGGCTAAAAATTAACCGATCTAAATTTCGAATTCTGTGGAAACACAGTTATGCTGAAATATTTGAAATATCATAACTTCCTCTCATGAAGTTAGATTTAGACGTTCTCTATATGCATGCTCTCGGTTGTACGATTACTACGACTTTCTTTTATACTACTTATGCTATTAAGCGATCTATCTCTGATTAACAATTTATGATATTTGTAGCGGTATTGGGTCGAACGCGAAATTTCAACGCAACATAACTTCTCCGTTATAAGTCAGATTGGATTATTCTTTATATCTTTGGAATCCTCATCACGACTACTTCCTCTTTCATCAAGGCTATTCATCCTAATTATTATTTCATTTTGGACGTGTATTTTAGTCTTGTTTTATTATATTGTTTTAAGCACGTATATTGTAACATCCCGTTTAAAATAGAATAATTAAATAATAAACCGAAACCACGAGATGTAATTTTTATTATTATTTTATATCATTATAGCCCAAAATCAAATAATAATTAGCGGGGTGTTGATTTCGGGAAGCCAAATGACAAGATTTGAATCTACATGGGTTAAAGTGTAATTTCGGGACTTATTTTGAAAGGATTTTAGAAGGTAGGGTGTAATTGGTAACTTTTAGACTTATTCTGGAAGGATTTATGGGAGCAGGGTAGAAATGGTAAATTTTGGATCGAAATTGAAAGAGAAAGGATAAGGAAGGACCAGTAGTGTCAATATGGATCATAGTTTGAATGGACGGGACTATAAACCCGTCACCTTTTTTCCTAACCCTAAACCTAGAGACATCGGCCGCCACCCCACTTCTAAACACCAATCACCCCTCTTTCCTCCGATCTCTGGTGCTGCTACACCCCCACTGCCGTCGAGTCACAAACCACCGTGAAGCTCTTGCTGTTGGCGTTGAGGACCACCGGGAACCGAAGTTGAGGCTGTCGCTGCCGCCGTTTGCTAGATCGATTGTATTTCAGTCGTCGCCACCACCTCATTCCACTGCTACATTACCACCGCCGATGTGCCCAGCCGTTGAAGACGAAGCCGCCGCCAATGTCGGTGGCTAGTTTGATGTTGTTCGTTGTGGACTCCAACGACTACCCTCACTCCCTTCCAACCAGAAGCCGATGCCGTCGTGTTTGCTGCCTCGTCAACGGACGTCTGCCGTCCTCTTTCTTCTCCACTATTGTTCCAGCCGCCGTTTGAGTCACCGCTACATTGCCGACCGACCGCCGATGTTGTCCTCCTTTTGTGTCACCGCTGCCGCAGTATGCCACCAGGTGGGTGGCGGGGTTCTTTTACGAAGCAAAGCATTTGTGTGTGTGTGTTGTAGGTGGTTCCGTTTGCCTGGAACTCACAAGAACAGCCACCACCACCACCGTGAGGTGGTGGCTGCAACCATGTGCCACTGTCGGGCACCACTAGAGTGGCTGTGTGTGTGTGTGTGTTTATTTTAGTATGTGTATGTGTCTACTTGGGATATTTCATTGTAAATTGTAATTAGTGGCTGGAATAATAAAAAGAAACTCATAACCACGACCGTGAGGTGGTGGTTGCCGCCACCTGTCGCCGTGTTGGGCGGCGGTGTGCATTGTGTGTTGGATTGTTAGTTTAGGTGCTCGGACATTTTTTTAGCCAAAAGTCATAACCACCACCACGAGGTGGTGGCCGCCGCCGTGAGCCGCCATTGACCACCACTACCCGAGGTGGTAGTGGGTAGTGCCTGACTTGTTTAACCCTAATGGGCCCAAGGAAGCCCTAATTGACCTAAAAGCCCAACCATGTGACTAATGGGCTAGTATTGGGTTGGAAACCCTAATTAGGGTTTGGAAAACCCTAATGTCATGAAACCCTAATTTTGGGGATTGATCGGGACTCGCACTGGAATTATTTAATAAACTTAAAATATTAATTTAAAATCATTGGCAAATTAACCTAAGGCAATATTGGACATAATGGATTAAGTCCTTAATGGGTTAAGTAGGAACACCTAACCCTAATCATCATTTCATGTGAAAACCCTAATTTCACTTGGGCCTTGAGTTGGGCCTTCCTGTTGGGCTTTGGTGATTAGACAATTGATGGGCTATCCAAGAACAAGTAAATGGACCAAAATAATTGGATAGGCTTTAGGATAAGGCCCATGTTAACGAATTGGGCCCAATTTGGAAAATTGGGCCATAGGTGGGCCATAACTGGGCCTTAATGATTATGTGATATTGGGCAATGGGAATACCAAGAGTTTGGACTAGAATAATTGAATGGTCCTTAAGGAAAGACCATGTAGAGGTTTGGGCCCAATTTGGAAAATTGGGCCATATGTTGGGCTTTGGCCCATTACTTGACTTTTGGGCCTTTGTTGTGTGAGTTGGACCTTGGGCTGCGAACCAATTATTAATTGGGTATTGTTTGATGTTGACAGTTCGGGAAGCTGTCAACTAGCAGTTGGAGTTTTATCCGCAGGACTTTAGCAATGCCAGGTGAGTTATCCTCACTATATCAACAGGGTCTAAGGCACCAATGCCGGCCCTTATCGGATTTGTATCTGCGTTTATTGCATGATATGCTTATTGATTTACATCCTGGTAGTTAGGATGGTGATATGCTTAGTGACCTGTTTAGGTCGGTATCCTGGTATATAGGATGATGCTATGCTTAGTGACCTGGTTAGGTCGGTATCCTGGTATATAGGATGATGCTATGTTAGTGACCGGTTAGGTCTGTATCCTGGATATAGGATGTTGCTATGATTGATGATCTGTTAGATCGGTTTGACTGTTGTATATGCTAACGTATGAAGGCCAACATACCCAGGGCGGTCCGGATAGACTACAGGCCCAGGAGGGCATGCTGGTCAGACCGAAGGCCCAGTGAGAGGTCTGGATAGGCTGTAGGCCCTGTGAGGCGGTCCAAATGTGCCGAAGGCTCGGAGATCGGTCCAGATAGTCTGAACGCATGCGAGGCGGTCCAGTCAGGCTGAAGGCTTATTGTGCATGCTAATTTCTTATATGTTTATATGATATGGTTATATCTATATGGCGTTGGTATTTTGGGGGTAACTCATTAAGCCTTCGAGCTTACATTTATTGATTATTGTTTCAGGTACTTCTGATGATCGCGGGAAGGCGAAGACGTGATCGTACAGCTCCTCATATTTCATGATTTTATGATTTTATGATTTAATTCTGGGGATACTATGATGTTTAAACTATTTTGAAAACTAACGGTAATAACTTAATGGTTTTAAATGTTTTAAAAAGTTTTAAATTGGCTTGAATTTTTATGGATGTTACATATACTACTCATAACTACATAAATCACATAATACTCAGAAAATTCTCTTTATTAACTTGGTAAAAGGTTACAATTGTTGACCATTATAATTACATCATTTTATTAACACCTAGCGGGAAACACGTGTGTTACATAGGCCCAAACGGCTGCCACGCCGTGGACAATCGTGTATGTGAATTTCTCATCAATATAGCACTCCCAATGTCAGGCTGTGGACATTCCAATTGAACAAAAATAAAAAGCTAAAACTCATAAATGCAACAAGAGCCAACTGTCATAAGAGCCCACAAAGAAACAACAAATTGTGGCAGTCCACGCTGCTACTGCTCCTGCTACTCCAGCTCCCGCTAAACAATATGATGGAACTCTCCCAAAATGCAACAAGTGCAACTTTCATCATTATGGAGCCTGCCGAGAGATGCACTGTAGTAATTGCAACAGGAAGGGGCACACCGCCCGTTTCTGTAAGGCACCGACACAACAAACCACCCAAGCTGCTAATGTCGGAGTGAGCCAGGTTTGCTATGGATCTGGTGAAATGGGGCATTACAAGAGGGATTATCCAAAAGGAAGGAATGTCGGAGGTGTGGTCAGAGTTCTAATAATGGGGTACGAGGAGGTCGTAAATGATCCTACCGTTGTTACCGGTACGTTCCTCCTCAATAATTCATATGCACGCATAGTTTTCGATAGTGGTGCGGAGAAAAGTTTCGTGAGCCACAAGTTTAAGCACTTACTTAAACAAAATTCCCAATCACTAAAATACACATTCACTGTAGAAATGGCAAATGGAACGGCAGAGAGTACTAACGATATATACGTAGGATGTACCCTCACTCTAAACAACTACTCTTTCCAAATCGACCTAATGTCGGTCACAATAAAAAGTTTTAACGTCATTATTGGTATGGATTGGTTAAGTCCTCACCATGCAGATATCCTGTGTTACGAAAAAGTCGTTCGCCTTAATCTACCAAGTAGTGAAACCATCGTCATTTATGGTGACAAACCCGACACGAACCTTTGAATCATCTCTTGCGTCAAGGCTCAAAAGTATCTACGCAAAGAATACTATGCCTTCTTAGCTCACATAGTGGATGAGAAATAGGAAGTGAAAAACATCAAAAATATTCCTGAAGTCTGTAACTTCCCTGACATATTTCTTGAAGACCTCCCAGGGGTACCTCCTGAACGCCAAGTCGAGTTCAGAATCAACTTAATTCCTGGAGCCACCCCCATAGCCAAATCCCCATGCCGTTTAGCACCGGAAGAAATGCAGGAATTGTCCAGTCAACTGAACGAACTGGTAAGCAAAGGATTCATAAGACCAAGCATCTCACCTTAGGGAGCACCGGTTCTGTTCGTGAAAAATAAAGATGGATCATTCTGCATGTGCATAGACTACCAGGAATTAAATAAACTCACCGTCAAAAACCGATATCCTTTACCTCGAATCGACGACCTCTTCGACCAGCTACAAGGATCAAGTTACTTCTCAAACACCGATCTCATATCTGGGTACCATCAGCTGCGAGTCCAGGAGGAAGATATTCCCAAGACCACATTCAGAACTCGCTACGGTCACTACAAATTCGTAGTAATTCCCTTTGGATTAACCAATGCACCCGCGGTGTTCATGGAACTGATGAACCGTGTATGCTGACCTTACTTAGACAAATTTGTGATAGTATCCATCGATGACATATTATTCTACTCACGAAGTAAGGAGGAACACACTCAGCACCTATGACAAGTCTTGGAAACATTAAGCGCAGAGAAATTATATGCGAAGTTCTCGAAATGTGAATTCTGGATTCGAAAGGTAGATTTCCTAGGTCACGTGGTCAGCGAGGAAGGGATACACATGGATCCCTCCAAAATTAAGGCAATCGAAAACTGGGCGACACCAAGAACTCCAACTGAAATTCGTCAATTCTTAGGCCTCGTTGGCTACTATAGAAGGTTCATACAAAACTTCTCCAAGATCGCAAAGCCACTCACCACCTTGAATCAGAAGGGTATAACCTTCAACTGGGAGGAGAAACAAGAAATTGCGTTCAAACACTAAAGCAAGCCCTATGCAGCGCCCCGATCTTATCCCTCCTATAAGGGACGGAAGATTTTGTGGTCTACTGCGATGCGTCTAAGAAAGGGCTAGGTTGTGTACTTATGCAACTAGGAAAGGTCATTTCCTATGGCTCGAGACAGCTTAAGACTCACGAGGTCAACTATACCACACATGACCTTGAGCTGGGAGCATTAGTATTTGCTCTGAAGATCCGGAGGCACTACCTTTATGGTACGAAGTGAATCTTCACAGACCATAAGAGTCTCCAGCACATTTTTTACCAAAAGGAACTCAACATGAGGCAACGACGATGGGTAGAGCTGCTAAATGATTACGAATGCGAGAATATGACAGGTGAAGCCTTAAGAAGAATGGATAAAAACTTGGAAGTTAAGGGTGACGGAGTTCGTTATCTCATGAATCGGATCTGGACACCGAAGTTCGGTGGGTATAGAGACGTTGTCATGAAAGAGGCTCACAAGACCAGATACTCCGTTCATCCCGGTTCAGACAAGATATACCTGGACCTCAAGAAACTTTATTGGTGGCCATACATGAATGCGAAAATCGCTATCTATGTGGGCAAGTGCCTGACTTGCCCCAAGGTCAAGGTAGAATACCAGAAGCCCTCGGGTTTACTACAACAACCAGATATACCCGAGCGGAAGTGGGAGCGGATAACCATGGACTTCATAACCAAGTTTCCCAAGACAACGGGTGGTCTTGACACCATTTGGGTAATCGTTGACAGGTTGACCAAATTCGCGCACTTCCTACCAATAAAAGAGACCGACAAGATGGAGAAGCTAACCATGACGTACAATAAAGAGATCATACGATTGCATGGTGTGCCAATATCCATTATCTTCGATAGAGATAGTATATTTACCTCACGGTTTTGGCAATCACTACAAAAGTCCTTAGGAGCCAAACTCGACATGAGTACAGCGTACCATCCCCAGACTGACGGGCAAAGCGAGAGAACCATTCAGACGCTGGAAGACATGTTGAGAGCTTGAGTGATAGACTTTGGTAAAGCTTGGGATACCCATTTACCACTCATCGAATTCTCATACAATAACAGCTATCACACTAGCATCAAAGTCGCGCCATTCGAAGCCCTCTACGGATGCAAGTGCAGATCACCTCTGTGCTGGGCTGAAGTGGGTAACACACAACTAGCTAAGACAAAAGTTCCTGACAGCACTCTAACCGGACCTGAGATCATAAGGGAGACAACAGAGAAGATCGTCCAAATTCGGGAATGACTAAAATCATCTAGGGACCGACAAAATAGTTATGCGGATAAATGATGAAAGCCCTTGGAGTTTCAGGTTGGTGACCGCATTCTGTTAAAGGTCTCACCCTGGAAGGGAATGATACGTTTTGGAAAATATGGAAAGCTAAATCCAAGGTACATCGGGCCATTCGAGATTCTTGCTAGAATCGGCCCGATGGCTTACAAACTTCAACTACCGCAGGAACTCAGCAACATACACCCCACTTTCCACGTGTCCAATCTGAAAAAGTGTTTGTCTGACGAAACTCTTGTAATCCCACTCGATGAAATCGAGATAAACGAGAGTCTACACTTCGTAGAGGAACCTGTAGAAATCATGGACATGGAGATAAAGAGAACGACACAAAGTCGTATACCAATAGTGAAGGCCTGCTGGAACGCCAAGAGAGGACCTGAATTCACATGGGAACGAGAAGACCACATGGAACAAAAATACCCACATCTTTTCCCTAGTTCATGAGTACCCACTTTAGAAATAATTTTGGGAGGAAATTCCCTCTAATGGGGGGATAATGTAACAACCGGCTATTTCGGGTCAACAAAAGTCAAAGCAAGTCAAATAGTTAGGACATAAAGTTTAATTAATGCCCTACTTGAGGGTTTTCGTTTTTGGGAATCAAAAGCCATGAGATTTCAGTTGTATTGGACCGAGATCTCATTCACAGAACGAAATATCTTCAAGGCCGAAATCATACCATGGCCGAAATCATCACATGCTAGGACCGAAAACACCTAAGACCGAAATCATGCTTGATCCCATTCATGCCTAGGACCGAAATCACATATGATTTCGGTGGGCTAAGGGTGAACTCAGTGGTGACTACGCCAAAAACACCAATTGGATAAGGTGGTGCTCTTCCCAATGTGATATAATCCACATACCAATGCAATTATCACATCACTCTTACACCTTATCTATATATAGGACCGAACTCACATTCACATTCCTTATTTACATCCTCAAAGTTTCTTCAATTTGCTCTCAAGAACCGAATTCAACTTCATACATCTTCAAGTTCATACGTTTTATCCCCAAGAACATCATCAAATCTTCATACAGTTTCCCAGAACATCTTCAAACTTTCCTAGGAAAAACAAAACTCCTTAAGTTAATTCTTAGGAAACATTGTAAGTTTCCTTGTTAAATCAGGTATTTTATATAACACTTAAATGTAGATTCAACTAACTTATAAACATTATCGTGTATTAATTACTCATAGGACACGAACACCTCCAAGTTGTAACATCCCAATTTTCAAGGCTAAAAATTTCATTTTTAATTAAGTAATCGTGTAAAATCATTTATCAAACATTGCTAATATTATATTACTTCATAAAACCATTACGTCGTGTCTCAAAAACATATCATCGGATAATAGTAATAATCAGAGTACAATCCCAGAAGACTCAATGCGGAAAGCATGTGCGAGTGTGATGTGCCGCTACCGCGCCGACTCCTTCCCCTTGGCTGAAGAGGTACCTGAAACAAAACTGAAAACTGTAAGCACGAAGCTTAGTGAGTTCCCCCATCATACCACATACCATACAAACACATAACATACATACTACCACGCATATCTGGGTGCCCGACCTACCCCTTCGGTCCTCTCGACCGGTGACCCTGCCTAGCATATCTGGTTGCTGGCCTACCCCTTCGGTCCTCTCGACCGGTGACCTTGCCTAACATATCTGGGTGTTGGCTTACCCCTTCGGCCCTCTCGACCGGTCTATCACATACAGTCACGTAATCATAATCTAACATAGTTGGGTACTAAACTACCCCTTCGGCCCTAACGGCCGGTAACTTGGGGACTATCTCCCCCTACTACTACCATCATCACGTAACATTATATCATGCTAGCACATAAAACATAACAGGTAGTAGCAAACCTAGATGAATATCACAAAGACAATCATCTAACATACAACTCCTACTGGTGGGTCGGCATTGTGCCGTAGACCCCCCCCCCCCCCCCCGCTACTGGAAGGTAACTCACCTCAATGCCGCGTAGTGTGTGCACTGATCTCGATGTGGAAATCGACTCTCCCCGACTCCTCAATCCCTACATGAAAACTCTTCCAAGTTATCAACTCATACTCATACTCGCAACCCTTACAAGGGTCAACCCAAACCCAATCAATGTCCAAGTCAAATCCATGGTCAAAGTCAACTTTGGTCAAAGTCAACATCTGGTTGACTCGACTCGCCGAGTTGGCCCGCCAACTCATCGAGTCCCCATAACCACAAAATGTGATAAACCCGCTCCTACCCGTCGAGCCGAGCAAGAGCTCGACGAGTTCGCCTTCAACAACACATCGGACAATCTTCAAACGAATCGCCGAGTTCGTTCTTGAACTCGCCGAGTTCATCTTCATTCATAAGAAGATGTTCAGTCTATGAATCGCCGAGTTCCACCTGAACTCGCCGAGTCCGTCTTCATAAGTTGGGAGATTGCCTTGGACTCGCCGAGTCTGTTCATACACTCGTCGAGTCCCATGAGTTCCAGGTCCAAAACAAACCGCTATCAGGCTGAGTGTTCCTTCCACTCAACCAAAACCATTTCCAGGAGACACTTTGGGGGAAAAAGCGTCCCGACTCGCCGAGTCCTTCTTTGTCCAAAACTATACAGTCGATTTCAGTGGGACTTAATGCATCCCAATCATAGATCTGACCTCCTAGGATCCCTTTTATACGTAAAGCTACGAACTTTCTGTCCATGCATGGGGTTTTTGTCTCAAAAGGCTATAAAATGGGATTTATATGATGCATGGGTCTCCCATGGCCATAAAGTTGGCATCTTTATGCCATGGGAACCCTCAATGGTTCCAGATCTGAAGCACAACCCACATATACAAGCAAAATTAAACATAGCTTCTCAAAAGCTTAGAAAAGGTGGAGAAATAGCCCCAAAACAAGATCTAGGAAATAGATGCTCAAGGTTCAAGCTTTTTACCTTGAATGGACTGAGAATGAAGCAAAACCTTGGGATCTACTAGCTTCCTCTTGATCTCCTAAGCTCTCTTCTTCTCCTTCAACTTCAAACACACACAAAAAGGCACCAAAATAGCTCAAATCACTCAAAAATGGTTTAGGGTTTCAATCTAGGGTTTCTCTGAGTTGGGAGGGTAATGGAGGCTGGGTTGGGACGAGATAAAGTGTTTAAATAGGGTGCAAACCCTAAATATTAGGGTTTGTCCAGACAGATCCTACTCGTCGAGTCGGTCTTCCGATTCGTCGAGTAGGTCACTTAAACCCCCGATCCGAAAGTCGAGTCTACTCGACGAGTTGGGCCTCCAACTCGCCGAGTCCCAGAGTAAATTGTAACATTTCAATGAAATTAAATATGTACCAGGAATCGGGTGCTACAAATCTCCCCCACTTATTTTAGACTTCGTCCTCGAAGTCTGCTGCTGATTCTGGAAAAAGCTCGGGGTAGCGCTGCCTCATCTCATCCTCCGGCTCCCAAGTCCATTCTGATCCCTTGCGGTGCTGCCATTGCACCTTCACCAGCTCCCATCTCTTGTTCCTTGGGTCCTTCGACTTCCTGTCGAGGATCGCTACGGGCCGCTCGATGTAATTCAGGCTTTCATCCACCTGAATATCCTCCAAGGGTACAACTGCTAAGTCGTCCACTAGGCACTTCCGTAACTAGGAGACATGAAACGTTCTGTGAATCTGACTGAGTTCGGCTGGCAGGTCGAGACTATATGCCACCTTGCCCACCCGGGCTACAACCTGGAAAGGTCCAATGTATCTGGGGCCCAACTTGCCCCGCTTCCTGAATCGGATGACGCCTTTCCAAGGCGACACCTTCAGGAGGACCATATCCCCTACCTGGAACTCCAGGTCTGATCGGCGCTTGTCGGCGTAACTTTTCTGCCGACTCTGAGCAGTCTGAAGCCTGCTCCTAACATGCTGAATTCTCTCTGTCGTCTTGAGCACCACTTTGGTGCTCCTCATGACCCTCTATCCGACTTCGCCCCAACATATCGGGGTCCTGCACTTCCTTCCGTACAACATCTCGAAGGGAGGACGGTCGATACTCGCGTGGTAGCTGTTGTTGTAGGAGAAATCAGCTAATGGAAGGTAGGTATCCCAGCTACCACCGAAGTCTAGAACGCAGGCCCGCAGCATATCCTCCAAATTATGGATGGTCCGCTCACTCTAACCATCCGTCTGCGGGTGGAACGATGTGCTGAAATGAAGACGAGTACCCAACTCGTCGTGAAACTTCTTCCAGAACCTGGAAGTAAACCGCACGTCTCGGTCCAAAATCACCGAAACTGGCACTCCGTGCAGAGCTACTACCTATCGGATGTAGATGTCGGCCAACTTCTCGGCCGAAATGCTCTCCTGGATCGGTATGAAATGGGCACTCTTGGTCAACCGATCCGCGATAACCCAAATCGAATCCACTCCCCGTGCAGTCCTGGGAAGCTTGGTGATGAAGTCCATAGTAATATCTTCCCATTTACACATGGTAATGTCTAGAGGCTGCATCTTGTCGTGTGGCCTCTGGTGCTCAGCCTTGACCTTCCTGCAGGTCAAGCATCGCTCTACGTACCAGGCGACGTCCCGCTTCATGCAGGGCCACCAGTAATCGGGTCAAAGATCCTTGTACATCTTCGTCGCCCCGGGATGAATCGAGAATCAGGATTTGTGCGCCTCCTCCATCAGAACCTGGCGCACACCCCCATAATAGGGAACCCACACCCTGTGGTGTAGCGTCAATAACCCACGGATATCATAGTCGACGAAGAAAATCTGTCCCACAATACGCTCGCTCTTCCGATGTTCCTCCTTCATAGCCTCCTGCTGAGCCTCTCGGATCTGCTCCAAAAGAGGAGTCACCACCGTCCTCCTCATGCAAATGTCTCTGATTGGCGTTGCCTTGCGGTTAAGCGCATCGGCCACGACATTGGCCTTCCCCGGGTGGTAAAGGATCTCGCAATCGTAATCCTTCACCACATCTAACCACTGACGCTGCCTCATGTTCAGATTCAGCTGATCCATGAGATACCTCAAACTCTTGTGGGTCGTGTAGATGTGTCGCCAAATCTTGAGGTCGAAGACGACCACGCCCAACTCCAAATCATGCGTCGGGTAGTTCGCTTCATGAGGCTTCAGCTGCCTCGAAGCGTAAGCGATAATGTGCCCTCTCTGCATCAATACCGCGCCCAACCCTGAGATGGAAGCATCAAAATATACCACAAAATCCTCCACGCCCTCGGGCAGGGCGAGAATCGGCGCCTCGCACAGTCTCTGTCTCAACGTCTCAAATGGTGTCTGCTGCTCAGGCCCCCAGCGAAAGACAACGGCTTTCTTCGTCAGCCGCGTCAAGGGTACGACTATTTTGGAGAAGTCCTGAATGAATCTCCGATAATAGCCTGCCATTCCGAGGAAACTCTGAATCTCAGATGGAGACTTCGGAACCCCCCATCTCATCACGGCCTCCACTTTGGTCGGGTCAACCAATATCCCGTTCTGGTTGACAAGGTGTCCAAGAAACTGCACCTCGCGCAACCAGAACTCACACTTGGAGAACTTGGCATACAAGCTCTCCCTCCTCAGGGTATCTAACACCTCTCGCAAGTTAACATCATGCTGCTCCTGCGTCTTGGAGTAAACCAAGATGTCATCAATGAAAACTATCACAGACCGATCTAGCATCGGTCTGCACACGCGGTTCATGAGGTCCATGAACGCGGGAGGAGCATTGGTGAGCCCGAAGGGCATCACCACGAACTCGTAGCGGCCATACCGAGTCCGAAAAGCCGTCTTCTGTACATCCTCCTCTCTGACCCTCATCTGGTGGTATCCTGACCGCAAGTCTATCTTGGAAAACCAAGACGCTCCCTAAAGTCGGTCGAACAAATCATCTATCCTCGGAAGTGGGTAACGGTTCTTCATCGTTACCTTGTTCAGCCCCCGGTAATCTATGCACATGCGATGCGACCCGTCCTTCTTCTTGACAAACAGGATCGGGGCTCCCCAAGGCGAACTACTCGGCCTGATAAATCCCTTGTCTAACAGCTCCTGCAGCTGTGTAGACAACTCTTGCATCTCGGGAGGAGCCAACTGATATGGTGCCTTGGCTATCGGAGCCGCACCAGGGACTAGGTCGATCCTGAACTCCACCTGTCGCTCCGGAGGTATCCCAGGCATCTCCTCTGGGAATACATCCACGTAATCTCACACCACCAGAACATCGCTCACCATACTCTTACCCGCCTCCCGGGTATCCATAACATAGGCGACATACCCAGCGCAGCCCTGCTGAAGATAGCGCCTAGCCCTCGCTGCTGAACATAGTGCTGGTCCGCGCCGTGGCCTCTCGCCCTGAATCACCAGCTCTACCTCACTCGAGGTCCTGATCCGAACCAACTGCTGCACGCAGTCGATCACTGCCCCGTTGGGGCTCAACCAATCCATGCCTATAATCACCTTGTTCCCACGCAGCGGAATGGGAACCAAGTCTACCAGTTAGCGCTCTTCGAATAAA
Source organism: Lactuca virosa (assembly GCF_052849685.1). Classification (NCBI taxonomy): domain Eukaryota; kingdom Viridiplantae; phylum Streptophyta; class Magnoliopsida; order Asterales; family Asteraceae; genus Lactuca; species Lactuca virosa. The sequence continues at coordinate 63,110,668 of NC_136429.1, forward strand.
CTCAGAACACAATCTCTGAAAACCGATGATGCTCGCACCGATCGATCATCCGCAATCTCAACTTCTAGAGGGCAATCCAACATGCCCGAAGACTCAGAGAACCTCTTGTTAAGCACAAGAGAGACAAATGATCGGGTAGCACCCGAATCGAACAATACCTGAACTGGGATACCGTTCACATAGAACGATCCTAAACAACATACAACATAACATATCAATATTGTAAACAGCATATAATAAAATCTATGGAGAAGAAATCATACCCGTCACCACATCGGCTGCGACGCGTGCCTCCTCGGTAGTCAGCTGGAAGGCTCGGCTCCTCACCACTGGAGCCTCTGTCTTGCCCTGCCAGCCATCAGTAATCCACAGGGTCGCTGGAGCTGGCGCCTTCACTGGTGCTGCTGCTGTCAAATGAGGGCAATTGGCCTTTTTATGGCCTCGCTGGTTGCAGTGGAAACACAGCAACTCTGATGTCTGGAAAGTGGGCGCAGGGGCGGTACAATCCCTACTGAAGTGCCCCGTCTTGCCGCACTTGTAGCAGCACGATGATACCATCCTACAAACCCCCTCATGAGTCTTGTCGTACTTTCCGCAGCGGCCCCGACCCTGCTGGCCCTTCGACCTAGAGTCGGATCCCTTGGGCTTCTTCCCCGAAGCCCCAGTAACCTGTCCCTCCTCCGCCTTCCTCTTCCTGATGTGCTCCAAGTCTATCTCTCTCTCCCTCGCCCTGACAATCATGGAATCCAGGGTCGGGCATGCTGAGAAGCTGACATGCTCCTGACTATCAGCTCTCAACATGTCGTGATAGCGGGTCCTCCGCATATCCTCATCTCCCGCATACTGGGGCACCAACAATGCCCTCTCCCGGAACTTGGCGGTAATCTCCGCCACTGACTCTATCGTCTGCCTCATATCCAGAAACTCCATGGCCAGCTGTTGAAGCTCTACAGCTGGCGCAAACTCAGACCTGAACTTGGACACAAAGTCCTACCAAGTCATTGCCTCAATCCCCGAGGCCCCCAACGAGTCACCAACCGACTCCCACCAATCCCTGACCCTATCTCTCAAACAACCTAGATGAATATCACAAAGACAATCATCTAACATACAACTCCTACTGGTGGGCCGGCATTGTGGCCGTAGACCCCCCCGCTACTGGAAGGTAACTCACCTCGATGTCGCGTAGTGTCTGCACTGATCTCGATGTGGAAATTGACTCTCCCCGACTCCTCAATCACTACACGACAACTCTTCCAATTTATCAACTCATACTCATACTCGCAACCCTTACAAGGGTCAACCCAAACCTAATCAATGTCCAAGTCAAATCCATGGTCAAAGTCAACTTTGGTCAAAGTCAACATCTGGTTGACTCGACTCGCCGAGTTGGCCCGCCAACTCGTCGAGTCCCCATAACCACAAAATGTCATAAACCCGCTCCTACCCGTCGAGTCTAGCAAGAGCTCGACGAGTTCGCCTTCAACAACACATCGGACGATCTTCAAACGACTCGTCGAGTTCGTTCTTGAACTCGTCGAGTTTATCTTCATTCATAAGAAGATGTTCATTCTATGACTCGCCGAGTTCCATCTGAACTCGCCGCGTCCGTCTTCATAAGTTGGGAGATTGCCTTGGACTCGCCGAGTCTGTTCATACACTCGTCGAGTCCCATGAGTTCCAGGTCCAAAACAAACTGCTATCAGGCTGAGTGTTCCTTCCACTCAACCAAAACCATTTCCAGGAGACACTTTGGGGGAAAAAGCGTCCCGACTCGCCGAATCACCTAAGTGACTCGCCGAGTCCTTCTTTGTCCAAAAGTATACAGTCGATTTTAGTGGGACTTAATGCATCCCAATCATAGATCTGAGCTCCTATGGTCCCTTTTATACGTAAAGCTACGAACTTGATGTCCATGCATGGGGTTTTTGGCTCAAAAGGCTATAAAATGGGATTTATATGATGCATGGGTCTCCTATGGCCATAAAGTTGGCACCTTTATGCCATGGGAACCCTCAATGGTTCCAGATCTGAAGCACAACCCACATATACAAGCAAAATTGAACATAGCTTCTCAAAAGCTTAGAAAAGGTGGAGAAATAGCCCCAAAACAAGATCTAGGAAATAGATGGTCAAGGTTCAAGCTTTTTACCTTGAATGGACTGAGAATGAAGCAAAACCTTGGGAACTACTAGCTTCCTCTTGATCTCCTAAGCTCTCTTCTTCTCCTTCAACTTCAAACACACACAAAAAGGCACCAAAAGAGCTCAAATCACTCAAAAAAAGGTTTAGGGTTTCAATCTAGGGCTTCTCTGAGTTGGGAGGGTGATGGAAGCTAGGTTGGGACGAGATAAAGTGTTTAAATAGGGTGCAAACCCTAAATATTAGGGTTTGTCCAGAAAGCTCCTACTCGTCGAGTCGGTCTTCCAACTGTTCGAGTAGGTCACTTAAACCCTCGATCCAACAGTCGAGTCTACTCGACGAGTTGGGCCTCCAACTCGCCGAGTCCCAGAGTAAATTGTAACATTTCAATGAAATTAAATACGTACCAGGAATCGGGTGCTACACAAGTGTTCTAACTTGAAGATCATCCCTACCATTTCGTTATCCAGCCTAGAACACACTCTAGGTGAGTTCATACCCCTACAGTTTTCAATATTTTCCTATGTTTTATTAGGGGGGGATACCAGTAAAACACAAGAAACTTGTGTTAATATACAAACCATTACATATGTTATTCTTACAATATATATATATATATATATATATATATATATATATATATATATATATATATATATATATATATATATATATATATATTGGTACAAATTTGATTACAATAATAAACTTGATAAATATAGTTTATAAGACTTTAACCCTATAGTAATATGTTGAGCAAAAGGGTATAATTATATAAAAATTACATATATAATTATTTCATTCCATTTTATTATCATAGTAAAAATGATAATGTACATACAAAGGATTTTCAATACAACGAAACATCTTTATAAACTATAATAGGTATAGTTTATGGGACATACACTCTATTTTACCATTTCGGGATACAATACAAAATAATTATTTAAAGGCATAATTATTTTATACCATGTAACTTCTATGGAAGGATAATACTTCCACATTACAAAATGGTTTTTCATTATACTACACGTAAACCATCAATACGGCTTTATGAGACATACCTTCACTGTACTTACCACAGTACATACTAAAGTCCCTGTATTATAACCAGAATCTCCCGAAAGAAAGCGTGACACTTGTGTATAGATCTATATGGGACTGACAATCCCGCACCTAAATTGTTAGCTACAGTTGGACCGGCAGGTCTGGGGTGACAAATGTCATACCATACCGACGTATGAAGAACGTCGTAGCAGGCCAACTAGGTCATTACCATGGTTATAATAACTCACAAGGAATATTAACAATACGTTTGGTTTACAAATACATACATACCTTCAAATGGTTTTATTTAGATAAAACTACATTACACTATTTTCCAGTACAGTACAGTTTACATTTCTGGAAATATGCATTCAAATGGTTTTATAAAGATATAAAACTACATTATACTACTTTAGAGGACATCAATACTTATACATTTTCAGTCTTAGGGTTCCTAAGTCTACAATTCACTTTAAAAAAAATATTGGATTTTCCGGAAGAACACACTATCATTTTCAAGTAACAATGGCATATCTTTCACATACAAAATGCTTATGAACTCACCAACTTAAATGTTGACACTTTTTCAAAACCACCTGTATTCTCAGGGAATTAGTAGACAGGTACCCACACAGGTTTTGTGAAGATGGAGCGTAGCAGTGTCAAGTCTTATATTTTTGTCGTGTGTTTTTGGAGTCAAACAAACAATGAATCGAACTCAATGTAAATATTAAATTATCAATATGATGGTTGTAATGCTTTGATCTCTATTATTCAATTGTTATGATACTGTACGTGAAAGTCATCCGCCCACAGACGTTTTCGCCATTTTACTCAGTTTGGGGGTGTGACAGATTGGTATCAGAGCATTGTTTATAGTAAACTAAGTATATCAAACCATGTAAGATATACAACTATAAATACAATGGGGCTAAAATGCTCTGATGAAAGGACCCCTTTGTATACTTTCATATTTCTAAACTTTCATAAAGTTACTCCATAACATGCTACATGCATATTCATAAAATAATATTTTTACATTGATAAAGTCATTACAAAAGATTGGATACAAACCGACTATGTTTTAAGATTTTACATGACTACCCAGGATATACAAACCTAAACCAAAATACAAAAAAATAATATTACAACTATTCTAAGTCTTCCAACTATACTGGGTGCTTATTGCCTGCATTATGTTAAAACATTGGGAGGGGTAAGCGATAACGCTTAGTGAGTTCAATAATAGATACAATATAACGTTATGCCATATATATATACCAATATGGCAGAAGCAAATAGGAGCAAGGAACAACAAAGGCATAATGTGATAAGTTTTCCCTAACAATTGTTGATTTGATTCAAAGATATACAATCATTGAGACATAACAATTTCCATACTTGATAAACATCAATAACGCTTCGGCCCAAATGGCACTGAAGACAAACAATTTATGATTAACATTAAGGTAGATTTCAGGTTTTCACGCCCTGTCTAACCTTCTGCCAATGCCATAGAATAGAGTCATTCACTTACTGGGGGACATGCTCTACATGGCCAGAGGCTACATACCAGTACCACTGTGAATCTGAGTTCTTAAACTGATCACATGGTCAAAGGTATAGCTTTGTTATCATAAATAGCAGACATAAAAAATAACATGGGAAAATACTCAGGAATATTATTCTACCGAAGCCAAAGTGATGCCTATGTCATACACTTCATGGTCAACGGTTCATACCAATACCCAAGTGATGCCTATGTGATACACTTCAAGTCAGAGGTACAGCCTTGCTATAAAAATAGCGGATACAACAACTCGAGATGATAACATGGAAAAGCACATAGCATATATAACACATAACATACAATTGTTTCTACATATTAAACTCACCGTGAAATAACCGGGGGTCAAAATAGTAATTTGGGCAGCACTTCGGCTCTAAATATGACTTTCGTCGTTGAAAACCGGGCCCTGCGAGGGTTGGGCTTCGAAACCGAAAATAAAAAATTTCCGGGTCTTCGGGCACCTCGGGGCGTGTTTCGGGTGCTAAAGTTGATACCGGGGCTTCGGGAGAAATCAAAATGGTAAAAATATTGAAAAGATGTGAAAAAGTGGCAAAAATAAACTTTTCCTCGGCAAGGCTCGCAGGCACTATTTATAGTGTGCGAGCCGGAGTCTTCTGATCTGAGAAGTAGCGAGTCAGCAGCGACGTGCAATCAGGAGGCGAAGGCACGCGGAACGAGCTCGGATGCGACAGGGAAGCAGCAGCGCGTCGAATGGCTACTGGTCACGACGTTGGTCGAATCCGGAAGCGGCACGCATCGGACGTGCGAGGAACCGGTGATACGTGGCACGCATGACTCATCGACATCCGATACGTGGCTGATCGCGGTGGTCGGCACTGTTCATGCGAGATTCCCCGGGTCTTATCCACAATTTCTCGGTTTTTGTGCAAAAATCTTCCGAAATTCATAACTTTTGCATACGGGCTCCGTTTTTTACGTTCTTTATATCCACGCGTAGAGAAAATTATGCTCTACAACTTTTGTTTAGACTTCGTCGGAAAATTTTGACTTTATTTTTATATTATTATTTTTAACAGACCGGGACTGGTAAATCCGTTAAAAATTCATAACTTCTTCATCCGATGTCCGTTTTTGTCAGACTTTTTACCGTTGTACTACTAATGACGAGAACTTCGATTCTCATTTAGGTTGTGTCAGCTAAAAACCACTCGATCTAAAATTCGAGTTTTTAGCTGTCTACTGCTAAGCTGAAACTGTTAAAAATCATAACTTCCTCATACGAAGTCAGATTTTGGCGTTCTTTTTATCAAAATTATCGGTTTAACGAATACTACGACTTTCATTTAGATCACTAAGGCTAAAAAGTAGTTTATCAAAAACTCACTTTTTACGTCATTCGGCACCGTGTCGGTTTTATCGCGGATCTTCGATTAGTCAAAACTTCTTCGTTATAACTCGAATTTCGATGAGGTTTTCGCCTATATGTTTCTAACGAGATTATCTACAACTTTCAATAATAAAATTTTACTTATTTCAAATTTTATATTTTCGCTAAATTTCACTATTTGGCTTTTAATCGGAATCTCATAAGACATCCAATAATTTATCAGTGATTCTAAACATAGTTTTACTTCATTTCTCGTAAAAACTATCTGTTAGAACTCAACACTTAATTTCACATAATATTTCATAATATTTTTAACTTTTTGAATTACATAACACGATTTCAAAACGTGTATGTTACAAATATCTCTTCCTTTTGAGGATTTCGTCCCCGAAATCACAACGATTTGGACAAATGAGGATATTTCGCTCTTATCTCATTCTTATTTTCCCTAAGTATAAGTTTATTATCCCGTTTCATCTTAGATAATGGAACCGTTTCATCATATATGCTCAAGCATTTACGTAGATATCTTACATGAAATACATCATGAATACCTGCCAAATCATCAGGCAATTCCAAGCGGTATGCTTGTTAGATAATTTTGAAAAGTCCAACAAATCTAGGACTCAATCTCCTTTTCTTCTCAAATTTCATAATACCTTTCCACGGGGTTACCTTCAGTATCACCCACTTGGAATTCTATGGATCGTCTCCTCCATTTCTATAGGTCTTTTGTCGATCCTGGGCTACTTTCATTCTTTCTCGTATAATTTGAATCTTATCAGTGGTGTCTTGAATCATTTCAGGACCACCAATGATTTTCTATCCTACATTATGCCAACATAATGGTGTTCACATTTACTACCGAACTCTAAGACACATACACGAAGCATATCTTCTACTGTTTGGATTGTTCTCTCCGTCTAACCATCGGTCTGGGGATGATAAGCTGTGTTGGGAGCAACTCGAGATCCCAATTCACTTTTCATACTAGCCTAAAAGTGAGAAGTAAAGCGAGTATCATGATCGGAAATAATCTTTAGTGGCACACCATGAGTCGCCACAATTTCGTCTAAGTAAACTTGTGCGTATTTCTCCATTAGAACCGTTGTACGTATGGCGAGAAAATATGCACTCTTAATCATCCGGTCGATAATTATCCAAATGGTATCATTCACAGTTTTCTTCTCCTCTTTCAAGGTATTAATTGTATAAGCCGGATAAGTAGAATATCCCTTCGATATAAATTTATGAGTTTTTAAGAAAGAAATTTATTATTTTCACCGTAGATATAAATAGAATCTTCCCTTTCGATAGGGATGCATATCATCTCTTCATAGCACAAGAGATATGTGTAGTTCTTTGACAATCGATTCATGTCGAGAATAATATCAAAGTTGGGCAAAGAGATAGGAATTAGGTTAGCGAGAAGATTAAAACCTTCAATTCCTATGACACTATCTCTATAAACTTTATCAGCAAGTAATGATTTATTTCCTATGTTATCTATATGAAATGATTGGACAATTGCGTAACAAGCAATTTGAAAAGAATATGCGACTTTATAAGGCACGAAAGAATCTGAGGCATCACAATCAAATAAGATGTGAGCAGATCTAAAGTTTACGAGAAAATTACTAGTCACAACATTCGTGTCCTAACTTACTTCCTCTGTGGTAATCTAAAATGTACGATTTTTAACTTTTGGTTTGCCAAACGATTGTCAAACTTTTCAAATTTCTTAATTATTAGCGGTGCTCAAACCTGCACCAGCTCATCATTCTCTATTGGGCCTTCGATCCTAATCTTTGAGTTAAAACTCAATTCTCATTGCAGACTCCTGCTCCTTCTTGGTTTATAGACTAAACCCAAGATAAGGTCTTTACTTTTGCTATAACAACAACTCGAATGGTCTTATTCTAATGACCTTTGATTTTATAACGAACAAGACACGTAACGAACCAAACTCTTGTATTAGAATCAGATCGAATAAATCAAGCTGATGGAATAAATAAAACAAAAAGAGTTTGAACAACACGTGGATGCTTCGAAATAGAAAGCATAGCATCACGTATCTCCAATTCGTGCTTTCAGACATATAGATCTTTTAGCTTTTGGCACCTCCCCCTTTTTAGTTGGAGTATTCTTTGATTGTTGATCGGAAACTTGACTCCCCGTTATTTGACTAGTAAGAGTAGGGCGGAAACATTGCTTGTGGCCAGTAACACCACATAGCAAGTCACATCTCTGGTTAATGATTGCTCAATCCTTTAATGAAGATCGTTATATTTCAATCGACTACCTCGACCGTTTACTTCTTCAGTATTCCTACTGAAGTTTCGTCACTATACAAGACATGGTTCTCTGAACTAATCAACTCATTTCGCGGATTTATACTAATCGGACTCGATTCTTTATGACATTAAGATTTGAATGATAATTATCTTCTTAGTCATTACCGAAACGAAGGTAACGACACATATGAATAAAATGGAATCATTTACTAGCTTCTTGGTAACCTTGTGACTTTGCCTGATCCAAGTGTGAGTCCTGTGCTTCCAGTAGTATAGGCCTCTACTACTATTCACACCTACTCATACTCGTCCCAAGTATTGTCTCGCATTTCCCAAGTCAGCATTCAAAAGTTTTCACAAAGCAAATTTTCACACTTAAGTGCGTTCAAACAAGTACATACAACAATTTCTCCTAGACTCAACTAGGTTTTTCGCGTTTCTATCAAACATATATTGGATTACCTATACTCGCCTTCTAGGATTCTTCTCATGCATAAACTCGATCTAATATATCCTAATACTTTTCCATAGGTCGATAGAAATTTTACTTCCATTTCTTCATATAAATTCTTTCTCGGGTAGTGTCTACTCTGCAAGACATACTACACCCAAAATTTCCTCTAGCAGTGTAAAGACAAATAGTTTCCAACTACTTACATCATCTTCTAACTCATGCAAACCATCATGCATATTCGTTGGTTTCATTATCCTTTCATGACATCGTCATTCCTGTATCTGAGTAAGTCTTCTTCTCATGGTTGTATCTTTTAAGTCTACTTCATAGGAGTATATCCCAAGAAGTCAGCATTATAGCTGCATCTCAGCAAGCTCTACTAGCTTCAACTTGGTTCTCTGTCATTCCTAATTACAACATTTCTTCTCATACAATAATATGAGTGTATATCTTCTTCAACTAAATACTCTATCTTACTCTAACAAGTAAGTCACTCAGCTTTTTCACAACCAAATAACCTATTTCACTATCCCAATCTTGTATGTTAAAGTCGGCTTAACACACAATGGAACTTCCATAAGGATGTGATAGAAGTCAATCATCACTCAGTATTATTAAATACTAAGTCTGAGCATCCTGTATAGGGTTACTACTCGAACTACATACTTCATCACAAAGTCTTGTCCTAATAAGTCTAAAAAACTTCATTAGCCTTTTCCTTGATCTTCATTTAATTCTTCTAAATCTTCTACTACATTAACTTCAATACTGTTGAAGTATTTATCACCACCCTCGGTTCTTCCGACTCTATAAACTATCACTGCTTTAATCTGGACAGCGGTTGAACAACTTCATCGGTTATGCCAAAACATTTATCTCATTCAAATGTATTTCAAACGCACATCTTTCTTCCAAAGATGTTATTATATTATCTTACATATTTTAAATGCATAATACCACTTTATAGGTATTAATACACTATTTACGATAACATTCCATATTTATTATTTCACGATATCCTTCGATCGTTTATCAATAAACTTATCAATATCAATTATCATAAGTATCTTTATTACTTCGAAAAATTTCATGTAAATTCTATTACGAAAATTCTTAGAATTCTAAACATAAAATTTTCTAAACCAAGGTCGGCAACAGAACTTAAACTTTCTCAAATAATAGCAATATAGGTATGAAACCTAAAGCATGCTATATTTACTTATCCTTTAGCACATATTAGAATATAAGGCATATCTCCTCTTAATATTCTAGTGCTTACCCCATTAGGTATTCAACCTAAAATATATCAGATACATATTGTATCATCTTCACTTAACAATTCATGTTTAAATCTAGAAATTCTCAAAATTCCTAGTTCATATATACTAATTCTCTAAATTTTTTGAAGTAAGTTAATGTCTTAGAATACTAGGGTTTATCACTACCCAATACCCCACTTAAGTGTTTCGTATGATTTGTATCCATATATTTACAATGATTCCAGTTCATATATTGAACTTCCAATAGTTTAAGTCTAAATACCAATCCATGGGATTTAGTTCACTTAAACCACTGCTCTGATACCATGATTGAAAGGACCCCTTTGTATACTTTCATATTTCTAAACTTTCATAAAGTTACTCCATAACATGCTACATGCATATTCATAAAATAATATTTTTACATTGATAAAGTCATTACAAAAGATTGGATACAAACCGACTATGTTTTAAGATTTTACATGACTACCCAGGATATTGTAAATCTATACAAACCAAAACCAAAATACAAAAAAATAATATTACAACTATTCTAAGTCTTCCAACTATACTGGGTGCTTATTGCCTGCATTATGTTAAAACATTGGGAGGGGTAAGCGATAACGCTTAGTGAGTTCAATAATAGATACAATATAACGTTATGCCATATATATATATATATATATATATATATATATATATATATATATATATATATATATATATATATATATATATATGGCAGAAGCAAATAGGATCAAGGAACAACAAAGGCATAATGTGATAAGTTTTCCCTAACAATTATTGATTTGATTCAAAGATATACAATCATTGAGACATAACAATTTCCATACTTGATAAACATCAATAACGCTTCGGCCCAAATGGCACTGAAGACAAACAATTTATGATTAACATTAAGGTAGATTTCAGGTTTTCACGCCCTGTCTAACCTTCTGCCAATGCCATAGAATAGAGTCATTCACTTACTGGGGGACATGCTCTACATGGCCAGAGGCTACATACCAGTACCACTGTGAATCTGAGTTCTTAAACTGATCACATGGTCAAAGGTATAGCTTTGTTATCATAAATAGAAGAAATAAAAAATAACATGGGAAAATACTCAGGAATATTATTCTACCGAAGCCAAAGTGATGCCTATGTCATACACTTCATGGTCAACGGTTCATACCAATACCCAAGTGATGCCTATGTGATACACTTCAAGTCAGAGGTACAGCCTTGCTATAAAAATAGCGGATACAACAACTCGAGATGATAACATGGAAAAGCACATAGCACATATAACACATAACATACAATTGTTTCTACATATTAAACTCACCGTGAAATAACCGGGGGTCAAAATAGTAATTTGGGCAGCACTTCGGCTCTAAATATGACTTTCGTCGTTGAAAACCGGGAGTTTTCTTGAAAACCGGGCCCTGCGAGGGTTGGGCTTCGAAACCGAAAAGATAAAATTTCCGGGTCTTCGGGCACCTCGGGGCGTGTTTCGGGTGCTAAAGTTGATACCGAGGCTTCGGGAGAAATCAAAATGGTAAAAATATTGAAAAGGGGTGAAAAAGTGGCAAAAATAAACTTTTCCTCGGCAAGGCTCGCAGGCACTATTTATAGTGTGCGAGCCGGAGTCTTCTGATCCGAGAAGTAGCGAGTCAGCAGCGACGTGCAATCAGGAGGCGAAGGCAAGCGGAACGAGCTCGGATGCGACACGGAAGCAGCAGCGCGTCGGATGGCTACTGGTCGCGACGTTGGTCGAATCCGGAAGCGGCACGCATCGGACGTGCGAGGAACCGGTGATACGTGGCGCGCACGACTCATCGACATCAGATACGTGGCTGATCGCGGTGGTCGGCACTGTTCATGCGAGATTCCCCGGGTCTTATCCACAATTTCTCGGTTTTTGTGCAAAAATCTTCCGAAATTCATAACTTTTGCATACGGGCTCCGTTTTTTACGTTCTTTATATCCACGCGTAGAGAAAATTATGCTCTACAACTTTTGTTTAGACTTCGTCGGAAAATTTTGGCTTTATTTTTATATTATTATTTTTAACAGACCGGGACTGGTAAATCCGTTAAAAATTCATAACTTCTTCATCCGATGTCCGTTTTCGTCAGACTTTTTACCGTTGTACTACTAATGACGAGAACTTCGATTCTCATTTAGGTTGTGTCAGTTAAAAACCACTCGATCTAAAATTCGAGTTTTTAGCTGTCTACTACTAAGCTGAAACTGTTAAAAATCATAACTTCCTCATACGAAGTCAGATTTTGGCGTTCTTTTTATCAAAATTCTCGGTTTAACGAATACTACGACTTTCATTTAGATCACTAAGGCTAAAAAGTAGTTTATCAAAAACTCACTTTTTACGTCATTCGGCACCGTGTCGGTTTTATCGCGGATCTTCGATTAGTCATAACTTCTTCGTTATAACTCGAATTTCGATGAGGTTTTCGCCTATATGTTTCTAACGAGATTATCTACAACTTTCAATAATAAAATTTTACTTATTTCAAATTTTATATTTTCGCTAAATTTCACTATTTGGCTTTTAATCGGGATCTCATAAGACATCCAATAATTTATCAGTGATTCTAAACATAGTTTTACTTCATTTCTCGTAAAAACTATCTGTTAGAACTCAACACTTAATTTCACATAATATTTCATAATATTTTTAACTTTTTGAATTACATAACACGATTTCAAAACGTGTATGTTACAAATACCTCCTCCTTTTGAGGATTTCGTCCCCGAAATCACAACGATTTGGACAAATGAGGATATTTCGCTCTTATCTCATTCTTATTTTCCCTAAGTATAAGTTTATTATCCCGTTTCATCTTGGATAATGGAACCGTTTCATCATATATGCTCAAGCATTTACGTAGATATCTTACATGAAATACATCATGAATACCTGCCAAATCTTCAGGCAATTCCAAGCGGTATGCTTGTTAGATAATTTTGAAAAGTCCAACAAATCTAGGACTCAATCTCCTTTTCTTCTCAAATTTCATAATACCTTTCCACGGGGTTACCTTCAGTATCACCCCACTTGGAATTCTATGGATCGTCTCCTCCATTTCTACAGGTCTTTTGTCGATCCTGGGCTACTTTCATTCTTTCTCGTATAATTTGAATCTTATCAGTGGTGTCTTGAATCATTTCAGGACCACCAAGGATTTTCTGTCCTACATTATGCCAACATAATGGTGTTCACATTTACTACCGAACTCTAAGACACATACACGAAGCATATCTTCTACTGTTTGGATTGTTCTCTATGTCTAACCATTGGTCTGGGGATGATAAGCTGTGTTGGGAGCAACTCGAGATCCCAATTCACTTTTCATACTAGCCTAAAAGTGAGAAGTAAAGCGAGTATCATGATCGGAAATAATCTTTAGTGGCACACCATGAGTCGCCACAATTTCGTCTAAGTAAACTTGTGCGTATTTCTCCATTAGAACCGTTGTACGTATGGCGAGAAAATATGCACTCTTAATCATCCGGTCGATAATTATCCAAATGCTATCATTCACAGTTTTCTTCTCTTCTTTCAAGGTATTAATTGTATAAGCCGGATAAGTAGAATATCCCTTCGATATAAATTTATGAGTTTTTAAGAAATAAATTTATTATTTTCACCGTAGATATAAATAGAATCTTCCCTTTCGATAGGGATGCATATCATCTCTTCATAGCACAAGAGATCTGCGTAGTTCTTTGACAATCGATTCATGTCGAGAATAATATCAAAGTTGGGCAAATAGATAGGAATTAGGTTAGCAGGAAGATTATAACCTTCAATTCCTATGACACTATCTCTATAGACTTTATCAGCAAGTAATGATATATTTCCTATGTTATCTATATGAAATGATTGGACAATTGCGTAACAAGCAATTTGAAAAGAATATGCGACTTTATAAGGCACGAAAGAATCTGAGGCATCACAATCAAATAAGATGTGAGCAGATCTAAAGTTTATGAGAAAATTACTAGTCACAACATTCGTGTCCTAACTTACTTCCTCTGTGGTAATCTAAAATGTACGATTTTTAACTTTTGGTTTGCCAAATGATTGTCAAACTCTTCAAATTTCTTAATTATTAGCGGTGCTCAAACCTGCACCCGCTCATCATTCTCTATTGGGCCTTCGATCCTAATCTTTGAGTTAAAACTCAATTCTCATTGCAGACTCCTGCTCCTTCTTGGTTTATAGACTAAACCCAAGATAAGGTCTTTACTTTTGCTATAACAACAACTCGAATGGTCTTATTCTAATGACCTTTGATTTTATAACGCACAAGACACGTAACGAACCAAACTCTTGTATTAGAATCAGATCGAATAAATCAAGCTGATGGAATAAATAAAACAAAAAGAGTTTGAACAACACGTGGATGCTTCGAAATAGAAAGCATAGCACCACGTATCTCCAATTCGTGCTTTCGGACATATACATCTTTTAGCTTTTGCCACCTCCCCCTTTTTAGTTGGAGTATTCTTTGATTGTTGATCGGAAACTTGACTCCCCGTTATTTGACTAGTAAGAGTAGGGCGGAAACATTTCTTGTGGCCAGTAACACCACATAGCAAGTCACATCTCTGGTTAATGATTGCTCAATCCTTTAATGAAGATCGTTATATTTCTATCGACTATCTCGACCGTTTACTTCTTCAGTATTCCTACTGAAGTTTCGTCACTATACAAGACATGGTTCTCTGAACCAATCAACTCCTTTCGCGGATTTATACTAATCGGACTCGATTCTTTATGACATTAAGATTTGAACGATAATTATCTTCTTAGTCATTACCGAAACGAAGGTAACGACACATATGAATAAAACGGAATCATTTACTAGCTTCTTGGTAACCTTGTGACTTTGCCTGATCCAAGTGTGAGTCCTGTGCTTCCAGTAGTATAGGCCTCTACTACTATTCACACCTACTCATACTCATCCCAAGTATTGTCTCGCAGTTCCCAAGTCAGCATTCAAAAGTTTTCACAAAGCAAATTTTCACACTTAAGTGCGTTCAAACAAGTACATACAACAACGTCTCCTAGACTCAACTAGGGTTTTCGCGTTTCTATCAAACATATATTGGATTACCTATACTCGCCTTCTAGGATTCTTCTCATGCATAAACTCGATCTAATATATCCTAATACTTTTCCATAGGTCGATAGAAATTTTACTTCCATTTCTTCATATAAATTCTTTCTCGGGTAGTGTCTACTCTGCAAGACATACTACACCCAAAATTTCCTCTAGCAGTGTAAAGACAAATAGTTTCCAACTACTTACATCATCTTCTAACTCATGCAAACCATCATGCATATTCGTTGGTTTCATTATCCTTTCATGACATCGTCATTCCTGTATCTGAGTAAGTCTTCTTCTCATGGTTGTATCTTTTAAGTCTACTTCATAGGAGTATATCCCAAGAAGTCTGCATTGTAGCTGCATCTTAGCAAGCTCTACTAGCTTCAACTTGGTTCTCTGTCATTCCTAATTACAACATTTCTTCTCATACAATAATATGAGTGTATATCTTCTTCAACTAAATACTCTATCTTACTCTAACAAGTAAGTCACTCAGCTTTTTCACAACCAAATAACCTATTTCACTATCCCAATCTTGTATGTTAAAGTCGGCTTAACACACAATGGAACTTCCATAAGGATGTGATAGAAGTCAATCATCACTCAGTATTATTAAATACTAAGTCTGAGCATCCTGTATAGGGTTACTACTCGAACTACATACTTCATCACAAAGTCTTGGCCTAATAAGTCTAAAAAAACTTCATTAGCCTTTTCCTTGATCTTCATTTAATTCTTCTAAATCTTCTACTACATTAATTTCAATACTGTTGAAGTATTTATCACCACCCTCGGTTCTTCCGACTCTATAAACTATCACTGCTTTAATCTGGACAGCGGTTGAACAACTTCATCGGTTATACCAAAACATTTATCTCATCCAAATGTATTTCAAACGCACATCTTTCTTCCAAAGATGTTATTATATTATCTTACATATTTTAAATGCATAATACCACTTTATAGGTATTAATACACTATTTACGATAACATTCCATATTTATTATTTCACGATATCCTTCGATCGTTTATCAATAAACTTATCAATATCAATTATCATAAGTATCTTTATTACTTCGAAAAATTTCATGTAAATTCTATTACGAAAATTCTTAGAATTCTAAACATAAAATTTTCTAAACCAAGGAAGGCAACAGACCTTAAACTTTCTCAAATAATAGCAATATAGGTATGAAACCTAAAGCATGCTATATTTACTTATCCTTTAGCACATATTAGAATATAAGGCATATCTCCTCTTAATATTCTAGTGCTTACCCCATTAGGTATTCAACCTAAAATATATCAGATACATATTGTATCATCTTCACTTAACAATTCATGTTTAAATCTAGAAATTCTCAAAATTCCTAGTTCATATATACTAATTCTCTAAATTTTTTGAAGTAAGTTAATGTCTTAGAATACTAGGGTTTATCACTACCCAATACCCCACTTAAGTGTTTCGTATGATTTGTATCCATATATTTACAATGATTCCAGTTCATATATTGAACTTCCAATAGTTTAAGTCTAAATACCAATCCATGGGATTTAGTTCACTTAAACCACTGCTCTGATACCATGATTGAAAGGACCCCTTTGTATACTTTCATATTTCTAAACTTTCATAAAGTTACTCCATAACATGCTACATGCATATTCATAAAATAATATTTTTACATTGATAAAGTCATTACAAAAGATTGGATACAAACCGACTATGTTTTAAGATTTTACATGACTACCCAGGATATTGTAAATCTATACAAACCAAAACCAAAATACAAAAAAATAATATTACAACTATTCTAAGTCTTCCAACTATACTGGGTGCTTATTGCCTGCATTATGTTAAAACATTGGGAGGGGTAAGCGATAACGCTTAGTGAGTTCAATAATAGATACAATATAACGTTATGCCATATATATATATATATATATATATATATATATATATATATATATATATATATATATATATATATATATATATATATATATATATATATATATGGCAGAAGCAAATAGGATCAAGGAACAACAAAGGCATAATGTGATAAGTTTTCCCTAACAATTATTGATTTGATTCAAAGATATACAATCATTGAGACATAACAATTTCCATACTTGATAAACATCAATAACGCTTCGGCCCAAATGGCACTGAAGACAAACAATTTATGATTAACATTAAGGTAGATTTCAGGTTTTCACGCCCTGTCTAACCTTCTGCCAATGCCATAGAATAGAGTCATTCACTTACTGGGGGACATGCTCTACATGGCCAGAGGCTACATACCAGTACCACTGTGAATCTGAGTTCTTAAACTGATCACATGGTCAAAGGTATAGCTTTGTTATCATAAATAGAAGAAATAAAAAATAACATGGGAAAATACTCAGGAATATTATTCTACCGAAGCCAAAGTGATGCCTATGTCATACACTTCATGGTCAACGGTTCATACCAATACCCAAGTGATGCCTATGTGATACACTTCAAGTCAGAGGTACAGCCTTGCTATAAAAATAGCGGATACAACAACTCGAGATGATAACATGGAAAAGCACATAGCACATATAACACATAACATACAATTGTTTCTACATATTAAACTCACCGTGAAATAACCGGGGGTCAAAATAGTAATTTGGGCAGCACTTCGGCTCTAAATATGACTTTCGTCGTTGAAAACCGGGAGTTTTCTTGAAAACCGGGCCCTGCGAGGGTTGGGCTTCGAAACCGAAAAGATAAAATTTCCGGGTCTTCGGGCACCTCGGGGCGTGTTTCGGGTGCTAAAGTTGATACCGAGGCTTCGGGAGAAATCAAAATGGTAAAAATATTGAAAAGGGGTGAAAAAGTGGCAAAAATAAACTTTTCCTCGGCAAGGCTCGCAGGCACTATTTATAGTGTGCGAGCCGGAGTCTTCTGATCCGAGAAGTAGCGAGTCAGCAGCGACGTGCAATCAGGAGGCGAAGGCAAGCGGAACGAGCTCGGATGCGACACGGAAGCAGCAGCGCGTCGGATGGCTACTGGTCGCGACGTTGGTCGAATCCGGAAGCGGCACGCATCGGACGTGCGAGGAACCGGTGATACGTGGCGCGCACGACTCATCGACATCAGATACGTGGCTGATCGCGGTGGTCGGCACTGTTCATGCGAGATTCCCCGGGTCTTATCCACAATTTCTCGGTTTTTGTGCAAAAATCTTCCGAAATTCATAACTTTTGCATACGGGCTCCGTTTTTTACGTTCTTTATATCCACGCGTAGAGAAAATTATGCTCTACAACTTTTGTTTAGACTTCGTCGGAAAATTTTGGCTTTATTTTTATATTATTATTTTTAACAGACCGGGACTGGTAAATCCGTTAAAAATTCATAACTTCTTCATCCGATGTCCGTTTTCGTCAGACTTTTTACCGTTGTACTACTAATGACGAGAACTTCGATTCTCATTTAGGTTGTGTCAGTTAAAAACCACTCGATCGAAAATTCGAGTTTTTAGCTGTCTACTACTAAGCTGAAACTGTTAAAAATCATAACTTCCTCATACGAAGTCAGATTTTGGCGTTCTTTTTATCAAAATTCTCGGTTTAACGAATACTACGACTTTCATTTAGATCACTAAGGCTAAAAAGTAGTTTATCAAAAACTCACTTTTTACGTCATTCGGCACCGTGTCGGTTTTATCGCGGATCTTCGATTAGTCATAACTTCTTCGTTATAACTCGAATTTCGATGAGGTTTTCGCCTATATGTTTCTAACGAGATTATCTACAACTTTCAATAATAAAATTTTACTTATTTCAAATTTTATATTTTCGCTAAATTTCACTATTTGGCTTTTAATCGGAATCTCATAAGACATCCAATAATTTATCAGTGATTCTAAACATAGTTTTACTTCATTTCTCGTAAAAACTATCTGTTAGAACTCAACACTTAATTTCACATAATATTTCATAATATTTTTAACTTTTTGAATTACATAACACGATTTCAAAACGTGTATGTTACAAATACCTCCTCCTTTTGAGGATTTCGTCCCCGAAATCACAACGATTTGGACAAATGAGGATATTTCGCTCTTATCTCATTCTTATTTTCCCTAAGTATAAGTTTATTATCCCGTTTCATCTTGGATAATGGAACCGTTTCATCATATATGCTCAAGCATTTACGTAGATATCTTACATGAAATACATCATGAATACCTGCCAAATCTTCAGGCAATTCCAAGCGGTATGCTTGTTAGATAATTTTGAAAAGTCCAACAAATCTAGGACTCAATCTCCTTTTCTTCTCAAATTTCATAATACCTTTCCACGGGGTTACCTTCAGTATCACCCCACTTGGAATTCTATGGATCGTCTCCTCCATTTCTACAGGTCTTTTGTCGATCCTGGGCTACTTTCATTCTTTCTCGTATAATTTGAATCTTATCAGTGGTGTCTTGAATCATTTCAGGACCACCAAGGATTTTCTGTCCTACATTATGCCAACATAATGGTGTTCACATTTACTACCGAACTCTAAGACACATACACGAAGCATATCTTCTACTGTTTAGATTGTTCTCTATGTCTAACCATTGGTCTGGGGATGATAAGCTGTGTTGGGAGCAACTCGAGATCCCAATTCACTTTTCATACTAGCCTAAAAGTGAGAAGTAAAGCGAGTATCATGATCGGAAATAATCTTTAGTGGCACACCATGAGTCGCCACAATTTCGTCTAAGTAAACTTGTGCGTATTTCTCCATTAGAACCGTTGTACGTATGGCGAGAAAATATGCACTCTTAATCATCCGGTCGATAATTATCCAAATGCTATCATTCACAGTTTTCTTCTCTTCTTTCAAGGTATTAATTGTATAAGCCGGATAAGTAGAATATCCCTTCGATATAAATTTATGAGTTTTTAAGAAATAAATTTATTATTTTCACCGTAGATATAAATAGAATCTTCCCTTTCGATAGGGATGCATATCATCTCTTCATAGCACAAGAGATCTGCGTAGTTCTTTGACAATCGATTCATGTCGAGAATAATATCAAAGTTGGGCAAATAGATAGGAATTAGGTTAGCAGGAAGATTATAACCTTCAATTCCTATGACACTATCTCTATAGACTTTATCAGCAAGTAATGATATATTTCCTATGTTATCTATATGAAATGATTGGACAATTGCGTAACAAGCAATTTGAAAAGAATATGCGACTTTATAAGGCACGAAAGAATCTGAGGCATCACAATCAAATAAGATGTGAGCAGATCTAAAGTTTATGAGAAAATTACTAGTCACAACATTCGTGTCCTAACTTACTTCCTCTGTGGTAATCTAAAATGTACGATTTTTAACTTTTGGTTTGCCAAATGATTGTCAAACTCTTCAAATTTCTTAATTATTAGCGGTGCTCAAACCTGCACCCGCTCATCATTCTCTATTGGGTCTTCGATCCTAATCTTTGAGTTAAAACTCAATTCTCATTGCAGACTCCTGCTCCTTCTTGGTTTATAGACTAAACCCAAGATAAGGTCTTTACTTTTGCTATAACAACAACTCGAATGGTCTTATTCTAATGACCTTTGATTTTATAACGCACAAGACACGTAACGAACCAAACTCTTGTATTAGAATCAGATCGAATAAATCAAGCTGATGGAATAAATAAAACAAAAAGAGTTTGAACAACACGTGGATGCTTCGAAATAGAAAGCATAGCACCACGTATCTCCAATTCGTGCTTTCGGACATATACATCTTTTAGCTTTTGCCACCTCCCCCTTTTTAGTTGGAGTATTCTTTGATTGTTGATCGGAAACTTGACTCCCCGTTATTTGACTAGTAAGAGTAGGGCGGAAACATTTCTTGTGGCCAGTAACACCACATAGCAAGTCACATCTCTGGTTAAGGATTGCTCAATCCTTTAATGAAGATCGTTATATTTCTATCGACTATCTCGACCGTTTACTTCTTCAGTATTCCTACTGAAGTTTCGTCACTATACAAGACATGGTTCTCTGAACCAATCAACTCCTTTCGCGGATTTATACTAATCGGACTCGATTCTTTATGACATTAAGATTTGAACGATAATTATCTTCTTAGTCATTACCGAAACGAAGGTAACGACACATATGAATAAAACGGAATCATTTACTAGCTTCTTGGTAACCTTGTGACTTTGCCTGATCCAAGTGTGAGTCCTGTGCTTCCAGTAGTATAGGCCTCTACTACT
The DNA here is from genome assembly GCF_052849685.1 of Lactuca virosa. Taxonomy (NCBI): domain Eukaryota; kingdom Viridiplantae; phylum Streptophyta; class Magnoliopsida; order Asterales; family Asteraceae; genus Lactuca; species Lactuca virosa. The sequence continues at coordinate 63,132,172 of NC_136429.1, forward strand.
ATTCACACCTACTCATACTCATCCCAAGTATTGTCTCGCAGTTCCCAAGTCAGCATTCAAAAGTTTTCACAAAGCAAATTTTCACACTTAAGTGCGTTCAAACAAGTACATACAACAACGTCTCCTAGACTCAACTAGGGTTTTCGCGTTTCTATCAAACATATATTGGATTACCTATACTCGCCTTCTAGGATTCTTCTCATGCATAAACTCGATCTAATATATCCTAATACTTTTCCATAGGTCGATAGAAATTTTACTTCCATTTCTTCATATAAATTCTTTCTCGGGTAGTGTCTACTCTGCAAGACATACTACACCCAAAATTTCCTCTAGCAGTGTAAAGACAAATAGTTTCCAACTACTTACATCATCTTCTAACTCATGCAAACCATCATGCATATTCGTTGGTTTCATTATCCTTTCATGACATCGTCATTCCTGTATCTGAGTAAGTCTTCTTCTCATGGTTGTATCTTTTAAGTCTACTTCATAGGAGTATATCCCAAGAAGTCTGCATTGTAGCTGCATCTTAGCAAGCTCTACTAGCTTCAACTTGGTTCTCTGTCATTCCTAATTACAACATTTCTTCTCATACAATAATATGAGTGTATATCTTCTTCAACTAAATACTCTATCTTACTCTAACAAGTAAGTCACTCAGCTTTTTCACAACCAAATAACCTATTTCACTATCCCAATCTTGTATGTTAAAGTCGGCTTAACACACAATGGAACTTCCATAAGGATGTGATAGAAGTCAATCATCACTCAGTATTATTAAATACTAAGTCTGAGCATCCTGTATAGGGTTACTACTCGAACTACATACTTCATCACAAAGTCTTGGCCTAATAAGTCTAAAAAAACTTCATTAGCCTTTTCCTTGATCTTCATTTAATTCTTCTAAATCTTCTACTACATTAATTTCAATACTGTTGAAGTATTTATCACCACCCTCGGTTCTTCCGACTCTATAAACTATCACTGCTTTAATCTGGACAGCGGTTGAACAACTTCATCGGTTATACCAAAACATTTATCTCATCCAAATGTATTTCAAACGCACATCTTTCTTCCAAAGATGTTATTATATTATCTTACATATTTTAAATGCATAATACCACTTTATAGGTATTAATACACTATTTACGATAACATTCCATATTTATTATTTCACGATATCCTTCGATCGTTTATCAATAAACTTATCAATATCAATTATCATGAGTATCTTTATTACTTCGAAAAATTTCATGTAAATTCTATTACGAAAATTCTTAGAATTCTAAACATAAAATTTTCTAAACCAAGGAAGGCAACAGACCTTAAACTTTCTCAAATAATAGCAATATAGGTATGAAACCTAAAGCATGCTATATTTACTTATCCTTTAGCACATATTAGAATATAAGGCATATCTCCTCTTAATATTCTAGTGCTTACCCCATTAGGTATTCAACCTAAAATATATCAGATACATATTGTATCATCTTCACTTAACAATTCATGTTTAAATCTAGAAATTCTCAAAATTCCTAGTTCATATATACTAATTCTCTAAATTTTTTGAAGTAAGTTAATGTCTTAGAATACTAGGGTTTATCACTACCCAATACCCCACTTAAGTGTTTCGTATGATTTGTATCCATATATTTACAATGATTCCAGTTCATATATTGAACTTCCAATAGTTTAAGTCTAAATACCAATCCATGGGATTTAGTTCACTTAAACCACTGCTCTGATACCATGATTGAAAGGACCCCTTTGTATACTTTCATATTTCTAAACTTTCATAAAGTTACTCCATAACATGCTACATGCATATTCATAAAATAATATTTTTACATTGATAAAGTCATTACAAAAGATTGGATACAAACCGACTATGTTTTAAGATTTTACATGACTACCCAGGATATTGTAAATCTATACAAACCAAAACCAAAATACAAAAAAATAATATTACAACTATTCTAAGTCTTCCAACTATACTGGGTGCTTATTGCCTGCATTATGTTAAAACATTGGGAGGGGTAAGCGATAACGCTTAGTGAGTTCAATAATAGATACAATATAACGTTATGCCATATATATATATATATATATATATATATATATATATATATATATATATATATATATATATATATATATATGGCAGAAGCAAATAGGATCAAGGAACAACAAAGGCATAATGTGATAAGTTTTCCCTAACAATTATTGATTTGATTCAAAGATATACAATCATTGAGACATAACAATTTCCATACTTGATACGAAGTCAGATGTCGAAGCGTTATTGATGTTTATCAAGTATGGAAATTGTTTCTGCCATATTGGTATATAAAAACCACTCGATCTAAAATTCGAGTTTTTAGCTGTCTACTACTAAGCTGAAACTGTTAAAAATCATAACTTCCTCATACGAAGTAAGATTTTGGCGTTCTTTTTATCAAAATTCTCTTTTTAACGAATACTACGACTTTCATTTAGATCATTAAGGCTAAAAAGTAGTTTATCAAAAACTCACTTTTTACGTCATTCGGCACCGTGTCGGTTTTATCGCGGATCTTCGATTAATCATAACTTCTTCGTTATAACTCGAATTTCGATGAGGTTTTCGCCTATATGTTTCTAACGAGATTATCTACAACTTTCAATAATAAAATTTTACTTATTTCAAATTTTATATTTTCGCTAAATTTCACTATTTAGCTTTTAATCGGAATCTCATAAGACATCCAATAATTTATCAGTGATTCTAAACATAGTTTTACTTCATTTCTCGTAAAAACTATCTGTTAGAACTCAACACTTAATTTCACATAATATTTCATAATATTTTTAACTTTTTGAATTACATAACACGATTTCAAAACGTGTATGTTACAAATACCTCCTCCTTTTGAGGATTTCGTCCCCGAAATCATAACGTTATGCCATATATATATATATATATACCAATATGGCAGAAGCAAATAGGAGCAAGGAACAACAAAGGCATAATGTGATAAGTTTTCCCTAACAATTGTTGATTTGATTCAAAGATATACAATCATTGAGACATAACAATTTCCATACTTGATAAACATCAATAACGCTTCGGCCCAAATGGCACTGAAGACAAACAATTTCTGATTAACATTAAGGTAGATTTCAGGTTTTCACGCCCTGTCTAACCTTCTGCCAATGCCATAGAATAGAGTCATTCATTTACTGGGGGACATGCTCTACATGGCCAGAGGCTACATACCAATACCACTGTGAATCTGAGTTCTTAAACTGATCACATGGTCAAAGGTATAGCTTTGTTATCATAAATAGAAGAAATAAAAAATAACACGGGAAAATACTCAGGAATATTATTCTACCGAAGCCAAAGTGATGCCTATGTCATACACTTCATGGTCAACGGTTCATACCAATACCCAAGTGATGCCTATGTGATACACTTCAAGTCAGAGGTACAGCCTTGCTATAAAAATAGCGGATACAACAACTCGAGATGATAACATGGAAAAGCACATAGCACATATAACACATAACATACAATTGTTTCTACATATTAAACTCACCGTGAAATAACCGGGGGTCAAAATAGTAATTTGGGCAGCACTTCGGCTCTAAATATGACTTTCGTCGTTGAAAACCGGGAGTTTTCTTGAAAACCGGGCCCTGCGAGGGTTGGGCTTCGAAACCGAAAAGAAAAAATTTCCGGGTCTTCGGGCACCTCGGGGCGTGTTTCGGGTGCTAAAGTTGATACCGGGGCTTCGGGAGAAATCAAAATGGTAAAAATATTGAAAAGTGGTGAAAAAGTGGCAAAAATAACCTTTTCCTCGGCAAGGCTCGCAGGCACTATTTATAGTGTGCGAGCCGGAGTCTTCTGATCCGAGAAGTAGCGAGTCAGCAGCGACGTGGCATCAGGAGGCGAAGGCATGCGGAGCGAGCTCGGATGCGACACGGAAGCAGCAGCGCGTCGGATGGCTACTGGTCGCGACGTTGGTCGAATCCGGAAGCGGCACGCATCGGACGTGCGAGGAACCGGTGATACGTGGCGCGCATGACTCATCGACATCGGGTACGTGGCTGATCGCGGTGACCGGCACTGTTCATGCGAGATTCCCCGGGTCTTATCCACAATTTCTCGGTTTTTGTGCAAAAATCTTCCGAAATTCATAACTTTTGCATACGGGCTCCGTTTTTGACGTTCTTTATATGCACGCGTAGAGAAAATTATGCTCTACAACTTTCGTTTAGACTTCGTCGGAAAATTTTGACTTTATTTTTATATTATTATTTTTAACAGACCGGGACTGGTAAATCCGTTAAAAATTCATAACTTCTTCATCCGACGTCCGTTTTCGTCAGACTTTTTACCGTTGTACTATTAATGACGAGACCTTCGATTCTCATTTAGGTTGTGTCAGGTAAAAACCACTCGGATTTCGATGAGGTTTTCGCCTATATGTTTCTAACGAGATTATCTACAACTTTCAATAATAAAATTTTACTTATTTCAAATTTTATATTTTCTCTAAATTTCACTATTTGGCTTTTAATTGGAATCTCATAAGACTTCCAATAATTTATGAGTGATTCTAAACATAGTTTTACTTCATTTCTCGTAAAAACTATCTGTTAGAACTCAATACTCAATTTCACATAATATTTCATAATATTTTTAACTTTTTGAATTACATAACACGATTTCAAAACGTGTATGTTACATCTGACTAAAAGTATACTTTTAAAATATAAGTATTTTTTATAAAAAGTATACGTACATGCATGCATACTAGAATAGTGTCGTAATAAGAACCATATAAAAGTATTTAGATAAGTTGGACGATGCGGTTAAGCCTAGATAGTTATGTAATCATATCTGGGATGAAATAACCTGATCAAATATATTCATGTGAGATATGACTAACATGTGTTTAGGAATGATCGTGGTGAACTACGGGTCTAAAACATACCAACCCTATATACCAAGAAACATTAATAATCAAACACTAAATTTAAAATACTATAGGTGTAATTTATGATACTATATAACCATACAACTAGACTCTTTAGGTGTATTTATACAACTATTCTTGTGCAGTTGGCATAACCAAATAGTTAAGACACTCTGTTTTGATATTACTCGATTCATGACCATTATCGAAGACTTATCATCAATCCACTTTTAAACCTTATGGCAGAAAGATGCCACCACGTAAATCTATCAGGTGTGTCAACAACACAACACCAACTCCACCACCGCCACCCCCTCCACAGATGGACACTGCCATTTTTCAAGCTGCTGTAACAGCCGATGTGGCAGTCGCCATGGCACAAATCAGCACAAATGGTGCCAGTGGGTCGGGAGGCGGTACTAATAATACTAACCATGGAGATAGCCAGGGACACCCAAGGGAATGTTCCTATAAAGGCTTCACCAATGGCAAACCAAAGTCTTTCGATGGCAGCGGAGGTGTCATTGCTCTAACAAGGGGGTTTGAGAAAACAGAGTCAGCGTTCGAAATCCGCGCATGCCTAGAGGCTAGCAAGGTCAAATTCGCAGCTTGCACATTCATGGATAGAGCCCTCTCATGGTGGAACGGCTATGTCAAATCGTTAACTCTCCCAGTGGCCAACGTCATGAGCTGGGAGGACTTGAAGATTTTGATGTTAGCAGAATACTGCCCGAGGGGTGAAGTATAGAAGTTAGAGCACGAGCTCTGGAACCTTACAATGAAGGACTCCGACGTCGCAGCCTACACTGCCAGATTTAGCGATCTAGCAGTATTATGTCCCGGGGTGGTCACCCCGGAAAGTAAAAAGGTGGAGCGATACATCTGGAGACTATCCCCCCAGATTCAAGGAAATATGATATCTGCAAACCCGCCTACTTTTGACCGTGTCAAACGCTTGGCACAAACACTTGTGGATCATGGAGTTCGCCAGGGCTTTATGACGGCCGCTCCCGAACAAACTAAAGGAAGTGACAATAAGAGAAAGTTTTGGAGCAAGAAGAAGGGCCAAGCGTCACAAGAGCCCACAAAGAAACAACAAACTGTGGCAGTCCACATTGCTACAGCTCCTGCCACTCTAGCTCCCGCCAAACAATATGATGGAACTCTCCCAAAATGCAACAAGTGCAACTTTCATCATTATGGAGCTTGCCGAGAGATGCACTGAAATAATTGAAACAGGAAGGGGCACACCTCCGGTTTCTGTAAGGAACCGACACAACAAACCACCCAAGACGCTAATGCCGAAGTGAGTTAGGTTTGCTACGGATGTGGTGAAACAGGGCATTACAAGAGGGATTGTCCAAAAGCATGGAATGTCGGAGGTGTGGACAGAGTTCTAAAAATGGGGCACGAGGAGGCCGTGAATGATCCTACTGTGGTTACCGGTACGTTCCTCCTCAATAATTCATATGCATGCATACTATTCGATAGTGGTGCGGAAAAAAGTTTCGTGAGCCCTGGCGAACTCAAGAACACTACTCTATTACAATGATTCAAGGATACACTACTAAATAATTATTTAAGTATAATTATTTTACATTACAAAGTACACTATTACTAGGCAATACATACAACTTCAAGTACAAGAGAACACTATAACACTACATGTAAACTAGTTAATACAGGATTGTGAGGCACTACTTCGGGGTACCCATCTAAGTACAGGTTCAAGTCCTATAAATTATAACCAGAGTCTCCTGCATGGAGAGCGTGAAATTTGTTTATAGATCTATACGGGACTGACAATCCCGCACCACGACTGTTAGCTACAGTTAGGCCGGCAGGCCTGGGGTGACAAATCTCATAATATACCGACGCTTGAAGAACGTCGTAGAGGCCACTATGTCATATTAGTATGGTTATATGAAACTCACAATAGTAAAACTAACACATATGTTTACGGGATTAACACTACTTCAACGGTTTTATTTAATTTAATAAAACTACAATACCCTATGATACACTGCTTTACATTACAACTGGTGATATCCAGGTATACATACAAAGGATTTCATACAAAAAACAGATGCAATACACTGTTTTCTAGTACTGAGTACACTAATACAATATACATTTACAAGGAACATACATGACTACATTACATTCATTATAGAAAATATTGGATTTTCTGGAGAAACATACTAGCATTTTCATAGTACAAAGACAAGTTTTCCTTCACTAAAACATACTTATGAACTCACCAACTTAAATGTTGATACAATTTCCAAATCACTTGTATTCTCAGGGAACCGATAAGACAGGTACACTCGTAGATTTTGAGAAGACGGAGCTTTTAGAGTCGCGTCTTTTAATACTTTTGCTATACATTTTGATGTCATACAAACTATATATTGAACAGATGTAAATACTTTACCTTATCAATGTAATGGTTGTGTTGCTTTGATTCATACTATACAATTGTTGTGATATTTCACATGACGTCCTCCGCCCCCGAACGTTTCCGCCGTTCCGGTTTGGGGGTGTGACAGATTGGTATCAGAGCATTGTTTATAGTGAACTAAGTATATCAAACCTTACATGATATACAACTATAAACACTATGGGGCCGAAGCGCTCTGAACTAAAATCATACTTTTAAAATCTAAGTATTTTATAAAAAGTATACAAGTATACATACATACCCGAAATAGTATCACAAGAAGAACAAAACAAAAGTATTTAGATGTTGTACACTACGGTTAAACTTGGATAGTTATGTAATCATATATGGGATAAATATAGCCTGATCAACTATATTTATTAGAGATACGACCAACATGTGTTTAGGAGTAATAGTGGTGCTTCAACAAGTCTAAAACTTACCAAACTCTATACAAAGGAAACACTAGAACCGAACATACAGTTAAAATACTATAGAAGTATTTTATAGCACTATAACATTAGAGCCAAACACGTGAAAACAAAGAAATTGCTAAGTATATACATCTAAGTTATATATAAGTAAAATTTCAAGGACTCGGAATAGGTGGTTTAACTTTACTTCCTGTTCATTGTTTGGTTGTGGATTTAGAGTAGGATCACTTAGTCGAAGGTCTATTTGATTTTAGTTATATATAATTTGTGTACACTATGTGGTTATAGGGGAGATCAGGCACAAATCACATTATACAAATTCATTCCAAGTGTTGCTATTAATTTCATGGTGATTATTTACTTGTATTAGTAGACTTCCTTTGTAAATCGTTTAATAGAACACTATAACTGTCAGGATTAGATATATCTCGTTCGTTAGCACCTGACTCATGACCACTATAGAGGACTTATCATCCTTTTCTCTTAAATCATTTTAGAGAAATATGGCTCCAAAGAAGTCCAACGGTAAGAAAAACAGCACTCCGACAAATCCACCACCGCCACCACCATTCCAATTTGACCCTGCTGTCTTTCAAGCAGCAGTAACCGCCGATGTGGCTTCCGCTATATAGCAGATCAATAAAAGCGGCACTAGTGGATCTGGTAGTGGTACCAATCCTCTTAACCTTGAAGGTAGCCAAGGACACCCGAGAGAGTGTTCCCATAAGGATTTCACAAACGCTAAACCCAAACCTTTCGATGGCACTGGAGGTGTCATTGCATTAACCCGCTGGTTCGAGAAGACCGAATAAATATTCAAAATTTGTGTGTGCCTTGAATCCAGCAAGGTGAAATTTGCAGCATGCACCTTCACCAATAGAGCTCTAACTTGGTGGAACAGCCAAGTCAAGTCCCTAACTCTTCCGGTAGCCAATGCTATGAGTTGGGACGATTTGAAGGAGTTAATGTTGGCTGAATACTGCCCGAGGGACGAGATGCAGAAACTAGAGCAGGAGCTCTAGAACCTGAAGATGAAGGGTTCCGACATCGCTGCTTACACTGCAAGGTTCAGTGACCTGGCTCTACTTTGTCCCGGGATGGTCACCCCGGAGAGAAAGAAAGTGGTGAGGTACATTTGGGGACTAACTCCCCCAACTCAAGGGAATGTTTTAGCTGCCAAACCAATTACCTTCGACAGTGCCAAGCGTCTGGCACAGACACTGATAGATCATGGAGATAGCCAAGACTCCATGACAGTCATTCCTGATCAGCCCAAAGAGGGTGGCAGTAAGAAGAAGTTCTAGAACAAGCGGAAAGGCCAATCTCCACAGGAACCCTCCAAGAAACAACAAATAGTGGTAGTCCACGCTACTACCATTCCTGCTGCCGTTCCTACTACTCAAACACCTCCCAGTCGATACACTGGGAATCTCCCGAGGTGCGACAAATGCAATTTCCATCATCATGGACCTTGTCGGGAGTTGCAATGCACTAGCTATAACAAAAAGGGGCATACAGCCCGTTTTTGCAAGACCATCCTAAAGCTTAGACCCCCGGAGCTGGAATGGGTCAGGCCTGTTATGGTTGTGGTGTATCGGGGATTACAAGAGAGATTGCCATAAATCAAGAAACGCTGGCAACACGGGGAGAATGCTAGAAATGGGTCAGGAGGAGGCGGTAGCGGATCCCACCATAGTCACGGGTACGTTCCTCCTCGATAACTCTTATGCATGCATTCTCTTTGATAGTGGTACAGAGAGAAGTTTCGTTAGCCATAAATTCAAACACTTACTCAAACACAAACCACAATTACTAAACGAAACATTCACCGTCGACATGGCTAACGGGAAGAAAAAGAGCACTAACGACATATTCATAGGATGTACCCTCACTCTAAACGACCACTCTTTCTCCATTGACCTTATGTCGATCTCCATAAAAAGTTTCGACGTCATCATAGGAATGGATTGGTTAACTCCTAACCGTGCCAATTTCCTTTGCTACGAAAAAGCAATTCGCCTTAATCTGCCAAATGGCGAAGCCCTTGTTATCTATGGCGACAAACTCAATTCGAACCTTCGCATCATATCTTGCATCAAAGCCCAAAAATACCTGCGAAAATAGTGTCATGCATTCCTAGCTAATGTAGTTAACGAAAAACAAGAAGTTAAAGACCTCAAGAGCATCCCCGAAGTCTGTAACTTTCCTGATATCTTCCCCGAAGATCTTCCAGGAGTTCCTCCTGAACGCCAAGTCGAATTTCGAATCGACTTGATTCCTGGAGCTACCCCCGTAGCCAAATCCCCGTATCGTCTAGCACCAGCATAGATGTAGGAATTATCCAGCTAGCTAAATGAACTGCTCCCTCCATATAGGCTCATATCCTTCAACTTTCTTCATTCTTTCATTTCCAACTCAAGAACACTCCATTTCTCTCTCAACTATCATCCCGATTTTCATCCTAGATCTTCAAAAGTTGTAAGTGTTCTTTCTTGATTAGTTGATACATCTCTTAATCTAGTATCCTCTAATGATTTCATCCATGGAAATCATCTTTTCTTAGATCTTCAAGAAACACCAAGAACACCAAGAACACATACTAGTGTTCTTGGACCTTAATCACCATTTCAAGCCTCTATATCGTAAGTACTCTTCCCTATACTTGATATCTAGTTAAGAATCATGCTTAGAACTTAGAAATCATCAAGAATGCAAGACCAAAAGGAGTTTACGGCCAAGCCATCTCCCATGGCCGTAAACCCCTATAAGTAGGCCATTTTGGCCATAAACTCTTCCTAAGGCTTGGATTTGAGGCTATAACACTCCCTTGTGCTTTGTAAGACCTTGAATCATCACCAAACTCATCATTTAGAGAGTTTACGGCCCAAGAGTAAACACCCTTGGCCGTAAACTCCAATTATGGTCAAGTCTTGGACCTTAAACACATCTAGGCCTTTGCTAACCTTTGGGACATTCAAGCCTTTGAAACTCCTTACCTTTAAGACCCTAAATGTGACCATTTAGAGAGTTTACGGTCAGGAGTAAACTCCCTTTGGTGGTAAACACCTCAACACTCACCATTGAGTTGGTCTTTCTCATCCTTATGTAGAGCAAAAGTCCCTCAAGCTTCCCTAGCCTTCAAACCCACACTTATGCATGTTTGACCATGATTTTACGGCCGTAAACTCCCTTGGCCGTAAACCCATGGCAGTAAACTCATAGTAGTGCCATTCCACTTTCCTTTGATGAATCACATGTGATTCCAACACTTGGTCAAGGTGTTTCCTAGTCCCGGAAGGTGTTTCCTTTCATATAGTTGCTTATAAACACTATATTCATGCCAATATATGTCATTTAGGACTTGTTGTGTCTTGGGACTTCATTCGTGGAACTTCTCATCCTTACACGCAATCACCCACATCAGGTGACTTCATACCCCGTAATGAATCTTTTAACTGTTTTAAATGCTTTTAAGGGGGGAATACAAGTTGAACACAATGATAATTGTGTAATTGTTTGTTATAAACATCTTTCAAAAGATTGCTTATGTCTTTTATAAGTGATCAAAACATTTCAAAAACTCTTTTAAAGTTATGTTACTTTATAGTTTTACAAAAACTCCGTTTTTAAAGTACAAGCATAACTTAGTAGATAAATGAGTCTTTTCAATAACAGTTTAAGTAAAACATTAGTAAACTATAATAGGTATAGTTTAGGAAGATACTATTCATTACTTCTAGTACAATGAAGCATACAAAGAGTCAGTGCATACACGAGTCAAAGCATACTATTATGAGAAACTAAGAGAACATACTATGATGAGAAACAAACAGAACATACTACATACTAAACAGAGAGAACATACAATACATCTAGTACATACAATACATATACAAGTATACTATAACATAAATGTGAATCACTGTTTCGAGGCATGGCATCACCTGTCATGGCTCGATTTGTAGCCAGAATCTCCTAGAGGGAGAGCGTGAATTTGGGTATAAACATATACTGGATTGACTATCCTACACCTTGTTGTTCGCTACAGTGGGATTTTCAAGTCTATGGGTGCCAAATGTCATTTCTTCTGACGTCTTTCATCGTCGTGTTATTAGTCGATAGTATGGTGCAATCATATCACATTATACCTTAAATAACAATTGGTTTAAGGTAGGTAGTACAGCAGTAGTTACTATAATACAACACTAGAGTACTATTATTATTTCCCCATTTCATTCACATTGTGGTCTTCTCACAATAAACGGTAATGTAAAAACTATATTTTTGGTTAATGGTAGTCTCACTTGGGAAAATACACACTCATGCAAGAAACAAACATACATAACATTTGATGCCTTGGTAGAAGGCTACGTTTAATAGAAAGGACCATAATGCTAACCTTATGATTCCTTAATGTATACATCAAAGGATATATATATATATATATATATATATATATATATATATATATATATATATATATATATATATCAATAGGATCCGACAGGTAATAGGATGTGTGCTCTCCGCTTCATTTCCTGTTCCTTGTTTGGTTGTGGGCTTGGAAAGAATGCACCCAGTCTATTTTCTATTCGATTCTAGATATATATATATATATATATATATATATATATATATATATATATATATATATATATATATATTCAGTACACATTAATTCATCATAAGGGTACCAAGTATGGGTCAAGTCATAGGACATAGAGTCAATGCACAGTTTTCTAGTACAAAACATACTTTCCAAATCAGAACTTTTGGTATACAAAACTAGAAACTTTCCAGTTAAGGGTTTAATCCATTTTATTAAACTAGTATAAACTTAAAGGACCTTAGGTGATTAACTCTATAATACCTGAGTTTATACATCATGGTTATATATCATTAATACCCAATAGGTAGTAGGATGTGTGCTTTCCGCCTTACTTCATGTTCCTTGTTTGGTTGTGGGCTTAGGGCAGATTCACCCAATTAACTTTCTATTCGATATTAGATCATATATAGCCAATATAAACTAAGTGATTATAGAAGTAATCACTGTGGTCACCGTTTTATTATAAGAAATAAGGGTTTTCTTAAAGAATCTTTTCATTAAATATAAAGGAACCATTACAATTAACTCCATGAGTAACAAGTGAATACACCAGGGTTATATACCACAATGATCAAACAAACAATGCGATGTATGTTTTCCGCCTTAGGGCAGATGCGCACAATCGATTGTTTGTTTACTCTGAGTCTTATATAACTTTTATCCATTTAGTACTCATAGAAAGGATTGTAGAGTCATTTTTACTTATATTTCATTAAAGTAGGAAATATAGGATTTTCTAGAGGAATAGGCGAACTTTTCTAAACAGAACTTACAACTTACTACATTTTTCAACTACATTTTCAACAACATTTTACAACAACTTTCTACAACCTACTTACATCACTAAAATCTTATGAACTCACCAGCTTAATTGCTGATCAACTCTTTCAAATTACTTGTATTCTCAGGAGCCTAGTAGACAGGTACTCGCGTTGGGAATTCGGATGATGGAGCATAATAGCTTCAAGTCTTGTTTGTTATTTGCTTATGTATTCTATGTTTTGTGAACACACACTTTGTAAACATTTTCTTTCTAATGAAATGGTTGTTCATTACTTGCTTACTATGATGCATGTCTTGTGATACTAAACATGACGTCCTCCACCCCCGAACGTTTCCGCCGTTCCGGTTTTGGGGTGTGACAGATTGGTATCAGAGCATCTTTTATAGTGAATTAAGTATATCAACCGATAAAAGATATACAACTATAAATACAATGGGGCTTAAGTGCTCTGGATAATGATATATTTTGAGAGTATAACGATAATTTATAAAAATATACCTACTTGCTTATACATGTAGACCAAGTATCACAAGAAGAACAGAACTAAAGTATTTAAAGGTTGAACACTGTCATCAAACCTGAACAGTTATGTAATTATAGCTAGGATCAATATAGGCTGATCAACTATATTCATTCGAGATGTGACCGACATGTGTTGGGAGTGATATGGTGTTGCAACAGTCTTAAAACTTACCTAAACACCAGTCAAGAGAATTCTAGATCAAGTACATTACATTAAAGTACTATAGGAGTATTTTAGGCCATGTAAACAACTTATGTGATAACTTAAAAGACCCTTACAGATAGGTCTATAATCTTGCAATGTATACTCCCAAGGTTATATATAATTGAGATTTTATAGATTTAGAATTTGTGATCTACGCTTCACTACCTGTTCCTTGTTTGGTTGTGGTTTTGGAGTAGGATCACTTATTCGAAGGTCTATCTCATCTTAAATTATATACAACTTGTATACATTGTACAATTATAGGAGGACTCTGTAAGGATCACCCCATAATGTTTCACTTAATCTCATAGATTCTTTAGTCACATCCATTCTCGCACGACAAACCCAGATAGATGTAACCACTTCCTCATAGTAGACAACAGAAGAGTCCAGGAGGAACAAGAGCAAGTTCATGAGAAATTTTCAAAGAAACATCAGCAGGAGTAACCAGAACGTCTTATGAGTCACACTAATAAATAATAATCTTGGTTAACTTAATGAGTTAGTGGAAACACTGCTCACATTATGTGTTAGGATTATTTTCTTACATGCAGCAGGTAACAGTTATTCAGGTAACAGATATTCATTCGAGGGTAGCCATTTCTAATTCATAAAGTTTATGTGGTATAGACTTTTTATGAATTGTTTCCAGAACCCTGTGGAAGTTAGGATCAGATACACTCAGAACTAGGATAACCTTATCTTTCAGCTTTCGCCTTATCTCCACTGCTATAGACTCATTCCCATCTCATATTTGTATTCTTTTAGCAAAGATGCCACCTCGCGGACCAAACAGACGCACTACTCTGATAACTCCAACACCTCCTCAACAAATCGATACGGCAGCTCTAAATGCTGCAGTAGCTGCGGCTGTGGCAACAGCCATGGCTCAATATCATCCTACTAGTTCCAGCGGAGGTGGAACACCTATTCATTCTACTCAAGGTGAGGTCCCTGTGCGCTCGAGAGAGTGCTCCTACAAGGACTTCACCAACTGCAAACCCCTTTCCTTTAATGGAAATGGTGGAGTCATCGCTCTGATGCGATGGTTCGAGAAAACAGATTCAGTCTTCGAAATCTGTTCGTGCCCAGAAGGGAGCAAAGTGAAGTTTGTTGCCTGCACCTTCTCCAATAGAGCCCTGACATGGTAGAACAGCCATGTTAAGTCACTGACCCTATCAGTGGCTAACTCAATAGGTTGGGAAAACCTAAAAGAGTTAATGCTGGAAGAGTACTGCCCAAGGGGCGAAGTACAAAAACTGGAACAAGAACTATGGGAGCTCAAGATGGTCGGCTCAGACATAGTGGCCTACACTGACAGGTTTAGCGACCTGGCAGCACTATGCCCCGGGATGGTTACCCCGGAGAGCACAAAGATAGAACGATACATTTGGGGTCTAACTGCCCCGACCCAAGGAGATGTGTTGTCTTCTAACCCAACCACATTCGATAGCGCCAAACGCCTGGCCCAGCGACTCATTGACCATGGAGTCCGCCATGGTGTAGAAGTCCATGTTCCCGATCCATCGAGGGAAAAGGACTATAAACGGAAGTCGGGGAGCAAGGGTAAAAAGAAGCGAACAGCACAGGACACCCCGCAAGAGCAACAAGCGAGTACTATGTACGCCGCTACAACGCCTGCTACTCCAGCACCTGCCAGTAGATATGATGGAACCCTCCCAAAGTGTGGAAAGTGCAACTATCACCACACCGGAGTATGCCGGGAAATGCAGTGTCTGAACTGCCATAGAAAGGGACACACAGTCCGTTTCTGCAGGGCACCGGCTCAACCGATCTCCCAAGTCCCCGGAGCTGAAGAAAACCAAGCATGTTATGGCTGTGGTGAGACTGGACACTATCAGAGGGACTGCCCGATAACAAAGAACTCAGGAGCGGATGGACGAATTCTAATGATCACCGTAGGGGAATCAACCCCACAGTCGTCAGCGAGCAGCGGTACGTTTTCGAAATAGTAATTACTTTGAAAATTAATTTATATTCATATAAGATTAAAACTTGGGAAAAACACTTAAAAAGTAATTATAATAACTCACATATTGAAATGGATCACAGTATTCAAGAGAACTAAAAGATCCGTTTAGAGAAGCTATGATGGCGTAGCATATACATCAGGGTTGTGCATAACTAAGATGTTGCAGACTTAGAGTGAGTAATTCCGCCTTAATTCCTGTTCCTTGTTTGGTTGTGGATTTGAAGCAGAGTTACTCAGACGACTGTCTTATTCATCTTAAATATTCATAACTTGTATATGACAGGCGATCGTAGTGGTACCGAGGAGGATCATGATATAAAGTATCATCACCGGTTATCAAAGCACTTTCCTTTGTATGTATGCGCACATAGCGGTACGATACGTAGGAGTGTTAACATCAAAGGGAAAACAGAAACACTGGAACATTTACAAAGCGTACACTTTCGAACACACTAGGAGTACATTATCGAACATGCTAGGGACACATCATCGTATAACAGACGTTTCTTTCAAATTGGCCAAAACTTTGTTCAGTAAAGAGTCTGTTACTATCATTCGTCATGAATTGGCGTGGTCCTCACCATACTAAGTTCATATGTTTCTATTGCCTCGATCGTCAAGTTCTCGAAACTTTCGTCATTCGTATCGATAGTCCGACCTAAACCTCAGTTTTATCTTTCGTATTCTAAAACCCCGAAGTACCCGTGCGAAGAGTACTTTGTCCTCCAAAGCCTTATCGTCGGATGTCCGCAGACCGTCACGAAATACCACTCGTCCAACAGGCCAAGTTCGAGTACTTAGGCTATGGACGAATACATCCCACCTATCACTATTCAGTGCATACGTGAGAGTAGTATATAATTATGATTACGCAGATCTAGTATGTGTGTTTCCGCCCTATCTCCTGTTCCTTGTTTGGTTGTGGACCTGGGGCAGAGTCGCACATCCAACCGTCTTACTAATCCTAATTATATACGACTTGTATACACGAGGTAATGATAGATGGACCTAGTACGAATCCTATCATGAACACCAGGGCAAAGTTGCTAGGTCTACGAGTAGGTATTCTGCCAATCAAAGGAGCGCAACCCCAGTAGTATTGCTAAGAAAGTTAATTTCGGGACGAAATTCCATCTAACGGGGGGATGATGTGACAACCTGAAAAAATTTTGCTTTGAAAGCTCAGTCAGTCAACTCAACTGAGTGTCAGACTCATTGGTAATGAGTTCTAGCCTGGTTAAAGGTCATTCTAAGGAGTTTTAAGCCTAGTACACTTAAGGAATGAGTGTTAGAATGTACCTGCTAGAGATACTGTTCAACGAATCAAGCCTTAACCTCTTCATTTAGAGTTCATGGCCACAACACTTGAGTTTACGGTCATAAACTCAAGGTCGGCCGTAAACTCCCTCCATATAGGCTCATATCCTTCAACTTTCTTCATTCTTTCATTTCCAACTCAAGAACACTCCATTTCTCTCTCAACTATCATCCCGATTTTCATCCTAGATCTTCAAAAGTTGTAAGTGTTCTTTCTTGATTAGTTGATACATCTCTTAATCTAGTATCATCTAATGATTTCATCCATGGAAATCATCTTTTCTTAGATCTTCAAGAAACACCAAGAACACACACTAGTGTTCTTGGACCTTAATCACCATTTCAAGCCTCTATATCGTAAGTACTCTTCCCTATACTTGATATCTAGTTAAGGATCATGCTTAGAACTTAGAAATCATCACGAATGCAAGACCAAAAGGAGTTTACGGCCAAGCCATCTCCCATGGCCGTAAACCCCTATAAGTAGGCCATTTTGGCCATAAACTCTTCCTAAGGCTTGGATTTGAGGCTAGAACACTCCCTTGTGCTTTGTAAGACCTTGAATCATCACCAAACTCATCATTTAGAGAGTTTACGGCTCAAGAGTAAACACCTTTGGCCGTAAACTCCAATTATGGTCAAGTCTTGGACCTTAAACACATCTAGGCCTTTGCTAACCTTTGGGACATTCAAGCCTTTGAAACTCCTTACCTTTAAGACCCTAAATGTGACCATTTAGAGAGTTTACGGTCAGGAGTAAACTCCCTTTGGTGGTAAACACCTCAACACTCACCATTGAGTTGGTCTTTCTCATCCTTGTGTAGAGCAAAAGTCCCTCAAGCTTCCCTAGCCTTCAAACCCACACTTATGCATGTTTGACCATGAGTTTACGGCCGTAAACTCCCTTGGCCGTAAACCCATGGCAGTAAACTCATAATAGTGCCATTCCACTTTCCTTTGATGAATCACATGTGATTCCAACACTTGGTCAAGGTGTTTCCTAGTCCCGGAAGGTGTTTCCTTTCATATAGTTGCTTATAAACACTATATTCATGCCAATATATGTCATTTAGGACTTGTTGTGTCTCGGGACTTCATTCGTGGAACTTCTCATCCTTACACGTGTATTCGTTGAATCAACCACATCAGGTGAGTTCATACCCCGTAATGAATCTTTTAACTATTTTAAATGCTTTTAAGGGGGGGAATACAAGTTGAACACAATGATAATTGTGTAATTGTTTTTTATAAACATCTTTCAAAAGATTACTTATTTCTTTTATAAGTGATCAAAACATTTCAAAAACTCTTTTAAAGTTATGTTACTTTATAGTTTTACAAAAACTCCGTTTTTAAAGTACAAGCATAACTTAGTAGATAAATGAGTCTTTTCAATAAGAGTTCAAGTAAAACATTAGTAAACTATAATAGGTATAGTTTAGGAAGATACTATTCATTACTTCTAGTACAATGAAGCATACAAAGAGTCAGTGCATACACGAGTCAAAGTATACTATTATGAGAAACTAAGAGAACATACTATGATGAGAAACAAACAGAACATACTACATACTAGACAGAGAGAACATACAATACATCTAGTACATACAATATATATACAAGTATACTATAACATAAATGTGAATCACTGTTTCGAGGCATGGCATCACCTGTCATGGCTCGATATGTAGCCAGAATCTCCTAGAGGGAGAGCGTGAATTTGGGTATAAACATATACTGGATTGACTATCCTACACCTTGTTGTTCGCTACAGTGGGATTTGCAAGTCTATGGGTGCCAAATGTCATTTCTTCCGACGTCTTTCATCGTCGTGTTATTAGTCGATAGTATGGTGCAATCATATCACAATATACCTAAAATAACAATTGGTTTAAGGTAGGTAGTACAGCAGTAGTTACTATAATACAACACTACAGTACTATTATTATTTCCCCATTTCATTCACATTGTGATCTACTCACAATAAACGGTAATGTAAAAACTATATTTTTGGTTAATGATAGTCTCACTTGGGAAAATACACACTCATGCAAGAAACAAACATACATAACATTTGATGCCTTGGTAGAAGGCTACGTTTAATAGAAAGGACCATAATGCTAACCTTATGATTCCTTAATGTATACATCAAAGGATATATATATATATATATATATATATATATATATATATATATATATATATATATCAATAGGATCCGACAGGTAAGAGGATGTGTGCTCTCCGCTTCATTTCCTGTTCCTTGTTTGGTTGTGGGCTTGGAACGAATGCACCCAGTCTATTTTCTATTCGATTCTAGATATATATATATATATATATATATATATATATATATATATATATATATATGTTCAGTACACATTAAGTCATCATAAGGGTACCAAGTATGGGTCAAATCATAGGACACAGAGTCAATGCACAGTTTTCTAGTACAAAACATACTTTCCAAATCAGAACTTTTGGTATACAAAACTAGAAACTTTCCAGTTAAGGGTTTAATCCATTTTATTAAACTAGTATAAACTTAAAGGACCTTAGGTGATTAACTCTATAATACCTGAGTTTATATATCATGGTTATATATCATTAATACCCAATAGGTAGTTGGATGTGTGCTTTCCGCCTTACTTCCTGTTCCTTGTTTGGTTGTGGGCTTAGGGCAGATTCACCCAATTAACTTTCTATTCGATATAAGATCATATATAGCCAGTATAAACTAAGTGATTATAGAAGTAATCACTGTGGTCACCATTTTATTATAAGAAATAAGGGTTTTCTTAAAGAATCTTTTCATTAAATATAAAGGAACCATTACAACTAACTCCATGAGTAACAAGTGAATACACCAGGGTTATATACCACAATGATCAAACAAACAATGCGATGTGTGTTTTCCGCCTTAGGGCAGATGCGCACAATCGATTGTTTGTTTACTCTGAGTCTTATATAACTTGTATCCATTTTGTACTCATAGAAAGGATTGTAGAGTCATTTTTACTTATCTTTCATTAAAGTAGGAAATATAGGATTTTCTTGAGGAACAGGCGAACTTTTCTAAACAGAACTTACAACTTACTACATTTTTCAACTACATTTTCAACAACATTTTACAACAACTTTCTACAACCTACTTACATCACTAAAATCTTATGAAATCACCAGCTTAATTGCTGATCAACTCTTTCAAATAACTTGTATTCTCACGAGCCTAGTAGACAGGTACTCGCGCTGGGAATTCGGAAGATGGAGCATAATAGCTTCAAGTCTTGTTTGTTATTTGCTTATGTATTCTATGTTTTGTGAACACACACTTTGTAAACACTTTCTTTCTAATGAAATGGTTGTTCATTACTTGCTTACTATGATGCATGTCTTGTGATACTAAACATGACGTCCTCCACCCCCGAACGTTTCCGCCGTTCCGGTTTTGGGGTGTGACACATCGAGACTGTCCCATTCGAAGCCCTCTGTGGTCGCGAGTGCAAATCCCCTCTGTGTTGGGCTGAAGTGGGTGACACACAGCTAGCTAAAGGGCAAGTCCCTAGCAGCACTCTCACTGTTCCGGAAATCATTCGAGAAACCACTGAAAAGATCGTCCAAATCAGAGAACGACTGAAAGCCTCTAGAGATAGACAAAAGAGCTACGCAGACAAGAGACGAAAACCTTTGGAATTCCAGGTTGGTGACCGTGCTCTATTGAAGGTCTCACCCTGGAAAGGCATGATATGCTTCAGAAAGCATGGAAAGCTAAATCTAAGGTACATCGAGCCATTCAAGATCCTCGCTAGAATCGGCCCAGTAGCTTACAAACTCCATTTACCACAAGAACTTACAACGTACACCCTGTCTTCCACGTGTCAAATCTAAAGAAGTATCTACCCGGCGAGACTCTTGTGATTCCACTTGATGAAATCGAGATAAACGAGAGTCTTAACTTCGTGGAAGAACCTGTAGAAATCATGAATAGGGAAGTTAAACGAAAAAAACAAAGTCACATAACAATAGTGAAGGTTCGCTGGAATGCCAAGCGGGGACCTGAATTCACTTGGGAGTGAGAGGATCAAATGAAACAAAAGTACCCACATCTTTTCCCTAGTCCATAGTCTACTCTCTATAGAAATAATTTCGAGACGAAATTTCCTCTAACGGGGGGATAATGTAACAACCCGTTATTTCAAGTCAATAAAACTTTAAACTACAACTATGTTCAACTAGATTCACAAGCTAACTTTTTCCTATAGGAACTTTGAATGCCTAGTGTGCATGCTTATTTAAGCTATATATTAGCACTTATGCAAATTAGGGCTTATTTATAGAGTTAACAAAGAAGCATGGTTAGAAACCTAAGCTAAACTAGGAGGGTATAATTCAACATTTGGCAAAAAGGTTAAGGTTTAAATCATATATAACACACATATGCGTGTTTTCGCCCATAATTAATCAAGAACAAATGGGTTTACGCCCAAAGCAATGAGTTTACGCCCAAAGCAAGGAGTTTTCGCCCAAGGTGATGAGTTTTCGGAATTTGAATTCATGATCAAGGGGTTTACGGATTGGGATTGACACCAAAAGGGTGTTTTCGGTTGGCTAAATCTGAAAACACCACCCCAAGGCCCATTTGGGGCGAAACCCCAAAGGGTAGATCCGAAAACCCAATTTCCTTTGCCCATCTTGACCGTAAACCCAATCATATATATATATATATATATATATATATATATATATATATATATATATATATATATATATATATATATTCATTCGAAAACAACCTCGTTTCTCACATTTCCATCCGGAAACACTTCCATATTTGCTCTCAACTACCATCCGTCAACACCCCTTTTTCTCTTAATCTTCAATAGTTTACGTCCAGATTCCTTCAAATCTTCATATTCCCATCAAGAACATTCAAACCCACCTTCAAATCTTCATATGATCTTCAAATCTTCATAATTCCCCATGAACACCCCGTAAACTCATCAAGTCAATCGTAAACCCATTTTTGCCAACCGAAAACACTTTACAACAATTCCAAATAATTCCAATTAATTTTGTAAGTATCCCTTGCATAATTAATTTATTATTTAACCTTCATTTAAATTAATATTCTTACTAATTTATTATTTAACCTTCATTTCGCACGTACGCTAGCCCGAGGATCGTCTCTACCGCTTTGTTATCCCCGACTCGAACACGCAACAGAGGTGAGTTCATACCCCTACGTGTTCACTATTTTGTCAATAATTTTTAGGGGGGGGGGGATCCAAGTAAAACACAATGGTTCTTGTGTTAATATTCAAACAATTTCAAAACCATTTGCAATTGATTCAAACGATTTATCAATACATTTTATAATAAAACATACATATATATATTTTAACCCTTTTGTAACATGTCGAGCAAGAGGGTGTTTATCACAAGTTTCTGACTACTACTTTATACAAACAATTAATTACAAAAGTATCAAGTACATTACCGAACATTACATTTAAACTATAATTGGTATAGTTTGTGAACTACTACACTATTTTGCTAAGTACAATACACAGAACAAGACATACATTTAAACTATAATAGGTATGGTTTGGAAGACACTACGCTATCTTACGATTTCAAGAACACTACTCTATTACAATGATTCAAGGATACACTACTAAATAATTATTTAAGTATAATTATTTTACATTACAAAGTACACTATTACTAGGCAATACATACAACTTCAAGTACAAGAGAACACTATAACACTACACGTAAACTAGTTAATACAGGATTGTGAGGCACTACTTCGGGGTACCCATCTGGGTACAGGTTCAAGTCCTATAAATTATAACCAGGGTATCTTGGATGGAGAGCGTGAAATTTGTGTATAGATCTATATGAGACTAACAATCTCGGACCTCGACTGTTAGCTACAGTCAGGCCGGCAGGCCTGGGGTGACAAATGTCATAATATACCGACACCTGAAGAACATCATAGAGGTCACTAGGTCATATTAGTATGGTTATATGAAACTCACAACAGTAAAACTAACACATATGTTTACGGGATTAACATTACTTCAGCGGTTTTATTTAATTTAATAAAACTACAGTACTCTATGATACACTACCTTACATTACAGCTGGTGATATCCAGGTATACATAAAAAGGTTTTCATACAAAAACAGATGCAATACACTGTTTTCTAGTACTGAGTACACTAATACAGTATACATTTATAAGGAACATACATGACTACATTACATTCATTATAGAAAATATTGGATTTTCTGGAGAAACATACTAGCATTTTCAAAGTACAAATACAAGTTTTCCTTCACTAAAACATACTTATGAACTCACCAACTTAAATGTTGATACACTTTCAAAATCACTTGTATTCTCAGGGAACGATAAGACAGGTACACTCGCAGATTTTGAGAAGACGGAGCTTTTAGAGTCGCGTCTTTTAATACTTTTGCTATACATTTTGATGTCATACAAACTATGTATTGAACAGATGTAAATACTTTACCTTATCAATGTAATCGTTGTGTTGCTTTGATTCCTATTATACAATTGTTGTGATATTATACATGACGTCCTCCGCCCCCGAACGTTTCCGTCGTTCCGGTTTGGGGGTGTGACAGCTGGTCACAATAAAAAGTTTTAACGTCATCATTGACATGGATTGGTTAAGTCCTCACCATGTTGATATCCTGTGTTACAAAAAAGTTGTTCGCCTTAATCTGCCAAGTAGCGAAACATTCATCATTTATGGCGACAAACCTGGAACGAACCTTCGAATCATCTCTTGCGTCAAGGCTCAAAAGTATCTACGCAAAGAATACTACGCCTTTTTAGCTCACGTAGTGGATGAGAAACAGGAAGTGAAACACATCAAAGATATTCCTGAAGACTGTAAATTCCCCGACATATTTCCCAAAGACCTCCCAGGGGTACCTCCCGAACGCCAAGTCGAGTTCCGAATCTACTTAATTCCTGGAGCCACCCCCGTAGCCAAATCTCCATACCATTTAGCACCGACAGAAATGCAGGAATTGTACAGTCAACTGAACGAACTGCTAAGCAAAGGATTCATCAGGCCAAGCTTCTCACCTTGGGGATCACCGGTCCTGTTCGTGAAAAAGAAAGATGGATCATTATGTATGTGTATAGACTACCAGGAATTAAATAAACTCACCGTTAAAAACCGATATCATTTAACTCGAATCGACGACCTCTTCGACCAGCTACATGGATCAAGTTACTTCTCAAACATCGATCTAAGATTCGGGTACCATCAGCTGCAAGTCGAGGAGGAAGATATTCCCAAGACCGCATTCAGAACTCGCTACGGTCACTATAAATTCGTAGTAATGCCCTTCGGATTAACCAATGCACCCGCGGTGTTCATGGAACTGATGAACTGTGTATCCCGACCTTACTTAGACAAATTTGTGATAGTATCCATCGATGACATATTAGTCTACTCACGAAGTAAGGAGGAACACAGTCAGCACCTACGACAAGTCTTGGAAACATTAAGAGCAGAGAAATTATATGCGAAGTTCTCGAAATGCGAATTCTGGATTCGAAAGGTGGATTTCCTAGGTCACGTGGTCAGCGAGGAAGGGATACATGTGGATCCCTCCAAAATCAAGGCAATCGAAAACTGGGCGACACCAAGAACTCCAACTGAAATTCGTCAATTCTTAGGCCTCGCTGGATACTACAGAAAGTTCATACAAAACTTCTCCAAGATCGCAAAGCCACTCACCACCTTGACTCAGAAGGGTGTAACCTTCAACTGGGAGGAGAAACAAGAAACTACGTTCCAAACACTAAAGCAAGCCCTATGCAGCTCCCCGATCTTGTCCCTCCTAGAAGGGACGGAAGATTTATGGTCTACTGCGATGCGTCCAAGCAAGGGCTAGGATGTGTACTTATGCAACGAGGAAAGGTCATTTCCTATCCCTCGATACAGCTTAAGACTCACGAGATCAACTATGCCACACATGACCTTGACCTGGGAACAGTAGTATTTGCTCTGAAGATCTGGAGGCACTACCTTTATGGTACGAACTGCACAATCTTCACGGACCATAAGAGTCTCCAACACATTTTTGACCAAAAGGAACTCAACATGAGGCAACGACGATGGGTAGAGCTACTAAATGATTAAGAATGCGAGATTCGCTATCATCCAGGCAAGGACAATGTAGTAGCAGATGCCCTCAGTCGAAAAGAATACTCGGATCGCCGAGTAAAATCATTAACCATGACTATCCATTCACACCTATCCACGCAGATCAAAGAGGCTCAGCTGGAAACCTTGAAACCCAAGAATATGGCAGGTGAAGCCTTAAGAGGAATGGATAAAAACTTGGAAGTTTAGGGTGACGGAGTTCGTTATCTCATGAATCGGATCAGGACACCAAAGTTTGGTGGGTACAGAGACGTTTTCATGAACGAGGCTCACAAGACCAGATACTCTGTTCATCCCGGTTAAGACAAGATGTACCTGGACCTCAAGAAACTTTATTGGTGGCCAAACATGAATGCGGAAATCGCTACCTATGTGGGCAAGTGCCTGACTTGCGCCAAGGTCAAGGTAGAATACCAGAAACCCTCGGGTTTACTACAACAACCAGATATACCCGAGTGGAAGTGGGAGCGGATAACCATGGACTTCATAACCAAGTTACCCAAGACAACGGGTAGTCTTGACACCATTTCGGTAATCGTTGATAGGTTGACCAAATTCGCGCACTTCCTACCAATAAAAGAGACTGACAATATGAAGAAGCTAACCAGGACGTACATTAAAGAGATCGTACGATTTCATGGTGTGCCAATATCCATTATCTCCGACAGAGATAGTAGATTTACCTCACGGTTTTGGCAATCACTACAAAAGTCCTTAGGAACCAAACTCGACATGAGTACAGCGTACCATCCCTAGATTGACGGGAAAAACGAGAGAACCATTCAAACGCTGGAAGACATGTTGAGAGCTTGAGTGATAGACTTTGGTAAAGCTTGGGATACACATTTACCACTCATCGAATTCTAATACAATAACATCTATCACAAAAGCATCAAATGCGCACCATTCAAAGCCCTCTAGGGACGCAAGTGCAGATCACCTCTGTGATGGGCTGAAGTGGGTGACACACAATTAGCAAAGATACAAGTTCCTAACAGCACTCTCACCGGCCCTGAGATCATAAGGGAGACAACAGATAAGATCGTTCAAATTCGGGAACGACTAAAAGCATCTAGGGACCGACAAAAGAGTTATGCGGATAAAAGACGAAAGCCCTTGGATTTCTAGGTTGGTGACCGCGTTCTGTTAAAGGTCTCACCCTGGAAGGGAATGATACGTTTTGGAAAACGTGGAAAGCTAAATCCAAGGTACATCGGTCCATTCAAGATTCTTGCTAGAATCGGCTCGGTGGCTTACAAACTTCAACTACCGCAGGAACTCAGCAGCATACATCCCACTTTCCACCTGTCCAATCTGAAAAGTGTCTGTCCGACGAAACTCTTGTAATCCCACTCGATGAAATCGAGATAAACAAGAGTCTAAACTTCGTAGAGGAACCTGTGGAAATCATGGACAGGGAGATCAAGAGAACGAAACAAAGCCGTATACCAATAGTGAAGGCCCGCTGGAACGCCAAGCGAGGACCTGAATTCACATGGGAACGAGAAGACCAGATAATGTAACAACCGGCTATTTCGGGTCAACAAAAGTCAAAGCAAGTCAAACAAAATTCAAATAGTTAGGACATAAAGTATAATTAATGCCCTACTTTAGAGTTTTCGGTTTTGGGAATCAAAATCCATGAGATTTCGGTTGTATTGGACCGAGATCTCATTCATAGACCGAAATCTCTTCAAGGCCGAAATCATACCATGACCTAAATCATCACATGCTAGGACCGTAAACACCTAAGACCAAAATCATGCTTGATCCCAATCATGCCTAGGATCGAAATCACATGTGATTTCGGTGGGCTAAGGGTGAACTCGGTGGTGATTAGGCCGAAAACACCAATTGGATAAGGTGGTGCTCTTCCCAATGTGATATAATCTACATACCAATGCAAATATAACATCACTCTTACACCTTATCTATATATAGGACCAAAATCACATTCACATTCCTCATTTACATCCTCAAAGTTTCTTCAATTTGCTCTCAAGAACCGAATTCAAGTCCATACATTTTCAAGTTTATACGTTTTATCCCCAAGAATATCATCAAATCTTCATATATTTTACCAGAACATCTTCAAACTTTCCCAGGAAAAACAAAACTCTTGAAGTTAATTCTTAGGAAACATTGTAAGTTTCCTTGTTAAATCATGTATTTTATATAACACTTACGTGTAGATTCAACTAACTTATACACATTATCGTGTATTAAATACTCATAGGACACAAACACCTCCAAGTGTTCTAACTTGAAGATCATCCCTACCATTTCGTTATCCAGCCTAGAACACACTCGAGGTGAGTTCATACCCCTAAAGTTTTAAAGATTTTCCTATGTTTTAGGGGGAGGATACAAGTAAAACACAAGAAACTTGTGTTAATATACAAACCATTACATATGTTATTCTTACAATATATATATATATATATATATATATATATATATATATATATATATATATATATATATATTGGTACAAATTTGATTACAATAATAAACTTGATAAATATAGTTTACAAGACTTTAACCCTTTTGTAATATGTTGAGCAAAAGGGTATAATTATATAAAAATTACATATATAATTATTTCATTCCATTTTATT
The DNA here is from genome assembly GCF_052849685.1 of Lactuca virosa. Classification (NCBI taxonomy): domain Eukaryota; kingdom Viridiplantae; phylum Streptophyta; class Magnoliopsida; order Asterales; family Asteraceae; genus Lactuca; species Lactuca virosa. The sequence goes on from NC_136429.1 coordinate 63,160,271, forward strand.
ATCATAGTAAAAATGATAATGTACATACAAAGGATTTTTCAATACAACGAAACATTTTTATAAACTATAATAGGTATAGTTTATGGGACATACACTCTATTTTACCATTTCGGGATACAATACAAAAATAATTATTTAAAGGCATAATTATTTTATACCATGTAACTTCTATGGAAGGATAATACTTCCACATTACAAAATGGTTTTTCATTATACTACATGTAAACCATCAATATGGCTGTGTGAGACATACCTTCACCGTACTTACCACAGTACATACTAAAGTCCCTGTATTATAACCAGAATCTGCCGTAAGAAAGTGTGACACTTGTGTATAGATCTATACGGGACTGACAATCCCGCACCTAAATTGTTAGCTAAAGTTGGACCGACAGGTCTGGGGTGACAAATGTCGTACCATTCCGACATCTAAAGAACGTTGTAGCAGGCCAACTAGGTCATTAGCATGGTTATAATAACTCACAAGGAGTATTAACAATACATTTGGTTTACGAATACATACATACCTTCATATTGTTTTATTTAGATAAAACTACATTACACTATTTTCCAGTACAATACAGTTTAAATTTCTGGAAACATGCATTCAAATGGTTTTATAAAGATATAAAACTACATTACTACTTCAGAGTACAACAATACTTATACATTTTCAGTCTTAGGGTTCCTAAGACTACAATTCACTTTAAAAGAAAATATTGGATTTTCTGGAAAAACACACAATAATTTTCAAGAAACATTGGCATATCTTTCACATACAAAATGCTTATGAACTCACCAACTTAAATGTTGATACATTTTCAAAACCACTTGTATTCTCAGGGAATCAGTAGAGAGGTACCCTTACAAGGGTCAACCCAAACCCAATCAATGTCCAAGTCAAATCCATGGTCAAAGTCAACTTTGGTCAAATTCAACATCTGGTTGACTCGACTCGCCGAGTTGGCCCGCCAACTCGTCGAGTCCCCATAACCACAAAATGTCATAAACCCGCTCCTACCCGTCGAGTCTAGCAAGAGCTCGACGAGTTCGCCTTCAACAACACATCGGACGATCTTCAAACGACTCGTCGAGTTCGTTCTTGAACTCGTCGAGTTTATCTTCATTCATAAGAAGATGTTCAGTCTAAGACTCGCCGAGTTCCATCTGAACTCGCCGCGTCCGTCTTCATAAGTTGGGAGATTGCCTTGGACTCGCCGAGTCTGTTCATACACTCGTCGAGTCCCATGAGTTCCAGGTCCAAAACAAACTGCTATCAGGCTGAGTGTTCCTTCCACTCAACCAAAACCATTTCCAGGAGACACTTTGGGGGAAAAAGCGTCTCGACTCGCCGAATCACCTAAGTGACTCGCCGAGTCCTTCTTTGTCCAAAACTATACAGTCGATTTTAGTGGGACTTAATGCATCCCAATCATAGATCTGAGCTCCTAGGGTCCCTTTTATACGTAAAGCTACGAACTTGATGTCCATGCATGGGGTTTTTGGCTCAAAAGGCTATAAAATGGGATTTATATGATGCATGGGTCTCCTATGGCCATAAAGTTGGCACCTTTATGCCATGGGAACCCTCAATGGTTCCAGATCTGAAGCACAACCCACATATACAAGCAAAATTGAACATAGCTTCTCAAAAGCTTAGAAAAGGTGGAGAAATAGCCCCAAAACAAGATCTAGGAAATAGATGGTCAAGGTTCAAGCTTTTTACCTTGAATGGACTGAGAATGAAGCAAAACCTTGGGAACTACTAGCTTCCTCTTGATCTCCTAAGCTCTCTTCTTCTCCTTCAACTTCAAACACACACAAAAAGGCACCAAAAGAGCTCAAATCACTCAAAAAAGGTTTAGGGTTTCAATCTAGGGCTTCTCTGAGTTGGGAGGGTGATGGAAGCTAGGTTGGGACGAGATAAAGTGTTTAAATAGGGTGCAAACCCTAAATATTAGGGTTTGTCCAGAAAGCTCCTACTCGTCGAGTCGGTCTTCCAACTGTTCGAGTAGGTCACTTAAACCCTCGATCCAACAGTCGAGTCTACTCGACGAGTTGGGCCTCCAACTCGCCGAGTCCTAGAGTAAATTGTAACATTTCAATGAAATTAAATACGTACCAGGAATCGGGTGCTACACAAGTGTTCTAACTTGAAGATCATCCCTACCATTTCGTTATCCAGCCTAGAACACACTCTAGGTGAGTTCATACCCCTACAGTTTTCAATATTTTCCTATGTTTTATTGGGGGGGGATACCAGTAAAACACAAGAAACTTGTGTTAATATACAAACCATTACATATGTTATTCTTACAATATATATATATATATATATATATATATATATATATATATATATTGGTACAAATTTGATTACAATAATAAACTTGATAAATATAGTTTATAAGACTTTAACCCTATAGTAATATGTTGAGCAAAAGGGTATAATTATATAAAAATTACATATATAATTATTTCATTCCATTTTATTATCATAGTAAAAATGATAATGTACATACAAAGGATTTTCAATACAACGAAACATCTTTATAAACTATAATAGGTATAGTTTATGGGACATACACTCTATTTTACCATTTCGGGATACAATACAAAATAATTATTTAAAGGCATAATTATTTTATACCATGTAACTTCTATGGAAGGATAATACTTCCACATTACAAAATGGTTTTTCATTATACTACACGTAAACCATCAATACGGCTTTGTGAGACATACCTTCACTGTACTTACCACAGTACATACTAAAGTCCCTGTATTATAACCAGAATCTCCCGAAAGAAAGCGTGACATTTGTGTATAGATCTATATGGGACTGACAATCCCGCACCTAAATTGTTAGCTACAGTTGGACCGGCAGGTCTGGGGTGACAAATGTCATACCATACCGACGTATGAAGAACGTCGTAGCAGGCCAACTAGGTCATTACCATGGTTATAATAACTCACAAGGAATATTAACGATACGTTTGGTTTACAAATACATACATACCTTCAAATGGTTTTATTTAGATAAAACTACATTACACTATTTTCCAGTACAGTACAGTTTACATTTCTGGAAATATGCATTCAAATGGTTTTATAAAGATATAAAACTACATTATACTACTTTAGAGTACATCAATACTTATACATTTTCAGTCTTAGGATTCCTAAGTCTACAATTCACTTTAAAAAAAATATTGGATTTTCCGGAAGAACACACTATCATTTTCAAGTAACAATGGCATATCTTTCACATACAAAATGCTTATGAACTCACCAACTTAAATGTTGACACTTTTTCAAAACCACTTGTATTCTCAGGGAATTAGTAGACAGGTACCCACACAGGTTTTGTGAAGATGGAGCGTAGCAGTGTCAAGTCTTATATTTTTTTCGTATGTTTTTGGAGTCAAACAAACAATGAATCGAACTCAATGTAAATATTAAATTATCAATATGATGGTTGTAATGCTTTGATCTCTATTATTCAATTGTTATGATATTGTACATGAAAGTCATCCACCCCCAGACGATTCCGCCGTTTTACTCGGTTTAGGGGTGTGAGAAAGCAGTACTGAAATGCAATCAGGTACCCAACTCATCATGCAACCTATTCCAAAATCTAGAAGTGAAATGGACATCCCGGTCTGAAACAATAGAACTATACACACCGTGACAAGTAACCACCTCCCCAACATAGATCTCATCCAACGTCTCAGTAGAAGAGCTCTCCCGAATAGCCATAAAATGAGCACTCTTCGTCAACCAATCCACAATCACCTAGATGGCATCAAAAACCTTTACCGTCCTTGGTATATTCGTAATGAAATCCATGGTGATATGTTCCCATTTCCAAAATGGGACCTCCAGAGGATGCAACTTGTTGTGAGGGCGCTGATTTTTGGTCTTGGCCTTCCGACAGGTCAAGCATCGCTCCACAAACCAAGCTATATCCCTCTTCATACATGGCCACCACTAGATATCTCTCATGTCAATATACATCTTCGTTCCGCCCGAATGAATGGAAAATTTCGATTTGTGCGCCTAATCCTTCAAAATCTGTCGGGTCCCATCTAAATAGGGCGCCCAAACCCTGACATGAAGAGTCAGCAACCCCCTTTGTCGATATCAAATTTTGAAACGTGACCGACCACTCGCTCGCTCTTCCGATTCTCCTCCTTGATATCCTCTTCTTGAGCATCCATAATTATCTCCAAGATTGGAGTCACCACTGTCATTCCAAATTGGGGAACAAAACTACCATACGGCTCAGAGCATCGGCCACCACATTGGCCTTTCTGGGAACGTACAGGATCTCGTAGTTATAATCTTTCACCACATTGGCCTTTCTCGCAGTTAAGGTTGGGCTGATCCATCAAATATCTCAAGCTCTTGTGGTCCGTATAGATGGTACACCGAACCCCAAACAAATAATGGTGCCCAGATCTTGAGGGCGAAAACCACAGCCCCCAACTCGAGATCATATGTAGGATACCTAGTCTTGTGAGGCTTCATTTTCCTCGAAGAATAAGTAATCACGTTCCCCCTCTGCATCAGTACAACACCCAAACCCATAATCGATGCATCACAGTATACAACGAAATCCTCGACTCCCTCGGGGAGGGTAAGCATTGGCGCCTTGCAAAGCTTCCGCCGAAGAGTCTCAAATGCCGCCCCAAATGAAAGTGACATCCTTCCTAGTCAGTCTAGTGAGAGGAATTTTAATCTTGGATAAATCCCTGATGAATCTCTGATAATAACCTGCCAACCCTAGGAAACTTTGAATCTCATATAGATACCTCAGAACATACAACTGCATAACCGCCTCGATCTTGGTTGGGTCGACCAAAATACCATCCTTGTTGACGAGGTGTCCAAGAAACTGAACCTCACGCAACCAGAACTCACACTTGGAGAATTTGGCGTATAAACTCGCCGACCGTAGAACTTTAAGAATCTCACGTAGGTGCTCCCGGTGCTACTCCTTGGTCTTAGAATAGACCAAAATATCATCAATAAAAATGATCACTGAATGATCCAATGTCAGACTACACACCCGGTTCATGAGGTCCATGAACGTTGTTGGTGTATTGGTGAGCCTGAAAGTCATCACCACGAACTGGTAATGCTCATAACGAGTTCGAAAGTCCATCCTCTGAATATCCTCCTCTCTGAATCTCATCTGGTGGTAGCTTGATCCCAAATCGATCTTGTAAAACCAAGATGCTACCTGTAACTGATCAAAGATATCATCAATCCTCGACAATGGGTAACGGTTCTTCATTGTCAGCTTGTTCAACTATCAGTAATCAATGCACATCCGGTGTGAACCATCCTCTTCTTGAAAAAAATGATTGGTTCTCCCCAAGGTGAGCTACTCGGTCGAAAACACTCCTTCCCCAACAGCTCCTGGAGCTGATAGGATAGCTCCTGCATCTCGGGTAGCGCAAGGTGATAAGGCGCCTTCACAATCGGGCAGCACCAGGGATCAGATTGATCCTAAACTCAACCTGCCTCTTGGGAGGAACACCATGTAGATCATCTGGAAAAATATTCGGAAACTCCCTCACAACCGGAACATCGAAAACTAACTTCTTCCCCTTGTTCTGTGTGTCGACCACATACGCAAGATAACCCAAACACCCACTCTAGTACCCTCGCCATAAATGGTCAGTACTCCTCACTTGGGTCTTAAACCTTCACCATCTGTCGTTCACGGTCAATCAGGCCCTCGTGCGAACTCAACCAACCCATATCCACAATAACGTACACGTCCCCCATCGCGATAGGAATAAGATCGATAGGAAAATCAACACCAAAAATCTCCAATATGCAACCCCGGTAAACATCATAGGCTAAAATCATGTGCTCATTTGGACTAGCTACTCTCAAAGGTCGATCCAAAGGCTCATGGGGAAAACTAAAGCCTCTGTTGAAAGATGTCAACACAAACGACCGACTCGCACCTGAGTCGAATAGGACTAAAGAAGGTATAGTATTCACAAGAAATGTACCTAACAAAATAACAATCATAAGCATGCATAAAGTAAGACAACATAAATATAAAGGAACACATACCATCAAAGACATTCAGCGCCACCCTGGCTTCCTTTGTTGTCAACTGAAAATCTCTCCATCGGGCCTTTAGGGCCTCGCTCTTCCCATGACGACCATCAGTAATGTACATGGTCGTAGGAGAATGAGAATGAACTGGCCTATGCGTAACTAGTTGACAATCGGCCTTCACATGGCCTGTCTAGTTGTAGTTATAAGAAACTCGAAGACCCAACGGACAATCCCTCGCAAAGTGTCCCTCCTTGCCACATATATATCATATCGTCACTACCCGACAGGGACCCTCTGACCTCCTGGTCTCGAATTAGTGGGCTTGAACCACTAAGCTGCTGGTTACGACTGCACTTGCCTTCTATCTATCCGTTGTGTCTCCACCTCAGCCTCTCTCACCCGTGTCTCCAGCTCGAGCTCTCTCCTCCTAGAATTGGTCTGCAGCTCAGCCAATATCCGATACTGGGTGTTCTTCACGAACTCTTGGATATCCTTCTTGAGTATGCTCAAGAATTAGGTCATCCGCACCTACTCAGAGGATGCGTATTCAGAATAGAACATGGTCCTATCATGAAACATCCTGATGATCTCAGTCACCGTTTCTGTCGTCTGTCTGAGCGACAGGAGCTCCTGTGCTAGTCGCTCCCTCCATCAATGTCACAAACTTAGCATGGAACATCTCAGTAAACTTATCCCAATTCACAGTGGACCGCTCCACTGGAGAATAATCTTATGTCAGGAACTTTGACCAATCCTTCGCTCCCAGGCGAATGAGGTTCAGTGAGGAACGAGCCTTCAAGTTCTCCGTACATGAAAAGGTGTAAAAGCATCCCTCGAAGTCAGAGACCCATCTCATAGTAGCAATCGGTTCCTTGACCATGTAGAACTTTGGAGGCTTCGTGTTGTTGAACTCCCGGTACAACATCGAATCACCCCCATGCGGTCTGGCAACAGCAATAGTGGTGGCGGTTGCGGCAGTAGCAACCTCAGTGTCGACATCATAGTTCTCATCAAACACCTCAATCATATCGGTCTTGATAGACCCAAACATATTTGTAATAGTCTCCCTGATTTTCGCGGCCACCTTAGCGACAACGGTCCTACGGATCTCATCATCATTGGTACCCGGACTGTTAGGGTCGTTGGAACCTGGACCTCAGGTACTAATCACCATACTGAAACATATAAGGAAGAGGTCAATAACCAGACTAAATCATACATATACATAATATACACTCTCACAAGTTCCTCAGTACCCCTGGGTTCTTCCCGAATCGCATACGGATCCTGCGCTTTCAGTAGTATCGGCCTATACTACCTTCCACACCTATATGTAGTTGATTCAGGTTGTCCTCCCAAATTCCTAAGTTACTAACTCACTCTAAGTTAGGTGTATCCACACACACACACACCTAATGGGTCCTACAAGACCATTATTAATCACCTAGTTACTCATTTAGGTTCCTTCTCGACCACGACTCCACTCCGCTAGAATCTTTGCTAAGATCGCCAATTGCTTCACGTATGCCAATTGTACATAATCCAGGACTCAATAGACGATCGAATAAATGATTCTACTTCAATTACACAACTAAACAAGGAACATGAAGTAAGGCCAAACCGAACATTCTAAGGCTATAAAAACTCTAACTATGTACAACACTAAAGCATACGCAAAGTAATTAACAATCTTAGTTTCCATTCTAACAAGGAAACACAAGTAATCTCCAAGGAAAAAGTCATCACAATTCAGGAAACTCTATTATGCACTTCCTGAGGGACCCTTAGCCTATCTCTAGCATGCATTTCTATCAGTTCATGTAGTAACTCAAATACAACAAAACACAAGTATAGGTAGTTTGGGAGATCACTTTCAAGCTTCGGCTGATTATACAAATCTCTTCCTCCCTTCTCCTCCTTTGAAATTCTTTACTTATTAGAAGGTTTTTATGAAAAAATTTCTCAGATCCTAGTTTGAGTCTGGAATCCCACGTGTAACATCCCGTTTAAAATAGAATGATTAAATAATAAACCCGGAACCCCGAAAAGTAATTTTTGTTATTATTTTATGTTATTATAGTCCAAAATCAAATAATAATTAGTGGAGTGTTGGTTTCGGGAATCCAAATGACGATATTTGAATCTCCGGGGCTTAAAGTATAATTTCGGGATTTATTTTGAAAATGATTGCAGAAGTCAAGCTGTGTTTGGTAAAATATGGACTTATTATGAAAGGATTTTTGAGGGCAAGGGCTAAAGGGGTAACATCTGGAGCTGGATTGTAAAGATTTCAGAAGACGGGGGCTGAATGGTAACTTTTGGGATTTAATTTGACAAAAAAAGGAGAAGGAAGGACTAAAAGCGTCACTATAGAACAATGTTTGAATGGAGCGGGTATATAACTTAACTGTTCCATTGCCTCAAACCCTAACCCTAATTATCACCACCGGCTGCCACTCTCCCTTCTTCACTTTCGGTCGATGCCACCACCATAAGGGCCCTCCTCAGCCACCGTTACCGTTTGCTACCTCGTCGACGGACGTCCGCCATCCTCTTTCTTCTCCAATACTGTTCCAGCCGTCGTTTGAGTTGCCGCCATGGGCCACCGGCCGTCGCTGTCCACCCGCTGACGAGAGCCATGAGAAGGCATCATCTTCTTCTTCCTTTCTGTCGCCGCTGCTCCCAACAACCGGTCGAACTGCATCGTTCCTCTCCGTCTTCTTCTGCTGCTGCACAGTCGCCAATGTCGCATTCCGGGCGGCTGTTGCGGCTGGTGTTCTTTCCCGGCTGCCTTGCGCCACCACGAGAGTGGCTGAGATCGGATTGCATTTCAGTGTTAAGCTCGCGACGATTAGGTGCTCGTGTGGACGTGTGTTGCTTGGAAGGGACTGAAGAGAACTCGCCACCACCGTGAGGTGGTGGCTGTCATTGCAAATCACCGCTACATTGCCGACCGACCGTCGCTGATGTCCTCTTTTTCTGTCGCCGCCGCCGCAGTACGCCACCAGGGGGTGGCGGGGTTCTTTTTGCGAAGCAAAGCGTGTGTGTATGTTGTAGTTGGTTCCGTTTGGCTGGAACTCACAAGAACAGCCACCTCCACCACCGTGAGGTGGTGGCTGCCACCATGTGCCACCGCCGGCCACCACTAGAGTGGTTGTGTGTGTGTGTGTTTATTTTAGTGTGTGTATGTGTCTACTTGGGATTTTGCATTGTAAATTGTAATTAGGGGTTGGAATAATAAAAAGAAACTCATAACCACCACCGTGACGTGGTGGCTGCCGCCACCAGCCGCCGTGTTGGGTGGCGGTGTGCCTTGTTTGTGTTTTGACTCGTTTGGGATGCTTGGACAAAATGGGCTAGAACCATAACCACCACCGTTTAACCATAATGGGCCCAATGAAGCCCTAATTGACCTAAAAGCCCAACCATTTGACTAATGGGCTAGTATGTGGGTTGGAAACCCTAATTAGGGTTTGGAAAACCCTAATGTCATGGAACCCTAATTTTGGGAATTTTATCGGGACCCCCACTGGAATTATTTAATAAACTTAAAATATTAATTAATAATCATTTTCAAATTAACCTAAGGCAATATTGGACTTAATGGATTAAGTCCTTAATGGGTTAAGTAGGAAAATTTAACCCTAATAATCATTTCATGTGAAAACCCTAATTTAACTTTGGCCTTGAGTTGGGCCTTTCTATTGGACTTTGGTGATTGGACTATTGATGGGCTATCCAAGAACAAGTAAATGGACCAAAATAATTGGATGGGCTTTAGAATAAGGCCCATATGAAGGACTTGGGCCCAATTTGGAAAATTGGGCCATAAGTGGGCCATAATTGGGCCGTAAGGAAAGACCAAGAGTTTAGACTAGAATAATTGGATGGGCCGTAAGGAAAGACCATGTAGAGGTCTGGGCCCAATTTGGAAATTTGGGCCATATGTTGGGCTTTGGCCCATTACTTGACTTTTGGGCCTTTGGATTGTAAGTTGTATCTTGGGCTTGGAACCAATTATTAATTAGGTATTGTTTCATGTTGACAGTTTGGGAAGCTGTCAACCAGCAGCTGGAGTTTTATTCGCGGGACTTCAGCAGTGCCAGGTGAGTTCTTCTCACTATATCGACAGGGTCTAAAGCACCAATGCCGACCCTTTTTCGGATTTGTATCCAAGTTATTACATGATATGCTTATTGATTTACATCCTGGTAGTTAGGATGGTGATATGCTTAGTGACCTGGTTAGGTCGGTATCTCGGTATATAGGATGATGCTATGCTAGTGACCTGGTTTGGTCGGTATCCTGGTATATAGGATGATGCTATGCTAGTGACCTGGTTAGGTCGGTATCCTGGTATATAGGATGATGCGATGTTAGTGATCGGTTAGGTCTATATCCTGGTTATAGGATGTGGTTATGATTGATGATATGTTAGATCAATTGACTATTATATATGCTAGCATATGATATTATGTGCCCATGTTTGTTTGATTGGGGGTTAGGTTGAGGCGTTCCAGCTTTGTGCTTAAGGCCAACATACCCAGGGCGGTCCAGATAGACTACAGGCCCAGGAGGGCATGTCAGTCAGACCGAAGGCCCGGCGAGCGGTCCGGATAGGTTGTAGGCCCTGCGAGGCGGTCCAGACGTGCCGAAGACTCGGAGAGCAGTCCAGATAGGCTGAAGGCCTGCGAGGCGGTCCAGTCAGGCTAAAGGCTCATTATGCATGTTGTTTTCTTACATGTTTATATGATATGGTTATATATGTATGGCGTTGGTATTTTTGGGGTAACTCACTAAGCCTTCGAGCTTACATTTATCGATTATTGTTTCAGGGTCTTCTGATGATCGCGGGGAGGCGAAGGCGTGATCGTACAGTTCCTCATATTTCATGATTTCATGATTTGATTCTGGGGATACTCTGATGTTTAAACTATTTTGAAAACAAACTGTAATAACTTAGTTTTAAATGTTTTAAGAAGTTTTAAATTGGCTTGAATTTTTATGGATGTTACACCACGAGTGTTCATCCAAATCCCTCAAACGAGGGCTGTAATACCATGTAACACCCCATTTTTACTACTTCTGTAGATTGTAATATTTTACCATTATTATAAAATACAAAGTATAAATACATTACTTTTAAGCCAAAATAATCACCGTCAATATGCAGAAAATATCAATACGATTTTTGTAGACATATAGAACGCTTAAATCCGGCTTCGAATGAAGAAGTTATGATTCCTTGAAGTTTCATGATTAAACCGACATGGCTATGTGCATTTTAAAATATGAATCGAAGATATATTAATTATTAGCCTTAGTGATCTAAATGAAAGTAGTAGTAGTCGTAAAAACGACAGCGTGCATATAGAGAACGTCTAAATTTGATTTCAGTTGAGGAAGTTATGACTTTTAGCAGTTTCAGCGTAGCAGTGTGCGACACGGAAACCTAAAATTAGATCAGTCGATTATTAGGAAAAAAATCTACACGAGAGTCGGAGATCTCTTCGATATGATTTCGTTAATATAAAGACAGTCGAGAACGGAGTTCATATGAGAGAGTTATGATTTTTAACAAGCTTTAACATTCTGAGTCTGTTAAAGATATCGCTTCAAAAATAAATTCCAAATTAGCCAGCAGAGTCCAAAATGAAAGTTGTAGATATCGTTGATAGCTACACATGGATATAGAATCCGTCGAAAACGGAGCTTGTATGAAGAAGATATGAATTTTATAAGAAAAACATAATTTCTCGCGTGCAGTCGCGTGCACCGACCACTTGTGCAGCGCGCCCTAACACTCCAGCGGATTTGCAACATGTGTCACCAACCAAAAGTTGCCTCGTCAACCCTTTCGACTAGATGTGAGGCGAACTCCAACATAGTGCGAGACGCGCCTCGATTTTCAACCTATATATTATTTCGTTTTCAACTCATTTTCTCACAACTTTCCACACATTCTCTCTGGAATACTTTCCACATGTTAGCCCTTTACTACCTCGTTCCCTGCTACTTTAGCAAGCCTCTGCGACAAAGAAGTGACAACGATTATAAGCTCTCGAGTCAGAATTATGCCCGCGTAATCCCGGTTTCGCTAGAACTTCTCTGTAAGTTAGGCTACACTTACTATGCTATAAGTGTAACTTGTATTTATATTCATAGTCGTTGTTACAAATATGTAAATAAAATTTTTTCAGTAATCCCAGTAATAATACTGATCAATCTACTTATGGGAGAGGTGTCTAGAATGATCACGTTGGCTTGGTTGTTGGATTTCAGAAAAGCTATATGTCGAAATGATCCTGCCTCCCAAATGTCCTGTTTAGTTGATCCTTATTTGATAGAACTATCGTTAGTGATGGGTCTAGCCTACGTTACCATATTGACATAAGGAATAATAAACTCTAGTATTATAGTTTGATACTTGTTAGACTCCTACTTGCTAATTGGATTACCAGGATAACTGTTAACCATCTGAGAAACTGTTAAGGTGAGTTCTTCTCACTACATTGTATACTCCAATATGTATCCTTTGTATGTTAGGATATAGTTACCCTGTAGTATGCACTTAGGCAATTAGACTAGGATAGTTAGTTGCATGTTATGTGGACCGTTTCTATATCTTGATATGTATAGATGGAGTTGAGGGCAGACCAGCCTTGTTCTGAAGGCCAATATGTGACAATCCGAAATTTTTATCTTATACACTTATTCAAATCAATGAAGGTTAGACTCGTTTTTGCTATTTTCTAGCACTATTTAGAGTCAATTAGAGTGTTTAAAACCTAGTATAATCAAGGTATGAGTCGTGGGATGAGTTTTGTGAGTGTAACACCTTGAAAATGAGCCAAACACTCCAACATATGGAGTGTGCGGCCACACACTTGTGTGTACGGCCACACACAAGAGTGTGCGGCCACACACCCATCCCAACCGCACACTCTCCCATATATATTCAACACTTGTCATTTTTGAACACTTTTTCACTCCTTCAAGACTAGAACTCGAAATCCTCTCAAGTATCATCCAAATTTTCATCTTGATCTTCATAAAAGTAAGAAATTCTTCCTTTTGATTTGTTGATACACGACCCTAACTAGCAAAACCCTTTGCTTTGATCCATGAAAACATCCATTTTTAGTCAAGAACACCAAGAACACACACTAGTTTTGGACCTTAATCACCCTTTCAAGCCTCTATAACGTGTATATACTTATCATAACTTGTTATATGCTAAGAACAATTGATGATGTACTAGAAAAACACGATTTTATCATCTTCATAAAGGGTGTGCGGCCGCACACACCATGTGTAGCCGCACACACCCTTTTTACGTCCAAAAATGGCAATGAACTCCATATAAGGCTAAAGCATGAAGTAAGAAACCTTCCTAGATGAGTCCTAAAGCCTTAAAATACATTTTGGCACATTTCATAGGGAGTGTGCGGCCGCGCACACACCCTGGCCGCACACCCTGGCCGCACACACACAAATATTGTGCATTTTGACCATACACTCCCTTGTATAGCCATATACCCCTTATATACAACCATAGGTGTTGGTAACACTTAATTCTAAGTGTTTTTATGTCCTTAAGGCGCGTCCCTATCACTTTTAGTGGTTATATACATTGAATGTATTCATATATGTGTAATTATATGTTAAATAGGATTCGTTTGTGCTCAAGACTCCAATTGACACCCAACAATCCTATATCGATCTTTCATTCGAGTTACTCACTACAGGTGAGTTCATACCCCCTTAATCAATCTTTTAAATGATTTTAAATGATTTTGTGGGGGGATACAAGTTGAACTATTATTGTTATTATATCAATCACATGTGATTAATAACTACCAAACAAGTGGATTTCTTACTTTTCAAACTATGTTTTCAAACAAACTACTTCAAACTGTTTTATTAAACTCTTTTACATGTCAAATACTTTTATTAAACTCTTTTAAACTTATATTCTGTTAAATGTGTATCTATATAGATATAGTTATATAAGTAGGATTTAAAGGACTTAGGACTGATAGCTCACCTTACCTCCTGTTCCTTGTTTGGTTGTGGACTTAGGGTATCGGTTGTTTGTCCGAAGTTCGTTTGAATCCTAGTCATATATCATGTATATGTGTGTAGATATAAAAGGTTACTTCTTTCTATTCAATACCTTTGGGTAGCAAAGGTATACAAACATGTTCATACGCACAAACAACATTACTAGTAAACTATAATAGGTATAGTTTAGGGAGATACTAATATTATTACTAGAACAGTGAAACATACAATGAGTCAGTTCATACATGAGTCAATACCATACAGAGAGAACATAACATACAGATAGAGAATACTATGATGAGAAACAAACAATACCATACAGAGAGAACATACAATACCATACAGAGAAAACATACATACATGCTAGACAGAGAGAGAACACACAATACAGCTAGCACATACATATACTAGAACATTACTACAGTTATGTGAGCCACGTAACGGGGCATGGCATCACCTGTCATGGCCCGTTTTGTATCCAGAATCTCCTTAAGTGGGGAGCGTTTGAGTTTGTGTATAGATCTATACTGGATTGACTATCCTACACATTGCTCCTCGCTACAGTGGGACTTGCAAGTCTACGGGTGCCAAACGTCATTTCTTCCGACGTCTTACATCGTCGTGTTTATAGTCGGTAGCAGGGTACAGGCCGATCACATGGTACTTTAAATAACAATTGGTTTAAGGTAGTTAGTACAGCAGTAGTTACTTAATACAACACTACAGTACTATTTCATTTTCCCATTGCATTCACTTTGTGATCTTCACACAATAAACAGTAATGTAAAAACTATAATTTTGGTTAATGATAGTCAGATTTGGGAAAATACATACTCTTTCAAGAGTCTTACATACAAACAGTTGATGCCTTGGTAGAAGGCTACTTTTAGTAGGAAACATAGGGTTTTCTAGGAGAGTTCAAACAATTACAAACTTTTACAAACTTATACATCTCATACTTACAAACACTTACATACAAACAATTGTTGGGTTTTGAGCATTCTAACACACCTATGGTGTACATGCAACCCTAAATACCTTGGATCTATGTTTTCTCTATTATACATGCAAATATCAATTTTCCAAGGTATTGTTCTAACTAGCATAATATAAAGTACATGTAATATAAAATCTAGTAGAATTACATGCCTCTTTGTTGGTGCTTGATTTCTTCAAGCTTTAAGAGCTTAGCCCCAATAGTGTGGAAGCCTCAAATGGAATCACAAATCACCAAAACACCTTGGAAGAACTTGAGAGAATATGTATGCACACTAAAATCGGCCCACTCTTATTTTCACACACTTGTGCCAATTTTGTGAGCCAAGGACCCCTTTATATATTATGGAGGATTAGGGTTACATCCATGTAAACCCTAATACCCATGACCTTTCATTTACATAGGATCCATGGGTTAAAAGCTCCATGGACCATCCATGAAAGCTTAGCCCAACCTAAATGAACTTGGCCCATTCCATATATATAAGAGTCCATATTTAATTAGTTCTTTTTGATCACTTAATTAATTCTAAATTAATTCTAGATCAATACTAATTAAATAATATGATTCCATATTAATATATTAGAACTTATAATATATTAATATAAATCATAAATATACTATTCTCAAAAGACTATCCATATAAATTGTGTCGGTGAAGTGCAACCCAAATGGACCATGCGGGGTCGGGTCAAGTACATACCAAATATAGTTATGGACTTAGACATTAATCCAACAGTCTCCCACTTGGATAAGTCTAAAACTATTATTGAGTATGACTTCAAAACCTAACTGGCAATCGTAGCTCTTAAAGCCGCTGTCGAACTCTGACCTTGTCAATGACTTGTCCATTAGATAAGGGATCATATATTCCTCCATTCTAGATATCATATGGACTGAGACATGGATTATAATCATTCTCTCTGTCCATTTGTTGTTTCCTGATTTTCGATTTATGATGACTGACTGATTGAACAAATCAAATCAATCCTGGCTTGGCCAAGCACTCACATGTGTCATCGCTAAATCATCGAGGGGCCCACAGATATCGCTTTTATCCCGAAGGTAAAAGGAATGGATAAACTTCGACTCATATGGCTTGTTCTACTACTTGTTGAATCATACACAAAGGCACGTTTTATAACATCCAGTTACCAAATGCGTTTTCGTGCAATCAATGTATAACCAACTCATAGTAACAACTCATATCTCTAGGTTTGAAGAATATAAGATATTATCGTCTCATGATCACTCGTGATAAAATCCATGAAGTGATTCAAATGAGCGCGGGTTGAATCCAATACTCAGAACTTATGAGCACTCATGAGTGTTGTAGCACCACTTTGTCCACCAACTTGGACCTCTACAAACCAACCCATGACAGTCTTGATTCATATCTACTTCCAACATATGACCGACTGTGGATGGTTTGAATAACTTAATCATTCAGGAAGAGCGACTTAGTTATTCTGGAAGTCAAAACATGCAAAGTGAAACACAAGAATAAATGAATCAAATATGGTATCAAACCCTATGAATATAAATAAACACTTTTATTTATCACCATACTGATTACTCATTATTCATTGTTTCGGTTTTATCAACTTTATACTTGAATTAAAAACACTAGTTGTCCCATGCTCCAAGCATGTACACTATGTTTTTCTTAAACAATAGCTTTGCCATACACCAAGTATGCACTCTATGTTTGTCTATGATCCTTACTTTGTGAAATAAACCAATTGAACATAATTTCAATGATTCTAATTTCACACTCCCAAATCCTTATCGAAAAATGTGAGAATTTCAAATTCCTATCATTTATCGAAATCTGTTTAGATTTTAAACTTATATGCACTGACCCTCCTGTAATGAATATGTACAAAGTCACAAAGACTTGCCAACAGTCATTATAAGGTATTCCAATGGAGATCAACTCCATG